>NC_143560.1:4357500-6855000 GCF_054136105.1 Typopeltis vanoorti | reverse complement strand
CTTCTGAATTAATTTTATAGAAACCCTTCAGTAATTTGAATGTCTCAATCATATCTCCCCTCCTCCGCCTATCAACCAATTTTTGCAACCCACAAATCCTCAACCTGTTCTCATACGGTTCATTCCACAGACCTGCTATCATCTTGGTCACTCGCCTCTGGATCCTCTCCACCTCCTCCCCATCAAGAAGAAACCTAGGTGACCAAATCTGAGCACAGTAGTCTAGATGGGGTGTTATCAAGGCTCGATACAGAGGAACAATAACCTGCTTGTCTCTGCTTGTCAACGTATTCTTCAGCAACCAAGTGATTTGATGAGCTGATTTGGCCACTTTTGCAATGTGTCCCCCTAAATTTCAATTCCTTATCTACCAACGCTCCTAAATCTCGTGCCTCATCAATTTCCTGGAGCACGGTTCCACCAATGCAGTAAACTGCCTCCAATCTTTTCACCCCAAAATGCATAACCTTACATTTTGCCACATTAAACTGACATCCATTCTCCTTAGCCCAGACCTCCAATCTATCCAAATCATCCTGCAAAATTTTGACGTCATCTGCATTCACTATTGCCCTACCCAACTTCGCATCATCCGCAAACAAATGAACTGTTCCTCTCAGATCCTTTCCTATATCATTTATGAACAAATTAAACAGCAGTGGTCCAAGAACAGCTCCTTGTGGCACACCACTAGTCACAGGCCGTCTTGTGGACTCTACTCCTGAGTAAACCACTCTCTGATATCTCTCCGTCAACCACCCTCCTATCCATCTCACCAACCCTATGTCCATCCCCATATGCCCCAATTTACTGATTAGAATTCCATGTGGTATCCTGTCAAAGGCCTTGGCAAGGTCCAGCAGAATCACTGTAAACCCATTACCCTTATCCAGTTCAGCCGTCACTGTGTTATAATACGTGAGCAAGTTACTGAGGCATGACCTACCCTTCACAAAACCATGCTGTCCCCGATACAGTATCCCATTTTCTTCTATCCAATCTTGTATTTTCCTCTTGACTATTTTCTCTAAGACCTTGATAATGATTCCTGTTATGCTGATTGGCCGGTAATTTTCAACAGCAGCCTTGGAACCACCTTTGTGCAGTGGAACTATTTTCCCCTCTTTCCACCCCCTTGGGACTGACCCAGTCCTCAGGCTCAAATTAAACAAAATGGTCAAGGGCACTGACAATTCTTTGGCCGCTTCACGTACGACACGAGCTGGTATACCATCCAATCCCACAGATGTATTGACATTGAGGTTCTGTAATAGACTAGTTACCTCTACTTCATTCATCACAATTCCAGTATAAGCTGTTGGTTCTTCCATTCCTGCAAAGTCACCACCTGGATGATATACTCTTGCAAAGTGCTCGCTCAGTAATTCCACAATATCAACTGATTCAGTTACCTCCCTACCCTCAGCATTTTTTAAGATCATTCTACCATGAGCATTTTTCCTTTTACTTGCAACATATTGAAAAAACTGTTTGGGATTCTCTTTAGCCTGCGTGGCCAATTTCCTTTCGTAATCTGCTTTTGCTTTTCTTACCACCCTTGTTACCATCCTGGCCTGAGCTTTATACTGTTCCTGAGCCTGATGGTCACCCTTCTCCTTAAAATTCCTCCACAATTGTTTCTTTTTTTGCAGCTCAAGCTTAATAGTGTTATTCATCCATTTAACCCCTAATTGATTTATTATTCGGACTCTTGGTATACAGTCAACCATTGCCTCCTGCAAACAGTTCTTAACCACCTCCAATGCACTATCAACATCCAGCCCTTGCAGTTTTACATGCCATGGCATTGAGCCAAGCACACACCTAAGCTTGTCATACTTACCAGCCCGGTAATTCCACATGTACCCTGTCTTAATTGTAAATTCGACTCTTTTAGCCACCTCCCAAGTCATGACTTTATGGTCACTCTCACCAATTGGTGGCAACATGGTCATGTTCATTACAGCCACATTCTCGGTTGCAATTACTAGGTCCAACACTCTCTGCCCCCTGGTATTTTCCAATACATGTTGCCGTAGATAGTTGTCCCTTAATAACCTCATAAAATCCAATTCCTTCCTCCCATGTGCCCTCTCCTCTTTCCAGTCAATGTTACCATAATTGAAATCACCCATAATAATTACCCTTCTTCCACTCATTTCTTCTATTTGCTTATGCATACTATCCCCACCATCCACTCCATCACCCGGTTTATAGCAGCACCCAATTGTATATTTTGTTCTGCTGGATTGTATCTCACACCAAACAGCCTCAAATGTGCTTTTTTCCCCATCATGCAGTTCAACTTCTATACTCCTTGGCTGAAGATCATCAGCTATCATCAATAACACTCCTCCCCCTTTTTATTCACCCTGTCACTCCTGAACACGCTATACCCGTCGCATTCAATCCCACTAGCTTTATCATCTTCTGTCAGCCATGTTTCACTAATACCGACAACCTCTGGCCTGGAAGTGCCAACCATGGCCAAAAACTCTTCCTTCTTGTTCCTAATACTCCTGGCATTAGTGTACATGAATCGCAGAAGCCCATTTGTCCCATCCTTACTTTGATGCCTTATACTAACTATCCCATTCTGATTTGTTGTCCGTCGTACTCGCTCGGGCATAATATACTCATTCATACACTTAACTGCCCCCCTAAAGTCAGCATATCTACTCCCCCCCTCTTAATAAATCTAGTTTCCCTGAGTCTGTACATCCACTTCCACATCATTCATCAACACTTTTTTCAAGTCTCCGTACACCAACTCCATTCAAATGCAACCCATCCATCTTATATAAGTCCTTTCGCCCATCGAACTCATTCCACACATCCACAAATTCCACACCACTCTCCATGCATAACCCACGCATAAAGTCATTGGCAATTATGGCCCTCCTTCTAAACACTTCGCTGTCATACCGCGGTAAGATACTCACCATCCTAACTCTCTCCCTCTTCTCTTTTGCTACCTCAAACAACTCCCTCACATCCTCTATCATTTCCATTTTGTCCTCTTTCAAATCATTCGTTCCTGCCACTATTATCATCTCTTTCACCCTCTGTTTTTGCAGTCGAATAGATTCGCTGACGTCCTTTATGTTCGCACCCGGCTGGTACGACTTCGTTAAACTCTCAATTATTACGCCTCTTAATAGCGAATCCCCATACAGCACTCGCTCCTTCATTTTATTGACGTTTGCAAACATTCTATTATTTGCCGTCGCAGACTTCCGCCGGTTATTTGTCGGTACGTTCAACACACATTTTTCCATACGCTCCAGTTGTCGTTTAGCTCTGTGTATCGCACCATTCAAACGGGCAATTTCGCTACTCGCATTTATCTCACCATTTTCATTATCGATCAAATCATCCATTCTTTCTGTGTTTCGACCTTCATTTACATTTTCGGCGACGCTCTCACTCCTATCTGGCACTACCATGCAATACTCTAGCACACCGCCATTTTCTACATTCTGACTATCGTTCACGATATCGCTCTCGACACACGAAACACGCTTGAAGTCCTCATTCTCTTTACACTTTTTACACATATTAACTCCACTATCACTTTCTAACCAGACTCCCACCGCTCTTCGCAAGGCATACATCTCACAGACAGCACATTGCATAAATTCGTTTACATCAAAACTCTTAAACAAACATGGCGATCTGGCCGCCTTTTTTTCTTTATCGGTGCCATGTGTGCGCTATCTTTTCTTAAAAATAATAATTAAAATAACAGAAAACACGCAAAAATTGTACAGACATACCAAGAAACAAAAGCAAACAATACTACTTAAAATTCTAGTAAAATATCTAATGTTAACACAAAATAATACTAATCTTTTCAGGAGCTCTCGACAAGCCGACGATCTAATCAGTGCGACACCAAGCGGATGATTTATGTCTCAGATGAATTGCATACATAGTTGCTGTAGTAATTATATATGTATATAATATTTATAACGCATTACAAGTGTGTATAACTGATACTTGCAAGTTAGTAATTTTCTTCCTCGAAGCTTAGCAGAGCTTATCTGAGGAAGATAATAGATGACAGAGGGTGGTGGTTTCATGGTTGTGTTGCTATACTGGTCACAAGCCAGGTGTTGATTTTACTGTTTGTTGGTACGTGCTTGAAAGACTTCGACTGCTATTACAGTTTAACTTTTTTTTTTTTTTTTTTTTTTTGTGAAAATAGGGTTGGATTTAGACATGTAGTGGTAGTCTTGTAGTGGTAGTTTTTTGAGAGGGGGGTTGTCGTAGGTTTGTATGTGTGTGTATGTGTGGTGGGGGAGAGAGAAACAGGAATTGCTCTAATTTTCGTTCTCGCTATAATATTTATATAGTGCCTGTTTCAGCTCTCTGTATGTTCCTAGGTTTCTGTTGTCGAACGGCAGTTTGTTTATCATGTCAGGTACGTAGAAGTTTCGGGTGGCTTTGCCGTGGTGATTGTTGTACTTATATGTTATGTAGTTTGTTGACTGTGGTCTTGTTATTTGATATGTTGTTCTGGTTACTCTATATGTTGGGCTGTAGTAGTGTTTTAACATGACTGTGTAGTGGCGTAATTGTTTCACCTTAAATATTTTGTGTGTTGTCCATGCTTCCTGCATAAGAGTGGGTTGTTCCCAGAATATCAGTTTCATCATTTTATCTTGCAACCATTGTAGCCTGTTAAGTCTGTAGTCTGCGCAGAATGCGTATGATGTGATTGCATATCTTAATATGTTTTCACATAATGCTTTATAGATTAGTATTTTTATGTGGGTTGGGGCAATGTCTTTTAATCTGTATAGTTTGCTTGCTATTATCCTAAGCTTGGTATGTAGGTAGTTTGTATGGCTATTCCAACTTTGATCTGCATCGAAGTGAAGTCCAAGGTAGCGTGTTGTTTTCACCTGTGTGATGGTTGTGATTTTAGGTTCTGCACTTTGTGTATTGGAGGATGAATGTTTGACAGTGAGATATTTAGTTTCTATGGGCAAGGTTTGGGGGTTTTTGAATATCATCAGCTTTGTTTTTCCAGGGTTTATGTATATGCCGTTTTCGGTTAACCAGTTAGTGATTTGATTGATGTCGTGTTGCATATTTTTGTAAGCGATTTTTGCAGTGTTGTGAATGGATACTATGGCAGTGTCGTCTGCATACTGGTAGATTTTACTTTTTAGGGGGAGTTGGCTTATGTCGTGTGTGTATATGTTAAATAGAATGGGAGATAGGACAGCTCCTTGCGGTACTCCACAGGTTACATGTACCTCTTTGCTGTGTGTGGTTCCTATACGTGTGATGTGCTTTCTGTTTTTCGTGTATGCTTTAAACCACTGGAGTAGACGACCTCCAATTCCGATATGGGTAAGTTTCTTTAACAAGATTTTATGTGTTAGTGTGTCAAATGCTTTTGTTAGGTCAATGAAGACCACTAATGTTATTCTATTTTTATCCAATGCAGCGTTTATTAGATCAGTGAAATCTTCCAGGAGTGTTGCTGTTCCTTTATTTTTTTGAAAGCCATATTGTGTTTCGGGTATGATTTGAAATTTTTTAACGTATGTGGAGAGTTTCTGATGTACAATGCGCTCCATGATTTGGTTGATTACAGGCAGCTTGGCGATAGGTCTGTAATTACTTATTATGTTTCTTTTTCCCTGTTTGTGTATGGGTGTGATTAATGCAGTCTTCAGTGTTTCAGGTATGTGTCCCGTTTCGAAGATTTTATTTAACAGTTTTTGTATAACTGGAAGTAGGTCGGTTGAGTGTTTCTTGATGTCTTTTGGTCTGATTCCGTCTATCCCCGGTCCTTTGTTAGGATTAATTTGCTGAATTGCCCGTGGTAGTTCTTCTTTTGTTACTGTGGGGAACCACATCGACTGGGTTGGTCGTGGACCTAGTGGAGAATGTTCGTATGTGTGAGGAAAGGTTGTTTCTTGTAGCTTTTGGACAGAGTTCACGAAGTGCTGATTAAAGTTGTTTGCCAACTGTTTGAGGGATTTGGGATCGCAGGCAAAGCTGTGTTTTATTGTTTCTGTGGCAGTGGTTCTGTGTATATTGTCCAGCATTTCATTAATCAGGTGCCAGGTTTCCTTTATGTCGTTCTGTGCTGTTGTTAATTTGTTGCTGTAATAGTTTCTTTTTGCCGTTCGAATCTGGGTTGTTAGGAGATTCCGTTTTCTTTTGTATTCAGCTTTTAAAGCGATATTGTTCGGTGACTTCTTAAGTTGTTTCCATAGGGCATCTTTTCTTTGTATATCTGTTAGTATGTTGTCTGTTATCCATGGATTTTGTTTCGTTTGGGGGCGTATTTTTATTTTTGTTAATGCTTTGTTGTATATTTTGTTAAATGCAAGTTTAAGATTATTATATACAGCTTCAGCAGAGTCTAAAGATGCTATCTGCATCCAGTCTGTTTTTCTGATTTCATCGTTCACTATTGCTTCGTTTACAATGCTATGATACTGTTTTGTAGTCTCAGTGATTTTTATGGGTTCTGGTTCAGTGTGTAACTGCAATGCTGTGAAATAATGGTCTGCTAGTTTGCATGTTATGACGGCTGCTGTGTGGCTGTTTGGAGGGGCCATTATATTTATATGATCAATGCAGGTTGAGGTTGTTGTGTTTCCGACTATCTCTTCTCGTGTATACGACTGTATGGATGGGGTTATGTTATATGCCGATAATAGGTCTAGGTATTGTTCTGTGTTGTTATATATGTTCCTAATGTTTATATTAATGTCTCCTATTATTATCAAGTATTTTGAGGTGCCTACGTTCGTGGCTGAAAGCCATCTGTTTAGTTCTTCTAGGAATTTTGTGGTGCTTAAGTTGGGTGGTCTGTATATTGCGTTTAATATCACGGAGTTTTCTTGTTTGATGTTTTTAATTTCGATGCATATGTTTTCTGCGTATTCTAATTTATAGTTTATTTCTGTTACTTCTAGTTTATGTTTGGTAAATATTATTATACCACCGCCTCGTTTTGTTTGTCTGCAGTGTTTGTGTTGTTGGAAGTGTGGCATTTGGTAGGAGGATGCCTCTTCGTTTGTCGTAGATACTTCAGTCAGTATTAAAATGTCTATTTCGTCTATATCTTCCTTCAGATAAGCTTGCAGGGTCAGCCAGTATTTTTGGATGCTTCTGATGTTGATGTGGAGAATAGATAGTCCTTTTTTGGGGGTTGTCAGTTGTTTCCATTCTGATATTGATTTCAGAATGTGGCAATTATCATGTTCCGGGGTGATTACGTCTGCTTGATGGTGTGCATTCATGTTGGTTGGGGTGCTGGTCCTTCTTTACGAGTTGTCGATATTCCTTTCAATGTGACAGCCTGTTGAGGTCATCTACGGATTTTATTTCGATTGGTTTTGAGTCTTGTGTCTTTCTAAGGAATATTTTGCTGTCTCTTATCCATATAAACTGGTAATTGTTTTCTGTTTTTACTTTCCTTGCTTGGTAGAATATTTTCTGATAGTGTGGAGTAAGGTATTCAGACAAGTATATTGGGGTGTTGTCGTGGTCTCCTTTCAGATCCTTTACTACAGGATTTTTAATCTTGCTAGCTTTTATAAGTGTAGTTTTTGTTAGGCTGTATAATAATAATAATAATAATAATAATAATACCGATGAAAAGTTATAAACCTATGGCACATTAATTTGTGGGTGTACTAAGATTACGTAATCCGGATAACCCACATTGGTACTTTTTCAAGTCCTTTCAGGAGACAGATAAACAGGGTGGTGTTGGTCTGAATCACTCTGCCAAAATCGACTCATCGGATAGTTTTTCTACTAAACATATGGACAGGAGGAAAAAATCGCCTGCATTTCTATAAGTCATTACAAATAGTACTGAAATTGAATTCATTTGCCGATTTATTATTAGGGCATATTTATTGCGTCTTATTTTATTTGGTTTAGTTACTAAAATATATTAGTATTCTCAGATTTCTTTCTCACGGCTATAAGGTTAATATTAACATCAGGACATTGCATTTTGTTTTTCCATGCCGATTTTTGCTTGAAGAAGCCACTTTCACATAAGTTCAATTTGTGGTATCCTTTCCATTTCCACTGCTTTGCTATATTTGAAACGTCTATTAGAGATAATAAAATTTCTATCGGAAAAAAAGCGAGGCGTTTGTGAAGGCAGATGTGAAGCCATGCTAAAATGTCAATGCCAAGTCTCTCTCTGTTGCTTTTCAACACGATATGCTCGCTGATATTTTAACAGCGACTACTCACTAGTCATCTATAGTTGATGGATTTATATCTTCTAATAGAATTTAAAATTTTGCGTAATACGTATAGAAACTTCAATAGTTTTTAACAAAAAAAAATAATAAAAATACCAAACAATGCCTTTCGGTTTAATTGCGTAATAATGAATGACGTCACAATGCAATCTATTACGAAACACAATTTTATGATTATTACAAAATAATCAAACTTGGGCATAAATCATGCATTTTCTTTGCCTATTATTCCACAGAAAATTTGCTTTTTAATACGCTATAATAAATTTATTTCTTCTATTCATCCTCCTTACTAAAATTACAATATAATTTCTGTTCTTTTTTTTTTTTTCAGATTAAATCAATATTTCTCATTTGGCTGCCTTGGATATTACGGATGAAACGACCGGGGAAGAAATTAACTCGTAAAAGTCTTTTAATAAACCACAAAATGAAAGAATTAGAACTAAAAGAACGATCATCTAGAAGTCTATTAGCAAACGTATTAGACATTGATGACGATTTTCGTCAACCGAATAGCACGGGAGGAGGTTACATCCACGTGACCGGAGAAGATTCAGCCACTGTACACACTTGTTTCACTGCTCAGAAAGAACTCAGCGCCATACTGAAAGAGCTGCGATTTATCACGAACAGGATGCGCAAAGATGACGACACCCAGGAAGTTATATCAGAATGGAAATTTGCAGCGATGGTGGTGGATCGAGTCTGTTTAATAGTGTTTTCAGCCTTCACAGTCATATCAACTTGTGTCTGCCTCTTCTCAGCTCCTCATCTGGTAGCATAAAAGAGAAACTTAGTGAAATTTCCATAAAAAGGGCTGCAAATCTCCAAGTTATTAAAATATATAAGTTAATTGTAAAATAGAATTTTAACAATTTGGTTATTATACAGGAGGGCGCATCGACAGGTTCCGGCATATTGGAAAAATAAAAGAAAGAATAAAGGGGAGAAAAACAGAACGAATGACCACAGTAAGTGTCGTTAATGACGTCTTTACATAGTCTCTCCTTACTGCGCATCTGCACGCACACATACACGCTAAGGACATCAGGGGCAGATCTTAACGTATCCATCCTTTCTGCAATCCCGTGGCTTTCTTAATTCTCTTTATATATTGTGGAAGTTCTGCGTCCTGATGGTCTGTTCTAGACTGGATTCGGACAAGTATTTGACATCTTTATTACGTCCATTAAAGATGCAAGTGGACGGTGGATCCAAACGCTGGAAATCCAAAAACTACTGCGCATGCCTGTACATAGATTACATGAGACTATATAGAGAAGCCATTTAATCACACTTTTCTGATTTCTGTATAGATATTACTTCCATAAGAACGGTTTTGACCCTTCCTCGAACATTATTAATCTTACTCTGCAACAGTTATGCCAATGTACAGATAATTTATCCTAATCGCTATAGGCATTTACTGAAAGAAAAAAAAATAACACGGGGTAGTCTAGCTAGAAGAATGTAATCTTCACATTAATGAAAAAAAAAAAAGAGTAGATCTAGACCATAGAAAATGACCACATGAATACGGGTATATATATTTAGTAACATACACACCCATACATTAGCGTTTTCATCTCGTTGCCTCGAACTACATTTACCAATTCATGTTAAGCCGCTTTGTTTATTCACATTTCATATCGTTTTTTATAAATTTTCTTAAATTGCCTTATATATGCCAAAATATGTCATCTTTTATTTCTGTGGCCGGACAATGATGATGATGTCATCTATGCAACTCGTTTATTCAGAATCCGAACTTCTTAAAATAACCAAAATTAGAATTATATCGAAGAATTACAATATAGATTATTGTTGAACAACAATCTAAATATTATTAGCTATGTGATGTATTGTGATGTATTGTTACGTCACATTTGAGCACGTAACAATATAATGAATTCTATATGGATGTTTTTTTTTCTTCTGTAAAATACAAATGAAAATGGATGCTTTTTTTTATTCTAAAATTTTCTATTTTTTTTTTTCTGAATCTGAAAAAAAAATCTATTAACTGAAATTTTTATTTGCTTCGTTTAGAAACAAATTACTTTTATTTATTTTGTAATATTTAACATATAAAAACTATTGAACGTTTTATTTCCATGTTCATTATTTACGAGTCATTATAACTCGTTTTAAAATGCTTTATGTTTCTATGTTACGCAATGCTGATTAAAATATGTAACTTCATTGACATGCGTCAATGTCATTCTAAACTGCAATTGCATGCTCATCGAAGTTATATATCACTTCATATTTTTTCTTTTAAAGTTCTTTGCTCTTTATTACTGTCTCAGCGAATATCATAGAAAACAGAAAGAGGAAATATCACTATAAAGTTAATGGAAAGATTTGCAACTCAAAATGGTTACAGAGGAATTTGGTTTAATTTGACATACTTATAACTCAAACCGAAAACTTGAGGGAAACCTGAAGTTCTACAGAAATCTAACTCTGAACATGCAAATTAACGAAAAACATGTTCTGGATATTGGACGTCCCGAATATGTCAAAAAGCATCCACTTAAATTATCTCTTACTGTTGACAGTATGAGTTTATGATGCGTGTACGTCCATCCCGAATATGGTTTTGTTAGCATCATTTTATTCCTATTTCATTCATTTGTTTTAACCAAGTATTTTATGCGACCGCTAAGGATTTTTTCCTATTAAATTTATTATTTCTGGATTTTTATTTAATTTTAATGTAATCTGAAAACTTCGGTGCAGTGACGGGGCCAAACATGGAACTTTTTGAAGCCACTGCACCCTTCCAACAAGTGGAGTGGTATTCTCACACCGAGAGGTGAAATTCATCTTCCTCCTAAAGACAATCACAAATATTAATGGCCAAGAGGAAATTCGAACCTACATCATGTTGGTTGGACATCGGATAGATATGCTAATACTGGACCAACCAGACCGGCAAGAGCAATTGTTGTCGAAGCAAATATTGCTGTTTGCTGTGATCAGTGAGCTATTAATAATAATCCAACTGCGTTTTAATAACAACTTTTCGTTAAACAAACGAAAAACAATAAAATTATGAATAACATTGTTCTTCATTTCATTTGTTTCTTACTGAGTCCTGGAATATACTTCAATTATCATTTTAGAAGAGATTCAGTATTAACTTACTCTTCCTTGTAATTCTGACTAGATGGTTATAGTGCTACACTTCCGTTAACAAACAAACAAAACTCGTCATATTGATGGCTGTTTTCATAAATAAACAGTGCTTTATGATTCACATCTTAAGTCAAACTGATGTCACGATCAATGGAATCAATTCACTCAAAAGAATGATTAACATGTTGTGTTTTCACTTATTTCTTTCAAATCATTTTATGAAATATTTTCTAAATTCTAAATAATTTACAAAAGATTTTGAAAAGATGGATTACAGAGAATGCACTCTTCTTGCAAATTAGCCAATCAAGGCGTCTTCAATTAAGGCCAATCAAGACGATAGAGAAATCATAATAGTTTTCTATTATGATTTCTGTAGCGCTGTTTCAAAAAAATCGAGCGAGATATTAATACCAGAGAACCTGGTCTTAGCATTCAAAGCTCATATACAGGGTGTTGCAAAAAGAAATGAATACTTTCAAATATTTATTTCTCAACAACTAGTTTTCATACACCTGTCGTTTAAACCTAGTTGAAATATATAACAATAACTATGACAGTTATAATCTTACAAATGCTCAATACTACATGATCATATGAAACTTGTTGCTGATTACAATGATAAATTCATCTCAGTACATTCAGAAGTATTGTTGTGCATTTAGAAGGGGCATCAGTAAATAGGAACATACTGAAAACATAAATAAAGATATTAATTTGTAATAATTAAGATTATCATATTATGCAATACGTATACTGTATCCTTTTTGTTCTGTCGTATTGTTTTCAGGGGCAGCTCGTGCATAGGCACTACGGAACTGCACCACCCCTAATTTTTTTCGATCCATAAATATATTTATTAATTTATTTATATTTGCTTGTAATATTTAATTTCATCATTAACAATCCTATACAATTCTCTTATTTTGTATAAAAAATAATAAAAATCCATCTTGTAGCACTTAGGAGGGCGCTAGCGGCACTGTGTTTACCACAGTGTCATATTGCTACGCGCAAGCATATGACGTCATAGTGAGATGCGAGCTATTAGCGTAATGCGGCGCTGTCCGTCGCGCAGTTCCACTGTTGTTTATATGCAGTTTGCGCCAGTAGTAGAGTGTTCGTAGTGCTTATCGTCTTTACTCCGTCTCTTTAAATATTTGGACATTACAATTAAAGGCATAACATTTGTTATAGTTTTTATTTTAGAAGATTATTGGGATTTTATTTTTAAGTAATTTTGAATTATACCAAACTGCATTATTTTATCGATAATAAACAATATTTTTTCATGGTTAATTTTTTTTAATTTTTACCATAATTTTGATATTTTATCCAAACACGTACTTACAGTGTGTATGTATATTTCGAAAGTTGCAGCACCCCACGATTTCAAACCACGAGCCGCCACTGATTGTTTTTATCACCTTGTGTAGGTGAATCGTGTTGGTAATGTTATAATGCTCTTGATGATTCTTGTGAATGATAATTATCTTCAGAAGCATCAATAATGATGAAGATTTACTTTACAGCCAACCATTTACAATATCGTACAATACAATTGCACATTAAGCAAACCAAATCAAACTCTTTCAGTTCGTATATATTAAGTAATGCAAAGTAGTCAATAGGCAGCAATAAAGTCCGCAAAAGCTGATTAACGAGTTGCAGATGACGCAATATTTTAAACCCAGTTCAGCAGCAAATATGCACGTATGGCTTGAAAACATTTTCTTATATCAACAATCAAAAGCAGTAGTTCTATTACTTTCATCAGATATTATTAAGCCTTAAACATGATCCTGATTAGTTAAATATTTTAATGAATCCCAACTGCCTAACATAAAAAATCAGGCAGCAATTCTACCAATATTCTTTATTTGCACCAAATGATATTCCCAACTCATATCCATACCAATAATCTAATAGCATTTAATCATCACAAATATTTTACCATCTAGTGATTTGATTACGCCTTCCAGTTTCAATAGCAAAATACCTGGAAAATATAATAATTCTACTGATAGAAACTGCTGTTTACCAGGATGTTCGGAAATATTTTAGACAAAAAAATACTCATGGCTCAAACTATTATACTAAAGAAATAACAGGAGATGTAATTTTTCTAACTAGTACACTCCAAATCTAGATTAGAGAGGGATTATAAAAACAGTAGGATGCGATAAGATTATGAAATTGACATACCTTAGTGATTTAGCAAACTTCTTGAAGAGAAAATGCCGCCGTATGTAGTGCTGCAGTAAGAACAAACTAGTTCCATTTTCAATAATCTAGTTTTTCGGTGAAAAGAATTAGTTTCTACAAGCATTCGATTCACTTTATGCTCTTCATAGTTAAGTAGGGTTAAGGAACTTCTTAAGTACGCTAAGGTTGCCAAAATGAGTATTGCCGCACTTCTACATAGCCTTAGCGTCCTATTGAACAAACTAATCCTAAATCTTCGAAAGGTTTGGTATTTTTTATTTTTTCATTAAAAAGTGGTATACTTGATCTAGGTGGAAACTTTAAACCATAATAAAGGTAGATATTAAAACTTTTTGTAATTTTTCTGCGTTCTCAATCATCTTTCTTTTATGTAAGAAACATGACCTGCAATAAACTTTTGTTCTCTTTGAGTTGGTTTGCTTAATTACCCATCAAACTCACAATAATCACTTGGAAATAGTTGGAGTTCAGGTGACTCATTGTTGGTGAAAAGCCGGGAATTTTTAAACAATTAAAAACTATAAACTGATGTCAAAGAATCAAGGAAACAATTAAAATCATTTATTTAGATTAAATAAATGCAAAAGATTAAATGTGCTATATAAAGGTAAGTGCATTCGAATTAATATTATCATACTGTTCCAGTCCCTATTACCACTTCACAACATTTACCACGAAAAGATTCAGAGACCTTCTTGTAATTGCTTTTGGTATTTCTAGAGAATTAGATCGAGCCTTTCATGTGGACCTTCTCTTAAGTTTTTATCCTATTAACGTTTTTCTTGGCCAGTGATACTGTTCCGTCTGGCTGTGTCTTGGTAGATGGTTTTGTGTTTCAGATTTTCTTCTTAAATTTAGAAGAAATTATAATTCATATTTTCTTGCCTGAATAAGTAACAAAAGGAATACTTTATTTTGATAGAATTCTTCTGTCAACGGATTCCTAACAAAGCGGCATATATTTCAGCTAACTGGAATCATAAATGCAGCATTCATTCTATTAAATAGAGTATCCATCCCGCTAATCCCGATAAATGGAGCATCAATCCCCAATATCTCTATAAAAATGGAACATCATTCCAATATCTCAATAAACTGAGCATCTATACCCTATCCCAATAAATGGAAAATCTATCCCACTATCCAAATTAATGGTGCATCTATACCACTAACCCAATAAATGGGGATCTTAATCACTATCTCAATAAATGGAGCATCTATCCCACTATTCCAATAAATGGAACATATATCCCACTCTCCAAATAATGGTGCATCAATTGCACTATCCAAATAAATAAATGATGCATATCCCATTTAATGGGATAGATGCAGCATCATTCCCAATAAATGCAGCAGCTTTCTTACTATCTAAATAATTTAAAATCCATCCTGTTATCCCAATAAATGGGACATCAATTTCACTGTCCCAAAAAGTAAATGGTGCATTTATCCCATTATCCCAATAAATGGGTCATCTATCGTGACATTGAAAGATTCATGTTTAAAAATAGGATCTCGAACAGTATGGTAACATAACTCTAATGCAATCACCGTTATATGCACAATTACTTCCACACTAATTAAGGTTAATTCCACCTTCCGAAAAACTAACAAATCAGATGGAGAATTTCAATAATTAACACAAAAACAAAATACTCTCCTTTCGTAGCTTTAATTCCATTGGCCGTAGTTCCAATTATATCCAATCTCTCTGGCCAAAATGAGTTATCATAAAAATGGATAATGATATTTTCGTTAATTAATTAATTAATATTTATTTAAAATTTGATACCCAACACTATCAACAATCAAGGATTATAAGTTGCGTAATTATGTAAATTAAAGTTTGGTTTTTGGATTTGGCTAACTCGTCAATTCCAGTGTGAATGATGTATTTAAATCAGATATTTCTAATTTCCCTTAATATTTGTGAACGTTAGGAAAAAACATAAATTCTCTTTTTTTTTCCCTGAGAATGAGTTTTTGACACAGCTCGACTTAGGGGAGGGTCTTTTTAGAAAAAAAGGTTTTCTAAAAAGTAAACCTTGGTAATTCCATCTACATCAAATTCAACAATTCACGGACGATACTGAAACCAATTAGGAAAATGAAATAAAACAAGCGATCGTACTTGGGATTTCTAGAATAAATTATTTTTAAGTAGGGTAAAATAATTAAATTCACCGAACTAATAAAACAAGCATCACTCACCAAACAACATTTGAATACTGAACTGCGTTCCAATTGTATTCCAAGAAAATTCTTATAAAACTGCAACTAACTTACCAATCAATAAAAAAGCTCTCTGATTGTAAAGGAAGGTTTTAATAAGTGGAAGACAATTTACATTGAAATTAGATTTCGGAAATTACCTTCGCCTTCGTTGCAAAGAGGTAGCTTAATTCCTTACAAATCAGCTAATCCAGAACACGAAAAGGTTCAAGGGATCTCGGAGAAAAGGTTTTTCATTAGTGCAGCGAGGTGCGACCTTTCGGAGATCTCTGCAGCAATTCGCTTACAAACGAAATAATTTCAAAATGTTGATGTGATTATTAATTATTTAGCTTTCTGTATCTAATGCAGCTGCAAATGTCTACGTGATAACCCAAAATGTTGTCATTTTTGTTTAAGTGTGAGCATCGTCTCTCTTTATATTAATCTGGAGAGATTTATCCCTTATGATATATTCATGAGTTATATTAAGTACGACCTAAATCTTAATCAAAGCACGGTTCTCATGGCGTTACATTAAATTTTTAATTATTTATTTAACGTTTATTTTCTAGAGAATAAATCTCTCATGAAAATATCAATCCAATGAGTCTGGTTCTCTCTGGAGGAGATTAGTTAACTGCTTCGCGAAAGACAGTTTCGAAAAGTCAACGTGGCGGATGTATACTACACCCTCTGTCGAAAAAGAAACCGATCTTTCGGGAAACAGAAGAAACTAGTGGCGCCACCTGTTGTATCTTTATGTTGTCGAAAGCTACAACCTTCATTAGTGTTGTGTCAACTGTTTATGAGATTTGTTTCATTAGAAGCCGAGTTATAGTGCCAAGAGTGTGTTTTGACGAACGGTCGGAAAATGAGTTTCAAACTGAGAGCTGCGAATGGTTTTTCTGTTAAACTTGGTAAACGTTTTACCCAAACGCATCAAATGCTTCAAATAGCATACGGTGTTTAATGCTTATCCCGTACTCAAGTTTACGAGTGGTTTAAGCGATTCGAAAATGGTCGTAAGACGGCTGAGCGAAGTTAACATCCAAAAAGTGCGTGATTTCATCAACGAAAACCAGAAATTCCGTGAGATTGACTGAAGACGAATTGCGGATTTCAAAATCAACTGTGCACAACATTTTGACCGAGAGTTTGGGCCTTCGTAAATTGAGTTCGCGATTTCTTCCCCACAAGTTGACCGTCGGCCAAAAAATGTATCGAATTGAACACTGCAAGGACCTCATCAAAACTGCTCGTAAGGACTCAAACTTCCTTGAAACGATCGGTGACGAAACCTGGTGACGAAAGCGAAGGCGAAGGTAATTCCCTTACTCAAAACACCTGCTGACGAAACGTGGTCTTTTGAGTACGATCCCGAAACAAAGCGCCAGAGTGCTGAGTGGAGACCACCAGAAGAGGGGCATTAGAAAAAAAAAAGTCGCTTGGAGAAGGCAAAAGTAAAGACAATGCTGATTTGTTTGTACGATTCCAAGGGCATTATCCACAAAGAATTCGTTCCTCTAGGCCAAACGGTCAATTGAGTTTTATCCCGACGTTTTGAAGCGATTGATAGCGAGAATTCATCGCGCGGCATGAATATCGTGACGACCGACCGTTCGTGAAAACACACTGTCACTCTCGGCACTATAACTCGGCTTCTAATGAAACCAATGTCATAAACAGTTGACACAACACTAATGAAGGTTGCCGCTCTCGACAACAAAAAGATACAACAGGCGGCGCCACTACTAGTTTCTTCTATTTTCGAAAAGTTCGGTTTCTTTTTGGACAGAGGATGTAGACAGTAAAATTATGGCATTGAATAGGTTTAGGCCTTGAGCCGAGATCTTTCTCAGTGAGAAATTACTTCTTTTCATGAAATGATGTAATTTGTTTTCTTCCAATTTTGTGTAACTAATTTTGAAGGGTTAGTTCGATGCGTATATTCTAAATTTTTCTCTCATATATCAACATGCACTAGAAAATCATTTTAAGAAGTTGCTCCAATTTTTGGGCCACCGTTGTCGAACCCCAACGCTGAATCTCGTTTGAAAACGCAGTCGTTGTCATAAATACACAGAAATTAAGGTTACTTTCAGTAATATTCATGAAGTTGAAATATCCATCACGCTCTGCTCCCTCTCTCTCTCTCTCTCTTTCTCTCTCTCTCTCTCTCAAATATTATGCCAGAAAATAAGAAGAAAACTAAAAATTAACAACGTATTGTAGAGGGTGTTTTATAAATACTGAGCATGTTTAGGATCATATAAAGTTAACAGAATATTAGATGAACACATGCTGCCTGATATACTCGCATGTGTTCCATGGCGGGTTGGACAGTTAGAAGCTAAAATCCAGAATTTCTATGCTTACGATACCGCAGTCGTTGTCATAAATACACCGAGATTAATGCAACCTTCTTAAAAGTTGCCTTACTTTCAGTAACCTTAATCTCGAATTCCTGAAGAAAATGACGAACAAACAGAATTCCAGTTAAAAAGTCGTTTTGAAGGTTCCTAATATTGTAGCCAAAGATTCTAGCCAATTCTAGGTTTTCCAGCCAAAACACATTCTTCCTACTTGACTAAGGCACTTTTCAACGTATACTAAACTTAAAGTTGAGTTTGCTTTCGCTGTAGACAAATCTGGAGCCAATTTAAGAATCTTTCTTAACATGCTTACAATAACAAACATACATATATTCATATCGCAAGCACTACACTGCAATTATGTATGCATGTCTGCTTTTTAGACCGCAGTGCAAGCGGCAGCATATGGACTTCAATGCAGGTGGGACATTTGATATTAACTCTTGGAGACATCGTATAGTGCTGGAAAACAGAGGTGTTATAACCAAAGCGAGATATCAATGATAACTAGCGCATGCCATCAATTGAAATAAGATGAGACACAAAACCACTCTCCTGATAAGACTACTTTAACCATGACACCCTTATAGCGAACAATAATTCATGTTGGATTAATGGGAAGGAGGATTGTAAACACAATTGGGACAGCCGCTAAGTGAGGAATACTAACAGAGGATAAGCTTACTTTGTGGCTGCTCAAAGACCCGGACAGTTCCCAATAAACTGTAGATAGCGGCTATTATGGCAGGAGTGAAAGCAATAGATCTACTAGGAATGATACTGAAGGATGCAGATTGCATGTGAGGAACCGACTTGCCGTCCTATGAGAAATTTGCCACAATTAGACTCTAAGGTTGCATTTTTGAAATTTTATGTACAAAAGTATTTTATGCTACTGTAGATCCTGTATCAGTACAATGACGTGTTTTGATTATTTTTTTCAGAGCAGACAATAAGTATTCAACAAAATTGGTTTCCTGGAATGTGAGAAACTTTATTTGATTCGCTGGCAATTTTTCCTGAAGTCTGCAAGTTTTGACTGGAATATTATAATTCAGATAGCGAACTGAAATTGAGATCGCTTACCAAATAACAGCAGGTTACTGTGAGCTGAAAATAGCGCAGTGCAGCGACAATGTATAACATATTTCAAAAATTTTCTTTTATTTATTTATTTATTAAAAATTAATAAATAAATAAAAAGTGTGGATAATAAATTTAAATAAATATATAAATTTAAATGGAATAAAATAGGTAGTAAACTTAAAAAGAAAGCACTGTAAAACATATGAAGACATAAGACGAATACAGAAGGTCTGAACTCTAGATAAAGTAGTGAATTCGAACCATAATTAGAAACTCACAAAGGGTTGCGAGTAGTTATAAGTATGACAGTGCAATCAACACGAAACGATGGTAAGTAGGTGGTAGCGTATTATGTGTTTTAATTGATTGTGCTCTCCGGAGAGCCCAACCTAGTGAGTCCACGCGACATCATAGAAATTGGCATACTACTTGATCGGCAGGAGAAAGACTGGGGGATGTTCGAAGAGAAGCTTTTTCAATGCGCTTCTTTCCAGTCGATTGGACATTTATTTCTCCCAGAAAAGCGGCTGTTTAACTCCACACTTCAGAGAAATGGTATAATCAACTAATACTGTTCTCGACAACAATGTCAATCCGGATTAAGATGACATGATGCAGATGCGAATTTTCGACTTTCGTTCGTGTACACCTTATCGGAAGAAATGAACTCCATCGCCAGTCATGCGAAGGATGAAGTCTAAAGGAGTTCTGTCTATTCTCTTTGGAAAACGAAATGGTGTTGAATGAGTTTTTATTTATTTAATTATTTTTATAAACTGAATGAAATCGGATTGAAATAAAAATTTATGACAATCCCACCAGTTAAACATGATAAACCTATAACACAGCAGATCATGGTAGGTCGAAGGTTAAATAACGGGATATTGCAATACTGCTCTAGATACCAAATGTGTTACTTTCGCATGTCTGTAGTAAATAGGATGGTAGGGTCACATTGAGTGACCTTTAGCGCTTAGTGAAACAGACAAGGTCAACTGGGACTGGAATTACCATACTTAATATTAAAATGGCTGTCGGTACAGTACATTAATTAATTGAGTACTCAAACCATCAAGGATTTATTACTCTTGCAGAATCCACAAGCACACACACGTAGCATTTTTGTAAGATGCTACCCGAAGAATTGAATAAAGGCAATACATGAATCGTGATTTTATGTTGCTACCGTTTTTATCACTTCTTAGCCTTACACAAAGCTAATATATTTCTCACAATTTCGCCGGTGTAAAACTTTCATTTCTTTATGTCAAAATTAGCTTTGAAATCAAGAAGCAAATCTTAAGTCCACTGTAGCCTTCATTTTGAGTTTCGTTTCTCTCTCTCTCTCTCTCTCTCTCTCTCTCTCTCTCTCTCTCTCTCTCGCTCTAAACTATTCACGCGAGAAAGTGGTTATAGCTCCCTCCAGCGCATGTCATGCACGTGTAACAGCTACGTAGTAAATTACTACTGAAGGAGAATGATCCTTTCAAAAATGAAAATTTTCACTTTGAAAGGTAGACGAAGAGAAAAGTACTAACTCTGATGATGTTTCAGAATTGAAAGAGGCTAGCGGGAAAAGGGTGTTGTGATCTGTCAAGAATTAATTGAACGAAGTGAATGAAACGCCTGTAGGGAAATCAAAAATACACAGACGAAACAAACCACATCACAAATTACCAACAACCAAATAGAATCGAGGCAGATGACAGCAGAAAGAAACAAAAACACAAAAGGATGAGCAAAATAAATTCTATCCTTAAAACAGCAATGCAAAACAGTCTCAGAAAATCGGTTGCAAAAAAAAATTGGGAGAAAAATCACACGAGAAAAATAATGACATGAAAATGAATTACAGATGCTAAATAAAAGTAAATAAATAAATAAAAATAGCTACTCTCATAATAAATCACAAAATTTTCTATATTTTTCTAAATTAGCCTTCCTCAATTTTGTTCTTGCGGCAAGTAGTCAGTTTTGAGTTTTTCTTGCAAAAAAACGACTTCAAATAGATTCAAGAAAGCTAGTCTGATTATTTCCAAGGCATCCTTGATAATTTTATCCAATATCGTATTCTAAATTTGAGAGAAAATACAAATATATTTGAACTATTTTCCTGTGATTTTTATTCTACATTTCGTAAGAATTAAATATTTTATTAGTGAACTGTCAATACACCTGACGGTTCATGTTTTATTATTTTTTTTTGTCTGATTTCCGGAATTTCTAACTTCAAATCACATTCATATATCCTATGTCCAAAAAGAAACCGAACTTTTCGAAAATAGAAGAAACTCACGGCGCGACCTGTTGTATCTTTTTGATGTCGAAAGCAGCAACCTTCATTAGTGTTATGTCAACCGTTTATGACATTTGCTTCATTAGGAGCTGAGTTGTAGTGCCAAGAGTGACAGTGTGTTTTGACAAACGGTCGGAAAATGAGTTTCAAACTGAGAGCTGCGATTGACTTTTGTGTTAAAATTAGTAAAAGTTTAACCGAAAGGCATTAAATGCTTCAAAGGGCATCCGGTGATGAATGCGTATCCTGTACTCAAGTTTACGAGTGGTTTAAGCGATTTCAAAGTGGTCGCGAGACGCTTGAGGATGACGAAAATCCCAGAAACTGGACTGAGCGAAGTTAACAACCTAAAAGAGCCTGATTTCATCAAAGAAATCCCGAAATCGTCCGTGAGATTGATTGAAGATGAATTGAGGATTCGAAAATCAACTGTGCACAACAGTTTGACCTAGAGTTTGGGCTGTCGTAGATTAAATTCGCGATTTGTTCCCCACAAGTTGACCGACGACCAATAAATGTATCGAATTGAATACTGCAAGGACCTCATTAAAACCGCTCGTAAGGACTCAGACTTCCCTGAAACGATCGTTACTGGTGACGAAACGTGGTGTTTTTAGTATGAGCCCGAAACAAAGCGCCAGAGTGCTGAGTGGAGACCACCAGAAGAGGGCATCCGAAAAAAAGTCGCTTGGAGAAGTCAAAAGTAAAGACAATGCTGATTTGTTTCTACGATTCCAAGGACATTATCCCCAAAGAATTCGTTCCGCCTGGCCAAACGTCAATGGTGAGTTTTATCTCGAAGTTTTGAAGCGATTGATAGCGAGAATTCTTCGCGTACGGCATGAATATCGTGACGGCCGACCGTTCGACAAAACACACTCTCACTCTTGGCACTATAACTCGGCTTCTAATGAAACAAATGTCATAAGCAGTTGGCACAACACTAATGACGGTTGCGGCAACAGAAAGATGTAACAGGTGTCGCCACTAGTTTCTTCTATTTTCGAAAAGTTCGGTTTCTTTTTGGACAGCGGGTGTAGTTTTTTCGTTTAACAAATCAGGTTCTTCACTCACTGCAACAAATTGTCTGAAATAACATAAATTGACTATTTCAATGACACTCAAAGCTCATTTATTGAAACACTTGCGGCAAGATAAGCTTTGATCTTGATTTTGGGAAATGTTTTAAATAAAAAGGTGGCTTGTACACTATAAAAATATTTGATGCTCCCGTTCTTCCTGGAGATGCATATACTTTCTTAATACGATCCTTGACAGAGGCAGAAAAGCCAAGTTTTAGCTTATGCTTAATTTTACAAAATTACACAGTTTTCTCGTGCAGTCTAAAAATGTCCCACTACAAATAATATTACAACCGTTTCAACAAAACTTTTAAAAAAATTAATCTTCATGTTTTTTCATAGCACCCTGTTAAAATTAGAAAATGCTACCCAAATTTTTTAATCTCTTCCTAAAATATTTAAGAACTCAAACGAAAACTTTTGCTAACTTTATATAATCAGTTTAGTCAATAAATGTTTATTACATTACGCAGGGTGAGTCTGCTGGTTTTAGCGTAGTATTCTAAGAAAAGCTGTTCTCAGAGCGTAGGAGAGCTGGTTTTTGTCGATCTTTTTTAATCTCTCTCTCGTGTGTGTGTGTGTGTGTGTGTGTGTGTGTGTGTGTGTGTGTGTGTGTGTGTGTGTGTGTGTGTGTGTGTGTGTGTGTGTGTGTGTGTGTGTGTGTGTGTGTGTGTGTGTGTGTGTGTGTGTGAGAGAGAGAGAGAGAGAGAGAGAGAGAGGGGGGGGGGGATGGTGGTAATTTCATTATTAATTTCGCCTAGGGAAGATGCAGTAGAGATTCTATTTCTTTAAGAGTTCTGCCATCATATAATAAGAAAGAGAACTACAAAATAATAAAAAAAGAGGTAGAAGTAAGTCTTCTTCCTTGTTCTAATCAGAAGACAGATCGCTTCATATTAGGGTTGGTGTTCTTTAAGCCTATGAGTGCCACTTTAATATGCAACTAAAGAATTAGCTATTTTATCAGTAACAGTTTTATAACCAACAATGAATCAGTGGTAAAACAATTAATAAGTTTCTATGGCAACAATTTCATCGTTATCTTTAATTGGCATCAGCTAATTGTTTAGGTGTTAGCAGTTTTGTCAGCAAATGCTAATCAGGAGATATACTTCTAATTATATTTTATGTACGTTAATCCATATTGGGTTGAGAAATCTTTACTTGAATTATGATAATTGTTAGGTATGAATAATGCGTACACGATTATCGACTTTCTCTTTCATGAATGTCTCTTCATCTTTACTTCCGGCTTGCCAATAAATGCTTAGCCTAACAAATCGAATTATCTGAATATCTGCTGTTTAATTGCATGCCTATCCATAGATTTAATTGCCATTACAAGTGAAGTTACCAAACCATATTTAGACACTCTTTATACTTACATTAATTCTACCAACGAAATGCTGGTGATGACCAATGACACATTTATTACTTTGAGTAGACGACACCTTAAATCATCCGTTCTTTTCTTGTATCCTCTCCCAATAAGCATGGGTCTTCTGGCTCACATTCAGTGATAAAAATAATCTACCACCTAAGGACATCTTCCACTCCACAGTGAGATTGAACCCACTGTTAGTTGGAGAGTGGATATTAATAACTCAGTCAGCCAAGCAGACATGATAATCATCCAAACGTATATTCAGATTTAATTCTTCTCATAGGTCATCGTACCATTGAATTCATGTGAACATTTTTCTTCAAATCTAAATGTATTGCAATATAGTTTTCGGAATAGATTTCTTGTCAGATGTAATATTAAATACACAATGTGCACTTTAATCTAGATTTTGTAATACCGAAAGGAATGATTACTATAATTCTACTGTTATAAAGTCACTGACCCTGCAGGATAGAGAGAAGCTGATCATTTGATATAAAGACTATACCTAAATTTAAAAAATCTAAAAACGGCTAGTCGGGTTATAATTGGGAAACTACGAATCAAGCGGGAAGATAAAGAGTCAAAAAACTGTTAAAAATAACATAAAAAGCAAAACATGTCTAAATAAAATTCTTAGTTCAAAGGGGAAGTGCTTCATCAAGTAAGATAAATAAATAAATAAAAATACGATTTAGAAAATAAATGTAATATTAAAAATTCTGCTCTTTCCAAATTTTATGAAATTATCTTTTTTAGTGTATTATTGTGGTCGTATCTTATCTGACAAGATGAAATTCAGAACACTTCAAAATTTCCTCAAAACAAAATCCATGTTAGTATTGTTAAATATAAAATTAAAAGCGATTCACTTATGTCATTTGTTTTGAAAAAGCATTCGTATGTGTGTATGTGTGTGTCACAAACAAGGGAGGCTCGTGCACAGGCACTTCGAAACTGCAGCACCTCCAATTTTTCTCGATATATAAATGTATTTATTTATATTTGCTTGTTTTTTGTAATATTTAATTTTATCATCAACACTGCTATACAATTCTCTTATTTTGTATAAAAAATAATAAAAATCCATCTTGTAGCACTTAGGAGGGCGCTAGCAGCACTGTGTTTACCACAGTGTCATATTGCTACGCGCGCAAGCATATGGACGTCATAGTGAGATGCGAGCTATTAGCGTAACGCGGCACTGTCCGTCGCGCAGTTCCACTGTTGGTTATATGCAGTTTGTGCCAGTAGTAGAGTGTTCGTAGTGCTTATCGTGTTTACTCCGTCTCTTTAAATATTTGAACATTACACTTAAAGACATAACATTTGTTGTAGTTTTTATTTTAGAACATTATTTGGGTTATGATAATGGATTTTATTTTTAAGTAATTTTGAATTCTACCAAACTGTATAATTTTATATAATAAACAATATTTTTTCATGTTTATTTTTTTTTTAATTTTTATCATAATTTTGATATTTTATCCAAACATGTATACACTGTACTTACAGTGTGAATGTCTATTTCGAAAGTTGCAGCACCCCCACGATTTCAAGCCACGAGCCGCCACTGGTCACACACAGACATTGGTGACATTTACGATTAGTGTGTACGACGTTGATGATATTGTGATGACGAATACATTTCACACTTATTTGTAATGTCGTTTAGAAATAGATACATGCTATACATAACATTTTGCTATTTGTAAATTACAAATTTTAGATTGTTTTATAAACGTGTGTTAACTTTAAGTTATTTGATTTTTCTATTGTATGTTGTAACTTTTCTAACGCATTTTATTCTCATTTCAATTCTTTACACGAGCGTAGGTAACCACTATGCGCGCGAAGTAGCTCCAAGGGTGAACTACTTGTATATAGAGACTAATGACGTGCCATCATTTGCATCAATATCCCATAATGCAAAGCGAATTTCCTTTCGAACGTGCATCTGCCTATATTTTAGGGAAGGATCATTACTCAAAGTTTCGACATTTATTGAGATAATAAATTTGTTAAAACTCAATCTCGACTACTAAAACTATTAAAGTTTACGAAATTCTATCTCTGAACTATTCGAATCTATAAAGCTTCATCCATGCTCTATGAATGATTAAAAATGATCTCTCTCTCTCTCTCCCACCACTTCCAGGAACACCATGCAGAACCAAGGCAGGTATATCCTAAGTTGTGCTAAGCAGCACGCAAAAAAAATCCTGCCAACGTGTAAAACCTCAGCAGCACTAAACAGTGGTTACGAACTTTCAATTCGTAACCCACCACTGGTCCAGACCACACCTCTACTGTGTCAGGAATCCTACTATCGTTTCACATCCCACTTCTGCTAAGCAGCAGGAAAGAACAAACCACTGTTCCAGCTCTCTGATCTACTTATCATAAATTCTAAACTTACTCAGTATAATCAAAGAAAAAAAATTAAAAAAAAATAGAGAAGATCAAATAATTGACTGGTACCAACGGTAAACACCGAATTCTAAATCAGTTGGAAGATCAGTGAAAATCAAGGTTCTTGCGTTGGCAGATTTTAATAATTGGACTATTTTTCTTGACATGTTGACAGTGTTGAGAAAGTATTGGTGTTCCTTATGATTATTTTCTAAATTTGCCCAAGAGGTTTATCAGAAAGTAATTTTTGATCAGAAAATAACGTCTTAGAGTAGTCATTTTGAAGGATGACATTGTCGGTTTTGTACAATTCTTCAACAATCGCTAAACAAAAATCAAGTTCAATCTAGAAATAGAAAAAGATGGTGAATTGCCATTCTTAGACTTCCTGGTTAAAATATAATTGAATAAATAAATAAATAAAAGAATTAACAAAATAAAAAGAATTAGTTAAATTAAACAAATAATTAATTAAGTTAAACAATTAATTAATTTAAACAAATAATCAATTTAAACAAATAATTAATTTAAACAAATAATTAATTAATTTAAACAATTAATTAATTAATTAAAACAATTAATTAATTAATTTAAACAATTAATTAATTTAAACAATTAATTAATTTAAACAATTAATTAATTTAAACAATTAATTAATTTAAACAATTAATTAATTTAAACAATTAATTAATTAATTTAAACAATTAATTAATTAATTTAAACAATTAATTAATTTAAACAATTAATTAATTTAAACAATTAATTAATTAATTTAAACAATTAATTAATTAATTTAAACAATTAATTAATTAATTTAAACAATTAATTAATTAATTTAACGAATTAATTAATTAATTTAACCAATTAATTAATTAACAGCGTTTGTTAAAGAATTAACAAACGCTGGATGATAATCGTTAGAAGTCTGCAGAAAATAAACCGATAATGTTAAGTACACCGCTTGAAAAGAAGTTAACGGACACTATAGTGTGAGGAACAAATAGATATGGCTCCCACCTTAAATAAGATGTAGGACCTCCTTTCGCTGCAATGCTACGAGGCCTATTTCCACAAGCGTATGATAAACATCAATGAGGATTTTGGACCATTTTCCCTGTAGGTATGATGAGGTCCTGAACTGTTGTGAGTCGAACGTCCCTTGACCACACCCGATGCTCTAGTTCATCCAATAGATGTTCAATAGGGTTGAGGTCAGGGCTCTGTAGAGGCCAGTCAAGTGAGGTAACGTTCGTATCCACAAACCACTCAGTTACAGCAGCCTTATGGCACGGTGCACTGAAAGAGAAAGGTCATTTCCGTGTAAACACCACAAAGAAGGAAGCAGTGCATTGTTCAGAATGTTCAGATACCTCTCGGAGTTCAACGTTCGCAGCACCACAAACAGAAGTCCAAGGCCAAACTTGGAAAAAGAAGACCATATCATTACACCGCCACCTCCAAATTTCATATCGCGATATGCACTGGGATTGCAGATTGCGATCCTACCATGAAACCCCATGTTGTAAGCCTCGGTTCTGAATGCTTTATGCAGATTCATGCACCAGTAAATGCACAGAACCACGCACTGAACGTGTTGTCTGAGGAATGCCAGTTTTCCTTCGTAACACCCTACGGTCACGATCGGTGAGTCTGGTGGGTTGTCTACTGGGGGGGTAGCACGAGTTAACGCTCTTCTGTTTCATCTTAGTATGGGATCACTGATTATAGACTTGTGGTGACCTAATTTGTCAACAATTTGTCGAACAGACAGGCGTGCGACATGACATCTTATCACAAAGCCTCTTTCAATCTTCGTCAGTTCCTTTTCACAGTCATTTCACGTAGAGACACAGTTGCCCTGACTTGGGACCATCGCATTCCTCCAATTTATACCGTCTACAAACACGTGACTCGTTATACGGCATGATTCAACTTGTACATGGTAGTGCCTATTGACTTCTTTCCAAGCAGTGTACTTATACCGAAGCTCATTTCACCATCATCAATAAAAATTATGTATCGTTAAAACCTTAAATAACTCGGTCTTAAATATAATTACGAGTGACGAAATAATAAGAAAATAAATGCATAAAATATTATTCAGTCCATTGCTACAAAATGGCTACTCAATGAAGTAAATGGCTACTCAAGAAAGTTTGCAGCTAAACCACATAATTTATGTGGTTTAGCTGCAAACTTTCTTGCAGAACATCACACTCTAGACTGTCCATCTGCCTTCATGCTTACTTAGAGGAAGCTTTCGTTGGAATGTTCAAACACCCTTTTGAGGTAAATCGCTCACACGCCACATTTAAAAGGAGACCGGGGACTTATATTTCATCACATCTGAAGCTTTAATCACACAGGACTTTTGTTAGCCAGCAAATTATGGAAAACACAGGAGCCTGACAGTCCTTATTATTCCTGCAAATTTCTCCATATTTTCCTGAGATATTTGGGATTGGATTATTTCCAGCATTAAGATCTCCTGCTATTATTGTATAGCAATTTTATTTATTTACTGTTTTTAGTTCCTCATAAAATTACTGAGAAGTCTCTTTGCCACCATATTCAGGAGTACGAGTACACCCTCTGTCCAAAAAGAAACCGAGCTTTTCGAAAATAGAAGAAACTAGTGGCGCCACCTGTTGTATCTTTTTGTTGTCGAAAGCGACAACCTTCGTTAGTGTTATGTCAACTGTACATGACATTTGTTTCATTAGAAGCCGAGTTATAATGCCAACAGTGACAGTGTGTTTTGACGAACGGTCGGTCGTCACGATATTCATGCCGTACGCGCGAATTCTGGCTATCAATCGCTTCAAAACCTCGAGATAAATTGACCGTTTGGCCATGCGGAACGAATTCTTTGTGGATAATTCCCTTGGAATCGTAGAAACAAATCAGCATTGTCTTTACTTTTGACTTCTCCAAGCGACTTTTTTTTCGGATGCCCCTCTTCTGGTGGTCTCCACTCAGCACCCAGAGTGCCGAGTGGAGATGTCTGCGTTTTCTACGTTTCATCACCAGTAGCGATCGTTTCAAGGAAGTGTGAGTCCTTAGGAGCGGTTTTAATGAGATCCTTGCAGTGTTCAATTCGATACATTTTTTGGTCGTCGGTCAACTTGTGGGGAACAAATCGCGAATTCAATTTACGAAGGCCCAAACTCTCGGTCAAAATGTTGTGCGCAGTTGATTTTGAAATCCCCAATTCATCTTCAACCAATCTCAAGGATGGTTTCGGGTTTTCTTTGATGAAATCACGCACTGTTTGGATGTTAGCTTCGCCCAGTCCAGTTTTTGGATGGCCCGGCTGTTAGTCGTCCTCAAGCCTCTCACCACCACTTTGAAATTGCTTAAACCACTCGTAAACTTGAGTACGGGATAAGCATTCATCACCGTATGATTCTTGAAGCATCCGATGCGTTTGGGTAAAACCTTTACCAAGTTTAACACAAAAGTCATTCGCAGCTCTCAGTTTGAAACTCATTTTCCGACCGTTCATCAAAACACTCTGTCACTCTTGGCACTACAACTCGGCTTCTAATGAAACAAATGTCATAAAGAGTTGATACAACACTAATAAAGATTGCCGCTTTCGACAAGAAAAAAATACAGCAGGTGGCGCCACTAGTTTCTTCTATTTTCGAAAAAATCGGTTTATTTTTGGACAGAGAATGTATAACGTAAGAAAACCATTTATATCTTTTGTTACATCAAATACATCAAATGCATTGAAATATTTTCATGATGGTGCCTGTATGTTAATGTTTTATTTTATGATACTTTTTTTTTACTGGTCGCTATAGTTTATATTATTTATACATGCAACCAGCACCATTTTCTGTTCGGTAACACAAATGTTAAAACGAGGAAAACTTCCTTCAAACTGTAAGCGACCCAAATCGCCCAAAATGCTGATAAAATTTCTCTGTTAACTTTACACTCGAAATATGCAATGAAATGAATACATAAATAAACCTAAGTACCGACGCATGTTTGCAGAAGAATAACAGATGTAATTAGAACTAGTTGAGCAAGTGAAAACATTCAGTTATTTGTAGCGTATTAGACAAACACGTAAACGATGAAAACCACGTGATCGAACTAGTTCAATATTTTCTGCAGATCACAATAAAGTTTTTGCGAAAGGCCTCTTTGCAACGGGAGTACTGAGAAATTAATGAATACTTCTTCCGTGATACGCGTTGTGCCTCACGTGCCTGTTTATTTAGCAGGCCCTTTCCATATGAAAAGCAGAATTAGAGTTCATGGACGGATATTTCAATAAGACGATCGTACGAGTTTCACCTTCACTGTAAAAGTGGGATTTTTAATGTCAACTCATGAAATGTTGTAAAATTCTGTTATGTTTAGTATCGTTGCTGTCTAAAGGTTAGTTAATCTCTTAATTCTTGCAGAATCCATTTCAAGCTATTGTAGGTCTCCAAATAGAGTAAGTGGTCTTCAACCGGATATTAAAAATGATTAATTACTATCAAGACTGCAGTGGAATTCGAATCGATAGGCTTAGTGTGAGAATGGAGAAGCTGTCCACTTCACGATGTCTGAAATATTGAATTACCATAAGTAACTTGATTAATTTCCAAGAGATTCCAAAATTACGGTTTGATAAAAAAAATACAATAATGTATATGAAAATACGAGGAGAGGAAATCAAATGGCGTACTCAGATTCCGCGTTCCTGTTTTATTCTAAAGCAGTCGTGAGTAGCAGGTGCAATATAATGCGATGCCCTTGTTGGAGATGCAAACACTGTGGTGCTTTGGTTTCTGCATCATCATCATCAGATGTTCTGACAGACCTTTATGCGCCCTTTCAATTATCCTTGGATTTCGTAACCATAATTCTATAGGAGAACGTTGTTAGCCCTAAACCTAGCTTTGTATGTCTTGCATGTGATCAACTGGCCAATATACTTAATTGAAAACGGAAACAATCTTTCAAATTTCTCCAAGAAAATCCTTCCTCCACTGTATGCGACACCTGCTGACTCATATTGCTTGTAAAAGCACTAGTAAATGTTTCTCATGTCCCAAACTGCTAATAATTCAGACAATACGAATGTTCTCCACTTCTACTTTATTTTATGCATTTTATTTATATTTTAATTTATTATTTAAAATTTTTTAATTAATCAATCTCTACACAATTATAATTTAATGTCATTTTCATCTCCCAGTTTCAAATAAATATTAACGTTTGCTTTGATCATCCTATGAAGAACGTGGTATATTAAATTTGGTCATTATTATCGCCATAATGCGATGATATATATATTGGTTTATGGGTGTTCGTGATTGTCTTTAGATAGGAAATGAATTTCATTGTCCTGGCAGAGACACCTTCGCACTTTTTTTTTTTTTTTTTTTTAGGCTTGAAAACGTTGCATAGTTTTCTAGAGCACAGTTTACGGATTATATAAAAATCATAAAATAACTTTCTCTACCTAAGGGGTTCAATTTTTATACGTGTACAAGATGTCACGAAAAAATCCATAGTTCTTAATAAATCTATAACACATTCTATATAAAAATTAAGTTCAGATTTAAACGTCTTTATATCCGGGTAAAAAATTACGTTGGCGATCATGAATAAGTAAAGATGTAGCTGAAGACAGTCATAAAAATAATGCCCGTTGTAGAAGCAATTTAGTGACGTCACTCATCATTATGACAACTTAAAGTATGTCTGTTATCAAGAACAACAGAATAGTATAAAAAATTTAATGGCTCTTCTGAGTCACTGAATCTTTTATTTTCTGTTTATGATTATAATTATTATTATTTACAGAGGTTCGTATATGAAATAATGAAATTTATCCCAAAACATAAAATAGCACACATAGGAACAATAGTAACGAGTGTATTGGTGTCTCCATCTGGTGTGAAACTGACAAATTTCTTTGCTGATGGTTTTTCGTTAATAAGAATGATTGTACAAATAATTAACCTGTAAGATTGCTTCAAAATACTCACTCGGTAAATATCCATTTCTTGCGTTTAATTTATTAATTACACATATCACAATCAACCAAAATAACAGTAATTTTTAAACTGAAATTATTTTTGACCGAAGCTTTAAACAATTCTTTCATTATAAATTGCAACAATGCAAAGAGCGAAATATTTTTAATATTTTCTGTATGCAGCAGATGGCACTAAATCTCTCTAACAATTTAACTGATATTATTGTTTCAGGATATTTTTGTTACAAGAATAAAGTTGGAAATTGGCGTTTTCAGTTCTATAATCCATGCTAATTTAATGTATCTACAACGTAACAATATTTTTAATACAGTACCTTATTTTGTAAAATTTCATTTATTACACGGACATAAAAAAAAGTGAATTTTTATTTACTTTTGGAGCAAATACGTGCAGACTAAGTTTTTATTTCGGTTAGTTAGTGGATAACTCAGTTAATACAGAATCAATACAGTACCCTCCCACCATAGAGCAGTCCCTGGCGTTCAGTACAGGGCAGCATTCTTTTGTTAACGACTGGATTCTTCCAACAACGTTAATGAAGATGTGAGGGAGGGATATCGTAGCGGAAACTGCTCGCTGCAATAAATTGCAGAGAGAATCAGTTTTACTGAAAGATTTTCATAAATGAAGTGCAGTCCCAATTTTCAGAGAGAGTTGTTTTAGCGAACATTGAAGGAATTTATCGTCACGTGATTCAATGTCATATCTGAAGCTTAATTTGAAGAACTGCTAAATTCACTTTGGTAATCGTCTTGCTTAATCGTTTTAAGTAGATGAGTTCCATGTTTTTATTCTTACTTAGTGTAAGAACAAAAAAAAAAGGTTCATTGCATTTAATGCTGCTAAATGTGGTTTCTTAATTGAATATTTTGTGTTGTAATTTCATAAGGATGCAAGAAAAGAATTAGGAAGCTACCGTATACAATATATAATTAGTTTAATATATTATTGTAATATGCAGCATGCAATAAGGGTCCATTAAACATATTTGTGTTTACTCAAACACAAACCGTGTGATGAAGACAAAATGTGCTTCTTCATTCGGGTTAGTTTATTTTAATATACCGACTCATGCTTAGCATTCGTGGACTGCGTCTCCTATTGTTCAAAATTAAATTTATTTAAAAAAATTATATCGGGTAAACCTTGCGTACATTACTTCCAATTTATCGTCGTACCATGTACATGGATATTACTAGGATTTATGTACAAGCGCATAAAACTGTGGTAACTCAATAACTGTTTGCCAACATTTTACTTATCATACGGTATTGTCAGAAAAACATGTTAGAAAAATGAAAAAAAAAGAATCTTCGAACTCTGTTGTCGGCATTTTAACTACATATTCGTACAGTGTGACCTGCAGTCTACAACTACAGTAACAAAATCACTTAGGAAGCAATGCTGTTCTCTGCGATTAAAATTCTGAGCCGGCAGACCTATCTACAAAATGACATTGAGTGGGTTAGTCACATCTCCGGTACTATCAAGAATGGGAAAATTATAATTTTTAGATGATTTTTGGGGTGGTTGTCCGTTGGATGGCTTGAAGTCAGGTAGTCGCAGACGGAGATGGAATTCTGGGAAGTGTCATCTCTGCAATAGGGACACAGTTACAGGATGCAGAACCCGTAATAATAAGAGCTGACCAAGGTAGTCCCAAAGCTGGGATGACCTCCTTATTCAATCAGAATAGCAAGACGGAATCCTTATGATGTCCTGTTACCAACTGTCTCCTGAGGTTTGCTGTGGCCACAGCTGAAAACAGTTCATCTGGACTCTATTAAGTATGATTATTTCAATTGGACTTTATGCAAAGAATCCAGTTATTTGTGTTCCATTAATCACAGCGCTAGTCGAAAATACCATGCACATGTGACTTGAAGCCCTGACAAAAAAAAAGTTTTCTTCTTTGGAAAGACCTGTTTCAGCCTACAGGTGTAGTTTATACGTAGTCTGATCTGAAAGGACAATGCGGTACCATCCCTCCGCCATGAGAGAAATGAAACGGGGTTTTCATATTATTATTATTATGATGTGACACTCTTCTGGGAGTCCAAAGACTTCCTCGAGGGAGGGCATCTACTCGACAACTCTCCGTATCTACACCAATGCCATATACCGCCGATCACCACCATCACTATTTTAATAGACAATCACAAACATCCCTGCCAAGGCGGAATTCAAACCACCCGCAGTCTTTTGGCTGGAGAGCGGATACTCTAACCACCCAGCCAGCCAGGCTGGTTGGCCGAGTGTGGGGCGGAATAATGACAAACGGCAGCATCCTTCTTAATGTTTTTGATAGGGATAGGGTAACCTCGCAGATACTGAAAATAGATCCTCGCATCCTATGTGAGAATTTGGGTTTTGGTTAGGCCAGATGTGCATGACACTACCACAGCACTCAAACAGTGGTGGAGTTTCTTGAAACTGAAGATATCCAATGACTGCCGTGGTAAAGCAGAGTCGCGAGACTTAAATCCTATCGAACATGCGTTGGATACACCTTAGACGTCTCACGGCATGGTAACAGCCACACTATCACTTGCTGAGCTAAACTCAGCTCTGCTGGAAGAATTATTTGTTGCCATAGACACCATTATATCAAGCATGGTCCGATGTTGTCAGACCTGGTTAGCTGTTTGAGAGGATCATTGGTTGTACTGATGTTATGTCATGGTGACATAACATCATTGGTAGTACTGATGTTATGTCACCATATTTTCGACCATGTTGTATCGTCGTCTGTAATACAATCTGTTTGGCAATTCTTATGCACCCTAAGTAATGTCCCTTATACTTTCCCGTAATTCTCTTTGATTCTTTTCATGGACTTATTCCATTACCACTTGAAGTTCAGTGAATAAATAATGAAATGGAAGTGATAATATTCAGAGATATATGGCTTTGAATAGACTGCACCAGGACTCAGATGGACACATTTCGTCTTCTGGATTTCTCAGACATAAGAAAGCCTTAGAAAGGTTTCAGAATTAGGTAATAAAGGCGATATCAAGTGGAGGAGGAGGAGGAGTGGAGTGATATGATTGAGACATAAATTATTGGGAAGCCATCTTACAGATGTAGATAACTGGAATATTTTTCAAAGGGCTGAATAGGAGGGAAAGAGAAGGGTCAGAAGAAAGAGACGTCATTCCCTAAATTGTACGACACACGGTTGTACAATTTCCAAGAATTGTAAGGTCTACAGATGAGAAGATGGATGACTGGAGAGTTGTGTATGAGTGGAATGCGTTTCCAGATGAAGGGAGTATTAATGTTCAGACAGTGAGGCGATGTATGAAGCTATTGTGCATTTCAGATTATTTCTTTCATAACTACCTCCCTCAATGATGCTTTCATTTTAGATGTAACAACAATAATACCGTTACAAATACCAATGGTACGGCAGTAACATCTTAACTATAAAAAAGGCAACTACGTAAAATTATTTAATTGTATTTATCAAGAAACGCATGTCTCAAAAGGTTCCCAATTGAACTAATTTGCTTGCCAATATAAATTTTATCAGAAAAAATGATCAAAGAATTAATGAATCACTTCAGGATTTTCAAATCTTTTACTTATCCAATCTTTCTAAGACGGGTTGAGTCCACTTCTAATGAGGGGGTTACTCGCATATTAATGCAGCCGGTTCGTCACTCTCCTTTGCTGCATCTCCTAACGGCGATATTCATGACTGAATGTGTGTGTTCAGGCCGGTTTGCCTGCTTACGGGATGAAAACCCCAGATAAATTGGGGGGGGGGGGGGAACTCTGCTGTTCATGGCCAAGACCCAAGCTTAAGCTGTTCACGTCGTCGATGGGAATCGAACCTAGGACACTCCTTACCCAGGCATATGGTTGCGAAGCTCAAAGCCACCAGGCTACCCTCGCAGATCCCTTACTTATACAAGTTCTAAATGCTTATAACTTTTTTTGCACTTAAACTTCTTAGTGGTAATACTAAAACATTTAAATTTGACTCCTTTAATATTTACAGATCACCTATAATATTTATGTTTTGTATTTCAATTTCAGAAAGTGCACACAATCAAGCATTTATTTTGTAATGGGAACAAAAATGCTGCAACTACTTACATTCATTTATTACTTTAAAAAAACCAAACTGCCTTACATGTTATCAAGTCTTTTATATATGAGGAATAAATATAACATCGACGATTTGATAATCTTTTCTTATCCTCCTTAAACTAATAGTTTCCGTGAAACCCCATCTACAAAAGCAGTGATTATCTAAATGATAATCACCCTCCTTTGAAGCTCAAGATGTCCTCTTTATTCTGAGAACACCTTTTCCGAAGAGTCCAATTTACAGTTGCATGATTCCACGTGAGTTCATTATTCAGTGTAGAGTTCAACGTTTCTCTTGGTTTCATCTGTTCAGAAATTACGTCACAGGTGCGTAGCTTCTTACACTTTCGTATAGGATTGAATTGTCGTCTATGACCAGCACATGAAATTAATATACCTCACTCTTTGGAAAACAATTTAGGATGCACACTGCTAGAGTAAATTGTTACCGAAGAATCTCCTTCGTTCTTAATACATTGCTGGTGATTTTTCAGTCGGGGATGGTGTGATGATTACAACCAGTTTCAGAACCGAAACATCGTTTGAAAGTTCTGATTCTTTGGATGTCCATTGTCTTATCTACGGATCTTGATGAAGATTCGTTTATTTTTGGTTTTAATTGCTAACTTGCAGGCATTACCACTGATATAGTATTTAACGTGGTTCGTTCTTAGTCAATCTAAAGTCTCATAACGAAATCGGTTATCTCAGTCTTCTAACAACTCGAAAATGATGCAATAGCGCCCAAGTAAGATTCCTTTAGTGTAAAGAATGGCTGGCTTAACACAATATTTCTCTATTGAAACGCTGAAATAATTGGCACTCACGTTTCAAGTCTTCATGCTTGAGAGGCATTATCGTGGTTTGAAACTCTATCCGAACTCCAGTTGCCATAGTAACGGAACACTTATGGTGTAAATGTGTGCTTTCTACATGAGTGAAGTGTGCGAGAAATCACCACGTCCTTTATCCACAATTCCTTATTATAACGGTAACCAATTAAGTGTGTTGTGGAACTTTGCGCAATCCAATGGAACTGCGTGATAGCGTACAAGATGGGGATATCGCTTGCTCGATGCCGAACTAGCTATCAATCAATCTTGTTCGAGTGGCGGGTGTCACGTTGGGCAATATTAAGCAAACTAGTTGCTGTAAATTACGTCCGGACACAGTGACGGTATCGCTGTTAATTAAATTCTCTATTTGCATATGAACCGTACACAACCATTTTGGACAGTGTAACTTTCCTTTGTTTTGAAAAAATCTCCAGCATAATTGTCTTTATTAGTGAAATACGTACATCAATATATCTTAAATTCTGAAATCAGGCATATGAAACTTATCAATTGTTTTCTGCTAGCACACCCCCACACACACACATCACGGTTTTCTCTTGAATTTCATAATATACTTGATTGGTAGACATATTAACAAGCCTAGCCGGGTGTCTCCAAGCTGCAGATGAAAGAATGCCGTATGTGTATTGGTTGGAAATTCTTCCACCTAAGACTGAAATAATTTCAAACATGTTCCAACTGAAACTATTGCCGGTCTTATAGAAGGTTGCAAAAGTTTTTCTCTAAACATTGACTTCTCCACCTTCAAAATAGATAGGTGAACATTCGCTCATGGCTTTAATTGTAGTGACGTGAATTCAAAATAGCTCTAGCTAAGCTGCTTTAACGCGTATTATAGTATAATCAATTTCCACTTTTTCCTCTATCTAACACTAGAGATTCGCTCATTTTTGCTTTTCTCTTCAACTCAGCGATTTACACACACACACACACACACACACACACACACACACACACACACACACACACACACACACACACACACACACACACACACACACACACACACACACACACACACACACACACACACACACACACACACAAATCAAACGAAAAGCGAAAATATGGACAGACCATCTGGAAGATCGTACACGTGTGTTAACTGAGTAGTTTGCATTTTCAATACGCCATAATTTTCCCCGCAGCAATATAAATTGTGGATTAATGATCATATGTCCAGGGCGGTTCCGTTAGTGACGAACAGAGAAAGATAATAAGAAAAACAAAATATAAAAACTTTTATAGTTTCTATATTCGGCTTTGAAACATTGCTGGATTTATTATCCACTTAATTTTTATAAATTTTGCATCGCCGAAGTGAAACTTTTGGCTCTTTATTTTAGTAAATACTTTTACGCACCAACCGATAGTTTGCTTACGAAAAATACATCTTTCCGATGTTTCTAGTTATTTTGTACTGAGAGTGTTTGCTCTCTTAGGTTTCTGCCAAGTCTTACTCGCTGAGGGGACTTACCATTTCGGAAGAATTTTGCCTGAGAGAGCATTTCGAGTTTCCTGGAAGGGTGTTGTCCGGCATGGTCCGGTGAGGGGCCTTGTCGGTAGATGCCTATCCCTGGAATATGAGCGGTTCTGCTCGGTGGTGGGGGAGCCCGTCACTGAGTGGAGCCAACGCTGAGTTGGACGATCTTTCGGTCACTTGTAGGGAGTGGTCAGGGTGATCGCCTAATTTTTAGAGAGACCTTTACTTAAACAGTGTCTCTGACGATAGCCAACCAGTTTGAAACAGCTGTCAAGCCAGTGAAACTTTATCAAAATAGACCAATATGGACAGACCATCGTTGGACGGTGAGTATATGGACGTTGTCATAGCGAACATGTCTCCTATAAAGTCTGGCTAGGACAACTCCAATTTACTGAGTGTATTCCCGTAAGATCTGTCGTCAGATTGCATACGAAACTTTTATAGTTTCTATATTCGGAAATATAGAAACTATAAAAGTGGTATATTATTCATGCTTTGCAATAATGCATGAATGATATACCACCAACGCCATCACTGATTTATTATGAAGCCAAAGTCGCAAAGAGAAAAAGCACACACGATGTCAAAGGTGTATATCATAACAGCAAATACGGCCTTAAACATATTGGATGAATGCTTTGCTCTTTCTAATTATTTCGATCGTTTTCCTTTGGCATTTGGTATTAATTCTGTCGTGTCTCTTGTAGATAACGACTGCACTGATCAGAACAAACCAGTTCTGAATAAGTCCCTTCAGAGAGGAAGAGCCGAAGTCTTCCACGATATCGCCCTTTAGGAACTTTGCTTTTCTACCTGACTTAATAACAATGTTTCAGTTGCAATCAACATGTGTGCATCGAACAATCTCCTGCGTATTAGAAAATCTTCCCATTGAGTGTTGTCTAAAGTACAAAATCTACTCTTCTTAATGGGGATCTCTAAGAAGATCCAAGAATTTTAACGTTGGACTCAACGCTATTAAACAATGATATGAATTCTGCTTTTAAAATCTCGACTAAAGTACAGAGAGAGAGAGAGAGAGAGAGAGAGAGAGAAATGTGCTTAACTGGTTCGCTGACATTCATCGACGGTAAATAGTTTTGTACCGATTTTCTAGCAGAAACGAATAACGGAAGACGTCACCAATTATTCTAGAAAACGAAAAGAAATATGTGGGATGACTTTCCGATAGTTTGAATGTCACACTTCGAATTATCAAAGACGCAAAATCTTAGAAAGTGGTGTAGAAATACTGGTTGAAAAGGAAACATGAAACAGGAAGAACCTCCGATAAGTGAAATTGATGTTGATCGTTGAAATCAGATTCAACTATTTATAGAAACATGTACCCGGTCAACGCAGTTCTTAAAAAAGCTGACATTAGATTCACTGAAATAAAATCTTTAAAAAGGAATCGCATCATGACGTCAAATACGTGTCCTTTTAATTCTACAGCAGCTTATTTACAGTAAATATTTGTAGAAGAAGTAAAAATGGAATAGAAGTTGTTTTTCGGATTCTAAATTGAAAGATTTGGAACTTCGCTTTGAGAAGGATTTGAAGTAGAAGATCCACTCTCAGGTGTGGAGGAACAGTTCGTTGATCGATCAACTTACGTACGAAATTCCAGTGCTGATGTGCAGCCCTTAAGATGTCACTCATGATCCAAATATCTCCTGATTGCAAGCTATTGTGTAAATAGAACCAAATCCAGGTTCTGGCTTAAAATGCTTTCAAAGCCGGAGCCCTGGATTCGCAGACCAATGCGTTGTCTGCTACCACTTAAAGCGTTCTTAGATAAGTTAGTGCACGATGACAAATAACTCTACTTTCCAGCAAAGAACAGTCCCCAAGAACAGAATATTTTGCAGACAATTTTGGATTGGCGTTGAACATCATAAAAAACAAGAATCAACCCACAACGTTTCCAATAAAAATCCGATGTCAATCCAGCCTACACGGTGGAGGTGCAAGAAGAACCGATTATCCTGTGGATGTTTCATTTGGTTAACCTTCTTTAATTGCGAGATGTGATTCAGGTTTAACGAATGCCTCTTCCTGTGCACTGCAATTCAGCATAACTATAAACTTCTTAAGTTATGCTAAGAAAAAAGTGCGCGAGTGTGGCTTTCATCATTTACCATATACGCCCGAAATCTTTTGCATAACATACACCCCTTGTCCAAAAAGAAACCGAACTTTACGAAAAAAGAAGAAACTAGTGGCGCCACCTGTTGTATCTTTCTGTTGTCGAAAGAGGCAACCTCAATTAGTGTTTTTTTTTCAACTGTTTATGACGTTTGTTTCATTAGAAGTCGAGTTATAGTGACAGTGTGTTTTGACAAATGGTCAGTCGTCACGATATTCATGCCGCACGCGACGAATTCTCGCTATCAATCGCTTCAAAACTTCGAGATAAAACTCAATTGACCGTTTGGCCAGGCGGAACGAATTCTTTGTGGATAATGCCCTTGGAATCGTAGAAACAAATCAGCATTGTCTTGTCTTTTGACTTCTCCAAGAGACTTTTTTTCGGATGCTCCTCCGCTTCTGGTGGTCATACTCAAAACACCACATTTCGTCACCAGTAACAATCGTTTCAAGGAAGTTTAAGTCCTTACGAGCGGTTTTAATGAGATCCTTGCAGTGTTCAATTCGATACAGTTTTTGGTAGTCGGTCAACTTGTGTGGAATAAATCGCGAATTTTATTTACGAAGGCCCTAACTCTCGGTCAAAATGTTGTGCACAGTTGAATTTGGAATCCCCAATTCATCTTCAATCAATCTCACGGACGAGTTCGGGTTTTCTTTGATGAAATCACGCACTTTTTGGAATATTAACTTCGCTCATTCCAGTTTTTTGACGGCCTGGCTTTTCGTCGTCCTTAAGCGTCTCACTTTGAAATCGCTCAAACCACTCGTAAACTTGAGTACAGGATAAGCATTCATCACCCTGCTTTTTCAAGCATTTGATGCGTTTCGGTAAAACTTTTACCAAGTTTAACACAAAAATAAATCGCAGCTCTCTGTTTGAAACTCATTTTCCAACCGTTCGTCAAAACACACTGTCACTATAACTCGGCTTCTAATGAAACAAATGTCATAAACAATTGACACAACCCTAATGAAGGTTGCCGCTTTCGACAACAAAAATATACAACAGTGGTGCCACTAGTTTCTTCTATTTTCGAAAACTTCGGTTTCTCTTTGGACAGCGGGTGTAAATACAGAATAACTGCATGTTTCTCTTATTATGCTCTCAAACATGAGCGCTTATGTGAGCAGTGGAAATGCGTATAATAGAAACTGAAAGAATTAAACATCCGATAGCATAACACGCATGGATCTTCTGACCATTTTAATCAAAGGACGGCGCTGCAATTTGATATACGTAAACAGACATCAGTACTATTACAGGCATAATCGATATATGAATTACGGCATGCCATGGCATTAAACCCGAAAACGAGGAAATGTTTAGCAGAAGGCTACCAACAATGCACTGCATCATTAGTAGATGTAGATAACCTCGCGGTGCATGTTCCAGTCATCAATGAATATACATAAAGGAGTTCACCTACTTGCGTAGTTGCTGCTTTAACAGAAAAATGCCACTATTGGATTTGGGTATCGAGTTTGGTGCATTTAATGACATTGATTGCAGAGGTTGACAAGAGCTTGCTTATCTGAATTTGTCTGACATGTGTGCGTATACGCCCATTTCTAACATACCCTCTTTCGCAATTTATATTAATGATGAGCATGTCCACTAACTGTGAATATGGAGTTCTAAATAGTGTATGAAAAATATGAAATTTCCAATAATATATTTAAAAATATTTATCAATAAGAATTTATGAAAATATAGAAGATAGGGATATTGTATCACAGCATTTCTGATTCTAATGAATAACGAAGAATTCATTTAAAAATATTTCAGTATTAAATTAAAGAACTTCATAAAATAAATATTTCTTCCTGCATTGTAAAGCACAAAATGATCAACAAATAAGAAAAGTATAACTTAGACAATGGACTAGTGTGATGCGTAGGATACGGCGCTGGAATCAAACAAATAGAATGATTCTGAATCAATCATACTGTTAAAATATAGCTCGGGGAAGAAACTGTAAATAACATGCTATATTCATTTAAGGAATGCATAAAACAGTTTTCAAATTATTATACTATTAATGCTCTCCTCACAATAGGTGAAGGACTGCGGTCTAGTTGTTTACTGATATTTGGAAACATTGGAATCATTGGGGTAAACAAAGTGTCCTGGTCCTTGGTTAGAGCTGAGATGAAAGTCTTGGTCTGGTCTTAGAGTATGATAAGTGGTTGAGGACAGCCTGGTGACTAGCTTATTTACCCTCCAAACTTCAGGCCCAGTTCGAGTTCGACCATATATTCAGGACGCTAGTAACTAACTCTCTTCAGGTGAATTTCATAGCCTAGTGTGAGACCAATATTTCCTTAATGGATGTTCAATATCGGATTTTGATTTGTTTTGGATTACGTCGAAGCAACTAACTCTCTGAGAACAATGTGTCATATCTGTTAATTTCGTGTGTGTTCTTGTGGTAGTTTTGTCTGTCTTGTTGGATGAAAATCCAGAGTTTCCGAAAGTAAATCCGTTGCTACCTTCGTTTGACACTTAAGAGGTCTGAAATAAAGTTCCATGCTTCGTTATTAAGCAGGATTTCAATTTCCTTAACTTAGGAAGTGTGCTAATGTATCTTGTTTACAACTATTCGTGAAAAGGATAAAATGAGGGATTCGTATGCTGCTGTTTTCATTTCCTTCAATTCCTGTTTGTGTTAAACATGCTTGATTCAGTTACTTGATAGCTGATTTTATGATTAGAATATCACCTCTTTCCAAGGTTTCAATGGGTTATCTCCTATACGGATCAGCAATCTCTATCACTATTGGACGTCTGATTTGTCATACAAAAAGTGTACTTATCATCAGCAATGATACGGTGAAGAATTTCTACCAACAACTCTACAACCATCTCAATCATAAGAGAAAAATATCAAACAGGTAATTTGAATTTAGTAAAGACGTTGAGCCTCCGTAGATCAGTCAGTCTAGACGAAGCCTTTTGGTCGGAAAGACCCGGGTTCGATAATAATAATAATAATAATAATAATATTATTATTATTATTATTATTATTATTATTATTATTATAATCCCGGAAACTCGGGTTTTTCGTCCCCCAGAACAAGCAAACGAGCCCCGCATCTACAGACAGAGGACAGAAACACTGGGAGGCATAGGACTAAGCACCTTATCCTCTAAACAAGTACTTACGGTTAAATGTAGAGAAAATCCTCGTGCAAGGTAAAAGAGGAAGGAAGGAATGAGAAGACTGAAGAAATTATAAAGAAGTTAATGCGCTAGTCTTCAATTTCAGTCGTCTCCAATCCTACAGTATATCTTAAAGATTTTTTTCCTTTTTACGAGTAGAACTAGCCTCTTACCACACACTTCAAAATATCAGAAATCCAACCATCCTTTCCTGATGAAACAATAAAAATCCAATCAACGACCCTCGTAAAACAACAAACACCTGTTAACAAATAACTCTTCAACATTCACCTCACCCATAATCGCGATTTGGTCTGTGTGACATTAATCATGACCAAGAATCTAAAACCGGGAATTCTTTCTTTTGGATCTGCTCAAATTTTCTTGTCTCATATTCAGTTACATTTATTTGTTGTTTGGCTCCCTCTCTAAATGATCTAACTCTGATCTTATTGTCAGTTCTACAGCAGAGCACATTGCTCCACCTAAAACTCCTTTTTTCATTCTTCCAAAAGACAAACCAGACAGATATAAATTCATCATTTAAAGCTATAAAACACCAACCTCATAGCCTTAGTTGTTTCCGATATAATTCCAAAATACTATCCTATTCCCTCAGCCATACGACCGGTGGGGGGATGGCAGTATGCTATCATACTAGGGAGATGATTATGAGCAAGGTGGTTTCCCGTTGCCTTCCTTATCCTGTGTGTTCACGGGGACGGTTTGCCTGATTGCGGGATGAAAAATCCCAGATAAACTGGTGGAAAAAAACCTGAATTCCAAAATAAGTAAACAAATCATTTTTTTCAGTATTCTTACCTTTTACGGTATTCCTGTATTTCTCATCTCATTTTATCTTTGCTCAGTAAAATCTTTTCCTGGTTTTTAGTATTTTTCAATCTGACATTTCACACCTTGATTTTATTTCTATATTCAAATAAAGATATATTCTCTCTCTCTCTCTCTCTCTCTCTCTTTCGGTGACAGAAGTCTTCGTCTCAAAGAGGGTTCCATTCTTCATTTAACCGATCATGCCAAAGAAGAGAGATAAAACTTCACTAACTGGAGTCCATCCAATTAATCAGTGACTTGGAGTATGGATTCAATCTCTTTCAATCCATAGCGGAACTCCACTTCTTGCCAACATCATCCTTCTTTGTCTAAAAGTCATGGCCTGCTTCAATGAAGTCCTCGTCGTAGTTCTCTGCTTTTGAAAGATAGTTGATTGGCTCTAGCACAAAAGGATACCTAACAAACATTTTTGATCTACTATGGATTGGATGATCAATTTGCGCTTTGGTCTTTCATGGCGTGAATGGAGTTGCTCTCTTTCTCGAGATTGGCATACCATGGCTAGAGTACCTACCTTGGGATGCTGTTTTTTTGGGACGCCAATGCTCTTTTTTATATTCATAAATGGCCTTCGTCTACTAACCTAATCCTTTCTCCAGTTTTAAAGGCAACAGCAATGTTTTGAACCATTTAAATAAATGCTTCAAATAGTAATTCGTTACCCATATTCAATCAATGAGAATGACATTTTAAGTTTGGATGCTTTTACCAGATTTCCTCAATGTCCTCTTAAGTCTATAAAAGTAAGAACAAGTTTGAAATAGCACGAATTCACCTTTCAGCCTTTATAAACCTACTGAGTTACATTTTCTTTCTATCTACCTATGTTCTCTAGAATAGTCTTGCTCTCATTATTTGCTACCCTCCCAAAGGGGTATAACCCCAGTTGTCCAAGTTTAACAATGATTATAAATACATCTAGAATTACTAATGGTCCATTAGTCTCTCAAAGCAGACTTTACTTCGCTGTTGGAATCGGGAAATACAAAAATAAATAATTCGTTTAAAATCCCTTTTTCGATAACAAAATAAACTGGCTACGTTTAATTTGTTTAAATGTATCGCTTTTAAATAAAGAACTTCTTTGTCGTATGGAACGTCTGGAAGTATAACTACAGGAGTAGAGACACACATCAGAGAAAACTGGATAAATAAACTAAATTTAAACTGAACATTGTCTGGCGATCCTCCAGACGTCTTTCTTAATTATTTTTATAGATGATAAAAGTTGCTTGTGCTTAATTACATGCTTATTTATGACGAATAAATACTCCATCAGCAGTGGTGAACTAGCGATTAGTTTTAGACACAACAAAACGAATGGGTTTAAACCTAAATTTCAAGACTAACGCAAAATTTATAGCTTAAATATACTTACGTGTATGTATAAAATACTTCTTTATAATATTGCGATAATTATAAATAAAGTCAGTGCATTATTTAAAATGAAATGTTTTAAGACTCGAGGGTCAGAAAAGAATAAACAAAGTCACACACATAACCTAATGATTAAATATTACGTCACCAAACTTCCTTCCTATTACTGTTGGGGGATTCTCCTAAATTTCTTAAGTAGTGTGAAAACGCATTAAGAAAGTTTTGAGCAGAAACAGAGAGTGAGTGTCGGCCTTCAGAGAGGTCAAGTGATTTTCATCTCTGGAAACGCATAAGCGATAACATCAGATAGAGAAGTGCACGACGAAGGACCTATCGAGCCTTCAGCTGGATATTCGGAGATTTATTGATGTGCAAGAGCACGGCTCCACATTATTATGTCTCCTAGATGGCGCTGTGATTATTTGAAGATGTATGGCATTCCTATGGGCTGTGTTTATTCTTCGACAAGTAGGAGAACTTGGCTTATAAGGGAGTACTAACCGGGACGAATACCTCAATAGTCCATCAAGTTTTATGGTACTGCCATTTGAACAGAAATCCGTTCTGGATTTTTGAACTGTTTCGCAATATTGTAGCACAGCTCTCCCGTTATAAGCACAACTGTGGATCCCATATTAAAATAATAACAAATGGCAGCTATTCTCCAGTATAGTATACTATAAATATATATTCGTGTATGATGTTCTAATGTGTATTTTGACTTTTTAGTATGATGGCTATTGTTTGATTATTTTACTTTTTTTGCAGAATAGTTTTGAGCACAATAGAAAATAATCTAAAATTCTGTCATTATTTTTACGGCTATTTTGCCTGCTTTTGTTTAGGAGTGCCCCTTTTTAATGTCATTGGCATTTTACTCAAGAATTCTTAAGGCATTGCAGATATAAGAGACAAATATATGTTGCATAATAGAAGAACATTCGCACAGACCTTTTCTTTGATTTTGTTGCCGCCTGTCTTCTTTCTGCAGTGTGCATACGTCTTCTGTAGGGGAGGTGGCAATGTGGGAGAATTATTTTGAAAAAAAAAAAACCTGGTTTATGTAAAAATCGTTTTTTTCAAATTAATTCTCATACATTGCCAACTCCCCTTTCAACACCATAACAGAAGTATGCACACTGCAGAAAGAAGACGGGCAACAACATCAAAGAAAAGGTCTGTGCGAATGTTCTTCTATTATGCTACATATATTTGTCTCTAAACATATATCTGTTTAGAGACAAATATATATCAATGTCTTAAGAATTCTTAAGTAAAAAGTCAATGACATTAAAAAGGGTCACTTTTAAACAAAATCAGGCAAAACAGCCGTAAAAATAATATGTTTTAAGAGGAGTAACATGGGAGTTTTCCCAGACAAAATACCTAAAAGTCTGTTGTTATGTGCACTAAAAATGAGAAAAGTTTTCTATTTTTTCTTCTTGTTAACTAAAAAATAGCCTTATGTTTTGCTACATATTACAATATGCACAAATTACTTAAATACTTTTTTATTTCCAGGATGTAAAATTTTAGAAAGTGTTATGTGATCGTTCGCTTTCAATCAAAAATCTGACCATTTTTCCAGTTGTTTGGAAATATTCAAGTTCTTCCTTCTTCTTAAGCTTCAAGAGACATTTATATTAAGACGAAATCGATTAATTAAATGGCATTCATTTCCACGTAGCAGTTCGCACCTTATGAGACCTTTTCAGGAATTATGTGGCAAGTTACGCTACCAAAAGTTAGGTTTTTACTCCAGTCAAAACGTAATTTAGAATATTCGCAATTGATACTCACAGTGTGTTCGTCTCGTGATCCTAGTTTCGTGTGTTATAATCCTGAGAAGGAACAACAGCATCTCTTTCCCATGGCAGCTGTTGTCATCTAATTTTTTCAAATATGTCAACGGAAAAGATCATGAAAATTAACCTACTGCGAAATTTAATCCTGCAAAATTTATTTCAGAAATATATATCCTTGTGCACAAAGTTTTGAAATCTTCGAAAATATTAGCCCTATTTTCACATCAGGCTAAGCCACTAAAAATAACGACTGTCACTAGGGCTGATGAATGGATGGATTGTATCTGTTTTCTTTGTGCTGTTCCTGTCGTCTGTAACCCATTCTTCCAATTCTGTTGTCTGCATTTTTCGAAATTCACCTGATAACAGTGCTCTATTCCGATCAAAAGAAAGTTGATATCGCATTTCATAGCTTGTTATTTTTTTAGGACAGTAGTTCAAAACTCTTAAATTTCGCAAACGACACTAAAGATATATTTTCAAAAAAAAAAAAAAAAATAAATAAATAAATAAAACGGTCAAATTTCTTATTAATAATATTTTCGGGGAGTATTTTATTAAAAATAGCACATTAATAAAATTACTTTAAAATACTCTCCAAATTGGCTAATTCTAGGTCTTCGAGATGTTTAATGAACGCATCTGGAAGATATACGATGATGAGGAACAGCCTATTTTTCTACCCACTGTAGGGTGAAAGCCTCTCCATTGCGGAAGGTTTGGGTCTATTGCTCCCATGGTGACCCAGTCCATATTGGGAGAGTGTATCTATACTGGGGTGAAGGAATGTATGAAAGTGGAAGACAATCACAAACATCCATGCCTACGCGGGATTCGAACCCGCAGCCTATTGAACTGGAGAGCGGACACGCTAATCACTCAGCCAACCAGGCCGGCGGAAGGTATGTAATCTAATATAATTTGTATAAATTGTTTTATCAAAATTCTTTAGGACAGAATTCGCTAAATATCCAAGGGTACTGATCTATTCTTTTACTTATCCTGCGAAGTATTATTTTTTAATTTATATCATAAAAGCCAAATATTCTAATTCCAATATTCCTTAGAATATGTTATAATTTTTCTATTCATAGGAAGAACGGAATATATATATATATATATTTTAATTATCACTATAGTCAGAAAATAGTAAAATAATCTTAAATACCAGTAATTTATGATAATAGATGCATATAAAGAAGATGTCTATAGCAATACGAAATATTTTAATCATTATTCAAATAGTATGTGATTATTGTACTATATCTTCATTATATTGCCGTTGTTATAATACTGTAGATAGTTAATACAATTATTCAATTGGGAACATATGTATCCTAAAGACGCTACACCGTGAATATTATTTAAAATAGTGGAGTCATTCTCAAGGATTGGAAAATTCTGCGTTTGTTTCTTAAGCTTCTAGATCATTAATTATATTTATCAGACTAGTGTCGGAATACAAATAAGTTAATTAGTATTTCTCTGTGATGAATTTGGTCATAAAAGTTTTGAACTTCATTATCAAGGCAGGAAATATCATGTTTCTTTCCCCATACTGCTATTCACAATGAGAAGATCTCAACAACTTCATTACAAATCGTTTTTCTTCAGATTTCTTTACATAAGTAAATACGATAGTTAGCTTTTAACAAATGTCTGAAAAGACACATTCCCTCAGTACTCTGGAGCTTTACAGTGAAGCCGCATTTACATTAGTAAGTAAAATTTTTTTTTTTTTTTATGTGAATTCAATCCACTGTATACCTGTAAAACATTTATATTTAGTAACCCGAGTTCGTTAAGAGTTAGATAACCACTACGTCCTACCAGACAGATCAAACAAGGAATTTTAAAGTCACTTCAAGTTTAATAAGCTGACGGTGGTCTCTCACACCAGGTGAAATGCATTTATGACTTTAAGGCTTTCCCAGATATCAGTGCGTGAAGTGGGATTCCATTCTACAGCCTAACTAGTGGTCCATACAGACAGGCCTCTTTATAAAAAATCACTGAGCCGATCCTCATTAAAATTAAGTACAGAAATCTTGCAAATTTATATTGGTAATAACAGTACATCCATAAAATATATCATAAAGAATAATTCTCTGGAGAACAGGATGAGATAGAAAGGGGAAAAGTGTTTGATAAACAGGGAGTTTATAGGTTTCTTTCTCGTTCCATTTGTATTTCCATTAAAAAGACAAAAGTCGATAGCTTAAGCCCATATAGCATAAAATTTCATTTATGCAACTGAAATCTTAAATTTACAAACTAAAATAGAGAAAATGTAGTTAAAACTCTTCGTAGGCATCTTCCCTAGATTAGAGTGAACTGGAATGTTAGCCAAGTTTTTTTTTTTTTTTTTTGTAAGCACTAGAATATGACTTTAATTCCAGGTCTGTCATTTATGTGTCTTGTCCAGAATGGGGCCAATACGTGTTTCTAGTAAGGAAAGTCCGTTATATAAGACTAGCTGACTCGCATTCAATTGAAAAGTCCACAAAAATAAGCCAGCCAAGAATGATACGAAGTCAAATCTTTTCAGCTAAACTACGTAGATATTCTTAGTGCGTGATGGAAATACTTCATAAGAAATTCATACATATTTATAGTAAATTATTACAGTTATTTACATTCTTGCACTCCTAACTAGATCTTAAAATGGATTCAAAACCATTTCGGTACAGTTTGGTAGTCCTGTGGTACACGCGTAGGAAGAACGATAATCTTCGTAGAAGTAATACTAACTTGAAAGTTTAAAAATAAAAAATAAAAACTCAGTACACTAAATCATGCTAACTACTTCATGGTAGATAACAGTGCTTGCGCTCCCAAGTGCACTTGAATGAGAGAGAGAGAATTCAGGTAATTTTTAAATTGGAAACAATTCCTTGAGATTTCATATGTGAGTATTCTATTTTTACCCATATTGAGGACGCTGAGTTTACTTTCAAAAGGAAATTGCCAATTATACAACGAGTTTAATTGCTTTATCCTAAAGGAATTAACTAAACGTATGATATTTTTTTTTCACAGAAAGAAGCATCGAGTTGGTGTTTCAAAACTGCCAGAAACTTACGAGGGTGGTCTGAAACGTTCTCGGCCTCGACCATAGATGGCAACATTATCGGCACGATTTTTTTTATAAGTTGTTACATATGTCCTAAGCATCCATGTGAAATTGCAAGTCATTCTATCAAGTAGTTTGTTCCATACAGTTGTCTGAAGAAAATGTGTTGTCTGTATCCCTTGAAATGGATAAAATTGATTATAAAAATTCTTTGTAAAACAAGGTTTAACGCCAAAAGAAATTCCTTCGAAGTTCATAAAAGTTTACGGGCATTCTTCTCATTCATTTTCGACAATTAAGAAATGAGCTGCCGAGTTTAAACGTGGCCGTACCAGCCTCGAAGATGATTCACGTGAAGGACGTCCAAAAAGTGCAGAAAGCATTCAAGTGCACGATACGGTATTGGATGACCGGCGAGTCAAAGTACATGAAATTGCTGAGACTATAGGCATTTCAAAAGAACGTGTAGGATATATTTTGCATGAAGAATTACAAATGAAGAAGCTTTGCACAAGATGGGTGCCGCGCTTTCTCACAGCAGATCAAAAACACACTCGCATGAAAATCTCTGAACAGTGATTGGAGCGTTTTAACAAGAATAAAACTGATTTTGTGCGTCGATTTATTACTATACATGAAACTTGGATTCACCATTAAACACCAGAATCCAAACAGCAGTCAAAACAGTGGACAGAAGCCGGTTGTTCAGCGCCAAAGAAGACAAAGTCGGTTCCATCAGTAGGACAGGTCATGGCATCGGTATTTTGGGATACTAAAGTCATTTTTTTATTAATTATCTTGAAAATGATAAAACAATAACTGGGGTATATTATTCCGATCTTTTAACCAGACTAGACGAAAACATTCGTTGAGAAAAAACCCGGTTTGCAGAAGAAAAAAAAATCATCTTTCATCAGTTGAATGCACGCGCCCACAAAGGTGCTTTGGCAATGGGAAAATTCAGGGGATCTGCACTATGAATTGTTGGAAATATCCACCCTATTCCCCAGATTTGATATCTTATGACTTCTATCTCTTCCTCAAACTAAAACACTTCCTCGCTGGGCAACGAGGAAGTGTTTGTTTCTTCGAATTAAGAGGTGATTGCAGCTGTAGAGGGGTATTTTACACGGGATAATGGTGCTGGGGTATCGCTGCAATAAATGTATTAGTCTTAAGGGAGATTATGTTGAAAAATAAAAATAATTTTGAAATTATAAATTCGTTTTTTCATTGTTAGTCCGATAACTTTTCAGACAACTCTCGTGCAGTTTCAACAATTCCTGAACATCATCTACTATAGTTAGAGTTTTTGGTGTACATTTTTCCAGCGGTCAGAGCAAAGGTATATCTTTAAAAATACTGTATGTAAATTTCGCATCGCTTGTGGTGTAAACATTTAAAATACCGCCCTACATCATTCATTCCTGTTGCAACATCATCACTCCGTGTCTACTCTATATCTTTCCAGCTAATTGTTTTAGTAAAACTTCACAAAATTGTAAAGAGATTCTAATACGTCAATGGTCAGTCTTGATCTATGCACTGTAATGATTCAGTAAGGGCCAGGTGGAAAGCGATTGCTGTATTCCATATCAAGCTCCAAATGACTTTAGTTTGGTGTGAATTAAGGCCGAAATAGGCACCGCTTTAGAAACCGGTATAAAGTGTGTGTGTTAAGTGTACATCTTCGCTTAGGTAAGGGATGTTCGACAAATTAAATTCGTAGCTTACTCTTTCCTATGTTAAAAGACTTCGCATAATTCATCTCTGGCTTCGAACACATTTATTAATGTAATCAATTAAGTTCACAGTTCCAGTGCGCAAAGTTATTGCAACTTTTTGACAAGCTTCTGTTTATGGTCATACATAGGAAGATAACCCTACACGCCTTCTTAAATAGTTTCGAGTTGAAGAGATAGATGGAATTATTATTAATACAGAGCAAATATTTATGAAGTAGAGACACTGAATTGATTTAGTACGTATTTTAATCAGATCGGCCATGCACCTTTTAGCTAAATTGCGTATAATCCAGTTAAAGTTTAGGAAGCCTGCGACTATAAAAATAAGGAAGATATATCATGAAATTCCCCAGCTTCTTTACAAGAAGCTGCATAATTACATGATATATCTTTCCTATTTTTATACTTCATATAAATTTTATATAAATATTAGTAAAATATGGCATCAATGAGCAGTATAGATTGCGTTTCACATAATTTTAATCTTCTACATTTTGGGTAAAACAAGCTTAGCTATAAAGGCACACTTTGATTAAATGTGTGCTTGAGAGAGAGAGAGAGAGAGAGAGAGAGAGATACTATTCCTTCCCCCTTCTCTATTATTGATTAATTCACTCCCCTACTGTATTTCTCAGTGCTCTCTGCTTCCTGGCAAAAGAATCGATCTCTTAGTGAGTCACAGATAAATGAGGGTATTTTGTCTGTAACTGATTATGCTAAAAATGCCAAAAGTATTGTCTCCATGACTACAGCCATAAGAGTGTGTCGATCCGATACTTACGTAAAATAGACTTATTTATCATCAATATCTTACACTAGTACATCACTATATGTCAGTTTTCATGTTTCATTCTTCCCGGAAAGCAAATTGATGTTTTCCTTTCATCTCTATTGTCAATTCTTAACCTATTGTAAGCGCCCACCTTGTTCCGACAATTTATCAAAGTTTAAGGTCATACTTTGTGATGAAAAGGCCATCAATGGCACAAGACAGGTCACTAAATGACTTAACCGTTCCTTTAATAGTGACTTTATATGAGTTATCTTGTAAAAGATACTCAGCACGCTTAATTGCATAGGAAATCACAGCATCTTCGAGTTGGTTAGAGATTCTTGTGAAGGAGATGAGAAAAAGAAAGAGGCGAAAGACTTAGTACTTTTTTTTTTCAAAAAAAAAAAATGAAGAAAAAAAGAAAGAAATTGAGAATCGTTTCTGAATATTTTGTTTACATAAAGGGCCTTAGTTTGTTAAAGTTATTCATGTTTTTCTTATACTTAATGACCGAAGTACCGAAAAGTCGTTTATTATCCAAGGCACGCACAGTATGGGGAGGGCCACGCTTTAGCTATATAAATATTTCTTAAATTATCATATTTATGCTCACAAACTCTTGCACTTTCTGCATGTTAAGTGAGAACGAAATGTAACTCAATAACCAAATAAAAGACTTAAGTAATATTGGGTTCAACGATGATAAAGCCACGCCTACCTATGACGTAACAATTTCGAACTTGAGTGATGATGTCTGTTTTTTTTAATTAGTTTAATGGAAATACGGGAAGTAAGCAATTGCAGAAATTTCACATTATGTTTGCAATTTGTTCTTTTGTCAATAAGCAAAGATTGCCATATTAATTTTATCAGGGGACAGCCAAAAAATCTACATCTAAAAACGAAGTTTCCAACTTTGTCTATTTATAATTGATTAAATCAAATATATCATTGATTTTTTATACACTTATACACATTTTTATGCTTAGAAGAATTATTTTGATCATTTAAAAAAATAAAACAATAAACCTTGCAGTAAATTAACTCAGGTTTTACACAAGAAAAATTTCTATTAGAAAAAAAAAATGTACGGGCCCTCACGGGTTGAATTAACAAAATGAAAATGTAATTCTTCTCTGTAATAAGTCTATTATTCCATTGATCAGTGGTATTTTGGAGAAAAAAACGACAGCGATTCATTGAACAACTGGTTACCCTCTCTCATATTTTTCAGTGTCGATGTTGAATCATTTGCGACAGATATTAAGAAATGCAAATCGTGAAAAATCCTGTTGGCAGTTAATGCATAGACATCTACATGGAATGGTTCCAATTCAGGTTCCTTTTTTTGGACAAAGAATGGTCCCGCAGAATCATCAAATTATCACAACAGTGAATGTAAATGAAAGAATGCAGTCAGTTAACAGGAGGCAAGGCTCCGCTGTTTTGTTTTTTCTTTTTTTTTTTGGCTTATCGTTGTCATTATTAATAATGCTAAAGTCATGCCTAGTTTAATTTATTATAAATTTATTCTTCTTTTCCTAGTTTTACTTTTAAATTCATGTGCGCCCTCGTATTTAAATGATAACTTCTGCTCTTTGCTGGAGTTATTTCTGTTTCTAATAAAATTTTATTAGTGATAGCCGTTAAAAAAGTGCAAAAAAAATGGAATGATTAAAATTTCGAAACTGAAGCCGCCTAATTCTCTATAAAATTTAATTCAAAGTCTCCTATATGCTTATAAAAATAAACTGGAAGAGAATTTAAATATAACTGCGATAATGGCTTTTCTGATAAGCCATCGCTTATGCTAAACTTTAACACGTTTAACTATATTCAGCCTCTTTGTATTCGAATATGATAGAAATAAAAACTAACTGATATCCCTTCAATTCGAATAACAAAGCATTTTACTTTTATAGGCTTATTTTAATACTATCCGTTAAGTATCATAACACTATAACAGTCCGTTTGTTTCAGTAGTCGATTTTATGTATTTTTGTAAATATTAATCTGAATCAATACATGAATCAGTAGAATGATTTTACAATAAGGAATCGGACATTTAAATGAATCACGTGATGACAGGAATGCGTTGTTTTCATCGTGCTACGTAAATCGATGATTATTTACAAGTTCGCTTATTTTTCAAACATTCATTACTTCTCTAAGTGTAATCATTTCCCCAAGAATCAGTACTTCCTCCTTGCGAGCGCACGCACGCACGCACGCACGCACAGTGCCCTAATTCACTTTACCAAGAGATCAAAACCAAACGGCTACGATTTGCGGTGATTAAAGTTATAATTAGCCACACAACGAAACAAACAGCAGAAAACAGCTAATGAACGTTTCTTTCTTTCATGGCTATGAAAGAGAAAGTTCTTTTTTTCTTGAGTTCAACTAAAAATTGGGTGGTGTAGCAGAAGGTTCCTCACAGATTAAAGTGCTCCATCACTCACTGATACGGAGCATCCAAATTGCTTCTTGCATAAGCACAGCCTCATTTCGTTAACTTGTCAGACGATATTAATTGAGGTTCTGAAGAGAGTTTTTTCTTCATCTCCACAATCCCACATTAGAACCACTTGCTAACAATCTCCAGTGTTCCTATCGCATGCTCCTGCACTATCTTTATCCCGTCCATAATTTTGAAGAGAGGAAATTCTAATCGATCAATATTTTCTCAAACGATTGTACTTATCTGCTTCCTAGGAATGCTCCCAGTTAAAAAGCAGTTCTTCTGGTTGAGTTGCGGGGGGAGGGGGGAAGAGAAAAGTGTGTCGGCATTCCTTACCCCCTTTTTCTCCGAATCAATCGAAGCTATTTATGCTTGACGCTCCAGGTTACTTTGTGACGTTTTCAGTTGGAGAGCTGGTCTCTGCGTTCTGCTTCTACGGAGGTCTTCTCCTCCTCCTGCTCCTCCTACCCGCTAAAATGTATCGGGCCATGTTGCTCTTGGCAGTGCGCTGCGCACACCGCTCGAAAACTCTCTGGTCGTAGCGTTCTTGGGGGGGAACCCGAAAGCGTTTGTCAACAGTATGTAGTATTCTTTGTGTGCGTGTGCGTGCGTGCGTGTGTGTGCTAGCGTGGAGGATGTTTTTGCTAGAATTGTGATCGACTAATTCGACGCGATCGTAGAAAGAACGGAGTCTGTTCTCTCTTTGCTTTTTTTTTTCCCTCCGAGAAATGGCGGTGCTCTTACCCGACAAGACTGTAGAGCACCCACTTGCTTTGATTTCCGTCGTCTTAGCAAGGAAACCGACTTGTGTATCACCGGCTCCTTGGATGAGACTTGGCCATTAAGCGCCGGTACGGTACGGTACGGCAAATGTGCACATATTCACGAGCGATGCAATGGACTGCAGCCAGTCCACCGCCATATCTAGAAGGGAAGTGGAGGAATGTGTGATTACGTACACAACAGAGCGGTAACCATGAGATATAACGCTACGGTCCTGCTTCTGGCCATGTATTCGCTCGTTCTCAGAGGTAGGTTCAATTCTTATTCTATATCGGTTCTCTAAACAGCCCGCGCCATTTGCATTGCTCCTTCTCTTTTGCTAAGACATCGGCCATTTAGTGAAGTACATAGTCTGGTATGTCTTGTATTAAGAATGTTTCTTTTCACACATTAACTCGCCTGTTTTCGATCTTTTTCTAAGCAATAGACGCTTCGTTAATCTTTTTGTTCGGTCACTGAGTACCAAATCTAATTGTTCTCTACCCCCCAGTAACTCCTGGTATCACATACTTCAAGGTACTTAATATTTATGGTACACTCTGCTCTATTTTGGCTAACGGATGCTTACATTAATTATACTGTTGCCGATCGAAAGCTAAAGTATTCGATCCTGGAGAGGAAAGTTAATTCAATCAGAGTGGCTGATTATATCGCAAAAGCACGATTGATATTCTTTATCTTGTTTAATTAACCATTTTTGTGGTAAAGTATAGTGATTTATAATCTTGTACGGAGAATGTATGTATAAACTAAAGTTATTTCGACATCAATTACATAAAGATTTCCCAAATTCCAAGGTGTTTAAACTTCATTTTGTAAATATATCCGTGATAAAAATATATGCATGTAACTTTAAACAATGAAGGTTAAGTTAATGAAGAAATCTGAATGATGCGGTTGTACTAACATCTAGTGCTGAACACTTCAGTCATTGGCACTTCATAATACCAAGAGAATTGTAACAAGAATTTGAAAATCGAATTTTGAGAAGGAGTAATACAAAATATGCAGCTATAAAAAGCATGCAATCAATTCTCTCTCTCTCTCTCTCTCTGTGTGTGTGTAAAATATTTAGTCCTTAAAATCATTTTGTATGTTTTTTGTAGAAAAATGAAGGCAGTCGTACCCCAGAGATACTCATTGTTAATTGAATATTTTATCCCACTATAGTTAATAAGAAACATTTCTCTGCCTCACATACAAATTAGTAATTATAAAAAAAAAATATATATATATTCTTTCGATCAATATTTCCCGTCTTCCTTACGTTCTATGTAAAGGGCAGCTATATAAACTGCATAGAGATAAAATTCTTTATATATATAATTTTCAGTTATGGTCTGACTACTTTTCATTAAGTAGAAGGTAATACACTTCCAATTATTGTAATATTTCCAAAGCCAAACGTTTAAAACTTAAAGTAGAATCTGCCAGTCAGAAAACAAATCTGAATCAATAACGCAAAATCATTCAGATTCAGATTTTTATTATTTTTTTTTCCCAAATTTTCGTAGGCTGTGGCAAAGAATATGAATATTTGCTGTTTTCATTTATGAAACGTAAAAGATTGTTATGGATATCAAACTAATTGAATGAACTAATTAGGTAAAGGTATATTTCTGTAATGTTTAGTGCCCTGATTTGTTGATCAATCGGAGGGTATCTCTACACGTCTCTTATAGGCTGGATGATACGTGTATTCTTCTGATAGATTCAGTGACTTGCAATGCCCTTCATGGGGTCTTTATTAACCTTTGATTCGTAATAGATCAAATCTATTCAAACAGATTAAAAAGTCAGTCTTATTTATCGATTAATCAACGAATTGCAAGGGATAGAAAGGTTGGCAAACGATTGACGTTAGCGTTCAACTTTATTGATAATCAATGGTAGAAGCGCTAATTCTTCACAGAAGAATGCTACATACAGATATAAGAAAACAGATTATGGAACACAGTTCTATGTAATATCAGGCAAAATTTGAAAATGCGTATTTCTTAATTGTTTTGTTTATAATCTAAAGACAACATGCGATTATTACTATTATTATTATTACGTGACACCTCCAAGGAGTTCAAAGACTCATCGAGAGAGGGCACCTACTCTACAACTCTGCGTCTCCACCAACTACAGAGAACCACAACTACCATCATCATCTACACCAACACCATCCACCGCCGACCACCACTAGTATTTGCACAGACAATCACAAACATCATGCCAACGGCGGGATTCGAACCCGCAGCCTTTTGGGTGGAGAGCGGATACGCTAACCACTCGGCTAATCAGGTCGGCCAAAAATGTATTTCCTCTGTGTGTAGGACCCTCGAAAATCTTTCTAATCTAAAGACAAGATACGATTATCACGAAACATTTATTTTTTCTATGTGTAAGACACTCGATGGAGAGTATAAATTGTAAAAATTTCAGTTCAATAATAGAAAGAAAATAGTCATTTTCTTTTATTATTTGTAAGTGTGCTGCAATCTTTTCAGATGTAAGACAACATTCTCCATTTTATAAACGCATCATGCTCAAACTTGTTAAGGCTAATTAGTAACTATGCTTTGCCTGCATTTGTAGGTTTTTTATATTATGCTGGTGTATACCCATTAGTAGTTGAGAAAGACAAACAGTAAGTTTTCATAGAAATTGATGTCACCAACCATAGAAGCCGATCATGTTATATATCAGTTAGAACTAGGGGATGAGTGAGAGAAATTTAAAAAAAAAATCTTACTAGCCAGAGTAAATGCTATTACGTAATACCTACAATCTAAGTAAGCTCTATTAAAACTTAAAAATAATCATAGATGTTATAGAATTCCTTCGTACACTTAAAATTGCTACTTCATTCTGTAGGTGGAAGATGATTTTTATTGTTGATGTGTGACCATTCTGCTTATTGAAGATTTGAGGTTGCATGAAAAAAAGTTCCATGTTTGGTCTCAAGAGACCAAACATTCCACTTAGCCCACTCATGATAATCATACTAATGCATTATAGATTTATAACCTGCGTGAGTGGGTTTCGCATTTAAAATAAAACAATTAAGATTGATTCCATGTAGGATTCGTATTAATATAAGAAATTTAAGAACGTTAGGATTTATAGATAGAAGTTCACTAATCTATGCGAACAGTCAGCTCCATTACTGGTATGTTGTCTTCTCTATATCCGACTAAATTCTAAATTTTCCTTGTTTTTATAAACCAAGGATTGTCAAGTAGCATTTAGGTGCTTTTTTGAGAGCTTAATCAACAATGTATTTCTCAGAATTGCGTTATTCTGTCAGAGTTACCGAAAGGATCGTATCCAGAGATTATGTACATATACCATGATAACTGAAATCATTGTTTAAACAAAACGGGTTTATGAATGATTGTATTTTAATACGCTATTGATTTCATTGCAGCTAGCTTGCTTATAAGCAGTGCTTTACATCCTTTCTGGCATCATTCAACTCAACAGCAGATGCACTGTGAATATTTCTATATTAGCGTAAGACAATTAGGGCTCTTCTATGAATTAAGAAGCACGTGACTTGATACTGAATAGTCTGTCGTGTAAACTCAGTGTTACATTATGACATCGGATATTGTGTGTATAATCTGACATGGGCTACTGACACCGTGTACAATGCGAAAAGGTTAACAGTAATGACCTTCGTTCGCTACTGCTTCCATGCAAATCAATTCAATGCATTGTTCTGCATTATGGCAAGGTTAAATAATTGTACTACAAGAGCAACAGATAAATATTTGTAAAAGATTGTTTACAATAATGTTTCGCAAACGAACCAATAGACAGTGCTAAAAGATTATGTTTATCTTTTAACACTGTCCAGAAATGCGTGGGATTTGTCTGCTTTGAGCTACGACTTTTCTCATTCTTTTCAGTAGTTTGTTTCAATTACTTCCAAATATGCACAGAACAGTGTTAAAGAATAGAGATGATAGTTTATGATTAACTCTTAATCAAGAATAGAAGATAAGGTTAAGGGCAACACATTTGGGATCATATTCATCTAGTTGCCGAAAATCGCAATAGAGAAAGTAACTATTTATTTCTTTTGCTGAATTCTTTGTTAAGTGATTTCGAAACAGTGCAAACATCATCATTATCTTAAGTGGGCATACAAAATGCTATGATATCACTACATTATTATTATTACATCATTACCTGCTGCTTATAAGGAAAAAGATAATTTTAGAGTTTATATGAATAAATTAATCTATAAACACACAAAAAAAATTCTGGAATTTTAAAACATAAGCTTGGGAATTTAAAAGCGTCAGCTTTGAAGTTTCGGTGGGCGGACTACGATGGGTGAACCATATGGATTGAGTTAGAGTTAGTAACCATATGGAGTCTCCAAATCAACCATTCTCTCTTTATTATATATATAAATATAGTAGGTTTGTTTCATTCTTACTAGCATTTAACTTATTGTTTAAATGCCATACGATTTTAGTCAATAGACATAAATTCAAACAAATCGTATTTTCCCATAGCACATTAGTTTTCTGTATGATAATATGTTGGAATATGGTTTATTTTATGTTTCGGGTCGATATCACACGATATGACCTTAGCTGCTGTTCGGATCAATACTGAACCATGTGCCCGTAGTGTTTAGATCGATAACATGAGCAGAAGAGAACAATAGATTGCTAGAACTATTTACGTAGGTGCAGTAGAGGAAGTAGAAATTTGGACATTTTCATGCAGTGGACACGAAAGATACTTTCATGTGCTGCAGGTTGTTCAGATTTCCACCTCCATTCAGAGAGTTAGCACGCCGTATGTATGACATCTACATGACGTATGACATCAGCAAAGGAGAAAAACCGATCATCACAAAATATATCTCAAAGGAGCGAGAAACATGGGGAAAATATGTAAAGCGAAATGGCATACTAAAAATCATCCTTGACCGAAAAGAAGTAAGCAGGGAGGATGATTTACTAAGGCGTTCAATTCCGCGTAGAAACACACCTTCTGAAGCGAGACATATCTAAAGAAATTGACTATTTGATGTTCAATTGAGCTCGGCTATCTCTTCTATGGTCGACTCGGCGTGGCGGTTTGGACTGTTGTCTATGTTAAAATGATCAGTGGATGGTCCACGGGGTAGATCAGTGAAGAAAATCAATTTTCCCCTTAACGAAAGGAATTTTTTTTCCTTTCGCAGCGCGCTATTGGATTTTTGCTTTAAGATCAGAATCGGTAACAAGAGTAGGGCCAATCGATGTGTGGAAAAATTAAGAAGCAGATGGAACGTAATTGGTATTCAGGTTAATTTATTATGTGTTGATCATATTTCACCTAACGAAGAGAGAGAACAATTACATTGAAATGACAGAATTTTTCTATTTTATTATATCATAGATATCAGTATGTTCATGAAGAGCCTGCATAATTAATTTTTCCATTTAGCTTAGAAAAATCAAGGAATGAAGAAAAAGTATCGTATCGTCATAATTGGTGTTATCTATATATGAAATTCTCAAGTAGTATTATTTTAATGACCGAAATAACTTTCAAATATTACTATTATTTGAACATTAACTATGTTATAATTTTTTTTCTTTCTTTGGCATCCTTGAAGAGAAGTTTGACTTCGTAAAAGGGTCGTAGATAAGCAAAATCATTCAAAGCTACAGTGAATTGGTTAAATATTGGTCGCGCCTAGAAAGACAGGAGTTTTATCAAGGATTTAAGACGTTGTCTAGATGTTTTATGTTAGATACTGGTCTCAAGATAAAGCGCGGAAAATTTCCATATTTTGTTTTCACTAGAAAACACGCAAAACCATCTGACTAATCCTAACAAACACAATTGTTGGGATTGATATTACCCCACATAGAGTTAGATTTTTCTGTCAATAGAGTGCTGATTGGAGTAGATGCACATATAATGACTCATCAATCTTTAAACATAGTAAGAGTTGATTCTGTTGTAAGTAGTTATCCAGTAGATATTAGAAAGATGGTTGAAAAGAAAACTCAGTATATTAATTCTATGAAATGAATTTCCCTTGGAGATTGTGAAGTGAATAAATTCAAGAATTAGTATTTCGAGTTTTATTACGACAAACTGGAAGAATTACTCAAGTTATACAGACTAATACAAACTTAATAATACATATTTGTAAACCAATCATTATATAAATAATGTCATAGTATTTTTATTACTTTGCTTTCTCTTCCATTCTGATCACGAGCTTTAAGGTGATATTAAGGCGCTCGAGATACTAACATGAACTTAAAACTAATTATCATGCTCTAAAACTCGACAATTTCATCGCAAAATAATTTTTGTAAGAACGAAAATTAGATTCTAGAATGGCAAATTTAACAGTTCAAATTTAAAAGATTACCAATTCCAAAGAAATGATTTTTTTTAATCAGTAGTTAGTATAAATATGCCAAGCAAAGACGTACTCGCAATGAAAGTGAAAAATCAGCGAAAATATTTCATCGTAACGCTGGAAACACCATTCAGTCATTTTTCACTTTCTAAAGATTGGTAGCAGATATCTCCGCTATCTCTAAGTATTTTGATTTCTGTCATTTTTAATTTTTACTTTTCTATCCACTTCTCTATTTACATCAAATATTAGAGGCTTGACAAGGCGCTTGCTTGTAAGCGTTTTATTCTTCATGATTGTCTCGCATTATATCTTCTGTCTGTTCTATTCACTTCAGCTACTTTCACATCTCCCTCCTCTCTACTATGCTTCATGAGAATCTAAACTGTCTCATTATTCTTATGTCTCTCTTTCATGTCTACTCTTTAAACTCATTGTCTCCTGTACCTTTCTTCCCTTCCATTTGTCATCGTCTGTTTTTCTCAATAGTGAGCTTTAAGACTGTTCTTTTTAGACGTCTCCGCTACTTTGCGAATTTCTTTCACAGTTCATCCATAGTCTCTTCCATAGTGATCAGATCATCTGCCAACAGACTACTTATTTTTTTATCCCTCACTGTATACATCACTTATGATAATGGATAAAAATAGTCTCGACTCTGATCCCAAAGATAGACTATCGCTTATGTCCAAGTAATCCTTTATTCTAGTTCTTGTTCTCATTGCGTTGTCTTGGTGCATTATCTTTATTACTCTTACCAACTTTCTTGTATCCTCTATCTTTCCTAATACCCAAAGATGATATCTTTACAGTAATGTGATTCATTTATATAAGTCCATATATTTCTTTAAGTCCATTTCCTTTATATCTTTCTCATAATTCAGCTATAGTCCGAAATTTCAAATTAAATCTTATAACTTTTGTGTATTTTTTCTGTAGTTTTCAATCATCGCAATAACCCCTTAATTTTATATGCATATACCTAATGCATATTTAGATGCTATCGCTTCAGTTCCCTCCTTTCTAAAAAAAACTGTAATAAAAATAAAATGGATAAATTTCCACTCTATATTCTATAATGTACAAATCAAACAAATTCTCCAATCAAAGGTGATTTATCTTTTATTATTTACAATACCTGGTTATATGTCATTTGTTACAGTTTATCTTTCCTAATTTTCAATTATTTCATGAACCATCATCTGTTATTTATAATTACAAGTACGATTTCTGACGCCATGAGAACTCATATCACGTACAACATCTGTGTGAAGTAGGTTGGTATTTTAATTATTGTGAACAGTAATTGTAATGGTTATTTTTTGTCTGTGGTTTAGCATGTGTTGTATAAAAGAAGTCTTCCAGGCGATGATAATAACATGGTTTCTATGGTATATAAAATTAATTTTATAAGTTTTTTTATTTTGTATTCAAAAAAGGATAAAACATAAAGTTTTGTTTATATATTATAATCAATAAATAATATTATATTAATATAGTTAAAAGCACATTATTTGATAATCTTGTTGCATAAAGACAACCGTGATTATTTGATACACGTAAATCATACTAAGCAGCTGTAAATAAAACATTACAGATTTTCGTTTTACATATCATAAAACATCTGTCATGTGAGTTGAAGAACAATACTAGAAATTGGAATTAAAATACATGCGTTACAATGGAATCTTTTTACTTATGCAGTTAAAAGCTGCTAGGATAAATAGCACTAGGCATCAGTGAAAAGATAAACATATACGATAATCTGAATGAGATTTTAGTTTGAGATTTTTGAAAGTGGCAGGATCTTCAACTGTATAGAAGGTAATCCAAGCCATACCTTTGATTCCGTTAACTAGATGCTGTCTCTTGGAAGATTTTTTCAAGGATCGGATGATTTTTCATTAGAATTCATGGACAATTTTTCAGTCGAATACATCACAACAAGATAGCGAGTGTGATCAGCAATACCATTCTCTAATACCAAATCCATTTACAGTGAAATCCTGTATGATGTCACGAAGTGTCTTAGTAAACATGATCTCTTCTGTATTCGTTGCAAACATCTTTTTGTCATTGATAGAAAACTTCCTACAAGATTCGAAATCATTTATAAGATGTAAAGAAAGGCTTTAACCATAGGCTCAGGTCCAAACCTATGGCAACCAAAACATCACTTGTTGAACTCCAGTATACTGATGGCAACACTAGTTTCTCAATTTCACACTGAACTTTATGTAAACATAAAAATGATGCAAATTCTGAAGCCTTCTCTACATAATTCTGTACAAGTACTGTACTTGTCACTTGGCTAATGTTGGACTAATCCTGGAAAATTGCTAAATAAATATTTCTCTGTCTTAGCAGTGATCTCTTTACAAATACTCTGATGGTAGTGAGGAAATCCAATGCTGTGTGCATTGCGATAGTACAGTTTTTAGAATTTAGAGGAAATGTGTTTTTGATGGATGAAACATGCTGTAGCCAAGCTCTTAATTATAGGGTTTTGTTATCATCCTAACTTTGTTGTATGGCGCGAAATAATGACCACAGGTACCTGAAATACCGAGAAAAATGCTACTCTGCTATCATTAATATTCACTGGAAAGACAGTCGCACTAAAATCAATGGTGTTATTCAAGCTAGCTCTACGAGCATTGAAATAAGGTTATCCACCTCACCCGACTCTGCTGGTCGCGTCACGGAAATTCCAAATACTCGTCTACCAAACCAGACCTTCTCAGAACTGAAAGAGGGGTTAGGAACAAAAGGAGGACAAAGATGTTTCGAGGAAATTATCTGAAAGCAAACATGAATAAATGTAACATTGACATAAACAATTGGGAAGATCTAACTCAGCCAGAATAGAGAAAGGCTATGTCTGCAGGAACTCGGTATTTGAAAACTGGGCAGTGTGCCACAGAGGCCGAAAAGCGAAAAATAAGAAAAATGCATCAGGAACTCATGAAAACATTTACCACGACTGTGCACAGTCACGAGGATCTCACTACGCATCAGACTAATCAGCCGTCTCTAAATTCACCACTTTATAAATGGAAGAAGTTCGCAAATGAATAATGATGATGACGATATGGACCACGAAAATGCAGGACATTTCTAAAACGTAAACAGATATTAGAATATGTTGTCATAAATAAGGTAAAATTGTATAAAATATAGCGAATACCATAGTTTGGCTACGTTCTTCATTATTTAAAAATGCTTAGTTCAACTGTAGCATTCTTGATAGTAGTGAAGTGCACTAAAGCATAAGCAAGTGCTGGTGATTTAAATATTAGCCTCACATACAAGTGATTGCTAATTCAGTATCATATTAGCGCAGTGTCTGTGCATGGTAGTCAGGTAGAAGATAAAAACCAAATGATGATTTCTTGAACAGTCGTAGATTGAAATTCTTAAAAAAAAAAAAAAACATATACCGTGAGGAAGAGATGTTCCTTTTGAAAGTTTAAATCTTGGAGGGAAATTGGTGTTGATTAGCAACTGCTTATGATTTTATACTTTGTTAAAAGTGGAAGAATGATGGATGTTGGTTGAGTGTTAAAAGTGCTTGTAGACGTAGGTGTAGAAGTGGAATGAGAAGAACACTGTCTTTTAACCCGACTGACCTCTTCTGGATACCATCAAGGACTTCAGATACGTTTCTGGTGTACCATCCCAACTGTGGAAAAATATTCAAAATTAATGCTGATCTGAGAGCTTTATCGTGCTATCATATAACAGTTTTTATTAGAAAACTGACTGAGATTTTTTTTAAATACAGATTCTATTTTATTTATTTATTCGTGTGGGGTTCCCCACGTTCCTCGACCTCCTTTAGGACTGGTTGAGCCCTCCTAATGAGGGATTAAGTACTATCCTATGACTGTAGCCTGTGTGTTCACGGGGCCGGTTTGCCTACTTGCGGGATGAAAAACCCCAGATAAACGGGAGGAAAAAACCCTGCTGTCCACGCCCAAGACCGGCTAACTTGGCTATGGCTGAGGAAGATCCTTGAGCTCCTCACATCCTCGACGGGAATCGAACCCAGGACTCTCCTTTCCCAGGCATATGGTTGAAGCAACTGTCAGGAAAAGAAAAAACAGCACTACGGTTGGTAGTACTGATGTTATCTGTGCAACGGCGGAGACTGCAAGGATATTGGCGTTTACATCCTAGCTGACGGAAGCTCTTGATGTTTGTCATATTTGAGCACCGGCTGTTTGTCGACTGAAGAGGAAGAATATTTTGCACTCATCCGAAAAACTATAGAATAATAAGTATCGGATGTGAGAGAGAGGGGGTGCGAGAAATTTTACATATAGAATGAAGAAGGTCGACAGAAATACTACTCCTGATTTTCGGTATTGATGAAGGAATCTGAAGAAGGAAAATCATCCTCCATAACATACACTGAGGAAAGAAGGGAGGGAGAGAGAGAGAGAGAGAGAGAGAGAATGACCACACTGTCATAAAGAGTAGAAGCCTTTATGCGAAATCTCATCACATTCATTGAAAGGGTCGAGAAGACCTCCTACATTTCTTTCAAACTTTCCATGACGTCTCCAAAGTGACTATGGTAAGAGATGCACTGTGAACTGAGAATGGTGGCATCCATAATGATGGTGGCTATTTAAGTAATGAGGTTTTCAAGTAATGAAGGAGTCGATTGCTGATGACTTTTACGAGAACTGAAATGAGGACAATGTAACCATAATCAGATGACTCATTTTTATATACTTGTTTGAACTGGATATTATATGAGTGTGAAAGATTAGACGGTCGTTGTTATGGAACAACTGAAATTTTGGCTAACATTAGAAAAGTAAACACGTCGTTATTGACGTTCTCGTTTCTTTTTATTCTTCTCTGATTGAAGATTGCAAGAAGTATGTTATTTTAGGAAACGAATAATGTTAGCTTTTCTTTGCGTAATATTACACGAATGCCATCTGGAGGTGAGAACTATAGAAGTTGCTCGAAGTAGCCTTTGGCAGGAGACCAGGAGTGAGGATCATTTGGCAGGAAGCATGTTTTCTGTAGTAGTTCCTTTCAAAGTCATTTCTGAACTGATGGCCTTATATATGTTCAGCTGCGATGTGGGAGGAGTGTGAAATGTTAGCTTTTTCTTGCGATTGCTGATACCGTGTTTTTTTTTTCTCAGACTGCTTTTGCACACTTGTTTGAGACCTAAAGCTTAGACAGGGCCCTAAAGTTTTGAATAGAATATTAGATTGAATAATAAGGTTTTCATAAACGTGGAAAGCCTTATTCAAGCCAAAATTAATTCTGCTATTCAACTAGAGCAAATATTTTAATCAGAATGGCGGAAACAAGTAATCAAACTGTGAAAATCATTCCATTTAACACTATTTTATGGTCAAATAGCTTGAGGCGAAGACTTATTGAGAAGGCACGTTACAGAGAAATGAAACGCGAATGAGGCTATGGGTGAATTATTAATATGTTAGAGCTGATACACACAGTATATCTGGAAAAAGAACTGGCCAAAAATGTCAAGCGTGCTAAAAGAATGTTGAGAACTGACTGTTATTCTGAATGGATAGCAGGATATTTGTGTTAGGTCACTACCAATGAACATTCTTGAAGGCATTTCTTCCAGGAAATGGAGTTTGTTTTGTGAACATTAAGGTTGCCAAGTAGGATTATCTTATAAATTAAAGATACTAAGAAATTATATACTTGGCTTAATTCTTTATCCAAGTGTAAGGAAACAAAGTTTGCGCAAGTAACCCCGTGACTGGCAAACTCGTATATAGAGGCTAATGACTTCACATCACTTGTCACTTGCCTTAGTATCCCATAATGCAAAGCACATCTCCTTGCGGACATGTATAATGCTATTCATTATGGTAAGGGTCACTACCCAGACCGGTTTAGACCTTTATTGAGGTCTCTTCAGTGGGAGCCAGACCAAGAGGTGATATCAAAGTTGAAGTAATGCAGAAGTCATATTTTCCTATATGAGTTGCCAAAAGGTGTCTCACCTTATTAAATGACTATGGATCAGAGAATGGTTGTTGGAAGTTTTTGCACTTGGTTATACTATAAACTAAAGATACCAAGATAGAATTATCTTAATGTTTAGATAACTGGGCAGAAAAAAATCATATTTTGGGGATAAATATTCAGAGAGGTGATGGAAAGGTGGTGATCACAATTTAGAGAGGGATAAAGGCGGTAATTGAGTCATGAATGGGAGAATGAAAGTTTGAACATGATAAAATAAAGACGAGATAATTCTACTTTTTGCATTCTCTGCTATAGAGGTTTAGATTTTACAACTGCATACGTATTACCGTTTTGGCGAAAATAATATAACGTATATCTGGGTGAAATGAGATTAATACCTATTTCTGGAGCCTTCAGTTCGTTTTTACGAATAGCCGGGTCGTATCTGGTTATTTGTGGCTATTTAACTAGTACAGCGAATACGTTTCAAGAATGGCAAGACTGGAGGGGTCTTCAGTTGGAATTAAAATCGGTGGAAGAAATATTAATAATTTGAGATATGCAGATGATGCCACCTTGCTAGCAGAATGCAAAGAAAATTTGGAGGAACTTTTTATGAAAGTTAAAGAAGAAAGTGATAAATATGGTCTTAAACGTAACCTCAAAAAAGAAAAAAAGTTACAGCAACATGCGAACTTAATGATTTTGAAGTAGATGGAGAGAAAATGGAAGCTGTTAACAATTTTGTGCTCCTAGGATCCCGAATTGATCAAGATGGTTATTGTACTCAAGAATATTACTCTTAATAAGGGAATACCGTAAGTAGACATATAAATACAAAATTAATGAAATCTCACGTAAAAAGATTTTTTTACTAGTATAATTTTCGCCTGTGTACATAGGTGAAAATTATACTATTAAAAAATCTTTTTTACGTGAGATTTTCCGCTATTAATTTTGTATTTATAATAAGATTATTACTCGGAAAGAAAACAACCACACATTTAAGCAAGATCTTTAAATATTAGCCTCGCAACAAAAATCAGAATCGTGAAAGCAAGGGTATTCCCTGAGTGCTGTATAGATGTGAAAGTTGGACCATGAGAAAGAGCGAAAGAATGAAGATGGATGCATTTGAATTATGGGTTTGGAGACGCTTACTAAGAATACCATGGACTGCAAGGCAAACCAATAAATCAGTGATAGACAGAATAAAACACGAGTGCACCCTCGAAGCTATGATCACCAAGCAAAAATTGTCATACATCGGACATGTTATGCGAGCAAATGACAGTCTGGAGAAGATGATGATGCTTGCTAAAGTTGATGGAAGTAGGAGAAAAGGAAGATCAAGAATTAGATGCTGGATGGAGTTAAAGAAGCAACTGGAATGCGCTGGGAAATTCTGAAAGATATGGCCAGGGACAGATCTGAGAGTGTATGTTCATAGAATCGCCAGGAGTAGAAAACGACTCGATGGAACATAACGACATCTATTTATTCGATCGATGGCGAATATCGTCCATATATGTTTACATCATAAACTGATTGAGGTGGAGGGGGTTCGTGTACAATTTCTACTGTGTTGATATCTTTAATCGTGATTGTGTTCTTCTTTGTCAGGTGTAATTTAAATAATTTCTCATTGTATAACATATCCCTTAAGTAATCCCATTGATTTAAGATGAGCTTTTTAAAATCATTTTATGTGGATAAACGCGACAATTCCTCTTTGGGTTACTCAGCGACGTGGAAATTTGGCACAAAAGTTTATTTGAACTTTGATCCTTTATTTGAATATTAAGTAAATTTTTCAGTTATTAAAGCACTTGATCAAAGAATAGAGACCACAGATATGAAGGCTATGAGAAAAATTAGGGGAGTGAATCGATGGCATCAATGGCAGAATCATATTAAAATGAAGATATTACAAAGGAACTTGACATTATTAGCATTCAAGAATGAGTCAGCAGAGCTAATCTAAGGTGACACAGCTACTTAAATAGAATGGGTGAGGATAGTTAGTAAAACATGTATTCGATGTCATGATGGTAGGAAAGAGAGCTAGAAGAAGAGACCAAGGTTTAGGTGGATTCATTCAGTTAGAGCTGCCTTAGAAGCAGGAAATTTTAGATATAACAATATTGGAGTGCTGATAATTAGCAGACTAATTTTGAGGAAAATGGTTGATAAGAGATATGACGATGATTAAAATGTCAGTGTTTATGTATGTCGCTTGTCGTGGAATTTTAATTTCATCCGGAATTTTATAATTTGGTTACGGTTTGTGGGTGTCTTTGTTAACAAAAGTCTTATTTTCAACCAGTATTATAAGCCTTAAGAAATGTTCTTTTAGAATAGGACTTAAGAGTGGTTTTTGATTAACCTACATTAAGAACATTAAACAAATTTCCAATGAAATTAAAATTCTCAGGGAAACGACACATCTTTATAGCATTTCCAGGCAACACCACCACCACAGAAAAATCTTGGCGTATTCAAACGATTAATCCCAGCATTGTTTGGAATTGAATTATTAAGTTACCAATTTTTAAATGAGGCATGATACCAATTCTCTCTTTTCAAAGCAGAGACAAAATTGAAATATTTGAATACACTTCTCAATACGCAGCTTATAACAAATAAAATAGGATTGATTCGTAGACAGTTCGACGTGAGTTCCACTCCTCCGCAAAGTTTCCTAAATAATACAAGTGATGCTATATTTTATTCAATTATGAATAAAAGTATATTGGATAGACTAGAAGACATTGAGACAATAGAATAGGGTTAGTCTTGGTAGTTGGAATTAGAGCAAGTTGAAAATCCCTGACACCTAGGAATGAGACTAGCTAACGGACCTTTAGTTGAAAGTACTTATGAAGATTCTTTGAGTATTCAAAAGGATTCATTCCAATCAGATTTTACCAACTGAAACCCAGATATCGATATCTACGCGACTACGCTAGGGAAACACTGAAAATAGCAAAAAGAAATTAAACAATTAAAACCTTCATAGAAAGAAGTCTTAGCTATTGGGATTGGGTGTTGATTCCTGAATTCCCTCAATATGATTCCAGTAGTCTAATACACAAATAATCCTGCTGTTTGATCAACCATATTCACATAGGAAAGCATGACCGGAAACGCCACCGGAAGGTACTAACAGGGACAGAAAGATACAGAAATAACACAAGGCAGTAAGTAGTGTAAAAAAACCTTTTATTAGGCGTAACTGAACAGCTCAATAGTAGTTGGATACATATGGTGAACGAGTTGCATGTCTGCTATCTCAGCGTTCTTAAAACGACGCATGTTCTTCGTACGACGTCGAAAGCTTCAATGAGGAATCCCCAATTGCTCACCTGGAGAGCTGGCGAACAGCGCCACCTATCACTTTCGGGTGGGGTGGCTTTTCCGGTCATGCTTTTCTATGTGAATATGGTCGATTTTTATGTTCTCTACCTCACCTCAAAGTTTGTACGTGGAATTTTGAACCACCCTGTATAATAATTATTATTATTATTATTGTTCCGGGCAACTCCAAGGAGTCGACAGACTCATCGAGGGAGGCCCTAACATCATGTCAAGAACAACTATTCGACATTCACACAGTATCTATCATACCTTGCCTTGAACTCATTCACGGTCGTAGCACCCACAGACTCTGGAAGCTTATTCCACTCATTCACTACTCTCCAAGTAAAAAAACCTAGCTCTAACACCCTTGTCAACCACGCTCTTGCCCAGCTTCCATTCATGGCCCCTAGTCCTCCCACCACCAGTCATATTTTCAAAAATATCTTCTGAATCAATCTTATAGAAACCCTTCAGTAATTTGAATGTCTCAATCATATCACCCCTCCTTCGCCTATCGACCAATTTCTGCAACCCACAAATCTTCAACCTATTCTCATAAGGTTCATTCCACAGACCTGCTATCATCTTGGTCACTCATCTCTGGATCCTCTCCACTTCCTCCCTATTATGAAGAAACCCGGTGCCCATAACTGGGCACAGTAGTCCAGATGGGGTCTTATCAAGGCTCGATACAGAGGAACAACAACTTGTTTGTCTCTGCATGTTAAAGTATTTTTCAGAAGCCAAGTGATTTGGTGAGCTGTTTTAGTCACTTTTGCAATGTCCCCCTAAACTTCAATTCCCTATCCACCAACACTCCCAAATCCCTGACCTCATCAATCTCCTGGAGTACGGTTCCACCAATGCGATATAATAATTACACAATAAAGTATTTTAATATAAAATATTTTGAACGGACCAAAACAAACCACGCTTAACCATCATCGAACACTTCAGCTAGTCAAGAGAAGACGCTATCCACTCATGAGTGAGAGGATTTATGCCTTCAGCTGTCTAAGTGACACGCAGATACCAATAGTCATGTTAACGTTTGTTTAATCTCAACGAACCTGTAGATAGAGAATTCAATGGAGGGTTTCTTTTAAAATTGGTAGAAGCAATAATATTTTAATTGTAAGAAATAATATTTCTGTGGTTTGTGGCAAATAATGATATCTACTTGTACACAATGACACGAGAGGATTCATGTCATTGTTTTAAAGTAATCGTGAGCGAGATTCAAAATTCCACATGGTCTTTATTATGTTCTCCACTGACTTCTCTCTTTTTGTATTGAACACACCACTTCACTACATACTCTGCAGGTTGTTTTCTGGACTAAACGTCAGGATATGTGGTATCGTTACATTAAAGACAAGTTAAGAGAAATACAAAAAAAATCATTGCGATAAATTTCTTTTTCGTTCGAATTAATTTTTGATATTATTGATTTCTTACAAAATTCAATATATAAAATACAGCACACATTCCTTTACACCTACCAAATATTGAGCCTCTCCCCGCCTCCTAAATGATATTAAATGTTAGCAAACATTTTCACACTGACCACCAGATGGTATTCACATAAGCGCAGTCTCTCCAAGCTCTTTCGCTAACTGTAGGTAACAATGTCATTTGTGGTTGTTTGCATCATGAAGTTTCCGCTTTATCAAAAACGGTGAGTGCCATCACTTTCTTCTTTGAAGCAGCGAAAACTACAAAGAAACCTTTGAGATTCCAAAACTTACTCTGGAATACGAAATTACGACTAGTAATCAAATAAACACCTCTTATCTCTCCTACTCATTTTATATTTTTATCTTCTTCACCAACCCCACCCTTCCCCGCATGCACCCAATTTCCTTATCTTAATTCAGTACTTTGGTCATTCAACATGTATGTGGCTTTGTTGTTTTTATGTTCCATCGACTTGCTTTCGACTCCTGGTGATTCTATGAACATACACTCTCCATTCCAATCTGTTCCTCTCCATAACTTTCAGAATTTCCCAGCGCATTCCAGCTGCTTCTTTAACTCCATCCAGCCATCTAATTCTTGGTCTTCCTCTTCTCATGCTTCCATCAACTTAAGCAAGCATCATCATCTTCTCCAGACTGTCATTTGTTTCCATAATATGTCCGAAGTATGACAATTTTTGCTTGATGATCATAGCTTCGCGGGAGCAATCTGGCTTTATTCTGTCTATCACTGATTTATTGGTTTGCTTTGCAGTCCATGGTATTCTTAGTAAGCGTCTCCAAACCCATAATTCAAATGCATCTATCTTCCTTCTTTCACTCTTTCTCAGGGTCCAACTTTCACATCCATACAGCACCACAGGGAATACCATTGCTTTCACGATTCTGATTTTTCTTGCGAGGCTAATATCTTTATCTTTAAAGATCTTGCTTAAATTTGTCATTGCTTTCTTTCCGCGTAATAATCTTCTTCTAACTTTTTCAGTACAATAACCATCTTGATTAATTCGGGATCCTAGAAGCACAAAATTGTTAAATGCTTCCATTGTTTCCCCATCTACTTCAAAATCATTAAGTTCACATGTTGCCATAACTTTTGTCTTTTTGAGGTTACGTTTAAGACCATATTTAGCACTTTCTTCTTTAACTGAGTTCCTTCAAATCTTCTTTGCGTTCTGCTAGCAAGGTGGTATCATCTGCATACCTCAAATTATTAATATTTTTTCCACCAATTTTAATTTCAACTGAAGACTCCTCCAGTCCTGCCATTCTTAAAATGTATTCGCTGTAAAAGTTAAACAGGTAAGGAGATAAAATACATCCTTGTCGCACCCCTTTACCTATAGTGAAATACTCAGTTTCTCCAAGATCTGTTCGGACAGTAGTTTCTTGTTCATAATAAAGATTTCTCATAAGGATAATAAAATGCTCTTGTACTCCCATTGTTCGGAATATATTCTACGTTCTTGACACTCGTCGCTTACTTGGTTAAAAAATCGCCGTATTAACGCAAATATAAAAATGGCGCTGACATTAAGACTTCAAGTATGGAAGTCAGAATTCAAAATAAATATTAAGACTAATCGAATATTTATATCACATCTATATACTGCAGATGAAACTATGTTTACGATGACACCTAGCTGATTTCTCTGAGGTTCTGAAGAAGGATTCTTGCTAATTTCCTGAACATTGAATGGAAGGAATCTTGTATTGCCTGTTTTGTATTCTAGCGTCATAATCCTGGAAATCTGTCGGAACTCACAATTGTGTTTATCAAACCATCCTTCTCCGTCGGTGCTAGAATGGTTTGATAAATGTGTGGCCCTCTTGGAAAACAGACAAACCCTCGCTTGAACTAGATTGCGACAGTAATAAGGAACACATATAGGTAAGAAGCTCAAATAACACATATTGGAGGTTGCGCGATGTTAAATCTTTTAATATCCAAGGTACGATACGGTAATACTCGTATTTTCCAATGTGAGGAATTAAACTTTATTGATTGTATTCCATCTGCTTGAACGCTGCGAAAAGAACACAAGTTGAAGAGGATTACACAGTCATTTCCAAACACATCTTTTCGATGTCTTCATAATGGTGAGAATCAAATGGGATTCATTGAACCAGATGATACTTTTCCACGCAGCAATATAATATCCAAACACTTGCAGACAACGCTATCAGTAAATCTATATGACAAGTGTTTATACACTGGTGTCCAAAAGTTAAGGATGACTACAGCCATATGTAGACATAAATTTATTGCCAACATACTAATAAATTATATTACACAAAAATGATTATGAATTTCTTACAAATTAAATTGCAATACATTTTTGGCAAAAGTTACAAATTTCCTAAGGACGTAGTTAAGGAATTAATGTACGGTGCTTACAGAAAACTATGCGAAGAGACATTTCAGTATGGAACATGTCTACAACTGTGATGCAGCTCTGAAAACCTCGTATCATACTTATCACCAAATGAATCCAACCTCTGAAGGAGGAGTGGGCCAATTTGCCTCAGCAGTTCATGAGGGAAACTGGCCCACTCCTTTATCGCAAGGAAAATAATTTGCTTGCTTTCTGGAGGGGAATTTCGAGCAACAATGCATCTCTGTGTTGTGTCCCAAACATGTTCCATGGTGTTGAGATCTAGAGAGCTTGCTGGTCACTCGATTAGATTAATATCCTCGATGTCTAAAAGTATGTTCACTGTTCGTGTACTCTGTTGTGTGACATTTCCATGCATAAAAAAGATTGCAATATCATTCACCAGTCGTAGTCCCCTTTTCCAGCACACTCTTAGTTTGGTGCGTCGTCGATTAAGCATAATGCCGCCCACATCATGACCCCACTACCGGCGATCGTATCTATCACTTTTAATAACATTCTCGCGATGGGAAGCAGTATCTCTTTCACCCCCAGATCAAGTGTCGTCTAGAAATCGGAGGAAAGAGTAGAACGACTCTCATCTGTAAAAAGTACCTTAGTCCATTGGTGTCTTGTCCAATTTTTATGGATACAATTCCACTGAAAACATGGTGGAGACAAGGATACATTCCACTCAGGCTACGCCTCGCAATGTTCATTGGATAACTGTTAAAAATGGATGACGATTTTGAGTCTTGATTTTCTGATGTCATAAATTTGTATTATCTACCTGACCAAAGCAGCAATGACGTGAAGTGCCTGAAAATCCCTAAAGAAAACAGGGAATGTCTTCCAGTCTATGAATAACGCTTTAATTGATTTTCATTTCAGTTTCTGTAATAGCAATACTATAAACGATCCCATGCTGTTTCTATTAAATATACTGAAAAACAATCATTTATGATCGTCTAACTATAATTGAGCAAAATCTTCAGACAAATATAATCTCTGTTTTCACAAGCTAATTTTGTTTTCTCCAAATTGTTTACAGTAAAAAAATTATAAGAAAGAAATAGCTTTCCATCTGAGAAGTATGCTTACCTATTAATAATAACGAAGCAAAATAGGTTACTTCCGGAGACGGGAATGTCATAAACTCAATGTTTATAGGTAAACAACGCCCCATAAAACGTTGAACAGATGGTTGGGAAATATTGTTCACTTCTATCAGACCTTTTGCCAATTTTGAATGTTTATTGTTATGCGACTTGTTCAATAGTAATTGGGGCAACATGCAATATAGAAGAAATCTGTAAATCTTGTGAGCGAATAACTAGTCGTAGAACTGGTCGCCTTGCGAGTTGTTCTGGGATGGTGACCACCTCTGAATCAAAAAATCAAACCAATTTCTGTTTTTGATTCAGCAGTGGATAATTTTGTTTTGTAGAAGGGTCTTCTACTTTAAAAGCAAAGTCTTCATGAGATTCTAATGCTCAAATATTAAATTATGCAAAAGTATTCTTTTTGCAATGCGTATACAATTTTGTTGTATACAAAATACAACAAAATTGTAAAAAGATCAATCTTTTCTCATCTAATGATAGTAAATTTAAAAAAGATAGTAAAATACGTAACGTGTTTAACACATCTTACGTATTTTATATCTCTTAGAATGTGATTTTTTTAATGTTTTCTTGTTTGAAACTTTTTGATATTGAAATTTATTGTTTTTTTTTGATTGCTCCTAAATTCAGGACTAAAAACTTTACAATAGATACAAATTCGCACAAATGCATGATATACTGTGCATTGCTAAGTATTTATTTGGGGAGCAATTTTTAAATTTGGATAAGAATGACGCTAGTAAATCTCGTAGTATTTTTCTCTAAACACTGTATGTGTGTGTGTGTGTGTGTGAGAGAGAGAGAGAGAGGGAGGGAGGGAGAGAGAGAGCTGTTTCTGCAGCAATTTCACAAATGCTCGTGAAGGCAATCCTAAAAATCATATTCCACAGAGCTTTATTTCAAAACGACATGCATCATCATCATCTTCACCATTGGCTCAACAGCCCTGTGTTGGCCCTGGCCTTCTTAAGATATTTCTGCCAGCCTCCCTTTTAGGTCTTCCAATTTTTCTTTTCCCTTCCAGCTTAGCATATGTTTTATAATAAAACTGCCAGTTAAGTTTGATCTTAACTAGCAAATTAAGCGTGGTATATGTGTGAACTGAACCAAATCTAAATCTACAGATGTGAGACTATCGCTTCTCTTATTGAAAACCTGAAGTGACTTGAAAAACTTCCACATTTGGTCTCGAGAGGAGGCATCCAGTTTCAACTATTCACGATACTAAATGTATGAGTGGTTTACAACTTAGGTAGGTAGAATTCCCGTAAAAAACAATAACTGCACACATTTCCTAATCAAAAAAGCATCAGAAACGACCCTACAGATGCAACATGATATTTCGCGACAGTTCCGAAAGACATCGAAAATGTTTACGGGGATCACAGATTGGCTGTTCCTCATCTTGACTATGTAATATTTTCACTTTGAAAATTACACTCCGAAATCAAAACTCCATTTAGATACATATACAAGCTAAGGAGGTATGCCAGCTTAATAGCGAATGGTATCCCCATCTAGTAGCATAAGAGCATTTCGAAATCATGGAGAATGTTGGGCATACCACGAAATGCAGAAAGCTTTTCATAAAAATGTTGGTGCATACAAAGTGGATCGCAATAAGGTGTAAGATGGAGGAGTTGTACCTAGTTTGCAATAATGTTTCATTAGGTTATGTCACTCTGATCCCTTGTCACTGGTATCGGCATCCTACTAATTCAAACTGCTTGGACTCTAGAGTCAACTTGCATTTCTTGGCCTAGGAAATCTTCTTCCATTCTGCCCCTTGCTTTTAGCTACAGGACTCGGTGAATTTTTCCTGTTGTACTCTCATCAGTGATGCAAGGCAGAGTGCGTTCCGATATATGATCCTTAAGTAATATTACGTTACAGTGATTGTAAACTTATGTCATTTTTAGAACCCTTCTGCAGTATTTAGCATCAACAAATACCAACGTCACTCCACGTACCTGTGTCACTAGTTGTTTTCTGTGCGCTGTACATGTTGCATCAGTATCTGAACACTTCTGGAGCAAACATCGCACCACACTTCATTAGATCACTCTGTTGGGTTATCATCACGTTAAGGTGTTTCACCAATACATGTAATAACACTCACCCACCTATACACACACACACACACGCGTCTCTTGGTATTTACCTCCTAGGTTTTAATAGTCCTGTACACCCCCCTCAGGGTACATATCAGAAGAAATTTGGTCATGATGATGGTTTTAATAGTGAACAAAAGACGTGACGTTGTTTCTAAAGAAACGATGGATGGAGTATAACGGGTCATTCAGTGTATATACACCACACACACACACACACACACACACACACACACACACACACACACACACACACACACACACACACACACACACACACACATTTATATATCTATCTATCTCTCCCTTCCATCTGATTCAGACGGGTTGGGTCTCCTCCTAATGAGGAGTCACAGCGAAATAATGCAGACGGCACGCCACTCCTCTGCTGCGTCCTTAATGGAGGTATTCATGACTGTAGTCCGCGTGTGTTCAACGGGCTGGTTTGCATACTTACGATATGAAAAAAAAACAGCTAAACTGGGAGAAAAACCCTACAATATATATATATATAGTAAGGTTTCCCTCATGATTTTCGGGACCACACGGTTTTCTGCCTCTCCCATTCATCTCATTCCTGCAATTTGTTCCAGTTCATCCCTCCACCTTCTTTTCGGTCTTCCTCTTTGTCTTGCTCCATCCACTGGTTTCCACTCTGTTGTTTTTCTAGCCCATCTCCCGTCACTGCATCTGGCAATATGGTCAGCCCATCTCCACTTAGCCGGTTTAATGTATTTTACAATATGCATGACACCTGTTTGAGATCTTATCCAGGTATTTGTCTTCCTATCTCTTAATGTTATTTTTAGCATACTTCTCTCCATGTGATGTTGTGTTGTTCACAATTTTTTGTTTAGGGCTTCTGTTAAATTCCATGTTTCTCCTCCGTATATTAGGACAGGAAGTATACACTGAAGGACTGGTCGAAACTTTCATTTTTAGACTCATAGGGATGTCACTTCTGAATATGTCTCTCATTTTCCCATAAGCCATCCATCCAATGTAAATTCTTCGTTTCAATCTGGTTTCTTTGGCAATCCTCAAAGGATAACAATTGGCTCAAATACACATATGAAGTAACTTGTTCTATTTCATGGTTTTCAACTTTGACAGTTCTGTGGTTTATGTATTTATTCATCATTATTTTTGTTTTTTCTCTATTTATTTTTAATCCCATTACTTTGGAGGCTTGTTTAGCCTTTCTTCCAGATCTTCAAGATTATTTGCTATTAGGACAACATCTGCAAATTTCATATGATGCGGCCTTTCTCCATTTATGTTTATTCCTTTTCTTTCCCAATCAAGGCTTCTAAAGACTTCCTCTAGTGCAGCTGAAAATAATTTGGGAGATATGGTGTCACTTTGCCGGATGCCTTTTTGTATTGGGAACTTTTCGCTGTTTTTATATGATTTAATTACTGAAGTTGCATTATTGTAAATATGTTTTAGTGTTTCAATATATGGTTTCTCAGTTCCCTGGGTTTCACGTGCTTTTAGTGTTGAAGATGTTTTAACTGAATCAAATGCTTTTTCATAGTCTATATAGGCCAGACATAAGGGTTTATTGTATTCAATTGATTTTTCAAAGAGATGTATTAATGTGGGAATATGGTCCAAAGTATTGCAATTCTTCCTAAATCCAGCTTGTTCACAGGATTGCATTCCCTCTAGTTTAGATTTTATTCTATTATTTATAATTTTTGCGAAGACTTCATATATGGTGGGGAGTAGGCTTATAGGTCTGTAGTTTTTAATTTCTTCCTTATTGCCCTTTTTAAAAATTAATATTAGAAGGGAATTGTTCCAATTTTTTGGAATTTTTCTCGGTTTTGGGCATTTATTAAAGAGTTTAGTCAGATGTTTGATGACCGGGCTTCTTCCCAGTTTTAAAAGGTCTATCATAATTCCAACGTCTGCTGGGGCCTTTCCATTCTTCATTTCCCGCAGTGCCATTTCCACTTCACCTTGTAAGATCTCAGAGACATCGTGTTCTTCTTCACTCGAGTTATCCATAATTGATTCTTGGATGTCTCAGTGTTTGTCTTCATAGAGTTGAGTATAAAATTCCAGAATTCTTGTGATTATTGCATCTCTATTTTATACGTTCGCCACTTTTTCCTCTTACAGCATCTATTTCCTTTGTTCCAACTGATAATGTCCATCTTAGGACCTTCATATTACTATTTTTTTCTATTGTTTTTTTAATTTTCCTAGTATTATACGATCTAAGTTCATATTTCATCCTTTTTCGTATAGTTTTACAAATTTCCGCGTATTCTATTTTACTGGTGTCATTCAAATCTCTTTTCATATTTCTTCTTCTTTTCCTCATCAGATCTAAGGTTTCCTGTCTTGGTTTTTCCTCTCTTTGGTGCCTTTTTACACCTCCTATTTCTAGTGCACAATTCAAGATAGATTTTGTTAATATTTCTTTAGCATCATCGATGGAAGTAGCTGTGTTTAACTTTTTTAGTTCATTTTTGAATGATTCTCTATAAAAGCATTTATTGTGGTAGAGGTTTTGTAGATTCACTAAATTGGACTTTTTTTCTTATGAGCTTATTCCGTTCCCATTTTTTGTTCATCCATACTTTTTCCCTTACTAGTCAGTGGTCACTTCCTGTATTCAATCTATTAAGCTCTTCGGTATTATTTATTATATATCTTCTTTTGGAGAGGATGAAGTCTATTTCGTTGTAAACACACACACACACACACACACACACACACACACACACACACACACACACACACACACACACACACACACACACACACACACACACACACACACACACTGCCTTTGTTTCGTTTTACAACTTTCATCAAAAATTCCTCCCAGAAGAGGTTGCAAAGCCATGATTCACTAGCAAGTTTGATAAATTGGAAATCCTGCTCAGGCATTTAAATCTGGCTTTTATCTTTGCTATCCTCGACGATGAAACGTCCCACAATTTTAGGTCAGCCCTCATAAATTTCTCAAAGTATTATCTCATCTGGAAAATTATATAAATATATCTATGTCAAGGTGGGATTACAATTCAAAGCTTGTTGATATTAAAGCGTATTTAACGTATTCACCATTCAGAACAACAAATTAATTATCTCTTTTAATAAGTTTCGCTTAGGTATCATTATACACGATAAACATAATCAAATGGTGGTGTGTTACTTTGCTAGATGTAATACTGTGTGACTTGAAGTAAAGTAGTCGAATTTATTAAATAAGTTGAAGCAAAATGTATCTCATTTGGAAATTGTCCACAAATATATTTTCAACTTCTGCAAGTAAGGGCATTTACTTGCAGAAGTTGAAATGAACGCAACATCACGCTTCTTATTTCAGAAGCGTGATGTTGCGTCAAATAAATAATCAGATTTCCAAAGTAAAAATCAATCTAAAGATTTTATGCGATGCATTTGATGTATACTGGATAGTGTTTTAATCAAAACTTTCTTCATTTAATATTTATAACAAAATATCACTTTCAAAAGATCATCAAAATTCGCAAGTAATCCATAAAATCTGGATAAATTAAAATATATATATATAAATAAAAATTAGAACTACTCATCTTCTTCTTCCTAACATGGAATTTAGGCCAAGTGGCCTGTTTCTGTCTCATGCCATCTCTTTCTTGGTCTTCCGATTCTTCTTTTTCTACTTATGTTGTACTTGTATAATATTTTTGGTAGTCTGCTCATGTCCATTCGATTTAAATTTTCTAGCCATTTTTGTTTATACTGTCTTATGTAGTAATTAATTGGTTTTATTTTCAGGGATTGTAAGATTTCTTCATTTGTTTTGTGGTCCCACGTGATATATCCAGCTGTTTGTATGAGGAACTTCATTTCTGCTGTTTGAATTCGTTTTTCGTCTTTCCTTTTTATGATCCATGTTTCGCTTCCATATAGTAGAGTTGGTTTCGAGAAGACATTACATAGTCTGATTCTAGTGTGTTTTTGTACTAGGGATGGCTTAAATATATTATTTATTATGCCATTTATTTTGACAAAGCTTGATATTTTAGTGTATGTCTTTTTCTTCTTCGTATGATAGATCACATCCCACGTATCTGAAAGTGTTTACTTGTTCTAATATTTTATTATCTATCACTATTTTACTTCTTTTTATTGAAAAGCAGAGGTGAGAGGATACATCTTTGTCGTACTCCTCTTGATTTATCTTTTCATTCTATTTTAACTGCTATTTTATTTCCTGTCTATATTTCTTGAAGGATTGTAAAAGTCGGTTTGGTATGTTTAAATCGGTTAATATTTTAAACAATTTTTGTCTAATAATTTTGCCAAAGACTTTTTCATAATCAGTAAAGGCTACGTGTGTTTCTTTTTGAAATTCTCTTCTCTTTTCTATTAATAATTTTAAAGTAAAAATTAGATCTATGCAGGATCGGCCTTTTCGGAAACTTTTTTGTTCTTCTAGTACTACACAATTAGAACTACACAATTCAAATTATAATTAAACAAAGTATAGTTTAAAATATAAAGCAAATAAAATTTAAAAAATAATTAAACATTTCAAAATAAATTCAAATTAAAATGAAACGAACCGCATTGAAAAATGTCACTATTTTATAAATTTGATCTGTGTTTCAAAGTGGAACAGTTCGTACTCCTTCAGGCAGATGACCAATAATCATATGGATGCCACTTAAGTCCAATAAGTAATCTTGATTCCAAATAAATTAAATAATAAAAGTAATACACATTCCAAGATAACTATTTTTAAATTTTTCTGATTATTAATAAGCAATAATTTTTGTGCAAGAGGAAAAACTACGAATAGTAACGAGTCTGTTGATTGATAACAGTAAAGCAATATTTCTAATTTAAACCATACCAAAGGTTTTGTTTCTAGATTAGGCTTAACCATTTGTGAACGAAAACTCATTAATGAGAGCCTCCTTTAGATACTTGGTACCGATGATGCCCTTCGTGTCGTTCGATTTGTGTGTTAGAATTTCGTATAAAACGTGAAGAAATCCTCATAAGAAGAGTTAACCGGTCTCATGCGGTGGTGGCAAAGATTCTTCCGCTTGGGAAACGTGGGTTTGTTTTTATCCCTCAAAACAAACTGCAAGAGAAAATGCCCAATTTTCAGATAACATTGCCCACCACCAATATATTGGTTTCATAAGAATGCTCAGCATCTGCCCATGTACGCTTCACGGTTGCTATAACATTCATCCATTCTTCCTATTCAACGAATAGGAAGCGTGGATAATTTTTAAACATCACAAATGAGATGTTCTTCATCAGGTTTGTGTCTTTTATCGTTTACTTTATAAGTTATTCCAAGACTTGCCAAGAAATACAAAGCTTTCATTTATGTTGTTTACCTGAAATGAAAGATTAGCAAAGATTTATTATTATTAATGAATTTCCTCTCGAATCTTTTTGTTTTTAGGTTTAATCTTCTAAAGAAGGAAGAACTAATACTGTTGGATTATTTTGTCACATGACTATATAGCTTTCTTGTTTGTTTCGCGCGCGATGTATAAAATAAAATGCAGCTTACCTGGCATAAGCGGATTAAAGGTGTTGACTTTAATCGCCATACTGAGGCTTACGGACAATTAGTTGAAAATGATTTTCATACTGGAGGTTTGAAAATGGACTTGTTTTCGAATTCGTAACTTCATTAAAATTATTAAATCACACGAGATCTTATACAATGTTAAAATATAACTGGACAGAACAAAAAATTCTATAGGATAAGCTTCTAATTAAAACAGAAACTTTAATTAAAAATAAAAGAAAATAAATAACACTTCGTTAAGTCTTCAAATTAAGAGAAGAAAGTTTAATCCTCCCCCCTCCCCCCATGATGGACGTAAGTTTACCATGGAATGCATAAAAGCGTGTGCTTCTGCAACTGGTGTAATTAAAAAAAAATGAACTTTAAAACGGAGATGTTACGACTGAAGATTGCATATCAAACTCATGAGAAATGAGTCCCAGCTAATCTTTCAGTAAAAATTCTTATCCAATTATTATCATTATTATTATTATTATTACTATAACAAGAAACATGTACAACATAATCATATCTTTGAATTGCAAGCTTGGATCTTATTTAGAGGCCTAAGAATCGACTACACTGCTCAAAACAATTAATGGATATTTTAGTTTCTGTCGGATAATTAAATTTCTGCAAATAATTATAACTATTGGGTACTTTATACATGAATAAATATTTCTTAGTTACAGATAGGGTGTAATTGATTAGATATTGTTTAAATAATAATTATTTATTACATTTAACAAATTATACATTTTAGCGTGAAATAATTTTAACAAGAATAACAACAAGAATAGCCAAAAACGCTTTTGTTAATTTTTAGTGGGGCGTGTGATCTCCATTAACAGCGTTACATCTTGATTGCATGGACTGGATAAGATGATAAAACAGTTCTTGTGGGATATTTGCCCACTCTTCTGTGAGAGCAATTTCGAGCTCTTAAGCGATCGTGGTGACACCAGTCGAGCAGAAACGCACCTACCTAAAGCATCCCAAGCAAGTTCGATTGAATTACAATCCAGTGAACAGGCTGGTCAGTCCATTCGTTCAATACCTTCTTCCTCAAATCACTCTTGTACCAAATTTGCACGGTGTGGACGAGCATTGTCATCCATAAACATGAATTCTTGACCACTTTCAGCAGCATATGGACGAACTATAGGCTCCAAAATCTCATCGTGATATCCCGGGACTGTTAAGGAACCGTTTCTGATAAAATAAAGATCGGTATGCTTACCTATACTTATTCAAGTCCATACCATCAAACTCCCACCTTGACGTTGCGGTCTTTCACGAATAAACCGAGGATTATTTCTTGTTCCACTTTCAAGCCAAAATACGTCGGTTATCTGGTTGCAGACTGAACCTGGACTCGTCACTAAAAACTACACGAGCCCAATCCCCATTTGTCCAATTGCGGTGTTCCTGTGCCGAAATTCTTCGGGCTCTTTTTTGATTTGCAGTAAGTGGATTGCAAACCATTGGTCTTCGAGCATATAAATCTATGGCATGACGACGATTTCGAACATTTCCCATCTCCAGAAAGCGATTCCAAAGTCGCGAAATTACGCTTTGAGATACACGACACGCTTGAGCGACGACTTGCTGCGTTTGTCCAGCTTCTAATCGACCAATGGCTCTCCAAATCATGGATTCCGGAATATCATGTTGCTCTGCCATTTTTAACAAAATAATGGGTGGTAGGTGACACAAGTTTACAATCGAAGTGATAATTATGCACTGTGGAAGTGAGCGCAACAAGCCACGCTTTTATATCCCCACATGCTAATATGGCTAAGACACGTTTCGACAAGTCTTAACATGATTTTGTACGCCGTTGCGTGTTCTACACTGTTGTATATCAAGAATATTTTAAAATAAATGTGTTACATTTGTAAATTATTTTTATAACTTACAAGAAAACCAAAATATCCCCTAATTGTTTTGAGCAGTAGAGATATCATCGTAATGTAAGATACCGTTCTCTGGAGTTGAGATGATATATCTCGGAGGCTCAGCTTTTTCAGATGTTTCTAAGTTAGCTTGGAACTGCTCCGACGACAACTGGAACGCTTGTTGTTATTGTCCTCTTCCAGATTCGTTGAATTTCAATCTCCAGATTTCTATACTAGGTTAATCTTTCATGCACTTTTGTCTTCTACTCGACCGTCTCCTGCTATTGCCATGCCAACAGATTGTTGTTCAGGTATGGTGATGTCCGACATAATTATGTTCGTCTCTCTGAATTTTAAAGTCCCGTTATATCCTCCTAATTTAATTTTCAATCATCGTGTCAATTGTATGGTTCCAGGGAGTTTTGCATGTTGGGAAACCATGTTTCGTACGCAAGTTTCAAAACTACACACTGAAAGCTGATCATGATTTTCTTCATAGTCTGATTGACCAATCTTGATATAAGAAATAATCAGATGGTCCACTTATTGCAAATGTTGAAAATCCTTTATATATTCAGCATTCGCTGTTACTGACGTTTCTCAATCTTTGGTGCATTGGTTCGTAAGGCTTGTTCTTGAGGAGCAAAAGTACCAGACCGTCTGTTTCTTTATTTTCCTTTTTTCTTTTCATTGTCAATCCAGCAACTGTCTACTTTTGCTTCAATACCCTTCAGACACTGACCCTGGAGTGATTTATTTTTCCAACCTTCTACACTTTTTGCCGTTACTTAATCCTTATAACGTTTTTTTTTTAATCCTCCAAATTCATTACTTCTTTGAGTTTTTATTATCATATTTTCTGTGCTTGTCTTGATTTACACTATCTGATCAAAAATATCCGGACAACTCTTCGTATTCATGGATATAACAATACAGACGTCACATCTATGGCTTATCCAGTTATAAAATGAAGCACGCGGTCTTTCAATCTTCAAGGACAAACATTAACAGTAAAATGAGCCGTTCCAAAGGTTCCAAAATTTCTTCCTTGTTGCAGTTGTTCCCATCAACTGTAAGTGACGTTATGGTGAAGTGAAAAGGTCTAGGAGCAACAACAGCACAAAGGCGATTTGGTAAGCTACATAAAATCATAGAGCAACACCGTCAAGTGCTGAAACACGTGGCACAAACAAAACATCGGCTGTTCTCGATTGAATAATTCTCTACTGAGTTCAAAATGCCTCTGGTAGCAAAGCCAGCAACACACGTGGAAAGCCGAATGATATAGGATTCCATGGTCTCTCAGAGTGATGCTAAGCTCCAGTTGTGTGGTGTAAAGCTCTCCACCACTCGTGTGGTGGAGCACGTGGAAATGCGTTCTTCGGAGTGATGAATCACACTTCACCATCTGGCAATCCGAAGAACTACAGTAATAACACTACATTCCCGAATGTGTTTTGCCGATTGTGAATTTCAGTGAAGACATCATGGTCTGGGGATGTTTATAATGGTTCGGACTACCTCCCCCCAGTTCCGGTGACGAGAATCTTAACGCTGCGGTCTATAATGATGTTCTAGACAATTCTGGGCTTTGATCCTTATGGCAACATTTTGGTGAAGGCCGGTTCCTGTACGCTGCAGTCTGCAAAGTCAGGTCTGAACAAGAATGGCTTGATGAGATAAGTGTTGAAGAACCTGACTGGCCTGCACAGAACCCAGATCTGAACGCTATCAAACACCTGCTTTGAAAAACGCGACTGCGAGCTAGACCGAATCGCCCGACATCAATGACCAACCTTATTAATGCTCTTCCGGAAGAAAGGAAGGGAATTACTTCAAGAGTGGACCAACTCCTTATTAATACCTTTCACTTTAGGGTGAGAGTTGGGATGAGTAGGTGTCCGATCGTTTTTATTAGAGTATAATCATTCAATGTTCTGTTTTCTTCTTGTAATGTTCACTTGCCTTATAAAGAGTCCTCTACTTTTTTATGAACTTTAGCTCTTTTCTAAAGTCCAATTAATAATCTTCCAAATTCACAAGTATTGGTAGGATTATTTACTAATCTTTATTTAGTAAATAATTTATTAATTATTTACAAATATTTTACTAAGTATTACTGAAATAAAGAGCCAAAAGGCTACACTTCGGCGATGCAAAATTATTCACTTTATTGTTTCTAAATATTTGGCACGAAACTCTTGTAGTTTCTCTATTCGGATTTGAATATAGAAACTACAAGAATTTTTAATAGGATATGTTATTTTTCCTCAAACTATAGACAGTGCTTCATAGATATCAAGTCCCAAATTCGATGTAAGTGTATCCACTGAAAATTCGGAGTGTCTTCAATTTCTCTGAATGATCTTAAACTGTGTGGTTTAAGATCATCCATGTCAAATGCCATATATATATATATATATATATGGCTTGGATAGATTATAAAAAGCGTTTAATTCAGTGCCTCATAGTTGGATTTTAAAATGCACAGAACTATTCGGGATTAGAAAACATCCAAATATTTTTGTAATCCAGCATGAAAAATTGGAAAACAATGTTGGTTCTAAATAGAGAAGAAATTGGATAGGTAAACATAAAAGGGGGGGGGGGTATCTTTCAAGGAGACTCATTATCTCCTCTATTGTTTATCTTGTCATTGATCCCCTTAACTAGAATTTTAAATAAAACTGCTCATGGTTATCAAACTGCTCAAAAAAGTACAAAGATATTTCACTTTTTATACATGGACGATCTGAAGTTGTATGCAAAATCAGAGAATGAACTCGGATCGTTGCTTAACACTGTGAACATATTCAGTCAAGATATATCAGTGGATTTTCGCTTAGACAAATGTGCAATTGCTGGAATAACAAGAGGAAAGTTTGACGATTTGAACGAAATCGAGCTGCTCAATGGTGAAATAATCAAGGAAATAAAATTCGAAGAGTGCTACAAATATTTGGGAATTTTAGAATCATCACAAATTCTGCACAATATGATCAAAGAAAGAACTAAAACAGAATACATAAGACGATTAAGAAAACTCTTTAAGTCAATGCTTAATGCTGGAAATTTGATAAAAGCAATTAATACCTGGGCCATACATGTTCTGAGATATTCAGCAGGCATTGTTGAATGGATATAGCCTGTGTAGCTCAGTGGATGTGGCGTTTGCACACCATCGCGCTTGGCCGCACGAAGGAAGTCTTGGTTTCGAGTCTAGTCAGCAACTAGAGGAAATTTTTCTAAGCCTTTTTTCGACCGGTTCCCGAGTTAGTCGATCTCTGGCACGGGCAAGCAGGTTTTTCCTCCCGGAAACTCGGGTTTTTCGTCCTGTAAACTCAAGAAAATCGACCGTAGAACCCACATTATTTCAGACATTAAATATATTGTGTTAGGGTTAGGGACCACGAGATGGCGGCACATTTGAGCCGTCTCTCTTCACTGCGTACCGCTTAATTAGTGATAGCCTTGGGCCACCTGTCTCTGATTGGGTACCAGTGGAGATTGAACTGCCCACTCAGTCTCCAAAAGTTAGATAGGGCTAAAATGGCCTCGCCTACTCCCGTATATACGGGAATAAAAAGGCGTTAGCTGATTGTTGAATGGCCACAGCTAGAGATGGAAGACTGAGATCTAAAAACTCGAAAATTAATGACAATGCACCATGCCCTCAATCCTCGCAGTGACATTGATAGGCTATATCTATCACGCAAAAAAGGAGGTAGAGGATTATTACAAGTGAAGCAAGTTATCGAAAAAGAAAAACGAAATCTGAATGATTATCTACAACAAACAACGGGAAAATGTCTAATTAAGGTAAGGAAAGAGGGTTTATTTAAACCCATAGAGACAAAATTAGAATACAAAACCAACCATGAAAAAGTGAGAACTGAAAGGTGGAAAAATAAGGCATTCCATGGAAAATACCTTCACAGTGACAGCGCTGACAGCTACTTGACCTGGCAATGGTTGAGAAATGGAGCCCTAAAGAAAGAAACAGAATCAATAATTTTTGCAGCACAAGAACAGGCCATTAAAACCAACGTTATGAAGGCAAAAATCAAAAATCAAGAAGAGAGTAAATGTAGATTTTGCAAAGAAAAGGAAGAAACGGTAGACCACATTATAAGTGGATGTAGCAAAATCGCACAAATTGAGTACTGTAAAAGGCATGATAAAGTAGCTAAGATAATCCACTGGCATTTATGTAAAAAGTATGGCTTTGAAGTATCTAAAGACTATTGGAAGCATAAAGTTCACCAGAAAGTGGTTGAGAATGAAAAAGCTAAAATACTCTGCGATTTCAAAATCCAGACTGACAAAAGCTTGGAATGTAATACACCCGATATTACAGTGGTTGAAAAAAGTGAAAACAAGGGTGTTAAGTTTATCGAAATATCAGTACCAGGAGATAGTCGGATTGACGACAAAGAAAATGAAAAAATTACAAAATATCGCGATTTGCAAATCGAAGTTCAACGACTCAGGCAAAAGAAAACGAAAGTTGTTCCCATAATAATAGGTGCTTTAGGCGCCATCCCTAAAACATTGAAAAAACATCTAGAAGCACTCGAGTTAGATGGAACAAAGATTGGGCAGCTGCAAAAGGCTGCTCTGTTTTATATATATATATATATATATATATATATATATATATATATATATATATATATATATATATATATATATATATATATATATATATATATATATATATATATATATATATATATATATATATATATATATATATATATATATATATTTATATATATATGTGTGTGTGTATACTGTATACTTTTTTAACATACGTAGTCTATTTCTCTTTGCTTGACTCCTCTCATGACTGTTGTTAATTAAACTAGGCTGGAAATGCAATATAGCAGTACTTTAATAAGCCATACATTTTGAGAATGTCATCCAATCCAGCTGCCACAAAACTGTGGCTGTGACAATCCCTCAGATGGTGTTTCTACAGGACCATCCCCAGGTGCTCCTTTTAAAATAATAGCATTATTTGTTAGCTGAACTTCAAGCCTTCTAAAGAATTGCAATTTGTTTGATCTAGTGAGAAAGGCTAGTGGTCAAGCTGTGCACTGATTATTTTAAAATTTTACCCTCAAAATAAAATGTTTTGTTTTTCCATGCTGGAATAAAGGGGTCAAAAAAGTACCCAATTCTTTGTTCAGGAGCCCACACATGTTTTTTAGAAAAAACTTCAAGCTTCCAATAATCAAATAGTTCCTCTAATCCAATGGTGTAAAGCTTTTGGCGTGAGGATATATATGCAGTGCTACTGATGGCTCTGACACCCAAAAAGGTGTAGGTAGCATTTTGTTGCTACAAACAGATTAGGGACTTTTTTGAAGTTCAGCATAATCCACATCATATTGGCCAGAACAGCAGTTCCATCATCTGAAATTTAGCCTAATATACTGCTACCATACAGTTTTGAGATAGCCAAATGAGCACACCACATGAGGCTATCTCAAGAAGAATTCCTTAAAAATGCAATATTTCAGTTAACACCTTATATGTTTGTGCAGTGTGAGAAAGACAGGGGTTGCTGAAAGGCCAAACCTGGATAAGTAGATCTAATCGACAATCTTAGGTGTTGAACGTTATTCATAACTTATTTTAACGATAATCCAACATCAAACGAACTAAAGTATATAAAAAAGATGTTTTGTTTATTAACTGGCTTATATTTTTCTTAATTGCAAACCAGCATCTTCAGAGCACACCACATATTACACTTAACACGCGACAGTGAGTAAGAGAAACAATTCAAACTGCTTTCCAAGATCATTTCCTACATAACTATAATACTTCTTTTTTTACAATAATAGCGGGTACAATTATGACTTAGATCTTTTGTCTGTTAGAATTTGAATTGTTTCACTAGCTCATCATCGCGTGTTAAGTGTAACACGTGTACTCTGAAGATGCTAGTTTGAAATCCAGAAAAATATAAGCCAGTTAATAAACATGGTTTTTTATATGATTTAGTTAGTTCGATGTTGTAATACCGTTAAAATAAGTTGTGAACTGGATAACTAGAGGAGACCTCCATACCAGGGGAGAATTCCCCATGCTTGCTATGCTTGCTGCGCAAGTTCATTAATAGAGAAAGAAGTAATATTTATTTCTTAATAAATGCATGCATTTATAAGCATTCCATTTAGGCTTTTATTTTTGTAGACAGAAGACGTCTTAAGCTTGCGCGGCAATAATTGAGCTTTGCGTTGTGTATCGAAGGCCGATGCTTGCTCGTCTAGTCAAAGCTACCTTGGCATGCTCGGTTGTAGGAGCTTCCAGGTCCTCGCTGCAGCACAGTGATTTCATGCGCACGCATAGCCATTTCCACTGGTCCCCTTCACGTCGTCTTAAACACAGGCCATACGCAGTCAAAATAGCTCTAGCCAGTGAGCTTCAGCCAGCCTTTACAAGTGTGCGTTTTGCTTGGGAAAATTAAGTTACAACCAACTTTTTATGACGATGTTATTGACCAGTTCATAAAGAAGAACTGCAGGGTAGAATTTGTATTCAAGTAGCTAAATTGAAAAAGATAGAATATCATTTGTAAACTAAATGTTGTATTTGTATGATTAAATGTACATAAATTTCTAAATATATAGTTTTAAATGGTCAGTAATTCATTATTCCGCTAATCAGACTTCAATCACAAACTCCCTGAATGATAACAAGAGCAAGCCTGAATTTCAAGACCAGCATTCGACTCTGCTCCATACAGACTTTTAAGGAATATAGAGAACTTATCTAAACTTCTGACCTAATGTCCAATTCCTTCTCTTCTTGTCGTGCCCGCTATTAGTGGGAATTCACCTGGATAAAGGTAATTAAAAAACAACACTTTAATTCTCCCTGTAATAATCGTACTTCGTCAGAGGCAATGACTTGAAGCTTTCAGAATTATCTCAGTTCCTGCTTATTTACTGAATTAAATCTAACGTTAGGAAAAAGTAGTGCTAAACCCAGTTTCATGATTATGTTTCTGAAGGAAAAAAATATCACGAGGAGGAAATGAACCTATGCTATAACTAAGAACTAATTTTCAGCACTGCTGAAGATTATTACATCTGCGATGATTCTATTTCATTCTTAAAATGTATTCGCTGTACAAGTTAAACAGGTACGGAGATAAAATAAATCCTTGTCGCACCCCTTTACCTATGCAGGCCACATTACCTATGAAGTTATTAGATTGCGTATTCATAATTACTAAATTTACCGCGATTAACATTGTATTAATACCTAATTGCATACTAACTATCGACACATCCATGGCATTATTCAATCTGTCCTCCACGACACAGTATTTATTATTATAATTATGCAACACCTCCATGGAATCCAAAGGTGAGAGGGCACTTTACCATATGTCTATACTACACAATTCACATCTGTCTTCTACTGCTCACTAATGTTACTATTATTATTATTATTATTATCACATTATTTTATTCACATAATTAATACACAGTCAAAACAAGACATCGTATAAAAAAAATTGACTGGTGATACAGAACGATTCAGATTCTATCCAAGAATCTAAGAATAGTCCGTCAGGTAGCGTCGTAAAATTTGGACTGTTCCAAGTAATGCTGTTTTTTTTGTAGGTCATATGGGGTCACTTCGTTGGTGTTTAATTGCTGTAAATAGTTGGATGGCTTCTTTGAAATTGCGCCAAGTTCACCGATAACAAATGGGACGACTTTGGTGTGTTTAAGCCACAGTTGGCCAACTTCGATTTCCAGATCTCGATATTTATAATTTTTCCAGCTCTGTGTTACTAATGTTGTTATCACTGGGTACTGCGATATCGATAATCCAAACCTGTCGATATTCGATAATTGTGATGTCGGGTCTATTGTGTTCCAAATGCCGATCAGTTTGTATTCTAAAGTCCCAGAGAATTTTTGCTGTTTCGTTTTCCAATACAGTCTCAGTTTTATGCTGCCACCAGTTATCAGAAGCAGGAAAGCCACATTTTTTGCATACATGCCAATGAATTATTTTGGCCACTTGATCATGGAGGTATTTATAGTCAGTTTGAGCTATTTTGCTAAAGGCACTGATTAGGTGTTCTACAGTCTCATCTTTCTGATCGCATAATCTGCATTTGCTGTTATTATTATTGATGTTGAAAATGTTTGCTTTGATTGCATTAGTTTGTAATGCCTGCTCTTAAGCTGCTAGAATAAATCCTTCTGTTTCTTTTTTAATGTATCCATATTGTAGCCATTGCCACGTCTTGTTCAAGTCAATTTTGTCCTCAGTAGCTCGAATAAATTGGCCATGCAAGGGTTTATTTTTCGAGCGCACATATCGGTTATTTTGTTGTTCTTTTTGTAATCGGATTTGTCTCCTGTTGCTTTCAGAAGACCCTCTTGTGTAATTGCTTGAGGCATTGGCTCAGAGCAATTGTCGATGTAACTTCTTAAACCAATTTCTTCTTCTTCTTCCACAGTCTGTCTCACTTGCAGCAGACCCCGTCCACCTATTCTTCTCGGTAGGTACAACCGGTCAACATCACTTCGTGGATGTAATGCATGATTCATAGTCATTATTTTTCTAGTTTTGCTGTCCAGTTTGTCCAGGTCTTCTTTTGTCCAATCTATTATGCCAGCTGTGTATCGGATCACTGGTATAGCTCAAGAATTCATTGCTTTAACTGTGTTTAATCCATTTCGTTTTGTTTTTAGAATATTTCTAACTCTTTTGATGTATTCTGATGCTGCCTGTTGTTTAACTTTCGAGTAGGGAATATGACTGGCTTCTAATATGCCTTCGATCAGTTTGTATCCCATCCATCTAAATCCATATTTATCATATTTAATCCATATGTATGGATCCCCCATATTAAATCCTGACCTGCATATCCTTGTTAAGTGTGCTGAGCCTTTCAGACGATACGAAGAGGGTCTTTCAGCCAATTCACTCCATCTAGTCTTTATTCAACAGCTGTTACTGTTATCAAAAAGTGAGTTGTACCACGTTCACCAATAACAGTTACAGTTGAAGAAACTAAGACTTTGAAAATAGTGTATTATGTCTGCTAATTTCGTGTGTTCTTTGGCTGGTTTGTCTCTTTTGATGGACGAAAAACAATTTTCTGGAAGATGATAAATTAAGCACTTAGTAAGTTCAAATAATCCTAGCTATTTCAAAGTGCTTCTTTATATATTCAGAAAGATTTTCTCTAAACAAATGTCAGGAAATAACTGAAAGCCAATAATTTCAAATATTAACCTATAATAATATTCCAATTTATTGAAAGAAATTCAGATTTTAATTCAAGTTATTTATGATGACGCTTTGTTTGACGTGCAAAATTAATAGCATAAAAAATGTGTTTGGTTTTCGTGATTAGTGTTGTAAAATTTTCATTTTTGATGTTATTATTTGGCTTTGTGTCAAATGGTTTTTTTGGCTTGTTTTTTTTTCCTTTTTGTAACATCTTTCTAATATATTTCAGGAAATACAAGACATTCACTATAACACAGAAAAGCAGTTAAATTAAGTAGTTATTGAAGCTTTTTATTTATTTTCATATTAAGTTAGAATAAACAGATACATTTTCATATTACTTTAACGCATGAAAATTATATTCGAAACTGTAGACAACATGAGAGATATAATGGACAGATTTGACGATGCAGAAAACATAATTATATTTTACATTTCACGATAATAAAATCAACTATCAACAGGTTCAAAAATCTTTTTCATATTCCACTTCTGTTGCTGAAAATAGTTTCTTCTGATAGCCTGACCTCACCTCCATAATTTCAGTGATGTAGCTGATTTAAAAAAAAAAGGTATTTTTATGCACCCGAAAGAATACATCCTAGGGTGTGTAGCTACTCCTAAGCTTCTTTCAAAATGGCTCGTTACCTCTACAGCAATGTTTGAACTGCTAGAGACGTAGTCTTGATATAAATAATTTTCTGGCAAAAATTTACATGTTTATACTCGACTCGCATTGTTTGAATGTTTCCCCAGTCTCTGATTGGTGGCTTATTAGCGAATAAATATTAGTTGACAATGAAGATAAAAAATGGTATTTTAATTCAGAATATGATCTCAATTATGTAAATAAACTTTTTTTATTTATCTGTTTATTGTAATCGATAATGGATTACTGAATAGAAGTATTACAATTAAAGATCTTGAAATAATTTACATTTTGTTTTCTTTTCTAATCAATTGATTCTGTTCGTGTCTGCTAGCAATTTTCAATTTGGCATGTAACTGTTGTATAAACAACAACAACATGGTTATACACTGTTTTGAAATAAGTATTGCATTAATCCCCTTATTTTATAATAATGATAGAATTATGTATATTGTTATTGTTACGCATGATCCAGCTAAACTTATACCCAGAAGGACAGATACATGAATGTCAAAGATAAGTAAATAACATCAAAACCGGACAAATAATGTTGAAAACGTGTGACAATGAACAAGTAATCAAGTTGCTTCCCTTTTTCGGATGATAGCGAATTGTTTACATGGTGGATACGATACCTGAAGGTTGTCATAGGCTCGACAGAAAATTTGGTGATGGAGGTCTTGAGTAGTTTCTCCCGAGATGGGTGGAGGCCTTTGTAAAGATGGATGCTTTGAGATAAGCAACACTTCTGTATAATGGAAGGCGTTCTACATCGTGGAACTTTTACGAAAGATACCCTTGAATTAATTCACAATATACTGTCTGATTCATCCAACATGTGCTGTTGAATGACACTAGTTTGAGGAACACCTTTTGGAACGAATTGGAAAGTCGAGTACGAGCCAGACCAGTATGTTCTTAAACGATAAATGGACTAGTAGTCAAAGTGAAGGATGAACAGTTCAAAATGCCTAAATCATATTATAGCCAACTGGTGAAGAGAGTTTGCTTAGAAGGGTCAAACGTGTAATCAGGGATGAACAGAATTGAAGGGGATGTTCAGCCTACGCTATTGAGCTGTTCAATTTCAGTTGCTGTGTAATACAATGTCTCAATAGTACATGTTGGTACTTGAACAGTGTCGATTCCAATAAAACTCAGACTGCTGAATTACAGATTAAAATATGTTGAAGGAATGAGAGTCAGTATATATGATACACGCAGTTGAAATGTAAATATTTATTGAATTAAAAACACATTACAGCGTTGCTATAATGTCACGGTTTATTCACTAAAACTTAAAATTCACCACAAGTTACACGAATATTTAAATGGACGCAGAAGAGTCGTCGAATGCTGCAATCTCCTTAACATGCACTCTACACTGTCGTCAAAGATTGTATTCACATCTTGCATCCATCTTACTGATTTATAGTGATTGCCTAAGTATTTCCAACGTCTTAAGAAGAAGAGAAATACATCGAAGTTCGCATTCTTGACTGAAGCATTTATCCACTGTAGTGACAGAAAAGGGAAAAGTTTGGCCAAATGCCAAACAGTTTTGGCGGATCAGATTATTACAGAACGGATATAATCTGATTATTAGAAAACAAATGTTACATCTGAGCAGCAATAATGGAGCTCGCGACCTTGCTAATTACTCTGAAAACTCTCCGGACCATCATATCCACCACTGGAATAAATGCTACACTTATATACAACGCCATTCACTTTTGAACTGGAGCTAACAAAAAGTGAACTGCGATTAAAAATAAAACTCTTAGGAGAGGGAGGCTGGTTTCTAAGAAAAATGTTTTGAAAAGACTGAACAATCTCATCAGAACTGGGATCATGGAAGCGTGTATTTCCTGAAAACCTGACTTTGAATGGCGATAAAGAACTTTCGGCAATAGTGTCACTACGCGTATTAAGAAAAGTTTCACACTTGCAAAAAAATCTGTCATTGATATCACGGCACTCCAAGATTTTTATATTTGTTTCTTCTTTAAGGAAATTATTTCCTTTAATTATTCTCTACATAATTTTATTTTATTATATTGTAGTTCAATATGATAATTATTTTTATAATTTAAGGGAAAATTTCTTCATCTCTTTTTTTCTGTCTTTTTTAATTAATTATTTTTATCCCTAAGTGTATATTTGCATATTGTGGCTGTAAATACGTGTGGTATGCTTTCGCTAAACTGGATTATTATTATTATTAGATAAACCGGATTTGGATTTTTCTGCTGTCTTTGAGTCGACCAGATGATATTTGGTCGACCATTTGGTCGACTCAAGCAGAATACTTCCTTGGAAACGTCTGTCACATGATCATTCTTCGTCACAAAACTAATTTGTTACGTAGAGAGAGAAGTTCAGTATTAATGAAATATTGAATACCAGTAAAATTTACTCCTCTCCTGTTTCTTACAAATCTTGGTTTGGTTGACTGAGTACGGGGCATTTCATTTTATAATTATGGCTTCGAATCCCATTCCAACTGTGAATATATTTAAGTGTTAGATGTTTTTCATCTTAAGCGAACCCAACAAACGGATTTTTATGTTACCCTGCAGTAGATTTAGTAGCAATGGTGGACTAAGGATTAGGTAATAGGAATAACCTTACAGATATAATTCGGTTGGATTAAATTATCCAAAAATGGAGTGTTTATCTTCTATTAGATAAACATATTATGTTTGATCTCGCTAAAGAAACAAAGCCTGGACTTTTCCAATCCACTTTATATATAATTTAACTTGAATAAAATATACATTAGAAGATAGGTAACAAAAGGACTATTTACATATCATAAGTATATAAATATATATATTACAGAGAAAGAAAGATTTTCCTTTCGTACATACAATAGAAATGCAATAAATGGATCAACATTACAGTTCAGTTTCACTCTTAGTTTTCTGTCAGATGAAGCGTATTGTCGTCGGCAATCCAGAACAGGTTACCAGTTGGATTCCACTCCTCTATGAATTTCGCGACAGTTCTTGTTTCTTTGTAGTAATCAAGTTCCAGTGAAAGCCTGCTTTGTAGTTTCCGACATAGGCCATACGTGAAGGTTTGTGCCGATTCGGTGATGGATGGATGCTGGTTATTTCTTCTGTGTTTTAGGTAGAAGCTGTAGATGACAGCCTTAGCGCAGATGAAGAGGAAATTGCATATTCTGTGTTTGTTCTCTTCTGTATGGACTAAATTCCAGTAGGCTTCTTGGCTGTGTTACAGGTGCTAGAGGCTGTATTCAGGGCGTAGGTGATCATCGCTTTGTTTGCAGGACAGGTTGGATGTGTGTTCCAAAGTGCTTGAAACTTCGCAGAATAGACACTGATCTGATTGTCTTAGCTGAAATTTGTGGAGCTTAGTAGGAGTTGGCAAGATGTTATGCCATAGCCTCCACTGTATGTCGGAATCTGGTTTAGCACAGTTCGATTGATATGGAAGATCCCACTGAAAATTGAGTGCATGTACAGCTTAGTAAATGAGAGGGTTAAGGATGAATATAAGAAGGGCGAATTTGGAGGCACTGATATGAGGAAGTGGTACATTTTCTTTCAGTTGGTGGGAAGAATTAGTGAGGCTTCAGATGATGCAAGATGAAAGGTAGGATCCCCGCAGTTTCTAGAAGAAATACGGATTCCCTGAGGCGTAGCGATATCTGGGAAGCTTTTATAATGGCAACTTGCATCAGTTGATATTGCTTTTCAATTTTGGAGTTTTTTAATGGTAGGCATGCTAGTGTTTTCCAGTTTAGCGTCTGGGTCAGGAGGCCCTCTGTGATTCTTATTCCTGCCCAGTTCCATGTAGGGAAAGGAAGGGCTGGCCAGTTGTGAGATTTGTTATGGTTCTGTTCGAAAATAGTGGTTCTGTTAGTACAGCTGACTCTGTTGATCCTGTCAGTGTACGATGAAGTTCTGTATTTTTCCACCGCTGTAGAGCATTTTTGTAAAAATGAGGTAGTTTTGGAGGTGATGGTACAAAACTGGCCATTCGGAGGATTGTTGAAAGTGTAAGTACTCGGGTGGATGATTTCATGTTGTAATCGAAGGTGGTTACATAAGTATGATTGGACTGAAGAGTCTTTAGGAGAAGGATTATCCTGAAGGATGTGATCTTGTTTTCAAGGAAAGTCAGCCCTTATCTCCCTTGCTGAGTGGCTTGCAGAGTTCAGAGTATGTTGTCCAGTTAGTTTTTTGCAATTCCATAGAAATTGTTTCATTGCCTTTTTAATATGATGGAGAAAGTCTTCAAGGGGTGTTTGTACTTTGAGTGTATGTCATAGCACACTCGCAGCCATTTGGTTGATTATTAGGATTCTTCCTCTAAGTGAAGACATTGAACGAATGATGTTCCATTTTCCTAGCACTTGTTTAAATCAGTTGTGTAGCTGTGTCCAGTTTAGTGTATTATATATTTTGATGTTGCCAAGGTGTACACCTAAGTATATTTGTCCTTCATTTTACCAGCATTCAATCAGAGAATCAGTTCTGGCCTTCCATCTGCCTGACCACAAACCAGTGGTTTTTTGCAGAATTTAATTTGGCTCCTGAAGCTTGTGCATATATTCTGTGTGCTTCCTCGGTTACTGTCATTTCCTCTTCATTTCGGACTATTACAGTGACGTCATCAGCATATGCTGATAGGGTTATTTTTTTATGTGGCTCTATTATGCTGGTTCGTTTGGAGATGATGGTGTCGTGTACTCTTTTTAAGAAGGGTTCAATGGCCAGTGTGTATAACTGTCCAGAGAGAGGACATCCTTGCTTGATCCCTCTGGAGTATGGCAAAGTGCGGGTGAGCCTGTTGTTAATTTTTAAACAGAAGAGTGCATCTCTGTATAACAATCGCACTATTTGAATGATGAGAGGGCCATAGCCGAATGCCTTTAGGACTTCATAAAGGTACTGGTGCTCTACCCTGTCGAAAGCCTTCTCCTGATCAAGGCTGATGATGCTAGGTCTTCATTTCGGCTGTTTGCGATGTGGATGAGATCTCTTATTAAATGGATATTATCATGTATTGTTCTCCCAGGAACAGAATAAGTTTGATGTCGGACAATAACTCAATCGTGCTACTGAGGTCGTGACGGATTCTGGGAGCCCGTTGAGGTAGGCTTCCTGCAGTGTTTTAAGGAGAAGTGGTCCGAGGTGATTCCAGAATGCTTGAAAAACCCTGTTGTGAGACCATCGAGGCCGGGAGATTTATTCTTTGGCAAGGATGTGCATGCATTTTTCCGTTCCTCTAGAGTTATTGGATTTTCTAAGTGATTTCGATCTGTTGCAGAGAATCTTTTTGTTTCTTTCAGTATTTTTTGGTGAATGATGTGAAGGGATATTCGTGTAAAGTTGTATGCATTCTTGTAGTATTGTAGGATTTCAGAAGTGATTTTACTTGGATCTCCTGTGATGCTGCCATCTTGAAATCTAATAGCGGAGATGCAGTTTGCTGACTGGTATTTTTTCCCAAAGAGAAAAATATTTTGTGGATGCATCTGAGAAATGTATTTGTGTATGACACGATCTAAGTAGGGCACTCTTTGCTGATACTTGTGTCTTTTCATGGCTTGGAGGGCTGAATTATATTCAGGGATTTCTTATGGTAGATACTGCAGCTGTTCTTCGAGTTGTCGGATGTAAATGTTTCTCTGTTGATTCTTCTGGTGACTGTAGATCTGCGTGAAGGATTTTATTCGTGATTTTAGGTGGAGCCACCATGTTTTCATTGGTTCTGTATTCCTCTTCAATTGAGTGAGGTTAGTTATTAAAGCCTGAGTGTTTATTATGTATTCTAGATCTTTCAGGAGGGTGGGTATTGTTGAAGATTCAATAGGCACTTCCTGGTTTGGTTGCTTCCAAAGATAATGAAAGTTGCAGCTTAATGAAGCAATGTTCTGAGATGTAGGATGGAATGTGTGAGATGTTTCTAACTAGCGGAATAGTGTGTTTGGAAATGTAGTATCTGTCCAGTCGTGCTTGGTAGAGTGGCCTATTAGTTGCTGTGATTGCCGGCCTCCATGTGTAGGACTTCTTTTCTGGATGCTGATGCCGAAAGACGTCAATGAGTTCATTATTGTTTACCAGTGTTTGAAGTTAGTTTATTAATGAGTTACGATGTTCAGTACATTGAACTCTGTCTTTTTCTTGGTCAAGAGTGCAGTTAAAGTCTCCAGCTGCTATTATATGCTCTTGGTCAATACTAGAAAGATGGTTTTGAACGAAGTCCAAGATTTGTGATGCCAGAACATCATCCTGTGGTATGTAGATATTGAACACATGCAAGGTATTATGATTGGGTGCTTTTATGTGAGCATAAATGGCGTATCCTGGTTTTTATGCAATCACTTTAAGTTTGTAGGGGGATTGATGATGTACACCTAAGCTAACCCCCGCTCCATGGTGTTGTTGGGTTGCAGAGTGATGTAGGTCATAAGGCCACTCTGCCCATTTTCTAGATAAATTGGATGAGGAGTTGATATTTGTTTCTTGAAGAAGTATTAGGTATCTATGGTATTTCTGTACCTGGTCAAGGACTAATCAATTGTGTAAAGCAGAGGCACATCCTCTTGCATTGAGAGAAAAAAGGCTCAACCACATTATTTTATGAAAGTTTGATTCTCTAGATAGATAGATATTATTAGCCTCAAAATCAGGTGCTTTTTTATCTTTTACAATCTAGGTGTTATATCACTTCTGAATGATTTCTATATAAATGAACACATGTTTGGAAAACATTCCAGAGATATGAATCCATAAAAATGGGATTGGTCGGAAAATACAAATTAGGTTAATTGTAAAATTGCAAAATAATTTAATTCGTATGAATAAAGTTTATTCATAATCGTTTTTTCTTCCTTTTTTTTTTATTCATCTTGCTATTGCATAGACCGTCACATATGCAAATTTACGTAACACAGCAGATATGATGTGATACGTAATTCCCAAAGCATTTCACAAGGAATAGTTTGGGAAGGATTCAAGGTGATAATACAGGATACAGCGAAGAAGTATCTCTCCCAATAAGAAGGCCAAGAGACCCATGGATATCAGATTCAACATGATGTTTTAAGGATACTTGTGACATAAAGACTGAATAATATATGCACTTAAACACAAGAAAGATATTTAATTAACCAAATATTTCGGTCCGGAAATAGCAGACCATCTTCAGTGGCACTACAAGAACAGTTTTAAAAAAATACAAAGTGGAATACTAACAATAGCTCATTTAAAAATAGAACAAGCCAATTAACGATAAACTGGTGTTCCGGTAAATATTATGAGCTCCAGGAGATTTTATAGTTTTTTTAATCTTAGCGAAATTGGAAATAATCTTGTTGTCAAGGCATTTTTTTTTAAATTTGATCTTTGCTCGTAACCTACCTAACACCAGTTTATCGTTAATCCGTAACCAACTTAAAGCTGCTAAACGTGATCTTGCTATTCACAGTCATCATATTTCTGATCTTCGCACCTATATTTCCACAAACTTGGATCCACATCTTCCACACATAGTTCTAAATGTGGCTAAATGTTCTACTCAAAGAGCATATAATATAATCAATTGTCAACATCTAAACCGAAAATATGAAGCTCTTTCGTCTAAACAATTCAAGTCCTTCAAAACTCCAGATAATTGGATTGTCAATATATCCGGACGTCCTCTAACTGATAGCGAAACCCTCATCCTGTCAAAAGGACATGATTTTTCTATTGTTCCTAATACGATATCATATCTAGATTTCCTAGTTAACATTGAACGGAATCTTAGTCATCTAACTAGTGATGAAGCTAATGCTCTTCGCCTAGAAGTCGCTTCTTCTCTAGTTAAGGCTAAACTTCTTCCTTCCAACATATCTCTTTCTGAAATGAAATCTTTACAGTCCTTGAGAAAAAAAATATCACCTCATTATCACCAAAGCTGACAAGGGGAAAGCAACAGTAGTTATGGACTCTGCAAATTACAGAAGAAAACTTTCTCTTTTACTTCGACATCGCTCCACATATCAAGAACTTGTTTATAATCCAACCAACAGACAACTAGAGAAATTAAATTCTCTCTCAGATGAAGTCATCAGTTTAGATAGAGACACAATTGGAAGACTTAAAACTCATTTTGCAAGACCTCCTAGATTTCATGGTCTTCCTAAAATACATAAGGTTGACTTTCCTCTTCGTCCAATAGTAGATTGTATTGATTCTCCAACTTACCGTATAGCCAAACATCTAGCTACATTATTGAAATCTCACATAGGCAACTCTAGTTTTTTTCTAAAAAACTCCTCAGATTTCTTAGAAAAATTAAAAAATGTCTCATTGCAACCTACATATCTTATGGTGAGCTTTGATATAGAATCTGTATATATAAATGTACCTCTCAAGGAGACTTTAAAATTACTTGCTGACATCTTTCCAGAAGACATTATAAAACTATTCTATTTCGTAATACACTCTGAAAATTTCTTAAGCAAAACAAATTTTACAACCAAGTAGAAGGAACGGCCATGGGAAGTCCTCTTTCTCCTGCTTTAGCCAACTTTTATTTAGAACATCTAGAAAAAGTCTTCTTCTCATCTATTTTCCCTCAACCATCCTTTTGGGTAAGATATATAGATGACATCTTTACTGTATGACCGCAAAACAAAGACTCCTTACCTTCTTTTTTAAACAGTATCAATTCCTTACATCATCGTATAAAGTTTGCTATGGAAATGGAAGAAAACAACCAATTATCTTTTTTAGACGTTCTCCTCATCCGGTCACCTTCAAATACTCTTGAAACTACAGTTTATAGGAAACCAACGTTCACAGGTCGTTATATTCTTAAAGAATCAGCACATCATCCTTGTCAAAAAACGGGAATCATAAAATGTCTATTCAGAAGAGCCAAAACTAATTGTTCTACTTCTAAATTTCTACAGAAAGAACTTTCTACTGTCCAACAGCACATGAAACTCAATGGCTTTTCAGAAAAGAGTACTCAACATCTCGATTCTTATAATCCACCACAAAACAACGAAGATTCAATACGTCGAGTTCCAATTCCTTACATCTCCGGGATTTCAGAATCTATCGCAAGAATTCTGAAGAAATATGAGTTAACAGCTACGTATTCACCTATTAACAAATTTTCTTCCCATTTTCCTTCTCCTAAAGATAAACGCTCAACTATATCTCTTCCTGGAGTTTATCAAATTCCATGCAACTGCGATCTCTCCTATTTTGGACAAACTGGACGTTCTCTTGAAAAAAGAATCCAAAAACATCAATCTTAGATTCATCACAGCAAACCTGAAAAATCTGGATTGGCTCAGCACGGGATTGAAACTAACCACAACATCCTTTGGTCCAGGACTCGCCTCTTACATAGATCCCGTTATAGGTTTGAACGTTTGTTCAAGGAAAGCGTAGTGGCCTTACTCCATCGTCATAACCTGAATTGGAATGACTGTATATCTATATCAACTGGGAAAGTCTAATCAGGATAACTCATTAATTCATATTAATTTTATGTTACTTAACATTATTAATTAATATCTTTATTTCCATCATGTCTCTGCTTAAAAATATTCCATTTAATACTTAGTGATATAACATCACGCGGCTTGTTCTATTTTTAAATGATCTATTGTTAGTATTCCACCTTGCATTTTTTTAAACTGTTCTTGTAGTGCCACTGAAGATGGTCTGCTATTTCCAGACCAAAATATTTGGCTAATTAAATATCTTTCTTGTGTTTACGTGCATATATTATTCAGATTCATGAGAATGAATCAAAAGAAGGCGGTTGGTAAAACAAAGGGACTGAAGAATACAAGAGATTACATAGAGAAGTCAAAAGAGCCATCAAGCAGGACAAGGAAAATTTCTTTACTAATAAATGTGAAGAAATAGAGATCCAGATTAGAAGGCACACTTATAAAAGGATGTTTTATCTAGTTCGTGACTTAAAGTACAAGTTTAAGCCTAAATTGAATGTCATCAAAGATGGGAATGCAGCATTACTAACAGAAGAGTTGGAAATCAAAAACATATGGAAGGAATGATGTGAGGAACTGTAGCAAAGTGGATAAAGAAAATGTGGAGCCCTCTCACCAGGAAGATTTTTATTTGGAACCTCCTCTACTTAGGCATTAAGTTGAAAGAGCAGTTAAGCAGCTTTACAGCAATAAGGCCCCAGGTGTAGATGAAATCCCAGCAGAGTTAATTAAGACCACAGAGGATGGAGGGATAAGAGTGTTTCATAGATTGATTACAAGGATATGGGAGACAGGATCATGGCCTAGAGATTGCAAGAAGTCAGTTTTCATACCACTATATAAGAAGGGAGATATGAAGGCATGCAAGAATTATAGAACTATTAGTTTGATATCTCATGCAAGCAAAAGTTTATTGAATATCATGCTAAATAGGATTGAGGCAGACATGCCTTAGCAACAAGCAAGAAAGGTAAGGGCACCGGAGATCAGATCCTTTGCCTTAAACCGACCATAGAAAAGTATAAAAAAATTTAACTCCCTCTGGTAATGTGTTTCTCAGACTATTCTAAAGCTTTTGACTGTGTTGAGCATCTGAAACTATGGGAAGTAATGAAAAGAATGGGTTTTCCTCAACAAACTATCATGTTGATAGCCAACTTGTATAAGGAGCAAGAAGCCATGGTAAAAACAGGTGTTGTATTGACTGACTGACTTCAAGTTGGAAAAGGTGTTAGGCAAGGATGTTTACTTTCTCCTGACTTGTTTAGTATATATGCGGAGGACATCATGCGTGAAGCATTGGATGAGCTCTGGACAGGAATTAGGATAGGAGGTAGATTGATCAGTAATCTGAGGTATGCTGATGATACAGTACTTCTTTGTAATGACATGGAAGAACTAGGACTAATTCTTGACAAAGTTAACAAGATCAGTAATAACAGAGGACTTCAACTCAATCCTAGCAAGACAAAGATTATGGTCCTCAAAGGAAATGCAAACAGAGAAGCTCTTGAGAATCAAGTGCACCTTAATGTAGAAAGAATTCAGGAAGTCAGCAAGTTTGAGTACCTGGGATCCATTATTAATGTGAAGAATAAAAATTCAAGATAACTTCTAGACCAAACCTACCAAATCCATCATTGTAGCTTTTATAGATTTTAGCAATGCCTTTGACAAGGTGTGGAGGCAGAAACTCTTTTCCAAACTTTGTCATATTGGAATAGAAGGGAAAGTTCTTGACTGGATCTTTGACTTTCTAAGAAATAGGACAATTCCAGTTAAAATAAATAATACCTTATCCAAGAAAGTGAAAATAAGACAGGGACTCTCTCAAGATAGCATTTTGAGCCCACTCCTTTTTTTCCATTACTTAAATGACTTGGCTATCTTTGTTTCTTTATTTATATTTTTATCTATGTTTGCTGATGATTTGGTCCTATTCTCAGCTCACAACAACCTAGAAACAGCAGGAGGTCACTTAAACAAAGCCATTGAAAGTTTAGCTACATACTATAAAAAAAAAAAAATTAAAATTAACCCTACTAAATCAGAAATCTGTGTTTTTACTATTAATAACCACATCAGAAAGTGGAGACCAAAGATTAAGCTAAACAGTCAATTAATTTCATTTAACGAAAACCCCAAATATCTTGGAGTTACTCTTGATAAATCGCTAAGCTTCAATAAACATATCAATAATGCTGCAGTCAGAGCAAAAAGAAGGCTAAATATCATGAAACGTATCTCAGGTAAAGAGTGGGGAGCCGATGCTAAAACCTTAAAAGTCACATACACCTCTATTATCCGTCCCATAATGGAATATGCTTCGCCTATCTGTATGCAAACATCACAAACTAGTTTAGATAAACTTATAAAAACTCAGAAAAATGCAGCTAAACTCATATGTGGACTAAGGAATACAACTCCTGGAAAAATAGCAGAATTCGAATTCTAACTTTGTTCCTTAAAAAATTAGGTGGCAAGAACCTCTAACCAAATATGTAGGAAAAGGAGCCAACCTTGCACATCATAGAACTAGTGAACTTTTTAAAAACTGGAAACCAACAAACGGAATAAAGAAAAAATCAACAATGCATTAAATCATAGAAAATAAAATTCCCTTGGATTGTCCAAATAAAATAGCCGACTTCCCAGCATTTCCTCCAAATCAAGACAGGAAAAATATAGTTATTAACTCTGAAATAGGGAAACATGAGAAAAGAAGCCTAGAGGACCCTGAAATATTGAGATCATTAGCCCTTTCAAAAATAATGGAATATGGACCTGACTCAACAAAGATCTACACAGATGACTCCAAAAATCCAAATGGCAATCCTGGGAGTGGAGAATTGCTGTTCAGAAGACGTCAGAAAAAGGAATGGCTAAAACAACAGTCAGATATCTGAAAGCATTGATTTATCTCCATGGGAACAAAGTTGAGGATTTTGGATGTAGTTGTTTTTCCAACAGCGACTTATGGATGTGAGACTTGGAACCTAAAGAAGTCAGATAAGAAACGGATATCTACTTTTGAGATGTGGTGTTACAGAAAGCTGTTGAGGATATCATATACTGAAAGGCGTACAAATGAATGGATGCTAGAAAAGATCAGTAGAACTTTAAGGCTTCTTAAGGATATTGACAGAAGAAAGTTGAAATATTTTGGACACATAGAAAGGATGGAAGGGGGACTTCTCAGAACAGTAATAGAAGGTAAAGAGATGGATGGATGGATGGATGGATGGATGGATGGATGGATGGATGGATGGTGTGTGTGTGTGTGTGTGTGTGTGTGTGTGTGTGTGTGTGTGTGTGTGTGTGTGTGTGTGTGTGTGTGTGTGTGTGTGTGTGTGTGTGTGTGTGTGTGTGTGTGTGTGTGTGTGTGTGTGTGTGTGTGTGTGTGTGTGTGTGTGTGTGTTGAGTGACTGATCTTCAGAAGTTGAGGCCGCCAGAAAAGCAAACCATAGAACTACATGGCGAGGCCTGGTGTGGCACATCACTGAGCATCGGAGTGACCATACGGCATCTGTAGATGCCCAGTGAGCGTAGTAGTAGCAGATATGCACTTAATACTCCTTGTTTGAAATAACACGCATTCTTACTCTATTACTTTAAAAGCCGACATTAATATTGTTATTCTTGAGAAAAACTCCAGTTTTCTTCATGCTTAACTAACAAAAAAGCTTAAAACCAGACTAATATATATACCACTCATACATAGATGTCTTGTTATCGAGATACCAGTCGACTCTCTTTTGCTAATCCTTTTCTGAAGGCAATCCCATGGGCATCAGTTGTGAGAAATGGCAGCTGTGATTACAACTGACCTCATCACCATCCACTGATGCTTTGATTCGAAACATACCGAATGTATTTAGTATTTTTCATCATGGACTCCTCTCTCCGCCAATTTATTACAGATACAAAACTTTTTCCATTGTGAAAATTACCTGCAGAACGTTTTGGTTATTTCTGTTTTGTTCTTCTGAGCCATTAACACTTCCATCGTATGTCATCATATCTGCTTCAAGAACATTTCCTGTTTTTGAGTGTAATCAGAATTTTTAATATTTCTTCTGAACGTACACATAATGAAATCATTTCTGATATTGTCATCATGCGAAAAACAGACAGATAAATCTGCCAATAATTATTTTAACAGCTATTTTATAATTAAAGACCTCAATAAATCATTTTTCCATTTGCATAACCAATGAAATAACGTTAAATAGTATAGTAGTTAGGATGTTATTATTTGTACTTATGTCCATAGAATAGCGTACTTAATTGTCCATATCGATCTAATGATAACCAAGTATTGCGAGTGAAATTAAGCCAGATGAACAGCGTAGGGGTTGTTTACTTAAAGAGAACTCCTAATAATGAAAACATTCAACGTTTCATTAGGAAATCATGTCATTTCTTCACTGCCGATGCAAAAAATGTTGATTTCACTCTTTACTGAGTTTTCTCCATAAACACGTTCCAACTTCCACATAGCAAAGAGCATAAACTCATCTAATCGCGTCTTCGTTCATCTGGATTTCGTTTTTTTATGGCACTCAGCCACGGAGCACGTGAACATCGCAGATGATCAATAGAAACGGTTCGTGCCTGGCTACATTCATCGAATGCCGTTTGTTTTATTTCCTTCTTAGCACTTTTGTCTAGGAAAATCCAAATCTTCTTTCCTCTGCCATAATCCTCCCCGTAGGTGCCATCTTTATTGCTAAAGGTAGGCAATTATGGACCACCTGAGTACCTTGATTACAAAGAAGCTTTTGACTCTGTACCAAGAGGAAATGCATGTTATTAGTTCTATTAATATTGATTTGTCGACATACTTTGTGTCGTCTGAACTTAGTTTGTGTGTACAAGAAAATAAACAAATTATTAAGGAGAAATCTTACAACATAAGAAACCGAAATGTACTCAGACACAGTATGGATAAAATGCATACTGTTACCCCCTAAAGTAGACAAGATTATTTCAGTATAACGTAGTCATCCCATCGTAATCAAGTGCCATTCAATATCCAGTACTGAGTTCAATTTATTCCCTGCTGTTGCCACCTACGGGAGAAGAAATAAAGGAGCTGAACTAACGTCATCCTGTGCGCAACTACATTAACGTAAAACTGATTACAAATTCTCATTCTTATGGCATTAGGCTAAATGTCAAGAGATCGTTCTTTCCTAGCACTCTTCTCATTTCGAGATCGGATGTTATATCTTTCGCATCAAAAAAACAGCTTTAGATGCTCAAGGAAGTCGTTAAAGGAAAAGTATTTAAAATAAGAGAAAACCGAGCATTATTTAGTTATCGCTGATGTACAAAACATGCGTATAGAAATTTTAAATTGCGAAAACAATTAGGAATTGCATGATACATAAAATACAATAACCGAGTTTCGCTATTGCGTGAAATTATTTATTAGGTACGAACGTTGTTCACAAAAATGCTGACATCTTCAAAAGAGAAGTACAACAGCCACCAAATTGGGATTAATGATGTGGATAACAATTTGTTAATACGTATCCAAGTTAGACATTCTGGTAACAAACTTTAAAAACGCCCCTCAGGAATTGCTTTTATTTTAATTAAAAACTATAAATTGCTGTGCATCTAAGTCTAGTTTTCAAGCATATCGTTATTTTTGCTTTGAATAATCAGAAATATAAAGTGTTTAAAATAATATTTTGAAAACGAGTTAGATTACCTAAAATTGTTTTATTTATTGATTTATGATTCTACAAATTCGACTTTTTTTTTTCTTTTTGACTGTAAGCTTAGATTATTTTTTTCTTAACTATCTTAAGATTGATTAATTTTATGTATAACGTAATAGATCATTTACTAAGATTACACTGTTTTATTCTTTGCTTTCAATTTCAGTCTCGCTTGCTTAGCATAAGAAAATTGTACTTCCAAATAATTTCAGAAAAATTAAACTTGTCATAACCTCATCTTAGACATGTTGGAATCTGGTATGATCAAAGAATTAATCCTAACCCCACTGGAAATAATTCGAGTCTTTTTGAGTTCAAAATCCTTTCAGAATCCAGTAGGGCTATGCAAAATTTAGTGATAGTTTATTTTTCACTTGGTTAGAGTATAATAAATTTAGTTTAATCCTTTATCCAAGTGTGAGCAAACAAAGTTTGCGCCTGAAAGTATCTTCAGGACTGGGGTAAGGTAGTACAACACTAAGGCAACTCGTTGCAAAGATGGAGCAAGCTTAAATCACTCCTATCCCAGTATCTCCCATAATGCAAAACACATCTCCTTGCGGATATGTATGATGCTATGCATTTAGGGAAGGGCCACTACCCAGACCGGTTTCGACCTTTATTGAGGTCTCTTCGTTTTGCATTATGGGAGATACTGAGATAGGAGTGATGTTAGCCTGGTCCACCTTAGCAACGAGTTGCCCGGTGTTGTACTACCTTACCCCCAGTCCTGAAGATACTTTCAGGCGCAAACTCTGTTTGCTCACATTTGGATAAAGGATTAAACTAAATTTATTATAAAAGTTAGTGATAGTTTAAACAATATGGGAGAGAGAGAGGAAGTACATTGGAATTTTTGGTTACTTTTTTCCCTTAAAATTTATCGATATCCCTAAAAAAACTGAAACAGGTCTAACACACCATATGTACCTTTCGTAGGCTAGAATAGTAATAATAATATTAAGGTGCGTGAGATGAAGTGTTATTGAACTGAATACAAACAAAATAGTATCTTCTTTGTCTATCAGTTGATTATTTCGTCTCTCGAATAGTTTACTAATTTAAAGTTTTATAAAAAAAATTGTTATTAAAGTTTGTTTTCCAACTATGATTTCGGTTCACAAAAAATAAAAAATAAAAATAAATAAAAAAATAGAATTCTGCTTTAGTTCAGAACAGCATTTGTAACTAGACACGATTTGTCCACTTTGCGGCTAAAGAAGGCATTAACGTAGCAAATATTCAACAACTTTTCTAACACGTGTAGCGAGTGTATTGAAGACTGAAAAGAAGAACGATATGTCTGATTATGTCTAGCCACTAATTTGCTAGTGTTAAAAATCATAAAATAAAAAAGATTTATTACTTATGTAGACAATTTAATAACCTCCAACCTCTCATACGTTTAGACAAACGAAACACACTAGCAGCCCTTTAAGAAGATATTATAAATATCATTAATCAGTTCTTACACAAAATTAGTCTGCAACTTTAATTAATACTAATGGATTTTAAGTAAGTGTTTGACCCTTCTCACTAAAGTCTTGCTAAGTAATCTTCACAAATGGTTTGCTAATTATTTAGTAATTTGCACGGATAAGCGCGAAAATGAATGATAGTCTAAATATCTGCAATGGAGATTCACCATGAATTCTCCATTCTTTTTAAGTCTATAAATGACTTCTCAGTCCAATATAAGAACGAAGCTGTATTAATTGCTAAGATGTGTTTAAGAATTGCTATCCGAATAGATGGAAATTAATTTAGATTTCTTAAAAGGCACTCAATAATTGATGTGTCTAAATATAGACTGTATGCTTCGGCGCTCTTTAAACCACCCCACTGTACCCTCGAAGATATCTTCATCTGTAATGCGATCAATTGTTCTGAAGAGAATCGGTCATCATGATGTGGATCTTAAAATATTCTCCACTAGGATAATATTTTAACAATGCTCACTGTGAAATTCATAATGAGCAACGACTACATCGAATCAACTCAGTTCTAAATGACTAATTATGGCAATAATGACACCGATACGTCTTATCTTTAATGAAAATTAATTAACACAGTCTAAAAGATGTTAGTTTGTAAAAAGACTAAAAATAAATCTCAATAACACAGAACCAAATCAAAGTTGATTTGGTGCATTCTCCAGCTAATTTACTTCGTCTTTTAAGCCAGATGGAGAATGCCTCGTAATTCTCATAGTTATTTTACAGAAGGAATAATTTTGAAAAAGAAATTTTAAAAAATCATATTGGGTATAATCATTATCTAAGTTTGATTTCATAATTATTTTAATGGCGTAAAAATATTTTCAGTCTTGTTTGCAACATTTCAACCAAATTTCTATTTGATTTTCTTTGAGTTCGAAATTACATTTCCCATTTACAGCGTCAAAATTGTATTATGGACCGTCCGTTCATATTCAATAGAATTATAATGCAAGAACAACTTAAAAGTAACGCAGCAATGTTGAACAATAAATCAGTTTATATTTCCAGTGTTTGTTTATATGCTCTTTTTATATTTTTTTTCTGTGAATAAAAAATAAATAAATATTTCATCAATTGATAACAATATTTTCAAATACCAGAGCTAAAACAAAAAATTAGAGCCTACTAACCTCTTTATTATTGACTGGCTTCTAGATTTGTTTGAAGAGATTATTTGTATCTAAACTTGATGTCAATAGTTGTACTGTTAATCAGTGAAGTACGGATGATAGCTTGCTTTAATGAACAATCCATTTCAATCTATCCGAGGTTATATTGGGATGGTAGGATAATTCAATACTCAATTCATACAGAAATTACCTCATTTTACTGCAGTTCTTACTAAAAATTCGTTAAAAAATGTCCATAAATTATTCACAGTCAAACAGACACACGAAGTCATTAGATGTATGTGTAGTAAGCAAATTTATATAATTACAAAATCGATATATAAAAAGATACAAAAACTTCCATGTCCTGAATTATTATTTATGCCTTATGTACATGTAGATTAGAAACAGAGCTCTGGAAGGGATTAAAAATTGATTTGCCAAAAATAAAAATTAATAAATTAGTTTTAAACATGATCCTGTATTGTTCACTGTGCCTGATAACGGTACCTTAATATTAACTGAGACAAAATAGTCTCTTGGAGATTTAAAATTAAAAATTAAGATTAAAATATCACAGAGAATGAATAATATTAAACCAATACGTATAAAGAGATGTTTGAAAAGACAGTTATTGGTTAATTCTGTTTTTTTTTTCCTATAGTTCTTTCTACGAACTTCTCTTTCATTTTTTAAAAGAGAATAAATCCAGTATGATATCAATACTGACCACGCTCGGTTACACTCCAAAATGTGTTTCACTAACCAGAGTTGACTCTGGTGTCTGTAATGATGAATTGTTGTATGTCAACTACTGAACTGTGTACGTGGAAATCTAGGCATTTTTTAATCTGATCCAGCCAGTGACTGATTGCTCTGTGCTGCATACCGGAAACACATCAGTATTGTAGTGTGTACACTGCGTGACATAGTGTACACACTGCAATACTAATGATATCTAAAGCTGCTCAAAGTTAATCGTTTCAGATGCGAGAAGAAGTAAGATTATTATAAGTCAATATCTTTATCTTATGTTTGTAATATCTTGGAGTTAAATAAATGTAAATATAATTATCATTATAATTTTATTCTCTCGTATGCAAATAAAGAATACACCCAACTCCATACTGGTTCTGACATTGATACCTAAAAAACGTCTCTTGTGTACAAATTTTAGCAACAATAATATTTTACTCATGTCGTTAATATCAGTTAGATTTAGTGTTTCTGTATGTTCCTTATATAGAGGGCGTTCTTTTTCATTTTATCACTTAAACCAGGCTACTTTGCTAATCATTTAAAAGGGAAAAATGACTGTAAAATGCTCCAGACTACAACTGATTTATCTGTCTGGGTACGAAGCTGATCTTCCTTTTATAGTGTTCTGTACGTTTTCCATTTTTTTTTTTTTTTGTACTTAATCATCACTTAAGGCAGCCACAGAGATGTCTGTTTTTTGCTTTTTTTTTATTTTACTTTATTCAGTAATAAGGTAATTTTTTTATGTAAATCCAACTCACAAAAGGTTATAAACCTAACAGACAATTAGTATCGTGGATAAGGCAAGAGTTACCTTGTAGAAACTAAAACAAACTTATCGTTTCTGTTTAAGATATCAAAAATGGAAACTTGTTTCTTTAAATAAAGTTTTTCACTTTTTTTAAGAGTGTGTCAAAAAGCAATACAACTTAATAAGGAAATAAAAATACGATAATGATTCAATAATTATAAATCCATTGTTTGATGGGATGTCGAATAAAACATTTTTAATACTTTGAGAAATAATTAGTAAGAAAATTTGATCTGTTTTTCACTTCCGTAAAAAAATTCCAAATGAAGTCATATTAATGTTGTAAACTTCAAGTTCAAAGCTGTTAGTCTTGATTTTCTAAAAAAAAAATGAATAACATGAAGAGACTTTTGCAGCTTCGGTGTAAATCAATGGTTCTTAACCTATTCGAAGTCACGGAACACTTTTGATTATCAGAAAAATTTGGGGAACACCAAAAGCATTAAGATCATAAAACTAACAATAAAAATATGCATGGACTTGCCTTTCATAAAAATGGAACTTATTTTAATGCAATACTCGAGTTTGTCGGTTTTACCCCCCCCCCCCTTAGATAAGCATCTTCTTTCAGTGGGCAAAAACAAAGATTCTTACTTGGCTACATATGCAAAGTTTTTTAAAAAGGCGTGCTTTTATAGTCTTGACTTCATTTAATTTACCATGTTTACAACTTGGTCTAGTACAAGTTTTAATATTGTCGGTAATGTTTTTGAAAGATGTCATGTAACATCTTCCACCGGTGGAACACTTGTAACCAGTTCGTGGAACACAAGTGTTCCTGGGGAACACCGGTGTAAATACAATAGCCCTACGAACAAACAGCATCAATAATTCGAACCTAGATTTGCACGAACAATTTTTGTTCTGTTCTCTCCTCATCCTCCTCCCCACATACATTTCGTCTCGATTTCAGAATAGCTAAGATTTCAATCCTGCTCACTGGCAGTTATATTTTTAATAATGTTAAGGATATAACTGCCATTTACTTCCACTAATTTGTCTATCCTTTTCATACTTTAGGTGGATAGCGAGTTTTCCTCTTACTGGAGCGATCGATATAAATAAGGAGATTAATATTTGACTAACAATGTTATCCATGCATTATGTCAGTATAATAAGCCCTTTGTTTGTCCTTTGAAACACCCTCTTATTCTCTATAGAAATTATATGGGTGCGCATAAACACAATAAGGGTATAGAAAGATAGGCTTTAATAATAATAATAATAATAATAATGATAATAACAATAATAATACCGAGGTGGTTTCAGGGGTGCATAGTTATACATCAGAGGACACAGCATTCGTTTACATATAAAAATCCTGCGAAGAATAGAACATTTAGCATATTCGAATAAATGATTAGTGTGTGTCCAATTGAGAATTTCCGTGCTCAATGGATTTTGGAGATTCATGATTTAACTAGACAAAGATCTCTTTCTTTTTTACTAATGATATTTAAAGTTATGCATACTGGTAAACAAAAGAGATGCTGGAGCGTATAGGATAGATGCTACTAATATTGTATTCAAGGATATTATATCAGCAGCGATTTCTAGGGTGAGTGTGGCTTACATCATCATCGCCATAATTGTTGATGCTCGAAGGTTTCCATCGGACTTAATTCACCACGTATGAAATACAGCAGTAGAAGTGGTTTAAAAACATACTTATTCCATAATATGTTTCTTTAATTCACAAGAAAAAAAAACACAAGGAAATAAGTAATAAAATTTATTTAACTATATACAGTATTTCAGCTTGAATATTTCAAGCCATCATCAGTAATAACGATAGACAAGGCAAAACGTGGACAATTGATTGATTTGAAACGCGACTTTTACTGTTCAGGCTGCAATATATGACATTAAATAAATATTATTATTATTATTTCCTTGTGTATTAATGCATTTTTTTTAAATTGCAGTACAAGTTTAATGTTTGCATGGTTGTTGTTGTTATGATCCATCGAGTCGTTTTCGACTCCTGGTGATTCTACGAACATACACTCTCCATTCAGATCTGTCCCTTACCATGTCTTTCAGAATTTCTCAGCCTATTCCAGTTGCTTCTTTAACTCCATCCACCAATCTAATTCTTGGTCTTCCTCTTCTCCTGCTTCTATCAACTTTAGCAAGCATCATCATCTTCTCCATACTGTCATTTGCTCGCATAATATGTCCGAAGTATGACAATTTTTGCTTGATGATCATAGCTTCGAGGGAGCAATCTGGCTTTATTCTGTCTATCACTGATTTATTGGTTTGCTTTGCAGTCCATGGTATTCTTAGTAAGCGTCTCCAAACCCATAATTCAAATGCATCTATCTTCCTTCTTTCACTCTTTCTCAGGGCCCAACTTTCACATCCATACAGCACCATAGGGAATACCATTGCTTTCACGATTCTGATTTTTGTTGTGAGGCTAATATATTCATCTTTAAAGATCTTGCTTAAATTTGCCATCGCTTTCTTTCCGAGTACTAATCTTCTTCTAACTTCTTCAGTACAATAACCATCTTGATCAATTCGGGATCATAGGAGCACAAAATTGTTAAATACTTTCATTTTCTCCCCATCTACTTCAAAATCATTAAGTTCACATGTTGCCATAACGTTTGTCTTTTTGAGGTTAAGTTTAAGACCATATTTAGCACTTTCTTCCTTAATTTTCATAAGTTCCTTCAAATCTTCTTTGCATTCTTCTAGCAAGGTGATATCATCTTCATACCTCAACTTATTAATATTTTCTCCACCAATTTTAATTCCAATTGAAGACTCCTCCAGCCCTGACATTCTTAAAATGTATTAGCTGTACAAGTTAAACAGGTACGGAGGTAAAATAAATCCTTGTCGCACCCTTTTACCTATAGTGAAGCACTCAGTTTCTCCAAGATCTGTTCGGACAGTAGTTTCTTGTTCATGATAAAGATTCCTCAGAAGGATAACGAAGTGCTGTGGTACTCCCATTGTTCTTAACACATTCAGCAATTTCACATGATCTACAGAGTCAAAAGCCTTGCTATAGTCAAGAACAATACAAAGGTTTGCATGGTGCATTCTACGAAATTCTGAATATATTCTAAGTAATACAATACTGTCTGCAATGATATAATTCTATAGCAAAGGACCTTGCATGTTTCAAAAAAAATTATCCCACGTTCCATCCTGAGATTAATGTGTTCCAGGATTTTGTTTGCAGCAACTAGTTTTAGATTGATTGACTATAGAGCAATGATCCTAATCCCGCATCATCAGAGCGTAAATCAGTGGTGATTAGCACTTTCTGGCTATTTTCTTTTCCTCTGAAGGAACTGCATGCGGTATTAGTATGCCAAACATGAGATCGAGCTACAGTATACTCTCTGTCCAAAAAGAAACCAAACTTTTCGAAAATAGAAGAAACTAGTGGCGCCACCTGTTGTATCTTTTTTTTTGTTGTCAAAAGCGGCAACCTTCATTAGTGTTTGTCAACTGTTTATGACATTTGTCTCATTAGAAGCCAAGTTATAGTGCCAAGAGTGACACTGTGTTTTGACGAACGGTCGGTCGTCATGATATTCATGCAGTACACGACGAATTCTCGCTATCATTCGCTTCAAAACTTCGAGATAAAACTCACCATTGACTGTTTGGGCTGGCGGAACGAATTCTTTGTGGATAATGTCCTTGGAATCGTAGAAACAAATCAGCATTGTTTTTACTTTTGACTTCTCCAAGCGACTTTTTTTCGGATGCTCCTCCTCTTCTTCTTCTGGTCTCCACTGAGAACTCTGGCGCTTTGTTTCGTGCTCATATTCAAAACACCACGTTTCGTCACCAGTAATGATCGTTTCAAGGAAGTTTCAGTCCTTACAGCGGTTTTGATGAGGTTCTTGCAGTGTTCAATTCGATACATTTTTTGGTCGTCGGTCAACTTGTGGGGAACAAATCGCGAATTCAATTTACGAAGGCCCAAACTCTCGGTCAAAATGTTGTGCGCAGTTGATGTTGGAATCCCCAATTCATCTTCAATCAATCTCACGGACAATTTCGGGTTTTCTTTGATGACATCACGCACTTTTTGGATGTTAACTTCGCTCAGTCCGGATTTTGGGCTTTTCGTCGTCGTCAAGCGTCTCACGACCACTTTGAAATCGCTTAAACCACTCGTAAACTTGAGTACGGGATAAGCATTCATCACCGTATGCTTTTTGAAGAATTTGATGTCTTTTAGTGAAACGTTTACCAAGTTTAACACAAAAGACAATCGCAGCTCTCTATTTGAGACTCATTTTCCGACCGTTCGTCAAAACACACTGTGTCCCTCTTGGCACTATAACTCGGCTTCTAATGAACCAAATGTCATAAACAGTTGACACAATTTCGACAAGAAAAATATACAATAGATACAATAAAAAAAGATACAATTTTCGAAAAGTTCGGTTTCTTTTTGGACAGTATGACTCACTGCTGAGTTCTTACATACAAGATTCATCAGTAGCTGTTGCAAGCCACGAAATGACAAAATATGGAGATGAAGGCCCAAAGTGGTAAAGCGGGATACGGAGCGGTGAGGAAGATTAAAGGCACGTGTCTCAAAATAATTCTTTATTAATGGTGCGGTTAGAACAAGTCGCAACTGGGCTGATTTTCTTTCAGGAATATTCAACCATTTGAGACTTAAATTCTTAACTGTTTTCTTCCCGCAAAGACTGCGGTAATCCTCACCTGTCTCAAATCTCATTTAGATCACGATTCTTCATCGTCGCTTCCCGTGATCAGTCACTTGAAAAATTGCTCTCTCTTCGCCTAAAATTTTAAACAGTTGATTACCGACGCGTCTGAAGCGTTTATCTGACATTTAGACACCCTCAGTCTTCTCAGCAGGAACAACGACATTGACGGAAGTCTAAGCGGAAACATCAACAAGGTTTTGGTAATCGCATCTGTTTTATTAACACAGCAACACTTATAAGTGTCAGATTTCTTATCTTTTGACTGCCTCGAGAAAGATATTACAAGTGGCAAAAGTTAGGCTATTACCAGGCTGTGTGTGAGATTACTGTTCCGACTGCCAATGAATCGATACCAAGAAGTGACTGGAGTGGGGCCCGGAATTTATTACAAATGGCTACCATCAGACATTATTGTTTGACATAGAAACCTAAATTATCACTTGCAACAAAAACCCAATCTAAATACTCAGTATTATATTAATAAAACATATATTAAATTAGTTTTTAGTTTTCTACCAAACCACGATAAATGATATCTTGGTTTGGTATAATTGAGGAATTTAAATGAAGATAAAACTGAAGAATTTTAAAGCCATATCTATCCAGGAGGGCGCGTGGCATGCATCATACGAGTTTATGTAACAGGCAAAAGAACACTTAAGTATATACAGGCTCATATGACAATCAAAACAAAATGAATGAATACTTGAAAAAGAGAAATGTAATTTGGTTTGAGTGTAGATGGAGATTGACTCATATTTCACTACGTGAAGCTTGTGAGTACCCAATACATTTGCGTTAAGTAGGTGTACGAAGAACCACGCTCTGGCAGAATTTTTTTTCTTTCGTCTGCATCATTCAACCATCTCCATTCCAATCTGTTCCTGACCATGTCTTTCAGAACCTCCAAGCGCACTCCAGTTGCTTCTTTAACTCCATCCACCCATCTAATTCTTCGTCTTCCTCTTCTCCTTCTTCCATCAACTTTAGCAAGCATCATCATCTTCGCCATACTGTCATTTGCTCGCATAACATGTCCGAAGTATGACAATTTTTGCTTGGTGATCATAGCTTCGAGGGAGCAATGGTGTTTTATTCTGTCTATCACTGATTTATTAGTTTGCTTTGCAGTCCATGGTATTCTTAGTAAGCATCTCCAAATCCATAATTCATATGCATCTATCTTCCTTCCTTCCCTCTTTCTCATGGTTCAACTTTCACAACCATACACCACAGGGAATACCATTGCTTTCACGATTCTGATTTTTGTTGCGAGGCTAATATCTTTAAAGGTCTTGCTAAAATTTGCCATTGCTTTCTTTCCGAGTAATAATCTTCTTACTTCTTCAGTACAATAACCATCTTGATCAATTCGGGATCCTAGGAGCACAAAATTGTTAACTGCTTCCATTTTCTGCCCATCTACTTCAAAATCATTAAGTTCACATATTGCCGTAACTTTTGTCTTTTTGAGGTTAAGTTTAAGACCATATTTAACACTTTCTTCTTTAACTTTCATAATAATTTCCTTCAAATCGTCTTTGCATTCTGCCAGCAAGGTGGTATCATCTTCATACCTCAAATTATTAATATTTTCCCGGCCAATTTTAATTTCAACTGAAGATTCCTCCAGTTCTGCCATTCTTAAAATGTAATGTGTAATTATGTAATCGTACATACAGATAATCCAAAAACCACTGAACAACCAATGAAAGATAATCAGATATGCCACTATTATTTATGACATATATTATATGTCACCAAAGGGTAGAATACGAGTCGTAAAATGATGAGACAGAGTGCGTCGATAGTATCATGGACTCAACAAAGCTATGATAATGAAATCCACTATTTACAACGAGTTCGCTGGCAACAATGAAAATCTCACAGCGCGAGATGATCTAAATGACGTAAGCATATCGCTCTCGAAATATTCTAACAAAATGATAAGAAACAGTGCTCTACTAAATATTATTCAATCGCCATTCAAATTAGAGCGGATAAACTTCGACTAAGAACACACACACACAACTAATACATATCATTATCTGTTAATAGTAATTACTAGTAGCTATTGGTCATTATTAATTACTACTCATGAAGGCTTTGGTTCGACTCCCGTCTAGGAAGCGAAATACCTTTAAGTACTTTTACAAGTGAGTTAGTTATCATTCAAATTAAATAGGCGTATAAAAATAAGCGTTTGCGCTGGCATCTGAGGCATTGATCAGTGTTACAACTGTCATAGTGGTTCAACATATTATATTCAAAGATTTGTCACAAATGGGATGTTTTCTTGCAATTTGTTTGACAAATAAAACTGACAAACGTAGGCTTGTTGCTATTAATTTTCAAAGGAAGAAAAAATCTTTTAGTATTTCAGTCTTCTTGCTGACGTCATTGCTGGCCATAAGTCATTTTGATGTGTGACCGTTTGCACTTTAAAAATAGGTTAGAAATATATGAAGGAAGGACTTGAAGTGTTGTTTTCTGCAACATCTAAATAGAATAGACAAAGTTTATGAATAAAGTTAAGTGTCAATGGTGAGCAAGCTTTCAATTTTCTGTTATGGAGATAATCATGGCATAGATACGCGTAGATAATATCAAAATGAGTTTGAATTATTTTTTTCTACTTGGCAATCGAATGTTTGATACGATAAGAAGCGATACAATGCAAGCATTTCGGTCATAAGTCTTAAAATCAAGGACAGGCAGCTCCAGTTTTCTTTCATTTTTTTTTTTCTGATATAAATGATTTCTTTGTATCTTCGGTCAAGGACGGTTGACACCAATTCCACGCTAATGTGAGAACGGATATCAAAAAACACCTACATCCTAAAAAGGTTTATATATATGACGTTAAAAGCTCTTAACAACTTAACAACGAATTAAAAAAAACGTCTTTTTTAATTCGTTGGTTTATTACATGTTTCGTATTACAAAAAACGAAGTAAAAGAATCATTCTATATACAATGTAAATCATTAATAATTGAAGAAGAACAATTAAAACATTGTAAATGACGTCTCAGTTTTTATTTATATACTTTCTATAGACTGCTTCATTATTTGTCGCATGCAATTAGTTTCCATTGTTTGAATTGGCAGACGACAGACAGGATAATGGCAAAGACGTGTTTTGTCTAAAAGGAACGTGCTAAAATGTCCTTCTTCTAAAATCACACAAAACTTAAATGATGTAAGATTATTAATGCGGGGATGCTGAAAGAGTAACTGATATTTCAGAAGAGAAAAATAGTTGTTATTCAACTTGCTGTCGGCCATAAAGTATCGATTGGAATTCTCATCTTTGATAATAATAGCAATATTATCTCACACTCGATTAATAACTTTTTGTTAAGTTAATAGCGGACTGTAATTGATGTAACAAAAAATACATCACACACTGTTTTTGTACGAGTCACATTTAAGCTTCTCATAATTACTGGTTCGTGTTTTACCTTTTTTAACATCACATAACTGAATTTACAGAATTACATCGTAACAAAATTATCTTACAAGTGACTTAAGACAAGAGATTTTAAAGGTTAAAGAAAATCTGAAATTCCTCTACTTTTACAGTTCTCTTTCTTCTTCTTAGACAACTAGTTTTAGTATGTGAAGTAAATCTAGCAGGTATAGAGCAAAGGACCTCCTACCCAAATTGGATCTAAAGATTTGGAACGGAAATAGTAAATATATTGTTAGCCAATCCGGGAGAACATTTTCAATTGTGTTCTCGTATGGCTGAGAAGTGCGGCACCACTTTTAGACCTGACAGTGGGTTCGTCCGACTGTTTATTCGCGTCACGTCTCTTCCTCTGATTGCATTCGTTTCAAGACACACCGTTCAGACCCACTCAACTATTGAGTTTGACAATACGCCTTTTGTAAAGGGCCCTGGCGCTAGTGAATATTGTTAGCATGCGATCGTAACAGGAGGTTTGATTTTTTTTTTTTTTTTTTTTTTTTTTTTTGTATATGTACCGATGTCTGGGTGAGGATAGCCTCTTTCTCTCAAAACATTTTATTTCCTCCCGACTTTGAGTTCTTGCTGTACTGGTTTTCTTTGATTCGATCTACAAAAATTGCTATCCCTCAGATTGACCTAAAGAGTAGTGGGTGCCATTTTTCTTGTGTGCGTTTACTTTACATTCTTTAGAGAATTTTACTCGAAGCACATACCTAGGTCTTATTTATGGACCAACTAAAAGACGTAAAGAGAAAATGGCACGTGCCCTTTGCTTGAAATGACCTCGGTTATTAATATGCGAAGAATATTTACAGGAGCTTTTCAACAGAAGGTGAGTTAGAGAGTCTCATACGCGTATAAAAGATTTTATTTTATTCACACAAACAAACCAACCATTGTTGCTCCATTGTTGGTCCCCCCCTTCCATCAAAACTGATCAAATAGTAGCAAAACAATACACGCATTTAAATTCAAGAAGATATACAAACTTGTTAAGAACGGACATTACAAATTTTAATACATTAAGGCGGATTCGAACCCACAGACCCTGAGTAAAGGAACAACAACTTTTTACTAAATGATCTACCGAGGAATCAGAAGTACGGTTGTAGTATCCTTGGATTATTTATAAACAATAAAAAAAAACAGCTTAGTATAGAAGCTTCCTCAGTAGTAGTGTACTCACTTCTGACCAGATCAAGATCAAGATAAGATAAGGAATCGTGACGTGATTGGTTGATAAGACGATGACGTCATTGTGTGTGACGTCATAAGTTTGGAATGTTTGAAATTTACCTGAGGACATATGTGTCAGTGACGTGAGTTCTTGTGTTTTGGTTCGCGTATGGAAGATAAGGAATCATGTCGTGGGTGTGTGTTGTTTTGAGATGTAGATAAGTGACGTCATTTGTTGTTGTCAATAAGTGACGTTATTGTTTTTAATGGAAAGGAAGATATGTTAGTGGATAAGGATTCGTGTCGTGATTGGTAGGACACTTCTGAACAGATCAAGATCAAGATAAGATAAGGAATCGTGACGTGAATGTTTCTTATTATCAGATGATGATAAGTGACGTCATTTGTTAGTTGTAAATAAGTGACGTTATTGTTTTGAATGGAAAAGGAAGATATTAGTGGATAAGGATTCGTGATGTAATTGGTGGGATTCTATGAACAAAATAGGGGTATGGTGGATGTGGGGGGGAAGCGACGTCAGTGTCTTGGATGTGTATTTTTATGAGTAGTAGATAAGTAAATGGTTTGCGTATGGAATTATGGGTGATCGATAGTGATAAGATTAATTTTGCAATGTTTGGAATTTCGCTGGGCTCCTCCTTCTGTCAGAAACATCACGTAGTGTGTTGTGTTCGCGTAAAGCATTGTGGGTGTTATTTAGAGATAACCAATCGTGACGTTATGTGTTTGGAAATTTCTAGGGAACATATGTCTCTCTGTGATATCACATGGTGTTTTGGTTTGCCAATGGAATTGTGGGCGATGTTTTTGAGATAAGATATCTTGGAATTTTCCCAGGGTGACACACATCCATCATTGTCATCATGTTTTGTCTTTGGTTGTCTATAGATGGATGTACTAATTTTCCAAAACATTTTGGGGTATTTCTTTCCTGTTAAAGGGTGGGAATTCTTAGAGTCGTGATGGCGGCAGTAATTAGACTTCTCTGAATAATTTAATTATATGCTGGTGTGCCTCAAACACACACTTTTTTTCCATAGCTCAGATATATTTTATTCTATATTCATATTCTAATTCGAATTCATATTTTATTCATAATTTATCCGAATATTTTGATTTGTCTAAAATTAAGATCTTTAAGTTTAATAAATAAATAAATGAACAGATTGTGTCTGAATTCACTGCGATTTCAAAAGTGACCTGACTTAAATATGCATAACACATCAACTTAAGTTTACACATTTATTTCACAGATATTACTTACATATCTTTCCAGAATGGGACATCTTGGAAATATCGAGGTTTTCTAAATATTTCAAATTGCTGATTTTAAACATATATTCACAGCACAAAACACACAAACACAAGATCTGAAATGCAGTTGACTCTTTTTTCATTATAGGTTACTGAGGCATTTCGTTCTTCCTTCACTCATGGCTATGTTTTTTTTTACACCTTTCTAGAGTTTCTTTGCTTACCGAGAACTTTGGTTATGTAGTCTAGAAATTCTAATGATAATTTAAATTTACTTACAATCTTTCCAAAATGACTCTTCTTAATGCGAATAGAGATTCCAAAATTAGATGAACTAAAGCATATATCCACACCACAGCACAACACACAAGCTTGAAAGAAAGAAATTTCTGTAAATAACCTGAAAAGCTATTTGACTTTTGTTCCCTTAGATTTTCAGTTCGTTTGGTAATTTGTTAATTCCTTCACATTGGGAATTTAAAAAAAATAAAGAAATGCTTACTTGCAATTCTTCCCCACCTACTCTAACCCCTCGTTAATCTCTCCTCCAGAAAATGTGTGCTCAGCCTAGTGGAGATGAGTGAGCTCCTCATTTGTGGATATCTTTTAGTGATGTCACCTCCAACAGATACTGATAACTTTGGAGGGGGGGAAAAAGGAGCTCGCTCATCTCCACTAGGCTGAGCAGACATCTTCTGGAGGAGAGATTGATGAGGAGTTAGAGTATGGGGTGGGGAAACATTGCAGGGAAGCGTTTTTTCTTTTTTTTTCACTCTGAAGTTATCAGTATCAGTTGGAGGTGACATCACTAAAGGATATCCACAAATGAGGAGCTCACTCATCTCTACTAAGCTGAGCGGGGGATTACAGCATGGGGTGGGGGGAGCATTGCAGTGAAGACAACTGTCACTTCTCACTACCCATTCACCACCACCTAATGCTTTTTATTTTTTTTCCATCCCAACAATTTTGGACATATGAGTGAGAGAACTAGTCACATGGTTTTACATCCTGAGCAGACATATTCTGGTGGAGAGTAGGGTGAGGGATTAGGGGATGGGTGGGGGGAGCATTGCAGCTGTCATCCTCTCACCTACTCTTTCACCTCCACCACCTAATGCTATTTTTCCCCATCCAAACAATTTTGGACATACGAGTGAGAGAACTAGTCACATGCTTTAACATCGAAAATGCTGTTTAAGGATAAAATATTTAACATAATAAAGACAAATAATATAGAATACCCTTTGAACCACAGAGATAAGGTTTGCCAAATGATGTCACAAAGTAAGATAAGCAGAAACATGTCTTTGAGTCATCTGCACGAAAGTTGAAAGTTTCATTTTGGAAGGAACGGTCAGTGTAAGAGTCAGGTAAACACTACTATAAGGGAAACAATCAAGTTGATTGGCTTTTCAGTTACTGCAATTTGTTCATCCAGTGCAGCTATCATATTGTGTTGTGATGTTTTGTGTCCAGTAAAGTAAAATAATGAGTGAACCACAAAAGTCTTTGAATATTTTTAGGTAATTACATGTTTCTAATTTTTTCTCTGTAAATAATAATATTTCAGCAAATTAAAATATGCATTTATAAACTTAAATGAACAAAGATGTGTAATGTTGTTGTTGTTGTGTTTTCCATAATGAAAGTTTTACACGTTTATTCTGTGTAGAATTTGATAAAAAATCCATAACTTTATATACCTCAATGCAATTCTGTTTAAAAAAGGTATCGTACAGTGCCAGATAACACAAATGCAAATTTTGGGGATTGAGATGACAGGATAAATCAATGTTCATAGAAGGTAACAAGAAGAAATAGAGAGAAAACTTTTATGGTGTATTCAAAAAATAAAGAGAACGTACAATTTCTTTTCTTTTCACACATCTGTACATGATAAAACTTTAAAATCGAGTGACTGCGAGTCGAAACTTATTTCACAACTTTACCACCCATACATTCTAGTGATGGGGGAATTAAAAACAGAGACCATACCAAATAACGGATTTGTAGTTTTGAATAAATTAAAAATGAACTGAAAAATTACAATTTTGTTCATATATCTGTAGATAACTTCACCAGACTAGAAAAACAGTGGTACCATATTCGAACAATACGATTATTAGAATTTGACTATTTTACAGAGAGACATCAAATATTTCAGAAAGACAGCAGATATTTTAGCCCATCACATTACTAAAACTCTTTAAAAGATTGCCGTAGAAAATAAAAAGGTATTGTAGCATATCATATCAAATAATGGTCGCCATTGGAAGAAAAAAATCAAAAACATTAACGAACTCTATAGCCAGACCCGTTCTTCTTATAACTGATACCAAATGATGAAAACAATGTGGGTATGAATTTTAAAACTTTGAAAAGCTGATGAATTTCTTGCTTGCTGTGATCATAAACATTTATTTAAAGGTCAGCTAACGCCTTTTTTTTATTCCCGTATATGGGAAATAGGCGAGGCCATTTAGCCCTATCTAACTTTGGAGATTGAGTGGGCAGTTCAATCTCCCCTGGTACTAATCAGAAATAGATGGCCCAAGGCTATCACTAATTAAGCGGTATGCAGTGAAGAGAGACGGCTCAAATGTACCGCCATCTCGTGGTCCCTAACCCTAACAATATATTTAATGTCTGAAATAATGTGGGTTCTACGGTCGATTTTCTTGAGTTTACGGGACGAAAAAACCGAGTTTCTGGGAGGAAAAACCCGCTTGCCCATGCCAGAGATCGACTAACTCGGGAACCGGTCGAAAAAAGGCTTAGAAAAATTTCCTCTAGTCGTCGGCTAGACTCGAAACCAAGTCTTCCTTCGTGCGGCCAAGCGCCATGGTGTGCAAACGCCACATCCACTGAACTACACAGGCTCTTTATTTAAAGGTAAACATTTTATTTTCCTTTACAATTTTTCTTTCTTTCTTTCTTTCTTTTTTTTTGATGGCTGACATTGTTGATGTTGTTTTCAAGAAATATAGTAATCCTGCTTTCAGACACATGTTAAGTTTAATGTCTTTGTTTTTGTTTAGTTAGGAATGTGAAAAATCCTTGTAATGTAAAAAAAAAATCATTCTAATGCTAAAGAAAGAAAAACAAATAAATTTCCGTTACTTAAGTAAGTTACGAAGTTTCTAATTAAAATGCGACTGTAAACATTTGATTATTTAATATTTGAGCAATATAAAATATACATTTGTAACTTAATGGACAAAGGTGGCTGTTGTTGTTGTTGTTGTTGTTGTTGCGTTTTCGAATAAAAGTTTAAAAACATGTGACAGGCAGTCGAAAATTTTTTTTCAAAACTTAACACATAATAATCCATTACAGGAATGAAAGAAAAAAAAGTGGAGAAACTAATATCCTGTAATTGATGTTTTAGAAAATTGTCTAATGCTAACTATTGACATTGTTTGAGATATCTGTAAAAATTTCGTTCACATGTTCGAAAACCCCGAACTACTTATCTCTAATAGAATGTTGGTGTCATAAGAACACAGAAAGACTGCGCAAAACATCAAAAGGGAGGAAATTGAGTCTGAAAAGACATGATGTACGCTTGCCTAAACATATCAGGAAATAATAAAATAAATAAAAAACTAATACTGTCATGTATTAGTTTTAAATGAACTAATATTCCCACACTCAGAATGAGGATTGAAAACAAATGAACAGATACGAGTCACTCAGTTATCTGCAAACAAGACTAATGAAATTAACAGTGTGGGAAAATAATACACAAACACACACGAAGTTTATTTATTTATTTATTTTATTCAGTTATTCTGGTAGGGCTAAATGGCCTCGCCTACTCCCGTATATGGGAATAAAAAGGCGTTAGCAGATTTTTTTTTTAAAGTTATTCTGGTTATAATATGTAGTTAACTGAATTTTAAAAGTAAATAGTAAAACAAGTAATCATTTGAAAAAAAAGAACCATATCAAAAAAAAAAAATCCGCATTGAGAGATGGGAAATTTCCAATCACTGGCAGATATACTAGTCAGGATAAGACAGTTTTGAGCTTCCACTCAATACCGTGGGAATAAAAACATTGTATGACCGCAATGTGAATGAATTAACGAATTACCAAATGGACTGAAAATCTAAGGGAACAAAAGCCAAATCGCTTTTCAGGTTATTTACAGAAATTTCGTTCTTTCAAGCTTGTGTGTTGTGCTGTGGTGTGGATATATGATTCAGTTCATCTAATTTTGGAATCTCTATTCGCATTAAGAAGACTCATTCTAGAAAGACTAAGTAAATTTAAATTATCATCAGAAATTCTATACTACATACAGAAGTTCTCGGTAAGCAAAGAAACTCCAGAAGTGTGTTAAAAAAAAAACATAGCCATGAGTGAAGGAAAAACGAAATGCCCACTAACCTATAATGAAAAAAGAGTCAACTGCATTTCAGATCTTGTGTTTGTGTGTTTTGTGCTGTGAATATATGTTTAAAATCAGCAATTTGAAATATTTAGAAAACCTCGATATTTCTAAGATGTCCCATTCTGGAAAGATATGTAAGTAATATCTGGAACAAACAGTGTCGTTGATGTGTTATGCATATTTAAGTAAGATCACTTTTGAAATCACAGTGAATTCACACACGATTTGTTTATTTATTTATTTATTGAATGTAAGATCTTAATTTTAGACATATCAAAATATTCGGATGAATTATGAATAAACTATGAATTAGAATTAGAATCTGAATATAGAATAAAATATGTCCGAGCTATGGAGAGAAAAAAAAAGTATGTTTGAGTGACACCAGCATATAATTAAATTATTTAGAAAGCCTTAACGCTGCCGCCACTAGACTCTATTCTACTCTAAGAATTCCCATAGTCTTTAGAATACGAATATAGAATAAAATATGTATCAGTTATGGAAAAAAAGTGTGTATTTGAGGGACACCAGCATATAATTAAATTATTCAGAAAAGCCTAATCACTGCCGCAATCATGACTGTACTCTAAGAATTTGCAACCTTTAACAGGAAAGAAATACCCCAAAATGTATTGAAATATTAGTACTGCCATCTATAGACAATCGAAGACAAAACATGACGACAATAACGGATGTGTGTCACCCTGGGAAAATTCCAAGATATCTTATCTCCAAAACATCACCCACAATTCCGTAGGCAAACCAAAACACCATGTGTTATCACAGAGAGACATATGTTCCCCAGAAATTTCCAAACACATAACGTCACGATTCCTATCTCTAAATAACACCCACAATGCTATGTGAACCCAACACACCACGCAATGTCCCCGACAGATGTGGGCCCAGCGAAATTCCAAGCATTTCAAAATTTATATTATCACTATCCATAATGCCATACGCAAACCATTTACTTATCTACAACTCATAACACACACATCCACGACACTGCCGTCGCTTCCCCCACATTCACCCTACCCCTATTTTGTTCATAGTATCCCACCAATCATGCCACGAATCCTTATCCACTAATATCTTCCTATCAATACGTCACTTATTTACAACTAACAAATGACGTCACTTATCTTCATCTGATAACAACAAACATTCACGTCACGATTCCTTATCTTATCTTGATTTGGTTGAAAGTGTCCCACCAATCACAACACGAATCATCTCTACCATCACCCATAATTCCATACGCGAACCAAAACACAAGAACTGAAGCCATTGACACATATGTCCCCAGGGAAATTTCAAACATTCCAAACTCATGATGTCACACTCACAATGACGTCATCTTCTTATCAACCAATAACGTCTCGATTCCTTATCTTATCTTGATCTTGTTCTGGTCAGAAGTGAGTACACTACTACTTTCCTCATTACCACAACCGTATCGGTAACTTAAGATAAATGTCCTTTAGTTCTCATCTCATTATTAATTGTTTTTTTTAGTATTTGTATATTTAATTAATTTTATTTTAAAAGATATTTCAAATAATGTATGATCTATTACTACAAAAATTAATAATATTGTTGGCAACAAATTAAATCAGCGAACAAATCTCTGAAAATTTTAGGAAAATAATCAAATATTTAATGTAATTTAGAAATTTCAAAAATGTTATAATCTTTCTCACAAGAATGACGACATCTACCGGACGTTTTTGCAAAAACGACCGGCTGTCCATCCACTGTAAAATTATATTCCTGTAGGGAAAAAAAAATATTGAGCAACACACCAAACTACTCTTACATTTTCTGCACTTTATAATCAGCTTGAAAAATAATATTTTAAGAAATATTTGGATAAATAAATCATTTTGGACTATTATCTAATTAGGATTTATTAAATATGCGAATTCGAACGAACTACTAAGATGAAATTATTTTTACTGCAAGAAAATATTTATATTTCATCCTGCATCATAATGTACAATGCACTCTTTTTATTTGCGGAAGAATCTGAACAATGACTGTTGGGAAAAAATACTGCTACGCGACTAACGAATAAAGCAGAATAAAATAATTAAACAATGCAAATTAAAATGACTGAAAAGCAGACGAGAATTAAAGAAGGCTACAACAATCATTTGGTATGATTAAAACACGTACTTCCGAACCAGAAACTTTGTAGTCAAACTTACCAAAATCGTATATTTACACATTAAAGAGATTACAGTTCGTGAGCAAGTATTGCAGTCAACCGTATAATCAAATAATCTATGTTAATTTACGAGTTAGATAAACTTTCGTAGTTAAATGCAGCAGTTCGAATAATTTTCCGTAATATTTACTTATTATCTACCTTTTTCAAATAGAAATTAAGTTGGTGTAGATGTACAATAGTTTTGAATAAAAAAAAAACTATTTAATATATTTCGAGATGGCAACAATACCTATTTTTATAACTTTCGAATAAAAAGCAGACGAAGAATTCCAAGTATTCGCACCATTTGGATGAAAACCTGCAACTAATTTGAATACAATTAAAGTTCGGCTTATTGGATAACGTGTTGCAGTGGAGTGCGAAATGAGCCAAAGAAAAAAAAAATATTGATTAGCACTGTAAGTAGATTAATAATATCTAAGAGATGCCTGAAATATTCTACTTAAAATGTTAAATTATTCTGCCTTCAGGATGTCCTGAAAACAGCTTAACAAAAACTATTCAAAAAATAATTCGATTCAAAACAGGAAATGTATAGGAAAAAGTCGATATTATTTTTTCCCTCTTTCTCTGTATCTTTCTATCTTTCTTTCTCCTCCATATTTAAAGCATCATTTTATCGATAGGTACTTGGAAACTTTGGAAGTATTTCATTATCTGATGTGTAGAAATATAGCTGTATCGGAAACAAATTCGGTGGGTATTTTTCTTGGTGCCAAGAGAAAAACCTGCGGCCGATCCCAATAATAGCAAGCAACAGCATTATGCAGTAACATTTTCTTTACAATTTAATATTCTACTGGTTATAAAACGCATATAGGCTGCTTCTTTAAAAGCATCCCGACTCAATCTTCTACATAATTCAGCCTCTAATATCTCTCCTATTCTCTATGGTGCACGTACGTACGTACGTGTGTGTGAGAGAGAGAAGAGGCAAACGCACCGCAGTTTATGCGGAAACGCAATCGATCCGAAGGGTCGAATCAATCTGGTTTCCCTGTGTTCTTTGCTGTCTAACTCTTATCTAAGATATTAATGAAGAACTCTTATCACGATTGAGATCCCTAATTGATTTGTATGAGCCTTTAACCATCAAGAATGAATCCAAAATATTCAGTATTCTTTTATAGTTTTATTATCTATATATTTTGCCGCATTCAATTCCTTATATTTTTTTTCTGTATCTCTTAAATTTTAGTTCGTACGGTTTACTCTTCTTACTCTTGCAAAAATAACTTTTCAGATTTCCTTCTGCATATCTAAGTGGATGATGGAAGTTTGCCATATTTATTTCTAGGCAGATTTTCTCCTCATTGTGCATTGCAGATCGATATCTGCTATTGTCGCATTCAATATTTGTAGCTATTTAGAAGTTGCCAGTGCCTTTAGCTATTGATTTCTCGCATTTTCAATTTCTCTCTCTTTCTCCCAGTTAGAATTTTTAGTTTGGCCAAAAGTGAACTAAATATTAGCAGAAGAAGACTCTCTAACGTTTACGTTTTGGCGCATATGTGAAAGTTAAGAAGTGGATGGACAAATTTATGAAAAATAATGCAGCCCTCTGGAAAGAATCGGAAAAGGAAAGAGGATAATATTAAGAGAAGCAGCTAAAAATGGATTCAGGGATGCTGGCTTATTAACGAAACTAGAAATCGTAAATTTTATCGTGACTTAGCTGCCGATCATTCACATATCTCTTCCACTCATACGAATAGGAGAAGATAGGGGTCCTTCTAGTTTCGCAAACAATTTTTATAAGATTGGAAGTTATGTGGCAAAGAAATTAGAGTAAACGTTATCATAAATCAAAGATAAAAGACATAATAGGCTAGCTTCAAGGCGAGGAAGCTAGCAAATTATGTCTTTTAATTGCATATTTAATTTGCCCAGTATGCGTGGGATTTTCTGGGAAAAGACGTTTCCCGGAAGAAGCTTTGACGTTGCTTATGAGAACCCATACGAAAACTGGAGCGTTAAATGTGAAAAATAGGGGTCCGTACAATAGAGCAGGCTCACATTGAAGAATAGAGTATTTTAGTATGTCGTTTAAGTCTAATGTAACTGATTTAATACGGTGTGTGTGTGTGTGTGTGTGTGAATCGATTAAAAAAATTAAGTTCTTTAAAACAGAAGTTTTAAAGAACTTAAAAATTGAGAAAAAATTAATAAAAAAACCCGAACGCATATAAGGCATTCACGTGCCATTTTAATTTAAAAAAATGTTCGACGATTGATTAGAGGGAATCATTGTTCCCTCATTAATATGAGCTGAATTCCAACGACTAATTTGAGCAGCCTTTATTTGTTAAAATAATTCATGATAAAAAAAAAATGTGTTACAACACCAGGGTAGTCTCTGTGGAATTAATAATTAAAAGATGAATGAATGATAGTCTTTACTTAAATCTTATTCACAGAAGGTTGTACGTCTATCGCTTGCACTCTTATTAATCCACATGAGGTCTCAAATAAGCTAGATGTTTCATAAAAGAAAATGAAATTCACTGACAAGCATCCGTTTCCAGGTGGAAATCAAACCCACATACTTTTGCCATCCATCACGATATACCAGCTACCAAATGGCAACTCATCGCTGTCTATTTTTATAAATATAAATTCAGTACAGAAATGTTGAATAGCAATACAATTAAAAATAATACTGTGTTTAATAAATAAATAAAATACAAATAAAAATAATTACAGTATATTTTTCTGATTTCTCCCATAAGAAGTCTTAAAACAAGACAAAACTCATGATTTTAGCTTAGGAAGAAATTTCTTAATGTAATTGTTAGTCTATGAAAAGATCCTCCTCTACCTCCACTTGATGCTAAAAGGAAGTAGACATAAATCCACAGCATGACCTTGTTTTTGCTCAAAGTATTTTTCTGGAAAACTGGACGAAATGTTTTCATGCAAAGCCTGAAGAGTCTCATGGTGTCAATTGGAAAAAGATTTTGTGAAGTTCTAAAATTTCCTCTCTGGGGATATTCGTAAACAGATTTGTAATATCTAGACTTGTTACATTGTCTAATGCTTCGGCCAGTACAATAATTCTTTCGTTTTTTCTACTGAACTCTATAAAGGAGTCTGGAGAAACTGAAGGTCGATGAACTGACGAACATTTAGCGTATAATAGATGTCAAAGTACTTTATGTATCTTTGAACTCCGTAAATTCTGTTAATTCCTTTGATTTTATTCCACCATTGACGCACTTTCTTGTTTAGCTGATATCTAAAAAACACTTCGGAAGAAGTACGCAAAATTTAGTATACCAAACTTGTAGAGAAGTGTAAAAGTAATAAAACTGTGTATTAGAATTATGTAGCCTTTATAGAACTCTGAAAGATTTTAACATAACGGCAGAAATCTCAGAAACTCATCTTTGAAGTATGACCGGATTTTGCTCCACCTTTGCCATAAATGTTCTTGAAAATTTCCTGTTTAGATCCGATGCCGGAGGAGACGGTATTTTAACATTTCAAAAATACATATTCTTAATTCAATGAACTTTCTTCTTAAATCTTTGAAGTAGTTTAACATTTTTATGACAAAATATATACCAAGTAGTACCAATAAACTAGGTGTGCAACGAATGTTTAATTTTAAATTCTTTGTTTTTATTTTTTTATTTTTAATATTAATTATTTTAAAATAAAAATATTTAATTTTTATTTTATTTTATATTTATTAATTAAATAAAAATAATTTAAATATAAATTATATTTATTATTACTTTATATTTATATTATTAATTTATTTTTATTAAAATTTTATTTATTTTCAGTCACCAAAAAAGAATTGCTGTCCCATTTCTTTCCCTTTATTATTTTAATCTCGATGCTTAAAAAATACGAACACAAATTACCCAACGATCAGTTAGTTGCTATAATAGTGAACAATTCTTGCAAAACTTATAACTACTACTAAAGAAAGTGGTTGATCCACGCAAGCAGTTGATTGCTAAACTTAATTCTCTTCCAAAAAAAAAAAAAGAAATTATCTCTCTGGAATCGAATTGCCTCATACCGAAGCAATGAATAGCCAAAAAAGATAGACACAATCATAATTTACATGCTGCTTTTAAAAGATAAGAAATGATCATTTGCATTTTATGCTTCCTGCCTAAGAAAAATGAAGAAATTGCATTTAAAGAGGTATAAACGCAATTTCAAAAATAATGGTTAAAACAGATGAGAATTCTTCTCCCGAAGAAACGCAATGTGCTATACTCTTTATTAAAGTGATAACATAATGGCTGTAAAGAATGGCAATTTGACGTCAGGAACGTGATATGGCGTGAACGTGCTCTGTTGAGAACGAGGAAACTGTGAAAGGTGTAATGTAAATCACAATTTAAACAGAGAAAGGCAGCAAACGAAATGCGCAAAATTACAATGAAATGCAATAAAAAGGATATATTTGATGAGGTCGTACGTTTCATAGATATTAAGCGAAGTGATTGACAAATACAATACCAGCAGTAAGGAACTGGCTGATTGCAACTTAGCAATATAATAAAACAGCCAAGATAAAGGACTGTTTGATTTATGACATTTAAATTTTAATTAGTGCAATATTTTACGTGTAAGCAATGTAGAAATTGCCTATTACATGAAATTGTACAATGCTACTCAAAATATTGATTTTTTTTTTTTTGCCATTTGGTTAGTTAAATTTAATGTAAGACTTTTAATGCATAATAATAAATTTTATTGAATATTGTATCAGAATTATGTGCGCCGTTTGTAAATAAGAATACGCACTGAAATGCTTATGAGAAAGAGAACTTGGACTCCATCCTATTTTCAGTGCTTATTTTTTACCACTTTATTGTAGATTTCGGGGGGGGGGTATTTATTTATTGCTTTTCTGCACATAGAGTTAGAATAATTTTAGATAGAATATGAAGTACAACTTCAGGTATGTATTTGTCGCTAGAAGACTACCTGTTTCACATAGAACAAAGGGAGGAGAAGGTTATTAATTGATAGAGATACCTTTGTATTTGTAGGAGGCTTCCATCTCCTATTACAATCATAAAATAATCATAAATATTCTTTTTATCTTCTCCTTAGATTATGATTATTCATTAATGAGTTATCCATAACAAAAGGATCGCGTAAAATTTGGTAAAAATCAGAAACATGAGCAATCTTAAGTTGTATTGTAATTCAGAAAACTAACAAACAAACAAACAACAAAAAAAAACTAGAATTTATGAATGATGCACAAAATTCAAGAATAATTATGCAATCGCTATAGATTCGTAAAATTCTTGTCATTCACGACAGATGTGACTTCCACCATATCAATGCTCCTGTTCATTTTTCATTGCATTCGCATCGTGTCTTGCAAAACATTGTGCGATTTTCTTCTATTTAATCATTTTCATTCACTATCCATACTCCTGCTATCTAGAAGCTTCGTACTTTTTGATTCCTTAAATGAAAATCTAGTTGAAAAGACATCATTTTAATGGGAATCACTGGATTTGAAATGTTATCTCTCGGTCAGAGTTCCAGTGCTGATTTCAGATATTGAAATATCTGAAATTAACAGTGGAGAAAACTACTTTGAAAAGGACAACATTGGTTTCTGTTGCATGAGTTAAAATGTTTAGAAATTCTCAAAACATTTCGATTGTATAAGTATGGAACCGACAGATTAATAAGCTTTAAAACCTGCTCGCTTTGAAATGCTACTGACCTATTAGTTTGATGAAAGCTTTTGCAAAAGCATACGATAAATATATTAAAAGTATTTCGGTTGATATTAAGCTCTTTTTTATATCAAAATTTCATAGTTAATTCTTTCACATCAAACTTTCGTACCTAACTGTTTTACATCATTGTTTTAAATCAAAATTTCGTAGCTAATTGTTTCGTATCAAAATCTCGTATTAATTGTTTAGTAGTCTGTTATTAATGGGCCCTTTAAGTGCCCATTAATAACAGACTAAGAGCAAATTTAACATTAAAAAAAGCTTACATTTCATCATACAGAAATAATGATGTATTTCTGAATTTCGCAGTTGTTTCGAAATGAAAAAAAAAAAAAAAAAAGCTGATAAACCGCTTGAGGGTAAAATGCTTTATAGTCGACAGTGACTGGTAACCTCCTTGGAAACGAAAATCAGTAAGAATGTGATAAGAAGGATAAAGCTGTGTGCAGTGGGATAGGATGTAAGATTTCGTAAAAAAAAAAAAAACTTAAATTCCTTCTCTGACCGTTGCCTTAAATGCCACCGCCGCTGACAATGTGTCGATCTGTTGCATTATGCATAGCGAATATTTTAGAGTTCACTTAAGTTTAGGAAAGTTAAGACACTTATTTCTGAATAAATTTAAGATTTAATGTCTGGTGTTTCTCGGCGATTTTCTTATGCCGTGTTGGCACACCCTGTTCGGGAGAAAAATTCTTCACAGCTTTTACTTATTTGTGTTTAACTAATGAAAATGTAAATGGTTAGCAATGTTAAGCCCTAAAATTAAATCTGATGCCTTCGTTTTTTTTTAAATCTCCATAGCGTTGCCCAGGAGTTTCCAATAGCCGTATTAATACATAATATTTTCTTTAAAATATGTAATTAATTTTATTAGTTCATTTACACTTCAAAAAAAAAGTTAAAAAATTCATATCAAAAACACAATCTATTTCCTGATTGTTTTATCTTCCGAGTTTTATTCTGGTTTTCTTTCTTACTCAGCAGACTAATGCGATTTAAATCGTGTAAATGATACAAAGAGAGCATTACATATGAGAAGTTTAACAAATAAGAACGAAAAGAAAATCAGAACGAAAAACGGAACTTTTTTTTCAGATCTCGTGACAATTTCAAAGGAAAAATTAAATCCTTAAACCTACTCCCAGAAATATAACCATTCCAGAAATTGATCGCCGTGTTAAAAATATCTTTAACAAATTAGGGCATTCTTAAAGTTGTCAGATTGAAAATCATTTCAACTACACTGAAAAAATTAGGAAGCTTGCATTTTGCTGTCAAACACAGATTTCTCGAAGTAAAATGTCTGCTGTAGAACACCCCGAGAAGATTAAGATTAAGTATCATAACCACAAGTAACGTCTTCAGGTAATACAACATGTACGTACTGCATTTCGTGCTGTGAATCATAGTACATACTTACGTACTAAGATTCACACAACGAAATACAGAAAGACAGACAGTAAATGATGCAGAATAGATGGATGGATTGATAGATGATCCCTCTCTTCTCCTCTTCAAATAAATACTGCAACAAAACACTCTGATCATCATATAATATTGTGTGACTTTATTACGCCTTTCTGTTATACAATCTGCTGAGTTGAGAAAATAGCGGATGCTTCATTTTTTATTATATCAGAATTCGAACAACCATAAGGTTAGGGAAAAAGAAAAAATTCTACTAATGTGTTTTCTGAAGAGCTAGAAGGCGGTTAGGAAAATAGTGCGAAGCAGACTGGTTCAAAGAACAGAAGTAGGTAAAATGAAAGAGGAAGTTTAGAAATTAATTGGCAAATTTGAAGACTGAAATGTGTGTGCTTATTAATCAACACCTGTTTATCTTTTTACGGTAGATGAATGATGGTGGACAGTTCGGTGCAGTAGCATCCATGAAAACACCTACAAAAAAGGCATAAAGGAGAGCCAACCTTACTGAGAAAGCGACGGATTGTTGCCTCTGTCTAGTTGCCTCTGCCTTTGTCTAACAGCTGCCTCTGTTTAGCAGGAAAAACCTGCTAGACAGAGGCAACTGTTAACTGGATGGCTTTCTTCTGGTATTCAAACAAGCTGGGCCAATTTGGTATTCAAACAAGCTGGGCCAATGATGAAATGTTTCATTACATGGAAGGCATGGAGAGAACACAAGGCATCCATGGAAGTTAAATTTGTTCTCAGCCAAGAAGGGGGTAAGAGCTAGGTTTCTCTCACAGAGAGCAGTGAGTGAGTGGAATAATTCGCCCTTGGAGATAGTTAGTGCATCTAGTGTAAATGAATTTAAGGGAAGGTATGATACCTGGGTTGGGTAATTTACAGCCTCCCTCGATGAGTCCTTGACTCCCTCGAGGTCTCGGATAATAATAATAATAATAATAATAATAATAATAATAATAATAATAATAATTGCAATGCTGAAACGAACGTTCACATGTAAAGATAAGGATGTTATTTTGCCTCTTTACAAGGCCTTGATAAGAAGACCTCACTCGGACTATTGTGCGCAGGTCTGGTCTCCTGGTTTCCGATGTGATTCTGATATTGGAAAGAGTGCAAAGGAGAGTGTTAAAAATGATATCAGGACTGTGGAATGCTAATTATTAGGGCAGATTGAGAATTTGGAGACTACAGACACTAGCAAACAGTAGAAAGAGGGGTGATATGATTGAGACTTACAAACTTCTGGAAGGGTCTTACAGGATCTCAATTGATGGAAATTTTCAATTAATGGAGGGTGGGGAAAGGACGAGAGAGCATCCTTGGAAGCTGAGAATGAAGGCTGCTAAGAAGGGAGTGATGGATACATTTTTCTCTCAGAGGGTGGCGAAAGTTTGGAATGGATTCCCATTGAATGTGCAATCAGTGTGAATGAATTCAAGAATAAGCATGATAGCTGGTGTGTGTAGTATGTGGCCTCCCTCGATGAGTCTGACTCCCTGGAGGTCTCTCTTTTTTTTATTGTTCTTTCAAATATTTACATATGTACAATGATCATCTATTCAGTATATTATTTTACAAGGTTCAGCACTTTGTACTACATATAATGAGATTTAAATTGTAATGCTGATAACAGTTATATATATATATATATATATATATATATATATATATATATATACATAACAATCATAATAATAATTTACAATTATATTGTTCAGAGTTACAGAAGTTGTATAATATTACATGTTGTTTTTGGTTTACTTATTTTTTTTTTTTTTTCAAGTTTGAAAAGGTGTGATTATACAACAGTATTTACTCATATGCAATCTAAATATTATGTTTCCTTATTCTCATAAATATACGGTGTAAACTCATGATTTACTTTTAAAAGATTTTTTTTTACATTGCATACATTTGTTACAATTATTATATACGTTACATTACTTACATTTGTTTACATGTGATACATTACTTACATTTGTTTACATGTGATACATTACTTACATTTGTTTACATGTGATATTTACATTACGTACATTGGTTTACATATAATACATACATTACATACATTGGTTCTCACGTGATACGTACATTACATGCATTTTGTTACATATGATACATCTTGGATGAGAACTAATTTCTTTGCTTTCATCCTCGAAGCTTATATGTAAGCTTATCTGAGGATGACACCAGTTGATTATTATTTATTGTTTTTTTTTTTTTTGCTGTGTTGGGAAGCTACGAAATCTGTGATTGAGAAATTCGCGCGCGTGCACGCACGCACGCACGCGCACACACACACACACACACACACACACACACACACACACACACACACACACACACACACACACACACACACACACACACACACACACACACACACACACACACACACACACACACACACACACACACAGTCTGGGATGTAGAAGTTTCGCGTGGCCTTTCCGTAGTGATTATTGTATTTATATGTGATATAATTAGTAGTCTGAGGTCTTGTTATATGGTATGTATTTCTAACTGTCCTGTAGTTGGCATCGAAATAATGTTTCAGCAAGGCTGCATGGTGACATAAATATTTTGTTGTCAGTATTTTGTGTTCTGCCATTGCAATGTTTATAAGGTCGTGATTTTCTCTTTGTTCCCAAAAGATCAGTTTTGTCATTTTGTACTGTAGCGACATTAATTTATTAATTTGTAGGGTGCACAGAAAGCATACGTTGTTACAGCGTATCTTAGTATATTTTGGCATAGTGCTTTGTATATTAGGGTTTTTAGGCGTATGGGAACTATGTCTTTTAACCTGTAGAGTTTGCCACTTATTCTTCGGAGATGGTTTATGTTTTGTTGTGTAGATGGTTTATGTGGCTATTCCAGTTCATATCTGCATCGAAGTAAATTCCAAGGCATCGTATTGTTTCAACCTGAGTGACTGTAGTGGTTTTGCTGTTCTGTGTGTTTTTTTTGTTGGAAAGTGGATGTTGGATGGTTATATATTTGTTATAAACTGGTCGAGTCAGTGGATTTCTGAACATCATTAATTTTGTCTTTTCTGAGTTTAGGTGTATGGAGTTTTTTGTGAGCGAGTCTATGATCAGATTTATATCATGTTGCATATTTGTTTGGGCTTAATAATAATAATAAAAAATAAATAAAAAAAATTTTTTTTTTGATAATAATAATAATAATAATAATAATAATAATAATAATAATAATAATTTATTTATCGTCTACATACAGCATTTACTGCATGACTAAAACGCTTCTAGAATATTCCACAATTCTTAGTGGATTCTTTGCTGTTCTTTCCAAATTGGCTAGAGATCCGTGATGGTCATGTTACATCCTATTGCGGGGCAAAGTCCTCTCCCAATTTACTCCACTCGCACCTCTCTTACTTGCTGTCCTCATCCAGATTTTGCCTGCTGTTCCTTTGATTTCAACTCTCCACGTCATCCTCCGCCTTGTTTTGATTCTCTCTCTCTCTGGGAATTCAAACCGTACTAAGGGCAGGCGACCTGTTGTTCTTCAAGAGATGCAGTAAAAATTATGAAGTAGAACACACACTGCAATATAAATAATTTCAGACATATATAACTGGTTTACTTTCTTACTTTCTTTTTCTTTTCTTCTTTTTTTTTCTAGCACTTGTTCTTTAGCCTCTCTCTCTCTCTCTCTCTCTCTCTCTCTCTCTCTCTCTCTCTCTCTCTCTCTCTCGCTCTCTCTCCCTCTCTCTCTCTCTCTGCAAGACAGAATATTGTAGGCGTGATTCTCCTACACCATGCAGATCATTTCATATTTCTATTTCGGGGACGCCTCCCCTTAGGGTATTGACACTAAAACGAATTATATTTAATATTACTTACTAGACGCACGCTGTTCAAAAATGCAAAATCAGTTGGAATTTCGGTCTTGACGAAAGTATTTTTGATTTTTTATCAGAACCTCAATTCCTTTTGCATTACGTGACATACTTATGATAGAGGTACGTTGTAAATCTTTCCACTAAACCTAAAAGGTTTAGCTTTTCAAGTAAAACGCGAATATCCAGATTTACGGAATCAAACAAAAAAGGATCTGAATAGCTTTGGATTACGTGGACCTTTACGTTTCTACATCCCTCTGAATATAAAATACTGTTGAAAAGAAGGAATCTTAGTGATTATGGATAAGAAATTGTGAGGGTAGTGCATCGGTCTAGTGGGATTTCTTTAAGTTATAAATTCCACAGCTAAAGGTAACCAAGTAGAATAGAGTCTCGGTTAAACTAGTCTTAGTCATCCGATTATAAAACCTTAGACACAAAACATTTTACCGTGAAATTAAAGAAGAAAAAACTCCCGAAACCGGATCAAAAGAATTTTTGATCCGGTTTCGGGAGTTTTTTCTTCTTAAAATCAATCAAGAATACCGTTGAGCGTTATGCAGTTTTCGATTGGAAGCAGGAGAATTAGATCGTGTATAATATAATCTGCAACTTGATTTGATTTGTTTATTGTTTTATTGATTTATTCAATTAACATGTATTTGAATTACCATCTTCTTCTTCTTCTTGAGTATTCTGCAATGAGAAGATTCTTCAGAAACTTTTCTTCCACTCTCTTCTGTTCTGAGCCCTCTCTTTCAAGGTTGTGTACCCATCTCCATTCAGCATGTCATCTAGCATTGTTGTTTTCCTTACTCTTCCTCTGGGTCTTTGTCCGTCTGTTTTTCCTTCGATTGCATCTCTGATGAATCCATTCCCTCTCAGAATATGTCAGATCCAGTTTCCCCTGCTTCTTTTTACCCTCCTTAACAGACTTCTTTCTTCTTATACTCTTTTTAAGACCTCTTCATTAGTAATTTTATCTGTCCATTTGATTTTTTCCATCCTTCTCCAAATCCACATCTCAAAGCTTTCCAAAATCTTAATTTCTTCTTTCTTCAATGTCAAAGTTTCAGCTGCATAGGGGGCAACACTCCACACATAATATTTTATTAGTCTCTTCTTTAGATTTCTATCCATTTTACTTCTGAATAAATTCTATTTTCTATTAAAGGCGTCTCTTCCCATCTCTATTCTTGCTTTTATGTCACTTTTACATCTACCATCACTGCTAATAACACTTCCTAGAAATGTCTTTACTTGAGTCAATTTTCCCCCATTAATTTGATATATGGATATCAAATTAATGGGGAAAAATTTGCCTCTTTCCTTGCTATTTTCATTACCTTTGTTTTTCTGATGTTAATTTTCATTCCATAATTGATATAGGATTCCAGTCGATATCCAATGATACCTGGTTCTGTTGTACCATATCTGTCTCTCTCCATGGCAGTTTGTCCCATATATAATATATATATTTATTTTGTATTTTCATATCTGATGAAATTCTGACATTGAATACAAAGTCGCAACAGTGCAATTGGGTTGTCCACGAAATAATTTGGATGTTTACAGGATTATGAGTCGCATAAGGAATTGCTAGCGACCCCTAACTCAGTTCATAATGGCTATGCTATTTGGGTATAACAAAAATTTTAAATCTCATCTAGATGAAAGGAGTTCTGTAAGGATTTGTGATCTAAAAGTGACATACAAAGGTGACAAACAGCTGGCCAAACAGGCGATGTGCTCAGCGAATTCTAACAGACAAACAAATTCGTCGACAAGATGTCACCTGGTTTCGTATTGTCTTATCGTTAATTACGTTTATATGATACTGAAGGTCCATGATAAGCCATTGAGACTAATATACGAGGTGTGGCTATTAAATAACGAGACAGGTTGGAAAAATGTGGTTTATTGTTAAAATTGTACAACTTAATTGTTATTCCCTTCAACATACTCCCCTCCTCTATCTTTACCCTTTACAAATTTTCCATGGTTGGAAGCAATGCTGCATGTCATCACGTGTTATCTGTTTTAGTAGCGCTGCCGTTTTCTCCTTTACCTCATCCACTGACTGAAAAATGGGTGTCCTTCAGTGCGGATTTCAACTTTGGAAAAAGGTAAAAGTCGCAAGTCCGACGAGTAAGGTGGATCGTCCAACATTGGGATCTTCTTATCAGCCAGATACTGCTTTACAGACAGCGCACTGTGGGCTGGAGCTTGTCCTGATGGAGAATCCAAGCGTTGTTCTTCCACAGATCGAGTCCCTTCTTCCTCACTCGTTCTCTCAGTTTGGCCAGAACCTCAAGGTAATAATGTTGGTTAACTGGCTGACCCTCTGGTACCCATCCAGTCATTACCACGCCATTGATATATATATATATATATATATATATATATATATATATATATATATATATATATATATATATATATATATATATATATATATATATATATATATATATATATATATATATATAGAGAGAGAGAGAGAGAGAGAGAGAGATTTTCTGCAGATTTCTAGATTATTAAAGTTTTAGCAAAAGTAATAATGACACTACATACAGAATGTAAATAGATTGTAATCCATGTTTTGTTTCTTTATCAATTTTGCGTTTATGTTCATTCTTTCTGTGTTTTGGAGAGGAGAAAAGAAACTAATATGGAAAATAAAACAAAAGCAGATCACCATAATTCTTTTCAAATGCAAATTCTGCTTCTTTTTTTCCCCACTGCAATGTTCAACAGAAGCATCTGCCTGCCTATTCTCAGTAACAAGGACTGCAGTTACACGCTTGAAAAGTAATTCGAACTTATCCGAGAAAGTAGGTTACCCACACTGATGAGTCACTCAAATGATCGTGTTCTCTACGTAAACTAATCCGCAGGTGTTGATAGATTGCAGACGTCCAATCACAGCAACTCTTTGGATTTCATTCATACCGTCAATGAAAGAATTTGGGGGAAAACTAAGAAACTTCTCCGATGTTGAACTAAGAATGTATTTCTGAATAATCACAACAATTCTTTTAGATAAGCTGGTTTAATCAACTGATTATTTTTGGTCTTGATTTGTTTCGTTTCTTTTCTTAACTTTTTCCAATAAAATGGTTGGATGCAAAATATTACAATGTCTGGATATCTTTTACTACTTACTTTCAAATATTTTCGGTAAATTATGATATGTCTCTTTAAAGAAAAAAAAATGAGATAATCGACAAAAATTAGTAAAAATCTAAATTTCATTAAAATCAGTCATACTTTCAAAATATACCCCGGCTACTAAATTTGATTAAAAAGAAAATCAATCAGTTATTATATTGTTATAAGAATATGGAGGAACTCATAGATAGAACAATCCTGATTGATATCACCTGTTTTGCAAAATGAAGAAAGCAGCTATGCCTTTCACTGTATAGAAAGAAATAAGAATAAGAAAAATTCTTAAACTATAATATACTACTTGAAATATTAAAAAATCTTTCAATATTCTCATTTTTTAAAAATTAAATTTAAATTTCTTTAAACACCATTTATTTTTTATTATTTTCATTTTAAATAACACAAGTGCGAAATTAATATGCAATATGGTGAGATGTGGTGATTGATTCATTCAATCCAATACCCCTTGGAGGGTAATGAATGGCAATGCTGTAGCCAATGAAGTTCTAACTGAGGCTCGGCTATTGCTGTTACACTCCTGCCATGATCAGAGCTTTCATTGCTCAATAACACCTTATCCATACACTGTCCTCTACAGATAACGGGGAAGATGAAAAGCATTCTTGCTTCGCCCCTTTAAGCCAGTCCTTATAAGGAAATATGCAATATGCATTACGTGAAAATATGTATTGCAATATTGCATTACATGATGGATTACTTTCTTGTTTCGTTTTCCTGTATGTATATTAATTTATATGAGCCAAATAAATTTGGTTCATGTAATACAATATAATGCAATATTTACTTGGCTCATATTTTGGTTCATGTAATGCAATATGCATTTCATGTTGGATTACTTTCTTGTTTCGTTTTCCTGTAAAATTTAATTTAATTTCTTAAAATTCAATTTTTTCATAAGCAAAAAAAAAAAAAGCAGTGTGACCTTAAATATCTGGTCAATGTGTGATATGTTCCAGTATTCTCTGGAATTGCAAGTTTCTAACCGTAAATTATACATAATTAAGTGTATAGAATTTCATATTCCTCATAAAATAAGCCTCTCAGTAGAAAGGTTTTGAGTAGTACAAGCAGTACCTAAGGAAAGGAGTGTAATCCTGGAGTCAAAATAATTTACTAATAATGGGTATGCAATGCTTACCGAAGTTTTTTGAAAACAGTTCATTAAAATAATTTTATGCTATTAAACTGCTAATAATATCGCTACTGAGTGCGATACATTTCTTCTCCATATGTGAAATCAGAATAAAAGATTTTACTTGTTTCTCATTGGTTCTGGATTTTTGTTTACCTACCAAAAGATTTTTTATTAATTACTTTATATTCTCTACTTTTGGATGCTACCTACTTAATATTTAATGAAATGAGTGAATAATAGAATGATGGAGACAATTCATCTTCTTTCAGATACTGAGCTAGCGATTAATTGCATTCCAGTCCTTCATGGAAAACCAATTAACAGAATTATGTGAATTACAAAATAATGAATATTTATTTATGGCAATTGGGAACTGAAGCTGAACACACCTAAACACTTCTTCAAATAATACTACTCGCAGATATATTTATTGCATGGTAGGTGATGTCTCACACCTTTAATTGCGATCCCACATTAGTAGGGTCCTAACTGGAATCGGAGAAAGAAAGAAACATAAATGAAAAAAAAAAATCTTAAACTGTAATATACTACTCGAAATATTATAAAAATCTTTCAACATTCTCTGTTTTTTTAATTAAATTTAAATTTCTTTAAACACCATTCGTTTTTAATTATTTTAATTTTATATAATAATAATGCGAACTTTTGGGTGACTTTGAGGTGAGATTCAGTGATTAATACTTTTGGATGGAAATGCTGTAGCCAATGAAGTTCTAACTGAGGCTTGGCCATTGCTGTTACCCTCCTGCATTGATCAGAGCTTTAATAGCTCAATAACACCTTATCCCTACACTGTCCTCTACAGATAACGGGGAAGATGAAAAGCATTCTTACTTCGCCCCTTTAAGCCAGTCCTTATAAGGACTATAAGGATATATATAATGTCCCTAGAAGATTAATCGACCGTGAGATCCGGTGATTAATACCCTTGGAGGGTAATGGATGGCAATGCTGTAGCCAATGAAGTTCTAACTGCAGCTCGGCTATTGCCATGATCAGAGCTTTAATAGCTCAATATATAATGTCCCTAGAAGATTAATCGACCGTGAAATGCGTTGATTACGACCCTTGGAGGGTAATGGATGGGAGTGCTGTAGCCAATGCAGTTCTAACTGAGGATCGGCTATTGCTGTTACCCTCTTGCCATGATCAGAGCTTTAATAGTTCAATAAAACCTTATCCCTACACTGTCCTCTACAGATAACGGGGAAGATGAAAAGCATTCTTGCTTCGCCCCTTTTAGCCAGTCCTTATAAGGATAAATATATAATGTTCCTAATGAAAACCTCAAAATTAAAGCATTTAGCACACAGACATGTAGTAGATAAGGTACAGTTTTAACAAACTTCTCCAAGCACCAGCCATTGTCATTGACGACTTTGAGAGCTGCTTGAGGCATCTTGAAGCAGAGATCTACCTTCAGCAGTATGGTATATTTGCATCGATAAATGTTTCATGCATAATTTCTATGTTTCCACTTTTCTTTTTGAATAATTCGTGTACATTTGTGGGTTATTTAAAATATTGCTTGCATTTTTTTATTATTTAAGCAGCCGGCATCTGTTTATCGTTATTTGTGTTCAACAGTGTGAACACAGCATGCTGAATACCTACCTTCAGGTTAGATAGTTCAATCAGTGGGCGATGACAGCGTTAGATAAAGCCTGAAATTGAGATTTTAACGCTCTTAATTTAGAACCATTGAGCAGAAGGAAGATGTTCTGATAATGGCATTGCTAAATGGAGTTACTCCTAAATCGGAATAGTGGTTGTAATCAATAACAACGATATGGACGGAACCATCCTACTATGTTTTATTATTTGATGCAAGTCTTACTAAATTTTGATAATAGAATTTAGATGAACACCCAATTTTTTTTTCATTTTCTAATTTATTAGTATATCAAATAATTTCTTTATTTTGAAATAATGCGATAAATAAATTATTTTCAAAAATAAATGTTCTAATTTTCGCATGAATAGCGATTGAGATAAACAGTAACATTATTTAAAATATTTCTTGTCTTTCACCGATTCTAAAACTTCCGACAATACTAAAAACATTCATCTATGAGAAGAATTTACAAATCTGTTGATTAGTCGAAAAAAATTCACACCTCGAAAATCTATACTATCGACTATAAAATTTGCCATTCTTGTGACTTTTAAATATTCACAAAAAAGTTCAAGTCAAGAAACTTGTAGTGCTTTATTACGCAAACTCTCCTGGGGTCTGTATACCTGCATGGAATTATGCAACTGCTTGGCCTGGAGCTGTGGGACTCCATTCAAGTCCATCAACGTCAAATGAGTATAGATTTTCAAGATACGCAGTACATACGAAACTTTGTGTTATATATTTAATGCTAAGGTAATATAAGAAATCGTATGTTTGTGCATAGAAACCATACGTTTTTGTGCATACGTGCAAGCCGGTAGTAACAACTGTTCCATATTCGGTTTCTAATGCTGGATTTTATTTAAAACTTAGCCCATGCACGGTAATAACTAATGTACTATAACATTCACCCATTTTGTAGTTAAAGTCCACATAAAAAGTGATTCACATATCAGACTATGCAGATAAAATTAACTTCCCTATCATAGCATTAATTAGGCTTATACGAAACGAAGTTATTTGGTAGGAATAAGCCATTGAGCTCACATGATAAATGGAAAATGTGATGATGATGTTGAATAAACAATTCTTCACCAGGTCAGTTACTGCTCTTATAAAAATCAACCTTCACTAGCATACCAAAGAGGATACAACTTATAAGAAAACAGAAACATTTAGCTTAAAGAGCGTGTGGCAATGATGCTTTGTGAATGACATTCCTATCATTGATGGTAAGTACAAAGACAGCAAGCGAGCATTCTCAGCCATAATTACATGCAGATGTTTCATATCAGATGGAAGAATCAAGTACCGGTGTGGGTCAAGATTCTAAACCTCAAGTTTTTCGATAAAATTTAATATCTATGTTTCCACATTTCGTCAAAATCTGTCAAGTAGTTCACTAAACAAAAATGAAACTCATTTAAGGGGGTACTCGTAAACTGCATGTTGCACATGAAAACAGGACTCACTACACAATCCAGGGAAGTTATACAGTTGATGAAATAATTATATATTCATTTCATGTTATTTATTGTTCCATTTCTAAAGTGGATTAAGAGAACAACGAGTTGAATTCAAGGGTTGACTCATTTCCTAGAGGGTTAACTAATCGAAATTTGAAGCGGTTTGAAGCAGTGTTATCTCATAATAGGCGGTCCTCACGGTTTCGAACAGCTATTGTACTTCTGTTCGGGTTAATTCACGCAGTTCTTACGGAAAATAGAGAGAGAGAGAGAGAGAGAGAGAGAGAGAGAGAGAGAGATCGCCTTCGAAGACACTTTTAATTAAGACTTTGGTCTCCAACCACAACATTAACATCCGAGTGCATGTTCTGCCCTTCGTAAGGGTGGCGCAATTATGCAAGGTATCTCTAGTTACAGTTTAGGTCCGGCTAGCACTTAAAATAATAACAAAATTGCTGACACGTGATTCAGATTTTCGCTGTTACTGAGGTGGCTAAATAAGGCAAAATTAACCACGCCAGTCTTCTTCGCTTGTATTCCTTAATTTCATTAGTTGCGGCAGCAAACTAACTCATTAGCTTAGGTGCTGTCCACCAAAGAGTATAGAAAGAGCACGTTCGTATAAACATCCGGTCTCTATTACATCAAGGTCTCTTCTACTTATCCAACCATTAAATTTTCCACGCAAAGATCGCATTCAGTGATGGGCTAAATGAAGCGATTTCATTATTTGGGTGCTTTTGTTGTAAAGAACAAACGTAAATGACTCGTGTGAAGATATAACGAAAATTTACTTCCTGTTATGCGTTATGTTTGTATTTCCACGCACCTTTTATAAGTTCTTCTGAAATAGTTTTGATTTATCTCGAACTCAAGATTCAAATCTGAATTAAGAATTTCTAGAATTGAAAATCTGTCAGTGGGTGATCACAAAAATTACTTTGAATAAGTGCTCGTATTTTGATGCGTGTATCTATAAAGGCTTGGTTGGATTGCTAATATTTATCGAACCATTTTAGTAATTACTGAAGAAGTAAAACTTGGAAGGTTATTCGAGTTATTGCCGGGTTGGTTTGTAGCGATAATTCCTCGTTCATCACTGAATATTGCCGTTTGCTACAGCTAATACTTTCCTGATAGAGTAATAGTATTGGTGAATGTGCACACCACATAAATTCACGGTTATTTCTTAAGGGACTTGCCTAAAAGGTAGCGTATAAGAATTATCGACGTATCGTTAGATAAACGATGGTAGACAACGCAGTTACTTTGTCGAGATATCATTTAAAATGCACTATGTGCTTTCATGGAAAATTTTAACAGTTATTTTAATACGTATACTCACTTCAAACTAGAATCGTTTTTTTTTTCTTTTACTTAAAAGAGACTGACATTAACACTCTATAATAAGTAACACTTTTTATTATATACCATGAGTTACTATGTTTCTTGGAACCGGAATCTGTTCTGTATTTAATTTATCAAAAAGTGAAACCCCATCGTTAACAGAGGAAATATCTGTGTCACCAAAGGTCATGAAATAGATAAGGACATTATGTAAACAAATACCGTAAATTGTGTGCATTGTACGTGGGGATTAGAACGATCATTAAGCAGAAATCAGCTCAATAAGCGTATTAACAAATACAAATAAAAACTGAGATCTCTTCATGGAAGGATTGGACGAGTTATCTTTTGGTTTCATCATTTTTAAGCATAGCATGTTGAGAAGCAAAAGGCTTCTAAACAGCTGCATGGCTATCAATTCAACTTTCCGATATTCGCCATCCAGTCAGACAAGAACATCCACTTGACACGCGACAATCGCTCCGTACTGCGCGGTGTAGACACAATGACTCGATTTCGAAAACTTCAGTTCTCAAAAGGCTTTAAAGTTAGATCTTCGTCCGCAGTATCGCGACACAAAAATATTCCAATTAATCATTGCGCACATTGGATCCGATTTGTCGCATAACATTCCTTTTTTTTCTGTTTTTTCTCTTCTTTTGTTAAAACACTACAATTAATAGGTATCGTTCTCTGAAAAAAGTTTCGAGTCTAAAAAAAAACATAAATAAATAACGTTCAGAAAAATAAATGTCATCCTCTTTTTTTCCTTACAGTACTTTGCTCCGAAGACGAAGAACGGCTAGTCCGCGACTTGTTTCGGGATTACAACAAACTCATCCGACCTGTCGAAGTGATGAACAAGACGGTGGTGGTGCAGTTTGGATTGTCGTTTATCCAACTCATTAATGTGGTACGTTGTTTTTATCTGTTCTCTATTGGATTTTATTTACTGCGATTCCCTTTAAACATTGGACAATATAATCCCTCTCTCGACGCGCACGCGTGCGTGTGTGTGTGTGTGTGTGTGTGTGTGTGTGTGTGTGTGTGTGTGTGTGTGTGTGTGTGTGTGTGTGTGTGTGTGTGTGTGTGTGTGTGTGTGTGTGTGTGTGTGTGTGTGTGTGTGTGTGTGTGTGTGTGAGAATGTTCGGAAGAATGAATGTTGATGAGTAGAAAGAAAGATGGTCTATAACTGGCCTCGCTTATAAGTAACATAAGTGTAAGCAATGATACTTATAAGTAAAAAAAAAAAAGCTAATAGAATTTCAATATCTGAAAGTAAGAGAGAAAGAACAACAGCGCTTTATTTGCTAGAAGGAATGTATTAAAAATACATTTTTTCATTTTGTTATTTTTGCACGTTTAAAAATAAACAGGGACAAACATGCATAGAAGCGAAAGGATGGTGATGCAAATAATGTTCTCATGTGACTGCAAAATTTTCAATTTTTGTCTTTCAAATAAATGCAAGAAAAGTTAATTAGTTTGATGCGTGAGTAGATTACCACCAAAGGTTTTGTACACAACCTTAATGTTGCATTCGGTGGCAGCTCGTGGCTTGAAATCGTGGTGGTTCTGCAACTTTCGAAATATACATACACACTGTAAGTACAGTGTGTTTGGATAAAATATCAAAATTATGGTAAAAATTTAAAAAAAATTAAACATGAAACAATACTATTTATTATCTATAAAATTATACAGTTTGGTATAATTCAAAATTAATTAAAAATAAAATCCATTATCATAACTTCAATAATGTTCTAAAATAAAAACTACAACAAATGTTATGTCTTTAATTGTAATGTCCAAATATTTAAAGAGACGAAGTAAACACGATAAGCACTACGAATACTCATCTACTGGTGCAAACTGCATACAAACAACAGTGGAAGTGAGCGACGGACAGTGTCGCATTACGCTAATAGCTCGCATCTCACTATGACATGCATATATTCGCTCGCGTAGCAATATGACGCTGTGGTAAACACAGTGCCGCTAGCGTCCTTCGCCCTCTTAAGTGCTACAAGATGGATTTTTATTATTTTTTATACAAAATAAGAGAATTTTATAGGATTGTTGGTGATAAAATTAAATATTACAAGCAAATATAAATAAATTAATAAATATATTTATATATCGAGAAAAATTGGGAGTGCTGCAGTTCCGCAGTGCCTAGGCACGAGCCGCCCCTGGTTGCACGGAGAGGATAACGGAAACACGATCAGAGTGACCACCCAGCAAAAGTATTTTGTACCAACTTATGCAGGAAAAAAGGTACTAAATCTGAAAAAAAAGTACTAGATTTTTATTTGCTTTCGTTTCTCTCTATTTAGGGCATTTTACGATATTACTACCTTATCATCATAGATGAGCTCAATGTAAAACTGCTAAATTAACACATATAAGACAAATATGAAAAGAAATAAGTCAAATTCACCTCACTGTGGTCATCTATGAGTCCAAGAGCTTCAGCTGTCAATCATCAAAACAGAAGTCCCAATTGTAACTCTAGCACTTCACATGTGTATTAATTACCATATAATTTTTAGATTCGTGTAGTGTTTAAAATGATGTAACATTAAATTTTCAGTTACTTAATATGCTATTTGCATATATACATGGATTCCCACTCACAAGAAAAACACTGGAAGTATTTATTCATTATTTTTGGCAGATTTTGCTAAATTAATAAAGAAATTGAAACATGTTTCAATTTTTCTTTTGTCAAAAGGAGTCCATTCATCAAGGGAGTTTGTAGTTTAGTTGATTTCTTATTTTATTCTTCTTATTTATTATCACTGCTGAAAATATTCTTTCAGTTGCTGCTGATGAATGAGGGAGGCACAATACAGCTTTAATTAATGTTGCTAGGAAACATTTGTTCTCCTACAGCATTTTTCATTTCAAAAAATTTATTCTAAAAAAAAGAATGAATTCTTGACCTTTTTCGATGCTTCTACAGTCTTCCAAGTTGCCATTCTCTATCAAACTCTTCATAACGCCCCTAGATATACATTTTCTATGTCAAAAAACTGATCATTGTCGGCTGGATTTATCTTTTCAATGGGTCCAAATGATGCTCTGCACCAATAAAAGTTGGTTACTCATCTTATAAGTTTGCCACTTGTTTTCATTGTTGTAATGATCTTATAAGGCTCGAGAAGTCTTTGAATAGCTAAGAATATATTTTGCCAGTCGGAGTGCGTGAGTATTGGATCAGTGGGAAGAGAAGGTTAGCAAACAGTGAGAAGGGAAGAGGGAAAAAAAGAGAAATCATGCTTGTATCACTGAATGTGACATATGTCTAACTCTCATGTTGCTATTTTTATTATTCGGAAGGACGAAAGTACTGGATGTTTTGGTGAACTTACCAGAATACTAAAAATTTATAAAAAGTACTAGATCTAGTACGAAAGTACTAGTACTATAACTACGTTCTTGCAGAAACAAGTTTTTTTTTTTTTTTGGCTAGATGGGTGAAGCAAGAATTCTTTTCATATTCCCCGTTAACTGTAGAAGAAAATGTATGGATGGGGTGTTGACCTTATCCTTATAAGGACTGGCTTAAAGGGGCGAAGCAAGAATGCTTTTCATCTTCCCCGTTATCTGTAGAGGACAGTGTAGGGATAAGGTGTTTTGAGCTATTAAAGCTCTGATCATGGCAAGAGGGTAACAGCAATAGCCGAGCCTCAGTTAGAACTTCATTGGCTACAGCATTGCCATCCATTACCCTCCAAGGGTATTATTAATCACCGCATCTCACGGTCGATTAACTCCTCCTATAAGCTAATTTTAATTATAGTCTTTGAATATATCTACAGAAAAGGTATATAGGAAACACACTATTGTTTTAGTGAAAACTACAGTAGCAGAAAATTAATTATTTATTTCCTAGATTATTTTATTCTTTCACTTCTATTTTATATAAATATTTTGTTTTAATCTAAGCATAAACTCATTGGGTAATATACAAATGGACATATCTTTTCACGTAATTAAAAGTTCTTGTTTACAGATTGTGAAAGGAGTTGCCGGTAATCGAAGACCCAATAAAACAATAAACGAAACATATTTCCTTACGCATGGTTGCAGTCAGCTCTATCTTGACTCCTCTACGAGCGTTATACATAAAAGAATCGGAACATAACCGATGTCAGATTTTTTTTTTTTTTTTTTTTTGCTATACATGCTAGACATTGGTTCTTTCTTTGCTACGGGAAAGAAAGATGGTATCAACGAATATCTTGAAGAGATGAAACTGTTCCAGAGAACGTTTCGCTTAGGCTTGCGGTCTCTGAAAAAGGTACCGCAGAGTTTAACGTAGCGACAGACTGAAGAAATATACTAAAGGGAAATAGATGTTTTGTAGGTGCATTCAATTTGTGATTTTAATATACATAATGTAGTTCTCTAGTTGATTCCGCCCCTGTAATTTACAATTATCACTATTTCAAAGTAGTGCACGAGCTACTACAATGTGCGTGTTTTACTATTGAAAAGAGTGGTAGAAGTTTTGTATGTCGTACACTAGCATATTCTCTCATTCATAATTTTCCATAAAGGTTAATAATTCCCATGGAATTTCGATATCATTTAAAGCGATTTACACGTGTGTCTACGAAGCTCAGTCGGTTTCAACGACGACCCTCGGTTAGAAAGACCTGGGTTCAAATCCCCTTCAAGGACGCCACGAACTTTATCAGGTATTTTCCAGTGAATGTGAATTAGTCTGTCTTATACGGAGATAGCAGGGTTTTTCTTGCATACATTCGAGTTTCTCATACAGAAAAGGCAATTGACTTACGAAGTATATCTATAGGCACAGAGCTAATCACTTTATTCCGTAACCATGGTTACAAAATCCAAGGATAGAGAAGAAGAATTCACGGTGTAAATCAGAGTATTATATCATGTTTGTCAAATATGGCTCCCTCTCATATGAAAATGCTTAAGAAAACGACAAATATTTTGTTCCTCATAAATTCATTAACTTCTACGATTTTTATGATTGTCGTTACGTTCCCACTTTCGGTATATTTCTTATACAACTGAAACACATAAATATAATACTCACATTTCAGAAAATGTTCTCAATGTACGCCGATTAGAGTATCTTTACAAGATACTCTAATCGGCATTTTATGATAAACAGGATCGAAAATGGTGTGATAAACAGAAACCGTTCAAGTCAGTGTTAGGCATGGGGGGAAGAGCAGCTGATAGATGCTGACAAACGAAGGATTCTGAGGACCGCAAAGTCCACAAACGTTCTACAATTTCTCAAAGTTACGGCGAAGTTCTGTGGACAATGATGACGTCTTTCACCCACCTTATCTGAGGCTCAGGTGGGTGCCACCATTACACATAATTAGGACTGAAGGAAGGTCGACGCTATGGTAACAACAATACAAACCCATGTACCCCCCATCATGCCTGATCACAAAGCATGATGATGGCGGTGAGGAATATTTTTGTATTTTTAAGATCTCTTCATCTTAATAGATGGAGAGATGAGTGATCCAGCCTACCTGAACATCACTGCTGACAAAGTGCATTCCTGCATGTTTATGTCATTTACCCCGCAGAAGATCGAAACTCCAACTGAATAACGCACCATGCCGAAGGACGTTGTTCATTCTTGAATGGTTACGTAAGGGAAAATGTCAGCGAATTTACCTTAATGATGAGACCACCTTCCCTCAAACTCCCAAAGTCATGCTTAATGAGTATGTTCAAGAACAACATAAAACAGTCGGTGGAGGGGGATAGTTTGAAGGCTCAGTAATGTCTAATATGATTTCATGTAGGTATCGGTAAACATAAACTGGCAGCCCATAGAAGCCTTCACTTTTAAAACAACTAGTGTGTGCATCTGTCAAAAGTTACTAGTTCAATAAAGATCTGTTTTCAATGGGCAAGGAAGCATAAATCTAGTATAATCACTTGTTTCATGCATAGGCAAATGTATCCCTTGCATTAACCAGATATTATATGCGTGTACTGTCCAGTTATATTAACTGGGTAAATCCAATGTTCTCATAAGAAACAAGACAGAAACACATTTCATTCATTCAATTTCGAGAACTAATTTTGCTCTGAGCAATAATATAGCAGAAGTCCTTATTTTCAGGCTTATAGGCCAAGTGGTCTGTTCCGGACTCAATTCCATCTTTTTAAGGATCTTCCTCTGCATCGAGTACCTTTTGAGTGGTAATTTAGAATTTGTTTAGGTATTCTGCTTCTATTCATTCTGAGTACGTGTTCTTTCCATTTTTCTCTATAGCAAATCACTGTTTCATTTAGGGAGGGTGTAATTCCAAGTTTTTTTCTGATTTCGCTGCTTTTCATTTTGTCTATTATTGTGACTCCTTCAGTTCTGCGCAGAAATTTCATTTCGGATGATTAGTTACTAGTTCAATACAGATTTGTTTTCAATACAGATCAATACTGATCTGAACCAAATATGAATTTACATGAAGGTAACAAATAACTGACAGAAACATCCAGAGGAGCCAGTCATGTGCTACTTATATGGCATTTAAATAAAAAAAAACACATAACATGCAACGTCTTTTATAAATAAATCTTTTCATCTGCTTTTTTTATTGTCCATATCTCACTGCCATAAAGTGAGGTTGGTTTAGCAACTATTGTAAATTCTTATTCGTGTGTGTTTTTGTACATAATTGGATTTAAAAATTTTATTTGTAATGCCTGTTACTTTTAAAAAGTTTGATATCTTTGGTTCCATATCATCTTCATTTCATATGACATTGTGCAACCTAAATATTTGAATGTATTTACTTGCTCTGTTATTTTGTTGTTTATTACTATTTTGCTTCTTATTGGGTTAGCATCTTTGAAGGCCACGACTTTTGTTTTGTCTGTTGGTATTTCCATACGATATGTTTTTATCAGATTATTTAGACTGCATAAGGATTTTCGTAATTCATCTTCATTGTTTCCAAGGATTATTTGGTCATCAGCAAAAACAAGAGTAGCTAATCTGGTGTTAGCTACTCTTCTTTTTGCTAACACCAGATTAGCTACTCTTCTTTTTGCTGAGTAGAGTAGCTAATCTGGTGTTACGGTTTATCTTGAATCCTCCTTCATTAGTTATCTGCCATTCTTTTATGATTTTATCTATGTATATATTAAATAAAACCGATGAGAGATGGCAACCCTGACGTACTCCTCTGTTTATTGGTTTCCAGCTTGATGTTGAATTATTGAACTTCAATTTCTTGATGTACTTTCTCTTTATCCCATCCAGTGTTACACGAGCAATGGCTGACATGGCGCTCGTTTAGGATTTAGCTTGTACTTCGCAAAATGTCTAATAACTTTGATGTATGACCAAAGTTTGGTAGGGTAAGGACAGAGAATGAAGCCAGCAGATAGGGATTGTCCATTCTTGGACTTAAGAAAACAATGGAACACGTCTGAGAAATAAAGGAAGTCACTTACAGATAATATCATCCATGATTTGTATGAGTAAGACTTTTGGCACAATGGAATTAAAGGTTTTCAGAGAACGTTTGTTTCCTCTGAAATTGCATATTCAATAAGACTTGATCACGAATTCAAGACGCTTTAATATTCTTGTGTAGAAGTCAGGCATCGATGTTTTTTTCATTGTAATAGTTCTCAGTATGTTCATTTTGCATGTTAAACAATTTTGCTATAAAACTCTCCGTACTTTTTGCTATGTTTCGTTGTGAAAACCAAACTAGACAAAATTCTGGTTTTTGAGGGTGTGGTGTGGATGCATTTCAAGAATATCATTCAAGCGAGGTCTGCCACTTTTCTAAGTATGAGCCAAAGAATCTTGTCCAATAGATTGGGAGAAATTAAATCGAGTCTCAAAGCTTACAGTGAGAAATATATATTCCTCCCTTCTGCTGTTAAACAAATATAAATTACATGGAGCATTAGGGTGATCATCTAACCAACGGCATCGTCATTCTGCTGACTCCCACTGGTAATCTTCATGTCAGTTAACATTGTCATTTAAGTCAGTTCAGATTATTCAGATTTTGGCTAACATACATGAACAGTGTTCGCCGAATAATCTGAACTACCGAAAGAGTGATGGCAAAGTGATGAGAAAATGTATCATACGATACATTTTTGTAGATGTTAAATGAATGAGGTTGTATATTTGGTGCCATCATAGAAATTCTCGACCACAAGTAAACGAACGAAAAATATAATTTTCTTTCCATTATCGTAACACAATATGAAACATTTATTTCGGTAGTATAGAAATATTTACAATTTTGAATAATAGCATTTAAAATAATGATATTATTCCCAAATTCAGTAAATCTTGATGTTAGTTGTATTACTTCGCCGCGCAAGCTTAAGACGTCTTCTGTGTATACAAAAATAAAAACCTAAATGGAATGCTTATAAATGCATGCATTTATTAACAAATAAATATTACTTCTTTCTCAATTAATGAGCTTGAGCAGCAAGCATGGAGAATTCGCCCCTGATTCGAACCCAAGTATTTCCGCCAAATGATATCTTTACTTCCAAGGTTACGAAGACATTACTTTGCAAAATACTCGTTGGCTTACTGTTAATAAATGCAGTTTGGTTATGTCTAACGGGTATTTTTTTTCTCTTTGAGAATAATCACAAAAACTGGACTTAAAATATTAGGAACAAATTATAGAAATAAAGTGAAATTTGCTTCGGTTTCTGACACTCATCATCTGATAAGAAAACATTCGCAAGCCTCCCCCAGCCCATCAAAGAACAAGTCTCTTGGAGTAAACTCCCGAAACACGTTACAGAATTTGTTTACGACTTCATGCACATAAATATCAACTCTCAAAGCTTGTCTCATTTATTTCCACACTCTACGTGTTTCTCCAGAGCAAGAGTGTATCTGCAGAGCATGACAATCCAGAGAATTATTACCTCCCACCATAAACTATGTTCGCTCTACTAAGATCTCAAGAGTTACGACGCTAGCTGGCGCGCGCACACACACACACACACTACGGTCCGAAGAATGCATTTCTAAAATTCATGCCGTAGCGTGATTCGTTCTTGGAATGTTGCGGGAATTAAAATGACTTCCGTAATCTGTTTCATTTTTAATGAGTAAATGAACACGCGACGGGGAGTCAAGAAGATTTCGAGAAATCACGCATGCGTGAGAGGAAATTTCTGCAGAAAGGGACAGCTGAACAATTATACTTTATATGACCAGCTATCCCAAAGGCTTTTTTTTTGTTGTTTAGTTTACATGTGCACCAGATGAGGGATAATTTATTCATAGATGCTCTTGAATAATGCACAAAAGTCAAATTAAAACATAAAAGATCCATTTTTTTACCATTTAAATAAATAATACTCCAAAATGCATTTCTTCAATAAACGTACATGGTTAGATGCTAAAACTTTCATGAAAATTCATACGCAAAAGAATTTCCTAAATTAATTTATTTTTCCTTTGATTCGTTTAATTTAATTCATTTGTTGATAAATATATTTTCAAGAAATTGGCACTCTTTGGAATTGCTATACTGTAAATATATCCTCTCTATTTTGTATGCTGAATTAGAGGTTATTATGGATCCAACCGAACTTTATAACAGGGGCGAATTCTCCATGCTTGCTGCGCAAGCTCATTAATTGAGAAAGAAGTAATATTTATTTGTTAATAAATGCATGCATTTATAAGCATTCCATTTAGGCGTTTATTTTTGTAGACAGAAGACGTCTTAAGCTCCCGCGGCAATAATTGAGCTTTGCGTTGTGTATCGAAGGCCGATGCTTGCTTGTCTAGTCAAAGCTACCTTGGCTTGCTCGGTTGTAGGAGCTTCCAGGTCCTCGCAGCAGCACTGTGATTTCATGCGCGCGCATAGCCATTTCACGTCGTCTCACTCTGTTGCTTAAACACAGGCCGTACGCAGTCAACGTAGCTCTAGCCAGTGAGCTTCACCCTTTACAAGTGCGCGTGTTGCATGGGAAAATTAAGTTACAACCAACTTTTTATGACGATGTGATTGATCAGTTCATAAAGAAGAACCGTAGGGTAGAATTTGTATTCAAGTAGCTAAATTGAAAAAGATAGAATATCATTTGTAAAATAAATAAATGTTGTATTTGTATGATTAAATGTACATAAATTTCTAAATATATAGTTTTAAATGGTCAGTAATTCATTATTCCGCTAATCAGACTTCAATCACACCTCTCACTCCCTGAACGATAACAAGAGCAAGCGTGAATTTCAAGACCAGCATTCGCCTCTGGTTCGAAATCTGTCGAAGTGGGGTAGAACCATTACTTTTTATGGCAATTCCATTCACAAAAGTTTGTAAATTGTTTAAACGGTAAAAGATTTGTATTGTTACCTGTAAGACTACCACCACATTACTTAATGAAGGCCGCTGGTGGTTCACAAGGAGGGATATAAATCAGTCGTCATCTAAACACTTTCACAAACATTCACATCATAGTGGGAAGCAATCCCAACTCATTATTTGAATAGCAGAGATGATATCCGATCGATCATTGAAGCGAGCAAAGGATTTTCAACCAAAGGTGGGTTAGGTGTTTCGGACACTTGGCACCGAACAGGAATTTTCCTGCCAAAGGAAATGTCCTGCTGTGTATGTATTTACTGCCGAAAAATTGTAATCTTCGATATGAAAATACTCCTCAGACTTTTCGTTATCTGAAATAAATTTAATTAGCTCAGCCATTAAAATATTTTTGTGCTTATATAACGTTTCAGCACGGTACAGTTTCTGATACGCGGAGTTTTCTATGAAAATTTTCTTCTCTAATATAAATAAACCTGCAATCTGAATACAAACTTCAAATTGTATTAACAACAACACACTTCTATATGTATCTGTGAAACACACGGACAGCTCACGACGTTTATTGTAAACACTCTAACAACATGACATCTTTTTGAATATCATTTCGAGAATTTCGACAATAAAAAATGCATGTGTATGGAGCTCATTACAAAAGTGATAGATTTATTTTCTAATTGAATTAAATAAGGGACAGAGATTAATATGCAGTCTTTTTCTGAGGGAAGAAATATAAAAAAGGCTTCGTTCTCAGTGAGTTTTTTTCTCTTTTTTGTTTCATATTTCCTTTACAAACAAGTTGTCTGTTTGAATCCCACTGAAGACCAGAAAGTGTAAAAATGTCTTGGACAGCCAACTGAAGTCTTATTATTATTATTATTATTATTATTATTATTATTATTATTATTATTATTATTATTATTATTATTATTGTGAACTATACTTTCTGAAATCAGACTAATGAGAGAGGATAACGAAATAAAGTTTTTTCTCAGAGGTTTTAGGCAATTTTAATTCATCCAGCTTGTCATTCCACTGCTTCATCTCTCTGAGGATATTTTTGTCTGTACATACTCGTGTGTTCACGGCGAGAGCGTTGTCTATTTTGAGAGATGAATCACCCCATTTCCAACACCGCCCTCCCATACGAGACCAGCTAACTCGTGTTTAATTGAAAAGCCCTGATGTAGTGGTTCCCTCGAGTCACAGGCCGAATTCGATCCCAGGTCTTTCCAACCAAACGGCTTCATCGAAACCGATTAGGCTACATCAGGGCTAAAAGTATCTCTTTAGTAATCGCCTACCAGGGAAAAGAATTCCATTCACTCATAAGTGAAAAAAAAAACCCTCTTAACTCTCCTTCCATTACATTTCCAGATATTGAATTTGTATTTTCTTTCTCTCCGTTTCCACTTGAAATATCTTGGTTAGTTATCTGGTAAACCCCTCCTTGAACAAATTTCATTTAAACCATATCATCATCTCAGTCTATCTTCTTATGTGTGATATTCTCTATAAACAGCAGCACCTTGATACAATCGTCTAAAACTCCTCCTACATCTTACCAGTATTCCAGTAAAGCCAAACACTTCCCCTTTCCTATTTATCCAAGTGTTTCTCGTTATTTCGACAATCATTTGTGCTACCTTCAATACGTTCTTGGAATTTTAAGTCCCTGTTCACAATTACCCCAAAATGGTTTGCCTACTCCACAGATTTATACTATTACTCAGGCAGCTAACGTTGCCCACTTGCAATATATTTCCGAATTCAAAGTGCAAAAGCTTCTATTTACTCCATTGAATTAACATTTCTCGCTATTCTTCCAGCATCAGATACGTCATAATAGTTTTTTCCACCCATATCGTTATCATAAAACATTTGAATATCGTTTCCTAAATATATTTATCTTCTCTCCTCAACTGTCGTCATCGGACTGTATTTTCTAAATTTCTGTAATGAAACTAAATTACTCTAACAAGATCACTTTAACAAAAAAAAAATTATATAGACCCTTCTCAACTACCTAATCCTTTATCCTATTCTGAGTTTGTTTTAAACATTAAATTCCACTCTGAAAATGCAAACCTGTCTTTAAGCGAATGCTTCTGTTCCATCCCTGTACAACTAAATTAAGCATTGTGAAATCCTGAACACGTTCTCTCAGATTAGCGAAATCGCATCCATCCCAGGGCTCCATTCATATGAACATTACTTAATACATCAATCACGTCCATCTCATTCATTTGCAGTCTCCTCTCTTCTTCCTCTTCACTCCAAACAAAATCACTTTAACCATATGCAGTGGTTTAGTAAAATTATCATTAATCTATCTTTTATTTTTGGTGCTTTGTTTTGTCTTTATCCTTTACATCGAATGACTTAAGTATATTCTTTTGGAGAAAAAAAAGTTTAGAAAAAACGAAGTGAATATAAAATATCTCTCCTCTCCTGTGGGAATGATTATGCAATGGAGAGACCTGATAATTTCAAGAATTTTTAAATAAAAATCTATCTCCTTTTAGAAGGATGGAACATGAACTCGTGAATAAATGCAAGAATAAATGTTCGGGAAACTGAGTGAAAGCAAATATTTAGATATCTACAACCAGCTCAGTCAGTATACCTGGAACATTAATATGAACACTAAGACCACGAAAGAAAATTACTTCGCTCTGGGCGAAATTTGAGTAGAAATAGTCATTGGAAATATTTACCGAGAAAGCTGTTGACATGAAGAGTGACAAACACATCAAACGAACAACGTAGAAGAAATAAAAAAGAGATTGAAGGTCATAGAAAATACCGTAACCCGAATGAGAAAATTCCGAGTCACTTAGCTGTCTTCCATTGAATACTATAAAATATCCACAGTACCTTCGCCTTTAAAAGAGAATGATCCATGGAGTAAATTTGTAAATAACTTGTTTTGTATTAACTGCACTGCATTTTTTTGCATTAATAAATATAATGTAGCTGATCTCTTAATACTTACAGGACAATTTTGAAAGAGATGTGCTCTTTCAAAATTGATTGTCGAAAGAGATGTTCGCTTTCAAAATTGGTTTTTAAAAGAGATGTTCTCTTTCAAAATTTATTGTTGAAAGAGGTGTTTTCTTTAAAAAAAATTGCCCAATCACACATAATTGGAGTGTGATTGGGCAAAAAAAAAAGGATGAAATCTTTTTTTTTTTTTTTTAGGAAACTTCGATTACGCGATGATCTCCGTTTGAAAGTTATAATAGGTGTGACAAATTTTGATAGCTAGTTAAACAGTACGACTTCGCAAAATATCAAAATATAATAGTATAGTCCAACATTTGACTAACTTTCCCTTCCCTGTAGGTGCAATGCGGGAGGTGATTTTTAATTCTGACTGAAGTGCAATCAATACTGACATTTGCATCCTAATCGGAAAGGTTGTCATGTCTCACAACTTTATAGCCCACGCCCTACATAACGGATGTAGCTATGCATTCTACTTCGATCTGTCCTTGACTTCAAACTAATAGCGTGATCTTTTTGTTTGCCATTATCTTAGAAGGCCAAACTTTTTTTTACTAATGTAAAGAAAAGTAACTTATCGACTTAAAAATTTGCGAAGTTCAATCTTACTTCAGCTGATGGCTTATTTTAATATCCAGCGTTGTTGCCAAGAGCTGTAACAATCCCCCATTAAAAAGAATAATTAAATATGTCCATTAGACGGTAGAAAAAAAGAATTAATATTTTTATATTAATTTAATAATAATGATAATTGCTACATTATTGTTATTCTCTCAATGTATCTCCAGATTTTACTTCTACAGGATTTCAGGAAATATAAATCCAAATGTTGGATTGTTGGTTGATTTGGCAGTATATCCGCTCTCCAACCGGCAGGTAGCGGGTTCGAATCCCGCCACGGGCATGGATGTTTGTGAAAGTCTTTAAGTAGGTGATGAATTTCATCGCTCGGTGTGAGATCCTGCTTCCTGGAGGCCTGAAGTGGCTTAAAAAGTTCCCTGTTTGGTTTCTAGAGGAGGTTTCCGGAATCTCGGTAAAAAAATCAATAAAAAATACCAAAAATATATACTCGTAAATTCAATAAAGGTAGGAAAAAAATCCCTAACCCACTCATAGTACGAATGTACTTTAGGCTCAGAAATAAACCTTTCGTGGGTGGAAACATCAATGAATAGCTAAGGCTTGCTCAAAATTGCCTAAGCTGCTTCGATCTACATACAGAATGCTCTTGAATTCTTTTGTTCGGCACTCTGTGCATTCAGTTTCATTACTGGGATAAATTGGAAGTCTGATTTTTCAATAGAAATTCGGGAACTTTGCAAGAAACTGATCAAAATGAGAGACTTCCCAATACCTCATCATGCAATTCAAGTTAAAAGTACTCAGTTAGTTAGGTTTAATGCAGCCTACGTATATTATATTATATTATATTATATTATATTATATTATATTAGGGGGGCTCATTTGTATTAGGGGGGATCTGCCCCTCCCCTTGCGCCTGCGGCGCCCAACCCCTCGAGTTCCGGGCTGGTAAGCCGGTTCTCCTTCAATTCTGACGACTCGAGACATGAGACAACAGTGTGACAACAATGTGTTTGTCTCATGAAGGCAAACATATTGTTGGACGTTTCAAAACAATGAAGAGACAAAAAACGTGACATAAAAACGTTTCACATTTCGGCTTATCTTTTTATAGATATATAGAATATATTATATTAGGATCACATAAATGGAGTAATAGATAAATCCTGACCTTCAGTAGCTCAGTCGGTATAGACGAAACTCTTTGGTTGGAAAGCCCTGGATTCGATTCCTGTCCATGATGTGAGGAACTTTCATCTGCTCGCTTTCGATTAAAGGTGAGTTAGGCGGTCTTTTATGGGGGAGTACAGGTTTCTTCTCCCGGAAATTCGGGTTTTTCGTTCCTTAAAACAGGCACACAGGCCCGGTGAACAGACGCTGCTACAGTCAAAAAATACGTACTTAATCCCTCATTACGAGGGATCAACCAGTTCATAAGGGGCGGTCGAGAAACGGGGGGAACCTCACACGTATAAAATAAATCCTAACTTTTTTTTCAAATATATATCTGGCGGCTGTTGCTCGATTTGCAGCTCAGAATGTCGTCAGTTAAAAACAGTCACAGTGTCCTCCTGTAATCGAAATAAAACACAAATCGAAATCAGTAACGAACCCTATCAGTAAAATTAAACTGGATGTACGTCGCCTGCTTTATTTTTGTATTAAAAACCACTTTATTTTATTTTTATTTTATTCTTATATTTTCAACACTGAGAAAGATTAGGAGCATGAACAGATAGCATCAATGGTAATATCATATTAAAACGATGATATTAGGAAAGAACTTGACATTGTCAGCATCCGGAATGCGTTATCAGAGCTAATCGCAGGTGGTGTGATCACTTAGATATAATGGGAGAGGAAAGATTAGCAAAACAAGTGCGCTCTGCTAAGTTTGCAGGAAAAAGACTCAGAGGAAGACCAAGATATAGGTGGATTGATACGGTACAAAGTGCCTTAGACGACAGAAATATAAGATCTGATAATGTTGGAGTGTTGACAAATAACAGACTGATTTGGAGGAAAATTGTAAATAGGAAGTTAGTAATGATGTAAATTTTTCATGTAGCACTGTCATATCCTGTACATCCATCGAGAGTATATATCTGGAATTTGATGATGATGAAGATTTTCAACATACAGTACATACAACTTGATTCAATCTTTATTCATTAGTAAATATATTATCTGTGGTGTGAAATCAAAATAAGGTTAGCGTGTGTAACTCGCATTAAAAAAAATAATAATAACTTCAGCAATAGTGATCATGTTGCTATCAGCAGAATCACATATTTAGAATTCTATTTCCAGTGTTTGTCTTCACGAAGAAAGAGAGAAAAAAAAACTATGCATGCTTAGAGACTTCAGTCATATGTATACCGACTTGAATCAATTTTCTATTTACCAAATTACTATAATAAATTTAGTTTAATCCTTAATCCAAGTGTAAGCAAACAAAGTTTGCGCCTGAAAGTATCTCCAGGACTGGGGTAAGGTAGTACAACATTAATTAACATTTCAAAATAGTAATTTTACCAAATTACTGTTTTGAAAGAACTCTTTAAGACGTACCTTCTCTTAAGATCGTAATCGAAAGGTATTCTTTCCACCTTCTGGTAACATATGACCACCTGTTATTTAAAAGCAGCCTTTAGAACGCTTTGGTACGCGTTAATGAAAAGTTGTTGTTGTGAGTTTGGGTTGCCCCCCCACACACACACCAGGCTTTACAAAATGAAAGAGACCGTTAAACAATTCTCTCGGTAAGCCATCTTGGATCGATAAGATAATATTACACACCTGGAGCGAACAAATGAACGCCTGTTACTGCTCCAGCGCTATTTTGGTTGCATATTTTACAAACTCGGTGTCATGTAGAAAGTTAATACCGAGTGTTGTGTTACCTTAATACCGAAGTAACAGAACAAAAGCTATATGGAACATCTTCAGAAAGAGTATTTAAGGAAAGTTTTTCTATTCAGATTTTTGTTTATTTATGTGTATGAAGTTCACAGTGGGGAGGGTTAGACGTAGGCTTCTCAATACACTGATAATCTAAAATTTACTAGTGAGATTGTCAAATGGGAACTGATCAAAAATTGAATTCTTCAAACCAGTTTTTACATGATTGAATTGAGAAAGATATAGAAAATTATCAAGTTGGCAGCACGCAGATAATACCGCGATTTTTTTTTTTTATGTTGGGCCCATATACGAGAGGTTTGCTGGTCAACCTATAGTACTTTAGTACCGTATATGGGTAGTGGGATGGCAAAGGAGGAACTTGTTAACATTCGATTTGAAAACCTGTATATTGTATTCCTTGCGAAATACATCAGGAGGAAGATTGTTCCACAGTACAGCAGCAGCAGCAGGGATGCAGGAGAAGGAAAAGAAACTTGTTCTGTGGGTTTCGAGGTGTACTATGAAGGGATGTCGGGAGGTGGGTTTAGTACAGAGTGGGGGGAATTATTGATGTTGTTTCGGATGAGCATTTTCCATGAAAATATTTATGGAATATACAGATTGCAGAGACTAAACGTCTATATGAAAGTGGGGGAAGTGAATCGGTAAGAGATGGATCATTGATCAGTCTAATTGCTCTCCTCTGTATTGAGTCAAGCATTTTGAGAGAGCTTTTAGGAGCCCCCACTCAAATGTGAGAACAGTATTCAAGAGCTGGGCGGATTTGCGATTTGTATAGGGTTAACAGTTGTTTTGAAGTGAAGTAACGTCTTGAGCGAAAGAGAAAGCCTAGTTTTTTGGAAGCTGAGGATGCAATGGTTGTGATGTGTGATATGCTACGTTTTAATTTAGAATTCTTCCCGAATAAGATATCGTAAAGGATCTAATTGCTCGTGTAAGTCAACCTAAGAGATTAATTTATGCTTCTGTATTTCGTTAGTCTTCTAAAATCAACAGAATGCGATTGCTGCAATGATCGGTCGAGAGATAGTCAGTTCATTGCTGTTTGTGGTTTCAAAGAGAATGCCGTCCATTTTATATTTGAAGATGGTAATCAGATCACGGATTTCAAAATAACCGATGATTATTTTGAAATCCACAGTTTCATATTTTTCCAGTTTTATTCCTAAACTGAGAAATCAGTTTAGAAATAAAATGAACACAGCATGGTAATTAGTTGAAAAAAAATGCGAAAATGGGTCGCGGTACCAAAACAGTTTCTCCTCCCTCAGGCTAAAAGTACGGAGGAACAAGAAAGCGAGGTAGTCTCACTAGATACCAACCAACCGCCCAACTATGCCCACAAGGGCACTTAACATATACTTTAACCTTTACTCTACCGATACTGCCGCTGGTGCAGCTATGCGGTCAGAATAATGTGATAGCAATTGGAGTAATCCACTTGGTTGCGACCTTACTTTTCTGGTTTTCCCTTGTGCTAGTTTCTTCCCTCACCCTCGTTGCTATTCATGTTGCTATAAATAGCCGTTAAATATGCACAAATATTACCATCAGTAAAAGTAAAACATCGTCAATGAGAGTTTATGCTTTCGCAATGACGTCAAGGTACTGCATGCAGCGAGAGCTAACTGCGATAACAGTACGAGACGATAACTGCTGGCAACAAATGATGTGAAGCATGGATCTGGCGCACACCGCACGTAATATTACTCCTAGTCGCATGCCATGTTGGAAAATAAAGTTCGCTCGCCTACACTGCGCGCTGTATACTCGCAGTTCCAAAAGAACTACCTTTTCAATGCTAACCGTACATTTGTGGGGGATTGGAGAGGGTGGGGAGAGGACGTATGAAATAAATATGCATTTCCAAATATAAAACAGCGCTGGTTCTCTTGAAGGGTCGCACTACCTCTGCACAGGCGAGCTAAAACTAGCATCGATACGGAATCCCAGTTTTTGTTAGCAAATAAAAAACTTGTTAACAATGATAACATTGAGGAAGGCAGTGGACGTTTGAAGAAAAACGCATAGTAAGGGTGGTTTTGAACACAGAAATCCCATGGCAAAATATATCAGATATAGCTATCATATAAACGCCTATAAATGGAAACGGAGCAGAACTGGACACTTGAAAACTACAATAGCGTTGCCTAGAGTAATAGTAGTATAAAAACTTTATTACGGATCTATCTATATATATATATATATATAGATAGATCCGTAATATATATATATATATATATATATATATATATATATATATATATATATATCGTCGGAACTTAGATTACTTAGAACCAATGGCGGCTCGTGGCTTGAAATCGTGAGGGTGCTGCAACTTTCGAAATATACATACACACTGTAAGTACAGTGTACACGTGTTTGGATAAAATATCAAAATTATGGTAAAAATTAAAAAAAAAAATAATTAAACATGAAACAGTATTGTTTATTATCGATAAAATTATACAGTTTGGTATAATTCAAAATTACTTATAAATAAAATCCCAATAATGTTCTAAAATAAAAACTACAACAAATGTTACGTCTTTAAGTGTAATGTCCAAATATTTAAAGAGACGGAGTAAACACGATAAACACTACGAACACTCGACTACTGGCGCAAACTTCATATAAACAACAGTGGAACTGCGCGACGGACAGTGCTGCATTATGCTAATAGCTCGCATCTCACTATCACGTGTTTATGCTTGCGCGCGTAGCAATATGACCCTGTGGTAAACACAGTGCTGCTAGCGCCCTCCTAAGTGCCACAAGATGGATTTTTATTATTTTTCATACAAAATAAGAGAATTGTATAGGATTGTTGATGATAAAATCAAATATTACAAGCAAATATAAATAAATTAATAAATATATTTAATATCGAGAAAAATTGGAGTGCTGCAGTTTCGCAGTGCCTATGCTCCAGCCGCCCCTGCTTAGAACAGTATGATTTTGTCTTTTAACTGAGCATGTTTTCAAACCGGAATATGTCTGTTTTGCATAAAGACCCGACTTTCTGATGCGCACCTTAAGTCATTATAAAGAAATTATTTATTATATCCTTGCTTCATAGACCAATTCGAACCTACAGTAGGTCTTTCAGAATAATGTGATAGCAATTGGAGTAATCCACTTGGATGCGACCTTACTTTTCTGGTCTTCCCTTGTACCAGTTTCTTCCTTTCGGTGAAAGGGATTTTCGTGTGTGCACCGCAAACGCTGAACAGTAGATGTGAACTCAGCAACATGGACACAATTGCATTACAAGAAACCCTTTAGTTTTCTTTATTTGACATGAAAGAAATATAACTTAGTTAAGTCTAGCATTGAAGAAATCTTGAATTTAAAATGATTTTAATATAAAAATATCTAAAGATGAAGGTTTGATATTTTCTTTACCCTTCTTTATCCTTTGCGATGAGTTTGTGATTTAAAGCAAACATAACATGTTAAGGCTTTTTAGTCTCTGACTGGCCAGAGATTTTTTAGCCTTATAGTACATTCGTGGAGTGGACAGACTAAGGAATTTCTTTTTATAATTGTTATTATTTTATTTAGTTTTACATAATCCGTAAACCCAACTCTAACATGGAAATTTTATAAGCACTTCGGGCTCCCAACAAGCTTGGTGGTCGCCTCATACCGGACATTGATATTCATCTCTCACCTAAACACAATCGCAAACATCCATGCCCATAGCAGGATTCGAACCTGAAGATTGTTGGTTGCATACGGATACGTCCCTCACTCGCCAATCACTGCAATTTAGTTAAACTTCGAACTGAAACGATTAATTTTTTAATTTGTAAGATTCAACTTAATTTTCGATTCTGTTTCCACATAGCACTTAAATCTGATATATTCATTTGGATTTTTTCCCCTTTTTTTATTTTATTTTATTTTTTTTTTTTATTAATCTTGGATGAGATGTAATTTCTCAGCTTTCATCCTCGAAGCTTATTTGTTAAACTTATCTGAGGATGATCCCAGTTAGTTATTATTTATTGGTTTGTTTGCTGTGTTGGGAAGTAGGCTGATGTTTAATAGGTGTGATTTCCACTGTAGCCGTTGATTGAGAAATTCGTGCACGCACGCACGCACGCACGCGCACACACACACACACACACACACACACACGATAACTTGGAATGCCTTGATGCGTCGCTGAACTGGAAGCCTCAACGAATATATTGTGTTTATTAGGATATAATTAGTTCTCTGACATCTTGTTATACGGTATGTGTTTCTGACTGTCCTGTAGTTGGCATCGAAATAATGTTTCAGCAAAGCTGCATAGCGACATAAATGTTTTGCTGTCAGTATTTTGTGTTCTGACATTGCAATGTTCATAAGGTCGTGATTTTCTCTTTGTTCCCAAAAGATCAATTTAATCATTTGTACTGTAGCGACATTAATCTATTTAATTTGTAGGGTGCACAGAAAGCATACGTTGTTATAGCGTATCTTAGTATATTTTGGCATAGTGCTTTGTATATTAGTTTTTTAGGCGTATGGGAACTATGTCTTTTAAACTGTACAGTTTGCCACTATTGTTCAGAGTTTGCAATGTATATGGTTATTCTAGTTCATATCTGCATCAAAGTAAATTCCAAGGTATCGTACTATTTCAACCTGAGTGATTGTGGTGGTTTCGCTGTTCTGTGTGTTTTTATGTTGGAAAGTGGATGTTGGATGGTTATATATTTGTTATCAACTGAACAAGTCAGTGGATTTCTGAATATCATTAATTTTGTCTTTTCTGAGTTTAGGTGTATGGAGTTTTTGCTAAGCCAGTCTATGATCAGATTTATGTCATGTTGCATATTTGTTTGGGCTACGCTTGCGTTGTTATGGATAGATATCATTGCTGTATCGTCCATATTGGAAGATGTTACCTTTGAGAGGTAGCTGATTAATATCGTGCGTATAAACGTCGAATAGAGTTGGGGATTGTACAGCTCCCTGTGTCACTCCACAGGTTACTGGTATCTCTCTGCTTTGGTTTGAACCGATACGTGTGATACGCTTTATGTTTTGAAGGTAGTTTGTAAACCACATGTGAAGAGGCCCGTCTATTCCAACATGCCTCAGCTTTTCTAACAAGGTTTGATGTGTGAGTATATCAAATGCTTTAGTTAGATCAATAAAGACTATCATGGTAATTTTGTTTTTGTCTAAGGCGGTATTAATTACGTCTGTAAACTCATCCAAGAGCGATGTTGTTCCGTTATTTTTCTGAAAACCATATTGTGTTTTGGGGATAATATGAATGGTCTCTGTGTATACTGTGAGTTTCTTCAGTATGATCCGCTCCATAATTTGATTGCTAATTGGCAATGTTGCTATGGGTCTGTAATTGCTGATTAAATTTCTTTTTCCATGTCTGTATATGGGTGTGATTATGGCAGTCTTTAGCATACTTGGTGTCTGTCCTGTTTTGAATATTTTATTTGGTAATTTTAGTAGGATAGGACCTAAGCTAGTTGCATGTTGCTTGATATCCTTAAGTCTTATACCATCAATTCCTGGGCCTTTGTTTGGTTTGATTTGATGTATTGCAGAGAGAAGTTCTGCTTCTTTTATGGTTGGGAACCATGTCTGTTTTGATTGTGGTCCAAGTGGAGGGTCTCGTTTTGTGATTGGGGGAATATTTCTGTGAAGTTTTTGGATGGAGTCTGCAAAGTATTGGTTAAAGTCATTTGCTAGTTGTTGGATAGGTTTTGCGTCTTTTAGGAAGCTGTGTTTTATGGTTTCGGAGGCGGTGGTGTTGGGAACAAAGTCTAGCGTCTCATTAATCAGATGCCAGGTTTGTTTCATTTTGTTTTGTGTAGAGGTTAGTTTGTCTCTGTAGTAGCTTCTTTGTGCATTTCTGATTTGTGTTGTAAGGCGATTCCTTGTTATCTTATATTCAGTTTTTAAAACTGTGTTATTTGGATGTCGCTTTAATTCCTTCCACAGAGCGTCCTTCTGTGTATTCCTGGATTAAGTTTTGTGTTATTCAAGGATTTTGGGTTGATTTTGAACGAATTCTGACTTTCTTTGCAGCTTTCTTATAAAGCTGCAGCTTTGCAGCTTTCTTTTCTCCAGTGTGAGTTTAATGTTGTTGTATAAGATATCTGGTGAATCTGATGCCAGGTGTTCCCAGTCTGTTTTTCTTATTTGGTGGTTGACTATTTCTTCGTCTATTATTGTTTTCTGTCGCTTTTCTTCTGTGGGACATTGCATGGATATTGTCTTGGTGTGCAGGTTTAGAGCGGTGAAGTAATGGTCTGCTACTTTGCACTTTATGACTGATGCAGTGTAACTGTTTGGTGGTACTCGGATGCTTATATGATCCAGGCAAGAAGCAGTGATAATATTTCCGAATATTTCTTCTCTAGTACATGATTTTATTGTTGGTAATACATAGGCTATACATGGATAGCGTGTCTAGGTATTGTACAGTGTTCTGGTTTTCTTTTGCAATATTTATGTTTATGTCTCCGATTATCATTAGGTATTCGGTTGAGCATATTTCTTGGCGTGAAAGCCAGCAATTGAGTTCGTGCAAGAATTTTATCATGTTGAAGTTTGGTGTCCTGTAAATAGCATTTATATTATGGGATGCTGTCTGTTGGTGGTATTAGTGATTTCGGTGCAAAGGGTTTCAGCATGCTCAAACTGATAGGCAGTTTCTTTTGCTATTAATTTATGTTCGATAAATATATTAATATTCCACCCCCTCTTTTTGTTTGGCGGCAGGATCTATGTTGTTGAAAGCCTGGAATTTGGAAAGCAGTCTCTTCGTCATTAGTTATGGATACTTCTGTTATATCAATAACAGAAGTATCAATATACACCAATATATCAATAACACTGGTGTAATTCCTCAGATAAGCCTGTAACAATAACCAATGTTTTCGGATGCTTCTGATGTTTATATGCAAGATGGGGAGTCCTCTCGCTTGTACTGTGTTGTTTCCATGCACCAAGCGAGTCAGAAGTACAATTGCTGATGTATTCTGGTGTAATTACATCTGTCTGATAGTTCACATTCATTTTTGTTGTGTTGAGATCTTCTTATTGAACTAAGTCGGAGTCTTTTGTTTCACTCTGGCAGCCTATCTCTGTCTTCCGAGCTTTTTATTTGTATCGACTTTGAAGTTTGTGACTTTCTCAAGAATGTTGCCGTCTTTGATCCACAAAAATTGATAATTTGTTTCTGTTTTTGCTTTTCTTGCTTGGTAAAACAGATTCTGATTGAATGGCGTTAAATGTTCAGATAGAAAGATTGATACATTGTCTTGCGTTGCGTTTAAGTCCTTGGCAAATGATTTTTTCAGTCTGCTAACTTTTATGAGATTGTCTGTTGTGGACTTGCTTGTCAAATGAACTATGACTGGTGCGTGTCGTGGCAAGCTTTGCATTTTGTTCTTCCTGGGAATCCGATTTATGGTCTGAATATCATTATGCTGTTGGGGGATGTCAAATGCATGGCCCAACTTTAAAACTACTTCTCTAAAATTTTCTGTGGATGCAGTTTCTGGAAGACCGTTTATGACAAGATAATAATAATAATAATAATAATTAAATTTTTTTTCAATGTCAAATAATACTTTATTATCTGTCAAATAAATTACGTACATATACATACATTTATATAATACATGTAATACACATATTTATATTACATACAATTTAAGATATAATACTACAATTTTTCACTTGTGGTTCAATTAAGATTCCAATTTATCTCATCCTTAGTACAGTGCGCAAGTCATATAGCACAATAATTTGTGTGTTATTAGAAGTAATAACGATTTTTTGTAATAGTTTACAATCAATTATAGTTCAGTTACACAGGATAGATTACACGATTATCTGTCTATCTATGTAATGATTTTTTCGTAAAGAATGCTAGGAAAATATCTCATTTAAATTGCATGAGTAATGATATTAACAATCTGTTTTGAATCGTTTTTCACATTTTCACATATTTACAATGATTCACTTTTTATTAAATCGATTTTAATATTTACTTGTTTCTTTGGGTGGCGTTTCTGATTTCTTCCTCGAAGCTTTGCAGAGCTTATCTGAGGAAGATAATAGATGGCGGTGGTTTCGTGGTTTTGTTTCTAATACCAGTCGCAAGCCAGGTGTTGATTTTACTGTTTGTAGGTGCTTAGTAGACTACTACTGCTTGTGCATGGTTTAACGTTTTTGCAAGTGGGGTAGGATTTGGGTATGGTTTGTTTGTATCCTTGTAATGGTGTTTTTTGAGAGGGGTTTGTTATAGGTTTGTGTGTGTGTGTGTGTGTGTGTGTGTGTGTGTGTGTGTGTGTGTGTGTGTGTGTGTGTGTGTGTGTGTGTGTGTGTGTGTGTGTGTGTGTGTGTGTGTGTGTGTGTGTGTGTGTGTGTGTGTGTGTGTGTGTGTGTGTGTGTGTGTGTGTGTGTGTGTGTGTGTGTGTGTGTGACTGAGAGAGAGAGAGAGAAAGAGAGAGAGAGAGAGAGGAATTTCTCTAACTTTCATTCTTGCTATAATATTTATATAGCGCCTGTTTCAGCTCTCTGTATGTCCCTAGGTTTCTGTCGTCGAACGGCAGTTTGTTTATCATGTCAGGTATGTAGAAGTTTCGGGTGGCTTTGCCGTGGTGATTGTTGGATTTGTTATGTAGTTTGCTGACTGTGGTCTTGTTATCTGATATGTTGTTCTGGTTAGTCTATAGGTTTGGCTGTAGTAATGTTTTAACACTTTCATTGCCAAGCTGAAAATTGGAATTTCGTGTGGTGGCCAACTTTTTTTTATTTTTTTATTTAGTTAACGACGTCCACGCGATAACACGTGATCGGCCGTTTGATGGGAGCTCGCATCGCGCGATATCGCGTGTTTGGCAATGAACATGTTAACATGACTTGTAGTAGCATAAGTGTTTCACCTTAAATATTTTGTGTTCTGTCCATGCTGCCCGCATAAGTGTGGGTTGTTCCCAGAATATCAGTTTTACCATTTTATCTTGCAACCATTGTAACCTGTTAAGTTTGTGGTCTGTGCAGAATTCGTATGATCTGATTGCGTATCTTAAAATGTTTTCCCATAATGCTTTATAGATTAGTATTTTTGTGTGTGTCAGGGCAATATATTTCAATCGATATAGTTTGTTTGCTATTATTCTGAGTTTGTTGTATAGGTAGTTTATATGGCTATTCCAACTTTGATCTCGAAGTGAAGTCAGAGATAGCGTGTTGTTTTCACCTGTGTGATGGTTGTGGTTTTAGGATCAGTGCTTTGTGTATAGGAGGGTGAGATAATTAGTTTCTATGGGTAGGGTCTGGATTTTTTTGAATATCATTAGCTTTGTTTTTCCAGGGTTTATATATATGCTGTTTCCGGTTAGCCAGTTAGTGATTTGATTAATGTCGTGTTGCATACTTGTGTAAGCGATATTTGCGTTTATGTGAATGGATACTATGTCTGTGTCGTCTGCGTACTGGAAGATTTTATTTTTTAGAGGAAGGTGGCTTATGTAGTGTGTATATACGTTAAATAGAATGGGAGATAGGACAGCTCCTTGTGGTACTCCACAGGTTACCGGTACCTCTTTGCTGTACGTTGATCCTATACGTGTGATGTGCTTCCTGTTTTCATGTATGCTTTAAACCATTGGAGTAGACAACCTCCGATTCCGATATGTGTTAATTTCGTTAACAAGGTTTTATGTGTTAGTCAGTGTGTCAAATGCTTTTGACACACTGACTAACATATAGAAACACATAGACTAGTCTAACACATAGACTAGGTTAATGAAAACGACTAATGCTATCCTGTTTTTATCCAATGCAGCGTTTATTAGATCTGTGAAATCTTCCAGGAGTGTTGCTGTTCCTTTATTTTTTTGAAAACCATATTGTGTTTTGGGTATGATTTGAAATTTTTCAACGTATGTGGAGAATTTGCAGTGCACGATGCGCTCCATGATTTGGTTGATTACAGACAACGTGGCGATGGGTCTGTAATTACTTATAATGTTTCTTTTTCCATGTTTGTGCATGGTTGTGATTAACACAGTCTTTAGTGTTTCAGGTATGTGTCCCGTTTCGAAGATTTTATTTAACAGATTTTGTATAACTGGACATAGGCTGATTGAATGTTTCTTGATGTCTTTTGGTCTAATTCCTTCTATCCTTGGTCCTTTGTTAGAGTTAATTTGCTGAATTGCCAGTGATAGTTCCTCGTTTGTCACTGTGGGGAACCACATCGACTGGGTTCCTCGTGGACCTAGTGGAGAATGTTTCTTTTTGTGAGGAAAGGTTGTTTCTTGCAGTTTTTGGACAGAGTTCACGAAGTGCTGATTAAAGTTCTTTGCCAACTGTTCGAGGGATTTGGGGTCGCAAGCAAAAGTGTGTTTCATTGTTTCTGAGGCAGGGGTATGTGTGTATTGTCCAGCATTTCATAAATCAGGTACCAGGTTTCCTTTATGTCGTTCTGAACTATTGTTAATTTGTTTCTGTAGTTGTTTCTTTTTGCCGTTGTAATCTGTGTTGTTAAGTTCCGTTTTCTTTTGTATTCAGCTTGTAAAACGATAATTGTTTGGAGACTTCTTAAGTTGTTTCCTTAGGACATCTTTTCTTTGTATGTCTATTAATATGTTTTCTGTTATCCATGGATTCTGTTTAGTTTGGGAGCGTATTTTTATTTTTGTTAGTGCTTTGTTATATATTTTATTTAAATAGTTTAAGATTATTATATACGACTTCAGCAGAGTCTAAAGATGCTATCTGCATCCAGTCTGTTTTTCTGATTTCATCGTTCACTATTACTTCGTTTACAATGCTATGATACTGTTTTGTAGTCTCAGTGAGTTGTATGGGTTCTGGTTCAGTGTGTAACTGTAATGCTGTGAAATAATGGTCTGCCAGTTTGCACATTATAACGGCTGATGTGTGGCTGTTTGGAGGGGCCCTTATATTTATATGATCAATGCAGGTTGAGGTTGTGTTTCCGACTATCTCTTCTCGTGTATACGACTGTATGGATGGGGTTATGTTATATGCCGATAATAGGTCTAGGTATTGTTCTGTGTTGTTATTTATGTTCCTAATGTTTATATTAATGTCTCCTATTATTATCAAGTATTTTGAGGTGCCTACTTTCGTGGCTGAAAGCCATCTGTTTAGTTCTTCTAGGAATTTTGTGGTGCTTAAGTTGGGTGGTCTGTATATTGCGTTTAATATCAGGGAGTTTTCTTGTTTGGTGTTTTTAATTTAGATGCATATGTTTTCTGCGTATTCTAATTTATAGTTTGTTTCTGTTACTTCTAGTTTATGTTTGGTAAATATTATTATACCACCGCCTCGTTTTGTTTGTCTGCAGTGTTTGTGTTGTTGGAAGTGTGACATTTGGTAGGAGGATGCCTCTTCGTTTGTCGTGGATACTTCAGTCAGTATTAAAATGTCTATGTCGTCTATATCTTCCTTCAGATAAGCTTGCAGCGTCAGCCAGTATTTTTGAATGCTCCTGATGTTGATGCGGAGAATAGATAGTCCTTTTTTGGGGAATAGTCACTTGTTTCCATTCTGTTATCGATTTCAGAATGTGACAGTTGTCATGTTCAGAGGTGATTACATCTGCTTGGTGATCTGCGTTCATGTGGGTTGGTATGTTGTTCCCTTCTTTGCGACTCATCAGTGTTCTTTTTAATGTGGCAGCCTATTGAGGTCTTCTACGGATTTTATTTGGATTGGCTTCGCATGTTGTGCCTTTTCAAGGAATATTTTGCTGTCTCTTATCCATATAAACTGGTAATTTTTTCTGTTTTTACTTTCCTTGTTTGGTAGAATAGTTTCTGATAATATGGCGTTTAGTATTCAAACAAGTATATTGGCCAGGGGTGCGCCGGCCATATGTGCAATCTGTGTGACGCACATAGGCGCCAGGATAGTAAAGGCGTCAAAGAGGAGGAAATACTTAAAAAAAACGTTTTTTTAAGCGATTTTTTTATTGGAAGGGGGGATAGGGGCGCCAACTGAAGTATTACACACAGGCGCCGGACACTACTGGCGCGCCCCTGATATTGGCGTATTGTCGTGGACTCAGCTTTTATAAGTGTAATTTTTGTTGGGCTGTTAGTGAGTTGCACCACGATGGGGGGAGGACGGGGGAATTACTTTCTCTTTTCCTTTATTGTGGTAACCGATGTACCGACTGGATATCTTTTGATTCTTTTGATGATGATGATAATAATAATAATAATAATAATAATAATAAAGAAAGATACTAAAATTTTCAATTATAAAATTATAACTCATGATTTTTAATTCCGAAATTATTCTCTGGATAAATATACTCGTAACAGTTTTACAGTATGGATCCATCTTGGATTTTAACTATTTCATTATCAGTAACATAACACCATTTAATCATATTCTTATAGAAACTCTTACGAAGTAATATAAAATAGAAATATTTCTAAGAACATCTATTTGAGCACAAGAATACCCTCCTTTTTTATACTCCCCCCCCTCCATAACAACGTCCTTAATTTACTGTTCATCACTCCCAAAATAGGCAATCATATTTCTTCTGCAAAAACAGCAACCTCCCCTTCGCTGCTTGCTACCGTGATTATTCTGTTCAGCGGTGTGACTCGAGGCAATTATTGACGTTGACAGTTCAAGGTTGTTTCTCATACGCGACAGCTTTAGATCGGGTTGGATGCAAAGAGACGTCACCCATTACGTGAAGCGATACAGCAACTGCTCATTATGTACGTAACACGAGAGATTTCTTCTTGTCATCTTTCTAACAACAAATATTTGCAACTCTCACCAAGAAAAGTTTATGGAAAGCATTAAACACAATCATAATTCTCAAAAAAATACTAATAACAATGAGGTTTTCAATGTATCTTAATACGGTCTACCAAACTTAATGCTGACATTAAATTTGGTAGACTTAATGCTCACAAAATTGGTACGCTATTTGTAAATTAAAAGTATTAAATACTAACTTTGATTTTACCTTACTTATTATTTGATGGTCTTGATGGAAATCGTATGCATATATTAGGTTTAATTGGTTTAATAATAATATAATAAATTTAGTTTAATTCTTTATCCAAGTGTAAGCAAACAAAGTTTGCGCGTGAAGTATCTTCAGGACTGAGGCAACTCGTGGTAAAGGCGGGCCAAGTTCTCATCACTCGTTGTCTTAGAATCTCCCATAATTCAAAGCACATTTCCTTGCGGACATGTATAATGCTATGCATTAAGGGAAGGGCCACCACCCAGACCGGTTTCGACCCTTATTGAGGTCTCGTCAGTGGGAGCCAGACCCAGAGGTGGTGATACCAAGGTGGAAGCAATGGAGAAGTCATATTTACCTATAGGAGTTGCCAAAAGGTGTCACACCTTATTATTAAATTACTCTGGATTTAGAAAAAGATGTTGGAAGTTTTTTTTCCTTGGTTAGATCTCAATAAAGGTCGAAACCGGTCTAGGTAGTGGCCCTTTCCTTAATGCATAGCATCATACATATCCGCCAGGAGATGTGCTTTGCATTATGGGAGATATTAATGACACGGAGTGAGATGAGCTTGGTCCACCTTTGCCACGAGTTGCCTCAGTCCCGAAGATACTTCAGGCGCAAACTTTGTTTGCTTACACTTGGATAAAGGATTAAACTAAATTTATTATAGTCTAAGCAAGTAGAAAAAAACTTCTAATTGGTTAAAATTATAGCACACACACACACGCGCTCGCGCGCGCGCGCGCGCGTGTGTGTGTGTTGCACCCGATTTGCTGTTTCTCCAAATCTTGATATATTTCTAAGCTTCCGTACTATGACCTTGTTGGTGATTTGTTTACACCTTGGCTGACCTATCTTGTTTTCCATTCTCGTCTGCAAACGTTGAATATAATTCCACTCTTCTAATTAGCATTTAGATGTCCAATTGCAATGTTTTAAACAAAACAATAACGGTAATTGTTACTTTATACAGAAAACGGTTCTTCACGATGTCTAGCTCCGAGATAAAGACAATACAGGACTTTGATGAAGAAAAGTGAAAGAGACAAGAGGATCTGCGAATGATAAAAGGAAAACCAAATGCAAACGAAACATTTGGGGGGAAAATGGAAATAAAGTGCTAAACAAAAACAAAGGTAAAATATCTCAAATGGAACGAGAACATAGACACACCTGAAAAGTACAGACGGGGTGAAGGAGTCTAGAGCAATTAATCTACATTCTCGGATGGTGTGTAAGCAAAGTTGTATTAAACTTAAAGAAGAATTTAAGCAGTCTTCATTCTCTTTTGCTGTCAACAAGGTTGAGATAAATAGCTTTAAACCATTTCTTGTTTGTGATAATACACTTGAAAGGGCTGGATTCGCGTTCACAGAATGATAGTCATGAATTAAATGATCGTAAATTATTTTCACGTGCTTCAGTTGTCAGATGATTAAAGAGTCATGATCTCTGATTTGTTCTAGTTTGATTTGAGGTGATTTTAACGCGCAGGTGTTAAGTGAATGCCATTTTGGTAAAAATCTCGTACAGTTTAATTGTTATCAGGTATAATCGACTAAGAAATTAATTGAGTTGCCTAATAAATAGAGGAGGTATTCTCTCAGAGTTGCTTTAAGATTCCTCTGGCTTTTAAATTCAACGCATTTGATATAACCTCTTAAATCTTATTTTATAGAAAATCAACGCCCTTTTTCTTTCGACATCTTTATATTCCATGGAAAAAAGTTTCAACAACGATATTTTTATTCCATTTTTAATTCCATTTATTTATAATGATCAAGAAGAATAAGAAAACTTGTTCATTTTTTTCTGTTTTGAGCATTTATTTTCTCTTTTCATTTGTATGATGAAAATATTCACTTTTTCTCATCAATTTTAAATCTAGTTTTAGAAAACCCGCTAAAGATGAAAGAGATTAATGGAGTTATCCACCCAAATGGAGGATCACAATGCATAAACAAATAGTGTATAGTATTGGTAAGGAAGCAAAACGGACGAGTAGGAATTGAAAACATTGAGAAGATGAAGAATAAAAGAGAAAATCCATAATTCATGTATTCATCTTTTTTTCAAGTTTTGTTAGCGCTGTAGAAATTCATCATTGTTATTGTGTTAATGTTTAGTAGTGAACTACTATAGGTAGAAATAAAGCATCGTTTAGAAAATGGATAACAATAAGTATCGAAAAAAACATAAATTTCAAAATATATTCTTTCTTTGTTATTATTCTAGTTAGGTTTAATGCACCTTAATTAAAACTGCATTGATACGTAAAACTTACTTCCCAATACTCATGTCTAGAAATCTCATAACATTGATTTATTGATATTTTATACAATTCTTCTCATATACTCTGAACAACTTATAGAGTTGGTTGTTAACTGGACTAGCCGGATAATGCTCACTTTCACTAAGCAACTCGAAAACAACTAATTTAAACAACAGTACACTGAAATGATATCGAAAATAGACTAGTGGTTTTTTGGAAGGGGGGGGGGGAGGACAGTATGCATACTCCATATCGCACCTTTATTACTAGTGACATATGGATGCGGCACGTTTAGAAATATGTAATATTCAGTCGTTTTTAAACGTTGCCTGGTATGCAAATAAGCTTATTTCATGAAAGTTACATTTTTCATTTAAATAAAATAAAAATATCACGAAATAATTTTAGTTTTCTTTTTTTTTTATATCCTTTTCATTTTCATTTTCCCCCTTAATACAAAAAAATAAAAATAAATAAATATAAAAAAATTAAAAAAAAAAACAGTGTTCTAGTCCACATTCACAAAAGTTGAACGGATAACAGAGAGAATGTTATCCGTTCTAATAAATAATATTATTAAATAAATAATATTCTAAAATAGTATTTATTTAAATGATTTAATAATTTTAATAAAAACTAACGGATTAATAAAACATTAATTAGTATCTAATAATAAAGTGAATATTTTATTAATAAATAATAATAATAATAATAATAATAATAATAATAATAATAATAATCGATCAATTTCTTTAAAACAAATTCATAAATAAGAATAAATTAATATTATTAAGGTTTTAATATCTAACCTTAAAAATAATTAATATTTTTAAGGTTTGGATAGATAACGTTCATTGCCATGAACGTTACCTTTACAATCATTGTCTATCTGCACTTGCTATTCAGATGACTGAAGGAGAACAACTCCACAGCCCAGCTACGTTTTCTTGATGTTTATTATTCATTTGTTTTTTGATCTTCCTGGATCTAATCTGCAATGTTCGAGAATTTGTGCTTCATTGTACACATGTACGTACCATGGAAAATGAGGCAGGAGCCGCCAGCCACCTCATCGGCCTAGTGGCTAAAACAGTCGTCTCTCGTCTCTCTCTCTCTCTCTCTCTCTCTCTGGTTTGAAATGCTGTCCAGAGCCTGGATACAATGCTATGTGAGATTCCAAACTCTCTGACAATATCACTAATTCCGCGGCTTATACAAGCTTTCCAATAATTCTTCCCCGCGTGAAATCACCTAGACGATGTCTGAAACATTACAAGACATCCAAATTTTCAATTTTATTCCTTCATGAAAAGAGCGCTTAGCGTCGCCTTTAGCCTTTTACAGTGGGGGCTCGTGGCTTGAAATCGTGGAGTTGCTGCAACTTTCGAAATATACATGCACATTGTAAGTACAGTGTAGACGTGTTTGGATAAAATATCGAAATTATGGTAAAAATTAAAATAAAAAAAATAAACATGAAAAAATATTGTTTACTATCGATTAAATTATACAGTTTGGTATAATTCAAAATTACTTAAAAATAAAATCCATTCCTTTAATTGTAATTAAAGGAATGGATTTACAATTTTTGGACATTACAATTAAATCCTTTAATTGTAATGTCCCAATATTTAAAGAGACGGAGTAAACACGATAAGCACTACGAACACTCTACTACTAGCGCAAACTGCATATAAACCACAGTGGAACTGCGCGACGGACAGTGTCGCATTACGCTAATAGCTCGCATCTAACTTTGACGTGCATATGCTTGCGCGCGTAGCAATATGACACTGTGGTAAACACAGTGCTGCTAGCGTCCTTCGCCCTCCCTCCAAAGTGCTACAAGATGGATTTTTATTATTTTTATACAAAATAAGAGAAATGTATAGCAGTGTTGATGATAAAATTAAATATTACAAGCAAATATAAAAAAATTAATAAATATATTCATATATCGAGAAAAACTGGGGGTGATGCAGTTCCGCAGTGCCTATGCACGAGCCACCCATGGCCTTTTATCCTGTTGAGTGTTCCCTTTGCGCGCGATTTTCGAAAATTTGAATGTTTACCTGCTTAATATACTCGAAATCGTCAGTTATACAAATTGCCACGAACTAATTCGTCTGAATTTGGTTGTAATCTTCAGTAATAAAGTATTTCCTTAGGTTTGGGGACAAAAGGACTTGAATAACCATTTCTATTTTTCGAGAAGAGTCTCTTGATTATTTGACTCTGTTCTATTCTATTCAGGGCATTAATTTACAATACGTTTATAGCTTGTTGTGGATAAGATTATTGTAAAATCATAACAAAGCCATAGTATGAAGCTTGTAAGGTAAATAAAAGTTAATTTTATTTAATTATCTTTTTTAAATTTTGAATTCAAAATTTAATATTTGGCTTCAAACAATCATCTGAAAACTTGTGAGATACGTTTAGAAATTTTTAGGATTCTGTATTTTTCTTCTAGTATGTGATGGAATTTACTTCTTCTTTCATGCTGCCCTCTTTCATTTCTGAAAATATTTGATGGACCATGCAATTCTGAATTTGTCAGGTACAGCCTGTGTTTTTTTTAAGTATGATCGCATCAAAACTGTCAATTTCATTTCGGAAAACGAAATGTTTCATACTTTCCGGGCTTGAAGAGAGTAGAAAACATGGTGCCGATCACCATTCATGTCGTTTTGGGTTTAAAATTCATATATACTGCATGTATAACGTTTGTTGGGGTTTTTTTCTATGAAAGTTTCCCACGTTTATTCATAAAAAGATCACTGCATTTTTGAACGATAAAATCAATTAAATATTTTATTTCTGCTTGCTTCCTTTTAAAAAACACGTTTTTACACGTTGAAGATTTCTTTCTGTCAGTCTGTCAATTCTTCACAAGTAGAACTCAATATACGTGCACTATTCTTCGAATACTGGTCAAGTGGATCAAAAGGTGTAACCAGGAGCGGCTCGAGCAGAGGCACTGAGGAACTGCAGCGCCTCCAATTTTCCTCGATATATAAATATATTTATTAATTTATTTATATTTGCCTGTAATATTTAATTTGATCATCAACAATCCTATACAATTCTCTTATTTTGTATAAAAAATAATAAAAATCCATCTTGTAGCACTTAGGAGGGTGAAGGACGTTAGCAGCACTGTGTTTACCACAGTGTTATATTGCTACGCGCGGAAGCATGTGCACGTCATAGTGAGATGCGAGCTATTAGCGTAATGCGGCACTGTCCGTCGCGCAGTTCCACTGTTGTTTATATGCAGTTTGCGCCAGTAGTAGAGTGTTCTCAGTGCTTATCGTGTTTCCTCCGTCTCTTTAAATATTTGGACATTGCAATTAAAGACATAACATTTGTTATAGTTTTTATTTTAGAACATTATTGGGGTTATCATAATGGATTTTATTTCTAAGTAATTTTGAATTATACCAAACTGTATAATTTTATCGATAATAAACAATATTGTTTCATGTTTAATTTTTTTTTACCATAATTTTGATATTTTATCCAAACACGTATACAGTGTGCATGTATATTTCGAAAGTTACAGCACCCCCACGCTTTCAAGCCACGAGCCACCACTGGGTGTAACACAATACCATAGGCTTACAAGGTACTGTTTCGTAATAACTCTTTGAAATCAACTCACATGACCGAGGAATATTCTACGTCACCAACACCTAGCGGAGAAGCTTTGCACTAAACAGTAAGGTTAGTCCATAAATGTTTTTATCACATTTCGTAAACTATGAAATATGAAATTCCGTAATAATAATATTACTGATTCTTGTTACTAAAATCAAATTCATTTCACTTCGAGTACAATACTAAGTTCTACAAATGAAACTTTTTCTGAAATGTTCGATAATTAGTAATGAATAACAATGTTATAAAAATACATTTTTTTTTGCTTAATGGATGCTTGAAATCTGGTCTTTTATTAGGTCTTTTATTTTATAGTGATTACTGTAATCTTCTTTTAAATATGGAGTTTGTTTTCCTGCGGTTGCATTGGTTTCGTTCATTGTTTGTGGGACACGATGGAATACCAGCTTTAGTAAAATAACAAAGACCTTGATTAGATGGGGATTATGCTTCATAATATGTCTCAAATTTTAATCAATCTCGCTTTTTTTAAGTTGTCTAAGTTATTTTAAAAACAAAAAAGCTCATCTTTGCTGTTCAGTCAAGATCCCTTTTTTCGAGCAAGAAAATCTTTATGAATATTGAAATGTGAAGTGTATAAACCCAGGGCATTATTTAATCACACATGATTTGTGAACATAATACCAACAGCTTTCCTGGTCATCCTCTGATAAGAAATACAATGCACGATGAAGAAGCATAGTTTATTTCTTTTTTGCCTAAAATCTTTTTTTATATATTTGATACTTTGCTTAAACCTTACCAAGAAACACTTTATTTTTAAAGTGTCTCTTGGTAAGAACTCCGAACTTTATTTTTAAAGTTCGGAGTTCAATCTGACTTTAAAATTGTCCTCTCAACTTTCAACATTAAGTCTCCTTTAATGCTAAATTTTGGAAGGACTTGAACCGAAAGATCAAATTTGTTAATGATATTTTCAAAACATTAAGTGACTACATATTTAAAGGTACCCATAATAATAGAAACCATTTAAAAAGTATTTTTCTTCTATACTTGGATGCATACGTATTGTCTTATTGTATCACTTTACATATCGAAATATAATTTCTTTTACTTACAGAACGAAAAGAACCAGATCATGACCTCCAATGTTTGGCTGCAATTAGTAAGTTCCTTTTTTTACTTGATAAGTTATTCAAATAAATAATTAACTAGAACAAATTGCACCGCTGAAATTACTAATGCAAAATGTGCGTGTGGTTTCAGTGATGTGGGTTTGCAGAGCGCATAATATATCGTGCTGTAAGAAATGGGAAGAAAGCAAAAAATATCGATTTTTTTCTCTTTTATTTCTGAAGAACTTTAGGTTGTGGTCCTTAGGGAAGACTGGAGAAGAAGGGGAAGGCGATTCTGAAGAATATAGGTTGACTGTATGAATGAGGAGAAGAAAATCTAGCACTTTGGCTTTTGAAGTTTTGCCACTGTTGCCTGCACTGCCTCTTGACTTTTCTAGATTTGAAGAACAGTGGTGTGATTATTAGTGGCAGTTCAGCTGAACCACGTCTATAGAGAAATATCTATAGACCAAGGGCGAATGCTGGTCTTGAAATTCACGCTTGCTCTTGTTATCATTCACGGAGTGTGATTGAAGTCTGATTAGCGGAATAATGAATTACTGACATTTAAAACTATATATTTAGAAATTTATGTACATTTAATCATACAAATACAACATTTAGTTTACAAATGATATTCTATCTTTTTCAATTTAGCTACTTGAATACAAATTCTACCCTACGGTTCTTCTTTATGAACTGGTCAATAACATCGTCATAAAAAGTTAGTTGTAACTTAATTTTCCCAAGCAACACGCACACTTGTATAGGCTGCTGAATCTCACTGGCTAGAGCTACTTTCACTGCGTATGGCCTTGTGTTTAAGACGACGTGAAGGAAGCGGAAATGGCTATGCGCGCGCATGAAATCACAGGAAGGACCTGGAAGCTCCTACAACCGAGCAAGCCAAGGTAGCTTTGACTAGACGAGCAAGCATCGACCTTCGATACACAATGCAAAGCTCAATTATTGCCGCGCAAGCTTAAGACGTCTTCTGTCTACAAAAATAAAAGCCTAAATGGAATGCATGCATTTATTAACAAATCAATATTACTTCTTTCTCAAATAATGAGCTTGCGCAGCAAGCATAGCAAGCATGGAGAATTCGCCCCTGCTGTAGACATAGCAGAAACGGATTGTCTCTGTGACAGAGTTAATGAGATGGTTTGTCATTTAGCTGAATTTTCCAACTTCTGAATGGATCCAAAGAATCTTTGAAACTACCGAAATTGAAAATTCCTAATGAGGATTTTTCTAAATAAAGTTCTTTGTAAAGGTTTCAATACAGAAACCTGACGCTGTAAACAGAAGTTCTCGTTGAGGTTACTTGATACCTGGCATATGTTTTCGCTTTAATGTTTCTATTTCCAAAATGAGTAGTAATAATATTTTTTCTGCTGTTTGATGTCACTGATCGAATACTGACTTCCGTTTCCGGAATCTGAGTGGAATGGCTTTCTCCGTTTGTACTTTCTCTGCAGCATAAATGATGTTCATCTTTTATAGAGGTAGAATTACTAATGTTACACTATAACTAGGGAACGTGAAATATATTTTAACTACGTTACTTTTACTACATAATACACACTCAAATCGTTAGCTACATTATTAATTTCAACATTAAAACCGTTTTAATAATGATTTACTTCCAGTTTCTGGTATAAATGCTTTGAGCATCCTTCCAGATTACTTTTAAAGAATAAATTTGGAAAGGAACCAAAAAGAACAGAGCAGATTCCAACTCCAAAGTTTGACCTTGCATCTTATAAATTAACTTAAATTCAGATAAGTATTAATATTTTATGTAAATATTTCACCGACTAAACAATGGGGATAAAATATGCTAAAACGGTAAAAGGTAATTTAGAAATGCACTCATAAATGGAAACCAAATGTAAGATTTAAATTCGGAATTATTTAAAAGAAAGCAATCATCATTATCCAAAGCTTTGAAAGCAGGTGGTAGTGAAGATAATGCTACGTCGAGTACATTCTTTTTATTACGGTACTGAACAAGATGAAAATAATATTTGCTTAATTCGGTCATCAAAATCCTATTACAGGAAAAATCTTGAATCAAATAGTACCGACTGAGACGCTTTTTTAAATAAGCATCATAGTTTTAATGTTAATTTTCCTTCATTATTTTTGGATTGAATTATTTCTTTGATCCAATCATTTGTCTGCAGACATTAAGTTTTTCTAAATAAATTATTTCTGCTCAAGTTTACAGTTCCAGTTCGAAGTCAGAATAAGGTTTCGATATCAGCAAATGCGGCATCTGACAGTCTCATTTAGTTAAGTAAGAAATATTGATAAAGACTTGAAATAAATCGGCATGTTAGGTAGATTGAATATCATCATTACATTCCAATCTACTGGGGGTTCTTTCGAATCCCACATGGCGCGAATATTTGTGACGTCCCTGATGCAGCTCAACGATACAGAATTACAATGGCGCATTTTACATGGATATTTATGTGGCATCCACCCACGAAACATTGTTAGTTAACCTGTAGTACATTGAACCGTGAGTAGGTGAGCTAAGGATTTTTTTTTCTATTTCTGACTTAATATTATGTTTTGTTTTTGGAAAACTTGAGTCTAGAGACCAAACATAAAACTTTCTCCGCTTCAGACCTGCAATAAGTAGGTTGGTGGTTGGTGTCACACACTCAGCAATGAAATTCGCCTCCTACATAAAGTCACAAGCATCCGTAACCATGGCGGGATTCAAAATGCTCTGTTGGTGGGAGAGCTGATACGCTAACCACTCGCTAGCAATTAGTTGAGATTTGCAATTGGTTGATCACTTTTGCAATTTGGATAATAACAAAACAATGACCATTATTAAACACCAAACATTTCAGATAATACTCCGAAATGTTCTATAATGCACCCGTATTTCAGTCTGTACAAAGAAAATCAATTATTCTTTCAATATTAATGATATTTAAAAATATTAAACTATATCTTCTATTTGTTGATTTTTGCAAATTTTAAATTGCTGGTTTTTAATATTTGTTCTTTAATATATTATCTTTGCCTTAAGAAAAGAGTAATTAATTCTGCTGTTGATTTATAACGAAGAAATCCATTGAGACGACATTTGCTGGCAATGAATTTGCATTTCAGGCACTGGCGCCATCTGTACTAGAAAATATAAGTAGAACTAAACGGCACTTACCCTTATGTATAATACACATATACAGCATTTTAATTATCCGTCTGTTCGTGATATTAAAAGAATGACGGTCTATGACGGTCAGCACGGATTTGTTAAAGGACGTTCTTGTTTCAGTAAGCGCGTTAACTTTTATGATAAACGTAACAGGAGTGGTTCATGAGGGAAATATACAAAGGGAAATACACATTGCCCCTCCATACACAAAGGTTTGTGTATGGAGGGACAACAATATCAAGGAAAAGGAAAGTTACTAGTGAAGTTCCAAAGGACTCTGTGCAAGGACCACTACGTTTCAACCTTTTTATCAATGGCATTGTTTCTGAAATTTAGGAAAGTGTTCAATTGTTTGCGGATGACGTAAAGATGGTATTGAGAGTAGTAATGATGTAGTGGCTCTTATGAAGGCCACCAGCTCTAAATAAGCTGGTAATGTGGGTTGATAAATGGTGGTGCCATTATACTGTTGCTAAATGTAAGGCTTTGGGAACCGCAGATGGGATAATGCATATTGTAGAAGTGAAAGTATGCTGGAGGAAGTTAAAGAATCATGGGATCTTGAGGTTATGGTGAATCGAAATCTGCAATTTAAGGGACATGTTGCAAAGGTAATTAAGACAGCTCATAGGATTGCTGCAATGTTAAGACGAACATTAATCAGAAGAGATAAAATGGTAGTGATTCCACTGTATAAGGTCCTGGTCAACAAATCTGGACTATTATGCCCGAATCTGGTCATCAGAATTTAGAGGAGGATGAAGATGCCTTGGAGAGGATTTGGAGAGGATGTAGAGGCGGTTGACAAAAATTATTTCAATAAGGATATACTGAAGTCATATAATCTGCATAGTTTGGCTGATAAGAAGCGAAGCGGTGAGATTATTGGGGCTTTTAAGCTCTTGAGAGGCATTTACTGGATGGATACGAGAGAGAGATTTTTCAGATTGTTGAAAATAAGGAAGGGACGAGAACTGGAGACCATCCCTGGAAATTACGCAAAGAAGTGGTGAATGAGGATGAAAAGTTTTTTTGGTTTTTTTTTACATGGAGAGTGGTGAGTGAGTGCAATGCATTGCCTGAGTAGGTTGCGAATACTAAGAGTTTGAACGATCTTAAACTTCAGTATGATAGAAGTTTTACAGGCAGGAGGGATGGTCCGTAAGTCTGTTGACTTTCTCTCTCTCTCTCTCTCTCTCTCTCTCTCTCTCTCTCTCTCGATAAGTCTTTCATTCCAGGAGAGTTGACGTAATAATAATAATAATTTCAGACTTTTAATTAGAGAAAGTAATATTTGTTTATTACGTTTTATTTTTACGAATTATGAATTTATAATTCTATCCACCTTTAAAATAAAATTTAATGTCAACGCATGGCGCAGAAAATACTAAAGAATTCCATTTTGTATTAAAACTGTTTTAATTTTACTTTGATAAAATAGATTACCAAAACACAAAATCTGTAGTAACATTGGTTCTCGAGAATGGAAACAGTAGCATAGGAAGTGCTTTCGACGAAAGGTGTCGCTACCTATGCACTTCTAAATATGCGTAAATTGCTTTCTGAATATATTATCGTATGAGACTAAAACATATATTGCGATGTCGATAAAATTATAATATGATTATAAGGAATTAAAATAATTTGAAAGCATGCGAAAAAATCATTTGAAAGCATGCGAAAAAATCATTTGCAAGAAGAGCAGAATTTCTCTCTTCTAAGAAATGGAAGCACTCATCATAACTTAATAGTTTGTGGAACCTTGTTAGGCAGAAACGTGACATATCTTGGAGACATGCTTCAACCTTCATGGCGTAACAAACACAACAACAGTAGATGTGAGTTAGGCCTAAGTTTTTGAAAGTTAAATAGCAGAACGTCTCTGTCCATTGTGCAAGTATTTTTTATCATATTATTGATAAACTATTTATTTGAAAAACTATTTAAAAACAATTTATATAAAAAACTATTTATCACTTGCACATGACATACTACTCACCAAACTATACTCAATAGGTATAAGAGGAACACTGCATACATGGTTCAAGAACTACCTCTCAAACAGAACACAAGTAACAAAAATAGGTACATGTCACAGTCGGAGTATACAAGTAAAACACGGTGTACCTCAAGGTGCCATATTATCACCCACTCTATTCAACATATACATCAACGATGTTCATAACATATCCATAAGAAGTCAAATATTTCAATACGTAGATGACACTGCACTACTAGCAATCCACACAGACATTAATACAGCTCTCTGCAAAGCACAACAAGACCTAAATAAAATCACAACATTCTTCCACCAAAACGCAATTCTAATCAACGGCACCAAAACACAGATGTTGATAATACACAACCCAAGAATCATACACCCCGCATCACTATCGATACATTGTCACACATACCGCTGCATTAACAACAAAAATACCTGCCAATGCTCCGAAATCAAACCTGTAACACACGCAAAATACCTCGGTCTCTATATAGATTCCCACCTTAAATGGACAAAACATATAGAATACCTACACACCAAACTCCGCATCATCGCAGCAAAACTCTTCCAAGTTAAAGACATTATTCCACCCAACATAAAAAAAATCCTATATCACGGTATCTGCGAATCCCTACTCAGATACGGAATAACAGTCTATATAAATACATCAAACAGCCACCTAACAAAATTAGAAACACTACACAGGAAAATCGCGTCAACAGTGATCTGGACACCTTACACGCAACAACCAATATCCTACAAGCACATGGCAATACACAGAATTCTGAGCATTAAAAACCTGACACTACATGACATTAACAAGGAATTACTTCAACATCACCTATCGAAACAACAGAGACACATATCGTATAACACGACCTACAACAACTCTCTACATCCCCACACCCTTCAACAACTCATACGGTTCTTTTGTGAGATCACATCAGATACTCACGCAACTCAACAACCTACCAAGAAAGTTAAAACACGTAGATAACTAGAGAACATTAAAAAACCAACTCTGGAAAATATACCAACAAAGTATGTATACCATTAACACTAATATACGTCACAAATCATCAGCATCGATTGACTACAGCTCATGCATAAACAGTAACAACAACATAAATAGTGAAGGCTAAATCCCACTCTCTTCATAAAAGCTAACCCAAGCTTCGAAGTAGGTGGGATTAACTTGCTTCACTCTTCTACAAGTAATCCTTATAAGCAAATGCAGAAATTCGTATGAATAATCACTCTTTCTCAAACTTTAAAAAAAAAAAATAATAAAATAAAAATAAAATTTTTAAAAAAATTATTCAAAAAATTCTGTTTAATCTTCATTGTTAATATTAGAAGAACATGTGTTGTAAATACATAATATAAAGGCAAAAAAGCATTATTAAAATTATTTTTAATTGAAATCCGATGCAGGAAATGCAGCACTTAGTGCTGTACTCTGTAAAATTATAAGGTGCAATGTCACACAAAATATTTATTGTATGTGTAAATATTTTAGCACTCAATAAATAAATACATATTCAAAAAAAATTGTTTTCTCTCTCTCTTTCGATTGAAATTTTTAACTTTACAAGAAAATACGTTAATTTCTGTGTGCAATCATTTTGGCATCAGACTGATCTAGGAGTCACAAAATTTCACATGATGCAGACCACACCCTAGATGTGTGTATCATTACTTAAGAATGACCTTTAAGTACACTATTATAGTTCAAACGATTTAGGACTACATACGTTTCATATGCTTGTTAAAGGAAAAGAAGAAAAAAAATGAAAAATTCAGCACGCACACACTATATTTGCGGGTTGGATTTTGCCATCACTCACATAATGCGACGTTTTATATATATTACAGTTTGCTTCAGGTATTATTATTATTATTATTATTATTATTATTATTATTATTATTATTGAGTCCTAGGATTAATTGAGGGAAATCAGTCTACACTGCACCGTCCTCCCAACAAATGCCATGGAGAAATTCGATGAATCCCAAGTAGTTGCACTCGATATCTCCAAAGCCTTGGACCGGTTCTGGCACAAAGGCTTACTAATAAAACTCCCATCATTTGGACTCCTCAGGACTTCTGCAGATGGATTCCCAGCTTCCTGTCTGGAAGATCACTATGTGTGATGGTAGATGGCTCCATATCCTCTCCCCATCCAACTAATGCTGGGGTCCCACAATTTTCAGTTCTTTCACCGGCCCTCTTCCTTCTATATATCAAACCTACTTCAGTTGACCTCTAACCTAATACCCAGTTTTTCAGATGACAGCACATTGCCTCCTCCCTTTCATTTGATAAATCCTACTCTACACTACTCACTTCAATTACCACTGCCCTTAATTCTGACCTCCAAGCCATCTTCCAACGGGGCTCAGATATCCTCGTCAACTTCAACGCTAGTTAAACCCAGTTCTGTCTTGTTTCCCACAAAAAAGCTCATTTTCCCCCAGCATTATTTTTGATAGCACTCCAATTCCTAGGAAAGATGAGATTTCTCTTCTCGGAATTACCCTGACATCAACACTCTCCTAGCATAAACACATCACAACCATTGCATCCTCAGCTTCCAAAAAACTAGGTTTTCTCTTTCGCTCAAGACGATACATCACCTCTAAACAGCTATTAACCTTATACAAATCACAAATCTGCCCAGCTATCGAACACTGCTCTGACCTTTGGAGTGGGGCTCCTAAAAGCTCCCTCAAAATGCTTGACTCAATGCAGAAGAACAATTAGACCGCCAAATGATCATCTCTCACCAACTCGCTCCCCTCACTTTCACAGAGACGCTTGGTCTCTTCGACTTGCATATTCTATAAATATCTCCATGGGAAATGTTCATCCGAAACAGAATGAATAATTCCCCCGCTCTGAACTAAGCTCATTGGAACCCGTACAGCTGCCGCCCAACATCCTTTCACAGTACACCTCGAAACCCATGGAACAATTTCTTTTCCTCCTCATTCATCCCTGCTACTGCTGTACTGTGGAACAGTCTTTCCCCCTGACATATTTCCCAAGGAATACAACATACAGGCATTTAAATCAAATGTAAACAAGTTTCTCCTTTCTTGACCCACTACCCATGTACAGTACTAACGTACTATAGGTTGACCAGCCAACCTCTCGTATATGAACCCAACATAAAAATAAATAAATAAATAAAATTAAATAAAAATTAAAAAAAAAACATTTAGCTTGTGTAGCTAGGATGCGGGAATTCACAAACATAGCCGCTTGCTCTCACTGAAGAATGAAAGAACGTTATAGAATTTAAGTTAGTTGCTTATATATTATTTAGGCTTATCTTCAGTATATTCAAGTAGTTGTTTAGTTCGTAGGAAACTAATGCTTAAACATGAAAACTAAGACAATACAATTAAAACATTAAGAATAGAAAACATCCATTTGTTTAATAACAAGAGGATTTCGGGTTATTTTCCTCCAAACTGCACCAAAGTCCATATTTAAATCTGTAAACTGTGCTTGTATAAAAGCATATCGTGTATGTTTGGAACAGATGAAGCCTCAAAGATTCTATAAAAAAAACATTAAGAACCAAATTAACAAATTTGGTTAATTAGCATAATTAACCAAATTAACAGAAACGAACTACTAAACCCAAACGATGCATGGGAAAAGAATAGAGTTTTGTAAATAGCAAGCAAGACGTGGAATGGTCTACCAAAGCGCATCATGAATTTAGTAAACGAAAAATACCATTTTAAATTCTCTTTTAGGGGTGAATATTTAAAAAAAAAAATCTTATTTTGCTTTTAAAGACGTAATTGAAACACTAACTATAGAAAGAGAACAAATATGTAATTAATCGTACAAAATTAAAAAAATCGTACAAAAAAAGCAGCAAGGCAAGCGTTGGGCGATACGTTTATTAGGACATTCCCAATATACAAACAAAAATTCAACATGAAATCTTCGGTATTGTAATTTTTGATTGTGATTAAATTGAAATCACGAATCCGTTTTTATTTCATGAAATTGAAGTTTCTCTTTTTCGTTTTGTTTTAAACTTTAAGGTAGAAAAAAATTCAGAATGCACAAAAAGGCAAAAATCGAAAAAAACCTTAATCAGATTACGCGTTCTGCAAAAATGAATCTTTACTTTTGCGTACTGGACGTTTTTTCATTGTCACAACTGTTGAGGTGTTTTGTCTGATTTAACGATTAATATTTTTTTATTGATTTCTAAAATATTTACCCAATTACAATAATCGTATTTAGTGACATACTAACTTGTATTTTTTACAAAGTTTAGCACTAATTGCTGCATATGTGATTCCTTTTCTGCATTGCATTTCAATTAAAATTTTGATAATAATATTTTTTTGCATTTACATTTACAACACATGTTCTTCTAATATAACAATGAAGATTACACGGAATTTTTGAATAATGGATAATAATAATAATAATAATAATAATAATAATAATAATATGATAATGTCTCAGATAAATTACATACATATATATATATAAATATTTTTTTAAATAATTTATTGATTGCTAAAATATTTACACGTACAATAAACATCTTGCGTGACATTGCACCTTATAATTTTACAGAGTTCAGCACTAAGTGCTGCAATTTCTACAATAAAATAAAATTTCTGCAATAAAATTTTAATTGGATTTCAATTAAAATTTTTAATAATACTTTTTTGCCTTTATATTATGTATTTATAACACACGTTCTTCTAATATTAACAATAAATAATAAAGTAACCCGTAAAAACCAGAGGGAAACCTTTAATTAGTAAAAGGGCAGATATTTCGTACTAAAATTAATAGTACATCTTCAGTGTCTGTAACAGATATATTATAATGATTATAACAAACCTCTGAAGTCTGATCTGGCGAAGCACAGGATTGACTCTACTCACAGTGTCCAATGGGATAAAGCAGTTCTCCTCCATAGATGCAGATTCAAATAGGAACGCTTATTCAAAAAAAGTTGTGAAACTATCTTACTCCGACCGAATTTAAATATAAATGACTGTATGTCTCTCTGAAAGATCTGGGAGCCTTTTATCTTATGTAAAAAACCATTTATCTTAATAGATTAAATTGGTTATTTCTATTATTTCCTATCACGCGGTAGCAATTGTATTTCAATAGGTGATCCATCGAACGTTTTGCTTGTATTCCATTCCTGTTACAGACACTGAAGATGTACTATTATTTTTAGTACGAAATATCTGTCTTTTTACTAATTAAAGATTTCCCTGTGGTTTTTACGTGTTACTTTATTATTTAATTACTATGCCACAGGTTCCACTAAAAATCAGAATATTAATAATGAAGATTATACAGAATTTTTTGTATTTTTTTTTTTTCAAAATTTGAGAAAGAGTGATTTTACAAACAAATTTCTGCATTTGCTTATAAGGATTACTTGTAGATGAGTGAGGCGAGTTAATCCCACCTACTTCGAAGCTTGGGTTAGCTTTTATGAAGAGGGTGGGATTAACCTTCACTATTTATGTTGTTGTTACTGTTTACGCATGGGATGTGGGCATTGGATGCTGGTGATTTGTGATGTGTATATTAGTATTAATGGTTTCTTAACTTTGTTGGTATATTTTCCAGAGTTGGTTTTTTAATGTTCTCTAGTTATCTACGTGTTTTAAATTACTTGGTAGGTTGTTGAGTAGCGTGGGAATCTGATGTGATCTCACAAAAGAACCGTATGAATTGTTGAAGGGTGCGTGGATGTAGAGAGTTGTTGTGGGTCGTGTTATACGATATGTGTCTCTGTTGTTTCGAAATGTGATGTTGAAGTAATTCCTTGTTAATGCCATGTAGTGTTTTAAGTTTTTAATGCTCAGAATTCTGTATATCGTCATGGGCTTGTCGGATGTTGGTTGTTGCGTGTAAGGTGTCCAGATTACTGTTGACACGATTTTCCTGTGTAATGTTTCTAATTTTGTTAGGTGGCTGTTTGATGTATTTGCATATTTGTTTGATGTATTTCTACACAAAACATATAGAATACATATAGGTAATCTATATGTTTTGTCCATTTAAGATGGGAATCTATATAGAGACCGAGGCATTTTGCGTATATTACAGGTTTGATTTCGGAACATTGGCAGGAATTTTTGTTGTTAATGCAGCGGTATGTGTGACAATGGATCGATAGTGATGCGGGACGCATAATTCTTGGGTGGTGTATTATCAACATCTGTGTTTTGGTGCCGTTGATTAGAATTACGTTTTGGTGGAAGTATGTTGTGATTTCGTTAAGTCTTGTTGTGCTTTGCAGAGAGCTGTATTGATGTCTGTGTGGACTGCTAGTAGTGCAGTGTCGTCTGCGTATTGAAATATATGACTTCTTATGGATATGTTATGAACATCGTTAATGTATATGTTGAATAGAGTGGGTGATAATATGGCACCTTGAGGTACACTGTGTTTTATCTGACTGTGACATGTACCTATTTTTGTTACTTGTGTTCTGTTTGAGAGGTAGTTCTTGAACCATGTATGCGGTATTCCTCTTATACCTATTGAGTATAGTTTGGTGAGTAGTATGTCATGTTCAAGTGTGTCAAATGCTTTGGTTAGGTCCAGCAGTATAAGGACGGCGTACTTGTTTTTGTCGAGAGCTTTGTTTATTGTGTCGACGATGTCTTCTAATAACGTAATGGTGCTTTTTGTTTTCTGAAAGCCGTATTGGTTTTGTGAGATGATGTTGCACTTCTGTAAATAGTTCTGTAGTCTGGTGTGTGTTATTTTTTCTAGAATTTTTGAGATGACTGGTAGTGTAGCTATTAGTCTGTATTTCTGAGTATCGTTTCTTTTGCCGTGTTTGTATATTGGCGTAATTGCTGCAGTTGTTGTGGAATAATGCCTGTGTCGAATATTATGTTGACGAGTTTCAAAGTGTGTTCTAAGGTCTTTGAGTCTAATTTTGTCTATTCCTGAAGTGGTCTTTGGTTTTAGTTGTAGGATTGCTTCCTTCAGTTCCTGTTTTGTTACGGGTGGAAAATACATAGTTTGTTGTTGACTTTGTGTCGGTAGTTTTTTTTTTTGTTGATCGTTGGTAGTTTGTCTTTTTTTGAGTTGTGCGATGTTGTTTATGAAAGCATGGCTGAATGAGTCTGCTATTTCCTCTTGGTTTTGTCCTGACCGAAGCTTTTTGCAATAAAATCTTGTGCTGAAGTTTTCTTTTTTCGGGTTACTAATTCGTTGAGTGTAGCCCATGTTTGCTTAATGTTGTTGTTATATTCCATGAATTTTTGGAAGTAGTAGCGTCTTTTTGTACTATGAATTTTTGTTGTTTGTTGATTTCTTGTTTTTTTGTATAAGGTTTGTAAACGTGTGTTACTGGGTGACTTAAGTTTTTTCCATAGATTTTTTTTTACAGTAATGGTATTTAGTATATCATCATTTATCCATGGATTGTTGTCTGTTTGTCTTCGTTTGTGTAGGTTTTGTTACTGTTTTGTATATTTCTGTGAACTTTAGTTGAAAATTCTCATGTAATGTTACAGGATTATTTATTTTATGTAGGGAATTCCAGTCTGTATTTTTTTACTTGGTTATTGACAATAGTAATTATTATTATTATTATTATTTTAATAACAATAGTTTATTATCTCTCAAATAATTACATGAATTTACTAAAATTTAGGCAACAGTGCAACTTTTTCTTGCAAAATGGTTCAGTAAAAATTATAATTACTCGTAATATCATTATCATTTGCAGAATTCCTCACTGACACAAGAGTAAAAAGGGTGTATTATTACCATTAATAATAATCATAGTAATACTTTACACTTAATAACTCACAAGTTAAACAATATTACTTATGTTGCAGTTAAACAATATTACTTATGATGACCAACTGAGGAGTATACTGAGTTCAGTGGAATGGGATCGGTTGCTAGATGGAAAGAACATCGACAGTGTGTGGGAAGCATTTAAACAATACTTAAATGACGCGATATCAGAATGCGTCCCGAGAGTTTGAAGAATAAATAGCGTAGGAATCAAATGAATGTGTAATCTTATTAAGCAAGAGATTTGTAAGAAAAGGACGATGTGGAAGGAATAAATACTGTGTGCATAAGGATGACATCCGTTATGAACATTATAAACAGCAGGCTAGAATAGCTTGGCTTTGCTTGTACAGAAAGCAAAGTCTGATTATGAAAAGAAACTGGCTCTGCGTGCTAAAGACAACCCACAAGAATTTTATCGATATACTGCAAGTAAAAGAAAGAATGAATATGAAAGAATAACTCTTCTAAATCCAGATGGCGTGAGGGTTACTGATGCAGAAGAGGTTGTTTAGTTAATGAGTGTCCATTTCGTTAAAAGTTATCAGCCTAGTGAACGCAACATTCAGCTCACTGTTACCTCTTCACTGGATGAAGAAACGCAGGTGTGTGAGGCCGAGGGATTAGAGCTGTTGCACAAACTGAATAAGAATTCAGCAGTAGGGACTGATGGAATATCAGCACGTGTGCTAAAAGAGTGTTCAGCTGAATTGATCATTCCTTTGACCAGGATGTTTAATATGAGTCTCAGAACAGCGAAGATTCCGCAGGAATGGAAGGAATGCGTGGTAATTCCATTGCATAAGGGTGGTGCAACTACCGACCAATTAGTATATCAGGAGTATTGGTGAAGAGTTTAGAAAAATTAGTTAGCGCTCGCATTCAGAAATGGGTTGACAGCGAATCTCTACTTTGCAATGAACAACATGGGTTTACTAAGGGAAGGTCATGTTTTAGCAACTTGCTCACATTCTATGACAAAGTTACCATTGAACTAGACAAGGGGAATGGATACACCATGATACTTTCGGATTTTGCTAAGGCAGCATGGATAAGAAGATGGCTGCTGACAGATATCAAAAAGTGGTATGCGGGGATCTGAGTCTGCAAGGTTTAAGGTAACAAGTGGTGTACCACGAGGATCAGTGCTTGGTCCACTGTTATTCAATCTGTTCATTAATGATATTGGGAAGGATTTGACAAGCGACATACAGTTATTTGCTGATGATGCAAAGATAGGTAGGGTAATCAGGAATGCTGCTGATATGATATACAGTCGTCGCAGAATGATTTGAATAGGCTGGAATTGTGGGCATGGGAAAATGGGTGTCAGTTCAATGTTAGTAAATGTAAAGCCATTCACTTCAGCATGATTACCTATCCAATGTCATATTATATTGGTGGGATTAGGCTAGAAGAAACTGATGAGGCTGAGGATCTTTGAGTGTTAATAGGTAGGAAGTTGAAGTTCAGGGGCCATGTCGCAAAGATTGCAAATCCAACTCAAAAGATAATTGCAATGCTGAAACGAACATTCACATGTAAAGATAAGGATGTTATTTTGCCTCTTTACAAGGCCTTGATAAGACCTCACTTGGGCTATTGTGTGCAAGTCTGGTTTCCTGGTTTCCGTTGTGATTCTGATATTGGGGAGAGTACAAAGGAGGATGTTAAAAATGATATCAGGATTATGGAATACTGATTATAAAGAAAGATTGAAAATTTATAGACCGCAGACATAACTGGAGAAAGAGGGGTGATATGATTGAGACTTACAAACTGCTGAAAGGGTCATATAGGATTTCAATTGATGGGATTTTTTAATTTATGGAGGGTGGGTGAAGGACGAGAAGGCATCCTTGGAAGCTGAGAATGAAGGCTGCTAAGAAGGGTGTAGGGGCTAGATTTTTCTCTCAGAGGGTGGTGCGTGATTGGAATGGATTGCCGTTGGATGTTGTGAGTGCAAGCACTGTGAATGAATTCAAGAATAAGTATGCTAGCTGGTGTGTGTGTGTAGTATGTGGCCTCCCTCGATGAGTCTGTGATTCCTGGAGATTTCTCTTAATAATAATAATAATAATAATAATAATAATAATAATAATAATAATAATAATAATAATAATAATAATAATAATCCATGGAAGAAAAAAAAAATTATTTCAAATTGTTTTCTTAATAAACTATTCTTCTTCTTTTCATCCATTTTCTGTCCACTGCTGGACGAAGACCTCCTCCGGTTCTTTCCACCTTTCTCTGTTCTTGGCTAATTTCTTGTTCTTGGTTATTGTTCAAATGGTTGACCAATTTTTCCCAACAAATTTTGACAGTTCATCACTCCACCTTCTTTTAGGACGTCCTCGGCCTCGTTTCCCTTCATTTGGAATCCAGTTCGTTAGAATAGTAGTCCATCGCTCATCTTCTCTACAGGATAGATTTCCCGTCCATTTTAGTCGCTTATGGTGAAGAATGATGTTAGTGATGTAAGTCTAGCTTCTTATCCAGGTGTTTTGCTTATCTTTTAATGTGATGCCAAGCATCAACCTCTCCATTTTTCTTTGAGTTGTTGTTAGTTTATTTCCCAGTGCTTTTGATGCTGCAAGCAGTCTTTAACTAGAACTATTTTAACTAAAAACATTATTTGTAGTTAATGTTGTTCTGCTGGTCAAGCTAAATCCGTCTTGTTATTAGCAAAATCTTATGATTAGAAATTTCGAGAGATTTATCACGAGGTCTGTGACGTGGAGGTCATTGGACATCCGCCCCGCAACAGTCCATACTTCATTACATGCCTACCAGAAGGATGTTCCAAAACTCCCATTGATCGCTAACGTACGCATGTGGAAAGTATGCTCCGTAGGATTGCTGCATTCATCGTAACGAAAGGAGATCCTACATCTTATTAAGGTGGGCGCCATGGCTGGTTGTTACATTATGATGTCCTTTGACTTCTTACCAAGCAGCGTGTATATGTGTGTGAGTTCGTTATATTTGGGATTTTTGTTAATTATCTTCGTCTTTTAACATTTTCCTCTACATGATTCTATCAAGAAGCTTTTGATTTCTTGTTTTTTTCTAATTTGTTTGTTTAGCTAAAAAAAATTATACGCTGAATAAAATTCTTAAGACATTATACGGTATTTTGTATATTGCTGAGAAGTGTCAAGACTAAATTTCTCTATTTACATTACTAGATTAAATTTCTCTATTTCGTTCATGCAGAAGTTTACATCCTACTGTGGTATAGGATGTTTACGAGTATGAATCGGCTTGAAAAGGTAGCATAATTAAGATATATATATCAGGTTTCCTGAATTATATAATCCTTAATGGAACTGATATATTTAATAAGTAAATAAATAAACCGAAAGCTATTGACTTTCGTTACATGTTCGTCTTCAGATTTTTTGGACGAAACCTAATTTAATTTTTTATATTTCTAGAGCAAATATTAAATATGAGGATAGCTATTTACTACGTAGTATTTTCGATGACGTAACAATACGTCAATGAAAATTATCGAGAAAAGTCGAACCAATGATAGATGGCGCCTTTTGTCTTTTGGTAGAAATTAATTGTGTCTAAAAATACATTTGCTACATCGGAAATAAATAAAACAGCTTTCACTAGTGATGCAAAAAAATGTTAAATACAGTTTAAACATATAATCAATAAAACATTAATCTTTAAACATTAATCTAAAAACATTAAACATCAATTCCCAAGATGTTTATACACGATGGTAAATTGCAACAAATATTAAAAAATAAAGAAAAATAGAAATGAATAAATAAAAGCTTTTCCCCAGGTCCACGAAAATCATAAATTTTCGATTATATAGTTTCGTCTCGTGCTAATGTGGCTAAAGCTCCATTTCATAATTTCTTAGACGTGATTTTTACTGGAAAGAAATTTTACTTTAATATATAATTACCCGTTTAAATTTAGATTGGTGAAGTAATAATAAAATGCGATAATGGTTCGTTGTGTTATTACTCTGCATTTTCGATTCATTTGAAAAGTCTGAAACTTGTGCAATGTTGTTAAAAGATATTACTGGAAAATATTTTTCTTCTTTGTCATTTCAGTAATAATAGACTATACGTAGTGTGATCTCCATTTAGTAAGAAAAAAAAAAAAAAAATCCATTCTTCTTGAAACCACAGCGACTAGCACTTTCGTTCAAAATTTTTCTTCAAAATATTCTTATGTAGAATATATAAACATACGATGCAATGAAGAATTTGCAAATAAGAATTCACTAATGATATTATTTTGCACACGTAGTCGGTCACGCCAACCCTCCAACCCAGCTCCCTTCGGAACGAGTTAAATTCATCTTTCATTCGAAGATGAGCTAACCAACGAAGCATTTTTATGGCGTTGCTGCATCTATGCGTTAAAAAAAAAGAGATAATGTCCTACATCGAACGTGACATTTTAAAGCTGATGCCAACCTGATTATCTTTCTTTCCATCTGGTCGTCACCTGCATCCAGTTCGAGATAATATATCCAGCGATGTCTGGTTGTCACGTAGTTAGTTCTACTTACTTTCGCTGCCAGTTAGAAGGGTGAGGAAGATATTTAAACTGTCTGAGATGAATTTTATTGATGTCAGTAATTTACAACGGTTTTTTTTTTTTTTTTTTTGAGTAGATGAAACTAATGATCACTCGCTCCAACTACGTGGTTTATGACTTGAAAAATGTCGAATTTAAACTGTGTTTGGAGACAAGTTTATATTATAGATAACAAGCCTTAAATTTCATAAGCTGATATCTGTTAATAAAAAAAAGACCCAAAACACATTAACTCTCATTCAGGGACAGGTCGTGCATAGGCACTACGGAACTGCAGCATCCCCAATTTTTCTCGATACATAAATATATTTATTAATATATTTATATTTGCTTGTAATATTTAATTTTATCATCAACAATCCTATACAATTCTCTTATTTTGTATAAAAAATAATAAAAATCCATCTTGTAGCACTTAGGAGGGCGCTAGCAGCACTGTGTTTACCGCAGTGTCATATTGCTATGCGCGCAAGCATATGCGCGTCATAGTGAGATGCGAGCTATTAGCGTACTGCGGCACTGTCCGTCGCGCAGTTCCACTGTTGTTTATGTGCAGGTTGCGCCAGTAGTAGAGTGTTCGTAGTGTTTATCGTGTTTACTCCGTCTCTTTAAATATTTGGACATTACAATTAAAGACATAACATTCGTTATAGTTTTTATTTTAGAACATTATTGGGGTTATCGTAATGGATTTTATTTTTAAGCCATTTTGAATTATACCAAACTGTATAATTTTATCGATAATAAACAATATTTTTTCATGTTTAATTTTTTTTTATTTTTATCATAATTTTGATATTTTATCCAAACACGTGTACACTGTACTTACAGTGTGTATGTATATTTCGAAAGTTGCAGCATCCCCACGACTTCAAGCCACGAGCCACCACTGCTCTCATTAACGTACTACTTTTATTTCATCCTTAGATGTCTTTCCTTTTTCTTTCTACGCTAATCAGACAGGGACTGGTGGAAATATGAACACCCTTCCAAATTTAGGACATTTGCTTATTAGAGTATAACACTTTTACAACAGCGTAGCTAACTGTTGCCTCAAATTAATATCAGAAACCTAACGAATCTTTTTACTAATGCGGTTTAAATATGATTACACAGATGAAATTGATTTTCAAAATGACTGTCAACGGAGTTTGCAATAATTCTACATAGAATCAGCATGTCAACAAGAATAATTAAACCACTAGAATCGATAATTAAACAGGAAACTCTCTGGCGTAATCCTCTCCTTAGCAGCATAGAAAGATATTTTTAACTTGTTCAACGCATTATGACATTATTTACTTGCGCAGCCCACTTCTCTGATAATCTGACAACTTAATCAAGGTCAAACAGCTCCAATTAGGGGATTTAGCTGCTACCTCTTGACTTCTCCCAGGAAAGGACTTGGAAAAGAGTGAAATTAAAATATTCGATGCCTCTCTTAGCTTGGAAAGAAACTCGTTTAAATAATGCACGAAAACGTGACATTAGAATATAATTCGAAATTTTGTAACAATGAATCGAAAACACGTGGAAATGATTAAATTAGGTTTTTATATCAGGTATTTAAAGAACCTTATGTTAAAAAATATATTAAAGACTGGAGATATTGTAGCTAACATAAAAAATCTATCTTTAATTTGTATCCTGAAAAATGACTTGTAATAGTAATGAAACCACAATGATTAATAACTGGATTGTGATAATAATAATATCATGAACAAGATACTTCATTTGAGTTATTTTAAAATTTTAAAAATTTTAATTAAAATTTTTAATTTTAAAAATATCAGTAACAGTAGTATCAGTAGTAGTACAGCAAAGCAAATAGAGTGTCCTTTATTCCTAAGACGTTTAAACTAATTATTAATAATATAAGCTGCATTATCATACATCCATATTTATGAGCATAATCCTCGCATCGATTGAAAAGAATGCCGAGATTTAAAAAATGAGAAAAATGGATTAGGAAGTCTTAACCGTTCTGGGATTAAGAATCAAAAATGAAGAACGCATTTATGAAGAAAACTCTCAATCAGAGAGAGAGAGAGAGAGAGAGAGTGAATGAATGAATAAATCAGCACTTTTTTTACACCAACACATTATTTTTTTTAAAAAAATGATAAAAAATAGCCATTGATTGTTTTTTTCTTAATTCGATGCTATTCCGATGGTTCTTCCCGCGATCAGCATGGAACATATATCTAAATGGCCGCAATTTCGAATCCCTAAAATTATTCAAATAAATTTATCATCATCCCCCGAATTGAGAAAATTATGAAACTCAGAAACCAGTCCCGAAATCAGAAATATTCCTTAGCGTTAACCCATAACTAGTTCTGATGAATATTTAAAATCACCTACTGAATAAAAAAAAAATAAAATATGTGAATGAGAAAGTTCACCTGGTGGTTATTTTCAAATAAGCGGCATATTATGTCTTCCTAAAGAATAAACGATGAAGGGCAGAAGTTTGAGATCGGCCATCTTTAATTTAGAACTGCTGATCAGAGAGAGAGAAGCCAATCGGTCTTTGGAACTCTCTTTGCTTTACATTGCGAAAATATGTAAATTTACAATGACTGATGATTGAAACCCAGAAGCTATGAAGTTATCGTTTGTAAACGTTTAGAAATAAAAATTCTCCATTGTAATCTGATTCAAGATACAAAATCTTTTCCAAATCCCTAAAGATATGATATCAAAAAAAATTAATTAAATTAAATTAAAAATAAGAAACAGAAATAAACATTATCTATACGTGTACGTTTCCATGGTATGTGACGCAACTTCCGTCACAGTTAACTTAATTTCAGAGTATGCGCAGTGATCTAATTGTTAAAGTTCAGAATTAAAACCTTGCTAAAGCTAGCTGAATGATTGTTGCAAACTGGATGTTGTTACATCTAATTATTGAACTTTAATCAAGGTGTTTAAAATAAATAGTATCACTGTGTCAATATTTTTCTTAATGCACTTGCCGTGCATGTTGGGTAAATAAGTTATGAAATTAAGTGCCTTCCTTAGTTTCACTTTAATCTCTTTGGCCAAAGTAAATATTATTAAATATCTATAATTGCAATTCGTTCTTAAAAATACACTCGTGATATTCTAATAAATGAATAATTACTCCTTAGCATAAACATATAGTATTAATATTAATGAAGAAAGATCGATATAATACGCGAACCAAAAAACATGAATATTTTACACAGAAACTTCCATCTATACGGTGACTTTTTTGATAAGAATATCAATCAATTCTTGAGTTATATTTATGAAATTTTATAAATTTTTGGGAATATTTTGAAAATTCTTTTATATTAGCGAATGGTTTTCTCTATATTAAAGGAAAATGAAACCATCGTGTTGCTGCCTAATGGAAATACCACAACAGAGATGTTACTCTAGCCTACTGATGAAATATTCACTGACCACAAAGCATTTGCTGGCTACGATCGATACAACATGATTATCTACGGTACAGCGTTCGGCTGAGAAAGTGTAGACAAGGAGAGCGTGCTACCTGTTGTACATTCGTGTGGTTTGTTGACACATAATAAACACCGAAGTCTGTTTATCGTCGCTTAACCAAGTCTCAGTGTAGGCAGAGACTCCAGTTCCAACAACGTTAACGCTGTCATTATTCTCCGGATGCACTTTCAGTATAGACTACATGTGAAGGGAGATCGTGGGTGCAGAAAATGTGAAATTATTGTTGTCATCTATTACATTTTCTATAACAAAATGACACTCTTTTATTAAAGTGCTGAGCACAACATTTATATCAAAAAAAAAAAAAAAAATATATATATATATATTCTAGAAAAGAGGAGCGGCTGTCATAATGACGCTTGTATGATAAAGTAATATCGTACTTTGTATACTATTACCTGATTAGAGAAACACAACACGAATCGATTTTCTGTCCAGTGTTAGGCCTAACGGTCTATTATAGCCAACTTATATTGCATAATGACAGTTAAGCTTACTTCAATCTCGTTTCTTTAGATCCATTTATAGCACAATGTACCTGCAATGGATAGTTTTATGGTGCAATTCTGTGAAAAAAAAATCTGTGAAAAATAATCTGTGAAAAATAATCTGTGAAAAAAAAATATATTAATTTTTATTTTCTTTCAAAATATTGAAATAACCCAGTAGTAAATCAGCTCTTTGCTTTATGAGGACGTTGTTATACTTCTAAATAAATCCACTACAAGTCTGCAAGATTCCCTGACTAAATTGAATAACTGTTGTAATAGATATGGTATGAAGGTCAGCAATAAAAAGACAAAGACAATGAAAATAGGCAGAATCATTGAAAATGTCAACTGTGTTGTGAATGGAGAACCTGTGGAACAAGTAAAACATTACTGCTAATTAGGAACGATTTTTACTGAAGATGATAAATTAAATATGGAAATAGACAACAAAATCAACAAAGCTGGTATGATAGGAAGTCAATTAAATAAATTCATATGGAATAAGAGAGAAATTAGTCGGAACACTAAATTAGCTGTATACAAGACAGTGTTCAAACCAGTTTTAACTTATGGATCTGAGAGCTGGGTCAGAAGTAAAACACTTGACCAAAGACTGGAGATCGCAGATATGAGAGTCCTGAGAAAGATTATAGGCTTGAACAGATGACATCAATGACAATATCACATTAAAAAGGAGGATATTAGGAAAGAACTTGACATTGTCAGCATCCAGGAATGCGTTAGCAGAGCTAATCTCAGGTGGTATGGTCACCTAAACAGAATGAGAAAGGAAAAATTAGCAAAACAAGTGTTCTGTGCCAGGTTAGCAGGGAAAAGACCCAGAGGAAGACCAAGATATAGGTGGATTGATACGGTAAAAAGTGCCTTAGAAGATAGAAATATAAGATCTGATAATGTTGGAGTCTTGACAAGTAACAGACTGATTTGGAGGAAAATTTTAGATAGGAAGTTAGTGATGATGTAAATTCTTCATGTAGTACTATCATATCCTGTACACCCCTTGAGGGTATATATCAAGAATTTAATGATGATGATGATGATGATGAATTCACTAGTTCAACATCACTGGTATCAACTGATCAGTGAGGTAAAAAGCAGTTAATAGTACTGAAGAAAAACAAGGTATTGCTTCCCTTTTCGTACTCGTGCATCAAGGGGGCAGCAATGCTGTCGCAGTCGATAATGTGCAGAGGCAGGTGTCCTAGCGGTTTTATGGATACAGGTTGTTGATCTGTAATGTCAGCAAATTCTGTTTGTTCGTTAATACTTTCATTGCCAAGCTGAAAATTGGAATTTCGTGTGGTGGCCAATTTTTTTTTATTTTTTTATTTAGTTACCGACGTCAACGCGATAACGCGTGATCGGCCGTTTGGTGAGAACTCGCATCGCGCGATATCGCGTGGTTGGCAATGAACGTGTTAATTAAACAATGTCCCACTAGGACATTGTATAATTAGGTCTTCGATAACGGGTCCAATTCTTAATGCATTCGTTTAACTGAACAGTTATGGCACAAATAAAATCATGATATTATATTTGACAGTTATTATAATGTTAACCATTGCAGATTATTACAGAGAATAATTTTCATTAACTATAGAAGAATAAATGCTTTTTCAGAAATCACCGTTATTAACCTAACGGTTATAATAACCTGATTAATTCTCTGCGACTCATAAATAAAAGACACTCAGAGAAGTATGATCATATGCAATGCATTTCAATAGCCTAAAGAATTACACGAAGCAAATGAGAATCCTTATGCTACCAATATCGTTTCCTCCTTCAAGAATCTCAAGTAACAAGTGTAAACTGTGACCCAATATAAAATAAAACTGACAGAACTTATGCTGCCTCATTATCCACTTTAACCACATCTTCTCCCTCTCCTATTTAGATAAGTAACTGATATTACAACAAGCTGGTAGCATCATTACGCTCTTTCCTCTATCGATCGAGGCGTTTTGTATCTTTTGGAGTGCATCATAAATTCTTGATATTTCAGCATCATCCAAAGAGGTTTGTCGCAGAAATAGCATTTTCAAGAACCATTTCAGTTATGTTTAAGTGGGTTAATTTAAGTAGTCGTTTGTTCATTTGTGGTCAAATGGTTATACAATTAGTGTTTCGAAATGTCAAAAGATAATTCCCTTTGCTCTTTGCTTAATTAGAGAACTGTGTCTTTAGTTTATTCAAGTAATTTTCTTTAGTTTAGTCATTACAAATATCCTCCAGCATATTGAGAGTCGTTTATTTTCTTCACTATCCGCAGTTATCTTTCTTGATTGTTGCCAACGGTAAATAACTTCACGTTGGCAACAATCAAGGAAGATAACTGATTGTTGCCAACAGTAAACAACTTCACCGTTGGCAACAATCAGGTATCTTCCTTGATTGTTGCCAACAGTGAAATTATTTAAACTGATTAAAATGCATTCATATTTTGAAGGGGGAAAAAAGACTATATAAAATCGCTTCTAGATATTTTGTACACATTTTCGGGTGTCAATACATAATAAAAAGATAGGTATTATTTCTGGGAAAACTCCCATGTTACTCCTCTTAAAAAATATTATTTTTACGGCTATTTTGCCTGCTTTTGTTTAGGAGTGCCCCTTTTTTAAGCAGACAAAATAGCCGTAAAAATAATAGTAATAAAAAGTTGTAAAATAAATTGTAGTCTGCTTCATCAACTTAAGTTCAACTTTTGTCATCAAGCAAATTAATGTTATTCGCCAACAAGCTACTAATGGATGCCCTCCTTTCAACTGAGGATGAGTTACATTAGCCTGGAAGAAACGGCAAAACAAGCAAACCGGGGTGAACATATAATTAACATGTGGGCCTGGTAGCTTTACCTGCTTTGGTCGTAATTCACCATCAACTAATGCATGCTTAGTTAATATTCAGAAAGTTGGTAGAACAACGAATCATGTTTGGCAGCCTATACCAAGGATTTCATTTTATCAAGAAAGCTTCCTAAAAGGTTTCTGCTAATTCTATTAAAGCATTATCCTCTCAGTTGGCGTGAATGTAACAACAAAACCAAGGAAATCCTAGGAAAAGTAGACGGATTAGCTTGATACATTAAGTAATTTACAGGCAGTATTTCCAAGAGGTTCTCTTTATAAGATCATAAAGTCATGCTGATAAGGATATGTTTTCTATGGGAAATTTTATTATTCATATTATTAATTTAATACAGAAAAATTAAACGCTAGAGGCATGACCTGACAACCTATTTTAATTTCAAACTACTTTAACACAACGACATATTTAGCTCGCCTTTGAACATGTGTGAATGATGTTTCTAATTACTGAATTCGAACTTAAGTAAGGGTGTTTTTACCATGAACAGTCTTATGAAAAAGCTTCTGCACATTTCGATAAGGCCGTTTGGTTTGATCATCAGAGAGTGAAAAAACTAAAGACTTATAGTTAAAAAAAATATGATACACTGTTATTCAAGCATCCAGATATGAAGATATTATTAAAATTCAGGAATGAAATGCACTAATAATGGTTGAATGTCCAAAAACATCCCGTTTGTAATCAATGCATTGAACAGGATAAACGTTGATTAACTATAACAGAATTTAGAATATAGTAAGCCATACCATGGTGGTCTAAAAAGTTCTCGGCCTCGACCATAGATGGCAACAATATCGGCACACGATTTTTTTCTAAGTTGGTAAATCTGTCATAAGCATCTATGTGAAATTGTAAGTCATTCTATCAAGTAGTTTGTTTTACACAGCGGTCTGAAGCAAAAGTGTTGTCTGTGTCTCTTGAAATGGATAAAATTGAGTATCGTGCTGTTAAAAAATTCTTTGTAAAAGAAGGTTTAACGCCAAAAGAAATTCATTCGAAGTTCATAACCATTTATGGGCACTCTTTTCCTTCGTTTTCAATACTTAAGAAATGGGCTACCGAATTTAAACGTAGCCGTACCAGCCTTGAAGTGATCCATGTGAACGACGTCCAAAAAGCGTAACAACACCAGAAATCATTCATCAAGTGCACGATATAATGTATTGGATGACCAGCGAGTCAAAGTGCGTGAAATTGCAGAGACTATAGGCATCTCAAAAGAACGTGTAGCATATATTTCGCATGAAGAATTGCAAATGAAAAAGCTTTGCGCAAGATGGGTACCGCGCTTGCTCACAGCAGATCAAAAACGCACTCGCACGAAAATCTCTGAACAGTGCTTGGAGCGTTTTAATAAGAATAAAATTGATTTTGTGCGTCGATTTATTACTATGGATGAGACTTAGATTCGCCATTACACAGCAGAATCCAAACAGCAGTCAAAACAGTTGACAGAAGCCGGTCGTTCAGCGCCAAAGAAGACAAAGTCGGTTCCATCAGCAGGAAAGGTCATGGCATCGGTGTTTTGGGATGCTAAAGGAATTTTGTTTATTAATTATCTTGTATAGAGTAAAACAATAACAGGGGAATATTATTCCGATCTTTTAACCAGACTAGATGTGAGAAAAGACCCGGTTTCCAGAAGAAAAATGTATCTGTAGAATATACCTCTCTATATCTGTAGAGGGGTAGTTTGCAGATCTTACTGAGAACCAGTAAGTAATCGAGTAGGTAATCAACCAGTAGATAAGTAACCAGTAGGTAATCAACCGGTAGATAAGTAACCAGTAGGTAATCAACCAGTACAGGGACGGGATAATCAAGCGCTAGAGCATCGCTGGAAAAACTGTGTTAGTCTTAACGAAGATTATGTTGAAAAATAAAAATAATTTTGAAATTATAAATTAGTATATTAGTTTTTTCATTGTTAGGCCGACAGCGTTTCAGACCTCCCTCATAGAATCCATGATTTCTCCTTGTATTTCTTCTTGTGTTTCTCTTTCGCCTTTGGTCCCAAACCTGTTTTGACAATGTCCATTACAGTCCGTTTTTCCTTAATCGTTTTTTAGTGCCGGGTTTCCATATTTTCGGTTTTCACTTTTGCTAACATTTATTTACGATGTTAGAAGTTAAAAGTGGACGTATTATACTTTTATATATACTGTTCTTGTATTGATTATAATATTTAAAATTTTATTGTTCCATTCTGTCTGGACTACGTATGTCTCTCTAAGTGCATACGCAGTACGTGTACATGTGGAGAATGTGACATCAATGATGGACATCGACGTTTTAGTCGCAAAGCCTAAGAACACCTCGCTGCATACTAATAACCTGATATAATAGACCGCAGTGGTAACTGTTTGCAATACTAGATGACAACAGCGGTGAATATTTCCAACTCATATTATACGCCATTATTTTGAGTTCGTAAGAATATGCTCTCCAGATGAACAAGTATAATCTGTAGAAAAGCGGCTATCACACTTGAATGAGCTTTCGCTATTTGATGTTTATTATTTTCAAAAAAAATAGCAGTCATATATGGCTCCTATAATTGTCAGTATGTTTCATTTTTTTTGTAATTAAAAAGTTCGTGTAGAGCGGTTAATCTGAAATAATATCTATCACACAAGCATCCATTTACACACATTCCAGTATGTTATATAATCATTACTCTTGTCTAAGAATTTTATATGACTGTTATTATTATTAGTAGTAGTAATAGTAAAGATTTCGTTGCTGTCAACATATCGGCAATATCGGCAGGCAACGTTAATGGTGACGCAGTTTGTGTCTTCTTCATCATGTTTTGTTATTCAGTGACTTCGGTATTGCATATTGGCAGGCACTCAGGTTGCCACTGCCAACTGCTTTAATGTGATGTCAAGACAAGAATGCTGCCCGGGAAACGCTACTTGCAGGCATTTCCATCTACCTGAAATCAATGAAATAGTCGCACCAGTAAATATTTTTGTCTGTTCTTCTGGGCAACTCTTTCTAATAAAGCCAGCGTGTTTTTTTCATCAGACCCTATTCGGTCTTTATATTTGTAGCTTTACGTGTGTGTGTGTGTGTGTGTGTGTGTGTGTGTGTGTGTGTGTGTGTGTGTGTGTGTGTGTGTGTGTGTGTGTGTGTGTGTGTGTGTGTGTGTGTGTGTGTGTGTGTGTGTGTGTGTGTGTGTGTGTGTGTGTGTGTGTGTGTGTGTGTGTTAGTATATTTTACGTAGCTCATCGCCCCAACATGAAATTGTTTTTAAGCCAAATGAGTCATATTTTTCATTAGTTTGTTTAGTTTTCGCTTCACCTTGAGGAAAACGGCATTGACTACCTCAGTAGTTTAATCCCTTCTTATGTCTAACATTAGCACTATTAATCCCTTAGAAACTAACCAAGAACACTGAGCAAAACAGTGAGACAAATCACATTAACTTTGAATAATTATTGCGAACCTTCACACGCCAAAGTATCAGCTAGCTAATCCCATGATATGTACCTTTACTTATTTTCGACCTGCAGATACATCGCTATGGCTGAGTTGTAAAGCACCACTGGAGTTTCAGTATAAACATCTTTTCTACTGGTTAAGATATTTTAATATGGAGTGGAATGAAATGGCAGTACAGCGTTACGTGCAATGGGTTATTGAGAATGGTGCTCACCCACAATTCATGAATTACAGTACTTTTAAAAGAATAGGCTTCCATCTCTCTTCTTGATTACTGTATGATTCTTTAATGTGTTCTTGCACCAAATTAACTGGCCAAGCAAATTCAAACTCTTTATTATGTAGCGACTTGATTTTATATAATGCCAGAGTTAAACTCTCAAACAGCACCTACGATTTTTGCTCTTTTATAAACAAAAGAGCAAAAGTGCGCAGACTTGACCGCACATTTAAAAACTTTTAACTTCAGAAAATCAGTGGCTTACTTAAATCTACAGTTAAAATAAATTTCTTGGTCATGCTTCATAATATCGAGTCCCACATTGGTAATGCGAATGATATGAAATTTGCCTTTTCGTTAGGTTACGTGGGTTTGAATGGAATCAATCCGGCCTTGAACACGAGGAGTCCTTTATAAGAGCCACTTGAGCTAGCCAGTTTCGTAGAGAAATAGAAGGTTTTTCTTTCTCGTAAGTTTTCATTCTGAAAAAAAAAACCGCAAGGGGTTTGTAAATACTCACGAGTAATCAAGAAACCAATAACGTAAGTGCGATGCATATGGAAGATTGGTCAAAGAGAAAGAATGAACCTGGTAATGCTCATAAACAGATGGACAGCATAGCCCTTAGAGAAAACGATTAGAAAATTTAAAATGGCCTGAAGTTTATGTACTTGTGTTTTTTAGAGAACACTGGTCGATCAATTTCAGACTTACATTGATAACTCTGAATGAGATCTGTTTATGAATATTGAAGAGGGCTGACATAATGCAGCGAAAGGATCAGCAATGGGAGGAAGCCTGTGAGAAAGGAGTTATATATATTAAATGGATTCTCCGATTCCTTAGATAGCTTCAAGCATTATTCGGGAGGTTTTGGTGCATCAAATCAAATATGAGAAACATATTCTATGTTGGGACAAATTTGAGAAGTAGATAGTGTTAGAATTTGCACAGGTGAGAAGTAACGTATTCAAAAGGACGTTGAGGAAGAGGAGGAGGACACCAAATTTTTGAAGGTCCTTCCAGGAAAAGCTAGAGATGAAGGTTAATCAAAGAAGGGAAATCTAATAATATTCAGAGCTGAATATCACCAAAAGATAAGAAGGTAAAGTGAAATCATCTTTCTTATGAGACATAAGACAGCACATTTTGAAATATTGAAGGTTGGTAGATTATTCTCACTCCACTGGAAAATTATGAAGAGATCTATGTTTAAGATAAAGATCATGAAATATCTTGAAGCTTATAATAGAGATATTGAAATATCTCGATTATCTCGACTATTCAAAGTTTAGTTATCTCTGGTATGGAATATCATATATAATGACAAATACACATGTAATGGACATAATTACTTGTGACAGAAAGAATCGTGTAAAGTGTGGTTTGGACAGTTAAGGTGGACAGCGGTTGTTGGCCATGTAAGCTGTGGTTTTGGCGAGAAATGAAATGATAGCAGTGCTACATGCATTTATGTTTGTGCGAAGTGGGTTTTTTTTAATGATTTTTGCGACTGTTGAATACTGTATATATTTTTTTCACTCGACAGAAAAATGACAGACAAAAAGGAGAAAACTGAATTGGATGGACAGAAAAGCTTAACTAATAATGGTGTATTATAAAATTACCGCCAAGTCATACATCTGCACACAAATAATATATAGAAAACAGTTTATTATGGTGCCTCAGTGCTAAAGTTTGGTCAAAATTCGAAATTTGGACGTTCGAATAAAAAGACGTGCTATTATTATTATTATTATTATTATTATTATTATTATTATTATTATTACGAAAGACCTCTAGGGTGTCAGGAACTAATCAATACACATGCTACACATACCAGCTCTCATACTTGTTCTTGAATTCGTTCACTCTACTTGCACATACAACGTTTAATGGCAATGCATTGCAATCACGCGCCACTCTATGAGAGAAAAATCTAAATCTCTTCCCCTTCTTCATGGCATTCGTTCTCAATTTTCATGGATGCCTTCTATTCTCTCCCCATCCTCAATAAAATTAAAAATTCTCTCTACTGGTATCCTGTATGAACCATTCAGAAGTTTGTTAGAGTCTCAATCATATCACCCCTCTTTCTCGTGTTTGCTAGTACTTGTAGCCTACCAATTCTCAATCTGTCTTCATAATCAGCATTCCACAATCCTGATATCATCGATTTTAACACTTTCAATTGCACTCTCTCTCCAGTGTGTCATAATCACAACGGAAACTAGGAGAATAGACCTCCGTGCAATAGTCCAAGTGAGGTCTTATCAAGGCCTTGTAAAGAGGAAAGATGACCTCCTTGTCATTACATGTCGAGGTTCGTTTCAGCATTGCAATTATCCTCTGAGTTGTATTTGCAATCTTTGTCACATGGTCCAGAAATTCAACTTCCTATCTACTAACACTCAAGATTCCTAGCCTGATCAATTTCTACTAGCATAATCCCACCAATATAATACGACATTGGATATATAATTACTCCAAAGTGCACGACTTTACATATAACATTGAACGTTTAACATTTTTCCAAGAACTGCATATAAGCTACATTCTTAATTACCTTGTCTATCTTTGCATCATCAGCAAATAACTGTATGTCGCCTGTCAAAACCTTCTCATTAATATAAAGTTTGAATAACAGTGGACCAAAGACTGATCCTTGTGGTACACCACTGGTTACCTTAAGTTTAGCAGATTTACATCCCCGTGTACCACTTCTTTATATCTGATAGTCGGTCATCCTCTTATCCAAGCTAATAGTTTATAATCCAATCCCATATTCTCAAATTTATACAACAGAAGCCTTAGCTATATATCCAAAAGTATTATGATGTATCCATTCCCCTTGTCTACCTTTACGGTAACATTATTATACAATATAAGCAAGTTGCTGAAACATCACATTCTATTGGTAAATCCGTGCTGTTCATTGCAAAGTATATTCTGTGTGAAACCTCTTAATGCGAGCCCCTAAATTTTCCAAAATCTTCACCACCCACCCAGAGATATCAATTGGTCGATAGTTGGATACATCAGTCTTTGTACAATCCTTGCGCAATGGGATTACCATACATGCTTTCCACTCTTGTGGACTCTTCTCTATTCTGAGACTCAAATTATATAGCCAGGTTAAAGGAATAGCCAGTTCAGCTGAACTCTTTTAGCGTCCATGATGATGTCCCATCAGTCTCTAATCCCAGGTTATCATGTTTGTACAATAGTTCTAGGACCTCCTCCTCATACACCTGAGTTCTTCCATTAAATAGAAGTGAGCGCAGTGTTGCAATACACCAGCAGGTTGATAGCCTTTAGCAAATTGGAACTCATTAATTGAACAACATCTTCTGCATCTGTCACCCTCACACATCTGCATTCAAGAGTTATTCTTTCCTATTCATTCTTTCTTTTACTTGCATCATAAAGACAGAATTATTTTGGGGGTTGTATTTAGCTCGAGGAGCGTTTTTTGTTTCATATTCAAACTTAGCATACCTTACAATAGTTGTAACTCTTCTTGTCTGCTCCTTATAATTTTCGGTCATCAACCTTATGCACACAGTATTCCTTTCACATCATGTTTTCCTACGAATCTCTTGCTTGATAACATTGCACATCTATTTTATGACTACCTTATTTATTCTTCGAACTCCAGGGACACATTCCGATATTGTATCATTGAAGTGATTCTTGATGTCGATATCCTTCCCACCCAACAACCGATACCATAGCGCAGAACCCAGCATACTCCTCAGTTGGTCCTCATTTCTTGCTTTGTAGTTCAGCATGTAACAGGCAAAAAACTTAGCCACTTCCCAAGTCATTACCGCATATTCATCGTCGCCATCCGGAGACAGAATAGTTACGTCTTTTACTGAAACCCTATCTGACAACATGATCGAATCTAACACTATTTAAACTCGAGTTCGCTCTGTCGCATGCTGCTTGTGGAAGTTGTCTCGCAACATCTCAGTAATTCAGCTTCGTTCTTCTCATGATATTTTAATGCTACCCAAACAATGTTCGTATAATTAGTCTCCCATTATGATTATTTGCCAACCATCTTTATTTGGTGACGCATTCCTTCGTCAGTACAACTGATCCACTAAGTCTATGATAACATCCCACTATGTTATTGATCTCGTTAGATTCCACCTCACACCAGATGGCTTCAAACTCACTGCCGCATGAAAAACTGTTACCAGTATGATAGTCATGGGTTTCAACCATAACTGGATTGAAGTCGTCCAATATTATTAGTAACACACCCACTCCTCTACTAATAAGAAGAAACATGAAATGTCTGCATTCCGCAATTCCCAGATTTGTTCGAAGGTTTCCACCAGCACTAAAAAGATCAAATTGGTTCGAAACAATCCAACCCGCTGGATTTCCATGAAAGTGTCGTATTTATGAGAAGAGATTTTGTCAACGAAAAAATTAATTCAACAATGACCGACAGGGGAAATATGATGCTCTGAACGAGAAGAAATTATATTAATGTAAATTGAATGATACGTCATTGGGTTTACAAATGTCAAATTTGTAATTATGTTTGTTTTGATTATGTTTGTTTTGCTCGTTTCATAATTAATGTGATATAAAACTCCTGTCACATAGAGCTGACCTGCTGCAAGGAGATCTGGATGATCAATGGAGATGACTTTCAATGTTGGACTTTGTGCAGCACCAATAGCTGATGTCACCATACTGATCTGTGGAAAGGTTTTGCATATGATGTGCGATTTTGTCTTTCAAATCTTCCAGGTGAAGTTGCTCCGATACACTATGCTTTTGAGGTATACACTTTGCTCTTTGCTGCAGTTGCGGAATGGCAAAACTGCTCGATATATTTGATAAAGCGCAACTGTGACCGTGCACGGATTCGATGGAGCTCTTCAAAGAAACACTGCCCAATAAGGAACTATCCTAACTCCTATCCATTGTTTTTAGTGTCTACTGTTCCGCAACCATGAAAAGGCGCTTCATCCCTCCACAAATTGTTCCAAGTCCAACTCTCGTCCACCTCCATGCGTGCCAGAAATTCTAACGCAAACCTTTCTCGAATGCTGGCCTCTTTGCAAATCCCTTTGCAAATCTCTTGGTTGTGATTGAGTTTATAAGGGTAGCATTGCATCGCATTACTGACATTTCTCCATACTGTTCTATAGGGCAACTCTAATTGTTTTGCTACGACACTTGCACTGCATGAACCCACAGCATTCTCATTTACCTGCTCAGCAATTGCAGTTTCAACATCTTCGGTCTTTTACGGAATTTCACATTTACGCCCTCTTCCTGTTTGGACTGTCAAACTGCCTTTCTCTTTAAAACGAACCATGCAACGCAGTGCATTTGTATCAATATGCCTTTTCGCAAAGTGTTTTAGCGTCTGTACTCGCCAAGTGCCGTATTTTCCACATTCACCGTGCATTTTTCCCATTCCTATAGAAATCCTTCAAAAGCAAGTCACGTTTAGGCAAAGTGATACCTAACGCATAAGTCATTAACTGTAAAGTTCGTCTCACTCTTTCATTTATACGCCCCTACCCTCACAGCTCATGGTATACGTAAAAATTCAGAATCTTTCCTCGCTCACAACGCCGTATTTTTCCAATTGGTCATTTTTGAATTAATTTTTTGTAATGTCAGAATCTCTTCCCCTGATCTGGTTAGGGTACTCACCAAGCTTGAGGATATTTCGTCTACTTTTTGATTACTTTGATTAGAAAATTTACACGGGTGTCCAAAACCAAAGAACTTCTCGCCGTACCACGAGGCAAGAAAACAGATTTTTGGTTGTTTTTCGTTATAACGTTGATTACGTTTTGCTGTACGCACGACGGCAGGTCATCTTGCAAGTCGGCTCCATTCAAACCCAGGTACGCGAATTTCTCGAACACTGAAGATTACAATTTAATCTTCAGTGTTCGAGAAATCACAAATTCAGTCCGATCAGATTGTGGTAATTTGTATAACTAACGATTTCGAGTAGAAAGCGGGTGCATAATCAAATTTTCGAATCGCGAGAAAAAGGATCACGTGGTAGCACTCATCAAAATAAAAGGCAAAAATGCTGAGCTAAGCGAATTGTGTTTGAAGGAACCTCTTTTCGTGAAGGAATGAAGTTGCAAAATTGGATGTCTCAAAGACATCATCTAAATCATGGGCCTTCAACGCATGGCCCGCTGCACAACTCTGGCCCACAGAGCTCTTTGCCGTTGCCCGGCGGCCATTTTGAAAAATTAACTATTTAACATTAAAACGAGATTAAATAAAAAATAATTTCAATGAAGCCTAGTGCTATACTGTGGTATTTAGAATTTCTAAGATGCTTTCCAGATTCACAGGGAACGCTGTGCATTTGATACTTTTACACAAAATCCTATAAAAATAAATATTAAATAAACATGCTTCTTCAGCCATCTACCAGCGCCAAGAGGTAATTGATTACTAGTACTAACGTCGCAGGCAGATGGCTGAAGCAGTAGTTCGTTCGAGTGCGCTGTCTAGTGCCTTCCAGATACATCTCGAAGGTTCTCGATACTTCGTTATTTTCATACAAATACAAGAAGATCCACAGTCAGTCAGTCAGTCGTGAACAGTGTGATATTCGTGTATGAGCGCACTCAGGTTCGTCGTGTCAGTCATAGCCTATTGTGGATTTTATACTGTCACACTTTTTCATTAGTGTGAGATATATTCAGTGGATAATAACCTTACATGGCCATTTTGGATCATTTGTTTGTGTTCACCTTCCATCCCTATGGCGTCTACAAGTAAAAAGCGTAAATCAAGTGATTCATGTCGGTTTTTAATAAAACGTGGACCAATTTGTACTTTTTTGTGCCGATCGACGACAAGCCAGTGTTTATTTAATTAATTTATACTTTAATTTGTCGTGAGTCAGTGTCAGTATCAAAAGAATACAATATGAAACGACCCTATAAGACAAAGCATGAGTCCAATTTCGATCGCCTTCAAGGGCGGCTTCCAAATTGATTTAAAATGTCAGCAGGGTACGTTTAAAAGGCAGAGGGAAGAGAGCGAAGCTTGCGTCAAAGTAAGTTATGTAATAGCTGAAAAAATTGCTAAAATATCAAAAGCCTTCTTGGGCGGCGAGTTTGTGAAAGAGTATCTCACCGCTGCTGGGAGTATTCTGTGCCCAAATAATAAGCAAGTGTTTAAAAACCGAGTTTGTCTGGGGTAACTGTAGCACGACGTGTCGAAGAACTTGTCAATGACATTGAAGGAACTTTAAAATAAACGGTCGTTCGAATATACGTCATATTCACTTGCTTTAGATGAGAGCACAGATGTGATGGATACAGATACATACTGGCTATCTTGTCCGTGGCATTGATCAACAATTCAACGTGGCAGAAGAACTGCTAGCTCTCGTACCTATGAAGGGAACGACGAAAGTCACTGATATTTTTGAAGCCACCAAGAAAACGCTCCAGCGTTTCGACCTCAGCTTAACCAACCTCGAGGGTGTGGTAACTGATGGTGCCCCTGCTATGGTGGGAAAGAGCGAAGGGTTTGTTGCGCTGCTATGGAATAAAATATTTCTCCACATAGTTTTCTGTATGCACTGTACGTTAATTCCTTAACCACGTCCTTAGGAAATTTGTATCTTTTGCCAAAAAAATTGCAATTTAATTTGTACGAAACTACGCGAATTAGGATTAACAATTTGATCAGGTTTTTAAATCCAGCATGGTGTCGGTTCAAACATAAAACAGAACAATACAGAATGGTATTTGTTCAATGCTGTTTGAATGCTGTTTGCTGAAGGAAATGCCGCGACAAATCATGATCAAGTTTTTTTTCGTGCGCATTATGTCAGATAGTCTGATTAATAATTGATCTAAGTAGCTAAAACCTTACATGTTTTCTCCAATTAATTTTAGTAAATTTATTTGTGCTAAATTTTATCAAAGTCTGCCTGGCTTTTCATTTATCAAATTTCATCAAAGCCGGCCTGGTGGCCGAGTAGTTAGCGTATCCGCTCTCCAGCCAAAAGGCTGCGGGTTCGACTCCAGCAGTGGGCATGAATGTTTGTGATTGTCTGTGAAAATAATAGTGGTGATGGTGGACAGTAGATGGCGTTGGTGTAGATGAGGCGGTTTGTGGGTGAGGTTGAGTGGTGGAGACGGAGAGTTGTAGAGTAGGTGCCCTTCCTCGATGAATCTTAGGACTCTCTGGAGGTGTCATGTAATAATAATAATAAAGTCTGGCGGATGATTTAGAATCTAATATTAAGTCACATTAAAAAGATTGAAATGACGATTGCATCCATAGCATTAGGTCACCAATAGAATGATCATTTTAGTTTCTCTTTTGCCGACTAAGGAACTTTTTTCTTAGACTTCCTAAACTCGGCTTTTTAAACAATTATTTTTAAAAAAAATGGATTTTAGCAATTATTTAATATAAATGCTGAGATTTTGACCACAAAATGATATACCGTTGTCGCTCTCTCTCCTAAAAACCCTTGATTCGTTGGATGATGAAGAATGGCTGCCAACCTATCCTCAAAGAGTTGTTTATGAAAGCGCTAGACAGTAGGGAAAAAATTAAGAAAAAATAATGAAAGTAATTGCATTATCAAAAGCTTTTTACTGTTTTCCTCATCAGCTTATTGCTACCTATTGTGAGCAAATTCAAATGATCACATTTTGTTAGCAACTGTTTAAAGGTATTTCATCAGTTCATTATTTAAATATTTGCTGAGTAATATTTTAAATACACAGTATTCAGTTGGTTGCAATTATTTCCTATTTTTGAAACATATAAATAAGTGCAGTTAATCCATGAATTTATTTATTTAAGCGTGTATTTTAGAGATTCCATAATAATAATATTATTATGGAATCTCTAAAATACACGCTTATATTATGAAGGCTACTAATATTGGCTTCTTCTTCTTTGAGTGCCATTTCCTATCGGAAGTCGGCGACCACCTTGGCAAATTTTGAGCGATCCTCAAAAATTTCTCAAGGTGGTCGCCGAAATCCTCAAATTTGCCAAGCCACTCTAAACAGTCCCTTAGAGCTCATGCCAGTCCACTGTCTGATGTCTGCCAGCCAAGATTTTCTTCGTCTTCCTTGTCCTCTTCTTCCATTTATCTTCCCCTTTAAGCAATTGAAGTGTTTAATATTTTTCATTATGAAGTAGATGACCAAGATATGCAGTTTTCCTTCTTTTTATGGTATCTAAAAGTTCACGTGATTTCCCTATTTATTCCAATACTTCCTGATTGGACGTTTTTGCTGTCCATGGGATTTTTAACATTCGTCTGTATGACCACATCTCAAAGGCTTCAAGTTTTTTTTATTGATGCTGTCTTCAAGGTTGAAGTTTCTGCACCGTACTGTACAGTGCAGAAACTTCAACCTTGTAGCAAGCAGTACAGACCACATAGCATTTAACCATGCGTACTCTGAGCTCTAAGTTTAAGTTACGGTTACACAGTGTTGATTTCATCAATATTGGCTTACATTAATCAAATATTGAAAATAAAAATTCTCTTTTAATTATTTACGATATCTCACCGACCGTAGTTGAGAATGAGGAGAATGAGTTCGCCATAAAGTTCCACCATGACCCCTTTGAAAGATGAATTTCATTTTAAATTAGCAATTTTGTCGTTAAGTAAATGCACCATGTTAATACAATGCACTCTGCCCTTAAGTGTGTGTAACGGAAGATTCATTTACATATTATTGCATACATGTTCTAATATAGTCTTTCGAAAATTGAAAGAATGTTTACTTAAAACTATAAACTCTCCTAATAATTTACGCTTACTGCAGCTAAAGTTTTCTCAGGAAAATACGTTACCGCACATTATGTTATCTTGCTCCAGCAATGACATTAACCAGCTTATCTTCAACAAATGCAGCTCTAGAGGCCAGTTAATGAAAGTAAAAAAAAATGCTAATATTATTTAATTAGCTGGCAATGATTCAAGAGTTTTAATTAACGGGTTAGAAATTGTGTAGATATCTTATGGTAATTATGTAAGTCTTCATTGTCTCGCTGTTCTGGATGAAAAACTGTATGCAAGGGTAATCATCTCATCCGACGTACAATGAATATTTACCTGCGGACTATTAAGGAAAAGATAGATCAAAATTTAAAAGGTACTTAGAAGGCAATTGGTGTTCTCATTGAATTTAAAGGTCGTCATATTTTGTTTCCAAACACGTTGTTCTCGAGATAGAGTGACTTATGGTGTAAACTTTATTTTAATTAGGTTTGGGATGATTACCAGCTTCAATGGGACGAAGCCGATTACGGTGGCATAGCAGTGCTTCGCCTTCCACCAGACAAAGTGTGGAAACCAGACATCGTTCTCTTTAATAAGTGAGTATAATAGCAATAGCAAGAGAGAGAGAGAGAGAGAGAGAGATTAAAATTTATGTCAGCTATTAATTTTAATATTAATTTGCAGTCATTTCTTGTAATGTTGAAACCGTCATCACATCTAAGAAACAAAAAAGATAATTCCATTTCTTGTAAAGAAAAGGGTAATATAGGAAGTAAGTTTGTTTAAACCCAGAATTCTTCTGTTGCATTAAATAGATATTGCATACTTGCAATTGACATAAGAATAATATTACTGAGATAAAGAGCCAATAGGCTCTTTATCTCAGTAATCTTACTGAGATAAAAAGCCTATTCAAAGTGGATATTGAATCCAACATTATTTTTTAGCCGAATAAGAAATTCAAAGATAGAAAATCTATCTAAGAGTTTCATGCCGAATATAGAAAACTATAAACGTTTGGCAAGTCCAAGCGTAAGTTATCAGGTGGTACATGCTGGGGCAACTTGTAGTAAAGGTGGAGTAAGCTCCGATCACTGTCTTTAGTATTTTCCCATAATGTAAAACACAACTCCTAGGAGATGTATGCTGTTATACATTATGGGAGAAGGTCACTACCCAGACCGGTTTCGACCTTTTTTGAGGTCTCATTAGTGAGTAAATTTGAATAAATTTACTTCGCCGAAGTGAAGCCTATTGGCTCTTTATCTCAGTAATTTATTAGTGCACCTTTTGGCGACTTGTACAGTAAAGATATAAGCTTTGTATTACTGCAACCTCAGTATTTACATCTAGGTCTACCTACTCACTGACGAGACCTCAAAAAAGGTCGAAACCGGTCTGGGTAGTGACCTTCTCCCATAATATATAACAGCATACATCTCCTAGGAGTTGTGTTTTACATTATGGGAAAACACTGAACAGAGTGATCGGATCTTACTCCACCTTTACTACGAGTTGCCCCAGCATGTACCAACCTGTTGGCTCACGCTTGGGCTCTCCGAACGTTTATAGTTTTCTATATTCGGCATGAAACTCTTAGATAGATTTTCTATCTTTGAGTTTCTTATTCGGCTAAGAAATAATGTTGGATTCAGTATCCACTTAATTTGAATAGGAATAATACTTGCATTTGTCTCATGATGAACTCTTCTTCTTGTTAAGCAATGTAGATTAATAGGATAAACTTTTATAACTGAAGATTCCTTTTAAAAAAATAAAGTAAATTAAAACAGTGACATCATTCCAAGGAAACTGAAACTGTAATATTATCCTATTAAATGGTAGATCATAGAGAAGGCAACAATAAATAAATATTCCAGTAAATGCATGAAAATGCCTACATTTTTTGCAAGAAGCTATGATCATTTGAGGAAGTTAAGCATTGCATTACACTTTTGATATTAGTGGAATGCCAACTTACGTTTCTTATTTAACTACTTCTTCAAGAGAAGCTACCTTTAGTCTATACCAGTGGTCCTTAACCTTTTCGAAGTCAAGAAACACTTTTGATTATAGGAAAAATTTGGGGAACACCAAAAGCATTAGGATCATAAAACTAACAATAAAAAATATGCATGGACTTCCCTTTTATAAAAATGGAACTTATTTTAATGCGATGCTTGAGTTTGTCGGTTTTTGCAGATTTCAACAATATCAGGTCTAATGTGTGATGTACCTTCCCTCATCTCTTTGTCTATATTAGTAAGCCTTTCACGCTTCTCAGTTTTTATAACGGTTAATATTGAGAAACCGAACTCACACAAATATGATGTCGAAAACTATAACAAAATTTTCAGTGCCCTTGTGGAGAGAGTGTGGAGGGTATTCGGCTTGGACAAAAATCCAAAATTCCTCAAGAGTTATTTCAGGGAATTTCATTTTTAGAGTACGATTGGTTGAAAAGGTAACGAATTGTTGTTCTCGTAACGAAAATTCCCAACTCGATGTATTAACTGTGCCAAATGGATTTCAACATCATATTTGTGATGTTGAATTTCCTCGACATTTTTATTGTGGAGCGAAGGAAACATATCTACTATTTTTTTCTGATATGCTGTTTTTCCAAAGAGATACTTTTTTTCACTCATAACTGTGTCATGTGACATCTTTCACCTGCGGAACACTTGTAACCAATTCGGTTAAGAACCACTGGTCTATACCAACAGATATAATTCGATATACAAATTATGCCATTTTCTTTGTTGTCCTTAATTGCTCCATCCACTATTTAATTTAGCAATTATCTTATGAAATTATATATAAAAAGGTATCTAAGACAACAGTACCTAACCACTATGATTTAATGACCTTAAATCAGTGGTATTAAGGATGATATGCACGTGTCCGTTGGCCTCGGTGAAACGTTAATGGTGTTATAAGCAAAGGTCAGTGCACAACATACATTAACCTGAGATGTCCATTGCACTTGATTTCACTGTTACGTTCGTGAGGATCGTCCACGTTTCCCAAATGGAGTGCTCTCACACCTACTAAGGCATTAGACTTAATGAAGTGGAAAGAGACAGAAGCCTCGTAAAGAGATTACTCTCTCTGTCTCTCTCTCTCTCTCTCTCTCTCTCTCTCTCTCTCTCTCTCTCTCTCTCTCTCTCTCTCTCTCTCTCTCTCTATCTATCTATCTATCTATCTATCTAAATTCCTAGAGGAGTGGAATCCAACTGGTACCCTCTTCTGGATTGACGACGACAATGTGCTCCATCTGAATGATAACTCAGAATGAAACTGAACTGTTAATTTTGAATATTCATTTATATCTCTATTGTACACCCGAAAGGAAAATGTTTTTTTTCTTTCTCTGTAAATATATACTTATAATATGTAAATAGTCATTGTTGCCTATCGTGTAATGTTTATTTTAACAAGTTAAATAAAAAAAAAAAAAAAAAAAAAATATCTTTTACACACACACACACACACACACACACACACACACACACACACACACAATAATAAGGTTTACAGAATCTTTGTTTAATATTGATAAGTAAACTCCCACAGAACTTGAACATTTCACTTTATCGAAACGTTACTGTTGAAATGGGAATATGTGTCAATGAGTATCAACGCTAGATAGGATGGAAATATTTTGCTTTATACCCCAAATCTGGTTTAACGAGTTGTAAACTTGAAAATTAACTGTTTAAATATCCATTTATGAAATTTATTTTTTATTTATTTAACGAAATATCTGAAATTAAATATTAAATTCAGCATTATTTGAAATAATGCTGCATTTAATATCCACTTGATTTATATGAATAAAAATATTTTCATATATTAAAAATAAGTTTCTTTTCGTAATATTTTTTTAGAAATACTTTCAAATAAATAAGGCGAATATATGGACTCTTGGGCAAGCGCTAGTGTTCTCTAAGTGGTCCGTGCTAGGGCAACTGGCAAAATTTAAACTCTCTGGTCAACTTTTTAATGAAACTTTCATAGTTTCTACATTCGGCTTTGAAATAATGCTGGGTTTAATATCCACTTGATTTATATAAATTTCCATCGCCAAACTGAAGCCTTTTGGCTCTTTATTTTGGGAAACACAGCTGGTAGAATGTAGTTTCTTGTTTGGAATTACAGTGGAAGCAACTTAGGCTGTGAGAACACTGTATTGTGTTAAGTGTACATTTTTCTGGCTGGTCAGATTCTTTTGTAGGATGAAAAACTAGCGAATTTCGTCCAGGACGCGAAGTCTCCTGGATCACACCTGATTACTTTATTGTAATCAGGTGTGACTTTAGACAAAGAGACTTTAAAAACAAGTCTGAGTTCGAATTATTGCAGATGAGCTGACTGGCCAATAAATACAGTTAACATAATATGCTGACTTCATCATCGTAGCAACAAATACAGCCAACATCGTAGCAACTTCGGCCACAATTCCAACTAAACCAAGCAGTGTTCTTCATTGTTTCATGTTTTGAATTAATATTAAAACACAAAAGTTGAATTTCAAGAGAATACTCTTTTGCTATTCATATTCTAATTCGTATAGAAACTCCTATTTTCACACACAATCATATATTTTCTATATTCGTTGTATTCTTAAAACTGTTTCATGTTCTGTATATATGTAAGCACGTTTTTTTCTTATTTACATCCAATAATACTGATTTCCATTTGTTCATCGAACGCTTAGCCAATTTCAATAATCGAATTCCGAATCAGACAGGGGGTTCTTGGCATAAATTCTAAGCTTCAAAAAAAAAAAAAAAAAAAAAGAATCGATAGTAATAATGGAAGTCATTAATTTCCCATTTGTCATAAAACTTTTTCCCATAACATTATCCAACTGGCTGTGCATCAATAACTGTTGTAATTCGCTTGTAGGGCTTGTCATAGCAAGCTTTTTGCAAAGTAGTAGTAGTAGGAACAGTACAGTTATACTCCTGATCAGGGGCGGCTCGTGCATAGGCACTGCAGAATTGCAGCAGTCCCAATTTTCTCGATATATAAATACATTTATTAATTTATTTATATTTGCTTGTAATATTTAATTTTATCATCAACAATCCTATACAATTCTCTTATTTCGTATAAAAAATAATAAAAATCCATCTGGTAGCACTTAGGAGGGCGAAGGACGCTAGCGGCACTGTGTTTACCACAGTGTCATATTGCTACACGCGCAAGCATATGCACGTCATAGTGAGATGCGAGCTATTAGCGTAATGCGGCACTGTCCGTCGCGCAGTTCCACTGTTGTTTATATGCAGTTTGCGCCAGTAGTAGAGTGTTCGTAGTGCTTTTCGTGATTACTCCGTCTCTTTAAATATTTGGACATTACAATTAAAGACGTAACATTTGTCATAGTTTTTATTTCAGAACATTACTGGGGTTATGATAATGGATTTTATTTTTAAGTAATTTTGAATTATACCAAACTGTATAATTTTATCGATAATAAACAATATTGTTTCATGTTTAATTTTTTTTTTTAATTTTTACCATAATTTTGATATTTTATCCAAACACGTCTACACTGTACTTACAGTGTGTATGTCTATTTCGAAAGTTGCAGCACCCCCACGATTTCAAGCCACGAACCGCCGCTGCTCTTGATATAAACGTGTATTTCATAAGTGTGTATTGAAGCTATAGTAGATGTGTCACTGTGGTCATCATAAATATTGCATTTTCAATTAATAAAAACATAATATTGATCGACGGTAGTACGTTGTTTAAAGCAAATAGCATTCTATCGAAAAACCTTGCTATGTTCAGAATATAAAGTTGACATTTATTTTTTAAACACAACAAGGGAAATAATAATTTTATGAGTTCTGCTTTTAAATTAAATTATAACAACTGCTTACGTAAATCAATATAATAAAAAAGCAATCTAATAAAAAAGTAATTATGTTAACTTCGTTGCTAATAACAAACATAATTACCAAACATGATGAATAGTATTTTATAATATAGTGATATTTTTTCTGGGATATAAACACCCCACTACTTTTTGTACTTCCCATTTTTGAACAAATACTGTGGAAAAGTTTGGAGAATCTGAAGGTTTCTGTTGATATATCGAAACCTTTAATAGAAAGGCTTATAAATATTCTCAAACTGTTGGAAATATCTTTTCATGTTCATTCGGCGTAGAGAAAGAAAAAAAATCTTTACCAGAACCGTAGACTAATATTAATTAATCATGATTGAAGGTAATGTTCTAACAATAATATCGAATGTTGCATGCCATTTTTGTTGTACTTTAAATATTTAATAAAGTTTTTTTATATATTTAGCGCCGACGGTAACTACGAGGTTCGCTACAAATCCAACGTGTTGATCTATCCAAACGGCCAGGTGATGTGGGTTCCTCCTGCCATCTATCAGAGTTCCTGCACCATCGATGTCACTTATTTCCCATTTGATCAGCAGAAGTGTGTCATGAAGTTTGGCTCGTGGACCTTCAACGGTGATCAAGTATCTCTGAATCTGTACAATCATAATAAATGGGTTGACTTATCAGATTACTGGAAAAGCGGAACGTGGGATATTGTCGAGGTGCCTGCTTACCTCAATGTCTACAATAACTCTAAGACTGGACAACCCACAGAAACTGATATCTCTTTTTACATCACAATCCGTAGAAAAACCCTGTTCTACACAGTCAACCTTATACTTCCAACAGGCTTAATCTCATTCCTGTGTATTCTCGTCTTCTATTTGCCGGCCGAAGCAGGCGAAAAGGTGACCCTGGGTATTTCCATCTTACTATCACTGGTGGTGTTCTTGCTGCTAGTGTCCAAGATCCTGCCGCCCACGTCACTAGTTCTTCCACTTATTGCCAAATATCTCCTCTTCACCTTCCTCATGAATACTATGTCCATACTGGTAACTGTGATTATCATTAATTGGAACTTCCGGGGTCCCAGAACGCACAGGATGCCCAACTGGATTCGTGTGGTGTTTTTAAAATATCTTCCTATCTTGCTCCTTATGAAGAGACCCACCAAAACAAGACTTGGATGGATGATGCAGATGCCAGGAAGAGGTATCCATTATCATTACGATGGCTCTCCGGAGCCAAAACATTGTGACCTGAGGAATAAAGTAGATGCTATTGAGTTGGCGGACATCCACCACCCCAACTGTACCGTAGTACGTAAGCCCACTTCTGAATGTGGTCCTCACAGGACAGACAACGAAAACGGAGATGTGCTTTTCCTGTCTCCAGAAGCCTACAAGGCTACCGAAGCTATAGAGTTTATTGCTGAGCATATGAGAAGCGAAGACGAGTATATTCAGGTAAGAAGTAATAATCTTTGTTATTAAAGGCAATAAATACATCGCTATAATTGAAATGTTTAGACTCGATCTCTCATTAAAGACTATCTGAAGAATAACTTGAAATATTAAAAATTAAATGTGTCAACATCGCAACTCTCTCTCTCTCTGTATTTCATTCATATCAATCTGGTCCTCCGTTTTTCGAGAATGCTTTCTAATTATAGCAGGGTTTAGCCAGAGTATAACTTTTTTAATAATATGCAGTAGCTAAAGCTTAGTGGAAATAGAGCTAACGTTGCATATCAGGATAGAAATTAATTGCTTATTTACTGATTAAACTTTATATTAGAAAGAATACTAAAAAGAAAGTATGCTTGTAAATTCTTGTCAGAATTCCTTCTGATATAAAAAGTTCACCAGTAAAAAAAGAAAGCAATTACCGTATATGTCGACGTATAGATCTAAGACGAGGCCTAAATTTTAGGCTATTTTTAGGTTTTAAGCTTATGTCGGTTGTATAAGACGACCCCCATCCCCAATTTCTTCTTTCTTCTATTAATGCAACGTTAATGAATCCGGACGAAAGTATAGAATTTCAACCTACTTCAGGATGGTGTAATCGTTTTATGAACAGACAAAATCTGGTAATACGACAAAAAACGAAAATTGCTCAAAACCTACCAGCAGATCTTGACCACAAACTTACCAGTTTCCATAAATTTATTATTCAGTTGAGACAAGAACGTAAATTTCTCAAATATTGGAAATATGGATGAAACTCCTGTGAGCTTTGATATGATACGCAATAAAACAGTGGAGTCTGAAGGTAGTAAGGGTGTGCTAGTTCGAAGTACAGGTCATGAAAAAACAAGGTTTACGGTTGTGTTTTCATGTTTGGCTGATGGAACCAAGTTAAAACCAATGATCATCTTCAAACGTAAAACTAAACCTAAGATAAAATTTCCTTCAGGTGTTTTTGTACATTTTCACGAAAAAGGATGGACGACAAAAATGGTGTGAAGTTATGGATAAATAATGTGTGGAACACACGAACAGGCGGTATAATGAAGAAACGCAGTTTATTAATATGGGATATGTTTCGTAGTAATTTAACTGAGAATAGTAAAAGTCTTCTAGAAAAAAAATAACACAAAAATTGCTGTTATATCAGGTGGTTTAACTTCTATATTGCAACCACTAGACGTCTGCTTGAACAAGCCATTTAAAGATCACATGCGAGAAGAGTGGAATAATTGGATGTTGACTGGTGAAAAATCATTTACAAACGGTGGATCTGTGCGCGCTGCATCACTTGATATGTTGTGCAATTTTGTGCTCAAAGCAGGGAATAAAGTAAAAGTAGAGACTGTAATAAAATCATTTAAAAAGTTATGGATGGTAGGGAAGATGATCTGTTGTGGGACACTGATGTCAATAAAACGAAATCAATTCACCGGATTCGAACTGGGATCCATATGACTCTCTCTCTCTCTCTCTCTCTCTCTCTGGTTAGGCTACGCATTATCAGAGTTTATTCCTCTTCCTAGTTCTGTTCCTTGTAATAACCAACTTCCTCTCCGAATTCTCTTCAGATTAATCTTCTAATAACTGAGTTTTCTATAAATTTCTTAAAAACGTGCAATTATCCAGTTTTAGAATCTTTGAAATTAATAATCTTCTGAATGACACTTTATGCGAAAAGTTGGATATAACGCATTAGCACTGCGATTCAGAGAACACTATAAGTTAAGAACTCACTTACACCTGAGACGACATTATTCACTGGGTAATAGAGTGGATAATGCCTTCGTGCTCACCATTATGCAAAATGTCAGCAACATTTACCAGAAAAATTACATATTATTACATAGTGCATATGCATATTATATACTTCTACATCTATATTTGGCTGATCCTGTTGTTGTCATTTCCAATTAACTAGAAACGACAGAGGCCACGAGGAGGAATATATATATACGCCCTCTGTCCAAAAAGAAACCGAACTTTTGGTAAAAAATAAAACACAGGCCAATTATAATTATTCAAATCATTCATTTCAATCAATGTACTCTCCCTCAGCTTCGATACAGCGTTTGGCACGGTCAATTAATTCGTTAAATGAGTTTTTTATATCCGTTTTTGGGATACTGTTGAGGGTTGTGGTTACTGCCGCTTGAACATTTTCCATGGTGTCGTATCGCTTTTCTTTCATCGGCAAATGAAGTCGGGGGGATGAGAAAGAAGTCACAGTGTTCAAGGAATCAGATGAGTACGGTGAGTGATCCGGATGATTTCGAGTTTTCTTTGATGAAATCACGCACTTTTTGGATGTTAACTTCGCCCAGTCCAGTTTTTGGACGGCCCGGCTTTTCGTCGTTCTCAAGCGTCTCACGACCACTTTGAAATCGCTTAAACCACTTTTAACCTTGAGTACGGGATGAGCATTCATCACCGTATGCTTTTTGAAGCATTCGATGCGTTTCGGTAAAACGTTTACCAAGTTTAACACAAATGTCAATCGCAGCTCTGTTTGAAACTCATTTTCCGACCGTTCGTCAAAACACACTCTTGGCACTATAACTCGACTTCTAATGAAACAAATGTCATAAACAGTTGACACAACACTAATTAAGGTTGGCGCCTTCGACAACAAAAAGATACAACAGGTGGCGCCACTAGCTTCTTCAATTTTCGAAAAGTTCGGTTTCGTTTTGGACAGAGGGTGTGTGTGTGTGTGTGTGTGTGTGTGTGTGTGTGTGTGTGTGTGTGTGTGTGTGTGTGTGTGTGTGTATTGTTGAGTCTATATATATATAGACTCAACAATCTCTCTCTCTCTCTCTCTCTCTCCCCTATATATATATATATATATATATATATGTTAAAAATACCAAGCAATTTTAAACCTGGTTTTACTCCATTTCCCAAGCAAACAGACAAACAAGTCAAGTTTGCGCCTGCAAGTAATGCAAGTCTAGCTGATCCTACAGGTAGTGCAAGACCAAGGCAACTCGTGGTAAAGGTATATATATAGGGAGAGAGAGAGAGAGAGAGAGAGAGATTGTTGAGTCTGTATATAAAAACTGTTGAAGACATACTCTATAGAATTTCTAAGCTCACAAAGGTCTGCGTGGTCAATGTTCAGTATTATGGTTTGTATTTTTTCTTTTCAAACCATAATACAACTTTCTTCTTGTATCTCAAAATATGCTGGAATACACTACATTTAGAGAAAATGTTCAATATCCATTTTTTTTCACAGTACCCAAACTTACATAATAATACCAGCATTTTACCCAATAGTCTAATCGACTAATTGTATCGAATATTTAGAAAATTACTAGTTTCACGGAAAAGAAAAGAAGCTCAGACAATATTCGTGACCAACATTTAATTCGTAAAATGCATTATCACAGCATTTTCTTCGAATATACAGAGGACTGAGTAAGTTGGCATTAGGCCGAAAGAAATTAAAGCTATGATGATGGGAGTGCATTATATCTGCTAACTGAATTTGTTCTTCTGCTAGGTCGCAGGTTCCTGTAGCTAAAAAAAATGCAGTTTAAGGCAGAAACAAAAAGAATTCGACTTCTGAATGGGACAGTTTAACTCATCTTTAGTTGAAGAAACCTAAAGAAAAAACTAATAAAATGTTATGTGTGGAATGTTGCCCCCCTATGCAGCTGAAACTTTGACATTGAAGAAACAAGAAATTAAGATTTTGGAAAGCTTTGAGATGTGGATTTGGAGAAGGATGGAAAAAATCAAATGGACAGATGAAATAACTAATGAAGAGATCTTAAAAAGAGTAGAAGAAGAAAGAAGTCTGCTAACACGTTCATTGCCAATCACGCGATATCGCGCGATGCGAGTTCTCACCAAGCGGCCGATCACGCGTTATCGCGTGGACGTCGCTAACTAAATACAAAGATAATAAAAAATTGGCCACCACACGAAATTCCAATTTTCAGCTTGGCAATGAAAGTGTTAAGGAGGATAAAAGGAAGAAAAGGAAACTAGATCGGACATATTCTGAAAGGAAATGGAATCATCAGAGATGCCATCGAAGGAAAAATAGAAGGATAAAGACCCAGAAGAAGAGTATGGAAAACAATATAAGATGACGTGCTGAATGGAGACAGGTACACTACCTTGAAAGAGAAGGCTCAGAACAGAAGAGAGTGGAAGGAAAGTTTTTGCTACTAAGAGAAGAACCAGCTCAATTGCAGAGTACTCAAGAAGAAGTTGAAAAGGTACTTTTATAAAGACCTTTATAAAGACATTTATAAATGTTCCATACTTCCTAGACAGGATTCCAAATGAGGGCTTCCCAAATGAAGAACAGATCTTTGTACTGAACAACGTAAGCGATTGTCGAATACAGAAAGCTGAAATATAGTGCAATTAGGAAGAAAAGGAAACATTTCTTAAAGGAGAACCCCGAATGAAAGCCTAGTTTATATTTTAAAGGAAGTTTCAACGAAAACTACACAAAATAAATAATCTCATTAATTTTGTAAAGCCATCAGAGTCCAGTTAAGTAGGAAACTAATCATACCATTGAATAGTTTGGTATCTCCTAACCCAATATGTAAAACATATGCACAGAAATATATCTTAATTAGGTTTAGGGAATTTGTACACTTAGAGATAGCAATCGAAATACATAAAGAAGTCTTAAATAGACTTGTGTAATGACTGTTGGCATAAAACTTTGCAAATATACAAATACATTATATACAAATTATTTAACAACATCAACAATAATAATAAAGTTTTAAATCACCGTATTCCATCCAATAGCGAATGTGGAAATCAAACTACAACCAAATCCTCTCGTGGAATCGAAGATTAAGTATTTGTGACAGAAAAAAATAAATAAATAAAAATAAATTGACATATTTTAGTGTTGGGAACAGTTCAGAAGAGCACCAAATATTGTAAGGCAATGTACAGTTTTTATGGTTTCGAAATGCCACTACTCTGAAAACTATTATTGCCACGGATAATGCTGCCATTTTTTTATGATCTTCAGATGTTATATGGAACCTTAAACGGTCAAGAAAGAAATCTGAAGATGAGCAGTGTGGATTCGTGAGCAATGGTTCGAATATATTGCGACAGATACATTAAAATCCTCGAAAGAAGAAACCGTAAAAATGTGTCAGTAAATCTCGAAGCCATGTCAATACACAGTTGAAGGATTTCTCTTTTATTTACGTATACTGCGATATGTCTATTACACTATAATATGACAAATAAAATAGTGTTGGTGAAAACTTTACGAATAAACTCACCGTTCAGGTTTTTCATATGATAGACTGTTTAAAATTTACGGACATTTTTTGCAGTTTTCAAATACACAAGAATCTAAGTCGAACATATTTAAAATGCCACCTGTTGCAAACATTTGAAGGTAAGGATTCGATAATAAGAAAATGAAGGAAAAACGTCATCACGCGATATATTTCAAAGTAAGTGACAAATAAAACTTCTAATAAAAGTTGACGTTTTCTCTAAGAAATCGCTTTAGGAATGGTATTTGTAGATATGAACAGTTGGAAGGTCGTGAGCATTAAGTGCCTGTAGTAATCCTTTCCGAAATGGGGTTCATGCTCCATTCTGCCCAAAATCCCTGACCAATACTCAAGCTTTGGATCACAACGAAGTACGTCAAATCACTTAAAGATAAAAATTCAGCATATCTCAAGCTATTGAATTTTTCCAGATCCTAATAGATGGATTTGATCGGACCGGGCATACAGAACGACTTACCAAACTATTATCTTATCGTCTTCTTTGAATCCTCTGCTACTGGGTAGCCACTTTCCTTTCCTCTTCGTTCATTGCGTGGTCGTGGTGGATGGCTAGAACCCGTTTTATTTCTCCTATTCGTTTGGCAAACGCACGAGAAACATATGATGTCATAACACCTATAAAGGTGTCATCACATCAAGTGTATGCGTCGATATAACTCCATAAAAATGATCAGCAACTCTCGCTTATTATGCAAACATGCAAAAAATGTATCACATCAGTATATACGTTACGAGATGAATTTCCAATCACAGAGAAAAACTAATTTACTTCATTTTTGCATAATTGTGATCTAAATGTGTATTTATATCAAAAGATATCATGATTTTACACTTTTTGTATCTTCTAAAAGATAGTAATTTAGTTGACCGTAATATTATCCATAGAGTAATAAATCTCAATTTTTTACTCATGTATATATATATATATATATATATATATATATATATATATATATATATATATATGTAGAAAGTTTTTTTTATCTTGGGTATATATTATGTTAAATATACCAAGCAATTTTATAAGCTCGGTTTTTTTAATCCTTTTTCCCAAGTAAGCAAACAGACAAGTAAGTCAGTTTGCGGCTACACGTAGTGCAACACTAGGAAACTCGTTGCAAAGGTGGAGTAAGCTCTGATCACTTTCCTTGGAATTTTCCCCTAATGCAAGCACATTTCCTTGTGGAGATGTATGATACTATGCATTAAGGTAATAGTCACTACCCAGAACGGTTTCGACCTTTATTGAGGTTTCGTCAGTGGGAGCCAGACATAAAAAATGCCAAGGGTGAAGTAATACAGAGCTTATAAATAGTTTACCTAAACAAGTTGCCATTCTATATATATATATATAGAATAAACGTATACATATTTTACCCTGACCTTGATTCCTTTACGAGAAGAACAGTCTCTTAGTTTGTTACCAATAAAGCTTTAAGAGAGTTTAAACTACACAAAGGAGCCTTGTTAATGTTTCATTTTCCTACGCGTATCTCTCCTTTTGTCACCTGTCACTTTTCTAATATGATGACGTCACTCTTCAAGAGTGTTATTCGTGAATTCAGCAATTTCATTTTAATTTGTACAATAAATATTTTAGACTTTTCATACAATGGAGCAGTGAATTTTCAGTTTATTCATTTTACCTTCTTCATCATCCATCCATCTAAACGATTTATTACATTATAAACTTGTATAAACAAAGCGAACGTAATAAATTATTTCACGCTATTGCTCAACACACTTTAAAAAAAAAATTTTTTTTAAATAAATAATAATCAACTATCTTTTTTTTTCGCGTCTACTTGTAACTATGAAAGTGATGTACAATTTTGGGAGAGGTTCTACTGTACTGTGCAAATGATAAACGGTATTACATACAAAGGGGACCAATAATTGTGTTTATTATTATTATTATTATTATTATTATTATTATTATTATTATTATTATTATTATTATTATTATTATTATTATTATCAGGTGACTTTTCTAAGGAGTCCAAGGACTCATCGTTGGAGAGCACTTTTTATGTCACACAATTCTCTACAGCAGTGTTTCCCAAATTGTGTGCCGCGGAAAGTGAATAAGTGTTCCGTGATGTCAGTGACCAAGCCATGTATTTTTAAACATGGAAGTAAGTCGCGAAAGGGAATACCGCTGTTTATGACCCGGTCATAAAAAATTGCCTGTAAGCCGATTACAGCAATGGGCGGCGTATCCTCTGTTCTCAAAACTAAACGAAATAACATCTGCGTTGCAAATCTTAGTGACCAATCAGCAAGGAAGTATAAAGAAAAATTTTCCACTGAAATTGAAGTCTGTATCTAGTCTCGAATCTAGTAATACTGAATACTTTCTTCGCAAGTTCGTATTGTAGGTGAAAGTGCTTGTTTCGAAACCGTAGTGCCGTGATTTTTTAAAAGTAATAGGCCTACAGATTTAAATTTTAATATGAATAAGAGACAAGGCACTTTGTTTAATTTTGGTGTTAAGAAATGCCTTATTGAAGGTGTTTGTGACGCAACAGATATGAGTCAGCCCACCAAGCGATCTCCAGGATGTACAAAAGGAGGGGGAAAACTGCCAGCACACAGGAGAAAAAGTCTGAATTCACTCGTAAGTACTTGGAATACTATTATAAACTTTTGGTGATCATAATGGGACATAATGAAAATCAGCACAAATTAATTTAATGATGTTGGCCTGAGGAAACTACAATATGCTACAAGATTTCATTAGTCCAGTGAATATAACTGATTTAAATCCTTATAAGGACTGGCTTAAAGGGAAGCAAGAATGCTTTTCATATTCCCCGTTATCTGTAGAGGACAGTGTAGGGATAAGGTGTTATTGAGCAATTAAAGCTCTGATCATGGCAGGAGGGTAACAGCAATAGCCGAGCCTCAGTTAAAACTTCATTGGCTACAGCATTGCCATCCATTACCCTCCAAGAGTATTGGATTGAATGAATCAATCACCACATCTCACGGTCGATTGATTCTTTTAACTGATTTAAATGTCATTTTATATTTGTTAATATACATTATGTATACAACGTATACATAAGTGTACTAATACTCTTTATGATTATGCATAATTAATTATTAATATAGTAATACATCACTAATTAATCAATTAATAATTATTAATTAATTAATTATTAATACATTACAAAATAACCAAGGTGTTCCGTGAAAATTTCAGGATTTGTGAAGTCTTAGAAACGCTGCTCTACACAGTCTTAATCCTCCATTTACACACTACGCCATCTACTGTCCACTAATAGTATTTTGTCTATTAATTGTCTTTGTTCTTTGGAGAATTTGTCTGTACTTCAAAAGCTTATTCCTGAAGCCATTTTCTAGTTAGAAAAATCTCATATGGACGGGGGGGGGGATCCGATTAAAGACAATCACGAAAGAATAGGGATTTGAAATCTGACCTGATTTAACTTGATCAAGATTACGACACAGTCATTTTGTTTCGATTTGTTTAGTTAATGCTTCAAATTACCGCAGTCTACTTGAATACTCATCCATTCAAACGCAATCAAATACTTAAAGTGTAATATTATGGAGAACTACCAAGTTATTAATTCGTTTTGCATTTTTTGAACCAGTTCAGAGTCTTCTCTTTCCACCTTGAGTTCAAACTCCATGTTTTTCTTTGGAACCCATGCATGGATAAAGGTAATGAGCCAAAAATTTAAATTATTGTCTGCAAATGATTGCATTTTAAGTTTACCAATACTCGATCAAAAAGTGATAATGATTATTAATTAGTAGTTAAGTTTATTAATACACTTGTTCCACCTAATTAAATTTAAGTATTGTCTGCAAATGGTTGTCTTTCAACCTTAGGGTATATTGTTGACCCTGTTTCTGTCTCTTAAAATAAAATAATTGATGAAAAATATATAACTAATGATTGGAATTAAAATCCGAAACAAGTGTGCTTAATTCACTTCTTTAGTTCTTACCTCACTATTTCCTTTCAAATCTTACGAATCAAGTCTTTTTAAATCAAAAAATTTCACAAAGAACTTTATGCAAAAACTGATATCGCATTGTATCATCTGATCAGCCTATTGTCCACGCGGTTAGCCAGCCTAATGGCTGTGCGCTTCGCAACCATATGACTTGGGAAGGAGTGTCCTAGGTTCGATTCCCCTCGACGACGTGAGGAGCTGAAGCATCTTCCTCAGCCATATCAAAGTTAGTCGGTCTTGGGCGTGAAAAGCAGGGTTTTTCCCCCAGTTTATCCAGGGGTTTTTCATCCCGCAAGCAGGCAAACCGGCCCCGTGAACACACACGAATACAGTCAGGAATAGTTAAGACAATCATTCCAGCCAAAGGTCTGAATTGTCAGCTATGCCAGTCCCGAGCCTGGATAAAATAGGGGGATTGAAATAGTGCCGTACCTCTCCCGTAAAAGGGGTTCACGGCCGTTGAATCACCATACGAAATGAATGGCTCATCCTATTTAAACGAAGAGAGCCAGATGAGATGAATTATGCCATTTCAAGTCTATTCTATTCAATGATCTGTCTTTGTAGCTGATTTGAACTAAGGAATAATACGGAAGCGAACGATTCTCAACTGAATGTAGGTGAGGGTGGATAATGAAGTTGGTGTCCCGATCACTTCGACTTACTTTTCTGTAAATTTTACTCTCAGAGCGTTAAACTTTGATTAAAGGGTTCTACTAAAATTTTCAGATGCATGCTGGGAAAGCACATTTGTTCATTCAGAAGCACAAAAGTATATCAGCTTCTGCAGCTAAAGTATGATATGGATTCTGTTAGATACTAACATTGTCCGAATGAAAGCAAATTAGATAATGTTTTAATATCTTACAAACTGATTTTAATTAAATGTCTGATTACGGAATTAACGCCATAAATTTGGAAACTTTTGTAGAAGGGAACTGTTGTTAAAAATACGGTAATTCATATATAATTACTCTTTGGTTTCAAATTATTATACTTTGGTTTGAAAGATCTGAGTTTGAATCCTGTTTAAAACGCAAGGAATCTTTCTAAAGTCTTTTTCAACAGTGACCAAACGAAGATGCATGCTTTATTCGAGAAAATCTGACCACCCAACTAACCGGAAACACACGAGAAAAAAAAAAAAGAACATATGCATATAATGGTAAAAAAACTGTCCGAAAACGTATGTCAATGTGGATTATTTTTTTGCTTCAAATCCGTTCAAATAATTCAAAGTCCAATATAATCATTCACTTGGTAAGACATCGTTGATAGGGTTTGAAATTTTACTATTGTAGTAAATAAAAACCCGACTTTAACGATTTAAATACATTCGATTTAATAACATTGTTTTATTGGTTTACTTGGGGAGAATGCAGTGTCGGCAATTTCTTATCTCGAATTTCTATCCTCTAATAAATAACAGAACATGAGATCTCCATTGTGCATAAGTGGGATTTAGAAACTCCAGTTTCGAATGCGAGTGAAATAAGAGTTAGGCATCCCACCTTTTATCATAAATCACTGCAGAAAGAGAAAAAAATATAACAGAGAGAGAGAGAGAGAGAGAGAGAGAGAGAGAGAGAGAGAGAGAGAGAGAGAGAGAGAGTAGAATAAATCATGTGAAACAGGAGCCATATGACAGTGAATAAGTCACTGGATATTATTTTCTTGAAATAAAAACCAGCAACTTAGAACAGCTACATTCTGACTTAGAAACTTATTGAGAAAAATGTGGAAACAACTACACCTAAAAGTATTCAACATGGAAGATTTAAGTACAAGGGAAGAGTCTATGAAAAAAAACAAAAAGACAAACTATCTCATTTTATGTAGAAATAGAAATATCTGAACAGCAAATTTTGAATAAATTATAATAAGACATTTAAACCAAATATATTCCTAACATGATAAATAAGAATCCTTGGGCACACAATCTTAAATCTTGATATAAAAACAGGTTTCTGGAAGACGAAATTCAAGTAGCCAGACCAGAATTTTACTGAAGAAAAACAAGAACAAAATCTAGAAGAGGAAATAGAAGGGGAGAAAGAAAGAAAGAAAATTGAATGAATATGGTATGAATAGGGGTTATGTATAAAAACTAGAACTGTAGTAAAACGAAAATGAGATGAATAACTTGAAATGTAAGACAAGATAGAAGGAAGATTCGAGAGAGAGTCTGATATGGAAAGGATGGTTTCTTATATTTTAGACTCCTCATCGTCACGAACCATGGGCACACTGCCTCTTGGTGTCCGATGCCTCCTTCACTATCTTCTTCCACCTTTCTTTGTCCAGTACACAGCGTCGCAGTTTCTGTACACCCATTCCACACCAGTCCTTTATATATTCTATCCTTCTGTATGGTCTACCTCTTCTGTTTAAACCATCCAAAATACCAAACATAAATGTGTTTATCTTCCGGTCCTCACTCATTCTGCAGATGTGTCCAAATAATTGCAGCTTCCGTTTTATAATCTTCTGCATTAGATTCTCTTTTGGTTGTATCTTCCGATAGAGTTCTTCATTGGTGATTTTCTGTACCCATCCTATTCTCAGAATCTTCCTGTAACAAGTTCATTCAAATGCCAGAATTATTTTCCTTGATTCCTTATTTATTACCCACGTTTCAGATCCATACAGCACACCGCTAAACATACATATTTCTAGTACTCTTAATTTCGTTTTCAAGATGATCGCTTTACTTTTCCAGATGTTGTCCATGGCCTTCAGATTTGTTCTTCCCTTTGCAATCCTGATCTTTATTTCTTTTTTACAATCCAAGTCATATGTCAGTTTACTTCCCAAATATGTGAATTGTTCTACATTTTCTATATCAGTTCCTTCCACTTGTATCTTTTGTTTCATGTTCTTCTCACCAAATACCATTGTCTTTGTTTTTTCAAAGTTTATAACAAGTCCAAATCTCTTTCCTTCCTCATTTAACAGTTTCAGTGTTTTTTGTAGTTCTCTTTCGTCTTCTTTAATAATAACATTGTCATCTACAGATCTCAGATTGTTAATTCTCATGCCGTGTATGGTGATATGGACCCATATATGGACCCGTGTGTGGACCCATTGGTGATATTGGGCCCCTGCCTAATACGTCTGCTTGTTCTAAACCATTTCCCGAAATCCTCACCTATTATAACTGCTGACATTGTATTCTTATAAACATCTTTTAATATGGCTATTAGTTTTCTGTCAATTCCATAGGATTCTAGCACTGCTGTGTCACTTTCTGGTCGACGATGCTGTCAAATATTTGCCTTCTGAAAATCAACAAAGCAAGTATATATGTTTTTGTTTTTTCTCCTAGCTTTCTCTGCTATTAACCTCATTGTCAAAATCTGTTGAATTGTAGTTCTATCCTTCCTAAATCCTGCTTACTCGTCTACAAGGTATGCTTCCAATTGTATTCTCAATCTTTCTGTCAATACCATCATCATTACCTTACCAAGGTGACTTGTAAAGGCAATTGTTCTATAATTTTTGCATTCTAGCTGATTTCCTTTCTTATATAATGCCACTAATATCGATTTCACCATTTTAGACTCCTGTGATGGTTATATATTGGTTAAAAGTTATATGATGGTTAAAGACGGTTAAAAGACAGATGAACAAGATAAATAATAGTTAGTTTGCCTATTTCCAAAAACCAAAAAAAAAAAAAAGACCATTGGAAAGTCTTCGAAATATCTTATTTATATGTTCACATTCTCAGTTCAAGTTCTCCGCGTACTATTTTTACTGGAATTTCTTTTATATTTTCGTTTTCGCATTCTTATGTGGAGTTCTTCGAAAAGCGAGTAAAATTAGCTGGCAAAGAGAGAGATAATATAACCTTCTTTGCATAAAATATAGTTCATCTATGAAAATCGCATAAAATGATATCCATAATAAGAGACTTTCAGAAGTTGAATGAAAACATTGTTTCCAGTCCTTTCGATTTAAACTACATTATATGCTAATTAATGACAGCTATAGCATTGTGTGTGCGTGCGCATATCTAGAAGTAGTAATATGCGCTCAAAGAATTCGAAACATCAGTGCCTATCGGTTATTTTAAATTTGCTGGTAATGCTTACAGAAACACTAAAGAAAACAAGTGAAAAGCAGCGAATATCCGAGCTTCTCTTCATTCCAATGGATGCCTCAGAATTTGCTCAGCATTCATTCTTATTGGGTTCACCATAATACCATACATTAATGAGGACTAAAATTCAGCTTGTTTTAGATATTTTTGCATTATTATTTCATGCATTACTACAAAATAATACTTTATATTTAAACCTTAGGTCACACATCGTTTCTTCTGCAAAACAAGTGTAAATAATTTTCAAAGATACTGTTCAGATAGGGCTTTTTCTCAAAATACAGCGTAATTCAACAACATAGATACATGTTGTAGAATTATGTGTTACAGCAAAGCATGAATGAACACAAGGAATGTATAATAAATGGCTTCAGTTGTATACAATATGAGAAAATGAGGAGTTATTGTAGTCTACATATTAGTCAATAATCAGTTATGCGGCTGCAGAAAAGTTGGAGTATCTGAGATCAAGTGCTGCTTTCATTAACACATGAATACGTAATGGTGAAAGAAATGTCCAAGAAAAGTTAGGAAGAGCGATTACACTGGTAAAAAAGGATCGGAGAGTGCTGTAAAATGCTGTATATTCCTGATGTCCCAATGGATCTCTCGACCAGGATTTCGGGGTGCAAATAGTTGTGGAGGTTCCTAACAGAATATTTCATTCTGAAATTTGTGTCCTCCGCTTCCATAGAAGAACTGCTGCATACTATGAAGCAACCAACACGCACACACAAACATGTCTCCCAGATATTCAAAATCGATTTGCATGGTGCAGAGCTCGCTGTGATCAGACAGTAAAATTATTAGAATACCTGTGACAACTTCACATGCACGCTTTTCAAATCAGATGATAAGGTTTGGATATGTCGGCCGACAAGACTTACTATCTGTTAAATATCCGATGGTATTAACGTAGCTTCCAGACTGTGGAGTGAACCTTGAAGAAGACGCTATTTGCTATCACTATTAGCGCTAAATAACACTGGAATAGCAAGACCAATTGCATTGTTTGTAGTGCTGTGCTACAATTTTTTTACATAATATACATGTGGAATTCAAAACCTTAATTTCCAAACGATAAGCGTAGAAATTAAGCGTTGTAAATTGTAAACATCTATTTAATTTATTTGATACAAAAAATAGCGAAAATAATTTTCATAAGGTTTAACCACTTAATCCGCATTTAATATTTTGGATATTAATAAAATTATATAAACGCCATCAGACAAATAAAACGTGAAAAAGAAACAGCTAGAGTAGACGATATTCAACCGGAAATGTTCAACTATGGACGTGCAATTTTAATGGAGGAGTTAGTCCAAAAAGATCAGTGTAATAATCAGTGTAAATATACAGATTGAAACAGTCAACTGTGTGCAAATAAAGTATTTGCAGCATCGAACTCAATGAGTGCTTTTAAAGATATTTAGCTTTGGAAACGTTTTACAAGTATTCACTTGAAACCTGAATTCGTAAACTCGGCAAATGTATAGAATAGCTAAAAACAATGCAATTACAACTGCTTGCCAGTAATAAATGGATATAAATTAAAATATTCGGAGACGCATTCTAGTATAAGCGTAATGATTGATATAATGACACCCATCATTGTTATATGTGTAAAGTGGAGCATCTCATAAGGCTAATTTATAATTCTATCAGTGAAAAGTGCACGCTCTGATTTGATTGGGCATAAAAATTTTCATTATTATAAAAGTGAGCCATTAATTTTTCCCGCTATGAAGATTAACGTTGACTCACGATTATTTGAAATGAACATTCACGGAATCGTAGCCAACTTGAATATGAAAAAAAATGAATGAAGTTTTTTTTTGATCGAATGTTCGGCGTGTTTGGTTAAAAACACTGAAAAAGTGCAAATTATTCAAACTTTTTTTAATAAAAAAAAGCATATAAGTGTACAATCTAAAGATGCGCACACAAGAAATAGACCAGTGTTTTACTAAATTTATTTTATGTGCATAAGCTTAGTTCATATCAGAGGTCAATTCTCGAAGTATTTTGCTAGTTCTTTTGTGATTCATTAAGATTAACACTATCCTTCATTCGTGTTTTTGTTGTGTGTGTGTGTGTGTGTGTTGCAATATAATTGTACTGTATTGCTTTGTTTTTCTTTTTTTTACATTTAGGTGAGTTATATGGTATCATAAATGAAAAACGGGTATTTCTCTCTCTCTCTCTCTCTCTCTCTCTCTCTCTCTCTCTCTCTCTCTCTCTCTCTCTCTCTCTCTCTCTCTTTCTCGAATTTTTGTTTTCCTCCTGGTAAACAAGAAAAAGAAGGCAAGAAGGATACAGGCAGTTTACTGTTAAAAATCCTTAGTAAAGTTTATAATAAATTTGTGTGTAGTGCAGAGCGAACTGTGTCGAATCTATGCCTTCAAAACATCAGATCGTACAGAATTGTGTTGTATAGTGTACAGTGGAGTCTTGTACAATGCGTCTCGAGACTCTACGCATATACAATAGATGTCATGCAGTAATCCTAATAATAATTAAACCAAGGATTTTGTGTCATAAAGATCGAAATCGTGTTGTGGTCTAAATTATAATAGGCATCATTAACATACAACTGTGTATTTGATTTTGTGTGTGCAGGTGTGGATGTGAATGTCCGTTACTAAAAAATGATTGAAGCATTTTACTCAATATTTTCCGTCTCAAATTTCGAATCTTTTATATTTCATGTTTCTCTGATAATCTAATTCCTTCAGCCAGGAATGACTGATTGAAAAAATAACATTTCAGATCATAATCTTAGTATATGGTCAGATTTTGATTTTGAAATCATAGATTTAAAGCGAAAGAAAGATCGGATTCGAGCCTTAATTATTCATTCAAGTTTTCATACATTATTTCCAGGTTTCTTGAGGATGGGTTGAAAAGACGATTAAGCATCACTAATAAGGACATTGCTTATAAAATGAAAGCTATGTGTGTCCGACTAAGATGAATCAGAATAAAAAACTAGAAGGATGCGGTAGGGTAAATTCTTCGCTTGCTTGATGTAAGCAAGAGTAGGAAGAAACAACGTTCTTGTGGACACATTAAAGATTAATTTCAATATCCCACGATCAGTTAGAAATCCTGTGAATTTTATAATTAGAGAATATGATATGGCAATGAATACACGAAAATTTCAAATCGCTTTTTTTTATGACAACCCTAATAAATTTTAACACTGATCATCCTACATTAAAACAGTTTCAAATGTTCGCATAACGACAGGATTCAAATACAACCTATTAGTTACAAGATGAATGTTTTTACCCATTAAACCACTATGGCTGGCGCTTTTCAGTTCTTTCACTTCCTCTAATTCGGGTCCTTTTTCTACTCAGAAAATAGGAATATCAATTCATTTTTTTGAAAGCTGCCATTTTCAGTGCTAAAAAAGAGAATGTTAGTTCACTTCGTCTGGAAGTAGAAAAATGAACAATGATTTACTTTTTTTTTAAATTCTGGTCTTGAAGTCAAATAGTTTCAGATATTGTCAGATTATTACATATTTCATACCAGTTGTTCGCTGTTTAGATATACTGTAGTTTTTTCAAACAATTAGTTCTCCTACAAACTTAAAATTGGCGCCTGTAAATAAAGGATTGGGTCTAGCCATTAAGAATTTAACTGCAAAAAATAAAATTAAATTAATACTTGTAAAACCTAAGTTGTACCTACATCTAGCATTCGTTAGTTGCTAAAGGTAATAAAGATATCAACGGCAGATGGTAAGAGAAAGATGACAGGATAAATAGAAAAAGTCTCCTATTTCATAAAAATTGTTTGGTGTGTATTACGTATATATCAGCATCTCAGTTTCGACTAAGCTGCATGGTTTGAAAGATCTGTTCAAATCCCAACGAGGATGTGAACAATCTTTATCACGACTTTTCAACGGAAGTAAGTTATCGTCTCCATATGTTAAAGGCAGGGTTTCCCCCTCCTAGAAACTCAAGGATTTTCTTCCCACAGTCTGGCCAGGAGAACACGAAAAATACATAAACACATGCACAAACAAATAGTATTTAGAAATACTGTCCATCTTATCCTAAAATTGTTGTTCCGAAAGCCAGTCCGGCAGGTCATGGCTTAGGCACCTGTAAATACAGCGGATTTGAATAAGTCCAGGCTTCGATAGTTCATAACGTATTGCAATCTTTTGATAACACGGACATCCCACACCAGAGTAAAAACGTATTGTTGAGCAAGATATAAAAGTACTCTTGTTCCTCCATCGCATATCCATCTCAACAGTAATTTAAATTGCAATGTCGTGCATCCTCCGGGTGTTATCAGAAGACTGGAATAAGTTGCCAACTATTGAAATGTTTATTCACTGGCTTATGTTTGCACATAAGACTTTCCTTCAACCACTGAGGTTTAATTGAATTAAATGTCAGTGAAACAGCTCCATCATTTAAACCCGGAGACGAGTTGAAGAGGTGAATGCTTTGAACTTCTCTTTTTCAGAGTCGTTATTACATTGATGTTGTAGTTTTGCAGAATTCGTAGCATAGTCCATATTTTTTATATCTTTAATTAGACTTGGCTACTGATTCGGAGCGTCAGTATTTGTTTCTTTTAAATATCTGTGCCTGTCTCGATCACAGATGTTGACTCTGAAATCTGCCTTACGTAATTGCATTTTTGCATAGGCCCTAAACGGGTCTTTAGTTAATTCAGCAATATATATATATGGTGAGGGAGGCTTTCGTAGTTCAGTTGGTATATATATGAAGTCCTCTCGTTGGAAAGATCTGTGCTCGAAGAACTTTTAGGGCTTTCGACTGGAGGTGAATGGCATAGTTTTTCCTCCAGAAACTCGGGTTTTTCGTTCGGCAAAGAGGTAAACGGCTCCTGAAGACACATCTCTTCCGGGAGTAAGAATAAAATAGTTATCCTTAGAGGGACAAAGAAGAGGAATAGTAAGTCTCCTGCATTAAATTGCCTGAAACTCCTAATCATGGGACTCAAGTCTCTAAAGGATGAAAAGGATGGCTATCCTGTAATATGTTATTAATATAATCTCATTTCTGGTGAAATTTTCTATCATGTAGAAAATTAAATTCCTCGGAGATCGGTCTCACTCCTGGACGATTAACCATAGCAATATTGTACTAATGCTGATAAGATTAAGTGCAAGCATTTCCAAATCGCAAACTATTTCTATTATCCCTGGTAACTCAGTCCATTCTGAGTTATCTAGGGGGGGGGGGACTATCGTTTAGCTATCGTTCAAAAAAGGATGTCACATTGGAATGTCCATATATTTCACCAGATAAGTCTATTTTAACTCTGCGTTCTCTTCTTCCTACCATGTGAAACAAAGAATGATTGAACCTTGCAGATGATGTGTGGGAGTAGATGGTTTTTGGTACTTCGCAGCTTCTTCCATAAGTGAACTGTTGGCTGCCATCATTGGACAGATAAAAAACCAAAATATCCCAGTAATAACAAGTTTAAAAACGTATTTATCGACATTCGTAAACTCTAGATATTTATCTTAGATATAACTACTCCTACTAAGGTAAGAGTGAAGTGGTTTATATCAAAGATGAGTTGGATTAGTTGACCAGAATTACTGACGACGTAAATAAGCATATGAGGCTAGTATGTTATGTTTGTTAATGACGTTGTTCACCACAAGGTTTGTCTCTTTCTTAAGATGAACAAATCAGATTTTTCCGAGGGGAGGGAAACCTGCCACTATCATATGACTCACTAACTCACTTTCAATTGAAAACCAAAGCACTTATAAAGGTTCCTAGCGCTCGAAATGGAATTCGGCCCCAGGTCTTTTAGTCCAAAGAGAAAATATCGCGCTGTCGTTGAGAATGCACTATGGAGATGCTCGTTTATAGAAAGAAGTTATGAATTTATAATCATATGGAATATAATTAACAATGATTAATTGTAAATGTTGATCCCGCTACACATGATCTGGTGATTCTTCTGTATTTCCTCGATGTAGTCATATTGCTTTCAATGTAAATGAAAGACAAAAGTGATATTTGCGATTCTGAAGTATATTTCTGAAAGTGATTAAATAATTTAATTATATATCATGAGATAAGATTAACAAGCTAGCTACCTAAGTTCGCAAACAAATTCGTAATGAAGTTCGGACATATTTAAAGGTTACCCGGTGTATATATCTATCGAAATAAATATAATCCCTTAATTACAGTTATTAATGTGGCTTCCTAAATATAACGCTGTTACTGTTTTTCAAATTAATGGACTTCACCGAGGTTTAATTCGTAATGCATGAATGAATGATGAATCATTCATTTTCATTAATATGTAGCCTACGGAAAATTATCTTTTGCAATTTGCAAAGAACTACTGCAAAATATTTAATTAAAATATCTCGCACCACACTTGTTGGGTTATAAAACTGATTAAGCTGGAGTCTTGTAAACAGTTTCATAATTGTCTGATAATCGTGAAGAATTCTCATTCTATAATCCACATATAATAATATTTCTAATCAAAGGAAAAATTGCGGAAATTTTTCCTTTGGTAGAAATATTATTTTAACCTGTAATTGGATTAATCACATTTTTATATTTTATTATCTAAATAGTATTCATTGTTAGCATTTTCATTATATTTAATGTACTATTCATGTGAATAAGATTACAAAGGGCTTATTTATTTATTTAACTTTGGAATATTCAGTTGTTTTATTTACTGCGTCCTTTGTATGTCCCTAATTTTTAACATTAATTATTTCTTTAGTTTATACATAATGATGAGTTAAATTTGCGTGTTTAACAGATTACCTTAATATCCCAAAAGAAACTGAAGTTATAAAGCATTCATTAGGATTGTCAACTGCATGTTCTCAAACATTTTGGTTTGCTTCAGGGGAAAAACCAAATAGGAGTCTTCAGGCTTGCTACTAAGATTCCCATAAAAACACTTTCTCGAATACCTAACAAGATTCAAGCGGAGGGAGTCTAAGCAAGGTCTTAGGTATTCTATCCACTATCGACCGAACTCCGGAACCATCTAAATTAATTAAAAACCTAATAGATATAACCGAGTTAAACTAGTCATTTTCGAGTAGAATGAATGGTTTTAACTATACGAAAAACAGGTGTACACGCTGATCTCATCTCATTTCTCATTATATTCTCTCTCTCTCTCTCTCTCTCTCTCTCTCTCTCTCTCTCTCTCTCTCTCTCTCTCTCTCTCTCTCTCTCTCTCTCTCTCTCTCTCTCTCCAAAAACAGTAAGATTTCAACGGCATCATATACAAGTATATTAAGTCATCAAAGGAGATAAACAAATCAAGTACTTCTGAAATAAAACTGCCATCTAAATGAAGTATTTTAGAAATGGTATTTGGAAACTATATCTCTGTATAATTTTTCTATCTCTTTCTTTTTCAGATTCGAGAAGATTGGAAATACGTTGCCATGGTAATAGATAGGCTGGAACTGTATATATTCTTTGCAGTTACGACAGCCGGAACGATAGGAATCTTATTGGATGCACCGCATATATTTCAGTACGTTGATCAGGACAAGATAATTGAGATCCACAAAGGAAAAGTGACCTAAAAGTGAACTTTCTTGGAGACATCTGAGGTCATTATATACGTGGGTAGCCATATTACGGGTAGAACAAGAATGCAGTTATCAATAAACATCTCACATATTCTAGAACATTTGTACAAACTCGGATTCCTTATTCTCCCAGTCAAGATATCATCGTGTCTCCTCAAACATCGCTCAGAAATGTCAAACGAAGCAAAAATAAGCTACGGCAACCAATTAAGCAAAGATATACTAGCTTAACACTTCCATAATAGCAAAAATGCGTTTTATTAGCGTTTCTTACAAGATATAGTAGTCTATGCAAAATATAAATAACAATTTTAAATCTCAAAATGTATAAGTACGCTTTTTTTATTAAAACGTTTATTTCTTTGCCAGTGCTAGCGTGCATATTTCAGTTATTCCTTTGAAATGAAGACTTGTTTGCTAAGCTGCAAAATTTAGAAACTAGTAATTAATAAAAAAAAAGAAATATATTCTGTTGCTTTTACGATAATTCAAGCATATAGACATACATACAATGAATACTGCATAAGGTATTTATAATTTTTTTAATTGTTCTCAAAAGTTAATACAGTAGAGGGCGCCATGTACCTATCGAGTTGCCTAAAGCAGTTTTTTACTGTCGTGTCGACGATTATAAAACTATATACTGTAAATAATGCTGTAGTTAATCTATAATGCTACTGTTAATAGTAAAATAGCATGAATACGTAAGTCGCTCTACAAAATATTTCAATTAAGAAATTTCGGTAAACATTAAAGCATAATATTTTGTTTTTGCGTTAAATAGACATTTGTTTTCGTACAGTTCTTATTGTATTTTCTGAATCTTGATGTAAGAAACCAATTATATCAAAGTATTTTACTTGTCATAATACAATAAGATATATAATGTTAATATCTGAAATATTCATGCATACATGTACACAAACAAACATACATATATTTACCAATTATTTTCCTACGGGGATTATGATGATCGCGGCAATTTTAACATACGTAGGAATATATGCATTTCTATAACCAAGTAGGTCTTTGTACAAATTCTCACCTCAGCACATCATCGCAGACAACTTTATGGACAAGATTTTTCAGTGGTTCTGCCGTACTGTTGGCTGTGCACAATACTTGCATCATTTCAAATGGCAGCTCCCGGTTTCGTCCGGCCTCTTTATCTCGTATATATATATATATATATAACTATATATATATACAAGTGGAATATAATAATTCCAGATATATTTACATATATTGAAATCTCTCTAATCCTATCTTTCTCTCAAAAAAAGAATAAACACTAAGAAATCGGAATATACCTTATATCTTAGGCAGTTTGTTTTCGAAACAATGTAAATGGAGCCTTAGAGTTTTCCTTGCACTACCTTCACAAGAAGTAACTGCCTTTCCAGTTTGGCAAACGAACTAAAAATAAAGGAGAGATGTAATATAGAGTTCTTTTTTCGTGTGCTGTAAGTTATTTTGTTGTTAAATAAAGACAGGACAAAGAAGCGACTGCCTTATTGTAGTGGTAGAACAATAATCTCCACTCTTTTTTAACAGCACTGCTCATCAAATATACGATCTTTTCTTGTAGGTTGCGGTTCATTAAGATGTAAATGTAGGTTTGTATTAATAAATGTAAATTCATATTAAATTAAAAGCAGATATTCAAGGAAATGTATGACTTTTGAGTAAGAGTTATTGATCAGTCAATTTAATTTTGTTTATAATGAGGGTGTTAAATCCTTTTCAGTCATCTTTTATTAACGTGATTTAACCCTCCCGAGCTCGCTGCTGATCTGACAGATACATGCGAAATGTTTAATATAAATATTCTTACACAATTCAGTGTGTAGCTTGGAGGTCATGAGTAGCTGTGCATTCATAGTGATATTCCGCACTGTTTTTTTGCTGTCAGTTTGGTTTAACACATGTAAAGGTTTGTGATATTTGATAGTAAATTGTATCTGAGAGATACCGCGACCTCCAATGTCAGTATAGTATAGTTTAGTTGTTGTTGTTTTTTATTTTTTTTTCAATAATTTCTAGATTGTAACTGAAAATAAATAAACCATCATGTATTACTGAAACGGAGAGCTAAGGGCTTATTTATCATATATGTCCTAGAGGAGATGTGCTTTACATTTATGGAAAATACTAAGGAAGATCTGGAGCTTTATGAGTTGCCCATAAGGTTGCTTATGCTTGCATCCAACGAAACCTTTATAGTTTCTATATTCGGCTATGAAATAATGTTGGATTCAATATCCACTTAATTTTTACAATCACGTATTATATTTGCAGTGTTTTTTCTTTACGTTTTATTGCATTTTAGCACATACTAGTAATCAATGTATCTCTCAGATATACCGCGACCTACGCTGCAATTTTACCACCGCGAGCTCCGGAGGGTTAAATTGAAAAATCAATTTACTGAAAAAATAGGAGGCTGTAAATTGTCATTTTGCTTAAGTAAGATATTTTTTTTTTATTTGAAAGCAAAACAATAAGAATACTAGACGTCTAGCTTACTTATTGTTTGCATCTATCATTACTTATAGCTATAAGATAATTGCTAGTGTCGAAGAGAACTGATACACTACATGAACGGATGCGAGACTTCTAAATCTCATGAAAGATGACGCCGTGCAGGCTTATAAACTCACTAGACTTACCCACGATAGTTCCTTTCCAAAAATATCCTGGTTTAAACTGGACATAGGTCAAACTGTGAAAGGTTTTGGAATCTGGGATATTAAAAATCAGTGATTCATTCTTATTTGGAAGTGTCTCTCATCTGTTCATCTCTTCTGTGCTAACAATAATCTTATAGCTATGTGTAATAATGGGTGGCACACAATAAGTATGCTAAATGCCTAACTGCATTGCCATCTTTGGATTTTTTTTATTTCATTCATTTTTATTTTTAATAACTACGTCTTCTGAGTGTTCAGAGCTTATTTAAGTTTTTTCTTAGCTTAACCTTCCTGTCAGACTTTATACAACGAAACATGTAGATGCGACCTCTTTATTCATATTGAAAATATACTCTTCTTAAGAAGTGCCTTCTCTTCAACTTTCAGATTTCTTTCATTGTAAACATTTTTATGATCATTTCGATAAACTTCTTGAGCTTATAATATCCAAATGCCGTAGACACCGAAGAACTTTTCTTGCATTGCATATAAATGGATATAAGACAGCAATTATATAAGGTAAAACGATAAACGGATCTAAGATGGCAAACGAGAAAAATTAAGAAAAAAAACAATTTATATCTGCAATGCATATGTCAAAAACAGACGTAGGTTCAATCGTGATAATGAACGATATCCCTGTACAAAAATCTGATTATCAATTGCACCTTTTCATTTGTCTACTATCATTTTTAATCTTTTTTTTTCTTATGCCTATATCTATAGGCATAAGCAAACAAAATTATGTCTATTGTCAATATATGACTATAGACATAAGTACCTAATTTGGTCATTAAAATAATTCATTTGAAACGATCAATTATGATCGTTTCTAAATGCTAATTCTTTATTAATTTTATTGAAACTAAAGAGTAATTATTATTACATTATTTGAAATAATTTTGACATTTTTTAATAAAAATGTTCAACATCGTTACAGGGCATTTAAAATGTTCGAAAAATTGAAGTTTGTCAGAATCTATAATTTACTTTCTTCAAAAAAAAAAAAAACTCTGTTCTGTGGATGATGTTAATTTTAATTTTGTAAAAACAAGGCGCGTCGCGTGTGTCTGTGTGTCAAGAAAGTTATAGCGCGTTTATCGTCAGCCGTTCTGGGGCTTAATATATTCTGCGAATATAAATTGAATCGCATGGATATCTTCTTTGTATGCGTGCGTTCCCACCTGCCTGAGCGCTCTATAAATCCAAAATATTTTATTGTATTTCTATTATACACAGAAGTATTATTTTTAGAACTTTGAGAATTTCATCAGAACTTGCTACATTGAATTTTTCTGAGATATTCCCATTTCGAATCGTTTTAGAATATGAAAAATCCCATTATATGTAGCATAAAAACAAAAAAAATCGATTTTATTATTTTTTTCAAAAATAAATTGAATTATAACTAAAGAAAAACAATCTTTAATAATTCAGTTTTGAAACTATAACAGAATCAACCCTGAAAAATTCTATTGGTCTGTGCTATTACACGAACATCGTGAATATTGAGAACTTATATCCATACAATGTAAGTTTTATAAGCTGTAGAGGTCGAACAACCTCTCTGCCCTATTAGACACACACACACACACACACACACACACACACACACACACACACACACTAGTATAACCTCATATCCGTTTATATACAATTCATATTGATAATGCTTAAAGATAGATAATATTTCCGTTGTCTTCGTTGGACACGTTGCTTTATTCAAAGAACTCAATCGAGGAGTGGTGCTTTTCTAAAAATGCATTTTACGAGCGTTGTTTGAACATTTTGGTAAAACAATAAGTTAAACGCATTTTCTTTTGGAAAAAATCACCTTTATTTCTCACCATAGTCTCCATCGAGGTCTACACATTTGGTCCAGCGAGTTCCAATATTTTCATCCCATCTAAAAATGTAGGATTTGTCAAATTGTGCAAGATAGTCATTGACAGCCTTGATGACATCCTCGTTCGAAGAAAATTTTTTCCTTCCGATCCGAATATTTAAGCTTGGGAACAAGAATAAGTCACACGGGACCAAGTCCGGAGAATACAGTGGATGTGCGGAACGGTGCGTTGTATTAATGAAAGAGCATTTTGTGCACCAATCTTGGCCGGTTTTTCCCGTAGTTCTTCTTTTAAACGGTCCAACAATAACGCATAATAGACTCTTGTTGTTGTCTTAACTTTTTCCGAATAGTCTATCATGATAATGTCTTGAGAATTCCAAACAAAACAATGGCCATCACCTTCCCAGCTGACAAAACCATCTTCGCTTTATTCGGAGCTCTTTCACCAAGCACTGTTCACTGTTTTGACTGCTTCTTGGACTCAGGAGTGTAGTAATGGATCCAGGTTTTGTCTACAGTCACGAATCAAGCAAAACGTCCTGCCAATTACGATTAAACATCGCCAAACACTGCGTTTAAATATCTTTTGGCATTCGTTTTTGATTCAGCAATCTCACACACTTTCACTCGGCAGGCTTCCATCACGATACCATGGATTTTGTCAATCATTTCCTTCGCAGTGACGTCAGTAGGGCGTCCGGAGCTTGCTTCATTTTCGATGGACTTACGACCACGTTTAAACTCGTTTATCCAAAAATCAATAGTCTTTAATGCTGGTGCAGAATCCTCATGAACTGCATCTAACCCGACTTTGATGTGCGCGGCTGTTCACTTCTTCAAATAAAAGTGTTTTATCACTGCACGAAATGGAGAAAAACAAGAAACTCGTTTTTTTCCATTTTTATGAAAAATGCGAACACGGTCATTTTAAATGTTTGCCAAACGAGAACTATGCGTTGCACGCGGCTACAATTTTGCCCGGAGTCATGAAAAAGATGATACGTGCCGACACTTTGAATGAACGAATTGTGTCGCCGTCTATTGAAAATTTACCAAACTTTCCAAACAACGCCCGTATTATATTTTATTCATTCTGGCTTATGCATTCTAGACATATAATTTTGTTTTGCCTAATTTTGTTACCATAAATGTCCAATTGAAACCACACTTGAATAACAGCTTTTAATGGAGATCCTAAAGACCAAAATTCATTAAATTCTAACTAGTCAGAATTATTAATATCTGTCCGAACTCTATTTCAAGTTTTTCAAATAAAAATGAACCACCGAAACAAATATTGAATGACATAGACATCTTTGTGCGTGCATCGATTTTAAATTCCCAAATTGTATGCAAGTCCGTTTATCAGACTTAAACAAACAAAAAAGTTGCTTACGTATTTGGTGAATCGCATCTGAAAGGTACCTAAAAATTAATTTGCATCCAACTTTGATATACAACTGGATGTAAATTAATTAGAAATATTATGTTATAAAATTACTTTTTTCCCTTTCACTAAGATGGTTCTGACGAGCTTCCACGTGTCTCTGATTACGATAGATCTGCTTGCATATACCACCTGGCAGAGTATATTGATGCATCTCATCAACAAGTTATTTTGCGAAATATGCAATGTTGTATTACATAAATAAAGAGAAAGAAATCACATCTGTTGAACTCTAAAAGTTATTCATAATCCGTTTAAACGAAACACAAAATGATACTTATATCATGAACTTTTCTATGGTTATTATGTTTTCTGCTGCACTTTTAAATAGATATTCTTCGCTAAAAATTAGTATTGATTTTTACGAAGTATTCACTCGTCCATTCTGTAGTCACAGGCTGCATTTTTTTGTTAATCTTGAAATACGATGTTTATGTGGCGTATCTCCATTAGCTTCAAAGCTCCATATGTCATTATGATCGGCATTGGAATAGACATTATTCTATTTTTTTAATTTAATTTCTAAGTCAGTTAGTAAAATATAAACAAAAACATTGCAGTTTGTAGGAATATTACAAAAATTCATTGATATTACAAATTTTCAAGGAATTTGGATGCTATTCACAGAAATTTTAAACAATATATATATATATATATATATATATATATATTGGACATTTAATCTTCGGTTTTTGAAAGCCATTCAAATTCATTGTAAAATGCAAGGTACTTTTATACTACCCTTTCAAGGGAAGAGTTAGTCCGTCTTATACGATTCTGACATCTTTTTATCCTCAGGGAAAGTCCGGTTTTCATTAACTGGAGAAATTACCAAAAACAAACGTGCAACTAAAACAAAAATAGTATTTCTTTCGTCATTCTGTACGTCATCGCTGTGATATTCTAGCGAACTCAACCTAAGAACAATTTGTTTGCGATATCTGTACTATGTCAAAATTTCTCTTTAAAAGCAGATAAAACACATATTCTCCTACCAAATACTAAAATGATTTGAACGTTCTTCACGTATCAATTCTGTTATATTTCATAAACTGAATACAGTTAAGTTTTTATGAAATTAAAACATAATGCTCTTTAAAATAAAGAATTCTTTCCTGTTTAAATATATGCTGCTGTGTATCAATTATTTCACTCAGTCACTTTACCAATTTTGACGGCACTAAACTGTGCCGCCATTCTACCACTTCCTTAAGCCTATAAACACACGAACAACTACTAATAAATACTCGTTCACTGCTCAGATTAAAACCTACCAAAACCATTTCTCGTGCTTCTATTTTATTCTTTTGAGCCTTCAGTTGTTTCGCTCAGGCCTACGCGCTATAGTTTTTCAAAAACATATCAACAGGTTACTTCTCAGTCACTTGCCCACCTCAGCAGCTCTGTTGTGGTTTTGAAACTTCGTGTGGAATCGATAAAAACAAAATCTCTGAATATGAATAGTGTGTGAGCACACAGAGCAAACTTTCACAATACTTTCTATGACAGCAAATTTTATAATCTTTAAAAAGATAAAAGGAAAAGAAAGCTTAGGTAGGATTTTAAAATACGTGATAATCTTTGATAATTAAAATGATTTCATTTTAATCAAATCATTTCAGTTGTGAGAAAATAGTAATTACTGATTTTACATCCTTTAAAAATTTGCTATTTTCCCGAAAAATCAAAACTAATTTTCCTTGGTCGTGTAGGCTAGCCGACGCATGTTTTCTTTTACAAATAGATTGTCATCTTTTTTGAAATATTTTGATCACCTTTAATTAAAATATTATAATGTTTATCATGTCAAAATATACAAATGAAAGACGAACCCATAATGTATTTACTCAATTTTCCTATAGATGGAAACACTGCTTTACCTATTACGGCATTCGAAACAAAACAATCTCCTGTCCCTTTGAAAGGAAAAAGAAAATCTAAAATAAAGATGTTGTGCGATTTTCGTAGTCAAATGATATCGTGCCTGCTAGCATTTATTGACAGATGGTCGATTGTGTGAAATAGTCCTTAAGTGATAAAGGCAAACACTTGACCTTAAAGAGAGAGAGAGAGATGGATGAACAACACCTTGATTTCTGGAGCATACGAGGGGGAAGCCTTTCCTTGTTGTTAACATAGGTGTTGGCATGTTAAAACGTATACGTTTTATATTTATAAAACAAAAATTAATAGCAAAAGAAACGACCTATCAGTTTGAACATGCTGAACCCCTTTGCCTCGAAATCACTAATACCATCAATAGACAGCACCATAGACCATAATACTAAATGCTATTTACAGGCCGCCAAACCTAAACATGATAAAATTCTTGCACGAACTCAATTGCTGGCTTTCACGCCAAGAAATATGCTCAACCGAATACTTAACGATAATTGGAGATATAAACATAAATATTGCAAACGAAAACCAGAACAACACTGTACAATACCTAGACACGCTATCCATGTATAATCTAATACCAACAATAACATCATGTACTAGAGAAGAAATATTCGGAAATACTATCACTGCCTCCCGTCTAGATCATATAAATGTCCGAGCACCACCAAACTGTTACTCTGCATCAGTCATAATGTGCAAAGTAGCAGACCATTACTTCACTGCTCTAAACCTGCACACCATGACAATATCAATGCATTGTCCCACAGAAGAAAAGCCAATAATAGACGAAGAAATAGTCAACCACGAAATAAGAAAAACAGACTGGGAACACCTGAAAAACAACACAGAATCCTTAGATAACACAAAACTTAATCTTAGAAATACACAGAAAGGACGCTTTACGGAAAGAATTAAAGCGATATCCAAATAATACAGCTTTAAAAACTGAATATAAGATAACAAGGAATCGTCTTACAACACAAATCAGAAATTCAAAAAGAAGCTACTACAGAGACAAAATAACCTCTGCACAAAACAACATGAAACAAACCTGGCATCTGATCAATGAGATGCTAGATTGTGTTCCGAACACCACCGCCTCCGAAACCATAAAACACAGCTTTATGAAAGACGCAAAACCTATCCAACAACTAGCAAATGACTTTAACCAATACTTTCCAGACTCCATCCAAGAACTGCACAGAAATATTCCCTCAATCACAAAACATGATCCTCCACTTGGACCACAATCAAAACAGACATTATGGTTCCCAACCATAAAAGAAGCAGAATTTCTCTCTCTGCAATACATCAAATCAAACCAAACAAAGGGCCCAGGAATTGATGGTATAAGACCTAAAGATATAAAGCAACATGCAACTAGTTTAAGTCCCATCGTACTAAAATTAATAAATAAAATATTTAAAACAGGAGAGATACCAAGCATGCTAAAGACCTCCATAATCACACCCATATACAAACATGGAAAAAGAAATTTAATCAGTAATTACAGACCCATAGCAACATTACCAATTAGCAATCAAATTATGGAGCGGATCATACTGAAGAAACTCACAGCATACACAGAGACCTTTCATATTATCCCCAAAACACAATATGGTTTTCAGAAAAATAACTGAACAACATCTCCCTTGGAAGATTTCGCAGACGTAATTAATACCGCCTTAGACAAAAACAAAATTGCCATGGTAGTCTTTATTGATCTAACTAAAGCATTCGAATACACTCACACATCAAACCTTGTTAGAAAAGTTGAGGCATGTTGGAATAGACGGTCCTCTTCACAGGTGGTTTAAAAACTATCTTCAAAATAGAAAGCATATCACACGTATCGGATCAAACCGATGCAGAGAGCTACCAGTAACCTGCGGAGTACCACAGGGAGCTGTACTCTCCTCAACTCTATTCAACATTTACACGCACGATATTAATCAGCTACCACTCAAAGGTAAGATATTCCAATACGCAGACGATACAGCAATAATATCCATCCACAATAACGCAAGCATAGCTCAAACAAATATGCAACATGACATAAATCTGATCATAGACTGGCTCATGAAAATCTCCATACACCTAAACTCAGAAAAGACAAAATTGATGATATTCAGAAATCCACCAGTTGATAACAAATATATAACCATCCAACATCCACTTCCACTTTTGAATTTATTATTATTATTATTGTTATTATCTGAGACCTCCAGGGAGTCAAGGACTCATCGAGGGAGGCTATAAATCGCCCAAACCAGCTGTAATACCTTCCCTTAAATAATTCATTCACAGTTGATGCACTCAAATGTGAATGAATTTACCTAAAGGTAAATTATTCCACTCACTCACTGCTCTGTGAGAGAAAACCCTCGATCTTCTTCCTTTCTTGACTGCGAACAAATTTAACTTCCATCAATGCCCCTGTTCTCTCCCCACCTTCCATATAACATCATTTGAAATGCTATAACACCCATTCAAAAGTTTACAGACCTCTACCATATCATCCCCTCTTTCTCCTATTAGCCAGAGTCTGTAATCCACATATTCGCAATCTGTCCTCATAATCTAAATCCCATAATCCGGATATAATCTTTGTAACTCTTCTTTGCACCCTTTCCACAGTTTATATTTCCCCTTGGAACCCGACAGACCAAATCGCGCACAGTAATCCAGGTGCTGTATTATCAAGGCCTTATATAGAAGCAAATTCCTATCCATCATTACGCCAAGATCCCTAACCTCATCAGTTTCTAGTAGCATAACCCGCTAATATAATATGTCGCTAGAAATCTCTTCACCCCAAATTGCATAAATTTACACTTACTAACATTAACTCCAACTATGAAATTCAAAGATGGTATGATGATACGGTCTTTTGTTTCCCGGTTTGGCCTAGGACTGCTGTTTAGTGCCACGAACATTGAACTCCGAGAGGTATCTGAACATTCTGGACAATGCAGCGCTTCCTACTTTACGGCATTTCTACGGAAATTACCAATGTCTCTGTCAGCAAGACAATGCACCATTCATAAGGCTTCTGCTATAACTGCATGGTTTGAAGATGTGAACGTCACCACACTTGACTGGTCTCCACAGAGTCCTGATCTCAACCCTATTGAAGATCTTGATGATGAACTGGAGCATCGTGTGAGGTCAAGGGATGTCAGCTCCACAACAGTCCATGACCTCATTACATGCCTACAGGAAGAATGGCCCAAACTTCCCACTAATAGTTAGCATACGCTTTTGGAAAGTATGTCCCGTAGAACTGCTGCAGTCATCACAACGAAAGGAGGTCCAACATCTTATTAAGGTGGAAGTCATCGCTGTTTGTTCCTCACACTATGGTGTCTGTTGACTTCTTTCCAAGGAGTGTATATATGGCGGTTGCTTACTTAGCGTTAGGCCGCAGGAAGAAAGACCATTATAGGTCAAATTCTAGTGGCCGACTAGAGGACCTTTTTATGGTCTTTTTCTTCAGCTACTTCCCAAGTTAGTAGATCTGTGACACTGATAAGGAGGATTTTTTTCCTCCTGGAAACTCGTTTTCATCTTCGAATCTAATAAAAAAAAGACAGATGTTAGCATATAAGGAACATAAGAGGTAATAGCTGTCTTTTTTTATTTTTTATTTTTTTATATACTTCCACTTTTTATATTGCTTCCACTTATTTCATAAAGAATTGTCGTGTGTTACCAATTTAAACTCGAATCTTCATCCGGGTATTCTCGTGCTATTTTTCTTCAATACCTACTTGTTCCTCGCCTTGTTTGTTTTTAAGAATGTGTAATTAGAACTAATCTGGGACCGGATCATTTAAACATAATATTGTTTTCAAAATATTATTTTGAAAATATCACGGAAACGTATTGAAGTAACTGGGAAATTTTATTCTAGAGTTATTTTCTAATATCCTCATTTATAACACTATTCTTCTTTTGATGTATTTATTCCATCATAATTCTCTTTAGCGCTCTGATAGTTGCGGTTTCCAATCTTCAAGAGACATTATATTCCTAATGTAAAACCCTATTGAAGTCCTCCGTAGCTCAATTAGAATCGCAACTCACTTTAGGTAGAGACACTGGATTAGAATTTCACCTATGAGTCGAGGAACTTTTATAAGCGCTTTTAAATTGATATCTTCTGACATCTAACTGGTAGAATTTCCTCGTTCCAGAAATTGCATCTCGCGAAGCAGAAAAATCGACCAAAAATACACGCTTTAGACACAGTACACTGTGAAAACGAGATTCACTAATCTATCATAACATTAATCAGATTTATCACTAAGTAGGTTTATACGAAGCCGATTTACATTGTCCTGATTGACCATTGAGCCTGAAATTTAGAATAAAAGGACGCCGGTATATATGGTATACTGGTATGTATATAACAAACAAGGCTTGAAAACTTTCTAGTAATTATTTAAAAGGATTACAACCAGCATTCTGCTGGATGCTGTTAATTCAGTAGAAATGCTGAAAATGAGTCACTTTTTTATCTAAAGAAAGTATGTGATAATCTAGTTAAATATTTCTGTTAGGGAAACTTCAATTTTCTATGACTTATGAAATGTATGTATAATTAATACACACATATTATCATTTACGTACCTTGGAGTTTCCCTAAGCTTATATGCATTTAACATATTAAGTGATAACTACAATAACATCGTTTGATAAATGGAGGAAATATTTAGACTTAATATCAGACGTAGTTCCGTTATCAGAGACAGAAGTAAACATTACCCATGAACCATAATGATTGGTTGGAAACATAACATTTTCTAATCATAAGTAGAAGGAATTCACTTAGTAGAAAAAGGAGTCCTTTGACTTCCGAGAGAAATCCATTGGGAGCATAGTACTCTTTAGCTGTAGTCATCTGGACTCAGTAATGTGAATGCCAGCAATTCTCATTTGGCGTTAGCTTCTTTCATAATGAGCATACTTCTGCACTATGACCATTGAAGGAAGCGGTCATCGTTGAAATCATCAGAGTAAATACAGGAACGTTCTGAGGTATTGTGAGGAACGTCAGAATTAGTTTCGTTTATTGAGTTGCACTGCGAGTGCTGATATTGTTCCTCATTACGATTGAATTCTGAAATGTATTATATTAAAATGCATAAAAATAAATTGGATTAAAAATAAATAGAGAAAAAACAAAAATAATGACGAATAAATACTTATCCCACAACGTTGAAAACCACGAAATAGAACAAGTTACTTCATATGTGTATTTGGGCAATTGTTATCCTTTGAGGATTGCCAAAGAAAGGAGATTGGACGAAGAATTCACCTTGGATGGATGGCTTATGGGAACATGAGAGAAGATATTCAGAAGTGACATCCCTATGAGTCTAAAAAGGAAAGCTTTCGACCAGTGCATACTTCCTGTCCTAACATACGGAGGAGAAACATGGGCTTTAACAGAAGCCCTAAACAAAAAGCTGAGAACAACACAACATCGCATGGAAAGAAGTATCCTAAAAATAACATTAAGAGATAGGAAGACAAATACCTGTATAAGATCTCAAACAGGTGTCATGGATATTGTAAAATACATTAAACAGGCTAAGTGGAGATGGGCTGGCCATATTGCCATATGCAGTGACGGGAGATGGATTAGAAAAACAACAGAGTTGAAACCAGTGGATGGAGCAAGACAAAGAGGAAGACCGAGAAGAAGGTGGAGGGATGAACTGGAACAAATTGCAGAAGTGAGATGGGTGGAAGAGGCAGAAAACCGAGTGATCTGGAAAATCATGGGGGGGGGAGACCTTCGTCCAGCAGTGGACAGAACCAAAAGGTTGAAGAAGAAGAAGAAAGAAGAAATTGCATAAATTAACAGGAGAAGGGGTGACTGTATACATATTATGGCCTGTCTCTATCTCTCCATTAATTTTCGTTTATCAGATCGTTCCTTCAACAAGAAGCTCGATTCTATTGGATAAACCCGTGAAACTATATGAATGCAAGTGAAATATATGCGAATAGTAGAGGAAATCACGTTCATCGTGCACTCATGTGAGTTATACAGTCAAATGTTCTACTCGACTAACTCTGAAACTGGCAAAAAATTGAAAATGTTCTTAGAGTCGGTGAATAAAAGTTAATCTATAAGGTCTTTTTTCTTCACACTTAGCATCATGGATGAGACTACCCAATACTAACTGAGTTTTTCAATATATTTATTAGAACAATTTGTTTTGCATCACCGCGGTATTATCTGTTTCTTGAATTATAGATAAAGGGATTCCCATATGAAATGGATTGTGATAACAGATTCATATAAAAAGTCCTGATCCCCATTATTATCGTGAACATTATTTATAAACGGGTATAAAAAAATAAAGTTCACATTAAATACTACGCTAACCGAGCATTCAAAGTCTGTACTTCGTTACCAAATATTTAGGAATCTACCATCTCTGAGTAGGACGAATATTATCAGAAAAGTGAGAGAACCATTACATATCGCAATATTTAATGCGGTAGTAGAAGCCACATTCATCATTGTTTGTTGTTGCTGTTGTTTTTTTGGTTTATTTCCATTGAAACTTATAACACTGCTGTGTTATCTCCTTGTTAAAATACGTAAACTGACTTTAACATGATGAGTCCCTTCTGGGAAGTTCTGGTTAAGACAATGGTTTTAATACTTGATGCAACTCGACTATATTAGATAATTAAAGAAATTTAATTACTAGAAGCCGAGAGACACCAAAGTACAAGAAAGGTATTTATTATTTGAGCTAATAACTAGTTTCATCTTCTTAGAAAACTTCATTACAAGAGAATTTCTTGCAAATTTTCTTGTAACGAGATCTCAATAAAGGATTAAAGGATTAAGTCCTGAAGATACTTCAGGTGCAAACTTTGTTTGCTTACACTTGGATGAAAGATTAAACTAAATTTATTATAGTCTAAATAAGTGAAAAAAACTTCCAACATCTTTTTCTAAATCCAGAGTAATTTAATAATAAGGTGGTACACCTTTTGGCAACTCGTATAGGTAAATATGAATCCATTGCTTCTACCTTGGTATCACCACCTCTGGGTCTTGCTCCCACTGACGAGCCCTCAATAAAGGTCGAAACTGGTCTGGGTTGTGGCCCTTCCCTTAATGCATAGCTTTATATGTGTGTGCAAGGAGATGTGGTTTGCATTATGAGAGATGCTCAGACAAGGAGTGATGAGAGCTTGGTCCACCTTTACCACGAGGTGCCTCAGTCCTGAAGATACTTCACATGTTCAGATATTTCTTGTTTAAAAAATAAAACGAAGTACACACATAGTTGATTCATTCATCTCAAGATAAGCAGGTCCAACAAATGTAGATAAACTGCACTCTGAACAGCATTTTAATTCATACCAACAAACAGAGACTATACAGTTATTTTTTTTTTATTTAGCCACGTATACTTCTACAACTTTTACTCGAGCCAGATCAGAAAAGATTAGGATTCATGCCGGTATTAGCTTCCGATCATGTACGACGTTTCTGTAATACCAAATAACGTAACCGATTGGGTTACGTTATTTGGAATTACATTTTCTGTTATTTTTTTTTTCTAACAGGCTTACCCGATTTCCTGGATGAAAAATCCCAAACATTTCCGTCGGATCTTTCACTGGTGGTAGTATAGGAACGGCTTAAGTTTTCCAAAGAATCACTGCTGGAGTCTACTTCTTTAGGAACGAATTTATAGGAAAAAATAAGTATCTAGCCTTTTAAATAAGTTTATTTCCCCAATATTAATATTGGGAAAAGGGAAAAAAACCCTCCCTCCATATTATTTTTCAAAGTTTTTGTCTATTTCTCTTCTTCACTATTTTATGCTTTGTCGATATTATGTATATGGACAATAATCTTGAACTCCTCAAGAATGTTTATAAAATTCTGATATAATGCAAACTTTCTAATGAAGTAGGAGATTGCAGGAATAATCTATACGTTGCTCCGGATCAAGAAGTAATTTTAGAACCCTTCTAATAGTTTCTTGTTAAACGTAATACTAAACGTCAGCCCTTGGTTGCAATTAGCGAGATTATGCATCATGTATGTAAACTGGACGTGCCAATAGCAGACAACTTCATAACTAACTGCCTGTCACATGCTCTTACTGTTAAATTAGATATTGGGACCAGAGATGAGAAGTTGCGTTTCGATTAAATTCAGGTTTATCATAATCTTGCTGATTAGCACAGCTGGAATAATAATGTTCCGTGCAGGATATAAAGTCCATGTCGGTCGCTGTAATATTAATTGCGACTCTGGGAAAAGGGAAAAATCATTTAGTAACGAGCTGCACGTTAGATTAAAATGTAGAGAACTGGACCGAAAACTGCAAAGGTTTAGTGAGAACCGTTTGAGTTATAATTTGGGAATGTTTCCCTTAAATCTTCGGCGAAAGCATTTTCTTTGATTCCACTGATCTGTAATATTTACAGAATTAATAGAAGCAACATACGATACCAAATTAATAACTTACACATAAATTTATTAATGGGAATTATCAATGCTGCGAAACGTAACGCAGCATAAGGTTGCAATGCTTAAAAATTTAACCTAAATGAAGGGTCTTTCCATCCTAGACGAGAGTGGAAGCTCGGTCTTCCCAACCGAAGGGCGCCTGTCGATCACTCTTTGCAGTACTGAGAAGGAGCTTCTACGAGCAGAAGGGCATCCACTTGATAAAAGTCATAAAATTACAAATAAACATGGAGGACTATTTGGCCGGTTGGTTAACATAAAAATAAGCATGAAAACGACTATACATGAAACAAACACAGTGTATGCAAAGTCAGTTTAAGTTAGGGAACCAAATATACATAAGAATGTTACAAACTCTTCTATTTTGTTAGTTCTAACATGACATAAGAATCAGAAATTTCATATTAAATGAGTTTTACTCATTTATTTCACGCTAGTTGTTTTATTAAAGAAGAATCTAATTTAACGTCTGCAAATTCAGTATTATGTGTATCATTATTTTTGCATCATCATGCCCAATATCAGACTGTAAAATCTTACAAAAGACATCTGAAGCGATAGAATCGAAAAACATCGAAATATCATTTCCAACTTCGTGAAAGCCCAAGTTCACGTTGTTGTTGTGTCGTCAATAAAATGAAAGAACAAAAAGGACATCTACAACCTTATATTATAGCCCCTTGTGGATATTACTAGAACGCCGTGCAGATTGTAGATGGGATTTCACCTTTACCGTACGTATAGCGAAAAATCTATCCCTAGAACTGGTGATTATATTGAAAGAATGCGGACAAGTAAAGATAAACATGTTTCCACCATATTTTTTTCAGCTCTAGTAATCAGGTGAGATATACATGTTTTAGTAGCGCACGTGGACCAACGCTAACATTAGTGATGCTGGACCTGCAATTTATCTTGCAAAGATCAGAATATTCCACCAGTTTTTAAAGGTTTTCGTGTATTAAAACCTTACGTGCGTCGTGCTTTTAGACAGTATGGGCGGGTCTGCTCACCCGCCAAGCAGATCATCAAACCACATCGCTGCAGTGAAATTTTATGGGGCATAGTTTCTTCGAAAGATTGTCTACAAGATACTGTAGCTTTTAAAGTTCCAATTATTAGCACTTAGAAAATATTCCGTAGGTGATAGGCACATAACATGTTAAAGTTCCCCATCAACTGTAGATTACAGTGAAAAGAGGTTTCCTAAATTAAAAGTATTACGACGTCTCATTAGTTGAGTGGACTTGAATGGTGTCAACAGATAACAAGATATTTTTATTTTATTTTATTTTATGATGTCCATCAAACTTTTGAACATCATATAAGTATAGACATTCAGAACTTAAAAAAATTATAACACGAACAGTAAGAAAATTTGTATTTCACTAAAAGAAATATTTTCTGTTTTTCTCTGCTGTTCGATTTTTTTTCAACATTGAGATTGATTTCAGCGCTCGTTGAATAATTTAATTTTGATAATAATTTAAATTTAATAATTTAAGACATTCTTAGCCCAACTACGATACAAATGTACGATAATACAAGAAGCCTTTCGTGTGTTCCTGTCGCATAAAAAAGAAGTCGGTCTAAAGATGTGGTTGCGAAGTTGATGTTCCACTAGGTGCTCCTGTTTTCGTCTAATAAACATATAACCGACTTTGAATACGTTTGGTTTAAAATACGTGTATATCCTGGTATAAATATAAATGCGGGTAATTCAATGAGTTATGCGGTTGTCATCCTAGATGGCGACATGTCTCTCAATGGATGTGACATAGTGATAATATTAATAATATCACGTAACAGCCGTCACGAAAATAGGCAGTGTTTACATTTTTATCAATAAAAAACAGACATTCAAACTAAAGAATTTACTTTTATTGAAAAGAAGGTATGAAGGCACCATCACCTCTTGTTTATTAATGCCAATGATGCACTATTAGCGAAAATTATAACAGCATACGTAGCAGCATAATCGTTGACCTAGTTGTCCTCAATAGAGAAGACTAATGTTTGTCATTAATTATTACTTTTAACTTTTTAAAAATTCATGGAGTGTTGCAAGTAAAACTTGCATACCAGAAACATTCATTATCAACACTATACTATATAAATTTCTCTATTCTTTTGCGTGAAAACAAATTTTCGTTGTAAAAAATAAATAATAATAACAAATAATACTGTTCGTTTATTCCTTGAATAAATGCCATCCGCGTGTTTAAAATTCTCATGTGTTATAAAGACCATTAGACCTTATTATAATAACAAAAAAAAATCAATTTTGAATTCACTTGCAGAGAATAGAATACCAAATTTGAAATCTGCATAAATCACTTAATTGTATCGAGTCAGTTCTGAAAAAGTGTGATTCTTTTTATCGTATGCTTTGAATCGAATTTAAATGAAAATATTCTCATTTATCCAAATTTCTTTAACAGAGATAAAGTTCATATTCTTCTTCTTCTTCATGTAGCTTCCTCAGTGAGCGGGTGTAGCATCATGTCCTTCCAGTTCTCTCTGTTGGTGGCTTTCTTTTTGTTTCTGCATAGCCACGTGATCCTGTCCATGATATTATATTTTCAAGCCAAGTCCTTCGTTTTTTGCCTCTTGATCCTTTTCCCATAATTTTCCTAAAACTATTAGTATCCTCTGTCCTGCTGAACCTCTCAGTACATGTCCTGCCAATCTCATCTTTCTCTGGATCATTTCCTGTAATAAAGATCTCTGTGTTCTCAATCTCTGTAGGACATCTGTATTTGTCACATGTTCTGTCCATGGGATTTTCAGAGCTCTCCTGTAGCACCACATTTCAAAGGCCATTATCTGTTGCCTTACTCTCTTCTTGAATATCCAGGTCTCACTTCCATATGTGAAAATTGGCCACACTAATGTTCTTATCATTCTTTTCGTTGTCTCGATACTCACAGAACTTCTGAGTAGATCTTTATTTTTTCCAGAATGCATCTTTAGCTATGCTGTTCTTATTTTTATTTCTTTATCTTGCTTTCCATCTGCAGTAAAGTAGGTGCCTAAATATTTGTATTCTGTTGTATTTTCAATTTTCATATTGTTTATGAATATTTCTGACTCGGATCTGCTTTCTTTTGAAATTTTCATAAATATGGTCTTTTTTTTTGCATTTATATCTAATCCAAATTCTTTACCTTCTTCAATTAGTAGCTGTAGTAATTTGATTAATTTGTTTGTTTTCTGCTATTAGAATGGTATCATCAGCATATCTAAGATTGTTGTATTTTATACCATTGATACTAATTCCTATTTTTTGGATTTGATACTAATTTGATACTAATTTGATACTAATTCCTTTCTCTAACTCCTCTTTTTATTTTCACTACAGAAGTCTCATTGTTGCACTGTTTGGTGTAAATAATTTTTATAATCTTAAGTACATGATCTTCTTTGTCTAATATATCTAATATATTGAACATTTTATTATGTTTTATCCGGTTAAAAGGCTTCTGAAAGTCTATGAAGCATATGCAAATGCTCCTATTTCTTTCAAGTGATCTTTCTATTAGTATTTTTAGTTCCAGGATAGCATTCATTGTTTCCGTTCCTCTTCTGAAGCCTTTCTGTTGTTCACTCAATTCACTGCTTAAGGCTCTTTCAATATGTTTCTTAAAAATTATTTTAACCTAAATTATTTTGGTTAAAATAATTTGATGCATCATATTAGTTTATATTACCAAAACTAAATTTTCGGTCCTAAAAATTATCAGATTGAAAAAATATTTTGGTTTACCATAATTTGTCTTTAATATAAAAATCTACCTAAATGTACAATGAGATTTTCATTTTGGAAAAACCCCATTAATCCTCCCATCAAACCGAAAAATACTTTCCTTTTGTAAAATATCCACAAATGGGAGAGAACAACAAGCTACACACTCAGTGGAAATTTGTCTTTGGAATATCCAAAGAAATAACCTTTTTCTCTAAAGCTATTTCGACAACAATGTGAGGACAGAATGAGACAAAAACTTTCTTGAATTATCTTTCACCTGTAGATTCTCAGAAAACATTGCTTGGATGCCGCAGTTACACAAAACGAAATGACACTCAGAAACGACCATTTCAAGTAATACGAGAGTCAGCACCTTTAAGTACAGTTGGTGAATGTAGGATGTTCTTCGCGCAACCTGCATGAAGTGTGTCGACTCCACCCTCTGATTGCAGCGCGTTCTTTTACGTGACAGTTCGCCTGGAGACTTACCTTTGCTGTTTTCAAAAATAAATTACTTAAAAAAAAAACTTCACGTGCAGAGTAAATGGATCCCGACAGACTACATCTGCAGCAAACGGCCCGTAACATAAGAGTCATCTTTCTCAAAAAAAAATAAATAAATAAAAATAAAAACTTTCGCCAAAAATGTTCTTTGTTTATTAAAAGTTATCCTTACCTGTAACTTCTCACATCGACTTTCTTTACTTTGGATATAGTAAAAGTAAAGATAAAATATTAAACCCGTGATGCACATTAAAAAGCATGGAGATGGTAAATTGAGAACCATACTAGGATTTACAAGAAAAATTTCGGGCCTGAGCTGCAGTAAATTTAGAAATAAAAACGAAAGCACCATTACTTGCATAATACGCAGATGAATTAGAACACATAAAGTAGTGAAGCGTGCAAATGCAATATACAAACAAAAATAGAACTCCATTAGAATGCATACGTTTACATAAAGAGAACAAAGTCATCTCTGTGGGTTGCAAAATGAAAAATATGTTTGGGGTTATTCTGATATATTCCAGTGTTGTTTCCCAGCATAACGAAATCCATTGAATAATGTAACTGTGATGAAAAATAAATAAATAAATAAATAAATAAAAACATGGCGTAACGCCACTAAAAATATAGTCGAAAAAGCGTATAGTGGGGTGTTGATTTTAAATTGTTTCCTTAAATATGTTTAAAAATCTATGATTTTTTTTTTAACTTTTAAAACAATTATATTCAATATTTGGTCTCAACCACTGCATTTTCTTTAATAATGACGAGAAAGACATTTCTAATACATAATTGTTATCCATTAAAATCCAGGTTATACCTTGGCTTTCGTTATTAACAACGAATGCGAGATCATTTTCTGATGTCTCTTCATTGATTCTTTCGGTACAATCAATAGTAGTCCTAATAAAATAATAATAATAGGGCCCTTACGATTCAAGTACTTCAAATACCGTGCATACCGCTCGCTCCTGCTGTACCATTTCCACATACCATTGTTTCCTCACATCAACTCTCATATCACTGATTCTAGCACAAGAAAATGTGTTGAATCAGAAGCTGTCTACACGTTAGAGAGCCAAGTAGCTAATTTGTGTGTTAATGAACTATCAACTAAGTGTGTTCAATGGTCAGTTGTTTGTTAATAAACTCAATCGGCAGATTTAAAACCCACGTCTAAGAGAAAAAAAAATCCACCTCCATTTGAGAGCTAAAGTAACATTAAGTTGAAAAGGATAAGAAAGTTCTCCTCAACAAGATTGAAATCTTTCGAAACTAAAGAGAACCTAATGCAGTTCTTCCAGCTGAACCATAAATATCTCGTTGATCTGACACAATATCTACTTGCATGCAAATCACTGGTTATCAATAATCGGCATAATTCAATATTAGCATAAATCAAAGTCTAATAAAAACACTTTGATCCCGAAAATTGCATACAACAGTGTGCAATTAAAACTATAGTCAAATCACTTTGTGATAGAACTGCTTGCAATAATAATAATAATTCTATAAGCCAGTAGTACAATATTTGAAAATTATTTAGTTTAGCCCACTATTATATAATTATATTAAAGAGGATGTTATTTTTGCTTTTTGAACAACACCTTATATCAATGTTTTAATATCTATTGAATTCAAAAGTAAGGTTTACGTTATTATTTATATAAAAGAGTTGGTATGCTCTCTAGTTGCTTTTTGAAAAATGTCCGAAAAAAATTATCAGTGCATTAAGAAGAAAAGCCAAACGGCTATTTTTTTTCTGGCGAAGTTGATAAATTAAAGGGATAAAAATCCCTTATTGTTTTTCAGCCAGTCGTAGTTTTCGATCTTAGAGTTTCGCATACTGGCTGAAAAACAATAAGGGATTTTTATCCCCTTAATTTATCAACTTCGCCAGAAAAAAAATAGCTGTTTGGCTTTTCATCTTAGTTATAATATAATATAATATAGTGGCACACCTTTCTGGCATTCTTATAGCGAAGGTATGTAAGTTCTTTTCACTTAAAACTTTGATATCATCCCGGTCTAGCTACTCACTGATGAGACCTCAAAAAGTTGAAACTGGTCTGGGTAGTGACCTCTCCTCATAATGTAAAGCAGTATTACATCTCCTAGGAGCTGTGTGTTTTTACATCGAGTTGCCTTGGTGTGGTACTACCAAGTGGTCACTTACGCTTGGATTCGCCGATAGTTCATCGGCATGAAACGCTTAGATCGTAGTTTTCGATCTTAAAGTTTCGCATACTGGCTGAAAAACAATAAGGGATTTTTATCCCCTTAAATAATTAGTGCATATTTTAAGAAAAACTGACATTTAGCAAATTTCAAATGGACGTAAATGTACATCGACCTGTTTTCCTTATTATTGGAGATATGAACTGGCAAAAAAATAAAATAAAATAAAACGTGTAATTATGGTAACTGAGTAGATTAACGTATTCTGTGCACTTTTCAGATAAGTACGTTTTAACACAAGTGAGTAAGTTTTTACTTAGGAAAACTTACCAGGGAAAATAAATTTTTATTTACCAGCACGTGTAATTAAATTTTTCTCAGGAAGAAAATCGGATTATTAACCTCGTAAACTACTCAAATAACCTAGTTAATATCATTAACTAGGTTAATGATATTAACTAGGTTTAGGAACACGAAATGGCAGAAGTTGTTTGCAATAGCACTTTCCATTCTGTCTATTCACGCTTGTTATCGATTTACTCAACTGCGACTATGATGATGAAAGTTTGACCCGATTTTTTAAAGTAAGACAATGCTCCTGAGAAATAAAAAAGCCCAAGAAATATATATTTTATATGTATAACATATACATTTTTAAATGTAATATTTCACTTAAGTTTTCTATACATTTTCCTTCCCAAAGAGACGAAAATTAAAAATCTTTCTTGGACGTTTTTTCATCTCATTTCGTTATGAATTCAAGTGAACTTCCAAGTTCAATTATTATTATTATTATAAAAATCATCCATGGAGTCAAAGAGTCATCGTGAGAGGTCCACTATTATACACACAGTTTATCATACCGCGCCTTAAATATATTCACTGTCTTTGCGCTCACCACACTCTCGGGCAATGCATTCCAATCATTCCCCACTCTCCATGCTAAAAACCTGCTCCTCACTCCCTTGCTCACACCCTCCTTATACAGCTTCCAGGGATGACCTCTTGTTCTCCTGCTATCCTCACCCATTCTGTGCAAAACCTCTCCGATATTAATCTGGTAATAACCTCTTAACAACTTATATGTCTCGATCATATCCCCTCTTCTCCTTCTATCCGCCAATTTCTGCAAATTGCATTTTATCCATCTGTCTTCTTACTCAATGTTCCAGAGACCAGAAACCAGCTTAGTCAATCGTCTCTGAACTTTTTCCAACACATCTTCATCTTTTTGAAAACCAGGTGACCAAATCTGTGCAACTATAGCAAAGACTAATCTCACGAACTAATTTTTTAATAATATTTGTCTGATTGTTCTTATTAACATTTTTCAAAGGTCAAATAGATATACTTCTATGATTTCTTGAAGGGTGGAAGGGGTATTATTTCATTTCTTGCAAATTATCTTCAAGTAGCATACTTGAAATTGATCATGTGCAAAACATGACGCTAAGAGACCAATGTCTGTTGATTTCGTGTGTTCTTCTGGGAGGTTTGTTGTGTGTTTTGCTGATGACAGATTCGAGTTTCGGGAAGGAAGGACTCTCCCACCACCTTATTAGACTACTAACTCCACCTTCACTGAAAAAAAACCTTTAAAAAGATTCTTTCTTTGACTGATTCAAACCTTTCCAAGTCTTTCCAAACAAAGGGCATTATCGATACACACAAATGGACATTTATAATGCTAAAAAAATCTTAATGAGACTACATAAAATATGCTAAAAAAACACAAGTTTATCATATGTAGCTAAAAATCAAAATATGTAATAACGCCTACAGTTAAGAAAAACAAACAGATACAATAAAAATTAGTGGTTAATAATCGTAAGTGTATCATTGTGAATGTGAACATTCTGACAACGAATACTCGAATCGCTAAAAATATAAATAAAATATACTGCCAAGTATTTTCTCCAGAAAATGATTCCCATTTTCAAATGTTTCAACCGCAGTACGATCTGTCTAAAAATGAAGCAGAGAAGAATGCGTTTTCAAAAAATCAATAAACTAATTCGATTATGGGATACCAAGACAATTGATGGGATGCCTCTATATCCAAGTAACCAAGTCGTGAAGATACTTCACGCGCACATTTTGTCCGCTTACACTTCGATAATCCAGAGATATAATTTTTGACATGTTTAATTTTAACTGGATCAATAAAAAAGGATCAAATATTCCTTTTATGAAACATCTTTTTAAAGAGAATAATGGACGAAGAAGGTCTAATCTGTGTTCTATACGAACACGTAGAAAACTAGGACCAAGAAAGAAAAATTGCTGATGAAATCAATTTTTTGCAAAATAATGTATGCTCTTAGAAATTAGAACGAAAGATTTCTTTATCCTAACATTGTACAATAACAGTAAACACGATAATTACAGCAAACATGTTCGGAAGCTGGCCAAACTCTCAGATAAGTTTTCTCTTACAAAGACGCAACAAACCACCCACTGAGTCAATTGCTATCGTGATGTGTAAGCCGTTAAAAGCATAGGATTCCACATTAATCTTTGAATGGGATAATGTAGTACTGCAGCACATCAGCGTAAACATTATCAGGAAAACACTGGATTTCCTCAGCCACTTCCTTAACAGACTTTCATCGAGGAAACATTAAACTATCCCCCACATTTATGTGAAACACAAAGCCTTTAAACATCTTAATGGATGTCTTTGCTTTTACAATTATTCTAGGTTGTGTATGAACAAGCTTACCGATAGAAATTACTTTTGTTTTTATCTCGGATTAAAAACCAAACCGTTCATTAAAAGTTTGCTATAAACGTGCATCACTTCATTGCAGCCAAATGAACCAGCATGAAATCTATTATTCGCCAATATCCACACAAATATAGCATTAAGTTCTTAAATATCAAAATAACAAGCGAAGGGAAACTCCATTTAAATCAGAATTCCATAAAGAAATTAGCAAAGGAAGCTCATTATCTCCGTAGATAACCTTTATAGTAGCGAAGAAGGATGACATTTGACCTTCAGTCGAAAAAACGTCGATTTAAATCCTATTTAAAAACCTTATAAAGGGACTTTGGACTAAATAATTCGACGTCTCCAATAGAGGTAGGAAGGTTTGTCTTGTTCGGCCATAATTCCAACTAACTCATCCCAACTTACATGGTCCTAGATTCCTTCCTATATGTAGCCAGTATCCTATTTGAAGCCTTTTATAAAGAATTCTTTTGGACCCATACTTTTGAAACCTGACTACCAGCCATCAGTACCATCCTCGCCTCCTGTATATCACGGCCTCAGTACTTGGTATTATTTCAATTTATGGAATCTCCAATTCATTATAGAAATTAACATATAGTTCATTCGTAATAGAATTTTGTCATCAATGTTGTAAATGGTAACACCTTTATTACCGCGGGTGAGATTACTTACGTAATCTAAGAATCCTGTGCTATAAACAAAACAAAACAGATCTTTTTCAAGCCACTTCGAGCCTACAATACTAAAGATGGTAATCTCTCAACAGGCCAATACTCATAAGAAAGATTCCGGTAATTGGACCACATGTTTATTAAACTAAATGACAATAAAAAAAAACAAACCCGACAAGTTTCGTAAGTCGTTTGACTTACATCTTCAGAGGTCAAAAGTAACTAAAAGTTTAAACACAAGAAATGAGGAATTACTCAAAATAATTCATTATATACAGTTGTGGCCGTCTAACTGTTATTAAATTGAATATCCGAACGTAGATTCAGTGCAATGCTAAGTTTGAACAATGCTGGATGCTGTCACGTTCTGTTGCTCACGTTCACATTGTACGAGGTCTGACTTGGGTATATTTTTTATCAATGTTGACCAAACTTAGTGTAGAATTAGGCCCTGTTTTTTGTTACACTGCGTTGGAAGTCTAAGCATTTTTGCAGCTTCCTTAAATTTTCTTATGTAACAATTTTTTTCAATGTAAGACATGTTTGTTTCTTGCCAGAGTACATTATGGCTAGTGGAAGTTGTATGGTATGCTAGGCCTGATTTGTGTTCTCTTCTTTTTTTGTACGTCTTTTTGGTATTCGTTCATGCGAATTTCCCCTGATCTTCCCGTCTGGCCTACATAACAGATGCCACAGGAACAATGAATTTTATATACACCTGGTTTTTTTTAAAGGATGATGTGGAGGTTTTCGGGGATGTAGAAATCTTGAAATTTTTTCCAGCGGTAGGAAAGCCACTTTGATGTTATGTTTGTTTAGTAATTTGGCCATTTTGTCTGTAACATTCTTGATGTATGGAAGCGTGATTGCGTTCTTGAAATCTTTCTTTTGTGAGATGCTTGTAGGAGGTGTGTTGAGGATTCTTTTTATTGTCTTAGCTACATGAACATTTTTTTTGAGGATCTGTGTTAAATATTGAAATTCTTCATTTCTCTGTTTTTCTGTGCTAGAAATATTAAAAGCTCTGTCCCTCAAGGTTTTAATTAAACCTATTTTTTGCGAGGGATGGTGGTGTGAGGCCGCATTAAGAAATCTTCCTGTGTTGGTGGATTTTCTATAGCTGGAGAAGGATAATTTATTATCTTTTTCATTCACTTCTATTAGGATATCAAGAAAGGGAAGTTTTTTATGTTCTTCTTGTTCCAAAGTAAATGTTATGTTGTTTTGTATATTATTCAGGTAATCTTTGTAAGCAGTTATTTCCTCTGTTTTTCCTGGCCATATGATGAAAATATCGTCTATATAGAGTAGCCAAATTTTCGGTTTTTTATGATAATTGTTTAAAGCATTATTTTCAAAATGTTCCAAAAAAGGTTTGCTAAAACCGGGGAGAGCCCACCCATAGCCAGTCCTCCTTTTTGTACTCAAAATTTATTTTGATACATGAAAAAAGTATTTTTATGCAGTATTTATAAAGTTCTACGATGTCAGGAGGAAATAGGTCCTCAAGGAGATTCGCTGTTTCATCTCTAGGAACATTGGTAAGCAGGTTGATTACATCTAAACTTGCTAAGATGTCTGAAAGTCCTATGCATATATATCCTTTATCTTCTCAATCAAATGTGCACTGTTAATGAAAGATGTTGTTTTTTCCTATGTGTGGTAAAATCATGTTGGTGAGATGTTTTGCCACATTCAAGTTCGGAGAGTCTCTTCCATCCACTATCGGTCTTAAAGGAATACCTGTCTGTGTATTTTTGGTACGTCATATATTCCTGGAACTAATGGGTGTTTCGACTGTAGAGTTCGTTTCAGTTCTTCAGTCCAATTGGGTATCTTTTTTATTAGATCATTGGTTTTATTGTGAGCTCGCCAGGTGGGATCTCTGTCTAAAAGTGTATAGGTATCAGTATCTTCATTTCATTTTTTTATTATAATCCTCTGAGTTCAAAACTACCGTTGCATTCCCTTTATCCGCCTTAATTATAACGATATTTTAGTTCTTTGAGGGCTGTGTATTCCGTGTAAGGCAGGTTCCTTGGTGGTAATTTGCTTTATAATAGCAATGCTATTACAAAGCAAATCTCTGTATACGGATGAGATCTGATGTATCACCAGGCAAATTTCATATTCCTTTCTCTACTTGAGCTACGATGTCAATTTTTGGTAAGTAGCGTGGCGTTAAAGCGAAGTTGAAACCTTTCAGAAGTCGATTTTTTTTTCGGTTCTTGTGTTTAAACTTTTAGTTACCTATGACCCCTGAAGATGTAAGTCAAACGACTTACGAAACTTGTCTGGTTTGTTTTTTATTGTTATTTAGCTTAATAAGCATGTGGTCCCATTACCGGAATCTTTCTTATCAACTGCTAAAACACAGAAACCTTCGCATGCAATTAGTCAAATACTCATCTACTACCTAATTAATTAAAATTTAATTAAATATAATTATTTAATCTTAGAAATCCTGTATGTACTTTAGTTAATACGTTTTTTCTATTATCATTCATTACAATAAACACACCCTCTCGGTTTATTTTTCGATATGTGTGAACAAATGAATAATAAATGAATATTAGAAATATTACACTAATTAATGGCTTCGATGCAAATTTCTTCCTTAACTAAAATACATGGAAACATGTTCGTATATAATTAAAATCCATTTTCTGTTTCAATGTGTATCCACACAATGAAACAGAAAATGCAGTTCTTTATATATATATATAAAGTTCTGAAAGGTTTTTGGCCTAACAATGAAAAAAAAAAATTTCATAATTTCAAAATTATTTTTATTTATCAACATAATCTCCCTTAAGACTAATACATTTATTCCAGCGATGCTCCAGCGCTATTATCCCTTCCATGTAGTGGTTCTCAGTAAGATCTGCAAAATCACCTCTTGATTCGAAGAAAAACGCTCACCAGCGAGAAAGAGGTTTAGTTTTGGGAAGAGATAAAAGTCAGAAGGAGCCAAATCTAGGGGTATAGGGTTGATGTTCCAACAATTCATAGTGCAGATCCCTTAATTTTCCCATTGCCAAAACACCTTGTTGGCAGGTGCATTGATGAAAGATGATTTTTTTCTTCTGCAAACCTGTTTTTTCTCACAAAGTTTTTCGTCTAGTGTAGTTAAAAGATCGGAGTAATATTCTCCGGTTATTGTTTTACCCTTTTCAAGATAATTAATAAACAAAATGCCATCAGCATCCCAAAACACCGATGCCATGACTTCGTCTTCTTTGGCGCTGAACAACCGGCTTCCGTCCACTGTTTTGACTGCTGTGTGAATTCTGGTGTGTAATGGTGAATCCAAGTCTCATCCATAGCAATACATCGACGCACAAAATCAGTTTTATTCTTGTTAAAATAATCCTCCAAGCACTGTTCAGAGATTTTCATGCGAATGAGTTTTTGATCTGCTGTGAGCAAGCGAGCCACCCATCTTGCGCAAAGCTTTTTCATTTGAAATTCTTCGTGCAAAATACATGCTACACGTTCTTTCGAGATGCCTATAGTCTCAGCAATTTCACGCACTTTGACTCGCCGGTCTTCCAATACTATATCGTGTACTTGATCAATGATTTCTGGTGTTGTTACACTTTTTGGACGTCCTTCATGTGGAACATCTTCAAGGATGGTATGGCCACATTTAAACTTGGTCAAGGCCGAGAACTTTTCAGACTACCCTCGAATTTCAGAATGTTTACAATTTGAACCTAAGGAATTAATTATTGGAATATGTCAAAGATTCATTTATTACTTATACTTTTACAGTATAATGGCATTAGGAAAATATTCAAGTTTAAGTACAAGTGATTAGCTTATCTGCTCTTCTACCAATAGGCTGCTGGTATTAATACCGCTGTCGACATGGATGTTTGTGATTGTGTTTAGGTAGAAGATGAATTTCGTGGCCCGGTGTGAGATCACATCTCGCTTATCGTAGGCCTGAAAAAGTTCCATGTTTGATCCCTGGACCACGGTTTCTGGCGATGTAAAAAATTGAATTTAAAAAATACATAAAATTAACAGAAAGAAAGAAAGAAATTCTTTGGTCCCTCCTTCCCCATGGTATGAATGTACTATAGGTTATAGTACATGCCTTTCGTGGGTGGGAGTCACAAAAAAACATTTTATGGAAATATTTGAATTTTAATTCGATTTATAAGCGAACGCAAAGAAAACGACTAACGATCTTATCCTAAAATTACGTCTTAGGAAAGCCAAACTATGCAGGTTGTGAGCCCTAAGGGCTTCGCAACCGAATATAAACTGAATTTATCGAACATAAACCGAATATTATTCGTGTCATAAATATAGACAAAACAGGATTTACACCAGCTCATAAGGCCCGCAGTGAAAATACAGGTGGAAGCCTGTTTTAGTGAATGATGAAATCCTTTAAGTTAGATCGGTCGGTGTATGGCAACGGTTCTCCAAGTGTGTTCCTAGTCCGGTTACTCGAAAAAATAATAAATAAATTTCCGGCGCTTTAAAAAAATATAAGTATTGAAATACGGCACGTGAACTATTGATAGACATAATGAATCTAATAAAAAAAAAGTGTAACCATTTCTTTCAGTTTGGTTAGCTACTAACTGACATCATATAGTAGTAAAAAGAACAGGGTTTTTTTTTTTAATTTTTACTGGTATTACAAATGTTAGTAATTTAGTTGAGGTCATCATATACCTATATAATATCCTCAACTAAATTACTAACATTTGTAATACCAGTAAAAATTAAAAAAAAAACCTGTTGTTTTTACTACTATATGATGTCAGTTAGTAGCCTGTAGAATTAGTCTATAGAATCCCCAATGCTGGGCGAGGGCCTTTCCTAATGCCTTCCCCAACACACACACACACACACACACACACACACACACACACACACACACACACACACACACACACACACACACACACACACACACACACACACACACACACACACGTATAGCAGGTGTCCTAGAAGGATACCAGACATTCCTCCTAACTCTTCAAACATTCCGAAGTGTAGTCAGATAAAGCTGATCAACTAGAATGAACCAAGTTTGTTTCTCTACAATTTTATAGTTGCAATAATTATTACATTATTATGCATTATAATTACCAGTGGACCTCCAGTGGACCCTGGATAGGTTGTATCTGAAGGTCTGTTTGTGCAGAAGCCGGAATGAAGATCAGTGTGGCCAAAACTGAAACATTTGTGGTCTGACGACAACCATCCCAGCACTCTACATGTGAGTGGAGTCCCACTGAGGCAGGTGGAGAAGTTTAAATACCTTCGGTCCATATTCACGAATGATTGAAAGTGGGACGTAGAGCTAGATACTCGGATTAGCTCAGCAAGCAAAATATTGCAGAGCTTGGCCGTTCGGTAGTATTGAAGCGGGATTTAAGCCAGAAGGCAAAGCTGACTGTCTTCAATACAGTCTATGTCCCCATCCTCACCTATGGTCATGAGAGTTGGGTAATGACCGAAAGAATGCGGACACGAATCCAAGCGGTTGAAGTGAGGTTCCTTTGAGGAGGTTGCGGGACTGACAAGACTCGACAGAGTCAGAAGCTCTGCAATTCCGGAAACTCTCAAAACTCAACCGCTGCAACGTAACTGTGTTGAGAGATCACAGTTACGTTGGTACGGGCACCTGGTCAGAATGCCACAAGAGAGGCTCCCTCAGCAGGCCCTCTTTGCCAAGCCAGAGGGTGGGAGGCCACGTGGAAGGCCAAGGACTCGCTGGATAGATTATATCCAAAACCTTGGGTGGACACGTTTGGGAGTTCCACCAGAACACCTGAGCTTGGTGGCGGAGGATTGTGACCATTTGAAGTTCCTCTTGCAGCTGTTGCCCCCACAACCCAATTAGGAAAGGTGGGCCTTGAAGATGAATGAGAATACTTACCAGTAATTAAATATAATATGCACGCATTATTATTACAAACCGTAAATCTATTAATCGTTAATTACACCTATTCTGGGTGAGTTACATAAATTATTATCGCCAGAATAAAGACGTTCAGAGTGGTAGAGTGACATGGAAAAGAAGTCTAGAAATCAGCTTAGCGCATGATTATTCACATCACGTATACAAATTATACATATTATACTATTCAACTTGTATAATTATGACAATATGTCACAATACAATTCAATGCACAGTACAATTTTACAAAATAAAATTCAAGTATTACTATCATATTCTGTAGGTACTAACACTTATTTTGCCTATTATTTTATTATGGTTTATAAAACGTTTTATCATATATGCAAGTAGAATATAGTACATTTCGAATGGTTTCATAGTTATGATAAGTAACTGGTTTAGAGTAATGTAAGTTCGTTAATGCAAATATGTGTAACCAAGGGCCGTAGCCATACTGGTTACTAGAAAAGTAATTAGCTCAAAACAGACACTGAGAGTCCGGGGACCACATCTAAGAGGGCTCCCTTACCAATTATAACAATGTACATGTTGATATTTTATTTCCTAATTGAATGAATCAATTTGTAAATCAATACCTTAATTGGTTATGAGTTATAATGATCTCTTATACTATACGTTTAAAATAATTGTCAACATTCTTTAATCCCATCTCAGTCTTTTTCTGAATACATATTCTGAAGTTATAGATTTAATTTCATTCGGAAGTTTATTATAGCTACTCGTCGCAATGTACTCGAAAGATTTATGAAAAATTTCTTTGTTAGCCTTAGGTACTTCCAGCATGTTTCGACCGCAGCGCAATCCATAGTCTACATTATATACCAAGAAACTTTCAGTGTTTCTTTTTACGTATAACAGACAACCATAGAGAGAGAGATAGTTTCTGAAATGGTAGAATATTATGAACGATATACAGATCATTGGTTGAATGTGCGAAGTCGGTAGTAGTTATGGCTCTAATTATTCTGTTTTGTATTCTTATTAATGGAAGCAAAATGTTATAATAGTCTCCTCCCCAACAGGTAATGCCATATTGCAGTGAGGAATTACCCAGAATAGTATAAAAATCTTAAGAATGCTGCACTTACAAATTTTTAAACATAATATATTCTGTTAATTATGAACCTAAACTTATTTGTTAAGAAAGTGGTGTGGGAGTTCCACTTCAAATTGCTATCGATATGGAGACCCAAATACTTGACGGTTTTTGTTTTTTTTTATTAAGCTACATTTACACTTTAGAGTATCAATACATTTCCTTTCATGCCATTTTATAGTTATACTGTGATCTAATTTGTCTGTTAATGTAAAGTACATATATCTCGTTTTGTCCGTATTAATGTTAAATCCGTTGTTGCTAAACCATATACTTCGTTTTAACATATCGCTATTAATCCGATTTTTTAGATCTTCAAGGGTTGTTTCTGTGTTTACTAAATCACAGAGGTAATGCCGTTTTTTTGTAGTGCTGAAGGACACAAAGTTTGATAGTGGATCACAGAACAACGTTTAGGAGCGAACGTTGCACAGATTATGGGCAATTATCATGAGGAAAGTAATCTCCATAATATTTTTAGAAGAAGAATTAGTTATGAAAAGATCGATGCTGTTAGGTGATCTGAAGGAATTGTTTGATATTCTGGTTGGTAGATATACGATTTGCATAAGTCATTACTTTCAGCAAATATTTCAGTCTCCTGTCATACTTCTATTTCCCAAGCTTTCCAGCTTGGGAAATAGAAATGGTAAAGCGACTTACTTATAATTCTCGACATTAAATCCATTGCAGAAGACGAGTTTGCTATTTGGGTTACTAAACTACAGAAAATAAAGCTTCTGGGAGAAACTATGAACGACATTTTGGTGATTTTCAGAATTTGCAGAGCAATAAAGACAGCATAAAAATGGGAGGATTCAAGATTTGGTGTTGCATGGGATATCAGATAGCACAAACGAATAAGCGTCATTCTTGTGGTGGAAAGGGAAATACAGTATATACAGTAGTTAGGACACGCAATATGTATGGTTGTTGTTGTGTGTGTGTGTGTGTGTGTGTGTGTGTGTGTGTGTGTGTGTGTGTGTGTGTGTGTGTGTGTGTGTGTGTGTGTGTGTGTGTGTGTGTGTGTGTGTGTGTGTGTGTGTGTGTGTGTGTGTGTGTGTGTGTGTGTGTGTGTGTGTGTGTGTGTGTGTGTGTGTGTGTGTGTGTGTGTGTGTGTGTGTGTGTGTGTGTGTGAAGGGTTTCGTTGCATTAGGGACGCCCTCCCTCGGGATAAACAAACAACATTCTGGTTTCTTACTATTTCTCCAGTTTGTGCACTGATGATCTTCATAAATGTTCACTTATTATTCCAAACATAAAATATTCAATGTCAATTTGATTTTTGTTAAAGAAAATCAAAACACTTTTAAATCTGGACATCAAAAAAGACTCCAGTTGTTGATGGCATTTCTTTTTCAATAGTTCTGAGTTTAGCTTCTGAGTTGACATCGATTTCTCCTCTGATATTCTGATATTTAATTTACAACTTGGAAATTAGTTAGCATGCAGCTATTCTAAGAAAATCTTTACCATCGTAATACTGTTGAGGTTGCTCAAGTTATGGACCAATCAATTAAAGCTCAGCTTCTACTATGCATAGAAGGCTCTACTGATAAACAATAATAAAAACTCAAGAGCCATAGGTAATATCGCTGTTGATTTTTCTGAAGTTACTTACCTTCGAATGGAGAAAACGTTGAAGAATTTCAAGATTGGTTGCATGAAACATCTCTAAGGGATTTGATCGGGTTTGACATCAGATTATTTCAGAAGCCTTTGAAGTATACTTCCAACTTATGATCTGTCTTTTGTAACTGAACTTATTTGGCAGCTTTCTCTCTGACTGCGCATAATGCTGATATCCTAGAGATTCTATGTATCAACTAGCTTCGCCGACTGAGAGCAAAATCCAGTCTATAATTTTCTGATGATAGTTCGTTGTCCTCTCCCTTATTTCAAAAACTCATGCATCAATAAAACTTCATAAATATCTGAACACTACCCTAAAATATTAATGTTGATTACAATACTGCTTCCTTCAATAGTGATCCAATAGATTTGTTAATTGCTAGGAAAATAACTCAATTATGCTGTTTCATTCTTAGTATTATTAATACCGAAATCTCTAGACGAGGCAGATTTCTCTTATTCGGATAAACCGTAATGTCCAACCTGTTTGGAATATACCCATCACCACACTAAGTATTCTCTTTGCTAAAGTAGTTACTTTACATTGAACAAGTATTAACGACGTTCCCACATTTGGGGTTGGTATCCCCTAAGAGATCCCTAAAAAAAAGACAATTACGTTGATTAATGACCAATCTCTCAACCATTCACTAAGCAATCTTTCACAAAGACGTTAATTAATTTTCTCCTTGCATACGTTCTTCAGATATTTCGATAGTCGTTGTTGTTCATCAGAATTTGCAACAGCGATACCCACCCCGCCTCCCTTCCCCCAAATCTGTCAAGACAAGCGCTGCAGCTAGTCATTACTTCCACACTTACATGACAAATTTTTCTTCTTTTCCTTTCGCTTCGTTTATTACTTCCCTTTGTAACAGCCTCTCATCGTATACATTAACTTCCCTAAAATTAGCTTTTAGAAAAGACTTTGCAAAGTAACAAAAAAATTTTATTCTTTCTTTTTGACTTTCTTCTATCCAAAGTACTAGTGTCCTATAAGTTGAAGAACTCGTCTTCTTTGGGATAATCATTAAAAATATATTATACGTTGATTATACAATATGCAGCGATTCATAAGATTAACTGTAACTGTCCAAAAAAACAAAGCGAATATATAAGATTGACTACATTTTATGGGTTACCAGACACTAGACAGTATCGGATATAACAACGACAAGCTCCAAACTGGCTTGTTTCTCAGTACAAAACACTTTTGTTAACGCAAACACGTGAGAAGTAGAGAATCCTACCAATTCACATTCCTCCATCCAATAGCAGGAATCAGTTCTCCTCGCCATACCATGCAGTCTTCCGTTTCTTTTCCATTTAGAGTTTGAAAATGCATAATTTTCTTTTTTCTGTTCATGGTAAGTGAGGTTTAATTTCCTTTCATTTTTCTCACTGCTGTTAACGAAATCACTTGGTGTGGATACTGTTCGTGATATTATCGTCAATTTTCCATAAGCAGTTAGGATCGTCATCATCCTTCATTGATACTCTCGTAGCAGATGATTTTGGATTTTTCTCCAGGCCAACTGGAAAGAGAATATAGTATCCTCTTGCTCCACTAAGATAATCATTATATTGATCTAAAATTCATCGAAGCCAATTCGGTTGTATTATTTAAAGGGATGCCACACTGTCAAGAAACAACTGAATCAATTGCATCAATCTAGTACATATTTTCACTATACTTTGTTGCAAAAAAACAAAACAATGTTGTTCCGATAATATTAACCATTCATATCTACAGGTACATAAAATTGCTATTTCACAATCAGAGGACAAATTATTTTTCAGCTTTTAGAAGTTGAAATGTTTTGACTCTAAAGACGTTACTTGGATATTTCTGTAGAACGTATGTAGAATGCAGCCTGGTTCGCAGAATGGGGCAGCTTATCCGCTCTACAGCTAATCTCGACGTGATGTTTGTGATTATGTTAGGGAGAGAGATTAATTAATTGCCTTATGTGAGATCAGCTTATTGAAAGACTAAAATGACGAAAATCTTCTATGTCTGGTCTCTAGAGCAACGTTTCTTGGATATAAAAAAATAAATTAAAATATAACAACTAAACAAAATGAAACCTTAACCTACCAATGGTACTAAAGTCCAATAGGTTTCCACACCCATTTAGTGAGCGGAAGTCTATAAAAAGAGTAAAAATAAATAATACAAATTTAGAAAAAAATCGAATGCAACACACCTTCTTCAGGGAATTGAGTTCTCCTGGCTGGATTCGTTTTGGGATATAAAAATCTGACATTCCGAAGGGAAACCACCCTCACACCTCTTTATTTAACCGACTAACTCTCCTTCAGCTGAAAAGCCCTTATAAGGATTTTCCACCTTCTACGTGGGATTCCAGCCGACGTCACATAACCAAAAGAAATCATCGAATCGAATGAGTTACGGAAGCAGTCGGTACTGTTACAACAATGCTTGAGTATAGAAATTGCGCCATTATTTGGTTAAAGTAGATTGATACGTTTGCTATGATAGTGAATTCTCTATTATGTCTAATATTCAGTATACTTCATTCCAGTTTCGTCGTAAAAGGATGGCAATCGGACCGAATCTTTAAACAACGATTTGAAGAACCATCCAAATTAATTTCTGTTTTATGTTCTTCCTCTTTCTCATAAAAGTCGTATTTTTATGTGAAGTATAAAAACCATAATTCATAAAATTCATCAAAAGTCATTTATAAATCATTTTGTGTATTGGAAACATAAATTATACGATCGTCTTTTTTTCAACTACCTCAATCGGTGTAAAAAAAACACATGACACAGCTTGGTATGCAAACGCATCCATGCTAAATGACTATAGTAGTGTACAGTACCGAAAAGAAGGAATAGTTTAGAGTTAAGTGACTCAATATTGTATTATTATTATTGTATGCCATGAAACATGGTTTGTACTTACAGTACAATTTGTGGATTTCAAATCAACTATGCATGATATAATTAAAAGATTGCAACCGGATAATGAAAAAGAAACACGTGAAACGAGCTGAGTGATCAAATAAAGTGACAGAAAGAAAAAGAGAGAGAGAGAGAGAGATGCTGATTACATTGTATGTTCCACCTTCCCTTGCATATGTACAGTTCAGTACGTAATATACACTTGCGTAGTTGTATATTACTCTTTGCTCATGATGAAAGAATCGATCAGTAGATGTCAGCAGTTGTACTGGACTGCTGATACTTCAAATGTCATCGCAAACCATTCATTCTTGGATTAGACTTGCATGAGACGGTGCGCGTCGTATCGGACAGTGGATCATTGGATGTCTGGTATTAAGTGACAGATCACAGTAAACACCTATCAAATGATATGAAATGGACTTGTTTGGAATGATGACCGCCAGAAATAGCAAAGTGCACGTCCTATATATTAACTATAAGTCAGGTGATGATGAAGAGGAGGAGGATGGTGATGATGATGATGATGACGACCGGAATGTTCCTCATAGTTTGAACTTAGATTTCTCGTCTTTGGGCCGGAATAAAAATGAACACCGAACGTTATACTAACATTCAGGTTATTTTATTTCTAAGGTACGCTATACTATGGCAGTTCAGTGGAAATTAGAAAATCGTCTACGAACATGATAATGCATTGTGTTATACTGCAAGGACTCTAACAATATAAGTTTAATATACCAGAATACGTTCTCAATCTGAATTCTATAGAATGTTATAAAGGGCGGATTAAAACATAAATTATCCAGTACCCCTGAACTAGAGACTAAAAATGGTACTTTTGAAGCCACTTTGATTCTTAATAAACTGGATTCCCCTCTCACATCATCCCTCACTAAATAGTTCACAACCAGTTATGCCTCGATTCAAACTCAGTGTGCTTGTCACGTATGTGGCTTACTTGATTACTAACTGACCAATTCAGCTGAATTTGACAAGGAAACAAGTTCTGGAATTACACACTCATTTTAAAAAAGTGCACTTCTTTTGGTGGTGTGTAGCCAAAGAAGATGGCTCATTTATTTCATTCAGTGGAGAAAGGAAAATTACAAACTCTGCATTGAGATATGCAATCACACGTTATTATTATTATATTATTATTATTATTATTATATTATTATTGAACTAACAAAAGCGCTTGACACACAACACACAAAACGTTGTTGAACACACCAACACATATCGGAATCGGAGATCGTCTACTCAAGTGGTTCAAAGTATACATGAAAAACAGGAAGCATATCACACGTATAGGATCACCGCACAGCAACGAGGTATTGTAACTATGGAATACCACAATTAACTGTTCTATCTCCCATTCTGTTTAACATATGTACACATGATATTAGCCATCTTGCCTTAAAAAGTAATATCTTCCAATACACAGACGACACGGCCATAGTGTCCATTCACAGCTACGCAAATATAACTTAACAGATATCCAAACAACACGACATCAGATCAGATCACTAACTGGCGAACTAAAAACGAAAAAAAAAAAACAAAGCTAATGGTATTCAGAAACTCCCAGAGACCCTACCCATAGAAATTAAATATCTCACCATCCGACATTCATCCTCCTATATACAAAGCGCTGGTCCTAAAACCACAACCATCACACAGGTGAAAACAACACGCTATCTCGGACTTCACTTCGATGCTGATCAGAGTGAATAGCCATATAAACTACCTACACAACAAACTCGGAATAATAACAAGTAAACTACACCGGTGTAAATCGATTAAGAAACGTTGCTCCGAAACTCATAAAAATACTAATCTATAAAGCATTATGTAAAAACATTTTAAGATACGCAATCACGTCATACGCATTCTCCGCAGACTACAAATTTAACAGATTACAACTGTGCAAAATAAAATGATAAAACTGATATTCTAGGAACAACCAATACTTATACGGGCAGCAAGGACATAACACAAAGTATTTAAGGTGAAACACTTATGCCACTACACAGTCATGTTAAAACATTGCTTCAGTCCAACCTGTAGAGTAACAAGAACAACATATCAGATAACAAGACCACAGTCAACTACATAACATATAAGTACAACAATCACTACGGAAAAGCCAACACAAGCTTCTACATACCTGACATGATAAACAAAATGCCATTCGATGAGAAAAACCTAGAGATCGGTAGAGAGCTGAAAGAGGCTCTATATACGAGGGTGGCCTGAAAAGTTCTCAGCCTAACAATGAAAAAACGAATTTATAATTTCAAAATTATTTTTATTTTTTAACAGAATCTCCCTAAAGACTAATACATTTATTCCAGCGATGATCAAGCGCCATTATCCCTTCCCTGTAGTGGTTCTCACTAAGATCTGCAAAATACCCCTCTACAGTTGCAATCACCTTTTGATTCGAAGAAAAACGTTGACAAGCGAAGAAGAGTTTTAGTTTTGGGAAGAGATAGAAGTCAGAGGGAGTCAAATCTGGGGAATAGGGTGGATGTTCCAACAATTCATAGTGCAGATCCCTTAAGTTTCCCATTGTCAAAACACCTTTGTGGGCAGGCGCATTGTCCTGATGAAAGATGATTTTTTTCTTCTGCAAACCGGTTCTTTTCTCACGAATTTTTTCGTCTAGTCTGGGTAAAAGATCGGAATAATATTCCCAGGTTATTATTTTACCCTTTTCAAGATAATTAATAAACAAAATGCCTTTAGCATCCCAAAGCACTGATGCCGTGACCTTTCCTGCTTATGGAACCGACTTTGTCCTCTTTGGCACTGTCCACTCTTTTTTCTGCTGTTTGGATTCTGTTGCGTAATGGTGAATCTAAGTCTCATCCATAGTAATAAACCGACCCAGAAATCAGTTTTTTTTTCTTGTTAAAACGCTCCAAGCACTGTTCAGAGATTTTCATGCGATACATTTTTAATCCTTCTGTGAGCAAGCGAGGCACTCATCTTGTGCAAAGCTTTTTCATTTGCAATTCTTGTTGCAAAATATATCCTACACGTTCTTTTGAAATGCCTATTGTCTCAGTAATTCAACACCATATCGTGAAGGACGTCCACTTTTTGGACGTCCTTCACGTGGATCATCTTCAAGGCTGGTACGGCCACGTTTAAACTTGTTAACCCATTTCGTAATTGTCGAAAACGAAGGAGAAGAGTGCCCATAAACTTTTATGAACTTCGAATGAATATCTTTTGGCGTTAAACCTTCTTTTACAAAGAATTTATAACCGCATCGCATGATACCCAATTTTATCCATTTCTAGGACGAGAACTTTTATGGAAACTCTTCTCCTTCGTTTTCGATAATTAAGAAATGGGCTGCTGATTTTAAACGTGGTCACACCAGTCTTTAAGATGATCCACGTGAAGGACGTTCAAAAAGTGTAAAAACACCAGAAATCATTCATCAAGTGTACTACTGGATGAACGGCGAGTCAAAATGCGTGAAATTGCTCAGACTATAAGCATTTCAAAAGAACGTGTAGGATATATTTTGCATGAAGAATTTCAAATGAAAAAGCTTTGCGCAAGATGGGTGGCTCGCTTGCTCACAGCAGATCAAAAATGCACTCGTATGAAAATCTCTGAACAGTGCTTGGAGCGTTTTAACAAGAACAAAACTGATTTTGTGCTTCGATTTATTACTATGGATGAGACTTGGATTCACATTACATTACACACCATATATATATATATATATATAAATTTGTGTGTGTGTGTGTGTGTGTGTGTGTGTGTGTGTGTGTGTGTGTGTGTGTGTGTGTGTGTGTGTGTGTGTGTGTGTGTGTGTGTGTGATACTAAACCTTGTCAATATCTAAAACGTATTATCATTATTATTATTATACAGGATGTATAATAATAATAATAATCACAAGTACTGATCCTCTATTTTTGACCAGTAGCAGTGTACCCCTCCGTACACTACTACTGGTCCCCTCCCTTCTCCTAGACTCAACCCCTACATAAACCATTCTTTGATATCTGTTCATCAGCCTCCCATTAATACAAATCACCAGATTCATATTCATCCCTACCCCCTTTTGCTCCAATCTATGCAATAGAATTCTATGTGAAATCCTGTCAAATGCCATGGCAAAGTCTAGCAATATCACTTAATAGCCATTTCCTTATCCAACCACATTGTCGCTTTATAATAAAAAAGTAAGAAAATTACTATGGCAAGATCTACACTTCACCAAACAATGTTGACCGTTACAAAGTATCAAATTCCTATCCACTCAATCCTGAATTGTGTCTTTCACCAATTTTGCCAGTACCTTAATCACTACTCCTGAGATGCTTATTGGGCTATGCTACTTCTATCTTGGAGCCTTCTTCATGCAATGGAAAGATTTTTCCCTCTTTCCATTCCACCGGAACCTTCCCAGTACTGAGGCTCAGATTAAACAGCTTCGTCAAAAGAACTGATAATTTCCTTGCACCTTCTCGTAATACACGGGCCAATATGCCATCTAGTTTCATGGCTGTGTTCGTATTGAGGTTCTACGATATTTCCAAAAAGGGTCATCCTCCTAAGCATCATCACCACCTACATGGTACACCATTGTAAACTCCATATTCAGTAATTCAACTATTTTGTTTGCTTCCGTTACCTCCATCCGCACTTTATAAACTTATCCTTCCATAATTATTCCACCTTTCGCTACGTCGCATAGCGAAAGAGCCAGTACCGTCGACAGGGTGTAGCATAGAGGCAGCCTGCCTCTCGATGCGGCTTAATAAGGGAGCTCGTTCAGCCATATTGAGGTTGGCGCCGTCGCTACGCTAACGATTCCTGTAAGTGCGGAAAGTACTTCCGAACTTAAACTGATTAAACATTATTTGCGAACAGCAATGATCTAAGGAAGACTGGTTGGTCTACCAACTATATCGATTGAGGCGGACATAGCTTATAATTTAAATTTAGAAGAGCTTATAAACAGTTTCATTGTCCGATATCCCTGTAGAGCAAACATTTCATTAATATTATTATTGTAATCGTTTTGCATTAATGTTTCTCTTGTAATAAAAACAAAATAGTAATTGACAATTTTCTTATATTCTAGTCTTATAATCCATCAGGGGCGATATTTAATTGTTTGTCTCACAGCGCGATCTAATCTGGCGACGGCCCTGGAAATAACTGTATGATTTCTTTTGATCTCATCACTCATCAGCTAGCTTTACCTCATAATTGCCTTTGGGCTTTCTTACCATAGAGATCACTCTTCTTGCCTGTGTCTTTTGCTTCTCATGGACATGGTATATATATATATATATTAAAGATACCAGATACTAAGCTATTTTAAACCTGGTTTTACTCCATTTCCCAAGTAAGCAAACAGACAAACAAGTCAAGTTTGCGCCTGCAAGTGTTGTAAGTCTAGCTGACCCCGCACTGTCAACTAGACTTGCAAGACTTGCAGGCGCAAACTTGACTTGTTTGTCTGTTTGCTTACTTGGGAAATGGAGTAAAACCAGGTTTAAAATAGCTATATATATATAGTAAATATATATATATATATATATATATATATATATATATATATATATATATATATATACCATGTCCTCACATCATTATCCTGCACAGAAAATGGGTATCATCTCAACTCTAGCACATCGTGCCAGATCTGTACTGTCAGATGATGAAGAGCTAAAAACTGAACTACATCTACAAAGAACAAGTAATGGCTATTCGTCGAAAACTATTAATAAGCATCTATACCGCCGCCATCAAAACAACTCGGAAACACAAGAAAACCCCAAAGCTTATATCTACTTACCATACATCAGCTCGCTCTCCAAGTAACTAAGAAGAATTGCACGAAAGTTCAACATAAAAACCTGCTTCTCTACTCTTTCTAAACAAAGATCGATTTTAAGCAAATACAAACAAGCTCACAACCATTTACAATTCCCAGTAGTAGTGTACAAAATGACGAGTTACCGTGGGAAACAATACTATGGCCAAACTGAAAAGTTCATCCTCCTACGTCTGGAAGAACACCAGAGAGACATTGCCTACAAAAGAACTAGAGCAAGTGCCCTGTCAAGCCATGTACTCTTTTCAGTAAACACAAATGATGAAGGCCTTCAACACGAGATAAACTGGACAACTTCAAACCTACATATATGCCGTGACGAGGTGGAGCGCCGCATAGTCGAGTCTAAGGAAAGTGTTATGGACCCTCGTCATATAAATAATAAGCTTAGTTATAATCTACCGGACTCTTTCAGCTCTGCTATCCGATATTGGCACACTCGTGAAGTCAGACACACGCAGACGCCCAACAATAGAACTTCAACACGGACTACAGTTCAAAGCTAACTGAATTTTATAACAGTCGTTTTTATAGTAATACAATATATATATATATATATATAAGCTCTGATCACTATTCTTAATAGTGATCAGAGCTTATTCTACCTTTACCTTATTCTACACAGCAGGCGCAAACGCAAATAACTTGGTATCTTTATCATATATTATACCCAAGGTAAAAATCTTTCTACATATATATATATATATATATATATATATATATATATATATACAACTTTTTCATTTTCTGTTACTGCTGATTAATGAGCTCATCCATCTAACTCTTACTTCATTTTTTCTTCGACTTGGGTGTAATGTCTACTCCGCTTTCTTCAAACACCCCTTGATCACCTCCCATGCAGCAATAACATCGCTTTCCTCCAAATTCTTATCGAAATTCTCCAAATTTGGAGTTCCATATGCTCAAAAAAGTATTTGGACTCCTAATGATGGTCAAAAATGCCTTTTAATTGCATTTCTAATATCGAGTAGGACCAACGTTGGTCCAAATGACAGCAACAACCCTTAGAGGAATTGCATTCAACCAATTTATTATACTTCGCAACAGGAATATTCAGCCATTCCTGTTGCGAAGTATAATAAATTGCTAATGCAGGTGAAGGCCTCTTAGGTCACGAGCGAATTCTGCGGCCTAATTGGTCTCAAAATGTTCGATGAGGTTGAGATCTGGACACTGAATCATCCAACAGTTCAACTCTTCAACGTTCTCTTGTGGAGACGCGATATTGCACTGTCTCAGACACACAGTGCAATATCGCGTGGAGCATTCTCGTGCTGAAACATGCAAGAATCACTGTCTAAGTACTTCCACAGCATCGGAAGCATTAAGTTGTCCAGGATATCCAGGTGGCCATAAGATGTCATGGTTTAGAGGGCGTCCACCGATGGACCAAGCCCCATCCAACTGAAGCATTCCCATACCATTACTGAGCATCCGACAAACTCTACAGTTGGAATGATGCAGTCCTGCAGGAACCGTTCCAGTGTAATCTTTCAAATGTTTCACTGTAATTCGTCGTACCACAGAACCCTTTCCCCAATCATCTACGATCCAGGAACGGAGTGAAAGACATCTATCCAAACATCGTTTGGCGATATGTGTGACTTGTTCACAGCGGCTCTGCCGTGGTAACCTAAGACATCCAACTCTCTGTGGATAGTCATAGCGCTGATAGATGTCCCTGCATCATTTTCCAGATTGACTGGGATGGCATTTAGGATGTTCGAACATTCCGAGACAGAATTGATCGATCTCAGTCCGTGAGTGTCAGTGGCCTCCCAGGGCGTTTTCCTGCTGTGGTAGTACTATCAACGTTCCATCTACGAATGACATAAGCAATGATGAACTTCGGTGGATTTCAAGACTACATAATTACTTTCCGTAAGTAGCACAGCAGTTACTGTTAAGTCCTTTGATGCTATGATCAGATCCAGAACTCTCGAATATATACATACATTTTTATCATTTTTTATAAAAGTCATTCCTCTCGCAGTCCATGTCCCCATAGTTGAAATCACTCTTAATAATTACTTGATATTTAGCCATTATGCTAATTTTCCAATGCATGTTATCTTCATTCTCCTTGATACCCTTGCTGTATTACAGCAGCCTCAAATGATCTAGTCTTTGCATTCCTATTGTGCTGATGTTCAACTCCTCTGCTATCATTAGCAAAGCCCCTCTCCCACGACCCTATTCCTTCTGTTCTTTCTGAAGATACTATTTATCCTTTGCATTCTATTCCTATGAATATATCATCTTTGATCAACCAAGTCTCACTAATGCCTATAACTTTTGAACCAAGTTGAGCTAACCAATGCCAAAAACTCTTTGCCGTTATTTCGTATACGTCTGGCGTTAGTATACATAAACTGCAATACCCCCTTAATCTCATAAGGGGGTATTGCAGTTCTTACAGTTTGTGTTGCTTAGCTTATTAAAGTATGGAATCTCTGGTGCTATATTTAGCATCAGGTTATCACTCACCGAATCACCCACTTACTAATCTCTAGGTTGCATGGAACCATGCTAACCATTCAGCCCCTAAACATTCTAGTTTCCCTGACTCCCCACTTCCAAACCATCACTCAACATTTTCAAAAATCTTAAATCTTCTGCTCCCAAACACATTCATATGCAAGCCATCGACTTTATTTAGATTATTAATCCTTACTTCCATGAAACTCACACATTCACAAACCCCCCACCATTCTTCTGAGCAATCTACACAAACTTTCTCATTCGCGATCATAGCTCCCGTTGTCATGATCGCTGAACCACTGCTGAGCAATTCTTACACAGTTGGCAGTAGCATTGTCGTCCATGAAATTACCATCATCTGATGGAACAAAAGTCAACATTGCATGATAGGACTCGATAAGCGACTATGTTCAGCTATTCCTTGGAGGACACCAGACCTCCACTCTTCAGCTGAACTGGCTCTTCCTTTGACTAGGCTATTTAATATAGTCTCAGAACAGGGAGGATTCCGCAGGTATGGAAGGAATGTATGGTACCTCCATTGCACAAGGATGGTGCAAAGAGAGATGTATCCAACTATCTACCAATTAGTATCTCAAGAGTGGTGGTGAAGATTTTGGAAAAATGATTAGGGCTTGCATTTAGAAATGGGTTGACAGTGAATCCCTACTTTGCAATGACTAACATGGATTTACTAAGGCAAGTTCATGTTTTAGCAACTTGCTCACATTCTATTACAATGTGACAAGACAACGGGAATGGAAACATCATGGATGAACGAGACAAGGGGAATGGATATACCATGATATTTTTGCATTTTGCTAAGGCTTTTGATAGATTATAGCATGATAAACTCCTGCATAATTTGGAGAAAATGGATTTGAGTTGTAGAATATTAGTAGGATAAGAGGATGGCTGACTGACAGATATTAAAAAGTGGTATCGGGGGGATCTGAGTCTGCAAAGTTTAAGTTAACTAGTGGTGCACCACAAGGATCAGTGCTTGGTCCACTGTTATTTAATCTGTACATTAATGACATTGGAAAGGATTTGACAAGCGACTTTCAGCTAGTTGCTGATGAAGAAAATATAGGTAGAGTAATCAGGAATGTGCTGATATGCAATCCTTGCAGAATGATTTGAATAGGCTGGAATTATGGGCATGGGAAAATGAGTCTCAGCTCCATATCAGTAAATGTAAAGTCATTCACTTCCGGCGTGATTATATATCCAATGTCGTATTATATTGGGAGGATTATGCTAGAAGAAACTGATGGGGATTGGAGTGTTTAGATAAGAAGTTGAAGTTCAGGGGCCATGTCGCAAAAATTGCAAATACAACCCAAAGACAATTGCAATGCTAAGACGAACGTTCACATGTAAAGATAAGGATGTTATTTAGCCTCTTTATAAGACCACACTGGGACTATTGTATATAAGTCTGGTCTCCTGGTTTCCGTTGTAATTCTGATATATTAGGTAGAGTGCAACTGAAAGTGTTAAAAATGATATCAGGATTGTGGAATACTGATTATGAAGAGAAAGATGGAGAATTTTTAGACTGAGGCACTAGTAGACAGGAGAAAGAGGGGGGATATGATTGAGACTTACAAACTTCTGAAAGGGTGTTACAGGATCTCAGTTGATGGAATTTTTCAATTTATGGAGGGTGGAGAAAGGACAAGGGGCATCCTTGGAAGCTGAGAATGAAGGCTGCTAAGAAGGGGTGAGGGCTAGATTTTCTCTCAGATGGTGGTCTGTGATTGGAATGGATTGCGTTTGGATGTTGTGAGTGCAAGCAGTGTGAATGAATTCAAGAATAAGTATGATAGCTGGTGTGGGTAGCATGTGTCTTTCTTCGATTAATCTCTGACTCCCTGGAAGTCTGTCTTAATAATAATAATAATAATAATAATAATAATAATAATAATAACACGGGAATGTTACACCACTACACCGCCTCCACAACCTTGAATTGTGTTTTCATGGCAAGCTGGGTTTATTGCTTCATGGGGGGGATCTCGCCAACTCTCTGCCTACAGTCAGTATAGAACAAGGTGTACCGTGAATTGTTGAACCATAGAACTTATTTTCAGCGTCCAGTCACGTTGTTTCTGACGCCACTATAGGCGAACCTCTGTAGGTTCTTCGTAGAAATTGATGGTTTCCATAAAGCCATGGGATTGTCAATACTGATCCTCTTCAATTCCTTCCGCAGAGTTCAGTGAGATGTGGGTCGGGAACAGCTTCATTAAATGCTCCAGTCAACTGCTGCACAGGGGAAGTTATCTTTGTCCGTACAAGTTTTCTCAGACGATGGTGATCTCGATCCTGACAGACTATCTTACGACCAAAGTTACGTCTATTAGACGTGTAATGTGGTTTTTTTCCCACTGATTGAACACCCAGGATATCTCATCATTTGAGAAACAAGTGTCAGCTCCGCTGTTTTCAAAATCGTGTCTCCAGCCAGACGGGCATTCACAATAAGCCCTTCATAGAACCCCGAAAGATCCTTTGTTTCCACATTATCGACGATTACTGACCAACAGCATTCTTAAATAGAACACGTGTTGACGCACGTGACCAAGTATTTTGCTTATACGCTTCGTAAGTGACGTTTATGTCCATCTGCATAAACATATCTAATTCAGTGATGAGTGGTTTTACAACCTTTCGCATTAAAAAAAGAACTGCATTCCTGGGATAAAACATTAGATAGGACGTGCGATTGAATGAAAAATAAATATTTTTAATATAAAGATAAATTTGAATGTATTCTTATGCTAATCGATGTCAGCCAAGACAGTAAATAATTAGTAAACTACCTAAGGTTACCTTAGATATATTTTTAAAAGATATTTTTCTATGAACATCCAAGGTAGTATTAAATAGTAGAATTCAACTAATGAACATGAGCAATGAATCCAATCCACTGAAGAAGTCTTACTAAATTAAGGTTTTTGAATCAAAATATTTCTCATTGAAAAAACACATTCAATCACGTTCAATCCAATCCTTCATAAAAAAGAGTTTATGCTCCTATGAAATTATACGACGAGTTTGAAAGATCCGCTGACTTAAGAATAACTAAAAGAATATCTTTAATGATATTTCTATTAATGTTGAGAAGGGTAGTCTCGTTATCAGGAGATATCGATCGAACTTCAGTGCGATGCAAGCTTTGAAATATAACTTCGGCCAGTGACTTTCTTTCCTTAAATTTTACGAGAAAGCTTAGCAAGGATCAAAATCTTAATCCGTCGTACTTTTTTTCCATGAAGATAATAGCGATATTTGATACCACGTAACATACGAGCAGTTTCTTCATCATAAAGCACGGCAACAGAAAAAAGTAACAGATAATTGCCTTTCATCTGTTTTGAAAGAATTTTGCTTCTTGTCTTATCAATTTCTATTCACGATTTATTTTACATCACGACTTTGTCAGATTTTGGTGAACTAGAGATGATTCCATTTATTCTAATATTAATGTCAAGAATACAACTAGTAGCTACGTTATACTTTTAATTAACATTAGTTAATAAAGGAGTGCTTAAAATATTTAATAAGAAATGATAAATGGATGATAAAAACTGTTCACATAAAAGTCTCTACACATACTGACTGTCAGACTCAGGTTTAATTTTGCAGTCCTCTTTCTTTTTGCTAGCTTTATTTTAAAATTAAATTCATTGTCCAATAGCATTTCTTCAATTGTAATCAAATTTAGATTAATTAATTTAACTGGTAATATACGGACCAACAAGAAGAACTCACTACAACTAGGGATGAGTATAATGGTTGGTACCTGGAATGTCAGGACATTTCAAAAAGGTGGTAAATTCGAGCTACTCCAACGCACACTCTCCCTCTATGATTGGTCAGTCATGGGAGTATGTGTGAACAGATGCCCATAAATAGAATTGGTTACAGATAAGCTTATTCAGGAACAACAAGAAGAGGAATTGGGTTTTTTTTATTCATAAAACTGTCAAAAGATATATTTAAAACCCGATAACAGAACAGCCAGCTCTTGTCAGACTTAAAAGGAAACTTGATAAACGTTTCAATAATACATATCCATGAACATTGTTGTACGATGAAGCCGTTTAAAGGTTTCTATTGATAAATTGACACTCACTGAAAAAATAAATCTATTTCATTGTCCAAGGAGACTGGATTGCAAATATCGGTACAGGAATTGGAAGAAATCCTTCTACTTTTCGTGCATTTGGTTTTGGTTAAACGAAAAGTTGAAGATGAAGATAAAGGCTTAATGATTTTGCTATGCAAAATAATTTAATATTACTAATACTTTATGTTCTCATTGGCCATCAAGAAAATTAACATGGACTCGGCCCAGTGAATGTGCCCAATTTAACTGATTGCGTACTTGTTCAGACCACACATAAAAAGATCAGTTAACCCTCCTGTAACTTAAGGAGTCTCTACTGGAGTGGCCGCAACATGGTCATTGCTACCATAAATCTAAAATTAAAACAAACAACAGATAATCAAAACCAAAGGAAAAGGTATGGTGATGAGAAGTTGGAATTTCATCATATCAGAGAACAAAATATAAATCCCATATTGAAAACGCCTTTAATACTTTCCTAGAAGTATTCACAAGTGCTGTAAATAAATACAAATTCTTTTCCAAAGCAATTTTAGAAGCAGGTGACACCGTAATAAGGAACTCTCTCGGAATAATCAAATTCTGGATTAAAGATGATATTTTACAGCTATGTGACCAAAGGAGAACATCCAGAATAATCAAAGATAACGACAGTAAGAACAAAATATAAGTAACTGAACAAAATAATAAGAAATAAAATTAAAACAGCTTAAACTAACTATTGGGATTCTGAAGGAATATGAACGGTCTTAAGAGAGAGTCACAATGTAGCCATTATAGAACTACCAGTCTAATAAAGGAAACTTTTCCTAAAACCTTACACGCTAGGATTGAGAGAATAATAGTAGGGCATACTTTTAGAGCCAGACTAAAATACCATGTCATAATTTTAGATATACAGAAGGCCTTCGATTCAGTATGGTATGGTATGATAAATTGTACAGAACACTGAACCAGTATGGAATAAATAGCAAAATAGTACGCGTAACTAAAACTCGTTATTCCTCAGAAATGCTAATACAGAAATTAATCGCAATTATAGCTAGCCTTTCAAAACGGAGGTGTGTTTGGCAAGGCTGCATACTTTTGCATGCTTTGAACCTATATTTGGAATATATAATAAACTTTCAATTGGAAAACAGCGGTATTGAAATTATATTTTGGAGTAAAAAAGAACATCAATGAACTTAGATTTGTCGATGACATTGAACTTGTAGCAGAGAATGAACATCAGTTACAAGAATAAACTGATAGAGTTTCTAAAGCAGTTGGCAATTATGTATTAAATATCAGAATTCTCAAATCATCAAGAATGTCTTCGGGCAAAGAGTCTATAACAATTTTATTTAATGATGAAAAATTGGAAGTGGAAATATTCACTTACCTGAGAAGTGTACAAACATGATATTAAAGCTTGCATAGATAAAGCAAACGTTGTCTTTCAAAGTTTATATAGCCATGTCAGAAGGACAATAAAATACATCTAATAACAGCTCGTCGAAAACAGCTCTAGTGGCTTGGCCACGTGGCTAGATCAGATAGCTTACCTGAATTCTCTTTTTCATCAACTTTTCCAGTTCCTTTACCAGCGCTCCTGAGATACTGAGGGTCTATAATTTGCTGCCACAGACTTATATCTTTCTTTATGCAAAGGAATTATTTTGTCCTTCTTCCACTCTCTTGGGACAAGGACTGCCGTCTCCAGCAGAGAATTTGTCGACAACTAATATGACCCCAATGCCACCAGTTGATGAGAACGATTATATGGTGTTGACCTGGGAAGTGGCTAAATACTTAACACTAGAGACTTTGACTTGTGGTAAAAAAACACCAGGGCGACTTAGAATCGCCTGGATAGATAATATTATAAAATAATCTAATTATTCGTTCTCCACCCTGTTAAGGAGACCCCAGGACAGAAACAACTAGAAAGAAAAAGAAGTGTTTTTGTTTTCATTTTTATTACTAATATCTCCCCCTGGGTAGATATCTTTATAGATCAGTGGTCTTAAAACTACAATATCTACGACCCCCCCTTCTTTGTCTCTAAATATTATTTCTGTTGGAGCTTATTCAATACGACCTGCTTTAATACATGTTTTTCGATATAGAAATGAATAAATGAACAATTTACGCAGTACAGTACTTTCTTTTAAAACAATACTAACAATAGTAATGTCAAAATAAATTCAACAGGGATATTCAGAGGCAGTTAAGGAATAATTAAGTGTAAACTGATTACGAAAAGTTTTGAAAAGATAAAATAAAGAAGAAAAAAAAAACTTTAGAATTTCGCTACTGAATGTCACTACTACTATTACTACTACACAAGTTGTTGATAAACGAATAAAAAAACATTTTGGCCCATTCCTCCACCAAAATGAGAGTCGATTCGTTTAGTGAGGCTGGAAGTTTTGAGCTCATCTTCATCTGATTTTTGACTCTCCCTAGAGGTATTCCATACTCAGACAAGTGGCTTCCTTTGGTGAAACCAATCTATCCTTTGTAATCTCTCTCTCTCTCTCTCTCTCTCTCTCTCTCTATATATATATATATATATATATATATATATATATATATATATATATATATATATATATATATATATATATATATATATATATCACTTAGGATTTAGGCCTAGCGTGTAGCGTGGTCAGTTTGAATCTTTATAGAGGACGTCCTGGTTTTCTTTTTCCTAATGGCTTGTACTTTAAGACTTGTTTTGGTAATCTTTCTATTTTCATTCTTTGAACTTGTTCTATCCATTTATGTTTGAAACAAGCGAAATTATGAAACAAGCGAAATTTCTCTAAACCAATCTTTTTCCACTTATGTACGCCTTTTAAACCCATTTCTATAAAATTTACCCCTTGTTTTTAAAGTAGCTGTTTTAAAATACTGGCATTTATTATTCCATAACTACGTTTTGCATTTTGTTTACTTTACTTGTTTTTCCGCCATTACTGATTATTTTTAGTGTGTCCCTGAAAGGCACGTACCCCCGGGGATACGTGTACCACCGGTTGGGAAACGATGCTCTAAACAATGTAGCCATCTTTATTATTCATGTGACTTCCACCCACAAAGGATTTTTAAGGTTAAGGATTTTGTTTTCTTTATTAATTTTATATTTTGTTTGTATTTTGATTTACATAATCCGGAAACCATGCTATAGAAACCAATCAACTTACGTCAGACCTAAAGAAAGCGAATTGGTGGTTTTACATCGGGCGATGAAATTCATCTTGCACCTAAAGACAATTCTCAAACATCCATACCTGGATTCGCACCCGCAGTCTATTGGTTAGAGAGTGATACGCTAACTACTTTAATAATCAGGCCAGAAAATTCGAATGTAAACCTTAATTATAACCACCAGTTTTGATAGCATGCGCAATGAGCTATGAATAATTGCACCCTTTTCTTGTAATCTGTATTTCTCTGATTCTTTTCTTCTCTGTATAATTTACATCCGATGAGGTTTGTTAGAGTGGTAGGTACGAAGCTATAGAACAACAAAAGTTAGTTTACGTTACATTTTCGCTTGTTTACAATGAATTATATTAAAAAAATCCATATCCAGTCGCTTAGAATATTTACATTGCACGTACACACTGTTTAAAAAGAAGTCAACAAACAGCCATGACGCCCACCTTAATAAGTTGTAAGACCTCCTTTAGCTGCTATAACTGCAGCAATCTTACGGGAAGTACTTTCTGCAAGTGTACGATAGCGATCAAAGGAAATAATTTTGAACCATTCTTCCTGCAGGCATGTAAGCAGGTACTGGACTGTTATGTGCCGGTCACAGAACGCTCTATTTCATCCACCAGATGTTCAATATGATTGTGGACAGGGCTCTGTGGAGGCCCGTCCAGTATGGTGACGTCCATGTCCACAAACCACGCAATTACGGCAGCAGACGTATTACACGGTCCATTGTCTTGCTGAAAGAGACAAACGAGTTCCGTAGAAATGTCCCAGAGCAGAAAGCATTGCATTTTCTACAATGATCAGATACTTCTCGGCGTTCAGTGTTCGTGGCACCACAAACAGAGGTACGAGGCCAAACCAGGAAACACACGACCATCTCGGAATTTCATAGTTGGAGTTACGCACTCTGGTAAGAGACGTTCACCGGGCATCCTCCCCCCCCCCCTCACCGACATCCGTCCATCTGTACATACTGGGGTAGAGGATGTATCGTCATTCGTCGCTCCATAACAGAACTTTCCAAACTTCCACGTCCCACTGTACGCGCTCTTTGCACCACGGAAGACATTTGTGCACATTCGCGTTCGATGTTTGGAACTTTGCATCCAACATGATATCCGTCGAATGGCGGATTTTACATCCTTCGTATAGCACCCTACGGCCAGGTAACGTTCGATGAGTGTGGATGAGTGCGGATAGCCTTGTATGTTACTTCCTGCACTTCCATCTCAGTACGAAATCACTGATTATGGACCTGGGATGGCCCAGTTTGTCAACATTTTGCCGACCAGATAGGCCTTATGATATTCTATCACAAGGCCTCTTTCCAACTCCCTTATTTCCCCTTCTCGCAGCCATTTCACCCTACAAGGTTGCACTCACTTGGGAATAATCATATTCCTCCAATTAATACCGGCTATAAACTCGATCTTCGTTACATTACACAATCCACCCTGCCATAGCAGTTTCCGGTGACGTCATTTTAAGCAGTGTATATCTTCTCTTTCGGTTTTGGTTAGGTTTTTTTTTTATCTTTTAATTTTTCTCTATTGAAGTCCTCTCGATTCCAATACCATCCTCACTAGATCATCCTTTCTCTGATCATTCAAATATCGTCATCTTTTATGTTTACTTGGTTAATCCGAAGTGATCGTTTTGTATGCTGATCGTTTTTCTTCAGTGCAGCATGTCCTGAGCATCATTTTAATTTTAAAATCTCTTTCCCTACGTTCATCATCTTCTCCTCCTTTCTTATATCTGCACTCTTCACATACTGCCGTTATCTAATGTTCAACGCGGCTTTCTCCATTTTATGCTTCGTTCTTATTTTGTCCAGTATTTATTTATGACTGACTAATGACTCTGCCCTAGATATCAAAACTTGTTGTAAAGTTTGATTCCATTTTTCATTCTTGTTTTTCAGTCCACAGGATTTTTTCTCTGTTGGACAAATGCCACCTATCCCAGCTGGAGCCTTCTTTCTATTTATCCTATTTGTTCCTTCTTTGACTATGACTATCGTAATGTCTCTTCCGAGGTATACATATTTTTATATTTATAAGTTTTCTTCAGTCCGTTTTTGATATTCACAATATTTGTAATTATTTTAATATTTCCATAGTTTAAGTATAATCCTATTTTATTAATTTTTTTTCATTTCCTCTATTTCTATTCGCATATCTCTACCACAATGTCATCATGTAATTTGTAATTTTTTTAATTAATTTGCAATAATTGTAATTTTTTAAATTTTTTTGCAGTTGATATTAGTCCTTTTATCACGCTAATCTAGTTTCTTTTCAGGGCACATTACAGCAGTGCATTGAATTAATTTGGTGAGATAGTTTTCTTTGACTCTCCTTTGTTTATTATGAATGAATACTGCTATTTTTACAAAAGTAACATCCTACAAGTGTTTTATATATTTTATTTATTAGCTGTATACAACCTTAGTTTATTCCATACACTTTCGTTTTTGTGTTAATATGGCTTGTTTTTCAAATGTATCAAATGCTTTTATATCGGATAAAACCAAAATCCACGTAAAATGATGCATTTTATTTTAATTTATCATTTCTTCTTCTTTTTCTTTGAAACCCTTATAACATTTTTGGTAATAGGCTTTCTCCATTTGCTTTCATTTTTCTAGTTAAATGCTCCCCGATGCCAAAACCTTCCGGCCATATCCACTAGGCCATCTTCCTTTCATCTTCTTTCTGGTTGTCCGGGCATTCGTCTTCCTTCATATGGATGCTACTGGGTGATTGCCTTTGTCCATCTATCACTTTTCATCGTGCAATATGTCTTACCCTTCTCCATTTTAATTTCAAACTATTTTCCTGTATATCCTCCACTTTTATGTTTCTTTTCTTTTATCTTCATTCCTTATTTTGTCTTGCAGTTTGATGTTTAGCTTGTCTTTCTCCATTCTGCGTTCAGTTTTCCTCATTCTGTCAATTATTTCTTTGGCTATAATCCTTATGTCATAACGGGTATGACGCACTGATTGAAAAGTTCGGATTTATTTTCTGGATTTTATTTTACTGCAGAGAAAGTTTTTCAGCTGAATTTTAGTTGAATTGTTTGATATGTTTTTCAACATTATACATGGTACAGTATGAAAAATCATTATCTGAATATGCTTATTATTGAACCTAAGATGATGTAGACAGTTTTACGTGGAAGTAGCAAATTTTCCTTGAAGACTCGTAATTTTATATAAAAAAACCCAGTTAAACGGCAGGAAACAAGATAATATACTCGATTTTTAGCGCTGGATGATTTGGTGTATTACTTAATCGCCACTATCTCACCTAGGCCAGTATTTGTTTCTGAAGTGACACAAATCTTTCCCCCTTTGTTACCATTACTATTGGCATTACGTGCATGCATAATAATCCGTCCTATAGCTATAAACTACACTATTCAGTTATTTTAATGCAAACTATATTCCCTCCCACCAGCAAAAACCATTGTAGTCAATGTCAGACTTATTCGATACCAAATCTTAAGATCATCCTTTCTGCTCACATTAGTAATCAATACTATTAATTTGGATTAAGTAGAGATACAAATGAGAAATACTAGATTATTTTACTTCATTTATTAACCACTACCGTTTTAGAATTCAAATTTCATGACTAAAAATATTCGCTACAAATCCTGGAGACAGGATTTGTAGCGAATCCAACAGCATCTATTGTTTAGGTAATTGAACTAAAATTTTGTTGATTTTAATAATAAAATGTTTTCAACTTTGATGAAATCTTAATTATGTTGCAATGTGCAATTAAACTACTTAAAATCGTTTACTTATCAAATAATTTTTATTCTCTTGCTTTAGAAGTACTTGTTATCGTGTTTTGCAAAAAACGTCTGAATCTACAAAATCACCGAAAGTGAAGAATTCAAAAAAATCTTTCGTTTAGAGTCATGCTTCTAACAATGTAAAGGGGGTTCAGATGACTAACAAATTCTAAGAAAATCGATGGGATTAAGTTTTCGTTTCATTTCCTCCTTTGTCTTCAAGTATTTGGGAATGATAGCTGCTGGAAACTAGAAAATCAAAACGAGAATGAAAACACGTTTTTTTTAAAAAAAAAAAAACGTAAACTAGCTACAAAACACATATGAGCAATTAATAGATCTAACCAAAACAAAAGTATAGTTATTTCAGAAACCACAGTCAAATGAAATGCTTCTTATAAATTTATTATTGTACAAAATTTCTGCAAGAATTACACATCAAGTCTATCTGCTCCTAAATATCTTAAATACAAAGTGAATTCTAACTTTCGAGATTAAAACAATATTGGAAAATGTGAATATCATTTTGATGTAAGTGTAAACATCGTGTAGAGGAATTAATAGACGTTTAGTTATGTTTTTGAAACGTTTTCTATTTACGAGCGAAATTTCTTAGAGAAAATGATCTTCTGTCCCTCCCTCTCACCCCATCTGACACTAACTAATTCACATTTGATTACGAAAGGCCTTAAAAAACTTTCATGCTTCGTTATGGAATTTGAAGACGGGATTTGTAATAAAAGGAAATTTATCATACAGAGTGCACAATGACATGACCTTAGATAACTGCTCATAACCAGATAATAAGTACAATCATTGCCGCTTGAATCCAGCGAAATTGTAAATTTTTACAGTGAAAATCGTTTTGGCCTCATTTATATATTCATTTAATTTTAGGTCACGTTCTTTTGGAATGATTTTTGATGTGTAATCAGTAGATTAGAAAGAAACATGCGATGAATTTTGCTATGGTAACAAGGAAAAAAAATCCAGTAATCATAAAAACTGGAATAAACTGTTTACTACTTGAACATTAAAATACTAGAAAATCTTAGGGGAGAAAAAAAACAGTTGTACCCTATTACTCTCTCTCTCTCTCTCTCTCTCTCTTTCCCGGCGATCTCGCGCGTGCTCTGTCGCCATACACGAGTGCTGAATGGTATACGGGATGCTGCTTCTGCCTCTCACTGCTTGCAGCGAGGGCGCCCCTATCGATCTTCCCTACAAAGTGTATCTCTCTCATTCGGCAGTCAGTGTGCGCAGCTTCTCTTCTCAGCCGTTTCTGTCGGGGGTGTTTTGCAACTTATAATCGATATTTAGAGAAACCAAACTGATCCAGATGAGGCGGATTACCTCGACATATGACTCAGGATACCGGGTGATAATACAGCAAACAGATGTGACATCACTGACTCACCCAAACAGCAGGCAACGGCGAACTCTTAGACTGTGTCTGTGGGTGATATGTTTTCTCCAGCTCCTCCTCGACGCGAGGTGTTATGCACATCCGGATGCTAAGAGGTTGCACGAAGACCTTCTCAGCGAGTACAACCGCCTTATACGGCCTGTTGGGAACCATTCGAACAAAGTAACTGTGAGATTAGGCCTTAAACTATCCCAGTTGATCGATATCGTAAGTAATAGTTAATTTGATTCCTGCATCCGCCTGCTCGTTTACATATATTTTTGTAGGCTAGTGAACTTCAATTCTGAACAAGGGGAATGCTTTTAGCACGCTTGTGACATAGCTTCACATTAACGGCAACACTCTTGGTCACTGGTTCGCTTGACGACTGCACGTGTGGTGGCATGCAATATTTAGCTGCACTCATAAACATCTTTTATCATGTTTATGCACACTTATTAAGTTTTATGAGCTCGTTTTATATGTCAGAGGAATACTTGGCTAGTTTCTAGTGGTTGGAGTAGTTCAGAAGTTGAAATTATCTGTGAGTATTGGTGATTATGAGATAGCGTGTACGTGTACAAACATGTATTTGAATTAGAAAACTTGTTCTGTCTGTGTGTTAGTATACATGCGCACATCTAGAAGGGAGCCTCACGTGACATCCCATAGATTTATTTTGAAAATGTGCATCAAACTAAGTTTGTCATCTTCCACAGATCTCGAATACGTGTCCCATATTGCTGAAATATTATATATGCAACTTATCTCAATCGTAAAGTCATGATGGTTTATTTATTTTATATGCCAGTTAGTATAATACTTTCTGTATATTCTGCGATAAAATGCATCCACTACTCATTACGATATACATAGTAAATTTTAATGGTGTTTTTCATGTATAAGTGAAAGCTTTTGGCAATCAACCAAATTCTTTCTCATATATTTGAAATCATCGAGTACGCACCGAACATTTATTTATTTATTGAAAGACGTCAAATAACCTTCATATGTATATAATTACTTCTAGTGTATGAGTATGGTACAGGCAACTATAATTGCATCTTGGAATCCCAATGGGAATAGGAGAGTCAGTAAAAGACATAAATATCAAACAATTCATAAAAGTAGCTGTAAGCTGATAATGTTTTCTTCATCATTAAACTTCGTAATAGTTGAACTCCAAACAGTTCTTTTTTAAGTGCACCCGATATGATTACAAAATAAAATTCGCAGTTAGGTGATCACTTCGGTTTGATGTTACAAACACGATTTTATTTACAAACCTCTGGCCAAATGTATCTAGGCGAAAAGAGGTCAAACACGCTATTAAGTAGGTGGTCATAATGTTTTGGCTCATATGTGTGTATATATAGTTTATTAATTTCTGAGAGTAATATACTTTGTCAAGGAATATATGCATAATAGTTTCTTCCTCAATATTTTACTGTACCGTGTACCTAAATTGAAAGATCATCCATCGAACCGACGTGATATAGACTTCAAATTAAAAAGTTGGCACTGCCATACGCAATTCAAATGCAAGAAAATCGCTGAATCCTCTCATCTCAACTGAACACACCTTGGCCGCTAATTCTTACCTCGGGATGATTTCGGACAAGCTATTACTTACACGATGACAATGTTGTTTGATAGATCTGGACTCTTCCAACAAGGCAACAAGACAATGTCCATTGTGGCACTGTGCAAGCATGGTTCAAAGTTCATATCCAAGCATTCTGTGTGTCCCTGGCGGCCAGATTCTCCTAATTATTTCAATAACTATCGAACACTTATGGGATCATGTGGAATGCAGCAACCGCTGGTCGGTGCCAATGCCTAGCTCGGTCGCTGACCTCCAGGACGTTATTTTGTGTGTGTGTGGGTGGGGGGGTGACTGAATTTTTTTACAATATAATACGGCGGAGAACATGAAGTTAGGAAAAAAACTGCTTCTTCCATGTGAAATTCATATGTTACATTTAGTGAAAGTCCTATAGTTCAAGAAAGAAGAAATCGAAACCAGATCTTTCCAACTAAGATTCATTATTCTGTAGCAACTTCGTTCTAGTTTCTAATAATGCCTGTCAAAAGTAATAAATATTACTTTGTTTCTAATTATCACTTTATTTATTTTTCCTAATCTAGCCATATCTTATTTTTGCTTGCACTTTTATTTTGAACCATTTTTTTTCCTCCTCTTCCTCCTTCTCCTCCTCCTCCTCATCATCATCATGCATATCAATGACTTAGGCCTGGCGTGGCCTGTTCCGACCTTAGAAGTCATCGTTGAATCTTTTAAGAAGACGTCCTGGTTTTCTTTTTCCTAATGGCTTGTACTTTAAGGCTTGTTTTTGGTAATCTTTCTGTTTTCATTCTTTGAACGTGTTCCAACCATTTACAGGGTGTTCGGGATAAATTTGACAGTTTCGTAAGGAAAAAGAAAATCTTCTTTGTATCTATTAAATTTAATGAATTGACAAAAAAACATTACAGGCAGAGTTAATTACAATACTATCAACAAGATTTACTCAAAATAACCACCATTAGCATCGATCACAGCTTCAATTCTGCTTCGGAACCTCGAACAAGCTGATGCTACAGTCTCCCTGGGAAGGGCCGCAAAAACTGTTTTAATTTTATCCATTAACTGGGCTTTTGTATTACTGGAAGTGCGATTGGTGTCTTTTTCAACTGCGCCCCATACAAAATAATCCATGGGGTTAAGGTCTGGGGAGTTTGGAGGCCAAACATTTGGACTGGTGAAGTCGTAGAAATTTTCAGACAACCATTTTTGACTTTTCCCAGAGGTGTGGCAAGGGGCCGAATCCTGCTGCCATACATACGGCCTACCATTGGCTACCCTTGTTATCCAGGGCTTGACTACAGTTAGCAACTCCACGAACAAAGCCCGAATTCCAATGCCAGGGTTCTTCAACACCTGTTCCTGCAGATTTGCGAGGAATTCTGCTGTACGAACGCAATCAGATCGTCTGCTAGGGATCTTTCTTCTTGCTACATCCTCGTAGTCACCATTGCAAGTCTCTAGTTCATGCCTGATTGTTTTTACTGTATTCAGGGAGCATTGGGCAGCAGTCGTAATATCCTTATTTTGATGGCGGGCACGAATCATCATGATACAAGTTATTCTCTTCCATGATTCAGGTGGGTTCCAGCTATCCATCCTTTCTGACATCTTGTATATGAATGAAGAAGGGTCCAAACTTTTAAATGAAGAGAAGTGTGTGTTAATACATGTAACTTACAGAAAATATAATTAATTATAAATATGTCAAATTTATCCCGAACACCCTGTATGTTTATATTTTTTAATTTTTTCTATTACTGGTTCTTGGTTTAATTCTTTCATAATTTTTTCATTTCTTTTGTGATCAAATAGGGTATACTTCGCAGTTTTTCTCATAAACTTCATTTCTGCTGTTATTAATCTTCGTTTGTCTTTTTATTTTAATGTCCAGATTTCACTTCCATACAATAAGACTGGTAGGGCTAATGTATTGTATACTATTAGTCTGGTTGGTTTTTGAACTAGGTTTGGTTTAAATATAGAGTTAATTACACCTGTTATTTTTAAATATTTTGCAATTATTACGTTTATATCTTTTTCATTTTCATATGTGATCATACATCCTACGTAGTTAAATGAATTCACCTGTTCTAAGATCTTGTTATATATTACTGTTTTAGTTATTACTGGATCTTGTCCTTTAAAGGCCATAGTTTTTGATTTTTCTGTTGATATTATCATACCATATTATCTTTGGCTATCTCATTTAGATCTAAAATAACTTTCTGTAAGTTATCTTCAGAATTTGTAATTATTATTTGGTCGTCGGTAAAAAGGAGAGTGTTTAAGTTCACTGTAGGAGAAAGTTTAATTCCTTGACGTATATTTTTATTCCATTTTATTATTAATTCATTTAAGTAAATATTAAAAAGAGTTGCTGAGAGGGGACATCCCTGTCGGACCCCTTGGTTTATCTCTCTCGTATATGATAACTCATGATTTAATTTTATTTGTATTTCATTATTTTCATATATACTTGTGATTGCTTTTAGAATATTATTTGGTACTTGTCTTTCTTTTAATATGTTAAATAAAAAACATTTATCCTGCTATAAATAAATTAAACTTTTTATTAAGCAAGGACCTATTGAAGTCTAAAAAAAAGTAGACATTCTTATTATAACACGTATAACACGTCAATTAACTTTCTTCAATAAATAACCTTCATTCACCAGTAAACTATGTATTTTAATTATGATCGCTCTTCAGTAGCTGCATTTCAGATCAAAATTAATTTCTAAAACCAGCAGTTAACATCGAGAGAATTTAATACACTGATCCAGTTTTTTTAATTACGCTATTTTAAATTCTGTCAACGCTGAAATGTTTTACTTCAATTCTAAGAATCTTTTATTGTTAATAAATACGATTTCGAGAAAGTGAATATTACTTTTAAATTTTTAAGATAATAAAATCAGGTAAAAACAGCAAACATTATTTCAACTGAAATATGTTTTCGATATAACATTTTACTCTCCATTTTTTTGCTTGAAAGAAGCACGAGTGCCTTCATCAGAAAAACAATATAAGCTTTACTGAATTCATTATCAGTAAGAAACATAAGCATCTTCACTCCATCATTCGATCTAAACTACTACATATTTTTAATTTTTGCATGTGCTTATCGAGTGATAATGTCATTCAAACAATGTTACAGTTGGTGATGTCGATATGGTTGTGCAAAGAAACTTTTGAGTTCATGTCTCCTTTTTAAAATACTTGTTCTTTTACCTAAATGCTCAAAAAGTTAAAGTGTGTTTCCTTTTCTTTACTTTGGGTGGTAAAAGACAGCAGTTTCTGTTTAATGCTTAACTCTGGCCCGCATTTTCTTAAAATTCATTAAGAGGAATTATGAGATTTGCATCATTAAAAGTTCTCAATTTTAGTTCACAAGCGGTGTTCTTCTCTAGTACAGTCAGAAGAATGATTCTTTCGTTGAAAAAAAAAATATCCGGGTTCGAATTAAATACTTCACGAAGAAAAAAATTTAGTCCAAACAAAAAAAACGATTCGTTGTCCTCAAGTCAATGGATCGAAGAACAGAAGCCAATCCCGAAACCATAAACCAGAAAAACGTAATCCCAGTAGATTCGAGCTCAATTTAAAACTAGATTGAAAGCATATTTTCTATCAAAAAACGTTAAACCAACGATTTACAAGCAATTTGCATCACATTGAATAAGCATTAGTTTAATTCTTGTCTTAAAATGACACGTGCTGTTTTATATATTTCTGTTTTTACACGTGGTCGGTAATGCTATATAAAAGAAACACATATATCGTCGTCATCATCATCACAACACAAATTACGGGTATAGACCATGTTGGTCTGTTCCGGTCTCAATATCCATCCAATATCCTTTTTTGAGGTCTACCCTGCCTTCTCTTTCCAATTGGCTCATATTTTAGTATTGGTTTAGGATGTCGGGTGTTGGCCATTCGGTTTACATGTTCAATCCATTTTGGTTTATAATTGTTTAGTTTTTTTTCTATTAATTTTGTTTTCAGTTCTTTTAAAATGTCTTTGTTCCTTTTTTGATCTAATAATGTGTATTTTGCAGTTTTTCTCATAAATCTCATTTCACTTGTTCTTATTCTTTGTTTATTGCCCAAATTTCACTACCGTATAATGAGGTGGGTACTGCTAAAGTATTGTATATTTTCAAGCGTGTTTATTTTTGTACTATATTTGGGTTGAGTGTTCTATTTATCAGACCTATAATCTGTAAACATTTTGAAGCTTATAATTTTATGTCTTTTTCTCCTTCATATGATATTTCACATCCAAGATAACTGAAGTATATTTATCTCTTATATTATTTTATTATTAATAACTATTTTGCTTCTAACTGGAGTTTGTCCACAAAATGCCATTGTTTTAGTTTTATCTATGGAAATTTTCATTTCTAACTGTTCTACTTTAATGTTTAAATTATATATTGCTCTTTGTAAATTGTCTTCCTTATCTGATCTGATGAATTACATGATCATCTGCAAATAATAGCGTATTTATTTTGTTATTCCTGGAAATTTCTATACCTGGATTGTTTAAGGTGTTCCACTGTATTAATATTTTATTAATGTAAATATTGAAAAGTGTTGGAGACAGAGGGCATCCCTGTATTACTCCTTGGTTTATAGATTGTTTTTCAGACAGCTTTTCATTTATTTTTATTTTTATTTCATTATCTTTATATATGTTCAAAATTGCATGTAGTAAAATATACTGCTAGTCAACTATAATGCCCACTTTCCTAATAGTCCGTAACTGCTCATATGCAGGTGGAATGAACTATAAAACGTAGCAGGAAGTATTTGTTATGTTGCTCCAATCCACGAAATGTTATCTGCAAACGTATAGTACATTTTCTTCCGTGAGTGGGCTAAGGATATGTTTTCTATTTCTATCAATTCTTATATTTTTTGTATTTTAATCTATTTTTTTCATAGTCCGGAAACCTTGGTCTAGAGATCTAAACATGGATCATTTTCAAGCCACTTCAGGTCTCCAATAAGCAGGTCGGTGATTTCACACCGGACGATGGCATTCATATTCTACCTCAAGACATGAACCCGCAGCCTGTTCGTTGGAGAGCGGGTACGCTAACCACACTGCCAACCAGATGTGGTGACCACTTGGCCGCACAGGTATGCTGTGCCACGTCGTCAAGTTGCTTCCGGTCGATCTGCTAGTGTTAGGGACGAGGGATTCAAACAACGGATATCTTGATCCATGCGATCCCAAAGTTATGCCATAGGATTCAAATACTACGAATTCTACGGCCACAATTAGATCTGGAAATCATTCGACAAACTACTCTCAGTATCGCATCAACGTGCTACGGCGCATTGTTATGTTAGAAAACACCTGGAAAACACAGTCACCATAAAGGAGTGTACTTAATCAGCCAAGATGGATAAGTACGCTGTAGTATTCATGGTTCCAAGACATTCAGGAAAACATCGAAATCCAAAGCTACCTCCTGCCCGTTTCTACTGAACTATGACATCGGAGTACTTTCCTCATGTTTTCGCCTAACTCTCCACCTGCTGTCTACACGACATATCTGGAAACGAGATTCATTCGAAAACTTAACAAGTTATCCAGTCTTCAATGGTCCAACGACCAATCATGGATATAAAACATAAACCTAATCGTCGTTGATCAGGCGTAATCATATGATGGCCATAACACACCGCCACTCATCCAGTAACTCAATTCCATGGTCAGGCATTCTACAATTTTCGTTTGTTGGCCTGCAAAAAGTATGACACACACTACGTTTATCATGAGCACTGTGAGGCATATTCGCCAACCATTGACCTGGTGACTACTGTTCACACTCATAGCACTCCGCGAACAGTCTACAATATCGACCATAATCATGCGTTTATCGAAATTCGTCAGATGGTATCCCTTGCCTATGGGTAATCATTAACTTCCATTGAACATCGTACGATGCTATATCAGGAGCCTTTGTGTTCACTGCTTTAGTAAAAGATCACAAGCCCAAACTCAGCTAAACAACCGTAGATAACATCATTAGCCGAAGGAAATGCGAAGGTCCTTAGAAAGTTAACATCGAGGGATTAAAAGGAGCTACCAGTCGGAGAATTAAATCTCGGCAAATTCGATGTATTAGCGCTCGAACAGGAGTTGGGAGAGTGCAAGTAGTTGCGCAGCTTTAGTTTTTATACCACACATTTGGTTTCTATATATTCTTAATCTCAAAACAAGCCTTAAAGTACAAGCCATTAGGAAAAAGAAAACCAGGACGTCCTCTTAAACGATTCAACGATGATTTCTAAGGTCGGAACAGGCCATGCTAGGCCTAAATCCTTGATAACGATGATGATATGATGATGTATTATTAATTAGATGAGTGTTTTCCATACCCATCTAATTAATATCGTGCCTGGTCTGTACCGTGTTGAGAGTTTGTGATGTGGCCCAGTGAATCGCGCTGCACTCTTTTACTGATAGGCTGGTTTAAGGTAAATGATATGAAAAGACATATTAGCCTACACAGAGTACCGATTTCAAACTAATAGAACCTTTCTGTTCCATAATCTGGCCCAGACAGACAGACAACCGCATCCAGTAACGCAAATAGATTGGTGAATGTGGTAAAGGAAAAATAGTCCAAAATACCAAACTAATATCACAAACTAGAAGAGTTTTGATAACATGACTGCTTGTGGGAGTATATTTAGAATAAGTGTGATCAGCAAAGCACGCAGAACCGATGATTCTGATGCGCGTAATTTAGTTTTCTCTGAAATATAAAAATGTCTTAATTCTCATTTCAACTATCTTTTGGAAAAGAACGGACTCACGATTAATGATTTATCAAGCAATTTGAGTAATGGAAAGCCATTCTTTTTTGACAAATATACCGCTCAAGATTTAAATACATGCTGCAGTTATACTTGTAAATGACAAACGATCTGCTATAAATGATCAACTTAGTGTCAATGTGCTCAGTTCCAAACAAACTTCGATTTATCATAGATGTTTAGAGAGGACGTTAAATATAATAAATAAAAAGTAAATACAATTTGAAATTCTTTGATTTTTCCACTTGTCTATAATCTTTCAATAAACGTACTTTGATTTTGACTAATTATGATTTCTATGCAATGTTCAAGTGTTAAAAAAGATATCCACAAAGAATGTCCTAACTATGAAAGTTGGCATTCATATGATTCATTTTACAGCATATTCTGGATTATTCTCTCTCTCTCTCTCTCTCTCTCTTTCTCTTTCTCTTGATATGCAGCATTTATTCTGTCTTTAATTTTTCTTTTATTCATTTCTCCTTTGCTATTAAGATAAGTGAAATCTGCTGTATTTTAAGCGTGTTGTTTATCTTTTGGAAATATAAAAGGATTTATTCAATTTTAAATGAATATTTATTGTTTTGATTTTTACTATAATCTGTTGCTTACATTATATATAACATACACGAGCGGCAATTTTTTTTAATTGCCGCTTTTTTAATTTTTTTTTAAATTTTAATATTTTACTTAAACAGACATTTAAGTAAAATAGCCCCTATTAGAAAGAGATTAACTTATGAGTTTAACTAAGTAACTGGTAAGTAATAAATTGATGATTGGATTGGATTATTCGGTGAATTCCGTAAACTGGAATTAAACTGAGTAAATATTCATTACAATGCGCTTTTAGTTTTTTTTAACATATGGATGAATGATAAATCACCAAAAGTTAAAGTATTCCGTATTCTTTAGTGTTCATTTCACACTCCACATATCCGATATGAAACGTGATTAATTAGACTTAATGGAATTTACTTCACATAGCGAACAAGGAAAACAAACCTGAAAACAAAACATTATTGGGGAAAAGGTGTATTTTATTATTGCTGTTATTATTATTATCAGTCTTCCATGGAGTCAAGAGACTCAACGTGAGAGATACCACTCTCTCACACACAGTTCATCATACCTTGACTTAAATGCGTTCACTGTCCCTGCACTTCCCACACTATCAGGTAATGCATTGCAATCACCCACCACTATCCACCCAAAAAATTTACTCCTCGCCCTCTTGTTCATACCCTCCTTATAGCTTCCATGGATGGCATCTTGTTCTTCCTCTGTCCCCAGCCATTCTATGAAAGGTTCATCAAAATTAATCTGGTCATTACCCCTTACCAACTTATAGACTCGATAATATCCCATTTCTTCTACCATCCACTAGGTTCAGCAATTTGAATTTTCTCAATCTGTCTTCATACTCAGCATTCTAGAGAACAGAAATCAACTTAGTGAATCATCTCTGAATCCACCCCCAACAACCCATCATCCTTTTTAAAACAAAATCTGTGTTAAGTCAGATTCACTCTGATCAAAGCCCTATATAAAGGAATAATAACATCCTTACTTCTACATGTCGGTGTTCTCCACATTATTGCAAACTCCTCTGTACTGTCCTCAAACGTTTAACAAAATATCCCCGAAATTTCAGATCCCTACCCATCATCCCAGGGTCATTCATTTCCTCTACCTCCTTTAAGAAATCTCCACGAATTGCATACCACTCTGCATCCCATCTTTGCTTCCCAGATTTTAAAACCTTGCACTTTGCTACATTAAACTGAGATCCTCCACACATTCTCCCGTTCACCTAGTCCATTCCAGTCCTCTTCCGAGGCTACACCTGCTCTACTTCTCATAGTTCTCCCCTACTTTGCATCATCTGCAAACAACTATATAACACCATTCTAGTACCTCTCAATATCATTTACAAACAAAATAAACAACAATCGACCCAAGACAAACCCCCTCGGGCACACTACTAGTAACCTTCCTCCTCTTCTAGGATATCGCCATAAAAAGGAATAAGAAATAAAAACCATGAAAAGAATCTAAGAGTGCATCTCAATATTCTCCCCATTTTGAGTATGAGGATGAATTTCAAAATCGTGTTTTACTTCAGTCAGTCAGAAGATTCTACCCAACACAGCTTACCTTCTTAAGTTTGTACGATATGGCTCACTTTACTTCTCCTTACTCCCGTCTCTTAAAATTTATGAAATGAAATGACTTGAAGCAAAATAATAATAATAAAAATAATTTTTTATTATTTTTTATTACATATTATACATATATTACATATATTTGATTACATATGTGTTCTGACATTGCAATGTATACAAGGTCGTTATTTTCTCTTTGTTCCCAAAAGATGAGTTTTATCATTTTGAGAGATATCCTGATTAATTAGGATTAATGGAGTAATAATAATAATAATAATAATAGAGTACATCTGCTCTAATAAATAGGAGTAAGATCATCTGTCAGTGACGCCACAGAAAAATTTAATTTTTTTTTCCAGATTCGTCTTAACATTTTTCGGAAAAAGGGAACAGCATCGTCTATGGGTTCTCATTCGTTAATGAGCGTCCATGGAAGTTAAATCTTTTAGCACTAGCACGATATTTCTTTTACTCATGATTATGTTTTTAATTATATAATCATATAAACTGTGCCGCAGCCTTCTTTTTCCTAATTTTGGATTCCGTGGTAGCTATTCCATAAATAGCTATCATTCTCGAGACGCCTTTGAATCGCAGGAAATTCTGCAAATTGACAAGAGAGAGAGAGTTCCAGTATTTTCTCGAGCCGCCTGTTGGATGCCAATCTGCATCGTGGCTGCTTCTTTTACCTTTAAACAGCTTCTTTTGAACAATAAATTCTTAGAACAATAAAAGCCTTTAAAAACAATTCGTACGCGACAGTTTTCACTTGAATAGTTATATTGCCAAGATCCCATCTTACGAACAGCCTTTCCGGTGGTTGACGGTGTTCTCTCTCACACAACTCCTCGTGTGTCTCCTGCAAGGTAAGCCGTGCGATTTTATGTCACGACACATTTCAATTGACAACAAGCCTGTCATACAGTTGTTACCTATTAAAAATGGGGATGACAGACAGCGTATGCTCGATTCAGAAAAGGCCTCTCTCTCTTCTCTCTCTCTCTCTCTCTCTCTCTCTCTCTCTCTCTCTCTCTCTCTCTCTCTCTCTCTCTCTCTCTCCCTAGTTTCACATCTACAAATATTAAACCACTTAAAGTCTAGCTGGGGAAGAAATAGAAGAAATACACCGCAGTTTGGTAACGTTCACGAATGTATTCATAGAATGCAATAAATCATAGATTAAGATATTATTTTTCCGTTTGTGCGTACAGATATAGTCCACGTGATGGATCGTAATTTTAAAGAAACAGGTGTTGAGTATCAATTAATTAACAATTCACAGTATGCACAGCCGAAGAATCAAATCTACATATAAATTACACGATATAAAAATATCAAACATATTAAATATGCAGACGATATTATTATTCTTGCAGAATCTAGAGTGCAAGTGGAAAAGACAATAAAAATTTAAACTAAAACACTGAAAATAGGAAGAGATGAGGAAACATTTTTAATTAACTTCGAAAATTATATACTTGAACAAGTAAAGCAATTTACATATCTTGGTAGTTGCATTACTCACACCCTCGACAACTCAGAAACAGCAAAATACAGGCATAACATAAAATAGTCTAATAGGAATAAATTAAAAAAAAGATGGATGAATAACAGCATTTGAAATATCCTGATACTGTCTTGTCTTGTCAGATGTCATTTCCTTCTAGGAAGTTGACTACCACGAGCTTCCACCATGTACGGTTTTGTGTTTCTCTTTTGCATTCTTCATAGGACAAAAAACGTCCAGTCCTTAATATTTCTCATCCAATCTGTTCTTTTTATTCCTCTTCTTCTTCTTTTCCTTGTATCATTCCTTCTAGAAGTGTTTTTGTAGGGATTCATGCCTTTTAGTATGTGACCAAGGTAGGTGGTTTTATTTTCTTAATGGTTTTCAACAGATTCCTATCTCTTCCAATCATCTCTAATATTTCTAAATTAGTTTTTTTTTTGGCAATCCATGGGACTCTAAGAATTCCGCTGAGGATTCACATCTCAAAGGCTTTTAGTTTATTTTCACAATATTTTGATATTGTCCAGGTTTCTGCACAATATAGCAGTGTTGACCATACGCAGCATTTGGGCAGCCTAATTCTTGTTTTTGTGTCATGAAAAGCATTCTGACCCTTGAGGTCAGAATGCTTTTCATGCTAATGAAGGTTGATCTAGCAATTTCTATTCTTCTTAATATTTCCTTATCACACTTTCCATTCTCTGTAATTAGTGGACCCAAATATATATAACCTACCCTTTCCCCTTCAATATACCCTATTCCTCCTATGGGTTTAAATTCGGAAGAAGGCGAGTTCAGAAGCCTTAAGGTAGCAGCCCTACCACTGAACTATTCCATCGTCAGGCTAGTCCCCTGACATGGAGAACATAACCATACTTGTAAGGTGACAGAAAAAGATAATCGGATTGAATCTATGGGAAACGACTCTGGAATGGAAAAGGGAAAACGAAAATGGAAACGACAAAATATAATACACATAGCAAACTGGAATGTAAGAGGAATAGCATATAAAGAAATAGAATTAGACTAGTTATTAAATGAAAGAAATTTTAAAATAGCAGTAATCACTGAAACAAAAAAGAAATTAAAAGGAACTATGAGAACTGAAAATTTTAATGTGATATACAGTGGAGTCGACAGAGACCAAAGAGCACAAGCAGGAGTCATGATTTGGATTCATAACTCCCTTTCAAAACAGTTAAAACATTATAAATTATGGAATGAAAGAATAATAGAAGCTAGAATAAAAATAGATAGAGGCTATTTAACAATAATTGGTTTATATGCCCCAGAAGAAGGAAGAGAACAGGATAATATTGATTTTTATAATCAGCTACAAAACATATATAATAAAATAAATAAAAATGATTACATAATTTTAGCAGGAGACTTAAATGCAAGAATTGGAAACACAAAAATTAATAATAATATAGGAATACATGGAGAACACACTCTAAACAGAAATGGTAAAAAATTGATTGACTTTGTAGTTTATAATAACCTAAAAATAATGAATTCCTTCTATAAACATAAAGACATATAAATATACTTGGGCTGCAAGAGGATGGAAATCAATATTAGATTACTTCATATTAAATGAAAAGACATCAAAATTTTCACTAGATATTAGAGTTCACAGAGGATATGAAATAAGCAGTGACCACTTCCTTGTTAAAATAAAATTAAGATTACCACCTAAATGGCTACAAGTAACAAGAACAGAAAGAAAAATTGAAACATTTGTTTATAAAACTAGACTATTGAATGACACAAATGTACAATGGCTATATGAACAAAGAATTAACCAGTATCTAGATAAAATAAAACAAAATGAAGAAATAGAAATAGAATGGCTTAATATAAAAACGATACTAAATGCAGCAGCAAATGAAAGCTTAGGAAAGACCAAAAAATTCAATATAAGAAAAAAACTGAAGATCTGGGATGATACAATCAAAGAAATAATCAAAAAGAAAAAAGAAGCCTATCACAAATGGTTAAGCAGTAAAAGATTAGAAGATGAAATAGAATATAAAAGAATAAGAGCCATAGCTAAAAGAGAAGTCAGAAAAAGACATAGAGAATCATGGAATAAATTTGTTTCTAATTTAGAACATGATTTATATAAAATAAGACCCAATGTATATAAGATTTTGAAACACTTAAATGCAGATACCAAAGAAAACATAAAATTAAACACTGAATTGAAATTAGAAGAATTTCTAAATTACTACACAGAACTGTGGACAGACAAATATTTTAAAAAAGACAACTGGCAAACAATTAACGAAATTGAAAAGGAAATAAATGAAGAAGAATTAGAAATCAGCCTGAAAGAAATAAGAAACGGAAAATCACCTGGAGAAGATAAGCTAGGTTCAGAACTATATAAATACGCAGGAACAAGATTCAAAGAAAGACTCTTATTATTTTTAAATAAAATTTACTCAACTGGTATCCCCCCAATAGAATGGAAAAAAGCAATTGTGATTCCTATCTTTAAGAAAGGTAATAGAGATGACCATAAAAACTATAGAGGTATCAGTATACTAAATTCATGTTACAAAATATACAGTAGAATCTTAAATAACAAACTAATGAAATATTCCGAAAACTTTATTCTAGAGGTACAAAATGGATTTAGAAAAGGACGATCATGTATAGACCCAGCCTTCTGCCTAAAATTAATAATAGAGAAAAGAAGAGAATATAATTTAGAAACACATATTGCATTTATTGACTTTGAAAAAGCATTTGACAAAGTTAAAAGAAACATATTATTTAACATATTAAAAGAAAGACAAATACCAAATAATATCCTAAAAGCTGTCACAAATGTATATGAAAATAATCAAATACAAATAAGATTAAATCATGAGCTATCATATACAAGAGAGATAAACCAAGGGGTCCGACAGGGATGTCCCCTCTCAGCAACTCTTTTTAATATCTACTTAAATGAAATAATAATAAAATGGAGTAAAAATTTACATCAAGGAATTAAACTTTCTCCTACTGTGAACTTAAACACTCTCCTTTTTACCGACGACCAAATAATAATTACAAATTCTGAAGATAACTTACAGAAAGCTACTTTAAATCTAAATGAGATATCCTAAGTTTATGATATGATAATATCAACGGAAAAATCAAAAACTATGGCCTTTAAAGGACAAGATCCAGCAAGAACTAAAATAGTATTAGATAACAAGATCTTAGAACAGGTGAATTCATTTAACTACCTAGGATGTATGATCACTTATGAAAATGAAAAAGATATAAACATAAAAATTGCAAAATATTTAAAAATAACAGGAGTAATTAACTCTATATTTAAACCAAACCGAGTTCAAAAACAAACCAGGCTAAAAGTATACAATACATTAGCCCTACCGGTCTTAATGTATGGAAGCGAAATCTGGACAATAAAACAAAAACACAAACAAAGATTAACAACAGCAGAAATGAAGTTTATGAGAAAAACTGCAAAGTATACCCTATTTGATCACAAAAGAAACGAAGATATTATGAAAGAATTAAACCAAGGACCAGTAATAGAAAAAATTAAACAATATAAACATAGATGGATGGAACACGTTCAAAGAATGAAAACAGAAAGATTACCAAAACAAGCCTTAATGTACAAGCCATTAGGAAACGGAAAACCAGGACGTCCTCTTAAACGATTCAACGATGACTTCTAAGGCCGGAACACGCCATACTAGGCCTAAATCCTTGATACGTATGATGATGATGATGAAATATATATAACTCTCTACTTGATCTAAAGTATTACTCTCTACCTGATCTTAATATTTATATCGGGTACTTTCCCTTTTCTCTTGTTACCAGCATGGTTTGGGTTTTTTTGAAGTTGAAATTAAGTTCACAATTTTCAGTGAGCTTCAACGTCTCGTCTAGTGGGTTTTGAAGATCTTTTTTGTTTTCAGCTAGCAGTATTGTATCATCTGCATGTCTTAAGTTGTTTATATTCCTGCCTCCTGTTCTGGCTCCTTTAAATTCTTCTATTCGCTAGAAGAAATTTGCAGTATAGAGGTTAAGCAATATAGGAGGAAGAACACAGCCTTTTCTAACACCCTTCTTCACTGGGAATTCCTCCGAGATTTCTCCTGATATTTTTACTGAGGCAGTATGCCCCCAATATAGATTTATCAGTAATCTGGTGTGTCTTTACCATCTTCTCTGAATTTCTGATGCATGTGATTAGTTGTTCATGCTGTATATTGTCAAAGACCTTTGTGTAGTCAATAAAACATAAGTAGACCTCTTTCTGCTTCTCCAGATATCTTTCTGTAATAGTTCTAATGTTGAAGAGTCCTTCTCTAGTTCCTTTATTTTCTTGAAAACAAGATTGTGTTTCATTAATTTCCATTTTGAATTTGACCGATCACATTGATTGTTCTGTATTCTTCACGATTTTTAGGTATTGGTAGGAAGGTTGAGTGCTTAAAATCTTTTGGCAGATGTCCAGTTTCGATATTTTGTTACATATGTCAGTCAGTGGTCTTATAGTCTTATCATCTAAAGCCTTTATATATTCTGCCATAATTCCATCCATTCCTGGAGCTTTTCTTGGTCTCAGTTTCCTAATGGTATTTGTTACTTCCCAGGTAAGAATAGTAGGCCCCTCCAAATCTTTTTGCATTGACTTATCTATTCTATCATGATTGTAGAGTTCCTTTGAATGCTCTACACATCTATCCCTTATTTTGTCTTTCTCTATTAGGATGTTTCCACTGCTATCTTCAATGCAATGAGAGATTGCAAGATTTGTTAGTTAGCTCCTTAACTTTTTCATTAAGTTCTCTGGATTTGTGCTTTTTGTCCAGAAGTTCAATTTCCTTGAATTTTTTGTTGAGCCATAGTTCTTTGCAATCCTATGTTCTTTCCTGATCTCCTTGTTTAAGTTATTGTATTCAGGACGATTTTTGTGTTTCTTTCTTTCTTTCCTCCATAATTTGTTTGTTTTACTGCTTTTTATACCCTCTTTAAATTTCTGCCATCTATCCTCAATCTCATCTTTAGGGTAAGGATACTTGGTGGGATCAGGAACATTAACAGCAGTGGATGGTATCAGTTCCTTTAAACATTTATCTTGTATTTCTTGATGTTTATGGGAGCCAAGATCATATTTTTCTATGATTAGAGGTTTCATTGTTTACTTTAATTTTATTGCTGCTTTAATGACCACAGGATTGTGATCTGATCCAATAGCAGCCCCTGGGTATGTTTTGGCTTGTAAGATGTTATTCCAGAATCTTTTTTAAGTCAATCTGGTTCCTACAGCTGTCTCCCAGACTTTTCGATGTGTAAAAAGTCTTCTAGGAGGGTGGCTAAATAAAGTGCAGTATTTGCTATTACCAGATCAGATTGTTTTCTTCACAGAACTGTATTAATCTTTCTCCTCTTGGATTTCTATGTCCCAGGCCCTGGTTTCCCATGCAGGAAGAGATCTTTTCTGAGTCTACTTTAGCATTTAGATCTCCCATAATGATAGTTATGTCATCTGATTTAGTGTTGTCAAGTGCATTTTGAATATCTTCATAGAAACATTCTACATCTTTTTCTGTGTAATCAGAAGTAGGTGCATATATTCGGACAATAAAAATACTAAAAGGTTGAGTGCAATTTTTAATGCAATTATCCAAAATCCAAGTAAGGATTGCACAATCTTCTTTTTTAGTACAAATGCTACTTGATTCCTATGACTGTCTTCAGATGAGTATATAATTGAATGGCTCTTTCTGTTTATTTTTCTACTATTAATCAATTTGACTTCACTGATACCAGCAATGTCAATTTTCATTGCTTCAAGTTCATGTATAAGGTTTCCTAACTTCCCAGCTTCATATAAGGTCCTCACATTCCACGTTGCAAGCCTTAAGAGAAGATTCTTGGTTTTCAGACGTGAAGGATCAGGAGATATCCTCCCTGGAGGGTTTAAGGTATCTTTGTCATATGCTATTTTCAAAGTATCCGTCTTACGTTCCCGAGTTCCTTTCTGTTCTTCTCTGTAATGTTTCCAAGAGACAAAAGTTGCAGAGGGGTTAAACCTTGTCTCTTGCTTAAATCCGACATGGTTCTCTGTTTCATAATTTACTACGAAAGGTTACGTGGTGAGGTTCCTGTCTCTTCCACGGTGACTGGCCACATCTCTGTTTTGTCTAGGAGTGTGCACGGACTATGTCACATAGTTTGTGCTGTCATGCCTTCATTACATCAAATTAAATTTTGGTCATCTGCTAACTGAGCCATTCCAGTCTTCAAGTGCAACAAGGAGGAGACACTCTCATTCACTACAGCATAAAATGCTGATATCCTCACTTAGTTTGGCATGCCTCTTCTTGACAATGTCCCGGGGCGTGGCCGCTGGTGCACTCTACCAGCTACTTGGAGCCATACGTGAGAGTTGTATGTGCAGTGGGGACCAATTCCAGCCAGCCACCAATTATTTTGATGCGACTGCTGAGCAGGTAGAGGCGCTACCCCCTATTACCCATACCTTACACCCCAGCCTGATACTAAAGCTGTATAAACCTATTATTATACCTACAGCAACGTTTGGAGTCGAGACATGGAGACTCAATCAGAAAGAAATACAAAACATCGGAGCATTCGAAATGCTCAAGAAAGTAAATAAACTCACTAATCAGAACACGAAATAAATGAGCAAGTCAAAGAAAAATTAAACTATAGAGAAGATATCATTCTTAAACAACAATTAAGATGGATGGTTTGAATACCTCTAGAGAATGTCCTCTCAGAGATTTCCAAGAGTCTTGAATGAAATCATTGTAGGAAGACGATCAAGAGGCAGGACCAAAAAGAACTTGGCTACAGTCTTTGAAGGAATGATCATAATTATGGAGCTTCAATGAGGTGACAGATATGGCCCAGAGACAGACCCAGATGGCAAAGCTTTACTCACAGGGACTCAACCCGTCATCTGACGGATGAGAAAGAAGAAGAAGAAGAATAGCAATTAATTTATCTTTTTAATCAATACTTTTTATCGCAAAGCATTATTTATAATGGCTTTTCAAAGTGAAAATGAGTTTTAGCCGATCTCGTATGTCGAAGAAGAATTATCTCCTCGGAAACTCAAGTTTTTTCTCCTTTAAAACAGGTCAGAGGAACATATTCAATACTTCAAAACAATCCGGTCAAGTTTAGTGAACAATTATCGCTAAGTAATTTGCCTTCATAATTAATGCTTTGATAGCGAGGTAGGTTAATTCTACATGTATAGTGTATTACCTCTGTCAAGTGCATGTATATTTAACGAAATCCTCAAAACTGGAAATATAAATTGGTGTTGCTGAAATTTTCTCGCTGAGACAACAGACCTCGCTGGACTGTTTTCTTTTTGCAAAATGAAGAAAATCTCCGAATTTCTGAAAGAGTAAATCCTTTTGCTCTTTATGGTATGAGACTGGTCAATTCTTTCTGTTGAAGAGACCTTATAAACATTCTTCACAAACAAGGTATTTTCCCCTTCTAAGAGAGTTATAGTTACATATTATACAAGTACTTGATTACTTGGCCTTCGAATATGATCATTTGAACAACAACAGTTCTCGCTGAAAAGTATCAGTGAGAATTGCAATACAATAATGGATTAGTCTGGTTTGAATTCTTAAACTATAGTTAGGCAGGGACAGATAGCTCCTTCGTACATTCAATTACGAAGTTTTATATTTACAAAATCCCCAATATTCTTTTTTTTTTCATGCTTACACGGTGATCAGAATACATTATCGGAAATTATGGAAGCAACTACCATGCTAGAGAAAACCTTTAGTTTAATATAAACCAAAATGAACACTCGACGTTTCGACCTTCATATGAAGGTCATCATCTGGAGCATACACATATATACAAAGAAACAGGCTGCACTACAATCTACATGGTTTGCTAAAGTTACTAACCAACCGCTACAACAATTATTGGCCTGACCACTGGTTCTTTGTATATATGTGTATGCTCCAGATGATGATCTTCATATGAAGGTCGAAACGTCGAGTGTTCATTTTGGTTTATATTAAACTAAGGTTTTGCTCTAACACGGTGGTTGTCTCCATAATTTTTGATAATAAAATCCTCAATACTATATTTTCAATCACCTCGAGACAATTATGTGGATCTGAGCGATGAGATTCATTTGAGAAATTGCTCAAACCTGTTTACAGTGCTTGACAGTAATTGCACATGTCCAATACGAATACTTAATGAATACCTAACATTTGTAGCATTCCTTTTATTGAAAGTACGTGAGAAAAACATTGAGTTTTACAAGGAATTATATTGTCCATAGCAGAAAAGAAAGTTAAATACAAAATCTCCCACCAAAAATAAATAAATGTTGGTTGAAAAGTACGTTAATTTTCGAATTGTTGCATGTATTATAATAGGCTGCTTTCGTAATGGCTTTTTATTTAAATATTTACGACAGAGTATTTCTTTTAATCCATTTGTGATTCGCACTAATTTATTTAGTGCAGAAAAACAATATAATAATCACTATCGATCTAGGTGGTAAAATCTCTTGACACAAGAGTGTTGACACAATTCACCTTCTTCATTCACTGAAATAAGATACATCTATTACAATAAGATAAGATAAATCTTGACAATTTTTGCTATTTCACTGCACAAGTTTTATCCTGTTATGTTACAGTTCTACTCAGCCAAGTATTTATTCTGTTACAGTCCTACGCAAGCGCGTAGGACTGTTGCGATATAAGAACAACTCGCAGCTGGAGCATCATTTTAACCTATTTCTTTTGATATTCTCTAGAGTAAACGAGCATTTCTTCTTTTATGTGTCGTTAAAGCCATCAAAACATCCATACAGATCTTTTTATTTTTGCTTTTGTAGTGGAATTAGAAAACGGTGAAATATTTGAACGTGTCGTATATAAATTAGAGAACGCAGATGCTTCATATCTTCTTCATTTCCATTTTCTGATTCTCCTTTCCAGTTTTAAAATTCAAGGTCAATCTCAAGGAAAAATATAATTGATGAGAAACAGCATGGGATCAAGTTATTTTTTTTTAATTGATGCTATATATTGCCTATCTGCCTATCTCACCACAAAACGAGTCTCTGCCTTAAGTAATCACTATTTAACAGCCTTATAACGATTTTTTTCTTGCGAACAAGAATTATGAATTTGAAAACACAACGTCAAAAAGTTTTATATGTTAGTAAACTAGATATCTGATTCAAGCCCACTTTTACGATATCTAAAAGTCTAAGTAAAGAGTTGTAAGAGAAAGCGAAAATATTATTGTAAATGTAGTCGCTATTTTTGTGGCAATCTGGACAGTTTTCCCAGTAAGAAACGGTGTTTAGATTGTGGGAAGATGGTCCCGTAGTTCGAAAGCCAGAAATGAACATAAGATGATTATTATATTATAAACAAAACTGAAAAAAACTGTCATGCAGATGTATTTCGAAAGATTGTACGAACCGGTTTTATTTAAAGCAGAATCACCCGACAGCTTTAATTGCTTATGTGTTAAATAGTCAAAGGCTTTCCATGAGTTTTGAATTGTTTTATACTGATAAATGTCACATGTCACAAGAGCCTCCAGGCTGCTTTGTACGCTGTTGGGTACTCTTGCCAGCCCAGACTTACATCTCCAGAAGAGAAAGGGTTATGGATAGTAAGATAAAGATTAATGTAACCTTCTGCTGATGAGATGGTCATTAATCATCAGGGAAGAAATATACACGTTTATCAACTTCTGCAAGATGTTAGAAAAATCATTTTATTTCTCTTTAAATTGTCATAACTCTCAAATGTTTCATACTCTTCATTCGGTTATGTTATTTTTTTTTAATTTTATGTTGTGCGCCTACAAGAGATTGGTTGATCAACCTATAGTACATTAGTACCGTGTATAGGTAGTGGGTTGGGAGAGGCGGAACTTGTTTACATTTGTTTATATCGCTGAACCTCCTAACTCTGCACATCAGCTCCAAAGGAAACAATGTCAATGCGGTTAATAAATCACACACACACACACACACACACACACGCGCGCGCGCTACCAGATACAATACATATCAGTATGCGTGTGTAGCCTTCCAGCAAGGTTACTAGTTCCATGACGTGGGATTTTTAGAAAAAACGACTGGCTTTTTTTATAAGACAGCAACTCAGAAATATCGACCTTGGAACTAACCCGATTTCATACAATAATACACCAGTTTTGGGTTTAAACCATGAGATGGAGGCAGTTATTTACCGTACTATCGTCTCCAATTCTTCAACACTCATCGTTAGCCAAGAACTCAATTACTGAACAAGGACGGAGACGGGATTTCAACGGATTTCCAAAGGTCGATTGAGACTAAACAATTGAGGAATTAAATTCTCTAAAGGGAGATATAAGGAAGGGATATAAAATAAATAAATTCTAATTTTAAGAGAATTTAATTATTTTACATAGCACCATTTATGAGGATTTATCAAATGAAGATAAAAATCAAATGATCCGATCTCATACAGAACTTACTAATAGGAAACCTGACTAGAGATCAAATTTCATTATCAGACATAATAACCTCATAGTCTAGTTGCTTCGGCGAGATTCTGAACAACAACAACTGTTATTCCTTTCCTAACAAGGGTACTTTTAACGAATGTATTTAATATTGTTGATATATGATATTGTCGAAGCCAATATGGAACTGAACTGGCATCGGATTGCCATGTTGGACGATGATAATGCCTTTTGTCTTATTTTGTACTTGTTCAAAAAATTGTTGTTAATAATTTACATTGGAAGTCATTATTTTAATTATCCTTCATGTTTTTTTTAATTATATCCGTACATGGATAAGTAAATATTGATAACAAGGTTTTTAGCTTCGGTAATTTAAAAATAAAAACTGCATTAGAAAAGGTATTGATTGTATTGTTTAGAAATAAATAATGCAGTAATTTGAATTAGTTTGTACCTTTAAAATTTCATACATGTTCTATCTCTTTGAACATATATGAAGTCGCAAAATGATTGTAAACCAAATTAGAATGTAGATAAATGGATCAGAGAATCTTTTCTTTATTCTAGAAAAAATTAAGAATGTAGTCAATTACTGAAGCAAATGTGCATTTGTTCGATATTAAAATCTGAATGAAGAAACAAGACTTCATAAAAAGAGAAGTCATGGAAATATAGCAAGGATATGAATTAGATCAGGAAAGTGTATATAACAAGGTGCCAAGAGAAAAGCTGTTCAAAACGCTGCAGTTATATGGTGTAAATGGGCATTATATAAAGCAATACCCGTCTGTATTTGAGTTGAAAGTCAGTAGTTAGAATTGAAGTAGGTACAGGAAGATGAGTTGGTGATAAATCAGGGTCTGCGACAAGAGTACACAATTATCTCCACTCTTATTCATTATCTACAGGGCGGTTCAAACTTCCACGTACAAACTTTGAGGGAAGGTAAAGAACATCAAAATCAACCATATTCACACAGGAAAGCACGACTGGAAACGCCACCCGAAGGTACTAACAGGGACACAAAGATACAGAAATAACACAAGACAGTAAGTAGTGTAAAAATTTTTATTAGGCGTATCTCAACAGTTCAATAGTCGTTGGATACATAATATGGTAAACGAGGTGCATGTCTGCCATCTCAGCGTTCGTAAAACGACGCATGTTCTTCGTACGACGTCGAAAGCTTGAATGAGGAAGCCCCAATTGCCCACCTGGAGCGCTGGCGAACAGCGCCACCTATCACTTTCGGGTGGCGTTTCCGGTCATGCTTTCTAATGTGAATATGGTTGATTTTGATGTTCTCTACCTTGCCTCAAAATTTGTACGTGGAATGTTGAACCATCCTGTATATGGATCATATTATGAAGGAAAGTGGTATTAAACCTGATATGAATCATAATTGAAGGTGTTAATTAATCTCAGCTGCTTACTTTATGAAGATGATGTTATACTTTTAAATAAATCCAGAACACGGCAGCAGAATTCTCTGACTGAACTGAATACTTAGTATGATAAATTTGGTATGAAAATCAGCAATAACAAGACAAAAACAATGAAAATAGTCGGAAACATTGAAAATATCAACTGCATCGTGAATGGAGAACCTATAGAACAAATAAAATATTTCAGCTATTTAGACACAATTTTACTGAAGATGGAAAATTAAATATGGAAATAGACAACAGAATCCACAAAGTTAGTATGGTAGGAAGTCAACTGAATAAATTTATATATGACAGAAATTAATCAAAATACTAAACTAGCTGTATCTGAGATCTGGATCGGAAATAAAACACTTGAACAAACACAGCTTGACATGTTGTAAACATTCAGGAATGTGTTAGAAGAGCTAATCACAGGCAGCATGGTCACTAACAGAATGGGAGAGAAAAGATTATCAAAACAAGTGTTCGTTGCCAGGATGGCAGGAAAAAGACCCAAACGAAGACCAATCTTTAGATAGATAGATTGACACAGTAAAAAAAGTGCATTTGAAGACTGAAATATAAGATCTGAGTATTGACATATAACAGATTAATTTGGAGTAAAATATTTGACAGGGAGTTAGTAATGATATTGCTTCTTCATTGAGTGTTGTCATAATTTCTTGTATACCCCTGAAGGTACATATTCGAAATTTCATGATGATGATGACTTCATAACGTATAGGTATTTGCTTGTTAAAATTAGCTAAAGTGCATTTGGAAAAAAATTCAAAATTAATGTTATCTTAAAAAATATCTTTCAGATTTGCATTTTTTTTTGCATTGTCTTTGCAAATTTGCAAAGACTGTGATTGTCTGTGAAAGTACTAGTGGTGGTGAGCGGCGGTAGATGGCGTTTATGTTAGATGATGAAGGTTGGTGGAGTAGTGAGACGAGGAGTTGTAGAGTTGATGCCCTCCCTCGATTGGGTCTTTGGACTCCCTGGAGGTGTGATGTAATAATAATAATAATAATAATAATAATATTGCGAATATATGAAATTTATTATTTATTGGGAATTATTATTTATTATTTATTAATTATTATTATTATTTTATATAAATTATTATTTATTATTTATTTATTTATGGGTAATGCCTGTGTAGCTCAGTGGATGTGGCGTTTGCATACCACGGCGCTTGGCCGCACGAAGGAAGACTTGGTTTCGAGTCTAGTCGCGACTAGAGGAAATTTTTCTAAGCCTTTTTTCGACCGGTTCCCGAGTTAGTCGATCTCTGGCACGGGCAAGCAGGTTTTTCCTCCCTGAAACTCGGGTTTTTCGTCCTGTAAACTCAAGAAAATCGACCGTAGAACCCACATTATTTCAGACATTAAATATATTGTGTTAGGGTTAGGGACCACGAGATGGCGGCACATTTGAGCCGTCTCTCTTCACTGTGTACCGTTTAATTAGTGATAGCCTTGGGCCATCTATCTCTGATTGGTACCAGTGGAGATTGAACTGTCCGCTCCGTCTCCAAAAGTTAGATAGCGCTAAATGGCCTCGCCTACTCCCCGTATACGGGAATAAAAAGGCGTAAGCTGATTTTTTTTTTATTTATTGGGATGAGATTTAATGAAGTCTCTCCGTATGGTTCAGGTGATGCTTAATTGCTAGAAAACATTTTCAAAACGCTATTGGAAAACTTCAGCCAAGTTACATTTATATCGATTAATGCTTATATTATAGTCAACTGGTTACCGCCCTGGTTGGCCGAGTAGTTAGCGTATCTGTTATGCAGGTTCGAATCCCGCCGTGAGCATGGACGTTTGTGATTGCCTTTATGGGAGATGAAGTTGATCGCTGGGTGTAAGACCTCCACTTCACGTACTGGAGACCTGAATTGGCTGGACAAAGTTCCATATTTGTCAAGCAGAGTTTTCGGATTATGTCAAAATAATCAAAATAAATTATACAAAATTGAAAATAATAGAAACAATTCCACTCCCCCATTGTACGTAACTAACAAAACAAAAAATGAGAACCAATCATTCTCTTCGTCTAGTATGGACCACGCATTAGTGTAGTTTAAACTAGCACTGTCAAACTCTATCAAGCATCATCCATTGAATAGAAAGTAGGTCATTTTACTTACAGTAAAGTTGATTATCTGAAGATTTCAAACTTTGTGATTAAAGAATATCATTATAATCTTTAAAAATAACTACACGAATTCAAACTTTCCACCGGCTTTCATTAGATAAGTTTTTTAAAAAAAGTTCCAGAGCAGCATTCTGAATACTATGTGATTTAATCTGAATGGGAAGCTTTCTAAGATGCAGTTAATCTTCTTTGTTCAGCCCTCTTCATTTAAGGAGTTCCTAAAATAAACATGAAGGTTTCTAAAGTTTTTCAGAAAAATAAAGAAACGAAAAAGAAATCCTAAATCGATTTACTTCTAGAAGGCATTGCATAATGACACACGAAATATACAAAGTAGGGATGCGATATTGGAAAAAGCGAAATAAAAAAACACGAGAAAATAGCATCTAACTGTATTCCAATTCTGAATGGAAGCCTCTTTTCCGATGTCTTTATGGTAATATTACGTTTTTATTTAAATAACACGCTGCTATGTTTCTCGGATGAATGTTGAACAAGATAACAGGGAAAAAATGTCACATGCAAAAGCGATACATTGAAGTTATATAAAGCAATACAGCTTAAATAACAAAGCCATGTAGAGGGGTTCATTTTCTAAGGAAAACAAAGAAAAGCTAAAAAAAGAAAATATTTAACTACTCGGAAATGTGAACATAAATCAACAGAATAGAAATGTATGTAGCAGGCTTAGTAATAGATGTAATCACAATTGAGACAACTAAGGCAATAACTTGCCATTCGCGGCATCGGGATGATGTAGATTCAGCCCAGAAGAAGATCAAGATTGCAGATTGATTCATTTAAAAGTAACTTCGAAGACCGAAATAAAAGATCTGAACAATATTATATTTCGCAAACTCATTATGTGTGATTATCATAGTATCTTGTATATTACTCATGTACACTGCTTGGAAAGAATTCAACGGACACCATTGCGTGAGGAACAAGCAGCCATGGCGGTCACCTTCATAAGATGTAGGACCTCCTCTCGATGCCATGACTGTAGCAATCCTACGGGGGGGGGATACTTTCCACAAGCTTACGATAGCAATTAATGAGAATTTTTGATCATTCTTCCTGCACGCATGTAATGAAGTCTTGGACTGTTGTGAGGCGGACGTCCCTTGACCTCATCTGATGTTCCAGTTCATCCAACATATGTTTAGAAGGGTTGAGATCAGGGCTCTGTGGAGGCCAGTCAAGTGTAGTGACGTTCATGTCCACAAACAACGCAGTTACAGCAGCAGCCTTATTTCGCATGTGGTTCATTGTCTAGCTGAAAAAGACAATGGTCATTCCGTAGAAACCCCACAAAGTATAAAGCATTGCATTTTCCACAATGATACCTCTCTCGGAATTCAATGTTCGAGGCATAACAAACAGATGTCCCAGGTCAAACTAGGAAAAACAGGCCCATATCATCCCACCGTCACCTTCGAATTGCATAGTTGGGGTGACGCACTCTTGTCAGAGTGCGTCACCCCAACTATGCAATTCGAATGCCGCAAATTCCACGGGAATTTGCGACATTCACACCCATCTGTCTGCTCTGTAGAGGGTATTGCGTGATTCTCTATACCACAGCTTTCGTAGCTTCCATGTGGCACTGTACACGCTCTTTGCACCACTGAAGATGATGTTGGTTCGAATAATGTAGGGCTTGCATATTTTGGTCCTACCATGGATATCCATGTTGCGAGCATCGGTTCTGAATGTTTTTCTGCAGATTTGTGTTTTCCAGTTGATACCCAGAATTCCGTTCAACGTGTCGGCCGACGAATAGCGCTTTTTACATATTATCCTTCCCAGCACCCTGTGGTCAAGTTCGATGAGTGTAGTGGGTCGTCCACTGCAGCTAACACTCGCAGTTGACTCCATCTGGTTCCATCTCAGTATGGTATGAATGATTGTTGATCTGGAATGGTCCATTTTGTCAACAATTTGCCGAACAGATAGGCCTGCAGCATGGCATTCTATCATAACACCTCTTTCACACTCCGCTAGTTCCCTTCTCGAAGATATTTCGCAGACGCAGTTGCACTGATATAAAATGTATAAAATAATAATAAAAAAAATCATTGCTACAGACTTATGTGCGTCATTGTAAAAAAATCTCAAAAATTTGACACATGAATGAACATTCAGTGAATTTATTGTTTATTTTATTTTATTTCATCTTTTGTGGACAATATTAATGTTCATGCATTGATTGTTTGGGATGGATAGATCAATGAAGGTATTACTGCTGTTATTATTCTTGCCCACCAGTTTTCTTTCCATTGCTCTTCGTAATGTTAGACAAGATAGTCCATGTTTCAGAGCAAATTCATGACGTGCATCCGTGTCATTTATCATAAAGTTTTGCAGAAATTTAAATGTACAAGAACGGAGTACATAACATATTAATCTTCCCTACTGATGACTGAAATAAATGCAGTTCACGGTTAGCTGGGTACTGGATTTCCTGCAGGACTACACATAACGGACAGCAAGATACTCTCAACTGGTTATGCACTGCTACTTGGTCGACATGAACTTTTCTTTCTTGGCAAATGCAGCCATTCTTTCCATAGCCCATAACACTGTCCAAATGAACGTGAAGAAAAGATATATTTGCACAAAATTTATATTTTCAGGAGTATTAAGAGAATAAAATCCAGTTAATAAAATCTAATTAGCTTCATAAATAAACAAGTAAATAATAGAAACAATAATAATAGAAATAATAAATTCATTGAGCTGAGTAAAATCAAAATCCTTTAAAGGTATCGTTTTAGTCGTATAAGTTTGATTTCTGTATTTAGTTTGATTTTTTTTTCTAAAGACCTTTTTTTCTCATACATTGATGCTGTGTGCGATAAATGGTTATAAATATAAATACATTTTTAATAAGTATATAATATAACTAAAATGATAAATTGCATTAAATATCACATCTAAATAACCCATTAGTAGATCTGTAAATGAGAAAGACGTGTTGAAAAAACGTTGTTGTCAAATTTAATGCTGTGAGTGCGTTAGATAAATTCGAAGGTATGTGAATATTTGGCATTTCAAGTAAAAGCGCATGATGCTTAGTGTAAAATATAAAATATATATTTTATAAATGATTAATACACAGAAAGAAGCAGCATAATTAGAAGTGGAAGTAATTTCAACAAGTATTTTGTAGCTTCATATTTCTGTAATTTGAAAAGAATGCTTTCCCTATTTACCGATAGATGGCATTGGACTTTAGGAATTTTTGGAATACTTTTGAATACTATTTATATACAGTAGTTATGATAGCTGTTTCGCTTTCTGAGAAAGTGCACAGCTGGATCAATACGGATCCCAAGCTAGCAATTACAAGGAAATAGCAAAAGTTCTAAACAACCATCCGAGGTCTTGCTTATCGAAAAATCAGAACACGCCCACAGTCAGCACGCGTAAATAATAGTTTGGCACTGTGCCCCACGCTTCGTGAAGCTATTCGCTAGCTATTAAAGTCTTTAAAAGGACTGGCTTAAAGGGGGCGAAGCAAGAATACTTTTCATATTCCCCGTTATCTGTAGAGGACAGCGTAAGGATAAGGTGTTATTGAGCTATATAAAGCTCTGATCATGGCAGGAGGGTAACAGCAATAGCCGAGCCTCAGTTAGAATTTCATTGGCTACAGCATTGCTATCCATTACGTTCCAAGGGTAGTAATCACCGCATCTCACGGTCATTTTTCAACTCGCTAGCTATTAGGAAAAGCAAATATGTTTTATACCACACCTTTGGTCCTACGTGACCTTTAACACCTAAAGCACCATCTGTAGAGTCTTCGTGCAAAAAAATAAAAAAACATCACACAAAAATGACTCATTAAATAGGTTTCAATGTCCTTTAATAAATTAACTTCCAAAAGAAAACATTTCAGAATATATATTCCTGCCTAAATATAAGCAATTAAGATAATGAAAAGAGTTCGCATTCGAATTTAAATACATTGAGCTTGTTCTGGCAAAGGTGTTCGTGATGATATCGAATGATATTTTTAAAGTAGTAAATTACAATTGCTGCAGCTGGATATAGATTAGACTTAGAAAGAAGCAATTGAATCATTGTGGCCATATAAAGTAACATTAAGTCTAATAGTTAGAAAGGGTTAAATCAGATTCAATTAATAGTTTATGAACCTTGTTGATGTCCATTTTTAAATTGCATCTTATCTTTAAGAAAAGATTCATATGGAATTCATGATGGTTCCAACGTCAAATTTCTAAAATAAAAAGTACTTAGTGATCTTTGCATTGATTATAAAATCAATACGCCTTAACATGTTTCTTTATATATTATATATATTTATGAAATAAATAAACAAAGTCAGACTCTAAGAATAACATTACATGTCCTGTTTAGGGTTAGAGTCGAGTAGAAAAGCAAATGTATTTATTTTCTCATGAATGTTGATGGTTTAACTCTTAAATGGCTACAAAATATCTAAAATTTCATTTGATATTATTTGGATATCAAATTTAAATTTTCCTTCATGCATCCAAAGTCTAATAAATATGGTCGAATTCAAAGCTGATCAGTTGGGAAAGTTTATTGCTTATTAGGTCTGTAGTCAATGGTGCTATGCTTGTCATTGGTGAGTAATCAGAAAAATACAGAAATAACACAGGGAAATTGTGAGGTGAAGTAAAATGGTGATAATCGGTTTGTCCATTGGATATTGTCGTCTTTCTCTAACCAATCAGGATGTGAGTTCAAATCTTGCCCTGAGGATGGATATTTGTGAATGTCTTTAGGACAGAGATGAATTTGTGATGCGAGATCATCTCCCTGTTTAGTGAGAAGATGAAATGTCTTTATTTCTCCGGTATAGCCTGGAATAGTTCCGAATCATCCAACTCTTAGCCAAATGTGGTACGTATAAAACTTTGCTGCTGTTAGAGCTGATGAATCGTATATAGAAGTTATCGTATTTGAGGTTGCAAGAGGCAAATGATGATAGGGTAGCTATCGCACGGATATTTGTGAACGTCTTTAGAGGACAACATTTTTTTTTTCAAACAGAGATCACCCTGAATTGATGTGAATAAAAAGGGTCATGTTCGGTCTCTAGAATAGAGTTACAAGTGACATCTTGGAATGTTGAAACCCGAACTATAAAACTAGCATTTTCTCAAAATTATGGAACGTGTGTCAGTCAGACAAGAAATTGCATGGGAAATAAACATCTAAGGGAAAAGAATCAAAACAGCTCGCAAAAGCTCGCTTTAATGAGAATAGAATAGGTTTCGTGAAATGCAGTATCTTAATAATACTACTAAATATATGAGGGGAGGAAGAAGTAAAAAGATTAAAAATACTTGCAATTCTTATTTTAATTTAACTCCCAAAACACTTCGTGGGAAATAAAGTGAGAACCTCAGTTTTATATTTTCTCAATCCGCTGTATAAGAAAGATGAAAAATAGTTTGTACAGACCAGAGGCTGGAAGAAGTTTAACTTAAAGCCTTTTTCATGTTTACATCGAACGCTGACAAAGCGTTCGTTGGGAATGATCAGTTGAGAACTGCATCAGTGAAGTGATGAAATTCTTGTGGAAGGCTTTAAATCGTATTATGAGTTAAGGCGTGTTTTTTTAAAGTTCAAGAATATCTAAACTAAAGCCAATATTTCATTTCTTTGTTTTTCGCTCACGATGCTATCGTTTTTACTAACGTATTCGAAAATGAAGTGGAGAATATATAGTGTATTGAAATATATCCGAAATGAAAGAAAACAGTTGTAAACTGTGTTGTACCACAAGGCAATATTTTATGAAATGGTAAAAATAAGACTACCTAAAAGCCAATTTAAATATTCTAAATAGCATCCTTTTTCAGTATTAGATGCCATCTTCTGCTACTGCCGAGTTCTTTCGTATTAAAGACTTCAATTTTCATAGGATAAGGAGTTTTTTCTCTTAAATGAAAGAAAAAAGAAGAAACCTTGAACACCATTAAGAAACCGAGCATCGTGTACAAAAAAAATCTAGACTCAGAAAAAAAAATCTCAATTCGAGAACTAAGAGTAAACCAGTCAAATTTATGATATTTGGTTTTCTGCACTGTAAGTTAAGCATTGTTGTTTGGATATTGTAAGTGATATTGGATATTGGATATATCAGTGGATGTACAAATATTCCTCTTTTTAGATAATTTGAGGGAAGAGAGAAAGAGAAATATATTGTTTTGTAATAGATAATAGATAAGTTGAACAATGGATGCAAACGTAATGAGATGTAGAGTGGATGAGGAAGATGAATTAAAAGGCAATTGAAAGACCTCTTCAAGTTCTGTCACTGAAATACCTGAACAAGTTCTTACTGTATGTAACAATAACATGGATATATCCGAACAATAATTACATTATCCACTGCGAGAAAACGGCCATAAAAATATTGAAAAGAGGAGAGGGGGAAAAAGAAAGTTTAGTTAGATAAATATTGTAAAACAAGACTGAAAGAAAAATATATTGCCGAAATTATACTGTTAGAATATCTTGAGGAAAAAACATATAAAGTATGGTATATGTTTATATCTATATAAACATATATAAAAGTATCTATATGTTTATATAAAATCTATATAAACATATAGATAGTAAAATAAAGTTTGTAGCAGAACGTTTTTCAAAACCTCAAGAAGCATTTTATTTGCATTCTACTCTCGAAAGGCTGTAAACCAATCATAAGAGATAAACCCTACTCTAGACCCGAGAATGGAAGTTTTTCAAACTACTTCATATCCGAATTTCTATTTCTTAAGATATTTCTGTTTTTGGTAATCGTCTATCACCTATTAAAAAATATTGAATGGTCACAAACGTGAAACGTGAGAAACATCCAATAAAAAAAAGGTTGTCATTTTTTGAGGATTTCGTTCTTGAATTTCTTAAAGGCATAGCGGATAAAAATATAAAATAATGTACTGGGAGCCGAATAAGGCAAAAGGTGATAAACACAGAAGAAGAAAAAAGTACCAATTAGAGAGAGAGAAAGAAAGAAAAATGTTAGATGTGTGAATAAGAGTGCAGAGGAGTGTGAAAGAGGGACCATTAAAAGTATACACATCTGTGTTTAAAAGATCGCTAACACGGTGAGCTTTTTTCTAAATGGGTATGAAACTTGATGAGTATGTTATTTTCGACCACACAATATTAATTAAAAAAGATACCTGAAATTGGTTTTATTGGTCGGAATTAGATACAACTAGTAACCTACTAGTTTCGCCACGTTAACTAGTGGTTTCTTCTAGGTTTCATGAACATACAATTATAAACTTTAAACAAGCTACTCGCAGATTTTTGTTTTAAGTTAACGTGGCGAAACTAGTAGGTTACTAGTTGTATCTAATTCCGACCAATAAAACCCAATTTCAATTATTTTTTTTAATTGAATATAAAACTTATCAGGGTATCACTTCCAAGTAGAAGCGAATTTCAACATTTCTTTGTTTTGAAGAAATTCCTTCAACAAGTAGTTTCAACTTAAGCATCTTTATTAATAAATGTGAACCTGACTGAAATGGAAAAGTAAAATATCTTTTCTCGAATTTAAATTCCAGACATTGTTCCCAAATTTTATATCGTCTTTCTCTGTCCAGTATTGTATATGGACTCCTTAGCTTCCATGCTCCACAGTGTAGAAATACAACAGATATTTCTATTTCTTAATTATCTGGGATGGTTCATTATCGTAACCCTCTGGCAACCACATGATTAAGAAGAGGAAAGAAAATCGCAAGAATTATAATTAAACTATTTGTCATGCCTAACGGTTTAGCAGACGGTGTGTGCTGCTGCGGTGATAAGATGCAGATAACGAGTTTCGCCTCGGGAGTTCCTGACGAAAATCGTCGCAAGATCGTGTTTCAAAACATCAATCGCATTACTGGTCAACTGATACTCATTCAAAACGGAAGAACTTGTTCGATATGAAGAAGTGATAGGGCTGTTTTTTCTTCTAGTATGTGATTCCAAATCAAGCGAGAGACAAAACGTACATCTGAAAGGTGTTTATCCACTGCGAAAGATAAAATTCCGTACAGGCATGAATCGCCAGCATTATTTTTACAGTAGTGACCTCATATATAACGACAATATGAATGTTTGTTCGTTTGTCTATCAATTATAGAAAAATCACACTCTTGATACCGCCATGTTTTGCATGTTTTCTTCATCTGGTTGTCAGAAAACACCATGTTCTATTTTGCACCCAAATTTTTGATTTCCATCATTCTGCTTAGTAAGACTGAAAAGCGAAATTGTTTTGCTCCTGTAAATGTACTTCTGCCGTATAGCTCTCATGCAATCCAAGTATTGTATTGTGTAGATGAATATCAATCTCCAACGAAATCCAAATATATGAACGAGAAATTTTACCTCAATCCACAACCCGGTTTTTTTTTTTTTTATTACAACATGAAAATATCAAAATGGCGAAACCAAAAAAGTTGTTTTTTTTCTCTATAAAAAAATAACGTAATTATCTTTGTTAAATGTGAAATATTTTATTAACATGCTTCAAACTTACTTAACATTCTATTGTTGAGAATCAGTCATTTGAAATTTTGCTACAGATTCTGTTTTTATTAATAATAATTTTATTGGTCTTCAAGAATAGTTAGAATACTACTAATAATAATAATAATCGGATTAAATATAATAATAACAATAATATTTATTACAAATACACATTTAGAAATGTGAAGTAACAACACATAATATTGAGTAGCAGAACATATAATAACATGAGAGTAGGACAGCCTATAATGATGTGCAATAATATTTGTAATGTTGCATTTTAACATGTTTATTAGACATTATGCACTAACTATTTCCATGTATTAAAAAAAATTCTTAATTTTTATACGTTAGAAAAATACATGTTATCATACATTTGCAGTTTTTATTGTATTTACATATATACAATTGCCACACATTTTCTGGTAAACAAGCAGTAGTAGTAGTAATATTAGTTATTTTATTATTATTATTATTATTATTATATATGACAATGCTTTTGTTATCATACATATAAGAGGTTGAAATATCTTAATTTTAGTTGCCAGAGATTTATTTCTGTTAATATTTTGTTAGCTGTTATAGCTAACATAATTTGTGTGTGTGTGTGTGTGTGTGTGTGTGTGTGTGTGTGTGTGTGTGTGTGTGTGTGTGTGTGTGTGTGTGTGTGTGTGTGTGTGTGTGTGTGTGTGTGTGTGTGTGTGTGTGTGTGTGTGTGTGTGTGTGTGTGTGTGTGTGTGTGTGTGTGTGTGTGTGTGTGTGTGTGTGTGTGTGTGTGTGTGTGTGTGTGTGTGTGTGTGTGTGTGTGTGTGTGTGTGTGTGTGTGTGTGTGTGTGTGTTGGGCGCTAATTGTAGTAACGAAACGATTATGAGGCAGAGCAATCCCACTGATTGCATAGCTAGAGTAAGGTTTTCTGAAGATAGTGGGATTAACATAACTTATTTACGTTTTTGCTATTGTTGTTGTTGGCTGTTGTTGCTGTGGCAACTTTTACTGTATTATGTATGTTGATACAATTTCCACAGTTCCTGTTGCAAATTTCTGTAACTGTTTAGATGTTTTAAATTGTATGGCAGATTGTTGAGTAGTGTGGGTATGAGATGCTCTCTCACAACCATGTCTATAAGTTGTTATGACATCTGGCTGTGTAGAGGTTTCCGGTTGGTGTGTTATGCGATGTTTTTCTTTGTATGCATTATTAAAATTACTTGCTCTGCTTGTTGTATTTATTATAGCTCTTCGATATTTTTTTAGATTATTAATGTGTTATCAATATACACGATGGTGTAATGTCTGAGGTGTGTTATAATCGTAATGGTTTGAAAAGAGGAATGCTATTTTGGCACTCCAAAGCTGTCGTTGCCACCAATCTGTATTGTAATGCGTTTGATTTTTTCATAAGTACTGTGTTGTAATCACAGCAAGATATACTATATGTCAGTATAGACTCAGAATATAACTTATTTGCGTTTTATGCTCTTGTTGGTGTTGTCAGCGGTTGTTGCTGCGGCAACGTTTAGTGTACTAAGGGTGTTGATACAATATTCACAGTTCCTGTTTTAATGTTGTTGCCAATCTATATTGTAATGAGTTTAATTTATTAATTACGAATTGTTTGTAAATATTTATCAACCTCCAAATGAACCGCGAAATTTTAATCGGCTCGCATAACAATGCAACCAACGTTTTGATTTTCGTTTAGCGTTTTGATTTTCTTATAGTTTAATTGCAAAACCTGTACTTTTTTGTGCTCTTTCCACGGGTAAGTATACATTTAATTTTGTATTATTTGAGAAAATGAATTATCGTGAAAATGTAAAGTTTCACAATCATGTTATTGAACAGTTAAAAAATATTAATCAGAAAAATCTTGTATCAGTTAAGTGTATCATGATTTCTTGTACGCACTGCATGAAAGCTTGATATTATTCGCTTTTGGAATGGTCTCCAATTTGTGAAGAATGGATTAATTTGCATTTTTAAAAGCTTTGAATTACATCAGAAACTTTTAGAATGAATGAATATCGTGAATATTGGATTAATCATTTGAATTTACTCATAAGTTATCCCATGAAAGGCAACATTTCAAGATATATAGCAGGTAGTTCGGAGAGCGTCTTTGTCCAGAATATTTTGAGCAGTTTAAAACTTGATTACTGATGGAGTAGAAAGCACAATCATAAAACAAGAATCCATGAACATAGTTGTTGTTTCTCACCAAAGAATAAAAAACGTGCTGATACGCATGCATACCCATTAGTAGGAAAAGCGCTTTATATCATCGACAATCGCGTTTCAGAATTAGAGGGGGGGGAACGTAACTGAGACCCATTAGAACCTTAGAATTAATAACAGAGCTATAGAATACTCGCTAAGCTCACTAAAAACGAGCAACAACAAGAAGAAATGAAATAAAGGTTGAAAATGATCAAACAAGATAATCACTCTTACACCTTTTCTAACTTTTCTGCTTGAAATTTAATTGATACCAACAGAGAACAAAAAAAAATCAGTTTTTAAATAGATTTTGTTAAGGCGTAGTTTAGTAAAAACCAATATTATTGAATAACTGTCTTGAAAACAAGCTCATCCATCTAGCTAGTTAATTAGCCCAACAGGGCTTCATTTGAATAAAATTCTACTAGACTTAATCTTCCATCATTTTTTTTTTAAATTGCTATGTTCATTTCTTTCGTTCTTGCTGAAGGAGCACAATAGATTGCATGTTAACAAAACTAAGCTTACATTCATATTTCATATATGATTCACAATGTTATTTTGAATTTTCTTGAAAGCTGCCAAAAAATTAAAATTAACGATGAAAACGTGAACTCAGTATTTTATCATACGAGAAAAATCACGCATCTTCAAGTAGAGTTAGTTCTGTAATATCTGGAATCGTTTTTCATAGCTGGAAGTAATTTCTCAAAGGATAATGACATTTTCCATTGCTGTCACAGCAGAGTAATGGAATGTTCAACTTCTTCATGGATGGACCACAATTAATCTGCAGAATTAGCACTCATTTATTCTCTTCGCTTAAGAAGGAATACATCACAATAAGATGTGCTTGATTCTATGCCTTATAGCTTCACCATCTCTGCTCGAATTGCATGAGAAGTGATGAGAGTAAACTAAGATTTGCAAACCATTCGGTTTAGACAGAATTAAGAAACTCTAGAAAACTGATTGTCTAAAATGAACAATGTCCGTTCATTTATGGATTGCGTTACTAACAAATAATTAAAACGAAAGAGTTTTGTATTTAAAAGAAAATATATCGAGTAGGAAATTACAATAGTAGTCAAGATATTTATAACATCATAGGAGAACTATGATTTTTTGGTCTCGAAAAGTATTTAGGATGATCTCGTATTTATGAGTGTTTAACACACTGTCTCCTGACAATAGCTGAATTGCCTCTATAATTCTAATAATGCTACCTTACACTTTATTCATCCAATTTTCGTCCGTCCAAGACGGACGAGTCCCCTGATTAGGGGGTGGGTTCTATGGAATTAATGCAGTCGGTTTGCCATTCTCCTGATGCACCCTCTAAGGATGGTAATTTATGTCTATAGATCTGTGTGATCACGGTGCGAGTTGTCCTATTTGGCTAGTCTCCCTAGGGAACTAGCTAACTAACTCAACTTTAATTTTTGTAAAGCTCTGACAGCATCGTAGACTGGGTTCGAACACAGGTCATTCCAGTCAAAGGGCTCCGTCGAAATCAAACGAGCGATAGAGGCTCATTGTTACGTTTTTAATTTTAATTGCCTATAGCAAATTATTGCAGGCAAGAGGAATACAAGAAAGGAGGAATCTATTCACATTTTGTTTGAACAGCTGAGGGTTGTAATCTTTGGGGAAGAACAGAGTGTGGAGATTGTTCCAAAGGACAGAATTAGATGGGATGAAGGAGGAGGCGGTGAAGTTGGTTCGGTGTGGTTCGAGATGGACTGTAGAAGGATGTTGGTTAGCAGTGGCTCTTGTTTTGATGATTTTGGAAGAGAGTGGGGGGATTAATAGTGTACACTTCAGCAGAGCACTGTCCATGAAATTACCCGTAGAAGAGGCACAAGGCAGAAACTTAACGTCTATGAGAGGGGGGGATGGAAGTGGGTCTGTGAGAGCGCGATCATTAAATAGCCAGATTGCCCTCTTCTGGATAGAATTGGGCAATCTTAGAGAGGATTTTGGTACATCACCCTAAATATGGGAGCAATATTCCATGGTTGGCCGATTTGAGCTTTTATAGAGTTAGCAGCCGTGAAGCTGGCTACTGCAGAAGATATAGTCGAATTGTGGTTGTGCCAGGAAAGATCGGAGGTGCAGGTCAGTCCGAGTAGAGAAATCTGATCTTGTTTGGATATCTCAGTATTACTGAAGGTAAGGGAGGGGGGGGGGGTAAGATCTTTCTTGCGGTAGATCAGACAGGACTCAGTCATTGAAGTTTACAAGGTTGTCTTTGCCCTACTGGAATATAGCTAGGAGATCGGAGTTCAGGTCACTAATCATGGTAGATATAATTTTAGAGAGAACATAGATGAGACTAATTGGTAATTTGTTGGTTGACTTTTACTACCTTTCTTTAGGATGAGCTGGTGTTGACCTGCTTTCATATTGTCAGGTAGATGCCAGTTGAATAGATAGATTGAAGAGGCGATCAGGATAGGGGTCAGTTCTGATGCAAAATGTTTAACACAATAGGTGGGATTGCCTTGTTTGTGTTCAGGTTATTGAGGATTCTTCAGATTTCTTTTTGTCGAAAGACTATGGACGTCATGAACAGAGCAGTTCTTATTAGTGTGGATGAAACTTTGGCCAGGTCATCAATGCAGGAATTTGAGGAGAAGAGTAATGCCAGTAAGTTTAACCCGTCTTTGGGTGAGGTAACTATAGTGCCATCTGGATATGAAAGTGGTGGAAACCTGGGTGGGCAGAAGGTGCACCCAATGGCCCCGGCAAGTGACCAGAGAAGTGACTGCGATTTGGGCAGGAGGAAAGTTTTCAGCATTTAGCCCTTTCAAAGTCTGACTTGGACTTGATGATGATTCTTTTACAACAGCTGCGAGCTGCCATGCAGGCAGGATGGGCAGCTAGAGTTTTGGTCTTGAGTCATTCGTGGTAAGCAGGATTTTTTTTACAGCATTGGCACACACTTTCATGAGAACCAAGGCTTGGGTGGTGGCTGAGAATTTGAAGTGTAACGAGGGATGAAGGCCTTCATTCCTCTGAGGATGATTTCTGTTATTCGGTCTGAGTAGGTGTTTAGATCAGAAGAACTGAAGCAGTAGTTGGACCATGGGAATGAAGAAGAGAAGTCGCGGAGGTCCTCCCAATTGGCACCCATGTAGTGCCAAAGGTCACGAGACTATGAATTGGTGGGTAAAGGTTATTCTTTGGCAAAAGAGAATTGTAAGAGGTTGTGATCCGAGTTACCAAGAAGAGAACCGACAACCACAGTATACCTGGAAGGAGAGCTTGTTAGAAAGAGGTTAAGTGTTTTGGAAAATTGGAGGGGTTGTCAGGTATTCTGGTATTAAGATTGATGCTCTGAGATAGGTCATTGCTGATTTTACCTCTGCATCCCATGCCTGCTGGGTCAGTGAAACTGGAGTAGAGGAGCCAATGTGAGTTGTGGACAATGAAGTCCCCAAAAAAGGATGACCTCACTATTTGGATATTTTGACTGCATAAAAATCGCGCTTTAGAGAAAGAAAGTTAAAGAGGTTGAAGTGGTTGACCGAGTTTGGAGAGCGGTAGAGAGGATATGAAAAGGGCAGGTTGGTTTGGTCAAAAAATGTCGAGCCAAAGCAGATCAAACAGTGAGGATTCAACTATGTGTAGTTTCTGGCATGGTATGTCGGTTTTGATGAATACACAAGTGGTGTCCTTGTGTCGAAAAGACCTGTGTAGAGTGTAGTTTTGGCAGTTGAGTTGTACAGTGGCTGTTGAGGTTGCCATTTGGGGTTCTGATAGGAAAAGAACTTTTGGTTTAGATGACTGTAGATGACTGTACACATCGTTTACATTGCTGTTTAGGCTGTTTAGACCCCGTATGTTGGTGAAGTAGATGTGGATTTTTATTTCGTAAGAATTAATGTTGGTGGGTTGTTTGGTGAATTTTTGATGTTTTTTGTGGGTGTTTTTTTTATCAGTCCTTTTGAACATTTTTTTTGTTGAAGAATTTTTGAGATCCTCAGTAAAATAAAATCGCATTTCTTTAGGTTGTGGTTCGTTGCATATTGTGAGGAAAAGATAAAGAGGAAGTGGGACATGCAGTGAGAGGTGGCAAACTCGCAAACATAACACATGGAGGGAATCCGATCTTCTGTCCATATGTGGTCTCAACAGTTCTCCCTACCGCCACAGTATTTGGTCTCCCTTCAGTCACGAACTTCCAAAATACGTGGCTGCAGGATTTGACACTGACTGATCAGGAAGCCTCCAGATTCGGTATTAATTGGTTCGGACCAGTGTACTACCAGCGGTTGGTCTACGGACCCGTTTTACTACTGTTCCCTGGAATGGGGGGTCCTGGCCCCCTACAGTGAGATTGATATGTCATCGAGGGTGTCACTCTCATTGGATATGGGAAGAGTGACAAACCGGAACCCTTGCTCTAACGACCAAACATGACTGCAGCCACTTCTGGTCTCTAATACGCATGGTGTTGGCATTTCCTCCAATTAGGGAAGATATGCTTTTTGGCAGTAATGCTCGCCAGAGTCTCGTTTACGGAAACAGCCAAAATGTGATGCTGCATAAGAGGCACTTCGAGTTTCGTGAAAACTTGTGAACCCTTTCTTCACTGTCATAATCTTAATAGCAATCAGTGTATTCCTATTTTTATGTTGTCGAAATTAAACCTTGACATCAGCTACTAATGGAGGTCAAGTATAATGCATAGTCAGCTGTTAACCTGATCTTCCCATGGTGTGGTTCTTTTCCACCAAATGAACCACAGTAACTCAACGTGTTGCTGCTGAAGCAGCATCCTTTCAGGCAGCGACTTAAAATGCCTGACTATTATATTCTTTTTTAATCTTTTATCCAAGTCTAAGCAAACGAAGTTTTCAGGTGTAATATCTTCACGCTTTTGAAAGGACGTGTGCTTTATATTATGGGATACTAAGGCAATTGATGTGAAGTCATCAGCCTCTAGATAAAGCGTAACCTAGTTGAGAAGATATTTCATGTACAAACTTTGTTTGCTTACACTTGGATAAAGGATTAAAGAAGAATATAATTTCTTGGCAAGTTTAATTTAATTTCTGACCATGTGGAAAAACTCGAGAGGTCCGATTCGCGGTTTATATTCCGTGGATAACGAAATAGGAATTAAGTCAGTATTTCTTGTTAAAAAAGTATATGAATGCAAAAAGTAACTGTGCAAGAATCCGTAGGATTGTACGAATTGATGTTTGAAAACAACAGTTATTACGAGCATCTAACTGTTTCGTTTGCTGGAAGATGGTGTAGCTAAGTACACGATTTAGTCCAAAAGTTAGTCAGTTGGGATGAAACAATATCTTTTTAGTTTGAAAGACCTGGGTCCGAATCCTCTCTTCCGCGAAGTATAAGCACTTTTCAAGTGAAAAGGGCTTAAACGCCTCATACAAAAGGTGGAAGGGTTTGAACTTTTCATCGAATGAAACAAAGAAACCGGCCAGAAGAATAAATCTGTTCAACAAACATAATACACCACTCTGGTTCTTAATTGATTCGGCCATAAATATGCATCACTATTTTCATATAACTTATTTATATCCTATATCTTTTGTACATGCGTGTGCACAATACATAAAGAAAACGGAGGGGTGATGTAGGGATAGAGAGAGAGAGAGAGAGAGCAGAAGCAGAAGCAGCAGCGATATAAAGAGAAAGGAGCTGACAGCAGAGTCCAGAAAAATAACACTCGCAGATCACGCAAACACATTTAATGGACTACGAAAAACTAACTGAAAATTTCATTTAATTTTTAATCATTTCATATAAACTTTACAATCAGCTAAAATTAGATAGTTAACTTAGACTTAATTGCAAGTTGTACCTTCATCTGAATTATGTTCAGGCGTTTTTGTCAAGTCTTTAAACGAGCTTTCTCCATCCCCATTTCTCTTTTATTGCAGGAAGCATCGTTCCTTCTAAAGAGCTAATGTTTTCTGGCGTGAATCGTGTCTTATTTGAAAATATTTGAAAAAAAAAAAGTTTAAAGAAAAATGCTGTAATTACTCAGTATTAAGAACTAAAGTTAAAAAGCTTTCGGTTGAATGATCTATACTTATTGATAAACTTAATTATATTAATTGATTCGGAGTTGAAGAATATGTAAAATTTCTGAATTTAATGTTGGTTTGTTATCGGAGTTTATTACTGATTCATACTGCCTCGTAGTGGAAATTTCACAAACACTTGCATATAGATTGATGCGTGATTCCAAGAAAAATTGACTACAGCTGTGTTCAGTTCAATAGAATTCATAAGCAAAAGGTGTAAATATACAAATTTATAACAGTGCATTGCATTATGATACAGCTTGTGCTGAAAAACATCACCAATTAACCGTATATGTTTAAATAATAAAACCAAATCCGATTCGTCTCACAATAACAATATTTATAATCACTATCACTATTATTATTTGAAATCCGGGATATATTTCGATGCTTTCATTAGATTTAAACAAATAAAATGCTTATTACGGTAATTATTTGTGAAAATGTTTAATAAACACCAAATACTGTAGGCACAATTAAAGTATTCCTAATCTAGAGGGCGTTACCACGATTCGCTTTTTTTTTTCGCTACAGTTTATGAATTATCGAGTAGTAATAGTACCGATGATAAGTAATAAACTGACGCAATAAACCATTAACTAACTGGAATAAAATAGCGGGAAATAAATCAGCTATTTCTGATGCCAAAGTAATAACTGTTAAGTGAAACACTTTGATAAGTAGAGAATAATTCACGCAGTAAAGTCTTTTAATGATCCTGTATATTCATCTAAGAAAAAGGTTCGCTCTGACTTTAGTCAACATGCATGCGAGGGATAAAAACATTTTTACGTCATGAAAACGAAGGAAAAATATTGCAGTGTTCATTCAGTAATAAGAAATACAATTGTTAAGACGATATTTAAATAATTTAAAATTTAATATATAAATTTATTTATATATTAAATTTTATTCTATATGGAGATGAAGTTTAGGGGAGCATTGCAAAAGTGGCTAAATCAGCTCATCAAATCACTTGGTTGCTGAAGAATACTTTGATGAGCAGAGACAAGCAAGTTATTGTACCTCTGTACTGAGCCTTGATAAGACCTCATCTCGACTACTGTGTCCAGATTTGGTCACCTTGGTTTCTTCTTGATGTGGAGGAGGTGGAGAGGATCCAGAGGCGAGTGACCAAGATGATAGCAGGTCTATGGAAAGAACCTTATGAGAACAGGTTGAAGGTTTGTGGGTTGCAGAAATTAGTTGATAGGCGGAAAAGTGAACATATGATTGAGACATTCAAATTGCTGAAGGGTTTCTATAGGATTAATTCAGAGGATATTTTTGAGATCAGGACTGGTGGTTAGTAAGGGTGCTAGAGCTGGGTTCTCTACTTTTAGAGTGGTAAATGAGTGGAATAAGCTGCCAGAGTCTGTTGTGGGTGCTATGACAGTGAATGAGTTCAAGGCGAGTTGTGATAGATACTGTGAGAATGTCGAATAGTTGTGTGGGCATGATGTTTAGGGCCTCCCTCGATGAGTCTAAGGACTCCTTGGAGTTGCCTAGTAATAATAATAATAATAAATCTAATTCAATGCTTGTTACAAGAGATGTTTGAAACGATATTTAATTATAAATAATTTTACAGCCTTCTACGCTCAGTGCTCGATGGACAGAAAGGTCTATGTTTAAATCCCTTTTAGGATGCGAAGAACATTTATCAGATCTTTTTGACTGAAACTGAGTTAGTCGATCTCACGTGAATGTGACAGGGATGTTCCTACCATGTTTTATCCCAATTAAAATATTATGAATATTTTAATTGGGATGAAAAACTAGATATTCTGTTATTTCATCTCACTTTTCCAGAATTAACAAACATAAAATATTGGCCTCGAAGTCTCAGTTGTTGCGATCATAATTCACAACCATAGTCACTGTTAATGTCACCTATCGAGTACTGTTATTCAGGTATGCTGTTCGTGAATTGATCGGGTTGGTTAGAGATTCTCCATTTAAGTAACTGTAATGTGATGCTATTTAAAGTGATCTTAATATCGTTTTTACAAATAGAGGAGAAGCCGAATTATTGACGACATCACTCGAATTTTCTTGCACTTGGCTGCATCCCGCACATCTTATACACAGGCAGCAAATCACCTTCGTCATATCCCTGGGAATGAACCACCTGGAATGTCAAAATGATATTCATTGAGTAAGCTTTTTTTCCTATCAAGGGAAAAAGCAGTAAACGTTGAGCCAACAGATAAACCATGAACGTACAACAAATGATTTGGGTTCTTAAAGAAATATTTAGAACTAAAGTACTAAAATTCGTGACTGGAACCATTTTAAGAGATGAAAAATAGTTTATAGAATGCAGACCTCTTCGTTTCATTCTAATTCCCTTGAAATATCGACGAAATTGGATGTAATTTTTTGCAGCGAAAGAAATCAATATATTTGACCCAAAGGGAGATGTTCAAGTATTAACATCTCAGGAAAGAGATGCTCATTCTCAAGAATTACAGTCGAATCTCGAAATAGTTATTAAAAGTATTAAAGGCAACAGTAAATATGAGTGCTTTTTGTAGCATTCTACCGAGTGCTACAAGAAGGAGAATGATGAAGACATACTTTGGTAAACTAATCGTATAAAGTAAACACAAAGGAGACTTTTGTGACATTAAACTGAGGGGATGCGAGGAGAAACGGACATCCTTGAAAGTCAGCAAATGTGGACGGCAAGAGTAAAGAAAGATTGCACTTTTTTTCATCTTATTTACTTAATCACTTTCTTTCATTTCATGCAGAACTTCGGCCTTCGATAGCTGTCTATCGTACATGTTTACCTCATTCATTCAAACACTTTCTACGGTATTTTTAGTAGTGCGATATTTAATAATTTATAATATTTCATTATCTTGCTTTCTACTGAATATTTGTTTTTTTACGTTTACTCTCTTCAATGTTTTTAATTATTTACTTAATATATATATATATATATATATATATATATATATATATATATATATATATATATATATATATATATATAATATATATATCTGTTGGTATGTGTGGGCTTTCTATATATCGATATTTTTAGTTTAACAGAAGAGTTTGACATCAAGAAAAGGCAAGGAATTATCCGTTTCAAGCTCAGCAGTAAACTTAATACTTTGATGTCGGCTATTGAGATGTTCGAGGAAAACCATAAGGGATTCATGTCCATGGCTCCAAACAATGAAGACATCATCCACAAAACGTTTCCAAACTTTAGGTGTTAAAATAAAGGAAGAGATAGTCTTGGTTTCAAAATCCTCTAAATAAATATTTGCGAGTACAGGGGATAAAGGATTACCCATAGCCAGTCCATTTTGTTTGTATATATTATCTTGAAATTTGAAGTAACCGGACCTGATGAAATGTGTAAGCAAGGCTAACATTTTTTGGCTAACTTGTCCTTGAGTAATGTTAGGACTTCATCTGTAGGGACATTAGTGAACAAAGAAGTTTTGTCCAAGCTGGCCATGATCTCATTTTCATCAACTGTAATATCCTTGATGTATGTAACAAATTCTGCAGTGTTCTTGATAAAGAATGGTGACTTCCCTGAAAAACTTTTGAGGTATTTGGCAAGATATTTTGAAAGTTTGTATGTAGGAGAATCGATACCTTCTACAATTGGGCGTAATGGGCTGTTCTCTTTATGGATTTTAGGAACACCATATATGCGAGGAATTAACGAATGGAGAGAGCGTAGAGATAAACGGACGTTTCGGGATAATTCAGTTGTTGTTTTTAATAAGTTGTTTGTACGATTTTGAAGTTCACGAGTTGGATCTCTCTCAAGTATTGAGTAGGTATCATTATGTAATAATTCAACCATTTTATTATGGTAATCTTCAGCGTTCAGGATGACTGTTGCATTTCCTTTATCCGCAGGGAGGATGATTATATCTCTGTTGTTTTTTAAACTTTTAATAGCTTTGCGTTTAGTTGAAGTAATGTTGTCTGCAGGTGGTTTTGCGTTATTGATAATAAAGATGGATTCAATACGTAGAAGGTTTGCATCTTGTGGAGAAAGAAAAGAAGCAGCTTTTTCTATTTTTGTAAGTAGTGTCTCCTTTGGTATTAATTTTGGGGAAGGAATAAAGTTTAGACCTTTACTAAGGATGCTTTGTTCTACATCTGAAAGTATATAGGAGGATTTGTTGATAACGACTTTGTCAATATTGATGTGTGGTTTTGAGTTCCTCTTATTTTGTAATCTCTTTAATGTTTCAAATTTACTTATAAGATTTACTTTGTTATCATATGTATTCTGGCTGCTTGAGATTCACAGTATGTATTAAAGATATGCCAACTTTCGTTATCTAGAGATTCTTCCAGTTTTTCAGCTATGGTTCTTTTTTTATTGAAAAGAAAAGCGAGAGTGCGTTTAGTATCCGATATTCTTTCAGTGGGAGCCTTATGGTAACTTTTTCTGGTAAAATACTTATAAGCTCTGTGTTATTAAAATCTAAGATATTTCTAGCCTGGTTCTTACTGATGAGACCTCAATAAAGGTCGAAACCGGTCTGGGTAGTGGCCCCTTGCCTTTAATACATAGCATCATGCATCTCCTCAAGGAGATGGGCTCTGCATTAAGGGTAAATATTAAGAATAGTGATCAGAGCTTATTCTACTTTTACCATGAGTTGCCTAGACTTGCACTACTTTGAGGGTCAGCTAGACTCGCAATACGTGCAGGCGCAAACTTGACTTATTTGTAAATCTGTAAGTTGTTCCAACGACCTCGTCATCATCACTGACTGAAGAAATTTCTATGTGAGCGAAGGCAGGCTGTACTTCATCCTCCCAGTCGATCGTTTTTTTATTATCTTATTTTTATCACTCCACCGTATATTTATAACTTTTAAAGTGATTTCCTTTCGTGTTCTTATATCCTAAGTCCATAATACACCCTCTGTCCAAAACGAAACCGAACGTTCCGAAAATAGAAGAAACTAGTATAGCGATCTGTTGTATCTTTTTGTATGTTTTCGAAAGCGGCCACCTTCCTTAGTGTTGTGTCGACGGTTCATCACATTTCTTTCGGCTTCTAATTAAAGTTTAACACAAAAGCCAACCGCAGCTCTCTGATTGAAACTCACTTTCCGACAAACTTCGTAAAAAGTATACCGAAACGCATCAAATGCTTCAAAAAGCATACGGTGATGAATGCTTATCCCGTACGCAAGTTTACGAGTGGTTTAAGCGATATCAAAGTGGCCGTGAGACGTTTGAGGACGACGAAAAGCAGGGCCGACCAAAAACTGGACTGAGCGAAGTTAACATCGAAAAAAACGTGCGTGATTTCATCAAAGAAAACCCGAAATCGTCCGTGAGATTGACTGAAGATGACGGATTTCAAAATCAACTGCGCACAACATTTTGACCGAGAGCTTGGGCCTTCGTAAATTGAATTCGCGATTTGTTTCCCACAAGTTGACCGACGACCAAAAAATGTATCGAATTGAACACTGCAAGGACCTCATTAAAACCGCTCGTAAGGACTCAGACGTCCTTTAAACGATCGTAACTGGTGACGAAACGTAGTGTTTTTAGTATGAGCCCGAAACAAAGCGCCAGAGTGCTGAGTGGATACCACAAGAAGAGGAACATCCGAAAAAAAGTCGCTTGGAGAAGTCAAAAGTAAAGACAATGCTAATTTGTTTCTACGATTCCAAAAGCTTTATCCACATCGAATTCGTTCCGCCTGGCCAAACGATCGATGGCGAATTTTATCTCGAAGTTTTGAAGCGATTGATAGTGAGAAATCTTCGCGTACGGCATGAATATCGTGACGACCGACCGTTCGTCAAAACCCACTGTCACTCTTGGCACTATAAGTCGGCTTCTAATTAAACAAATATCATAAACAGTTGACACAACACTAATGAAGGTTGTCTCTTTCGACAACAAAAAGATACAGGTGGCGCCACTCGTTTCTTCTATTTTCGAAAAGTTCAGGTTCGTTTTGGACAGAGGGTGTAAAGTTTCCTTATAAATGTAATTTCTATTAAGTTCCTTTTCCTCTTTTTATCAAAAGTTGCTTTATCTCACCTTAAATTTAAAGCATATTTAAATTTGAATTTATATAAAGTTTTGAACTTTTCCTTCCAATGAGGTCAGTTTCAATGCATATTTGAAAATGTACAAATCATATCCAGAGGGAGTTCGATTAGGCTTAATCTGGTATTTCATTTTCATTCAATATCCTAGGGTTCACAGATTACATATATTTGTGATATTAGTATAAAGTGTACTTCTTATTCATGTCCTTCTGATTTGAATATTGCAATTATGCTTCATTGTCACTCTTTGTAGTCAAACCCGCAGCCTTTTTTAGCTGGAGAGCGGATATGCTAACCACTCAGCCAGCCAGGCTGGCATCTAACGATGCCAGATGTTGGTGAATATCTAACGATATTCACAAACAACCATGCTACAATTAGATTCAAACCCATAGTCTGTAAGTTAGAGAATTGAGACGCTATCCATTTTGCCAACCAGGCCAGTTGTTGTTTAGATAATATCAGCGCATGTCGCAATTCTCTTATATGAGCTAGGTCTTCAGTAACTTGAAAATGTATTAGAAGCCATAACCGAGGCATAATGTACATTCATATGCCAACTGTATTCAGTAGTAAGTGCATATTGTATAACAGTGCTATTAAACTGTCTACTAGTACAACAGGATTCGCATGGAGAAGCAGAACCAAAAATTATATAATAGTTTGTGCTGTATAATAGAGATGTAATAGAATGGACGATGCCTTAATAAATATATTTTTATTCTGTTGTCAGGAACTGAATTTGCAAGTGTGACGCCTTTTCTGGTTGCTATGTGGGATAAAAAAAAAGAATGGTAACAAAAACAAAACTTTCGAAGAGTACAAGATGAGCGTAGCCATATTTTTATCCAAATAGTTGAATCAGCTGAATTTTTTTAAAAAAGAAAAAAAGCTTTTCACTGCCTACATACATTCTGAATCCAATGTTGCTGTCCTACTGGGAATTCCTTTTAAAAGCCTCCAAATTAAATCATAAGCCACACTGCTTTTACTAAGTACATTTCACCGCTCACGCTTTGTTCTATTCTCCAAATACATCTTACTCAATAACTGAAGTTTTTACAATGTTAAAACAATCCCCTGATCCCCCCACCCCTCGTTTTATTAATATCAGTTGATATTCAAATCTCAACCAACAACACTATTACTTTCTCTTGGAATGTCTGGATCACGTTTAGTTCATTTGCATTTAGTGACTTCTGCGACTGTGTCAGAATTCCATATTTAGGTTAATTATTATGGGATTAACGATTGCTTCTCTATTGCTTTGCTAGTCGCGGTTCAATTATCTTTAATACGTACAGACTCCGAGAGATTATAAGTAATCCTCCGATAACTAGTGGTATTAACTCTTTAATTAATAGCACTATAGAAACAGCAATTACATCAACATTAATCTTTTAAGACTATGCTTCCGCCAAACACTTTTGCTTCTTTTAATGATCTGAAGCAGCAGATAGTTACGCTCTAATAGTAATTCACTTCTTCCAAGCAAAGTTCTATTTCTAATCACTTTTGTCAGTGATATTCTTCAAGAAAAGTGTAGATGCGCACCATTGGTTAACATTAACCAATATTAGAATATCTCTAGAGTTTTCAACTCTTGCGACGTATATTGAAACAAACCTCCTCGCAAAGAAGATATTGTTAGGAATTTCGGTAATTTTGTATACGTTCTCAGTGGACTAATTATTTTGAAAAAAAAAATCTCAAGTTTTATCTTGTCAAATGTAAGCTAGTACCGTATTTTTCGCCTTATACGACGCGCCGTTGTATTGATCGCATCACATTTTTCGTATCGAATTTTTTGAAAAAATAAAAAAAAAATCTTCGCGGCATAAGACGCACGAATTATGCATCACATTTTTCATGTATTTATAGATTTAAAAATTGTTAATGTGAATATTAAAGTTCACAAATGTCCCATTTTTCGCATTTATAATGAATCCGTGAAACTCGATAATTTCAATTTCGAATGTATTTTTGTGATATTTTCGTTTTTGCATGCATGCATACATCATTTCTTTTCATAAATCTAAAGCACAATAATCCTGCAAAATCGATGATATTTCTCTCTTCTGCCAAATAATTCTGAATAATTACTTTTGTAGACACGCAGAAACCCGATCCTCTTTGGATCCATTATCCAAGTTTCTAATTCATTTTCAATTTCTGGTCATTTTACTGGTTTTCTGCAGAGATTGTGTTTTTTTAGAATTTACTTCTATTAATCGCTGCTCTTGTTCCCTCCAAGTTGGTACATTTTTTTTCTGTAGGCGGAGACCTAAAGTGCCGCTCTGTCGCCCAATTGCAGTCCTTTTTGGCGTACTCATCACGCTACGTTTAAAAGCAATCGTATAATCCATGAGTAATAAAACAAATTAAATATAATAATGCATTGATTACTAGTTTAAATTTAGGTACAACAAACTGCGTCTTATAAGGCTAAAAATACGTTAGTTTAGTTCAGGGGGAAAAACATGGCGGTATCAAGTATAGAAAAATCACACTCTTGATACCGCCATGTTTTGCATGTTTTCTTCATCTGGCTGTCAGAAAACACCATGTTCTATTTTGCACCCAAATTTTTGATTTCCATCATTCTGCTTAGTAAGACTGAAAAGCGAAATTGTTTTGCTCCTGTAAACGTACTTCTACCGTATAGTTCTCATGCAATCCAAGTATTGTATTGTGTAGATCAGGGGTCGCCAAACTTCTTTGACCATCGACCCCTTCAAGAGTTTCTTGACTTTTTATCGACCCCTTCTATTTTACTATTACGTAATTATAATAGGACAAGCACAAAAAACGCTTATGTGAATTTTAGGTTGTTTATTTTATAGCTGTTACAGTGTTTATTGTATGTATAATATAGTATATATTATTATACTGGCTTAACGTCAAAGGGATACGTTTTGATTTTTGACTTCCTTCTTAACATTACATATTTGATAGGAGGGATAAATAACATATAAAATATAAAATTTAATTTAGATAACAAAATAACAATAATGCAATCTTCCTTATATATACGAAAATAAGATTTTTATTGACTTAGTATACAATTTACTAACGTTGTCAATGTGAAGGGTGTGCTTCGTTGCCGGGCGGGAACCACCGACATCCGTTTATTGGTAAATACGTCCTTTTGGCCTACTTGATTGGCTTCCGTAACTATTTTCATGACCTTCCTCCATCTTACTGGTCCTATTCATGTCACTGTTCCTACGATACACTCTTAATTGCGTTGTCATTTAGGATGGAGGTAATCTAAGTTAACCGAATTAAATATTACCCGTAGATTGATGTCTTATATTTTTCTATCGACCCCTGAGCCCGAATCGACCCCTAACAATGTTATATCGACCCCTGGGGGTCGATATCGACCACTTTGGCGACGACTGGTGTAGATGAATATCAATCTCCAACGAAATCCAAATATGTGAACGAGAAATTTTACCTCAATCCACAACCCGGTTGTTTTTTTTTATTACAACATGAAAATATCAAAAAAAGTTGATTTTGTTCTCTATAAAAAATAACGTAATTATCTTTGTTAAATGGGAAATATTTTATTAACATGCTTCAAACTTACTTGACATTCTATTGTTGAGAATCAGTAATTTGAAATTTTGCTACAGATTCTGTTTTTATTAATAATAATTTTATTGGTCTTCAAGAATAGTTAGAAATACTACTAATAATAATAATAATCGGATTACATATAATAATAACAATAATATTAATTACAAATACACATTTAGAAATGTGAAGTAACAACACATAATATTGCGGAACATATAATAACATGATAAGCAGGACAGCATATTATGATGTGGAATAATATTTGTAATGATAACATAGTTGCATTAATAGCAAAGATATTTTTGTTAACAGCAAAGAATAGGGTTATAAAATGTGTATAGTACCTGAGGCAAATAAGGCCCACCTTATTTGAAATTTGAATAAGGTAGACAATTCCTCAGATTAATTGAAACAACAGTGTTCATATTAAAGTTTGTATTATCACTAATTAAAGAAAAACACAAATAAGAATAATTCTTGCAGTAATTTATATTTTAACTGTCTTTAAAAAACACCTTGAGTGGACCTTATTAAACCATAGTAGTGTTAATAAAGCCCTTGACCAAAATTAAATATTTAAAAAATAATATAACAATTATTTTTAATTATTATTAATTTTAATCATAATTATTAGCCTAAGAACAGTCATAAGGGCATACAAATACTTCTTTGGTGAGACCAACACACTCTTCGTGGTACCATTTAAGACACCGTGTGCATTGCCTCATATCAGCAACCTTTTCTTCTCTGCATCCATGGCAATACCACCCCTCTTTTGACACTCTTTGTTCCTTTATTTTTATTTTTATTTTTATTTTTTGGTTCTTCCTGTTTTTTAGTTGCAGCCTTCTCTTTTTAATTTCATTTTCTTTGAAAAGATCTTTGGTCACTCTCTGGCCCTTATAATTTAACACTTTTTTCTTCGTGGTGTTGCCTTTACAACTGCATAATTCGGCGTTGGCATTAACTCCTGAAACGATGACTTCAAAGAGTTCTTTATTTATAGAATTGCTAATGGAATCTCATCGTCGGAGTTATCTGAATCAAAAGATGGAGGATTAGGACATATTCTTACAGCTCAAGCAGGATTCAAAAATTGAGCTTTACGTTTATAAATTGTTGGGTTTCTATTTAAAAATAACTTCAACTAATCTTTTCCTGAGAGGCCACTTTCTTTATTGAAGTTATTCCTAATTTCATTTTGTTCGCAAAATATAAAAGTTTGCCTGCGTATAGATTTTGAAGTTAAAGGGACGCCAATTGAAGCAAATTTTACTATTCTTTCTACAAAGTTATTCTCTTGTTTTTTTTGTTAGCACGGTATTTCTTCCTAATCTTTTCGTCGTCTTCTCTGTCTTTAAATGGTTTCTCAATGTTCTTCTAGGTAATCCATAGCGTTCTGATGCCACGTTGTGATAGTTGTCCTCTTTGCACAGCTTTCATAGCTGCTTCTAGTCTTTCATTAGTCCAAAGACGCCGTTTCTTGTTAACTTCTGACATTTTCTGAGGCCTTTAGCAATAAAATAAGTAACTATTATGAGCAATCACCAAAAAATAAAATCACAAATTATAGCAGTTTAATAAAGCCCATCAACAAATTTACTGGGCCTTATTAACCTCCGCGAACTAGATTAGATCACATCTATTTTCACGTAAAATATGAATTCAAATCAATTAAAACATTTTTATCATAAAACTGAACGTTGAAAGAACAATTTAAATATAAAAACAATGCGAAAATAACAATATTTTTAATTAAAACTTACGAACTATTGCGGCGTAATATTATTAAAGGGGAAGACACAACCACCTCCCACAAAGGTCTAGGTCAAACTGACACAGTACAGTCGCTAGACAATATGGCGCCACTGATTTGCCATGGTATTGCTTCCTCGTGAACTTACCGTAAATATGATTTTTTTTTTAAACGGACCTTATTAGACCCTGGGCCCCATCTACCTCAGGTACCTTAGTTTTTTTTTTCGTGCTTCAAATCTTTGAGGTCCTTTAAAACTGATAATAAGATATAGCATACTTGTCCGTAGCAGAGAAGTGTCATTTAATTATACCGTGATATGATGGTAACTATTGGAAAAGATGCAGAAGTGCTAGTGTAACGAAGCTAACTAAAGAATAAAAAAACTGTCCTATGTCCTGTTTTGGCTGCATTCTACAAACACTTAGTCGAACTGTTTCCAACATATCAAACTTTATTATTATTATAGATCTTCTATATCCCAGATATGCTAAATAAATTACCTTTTGAGTAGAGGAACCTTACAAACTAGAATAGCCTTAAGGACATACTATGAACAAGAAATACGCACTCTACACACCTTACACGCAGAAACGCAGAACGTTGCTGATTTGTTGGGTGAAGCATAAATGCTTTTTATATTCCCCTTTGTCTGAGGGGGAGTTCTTTGAGTGGAGAGTTATTGAGCGTTAAGCTCTCCCAGAAAGGACAGGTAGATTAGCTGTGGTCAGCTTAGCATAAAATTGACTTGGGTCTTTTGTATTTGTAGAATTCTGTTTCATTGTAGTCTGAAGCTTACTTGATCAGCGGGTTTGGATGATTGTCTTGGTGAAGAACTTTGCTGCTAGATCATGGAGGAGGGATGCAATGTAGGGAATGTTGACTTCTCTGTGAATCTGGGAGTTTCTGATAAACCATGGGGCATCCAGAATCATTCTCAGGCACTTATTTTGCATCCTCGGCAGTTTTTGAATATTTGTGTTCGAGGTGTGGCTCCATGCAGGAGATGCGTAAGTGATGACTGGACGTATTACCATCTCGTATATGAGTATTTTGTTCCGGGTATCCAGTTTACTTCTTCTGTTGATCATGGAGTAGAGCTGGGCGATTGCTTTGGGTGTCTTCGAGCTTATGTGTTTTATATGATTAGTGAATTGGAGTTTTTTGTTAAGCATGACACCGAGGTATTTGACTTCACTCTGCCATGGAATCTTGATTCCTAGGATGTATGTCTTCCTTGATCTGAAACTTCTTTTTCGTGAACAGGATGACTGAACTCTTCACTGGGTTTGTTTAGATCCTCCAGTCTATCAGCCATTTCTCCAATATATGAATACTGTTTTTGAGTCTTTTGATAGTTAGTTTGGGACTGAGAGATCTTGCTAATAAAGCGGAATCATCCGCATATAATGCTGTGATTGTTGATCTTGGATTTTGTGGGATATCAGCTATGTAGATAGAAAACAGCAGGGGAGCAAGAAGAGAACCCTGTGGCACACCTGCTATGATCTTGCGTCTGGGTGATACGGTTTCATTTATTTTTACTTGCATGAATCTGTCTTTAAGGTAACTATCTATGATTTTTATTAGATTAGTTGGCATGTTAAATTTGATGAATTTGTAGAGCAGACCCTGGTGCCACAATCAATGTCAAAAGCCTTCGCAGCGTCTATAAAGACCGCAGCAGTGTGAAGGTTCCAGTTGAAACCTGTGGTGATAAATTCAGCCAGTCGGTGTGTCTGATGTGTGGTGCTATGTTTTTTTCTGAATCCGAACTGCTCATTAGGGATAATACCTAGTTTATCTATTGCTGATTAAAGCCTTGTAAGGATGACTTTTTCTGCAACCTTACCTAGGCTGGACAGTACTCTGATAGGTCTGTAGCTTTCGGGGAGTTGTGGGTTTTTCCCAATCTTTTTGATTGGTGTGATGTCAGCTGTTTTCCATGCTAAGGGAAAATATTTGAATCTGAGGATAGCATTGATAATACTGACTAGGTGCACAATGTCTTTTCTGGGGAGTAGTTTGATTGTTCTGTTTGTGATTCCGTCTGGACCTGGAGCCTTGTTGTTATTCAAGTGGGTTATGATATTTATAACTTCTGCTGGAGAGGTGGGTGTGATGGGTACTGCCCTCTCCTTTTGTTCTATTGTGACCTGCCTGACTCTGCGGTGAATCTTGTAGATTAGATTGATGTTTAAATTCTCGTAATTTGGGTTACACTGAGTTTCCAAATTGTCAACCAAAGCTTCTGCTTTTTCTTGGTCAGTGCGAGCTGCTCCTTTCTTGGTCTGAATTGGGGGTATGAGTTGCCTTTTAGTGCGGAGGGTTTTCAAGAGTTTCCAGATGGAGTTATCATCTGGGTTCAGATTGTTCAGTTTGGTTTCCCAATCTTGATTTCGATGTTTTTGTAGAGTTTCCCGGACATGTCTATTTAAATTATTCAGAGAGTTGTTTTATCTTGTGGGGCTTTTTTGTTATGGTATCTCTTTCCGGCTCTGTTTTTCAGCCTGATCAGGTTCATAATTTCCTCAGGGATCCAACCACTGGAATGAGAAACTATGGTTTGTGTGACTGAAGTTAGAGCTTTTTTAATTTGGTAAGTGAGGTTGTTGACAGCTATATCTATCTCCTCTTTATTACGGATAATGGGTGCTTGGCCATTGTGGTCCGAGAGAGTTTTGGAGAGCTTTTCCCATGATATAAAGGAGTGTGGAGGAGATGTTCTTGTGTACCGAGCTTGAACAGAATGGGGTTGTGATCAGATGATAATTCCTTTAGCGTTTCCGTTTGGTATTGGTATCTAATGTTTCTGAGGATTGCGATGTCCAGTACGTCTGAGCTTCCATTTGGACTGTGATGAGTGGGCTCTGTGGGTCCGGCTATAACAATAGAATTTTGCGTTGAGTAATGGTTTAGGGCGAGGCCTTTGTCATTGATTGTGGAGCTATACCAATCTGTATGCTTGGAATACAGCTTGGTATAGTATGAACTTCAACGCCTGTTATCTCTAGGTTCATGGTTTGTGGGTTGGTCAGTACATTGTGGTTTATGTAGTTTTTAATGAAGATGGCTGTGCCTCCTCCATTGGCAGTGAGTCTGTCTGTTTTGTACATTGCGTAGTTCTGTAATTTAGGGTTATTAGCTGGCCTGAGATGTGGTTCATTAACTAGAATGATATCAGGAGTGTATCTGTGAGTGAACTCTTGTAGTTCAAGGATTTTGTTGTTCAATCCATTTGCATTCCATGCAGTTATGGTAAGGGAATTAGGTTTATATTTCCTATTGTTCATGATTGAGGGCTGTCAAAATGGAATGGGTAACTTGAAGGAATTTCTTCGTATAGGATGGTGTAGGATTTGTTTTGCTGAATTCCTGAAGCATGGTAGCTAACGAGGCAATTAGAACTGATGTAAGGTTGGAGCTTGTAAATTCGTTGGAGGAATTTACAAGTTTTGGTCCTGTTTTCACGTTGATTTCCTTTCTGAGATGTCAAGGTGGAGGTTATTTGAACTGGATGGCGATCTTCATAGTTGTCCAGGGTGTCACTGCTGGGTGATGGATGAGCTGTTAAATTTTCTTCATATTCTTCAGGATCTTCCTGCTGTGCATCTAAATTTAGCAGGTCGGAACCACTCAACTTCTCAGAATGAGATTTAATTAACTTAGATTCATTTGAAAAGCCTCTAAAATCATTTGCATAATATGGAAGAATGTGCTTCCTAACGGCTTACATATTACTAGCAGTAATTTCATTCGACTTTGCGACTTTATAACCAGGCTGAGATTTCTCTGATTTGGTCATAAAAATCTTGGAAGGCATTCGTTTCCAAAAAAGGCCGGTTTTTTCGTCATTAAATATTTGTGGGTCACAATAATCCCCTTCTTCCACAAGTTTCTTCAAAATCTCTGGATAATTCGCAGCCACCTCCTTATCTGCACTTGCAGCTTCGCCTGTGATTAAAACATTATGTAGGCAATTTCTCTTTTTGAAACGCTCAAACCAACCAGCACTAACGTGGAATTCTTCTTTTCATCATTGATTGCCCTTTCTTTCAAGGTTGAAAAGAGACTTTATGCTTTTCATTTAATGAAGTCAGTGCTTAGCAGGATCCGTTTTTGGTTACAATCTTCAATCCATGTAAAAAGAAGTCTCTCTAATTCAATTATTATAATACTTTGATTTCGAGTGCATGCACGATGAACTTGAAGAAGCTAATCTTTCTCTTTATATTCTTTGCTTTGCTTTAAATTGCTCTTATAGTTGATTCATCCATTTTTGTGTTCTTGTCCTATCTTTGCTCTGGACTCGCCTTGTTCATTTTTCTTTATGATTTCAAGTTTTTCTTCCAATGAGATTACTTATTTGAATCATTTTCACACTTTTTTGCTCACTAATTCTTTTACTCGTGATTAAAGGTTAGGAAAATAATTTAAAATAAAAAGTTATGGAAAACAATTGCACGAGATATGATCAGCAAAATGCTATGTAATTAGCAGACGACATAAATTTGGTAAATTTGGAACATAGTGTGCATGGAAATAGTGTAGTATACTATCAAAAATAACTCTGTAAAATGTTTTAAATCGGTAACTAAATTATTTCATCGTGGTGAGTGCTTTTTTAAAATAGTTAGCCATAAAAAAATGTATACATTGAAAATTTTTAAAATCTGTAACATTTATTTTTACAATGTATGTAGGCGCACTAATCGAATTTGGGTATAGAAAAAAAAATGACGCACTAATCGAAAACGCATTAATCGAGGGATTGCTGTAACATGTTGGATTGTCACTTAAGACGATTATTGTATATATGTAAATATCTTTGAGATAAAAAAAATTATATTAGTTATTCATTATACAAAAAATTTCTATATAATCTAAATTGTTATATAATAAAAGAATATGTGTTGTAAATACAAAATATAGAGGCAAAAAAGTATTACTAAAAACTTTAATTGAAATCCAATGTAGAAAATTAACCATAGATGCTTAATAGATGATAGAATTAACCACTTGGTGCATAATTTTGGAAAAATTTATATATATAAAATTTTTAAAAAATTATATATCAATAAAATCTATTTATCATAACCCCAATAATGTTCTAAAATAAAAACTATAACAAATGTTACGTCTTTAATTGTAATGTCCAAATATTTAAAGAGACGGAGTAAACACGATAAGCACTGCGAACACTCGACTACTGGCGCAAACTGCATATAAACAACAGTGGAACTGCGGGACGGACAGTGCCGCATTACGCTAATAGCTCGCATCTCACGTGCATATGCTTGACGTGTATATGCTCGCGCGCGTAGCAATATGACACTGTGGTAAATACAGTGCTGTTAGCGTCCATCACCCTCCTAAGTGCTACAAGATGGATTTTTATTATTTTTTATGCAAAATAAGAGAATTGTATAGCAGTGTTAATGATAAAATTAAATATTACAAGCAAATATAAATTAAGAAAATATATTTATGTATCGAGAAAAATTGGAGGTGGTGCAGTTCCGCAGTGCCTATGCACGAGCCTCCCCTCTGTGTGTGTGTGTGTGTGTGTGTGTGTGTGTGTGTGTGTGTGTGTGTGTGTGTGTGTGTGTGTGTGTGTGTGTGTGTGTGTGTGTGTGTGTGTGTGTGTGTGTGTTTACTGATATTTTTACTTCACATTGTAGCAAAGGTTATGGAACAAGAACAACAAATTAAGCATAACAACACACTTTATTAAAAATAAGTTTTATTGTAAAAGTATATAAAAAATAAGTAAAATGTATAAGATAAATTTAATAAAGGTTTTATACAAACAAATATATTGAAAAGTTCTATAACATAATAATATAATACAGTGCTTATAGTATAAGATTATTAAATATATTAATTTATTATTAATATTAAATAATATTTTGTTAATTAAAAGAATTATTTATAATATATGAATTAGATTTTATACATATTTATAAATTTATATGTTACATATGAACTTTTAATTTATTTCGTTCGTACTATTATTATTTTATAACTGTTCTGTGCAGATCATATTTGCATTTATATTAACAGCAATAATAATAATAATAATGTGTCAACATTTTCAAAAATCAAAAGATGAAAATTATCTGTCGTGTGGCTCTTCAAATGCAAATATCAAGTTTCAATAATTTAATATTGTAACGAACAGAATACTAACAATTTGAATTTAAAAAATAACAAACTTGGATTATTTTCGTAGAATAGCAGCAACCATGCCATTTTATTTTTAAAACTGGTAGGGGGGGGTCTACATTTCGTCTTTCATTTTTAAATACATACAAGCTTGTCTGTGAAAAGTGTTACAAACACTGACGTTTCGAAACTGGCGCACTAGAAAATGATTCCAAATTCGTGGATGAAATTTTCGCACTGTGATTTGCATTTGCGTCACGTATACAGAAAACATAAAACTACTAAGGGGTGCTAATGAACGATGCGATTGCCGGAATCTTGACAAGGTGGTTAACACAATGAATAGCCAGATTTGCTGTGTTTGAGTAATGGAAGTTGTAATGAGCAACCTGTGTTAACGTCGCAAAGTTTAAACTGATATGTCCTTTGCGAGTTGATCAATAAATTGTAAATCAATAAAGGCCGTCTGACTTAGACACACTCTAAAGGAAACACCAGCAGTGTTATGTGTGTGCAAAGAGAAAGACATAAAGGGCATAACTGCCCAATCGGAAAGCAGTGAGGATATTGGAAAATTGGTTTCTGGTTTAGAGGAGATTGCTCTGCCTGATGGTGCCACTGTAAGCATGTGAGAATCACGCATTGAATCAAAAACAAATAACGCACAGCCGAAAGTGGATCACTGTCGACTAATAATAAAAGCCATACAAACTGTAGTTTTATGTGTTTCTTTTCTGTATGTAGCGAGATTGCAGTTAAAACATCTAGAGGTTTTCGCTGCGTCGTTTGAAATGCGAGTGGTGTTTTAAGTTATATAAAAGGACCCGAAGGATTTCCTCATTCTAGAAATCATAATCAAAACCATAATCATCTACAACCGACTATTGTAATAATATTATATTTTCCACGGCAAGTTTCTTTTAATAACGTCTGTAATGAAAACAATCTTTCTCAAATAAACGATATCCTATCTGCTCTTGTTTATTGGAAGAAATAAATGGGTAGAGAAGACAGTTGAAAAAAAGCGAAAGGTGAACGAATAAAGAAAGAGTTGATAAACAGAAACATGTAACAGCTCTACGGTGGACGTAATATTCGCTTTATATAACCGATATTTCAGAAGAAATTGCTTTCTTAAAAGAGGTCAGCGTGAACTCCTTTCCGGTTTATATTGTGTCCGAGGATCATTCCCTGCAGATATTCAATTTCTCATGAAAACGAACATTCTTTGTAAAAGTGCTCCCCTCTGAAACAGGCATTCACTAGTGTAGCGTTCTTTCTACTATTTCTTCAATATATCCACTTTCATGTGCACAGTGGGTATGATTCGCCTTTCAGCGTAAAACAGAATGCCGTATGTCCGAATACGGGGTCGATACATGTTGCTGCTTCTCCCAGACTATTTTCGTGCAGACTTCATTCTCGGTTACTTAGATGAAATGTTCGTTCTCGCACGCATATTTTCTTTTCTTGACATCAATTTTCATTGTTCTTTTGCTCAGTGGTTGATAAGGTTGAAGGAAATTAACGCGCTGTCTGGGAGTCTTCCAGATCCCAATTATATTGTGCACAAATGTTTAGAACATCTGCGTAAGTTGTCAAGAATTGCCTGTGAGACTTTCGTTTCGAGTCGCATCTGCTCATGGTACCTTATGGAACTCGAGCAGCTGTAGCTGTGGAAGCTCTGAGCACAGTGCTGTGTTTCAGTTTGGATAACTATGGACAACAAGTACTTCTCCTTCGTTTCTTTCTCTTACGATTATCTAAGATCGGCTTTCTAATATCCAAACAAGAATATTTTTTTAAATATATCGAACGCAGTCAGAAGTCTGCGGTCTGAGACTAGCTAATAACTGAGCGAAAGAAGTGCAGAATCGGAAATATAAGACCCCTGCATAATAGATTGGTCCCTTGGCCAACTGGTAATGCAAAGAAGAACTCATAGTATTATTTTTATGCGATCCCCACCCATGAAAGAATGCAAACTTCTAGTAAATTAGTATCGTCAATGAGCTAAGGATTTTTTTTCTATTCTTATTAATTTTTATGGTTTTTGTTATTTTAATTTATTTTTACATCATCGGGAAATCTTGCTCTAAAAACCAAATGTGGAACTTTGTTAATTTCTATAAATTTTTATGTAGGAAGACTAATTACATAACAACTTTCAGAAATCCAATTGATTTCATGTTGTTTTTCTTAACAGTCATTTTAAATGGATAAATTTGACATTTGTTTTTAAGAGAAATTTCAAAATATTATTGTTATTATGAATTTGTACTTTTTTAAATAAATTCTTTATACTGTGATTCACGGCGGGATTTTATTCGAATTTTTATAAATATAAATACGAAGTAATGTTTTATAATGAGTCTTTTATTTGTAGTATGAATTGCAGAATAATGTAATTATGTTTTCAATTTCTAAACTTATTTATGCATTTTTATTTTTAATTTTTTTATTTTTAACGCAGATCTATTTTTGTCACAAATTGTAGCGATAGATGGCAGTCTATCGCGTTATATCACATGAACTTCAAGATAAATAGCAGACAGGAAAAATATTATCTATTGTTTATACTAGACAGAGAGAAACTAGAAAATATTATCCCTGAATATGAATAACGGAGAATAATAAGACGTTAGTTATTTTTAAATTTGAAACTAGAGAAAATGAGAACAAAAATATGGAAAGAAAATATTTTTCCTTCGTGAATTTTTATTTTTATTTTATTTTATTTATTTATTTTTAAATTGTGCACAGTTTTTCTCCTGTTATCAATTTCAACTTTTTAACTGTTCCGTCTAATACGCATGCTATTTTATTCTGATTATCTAAAAGTATAAAGGATTTGAAATTATATTATACTTTCTTCCAATTACACTGCGAAAACATCTCAAGCGACTTTTGATGCAAAATCATATTCTTATCACCATACTCACATAATCAACACTTCAATATCATTCTGGAATACTAACTCAATTTCTTAAAGCTTCTGAATAAAATTAGCCTTCTCAAACTTAATTCTTAAATACACTGGTGTCAGTTTGTATAACTGACGATTTGGAGTAAAAAATGGGTACACATTCAAAGTTTCGAATCGCGCGCAAAGGGGGGTCTGTTAGTACTCAATAGGATAAAAGGCAAAAAGTTGCGCTAAGCGAATTGTGTTTGAATTAAGCTCTTTTGGCGAAAGAATAAAATTGCCAACTTGGATGTCTTGTAATATCTCAAAGACATGACTAGATGCTTTTAAGTGGGGAAAAATGATTGGAAAGTTTGAAGAAGGCCGCAGAATTACTGATATTGCCAGAGCGTTTGTAATCTCACATAGCGATATATCCAAGCCGTTCTGAGCGTTCCAACCAATGGAATATGTTCCAGATGTTCGCTAAGAGGTCGCCCTCGCTCTATCACGGAGCATGAAGGCAGATTTCTGGTTATAACAACAAACCACTACGACAGGTCTCGCCAAACTGTGGCAAGACGTCTGAGAGAAGTAGGCTTACACACCCGAAGGCCTGTAGTCTGTATCTCTTTACCCAGAGCTCAATGTAGAGCACCATAAAACAAGACACGAATGTGCTAATGTACTCTTTACAGATGATTTTAGTCTTTCCTCCAATTCTAGACGAGACTTGATCTGACGTGAAGGTGACGCTGCCTACCATCTCGAAAATGTTCTTGAAATGGATAGATACGACGGTGTGGGGAGGTATTATGCTTAATGGATGCACCGAGCTACAAGTACTGGAAAAAGAGACTATGACTGGCGAACGATATTGCAACGAAGTTCTTCAACGTCATGTTCGATTGTTCCATAATACTATAGTCAAAGAATTCGTTTTTGTGGATGACAATGACACACCACATCGTACACGAGCAGTGGAGATACTTCTGGAGACCAGTCGAGTCGAGTGATCCCAGATCTCAACTCCATAGAACACATTCGGGAGACTCATTGCTGCTCGAAATTCTCCTACAGAAACCAAACGAGGCCATGTCGTTGTTCTGGAGGAGGAGTGGGCCAGTTTGTCTCAAGAACTGCTGAATGATTTCATTCACTTGGTGCTAAGCATGATACGACGTTGTGTGAGCTGCATGGAAGTTCGGGGTGGACATATTCCATACTGAAATGTCTCTCCGCATAGTTTTCTATAAGCACCGTACGTCCTTAAGTAATTCCTTAAGTACGTCCTTGGAAAATTTGTAACTTTTGGCAAAAACGTATTGCAATTTAATTTATAGGAAATTATAGCACATTTTTGTGTAATATAATTTATTAGAATGCTGGCAATAAATTTATATCCACATTTGGCTGTAGTCATGAAAACGTTTTCATATACAGGTAAAAATGTAGTTCGTCCTTAGCTTTGGACACCAGTGTTTCTTAAGAAGTAGTAATTTTGTACTTGGACAACAATCTTCTTTTAGGACTCTGATGTCAGAATTATCCATCTCGTTACCATGTGGCCCAAAAAATACCATAAAAGACATCGTTCATCCCATTGTGGAAATTTTATTTCTACTAACTTGCGTAAAATAATTTTTCGGTTCTCAGAGCCCTCTAGTATCCTTTCTTTCCTTGCACACAAGGCGATAGTCTCAGTAAGCCTCAGCGTTGGCAATCCAAAGCAAATATAAACATTTTATTTGTTTGATAACTGCCCAAGTTTTCCATCATACAAATAGAAATATATTTCGTGATCTTTATTGCAGGTCTTATTAAACTGTTCAATCTGTTCTCTGTTTATTTAGTGTTTAGCAATATTGAGTTTAAGATAAAGTAATCTGGCATTGCTACTTCTGTTATTTTATTTATTTATCGCAAATTCTGTCTTTATCTCGGCATTACATTTGGTATTAATACACTTTTCTTCCTTTGCATTTCGCCTTTCCATTTCAAAAAATCGTGCCTGCAAAAACAGCGGTTTCAGTTACGCAGCTGAAAATCAATAAAACTTAACGCGATTAATGGCGGCGCAGAAATGGTATCGTGATTTAATCTTGCCTTTTCGTGTTGAATGCGAATACCTCGCTACATTATTATTGCTTTTTAAGATTTAAAATTACCGTAATTCATATTAATTTTAAAATTTCATGTTATATTTAAACTATGCTACTTAAAAACATCCAAACGTAAGTCGGAAAGAATTTAGTGCTAGAATTTTTATTTCTCCAATTAATCCTGCTTGGACCAATTAAAAATGGAGAAGATGGAAAACTTTCTAAACGAATCTATATTTAATTTTTAATAATAATTATTTATGAAACTTATTTACGAAAATTATTTACGAAATAGTTATTTGCTGAAACTGAATGCTAACGAAATGTGCTATCCAATAGCCGATTATTCAGAGACTAACTGACAGAACAATTCTACCAGTTTCTAACAGAATTGTGTTTTCCTTCATTTGTTCGTCCTGCATGAAATTTTGTTCATAAGTTCGTAATTTTAGTGATTTAGCCGACAACCTCAAGTATCGCATTAAAATAAGTTCCATTTTAATCAAAGGCAGGTTCATGCATATTTTTATTGTTAGCTTTATGACCCGAATGCTTTTGGTGTTCCCCAAATTTTTCTTATAATCAAAATTGTTCTGTGACTTCGAAAAAGTAAAGAACCAGTGGATTATGTTTTCTCAGATATTGAGAATATCTGAGAAATGTTAGAACGTAATCCAGTGGTTCTTAACCTTTTCGAAGTCACGGGACAATTTTGATTATACGAATAATTTGGTGAATAACTAAAGCATTAGGTTTATAAAGCTAACAATAAAAAATATGCATGGACTTGCCTTTTATAAAAATGGAACTTATTTTAATGCGATGCTTGAGTTTGTCCGCTTTTGCATATTTCAGTAATATCAGGTCTAATGTGTGATACAGCTACCCTGATCTCTTTGTCTATATTAGTAAGTCTTTCAAGCTTTGTAGTTTTTATAACGGTTAATATTGAGAAACCGAACTCACACAAATATGATGTTGAAAACTGAAAACCTTTTCAGTGCCCTTGTGGAGAGAGCTGGGAATTCGGCTTGGACAAAAAAATTCCTCGAGAGATATTTCAGAGAATTTCATTTTTAGAGTACGATCCGTTGAAAAGGTAACGAATTGTTCTTCTTCTTGTAACGAAAATTCCCAACTCGATGTATTAACTGTGCCAAATGGATTTCGTATCCAGTCATAATTGTGTGTATTTAAGGAAAGAAAGTAACTTGAAATCTTTTCTTCCAATATTGTTACATTTTTACACATTAAAAATAGTACCTATAAACGATATTCTATTGGTTTAGAAGACAACGCGCAAAGCAGTATTAGATTATTAGGATCAGAGTAACCAATTACAATCAGAACTATGCCATGTGACATCTTTTACCGGCATAACACTTGTAATCAGTTCGGGGAACACAAGTGTTCCGGGGAACACTCACATAATCAATAATAAAAAATATCACTGAACACAAAATGGAACAGTAAAATTAACGGAATCCATCGATTTCGGCACATTCCCATTAGTCGTATTATATCGGCATGCGGGCTGCATCTCTACTGCTATTACGGTCGCATTTCAACCATAGATCTAAATCGACTTAAGATAGATTCGTTTTATGCTAATTCCGGCCATAAAATCTGATAGATTCGCATTACTTTTAGTGGAAAGTCTGCAGGAAAGAAGAAACTTTTTTCAGCGAACTTGCATATCTGTAAATTGTCAGTTTAAAATAGTATGTATGAAAGGAGGGTATTCTTTCCGATAGCGAAAGACAAATCGGTAATCGACTTAATTGTTTTAACTTTAGGGGACCACTCAAGATCATCTTGGAAGTTTTAGTTATAAATAAAAGAAAGGTGAAACAGAAGAAAATAAAAAAAAGAAACATAAATTCGATTTCATTTCTCAATAAATCGAATTTATATCTATATTTTCTCCTGCTTGGAAAGAAGTCAACGGACATCCCTCATGGGTAGGGTGCATCGTGCCAAGTAACCACTTACGGGTTTGTATCCAGTACACATTGGTGGAATATGATGCTCCCAAGTTAGGGCAACTGTGTCGGGATGAAATGGCTGCAAGAAAGGAACTAACGGAGTTTGAAAGAAGCGTGTTTATGGGCTATGTTGCGGGGCAATCTGTTTGGCAAACTGTTCATTAGTTGAGCCATCCGAGATCAACGATCAGTGATACCATACTGAGATGGAAGCGCAGGGAGTCAACTGCAAGTGCTACCTGCATTCGACGACCCACCACGATCACCTAAAGTGACCATAGGGTACTGCGAAGGATAATATGTAAAAACCGCCATTCGTTGTCCGACACATTGAATGCGGAGTTCTGGACATCAACTGGAACACGAATCTGCACAAAAACATTCAGAAACGAAGCCCATACCATGGCTTTCCAGTCTACGAGCGCTATATGCAAGCCCCACATTGCCCGAATCAACGTGGAGCATGATACCCCCACCTGTCCATCTTCTACCGAGCAGATGGACAGGTGGGGGTGGAAGATGTCCAGTGAACGTCTCTTACCAGAATGCTTAACCCCAACTATGAAATTCAGAGGTAGCTGTAGGATGGTGTGGCCCTGTTTTTCTTAGAATTCCGAGAATTCCAGGAAAAAGCATCGGAATTCTGTTTATGGTGCCACAAAAGCATTGAACTCCGAGAGGAATCTGAACATTCTGGATAGTGCAATGTTTTCTACTTTGTAGCGTGTCTACGGAACCGACCATTGTCTCTTTCAGCAAGACAATGCACTGTGTCATAAGGCTGCTTCTGTAACTGCTTAGTTTGTAAACATGAACGTCATCACACTTCACTGACCTCCACAGAGCTCTGATCTCAACCCTATTAAACATTCTGTGGGATGAATGGAACATCAGATGAGGTCAAGGGACATCCACCTCGCAACAATCCAGGACTTTATTACATGCCTATAGGAAGAATGGCCCAAAATTCCCATTGATCGCTATCGTAAGCTTGTGAGAAAATTTCCCCATCGGATTGCTTCCGTCATTTTATTAAGGTGGGCCCCATGGCTTTGTTCCTTACACTATGGTGATTCGTGGACTTTTTTCCAAGCAGTGTATGTTTATCAAAACTTGCCCAATGCTTAGAGTGTTCGTGCTCAGTCAGCTTCGACAAAGCTTGACTAAGTTGCAAAAATCGAAGTTCTAATTTCCAATCTTGTCTTAGGATGCGAAACCCTTTTATCACGGCTTTTCAACTGAAGGTGACTTAGCCAATCTCACATGGGAATAATAGGTTTTCCTCTCTCTCTCTCTCTCTCTCTCTCGTGTCCCTCAGATTGGTTTGCTTGTTTTTCATTCCTCAAAACAAGCAAACCAATCTGAGGGACACGAGAAATATATGTGATCAGCATAAGACAAACCACCTTATTCTAAATTACGGTTACAAAATTAATTAGTGCAAGGGTAAGCCTTAAATGTCTGTAAAGAGAATTATTATCATTTACTAAACATTGGTTCTCATGAGCAGGGGCGGCCCGTGCATAGCCACTGCGTAACAACAGCTCCCCAATTTTTCTCGATATATAAATATATTTATTAATTTATTTATATTTGCTTGTAATATTTAATTTCATCATCAACAATCCTATACAATTCTCTTATTTTGTATAAAAAATAATAAAAATCCATCTGGTAGCACTTAGGAGGGCGCTAGCAGCACTGTGTTTACCACAGTGTCCTATTGCTACGCGCGCAAGCATATGCACGTCATAGTTAGATGCGAGCTATTAGCGTAATGCGGCACTGTCCGTCGCGCAGTTCCACTGTTGTTTATATGCAGTATTGCGCCAGTAGTAGAGTGTTCGTAGTGCTTATCGTGTTTACTCCGTCTCTTTAAATATTTGGAGATTAATTAAAGGATTTAATTGTAATGTCCAAAAATTGTAAATCCATTCCTTTAATTACAATTAAAGGAATATTTGTATTAAAGGAATGGATTTTATTTTTAAGTAATTTTGAATTCTACCAAACTGTATAATTTTGTCGATAATAAACAATATTTTTTCATGTTTAATTTTTTTAATTTTTACAATAATTTTGATATTTTATCCAAACACGTATACACTGTACTTACAGTGTGTATGTATATTTCGAAAGTTGCGGCACCCCCACGATTTCAAGCCACGAGCCGCCATTGCTCATGAGTTCTCTTAAGAGTTAAAAAGTGTTTAGAGAATCTATAAAATATAAGAATTTTACATTTATTTTTCCAATAAAAGTACTTGAAATAGCTTTTATACACATAATTGCAATAACACTTACAATAATAATATAACGCAATATTTTGAATAAACGGTTACAATATAATTATCATACGTAATAAAGTTAAAAGTAGGTTTCTTTTTATGATTTGAGTAATAATACTAACTATATGGTCAGCAATGGATGAATGCAATACATAAAAGTAACAAATATGATCGTGTCTTTAAAGTTTAAAGGTAATCACAACACAGGAAGTTATAAAACAGAGATAATGTGATTTATTTTGTTGTAACTCTGGAAGCGAACACTGTTTATCTCATTTAAAACAGATTATTCTTTTCATGGTTTCTAGAAAAAACAATAAATCAAGGTGCATCGCAAGACGAGAGTGTAATTTGCTGATAGAAAAGGTTGGGAGGATTTTGTCTTTCGGGTTAAAACAAAATTAAGCTCAATTGTGTTCACGTTTGTGGCTCACGCTCACGTGATATTTACTCGCTCACCAGCATGCGAAGCACCCCCCACTTCCTCTCTGATAACTGAACAGAGCTCACGCTAATCTAATAGACGTGTGTCGGTCATACTAAACATTACTAGTCGAAGCATGTGGGGGAGCTTCTTCTATTTATCCATCCGCAGGATTAAAGTATCCTGTGTATCGGGTGAGTGTGCAAGACACTAGGAAGCGAACCATTAACCAAGGACTAAACACGAAAATATCGCGTTAGGATTTAAATGTATAATGGCAATAAAGAGAGCGAGAGAAGGTGGTCGGTTTGCCATCTCATTTGTAATTGCTGTGGGAAATACCGGTAAGCAACTTTCACGAAATAGAAATGCATCAAAACGAACGATAAATCCGCAGAGAACTTGGAATAAAGTGGAAATGGAGGGAGCGCGCACACGCTATACAGTAAATGTAGAATATATAAGAACAAGAGGATGCCTGCGGCCGGGAACTCATGGAAAGTTGAACTGTTTGCTTGCTTTTGTTGTTCTATTCAAACTGATACGTGGGCGGAGCAAGTGAATGCTTGAGTGAATACACATTGCCTGGCGAATGAACAGCGGCTCTAAAATTATTTTGTAAGTTAGGCCACCATAATTGCTTGGTATTCAAAAATCTAGACTTCAAAAGTGTCTCTATTTTCTTCAATATCTGTTTGATTTTAATTTTAATTAATTCAGCTAGCATAAACGCATTTAATTCTTAAATAGTATTTTAGACTCTTCTGCTATTCATGAATAGAATAATGGAAAAAGGGAACGAGTAAATCTCAAGGACGAATTAAAAATATGAATAATAATAAAATATTCTAGCCAGGAAATATTTCGTTTATGATTATATTATTATGATTAATATTGGCTTTGGTGTGTCAAGGGTTTTCGTTGTGCAATTCAAACATTCTTTGGTCAGTGGCTCTGCTAAAAGTATATAAATACAGTCATGTATGTTCTTACGAAAATGAAATTTATCCAGTGATCTGGATATACGAGATGGATTTCCCCCTCCTCATCTCGTATAACTAGATGAGGAGGGGGAAAATAAAAATTATCGAACAAAAAGAAACTTCCTTTGGATAAGAAAATGCATATGATTCTTACATACACGATTTGATTCATGTTCAGGCATTAAGGAAAAAATTCCTGATGCGCCAAACTCTCTCCGTGGTTTGATGTTTGAGGATTACGATCAGCAGTGCTATGACGTTTGACAGGATTTGCCTTCCTTTCTTCCTTTGTTCTTCAAATGCCTTGGATAGGCTCAACATTGTTTCTCCGAATGCTTGTTATAACATTTCATACGTTACTGTGACTGCCTTATTAAGTCAGCAACAGAACTTCATACACGCGCATTGCTCATACTACACATGCATTTCACAAAGCACAAAGGAGGAAAGCGTGCACTCTAAATCAACTCCCTTATGACTGAAGGGTATCCTCTTCTCCCGCAAGTGACGTAAGGAGATGCTCCCAGATCTCGTACATGGTAGCAGTTGCATGACTAAACTGTTAGTCGTTTCCATTCAAAATATTGTGTCCTGGATATTTTTTGTTCAGCCCACATTTTTTATGACTTCCTCCCACTAATGGTTTCAAACCTACAACGCATTCGTACTTTAGGTAGGCTAAAGACTGTGTCTATATTTTATTAATTTTTATAAATTATAAAATAATTTTTATTATTTTAATATTTTATTTATTTTTACATACTCCGGTAACCTGCAAACCTCTCACTTTAAGCCTCCTATTTTAAGCGGGGAAGTGACTTCACACCGGGCGATGAAGTTCATCTCTCAGTACAAGGTAATCACAAACATCCTTGCTCATGGCAGAATTCGAACCGTACATATTCCTCTTCCTTACCACATACACTCCTCTTAGCTTTAACTACTTTTTGCGTAGTCTTAATAATCTACTACTTACCCTTGAGTGGTAGATTATTAAGTCGCTTTAAATATTAAACGTGTTGAACCCTGTTTCGTGCTAAAAATTTCATTATTTAGAGAAATACGAAATTATCTGAAGAGCATATTGATGTACGCCTGTAGTATTTATGTAATAGGTGTAATACTGGGTATTCAGCTGAATACTCGGTACGTCAAGAACTTGCATTTTTTTTAATACTTTGAATTAAGAAATCAGCAACTTCCTACTCCGCTATTTACTTCACTTTAGTAATCGCTATTAATTAATATTAAAATGAATACTATTGTCAAATACGTATTCATTTTAGTAATTAAGATGGATTACTGTTAGCATCGTCCGCGCGGTTAGCCTAGTGGCTGTGCGCGTCGCAACCATATGCCTGGGGAAGGAGTGTCCTAGGTCGATTCCCATTGACGACGCGAGGAGCTTAAGGATCTTCCTCAGCCATAGCCAAGTTAGCCGGTCTTGGGCATGGACAGCAGGGTTTTTCCCACCAGTTTATCTGGGAGGTTTTCATCCCGCAAGCAGGCAAACCGGCCCCGTGAACACACACGGATCTACAGTCATAAATACTTAACACCCTATGAGGGGGCTCAACTCGTCCCAGTAGGGAGGGGGGAGAAATAGGGAGAAAACTCCATACGAATAAATAAATAAACTGTTAGCATTAATAGAACTATTGTGCACGAAGCTTATTACTGTTTTTGCAGAATCTCTAAATCAACTTTGAGTTCACTTGGATTTCATATGATGGAACACTGCATTTAAAAGCAAGAGAAACTGTTTGTGTTTCACAGTAATTGATTACGGAATAATTTACCTGTCTTTTTTTTAAATACAGTCATTTCTAGATTAATATGTAGGTACATTCCCGAAAATTACAATTAAACCTGGAACTGTTTTTCGCATTAGTTTTATGCACATAATTTCTTTATGCCTGATGCTTGTTACTAATTTGCCTGTGTTAATGTGCACTTCGTTAAAAATAGAGCAAAAAAGTATAAATAAATAAATAAACAAAAATATAATAAAATAAATGAAATATAAATAAATCAATATCATTACCATTTCAAATTGTTTCGAGAAGAAAAATGGAATTATAGTTTAGAAAAAAAAAAAATGTATCATATACTCTTTAACCAAAGACTGCTACGTTGCAAGATTCAACTACAGTGACAATGCGTCCCTTCTTTCTTGTGAGACCTATGAAGGTATCTGCAGCAAACTTAACGTTATTACAAGAACTCCATGAAGTGTTTGTACTTTTGTAATAGAAATGATTAAAAGAAAAAGTTAAAAGTGCATTTATTATCCTGTTGGCGAATATTTCAGATTTATTCCGTTGTATGCACATCCATTCTTCATCTGCTGATGAAGAAGAAGGAGAAACAGTTCCGCATAATAAAATCAATACAGTCATAACATCTTGTGAAAGTGTTCAGAGAGCAATTTAATAGAAATTATACGGAAAAAATATTTTAATAAGATTCTTTAAACACGTTAATCCAAATCCATGTATTGTCGAAAAAAAAAAGGAATTTTAAATTGTACGGACACATGGATGTGGTAAATATAATGCTGTTATACGTTCGTATAAAATATAGCAAATGATTTTCTCTTTTCAATATTCTTACATGATCAAATAGAAACAAAGAATTCAGCTTTCTATTTGCATCAAGCTATTTTTTTATTTCGCATTTAGAAATGGAGACTTAATTATGTTCGTATTTACTTTACTAGTTTATGGAATAAAATAGAGGCAGACTATCTTCCGCATCATGTAAACATATGAATAGTTAAAATTTTATTTTGAGTAATATATCGGTGATTTTTTCTCTCCTTCTTCTTTTGCATTAAGGCCGTGATTGCTTCAAGTCAAAATTAACGAGCGTATCTGAAAGAGGGGAAAAATTACTTGGCTACCAACGTAATGCCTCCACAACGTCTTAATTAAACTTTGTAGAATCGATTCCGTACAAGTACATTAGGTAATATCATACAAATTCTTTTACACCACAGAGGCGAAGTAAATAATTGCAGACGTTTTTAGTAGAATAGTCCTCCTATATGTTTTTTTTCTCTAAAAATAGAATTTTTAGAACTCGAAAAATTTTACTGAAAAGGATGTATTCTTCAAAACTGTACTCATGAAAATAAGAATGTGACAATGTTTCAATGATGGCATTTTTTTTTCAGTTTAATTTCTCTTTAACATGGTAATTCGAAACAGGACAAGCGGCTGTAAGACTCGTGAATTTTATAATAAATCAGAGCTGTGCTTCGAAAAAATTTTACTTCATACGTTATTTGCGATTTTATGAACCTATCTCTTCACAATTTTGGCAACAAGCCTACTGAAGATGTTTATTTTTATTTCTTATATGGTAATAAGACTTAATATTAAGCACAGTAATGAAACTTTTTGATGTTATTTTATTTATATTCTGAAATGACAAGGAATAGTGGAGAATTATGGCATTGGTAATTTCGTTAGTGCATTTATAGGCCGCATAGAGATGAAAAATTGTAGGTAATGATTTTTACATTAACCATTGGTCACATTTCACTTTGTGGAAGTTTTGTATATTTTCCTATAGTAATTTTTTGTTTTATTTTTATAAGTACTCATATTTTACAAAAGTTTATCTATATTATTCTTCCAAAATTTTATTTCTTTGATTTCTTTATGTATGAGTTTCTGTGCAATAACCTTCCCACAATGAAGAAACATGATAAACTAGTCCGGCATTATTACTTGGGGAATTCCAATCAGGTCAATTCATATTCTATGCAACGTCAAAAATTCGCCATCCATTGGGAAATATGTTACATTAACATATGTATTGAAATGTTCCCTATTCCAATTTCCTGTACTTTTGTGATCAGTGCTGCCATCTCGTTGCCATCCATGATTGTACGAATGTTCATTTGTAGATGGCAATCTCAATATTATAATATGATGCTTTTCTGATTAGTTCCCAATTGTGTTCATCCTTATATGTTGTAATCTGTTTAGCATTCATTTAGATCTCTCTCTCTCTCTCTCTCTCTCTCTCTCTCTCTCTCTCTCTCTCTCTCTCTCTCTCTCTCTCTCTCTCTCTCTCTCTCTCTCTCTCTCTCTCTCTCTCCCTCTCTCTCTCTCTAACTTTGACCGCATTTGATATCGACCAGAAATTTGATGCAGACTAAAATTGGCAAAGCAATGTTTATGCTGATTCATATTTGCATGATTCTCTAAATAACATATTTTTAATAGTTTGGGAACTTATTAGGAATGTCAATTTAAATACAGAACCGGTTCTTCGACAAGTTTGAAAACTCGGGAAATTAAGCTTATCCATTCTCATCTCTCAGCTATTGGCATTTGGCATGATGTACGCATGCTCATGTTTGTTTTTGAATTATAAAGTCGAAACTTGTTAGCGTGTGAAAATCTTCATCTTTCCCTTTCGGTTTTGGAAGTTCCTTTTAGACAAAGACCAAGACTTCTCTATAGAGGAGATATCGATCGCTTTCTCTGAGCCATAACACACAAACACGGAGAAATCTCAGTGGACATCAACCGCTCGCTTGCGATAAGTGACTGCCAGAACTCTCTGTAGGAACTGTCATTAACTGAGATAATACATTCAGATCGTGAATTTTATAAATCATAACACGCTCAAACAAGATACTCCTGATGAATATATTGCTTGGTGTCATATGCAAATGCAATGACGTTAAATTAGGATCTTTGTACCATTTACTCCTGGAACATAATGAAGCAACGATATATTCAGTCACTGTTCATGTTATTGTTCCCTCTTTGTACATAATGTTTCTAGTTGACACCGATTACTCCTCACGGAAGATGTGCCTCTCTCTCTCTCTCTCTCTCTCTCTCTCTCTCTCTCTCACACACACACACACACACACACCTTTCTTATAACGTCTTATTTTACTTAAGATAATCATTGAAAGTTAAACAAACCAAAAAAATCACTCACGACAAAATTAGTCCTCAAAATAATAATAAATAAGTAATACAAAGAATCTTCCCGAGCTCATTTTAACTTTTCTTGAAGGTAGTTAAATTACAATATCACGACCAAGTGATCTAGTTTCATATGAAGCTAATTAATGTTATGACATGGCATTTAATCAAAAATCGGGGGGGGGGGGAAATCAGCTAACGCCTTTTATTCCTTTATACGGAAAGTTCAATCTCCACTGGTAGCCAATCAGAGATAGCTGGCCCAAAACTATTGCTAATTTAAAGTGGCAACCGATAAAGAGACCGGCAATGAAGTGCTGCCATTTCGTGCTCTCTAACTCTAACAGCACATGTTATTGTCTGAAATAGTATGGGTTTAAGGGATGATTTTTCTGAGTTAATGGACGAAAAATCCGCTTGCCCGTGAATTAACTTCGACTAACTCGTGAACCAGTGGAAGAAAGGCTTAGAAAAAGTTCCTCTAGTAAGCGATCAGGCTTGAACCTAAGTCGATCTTCTGGTAGCTTAGCGCAGCGGATGCAAGCGTCACTTTCACTGAGTTACGTGGACCTGCTAATGTCGTAATCTGCTTTCTATTAAATGAGTGTTTTCTCTTCAAGATTTGTGTTTTATACGGAAAAAAGTACAAGTTGCCCACAGGAATATCCTGCCATCTTCTCATGAGAATATCTAACTCATCTTCTGCACAAACGCAGCAAAGTTCCTAAATTCTACCTATTCGTTTACCAGTGCCTCAGTGTTGGCCATCATTTGTCCAACTACTAACAGTTATTTTATTATTTTATTTCTTTTATCTCAGTGATGGTCTATGTATATATTATTCTGATAAATTTATTTTAAGTACTTGCATACCAAGTCAGATGGTATACAGCTACTTACAGTCACTCTGACTGATTTTCATTAACTGTAATTTCCATTTGTTTAACACATTATCTCTATTAATTCTATTCGTTTCTTCTAACGTTGGCATATCTACAAAGCATCTGAATCATTTTGAATCTTTCTCTATAACTTCCTTAATAATGAAAGTGAATTCTTTTATCAGTAACTATGCAGAACCTCTTTTTCATGTTCGCAGAACTCGACATAATTTTAACAACTTTTCCAACGCTTAATATATTCTTTTCTAATAACTCTCTTAAGAATAGCATAAATGATAACCATTCTAACGGATATCTACAACTTCCGGCTCAGGTTGATGTTGATATCATGAAACTTCCCTCTCCCTGTGTAGCATTATTCACAGATTTGCTCTATTTTATCGCATTTTTGTACTCTTCTTTTTTGGATTTTGCTATTGTTTTCAATCTCCTAATCCAAATATTTATTTTTTTAAAAAACGTATTATTTAAATACATTACAGATAAAAGAACCTTTCCACTTTATGGAAGAAGAAAGTTTTTTTTTTCAACTAATGTCTCAATGTTATTCAAGATAACTTTAAAGCATCACGGTGGGCTTGCATCAAAGTTCCTTTTATGTTATTTCTTCTCAACGTAAAGACTAGTGAAACAAACAAATTAAAATCTGGTTTGAAAGGGATGTTTGGAAGAAGAACCATAAATAGAAATTGTGTGTGTGTGTGTGTGTGTGTGTGTGTGTGTGTGTGTGTGTGTGTGTGTGTGTGTGTGTGTGTGTGTGTGTGTGTGTGTGTGTGTGTGTGTGTGTGTGTGTGTGTGTGTGTGTGTGTGTGTGTGTGAATCTTGTTTTCAGATCTCAAGCCTTTCTTTGAGTTTCATTTTTATCTAAATGTGTGTATCTGTGTGTTTTTCAAGTGGCTATAATCACGATAAAAGAACCTTTCAACTGCATCACATACGTACTCCATCCCATATTTTATCCAGATAAAGGCATTAGAAGAATCTTTATGAAACTGCGAAGTGCGATCAAAAGATTTCGGACTCACTGCAAAATGGCATTTTGTACCGGTTTACAAAGCTCCCTCGCTACCGAGGAACCTTAACTACTCGCTAGCGAACAATCTACCGGATCATTCGCCGCTTATCTCAAAATTACAACTTGATGTATCGATAAGTAATACAGTATATTGTAAAGTGCAAGTGCGTACAGTGCCCTTTGTGATTTCTGTTCCATCAGAAAAAGGATTTTTCAAAACAGTTCATAAATATTAAGTTCTCTTCAACAGAAAACCGATCCAGAAACATTTCAGCTCATAAAAATGTATATTTGGTAATAAAGAATGAAAGAATGTGAAGGAATTCAAAGATTTGATTGGTATTTTTCAAATTCAAATCTATTTTATTGATCTTCATAGAATTCTTCAAGCGGATGTCGAATTCGCTGCCGATGTGAAACCTATAAACGAACATTTCTATTCAGATGCTCCTGGACATGTACGAGAAGATGAGACAAAACCACTCAGAAGTAGTCAAATAGAGATTCCGCTAAGAAAAAATACGTCTCTCATTCTACTTTATCTGTGCCGAAAATTTAATCAAAAATGAGACTGTTATTTTCCTGCGCAGTCTTTATTAGCGAATTCAGTGATAGTGGTCAGTGATTATGGTATGTTTTTCCTAATTGCAGATATCATTATAAGTAAAAATAAATAAAATAAATAAATGCAGATTAAATTGCCCAGTTCAAAACAACGACTGAAATATTTCAACAATGATCTCTGAAATTATCGTATAGAATCGCGAGGAAACTACTGGAAACGCAATATTATGGAACAGCAATACCTTTATCTTAAAAAAAACAATATGGAAATATGGAAATACAATATGGAGACGAGATAATTTCATCTCTCCTGATTCATACCAAAATTAAGTTCTTTTCCAAGAAAGCTTCCCATCCTATCCGTGCTCTAAATGCAATACAAGGTTAACCTTCAATTCACGTACTTTTCCCACTGAGTATTTTAAGTGAATTCCTCTCATGAAAGGCTGATAGCTCGTAGTCCGTTTGTGTTAATATGATGGATGAACTAAATGTTAGATAATACTAAATTCGTACTCTAAAAATTAAACACGAAACTTCTTGAGGCTTATAAAAAAACAGGGTGATGGTCTCTTGCTGGGTAATGAAAGTTATTTATCATCTACATTTGAACGACATTCTCAAAAATCCATATTCACAGCGTGTTGCTCGGATAGTATATAACGTAATAACTGTGCTGTTGTTTATTATGCCGTTTGAAAATGTTCAGATAACTCTAAAACATTTCAATTCCGTAAACTCACTTCTGTCTTCATGTAACAAAGATCCTTTCACTTGCTATTGCAGTTCATAATACTCAGCTCGGTAATCAGTGGGACATTTCTTGTAAGTTTAAAACAACCTACAGGCTCATACAGAGAAAATTCGGGATCTTCGAAAATTCTACATTCCAAAGAAAGTTATAGAAAACTAATCATGTTAAGTAAATTTTGAATTTTATTTTAATTTTAAATCATGTTTAAAGTAGTAAAATTAAGGTTTAGGTGCACTTAGCTGATTTGGCTATCGAATTAGCAAGAATGTAATCATTTTAAATGCATTTATATTTGCAAAAGTTTATAGTGTGTGTGTGTGTGTGTGTGTGTGTGTGTGTGTGTGTGTGTGTGTGTGTGTGTGTGTGTGTGTGTGTGTGTGTGTGTGTGTGTGTGTGTGTGTGTGTGTGTGTGTGTGTGTGTGTGTGTGTTGACTGCTATCTTGTCTGTTTTCTTCCTCTGGTTCAAAATCTAATGAAAGGGTTTCAGAGAGATGACGAAATCAGTTCATTACGGTGATGGTCCAGCTGTGCATCTGAAATAACGAAATGCATACTTCTCATCCTTTTCCATATTTTGCATAACGATTAATCGAATTCTCTTTTTGACAAGCCTATCCCTTCTATTTCACTCAGGACGAATCCTTAAACTGGAATAGATTGAAATCAAACCCTTATATAACGAATTGTTTCAAAGATGTCACTGATTATTGTTATCCAGTTACTTTCTATTATTTATAAATATAAGATGTATTTATCCGGTCGATAATAAAGTCACCTGAAAAAAAAAAAGTTACTGTAGTTATTATTATTTGACACCTGCAGGGAGTTCAAGCACTCCTCGAGGGAGGACACTTACTCAACAAATCTGTCTCCATCAGTCAATCCACCAACTATAACGAGCTGCAACTACATCAACGCCATCTACCGCCAACCACTCCACTACTATTTTCACAGACAATCACAAACATTAATGCCCACGGTGGATTCGAACCCACAGCCTTTTGGCAGGAGAGCGGATACGCTAACCTCTCGGCCGACCAGGCCGGCAGTTGTATGTTGTGCATACAAAATACTTTTATTTTGTATGTACAAAATAAAATATATTTTTTTATTTTGTATCTTGTACATACAAAATAAAAAAGCAAAATACGATATTTATAGACTCTGAAATGCTTCCGAGAGCAAATTGACGATGTTCTTACAAGATCCCTCGTTTTACCTTCGTTGTCAGTTGTCCTACGTTAATCGTATTAGAGCATAACAGTTGAAGATTGTGAAACTGCAATTAGCCAGCAATTACACTTATGCGTCTGGAGTTATAACTCTTGATTTGCTTCAAGCTGCCAGAAAATCCCAATGCACCTTTGACAGATGGCTAAACTGACTCTAGACCAGCCTAATAATAGTCTGTCCGTATGTGTCGATTAATATTGAGGATTCTAGATCTTTAAGAATATAACTTGCAGTGAAATATTTCTCAAATATCACTGTTAAGCTAGTAGTCTGTCACTGCAGTACTTAGATTAGGATATTTTGTGGTATTTATTCATATCAAGATATTCATTCGCCTTTATTTATTAACAAGGTACAATCAGAATTTTTGGATCACTTAAATTATCTCAATAATTTAAGATTCTGCTGATCAATGCTGACTCCTGTAAATGTGTTCTAAAGGTATTTGGTGAGCGATATACTGAATTTTTTTCTTAAGTCTCCAGGTGAAAGTTGCAGGCATGGCAGTCTAATATGCACAACAGTGATCTGTAGACTGTTTGATCGCTTCTCTGTAAGGCAATACAATTTCACTAAGAAGACAGCTTTACAGAGAACCGAAACGTCGCTTATTTTACTATAATCCCGAAATAGTTATTTGAAACCTGTCCGACCACATATCCGAGATCCTAGTCTGGCAACGTGCCAAGAAGAGTCAATTCATGTTGAAGGGGAGAAAGAAACCAATACGCGAAATCACATGCTTTATACGTAAATTAGTTATTTTAATTTACCACTTTAAAAACTACAACGTTCATAAAAGAGAAGTTAATTTTCCCACGTATAATAATAAACAACTTATTCCACAAGAAGGATTGATTACCCTATTATCGGAATGGATTCTCCTTCTTCTGACATGCGCAGAAGTGTCGAAGGATCTCGCATCAATGGAAGTACAGTACGATATCCATTCGCTGAACAAGTCAATCACTGATCCTGATATACACTTAAAAATTACTACAAATTTTGTGCGAAATGTTCGATAGATATGTGCAAGCGCTTTGGATAATCGAAATAAGCAACTTTGGAAAAAGTGTGGCTACAAAGTGGTATAACTCCGAAACACTGCTGAAATTTTGAGCTTGTTGATGCATTGCATTTTGTTCCTTTTTGTAATCATCATCATCATCAACAACAAAGGATTTAATCATAAGGTATTGTATTATGGCTTGTCCCTTCACCGTAAGTTACTTGTAGGTCTCTTTAATAAACAACCTGTTCTGTTTGCTTTTTCCAAACGTTTATTAAAATATTTTACTGAAGTGGTTCATTATTTTAATAACTATTTAATAAGTAACAACTATTTTCTAAATGAATGCCAGTATTTTTAAAATGTTCGTTAACATCAATATGCACAATACGTGTTGTGGTTGTGTAAAAGAGGTATATTTAAAAAAGGTGAGCAAGTAGTGTCTATTTTTACCCTTTTTTGTGTGGGAAACATTTCAGAAATCAGAAAACATGTCCAAAGTTTTATCAATTTAATTAAAAATATTTTAATGAAGTATTACAGTAATTCAGAAATGTAGTAATTATAAATTTTATTTCAATTTAATTATTTTTCGAATAATTTTGTTACATGATATGATTTCAGTACTGTATCTTTTACAGAATCTGAAACATCAAGTCATGACGACGAACGTCTGGGTGGAACAAGTAAGCTGAATAACTTTCTTTTTTCTATACTTTAATAGACTAACCAACTTTGATGTGTTCGTGTGCAGTATTCACAAACGCGAAATGAAAAGTATCGCATCTTTCTGTCCACACTTTTCGAGAAGTGCTTCGATTTCCTTGACTTTATCGAGCATCTAGAAAGCCTCTTTACACTGTGATCATTTACTCCAAAACAAAACAAAAGAAGACACGAGACAATACCAGACATCTTATTGTCAATGCATTCAAAACTTTACAGCATTGTGCTGACGAAAGAATGTTTGAGCTAAGGAACTGAGATTTTTTCAAACATTTTAATCAATAAAAGACTTTGTCATTAAGTGAGAGTTAAACCTGAAAACACTGAGCACTATCTCAAAGTCATCTCTCTCTCTCTCTCTCTCTTTCTCTTTCTCTGTATGTATGTATATATATATATATATATATATATATATATATATATATATATATACGAGGGAAGTCCAAAAAGTAAGCTCCGTTTTAAAGTATTTTTACGGCAGCGCTACGATCGCAATGGTGCGTAGTATGCGTGATGAGTTTGTAGATTCGTTAGCAGGCGTTGGTGCCATTTTCAGACATTCTCGCAGTGCGTGCGCTTCTTGGTGTGTATTTATAATGTCTAAGAAAATCGAATCGCCCGCCGCATGTGAAATTAGGTCAGTTATCCGTTACTTGAATGCGAGGAACGTTAAAGCAGCTGAAAATCATCGGCAAATTATTGATATTTATGGAAAACATGCAACGAGAAAACACACGGCCGGCGTAACACAACAGCTTCTCGCCACCTTCGGTTGAGAACAATTCCATCATCCCCCATATAGTCCTGACCTCACGCCAAGCGACTTTCACCTGCTCAAACATCTGAAATCTTTCCTTGGTGGCCGGCGGTTTCAAGACAACGATGAGGTCAAAGAAGCAGTTGTATACCTTATACGAAGGAATACAACTCTTAGTGTCCCGTTATGATAAGTGCCTGAACAATGGCGGAAATGATGTAAAAAGTAGTGAAAGATGTCTACTTTAATTTCCAATAAAGTTTTTTTTTTTGTAAGTATATTTTTGTTTCTCTGACAGCCCATCGGAACTTAATTTCTAGACGTCCCTCGTATATATATATGTGAAAGAATGATCATTAACTCGGTTAACATACATATTTTTATGAAGAATTGAATGACTAGAACCGAGATTTAAGTAAAAAGGTTTTAATATAAAAACATGACTAGTTTCGCCATGTAACAGCCATATATATATATATATATATATATATATATATCTGAGCTACTTTTTAGTGAAAAGATAATTCGGAATTAGTTTTAAGTTCATTATTTATCTGTGTAGATCTATTTTTAACAGCAACTTCTTGTTTACCTCAAACGCTGCGAACTGATTAGAATCGTATTCTATTATAGTTGAGCTTGTACAGCTGCATGAGTTTACATTATGCCTTATCTTTATTTTTTAAAAATTAACTAGCAAATTATATATTTAATTTTTTTTCAATATTTATCGTGTGAATGCTTTACTATTTTAATGTTTTTGTATAAATCACCCTTTTTTTCTTAGATTAATAAATTGACTACTCTGCCAGTTAAGCAAAACTACTACCATCATGGAAACATGGAAATATTACGTCACACCAAACTTTGCATATTTTATTAACTTGGAAATGTCCTCAAGCATAACTTTATAGCAATTTCAAATAATATTTGTATCATGTCCAGCAATATCGAAATGAAATGTTTTTACACAGAGGGAGAGATATTATTCTTCAAAAGACTATATTTTTCTGGAAATCAGATGTTAAACACTTTAAAGAAAGAAATTTTCGGTGTTTTATATTTAAAAAAATATAAAAAATTAATATGAATTATGAAATTAAAAATTAAGATTAGACCTTTCATAATGGAACTCTTCTGTTGTAATGTCTCTTGTAGTAATACTATATCTGATGTTTTAAGGATACTTGTGACATAAAGACTGAATATTATATGCACGTAAACGCAAGAAAGATATTTAATTAACCAAATATTTCGGTCTGGAAATAGCAGACCATCTTCAGTGGCACTACAAGAACAGTTTAAAAAAATGCAAGGTGGAATACTAACAATAGATCATTTAAAAACAGAACAAGTCGCGTGATGTTATATCACTAAGTATTAAAGGGAATATTTTTAAGCAGAGACATGATGGAAATAGATATTAATTAACAATATTAAATAACATAAAATTAATATGAATTAATGAGTTATCCTGATTAGATTTTCCCAGTTGATATAGATATACAGTCATTCCAATTCAGGTTAGCACGATGGAGTAAAGCCTCTACGCTTTCTTTGAATAAATGTTCGAATTTATAACGGGATCTATGTAAGAGGCGAGTTTTTGACCAAAGGATGTTGTGGTTAGTTTCCATCCCGTGCTGAGCCAATCCAGACTTTTCAGGTTTGTTGTGATGAATGGATGATTGATGTTCTTAGATTCTTTTTTCAAGAGAACGTCCAGTTTGTCCAAAATAGGAGAGATCAGAGTTGCATGGAATTTGATAAACTCCAGGAAGATACATAGTTGAGCGTTTGTCTTTAGGAGAAGGAAAATGGGAAGAAAATTTGTTAATAGGTGAATACTGATCTGTTAACTCATATTTCTTCTTGAATTGTTTAGACGAAAGAGCTTCATATTTTCGGTTTAGATATTGACTTAGTTTATTATATGCTCGTTGAGTAGAACGTTTATCCACATTTAGAACTATGTGTGGAAGATGTGGATCCAAGTTTGTGGAAATATAGGTGCGAAGATCAGAAATATGATGACTGTGAATAGCAAGATCACGTTTATCAGCTTTAAGTTGGTTATAGATTAACGATAAACTGGTGTTCCGGTAAATATTATAAGCTTCAGGAGATTTTATAGTTTCTTTAATCTTAGCGAAATTGGGAATAATCTTGTTGTCGCGGCATTTTTTAAAAAAATTGATCTTTGCTCGTAACCTACCTTGTATAACTGAAAGGTTTCCTAATTTACCGGCTATTTTGGTGGCATTTTCCCCGTGAAGGATTACAATTTGATGTTTTAAGGATTCTTGTGACATAAATACTGAATAAAATATATACACGTAAACACCTATATTTCCACAAACGTGGATCCACATCTTTCACACATAGTTCTAAATGTGGATAAACGTTCTACTCAACGAGCATATAATAAACGAAGTCAACATCTAAACCGAATATATGAAGCTCTTTCGTCTAAACAATTCACGCCCTTCAAAACTCCAGATAATTGGATTATCAATGTATCCGGACGTCCTCTAACTGATAGCGAAACCCTCATCCTGTCAAAAGGATATGATTTTCTATTGTTCCTAATAAGACACTATATCTAGATTTCCTAGTTAACATTGATAAAGTGATAAAGGTAATGCTCTTCGCCTAGAAGTCGCTTCTTCTCTACTTAATGCCAAACGTCCTCCTTCCAACATATCTCTTTCTGAAATGAAATCTTTACAGTCCTTGAGAAAAAACAATCACCTCATTATTACCAAAGCTGACAAGCGGAAAGCAACCGTAGTTATGGACACAGCAAATTAGAGAAGAAAACTTTCTCTTTTACTTCGAGATCACTCCACATATCAAGAACTTGTTAAAAAAACGTTTACTTTTCTTGACCAAAAAGCTCTGGAAATACTTTTATTGGGATTATATTGATCAAGTGCATATAATAATAACTAAGTTATACCAACTAGTTTCATCAACTAAGTCTGTTGGCATCTTCAGGTACATAACTGATGTACGGCACTAAAAAGTAAAAAACTGTTACAAACTATAATCAACCGATTCCAATTATATTAAACAAAGAACAGAGCGCGTACAATACATTCATAGAGCGTGGATGATATCACTTGTTGTTATTTAGGAACGTTCTATAGTTGGCACTATAATTCAGTTCTGGCGAGTTGAAGGATATGATAAGGGTCTTCCAGATCACGAGCAAGATTAGTCCTTGGTTCCTGTTAAGGTTTTGTATACAGCGTGCAACTGTTGTGGCCTCCTTAAAAATTCGGGAGCAGAAGTTCTCTTCCTTGTAAGGAATTGTGCTTCTATCCCACTCTACGGTATGGTTCGTTCTTGAGAAATGAAAAGCTAACCCCGATTTTTCTTCTCTTTTATTATTGACGTCATCTATGTGTTCGTTTTGCCTAATTTCAAGGCTCCTTGAAGTTTGGCCGATGTAATTCAAGCCGCACGAGCATGGTCTGTTATAAACTCCAGCATATTTGGAGAAAGGATGGCTATCTTTTGGAGATCTTAAGAATTGTCTAATCGTTTCTGTGGGTTTAAAGGCCACTCTTATTTTATGTGGTCTAAGGAGTCTAGCAATCTTATTGGAAACTGTCCCTAAGTATGACGATGGTAGAAATATAACGTACATCATCTTGTTGTCTTTGTCGGGGTTCAGAGAAAAGTATCTTGTGGACGAGTCTTCGAGGAAATCCATTCATGGTAAGGTTGGTGGATATCAGGGATAGTTCTTCCTGGAGGTCTTGTTGATCTGTTGTAAGGAGAGAGGCACGGTTCTTCAACATGTGTACAATACTAAGTTTCTGAGAAATGTGGTGTGAGGAAGTGAAATGTAAATAACGTCCTGTATTGGTAGGTTTGTGGTAAACTGAGAGGTTGATACCACCATTCGGAAGCTTCTTAATTAAAGTGCCCAGAAATGATAATTGGTTATCTTCTTCAAGTTCTAGAGTGAATTTGATTGTGTGGTGTAGAGAGTTGATTTTGTTAAGAAAGTCGAACAGGTCCTTTTTTGTGTGGTTCCAAACGATAAAGATATCGTCCACGTATCTCCACCATACTGTGGGTTTAGGGTCTGTTTGAGTTAAGATTTTACTTTCAAAATCCTCCATAAAGAGATCAGCACAAGATGTAGAGAGGGGGTTACCCATTTCAAGGCCAGTCAATTGTTGATATATGATTTTATTCCATAAGAAAAAGTTTGATGTTAAACAATGACGGAACAGAGAAGTAATGTTTTGTGGGAGCAAACTTCCTAAAATGTTGATGACTTCCTCCACAGGGATGTTAGTGAATAGAGATGTAACATCCAGGCTGGCGAGTAAATCCGTATTGGAGATAGAGATGTTGTTCAGTTTCTCAACGAAATCTCGCGAATTTCGTATATAAGTGTCCGAATTATGGATGTGAGGTTTGAGGAGGGCTGCCAGGTGTTTAGATAACAGATATCTATTATCTAAATATAATCTTGCCCGTGATCTGGAAGACCCTTATCAGATCCTTCAACTCGCCAGAACTGAATTATAGTGCCAACTATAGAACGTTCCTAAATAACAACAAGTGATATCATCCACGCTCTATGAATGTATTGTACGCGCTCTGTTCTTTGTTTAATATAATTGGAATCGGTTGATTATAGTTTGTAACAGTTTTTTACATTTTAGTGCCGTACATCAGTTATTTACCCTGAAGATGCCAACAGACAGTTGGTGAAAGTAGTTGATATAACTTAGTTGTTATTATATGCACTTGATCAATATAATCCCAATAAAAGTATTTCCATATCAAGAACTTGATTATAATCCAACCAACAGACAACTAAAAAAATTAAATTCTCTCTTAGATGAAGTCATCAGTTTAGATAGAGACACAATTGAAAGACTTAAAACTCATTTTGCAAGACCTCCTAGATTTTATGGTCTTTCTAAAATACATAAGATTGACTTTCTTCTTCGTCCAATAGTAGATTGTACTGATTCTCCAACTTACCGTATAGCCAAACATCTAGCTAAATTATTGAAATCTCACATAGGCAACTCTAGTTCCTTTCTAAAAAACTCCTCCGATTTCTTAGAAAAATTAAAAAATGTCTCATTGCAGCCTACAGATCTTATGCTGAGCTTTGATATAGAATCTTTACATACAAATGTACCTCTCAAGGAGATTTTAAAATTACTTGCTGACATCTTTCCTGAAGACATTATAAAACTATTCGATTTCCTAATACACTCTGGATATTTCTTATGTCAAAACAATTTTACAGCCAAGTAGAAGGAACGGCCATGGGAAGTCCTCTCTCTCCTGCTTTAGCCAACTTTTATTTAGAACATCTAGAAAAAGTCCTCTTCTCATCTATTTTCCGTCAACCATCCTTTTGGGTAAGATATATAGATGACATCTTTACTGTATGGCCGCACAACAAAGACTCCTTACCTTCTTTTTTAAACAGTATCAATTTCTTACATCATCGTATAAAGTTTACTATGAAAATGGAAGAAAACAACCAGTTATCTTTTTTAGACGTTCTCCTCATCCGGTCACCTTCAAATACTCTTACAACTACAGTTTACAGGAAACCAACGTTCACAGGTCGTTATATTCTTAAAGAATCAGCCCATCATCCTTGTCAAAATACAGGAATCATAAAATGTCTAATCAGAAGAGCCAAAACTAATTGTTCTACTTCTAATTTTCTACAGAAAGTACTTTCTACTATCCAACAACACATGAAACTCAATGGCTTTTCCGAAAAAAGTACTCATCTTTGATTCTTAAAATAACGAAGATTCAATACGTCGAGTTCCAATTCCTTACATCTCCGGGATTTCAGAACCTATCGCAAGAATTCTGAAGAAATATGAGTTAACAGCTACGTATTCACCTATTAAATTTTCTTCCCATTTTCCTTCTCCTAAAGACAAACGCTCAACTTTATCTCTTCCTGGAGTTTATCAAATTCCCTGCAACTGTGATCTCTCCTATTTTGGACAAACTGGACGTTCTCTTGAAAAAAGAATCCAAAAACATCAATCTTCGATTCATCACAACAAACCTGAAAAATCTGGATTGGCTCAGCACGGGATGGAAACTAACCACAACATCCTTTGGTCAAAAACTCGCCTCTTACATAGATCCAGCTATAAATTTGAACGTTTATTCAAAGAAAGCGTAGAAGCCTTACTCCATCGTCCTAACCTGAATTGGAATGCCTGTGTATCTATATCAACTGGGAAAGTCTAATCAGGATAACTCATTAATTCATATTAATTTTATGTTACTTAACAATATTAATTAATATCTTTATTTCCATCATGTCTCTGCTTAAAAATGTTTCGTTTAATACTTAGTGATATAACATCACGCGGCTTGTTCTATTTTTAAATGATCTATTGTTACTATTCCACCTTGTATTTTTTTAAAACTGTTCTTGTAGTGCCACTGAAGATGGTCTGCTATTTCCGGACCGAAATATTTGGTTAATTAAATATCTTTCTTGTGTTTACGTGCATATGTTATTCAATACTATATCTGATATGAGAGTCTCTCCCTTGATGAGTCTTTGAAGGTTGTTTACAGGCGTGCGGTTAGCTTAGAAGTTGCATGTCAATTTATTTTCAAAACTTTTTATGTTTCCTCCGCCCATGAAACATTGCAAACTATAGTAGATGAGTATCATGGGTGCGAGTATTAGGGAATACGAGTCTTCAATCATTTTTTATTTAATTTATTTATGTTATGCAATCCGCAATGAGACCAAACATGGAATTTTTCAAGCTACCTTAGGCTTCCAGTATATCTTACTGGGCAGTGGTCTAACAGTGGGTGATGAAATGCGTCTCTCGCCTAGAGGTAATATCACTGACAATGGCGAGATTCGAACCGCCTTCTCCAACTGGAAAACTTATTTTTACAGATCATCTTTCTTTTAAGCCTTTACTTCTTTTTCTTCTTCTTCTAATTCAATGCCCATCCCTCTAAAGTTAAATAATTTTAGACTTACCTATCAGTAATTCTAAAATATTTAACTGTAGAATAAATTTTTATTTAGAAATGAAAATAAATTGATAAAATTATCAATTTATTATTATCATTATTATTATGTGACACCTCCAAGGATTCAACGCAGGAGGACCTCCCACACCACATAATCTTCCTTTCACGCCACCTCAATCTGCACTGTACGCCGCTAATCACCATTTATACACTACACCATCTACCACCCACTAACAACATTTTTGTCCGTTGTGTATGTTCTTCAGCCTTATTTTTCTGCGTGTGTGTGAAACCCCGAGTTACTGTCACTGCATGGGATGAGTCAATTAGCCTTCAGTTGCAAAAGCTGATACGAAATTCCATGAAAACAACTGAACTCTGTCAGTTACAGAAATCTGCTTCTTTAGTTTGTCCAAACTTTATTTACCAAATAAATTTGATAAATAAAATTAAATATTTATATTTATTTTTGTTTTTATTTTATTTTTAATATGGAAAGAAGATTTCATTTTTTGTTTATGTATTTTATTTATTAATTTTTGGAATGGATTTCGGCTGTATTTCAAAACAATCACACTCCTTAAAAAAATAATAATAAAGAAATAAAAAAAAACATTACAATGGACATTAGTAGTAATTCCTTTGGACTTCCATATGTGCCAATCAACCCACTTACTCTGGGTAGCAAAATTTAAATAACGACAAAAGTAAAGTGATTGTTTTTGGCATTATTTTTGCATTCATTCTTTTGTTGAATTTCTGGTTAATTTCTTGTTTTTCTTTATTACTTTAACAGAACTCGGTAAAATATCTAGAGCAATGTCACCAGCGCTCATGTTTATTTAAAAAAATAATAATAATAAAAATAAAGACTAAGAAATAAATTGTGTCAATGTTCGCAGCTCTGGCATCAAAATAAATTTATTTAGGTCAAATAGACCTAAAGAGTATCCAAATTTTAAAAAATGTGTAAGCAATTAAAATATGCTAAGTAGATTCAGGCATGTATATGTTTCTTAAAATGTTTGCAAAATGTGGATAAATAGCAGCTAACAGAAATATCCATCGTTTTATGGGTGTATCTGATACAAATAATTTCGATAAATGGATAAATGCGCGAATGAAGACAGCAGAAGTAAATTCCGTGAGGAGGTGACCTTGGCCCGGAGACCAATTGGCCTAGTGATTGTGACATGCCAAGAAGAATGCAAGAGCGTAAGCCCATAATTTGCTTCTGGCGAAGTACCAACTAACTAAGAAGAAAAATTAAGAAACTAAAGGCGGAAGTGGCAGAACCCACACGACTTTTAGGTTTTTTATGACAAATATATATAAACTTCGCAGCGTAACAATAGGAATTATCGAATGCTATTTTCAACTGAAATCAAATTAACTAATACACAATTGTATCAATACTAACAAAATTAGAAACTAGCTTAAGCAGAATCTTACAAAATTTCTCATTTTATTAATATAGAAAACTTTGAAGTTGTAAAAAAGAATATTATTCATAAAATATCCATGAGAAACAGATAAAGAAATATATCCGAAATAACGCTGCAATGAAACACCTAAAACTGGTCTCGGTATAGAAGATATATCAATATTCGTAAATGAGAATCTAACAGCCTTAAATAATACACGCACTGAAGACCAAAGTAAACAAAATAACACTCATACAATTAAAGATAGTAAGCATCACTGTAAGGCGAAACATAAATCCAATGTCCACCCAGAATGTCGACAAATATGCGAAACTACCCAAACAGCTTAGGCTTACAAGTATGTGTTCAAACCCCTATGCGAATTCTACAAGTGCCACCTAATATAAATGCACCTAAATCGCATTAATATAGAGTTTTAAAAATGCGTTGAGTAACTCTGACATTTAGTTAATTTTTTTTTCATAAATTAAAACACTGTTAAAAATGTGACCAAATTAAAATGTGTTAGTCTTTACAAATATTTAATTTTCATGAATTTCGAAATCCAGGATCTCATAACCAACACCAATAGTCAAGTTTAAAACTTGGGTAATTAGCAATGTGCGATTTAATATCTAAAACAGCGTACTCTAACAGGAACATAAAGTATATGTTCACAATGAACAATAAAGGAAATTAAATAGTTCATAGAAAAATTCATACTTGCATTTCAATAATGATAAGAAAGGCCAGTAGTATGTTTTCCTAAAATCAGCTTCATTCAAAAAATAAAGCCCATACAGAGTTACTAAAAGTTGGGGCAAAATCTGCATTTATTGCTCATACCGAAAATGTGACGGTATCATCATCATCATCATCATCATCGATTTTGTAATAAATCTACTTAAAAACGTATCTTCATATTCAATGGATGACTATTTCAACGTTCTCTGGACATATAAATAAATATAATAAATGAAATAAATTAAAATAAAAAAATTACTGTAAACTACTATTACTATTATAAATCAAGATGGATGTGAAATTAACATTAGTATTTAGACATTAATTATTAGGAGAAAAGGATAAATAAATAATTCGTTATTTATTTTTCGTAAGCCTATTTGTAATATTTCATAATTTCTCTAAGTTCTGTATAATATAGAAAGATGTAGCGCGCGCGCACATCTTTCTATATAACACACACACACACACACACACACACACACACACACACACACACACACACACACACACACACACACAAAACCATTGTTCCTACAGCATTTGTACATAGGGTTTAGATCAGTCATGTTTTCCATCATCCAAAGTCTTTGATTATATATGAATAAGGCTTTAGAAATAAATATATCATAAAATAGCGAAATACTTGGACAACTTGATGCTATTTTAAATCATCAGTATTAGCATTTCATTCTTTCTATACATGATAATATGTAATAACTGAAAGACTTGTCAGCAGAAAGTGGTGCATGTGCATCCTCCTTGGATCACTTCATTATTTATGCATTTCTTTCAAAAAAAGCTTAGTTTCGCTTTTGAAAATATAGCTACTTTCGTTCATTGACATGCTTGGATAGTCCTCTGATCAAATGGTTTCTCCTATAGTTGCTGGGATATAATCCCTTTTTTAATGTTTTTTTTTTAAATTTTTACCAACAATTTTGAAAAGCAGCATCGTTTGAAAAGAAGCATCATCATGATGCAAGTTGCGAATACGTCTATCACATTTATAAGTGTTGTATATAAAATATAAATCGCACAAGTTTACTTGAAAAATACATAAAAATATTTATGGGGAATAATAATACGCGTCAATATTTAAAATACCGCAGGTAGATTTGGTGCACTTGTGGGAATTGAAGCAATTCCAATTTCCATGAATAGAACAATGCTTGATAGCTTTGAAATTCAACATTCCTGGGCTTCAAAATTGGCTTTAGTTAAAAAACAACGCGATTTCACTGAATTTAAGAAAGAAAAAATATATATATGGCCGTTATGTACATTTGGTTTTTACATGGAAATATCTTAGTCCTTTTCGTATACCCTTGATAACAGGTTATATCTCCCCAGACAGAATTTTTAATTCAATTTTTGGTTTTCGGACTGTAACGATCCTAGTTTCATAGTCGGTAAACTTTCTCTCTTCAGCACAAATAGCACTTGTAATTCGGATTCCATTAATAATTCATAGTTTGATAACCGAGTGGCTTGGTATTGTTACTTGTGTTGCTGTTGCGTCTCTGAAGTTGTTCATACTTCCTTTAAAGTACACGAAACTCATGGGAGCACGTGAGAGAGACATTCTATGCTATCGCAAATCCATTCGTTCGCAGCAATAACAAAAGAAAGTGTGTTGTAAGCTGTTAGGCGTGAAAGTACATCTGTATGTAGTCAATATTAGGAGCTGCACTTTGCAGAGAAATTAAATAAAAGCGGATCTGTATTATTTTCCCACAATATGTTTTTTTTTCTGTTTAAAATTGATAAATAATAAAAAAACTTAGATAGCATTGATCGAACAAAGAAAGAAAAGAGCAAGTGGATATAGATTTTAAAGCATAATACATTCTTTAGGTATTATGTTTTAAAATTGAACGGTAGTTTTAAAGATATCTTTACCGACGTCTGGTGTCAGAAAAAAGTTCGTAGTTTTAAAAAAATAAAAAAGGCTGACAGAAATAACAAAAATCAAAAACTGTTATGCATAAGAAATCAGGAGCTTATAACAGTGTTCTCAAGTACGAGGAAAAAATTAATCATTTCGAATACAGTTAGTTATAACACCAGACCATGGTCGACATTTTAAAATGGCTACAAACGAGGATCGTCTGAAAAGTTCTCGGCCTCCACCATAGATGGCAACATTTTCAGCAAGATTTTTTTCTACGTTGGTACATCTGTCATAAGCATCCATGTGAAATTTCAAGTCATTCTATCAAGTAGTTTGTTTTATACAGCTGTCGGAAGCAAACGTGAAGAAGGTTTAACTCCAAAATAAATTCATTCGAAGTTCGTAAAAGTTTATAGGCACTCTTCTCCTTTGTTTTCGACAATTAAGAAATGGGGTGCCGAGTTTAAACATGGCCGTACCAACCTTAAGATGATCCACGTGAAGAACGTCCAAAAAGTGTAAGAACACTAGAAATCATTGATCAAGTGCATGAGATAGTATTCGATAACCGGCGAGTCAAAGTGCGTGAAATTGCTGAGACTATAGGCATTTCAAAAGAACGTGTACGATATATTTTGCATGAAGAATTGCAAATGAAAAAGCTTTGCACAAGATGGGTGCCGCGCTTGCTCACAGCAGATCAAAAACTCACTCACATGAAAATCTGTGAACAGTGCTTGGAGCGTTTTAAAAAGAAATAAAACTGATTTTGTGCTTCAATTTATTGCTATGGATGAGACTTGGATTCACTATTACACACAAGAATCCAAACAGCATTCAAAACAGTGGACAGAAGCTGGTTGTTCAGTGCCAAAGAAGACAAATCCGGTTCCATCAGCAGGAAAGGTCATGGCATCGGTGTTTTGGGATGCTAAAGCCGTTTTGTTTATTAATTATCTTGAAAAGGGTAAAACAATAACCGGGGTAATATTATTCCGATCTTTTAACCAGGCTAGACGAAAAAATTTGTGAGAAAAGACCCGGTTTGCAGAAGAAACAAATCATCTTTCATCAGGACAATGCACCTGCTCACAAAGGCGTTTTGACAATGGAAAAATTAAGGGATCTGCACTATGAATTGTTCCAACATCAATCCTATTCCCCAGATTTGGCTCCCACTGACTTCTATCTCTTCCCAAAACTAAAACTCTTCCTTGCTGGTCAGTGTTATCTTCGAATCATGAAGTGATTGCAGCTGTAGAGGGGTATTTTGCAGATCTTACTAAGAACCACTACAGGGACGGGATTGTAGCGCTGGAGAATCGCTGGAATAAATGTATTAGTTTTAAGAGAGATTATGTTGAAAAATAAAAATAATTTTGAAATTATGAATTCGTTTTTCTTGGTTAGTTCGAGAATATTTCAGATCACCCTCGTACTCTCTGCTCGTAAAGCTACCATGACTGTCTAAATATGAATACTGTGTTTTTATATATGTATATAGAGTCGATGCTTAGGTCTTAGTATGCCATAATCATAAACCTATAATAACCGGTGCAGTGTTTCAGTGAAAAGAAAGATGGAGGAATGTTAATCTTCACTGAAGATAAACATTCCATGTATCTATCTCTGTAAATTATACACATAAGGGTGTACAGAAAACAACTCGATCATGGGATTAAGCGCCCCTTAAGCTATTTTTAAGAAAGCCTAAATATTCTTCTCTTTGAGCTGCAAAAAAAAAAAAAAAAAAAAAAAAAACACCTCTGGAAAAGTTTTTTCAGCTCTATATTGGAGAAGTAATTAATTAGAATGAGGGATGAAGCAAGTAAGGCTATAAGGAGTTGGAAACCTCTCAATACTGTGAATACTCTCAATATTGTGAATGAGCTAAGTACTCCTGAGATCAAACACAATACGCTTTCAAGTCATTTAAGGTCTTCCAGAAACAAATTACTGAAACCCTATCAAAATGGACCAATAGGAGACGAACAAACAGACGCTTAGACATAGCGATCGTGTTTCCTACAAGGTCCGGCCAGGGCAACTCGTAAATGCCGGCGAGTGTATTCCCGCAATCTCTCTGGTCAAATTTCATACGAAACTTTTATAGTTTCTTCAATATATTCGGCTTTGAAATGCTGGATTTAATATCCACTTGATTTTTATAAATTTTGCATTGCTGAACTGAAGAGCCTTTTGGCTCTTTATTTTAGTAAATTATTGTTGTTTTGGATTCATGGTTGCCCAGTATGTGGGCTCACATACTGGACGACGAAATTCATCTGCCTCTTAAAGACACTCATGAACATTCACGAGTGTCTTTGAACACTCATCAATGTTCATGAGTGTTCAATGGGGTCTGAGCCCACAGCCTGTTGGTTGAAGAGCAAACAAGTTATCCACTCATCCAATGAAGCTGAAAAATTGCGTGTGCTTTCAAACCGTCTTTTTTGTTGTTGTTTTTCAAAAGAAAGAAAGGATAAATGTCATGATGCCCTTCAACCAACAAGCTATGGGCTCAGACCCCATTGAATACTCATGAACATTGATGAGTGTTCAAAGACACTCGTGAATGTTCATGAGTGTTTTTAAGAGGCAGATTATTTTGTCGTCCAGTACAGTATATTAGCCCGAATACTGGACGACCATTAATCGAAAGCAACAATAATTTACTAAAATAAAGAGCCAAAAGGCTTCAGTTCGGAGATGCAAAATTTATAAAAATAATCAAGTGGATATTAAATGCTGGATTTATTATCCACTTGAGAGATATTAAATGCTGGATTAAGGTCTCCCTTAATGGGCTCAGACCTTAATCCAGCTGTTCTTCTCATTGTCTTAATGAGAAGAACAGTTTTTTTAATGTCATAACACTAATGTTAAGTGTGCTGCTAGCAAAGTAAGGAGGTGTAGTACATTTTTCTAAAACACCTTATATTTGAAGGCAATTGGAAGACGAGAAAGCACTTGTTGATCTTTCATTTATGTATATTTTGTACAGAAACGACATTGCATCCGTTCGTTTCATAATTGTTTGATATTAAGACTAAGTTAAGCAGCCTCAGATAGTGCATGTACGTTTTTAGGGGGTTCTGTTTTAGAAAAAATCAGCAAAAGAGTCTGAGAGTGCAGAAAAAGTAGTTGGCAAATATCCGAATTTTCCACGACTTTAGTTACCTCTTCAACTAATCGAACTTACAACAAATGCTGATGTTAGGTGAAGAGTGAGATGGTTAATGAAATTCAGACTATCCTCATGGCCTACAAGTAAATTCTCCTTTTGAATCAATCTTGAGTCTTTAATGGCCTCCTTCCAGAACACAAAGACACCCAGCAACCTTACTATCAACTTCGTGACACATACTGATGAGAAGAACTTTTTTTTTTTAATTTTTGTAATGTTAGTCATAAGACTAATGTTAAGTGTGCTGCTAACAAAGTAAGGAGGTGTAGTACATTTTTTCTAAAACACCTTATATCTGAATAATACCTATAGCATTATATTAATAGGACGATATCAAATAGGTAGGATGAATCATATTTAGCATTTTAGAGTAATTAGTTATTATATTTTAACAGCAAAAACTTCTTTCTTGAGTCATAACACAATATTTAATACAATATTTCTTTCCAGACATGGCATGACTACAAACTCAAATGGAATCCAGAAGAATACGGAGGGGTAGAGATGATTCACGTGCCTGCTGAGCATATCTGGCTCCCCGACATTGTCTTGTTTAATAAGTAAGTCATTCAGCCTTTTTCCATTCAACACTAACATTTCATGAAACCCTAGAATTAATTTCTTCTTTAGATATGTGCATATCTTATTTGATTCAGAATGCACTACTTAAACTACCACTCGGCCTGGTTGGATAAATGGTTAGAGTATCTGCTCTCCAGCCGAAAGGCTGCGGCTTCGAATCCTGCCGTGCGCATGGATATTTGTGATTGTCTGTGAAAATACTAGTGGTGGTGGTGAGCGGTAGATTACGTTGGTGTAGTTGCGGTTCGTTGTAGTTGACAGATTGAGTGGTGGAAACAGAGAGTTGTAGAGTACGCCCTCCCTCGATGAGTCTTTGAACTCCCTGGAGGTATTAAGTAATAATAATAATAAATCTTCAGTTATCAACGTTCAAGATGGATATGATTTATAAACCAAGAAGAGTTTCCGTCGTTTCTTGAAACCAAATAAAAGAACTTGTTAGACATTATGAATATAACGTCGTATAATTGTAATAAATACTTAAGACGTACAGTTTAATACTTCTTGGACAGCAATATCACGGGATACATTTTGATTTTATGCGTTTTGGAAAGTTATGAAATTTTAACTCTTTAGCTTGGAATGCCTAGTTTAAAGATTCATAAAAGTTAAGAATAATTTTTCAAGCGAAAGGAGCCAATTGTAATGAACCATTCTGTCTTTTAACATGGACCTATGTATATTGCTATTGTAATGAATATTTTCTTCACTTTAGTATACTAAGAGTATCCAAATAACATACGGAATAACTTCCAAAATCTTAAACATATCTCTGGTGATGTTAAAAGAAAGTTTTGTTATCTAGACAAAAACTAGAGAACTGAAGATCTTTTAAAAATGGCATACCGTGCCAATTCAATGTACGATAATTATATGGTGTGCGTGTTATGATGTATCTCATTAAATATAAAAGAGCCTACACAGAGATCATCAATCAGTTTACCACAAATAACATGAGAGAAGCAGGAACTATTTAATGACTTCTAGAGAGACCTCTTTTGCATGGCTTGAACATCTGGGAAATCTCTAAATGCAACACCCATTTTATCGATTGTTCCAATGAAGACAGTATCTCTCAAGTATTTCTCGCCTAGAAAACAATAGAAAAATTTCTACAGCAGCAAAAATTATTCTGAGTAAATATAAAGACGTCTTAGGTGAAAATGGCTCTGTCAAAATAAGTCAGCTATAGCAGAGCCATTTCACATAATATTTCGTAGAGATAACTATTGTTATCTCTACCAAAAACGTCCATATGAGAAAACGACATCGAAAAGGAAAAGCCACCTTTTCCTGAAAAAGATGGCTGTACATCACTTTTCGTTTAAACTGCTGACCAAAGGTAGAAGGTTGTCTGATCCGATGGTGAAACCGGTCGAAGCTGTTTACTTTCCTTCCCCTGGAAACGATTCCAAGAAAAGTCATTTTACCTCATGAAAATTCTTATTTTCTATTGATCTGACAACCTGAATTATTAAGTACGTGATTTAATTGTAACAGACACCATTAAAATAAATATAAATTTAAATTTAAACTTCCCATTACGTGAATTTTAATGAAAAGAAGAACTGGAGTATGCGCAGAATGTTATGCTTACGACACCCAAACTTAAATTATCAAAAAAAAGTGTCTAAAAATAGGAAGTAAAGTAGACCTGCACACAGCAAGCAACTGTACCACTTCTAAATAATTTCAAAAATTGTCTGTTTCCCATACAAATGAAACAAAAAATGCACATAAAGCTAATGGGATTGGGCGTGTATAAACAACATTTACAAATAACAAAAGAACAACCATTTTCTAACACTCCTAAAGCGCAAATAGTAACTGAAATTTCTATAATATACTTTGCAGAGGTGTATTATACTCTCGTTTGTTCTGATACAGCTCACAAAAGTTAATAGTTTTTCTTCAAAGAATCGCAGTTATGAAACGCTGAAAACAAAGTTCTTTATTTACTACAGAAGGAAATAAAAACAGTTAGAATGAGCAATTTTAGCTGTTAAACAGGGCGGATACGAGAAAAAAGAATGAAATTGGATAATATAGAAAAGGAGAAAGGGAGGGGAGGGGAGAAAGACAGAAAGGCATGTATTGATTTGGACTACGGAGATTGTCTCTTGTCACAAAACACCCAGAGAGGAAAACTCAAAGTTACCAAGCGTGAAATACCCGCTAGCCGGTGTGCTGGAAAGTCGATTGTGTGATTCGCACTTTTCTCAAAAGGAGAGAAGACCTAAACTTTTTTTGTTGTTGGACTGTCGTTTCTAAATGCAGACTAAGCATAGATTGTAGTTTGGGAGAACTAAATCAGTTCCACATGTGCAAATACTTAAACTACCAAATTAATAATAACAATCTTCCACTTCAGCATTACATAGTATTTCTTAGACCATCGTAGGAGCATTTTTATTGCATTTCCTTTTCTTTTCGGGTACGAATAATCAATTATTTTTGTTATTTGCATAATTTAAAAATAGATTCATATTTCTACTTGTTCTAAGTGCAAAGTTTCTCAAACTTACAAATTCTTAACTTACAAAGCACACACACACACACACACACACACACACACACACACACACACACACACACACACACATGCACACAGAGTGTTAAGATTAATGCACATTAACTAGAATGGCAATTATTAATAAAATTAAGAGCAAATGCAACATCTTTATTATATTACTGTTTTTATTAGTTAAAATTTATAAATGAGTGGCTTGCTTTAATGCCTTTGTATAAAAACTATGTTGGACATAATATGTCTGCAACTCGCAATTTATGGCACTTTATTTTTAAGCATCTGCATTTTCTGATGCTTGTAACAGCCGAGTTGTTTCAGCCACAAGGTAATATATAATTACGTCGTTTAACACATTAGATCCTACAGAGAATTTTTATCTTGGACATTTCTTTTTTAAAATTTAAATATCAAAGAAAATATTTTCCAAACAATCCAACTCACACATGTCGTGAAACGAATATTTTCTTTGATATTTAAATTTTAAAAAAGAAATGTCCAAGATAAAAATTCTCTGTAGGATCGAATTTGTTAAACAACGTAATTATATATTACCTTATAACATATCGTATGATACCTTGGTATTGTTATGGATAATAATCATAAAATTCTATTAAATATATTTCACAAAGCAAATATGGATATTTTGATAATATTATTCCGTCCTGTATATATTATCATTAGGGTTTAATTCTATTTTTAGTGCAGACGGAAACTATGAGGTAACCCTTATGACCAAAGCGACGGTATACTTCTCTGGAGAAATCGTCTGGAAGCCTCCCGCTCTTTATAAAAGTACTTGCGAAATTGACGTCGAATATTTTCCATTTGACGAGCAGTCTTGCTTAATGAAGTTTGCTTCCTGGACATACGATGGTCACGAGGTAAGCGAATATATTTTAGATAAGTGATTCAAATTGTTTTGCAATAAGTATACTTTTGCCACTCTTCTCTGGAGGAATTAACTGAGAAAGAATTTATTTGAAGGCAGATTTCACATACAAAATGCATCCCTCCATTGTATATTCAATGGACTTTGTATTTAAATTATCGTCACTTGCGACGCAAGACTGAAAATAAAAACAAATTATATATATATATTTGTCGAGATTCCTCGGAACTTGTTCCAAAAAATCCTACCCAAGTTATAATGAGATTTGTTTTCTCCATCCCTACGCGAGTTCGGTTTTGGCTGCACGGATTTTATTAATTTGGTATTCGCGATCGATAAAAAAAAAAAAATGTTGCCATTTCTGCTTTCGTTTCTGTTGGACCATTTGCTGGCACAGAATTGGAGAAAGTGTTTCGAAGTAGCGCAAGGTAATAATTCTATTTTAATATAATGAAATTTAATGACATTTCTTTATTTCGCATATATCTCTATGCCCGAATTCAATTTCAGTTTCAATCCGACCGTGTTATTGGTAAAATTTGTCAAAACAATTCAGAATGATAGCATAATTATTCTGACTTAAATCCCATCCAGTCTCTGACTGGATGGGATTTAATTAAATTTGTAATTTAAAATCTTCTCTAAAATAAAGAAGTCATTTCAGTTTTCATTTCAATGCATCAACTAGTAAAAATAGTCAAATATATATAGTACTCAAAACGTCTCTGAATTTCCATATCCGTTTTCATATTCATATTTTCGTAGCTGTTGTAGTGATTCATGTTAAGGTTTATTGAATAAACACTACGAAACACAGGAATAAAAATAAATTATTTGCTAACTAAATTAAATATTGGCATAAAATGCTAACTTGAGCCGATAATACTAACTCAAGTTAGCATTATTAAAAGCATTTTGAACACACTCATCGGAAACTAAACTTACGATGTACTTCTCAAGGATATTCCCGTGTATAGAGGGCGACAGTGGCGCTCTCTGCAGAGATATTCTGTGATCACTGCTGTCGGACAGATAGGATGGTGCCCCAAAATTTGTGCAGATTTTAAACCGAGATATGTATAGTAACTTCGCTTTCTTCTACCTTTTTTTTTTCATTTTTTAAATAAATTTAAAAGCTGCATTAGGTAGTGAAATAGAAAGTTCGTTCAAACTTTTGAGGCTCCGTAGCTCATAGAAAATTTCCAGAAAGAATCATATGAAATGAAGCTGGACTGAATTGGGTTGAGTTTGGTTTTAATTTAAATTAGATGAAGGAATTAATGATATGAATCCAGTAAATGCTACACCTGTTTGTTTGAGTTCTTCTAGCTGGTAGCCTCTTTAATTCGGCTTCCACCAGGATAAAATAAATACATAAATAATAGATTATTATATTTACGGCTATTTGCCTCCTGTTTAGGAGTGCCCAGTTTAAGATGCCATTGGCTCTTTTCTCACGGATTCTTAGGGCATTGTAGATGTATATTTATCAATAAATATATGTTGCATACAGGACAAGAAATTTGCACATACCTTTTTCTGGGTGTTGTGGCTCTTCTTCTTTCGCGTTGTCCAAACTACTCTGTGTGTGTGGGGGGGGGGGGCAAGTGGGAGAATTGAAATAACAAATGGAAAAAATCCGGGTTTTTTTTGAATAACATATATATATATATATATATATATATATTATAAGGGATGGGCGGAGCGTTTTTTATATATTTATATGAGGTGGGAAAGGGTGAAAGGGGTTGAAAACAGCAACTGATTTTTGGAGGGGGGGGGTTGACGGGGTGCGGTCCGTTTCGACTATTCGTGGTCGTCGTCTGAACATATGGAGGAAGTGGATGCTATGTCAGGTCGGGTAGGTGCTTCTGCTTTGGAAGTGTTTGTGTTATTGCCTATTGGTCGGGGTTGTGACCTCAATTTTATGTTGTGTAGCTTCCAAACCTCGGAGATTATGTAGGGCCTGTGTACGTTGATAGAGTTCGCGTCACACTTTATGGCTATTGTTTCTGATATTCTAAGCATTGTTTCATTGTCTTGTCTGTCCACTATGATGGCCTTATCGATCAGCGGGGTATGTTTTTGTTCAAGGACGTGGACAGCTATTTCTGTTTTTCCTGTGCTTTGTATTCGATTTTTCTTTTTGATGTTGGGTTTGATGTTACCACAACGTAGTCTATAAATTTCCCTGCCAAAATGACTGTGATATCACCTACACAGGTTCCACCATCAGATCTTTATGGGCAAGACTACAAGAACACTTCCGCGATTGTAACATCCCTATTCCAGAACATTTAAATACTGAAAAACTCAACATCAAAAAGAAAAATCGAATACAAAGCACAGGAAAAACAGAAATAGCTGTCCACCTTCAACAAAAACATACCCCGCAGATCGATAAGGCCATCATAGTAGACAGACAAGACAATGAAACAATGCTTAGAATATCAGAAACAATAGCCATAAAGTGTGACGCGAACTCTATCAACGTACACAGGCCCTACATAATCTCCGAGGTTTGAAAGCTACACAACATAAAATTGAGGTCACAACCCCGACCAATAGGCGATAACACAAACACTTCCAAAGCAGAAGCACCTACCCGACTTGACATAGCATCCACTTCCTCCATATGTTCAGACGATGACCACGAATAGTCGAAACGGACCGCACCCCGTCAACCCTTCCGCCCCTCCAAAAATCAGTTGCTATTTTCAACCCCTTTCACCCTTTCCCACCTCATATAAATTTATAAAAAACGCTCCGCCCATCCCTTATAATATATATGTATATATATGTTATTCAAAAAAAACCCGGATTTTTTCCATTTGTTATTTCAATTCTCCCACTTGTCAACCCCCCCCCCACACACACACACACACACAGTGGTTTGGACAACGCGAAAGAAGAAGAGCCACAACACCCAGAAAAAGGTATGTGCAAATTTCTTGTCCTCTATGCAACATATATTTATTGATAAATATACATCTACAATGCCCTAAGAATCCGTGAGAAAAGAGCCAATGGCATTTTAAACTGGGGTACTCCTAAACAGAAGCAGGTAAATAGCTGTAAATATAATAGTTTGTTAAGAGGAATAACATGGGATTTTTTCCAGAAATAATATCCATAAATAATAGATTTTCTGAGAGGGAAAACCTTGCCATCTTTGTATGAAACGGCTAACTCACTTGCAGCTGAAATGCCGTTATAAAAGTTCGCATCTTAGACAGGATTAGAAACCTCATTAAAATGAAGCATAGAAGAAAGAAAGTAGTATGAAAAATGTCTCCTAAAATACTCATAATTTGCTTCTTTTTATTTATTTCAGAAATGGAAGCTCTTTCTCCGTCTAATATGATTTGTTATTTTCAGGTTGCCCTTCGTCATGTGAAGCAAGAGGATGGATCAAACTTGGTTTCCAATGGCATAGACATGAGTGAATTCTACAAGAGTGTGGAATGGGACATTCTCTTAGTTCCTGCCAAATATAATGAGGAATATTATGATTGTTGCAAAGAACCGTATCCTGACATAACATTCAATATTACCATGAGACGAAAAACTTTGTTTTACACAGTGAACTTAATTATACCATGCGTTGGTATTTCTTTCTTAACAGTTCTCGTTTTCTACTTACCTTCAGACAGTGGAGAAAAAGTAACGCTTTGCATATCAATCCTTGTATCTCTGACTGTGTTTTTTCTTCTTCTAGCAGAAATTATCCCCCCCACTTCATTAGCCGTCCCCCTTCTTGGTAAATATCTCCTTTTTACTATGATCTTGGTCACGTTGTCTATATCTGTAACAGTAGGAGTGCTTAATGTACACTTTAGATCTCCATCAACTCACCAAATGTCACCTTGGGTTAGAAGAGTTTTTATTCACATTATGCCCAGACTGTTACTGATGAGAAGGCCAATGTATGCATCTGACGATGACGCAATAGACCCAGCAAAATTTTCAGTGCGAGGATGTAATGGAGTTGAGATTTTGAGAGAACCATATCCACCAATGACACGACAAAGTAGGGATATTCCACTTGACACTCTGCATATCGGGTGTCGAACACACACAAGTCCTGATGATATTGTGCTCGACCCAGAAGGCGGTTTCAATGGAAGATATAAGCAGTATACTCTTGAGATACAGAAGGCTATCGAAAGTATATTATTTATTGCCGAACATATACGGAAAGAAGATGAAGAAGAAAGCGTAAGTTTCGTAATACTCATTCAAAAATAATAATAATAAAATTTTAATAATAATAATAATAATAATATACTTTACTGATTGCCTTCACCATATTTTGTTTGAATATAATTTACTTAGAATACAATTACGAACATATATGTATATAAATATATATATATATATATATCGCTATTTAATTTTTAATGACTAACTTTTATATATTAGTTAAGCTACGTTATAAAGATTGCTTAGAGTCTCTTGTCAGGTAATATAACTAACCATTCTAAAAACGAATTCGGTGTTTTTATTTTCTGATTTATTATTTTTTAACTATTATAACATCATTACCAATTATTACTCAGAAATTATCTCGCTTTGTCATTATTCAAAGCCAGTATTATCATCCTGTTTCAAGTGAATCGAATTTTATATGCGCTTCATATATAAAATCGTTTAGTTGTTCACTCCGTTTATATTAAATTCTGAAACTGGTTTCTCTGGCTATTCAAAATCCATTTCACGAGTGCCTGACATACTGAAATCACGACGCGTATAGAAATTCTTCCAGTTCGATATTGTCACTACGTTCGAGCTCTTATCTTTTGGATGCTGAAGTTTGGGCTAGTGATTGGAATAAATTTGACTGTTTTAAATAGTTCTTTCTTCTCCTCTGAAACATTTTTAATTCTCCATATATTCAGACATTCTTAAAATACTCTACTCTTACAAACACTATACTCTAGTTCATTCATAACTTATTTTAAAGATATTACAACAACAAACCAACTAAATTATACATATACACGTGTATATATGAAAAATTCTGAAGTTCTCGGCCTCGACCATAGTTGGCAACACTATCGGCAAGAATTTTTTTTTCTAAGTTGGTACATCTGTCATAAGCATCCATGTGAAATAGCAAGTCATTCTATCAAGTAGTTAGTTTTATAAAGCTGTCTGAAGCAAAAATGTTGTCTGCATCCCTTGAAATCGATAAAATTGAGTATCGTGCGGTTAAAAAATTCTTTGTAAAAGAAAGTTTATCGCCAAACGAAATTCATTCGAAGTTCATAAAAGTTTATGGGCACTCTTCTCCTTCGATTTCGACAATTAAAAAACGGTCTGCCGAGTTTAAACGTGGCTGTACCTTGCCTTGAAGCCTTGAAGATGATCCACGTAAAGGACATCCAAAAAGCGTAAAACCAGAAATCATTGATCAAGTTCACGATATGGTATTGGATGACCGGCGAGTCAAAGTGCGTGAAATTGCTGAGACTATAGGCATTTCAAAAGAACGTGTACGATATATTTTGCATGAAGAATTGCAAATGAAAAGATTTGCGCAAGATGAGTGCCTCGCTTGATCACAGCAGATCAAAAACGCAATCCCATGAAAATCTCTGAACAGTGCTTGGAGCGTTTTAACAAGAATAAAACTGATTTTGTGTTTCGATTTATTACTATGGATGAGACTTGGATTCACCATTACACGCCAAAATCCAAACAGCAGTCAAAACTGTGGACAGAAACCGGTTGTTCAACGCCAAAGAAGACAAAGTCGGTTCCATCAGCAGGAAAGGTCATGGCTTTGGCATTTTGTTTATTAATTATCTAGAAAAGGGTAAAACACTAACTGGGGAATATTATTCCGATCTTCTAACCAGACTTGACGAAAAAATTCGTGAGAAAAAAACAGGTTTGCAGAAGAAAAAAATCATCTTTCATCAGGCCAATGCACCTGCCCACAAAGGTGTTCGGCAATGGGAAAATTAAGGGATCTGACCTATGAATTGTTGGAACATCCACCCTATTCCCTAGATTTGGCTCCCTCTGACGTTTATCTCTTCCCAAAACTAAAACTCTTTTTCGCTGGTCAGCGTTTTTCTTCGAATCAGGGTGATTGCAGCTGTAGAGGGGTATTTTGCAGATTTTACTGAGAACCACTACAGGGACAGGATAATGGCGCTGGAGCATCGTTGGAATAAATGTATTAGTCTTAAGGGAGAATATGTTGAAAAATAAAAATAGTTTTGAAATTATGAATTCGTTTTTTCATTCTTAGGCCGAGAGCTTTTCAGACCACCCTAGTATATATAAATGTTTATTAGCTGCTTATATTTTGCCGTATTTCACAGCATCATCTTCAGAACACACTATGTCACTGTAATACTTCTTTTTTACAACATCAGAGGGTTCCAAATTTTGCCTTTGATCTTTTGTCCATTAGAATTTGAATGGTTTCTCTTGCTCATTGTTGCGTGTTAAGTGTAACATGTATACTTTGAAGTTGCTGATTTGAAATCCGGCGAAATATAAGCAGTTAATAAACATTTTTATATATAATTTAGTTATTTTGGTGTTGTAATACCGTTAAAATAAATTATGAATAAGGTTCAACTCCTGAGGTCGTCTATTAGACTGTACTCAGATACAGAAGCTGTTGAGACTATATTATTTGTTGCTTAGCAGGTATTAAAAGAAGAAAAATGTGTCTTCTCAGAGATGTGTTTTAATACATGAATGGTAGTGCTGTTTTATTGTGAATATACACAGCATCTTTCATTTCTGTGGTATCTTCACTTCCCAAAGGATTACAGGGGGCGGTCATAAAACTCTCTGTAAAAGCCATTTGAAACTGCTAGAATTGTCAAGTGCAGATCATAATTCCGAAAAGTGGGCAAGCACTACAAAACTACTCCACATATCTTAGATCTGTTGCTTAAAACTTTACAAGCTGGAAAATCTCATTGCAGTCAAAAGCAAGAGGAAGGGAAGAGGAAGTAGGGGGTGGAGAGAATAGCCCATTTGGTAATGTCGATTACACGAATAGATAATCAGCTGGGAGAATAAATTTCGGCTTAACAACAGCACTTTGGCTAGGCTAAGCTGCCATATTGGGCTTCACCTCTATCATTATGTCCTGATTCATCACTCCCTCTTTAACCCCCCCCCCGACCACTTTAATTTTCTTGCTTGGAATTCTGTTCCATACTTCATTCTACTGCCTATTTCTGTACAGATTACCATTTATCCAATATCGGAAGTCTTGTCTGCCTACGATAATGCAGTCCATACTCTTTTATTCCGGGTCCTCAGAAACTAGTGATTCACTTCTGCGGAAAACCTTAAGAAATGTTGCTTTTCGGAGAAACTATAATCTAAAAAATAACTAAAATTCAAAATATCATTATTTACTCATGTAATTCTAAGATAGAATTAACGACAGTTTGGTTTAGTTATTCCTCTTAGGACTTCAATGTTATATACACGACTATAGTTAATTATGTACACATTCACTTGCAAAAAAAAAAAAAAAAAAAAGTTAAAAATAATAATCCGCTGCATGTCGAGGACAATTCGTAGACCTACCAAGTGTCGTCGGTTTACCTAACCGTATTTCAGAATAAGGTGGTTAGTCTCATTAATCTCGGAAGCTCTTGAAAATTATATTATACCACAACAAGTTCGTTATTTTTTACGACAACTGTTTATTAACAGTTTCAAATAAATTCCGTTAATTGAGAGGCTTGCGTAGATCAATAAAAGTGACGTTTGCATACACATCACTAGGCTGCCCAAAAAAGACCTTAATTAAGTTTTAATCGCTGAACTTTTTCTAAACCTTTCTTCGACCGGTTCCCAAGTTACTCAATCTCTGACATGGCAAACGTTTTATATTTCTTCCTGCGACTAGGGTTTTTTCATCCCCTATTCATTCACACTATTTTAGACAGTTACATATTGTATATTAGAGTTAGGGACCACGAGATAGCAACATTTCTCTGCCGTCTCTTCACCAGGTACTGTTTAAAATTAGTGAGTCTTGGACCAGCTATCTCTGATTGGCTACTGGTGGAGACTGAATTACACACTCAGTCTCCAAGCTAGACAGGGTTAAAACAGGCTCACTTACTCCCTATAAGGAAATAAAAGGCATTAGAGGATTTTTTTCTTGTGGTTATTTCACACTTCTCTGAATACTCACTGATAGGCAATGTGGATATGAATATTACAAAATATAAACTAGATACTTTCACCTATTAATAATTAACCTATAGGAATTAACTGTTAATAAAAGAGGAAAAGGGTTTTCACGAACAAGATCTTCGTTGAAAAAAGTATTTTTATGCAATGTTTATAAAGTCTACGATCTCCAGAAAAAAAGGTCTTCAAGGAGATTCACTGTTTCATTTCCAGGAACATTTGTAAACAGGTTGATTACATCCAAACTTGCTAAGATATCTGAAGGTCCTATGCATATATATCCTTTACCTTTTCGATAAAATGCGCACTGTTCTTAATGAAAGATGTTGTTTTTCCTATGTGTGGTAAGATCATGCTGGTGAGGTGTTTTGCCAGATTGGAGGTCGGAGAGTCTCTTCCATCCACTATCGGTCTTAAAGGAATGTGTATCTTGTAAATGTAAATCTTGAATGTAAATGAATGTAAATCTTGTGTATTTTTGGAACTAATGGGTGTTTTGATTGTAGAGTACTTTTTAGTTTTTCAGTCCAATTGGGTATCTTTTTAATTAGATCATTGGTTTTATTGTGAGCTTGCCAGGTGGGATCTCTGTCTAAATGTGTACAGGTATTAGTATCTTGAAGAAGAGTTTTCATTTTTTTGTTATAATCCTCTGAGTTCAAAACTACCGTTGCATTCCCTTTATCCGCCTTAATTATAACGATATTTTTGTCTGATTTTAGTTCTTTGATGGCTGTGTATTCCGTGTAAGGTAGGTTCCTAGGTGGTAATTTGCTTTGTAATAGTAATGCTGTGCTCTGTATACGGATGAGATGTGATGTATCACCAGACATCGTGATATGATGTATCACCGTATTCCTTTTTCTCTGTTTGAGCTATGATGTCAATTTTTGGTAAGTAGCGTGGCGTTCAAGCGAAGTTGAAACCTTTCAGAAGTAGATTTTTTTCAGTTCTTCATAGCACTCTTGAAGAAAGGTTAATTACTACTTTGGAGTAATCTAACCTGTGGAAACATTGACAATATCACATACAACAAAGTTGCAGCGATTTCTGATCAAAAGAAGCGTAATTTAATTAAAAATTTTAATGTACTACTTCATGGAAAAGAAAAACAAAGAAAACATCTAGATAACTCCAAAGCAGTAATTAACTTTCTTCAAGAGTGCTATCAAGAACTGAAAAAAATCTACTTCTGAAAGGTTTCAACTTCGCTTATATATCTTCGCTCCTGTATAATCATGTAGATAATGCAGGATAAGGGCTTTACCAAACTACTGCCACATAATTATAAGCACAGAGTTGTCTAAAATGTGATTATACTTCGCATCGTTGAGTCTCCGTTGGGAGCCCAGACCGAACAATGAGAAACAGCTCTAGACATGATGTATTCTCCACCAAATTTCACAGTTAGCACAACACATTCGGGTAAGTAGCGTTCTCCTGGCATTCGCCAAACCCAGACTCGTAGGTCGGAATTCCAGATTAAGCGTAATTCATCATTACAGAGAAAGTCATCAGAGCCCAAGGGTTGCGAGCTTTACACCACTCTACCCGACGTTTGGCGTTACCCTTGTGATGTTACCTTGTGTGCTGCTGCGTGGCCCTGGAAATCCATGTTCTTCAGCTCCCGACAAACAGTTATGGGGATGGTAATGCTTGCAGCGACATTTCGGAATTCGATAACAAGTGTTTTATTCCAGGACAAACATTTGTTTTCGTGCCACGCGCTTCAGAACTCGGCACTCCCGCTCAGTGATTTTATGCGGCCTACCAAGTCGCGATTGTGCAGTTGTTGCTTCTGAGTATTTCGATTTCACAATAACATCATTTATTGTTGATCGAGGAAAATGTAGCAGGGCAGAAATTTCCCGAATTATCACTATCATCCTATGATAGTGCCCACGCAGAAAGTTACTGAGCTCTTCATAAAAGCCTATTTACTGTTAATGAATGTCAATGAAGATTGCAAAGCGTCTGCTTCCTCTTATACCTGTATGAGCCATGGCTGTAATGTGTATAGACATATCTACCACTAAGAATGGTGTCCAGATATTTTTGATCAGATAGGAGATAGGAGGATATTTTCTTCAGTAACTCTAATTTTGCATCCTTCAACAGGCAAATTGGCCATGAAAACACGCAACTTGTAGTCAAACATTATCGTTGAGAGATTTGAGGGTACTAGATCTGGTCATAGCATTAGGGAACATAGCAGCAGCCAATCTAGCTGTGCAGCCTCCAACTTGGGAAAGCGATCGTGTGGTGTTGAACAGAGTGTTGTTTGACATTTTGGTTAAGAAGGGGGGTATGTGTGGAATTACAAAGAAGGTGAATAAAACAAGGTGAGTCAACTTGTAGCAGTACCATGCCATTGTTTGGAGGAGAGAGATGTTGAAAGTTCATTCTGGTCTTTGAAGAAAGCATTGTTATACTCTGAGAGTCAGGAGAATAAATCGGACAGGAGTAGGACGGATGGATGAATAGCATAATTAATCACAATAACAGAAAACGTTCTTGGGATATATAAAAAAGAAAGGTGATCAGCATGCCCATAAACAGTACACGGCACAGATAAAAACAATAACCTGTTAGGTACAGAAGCCCAAAGAAAATCCTGTATATTCCTTTTGCTGTACGGTAAGTAAAATATGAAATGACTATGGAAGGATGACTTTAAAATCTGCTGATAGCAGGGCGGTAACATAAGCAAACCAAAAGTTGAGTTACAGAGTGATCATTTTGCAAGAGTATATCATCAAAGTGGAGATATTGCAAGAATGGATTTTACAATGGCTAATGAGAAAATACAGGTTGAAGAAATGATGGTGCTTAGGATATTGCAGAACCTTAATGCACACATGGAGATGACATTAAATGGCATATCAGATAATGTTTACGAGAATGTGCATAAGAATTGCTATCTCCTCTGACCAAGCTGTTTAATTTAAACCTCAGTTCTGGGAAGGTGCCTTGGAATGGACAGTAGGCAAATTATAGGCCAGTCAGTATCTCAGGAGTGGTCACTAAAGTATTGGAAAATTTGGTAAAATACAGAATTCGGGAGTGGGTGGACAGCAATACGGTACTCTATATTGGGGCAACATGGGTTTATGAACGGTAGGTCTTGCCTCAGTAATATGCTTACTTTTTATAATAAAGTCACAACGGAGCTGTATAAAGGAAATGGCTACTCGGTGATATTGCTGGGCTTTGCAAAGGCATTTGACAGGATTCTGTATAGAACTCTGGTGAATAAATTGGAGCCAATGGGGACGAATATGAAGCCGGTGATTAGGATTACAGAGTGGCTGACAGATATCCAAGTGCTGGAAGTTTTACCACATTGTTGTATACTACTTTGTGGTATGTGTGTCAGCCATATCCTATCCCGCTTTTGTGCACACAAAAATGCACGGAAGCAGTGTACACGCATTGTCGTTATTTACAGTACAGCACTGTATACAGAAATTATTACCACCAAACCTCCATGCAGTCAAAGACTCATTGCATGAGGTACTGCTATGCACAGCCCATCAAACTGCATTTACACTCATTCGATATACCTGAATTTATCAAAATGTCAGGCAAAGCATTTTGTTCACTAACCCACTCTCCATGCAAAGAAGCAACTCATATATCATTGTTCGCATCCTCCTTATACGATTTCCATGGATATCCCCTTCCGTCATTCTATGAAAATTTTTTTCCACACCTGAAAACAACCAACTTAAATATCTTTAACATATATTCTCTCTGCCTCCTATTCACAAGACTTTGAAAACTGCACTCAATCTGCATTCATGTCTCAAATCCCAAGACCAGTTACCATTTTAGTTCGTCTTGTCTTCTCTGGACCCTTTCCAGTATGGCCTCACCACCATGAAAGCCAAGGGAAGAAATATATGCACAATAATCCATACGAAGCTTGATCAAGGCTTTATACAATGGAACCAGAAGCGCTTTATTTAAGGTCGTCCGCAGCCTTGCCATAATCTGATGCGATAACATCACAACATGCATAATGTGACTTCTAATCTTCAGATCCTTGTACCACCACTCCAAGGTCCCTTTTCTCCTTAATTATCTATAAAATTTCCCCACCAAATGTATATTTTGCACTTCATTGCTGCCTACTAAATTTCAAGACCTTATATTTTGCAACATTGAACTGATGGTTCTACTTTCCTACCCATTCATATAATTCATACAATCTTCCCAAAACAGACCACTGTTGCACACCAGTAGTGACCAGTACCGTCGACAGGGTGTAGCATAGAGGCAGCCTACCTCACGGCGCAGCTTAATAAGGGCGCTCGTTCAGCCATATTGCGGTAGGTGCCGTCGCTACGCTAACAGGAATTGTTAGCATAGTGGAAAGCTTAAACTGATTAAAAATTATTTGCAAACAGCAATGACCCAAGAAAGATTGGTTGGTCTAACAACTATATCGATAGAGTCGGACATAGCTTGTAATTTAAATTTAGAAGAGCTTATAAATAGTTTCAGTGTGATATCCCCGTTGAGCAAACATTTAATTAATATTATTATGTAATCGTTTTGCATTAATAATCTTTCTCTTGTAATAAAAACAAAATAGCAATTGGAGATTTTCTTATATTTTTGTCTTATAATCCATCATGGGCGATATTTAATTGTTTGCCTAGGGATGCGATCTAATCTGGCGATGACCCTGGTAGTGACTATCCTATTCCGAGATACTGCACTCCATACAGAACTTGCTAATACCTATCTGTGAGCCTGCTGTTTATCTAACTCACTAATATATTATCCAATCCTATCAGCTTCAGTTTAGTTACCAACTTGTAGTGTGGTAATCTCTCAAATGCCTATTTATGCAAATCTATCAAATCTTTGCAAAATCTAAGAATACAACTGCACGCTGCTTGTAAAGAAGTCAATGGACACTATAGTGTGAGGAACAATCAGCCATGGCATTCACTTTAATGAGATGTAGGTGCAAAGACTGCAGCAATCCTATGGGGCATACTTTCAACAAAGGTACGATAATGATCAATGGGAATTTTGGACCATTCTTCATGTAGGCACAGTACCATCGGCAGGGTGTAGCAGAGAGGTAGTTTGCCTCATGTCTTAATAAGGGCGCTCGTACAGCCATATTGCGGTAGGCGCCATCACCACGCTAACAGTTCCTGTTAGCGTTAGCGTAGCAGGTGCGGAAAGAAGTTTTCCCAAGCTTCAACTGATTAAAAATTATTGCCGAACAGAAATGACCCAAGAAAGATTGGTTGATCTGCAACTATATCGATAGAGGCGGACATATCTTATAATTTAAATTTAGGAGAGCTTATAAACAGTTTTATTGTGCGATATCCATAGATATGTAATCATTTTGCATCAATGTTTCTCTTGTAATAAAAACAAAATAGCAATTGGAAATTTTCTTATATTTTTGTCTTATAATCCATCAGGGGCGATATTTAATTGTTTGCCTCAGGGCGCGATCTAATCTGACGATGGCCATGTGTAGTCATGTAATGAGGTCGTGGACTATTGAGGAGCGAACATCCCGTGATCTCACCGACGCTCAGTTCATCCCATAGATGTTCAATAGGGTAAACATCGGTTCTGTGGAGACCAATCAAGTGTGGTGACGTTCATATTACAAAGCACGCGCACTTCAGCAGCAGCCTTATAACACAGTGCATTTTCACAGAAATTATAACACAGTGCATTTTCTTGATGAGAGACAATGGTGAGTTCCGTAGAAACGCGACAAAGTAAGAAGCATTGCACTGTCCAGAATATTCAGTTACCTCTTGAAGTTCATTGTTCCTGGCACCACAAACAGAGGTCCGAGGCCACACAAGGATAATCAGGACCATACCATCACTCTACCACCTCTGAATTTTATAGTTAGGGTTATGGCCTTGGTATAAGGCCATAACCCTAACTATAAAACTGGGCACTCCCCACACTCACACCTGTACATCTGTTTAGTTGAGGATGCAGCATGATTCGTCACTCCATAACACTGTTTCCAAGATTCCAGGTCCCACTGTACATGTTCATTGTACTACTGAAGACAATGCTGCATGTTGGTTCGGGTAATGTTAGGCTTGTGTATATATATATATATATATATATATATATATATATATTGCGGTCGTATCATGGAAATCCCATGTTGTGAACGTCGATTCTGAATGTTTTTGTGCAGATCTGTGTTCCAGTCGATGCCTATTAATCCGCCTTCAATGTATCTGCCGACGAATGGTGGTTTTTACATATTAACGGTCGTAACACCCTACCGTCACGTTCGCAGTGTGGTGGGTCATCCATTGCGGATAACACTTGCAGTTGACTCCCTGCTCTTCCATCTCAGTATGGTATCAATGATTGTTGACCTGGGATGACCCAATTTGTACAATTTGCCAAGCAGATAGGATTGCAACACTGCATGCCTCTTTCAAACTCCATCAGTTCCCTTCTCGCATCCATTTCACTTGGACAAGCTAAAATGACTTGGGAGAATCATATTCCTCCAATTTATACTGGCTACAAACATGTGACTCATTAAATGGCAGAATACACCTTGCTCATGTTGGTATCGGTTGTCTTCTTTCCAAGCAGTGTTCAGTAAAGAAGACAAAATAGGAATAAGAAACGATACAAGCACTGTGATCCAAGAAAATCCTAGGGAATTCTTCCATTATGTGGCCCATAGGAGGAGAAATGATTGTGGACGAATGACCTTGTTAGATAGTGGTCTAGTTAGATGGTGGCCTTGTAAATGATGGTCAAGTATCCAGCCTACACGACATTGTGGAGCTGTTTAATACTCAATTTGAGATATTTCATCCTACAAAAGCAGACTTTAATACTAGAAGAGTGGGGAAAGCTGAATGCTTAGAAGTGCATGAAGAGAATGTATTGCAAATGTTATATACTTTGGAAGTCAATAACGATATCCACTGGATGGGATTTTGTTATGTGGTTTAAGAGAATGTGCTAAGGAACTGACAATTCCATTTGTCTGGCTGTTTAATGAAAGTATAGCTACTGAAAAAGTACCCAGGGAATAGAAAGAGGGAAGATATGGTTCGCCCACCGTTTGTAGGTCTCTGCTTCGCGTCTTTCCAAGAATAGTCGATTCATGCTGAAGGGGAGAAAGAAATGAAGGACGTCCGAATTGGTCGCCAACACGCGAAATCACGTGCTTTATAGGTAAAATTTTCCAACTGTTATACAAGCAACATAGTTAACTACAATAATCATAAAAGAGAAGTTAATGTTCCGACCGGTAATAATAAACAACTCATCCCACAATATGGACTGATTACCCTATTATCGGAATAGATTCTCCTTTTTCTGAGATGCGCAGAAGTGTCGAAGGATCTCTAATCGGTGGGCGAACTATAGTAACATCGCATAAGAGTCCTGGTGCAGAACCTCTTTATAATCTGACATCGCCATTCTGCACCACGACTCATCTAACACCAACAGATCCCTCATCTCCTCTAAGATATTCCCACCTATCTTATAATCTGCATTCCATCTGCGCTTCCCAAACTTTAAAATCTTGCACTTTGCTACACTGAGATCATAGCCCCCTTGCAAGGCTATACCATCCATTGTACTCCTCATAGTTCCAAATTTTGCATAATCTGCAAACAACTCTATAACACCATTCAAGCAATTTCCAATATGATTTACATACAAATTAAGGAGTAACAGGACCCAATACAGACCCATGGGGCGCACTGCTGGTGACCTTCCTCCTCTGGGATACTGTTCCAACACTCATAACTTGCTGACACCTATAGACAGCCAATCTCCAATCCAATGCACTAATCTATTATCCAACCATATCTGTTCTAGTTTAATTCCCAGCTTGTCGTGTAATCTGTTGAAGGCTTTGGTAAAATCTAAATATACCATTGTGTACGCTTCCCCCTTTATCCAATGCACCTGTTACAATAAATAGATTGCAAAAACAACCTTCCTCTAGCAAACTCATGCTGTCCATAAAAGAGGATTTTTTTTTTTTTTACCACAACTCAATACAAACAGAATGCTCTGTAATTCTAAGCCTTAGTCTTATCACCCCTTTATGAAATGGAACAATTTTGCCCTCTTTCCACTCCTTTGGAACTTCAGCAAATTTGAGACTCAAAGAGGTAAGTTAAAGCTGTTAACTCCTTGAAACATTCTGTCAAGATGCACAGTAATATACCATCGAGTCCCACGGATTAATTGACATCAAGTTTACTCAATTCCTCATACACCTACTGTTTACTCACCATCGGTGGACTCAGAACCGACGCTAGGTTCTGAGTGCAATTTCTATCTAAGCCCCCTGTAACGATCCGGGCGTGTGTGGTTCTTTTACGATAATAAAAATTTAAATTATTTGAAATTTCTTAAATAAATTTTGACAGAACACCACACATTGGTTTGCTAAATGTAACGAACCGGGGGTGTAGACTAGGCAAGATAATCGTTAAAAACCCAAATATTCAAAAAATTCTCAAAAGTTAAAGCAAATTTTGATAAAGCCACTTCACTTTAATCGTTGAATATCATGATACAGGGAGTATAGCCTTCTCACCGACCCGAATCCGCTAACAAATTAAAATGAATTTTAATTAAAGTTAAAATTTATTTGAACTAAAGTTTAAAAAATTCTTGCATTTTACAAGTTACTAAATTCTTAGTAACTTGAAAAAAATTTTTAATAATTTTTATAAGTGGAACTCTTTAAGGAAAATAAAAGAAACTCAAGATAGATGAGAAAATAAAAAAAGAATTCAGAAATAATTAGAACATTTAATATAAGTATTCAAAAAATAACATCTTTACAGAATAACAGAAAATAAATTAAATTACATAAATATACTCGAAATTTTCAAAAAAAAAAAATCAGCTAACGCCTTTTTATTCCCGTATATACGGGAGTAGGCGAGGCCATTTAGCCCTATCTAACTTTTGGAGACTGAGTGGGCAGTTCAATCTCCACTGGTACCCAATCAGAGACAGATGGCCCAAGGCTATCACTAATTAAGCGGTACTCAGTGAAGAGAGACGGCTCAAATGTGCCGCCATCTCGTGGTCTCTAACCCTAACACAATATATTTAATGTCTGAAATACTGTGGGTTCTACGGTCGATTTTCTTGAGTTTACAGGACGAAAAACCCGAGTTTCCGGGAGGAAAAACCTGCTTGCCCGTGCCAGAGATCGACTAACTCGGGAACCGGTCGAAAAAAGGCTTAGAAAAATTTCCTCTAGTCGCCGACTAGACTCGAAACCAAGACTTCCTTCGTGCGGCCTAGCGCGGTGGTGTGCAAACGCCACATCCACTGAGCTACACAGACTCTACTCGAAATTTTTTTTTAATTAAAATTTTAGGATTTTTGATTTCATATTCACAAAATTAGAAATAATGGTCTTAACGTCTAATTCATATATATCATTTTCAATAGCAATTAACGCCAAACTAACAAGCCTTTTTTGTGACATACTTGTTCTTAAGTAGGTTTTAATCAATTTCAATTTGGAAAAGGAACGTTCACCGCTCGCTACACTAACAGGTAAGGTTAACAGTATTCTTAAAGCAATTGAAAAGTTAGGGAAAGATAAATTATTGGACACAATAAAATTAAGAATATCGAAAGGGTTTTGAATATTTAAATTATCTTTCCGAAATATATATCCCGGAAAGCACATAACTCGTCATATAGTTCTATTGCATTTACGTCTTTATTGTCGCCGTCCTTCAAGAGAATCTCTAAATCGTCATGATTTTTTCGTAAATCTTCGTTATTAATTTGTAGTAATCTATACAAGAAATTGAAATTATAATATGTTTTTAGTTGTTTAAAACGTTCTATTAACGAACACACTGCAATGTCTAGAAGTGTATAAAACACATTCACTCGAAATTTATCTTCTGGCGATTGTGGCGTTTCGTCGTGATGCTCGTAGTCAAATTGTCGTGTCTTCTTTCGACGTCGAACTTCCGTACCAGTTTTACTTTCTTGTTCTCCATCCACCTCTTTACTCAGTTCTTTAGTCATTTTTAAAACTTCTACAAAATTTGTATCTGATCGATACTCTTGTAAGAATATTTTTAAGTTTTCGATAGATTCTAAAGCAAGTGCAATGTTCATATTTTTGTCTTGAAGCATTTTACTCACAGGGTTTATTAAAATTTCAAAAAGTGCATCGTAAATTTCTCCTAACTGATATCGTAGAGGGCTGATTGCATGAATTTCACTTTCCCATCGCGTTTCTGATGGCTGTTTCAATGTTAAATTTTTTACGAACTTTAAAAGGATTGCCCAACGTTTGTAAGAGAATGAAAAGAAATTGTATATTTCTTGAATAATTGCAAAGAAACTAATTGTATCTGCATTCACTTTGGCTGCATCGTTAATAATTAAATTTAGAGTATGAGCAGCACATGGCACATAAAAAGCTCGAGGATTTTTGTTCAAAAGCAAATTTTGGAGCCCATATTTTCCCCATTGTCATACCTTTAACCTCGGAATGGGAATGTTCCATTTTTCCAGTTGTTTCATTATTGTTGCACATAAAACATGTCCTGTGGAATCTGATATATCCGCAAAACCTAAAAAGTTTTTCATGATCTTGACAATTCCATTGTTTCAGGAAACAAAGCAAATAATAATGGTCATTTGTTCTGTTTTACTTGCATTAGATGTGCAGTCTAAAATTGTGGAATAATATTTAGATTTTCGAATTGATAATAAAATTGTATCCCTGATTGCGTTACTTAAAGTTTCCAGTATTTCATTTTGACTGTCTTTACTCAAATAGTGTACTCTATTGTTTCATTGTAGGGCCCTTTCAACATGATTTTCCATAACGGGACCAAACTTCTCAAACAGTTCAACTAATTTTAAAAAATTAGTCATTATTGGTTTCATATAATTTATCAGATGATCCGCGAAAAGCTAAATTTTGGTTACCAAGGAATTTTATAATTTAAATCAAGTGTTCTAAAACACCTGTCCCATGTTTCTTTTCCATTTCATACATGCTTTGAGTCTGGTAATCAATAGTAGTTTTGTTTTTTAAATTTTTATCGAGTTCCTTCCATTTTAAGAAATTTTTCATGTGAGTTAAACTAGTCTCATGTCTATGCAAAGTTGTACTTACATTTCTCCAATCATCATAACCTTCTACAAGACTACTTGATTCAGTAGGTGAGAAAAGTTTGCAACAAAAGCAAAAAACAGAATTTAAAGTTTCAGAATGAATGAGACATGTTCTTGGCACGAGCTCCCCGTTTTCCATTTTTCTATTATAATACGTGTCACCAAATTTACGACCATATGTATCTCTGGGATATATTATATTTTTATTATGAACAGGCCCCATTTCAATTCAAACAACTCGTACTTTTTCATCACTATTTCCCCATTCACCTGGATCTTCTAAATTTGCAGAGACTAACAATGTGTTAGTTTCATGGTCAACTACAACTAAATCTTCTCCTAACTGTTTTTCACTTAAATCATGTATCTTGTTCAATAGTTGCAATAGTACTTTCATGCAAACTGGATGATGTACACGGTTCTTCAACTCTGATTTCTGATGTATCAAGTTGGTTATATTCTGCATCAGAATATTTTAATATTTTAACAAATTTATTAAGAGCTCCAGTTTGTTTCTTAACATCTGCTTCTTTCGCAGCATGATGCTTACGATTTTGTGCACCGGATAACTTTTTTTTTAATTTTTGATTCCATTTCTATTTTATACCCACAAGAAATTATTACACAACAGACACAGAGACGAAATAATAGTCCACACTACGCTACTGTCAGTAGCCTACTGAGATGCATACCATATGTCTGGTTAACTAGCAACAAATGTTTTGTACGAAAATTCGTTTCTGCGCATAAAAACCGTTCACCATTTCACTTTAGATAGACTGCAGTAGACACAACATTCTGCAGGCAAGCATTTAGCCTGCTCTCGCTGCAAAATTGTAAACAGCCAGCTGATCAAAGAGGCGACAATATATAATTTTTAATTTTTATTCGGTGTATCCAGCCTTATTTATTTTAATATTGATTATTATAAGAATTTTTTGTTTTTATGATAAAAATTTTGTTTCTTAAAAATGAACTTATGAACCATGCCCTCGCGGCGGTGCCCCCTTCGTAGCGGCGCCCGCATGCCTGCTTCTGCCGGCCCTGGGTAGGCTCTTCCCTCAAGTTCTGCATGGTGTTAGTTTCACAAGGATAAAATACCTTTATGAACTGCTCATTTAACATCTCTACTATATCCTCCTCAGTGGTTATCATTATACTAATCTCTCTCTAACCAGTAGGATCTTTCCATAATCATTCTTTCTTCTACTGGCCACATATGAAAAAAACTCTAAGATTCCTTTTATTAGGTAAGAGGTGTTCACCCTGCACTTTTGCTACCATTATCTCTCTCTCTCTTGCTTGCTCTTTGTACTCCTTGCATTCACCTCGACCTCACACCATTCTGTTTCAAAACCACTGCTACTGTTCACTCCTTTCATCTCCACTTCACTTAGAGATAACTCCCATCAACAGCATTCCTCCCCTCTTCTGTCTTGCCTATTCTCATGGAAAACATCATATCAATCTTTATTCCTGCTAGAATGTCATTTTCATCTAACCATGTCTCACGTATTCCAACAACGTTTTGAGCAAATATACTCTATCAATGCTACAATTTCATTTCCTTTATTTCAAATACTTCTGGCATTTGTACACATACTAGCTTATTTCTGGTTTGTTTCCTCAACATCTCCTATCATCCCAAATCCTTTGATATACACATACCTCCACTACTGTATCCATCATCCATTCTTCACACACACACAGTCTCCCTGACCTCTCCCGTTTACCTGTTTGTGTTGTGTTCCTTCTCTCTCATTCTTTTCACTCATGTTACTTGCCTCTGCATTCATAAGCTCTCCTACTCTACTTACCTGCTGTTCCACGTCACCTCTCACTTCGTCAGATCTTCCATTCACTTCAGTCATCTCTCTCTTGCAGAAGGTTTCTCCAGTTGACTTACACCAAATCCATTCACATGCAGCTCATCACTTTTATACAGCTCTCTCCATCCCTCAAATTTGTTCCACACATTCACAAAATGAATATATGAAATATGTGAATGAATATATGTTAAAAGCAAAGATATATAAATATCAATGTACCATGCATTTATCTCCCCTTTCACTTAACACCTCATTCCATACCATAGCACCAAGCTGTCTCCTAAGTTATTCATAATCATCAACCTTGTACTTCCATATATATCTTTTCCTCACAGAAGTCTTCATATGGCTAGCCAAAACCCAGGTGATCACCATGATCACTCTCACCAACCAGAGGGAAGCACAAAACCCCACTCACAATCACATCTTCTGATGAAATTATAAGATCTAAAACTCTTGAACCTTGTGTGCCCTCTTTTACATACTACCTAAGATAGTTTTCTCTCAAGAATGCAAGAAATTAATTTTCCTTATTCCCAAATGCTACCTTTTCATTCCAATCTATACTGACAAAATTAAAATCACCCTTCTCTTGTTCACTAATCCAAGTTTATACATTTGAAGGGGATAAATTAACTGTGGAAAGGATACAAAGACCGATGACAAAGATGGTTTCAGGACTGTACAAGGATAGTTATGAGGATCGGCTGAGGGAATGTGGACTGCAGAGTGTGGTGAATAGAAGAAGGAGAGGTGTTATGATTGAGACTTTTAAACTGTTGAGAGGTGGTTACAGGGTTGACACTGGGGAGTTCTTTCGCTTGGTTGAACAGTGGGAAGAAGTGATGACAAGAGGCCATCCCTGGAAGTTACGAAAGGAAACTGTGAGCAAGAGAGTGAGGAGTGGTTTCTTTGCATGAAGGGTGGTTGAACCGCGGAATGAATTACCTGATGGAGTGGTGAGAGCGAGAACGGTCAATGAGTTTAAGGATAGATTTTGTATTTTGTATTTGTAATGTATTTGTATTTGTAATGATAGATTTTGTATTTCTTAGGGGGGGACCTCCCCTCGATGTGTCTTGACAGACTTTATGTTCTTATGAAGGACCTCCCACGATGAGTCTTTTGACTCCATGGAGGCCTGAATAATAATAATAATAATACATTTCTTCATCATCGCCCTCCACATTCCCTATAACAGCAGCTGACTAAATATCTCTTCCTGTCAACCTCCACCTCACATCATACTACCTCAAAAGCACTATTTACAATGCACATCTCCATACTGTGCAGACATAATTCACCAGCACCCCCCCCTCCCTTGTCCTTTCTATCCTCACGAAAAACATCATACTCTTCCATTTCTATTCCTGTCAGAATATCATCCATACTTAACCATCTTTCACTTATTCCAACAATTTGTGGGAGAAAAAATTCAATCAGCAAAGCTGTTTCATGTCTCTTATTTCTGATGCTCCTGCCATTTGTAAATATACACAGCAATTCACTTTTAGGTCTATAACAAGTCCTGCCCATGCCACTTGTAGGTTGTGATTTGTCCACACCTAACCAATCTTTATCATCACTCACCCTATCTATCTATCTATCTATCTATCTATCTATCTATCTATCTATCTGTCGCTGAAGTGTGCAGACGTGTCCAAGGTCGCTCTTGCCTAAAGTTGTGTTTTGTGCGGTCGAATGCGTCAATCAACTTCAAGATTTATATCTACATAATCGTAAGCACCTAATCTATCGCGTTAAAAAATTAGTTTTCTAAATTTGTGAAGCTAGGAAAAGTTATATTAATTTTAAAATTTTAAAATCTTCTTTGTTCGTGTGCTTATTGTTACAACGGTATGCCTTCGAGTACCGGGAATTTGTGATAGCTTGCGTTTCCCCTTATTCGCCCGAAGCAATGGCCAGTATAAACCACAGCATATCACCACCAGCAGCAGCCGGTCCACGCCCGAGCTCAGCAGGAATCGGTCAAAGGTCGCAGAATTCCGATCAAGGAAAAGACGCCAGCCACATCGCCAGAGAAGAAAAAGACATCAGTCTCAGCCCCCCGGACAACAACGGACAAAGGTCAGTACTCTCTGTCTCCTATGCTAACATTGTAGCTAATACTTCAGCGCGAATTAATACCACTGCCACAACGCGTACAAACGTTCACCCAGCCAACCGCTTTTCCCGAGATAACGGAATTGTAATTTTCGCAATCGAAAATACCCCACTGGAAAAGTATCTAGATGCAGTAGCTCAACATGTTCCCCCCAAAAATATAACTCACATATCAAGAGTTGCCGGAACCGTACAAATGTACTTTAACAACGCATCTTGGTCTGAGACATTAATTGAAAAGGGAATAGACATCGGAGCATGCCACGTGAATATCTCACCAATCGCAATTGCTCCCACAAAAGTAACAGTGTCAAATGTTCCACCGGAAATAAGCCATCAAATGCTTCGCGGATTACTATCAAAATACGGCGCAGTGACAGGTAAAATCCGAACGCTACGCGCCTCTACAACTAGGCCTGAATTCGCTCACATCAAGAGCTTTAGAAGACAGGCTCTAATGCACTTTGGCGACAATACAATCGGCTCCATACCCAAAATAATCAACACAGAAATAGATGGAGTACCCTACACCTTTTATATTACTGTTGCTGCTCAGTGCTTTTACTGCCACGAAGAAGGCCATGTAAGGAAGTTATGCCCGTATATACCCAGAAATGAGAAACCGGTTAACAACACTACTAACCCTAGCGAATCAGAGAATCAGAAGCAGCAAGCAGCCAACCCCAAAAAACAGAGCATCCCTAACAAACAACAAAGATCTCAAGGAAACAGCTCTCAGCCCAGTACCGAGGAGACAAAATCAAGTGGTAGCACTAAAGAAACCCAACTTTCGAAAGAACCTCCACCAACATCGATTAAAAGCAATCCTAGAGAAAAGGAAACGGAACACAGACAACTAACTAACTCTGATAAAGATACAAATAACGAAGAGGAGCAAGAAACAAAAACGGAAAAAAAGCCAAAGACAAACCAGCGCAGCTGCAGCAGGGAACCTTTGCCTCCAAGCACTCTGGAACCCTCCCAGCAGCCTGTAGAGGGGGATGAAGAGATCGAGCTTCTTGAGTCCTCAGATGATGAAGAGGAAACTGGAAATGCAAGTCTTCCTCACACTGAAGGCCCACTCACAAGTGAGCAGCTTCAGAGCTTTCTTAAAAAAGTTCGAGGCTCTTCACAAAAACTGCTGACAGCCTATGACTACACCGCTGACATCAGTGGTCTTATCACCCAGCTGGAAGAGTTAAGAACTATTCTGGCAGGAAAAAGAGGGAGAAAAACCACCAATCTCAGGAAAAGGATATACTACCTGATAAACGGGCTTGAATCCCAGCGGCAGCGTAACTATCCATAAAGGAAGTGAGGATTACCGCACCAAATAAAACTAAACCATAAAAATAATGAGCACCTCAATAAACCTTCTCTCACTAAACGCTAGAGGATGTGCCACACCACTGCGAAACAGGCTGGTCCTGCAGCATATCATTGCCCAACGGCCAGAAATAGTTATGCTGCAGGAAACAAACTTCCATTGCAATAGCAAAGCTTCATATCAACACTGGAAGAACTGGCCTTATACCATGCACCACTGTCCTGCCATACAACTTCATGGATCGGGAGTCAGCATTGGAATTCACCAAAACAGCGCTCTAAAAGTAGAAATAATCGATACCTTTCCTGGGTGTGCAATATATGCACTCATTACAACTCAGACAGGAAAGAAAATAAATATCATTAACATATACATCCCACAAAATGACCAGCTTGCAGTGCAGGTACTGGAGTTTGTGCGAAACCACCTCAGCAAGGTCAATGACCACATCATACTGGCAGGGGATTTCAACTGCACTCTGGATCCTGCAATGGACAGACAGCAATGCCAAGAACATCGACACTCACTAGTTCAGCTTCTCCAGGATGTAATAAATGACTTCGAGCTGACTGACACCTTCAGACACTTGCACCCACATGAGAAAATGTTCTCCTGGAGAGCCAAAGGTGGTCCTACCAGTGTCTTATACCAGGCACGGCTCGACAGATACTACACATCGATGCACACAATACCCTACATCAGGAGAGTCACATACCATCCATCTCATGCATCAGACCATGATTCCATCCTTCTTAACATTTGCTTTCCTGGACACACCAGATACAAAGGAGGAGCATACTGGATATTTAACAACAGCCTACTAAAGGATACAGAATATCTCAGAACCTCTAAAATCTATATCGAAACTCTCATCAGAGATATACCTACTTCACAATCAATTTCCGAGTGGTGGTCACTTTTTAAATCCAAAGTTAAGGTATTCACCCAAAAATATAGTCACCGAAGAAATTTGAACAAGCATTCAGCCCTTAAAAATTTGCAACAACAACAGCAATTGCATCATCCAGAATCTGAGGAATACCAGTCCCTAGAAGCCACCATACGCTCACACCTAGAGCACTCTGCAAGAGGAGCACTAATAAGAGCACGACGCAAACATATTAACTTCGCAGATGCCCCTACAAAGTATTTCTTTTCACTAGAAAAACGCCAACAAGAGTGCACCACTATATCTGCTATTAAAACAGATAATGGAAACATCATAGAAAATAATGACGAAATCCTCTTATATACCTTGCAGTACTACAAAAATTTGTACCAAGTCAACCCAACATCTATGGAGGCCACGAATAAAATTCTCTCCGATGTGAAAAGACTCTCACCAACAACAAGGAGTAACACAGAACTCCCTATCACGTTACACGATCTGAAAACTGCCTGCACCTCCTTACCTAAAGATAAATCTCCTGGCATAGACGGGCTCACCACTGAATTTTATCAGTCCTTCTGGGAACAGCTTGGACCTATCCTCTACAGAGTATTTGTCGAAGCGAATACCAATGGCTTTCCACTCAATATGACAACATCAGTTATCAAACTCATTCCAAAGAAAGGAGACGCGACGAAACTAGGAAACTGGAGACCCATCTCTATCACAAACACCGACTGCAAAATTATATCCAAAGCCATTGCCAACAAACTTAAACCCGCTCTGAGCGAAATAATAAATAGGCATCAGAGCTATTCCATCCCTGGAAGATCTATCCACGAAAACTTACATCTCATAAGGGATCTCATAAGCATAGTGAACAACAACAGTGAAACAATGGGTCTTGTAACACTAGACCAAGAAAAAGCTTTCGACCGCGTTGAACACCTTTACCTCTTCAACTGCTTGAAAGCATTTGGCTTTGGCTCAGGCATCATTCACTCTATTAAAATGTTGTATGCCAAGGCACAGTTTTGCATGAAAATAAACAACAGGCTTACCATAACTGCACCATACAGCAGAGGTATTAAACAAGGCTGTCCACTCTCTGGTCCTCTTTACACAATTGCCATCGAACCCTTTCTGTGTAGACTCAGCATGCTGCTCAAAGCATGCCGCCCTAAACTTCCCTACCAAACCATAACCCTGACAGCATATGCTGATGATGTTACAATCATAGCCCGCAAAGAAGAGGACTTTCATAACATACAAGTGGCATACCAACAATATCAGGCAGCCTCAGGAGCCAAACTAAACACACATAAAACCATAGGACTGTGGTGTGGCAAATGGAAAAACCGAACCGATTCCCCAATGTCTGGTACCTGGTCCACAGAGGGAAACAAATACCTGGGGATTTACCTAGGAAACACACCCTCTTATGTGGATAAGAACTGGGAAACACTAAACAAGCGTTTCAAGCAAGTTCTAGGAAAGTGGGCAGCAATACGAGCCTCTGCCTCCACAAGAGGGAGAACAATAATCGTTAACCAAATAGCCACCAGTGTCCTTTGGCATACACTAAAGATCCTTACGCCACCAGTTCAATTCATCAAACAAATAAAGTCAACCATATATCGATTCATATGGAATAAAACAAACTGGCTTTCCTACTCCCAGCTATGTACTTCTCTCAAAGATGGAGGACAAAAGTTGGTCTCCATTGACAACAGGATAACAACGTTCCGCGCTCGATTTCTCATAAATGCCCTACAACAGGAAATATCACACAAGTGCACCACTGAGTATATTTTCACTTCTGCCACTAGAGGTCTCTCTCTCTCCACCACCTTAAGAATGACAACAGCTCAAGTGCCTGTAAGTTTAACAAACTTCTACAAAGACGCCCTTCGACGATGGAAGAAGCTAAACCTCCAGCACACAGTGAAGACAGCATCCCTACCTGAAATCCTCATGGAACCCATCTTTCACAACACGATGGTAAGAAGCCCGATCACTCAGAAAGAATTTTTCTTTCCTCCATGGAGCTGGCGAAACGTGAGGATCTTGGGTGACATTCTTTCTCCAAGCCTCACCTGGCGCTTTCCAAATTCGCTCGAAAACCTGGAATATGGGAATGAGTCTGAGCAGATAGACACCGTAAAGGCCGCTTTTCAAGCCGCTATGCCTGATAGCATAACAGAAGTGGGGCTTACTCCTCCAAACTCAGAAGTTTTGGCGCCTATCTTTCTGATAAAAACCAATAACTCATGGGAGAAACTTACACCCAGCAACACCAACAAGATCTACAGCACCCTAACACAACAGTCAAACCAAAGCACTTTGATGGAAAATCCTGCATCATCTGATCAAACACTATTTCAATGGGATCTACCATATCGCACAAGAGCCATCAAACCTGACGCAGATATTCAGTGGAGAATGTGGCATAATATATTACCTACTCCTACTATATTACGAAAATTTAACTCAAACGTCTCAGATAACTGCCTCTTCTGCTACCAATTAGGAACGGTCCGGCATGTCTACTTGGAATGCCCAGTCAACACTAAATTAATCAGTTTGACTCGGGAAATGGCAGCTCTTACCTGTGGTAATCTTCATACAGAAGAGGAATATTTCAATCTCGTCCATGTGGAGCCAAATAACCATTCATTCTGCAATTACCTTTTCATCACCGCAAAAGCGGTAATATACAACTTCTACCTCAGACATACAAGACCAGACAGCACAGCAACTTCACAGAGAGAGGCAACTGACCAACTCACTGCAGCCTTCCAACAAAAGGTGAGATGTCGGATCCTACACGAACATCACTACCATAGGCAAAACAACACCTTAGATCTTTTCCACCAAGAATGGAATCCACGGAATCAACTCCTGGCTGAGCAGGGCGACTGCATTATAATCCAATTTCCAGCATAGAAGTGACACCTTTACCCCCCCCCCAAAAAAAAAGAAAGGGGGAAGAAAGAAGGATTGTTGTGCTTAACAGTGCGAAAGTTAATCAGCTGGCACTCTCATGTTAATAGATAATATTGTGCAATAGTAACTTCTATGTTCTTCCACATTTATGTTCTTATGTTAAAACAAGATCTTATGTTATCATGTTAAAATAACTCTTAATGGCTTTAATTTATTTAAAAAAAAAAATTTAATTAGCCTTATAAGTGACTTCGATGTAACATACCTCAACAAGAGTATGTAACCTCTCTGTCTGACTGCAGAGAACCAAAAACCGGTTAATCCTGTATATAAGATTGTTATGTTTACAATAAAAAAAAAAAAAAAAAAATATCTATCTATATATATATATATATATATATATATATATATATATATATCCTCTATCTATATATATATCCCCTATCTATATATATGCTCCTACACGAGCATCACCACCATAGGCAAAACAACACCTTAGATCTTTTCCACCAAGAATGGAATCCACGGAATCAACTCCTGGCTGAGCAGGGCGACTGCATTATAATCCACTTTCCAGCATAGAAGTGACACCTTTACCCCCCCCAAAAAAAGAAAGGGGAAAGAAAGAAGGATTGTTGTGCTTAACAGTGCGAAAGTTAATCAGCTGGCACTTTCATGTTAATAGATAATATTGTGCAATAATAACTTCTATGTTCTTCCACATTTATGTTCTTATGTTAAAATAAGATCTTATGTTATCATGATAAAATAACTCTTAATGGCTTTAATTTATTTAAAAAAAAAAAAAATGTAATCAGCCTTATAAGTGACTTCGATGTAACATACCTCAACAAGAGTATGAGCATGTAACCTCTCTGTCTGACTGCAGAGAAACAAAAACCGGTTAATCCTGTATTTAAGATTGTTATGTTTACAATAAAAAAAAAAAAAAAAAAAAAATATCTATCTATCTATCTATCTCTTCAGACTCAATTACACTTGGTACATCCCATTCCCCTATTGACCATCCTCATACACACACATTCACTACTACCTCCAGCATTTGCTCTCCCTGTGCATCCTGACTCCTCCCATTTCCCTCTTCATCTTGCATTCTTGTTCTATAATTATCACTCACAGTACCACCACTATTCTCATTTACAATCACTTGTCTCATCAGTTCCTCTCTCCTGATCTTTTCGCCTCATATTTCCTCTGTATGTAAAATGTGAAATCTTGAAATCTGGATTACACCAATGGGAGGCTGCATATTCCATTGATAGAACTATGCTGAAGGAAATGTAGGAAGCAAGGGATTTTGAGGTGATGGCTAACAGAAATTTGAATTTTAGAAGATAAATCTCAAAGATGATAAAGGAAACCAAGAGATAGTCACAATACTGAGAAAGACAGTGACCAGAGATAAGAGATGGTGGTGGTGGTCCCATTATATAAAATCTTAATATGACTACATTTGGTTATTGAGCTCAGATGTAGTTATTAGGGCCTGATGGGGATGAAATAACCTTGGAGAGGGTACAGAGTGGATAACAAAAACAATATTGGGACTGTAAATGTTTGTTATGAAGACAAACTGACAACATGTAAACTACAGAGTTTGCTGGAAAGAAGACAGAGAACTAATATGACAGATATTTATGCTGTTAAGATGTATTTACTGTGATAATATGGAGATTTTCATATGGTAAACCAATGGGAAGGAACAAAGAAAGGGACCACCTGTGGAAGTTCCAAAATGAAGTGGTGGGTTAAGAAGATGAGAAGTAGATAAGATGATAGTATTAATAATCTAATAATTACCTGTTTTTCTTCTTTTGGTGTTGCAGTTACACCATTAAAATTGCTAAAAAAAATTATAATAATGTTATTACTTTATGTGCTTCTTCATATTATTAAATTATTCTAAAAGTATATAAATGCATATAAAACTTATAATTTTGACTGTAATATTTATTGTTTATTACATTACAGGTAATAGAAGACTGGAAATATGTTGCTATGGTTCTTGACAGACTTTTTCTCTGGATTTTCACAATTGCATCTGTTGTAGGAACATGTGGCATAATACTTCAGGCACCCTCCCTTTATGATGATAGGATGCCTATTGGACAGCAGTAGCTTCAATATCATATTTTGTTTTAGGATCCCTTTAAGCCCTCACTTGGCAGCTGATATCTGTAGCCAGACTCCTAAAAGAATAGCTAGACAGATTTCATAGTAATTTCTTCTAGTATTCATTATTACAACTCTTGGCTGTCACTAAATATTCAACTGCTTCAAGGGCTGGAAAATATAACTTATCATTCTGCATTACTTATGCAATAATACACTTCAGCACAGAGAAGCAAAATCCTAGGGACATAAGAGTCTTCTAATAAATTTCAATATTACAAAAATATGTTCAATAAGGGTATGGTGGAATATCTGGATTCTTATACTGTGCCAAACATTCTTATTTTGTGACAACAACATGTGTTAGGACACATACACACACATATTTGTACAAAAGAGGAAAAACATTTATGTTTTCTACAGTATGAATACAATTATTAATCGCACAAACATATACAGTTAAAGAAAATTAACACTTACTACATTCAATGCTTTATAATTTATATAACTATAGTATTACATCTTAATACATTATCAGTATGCTTTCATTAATGGAAATAAACCACTGAATGTCATAAGACTTATATTATTATGAGTAGTATTACCTAGTACAAAAGTACTGTGATAACTATAGCAAAAACAAATGCTCCAATTTTCTTTATGACAGTTCTTTCCCCTTCGTGACAGTTTTGGTACTGCTGTGCTATTGGCTTCAACAGCACATCAGTGTTTCCAAGTTAAAGAAACTGGCAATCCTGCTATAGAGACCAAATAGGATTTATTTCATGGTGCATCAGACTTCCAAAAAAGTAGCGTGTGATGGTGGTGAAGTAATATTACATTTATACAAATTATCAGAGAATTTGTATAAATAGCATTCAATTCAAAGACTGAACGTCATTTAAACAAAATAGTACATGGAATACCACAATCAGCAGTTGCAACAAATACTCAAATGAATATACATATTACTATCTTTAACTGCAACTACCATTATAGTTAATAATACATAACAGCCACAGTACTTACTTTTGCTACAATCAGTCCTTGCAGCAAATATTTATATTATTAACAGAATTAATAGATTATTAACTATATATAACTGCAGCCATGCTATTTTTTTCTTTCATATATGCATCATGAGTATGCTGTTATGATAAAGATAAAATACACTAGCAATAATTAAAATACAATATGAAAGTAGTAATTTTTTTTCTTAACTTGCAAGTGTCATAATCTTATACCATTTGTACATGGTGAATAAGTAATAAGTTTATAATCTATATGGTATACTTTCGGTGTTATTACATATTCATAACTGAATGAAGTTTAGATCTCAGTCACCCAAAATCAAATCATATTAATTGAACATGTGATGAACCTTATTAGATCTGCTGGCCTGGTTGGCTGAGCGGATAACATGCATTTGAATCCCACTGTGAGCATAGATGTTTGTGTCGTCTTTAGGTAGGAGATGTATTTCATTTTCCCGTGTGAGACCACCCCCCTCCACTTACTAGAGGCCTGAGGTGGCTTGAAAAAAAGTTTCAGGTTTGGTCTCTAGAGCAGAGTTTCCAGAATATGTAAAAATAAATTAAATAAAGAAATAAAAAGTAATAAAAATTGATTTTAAAAAATCTTTAATCCTTAGCCAGCCAATGGAATTGATATACTATAGGTTTACAACAGTTTTGTGGGTGGAAAACATGTCATGTGTACACACAGACAAACAAAAAAGCGAAAATAATTTTTAAAACTTTTTTTATTGTTGTTGTTGTTTGTTTTTTGTTTAGAGTAGTGGATTACTGCATGTGACAACAAAAGTCTAAAATGATTCACTGTTGCATAATTTTAAAAAGTTTGTGTCCATTTTACAAAATGAAACAGTGAAGTGTTCTCATGAGAAATTCTATTATGTAGACTAGTTCAACACTAAAGCAGACTAAATATAACTTGAATATGTTCATCAGTCATATAAAAGTGCAATGTTGCAATATGTCATCATGGTTGGTTGAATGGATAGCCTATCCAATCTCAAACCTACAAGATGCAAGTTAGAATCCTCCTGTGTAAACATGCATGATTGGAAGCCTGGAGTGACTTGAAAAAGTTCCATGTTGAGTTTCGCAGACAGAGTTTCTATATTGTATAATTTTTTTCGACAATATAATAATAAAATATAATATAATAAAATAAAAATATTTCAAAATTATATACAAAAATAAAAATTAAAATAAGCTCACCAATGGTACTAATGAACTACAGATTTATAGCCTTTCATGGGCAGGAGTCATATTAAAAAAATAAATAAATAAATCTAAGAATTGTAGTATGAAAATCATGTTCATATTTCAGATATTTATTTGTGAAGCTTTATCTCTGAAACTTTATTGTTCACTAGCAAATCTTTAAAAAAAAAAAATCAATAACAAAACAGCACTGTGTAAGAAACAAGAATATTAGCAAGTATCATAACTGGTAGCATATTATCCACAGGAGAAAGATAATGGTGTGGTTTCCCCAGTTCCTTTTATCCTCCATCTCTTTTATCCTTTCTATATATATATATATATATATATATATATATATATATATCCGTTACTTTCAATCAACCATGTCTCACCAACACCAATGATTTGGGGACCAACTACTTTAAACATAGCTATACACTTCAATCCTAAATTCCTATTATTCCTAACATAGGTATATAAAAATAACAGCATTCTCCAGGTCCACTTTCCTTCCCAATGTTCCTCACCTTATCAGAGGCTATTGCTCTTACTGAACCTGTAATTCTATGTGTCATTTCATCATTATTCTGTCATCTCATGCCTATTCTGATAGTTTACACTCATGGCTCCCTTTGTAATTTTAATTTTCCTACCACACACTCTTGCTTCTTTCAGCTGCTTTCACACTGCCTTTCTCCTTCAGATATAGACAATCTTCAGAAAAGTTTCTCTCTCTCAAAGTATGTCTCATACATCCACTTATTCAAAGCCTCACTTACACATCCTAACATCATTCCATTCATAATCGTTGTCATTCTCTTCAGCTTCCTGTTATCATGGCAGCAAAGCAGCTCTACCTCTCACCCACTTCCACTTCATTGTCTCTAATAAACACTTAAACCCCATTCAAATAGTCTTTGCAATACTTACAATGATTCATTTAAAGTTTACATTATGTTGACCACCAGATCTTGAATCCTATCCAGCTCCTGAAACAACTTTACTAATAAAGTGCACAGCATTATACCTTTGCTTTCTCAACTGCAACACGTTGCACTTATTAAAACTGCAATCTTACTCATCTGTGTCCAAGATAAAATCTACTCAAATCTTTCTGGAGAAAATTAACATCAGTAGCATGCCTTATCACATAGTGTACTCTTGCTATAATAAGGAAGACATTAATCAGTAAGGATATAAAAAAGTGATCGTTCCACTCTACTTGACTTTGATCATGCCACAGCTAGACTACTGAATATAAATTTGATTGTCTGGTTTCTTCACGATGAGAACACTTAGAAGGTCCAGAGAAGAATAATTAAGGTGATCAGGACTCTGGAATATTAGTTATGGAAAAGGTTGGGAAAGGTAAATTGCAGAGCTTGTTAGTTACACTTCAACATTGATCCCATGACCCTTACCAACTTGTACATCTCTATCATATCACTCTTCTTCTTCTTCCTATCCACTAGACTGTAAATTGCATCTTCTCCACCTTTCCTCATATTCAGCATTCCAGAGATCAGAAATTTTACTTTAGTCAATTGCCTCTAGACCTTTCCAACATCTCTTCATCCTTTTGAAAACCAGGTGACCAAATCTGTGCACAGTAATCCACGTGTGGTCTAATCAAGGCTTCATACAACAGAAGAAGAATCTTCTTACTTCTACAAGTTGGTATCCTCTGCATCATTCCCAGAATTCGTTGTGTGTTGTCCTCACAATTTTGGCAATGTGTCCTCTAAATTTTAGATCCTTACCCCCCCTCCCAAAGATCTCTTATTTCCTCCATCTCCAACAATATATCCCCACTAAGTGTAAATTCTACATCCCATCTTTGTTTCCCAAATTTTAGAACCTTACATTTTGAAAACATTGAACTGTCATCCCCACTCCAGTGCCCATTCACTCAATCCATTCAAGTCTTCTTGTATGGCCAGAACATCTGCTCTACTCCTTGTAATTTGTCCCGACTTTTTACATCATCTGTAAACAACTCAATATCCCCATCCAAATCTTTTCCAATATCATTAACATACAGGTTAATGCAGCAATGGCCCTGAAACAGACCTCTGAGGCACACCACTAGTGACTTTCCTCTTCTGATATCTATCAGATAGCCAATCTCCAATCCAATGCACTAGTCTAATATCCAACCCCCATCTGCTCTAGTCCCTTTAAAATCAATTCCACATATACCTCTTGCTCACTTTGAGTCAGCCTCTCCTTATCTTCATCAACTGCTCTCAAACTCTCCATGATGTCATATTCACATGAATGGAAGACTTTTATGAACTGCTCATTAAATATTTCGACTATATCCTCAGCAGAAGTTATTCTTATAATATTTTCTCCAATCATTGTTATCCCTTCCATAATCATTCTTTTCTTTTTTTTTTTTGTGCTGGCTACATGTAGAAAGAACTCCCTAGGATTTTTCTTTTGGCTTCATTAGTTAACTGCTGCGCATACTTCACTTTTGCTATCCTTACCAACCAAGTCATCCTCCTTGCCTGTTCTTTGTAATCAACATGGAATTGATTATTACCACTCCTCTTCAAGAATTCAAAAAAGTTAATCTCTGAAAGTTTATTTTTCACTTGGTTAGACTATAATAAATGTTGTTTAATCCTTTATCCAAGTGTGAGCAAACAAAGTTTGCATCTGAAAATATCTTCAGGACTGAATATGGTGTTGCACTACCTTACTGGGGTAAGGTAGTACAACACCGGGAAACTTGTAGCAAAGGTGATAAAGGTGGCTAACCTCACTCCTATCCCAGTATCTCCCATAATGCAAAACACACCTCCTTGCGGATATGTATAATGTTATGCATTAAGGGATTGGCCACTACCCAGACTAGTTTCAACCTTTATTGAGGTCTCTTCAGTGGGAGCCAGGCCCAGAGGTGGAGATACTAGGCAGAAGGCAGTACAACACTATATTCAGTCCTGAAGATATTTTCGGGCGCAAACTTTGTTTGCTCACACTTGGATAAAGGATTAAACTGAATTTATTATAGTCTAACCAAGTGAAAAATAAACCTTCAACATCTTTCTCTAAATCCAGAGTAATTTAATAATAAAAAAAAAAAGGTGGCACGCCTTTTGGCAACTCCTGTAGGTAAAGATGACTTCGCTATTGCTTCTGCCTGGTATCTCCACCTCTGGGCCTGGCTCCCACTGAAGAGACCTCAGTAAAGGTTGAAACTAGTCTGGGTAGTGGCCAATCCCTTAATGCATAACATTATACATATCCACAAGGAAATGTGTTTTGCATTATGGGAGATACTGGGATAGGAGTGAGGTTAGCCACCTTTATCACCTTTGCTACGAGTTGCCCAGTGTTGTACTACCTTACCCCAGTAAGGTAGTGCAACACCATATTCAGTCCTGAAGATATTTTCAGGCGCAAACTTTGTTTGCTCACACTTGGATAAAGGATTAAACTAAATTTATTAAAGTTAATCTCTTTTCTTCCATACATTACTCTTTCTAATATTTTTTTACTTTCAAAGATTTGGGTTAATCTCTTTCTTTATTTCTTAAAGAATCAAGATGAATGGTTGAGAGACAGTCCTCAAGACTATTTATAAATCAAGATGGTTCCTTGGTAATTAAAGCTCTGAAAGTAAAGTTTTACTTTACTATTCTGGTCCAATATTTTTGTTAAATTTTGGAAAACTGCCATAATTGGTTGAAACCAACCAAAGAAACTTATTGCTTTCCTTGAACCTTAAAAATCTAAGAATATAAACACTTATTATGTGTTAAATATTGAACATATGATATATGAAGAGTCCTGTCCTGTCAGGTGTCTTCTCCCTCCAGGAGATTGACTACCATGTGTCTCCACCATCTCCTATTCTGTGCCTCTCTGCTGCATTCCTCATATTGAGATAGGTCCAGTCTTCTATATTTTTCAATCACTCCAGTCTTTGTCTTCCTCTCTTTCTCTTTCCCTCAACAGTTCCTTCAAGAAGTGTCCTTTGTAGGCAGTTATGTCTCAGAATATGTCCAAAATAGCTGACTTTTGTAATCTATGAAGCAGAGGTACATATCTTTTTGTTTTTCTAGATATCTTTCTATGATGGTTCTGACGTTGAAAATACCTTCTCTTGTACTTACGTTTTCCTTGAAGCCACTTTGTGTATCGTTTATTTCTATGTTTATTTTTCTTTTATTTCTTTCAAGAATAACATATAGGAGGATTTTGATACTTAACTGATGAGACTGATTGTCCTGAACTCTTCACATCTTGTAGCTTTTGTTTTTTTGGGAATTGGAACGAAAATTGAGTGATTAATATCTTTGGGTAGAAATCCAGTCGCATATATTTTATTGCACATCAAGTGAGTGGTATCAGTGGAACTAGCTGTAGATCCAGAAGTAAGCTGTTGTGTTTATATACAAATGCTAGAAGTATAAGAAACAAGGCAGATGAAATGGTTGCACTAATTGCGTCTGTTCACCCAAAGATTGTCGGAATAAGTGAGACATGGTTGGAAGAGGATGACATCCTGAAAGGAATAGAGATGGAATGGTATGATGCGTTCCGTGAGGATAGAAGGCTTAAAAAGGGAGGGGGAGTGCTATTGATGATAGAGAAAGAGTTATGTCCATACAAAGTAGAGATGCAAGACAGAAATAGTGCCAGTGGTTTTGAGGTAGTATGGTGTGCGATAGAGGTGAATGGAATCAAATACTTGGTGGGATGTTGTTATAGACCAGGTAATGTGGATGGTGGTAATACTGAAATGTATAGTCAAATTAGCAAAGCAAATAAGAAAAGGGTGATCATTATGGGTGATTTTAATTATGGCAATATAGACTGCAATGATGAGATAGCAACTAGAAGTAAAGAAAATGAGTTTTTGAGTGATAACTACCTCAGACAGCATGTAACAGAGGGCACACGAGGATTAAGGGTCTTGGATTTGGTCATCTCATCAGAGGATGTAATTATAAATGAGGTGTCAAATCATCCACCAATTGGTGAGAGTGACCATGAGGTGATTACCTGGGTGGTTGCCAGCAGTGCGAGCACCCCTGTGAGAAAAAGGTATATGTGGAACTACAAGGGGGATGATTATGAAGAACTCAGGAGACAGCTTGCGGGTGTAGCATGGAATGAGGAGTTAGATGGAAAAGAGATCAATGCAGCTTGTGGGATTTTCAAAAACTATCTAGTAGATGCAATGTCTAAATGTATTCCAAGGATGAGAAGGTTAAATAAGGTACGTGTGAGATGGATGAATAAAGAGATTAAGCATGCGATACGATATAGAGAAAAGAGGCATTGTGGAGGCAGCATAACAGAAGTGGAAATAACCAATTTCATGAGGTCTACAAAGACCAGGCAAGGAGGGTGACTTGGTTGGTGAGAGTAGCTAAAGGGGTATGAACAGCAGTTAGCTAATGAAGCCAAAAAGAATCCTAGGGAGTTCTTTCGATATGTAGCCAGCAAAAGAAAGAATGATTATGGAAGGATGACATTGATTGAAGAAAATGGTATAAAGACAGCTGTTGTAGAATGTGTGGTGGAGATACTTAATGAGCAGTTCATAAAGATCTTTCAATCTTGTGAATGTGACTTAATGGAGAGAGATTGAGAGCAGTTGATGATAGGGAGGAGAGACTGACTGTAAGTGAAGAAGAGGTGTTTGGGGAGTTGAGTAAACCAGGTGTAAATAAGGCTGTGGGACTTGATAATATATCACCGCGTATTCTGAAGGAATGTGCCAGGGAGTTGACACCTGCCTTGACATATTTTTTTAATATGAGTCTTGCACTTGGTCAAGTTCCTAAGGAGTCGAAGAAGGGCAAGATTGTGCTACTTCATAAAGGAGGTGATCGAACTCAAGCATCAAACTATAGGCCTATCTATCTGTCAGGTGTTGTGGTTAAGTTGTTGGAGAAACTTGTGAGAACTAGGATTCAGAGTTGGGTTGACAACAATGGTATTATCTTTGATGGACAGCATGGATTTGCTAAAGGGAGGTCATGTTTTAGTAATCTACTTACTTATTACAATAAAGCAACTGCTTCCTTGGACAGAGGAGAAGGATGCACAGTAATATACTTGGATTTCACAAAGGCTTTTGACAGAGTACCTCATGATAAGTTAACAGTCAAACTGGAGCAGATGGGGTTGGATATTAGATTAGTGCATTGGATTGGAGACTGGCTATCTGATAGGAATCAACAAAGTTGTGTATGGGGGTGTGATATCCAGGAAAAGGAAAGTCACTAGTGGAGTGCCTCAGGGATCTGTTTTAGTGCCATTACTGTTTAACTTGTATATTATTGATATTGGCAAAGATTTGGATGGAGATATTCAGTTGTTTGCAGATTATGCAAAGTTGGGACGAACCATAAAGAGTAGTGAAGATGTTGTGGCCTTGCAAGAAGACTTGAATAAATTGAGTGATTGGGCAAGCAGTGGGGATGTGAGTTCAATGTTGCAAAATGTAAGTTTTAAAATTTGGAAAACAAAGATGGGATGCATAATTTATGCTTGGTGAGAATATATTGTTGGAGGAAGAGGAAATAAGAGATCTGGGGTTATAATGGATAAGGATCTAAAATTTAGGGGACACATTGCCAAAATTGTGAAGACAACACAAAGGCTTCTGGAAATGATGTGGAGGACACTGACGTGTAGAAGTAGGGAGATTCTTTTTCCGTTGTATAAGGTTTTGATTAGGCCACACATGGACTATTGTATCCAGATTTGGTCACTCGGTTTTCAGAAGGATGAAGAGATGTTGGAAAGGGTCCAAAGGCGACTGACTAAGGTAGTTTCTGACCTCTGGAATGTCGAGTATGAGGAAAGATTGAGAAGATGCAATTTGCAGAGTCTGGTGGACAGGAGGAAGAGGGGAGATATGATAGAGACCTACAAGTTGATATGGGATTGTTATAGGATCAATGCTGGAGAAGTTCTACAGAGAATAGTGGGAGATTAGGGGAGAACCAGAGGTCATCCCTGGAAACTGTATAAAGAGAGTGAGAGGCAGGTTTTTTTCATGCAGAGTTGTGAATGATTGGAATGCCTTGCCTTAGAGTGTGGTGTCTGCAAGGAGTTTGAGTGTGTTTAAGACACGGTATGATGAGATGTGTGTGTGATAAAAGTACTTCCCAAATGAGTCTCTGACTCCATGAGGTCTTGGGGTAATAATAATAACAATAATAATAATAATTTTGTTAGAAATTTCAGTTCTCCATCGAGAGCCCTCAACCATTCTGCCAAGATGTTATCTATTCCTGCAGCTTTATGTGGTTTAAATTTTCTGATGGCATTTTAGATTTAGAAGGACCATCCATTTTACTCTTCACAGAGTAAAATGGATGGTCCTTCTAAATCAGTCTGTTCAGGAATATAATTCTTTGTTGTTCGTATAATTTCCTTGTGTATTCAATCCATCTTTCCATGATTTCTTTTTTATCCATTAGAACAGTGCTTCCCAAACTTCTGGATGCCAGGGCCCCCTTTGCAAAAATTAAAATATTTCACGGATCCCCTCGAAAAAAATCGTAATAGAGATATATTATTATTATATTTATTGTATTTATATTCAATACAAAACATACACAGCGAATATTGCAAAAATCAAATGCATATATTACATTTTTTGCCTCTTACCGTTTGGTTCTGAAGACGATACGGTCTGTTCTGGTAAAATATGAAATACTGTCCTTTTTTTTTTTTGGTCTGTTTCTGCTTCTTCTGATTGTTCGCGGGATTTTTTTTTTATTTTTTATCAACCACTTATCCATCTCAGGGTTAAATTTTGTAACGTAGAATAGATCAAATAATATCACCACTTACCAATACCGGCACACCACAGACTGATAACATGAAATTAGTGAATATTACCTGAATACGGGAATCCCCGGACCAGGAACATTTTTCACTTTTGTGACTTTTCTCCTTTTACGGTAATTAAGCCTAACGCGAAACAGACAGCAAATGCAGTCTGTTTATTAAAACGTGCATATGATTGGTGCGGTATTAACAAAAGATCGCGCAACCGAAAGATAAAAGCATAGCTGACAATTGAGTTGAAATGCTAACTCTCTTCAACCGAATTCCATAATTGAAACTGCCATAACATTTAATATATATATATATATATATATATATATATATATATATTGTAGATGTCCTCCCGCGATGAGTTTTCGGACTCCTTGGAGGTATCAGGAATAATAATAATATATATATATATATATATATTATTATATATTGTCCCTTGCCTTTAATACAAAACATCATACATCCCCTTCTTGGAGATGTGTTTTGGCATTAAGGGTAAATATTAAGATTAGTGATCGGAGCTTGTTCCACCTTTGCCACGAGTTGCCCTGGTCCTGCACTACCTGTGGGATCAGTTAGACTTGCATCAATTGCAGGCGCAAACTTGACTTTTAGTCTGTTTGCTTACTTGGGAAATGGAGTAAAACCAGGTTTAAAATTGCTTGGTATCTTTAACATATTTATATTTATACCCAAGGTAAAAATACTTTCTACATTTATATCTCCTCCAGAGATTTTTATTTAATAAGGTTAAAACACCTTATGGTAACTTGTTTTGGCGAAATACTTACAAGCTCTGTATTACTAAATCTTGGTATTTCTAAGCCTAGCTCCCACTGACGAGACCTCAATAAAGGTCGAAACCGGTCTGGGTAGTGGTCCCTTGCCTTTAATACAAAACATCATACATCCCCTTCTTGGAGATGTGTTTTTGGCATTAAGGGTAAATATTAAGATTAGTGATCGGAGCTTGTTCCACCTTTGCCACGAGTTGCCCTGGTCCTGCACTACCTGTGGGATCAGTTAGACTTGCATCAATTGCAGGCGCAAACTTGACTTTTAGTCTGTTTGCTTACTTGGGAAATGGAGTAAAACCAGGTTTAAAATTGCTTGGTATCTTTAACATATTTATATTTATACCCAAGGTAAAAATACTTTCTACATATATATATATATATATATATATATATATATTACTTAGTTTTAACACTTTTACGAATTTTAACACGTTCGGTTGAATTTTATTGCTGCCTTGGGAAATCGAACTCACATACATCTAATTAATAACAATAGTTTTTAGTTAGATATTATGTTTGCCCATGCAACATATGGTTTTGTTTCAGTCTATACAGCATAGCTTCTGTATGAGGGGACATGTGATTCATTAATTAGTGTGTTTTTATCCCAGTTGTCTCTAATTGCACTATTTGTTGAGAAATATATTACACAGACTCCTCATACCTTATTCACTGGCATAATAAAAGTACTTATTTTTATTGCCACTGCACTATAGTGGCTCTTAGGGAGGGAGTGTTGTTTACTGCAAGCGAGTTACTATATCCCCACATGAACTTGTTTAAGCTTTTTTTCATGTGTGAAGTATATGCGAAACTTTTATTGGTAAAAGAAAACTAGCTCGGATGACAGTGATAATATAAAACGAGTTTTGATATGTATATAAAGTCAATATCAACAGTCCCTGATTACGAACGCATTATGAAAGGGACAGAAAGATTTGGAACTTCCCTGGAGAACATTCGAAGTAAATACAATTAACCACTGCTTTGAAATGAAACTAATATAATAAAATAATATTCGTTAAGCGCCGAAATACGCAGGAAGCAAAGTTTGTGAACCAACACCAATGTGTGAATTTTTCCATTAAAATATAAAAAATAACAAAAAAGAAATAATAAAAGTTAAATACGTTTCTTTTAAAATAAAAAAAAAATATACTTAGTCTTAAAACATTTTAAATTTGTTTTCATTATTTCACGGCCCCCCCTCAACAAAACCTACGGCCCACAGTTTGGGAAGCGCTGTATTAGAATATGGTCTCTTGAGTCTCTAATGACACTTGCATGATTTGCTGTATTTGTTCTGCTTGTCATTTCTCTGATCTTTTCATACATTTCTCTTCTTCTGTGTTTTCTATCAAGGTTTTCTATATCTATACATTTATTCTTAATCCATTCCTCTTTGGATTTCCTGCATTCTTTTTCATGTCTTTATTCATGCTTTTATATTCAGGTTTATTCTTTAACTTTTTTCTTTGTTCCATCAACATTAGTATTTTTTCATTCATCCAGGGTTTATTCCTTTTCCTTTATAATTGTGGGAGTGTATTTTTGGCTACTTCATTGATGCTATTCTTGAATGTTTACCAGTTCATGTTAATTTCATCAATTGGTGTGTGAGTTGTGGTGTCAGACTTGTTAAGGGATTTTGTGAATTCGTTTATAAAGCACTCTTTAACTTCTTGGTTGTTAAGTGAGTCTAAATTATAAGTTTCTCTTATGAATGGTTGGCTTGGTATCTTATGTTTTATTTTGATTTTTGCAATCACTGGGTTGTGGTCCGATCTTATGTCTGCTCCAGGATATGTTTTTGTTTGTGTTATTGCATTTCGGAATCTTTTGCTTATTATTATATAGTCAATTTGGTTTCTATAGATGTCCCCAGGGCTTTTCCAGGTATATAGTCTTCTGGGAGGATGTTTAAACAGTGTGTTGGCAATTATTAGATCATTGGTTTCACAGAATTGAATTAATCTTTCATTTCTGATTCCAAGCCCTTGGTTTTCCATGCAAAATGAGATTTTTTCTGAGCCCACTTTTGCATTTAGGTCACCCATCATTATAATAACATCATCTGACTTAGCACTGGAGATTGCAGTTTGGATGTCTTCATAAAAATTGTTCCAACTCTTCATCTGGGTGGTCATGGGTTGGCACATATGCTTGGATAATATACAGGTTGAATAGTTGTGCAGTTATTTTCGCTGTTATGATTCTGTCATTTATGGGCCAATATCCCTGTAGAGATTTTGCATTTCTATTACTTAGGACAAGCACTACTCCATTAAGGTGTAAGTCACTGCCAGAGTAGATTATAGTGTGATTTTTAATTCTTATTATGCCTGTATCTGTCCACCTCACTTCACTGATACCTACAATATCAGCCTTCATCACTACTAATTCCTGGAGTAGGTTATCTAATTTGCTACCTCGTAGAGTGTTCTGACGTTCCATGTTACTATTTTCAAGAGATTACTCCTGGTTTTCAGACAAGGGACATCTGAGAATATCCTCCCTGGAAGGTTTGGAATATTATCTTCATTACACTACCTTAGTAGTACTTGTCTTACAATTCCTGGTTTCAAGCTCTTCTTCCCTGTAGCTAAAGAGCTGATAGTTGCAGGGGTCGCAACCACATCTCTAACTTCATATTGTGACATGGTGTGTTTCATGGTTGACAATGGATAAATATCTGGTGAGGCTCTAATCTCTTCCATGGCGGTTGGCCACAAGTCCCTTAGATGTCAGGAGTGTGCCCTCGATGTGCTGCACATCTTGCTGTCATGCCCTTGATCAGTCAGTGTTGATTCTTCTGCCATCTTGGTCATTCCAGACTTCATGCACATAAAGGTTGACATTCCCTATTTACAGCATTCTATATTGCTGATACCCTCACTTAGTTTAGTCCGCCAGCCGAGGCTGTTTACTGTGGTGTGGCCGCTGGTGTGCACTACCAACTTCTTGGAGCCATAAGTGAGAGTTGAGTGTATGTGAGGACCAGAGCCCAACATCCTGATCCTGAGATCTCCATATGAAGAGTAAACACATTTTAAACACCTTGCTTTAATTTTGTACACTTTTCACCATATTGGTAACAGTCTTCTATAAATATGGGAGCAAAGTGAACAAACTTCCCTTCCAAAAAAATTTGGTGATAGCACATTGTTTGCTAATGGTGCAAGTGGAGCTCACATGTTTGCTTCTCAAGTGCTGGAGATAGAATGCACACTGAAAACACCCCTTTCAACTGTATAGTAACTCAACTTAAGAGTGCATTCTGACATTTCATCTTATTCTTATAAATTCCTTTCTTTTTTTTTTTTAATTTCCTCCTGTTATACATATAAGAATATTCTGAAACCAATGCCCCTCAATTTTTTCTAAATTTGGAAATGAATTTGGCAGTGTGAACTAATTATCATACTAATCTGGCAGATGTGTCATCATAGACAGAAAGTAATTGAAACCATACATAACACATTTTAAAAAGTGGCTAGATTGCAGAAAGAGAAAGAAAGAATATTAAAAGGCCAGTTAATATAATACACTACATGATCTATTTAATATGTAAATTTGAAATATTAGCAGTTTTTTTGGAAGAATGTACAAAGATAAATATTAGTTCTCATTACTGAAGATATGCATAAATCAACTAATTAATTATGCCATATTTCGTGCACTCTGCAAAGAGAGAGAGAGAGAAATTGGCTTGTAAGATTTTATTATTTTATGTTGAATCATTAAATCACTTTCATATTCATATGGTAATGAAGTGGAATAAGCACATACGTTTCACTGATGATCACTGAAGATCTATTTAATCAATCCTCATTATTGAAACAATAATAAATCTTGTTTCATTATTGAAACAAGATTTATTTAATTATGGGTATCCTGAAAGGTCAAAGACCTACATTACACTAGTATTATGGGTACATCAACTGCTATATAAACAGGATAGAGTGTCTAAAATTCCTAAGATAGTTTTTATTATTTCAATAAGACAGTCTTCAGTAAGCAGTGGTGGTGGTGGTGACATACAAGATTTTCATTTATAATCTATGAAAATATTCTATAGTTATATTATTATTATTATTATTATTATTATTACTAGATTTCCATGGAATCATCAAATTTATCTGGAGATCCACTCTATTTCTCTTCCATTTGTAACATCTACCAGAATTCTGCAGGCATTCATGCAACTAGGTGGGTGGTCAGGAGGATGAGAGTATTTGAGATGAGGAGCATGTATGTACAGCATCTAAAAATCACACATATTATAAAGCTCAGTATGTTTGTACTGTTTTTATTATTTTAAATTGAATTAGTAAATCATTCTTTCATATTTTATGGTTATGAAGTGCACACTGATAAATACTAAAGATCTATTCAGTAATTGGATATTTTTATAGAATTGATCCCCTGATAGTATAGGTAGGTCATGAGTCACAGTAGCTGAAAAAAAAAAAAAAAACAGTACTTTGGACTCCCAAGATGGTTTGTTACCAGTTTGGGTCTCCATTAACTAGTGGTGGCAACAGTGCTGCTCCAAGTGTGATAAAATCTTCAACTAGTGTAGCTATATTATAACTAATACACTATTATGAGACCCACAGAATCGCCACATTCATCTATTAATCACCAGCTGCCTTGAATTCCCAAACATGTGTGCCCATGTTTGGGAAGAGGAGCAGTATTATTGTTACTGTGTGATACCTAAGAGGTCAAGGACTCATCACAGGAGGGCACTATACTCTACTCAACTACCAGGGGTGAATTCTCCATGCTTGCTGCGCAAGCTAATTACTTGAGAAAGAAGTAATATTTATTTGTTAATAAATGCATGCATTTATAAGCATCCTATTTAGGCTTTATTTTTGTAGACAGAAGATGTCTTAAGCATGTGAGGCAATAATTGAGCTTTGAGTTGTGTATTGAAGGCTCCGATGCTTGCTCGTCTAGTCAAAGCTACCTTGGCTTGCTCAGTTGTGGGAGCTTCCAGGTCCTCACAGCAGCACTGTGATTTCATGTGTGCGCACAGCCATTTCACGTCGTCTCATTCTATTGCTTAAACACAGGCCATACACAATCAATGTAGCTCTAGCCAGTGAGCTTCAGCCAGCCTTTACAAGTGTGCGTGTTGCTTGGGAAAATTAAGTTACAACCAACTTTTTATGACGATGTTATTGACCAGTTCATAAAGAAGAACTGTAGGGTAGAATTTGTATTCAAGTAGGTCAGCTAAATTGAAAAAGATAGAATATCATTTGTAAAATAAATGTTGTATTTGTATGATTAAATGTACATAAATTTCTAAATATATAGTTTTGAATGGTCAGTAATTCATTATTTCGCTAATCAGACTTCAATCACACCTCTCACTCCCTGAATGATAACAAGAGTAAGCATGAATTTCAAGACCAGCATTCACCCCTGTCAACTACACATATTTCAAGTACTATTTAATTCTCCAGCTACACACAACAACAATACTACTGCCATCAACTCCCACCACCAACAACAACAATAATATTTTTGTCAATAAATTGGCTAATTTGCCTGTACATGGGATGAAAAATCAAGCTTCAGGCAGAAAAAAGCCCTGTTATCTACATATAAGATCGGTTAATTTATCTTCAGTTGAAAAAGCCCATATAAAGATTCATTTTGTCACGACAAGAATCAAACACAAGTCATTTCATTCGAAAGATGCAATGTTCTATTGTTCTTCCAAGGCTACAGAGGCATTATATTTGGTTAAAAATTCTCATGCTAACCAGGTAGACTGGAGAGAATATGTATGAATGTTAGTGATCCCGATCCGATGCCCTCCAAATTGAATGGAGAGAGTACGCACGTGTGTGTGTGTGTGTGTGTGTGTGTGTGTGTGTGTGTGTGTGTGTGTGTGTGTGTGTGTGTGTGTGTGTGTGTGTGTGTGTGTGTGTGTGTGTGTGTGTGTGCACGCGCTATATCTAGAAATCATATTATGCATGTCTCTTCATGCTTGTTTTAGGAGCTTTGGGCTTTAATCAAAGCTGATGTATTATGTCTGCTAAATGCATTCCACTGTTCTATGGCTAGTTTGCCTTGTTTGCAGAAACAAAAACCTCGCCACCTCCATATGATATAGCTAGGTCACCTTCAGCTGAAAAGTTCTTATAAAGGTTCTTTGATCCTAGACAAGAATCCAGCTGAGGTCTTTCCAACAAAAGGACAAATGCCATAATGTTTTCGTGCTTGTTAAGTGCTTTTCAGAAGAGTGAAAACAATTTTCAAAATACATATATTGCCTAAAATACATATATTCAAAATACCATGAGCTAAATTTTAGTCTCACCTGAAATAAAGAGTCAAAAACTCTCTATCCTCTAAGAGAATCTAATTTTTTCCAAAGCATGTATGTTCCAGATATGATTCCATGTAAGTTCTGACGTGGAAACATATCCAAAACATACTATACCTCATCTCTTGAAATTTAGTATATTATGCATATCAATGGACTTATCTTCATCTCTGGTCTATTAAAAGGCTGCAATATGCAATAGACATCAGGAATGTTAGTTCTGTTAGGAATAATAATTCTAAATTAGAATTATTATTCCTAACAGAACCTCAGCTGGCAACTTCAACAATTACTCTTGACCTCAACTGCCAAAACTAGACATTACACGGTTCCTTCTACCACAAAGGTAGCGCTTGTGCATTCATCAGAACTGACATCACATGTGAGAGATTGCAAAGATTCTAATCTCCCCCCCCACTATTCCTGTTTGATCTACTTGGGTCAAAATGTCTTTACCAAACCATCTTGTCAGATTATTTGCAGTCTCTACAACTCTCCAAACTCCAATAATCACTCAGAGCTCCTTAACTATCTTTAAAGCTTGATTTTCTGCAGTCAATATACTCTAATATTGAGATCATCCTTCTTGGCGATTTCAATGCCCACAACTCAAATTGACTTCCTTTCTCCAGTTCTACCAATGAAGCCAGCAAAGATGCTGAGGTATTAACCACAATCTCACACAGACAGTCAATCTCCCTACCAGAATACCAGATAACCCCTCTAACACTCTTAACCTCTTCTTAACAACCTCCTCTTTCAAATATACTATGATGTCAGTTCTCCTTTTTGTAACTCAGATCACAACCTCATATAAGTTTCCTTTGCTATAACCTTCACCTAACAATTCTCAGTCGCATATCGTTTCAGTATTACATGAGAGCCAAATGGGATGAACTCTGTAACTTCTACTCTTCCTTTCTATGGTATGAATACTGCTTCTGTTTTTCTAATCCAAATACCTGCTAAGAACAAATAACAGAAATCATCCTTGCAGGAATGAAGGCCTTTATTCCCCATTCCACCCAAAATTCTTGAATCAGTATTCAAGCTTTGGTTTTCAAACAAGTGTGCCAAAGCAGAATGAGGAAAAAAACTTGGCATACCACAAGTGGCTCAAGACCAAAACTTCACCTTATGCAGCCTATGTAACAAGATCACCAAATCCATATTAAACTTTGAAAGGGCCAAATGCTGCAAACTTGCCTCCTATCCAAGTAGCAGTTGAGCCTTGCTAAGGCCAAGCCAATGGATGCAACTTTTGCCAATCTTGGTACCATCACTCTTGGTACCATCACACTTGGTACCAAAATTGGTACCATCACTCCCACATCCAGATGGTACCAACATCACCTAAAGACAAGGCCAACTTACTGGAATCATTATTCTTCTCTAATTCCTATGAGTAGATTGATAACCAAGGCAATGTTCCTCTTACTTTACCAAGAACTGCTCATTCTATGCCATCCTTGGTCTTCCTTAAAAAACACTGGAAACAAACAAGACATCCAGTCCTGATGGTATCCCACTTACTATGTTAAAAACTTGTCCTCCAGAATTAATAACTATCCTATATATATATATCATCTCTACAATCCATCCTATTCAACTGATATCCACCCTACAACATGGAAACACACCTACATCTCAATTCCAATCCAAATGTTAGCCATTCCAATGAAAGGAGACAAAAGTCAGGCAACAAACTACATCCAATTGCTCTCACTTCTGTTCTTTCAAAAATGATGGAGAAGATCATAAGCTGCCAACTTCTGCACTACCTAGAAACTCGTGCTAATTAGTGACCAGCAACATGGATTCCACCACTCTCTATCCACAGCTGACCAGCCATCACCATCCACTTGTGGACTCAAGCCATGGAAAAATTTGGAGAAACTCACATGGTCACTCAAAATTTCTAAAGCATCTGACTAGGTCTGACACAGAGGCCTACAAAGCAAACTACCATCCTGCCTTCTACAGATCTGGATTGCTAGCTTTCCCAATGGTTACTCACTACAAGTCATAGTGGAAGGATGGCTTCCTCTCCTCAGACTTCCCAACCAATGAATAAGTATACAAAGGCTCTGTAACATTGCTGATGATAATATTTTTTTTTATATTTCTCCCACACACAGGAAAGCCAGAAGAGCCTATAGCAAACAGATATCATGTGTGGGAATTCTCCATTCATCCATTTCATTTGACAAACTTTGTAGTGCCCAAGTATTAGAAACCTCAAGATCCACCATAATCAATGTCCTAAAGTCTGATCTCCTTGATATACTTCAATGGGGTGAGGACAACCTTATAGACTTAAATGGAACCAAAACTCAGTCCTGTCTAATCTCTCACAAGAAAGATCTCATGTCCCTTCCCCTAACTTTCAATAATACCCAGATGTACAAACAAATTTCCTTTCGTGGGCTAACCTACACCTCCAGCCTTTTCTGGCACAAACAAATTGGATTTGGTCATCTCATCGGAGGATGTAATTATCAATGAGGTATCAAATCATCCACCAATTGGTGAAAGTGTCCATGAGGTGATTACTTGGGTGGTTGCCAGCAGTGCAAGGACCCCTGTGAAAAAAGGGTATATGTGGAACTACAAGGGGGGTGATTATGAAGAGCTCAGGAGACAGCTTGCAGGTGTAGCATGGAATGAGGAGTTAGCTGGAAAAGAGATCAATGCAGCTTGGGGGATTTTCAAAAAATATTTAGTGGATGCAATGTCTAAATGTATACCACGGGTGAAAGGTTAAATAAGTTAGGTGTGAGATGGATGAATAAAGAGATTAAGCATGCAATACAGAGAAAAAGGGCATTGTGGAGGCAGCATAAGAGAAGTGGAAGTAACCAATTTCATGAGTTCTACAAAGACCAGGCAAGGAGAGTGACTTGGTTGGTGAGAGTAGCTAAAGAGAGGTATGAACAGCAGTTAGCTAATGAAGCTAAAAAGAATCCTAGGGAGTTCTTTCGATATGTAGCCAGCAAAAGAAAGAATGATTATGGAAGGATGACATTGATTGGAGGAAATGGTATAAAGACAGCTGTTGCAGAATGTGTGGTGGAGATACTTAATGAGCAGTTCATAAAGATCTTTCAATCTTGTGAATGTGACTTCATGGAGAGATTAAGAGCAGTTGATGATGGGGAGGAGAGACTGACTGTAAGTGAGCAAGAGGTGTTTGGGGAGTTGAGTAAACTAGATGTAAATAAGGCTGTGGGACTTGATAATATATCACCGCGTATTCTGAAGGAATGTGCCAGAGAGTTGACACCTGCCTTGACATATTTTTTTAATACGAATCTTGCACTTGGTCAAGTCCCTAAAGAGTGGAAGGAGGGCAAGATTGTGCCACTTCATAAAGGAGGTGATCGAACTCAAGCATCAAACTATAGGCCTATCTGTGTGTCAGGTGTTGTGGTTAAGTTGTTGGAGAAGCTTGTGAGAACTAGGATCCAGAGTTGGGTTGACAACAATGGTATAATCTTTGATGGACAGCATGGATTTGCTAAAGGGAGGTCGTGTTTTAGTAATCTACTTACTTATTACAATAAAGTGACTGCTTCCTTGGACAGAGGAGAAGGATACACAGTAATATACTTGGATTTTGCAAAAGCTTTTGATAGAGTACCTCATGATAAGTTGACAGTCAAACTAGAGCAGATGGGGTTGGATATTAGATTAGTGCATTGGATTGGAGGCTGGCTATCTGATAGGTATCAACAAGTTGTGTATGGGGGTGCAATATCCAGGAAAAGGAAAGTCACTAGTGGAGTGCCTCAGGGATCTGTTTTAGGGCCATTACTATTTAACTTGTATATTAATGATATTGGCGAAGATTTGGATGGAGATATTCAGTTGTTTGCAGATTATGCAAAGTTGGGACGAACCATAAAGAGTAGTGAAGATGTTGTGGCCTTGCAAGAAGACTTGAATAAATTGAGTGATTGGGCAAGCAAATGGGGATATGAGTTCAATGTTGCAAAATCTAAGGTTTTAAAATTTGGAAAACAAAGATGGGATGCAGAATTTATGCTTGGTGAGAATATATTGTTGGAAGTAGAGGAAATAAGAGATCTGGGAGTGATAGTGGATAAGGATCTAAAATTTAGGGGACACATCGCCAAAATTGTGAAGACAACACAAAGACTTCTGGGAATGATCAGGAGGACACTGACGTGTAGAAGTAGGGAGATTCTTGTTCCATTGTATAAGGCATTGATTAGGCCACACATGGACTATTGTGCCCAGATTTGGTCACCTGGTTTTCAGAAGGATGAAGAGATGTTGGAAAGGGTCCAAAGGCGACTGACTAAGGTAGTTTCTGACCTCTGGAATGTTGAATATGAGGAAAGATTGAAAAGATGTAATTTTCAGAGTCTAGTGGAGAGAAGGAAGAGGGGAGATATGATAGAGACCTACAAGTTGGTAAGGGGTTGTTATAGGATCAATGGTGGAGAAGTTCTACAGAGAATAGTGGGAGATCAGGGGAGAACCAGAGGTCATCCCTGGAAACTGTATAAAGAGGGTGTGAGTAGGGGAGTGAGAGGCAGGTTTTTTTCGTGCAGAGTTGTGAATGATTGGAATGCCTTGCCTGAGAGTGTGGTGTCTGCAAGGAGTTTGAATGTGTTTAAGACCCGGTATGATGAGATGTGTGTGAGATAAAAGGACCTCCTAGATGAGTCTTTGACTCCATGAGGTCTTGTTTGATAATAATAATAATAATAATAATAATAAACACACCAAGTCACAGCTTCTGTAGCTGCCAAAATACTCTGTGTATTTTACTTGAAGGCACTACTCACCTGTATAGTTGCTAACACTGTACAAATCCCAGATCTGCCTAACCATGGGGTACCACTCACATACTAGGAGTAGTGCACTGAAATCCTCTCTAAGATTGCTTGATGCTATCCAGAAGAAAACAATACTGCTAACTGATAAGTCCTCTCTCAAAGATCCACTCCGGTCTCTCTCTCTCTCACACATAGACATTCATATCCACAACTTATGCCTATTTCTACAGACACTTTCATGATGATGCTCTACTGAATTGGCCACTATCATTCCTCTACTCTCCTCTAAAACAGCAAGAACAAGAGCAGCTACTATAACTTCAGCTGTTCAAAACCTTTTCAACAGATTCTTCCTTTCTTCACATCATCTTGCTTGCACTGATGTGTTATCTATGTTTCATTACTTTCTGCATGCATGGGCCAGATATATTAAGAAAATCTATAAGCAATATCATGTTGTGTTTAGTATATATAGTACAGATAGGTTAGAGTTAAAATTAAGACAGGATTAATTAGAACAGGCATCTTTACAGAATGGCATAGGTTTGTTAAACGGTGTTCTTGTTTCAAAAATTTGGGTGCATTTTTTTGATAAAGTGATGAGTGCAATGCACTGGACAGAAGAAATACATTATTCGAGCATTTTTCTAAATTTTGCAAAGGCTTCTGATAGATTACTACATGATATGTTAGTGTTCATGTTGAAGGAAATGGATGATAGATAAAAGATTAGTAGTTTGGGTACAGGGATGGCTGAATGATAGACATTGGCAAGTTATGTATGGAGAGAGCGATATTTCAGAAGAGAAGAGTGACAAGTGGCATCATGGGATTCTGTTCTGAGGTACATAAAATAAGCAATACTGTTTATTTTATGTACTGTTTATTTTATATACCAATTATATCATTTCAGTGTTTAAGTAAACATATTTAATTATGTTTACTTAAACATCACTTTATTTACTCTCCTGAATGATATTAAATTCAAGAAAGTAACAACAAAGAATTATAATGTGATGTTGCTACAAAAGGATTTTGACAAGATGATGTTGTCGTAAATGAAAGGAGATAATTGGGTTAGTAGTTTATTCTTGCTAAGTGTACAAATATTCAATTTGGATAGAAGAGATGGAACAAGGTCTATTATATTAGAAGAACATTCTAGAAGGTGAAGGAGGCATGGAACGTGTATGATAAAAGGAATTTTTTTTAATGACCATGGATATAAGTGGAAGTTCAAAGCTGCATTGTAAAAGTGAAAGCTAGAATGAGGAAATGATAGTGCTATTAAATAAGGTAGGGACATTCAATCTATGGCCTGTTCATGATATTCATCTGAGCTACAAGATAATTAAGAAATCAGGAAAAGGAAAGTTACTAGTGGTCTGCCTCACGGCTATGTTATGTGGCCATTGCTGTTTAACTTGTATATTAATGATATTGGAGAAGATTTGGATGGAGATATTCAGTTGTTTGCAGATGATGCAAAGTTGGGATGAACCATGAAGAGTAGAGAAGATGTCAAGTCTTCCAAGAAGACTTGAATAAATTGAGTGATTTAGCATGGGAATGGGGATGCAAGTTCAATGTTGCAAAATGTAATGTTTTAAAATTTGGAAAACAAAGATGGGATGCAGAATTTATGCTTGGTGAGGAGATATTGTTGGAGGTGGAGGAAATAAGAGATCTGGGAGTGATAGTGGATAAGGATCTGAAATTGAGCGGACACATGGCCAAAATTGTGAAGACAACACAAAGGCTTCTGGGAATGATGCAGAGGACACTGACTTGTAGAAGTAGGGAGATTCTTGTTCCATTGTATAAGGCTTTGATTAGGCCACACATAGACTATTTGTGCCCAGATTTGGTCACCTGGTTTTCAGAAGGATGAAGAGATGTTGAAAAGGGTCCAGAGGCAACTGACTAAGGTAGTTTCTAACCTCTGGAATGCCGAGTATGAGGAAAGATTGAAAAGATGCAACTTGCAGAGTCTGGTGGACAGGAGGAAGGGGGAAGATATGATAGAGACCTACAAGTTATTAAGGGGTTGTTATAGGATCAGTGCTGGAGAGGTTCTACAGAAAATAGTGGGAGATCAGGGAAGAACCAGAAGTCATCCCTGTAAACTGTATAAAGAGGGTGTGAGTAGGGGAGTAAGAATCAGGTTTTTTTCATGCAGAGTTGTGAATGACTGGAATGCCTTGCCTGAGAGTGTGGTGTCTGCAGAGAATTTGAGTGTGTTTAAAGCATGGTATGATGAGCTGTATGTATGTATGATAAAAGGACCTCCTAGATGAGTCTTTGACTCCATGGGTCTTGGGTAATGATAATAATAATATGCTTCAATCAGTTGCTGAATTATTGGTTGCATCTAGTTTTTTTCTTTTTGAATTTTTATTGCATTGTCTTCATACATTTGTGAGGAAGCATTTCCTCATACAAAACTGCACAAATTAGAAACTTGAAGTAGGACATTCAACATATAATATGAATTAGTGTATCATATTCAGAATCATAGTTTAAAAAAAAATGTCACGCAAATGCAACCATAAAATATCCAATGATATGTGTATTTTTTGTAATCCAATAGCATTAAGTAGTTACTATGTATTTAAATTTTCATTTTTAATAAATCTTTTTAATTAACCAAAGAATGTTATTCATGAATTTGTAGAGCTTTTATTCATTTTTTTCTGCTGCAGCTGAAGAAATCTCATTCAAATGGACAACTGAATGGGATATAGTTGTACAATTGAATGGGGTATAATCCTAGTGGTGCAACTCATTAACATGCAACTTATAAAGTGGCATTTATGAGTTATGCCAAGATTATGAATTCAAGCCTTGGCTGGGAAAGTAATGATGTTTTTTTTTTTTTTTTTTTTTTTTAGGTGTGCAATCATGGCTGAATAGTTAAAGCAATGAATTTGAATTTTTTTTTATTGGGATATTTCCGAACAGCTTCTAATCCTTTTGGCTGCATAACTGATTTTTAGCATCTCCGTAGTGCAATTGGAAAACCAAGGATAATGGGCTCTTTGATTGTAAAAGACTTGTAATAAATTTAGTTTAATCCTTTACCCAAGTGTGTGCAAACAAAGTTTGTGCCTGAAAGTATCTTCAGGACTGGGGTAAAGTGGTACAACACTGGGCAACTCCTTGCAAAGGTGGAGCAAGCTACCAACACTCCTATCTCAGTATCTCCCATAATGCAAAACACATCTCCTTGCAGATATGTCTAATGTTATGCATTAAGGGAACGGCCCCTACCCAGACTAGTTTCGACCTTTTCGACCTTCATCCAGAGTAATTTAATAAAAAGGTGGCACACCGTTTGGCGACTCCTATAGGAGATGATGACCTTGCTAATGCTTCTGCCTTGTTATCTCCACTTGGGCCTGGCTCCCACTGAAGAGACCTCAATAAAGGTCGAAACTAGTCTGGGTAGTGGCCCTTTCCTTAATGCATAACATTATACATATCCGCAAGGAGATGTGTTTTGCATTATGGGAGATACCGAGATAGGAGTGTTGGTAGCTTGCTCCACCTTTGCAAGGCATTACCCAGTGTTGTACCACTTTACCCCAGTCCTGAAGATACTTTCAGGTGCAAACTTTGTTTGCACACACTTGGATAAAGGATTAAACTAAATATACTAAATTTATTATAGTCTGACCAAGTGAAAAATAAACTTTCAACATGTTTTTTTTTTTTTGACATGTAAAAGACTTGAGTTCTATTCTCACCATAAACTGTTATATGGACTTTCTGACAACTGATGATGACTTTCCCAATCTCGTGGATGACAAAACAATATTAAACAGGAATTGCATGAGAAAAAGAGGCTATAGAAGAGATATAAGGAGACAGGTGAAGAGAAGATGCAAGAAGAATATAAGACACAGGCCAGAAGAGTGACTAGTGTGGTAAGGAAAGCGAAACTGGAATATGAGAGAAGATTGGCCCTAAGATCCAAAGAAAATCCTAGGGAATTTTTTAGCTTTGTGGCCAATAGGAGGAGAAATGACTGTGGAAGAATGATATTGTGGGATAAAAATGGGAATAGAGTAACTGATGCAGAGGACATAGTGGAATTGTTCAATCAACATTTTATTCGAGTATTTCATCCTAGAGGAGTCAGTTTTAATGCTAGAGGAATAGGGCTGGTTTGAGGTTTAGAGGTACAGGAGGAGAGTGTGTTTCAGATACTGAGTACTCTGGATGTCAGTAAAGCTTTAGGACTGGATGGTATTTCACCACGAGTTTTGAGAGAATGTGCTAGGGAACTGACAGTGCCTTTAACCTGGCTTTTCAATGGTAGTCTGACTGTGTAAGGTGCTTAGGGAATGGAAGGAAGGTAAGATTGTGCAATTGCATAAGGGTGGTAACAGACTGGAAGTGTCTGATTATAGGCCAGTCTGTGTGTCATCAGTAGTTGTTAAGATCTTGGAGAAAGTAGTGAGGGACCGTATACAGCATTGGGCAGACGAGGGTAATGTTATCTGTGAGTGTCAACATGGATTTCTGAAAGGGTGCTCTTGTTTTAGCAATACGCTAGCCTTTTATAATAAAGTTACAAGAACATTAGATGAGGGAAAGGCATATACTGCAATTTTCTTAGACTTAGCGAAGACATTTGACAGGGTGCCACATGATAAGCTGATATTTAAGTTCCAGCACATGGGTCTGGATATCAGATTGGTCAACTGGATTCAGGATTGGCTGTCTGATAGGTATCAGAGAGTTGTGTATGGTTGAGCAGTTTCAAGGAGGCAGAGGGTTACAAGCGGGGTCCCACAGGGCTCAGTACTAGGACCTATATTTTTAAACCTTTATATCAATGACATTGCCAGCGGATTGCAAGGGGATATTCAGTTGTTTGCAGATGATGCGAAGCTGGGAAGGATCATTAGTAATAGTGCAGATGTGGTAGCCCTGCAAGAGGATTTAAATAAGCTAGATAGATAGATGGGCAAATGAATGGGGGGTGTCAGTTTAATGCAGCAAAATGTAAGGTCTTGAGGTTTGGGAAACATTGATGGGATGCTGCATACTCTATGGGAGGAGTTATACTGGAGGAAGTAGGGGGAGACAAGAGATCTGGGGTTGATGATTGATATCCTATCCCAATGGCTTTAACAGGCCTTTAAGGCCCACAACCTTCCAAGCATGCTTGGATTTCGTAACCGAAATACGAGGATAGAATGGTCACTCCTATGCCTCAAGGTATTCTTGACTGTATCCCTGTGTGTTCAAGGGTCCGGTTTGCCTGCTTGCGGGATGAAAAACACCAGATAAACTGGCGGAAAAAACCCTACTGCCCACGCCCAAGACCGGCTAACTTGGCTATGGCTGAGGAAGATCCTTCAGCTCCTCACGTCTCCGACGGGAATCGAACCTAGGACATTCCTTCCCCAGGCATATGGTTGCGAAGCGCAAAGCCACTAGGCTAACCGCGCGGACTGATGATTGATAGAAACCTGAAATTTAGGGGACATATTGCAAAGGTGGTGAAAGTAACACAGAGGATTGCTGCGATTATGAGAAGAACACTGACCTGCAGAGTAAAAGGGTTATCATTCCGTTGTATAAGTCTCTGATCAGACCAGACTTAGACTATTGTTCCCAGATTTGGTCCCCAGGATTTGAAGGGGATAAATTAACTGTAGAAAGGGTACAGAGACGGGTGACAAAGATGGTTTCAGGACTGTACAATTTTGGTTATGAGGATCAGCTGAGGGAATGTGGACTGCAGAGTTTGGTGGGTAGAAGAAGGAGAGCTGATATGATTGAGACTTTTAAACTGTTGAGAGGTGGTTACAGGGTTGACACTGGGAAGTTCTTTTGCTTGGTTGGTTGAACAGCGGGAAGGAGTGATGACAAGAGGACAGCCCTGGAAATTACAAAAGGAAACTGTGAGCAAGAGGGTGAGGAATGATTTCTTTGCATGATATCAGGAATGCATTGCCTGATGGAGTGGTGAGAGTGAGAACGGTCAATGACATACCACTCCTTACATATAATAATAATAATATTATTATTATTATATGTAAGGTGTAGTATGATAGACTTTGTGTTTCTTAGTGGGGACCTCCCCTCGATGAGTCTTGACAGACTTTATGTTCTTAGGAAGGACCTCCCACGATGAATCTTTTGACTCCATGGAGGCCTGAATAATAATAATAATATGAAGGTAGTAGCATTTTTTTTTTCTCCCAAAAATTTGGGTTTTCATTCTGTATATGAGCAAATTAGCCCATAGTAGATCATGGGCTAATTTGCTCATATACAGAATGATAGTGGTGCAATATGTAACTGGAGAACTGTGTATCAATGGAGAACTAAGAAGTATATACAGTGGGTTGCATGGAATATAGTGCCCTCCTAGGATGAGGCCTTGGACTCCTTGGAGGTGTGACATAATACTAATGATAATGATGCTCTATTCAATATGAATTTATGTTGGAATTGGAAGTTCTATTATTCAATATGAATAACATAACTTCCAACTACTTTTCACTGTATATCAGTTCCTGATCAGTTTTTGCTTGTAATTCCACTCCCATACACAAAAATAGGATGGACATCAAAGACATTGAACATATCTGTACTGTAATACTATAGAAGCCAGAACATACTGCACAGAAGGGAGACTTTTAACCATGGGAGGGACATAGACTGGAGAGAGAGGAAAGGGACCATGGCAAGTGAGAACTGTTTGTTACAGTTGCTATGTGACAATTACCTGAAACAGCATGTCATGGAGGGGTACAGGGGCTTTAGTGCAGGATCTGGTAATAGCATCAGAAAATGTATCCCTAGCCAAGATAGACACATTCTGCCTCCAATCTAGGATAGTGACCGTGCAATTTTTTTTTTTTTTTCCTGGGAAGTACTAATGTGGAATTCTCTGTCAAGAAAGGGTTTGTGTTGAACAATAAAGTTGCTAATTACGACAGACTTAAGAAGCATTTTTAAACAGTGACATGGTTTGAGAAGCTATAAGGAAAATATCATGTTGAAGGCTTTTTTATAACACTCAGAAAGGATTAAAACAAAATTTAATATTCCCTATATTTTGTCTCAGTCACTGAGACATCTTTAGGGATTACAAAAAAACTAATGTAACATAAACACAAATAACAAACAATACTAAGACCAACCACGTGGGTGACTAAAGTCCTAATTAGGTGGAGCTACCTCTAAGGGTGGTTGTAGGTGGACTGGATTGTAGGGTGGGTAACACCCTACATTCCAGGGGATGTTAGGAAACCCTAGTTTTGGGAAGCTTAATGCAACCGTATTTATTAAGATTTGGTTGATTTCTGAGAGCTGCTGCTGATTCTAAGAATAGTCTCTCTTTTTTGAATTTGCTGTGGTGGAGCATGGTGGTTTTTTTCCATGAGATCCTATGTGTTGTATCCAAGACATGGTCAGCCAGGCCCAACTGACCATAGTTGTGATTGCAGATGTATGACTTGTGTTCCTCCAGGCAGATGGTTGCTGATCTGCCTGTCTGTCCAAAGTATGCCAGCTTACAGGAACAGGGTACTTTATAAACTCCAGGCACTGAGAGGGGAGGGAGCTGATATTTTGTAGAACAGATAAGGGTAGCAAGTTTGCGGTGAGGCTTAAATGCTGTGTGTAGGTTGTACTTGTTTAAAATCTTGGCTATTTTTTCGGATGTGCCACAGATGTAGGGTATGGTGATGGCATTTCTAAACTCTTTCTGATGAGAAAACCGAGGAATGGGGAAGGAACTGATTATTTTTTTGATACTGTGATTGCTGTAGCCATTGGAGAGGAAAGTGTTGTGTATGTGGTCAAGTTCAGTTGTAAGGGCAGTCAACTGGAACAAAGATTGTGGGCTCGCTTGGTAAGGTAAGGTAAGAGTTTTAATAATGCCATATTGTTGAGCAGGTGGTGGTGGGAGAGTTTGTGAATGTATCTGCTTGTTTTCGTGGTTTTTCTATATACAGTGAAAACCCAAGTGATTATATTCTTAGTTTAATCCTTTATCCAAGTATAAGCAAACAAAGCTTAAGCCTGAAGTATTTTCAGGATTGGGCAACACGTATATAGAAGCTGATGATTTCATATCATCACTTGCCTTAGTATCCCATAATGCAAAGCACGCATCTTTACGGACATGTATAATGTCCATAAGGATGTGTGCTTAGTATCACTTTTGAGCCAGACCCAAAAGTGATACCAAGGTTGAAGTAATGCAGAAGTCATATTTCTATATACAAGTAGCCAAAAGGTGTCACACCTTATTACTAAAATACTCTGGATTAGAGATAGATGTTGGAAGTTTTTTGAAGCACATATGCTGACGGATATTATTATTATTATTATTATTATTATTATTATTATTATTCAGGCCTCCAAGGAGTCAAAAGACTCCTCGAGGGAGGTCCTTCCTAAGACATAAAGTCTGTCAAGACTCATCAAGGGGAGGTCCCCCCCTGAGAAACACAAAGTCTATCATTCCACTCTTTAAACTCACTGACCGTTCTCGCTCCCACCACTCCATCAGGAAATGCATTCCACGGCTCAACCACCCTCCACACAAAGAAACCACTCCTTACCCTCTTGCTCACAGTTTCTTTTGTAACTTCCAGGGATGGCCTCTTGTCGTCACTCCTTCCCGCTGTTCAACCAAGCGAAAGAACTCCCCAGTGTCAACCCTGTAACCACCTCTCAACAGTTTAAAAATCTCAATCATATCACCTCTCCTTCTATCCACCAAACTCTGCAGTCCACATTCTCTCAGCCGATCCTCATAACTATCCTTATACAGTCCTGAAACCATCTTTGTCATCCGTCTTTGTATCCTTTCCACAGTTAATTTATCCCTTCAAATCCTGGGGACCAAATCTGAGAACAATAGTCCAAGTGTGGTCTGATCAGAGACTTATACAACGGAATGATAACCCTCTTATCTCTGCAGGTCAGTGTCCTTCTCATAATAGCAGCAATCCTCTGTGTTACCTTCACCACCTTTGCAATATGTCCCCTAAACTTCGGGTTTCTATCAGTCATCAACCCCAGATCTCTTGTCTCCCCAACTTCCTCCAGTATAACTCCTCCCATAGAGTATGCAGCATCCCATCGATGTTTCCCAAACCTCAAGACCTTACATTTTGCTCCATTAAACTGACATCCCCATTCATTTGCCCATCTATCTAGCTTATTCAAATCCTCTTGCAGGGCTACCACATCTACACTATTACTAATAATCCTTCCCAGCTTCGCATCATCTGCAAACAACTGAATATCCCCTTGCAATCCACTGGCAATGTCATTGATATAAAGGTTAAACAATATAGGTCCTAGTACTGAGCCCTATGGGACCCCACTTGTAACCTTTTGTCTCCTTGAAACTGCTCCACCATACACAACTCTCTGATACCTATCAGACAGCCAATCCTGAATCCAGTTGACCAATCTGACATCCAGACCCATGTGTTGCAACTTAAATATCAGCTTATCATGTGGCACCCTGTCAAATGCCTTTGCTAAGTCTAAGAAAATTGCAGTATATGCCTTTCCCTCATCTAACGTTCTTGTAACTTTATTATAAAAGGCTATCATATTGCTAAAACAGGAGCGCCCTTTCACAAATCCATGTTGACTCTCACAGATAACATTATCCTCATCTGCCCAGTGCTGTATACGGTCCCTCACTACTTTCTCCAAGATCTTAACAACTACTGATGACACACAGATTGGTCTATAATTAGACACTTCCAGTCTGTTACCACCCATATGCAATGGCACTATCTTACCTTCCTTCCATTCCCTGGGCACCTTTGCCAAAGCCAGACTTTCATTGAAAAGCCATGTTAAAGGCACTGTCAATTCCCTAGCACATTCTCTCAAAACTCGTGGTGAAATACCATCCAGTCCCACAGCTTTACTGACATCCAGAATACTCAGTAACTGAAACACACTCTCCTCCTGTACCTCCAGACCTCGAACCAGTCCTACTCCTCTAGAATGAAATACTCCAATAAAGTGTTCATTGAACAATTCCACTATGTCCTCTGCATCAGTCAATCTATTTCCATTTTTATCCCACAATATCATTCTTCCACAGTCATTTCTCCTCCTACTGGCCACATAGCTAAAAAATTCCCTAGGATTTTCTCTGGATCTTAGGGCCAATCTCCTCTCATATTCCAGTTTTGCTTTCCTTATTACACTAGTCACTCTTCTGGCCTGTGTCTTATATTCCTCATGCATCTCTTCACCTGTCTCCTTATATCTCTTCCATAGCCTCTTTTTCGCATGCAATTCCTGTTTAATATTGTTTGTCATCCACTTTACTCCAAATTGCGTCCTCTTCTTCACTCGTGGTATACAACTTACCATTGCTGATAACAAATATTCTTTCACAATGTCCCATGCACTAGTGATATTCCGGCTTTCCAATTCCTGCATCCATGAAACTTCCAGAAGTTGACGTCTAAGACTATTATAATCACCTGCCTTATAATTCCACATAAGTTCCCGTCTCTTTGATACTCCTGCATGTCTATTCATTTTCCAAGTCAACACCATATGGTCACTCTCTCCAACTGGTGGGAGAGACATCAACTCAGTTATTATCAACTCTTCTGATGCTATAACCAAATCCAAAACTTTTGAACCTCTTGTTCCCTCTGTTACATGTTGCCTAAGATATTTGTCCCTCAAGAATTCTAGAAATTCCATTCCCCTATTGCTACATGCATCTTCCTCTCTCCAATTTATACTACTGAAGTTAAAATCTCCCATAACAATCATTCTTCTTGCACTTGCCAAACTTAGCTGTCTAAACATTTCCTGGTCCCCATCCTCTGTGCTCCTGGGGCTGTAGCAACACCCCACTAAATATCCTGTCTTGCCTACCTCTACCTCACACCATACGCTCTCAAAATCATTTGTCTCACTTTCTTCCAAATTCTCCACTCTTAGAGGACATAGGTCATCACTTATCATAAGCAGTACCCCACCACCACCACGCTTTCCCCTCCTATCCTGACAAAAAATGCTTTACCCAGCGACTTCTATTCCTGTTGTTATATCCCCTTCTGTCAACCACGTCTCAGTGATCGCAATAATTTTTGGCCAGGCTGATACTATCTGCACCACCAATTCCTCTCCCTTATTCCGGATACTCCTGACATTAGTATAAAGCATATAAATGCCATTGTTTCTATACCCAGCATTATTCCTTCTAGACTCCACTGGACTCAGTGTTACCTGACATTGTCTCCCTTCTCCCAAGTATCCATTTCCACAAGAGGCCACCCCTGCTATCATCCTCCCTGGGACATACTGACTCGTTCAGAACAGCAATCTCTCTCCAGATGCCTACGTCCTTCCTCATTCAAATGTAAATGGTCTCTCGCATACAATTCCTCTCTTTCCTCAAACGCACTCCAAGCATCCACATATACCAGTCCTCTCTTGTCACACATTCTCGCTATTATGCCATTTAATATCACCGCTCTTCTGCTCAGCTCATCATTATCATACCTAGGCAACACGCACACTATTTTTCCTCTCTCTGTGAGACCTCAAGGTAGAAACCAGTCTGGGTAGGGCCCTTCCCATAATGCATAGCTTTATGCATGTCCATCAGGATATGTGCTTTGCATTATGGGATACTAAGGAGTGATGTGAAGTCATTAGCTTCTATATATGAGTTGCCCAGTCCTGAAATTACTTTAGGTGCACTCTTTGTTTGCTTACACTTAGATAAAGGATTAAACCAAGAATATAATTTCTTGGTATCTTTAATTTATAGTATAACCAAGTGAAAAAACTTCCGAGATACCATATAACCGTGGATGATATAGTGGGAACAGAAATGAAGGAAGATGGAATCTTCCAGAATAATAGGAAGGAGAAAAGAGGAGGTAGGGAGAGAGAATACAGTTAATGATAGTAGAGAAAATGTGTCTCCTAAGTAGAGATGAAAAATAATAGCATGTGTGATGATTTTAAGTCCATTTGGTATCTTATCTCAAGATTAAAAGAATAGTATATCTAATTAGGATGATGTTATAGGCCTAGGAAGACAGAAGGCACTTATAAAATGTTTAGACAAAATTGACTGCACATGTAAAAAGAAGGTGATCTCAATGGGAGATTCAAATAATAAGAATATGTACTAAAGTTCATGAAGTACTATTTATACATACATACTTGAGAAGAGGGGAAGAGAAATTAGAAAAACCTCAAGAAAAACAAGCTAGGTTCAGGATAAATACAGGTTGTCAAGACAACAGTTTTAGTTTAATGGTTGGGAAATTTAGATCCCATAACAAGGAATCTACATTCATGTTTTGTAAATCAGAAAAAAAAAGCATAAGATAAGGTGCTAAGAGAAAAGCTATTATTAGAAACACAAAGTCACCAGAATTAATAACAATAATTTTGTTATTGCAAATATTCTGGCCTGAAACTAGCAAGCCATCATCAGTACACAAGAAAAATCACAAGATGAAACTCAAACAATGAAATATTATTCCTTTTTAAATATCTATGTGCTGGAGTGCCACTATACAGTTGGTTACAAAATAAAATGCAATTGCTAAAATTAACTTTAAAACAAAACAAATACAATAAAATACTAAAAATTATATAAATAAAATAATTAAATTAACATGACATAAAAATAAAATAAAATTTAAAATAAATATGAAATAAAATAAATTAAACATTTTTTAAATAATAAATATAAATTAATTTTATTTAATGAAAATAAATGAAAATAAATGGGGGGGGGGGGGGAGAGAATACTGCTTGCTATTTATCAGGATATGACTTTTCCAAATCTTTGCAATGGATAGATAGTCATTTCGATTTAAGTTAAGTTTACATGGTGTAGAAGTGCCTCAGCACTCACTTTAAACAACTACTCAAAATTAAGCCAGGACTAATTTAGCAGCCATGTAGTGGGCCAGAAGGTACTGTGATCAGTGTCCACCGCATGTTGTTCCAGGTCATATTTTTCAGGTTTACATCTTGTTTGTCCAAACTACTAGCAGAGGCAATCACATTGAACCTGGTAAACCTGCAGAAGGAAGAGAGGGATCTCTTTACCTTGTGTGGAGAATAACCAGGAGGAGATTTAAGATAAGCTTTTAAAAAGCTATAATCATATGGGATGAATGAAATATTCAATCCATATGATTGTGTACACCTGTACTTAAGCAGTAAGTTGGCAGCTAGAATCAAAGGATGCAGAAAATGGCATGATGTAAAATTGGGTGTAAGTCAAGAAGTGCACATTATATTCATTACTGTTCATGTATAAAGATCATATTATTAAAAGGAAATGGCATTAAATCTGATAACAAATTCAAAGATAATAACTCTGTTCTCTACTTTAGTGTTTATGTTCTTGAGAGACCACAGAAAAGTCTGACAAGCAGTATTACCAGGGGCGGCTCTCGAGCATGGGCACTGCAGAACTGCAGCACCCCCAATTTTTCTTGATATATAAATATATTTATTTATATTTAATTTTAACATCAACAATCCTATACAATTCTCTTATTTTGTATAAAAAATAATAAAAATCCATCTTGTAGCACTTAGGAGGGCACTAGCAGCCCTGTGTTTACCACAGTGTCATATTGCTATGCATGCAAGCATATGCAGGTCACAGTGAGATGCGAGCTATTATTGTAATGAGGCACTGTCCGTCGTGCAGTTCCACTGTTGTTTATATGTAGTTTGCACCAGCAGTAGAGTGTTCATAGTGCTTATCGTATTTACTCCTTCTCTTTAAATATTTGGACATTACAATTAAAGGATTTAATTGTAATGTCCAAAAATTGTAAATCCATTTCTTTAATGACAATGAAAGGATTGGATTTTATTTTTAAGTAATTTTGAATTATACCAAACTGTATAATTTTATCAATAGTAAACAATATATTTTCATGAAACAAAACAAGACAAATATATTTTATTTTAAGTAATGTTGAATTATAACAAACTGTATAATTTTATCAATAATAAACAATATGTTTTCATGTTTAAATTTTTTTTTTTAATTTTTACCATAATTTTGATATTTTATCCAAACACCTGTACACTGTACTTACAGTGTGTATGTATATTTCAAAAGTTGCAGCACCCCCCCCCCCCCCCCACGATTTCAAGCTACGAGCCGCCACTGAGTATTACTAAGAAGCAAAAGAAAGAAAAAGAGGTATGAGGGAAGATAAAGAATGATCTTGACTAAGCAATAAATAGAGATCAAGGAGAGGATTTTGCATGTGGATTTCATGACAAAAGGAGCACTTAAAAGTATAATGAAATCATGCTTTCCAAGCAAAAATTAATGGTGTTAGTGTGGCTAATGAGGCTATGAGGATGCACAAAGAATTTGAAAGGTGAAAAATATATAAGGGAAGACATGAAAGAGTACTGAAATAGCAGAAGAGAAGATTGGGAGATTGAAGTTAATGAATCTTCTGTCAAATGATAGAGATAAGTTGAGAAGGAAGGGGACCATGATTGCAAATGAATCAATGGATAGGTTGTGCATGAAGACTGATATGCAATTCATGGATGTGTGAAGAGAGTTCAATGGACAAAAATAAACTTATACATGCTAATTGTTTGCACTTGAATGGATTTGCTTTTCGAGGGCCAGGAAAAATGATGAATGGAAAGTGTGAAATTGGGGAAATTAGAGCCACTACAGACAGTACAGTAGCAAGGGTATGAAGCGCCTGTGGCAAGTGTCCGACTTGCACCCCTGCAACCCCAAAATGACAAAAAGTTTGAAAAATTTAAATGTAACAAGTTAAATTTTACTAAATGCAATATGTTAAATACTTACTATTAACCCATCAAAATGAATTGCATTGTGTCTAAAGTGGCGTATTGCCAAAATTTAAAAATACGATAGAAAATAGCGACTTTTATATCTATTTATTTATTTTTATTTTTTACATGTTTTATGTTTTGTGCCTCAAACCTAGTTGTGCCGTGGCAGGCTCTTTCGCCACATCCCTGTAGTTAGGGATATGGGTGAGCCATGCTCGTTACAGCATGGCTCACCCATATCCCTAACTACAGGGATGTGGGTGAGTTGTGTGCAGGCACCAGTAAGGCAAATGAGTGTAAGAATGAATAAATTTTTCTCCTTTAACAAATCAAAATGGGAGTCAGTAAAAAATGTATGAGTAGTTATTGGCCTGGGTGGAGGTGGGGTGGCAATTGCATTTTATGTACACTCAGAAGTATTTGGAACAAGGAAGAGGAATTTGTAGCTCTGGTTAGTTCTTCTTGGTGCCAAAAGTCATCAGCATTAGTGAGAGTGGCTGACAGAAGATGATACAGTTATTAGGATATAATATGAGGAGTATAGTATTTTCAAGGAAGATAGAGAAAGAGAACATGATGGGTGGCATTAGGTATTATTACTGACGGTAAATGAAATGCAATCAAATTGAATAGAAATTCTTCAGAAGGTCAAAGCAGTGCATCTGAGATGATCTTATGTGAGATAGAGACCTACGTCAGCAATTGACTATACATTTTGTTTAAAAAGAATTAACTGCATAGTTGGTTGCTTCTACAGGACATGGCATACATAAGATGATGTAAATTGCATATATATATATATATATATATATATATTGATGAATTAGCTCACTGAACAGAGGATGAATAATTATTATGGGAGACTTCAACTATGGGGGGACATAACTGGAAGAAAGGCAGAAAACACATGTGGCTGAAAGGAAATAGAATTGATACAGCTGCCAATGATATGCCAAAGGCAGCAGCAAGTGATGTAAGGTAGGTACCAAGGGTTTGAAAATGTTGAATCTTGTGACTGCCATCAGAGGATTTGTCGATAATCAAAGGTGGTCCCCCATTTCCTATAAGTGGTGAGAGTGATCATACAGCCTTATACAGATGAGAGTGATCATACAGTCTTATTGATGGCTAAATGTGTGGAATTTTCAGTTAAGAAGGGGTATATTGTGGAATTATGTGGTACAAAGCAGGTAATTACAACAAACTCAAGACACTTTTGGAAGCAGTGCCATGGCTAATAAACTGCAGCTCAAAGATGTGAGGGATGGGAAATTCATGGTAATTTTTATAATAAATTTAGTTTAATCCTTTATCCAAGTGTGAGCAAACAAAGTTTGCGCCTGAAAGTATCTTCAGGACTGGGGTAAGGCGGTACAACACCAGGGCAACTCGTTGCAAAGGTGGAGTAAGCTACCAACACTCCTGTCTCAGTATCTCCTATATCTAACCAAGTGAAAAATAAACTTTCAACATCTTTCTCTAAATCCAGAGTAATTTATTAAAAAAAAGGGTGGCACACCATTTGGCAACTCCTATAGGTAGAGATGACCTGCGAATGCTTCTGCCTGGTATCTCAGCTTGGGCCTGGCTCCCACTGAAGAGACCTCAATAAAGGTCGAAACTAGTCTGGGTAGTGGCCCTTCCCTTAATGCATAACATTAGATATATCCGCAAGGAGATGTGTTTTGCATTATAGGAGATACTGAAACAGGAGTGTTGGTAACTTACTCCACCTTTGCAACAAGTTGCCCTGGTGTTGTACCACCTTACCCCAGTCCTGAAGATACTTTCAGGCGCAAACTTTGTTTGCTCACACTTGGATAAAGGATTAAACTAAATTTATTATACTCTAACCAAGTGAAAAATAAACTTTTCATCAATCATGGTAATTTTGGTTACTGAGAAGACAGGGTCAGATGCATAACGGTGGAAGACAAGATGAATCTAACTTTTTATTACTGTATTTAGTTTTATTTCATTTTATTTAGTTTACTTAATGTTTTGTTTTGCTTGTGATTGTTTGTACTTTTGTTATTTATTTATACTCCCTAATACTTATTTAGCATTTATTTTTGACACTAATTAGTGACACTATTTTGAATAATTAACAATTACGCTAGTAGTCGCTCAGCAGTAACGAATAATGGCGGATTCAGCTGCAGTTGCAAATGGCGTGTCGCCAAGTCCTCTGCCATTTAAGAACTCTATTATAAGCAATATAATAAAGGAGTTTGTGGCATGCAGTACTTGCGGTATGTATGCGTCTCAGGAATTGGATATGTGGCTTGTGAGAGAGGGGGGAGGGGTGCGTGCATGCATAAAGTGTAGGCAGTGGGAGGAAATAAATGCAGTAGATATCTCAATAACTGACCTTGTTGCTCCAGGAACGGGAAATGAATACCGGAAGACGAGTAGTGTGATAGGAGAGAATGAAGAAAAAAATATGAATGAGAAAATAATAGTTGATAGTGTAGAAGGCATGAGTGACTGTGAAAGTTTAGGAAATGGTTTTGTTTGGGAGAGTGAATTTCGATTAAGAGTGACTGACCTGCAGAGGGAGATTGAGGAGCTGAAAGAGGAGGTGGAATGTCTTGGGAGAAGTATGAAAGATGAGATTAGGAGAATGGAAGGCAAATCAGAGTAGGGGAGAGAGAGAGAGAGAGAGAGAGAGTTTTGGGAATGATAGGAGAGGAGAGAATGGAATTGGATGTGGAAATGGAGAGAATGGAAACAGTAGGAGAGAGAGAGGTATAGGAGTGTTAGAAGAGGAGAGAATGGAAACAGTAGGAGAGAGGGGTATGGGAGTGCTAGAAGGGGAGAGAATGGAAACAGTAGAAGAGAGGGAATGAGAGAGAGGAGAGAATGGAAACAGTAGGAGAGATGGAACGAGAGAGAGGCATGGGAGTGCTAGAAGAGGAGAAAATGGAAACAGTAGGAGAGATGGAACGAGAGAGAGGCATGGGAATGAAAGAAGAGGAGAAAATGGAAACAATAGGAGAGAGGGAATGGTAAGAGGTATAATGTATGGGGACTCAATGATCCATGGTGTTCAAGATAGGATGCATGAGGAGTGTTTGCCAGGAGGAACGACAGATAGTGTGGGTTTGGCACTTAAGAGAGGTGAAAGGGTGGATTGAGATGATTGTGATGGTTGGAACAAATGATTTGAGTGGTGGTGTAAATAGGGCAGCAAGAGATATGAGATTCTTGCTTGAGGTGGTACGAAAGAAGACACAGAGAGGAAAGATAGTGTGTGTTGCCTAGGTACGATAATGACGAGCTGAGCAGAAGAGCGGTAATATTGAATGACATAATAGCTAGAATGTGTGACAAGAGAAGACTGGAATATGTGGATGCTTGGAGTGCATTTGAGGACAGAGAGGAATTGTATGCAAGAGACCGTTTACATTTGAATGAAGAAGGATGTAGGCATCTGGAGAAATTGCTGTTCTGAAAAAGTCAGTGTGCCCCAGGGAGGACGGTAGCAGGGGTGGCCTCTTGTGTGAATGGGTACGTGGGAGAAGGGAGACGACATCAGCTAACACTGAGCCCAGTGGAGTCTCGAGGGGATAATGCTGGGCACAGAAACAACGACATTTATATGCTTTATACTAATGCCAGGAGTATATGGAATAATGGAGAGGAATTGGTGGTGCAGATAGCATCAGCCTGGCCAAAAATTATTGGGATCACTGAGATGTGGTTGACAGAAGAGGATATAATGACAGGAATAGAAGTCACTGGGCACAGCATTTTTCGGCAGGATAGGAAGGGAAAGTGTGGTGGTGGAGTACTGCTTATGATAAGTGACGAACTATGTCCTCTAAGAGGAGAGACTTTGGAAGGCAGTGGCACTAATGATTTTGAAAGCATATGGTGTGAGGTAGAGGTGGGCAAGACAGGATATTTAGTGGGGTGCTGATACAGACCCAAGAGCACAGAGGGTGGGGATCAGGAAATGTTTAGACAGTTGAGTTTGGCAAGTGTGAGAAAAATGATTGTTATGGGATATTTTAACTACAGTAGTATAAACTGGGGAGAGGTAGAAGCATGTAGCAATAAGGGAATGGAATTTCTAGAATTCTTAAGGGACAAATGTCTTAGGCAACATGTAATAGAGGGAACAAGAGGTTCGAGAGTTTTGGATTTGGCTATAGCATCAGAAGAGTTGATAATAACATAATAACTGAGATGACATCTCTCCCACCAGTTGGAGAGAGTAACCATATGGTTTTCACTTGGAAAATGAATAGACATGCAGGAGTATCAAAGAGAAGGGAACATAAGTGGAACTATAAGACAGGTGATTATAATAGTCTAAGATGTCAACTTGGAGAAGTTTCATGGAGGGAGGAATTGGAAGGCTGGGATATCATTAGTGCGTGGGAAATTATGAAAGAATATTTGTTGGCAGCAATGGTAAGTTGTATACCACGAGTGAACAAGAGGACAGAATTTAGAGTAAAATGGATGACAAACAGTATTAAACAGGAATTGCATGCGAAAAAGAAGCTATGGAAGAGATATAAGGAGATAGGTGAAGAGAAGATGCATGAAGAGTATAAGACACAGGCCAGAAGAGTGACTAGTATAATAAGGAAGAGGAAACTGGAATACGAGAGGAGATTGGCCCTAAGATCCAAAGAAAATCCTAGGGAATTTTTTAGATATATGGCCAGAAGGAGGAGAAATGACTGTGGAAGAATGATATTGTGGGATAAAAATGGGAATAGAGTGAATGATGCAGAGGACATAGTAGATGAACACTTTATTGGAGTATTTCATCCTAGAGGAGTCAGTTTTAATGCTAGAGGGATTGGGCAGGTTCGAGGTTTAGAAGTACAAGAGGAGAGTGTATTTCAAATACTGAGTACTCTGGATGTCAGTAAAGCTGTGGGACTGGATGGTATTTCACCACGAGTTTTGAGAGAATGTGCTAGGGAACTGACAGTGCCTTTGACCTGGCTTTTCAATGAAAGTCTGGCTGCGGGAAAGGTGCCCATGGAATGGAAGGAAGGTAAGATAGTGCCATTGCATAAGGGCGGTAGCAGACTGGAAGTGTCTTATTATAGGCCAGTTTGTGTGTCATCAGTAGTTGTTAAGATCTTGGAGAAAGTAGTGAAGGACCTTATACAGCATTGGGCAGATGAGGGTAATGTTATCTGTGAGAGTCAACGTGGATTTGTGAAGGGGTGCTCTTGTTTTAGAAATATGCTAGTCTTTTATGATAAAGTTACAAGAGCATTAGATGAGGGAAAGGCATATACTGCCATTTTCATAGACTTAGCGAAGGCATTTGACAGGGTGCCACATGATCAGCTGATATTTTAGTTGCAGCACATGGGTCTGGATGTCAGATTGGTCAACTGGATTCAGAACTGGCTGTCCGATAGGTATCAGAGAGTTGTGTATAGTGGGGTAATTTCAAGGATGCAGAGGGTTACAAGTGGGGACCCACAGGGCTCAGTACTGGGACCTATATTGTTTAACCTTTATATCAATGATATTGTCAGTGGATTGCAAGGGAATATTTAGTTGTTTGTAGATGATGTGAAGCTGGGAAGGATTATTAGTAATAGTGCAGATGCAGCAGCCCTGCAAGAGGATTTGAATAAGCTAGATAGATGGACAAATGAATGGGGGTGTCGGTTTAATGCAGCAAAATGTAAGGTCTTGAGGTTTGGGAAACATCGATGGGACACTGCATACTCTATGGGAGGAGTTATACTGGAGGAAGTAGGGGAGACAAGAGATCCGGGGTTGATGATTGATAGAGACCTGAAATTTAGGGGACATATTGCAAAAGTGGTGAAGGTAAAACAGAGGATTGCTGCAATAATGAGAAGGACGCTGAACTGCAGAGATAGAACATTTATCATTCCGTTGTATAAGACCCTGATTAGTCCACATTTTTGTTCTCACTATTGTTTTCAGATTTGGTCCCCAGGATTTGAAGGGGATAAATTAACTGTGGAAAGGGTACAAAGGTGGATAACAAAGATGGTTTCAGGACTGTACAATGATAGTTATGATGATCGGCTAAGAGAATGGGACTACAGAGTTTGGTGGATAGAAGAAGAAGAGGTGATATGATTGAGACTTTTAAACTATTGAGAGGTGGTTACAGGGTTGACACTGGGGAGTTCTTTTGCTTGATTGGTTGAACAGCGGGAAGGAGTGATGACAACAGGCCATCCCTGGAAGTTACGAAAGGAATCTGTGAGCAAGAGGGTGAGGAGTGATTTCTTTGCATGATATCAGGAATGCATTGCCTGATGGAGTGGTGAGAGTGAGAACGGTCAATGACATACCACTCCTTACATATAATAATAATAATATTATTATTATTATATGTAAGGAGTAGTATGATAGACTTTGTGTTTCTTAGGGGGGACCTCCCCTCGATGAGTCTTGATCAACTTTGTGTTTCTTAGGAAGGACCTCCCACAATGAGTCTTTTGACTCCATGGAGGCCTGAGTGATAATAATAATAATAATAATAATGAAAGGGGATTTCAAGGAAGCAGCAGCAGAATGCATATCTAGTCAACAGGATAGATCAAATGGTAATTAAATGGATGAGTGGCATCATTAAGCAGGAGCTGCAAAAAAAAAAGTCTAGAGGAAATTTAAAGAAACACATTGAGCAATTCATGATCAGTATAAATTACAAGACATGAGAGTGACTATAGTAAGGAAAGGAACACAAAATCTGCACATGAGAGGAAATTAGCTGAGTGAGTCAAAGTTAATCCCAAGTGTTCTTTCAGCATGTGATTGCATGCAGCATATGAAGAATAACTGCGGTAAAATAATTCTGATGAATGCTGGCAGCAGGAAGGCGATGTAAAAATGTTCTAGTAACAGATGTGATAAGGAATGATGTAGAAATAGAAGTACATGAAGTAAAGGTGTATAAAATATTACAAAGACAGCTATGGAATTATATGCGATATCAGCTCACATATTGTGAGAAAGTGCAGGAACTGACAGTACTTTTGACAAGATTATTAAAGTCTTAATTCCATGGAAAAAAGAGAAAATTAATTCTGTTGCATAAAAGAAGCATCATAATAGTGGTTGCAATTATCAAATGATCATCTCAGGAGTGTGGTCAGTTAAGTCAGTGGAAAAGTTAGTTAAGGACAAAATCAGGAATGGGTTGATAAAGACAGGATATCATATTAAGGACAGCATGGTTTTGTGAAGGATCGGTCATGCCTCACTAGTTTATTCACCTTTTATAATAAAGTGACAGGTGAGTTAGACAAAGGGAATGGGATACATACTGCTGAACCTTGCAAAGGCATTTGCCAGGACATATCACATGGAATTCTGTTACATGAATAGGGGCAATTATTATTATTATTATTATTATTATTATTCATGACACCTCCAAGGAGGCTGAAGACTCATCGCAGGAGGACACCCACTATACAACTTTCTCCACCACTACACTGAACCTCTGCTACCAGTCATCTCCATCAACACCATCTAAATATATATGGAAATGAAGCTGGTGACAAACACAATAGGATGGCTAATGGATCAGGGAGTAGTTTATGGAGGAGCAAAGTCCAGAAGGTATCTGGCTAACAGTATGCCACAACGCTCTATACTTGGGCTACTGCTATTTATTTTGTACATCAGTGATGTAGGAAATGATCTGATGAGAAATATTCAGCTGTTTACTGATAATGATGCAGAACGGGATAATGCAACAGTTAATAAAAATGATGTCGAGATCTTGCAGTGTGATTAAATAAACTGACAGTATGAGCAAAGGAAGATGGCTATGGTTTAATATGGCAAAATGTATAAGGTTATGCATTTGAAATGAAAATATTACCAGCTGTGTCCTACATTGATGGCTGCAGGAAATTAATCAGGGTAGAAATTTGTGCTGGTGGAACTGTAAGTTGTAATTCAGAAGCCATGAAGAATATAAGACTCAAGCTAGGAGAGTGACTAGTACAGAAAGGAAGAAGAAATTAGAAATTAGGAATATACATGAAGAAACACTATATTCCAATAATAAATTTAGTTTAATCCTTTATCCAAGTGTGAGCAAACAAAGTTTGCACCTGAAAATATCTTCAGGACTGAGGTAAGGTAGTACAACACCAGATAACTCGTTGCGAAGATGGAGTAAGCTAACATCACTCCTATCTCAGTATATCCCATAATGCAAAACACATCTCCTTGCGGATATGTCTAATGTTATGCATTAAGGGAAGGGCCACTACCCAGACCAGTTTCGACCTTTATTGAGGTCTCGTCAGTGGGAGCCAGCCCCAGAAGTGGAGATACCAAGGCAGAAGCAATGGAGAGGTCATCTTTACCTATAGGAGTTGCCAAAAGGTGTGCCACATTTATTATTAAATTACTCTGGATTTAGAGAAAGATGTTGAAAGTTTATTTTTCACTTGGTTAGACTATAATAAATTTAGTTTAATCCTTTATCCAAATGTGAGCAAACAAAGTTTGTTTCTGAAAATATCTTCAGGACTGAGGTAAGGTAGTACAACACCGGGCAACTCGTAGCAAAGGTGGACCAAAATGAGTTTCCCAGTGTTGTACTACCTTACCTCAGTCCTGAAGATATTTTCAGCTGCAAACTTTGTTTGCTCACACTTGGATAAAGGATTAAACTAAATTTATTATAGTCTAACCAAGTGAAAAATAAACTTTCAACTATATTCCAATAAAGGTTAGTGAAGTTTTTTCATTAAATGATCAATAGCAGAAATGACTGTAGATAAATGACATTAGATGGAGCAGGTGGTCAGGTTACCAATATAGATGACATTAAGTAGAGCTGTTCAATCATCACTTTATCAGGATATTACATCTTTTTTTTAAATTTTTTAATGTGCCTACTTACTCATGAAAGGCTATAAACTCACATTAGTAATGTGAGTAGATTTTTTTTAAATATCTGTTTATATATCTTTTACTTTATTTTATTTTTGTACATAAAAACCCTGCTCTATAAACAAAAACATTTTCCAAGCCAATTCCGGCATCCAATAAGTGGATCTTACACCTAAGGACAGATTTTGGGTTATTGTGGCCCTACTACAACTTTTAAGAGACCCTTTACTGAATAAATTTTAGGTGATCTATGCTCATATGGAGACCCCTTGTAATGTGAGACCCTAAGCTAGCTTGTCTAGCTTATGAGTAAATCTAGCCCTGGCAGCAGATTTCGAACCTACAGCCTCTTAGATGAGAAGTGAGACCATTAACCACCATCTAGGTCGGCAAACCTGTGAACCAAGTTTTATTTCTAGAGCAGCATTTCCCAAACTTTCAGTAACTGCATGTCCAGTTTAAAATTGTAGTAACAACAACAAATCTTCATCCCACACACACGCTGCACCACACTCTTGAAGGATTAACTAGAAGGGGCAGAAGGTGAGATGAGTAGCAGAGTGGAGTAGAGTACCCTCTGCAATGACTCCTCAGCAGAGGTGTCACATAATAATAGTAGTAAAAATAAATAAATTACAAACATGCAATTTCTTTTGAATTATTAAATACAATTTTAGCTATACAAATTGAATATAACTACAGTAGAAAAAACAATTATGAAATATACAGTTTCAATAATAACAAAAAAAAGTTGAATCAGATAAATGAAATTTAGAGCACAGTTCAGATCACATAGTTCAATCTACAGTATTTGAATTTTAAATTTGTGATGCAAACAGTTTGAATCACACATTGGAACAGGATCATGCCATTAGCTAATCATGGCCACAAACAGTAACCAGTCAACACATGCATTTTGTTTAAAGCTTCCCATAATTTTTTTAGTTATTGAAAAAATAATTCTTGTACTTCTTAAAGACCCTTCATATCTATTACACAGAGATACACCATTCCAGATGGATGAGAAAAAGTTGAAGGAATGGAAGTAACTAAAACTGACATATTTAGAACTGAATAGATTTATTATAATTATTATTATATGGCTGTCTCCATGCAGTCAAAACACTCATCACAGGAGACCCATTATTCACACAGTACCTATCATACCTTTTCGTAGGCTTATTCATCATTGGACACTCACAACTACCTCTGGCAATCCATTCCACTCATTCCCCACTCTCCAAGCAAAGAACCTGCTCTGCAAACACTTGTTAACCATGCTCTTACATGACTTCCAGGAGTGATCCCTTATTACTCATGTATTGAAAAATTTCTTTTGTGTCATCTTACAGAATCCCTTTACCATTATTATTATTATCATCATGATTCAATCCTCCATGGAGTCACCGGACTCATCGTGGGAGTCCACCTTAGAAAACACTAAGTCTATCATATCACTCCTTGAACCCACTGACTGTTTGTTCTTTCACCACTCTATCAGGCAATGCATTCCACAGTTCAACCAACCTCCATGCAAAGAAACCACTCCTTACCCTCTTGCTCACAACTTCCAGGATGGTCCTCCCCTCCCCATCAATTCCACCAAATGAAAGAACTCCCCCAATATCAACCCTGTAACAGCCTCTCAACAGCTTAATAGTCTCCTTCTTCTATCTACCAAACTCTGCAGTCCACATTCCCTCAGCCTATCCTCATAACTAACATTGTAGTCCTGATAACATCTTTGTTATCTGTTTCTGCACTCTTTCCATGATTAATTTATCCCCTTCAAATCCTGGAGACCAAATATGAACTCAGTAGTCCAGGTGTGGTCTGATCAGGGCTTTATACAATGGAATGACTACTCATCTCTGCAGGTCAGAGTCCTCAGTATTGCAGCAATCCTCTGGGTTACCTTCACCACCTTTGTCAATATATTCCCTGAATTTCAGGTTTCTCTCAATCATCATCCCCAGATCCCTTGCCTTCTCCACTTCCTCCAGTACAGCTCCTCCAAAATAGTATGCAGCCTTTCATTGTTGTATCTCAAACTTCAAGACTTGACATTTAACTGAATTAAACTGAAATCCCCATTCATTTGCCTATCTGTTCCAGTTTATTCAAATCCTCTTACAGGGCTGCCATATTTGCACTATTACTAATAACCCTTCCTAGCTTCACATCACCTGCAAATATTGAATATCCCCTTGCAGTCCATGTCAATATCATTAATGTAATGATTGAACAATACAGGTTCCAGTACTGAGCCCTGTGGGACCCCATTGTAACCTTCTAATTCCTTAATGCTGCTCTCTCAAACACAATTCTCTGATACTTATCAGATAGCCAATCTGTCTGATAGGTATATAGCAAATCCATGCTGACTCTCATAGATAACATTATCTGCATCTGCCCAGTGCTAATTGATCCCTCACTAATTTCTCCAAAATCTTAACAACTACTGATGAAATACAAACTGGTTTATAGTTTGACACTTCCAGTCTGCTACTACCCTTATGCAATGGCACTATCTTACCCTCCTTCCCATCCTTGGACACCTTTTCTGTGGCCAGACTTTCACTGAAAATCCAAGTCAATGGAGCTGTCAGTTCTTTAACACATTCTCTCAAAACTTGTGGCAAAATCCACTCCAGTCCCATTGCTTTATTGACATCCAGAGTAGTACCAAGTATTTGAAACACTCTCTTCTTGCACTATTAAGCCTCAAACCTGCCCTATCCTTCTAGTATTAAAACCTACTTCTCAAGGATGAAATATCCCAATAAAGTGATCATTGAATAAGTCCACTATGTCCTTTACATCAGTCACTCTATTCCCATTTTTATCCAACAATGTCATTCTTCCACAATCATTTCTCCTCCTACTGGCCACATAAAAAAAGAATTCCATATTATTTTCTTTGGATCTCAGGTCCAATCTCTTCTCATATTCTAGTTTTGCTTTCCTTACCATACTAGTCACTCTCCTAGCCTGAGTCTTATACTCTTCATGAATCTGCCACCCATCTCTTTATATCTCTTATAACCTCTTTTATACCTGAAGTTCCTGTTTGGCATTGTCATCCACATTACACCAAATTGTGTTTTCTTCTTCACTTGCGGTATACAACTTGTTATTGCTGCTAATAAATACTACTTCACAAGTTCCCAAATACTGACGATACCTTTCCCATCCAATTCCTCCATCCATGGAACTGCCTCAAGCTGATATCAAAGAGTATCTGTGATAATCTTCCAAGTCAAAACCACATGGTCATGCTCCCCAATTGGGGAGGGGGGAAGAGATGCCTTCCTTCCTTTATGTCATCTCCTATCCAGGAGGCTGGCCACCATGATGTAACTCATGTTTGACTATGGGCATAATGACATGTGGTGAGGACCCTATCTCTTCCACATATTGTCATAAGTATTCATGGCTGTAAATCTGTGTGTGTTCAAGGACCAGTTTGCCTGCTTTGGAGGACAAAATAGCCCAAGTTTCTAGGTGAAAAAAAAAACCTTACCTCAGTATAAGATCAATTAACTCACCTTTAGTTGAAAAGTGCTGAGATGCCATCTCAGGTATAATCAGATCTTCTGATGCTATGACCAAATCTAAATCCCTTGAATCTCGTGTTCCCTCTACTACAGATTGCCTAAAACATTTGACCCTAAAGAATTCCAGAAATTCCATTCTCTTACCACTACATGCAGTTTGCTCTTCCCAGTTTATACTGCTGTAATTAAAATCTCCCATAATAATCATTCTTTTTGCACTCTCCAATCTCGACAGCCTAAACATATCCTGCTCTTCATCCTCTATGCTTCTTACAGCCACACCCCACTAAATATCCTGTCCTGCTCAACTCTAACTCACACCACATGCTCTGAAAACTATTAGTGTCATTGTCCTCCAAATCTTCCACTCTGAGAGGACATAACTCACTTATCATAAGCAGTACTGCACTACTGCATTTGTCCTTCCTATTCTGTTGAAAAATACTATACCCTGTTACTTCTATTCCTGTCAGTATATCATCTTCCATCAACCATGTCTCAGAAATCCTAATAATCTTTCAACAGGCTGAAGCTATTGTGCCAATAATTCATCTCCTTTATTCCAGATACTCCTGGCATGAGTATAAAGAATCAAGGCATTGTCACTGTTTCTATAGCTATCATTATCCCCTTCAGACTTCCACTGGAATCAGCATTATGCAATGCATTCCCCCCCCCCCTTCTCCCAAGTGACTATTCCCATAAGAGACCACCCATGCTACCATCCACCCTGATAATTCTAGTTTCCCTTCACTGAAACACTAACTTTTTTGGAGAAAACATTCTCCAGATGACTATGTCCTTCTTCGTTCAAATGGAAGCCATCTGCCGCATTCAGTTCCTTTCTGTTTTCAAATGCCCTCCAAGCATCTTTCGACACATTCTGGCTGTTATACTATTCATGATTGATGCTCTTCTCTACAGCTCTGCATTATCATGCTGTGCAACACATCACTATCTTCCTTCTCTCAGTCTTCTTCTATACAACCTCAAGCATGAACCTCAGACCTCTTACCATCTGATTCACACTGCCTCTCAAGACAGTCATACCCACCATCACAATCATCTCATCCACCCTTTCACATCACTTAATTGCCATAGTCACACTATCTATCGTTCCTCCAAACACTCCTCTGGCATTCTATCTTGTACACCACGGATCACAGAGTTCCACACATCACACCTCTTACCACTCTGTTTCTTCCTTGATGACCTGCATCCCTCTCTCTCTCTCTCTCCTCTTTAATACATTTTTTTGTTGTTGTTGTTGTTCTCTCATTTACCTGCCATCCAGGGCCGGCTCTACCGACGGTGCAAGATGTGCATTTGCACGGAGCAGCAAAATGTGCATTTGGGGATATAATTCGCATAAACTATATGAAAAATAAGGGGGAAGGGGCTGCAAAATATGCTACTGCACAGGGTGGAAAAATTCCTAGGGGCGGCCCTGCTGCCATCCTTTCACCTTTCCTTCCATGGTTCCTGTACTGTCGCGCCTTTATCTCATTCCCTGTCTTTCACTAGTTCTTTTATCATTCCCGTAACTCTCACTCATACTCTGATTTGCTTTGCATTTGTTGTTTCCAGTCACCTAATCACTTCTCTCATGCTTCTTAACTGGTTCCTGATACATTCCACTTCTTTCAATGCATTTATCTCTCTCTCTCTGCAAGCTACATACTCTTGCACGACACTCATGCTCCAAATCAACACCACAAAACCCTGAAAACTTCATAATGTTTCAATCATACTACACTACCTACTTTTATATTTTCATTCACATTCCACTCCTTTTTTCTCACCCTCGATCACGCTACCGTCTCCCTTGCTCGGTATTCACCTGTTTCTGAACATAACACTGCCAAGATCTGTTATGCAAATTTCTAAATCACAAAGTTCTTCCCACTTTCGACAGATATGCATTCCCTAATCTCTCACCACCTGCCATATTTCTAACTGCCAGGATGGGTACATGCTGCAAGTAATGCATACCACAAAATATAGTCATTAAATGAGGGTGGATTTCGTGATAAGCCATTAGCAATATGAGTTGCTACCAATGTCAATATTCAAACACTGCACAAAGAATACTACAAATTCTACTGAAATATTACGTTTAAGTACAAATTCCACAACTACAACCTATCCACAGACTATACGTTCCATCTAGCTTAGATAAAACTCTAATAAATAATGACGATTTTTTTTTTCCGCTGATATGTAGTAACACATCTAACTGAAACTTCACTCTCTGGCAATATCCCTCCCTTCGATTGTCAGCTAAACTCTGCAACCACACAGCTTCAGACTATCTTCATAGAAAACAATCCATAGACCTGTCACCAGCTGGGCAACTCGTCTCTGAACTTCTCCCCCAACTCCTAATCTCTATCCAGGTAACCAAATCTGTACAAAGGTCAACATTTGGCCAAATCATAACCTTATAAAGAGGAATAATAACCTCCCTATTTTTATTTTTTAATGTGTTCTTTAACATCAAAGTAATCCTCTGAGCCATTTTGCAATATGTCCTATGACCTTCAAATATCTATCCATAATTATCCTCACATCCCTAGCTTCATCAGTTTCCTGTAATCCAACACCATCAACATGCTACAAAGTATCTTACGTTCCAAAACAATGGAACTGATCATCACTGTCCTTTGTCCATAATGCTTACTTACTAATCTTGCGGGATATCTACATTGTCTTTATCAATTATTGTCCTCCCCAGTTTTGCATCATCAGCAAACAACTTAATATCTCCTCTTACATCTTCCACTATATCATTAACATACAAATTAAAGAGTGTGTGAGTGGTATATCTGTGGCGACAGCTGTTATTGCAGTTGTTATCTGTTTTTGCAAACTCTTAACTGCGTCATCGATTAGTTGGCACTGAGCAAATAAATTCGTGTAAAGTGGTTGTTAGTTTTGTCTGATTTATAGTCTGGAGCGATCGGAAATATTTTAATGTGTTCTTCAGTAAAGTTAAATTATGGTGAGAGCAGGGGTCTGTCTCACTTGTTTCGTACTGGTGCACAATGTTTTGTAGTACCTCAATATTAAGGACATTACAAAGTCCTGCTATGTGGAATTAGGTAGTCCTCAACAACAGAACCTCAATGACTTTCCACCTCTAAGTGGAAAGTCATTGAGGGTTCTACCATTTTGGTTCGTAGTTTGCTTTTCTAGTCTGTATGCTTGACGTTCAGGTCCCCTGCTAGTAGAACTGCTTCATTTGTATAGCGTTTCATTTTTTTCTAGGAGAAAAAACCCAATTTCTCATGCCAGTGATCAACTAACTTGGAAGCCAGTCAAAGAAGGGCTTAGGAAATATGTTCCTGTAATCGGTAACTAGAATCAAACTTACAACTGTCTTTCTTCAGGTTGGATAGAGGTATGGATGCAAACGTCCTTTCAATAGAGCAACAAGGCCTGTGTAGTCCTGTATAAATACTGTTTACATGTGTGTGTGTAAGACTGCCCAAAGAATGGCGAACCAAGTACAATTCTAATCTCCGACTAGAACAAAGGAGAAAGGAATAACAAGGATCCATTCTTGGAAGTTGGAAAAGGGTATACGATGTGTAACTGTTTGAATGAAAGCACTGACTGAGAAGTGGCAACAGAGTGATATAATATTAGTATTATTATTTTTTACAGATATTGCATTGAATCATAAAGACTCATCGCAAGAGACCCACACTATACATCGACACAATACCTACCATATATCTCCTTAAACTTATTCACTGTTAGGGTGTTTATAACCACCTCTTGCAATTCATTCCACTCATTCACCACTCTCCAAGTAAAGAACTAAGTTCAAACATCCTTACTAACTGCACATTTAGACAACTTCCAAGTGTGACCCCTTGTTTTCCCTCTACACCCCCATGTATTGAAAATTTTCTTTTGTGTCAATCATATAGAATCCCTTTAGTAATTTATAAGTTTCTGTCATATTCCCACTCCTCTGAATGTCAGCTAAACTCTACAACCCACACCTTCAGTCTTTCCTCATATGGAATATTCCAAAGACCTGTCAGCAGCTTGGTAATGCATCTCTGAATCCTCTCCACCACTTCCTGACCTCTAAGAAACATAGGTGACCAAATCTGAGTCAAATGTGACTGAATCATAGCCTTATAAAGAGGGATAATAACTTCCCTATCTTTATATGTCAATATTATTATTATTATTATTATTATTACCCCAAGACCTCATGGAGTCAAAGACTCATCTGGGAGGTCCTAAAATATGTTCTTGAACATCCAAATAATCATCTGAGCTTTTTTGCCAGCTCTTGCAATATGTTCTCTGAATTTCAAAACTCTATCCACCATCACCCCAGATCCTTAGCCTCATCAGTTTCCTGTAAACTAGTACCATCAATATCATACGAAATATGATATTTTTATCCCGAAGTGACAACACTAAAATATCACCCATCATCCTTTGCCCACACTGCCAAATTATTTAAATCATGGTGTAAGATATTTACATCACCTATATCTCTATAAACGTATTCATTGTTAGGGCGTTCATAACCACTTCTTGCAAATCATTCCACTCATCACCACTCTCCAAGTAAAGAACCTTTTTATGTAGATAGTATGTATGAACAATAAATTCATTATTGAAAGGCCTGTGCAGCTCAGTGGAAGTGGCGCTTGCATCCTCTGCACTAGGCAGCCTGAAAATGGACTTAAGTTTAAATCTAGTTGTTGAGTGGGGGAACTTTATCTAAGCCTTTCTTCGAATGGTTTCCGATTAAATCAATCACTGGCATGTTCAAGCAGGTTTTTATTCACAGAAACCTGAGGTTTTTTTCGTCCATACCCTGAAAAATGTCGACCATATAACCCATATTGTTTAACATAACATATTGTGTTATGGTTAGGGAACATGACATGCCATTACTTTCTTGCTTTCTCTACAATGCAGACCGCTTCAAATTAATAGTAGTTTTGTGGCATCTACTGGTAGAGAATGAATTGCCCCTTTCTCAAAAAAGTTAGATAGGGCTAAAACTGGCCTCGCTTTCTTCCTAAAGCGAATAAAAGCATTGGATACCACTAACTGGTATTCTAAGTTACAACATAATATTGATTTTTATACACTATTTCCCATGCGTTTTGGAGCAAAAATTTAGAAACATTGTAGTGTATACATTCTTCTCATTAATTCCTTTATGAAAGTAAGATCGTCATTTAACATATCCATGCTCAGGGCCGTCTTAACAAGTTTGAATAAATAAATAAATCAGCTAACGCCTTTTATTACCTTATAGGGAGTAGGTGACGCCTTTATACCCTATCTAGCTTTTGGAGACTGAGTGGGCACTTCAATCTCCACTGGTAGCCAATCAGAAATTGCTGGCCCATGTCTATCACTAATTATAGCAGCCACCAATGAAGAGGCTGGAAAACAAGTGCTACCATCTCTTAGTACCTAACCCTAACAAGATATGTTACTGTCTGAAATAATGTGGGTACTATGGTTGAGTTTCTTGAATTTACGGGATAAAATACCCGAGTTTCCGGGAGGAAAAACCTGCTTCGCCATGCCAGAGATAGACTAACTCATGAATCGGTCAAAGAAAAGCTTAGAAAAAGTTCCTCCATTCGGCGACTTGACTTGAACTTAAGTCTGACTTCAAGCGACCAAGTGCAGAGGACGCAAGTGCCACTTCCACTAAGCTATACGTCGTGGGCTAAAAAAAATTGGTGCCTTAATCATATTGGATTAAGCAATAATTAAATAATACATATAATTAATTAAATAACTTTCATTGCAAAAAATTTTCTTTTAAAATATACTGACATTGCACATTTTTATTTCATTCGACACCCTTGGATCAATGGCGTACCTGGGCTATAACCTATAGCCCAATGGATAAGGAGGCCTGTCCATGCCAAGCATCATAAAAAGTTCACTATTATCTATTCATTACATACACTAAGACGATTACAGATATTTAGGAGAGTAATCGTTATTTAAGAAAGTCCTTTTAAGGTAACTAAGTTCTTGTTGAAGTTCCTCTTCTTCTGACAAGAAGGATCTCGCCCGATGAGCTAGTGTGGAAATAATTCCTAATTTCTGAGGTGGGGTAGTGGTGAGACGAAGCATGTAGGTATCTATTGGTGTGTGTTGGCTTTCTAAAGATAGAAATCTTGAGACCATCCATTGTTCTAGTAAATTTTATATCTAGAAAAGCTAAAACACCATTAACTTCTGGTTCGGATGTGAAGTTTATAATTTGATGAAAATTATTTAAATTATCCAGAAAGGTTTGTAAGTTTTCTGGGCTGTGTTCCCAAATTAGGAAAATGTCGTCCATGTAACGTAGCCAGATTTTGGGTTTCAGTGTCGCTGAGGAAATGGCCTTTTCTTCAAAATCTTCCAGAAAAACGTTGGCTAGCACCGGAGACAACGGGGCTACACCATCCCTAAGTTCTTAAAATTTAAAGAGTCCATCCATACAAAGCAAGCACATATTATTTATCGCACGGCCAAACTAGAACTTTTAGCAGAAAGGATAATGGATACCACTCATAGTTTAGCTTCTTTGTTCTTGGGAAAAGGTACATTAGAAAACATCCTAGAGTCTTCGTTAGACAATATATCTTGGAATAAGACTAAATCTATTAGTGCACTTTTTTGCTGCTAGACCCCAAAACATCAATAAATATAAACTGATAAAGAAATTTGATTCACTCAAATGTGCGCAAGGCCGTTTATCCTCTAATATTGCTTCACACACTCTTAACAATGTTTTCGTTAATAAATCTTCACATATTCTTACAACGGCAGAAATAAATGTACTCTCCAAGGAGATTAATTTCATCATTTCACCTAGATCTATTCCTAAAGAACTTTTTCTTACGAAAATAGAAAATGCTCCCTCCAATCTACCAATGCAGGATGCAACCTACTTAGGATAGAAGCTATATTTGCAATCAACAATAGTATACCTGCCACTGACAACATCTCCAGTTTAGAGATAAAAGCTATTCATCAACTGCGGAATAATAAAGATATCATCATTTTGCCAGCTGACAAAGGGAAAGCCATTTTCATCCTGATTAGATCCGATTATCGCCTCAACATCTGTGAATTATTAGATTGTAATACTTACTCTGAACTTCAAGGAGACCCCCACTGGAGAACTATATAACTGGACAAATGATATGCTCAAATCCACCTCAGAATTACCTAGGAATATATCCGCCTATCGCTCTGCTCTCTTCATCAACTTAGTCCTTTTATATGGCCTTCCGAAGATCCACAAAGAAAATACTCCTCTTAGACCAATAGTTGAAGGCATTGACTCCCCTAGATACAATCTCTCGAAATATCTCGTTTCCTCCTTAAAACATCCCACAGGAAAATCCTTTTCATATATCAAAAACTCGGCTTATTTTGTCTCGAAGATAAAGACCATCCAACTTAACGAAGCAGACGGAATGGTAAGCTTCGACATAGTCTCACTATTCACCAACGTTCCAAAGTCTCACTATTCACCCAGGAAGTCCTTAGTCTTTTAAAAAACAAGTTATCTAAAAAGATTTTCACCTTAGTTGTGCATTATGTGGATTCAGGCTACTTCTTATTTGAAGACAAGATCTGCAAACAGAACAGCGGTTTGGCAATGGGTAGCCCGTTGTCTCCGGTGCTAGCCAACGTTCTTCTGGAAGATTTTGAAGAAAAGGCCATTTCCTCAGCGACACTGAAACCCAAAATCTGGCTACGTTGCATGGACGACATTTTTCTAATTTGGGAGCACGGTCTAGAAAACTTACAAACCTTTCTGAATCATTTAAACAATTTTCATCAAAATATAAACATCACATCCGAACCAGAAATTAATGGTGTTTTATCTTTTCTAGATATAAAACTTACTAAAACAACGGATGGTCTCAAGATATCTATCTCTAGGAAGCCAACACGCACTGATAGATATCTACATGCTTCATCTCACCACTAACCCCCTCAGAAATTAGGAATTATTTCCACACTAGCTCATCGGGCGAGATCCTTGTTGTCAGAAGAAGAGACAAGAACTTAGTTACATCAAAAGGACTTTCTTAAATAACGGTTACTCTCCTAAAAATATCTATAATCGTCTTAGTGTAGGTAATCAACATGGTAATGAAGATGGCTCAAATCCAACAGCCTACATCCCCTTACCGTATATACATTCTTCTTCAGCGAAAATCCTGTAGAAATTTAATGTTAAAACATATTTCTCCACCTTTCCAAAACTCCAATCTTACCTCACTCAACCTAAAGTAAAACACAAACTTCTTCAGGTCCCAGGAGTATACAAAATCATTTGCAGTTGCGGCAAACCATATTATGGCCAGACAGAAAGTCCATCTCTCTCTCTCTCTCTCTCTCTCTCTCTCTCTCTCTCTCTCTACCTAGAAGAACACCAACATGACATTTCTTATAACAGAGTCTGTATTAGTGGCCTATCCGGCCAATACCAATGTTGAAGGACGACAACATCAAATAGACTGAACTCAACTTCAAACATCAATAAATGCTCCGATGAATTAGAAAGACGCATCTTGGAATCCAAAGAAATAGCTTTCGATCCTGCCCAACTAAACAGCAATTTCAGTTACAGCCTGCCCGATTCACATAGTGCTGTAATCCAGTTTTGGCGCACCCTTGGTATCATTCACACGCACAGTGCTTCATGCCAGAACTAACGCTCGGACTCAATTTCAAATATAACTACTACTTGTTCTAAACTCTGTTTTGTCTAAAGTACCATATTATTATTGTTATTATTATGGGAAACCAAGGAGTCCTTAGACTCATCGAGAGAGGCCTTAACATCATTTCAAGAACAACTATTCAACATTTACACAGTATCTATCATACTTCGCCTTGAATTCATTCACGACCCACTACTCTGGCAGCTTATTCCACTTATTCACCACTCTCCAAGTAAAAAATCTAGCTCTAACACCTTGTTAATCACACTCTTTCCCAGTGTCCATGGATGGCTCTAGTCCTCCCACCACCAGTCCTGTTCTTAAAAATATTTTCTGAATTAATCTTACAGAAACCCTTCAGTAATTTGAATGTCTCAATCAATCCTCTTCTGCCTATCAACTAATTTCTGCAACCCACAAATCTTCAACCTGTTCTCATAAGATTCATTCCATAGACCTGCTATCATCTTGGTCACTGGACTCTGGATCCTCTCCACCTCCTCTCCATCAATTATGTATATTTATATTTGATATTTATATTAAATATATTTTAAAGATGTTGTTGTTTTCTCCATGGTACTGTATTCACCTGACGAAGTCAGCATTTCCGATGAAACTAGCAGTGAAACCTTATTAAATCTCTTGTATTTTTTTTCTCGGTGTTTAAGGCAGTTAATAATTATAAACATGCCATTTTAGTATCCCACTGCAATGTACCCATCTAAGCTATGTACGTGTACTTCGGTCAAAAAGATAAGCGCATATGCATAGAAACTGGGCGGACAAAACCTTTGCTTTCGGAATTTCTAAATTACAGTCCTTAATTTTTTCTTGACACAAATTGTTTTCTTGAGCAGATGAGCTGGCAAACGTTAGAGAGAATATTTTCTGACAGAATATCTTATCCATATCACTTTCACCTCACAGTACCTTGAAATCAGCAGAGAATTTTATTGGTGTTTCTGTAATCAGTGAGAATGTTGGTGTTGAATTAGAATGACAAAATCACTACTGAAGATCATTAAGTAACTGACAAATCTCTAGACAGCGAAGTTGGGTGCTGACCTTCTCCATCACTTTTTGAGACAATGGGATCAGAGCTCACTGTCCAGTTCTGTCTCCCGATTAGGAATAGGCTGGATAAATGTTTGTGTCTAATGCTACTACAGAGATGCAGATGAATATGCCAGCTTGCTAAGAAGGTAGATTGTGGATGACAGCCTCAAAGACAGGCTCTCGGCACATCCAAAGGGACATCATCCAGGCTGAAGTAACTATTAATATCAAGCCTATTTGAGTGTTTTTATGATGTCCTTCGATGGAAAGATTAGATGGCAGGTTGTTTGTGGAATAGTAGAGTGAGTTCTGCCCTGTTTGTCCAAACAAGATCCAGAGGAGATGGCTTATACCAAGGCATCTGCCCAGTAGCCAGGAGATGTCGACATTGCTTCACAGGATGAGAAACAGAAGAGCAGATACACATCAGGCAGAAATTCCACCCAAAAGCTATGGCAAGCAACCAGAAGGGCTAAATGTCATCAGAGGAAGAGGCAGTGCGTCTGGCCCTTACAAAGTGTGTTTTAGATCTGTTGTTTATTTTATGCAGTTGTTATAGGCAATACCATAAGTTCAGAAATGGTGTTGTTTATAATTTGAGCTATTTAAGTGTATGTTGTATGCTTTGCTTTGACTGCTTTGGCATATCTGTCAGAAAACAGATCTCAAACAGAATGGGGAATGACGGCATTCATCCTACCAAAGAATAATTTCAGTTATTACATCAGAGCAAGTGTTTTAATCAGCAGATTGTAAGCAATAATCAGACCATCAAAAAGAGGCATTGAATTCCCAAAAGTAATTCCAATTGGTACCAATCTAGTGCTATTGGGTGACATTGAACATTGACAGGGAGAAGGATGATCTGTAGAAAAAGAAGCACATCTAAGGTTATGGTCAGATATGCCAAAAGGAGAGCTGATATCAATAGTATCCCAAGAGGGAGAGCGCAAACTAAGAAAAGTTCCAAGGTGTTGGGATAATGATAAGGATTATTTGGAATTCTTGTAGGCATGCCAATAACATGTCGACCATCTCTGATAGCAAACAACTCAACCTCTACTCTCAGCCCATAAAATTAGTGAAGGGGAGCTAGTCAGAATCGAGGATGTCGAAATCTCCAAGGAAGACTATGTCAATGTCGGTGTGATTAGACTGCACATGAATCAACTTTCAGTGATAGATAATCAAAAGTTGAGTAAACATGTACACATTGTAAGTGATAAGGGCAATAAATTAAGGGAAGGAAATTTTGAATTAAAGCAAATCATATAAACTAAATTCCAGATCTCATACCTTCTGGCACAAGAAAGTGTACTTGAGGAAGGCATCATGCATGCACCATAGAAAGTTTAGGCGAACTGTAGTCATAAATGATGTTGCTTGAGTGAAGTTAAGTGATGAGTAAGATATAAAACCTAGATGTCTGTAAGTTGTGGTGCACATTACCGATGTTGGCATAATGCCCTCAAATGTTGGTAAAGTATTCGTGGAGGTTTTTTACATGGAGATTTGATGGATGTTTTTGGTTTATGTTTAGTTCTTTACAATTGTTTGGTTTTGTGAGGATTATTTTTCAGCTGTAGTAGCACTATAAAATTTTTGCTGTCTTTCATGTAGGAGTGAATTACATCTGGACATGACTTTCAAACATTGACTGCTAGGTTTGGTATCACCTACTATCTAGCAGTTGGGCTGTAGAAACCACTCCACTCTTTAATGGAGAGGACAATGTCTCCCTAGTTAAATAATTGCAGTGGGGTGAGTATGCCCAGCAAGGCTACCACCTGTACTGCATGAAAGAAGAAAGAGAGGGAACAGAAAAAACCAAGAGCATTCACTTGTGAAAAACATTGCAATAGCCACTTGATGACTCTAGTAAGCAGGATGGCATATGTTCTCAGTGATGAAATTTATCTACTACTTAGAATTCGCCATAATACACACTCTTCGTAATATATACATGTACTTTTATGTTCCAATTTCTATACTCTCTTGAAACTATGTATTCAATACCACCACACACAAATTTACTCTACCCACACTATGCAGATGTGTCTTGTCTCAAGTCGAGACACAACAGATACATTAGTAGTGCATTTTAGAAGTAAATATTCAAAACTATACTTCGCAATGAAAAAAAAAACATAAATAAATTAAAACTGCCTTTATTTTATATAAAAAAAAATACTTACATCTTCAGTGGTTCATTATTATTCTTCCTGTTTACAGAAAACCTATATACGATGGACGGTACTTGCATGGCAGTACACCATCATCCATTGCAGCAGTACAGTATACTCAGAACACTTACACACAGAACCACGCCTATGCATACTAATGACATAGCTCTTGCCAAAGAACTCAATCATCTTTGCCACAAACAAAAATATACTGCATATCCTACTCCATCCCTCTCACACACAAGCTTGATCGACTTACATATCATGGAGTGTATAAAGTTCCATGTGCCTACAACTTAATTATTTAGGCATACCAGTAGACCTATTACCATCTGTCTTAAAGAACATAAAAACAAAATTGACTATCATCAGTATAGAAAATTAGGAATACCACACAAGATTAAACGGAAGTAGCCGACAATCTTGCACAAAAGTTGCTATTAATCTGAGTGACTTGAAGAAGTATTACTGCATTGACTTATCGAAAATCTGTTGGGAGGAGGGGGGGTCTTTATAAGATCACCTGATTTCATTAACCTGACTTCAATGAGTTTCTTTCCATGCTAAGACTCTCCAGTATGCTATGATAGGACACAGCATGCAATACAACACATGCGTTCAATTGTTTTTAGAATTTTTATATTTATATCACACACTAGAAGTACAAGAACCTATAGCCAGTGTCATATGTGAGGTGCAGATGAGGGTCGGAAAAAAAACCCTACTGACATTCATCTTAAAGTGTTGTAGGTTGAAATTGTTAGGAAACACATAAAGTGGAAGGCTGTCCCAGAGGACAGAATTAGGTGGAATAAATGAGGAAGAGGAGAAGCAGGTTCGATGAGTTGAAGTTGTAATGTAAAGGGATGTTGACAGCAGCGGCTTTTATTTTAACAGGCCTAACAGCTTGTAGGTAGGAAGGATGTTTGCTAATTCACTGGAGCAGTGACCATGGCAATATCTGTCTGTGAGATAAAGGTGAAGTAAGCAGTTAAGATAATTGTCATCTATGAACCGAATTACTCTCCTCTAGAATCCCTCAAGATTATTTAAGGAGGTTTTAGGTGCACTACCCCAAATGTGTGCACAATGTTCTAAGGAGTGGATTTGGGATTTTTATAGGTTAGTACCTGGATGGATGTAAAATAGCTTCTTGAGCAGAAAAGAATGCCTAGTTTTTAGAAGCTGAGAAAGCTATTGGTGCAATGTGTTTGTGCCAAGGGAGGTTAGAGGTAGACGTCAATCCAAGGAGGGAGGAAGAGAGAGAGAGAGAGAGAGAGAGAGTGTTCATCCTGTCTGATGACGGTGAGTATTACTGAGGATGAAGGAAGATTAGCTGAGGTCCTTTTTGCGAAAGAAATGCAGGCCTGCGTTTTGGCGGAATTGAAAATGACTAGATTATCCTTGCCTCCCTGAAGGATGGTATGGAGATCAATATTTAAAACACTGGTTGTAGATGATCTTGATGTAAAGGATATCTGAGAACTACATGGTTTGTCAAAGGAGAAGGATAAGTGGAGAGTGTAGATGAGAGAAAGAATCTCTGAGGTATTGCTGCATTGAAGGCAAAACTCGAAGAGAGGGTGTCGTCCACCATGACTCATAGTGAACGTCAGTCAAGAGCTGGCTATCCAATTACAGAAGGTGGCAGGTAAACGGAAAGAAGACAGTTTGCAAAGCAGGCCTTGATGCTAAACACGATATTTGATATTTGAAAGCCTTGGAAATATCAAACGCAACAGCATTTCTCCTTACCTTTCCGTGGCATGTGTCCAGTGGTGCGTAATATAGCCTAAGATAACAGTCATGGATCTGGATTTTTTTTGTCTTCTTTATTGGAATGGGTTGGATATATGTTCTTTTCCATGAGATGGAACAGTTGACAGCTGAGTATAGAAGCTTGATGAGTCAACAAAAGACAGATTTCAGCTCTTTTGCTCTAGAGCACACCGTTTGAGTACAATAGGAGAGATACCATAGGGATCAGACGAATTTGTAGTATCCAGGTTGTTTGCTATTCTTCATGTCTTTCTGCTGAAAGACCACAGGAGACTTATGGTGCTCATTTACTGGTGTGTGTGTGGGGGAGTTGCCTTCATCGTCTGTGCAGGAGTTAAAGTTAAAGGGTGATTCCAGGAAGTCATCTTTTTTTTGGGGGGGGGTGCTGTAACAGTGGTGCCATCTAGACGGGATAGACGTGGGAGCACAGGTCAGCAGAAGTTGTTAATTCCAATGGCTGTTGTGAGGGGGCCAGAAATCATGGCGATCGTTTGGACAAGAGACGAGTTTTTTTGCTAGTAGGTTTTATGAAGTTGGATATGGATTTGCTGATAGTTTATTTAGATTTATTGCATGCTCCTGATAAGCTCCGTGTGACGCTTGGGTTCTTTATGCAAGCCACAAATAAGCTGAGTTTTTTCTTCAACTGCTTTCATACATCTTCTGATGAACCAGGGCTTGGAAAGAGTGACCAGAGAGCAATGGGAATTAGATAAATGAATGCCTTCATGCCGCTGAGGATGGTTTTTGTGAATTGCTCAGTGCAGGCATCTGGGTGAGAAGAGTAGACCCTTCCAGAGCAGACTTCCAGAATCACAAGGTTCCCTGACACTGGAAGTTTGCACTAGATTGTGTTATGAAATGCCAAATTAAGGAATAACTTCTAGTGTATGGAAGGAGAACTAGTTAAAAGCAATCAAGGGTATCGGGAGAGTGGAGGAGATTATCTGGAATTCGGTAGATGGCTGTACGATTTGCATTAGATCCTTGCTTATAGCAAAACCTTCGGCATCATATCTAGCTTGATCTGTAGTGTTGGAGGTGTAGATATTCAGGTAACCTAGGACAATGACTTCTCTGTTTAGGTAGCTGGATTATAAATGGTTAGGTTTCAGAGAGAGAGAGAGAGAGAGAGAGAGGAGGGTGAAGACGTTTTTGTGGATTTCAGAATTTGGAGACCAGTAAATGCAACAGATGAATATTATGGTGCAAGGAAACCTTTAGCCAGAATAGGTCGAAAGCAGGGGATTCTAAATTTGATATTCTATTCTCTGGCAGGCAATATTAGACGGTACAAAGGCAGAGGTGTACCTTTGTGGCGAAATAATCACGAAGAGTATAATTTAGGCATTGAGGTTGATGTAACTGTAATTTTGGTTTTTGTTAAGAGAAGGTGGTTTGGTTTGGATGTCTGTAAGTGGTGATGAGCATCGTTTATTTAAGCCTCGGATGTGGAAATTTTTTTTTTTTTTTGGTAAGGATGATGGTAAGTTTAGAATATTGTGTTTGATATGATTTGTTTGGATGAACTGGTTCTTTGAGGGAGATTTATTATGTTCACAGTGCTGCTAATTGTTTGTTTCATTTTTGGTTTCATGCACTGAGGAGAGATAGGTACGACGTGAACATAACACCCATACAGAGAGCAACCGATCTCCTTGCCATTCTGTGGCCTCGACAGAGCCTACCACACGCCACTCATCAGACTCCCTCACTTCCTGGAAGAACATATGGCAGCGGGATTGAGGGAGTCGGGTTGGGGCCAATATTCTATTTGGCAGCTGACTTGTGTTACCATCGTTTTAAATACCCTAGAAATGCAGGAGGGTCTGAGTATCTAAGGGTATCACACATACTGCATGGAGAAGAAAGAAGCGATGAAGGCCAGAACCCCCTGCTCTGAGGACAAATATGGCATTCGCCACTTCATATCCCCAATAAGCAGGGTGGTGGTGTTTCACTGGGCAATGAAGGGTCATCCTACCACCTAATGGTAGCTGACATTTCCTCCAACTAGAAAGATATCACTTACTATTATAATAACGGAATTAACTCACTTAAAATATTCTTTATTAGTAGAATTTTCTCCTGAGTATCAGTCATCATCAGTACAAGTACAAAGCTAATTAAACAATAACTGACATTCCTCAAGTCTCCAAAGGACAAGCCCCCCATATCCCAGCTATCCAGGTGTCTACCAGATTCCCTGCTTTTGTGGGTTATCATATTTCAGACAAACAGGAGGATCTGCTCTGATCTGGTTAGAAGAACAGTCGTATATTCAAGTACCTTGAACATGAATAGTCTGGACGCAGATCACGCCATCAACACTAGATATAGAATTCATTGGGAAAAGACAAAAGTCATTCACAAAAGTCGGTTCCTCATGGAACGGCTTTACAAAGAAACATGTGAAATGTTACTTCACTCCCCTGACCTAAACAGATCTGATGGTCTACGTCTTCCCCCCTTGTGGGAGATAGTATTCTATAAATCAGCAAATCTTTCCTAACTTTTGTAATTGTATACACACACATATATAGATATAAATTTTTATTTATTTATTTTATTTAATTTAATTTAATTTATTTTCTTTTTTTGGAAATAAATTTAGGAAATTTAACCTTAGCTACTTAGGTGGCGCTTTACGAATATATTTATTGTTTAGTTAGCCTTTGTACTTGTACTGATGATATTCAGGCGAAAATGCCTGTGATACTCAGGCGAAAATTCTACTAATAAAAAAATATTTTATGTGAGTTAATTCCGTTATTATAATAGTAAGTAATATGTCTAATGATGGTATTTCCTTACTGAAACTTATAGAAAGATATCCTTTTTCAACGGGAATGCTCGGGGGAAAACGCCAGATCCTCCTTTTTTGGAAACAGGCCACATCATCAGAAGGCGGTGTTGACTTGACAGGGAAGGGCTGGATATTGTGCATCTCTTCCCTATTAATGAGAAGAGATGAGCGAAAATTATTTTTATCTTCTAGGGTTGTTTATGCCATAAAGTACTGCAATGAATACTCTGCATGTTGAAAAGCTTGTTTGGACTGTAGGGTTGGTTGCATTAATACAACCAGCAGGCTTTAACATAAATTATAACCATTCATGAGTTCTTAAAAAGTTGAATATTTATAGGCACTAAAGCATAAACGCCCCATTCCTGGTAACTGAATAAGTACATTAGCTTAGTAAACTTAATGAATAAACTTATAAACTACTGCATTACAGTTTTTTTTTTTTTTTAATATATATCAAAGAAGCGAAACTGAAACTGTTCGTTGGACCAGCCAAGTATGCAACGTGAGTTTTTCATAACAGTCGCTAAATTTTTACCTACAGTATCATAATGCAGTTACATTAACTTAACCTACTAAAATCCAGATTGAAAGTCCTGAGACTATGAGATATATAATTGACAGATGATTTCTGGTGGATATATCATCTTAATGGGGGATTTCTAGAAGAAAATACCGCAGATAATGTGTGTGTTGAAGTTGGCTAGCATGATGCTTTGATGTGCTTTTAGTTTGTATACAGTCGGGAAATAAGTGTTAAGATCTGTGTTTTGAGTTTCAAAGTTTTGTAGCTCAGTGGATGTGGCGTTTGCACACCATCGCGCTAGGCCGCACGAAGGAAGTCTTGGTTTCGAGTCTAGTCGGCGACTAGAGGAAATTTTTCTAAGCCTTTTTTCGACCGGTTCCCGAGTTAGTCGATCTCTGGCACGGGCAAGCAGGTTTTTCCTCCCGGAAACTCGGGTTTTTCGTCCTGTAAACTCAAGAAAATCGACCGTAGAACCCACATTATTTCAGACATTAAATATATTGTGTTAGGGTTAGAGACCACGAGATGGCGGCACATTTGAGCCGTCTCTCTTCACTGCGTACCGCTTAATTAGTGATAGCCTTGGGCCATCTGTCTCTGATTGGGTACCAGTGGAGATTGAACTGCCCACTCAGTCTCCAAAAAGTTAGATAGGGCTAAATGGCCTCGCCACTCCCGTATATACGGGAATAAAAAGGCGTTAGCTGATTTTTTTTTTTTTTTTAAGTTTTAAATTGTTTAGGTGAATTAGCAGCTTTGGATGTACAGTTCATTGAATATGAATTGTGAAATGTTTTATAATACTAACGAGTGTGCAAGCAGCTAAGCCTAACTATTTTCTGTAGGAGCATCGTATAGTACGGTAGGTGAGCACGTATGTTATATGTACCTGCTATCGGAATATTGTCATTAGTACTGGTCTACTCAATCTAGTTGAGGAATCCTTATATAAGCATTATAATTCTAATATATTATCGTGCTTGTATTATGTTGATATGGTGATTTCAGTTTAAAGGTAGATGTATATTTTGTGAAGATTAATTTTTGAGGAAATAGTAACAAAAATTGAACAACTATGGAATCTCGGCAAATTTGTTTGAAGTCAACTGATCATTGGCTGAATATGTTAGCAGCATTGGTGCAATTATTTACTAGTGAAACTCTAGTGAATGTAACATTAATATGTGAGGACTTTAGCCTAAAGGCGCATAAGATTCAAGTTCGTTCTTTTTCAGCTTATTTCTTGAAAATCCTTATAACCTTACCATTGTAACGTTGACGCATATGAAAATCGCTGATCTGAAAGCTATTGTAAGCTTTATGTATAAGCTTGAAGTTAACGTTTCGAAAGACCAGCTTGCTACGCTTTTAAAAGCAGCAGAGTGCCTAATGGTGAATGGTTTAACTGAGGCCATAGTTGGATTGTACAGCATCCAGTCTTTCCTTGGAGTGCCTGGTTCGTGTAGTAATGAACAATCTTTGGTTCCTTGTTCTGTGCCATCTATGACACCAGCATTATGCAATATTGCACAGGATATGTCTGGCTTTGGGCTTGGTGTGTTGCCATTTGGATCACCTGTTCCTTGTTCTTCTTGTGGTGCTCGTCCTAAGATGAGGAACAATATTATGGATTGCCTTCTTTAGCTCGTTCCAGTGATCGAAAGTTTAACAGGCAGCAGCAACCTCATGCATCACTAAAGGGCAAATGGAATAAGGTTGATGTTGGTACAGAGCATGGCGATTCATCGACACTTGATAGCAATTCAATTCTATTCCCCTCTCTAAGTTGATGAGAAGTGGTGTTCCAATTAACTGTCCAACAAATGCTGCATCTGCTGATCCAACTTTCACTAAAAATGAAGATTCCTGCCAGAAGAGATCATCATTCTTTTCTGGTCCTGAAATGTCTGAACTTTATCTCCTGCAAGAGGAATTAGAAGTGCTCAGAAAGGAGGTTCAGGATATTAAGACTGAGTTAAATATGATGAGTAGAGAAATTAGGACTATTGAGATTACTTTAGTTGAGGTAACTAAACAGGTTTACGTATGAGTGAGAATTTGGTGAATGATGGAGTAATGAATATGAATAGAATGGAAGTGATTGGGAGTCAACATAATGAATGCACAAGCGTTCGAGAGGAAATGAGATGTGAAAGTGAGGGAGTAAGTAAAGGGAAAGTAATGAAATTGGGAGAGTGATGAGGGAAAGTAATGAAATTGAGAGAGTGATCAGAGAATGTAATGAAATTGGGAGATTGATGCAGAAAAGTGTAGAAAATGAGGGAGTAAGTGACGCTTGTTTTGGTGTAAATGAAGTTATAAGTGATATAATCTATGGTGATTCAATGATTAAGAGTATGGAGCACAGTATGCCCGAGGAGTGCTTGTCTGGCAGAACAATAGGGAGAGCATGACTTTAGCAATAAAGAGAGGGAAAGATGCAGAAAATATGATAGTTATGGTGGGCACAAATGACCTGAGTGGTAATATTAATCGGGTAGCAAAAGATTTAAGAACATTGTTAGATATCGTGAAGAAGAAAAGTGTCAAAGGGAAGATAGTGTGTGTGTGCTGCCTCGTTTTGACAATTATGAGCTAAGTAAAGGCGATGATAATGAATGATATGATTGCAAGAATATGCAAAAAAAAAAAGAGGTAGGGAATTTGTTGATGTCTGGAGTGTGATTGAAGGCAAAAGACAGCTGCATGCAAGAGATGGGTTACATCTGAACTTGGAGGGTCATAAGCGTTTGAAGAAATTACTGTTTTCTGAGCAAGTAGAAGTAATTGGGCTGGGAAACTAAATTTGAAAAGGTTGAGTGTAAGACAGAGAAACTTATGCAGTGAATGTGTTTGTTGATCCTTTTTCATGGAATAATTTTAAAAATAGAGTGGATGAAAATTGGCATGGGGCCATTGTGAATACTAAAATTAGTAGAATGAATACCAGTTCTAAAGGTAGTATAAAAAGTAAAGGGAATCTGCAATTTTTGTACACTAATTCAAGATGTGGTTACTGGAATAATATGTGATGGAACATTCAGGAAGAATAGAGAAGATAGAACTGGGGAGGAATATTGTTGATGATAGCTGATGAGTTGCGGCCAAAAAAAGTAGTATATGAAGATGATAGACGTGTGAATGATAGTTCATTTGAGGCCGTGTGGTGTGAAATAGTGACCAACGCAACCAAATATTCAGTTCGTTGGTGCAAGGGGCGATGTCGAATTCAGAAAATTAGTGTAATGAGTGCAGGGAAATTAGTGATTACTATGGGGGATTTTAATTATGGTGATATCGATTGGAAGGATTAATTATCATGTGGCAAAAGGGAATTGGAATTCATACACCTTCTAAGAGATAATTACCTGAAACAGCACATAACTGAAGGGACTCGTGATTATTATTATTATTTGACACCTCCAGGAAGCCCATTGACTCATCGAGGCATTGGCACCTGCTCTACAGCTCAATCCACCAACTACAACTAACTGCAACTACACTAACGTCATCTACCGCCGACCACCACCACTCGTTTTTCTACAGACAATCACAAACATCCATGCCCACGGCGAGATTCGAACCGCAGACTTTTGGCTGGAGAGCAGATACGCTAACCACTCGGCCAGCCAGGCCGGTAATGTGAAGTGAAAGTGTTGGATCTGGTCATAGGTTCAGAGGGCACATGCATAAGAAAGGTGTCCTCGTTACCTTCAATTGGTGAGAGTGATCATGTAGTATTGACTTGGGAGGTTGCAATATTTGCGGATTTCTCTCTTAAGAAGGATTATATTCGGAACTACAGGTTAGGTAACGATAACAAGCTTCGGAGTGAGCTTACAGCCGTCCCATGGCAGAAAATACTGCAGGGGAAAGATGTTAGCGGTGCATGGGATATATTTAACGAGTATCTGAGGGAGGCAATATCAGAATGAATTCCCATGGTTAGGAAGATTAACAAGGTAGGCATTAGATGGATGAGTAGTAGTATCAGGCTTGATATACAAAAAAAGAAAACTTTATGGAGAATTTACAAAGAGAAAGGTGATCAGTACACTCATATGCGGTATAAAGCTCAGGCTAGAAAGGTTACGAGCATAGTAAGAAAAGCAAAATCCGATTATGAGACCTTAGCTAAGGGGATCACGGGTAATTCCAATAGTTCTTCCGCTACTTGGCAAATAAAAGGAAGAATGACTTTGGAAGGATAACCTTAGTGGGTGCCGATGGTATCGAGGTGACCAAATCAGATGTAATATTAGTAGAGATACTGGAGTGAGCACTTTTCCAAAGTCTATCACCCAAGTGAGGATATCTCTTAGCTGTAGTGTGAGACTTATGTGAGAATTCAAGTTAATGAAATAGAGGTAGTTAGAATATTGCAGATTTTAAACGCAAACACTGCTCTTGGTTCAGATGGAATATCAGCTCGGGTGTTACGCGAATGTGCAAGGGAATTGTCAACTCCTCTTACTTGGTTATTTGACTTGAGTTTGAACTCTGGTATGGTCCCTAGGGGACCATACCCTCATTTGCATTAAGGAGGCTCCAAGACTGCGGTTGTAAATTACAAACCAATTACCATCTCGTGAGTGGTGATAAAAGTACTGGTAAAGTTGGTTAATGTCAGAATTCAGTATTGGGTGGATCAGAATATGATACTGCATAAGGGCCAACATAGTTTTGGTAAAGGTCAGTCCTTCCTCAGCAATTGATTAATTTTTTATAATAGAGTGACATCTAAGTTGGAGAAGGGGAATGGCTACACAGTGATACTTCTGGATTTTGCAAAGGCTTTTGACAGGATACCCCATGGAATACTGTTGCACAAATTAGAACAAATGGGGGATGGATACTAAACTGGTGTTATGGATAAGAGAATGGCTTATGGAGAGATGCCAGAAAGTAGTGTATGGAGGAGCAGAGTTCAGGATGAAGCAGGTGACCAGTGGCATGCCTCAGGGGCGCTGTGCGTGGGCCGTTATTGTATAATTTGTACATAAATGATATAGGAAATGACTTGAAGGGAGATGTTCAGTTGTTTTCTGACGATGAAAAGTTGGGAGGCGCAATAAGAAATCAAGCCGATGTTGAGAGTTTGCAGGATGATTTAAATATGCTGGCAAAACGGGCAAAGGGTAATGGATGTCAGTTCAATGTGGAAAAGTGTAGTTATGCATTTTGAGGTTAAAAGATTACCAGCTGTGTGCCACACTGATGGAACGGTACTCCAAGAGGTTGATGAGGCTAGGGACTTGGGGGTATTAGTGGACAGGGAGTTGAAGTTCAGAGGACACATTGCTAAGGTATCCAAGATAGCACATAGGATTACTTGGTTATCGAAGAACACACTAACATCCAGAGATAAAGAGGTTATTATTCCTCTTTATATAAGGTGTTGATACTTCCACATTTGGATTACTGTGCTCAAGTCTGGTCGCTTGGATTCCTCGGAGATGAGGAATTGGTGGAGAGAGCTCAGAGGAGAGTGACTAATTGGTGAGTGGTGTAAAAATGTATTTGATAGCTCTCAATCTATCAAATACATTGATAGATTGAGAGCTTGTGTATTACAGAGGTTGGTTGACAGGCAGAGAAGAGGAGATATGAAGAAGCATTTAAATTACTTAAAGGTTTTTATAAGATTGATGCAAGGGAAATATTTCAGCTGTGTGATAATGATGGAAGAACAAGAGGTCATCCCTAGAAATTAAGAAAGTGTAGTCAACAAGGGTGTGAGGACTAGATTTTTTGCTTGGAGAGTGGTGAATGAATGGAATGCGTTGCCTGGCTCTGTTGTGAGTGCTTCGTCTTTAAATGAGTTCAAGAAGAGGTATGATATAAATTGTTTTGATAGTTTGGGTCACCCGCGATGTCTTCTGACTCCATGGAGATACCTATATAATAATAATAATAATAATAATAATAATAATAATAATAATAATAATAATTTTTCGCCTTATAAGACGCACCGTTGTATTGAACGCATCAGGTTTTTTATGTCGAATTGTTGGAAATAAAATTCTTCGCAGTATATAAGACGCACGAATTATGCGTCAAATTTATCACGTAAATATTATTTTAATTTGAATATATTATCCGTTTATTTTCCGTGATATTTTCGTTTATGCGCGCATGCATAAATCATTTCTCTTCATAAATTTAAAGCACCATGATGGAAACGCTGTAAAAGAGATGATATTCTTTATGTTGCCAATAATAATCTTGTTTTTGAATAATCATTTTTTTAGATACGCAGCAATCCGATCTTTGATCCATTATCCAAGTTTTTAATTAATTTTTAATTTCTGGCCATTCTGCATTAGGTTATCTACAGATTGTTTTTTAGAGTTTACTTCTATTAATTGCTGCTCTTGTGTCCTCCAAGTTCGTACCGTTTTATTCTGTAGGCCAATGCACAAAATGTCGCTCTATTGCTCTACTGTTTTGCGTACTCAATCACATACGCTTAAACGCAATCGTATAGCTATGTCTGTGCTTCGTAGAATCCATGGCTTATAAAAAATAAAAAATTAAATATTCATCCCTCGATTTATGTCGGGGTTCCGCTCCATCCGGCAGGATATAAGTCGATACATTAAATCAACAAAGTTATAGAGATTAGGGACTTAACCGTAATAAGTATACTGTCATTTAAAATTTTAAACCTTATAAAACTGTACTGTGCATTACTGCCACTATAAAATAGGAGAATAATCATCCAAATCTTCCTCCACAATCACATCATTATTTTCCCTATGTGAAGAACCAGGCTGCAACTCTTCTGGGGTAACTTTTTTTTTTGATGAAAATATCCAATGTGCTTTGCTTTTCCTCTTCATCATAAATTTGTTTATAGAAAACAAACTCATCATGTACTTTCCTTTCTACTAATCAGTAGCGTTCAACATTGAGGTCCACATCTTCGACCATTTTGAGAACATTGCTAACTGCATATATAACATTTTTTCAATACCCTTCATTCCTCCAGTTCGACCAATTCTCCATTCGTTAGGGGTACACACTTTCTATGAGTTGAACTATGTCGTCATCATTCACTTCGAGATTCAGATTGTTTGCTAGGCCCACTATTTCTTCATTCAATTTTCAAATGTCTTCATTTTTTTCAAAACTTCCAGAATCATGCACAAACCTTTTTAATGTCCTTTTTCCATATGCCACTCATACATTGAGAGGTCACTTCGTCCCAAGCCACAGCCATATCTTCAAGAGCATGATAAATATTGAATACTTTCCAGAATTGTATGAGAATCTGATCATTTCCTTCAGTGGCAGAAATGGCTTGTGAAAAAGTTCTCCACAGATAGTAAGCTTAAATACTGTAAGGATTTTCTGATCCATCAGTTGGATCAATGAAATAGTTTGGAGGGAAAAACATGACCTTGATCTTGGAGTGAAGATCACCGATATACGGTGGATGACCTGGAGCATTATCTAGAATTAATAAATTTCAAATTCCGCATTTTCTTTCACACAATAGCTTTCCATTTCACTCGCATAACAATTGATTAAGGCATCCTCAAACAATTTTGAGTCATCCACTGCTTATTGCTCCGATGATGAACTGGAAGAGTATGTTTTTGAAGGCTCGCGGATTCTCACTGTGACATATCACAAATGGTTTCAGTTTATATATTCATTCACATTACCCTCTACCAGAATCGTAATACGATATTAAGAGCTTTGAAACTAGGCATAGATTTTAGCTTTATGTGGATGAGTCTCCTTGGGCATTTTTTCCAAAACAAGGTCTCATCCATATTTAAATATTTGCTGTGTCAAATAATTTCCTCCGTAATAATTTTATCCAATTTCCCCACAAACTCCTTGGCAGCCTTCTCATCGGCACTTGCAGATTCACTATACATGTTCACATTATGCAGCACAAAACGCTTCTTGAATCTCATGAACCGACCTGAAGAAGAGTTGAATTCGTAGTCGTAATCGGGACCTGCTTTCTCCTTCAACATGTTGAAAAGATTTAGTGCCTTAGCAGTTATGGTCCTAGTGCTAAGGGGTATGCGCTTTTGGTTCAGGTCCTCTATCCATGATGCAAGTAGCTTTTTCACATCACCGATAGGACCTTGTCGTTGCTTCATCCCTATCGATTTAATGTAAGCAGATCCTTTCACAGCCTCTACAATTTTATTCTTATTTTTCAAAATGGTCAACATAGAATGAGGCAATCCAAAGTCATGTGCAATCATAGTAATGGGCTTACCTGCTTCATGTTGCTTTATAACTTGCAATTTGTCTCAAGATTAATTTCTCACCTTTTTCTGATTCTTCACTAGGTTTTTTGATTGGGTGTGTGGGGGCTATGTTGCACAAAATATCGGGAAATATTTAACGGTAAATACACAAATAACCTATTTCTCAAACACAACAGAGGAACTGTTGAGGACGCATGCCGATTGCCAAGGGAGATTGCCCTTTTGCTACTGCGCATGATGCATTGTTACTAAATAGAAACCATTTTACTTTGTCCGCTTGCGCCTTGTTCGAAAGTACAGTCTAAAATGTTATTCCTTTATGAGATCACGGATGTAAGTTGAGAGATGACTGTATAATATAATAATGTGTTGATTCCTAGTTTAAATGCGTGACCGTTAACGACTGTGCAACTATTCACTCAGTGAATAGTTGCACAGTCGTTAATAGTTGAATAGTTGCACAACTATTCACCCCGTGCACCCACGGGGCCTAACACTCCACAGAGAAAAATGAAAAAAAATAAAATAAAATAACACTAGAAAATTTTCCTATTTAAAATTCATTTTTTTTATTTATGTTGTGTCGTGTCTTCTATACTAGTAATGAATTAGCAATCATTGCAGATGCTCAGTCATAAGTCATATGCGATGCGTAGTTTGTATTCTCAAATCGTCTATCGTCTACTGAACTCGGGGGGTGGGGGGACGCCGAGTTGAGTTGACTTCTGTTATAACCAAAAATCTGTTTTCATGCTCCACTGCAGAGCAATGGTGACGTCTAAGAGCACATTCCATTGGTTTGAAACACTGCCAAGTCTGAATAAGCTATGTGAGATCCCACTCTCAGGTAATATCAGTAATTCTGCAAACTTCATCAAACTTTCCAATAATTCTTCTGCACATGAAATCAGCTAGATGTCTTTGAGACATTACAAGATATCCAATTTTGCAACTTATTCCTTCACAAAAAGAGCTTCCTTCAAACACGATTCGTTTACGGCAGCCTTTTGCTGTATTGAGTGCTACCACATCACTCGTTTGTGTGCGATTCGGATGAATGTGTACCTGCTTTCTACTCAAAATCATCAGTTATACAAATTTAAATCAGCTGATTCATCTGAATTTGCAGTTGTAATCTTCAGAAATAATGTTGATCCTTAGGTTTTGGACACCAGTATTTGCAACTCAATGAATCGCATTTTTTTTTTTTTTGTCTTTTTTGTCCTCATGTAGTACTGTTAAAGATTTAGCTCAGCCAGAATTTTGGAGACCATTATTCTAAGTTCATGAAATTAGGAGTGTGTTTTATTACTAAAGCTCCCTCCAAAAACAATCTTTCAGATTTGTAATGGCTTTTATGTGGTCTGCTGCTTTCCATTCAATCCAATGTGAATGAACGATGTCTAATGCATGATCACAGTTCTAACTTGCAATATGATAATATATTTATGTTCTGCAAGGTTTCACAAACTAGCATCTTCACACTAACAGTTTATGAATGGCAGGTCAAGTCACTTAATTATTAATTACTTAAGGAATTGAACAACGTAGATACGAATATAAATTAAATAGATTTAAATAGAATTAAATAAGGAAGAGACGTCAGCTTTGACGTCTCCTCCTTATTCACAAATGTCCCACTCAAGTAAAATTTAGAGCTAATCCAAGCTAAATTTTCTCCCGATATCTCAGCCCTATTTCAGTTCACAATGAACTCAGGCTATTCTGTTTGGCAGGGAAAATTCTACAAAAAAATAGAGAGGACAGCCATGGGTTCACCACTCTCCCCACCCTTGGCCAATTTCTTTATGGAGACCTTTGGAGAAAAAGCCTTAGCCTCTGCGCCACAAAAAAACAGACCATATGGCTTCGCTACGTTAATGATATGTTCGCTATTTGCCCACATGGCTCTGAAACACTCCTCTCCTTCTTAACACGTGTAAACAACCAACACCCCAGAATCAAGTTCACCCTGGAAAAAGAGGAAAACAACAGCCTCCCTTTCCTAGACACACCAGTCACCTGCCAGCCTGATGGAACCTTGCTATTTCTGTTTATAGAAAACCAATCCATACAGGCAGATACATTCACCAACAATCCTCCCCCCCCCCACAACAATATGGAGTAGTGAAAACACTATACAACAAGGCTAAACTAATCTGTTCTAACGACATGGCCCTAAAGACTGAACTAAATCACATCCTCAACACTTTCTCAGCCAATGGCTACCTCCGAAAAAAATCCAAAAAATATTAACACTTACAAACCACATCCCTCCCTCCACAACAAGGATTACTCTAAATCCATCACCATTCCTTACATCCGAGGCACCTCTGAAAAAATCACCAAAATTTAAAAAAAACATGACCTGACCTCTTGTTACATGCCTTACAGAAAATTGGCAACCCTTATCTGCTCCACCAAAGACCAACCACTTCCCCTAGATCTACTTGGTGTATATCAGGTCCCTTGCAGTTGTAAACTGTCTTACTTTGGCCAAACAGGCAGGACAGCGAATATCAGAATTTCTGAACACAAGGACTACATCCATTTTCACAAGTACAGCCATTCTGGTCTCGCAGACCATGCTCTGGATACACGCCACAGAATACGGTGGAAGAAAGCTACAGTAATACACCATAGCAAATACAAATTCGAAAGACTATTTATGGAATCAGCCTCAGCCCTAAGAAACTCTCACAACCTCAACAAATTTGGTTGTATGCGACTGCCCCAAATTTGGGAAGCTTACATCAGCAGACCTTCAACCCAATGGCCAAGAACACCTACTTAGCCCGCTAGAGGGCACCATCAGGACTTTTAGGAGAATAATAGCTTCATCTCTTCTTTCTTAGTTACCGTGTTGTAGTGCCTACGTGCACGTGCCTTTTTTTGCAAGTTCCTTTTGAAAATGGCAACGTGACGTTGCCGAAATATCGAAAATATTTATTAAAGTGTAATTTAATTTATATTCGTATCTACGTTATTCAATTCTTTAAGTAATTTAATAATGCATAACCAACGTATAAGCCTGTCTACGAGAATCAACATCATCCACGGAGATACGATCACACGGAAGGCCCGCCAATACGTTAAAATGAAGTTGAAGCTATCTAGACAATTAAATCGTCTAAGTTTCCTGAAACGCTGCCGGGTTAATAAGGTAATCCCGAACTGTGTAAAATTCAAGCATCGTTTTGTTTTACAAAAAGCTCTCCGTATATATAACCGCGCTAGCTACGCTAACAAAACACCGCCACGCGGTTTCTCTTAGCGTACATTAAAGAAGCTATTCGTGCCTTCGAAGATGAGCTTTCGTGCACTTTAAATAACGAACTTTGGTCTATTTTACATGACGTCTCGTGTAGCGCTGCAGACAAAGAATTTGAAAAAATACGAGGCCGACAGATGGAAAAATTCGAAAAATTAAAAAAGAAGTCTACCGTCGATCCAAAACTTGCTACCAACACCGTAATCAATCTTTCTTCAGTCACCCTGAAGCACTCAACGCGCTTTCACGTGGCTACAACTTCGCAATTGCTCCCAGAAAAATACTGAGGATATTATGATCCAGATCGAAAGGGGAATCTGCCACCTTCTACATCAAATCGCCAACAGTGTAAGACTGGATGTAGCTTGTGTCCTTTCCAAAGCAAGACCACCACCAAAAACCAACATATCCAACAAGGAATATAAAGCTCTACAGGAAATGAGGAATAATAAAGAATTAGTTATCACCAAAGCAGATAAGGGAAATGCAACTGTAGTACTTAACCAAAAGGACTACACAGGTAAGCTTAATGCTCTTCTATTAGATCGGGCTACTTACCTCCCTATCGAATACAATCCCACCAACTCACAAATTAGAAAACTCCTTTTCACAGGCTCCTTTAAAGTCACTTCTTGGCCTGCAGAATTTACCAACAGATTAAAGCCGTTTAACTCTATATCCACCGTATTTACGAACTCCCAAAAACACATAAAGCCATTACGTCCCATAGTGGATGGCATTGATTCCCCCACATACAAATTAGCTAAACATTTGGTCAAAGAGCTCACACTATACTGGCAACACACCATCACACATAAAAACTCAGCCTACTTCAAAGCCAGCATAGAAAACCTTACAATCCAACATACCGACATAATGGTTAGCTTTGACATCTCCTCCTTATTCACAAATGTCCGACACAAGGAAACTTTAGAGCTAATCCAAGCTAAATTTTCTCCCGATATCTCAGCCCTATTTCAGTTCACAATGAACTCAGGTTATTCCGTTTGGCAGGTGAAATTCTACAAACAAATAGAGGGGACAGCCATGGGTTCACCACTCTCCCCACCCTTGGCCAATTTCTTTATGGAGACCTTTGAAGAAAAAGTCTTAGCCTCCGCCCCACAAAAACCAACCATAATATGGCTTTGCTACGTTGATGTGTTTGCTATTTGGCCACATGGCTCTGAAACACTCCTCTCCTTCTTAACACATTTAAACAACCAACACCCCAGAATCAAGTTCACCCTGGAAAAAGAGGAAAACAACAGCCTCCCTTTCCTAGACACACTAGTACCTGCCAGCCTGATGGAACCTTGCTATTTCTGTTTATAGAAAACCAACCCATACAGGCAGATACATTCACCAACAATCGCACCCCCTCCCCATCACAACAATATGGAGTGGTGAAAACACTATACAACAGGGCTAAACTAATCTGTTCTAACGACATGGACCTAAAGACTGAACTAAATCACATCCTTAACACTTTCTCAGCCAATGGCTACCTCCGAAAAAAATCCAAAAAATATTAAAACTTACAAACCACAGCCCCCCCCCCCCCCTCCACAAGGATTACTCTAAATCCAACACCATTCTCTACATCTGAGACCCCTCTGAAAAAAAATCGCCAAAATTAAAAAAAAAACATGACCTGACCTCTTGTTACAGGCCTTACAGAAAATTGGCAACCCTTATTAGCTCCAGCAAAGACCAACCACTTCCCCTAGATCTACTTGGTGTATATCAGGTCCCTTGCAGTTGTAAACTGTCTTACTTTGGCCAAATAGGCAGGACAGCGAATATCAGAATTTCTGAACACAAGGACTACATCCATTTTCACAAGTACAGCCATTCTGGTCTTGCAGACCATGCTCTGGATACACGCCACAGAATACGGTGGAAGAAAGCTACAGTAATACACCGTAGCAAATACAAATTCGAAAGACTATTTATGGAATCAGCCTCAGCGCTAAGAAACTCTCACAACCTCAACAAATTTGGTTGTATGCGACTGCCCCAAATTTGGGAAGCTTACATCAGCAGACCTTCAACCTAATGGCCAAGAACACCTACTTAGCCCGCTAGTGGGCATCATCAGGACTTTTAGGAGAATAATAGCTTTATCTCTTCTTCTCAGTTACCATGTTGTAGTGCCGACGTGCACGTGCCTTTTTTTGCAAGTTCCTTTTGAAAATGGCAACGTGACGTTGCGAAATATCGGAAATATTTATTAAAGTGTAATTTAATTTATATTTGTATCTACGTTGTTCAATTCCTTAAGTAATTTAATAATGTATAACAATGTATAAGCCTATCTATGAGAATTCAAGTCACTTTATACACTTCTATATGTGGCTTAAATGGTGTGAAGACTTCTTTTTTAAGATATACCCCAGATGTTTAGGATGAGAACAGTTTAATATAATTTTGGTGTCATGGGTGAATATAATATTTCATTAATTTTTCAATTGCTAAAAGTGTGTGATATACTGCTTTCTTTTAGGGTTACATGGTAATCAGCATTCATTTTAAAAATTTTATGGAATTTACAACCGTGTTAAAAAACGTTTTTTTTTATCCCGAAGTTTCGATCTTCACATCAAGATCATCATCTGGAGCGTACACAAGTATACAGAACAAGCTGAGTTACATCATTAACTGTAAGCTAGAGAAACAATGATTTGATGACGTTATTCTACTGACATGACTCTGGTAAAAATAAAAAAATAAAATAAAATAAAATTTTACATCAAGCTAAATTCAATTTTTACAGTGACAGGGATAGATAAACATTCTTTTAGATGGTTTTCTTTCAGAAACAATTGGCGTCCTATTTTTAGTATTACAATTCTTATTTTTGATTTAAAATACTGGATTTTCTACAGTCCTGTTTATAGTTGTTCTTGGTGAGGAAGGTCGAATATATACCTTCCAAATGCTTGGGATTTTTAAACCATCATTGTTGTTCAGATTGGGGTGGTTGCTGATAATCTCACAGGCTTCCTTGAATTTCCGTTCCTACCATGTTCTAGTGAGATGTAGACAGCTGGTGGTTTTCCAGTCAATTCTGTATAAGATATTCAGGGCATGATTAGAAAGGCCAGCTTCACCATAATTATTATATTTAAAGTGTCGTTTATGTTCTTTTTGTCTAATAGGAATAGTGCGTCCTGTTTCTCCTATATATGGTATGTTGCAAGTACAATAGATCCGGTATACTCCAGGGAGAGCTAGTGGGTCTTTGGATGAGTTGAGTAAGTTTTTTAATTTTGCAGGAGGTTTAAAGGTGGCTTTGAGTTTGTACTTTTGTAGTACTCTGTTTATTTTGTCTGATATTCCTTTAATGTAGGGAATGGTTATAGTTTTACTGTAGTCTGGTTTGTCTTTGTTTTTTATTGTGGTTTTGTTGAGAATTTTGTTTAGAGTATTTTGGCTGTATCCGTTTTTTTGTAGGTTATTTAGGTTATTACTGATAATTTTAAACTCCTCTTTCAGTGCCTGTTCACTGGAACAAATCGTCTGAGCTCTGTTTTTTAGCATGATGACACCTAGTTTTTGTTGGGTGGTGGTATGAGTTTATGTGTATATATTGTCCCGTATGTGTCGATTTTCGGTAAACAGTGAAGGAAAGATTGCCCGAGGGAAGACGTGTGACAAGTGTATCTAGAAATGGAAGTGTGTTGTGTTTTTTAATTTCAGTTGTGAACTGTATGCGTTTGTGTTGTTTGTTTAGGTGGCTAAGGAATGTCTGGCGGCCATGGGACCAGATCGCGAAAACATCGTCAACGTATCTAAGCAGGCTTTGGGTTTTAGAGGGGAGGAATCTAGGGCAAGTTGCTCAAAACGTTCCATGTAAAAGTTAGCAATGGGGGAGGGGGGAGGATAATGGCGAGCCCATGGCTGCGCCTTCTTTTTGTAAGTAGAAGGCGTTTTACCATACAAAGTAACCCGACCGTAATACATTATTCAGTCCAGTGGTAAGCACTATGTCACTGGAAAAAATAGCCTTACAGTAAGCATCAGTGTGCATTTAGGATGCCATACTTTTGGACTGGATCAATGAAGTAGTTGTTATATGCACAAGTATCTTCCGGTGTATGCATTGCTTTCCTATAAATGAAAAAGGGTATATGAAAGTCACATGATCAATTAGTTTAGACAGTTATTTGATTTGATACATTTATGTTTTTGTTAATAGTAACAGCATGGTTTGGATGCTAGCTATTTAAATGTATCTCACTTACGTAATGTTTGAGTTTTCAAGCCAAGCAGCAAAACATGCCATCACTGGTCAGAATGTGAATTTGAATGTAGCTATGTTGAAGGCTTTGGTCTCATGTGGTTTTATATATATATATATATAGAAAACTGTCTGGAAAGGGAGAGGTAAACTAATGGGAGGTCTAAATATCTGCATATACAGTGCACCCTCCCATTTAAATTCTGTGGGATGGACCATCTGTTAGTCCAACATTGCTACACAATGATCACAAATGCAGTTTTTCTATTCAAGGCAGATGGATCATTTAAAGAAAAAATCAAACTGACAATTATAATGAAACTGAACAATTCTAGATTTTGATGAATGCGAGTTGTTTGATTATTCTATCATTTAGATGGAAGAAGTATAATTTTTAGATTTTTCCTGGCATCCTAATAATTATGGTGACCCTTTTTAATTAATGGATCAGATCAACATAATTATTTACTGCAATTTTAATGCACAAGTGATTTGCACTTTATAATTTTCAGAAAAACAAAAACCCAAAAAAGTTGGGGAAAACCAAATAAAACTTTGAAATTCTTCATCCTAGACAATTCCTTGAAAATGATGAAAACCTATATTTTTTTAAATTTAATTTAATATTACAAAGAAAGATATTCTGTATTCTACTCTCGTCTACAGAACAATGCTTCATGTTAAGATGAAATGTTTGCCACGCAATGCTGCTGTTCTGTAAATATAAGTTTGGCAAATTGAAAAATGATCCGAAGTTTTATATATATATATATATATATATATATATATATATATATATATATTATATTTCAGTGATTATATTTACCTGCTTTCATAATTTTAGAAACAAAACTATAACCAAAAAAAAGAAGTTCATAGTAAATCTTTGTCTTGTGCCAAATTCCAAATATTTGACTTCTTTTCTGAAACTAAATAGTACATACAGAAACATTTGGAGTTGTACTTCAAACAAATCAGTATCAAGATAGCTTAACAAATCTCAACAACAATCCAAATACTAAATTTGAATTTGGTTTTAATTATAGCTGTATTAACTAAAGCTTTATTAGGCTAGTATTATTTTGCCAATTAATTACATGTATTCTCTGACACACAAATGCATGTTTTGTGGGAGAACCTTTTGACCTTATAAAGGTTCCTTGCATCCAAGATGTACAGCAATCCCTCGATTAATGCACCTAATGTGTTCTTTAAAGCAGGCGCATTAATCGAAAACGCACTAATCGAATATAATAACCTATGGGAAAATGTATAATTCGTTCTTCAGATTTCTTTTTTGACCCTTAATTTATTTTTTTTTTTTATAAAAGAATTAGGGTATGTCTCAGGGCCTAGTTAGAGGAAAACCATGAAGCTGAAAGACAATAAAACATATTCAGAATATAAATTTATTATTCTGCTTCTTAACAAAGAATTGAGCTAACGTAGTTTGGCGAGCATTCTGTTTCTTTTTTTCATACAACTGATGGTATGGCCCTATTTGCCTCTTCTGCAAATTATACTGGTTCTCTCTTCACCAGAGTCAGTCTCTAAGCATTGCTGGTTAAAAACTTCGATTGTACGAAAGCTATTTTCAAATTGTTTCTGTGAAACCTCTTTAGGCTTGGGAGTGATTAAATTTTCTTCATATTCTTCAGGATCTTCCCGCTGTGCATCTAAATTTAGCAGGTTGGAATCACTCAACTCTCAGAATGAGATTTAATTAACTTAGATTCATTTGAAAGCCCCTAAAATCATTTGCACAATGTTTCTTTCTTTTAGGGTTACATGGTGATCAGCTCATATTTGTAGATTTAGGAACTCAAAAACACACGTGTTGAACAGATCATTTTATTAATTACAAATAAAATAAAACTTGACGTTTCAACCTCTATATCGAGGTCATCATCGGAAGAATACAACTGTATACAGAACCAAGCTACATGCTCATGCTTTCTATATCAGTAAACTAAATCTACGTAGTTAATAAATCTTTTTTTTCTAGCCTGACCTCTAGTGATAGAAAGGAAAAACAAAAATAAATAAAGAAAGAAATAAAATTATATAAAATAAAAAAAAAAAAAAAAATATATATATATATATATAAAAAAATTTATATATATATTATAAATAGATAAATGCAACTACAATAAACTGTTAGAGTCCTCATGTGTTAATATTCTGGATAGTTATTACAAAATGATTTCTTTCAGTTGCTATTGAATGTTCTAAACACTTCACCAGGTTGTCTTCTTGTAGTGGGAATTTTTCTAATGCTAGTTTAGGATGTTATACAGGTTGTAGATAGATGGGTCCTCCACATTCTTGAAATGGTGAGGCCATCATTTTTGTTGAGATTTGGGTTGTGTTTGAGCATTTCACAACTCTTTAAATTTTCTCTCAAACCAGGTTTTGGTGCGGTGTAGGGACTTGGTATTTTTCCAGTCAATTCTATGGTATTTTTGGAGTGCATGGTCAGAAAGGCCTGTTTTACCGAAGTGGAGGTATTTAATGTGTCGTTTGTGTTCGTCTTGTCTGATTGGGATAGTTCGCCCTGTTTCCCCTATGTATGGTATGTTACATGTGCAGTGTATTTTGTATACCCCTGAGTGTGCTAGGTGTGGAAGAGGATCTTTAGAGGAACTGGGTAGGTGTCTTAGCTTATTTGGGGGTTTAAAGGTGGTTTTAATGTTGTATTTGCGAATTGTTCTATTTTTTCTGAAATGCCTCTAACATAAGGAATGGCAATGGCATTCTTGAAATCTTTTTTGTTCTTACTGGTATCTTTATGGAGGATCTTGTGAATAGTTTTTTTATTGTATCCATTTTTGATAAATGTTTGGTTGATGATTTTGTATTCTTGGTTTAGAGCCTGTTCATTCGAACAAATAGTTAAGGCTCTGTGTTTAAGGCAATATATAGGCAATTCCACCGTCCTGTTAGACCGTACGACATACATTGAAAAAATGAACCAGTTAATATTGGACCATAACACCTACCAAAAGGTTAACTACAACCCCACAAAAAGAAAACAACTGAATTAATCAAATCCGTCCACACATGGCCCGAAGAAACGACAAAAAAATTAATACCTCAGTATGCCCGTGCGCCCAGAATTTATGGCCTGCCAAAAATACACAAACCTGGCACACCACTTCGCCCGATCGTTGAAGGAATTGACAGCACAAATTATCTCTTAGCAAAAAAATTAGCTGCCACACTCAAGGAATTGGTAGGTCAGTCCCCTTCCTACATAAACAATACACATTTCATCAGTAAAATCAAAAACATTACACTCACCGACCAAGATTTATTAGTCAGCTTTGACATAACTTCCCTTTTCACCAATGTCCCAATCAATGACACGATCTTGCTACTACAGAACATATTTCCACATGACATCACGGCCCTTTTTGCCCACGTACTCCGCTCCGGTTATTTCATATGGCAAAACAATTTTTACCTTCAAAAAGAAGGCACAGCCATGGGCTCACCACTTTCTCCCCCAATAGCTAACTTTTATATGGAAGACTTTGAGCAACGTGCTCTAGAGACAGCATGTCTAAAGCCCAAAATTTGGCTGATACACCGACGATATTTTCGCCATTTGGCCCCACGGCCGCGAAGCTCTAAATACATTCCTTAGCCACCTAAACAAACACAAACGTATCCGATTCACCATTGAAATGGAAAAAAACGACTCTCTTCCTTTCCTAGACACACGTCTTCCTTCTGGCTGTCTCTCCTTCTCAGTTTACTGCAAACCTACACACACAGGCCAATACATACACAAAAATTCTTAATACCACCCAACACAAAAATTAGGTGTCATAAGCACCCTTAAAAACAGATTCTTAACTATTTGTTCGAATGAACAGGCTCTAAACCAAGAATACAAAATCATCAACCAAACATTTATCAAAAATGGATACAATAAAAAAACTATTCACAAGATCCTCCATAAAGATACCAGTAAGAACAAAAAAGATTTCAAGAATGCCATTGCCATTCCTTATGTTAGAGGAACAATTTGCGAATTGTTGTCTAATAGACAGAACAATTCGCAAATACAACATTAAAACCAACTTTAAACCCCCAAATAAGCTAAGACACCTACTCAGTTCCTCTAAAGATCCTCTTCCACACCTAGCACACTCAGGGGTATACAAAATACACTGCACATGTAACATACCATACATAGGGGAAACAGGGCGAACTATCCCAATCAGACAAGACGAACACAAACGACACATTAAATACCTCCACTTCGGTAAAACAGGCCTTTCTGACCATGCACTCCAAAAATACCATAGAATTGACTGGAAAAATACCAAGTCCCTACACCGCACCAAAACCTGGTTTGAGAGAAAATTTAAAGAGTTGTGAAATGCTCAAACACAACCCAAATCTCAACAAAAATGATGGCCTCACCATTTCAAGAATGTGGAGGACCCATCTATCTACAACCTGTATAACATCCTAAACTAGCATTAGAAAAATTCCCACTACAAGAAGACAACCTGGTGAAGTGTTTAGAACATTCAATAGCAACTGAAAGAAATCATTTTGTAACTATCCAGAATATTAATACATGAGGACTCTAACAGTTTATTGTAGTTGCATTTATCTATTTATAATATATATATAAATTTTTTTATATATATATATATATATTTTTTTTTTTTTTATTTTATATAATTTTATTTCTTTCTTTATTTATTTTTGTTTTTCCTTTCTATCACTAGAGGTCAGGCTAGAAAAAAAAAAGATTTATTAACTACGTAGAATTAGTTTACTGATATAGAAAGCATGAGCATGTAGCTTGGTTCTGTATACAGTTTTATTCTTCCGATGATGACCTCGATATAGAGGTCGAAACGTCAAGTTTTATTTTATTTGTAATTAATAAAATAATCTGTTCAACACGTGTTTTTGAGTCCCTAAATCTACAAATATTTGCACAATGTGCATCCAAACGACTCGCATATTGCTAGCAGTAATTTCATTCAACTTTATAACCAGGCTGAGATTTCTCTGATTTGGCTAGAAAAATCTTGGAAGGCATTTGCTTCCAAAAACAGCCGGTTTCATTGACATTAAATATTTGTTGATCACAAGTCCTCTTCTTACACAATTTCTTTAGAATCTCTGGATATCTCCTTATCTGCACATGCAGCTTCGCCTGTGATTAGAACATTATGTAGGCTATTTCTCTTTTTGAAATGCTCAAATCACCCAGCACTAACGTGGAATTCTTCTTTACCATCATTGATAGCCCTTTCTTTCCAGGTTACAAAGAGACTTGATTTAATAAGCTAGTGTTTATCATGGTCCGTTTTTGGTTACAATCTTCGATCCATATAAAATGAAGTCTCTCTAATTCAATCATTATAATACTTTAATTTCGAGTGCATGCATGATGAACTTGAAGCAGCCTTACCTTTCTCTCTGTATTCAACAGTTGATTCACCTATTTTTGTGTCCTTGTCCTATCTTTGCTCTGGACTCGCCTTGTTCATTTTTCTTTATTATTTCAAGTTTTTCTTCCAATCAGATTACTTTTTGAATCATTTTCACACTTCTATTTTTTACTCATGATTAAAGAGGCTAGGAAAATAATTTAAAATAAACAAGGAAAGCAATTGTACGAGATATGATCAGCAAAATGCTATGTCAAGCAGACGACAAATTTTGGCAGTAAATTTGGAACATAGTGTACGTATGCCATTAAAAAAAAAATATCGGTAACTAAATTATTTCATCCAGGCGAGTGATTATTTAAAAAGTTAGCCATAAAAAATGTATAAAATCGGTAACATTTATTTTTAAGATATATATAGGCACACTAATCGAATTTGGGTATTGAAAAAAATTGACGCACTAATCGGGGGCGCATTAATCGAGGGATTGCTGTATTTAAAAGTCAGGTCATTCCAGCCTAAGGAAATATGCTCACCAAATTTGAAAAATTCCATCAAACATAGCAAAGAAAGTTATTACAAGCATAATAGAAGGATGGACAGACAAGAAACAATGAACCTAATAGGCTATTACATACAGTTTGCAAAATGTACTTAATTTAATGCTACATTTATTAAAATCACTATTCAGTACATGCATATTATATCATACATATACTCAACAGAGCTGCAGAATAATTTAAATAAACTAGGTTGCTCACATCAGCATAATTATTTAGTTTTATATTTAATTATTATTAATTGTGGTACAATGTATTATTTTCCAAGAGCGACTAATGTGTGAGAGATGTGTTTTTATCTATTTTTGTGAAAATAGATTTACCTAATGGGCTAATGCATGAACAAGTAGCCTAGTTGTGAAGATACTTCACGCACAAACTTTGTTTGCTTATGCTGGGTAAAGGATTCAGCAAGCATTTCTTGGAAGTTATAATTTACTTTGTAACCAAGGGACAAAAACTTTCTATATCTATCACTGATACACATTATTTTGAGAGAATATTTTAATAAGATGATATATTTTTATACTAGATATATATGGGGAAATATATGATTTCTGCATTAATTCAACCTAAATATCTTTCTTGGATCTGGCTCCCACTGATGACCTCAATAAATATCAAAACAGATCTGAGTAGTGACCCTCCTTTAATGCTTACGTATATATCAGTTGCCTTAATATCCCATAATGCAAAACACATATCATTTCAAACATACAAAGGCAACTGATATAAATTCATCAGCCTCTATAAACAAGTAGTCTATTTGTGAAGATACTTCACATGCAAACTTTGTTTGGTTACACAATAATATAATTTAGTGCATGCATATATGTATGATGTCTTGTTTAAATTTTGGAAACCATAAAAGGCATATAAAAGAGGAGATATTTAAAGCCACGAAGTTATTTTTAAATGACAATACATTGACAGCTAGACAGAAGTTTATATTTCTAAGTTGTAAGTCATTACAAGAACTGATGTATGTATGAAGAGGTGATAAGATGTAAAACCAGTTTTGTTTGTGGTGCAACATTAAGGCAAATATTATTAAAACAGGAAATATTAAAGCTGTTTCTTCAACGTATGCAGGTAATGTCATCTTCCTAAAAAATCCTCTATAAGTATGTTATGAAGAGAACATAAATAATGAGCCTATGTTACTGTTGAGTGTGATACCTCAAGATACATTAAGGTTACAAGTATAAGGAGAAGTGGAAGGATCTGAAATAGAAAGTAATCACATCTAGTTTTGAGCAGCAAAAAAAATGAGTATCACATTAAAGAGAAAAATGTATGAAAGTTCAAAAGAATTAAAATCAAGCAGCACCAAAAATAAATACATATCAAATATACAAATATTAGAGAAAAAGTGAAGAGTTTGAAATCCTTCAAGATGTGATGGCAACATCTGCAGAAAACCAAATCAAGTTTTTTTTTATGTTTTCTAAGAAAGCTAAGGTGAGCATGCACCATAACTTTCTTGCATTTTGTTCTGTATTCTGTAAGTTATTGTAAAAGTAAGATGGACGTGACAAAATTAGGAGGCCAAGACTTGATTTGGATAGCCATATGAAGAAGATATGTAAAAGTAGATTAACAAAAGCCTTGGAAAGATTGGGAGGAATACATATAATTATCAAAAAAGACAGCAAAATGCTGAAAAGGAACTGAAATAAAAAAGTGAAGATTAAGGATATTGTGGTTGTTTGGAGTAATTACTTTGAGAAATTATTTAAATAAATGAGCAATGAAAGAACAGAACAGTGGTAGAAAATATCAAGATGGAATGCAGCATGTACATTTCAGTACTGGAGGTCTTGGAAAAGAAGAAAGGATATTGAAAGTTCCTGACAAGTAAGTCAGCTTGTGCTCTTAGAGAATAAAGAGAAAAATGGAAGAAAGCAAAGCACTATGTAAAACTAGCTAAACAAAAGGCATGGGAAGACCATTATAAGAACACAGAAAATACATATCATGAAGGTGACAAAATATTATGGAGGCTATTGAAAAAGCTTAGAAATAGAGGAAAGATTAGTAAAAGAAATCAGCAATGACAAAGGTGATGTTAAAACTAAAATATTCTAGATATCTGGAGTAATTGCTTTAAACGACTGCTAAATGAAACAAGTAATGTTAGGACAGTGGTAGAAAACTCCCAACAGGAATACATATCCATACTTGAGGTAGAAAAAGCCATCAAAAATCTCAAATGCAGAAAGGCAGCTGGAGTAGATGAAATTTGACCAGAAATGCTCAAATATGGATGTATAAAATTTTTACAGTGGCTGCATTGGATAATTCAGAAGACTTGGTCAGAGGGTCAAATTCCAGATGATTGGAGCCAAGCTCTCACAGTACCATCTATAAAAACAGAAATAAAACCAAATGTGGGAATTACAGAAGTCTTTCCCTACTGAATGTTCCTAGTAAGATTTATGAAGGTTCACTTGAGAAATGGCTAACGATTGTGGAAGGAAAGATTGGTGAAGAACGAGCTGGATTCAGGCCATACAGAGTTGTCAGGATCAGATTTTCACTTTGACAAATAGTTGAAAAAACAAGACAAGGATTAAGTTTTGTTGATCTGGAAAAGACATATGACAAGGTGCTAAGGGTGCTCATCAAAATGCTACATTTATATGGTATAAATAGGACACCAAATCGAGCAATACACAGTTTCTATTTAAGCTGTAAGTCAGCAGTTAGAATTGAAGGAGATACAGGAAGATGGATCAATGTTAAAACAGGTGTTGTGAAAGGGTGGACATCGTCACCACTGTTATTAACTATATGGATCACGTTATGAAGGAAAGTGATATTAATCTTAGCTCTTTACTTGATGCAGATATTATACTTCTGAATAAATCTAGTACAAGTCTGCAAGATTCCTTTGACTAAATTGAATAACTGTTGTAATAAATTTGGCATGAAAAAGACAAACACAATGAAAATAGGCAGAAACACCAAAAATCTCAATTGTATCCTGAATGGTGAACCTAAAGAAGTAAAATATTTCAGCTCTTAAGGCAAAATTTTCAGTGAAGATGACAAATTAAATATGGAATAGACAACAGAATTAGTAAAGCTGGTATGGTAGAAAGTCAGCTGAATAAATTTATATGGAATAAGAAAAAAATTAGTCAAAACACTAAATCAGCTGTATACAAGAGGGTGTTCAATCCAATTTTAACTTATGGATCCTGAGAACTGGGTTAGAAATAAAACATTTGATAAAAGACTGGAGACCTCTGATATGAGAGTTCTAAGAAAGATTAGTGAAGTCCACAGATAGCATCATTGGAAGTATCGCATTAAAAATGAGGATATTAGGAAAGAACCTGCCATTGTTAGCATTCAGAAATGTGTTAGTAGAGCTAATCTCAGGTATATGGCCACTTAAACAGAATGGGAGAAGAATGATTAGCTAAACAAAGGTTCCTTGTTAGGATAACAGAAAAAGACCCAGAAGAAGAACAAGATATAGGTGGATTGATACAGAAAAAAATGTCTTAGAAGACAGAAATATAAGATCTGATAATGTTGGATCTTGACAGATCAATTTGGAGGAAAATTGTTGATTGGAAATTAGTAACGTAACTTTTTTCATGTAGTATACTATCATAATAACAAATAAGGCATGAAAGTTAACAATAAAAACACCAAAAGTATGAAAACAGACAGACACAGAGAAAATTTCTGCTGTATTCTAAAAGGAGAGCCTATAGAAAAAGAGAGCCTATAGTAAAATATTTCACAATTTTTAGTGAAGATGGCAAATTAAATATGGAATAAGAGAGAAATTAGTCAAAACACTACACTACATTAACAGTATTCAAGACAGTGTTCTAACCAATTTTAACTTATGGATCTGAGAAATGGGTTAGAAATAATTCATCAAAGACTGTAAACCACAGTCTTTGATGAATTATTCTCTGAGACTTCTGAGGAAAAAAAAAAAAAAAGTGAACAGATGATATCAATGGCAGAATCCCATCACAAATGAAGATATTAGGAACTAAACATTGTTAGCATCAAGGAATGTGTGATCAGAACTAATTTTGGGTAGTTTGATCACTTAAAACAGAATGGGAGAGGAAATATTAGCAATGCAGGTGTTTGATGCCAAGATGGCAGGATAAAGACTAAGAGAAACACCAAAATCTAGCTACATCAGCTAGAATATAAGAATTGATGACACTGGAGTCCAAGCAGATAACAGACTAATTTGGAGGGAAATTAATGATAGGAATTTATTAATAAATAATACATACTTCAAATGCATAGTATGCCATAAACCTCCAACAAAAGTATATATATAAAGAATCTGATGATGATGAAATATATCTGTGGGAAAATATGAAATACTTATCAGCAAGCATCATCTTAGAACAAATAATTTGGAATGATTATTGTAGTCTGGCACATAATGTTATACATGCTAGTAGTCAACAGATGCTTATGAAGATGTGAAAACACTGAGGTGAGAAAAAATATAAATTCTCAATTAAATATTAAGTGATTTATAATCAGGAAAGTTGCTTTAGTTGTATTAACCCATTTTATCCCAAGAATTGTTTTTTTAAAAAAAGGCAATTTTTTTTCATATTATTTACTTGAAAATGTGTCAAAATGTTACACTATACTGACAGTTAAAATAAAAAAGAAGCATAATTTTAAAAAAAAAATGTGTACTCGTATGAGTACAATGGGAAGATCAGGTATCAAAATTAACAAACTGCTTATCAGAGTGATACCTAAAATACTTGATCATGGCTTCATCGATTGAGACGTTTATTGAATATGCCAAACTATTTGAATTTTTTTATTTAGTTTATCCATTAGAGGTCTTATTTTATACATTTTATTGTTTTTATCCATTTGTGAATTATTTGACAAATGTAGATATTTCTTGAAAATGGTTCCTTGACATACTGTTGAGGATCTAAACAACATACTGTTGTTTAGATCCTCACCTAAACACCAATAGTGATGCTCTCTTGGCAACCTGTGGTATCCACTCAAAAGTAGAATTGTGATAAATACCTTGATGTCTTCTTCTTCAGTTACTTGAAATACATGATTATTGTTCTGCATAGCATACAAATCGGTCTGTTCAATAATAACAGTAATAATTTCTTTATCGATAAATCTTTCAAATATTTCAACTGGAGTTTTATTTTGGATTTGGTCCTTCACATTACTCAGACGGTCCATATATCCTGTAGTTACTGCCATACTCATGTCTAAGATATCTTCTGTCCATACGGGTTCGCTGGTAATTAATTTACCTTGCGCAGCCAAGCAATGTTGTCTTATCGTGGCTAGATGAAGATCATCGTCATCACTGTCTGATTTGTCACTCGCAAAATGAAGCTCTATTTCCCCTGAAATGTCAATGGGAAGGGGTGGTCAAGGCTGAAGATCATCGTCATCAATATCCGTTTGATAATCAACATTGGGAGGAATGATAACTGGAATTTGCTATGTCGTCTGAAGCCCACTGTTCTCAAATGAGTACAGGTCAATTTTGTACGCGTTCTCAACCCATAATCAAACAGAGGTGCTGATATATAAAAAAATGTATTTAGTACTTATCTTTGTAACACATAGTCAGCACAATGAAAAAATATTTGAAAAAACTACGAGAAATAAAGCACTTGAATTATCATACAGGAATTGACAGGTCAGTTTTTTTAGAATATGTACTGAAGAAGTATGACTACAACATCACCTAACTTTTAATTTGCAAAAATGAGGCAGAATAGGGCTTGCTAAAACTGTAACCTTCCCCGATATTTAACTGTCGTGCAAGAGATGTCACCACTAGGCCATTTTAGGTGCCGTACTCAAATGAGTACACTGGGATAAAATGGGTTAAAACCATGAAAATGAGTCAATGAGTAAGACTATTACACTTTTTTTATAATCTTTGTCAAGTAGCTTTATTTTATCCTCCTACATGTTTCGCCAATCTTTTTCTATTGGCATCTTCAGGGAATACAAACTAGTAAGCTAAAATGAAGGTTACAGACTAGGTTATAACTGATAATTCTAATTCATACAAAAATTGGTATTGTGCGTGACAATGCGCGTGTCTCGTTAACGTGATTTATTCGTTATGGCTCATTACATAATTGTTATGAAAGTTCATTTCTTTGATGTTTAATGATCTGATAAAAGTTTTCCAAATTTCTGGTAAAATTAGACCTTGATTCTTGTTTAGGTTTTCAGTTTTACAGGTGACTGTAGCTGCTTCTTTAAAGGTTCTTGAATGGTAGTTATCTTCTATGTATGGCATAAGGCTCTTATCCCACTCAATATGATGGTTAGTAAAGGCAAAGTGGCACGAAAGGCCTGAAATGTCTTGTCTGTTATTTCTGACATATCCTATGCGTTCTTTCTTTCTCGTTTCAAAGCTTCTAGAGGTCTGACCTACGTAACTAATACCACATGAGCAAGGTATATTATATACCTTGATTATGTGGTTTTAAAAGGTTAGCTAATTTTTTGGAAAGGTTGCTGACAAAAGGAATTTAATTGTACTGATGTATTGGACGTCATCATGTTGTTGATGTGGTATATCAGTAAAGAGAATCTTGTTATAGAGTCTTTTTGGGTAACCATTTAAAGAAAGTTCTCTGGATATTGTGGTTAATTCTGTTAGTAGGTTATCCTCGTCTGTCGTATACTGTATAGCTCTTTTCTTGAGACTATGGATAATGCTAAGTTTCTGAGCTATGTGATGAGCTGAGTTAAAATGGAGGTAACGTCCAGCATTTGTAGGTTTTCGGTATACAGATAGGTTGATACTATTATTGGATTGTTTCTTTATTAAAATGTCAAGGAATGGCAGTTTTTTATCTTTTTCCATTTCTAATGTGAATTTGATGGTATTGTGGAAACTATTGATTTGGTTGAGGTAATTCATTAGTTCTTCTTTCGTATGATCCCAAATGATAAAGATGTCATCTACATATCTGTACCAAATTTTCGGTTTTGGAATGATCTGGGTTAAGATTTTTTTCTCTAGATCTTCCATGAATAAGTCAGCACAAGCAGGTGATAGGGGGCTGCCCATAGCTAATCCAGTGAGTTGTTTGTAGCTCGTTTTTTGCCAAATAAAATAGTTAGAAGTTAAACAGTGATTGAACAAAGTAGTGATGTTTTTTGGGAATAAGTTGTCTAAGATGCTGATGACTTTAAACACTGGAATGTTAGTAAACAGAGATGTGATGTCCAGGCTTGCTAGTATATCCTCTTCAAAAATAGGGATGTTTTTTATTTTATCTATAAAATGTTTTGAGTTTTTAATATAAGTATCAGAGATGTGAATGTGTTGTTGTAAAATCTTCGCAAGATACTTTGACAGTTGGTAAGTGGGAGAATAGATTCCATCAACTATTGGGCGTAATGGTATACCTTCTTTATGAATTTTTGGAAGATCTAGAGGAAAAAAATCTTAACCCAGATCATTCCAAAACCGAAAATTTGGTACAGATATGTAGATGACATCTTTATCATTTGGGATCATACGAAAGAAGAACTAATGAATTACCTCAACCAAATCAATAGTTTCCACAATACCATCAAATTCACATTAGAAATGGAAAAAGATAAAAAACTGCCATTCCTTGACATTTTAATAAAGAAACAATCCAATAATAGTATCAACCTATCTGTATACCGAAAACCTACAAATACTGGACGTTACCTCCATTTCAACTCAGCTCATCACATAGCTCAGAAACTTAGCATTATCCATAGTCTCAAGAAAAGAGCTATACAGTATACGACAGACAAGGATGACCTACTAATGGAATTAACCACAATATCCAGAGAACTTTCTTTAAATGGTTACCCAAAAAGACTCTATAACAAGATTCTCTTTACTGATATACCACATCAACAACATGATGACGTCAAATACATCAGTACAATTACAATTCCTTTTGTCAGCAACCTTTCCAAAAAATTAGCTAACCTTTTAAAACCACATAAGATCAGAGTGGCATTCAAACCAATCAAGACTATTCGGAAATTTTTAAGATCACCGAACGATCCTCACCCATTCTACAAGAACTCTGGAGTATATAATATACCTTGCTCATGTGGTATTAGTTACGTAGGTCAGACCTCTAGAAGCTTTGAAACGAGAAAGAAAGAACACATAGGATATGTCAGAAATAACAGACAAGACATTTCAGGCCTTTCATACCACTTTGCCTCTACTAACCATCATATTGAGTGGGATAAGAGCCTTATGCCATACATAGAAGATAACTATCATTCAAGAACCTTTAAAGAAGCAGCTACAGTCGCCCGTAAAATTGAAAACCTAAACAAGAATCAAGGTCTAATTTTACCAGAAATTTGGAAAACTTTTATCAGATCATTAAACATCAAAGAAATGAACTTTCATAACAATTACGTAATGAGCCATAACGAATAAATCACGTTAACGAGACATGCACATTGTCACGCACAATACCAATTTTTGTATGAATTAGAATTATCAGTTATAACCTAGTCTGTAACCTTCATTTTAGCTTACTAGTTTGTATTCCCTGAAGATGCCAATAGAAAAAGATTGGCGAAACATGTAGGAGGATAAAATAAAGCTACTTGACAAAGATTATAAAAAAAGTGTAATAGTCTTATGAATAATTGTCAAGAAAAAATTCAACACAATGAGTCAATGAGTATTTTGGCCTTTTGATGGAAAGGCAATGAATTTTGTTTTTCCTGTAAAATTATAATTATTTGTTAAATGATGATTACTGAAAAAATTTCTGCTTAAACATTATTAAAGCTAATATCTAGAAGTTTCTTGTCCATTATGTGTTTTGTGTATATATAAAAAAAATCAACACTAAAGTATCTTTCATTTCTGCATAAAACAATCTTTCAGAAAAGCCTTTATTGTTCTTATATAACTTTGGAGAAATAATTTGCCTTCTAGTTTTCAGCAAGATTTCTCCCCAAAGTAACAGCTAGAGCAATTTAGCATTCAAAACACTACTAATATGCTAATTCAGATTTTTTATTTATTTATTTTTTATTGTTGTTGTTATCATTTAAGATCTGAGAGACAGCATACAGATGGCAGCAGTGCATAACCATTTAAAAGAATTTCTACATCCAACTTCATCAAAATATGAAGCATACTGAAAATGCATAAAAAAATTACACTTCAGAGTGGGAAAAAAAAAAAAAAAAAAAAGACAGTATGAAACAATTAAATTTAAATAAAGGGCAAACCCTATGTACATATCCTTTAAGCTGCAATAAAATTAATCAAACTCTTCTGTAAAGTCATAAACAGATGGTAAATGACTATTGAAACTAGAAGTCGGTGTTGAATTAGAAGTTGCAGATCTATGGACTAAGTTTCTGTTACTTGTATCTGTTTCATTTGAAGTAGTATTACTACCACCTACTACAGATGCAGATGTGTTACTTCCAGGAGCAAAAACAGATTCATCACCAAGTAGTTTGCGGCATATTGGACAAGTGCCATGCTGAAATAACAAAAGTAATTTCACACACCAGGAACAGGCAAATATACTGCAATAATATTATGAAATTATCTTACAAAATGTTTTTTCTTTCAAAAATATGAACGATCAATACAAAATTATGATCATGCTATTTTATTTTTCCCTTGAATAACAATTCAAAATTCATGCTACTTTATTATCTCCTTTATAAGAATAAAGAAGTTATGGATAAATCACAGATTCTTATTAATGCAATCTCAATTCTCACAATTTGTAGAACACTTTTATCTTCTGTTTAAATCAGGAAAGTCAGCCAACATCAAATTAACTCAGTAATGTCCACTAAAAAGAAAATTATCCCATTATATGATTGCAATTCTTTCACAGTCTGACATTTGAAAAGAGTTTCAAGCTTTTCTTTATCACCAAACAATCATTAATTTAGACCCTGTTCTTCCCCCCCCCCAAGTAAAATTATTTGTGAAATTTCTAAAAAAAATATTTCTTAACTAATTACAACTGCATTTATCATTTGATTTCTATACAAGCCAGTGGCATGCAAATATCTGTACATAAGAAGTCTTGGTATCCAACAACTTTCTCCAATGACCTGAATTTATATAGTCAGTTTTCTTTGCACTGCAACATTATTGATCCAACATATGTGTGTGTGTGTGTGTGTGACACTTCTGTTTTTTTTGCTATTCCTTTCTGTCCATTACCAAGTGGATCAACACTTGCTTCCCCCCCCCCCCCCTTGTCCTCAGTAATTGCTTGCTGCAGCACCATGATGCAATGTTTGGGAACCACTGGCTTAAAATCTTTTACCATTGCTTATATCGCATGCATAGAGCGTACCCGTTAATATGCTAGTTTTCAGTAACTGATCTTTGTGTCAAGGCCCACTATTTTACTTGCATATCTTATCCAATGCCAGTAGGGAGCTTACTTTCATGTTTGTTATGGAGTGCTTATCTCCTTTTTTTTTACAGTCTAAACTGCTCGCTAGGTATGTGAAACTCCTAACCTTTTCCAACTCACATCCACTGATCTTCATTCATCCTCTTATCTCCATATTGTTCCTTACCACTACTAATAATGGTTTTATATTGTAAACTATAATATTTAAATAAATAAAAATCCTCAGTTAACAACCAATCTGAAAACAAAGAAATTTTCACTGTAGAATCAAAAGTGACTTACCGATTCCATACTACCTGAGTTCATAACGAGATACAGGGTGGCCATAATTAAAGAGGTGTTCAGAGGCTTGTAGAGAAAAATATATTGAACAAAATTCATCCAGACTTGGTGTAAATACACTCTGGAACATGGAGATTTTCTTTACAGAAGGTAAAAAATAGTACAAAATTATGCCACCAGAGAGGACATTTGGTGCTATAAATGCATGATTTCGAATAATTAAACAGTAATGGCTAGAAGAGACAACAAATCAATTTTGATGTTTGTATAACTTACAGATGTGGTTCAATATGTCCTCCTTTCAGATGTTCTAAGAACTGCATTCTGTGAATGATATTTTCTACAGCAGAATGCAACAGATCTGCATTGATTTGCCTCACATGCTTGTTATTCTGCCTTTCAAGGTTTCTAAATCAGGAGCATGTCCTTCATACACCATGCATTACAGATAGCCTCAGATAGGGGATTTGAGATTATGCAAACGAGGAGGCCATGTGGGAAATACATGATTAATCACTCTGTGTTCTGTAGAGTGTTTTTCATAACATTCGCTGTACCGGCAATCCAACGTGAGGTGGTGATCCATCCTGCATGAATATGGTAGAGTCGAGGCATCTTTGTTGCTGCAATCACAGAACAACAAAGTTGCACAGCATCTCTCAATACCTAACAGCAGAGACGGTACAGGTCACTGTTCCTGTCAACAAAGTTGTTTGAAAAAATATGGACCAATAATAAACGATGCAGTGAAACCACACTGTGACTTTCAGTGAAGGATAAAGGGGTCTAATTGGAACACATGAGGGTTTATTTGCAGCTAAACTGCAGCAATTGTGCAAGTTAACACTACTGTTTAGATAAAAATGTGTTTACACTGTTAAGCCAAACTACCACATAGCTCTCGGTAAAATGAAATAAACAATTATTGTTTCTTGTCTACTGTTTCAATAAAAACTTTTATTTATAAGCACCATGACTTTTCTTTTTTATGAAATTTTTGAAGTGCTTGCTAAACCTAAAGTAGGACTCCCCAAGTAATTTAATATGTGTACTGTATTTATCATTCTGGATGCGGCCTCGGATTACCAAAGGTTGGATAGCTCTGTTGTAGGGCAAAATCCTCAGCATTTGACTCAGGATTCTCCACACAGTTTAGTATGGCAAATCCAGTTGCCTTGATATTGCCCAAAAACTGCTGAACCCTTGTGGGTTATTCATTCCATGTTCAATGATGGCAGTTGAAACTCTGTCAACTTGTTGAGGAATAATCCATCTGCACCCTCATCCTGGCCTCTGCTAAAGATTCACTACCTTCAAATTGTAAAATCATTTTTCTAAGATTTGTTATTGTCATTGGAACTTTTCTCCTATCCTTCAAACAACAGAATTCTCGAAGCATGGCATTAGCATTACCACGTTCTTGATAGTAAAGCTTAACTAGCAACACGTTTTCCAGTAAGGTAACATCCATAGCACTTCATTCTCAAAAGAATGACACGAATCTGTTATATCCTTATATCCACAAACTTGTCAGTAGAAACAGTGAGATTATGCAAATATCACGTGATTCTAGTGCCAAATGTCCACTGGTGGCATAATTTTGTACCATTTTTTATCTTCTGTAAATAAAAATCCCATGTTCCAGAGTACTTACATCAAGTTTGGTTGGATTTTGTCAAAATACATTTTTCGTTGCATGACTCAGAACACCTCCTCTTTATTTATGGCCATCCTGCACTTTACTGTTCACCACATATGAATGCTATCATAATCACATGATCATTATTTGTATACTTTGTATAATACAACACTCATTTTAAAAATAGAATAATGAGATATTTAAATCGTATAAAATGCATAATAAAATTAAGTCTGAATACTGATTATTATTATTCGGAAAAAAGAAACGGCAATTAAAAGATTCCAGATTAGTCATACAACCACAGTGCTGTTATTAGTTTTGGCATCATACAACTTGAGAACTTTTCAGTCATACTCTTTATATGAGGGTGGTCTGAAAAGTTCTCAGCCTAACAATGAAAAAACAAATTTATAATTTCAAAATTCTTTTTATTTTTCAACATAATCTCCCTTAAGACTAATATATTTATTCCAGGGGGTTTTAGTTTTGAGAAGAGATAGAAGTCAGAGGGAGCCAAATCTGGGGAATAGGGTGGATGCTGCACCAATTCATAGTGCAGATCCCTTAACTTTCTCATTGCCAAAACATTTTTCTGGGCAGGTGCATTGTCCTGATGAAAGGTTCTAGTCTGGTTAAAAGATTGGAATAATATTCCCCAGTTATTGTTTTATCCTTTTCAAGATAATTAATAAACAAAATGCCTTTAGCATCCCAAAACACCGATGTCATGACCTTTCTTGCTGATGGAACTGACTTTGGCGCTGAACAACCAGCTTCTGTCCACTGTTTTGACTGCTGTTTGGATTCTGGTGTATAATGATGAATCCAAGTCTGATTCATAGTAATAAATCGACACAGAAAATCAGTTTTATTCTTGTAAAAACGCTCCAACCACTGTTCAGAGATTTTCATCAGAGTGCATTTTTGATCTGCTATGAGCAAGGACGCCACCCATCTTGAGCAAAGCTTTTTCGTTCGAAATTCTTCATGCACTTTGACTCGTCAGTCATCCAATACCATACAGTGCACTTGATCAATGATTTCTGGTGTTACACTTTTTGGACATCCTTCATGTGGATCATCTTCAAGGCTGGTATGGGCACATTTAAACTTGGCAGCCCATTTCTTAATTGTTGAAAACAAAGGAAAGAGTGCCCACAAACTTTTATGAACTTCGAATGAATTTCTTTTGGCATTAAACCTTCTTTTACAAAGAATTTTATAACCACATGATACTCAATTTTATCCATTTGAAGGGATACAGACAACACTTTTGCTTCAGACAGCTGTATAAAAGAAATTACTTGATAGAATGACTTGCAACTTCACATGGATGCTTATGACGGATGTACCAACTTAGAAAAAAAAATCTTGCTGATAGTGTTCCCATCTATGGTCGATGTCAAGAACTTTTCAGACCACCCTCATATAGCTTATTTTTTTGCTGAACTCAGTACTATGCAGATGAATAAATAAGTTAACAAATATGTTGGTATGCAGAACACACTTTTTTTTACTATGGCTTTTAAAAAGACCAAAGACTTGAAAAAATATGCACTTCACTTAAAACCTGCCAGAAAAGCTGCTAAAACAATACAAAATGTTAAACAGAGCTGTGGAACAGAATCCAGTTATTTGAAGAGAACTATGAAACAGAATGGATTTAGTATGAGTCATCTGAAAAGGTGGTTTTTGTTAGATGATAGAGTTGGCTAACTGGTGCAAGGACAGCTAAGGTCAAACTGCACCATTACAATGCTTACAGCTATAAATTAAAGATACCAAGAAATTATATTCTTGGTATCAAGAATATAATAATAACAAGAAGAATATAATACATGCAATTAGTATAAGCAAACAAGTTTGCGCCTGAACTATTTTCAGGAGTGGGACAACTCATATAAAAGAAACTAATGACTTCACATCACTTACCTTGATATCTCATAATGTAAAGCACATATCCTTACAGACATGTATAATGCTATGTATTATGGGAAGGGTCACTATCCAAACAACTTTCAACCTTTATTGAGGTATCATCAGTGGGAGCCAGACCCAGACATGATGGTAAGGTTGAAGTAATGCAGAAGTCATATTTTCGCATACGAGTAACCAAAAGGTGTCACAACTTATTATTAAAATACTCTGGATTACAGAAGTGTATTCTGTAAATGGAAGTCATATTTTCATATACGAGTAGCCAAAAGGTGTCACAACTTATTAAAATAATCTGGATTACAGATAGTCAATGTAAGTTTTTCCACTTGGTTATACTATAAATTAAAGATACCAAGAAATTATATTCTTGGTTTAATCCTTTATCCAAGGCAAGTGATGTGAAGTCATTAGATTCTTTATACGAGTTGCCCCACTCCTGAAAATTGTTCAGGCGCAAACTTGTTTGCTTACACTTGGATAAAGGATTAAACCAAGAATCTAATTTCTTGGTATCTTTAATTTATAGTATAACCAAGTGGAAAAACTTACAACAATGCTTACACCTAGCTATACACAAGGCAATAAAAAATATATAGCTAAATAATAATTGAGCTATGTAAAAGAAATTTAAAAAAAAAACTGATGAATGCCATAACTACATATAATTTACATTTATAATCAAATGTATTTGTATCGATTATTTTTAAAAAGTTAAAATCTACATACAGTTTTTCAGAGTTCGATAACATCTACCTGAGAGTACATGACTCAGCCAGATAAATAAAAATATTTCCTTTCTTGAGAGCTGATGACCATAGGTGGGCCCATCAGGTCTCAATAGATAATGTGTAAAATGACTGACCTATGTAGAGCTTAGAAAGAACAACTTCTTCACTTCTGTTTATATAAAATGCCAAGCTGCAGTACTTAATTTCAGGCTTAATCTCATGCAATTCATTTGTTACTACTTCCTATCATAGATTAACTTTTATCTTATAAATTGTCTATAGTGTATATGAGATTGACAAACAGTATTTTGAAAAGTATCAGCTGAACTAGCAGTCTTATTTCCTCTTAATTTCAATGTGGCTGGGAATCCTGTAAAACTGAAAATCAAAATTAAGGATTACCATTGTATACAATAGTTGTAGAATATCATAAGGCACTGGATGTGGAACTATAGAGAGTGGATGGCCTGTAAAGAACTCAAATCTTGATACAAGCACAAACTAAATGGCATGTAGCTCAGCTGTATAATTATTACCATATTCAAGTGAGATCATACAACATCTCACTGTGCCTTAGCTGGCACAGTGAGATGCTGTATGATGAGTGCAAACCTCCAGAAGAATGCTGTTATGTTCAGTACAGGTATGTCAACACTTGTGCTCACAGCTTGCAAAATCATTCACGAATACCAAAATAGGGAAATATCTGTCAGATGTGTGTAACACTGAACTTCCCAACATAGAGAAAAAATACTAGTGTAGGATGTTTAGTTAGAAAGAGCCTATAGGAGAAGCTCTCCTAAAAAGATCCGCTCTCCAGCCAAAAAGGCTGCGGGTTCGAATCACGCGTGGGCATGGATATTTGTGACTGTCCATGGAAGTACTAGTTGTGGTAGTGGGTGGTAGATGGCATTGGTGTAGTTGTGTAGTTGCAGTTAGTTCTAGTTGGTGGATTAAGCAGTGGAGACAGAGCTGTAGAGCAGGTGCCCTCCCTCGATGAGTCCATGGACTCCCTGGAGGTGTCATGTAATAATAATAATAATAATTAAAGTTCACATTTCAAAAGGCTGTAACTGGGTAACTACTCAGTGGAACAATTTAATATTTAACGCATGAAGAGTGAGGAATTTTATGAAAACTTAGATTGTTTTGGACTGCCTATCAAGAAGAAATGTACTTTACATCTTAGGGAACTTTAATGCACAATGGACCTATACATGGACATCGAACATTGATAAGTCAAGGCACCAGATTGATTACATCCTGGCTTTCCAACAATGGAAGACAAGCATCTCTGATGTGTATACTTTTCCTGGACCAGATTGTGGTGTCAAGCCTATCTGTGTGAGGTGCATAAACTGCCAAGATCAACGCACTGGTAGGATGAGCCTTAAGTCGAATAAAAAGTATCATGTCATTAATGGGATTATAACCAAGAAGGATTCTTGCCTGAATTGTCTTCAGTATCACAGCTACCTCATGATGCTTTGAGTCACCTCCTGAATAAACAACTAGCTTACCATCCTGTCTTCTGAAGTCAATCTCCATTCCATCTGGTCTCTGTAATTCCCATGTCAATTATATACCTCTCCATCTCTTTACAGACAATACAATAGTACCCATCTGTAGATCACAAACATTCCATGCCTATGTAAAATTGCCCTCTAAGATGAATCCTACCTTCTGTATCCCTCAATCACAATATCACCGACTTTTTTTTGAGATTATAATACACTTCTCAAACAGGACCCTCTGCCTGAGCTCTGAACACGACTCTGATTATTCTGCACAACAACCGATGCAGTATGAGATGTATTATAAGGAAAACCATATTAGCATTTTGGAGTGAAGTCACTGCAAGACAAAAGAAGTGGTATCGTTGCAGAGGCCCTTTCCACATATCTAGAAAGTTTTGATCCCCAATTCATCCTACGTTGGCCAGGTGGGTTGGGACTTCTGCCTACTATGTCAGGTAGACTCCCAAATGTACCAGTCTACAGATATTATAGCAGATGTACATTACATGAAGCAAGGCATGGTCCAGTATCAGGTACCTCAGGTTTGCCACTCCCACACTCACTAATGTCAGCTTTCAACTTTCAGCAGTCAATTACTATAAATAATGGGTGGAGTTACCATTCCATTTAAAGCATGGTGACCTTTCATATAAGACCCTCCGTAGCTCAGTCAGTATTGACGAAGTCCTTTGGTCGTTAAGACCTGGGTTCAATTCCTGTCCAAAACGTCAGGAACTTTTATCTGGTCTCTTTCAACTAAAAGTGAGTTAGCCGGTCTCATATGGAGGTATGGTTTTTTTCTTTAACCTGGAAACTTGGATTTTTCGTCCTCCAGAACAGTCAAAACAGCCCCTTGAACACGTGCACCTACAGACATAGGACACACCGGGAGGTATAGGGCTAACCACCTTATCTTCGAGACAGTCGTGGTTGTGAAGTCCACAGCTAAGAACCTTAATGGTTTGTGAAAGCTTAAAACAAGAGAAAACTTTTTATATGTGTTGCCAGGGAAATGCATCTTTCTTTCATCAGCAGTTTGGCTGGGTATATTAAGTTAAAATTGAATGCATCTGTATTAGGCAATGTCATACAATGGAGTTTTGATGGCACTACCAAATGCTGTTTGAAGATCATTATAATTCAATCTTCCACTGCTCAAGCTAAAAAATACTGAAGTTTTTTTGTTGAAACTTTTCAATAGTTTATCACAGGACATCACTTCTATAGAAACACCTAGTACACTGTGCATCTACTGTAGTGTGTGATAAATGAAGAGGATATTTTTATGATATTCTTCTATTTTAGAAAACTAATTTTTTGATTTTTTTTTTTTTTTTTTTGAAATTTCAAGATTTATAGCAAATTATTACAAACATTACCTGCCAATTTCCAATAAAATGTCAATAAATTTTATTTCTCTTTCTCTTATGTTTAGCCTAATCGCTTGTAATTTAACTGGTAGTGATGCAAATATAGGTTAACGGTAATAAAATTTTGCATAGAAATTGGTTAGAATAAGTAAGATACATTCACTTCAAAATCTACATAAGAGCTAGAAAAAAAAATAATTTAAAAAAAAATGTACAAATGAAATCTATGCAACTTCAAGCTATTATATATAAAAAATATACTTCCCACATTATACATTATAAAGTACTAGAAACTGTCATAATAACTATTAACAGCAAGCCACAGTAACTAGTAGTTTTACAAGTGTAATTGGCAGACTGTTCAGATTTCAGCTGTGAGCTTAAGTAACTGAGAGACTCATCACCATAAGTTTAAATAGATAGACTCAGAAACAAAAATAATTCTCTCTCTTAAACTGACTCGTACAAAAAAACTTTGGTAATTAGGCTGATTGGCCAATTCGCTGGCCTGGTTGGCCGAGTGGTTAGCATGTCCACTCTAGGAAAGATTCACACCTTACTTCATGTAATATACATCTGCTATAATATCTGTAGACTGGTACATTTCCAGCCAAGAGGCTGAGAGTTTGAATCCCACCTGGGGCATGGATGTTTGTGATTGTCCTACAAACTTTGTGGGGAAAGGGAATCTGCGACCCTACCACTTATTCTAGCAGAAGACATCATTGCCAAAACCCTGTGAGGTATGGCAGTGACCATACGGCATCTACGGACATCAAATGTGAAATTTGATTTGATTGAATTAGGCTGATGATTACAACAAACAAAATATTTCAATTTCAACTTAATATCCAATAGCTGCCATCAAGCAGCTGAATACTTATCTTGGTTAAATCTATCTGACCCTGATTTTCTGAAGCATATGAAATTTTAACATGGTTCAAGTGAGTGAGACTTAGTACCAACAATTAGCACTAAGTATGTATGTTGGAGTAAAAAGTACTGAAATCCTAAGATATCATACCACAGAATACATATTAAACAGATCGTACTATATGTACTTTTTTTAAAGTCCACCAAATTTTAATCCATTTTTTTAATAAAACTCACACCCATGAAAAGCTGTAAACCTATAATACATTAGTACTACTGATGGGTTAAGGATATTTTCTAATATTTTTTAGTGAGATCATACTCACTAAAGAACATACAGAGGTGAATTTTTTGTGATTTTAGGCCATTTCAAAAAAATAAAAAACTTTTAATGATAATCATTAATCAGTGAATTATTTACTAATGCTGAAGCAGCCACAGAAATGAAAAAGTGATGCCAGTGCATGTTTTAAATAAAAGCAAAACCAGTGTATATTAAAAGTTTGCCACTATAATACATTACGCAAATTATGGAAACAACTACCGTGTTAGAGTAAAAGTTTAGTTTTTACAAAGTTATACAAAGAAACAAGCTGCACTACAATCTACATGGCATGCTAAAGTTACTGACCAAACATTATAACTATTGGCCTGACTTCTGGTGGAAAAAAAAAAAAATGGCATAAAAATCCCAAGCATTTGGATGGAACACATTCAGCCCACTTAGTTTCCAGCATACCCTGACTTTAGGACTTTAAGCAATTTTTCAGTTTTTATTGTCCACTATCCATACCAGTTAGCTGTAATTTATATGCATACTTATATAAGTAATATATATTTTTTAATTTATTATTTATTTCCTTTTTGTAAACATGTTGCTCTTCAGCTTAATTTAATTTTGTAACCTAATGGATAATAATAATAATAGAACTAGCTTTGATGTAGTGAGATTTTTTTTTCTCCTGAGGTCAGGCCAATAGTTATAATGGTTGATCAGTAACTTTAGCATGCCATGTAGATTGTAGTGCAGCTTGTTTCTTTGTATATATATATATTTTTTTTTTTAAAATAGATTTAATGACTTAAAAACCAAGATTACTTATAAAGATTTAATAAGATTAATACAACTAGTTTCGGCTTATAATAGCCTTCATCAGGTATTCTTAAAGGAAGAGAATAGTAATAAACATTGAAGTATCTAAAAACTTGAAAATACAGGTAAAATATTGCCACACATAATTGATACATAAAAAACGTATTTTTTCAAGTTGTTCTAACAGACGTGCCATTGTTTATTGCAAGTATGCGTGCAGACTCACGTGAACGCCAATATTGAATAACTGCAGCATGGCTATCTGGGATGTTATAACTCAAATTGTTGTTTAAGTGGACAGGATTCAGAAGGATTTCCCTTGATTCTATAATTTTTCTCTCAAACTCATCATCAGAGCGAAAAATATTTTCTGATCTATCCCAGCAAACGGAGTGGCTTTGTTGATCATCATTAGGATTAATTGAAAAAAGAACATAACTGGATAACGCAGTTGCATATGATCTTTTGTAAGAGATGTCTCTTTTATGCTCTTCTATACGTTGCTCAACAGATTTGTTAGTTTGTCCAAAATAAGGGATATTGCAATCGCACCATAATTTATATGCACCTGGATATTTTAGGTTGTGATGAGGAGGCTTTGGATGGCTGATTAGAGAACGGATTTTTGGAAGAGTGGTGAAGAACATCTTGATGTTATATTTTTTAAGGACTTTTGCTAATTTGTTAGAGACTGTGCTAATATATGGGATGGAGATGCTGCCTTTAAAATTACTAGTTCCTGTGGTGCACTGGCTAGGAGGATCAAAAAAGAAATTTCTTCTTCTGGATTTATTTTGGTTTATATTAAACTAAACTTTTACTCTACCACAGTAGTTGTTTCCATAATTTGCATAATGTATTGTGATCACCATGTAAGCATGAAGGAAAGGATTTGCCAATATAAATACCACTTTGTATTATTGGACAAGTGGAAGAGTTAAGTATATGGCTATTTTTCATACTAATTTGACTGTCCTTCCCCACTATTTTTTTTTTTTTTTGGAGGAATGTGAAAGGTTGGTAAAGCATAATATATATAGTCTCACCCACTCAAATATCCAACTTACCTTCTCATGGTTCACATCATTTTAAAGGTACAAGTGAGACAGGACCAACTGAGTATGGGTGGTATAAATCTAATAATGTTAGCCAAGGAAATTCTGTTAGAAATGGTTAAAACTGGATTTGCCTAGTGACAGACTAGTAATTTGATTTAGAAAATATAAAACACTTTCAAGCTTCAGCCAAAGAAAAGATACATAGATTATTCAGGGAAATGACATGACTCTGTAGGACATCGGCTATTTAACGATATCAGATCATCATACATAATTTTTTTTTTTTTTTAATTTTTAGTGGTGACTAATTTTAAATAAATAAAAAGGAGGATAACTTAAAGGTTTATTTTATATATAAACATTTCCTAAATGTATAACAAAAATACATTTCTTCATCATCATCAAATTCCTGCCATGTACCCTCCAGGGGTGTACAGGATATGATAGTACTACATGAAAAATTTACATCATTACTAACTTCCTATCCACAATTTTTTTCTAAATCAGTCTGTTACTTGTCAAGACTCCAATATTATCAGATCTTATATTTCTATCATCTAAGGCACTTTGTACAGTATCAATCCACCTATATCTTCGTCTTCCTCTGGGTCGTTTTCCTGCCAACCTGTTCCTAGCCTCTTCTATTTAAATGACCATACCACCTGAGATTAGCACTGCTAACGCGTTCCTGGATGGTGACAATGTCAAGTTCTTTCTTAATATCATCGTTTTTAATATGATATTGCCATTGATGCCATCTATTCATGCCTCTAATCTTTCTCAGGACTCTCATATCTGCGGTCTCTAGTCTTTGGTTAACTGTTTTACTCTGATCCAGCTCTCACATCCATAATTTAAAACTAGTTGGAACACTGTCATGTATACAACTAATTTCTCTCTTATTCCATATGAATTTTGACTTATTACCATACCAGCTTTGTTGATTCTGTTGTCTATTTTCATTTTTAAATTACCATCTTCACTAAAAATTGTGCCTAAGTAGCTGAAATGTTTTACTTGTTCCACATGTTCTCCGTTCACAACGCAGTTGACATTTTCAATGATTCTGCCTATTTTCATTGTCTTTGTCTTTTTATTGCTGACCTTCATACCATATCTATTACAACAATTATTCAATTTAGTCAGGGAATCTTGCAGACATGTAGCCGATTTATTTAGAACATCGTCCGCATAAAGCAAATAGCTGACATTAACATCTCCAATTTTGATATCATGTTTAATACCACTTTCCTTCATAATGTGATCCATATAGATAATGAATAAGAGAGGAGACAGTGTACATCATTGTCTGACACCAGATTTAACATTAAACCATCTTCCTATACTTCCTTCAATTCTAACTGATGACTTACAACTCAAATAAAGACTAAGTATTGCTTGATATAATGCCAGATTGACACCATATAACTTTAACGTATTGAATAGCTTCTCTCTTGGCACCTTGTCATATGCCTTTTCCAGATCGACAAAACTTAAATACAGATCTTTGTTATATTCCCATGCTTTCTCAACTATTTGTAATAAAGTGAAGATCTGATCCTGACAGCCTCTATTTGGCCTGAATCCAGCTTGTTCTTCACCAAGCTTTTCTTCCACAATTCTTCTCAACTGTTTCTCAAGTATACTGGCATAAATCTTGCCAGGAACACTCAGTAGGGAAATACCTTTGTAATTCTCACATTCAGTTTTATTTCCCTTTTTATATATGTACTATGAGAGCTCTACTCCAATCATCGGGAATTTGTCCCTCTGTCCAGGCTTTCTGAACTATGCAGTGCAGCCTCTGTTAAGACTTTTATGCCACCATACTTCAGCATTTCTGTTCGAATATCATCTACTCCTGCTGTCTTTCCACATTTCAAGCAAGGATATGTATTCCTGACTGTATGCCTGTTGAGTGTTTTTAACTGCTGTGTTATCACTGCTTGTTTCATTTAGCAATTTTTCGAAGTACTTACTTCAAGGACATCCTTTTCTCCCATTTTCATGTCACCTTTATCATCTCTAACTCCTTTTACAGCACTCTTTCCTCCATTCCTAAGCTTCTTCAACAACCTCCAGAATATTTTGCCACTTTCTCAATATTTATTTTCTATGTTCTTGCCAAAGTCCTCCCATGACTTTTGTTTAGCTAGTTTTACACAGTGTTTAGCTTTCTTACATTTGTCTCTATATTCTCTAAGAGCACAAGCTGATTTATTTGCCTGGAACTTTTGATATGCTTTCTTCTTTTCCTTCACTGCCTCTTTAACTTCCTGTGTCCACTATGGAGTTTTAATTTTTCTATCCTTACAGACAAACTCACCACATGCCTCTCTGGCCGAATCACTCAGTGTTTTCTTCAAGGCTTGCCAATGAATCTCCAAGGTTCCATTCCTGTTCTCAAACTCTTTCATTTTTTCTTCAATAATCTTTATGTATTTTAGTCTACAGTTCACGTCTGAGAGCTGCTCAACTTTTATTCACTTTAAAATTTTCTTACATGTTATTCTTTTCAATACGAAATTAAATTTTATCCTGCTCAAGACTAAAATACTGATCAGAAATATATACACGTTAGCACAAGAATGATGTTTAATTTGGCAAATATTTCGGTCTGAATATTACAGGCCATCTTCAGTGGCTACATAGGAATAGTTTTAAAAAAAAAACAAAGTAGAACAGGAACAATTGATCATTCATACATAGCGATATGGCATCATGCGGCACGTTCTAAGTATTAAAAACATTTTGTAAAAAACATAATTAAAGATATTAATTCAGAAATTCATATAATGATCTTAAATAACATTATACTGATTAAAAAAAAAAAATTTAATGTGTTATCCTGATTAAGCTTTCCTAAATTTTTGATATAGATATACAGTCATTACGATTCAAGTTAGGACATTGAAGTAAGGCCTCTACACTTTCTTTAAATAAACGTTCAAATTTGTAGCGACATCTGTGTAGGAAGAGAGTCTTGGACCAAAGGATGTTGTGGTTTGTTACTAATCCATGCTGAGCTAATCCAGATTTCTCAGGTTTGTTGTGTTGAATTGATGACTGATGCTCTTGAATTCTTTTTTCTATGGAATGTCAAGTTTGTCCAAAGTAAGAAAGATTACAATTACAAGGAACTTGATATACAAGGTAGAGACAAGGTTGAGCGTTTATCTTTTGATGAAGGAAACTGGGTGAATAATTTGTTAATAGGCGTATAAGTGGCTGTTAGATCATATTTCTTCAGAATTCTCGAAATTGGTTCTGAAATCCCGGAAATGTAAGGAATTGGAACTCGACGTATTGAATCTTGTTTGTTCTGTGTTGGTTTGTAAGAATCGAAAAGATGTTGTGTACTCTTTTCGGAGAAGCCGTTTGGTTTCATGTGATGTTTGATAGTCGAAAGTTCCTTCTGTAATAAATGAGAAGTTGAACAGTTAGTTTTTGCTCGTCAGATTAAACATTTTGTGACTCCTGTTTTTTGACAAGGGTGATGAGCAGATTCTTTGAGAATATAACGACCTGTGAAAGTTGGTTTTCTGTAAACTGTTGTAAGAATACCAGAAGGTGAACGGATGAGAATGACGCCTAAAAAGGTTAACTTGTTTTTTTTAAATTTCCATGGTAAACTTTATACGAGGATGTAACGAATTGATACTGCTTAAAAAGGAAGATAAGGAGTCTCTGTCGTGAGGCCATATAGCAAAGATGTCATCTATATATCTAACCCAAAATGATGGTTGAGGGAATATAGATGAGAACAGGACTTCTTCTAGATGTTCTAAATAAAAGTTTGCAAGAGCAGGAGAGAGTGGACTTCTCATGGCTGTTCCTTCCACTTGGTTGTAAAATTTATTTTGACATAAGAAATATCCAGAGTGCATTACGAAATCAAATAGTTTTATGATATCTTGTGGGAAGATGTCAGCTAGTAATTCCAAAGTCTCTGTGAGAAGTACATTCGTATATAAAGATTCTATATCAAAGGCAACCATAAGATCTGTAGGTTGTAAAGAGAAGTTTTTTAATTTATTTAAGAAATCAGACACGTTTTTCAAAAAAGAGCGCGAGTTCCCAATGTGTGACTTCAATAATTTAGATAGATATTTGGCTATGTGATAGGTAGGAGAATCAATACAATCCACTATAGAGCAAAGAGGAATATCTGTCTTATGTATTTTTGATAGACCATAAAACCTGGGAGGCCTTGCAAAATGAGTTTTTTTGTCTTTCAATAGTGTCTACATCTAAATTTATGACCTCATCTAGAAGGGAATTTAATTTCTTCAGTTGTCTGTTGGTTGGATCGTAATTGAGTTCCTGGTATCTTGAGTGATCTCGAAATAAAAGGGAAAGTTTTCTTCTATAGTTTGAAGAGTCCATAATTACTGTTGCTTTTCCCTTGTCAGCTTTGGTAATGATGAGGTGACTGTTGTTTCTTAAGGAACGTATAGCTTTCTTTTCAGAAGGAGATATGGTCGAAGGAAAAAGCTTGGCTTTAAGTAGCGAAGACGCAAGTTCTATACGGAGAGCATTAGCTTTTTCACTTGACAGATGAATGAGGTTTCATTCGATATTAACTAGAAAATCTAAATATGGAATCTTTTTTGGGACAATAGAGAAATCATGTCCTTTTGAGAGGATGAGTGTTTCATTATTGGTTAAAGGCCGACCGGATACGTTGATGATCCAATTATCTAAAACTTGGAAAGGCTTGATTTGTTTAGAAACAAGAACATCATATTTGTGGTTTAGATGTTGATTATGTTTTCTTATAAGAACGTTGTAAAGAGCGTTTAGCTACATCCAGAACTATGTTTGAAAGATGTGGTTCAAAGTTTATGGAGATATAGATATGGAGATCAGAAACTAGCTGAATGTTAATAGCCAGATCATGTTTAGCAGCTTTGAGTTGATTACGGATTAAAGATAAACTGGTGTGCCTGTAAATATTATGACTCTAAGAGATTTAATGGTTTCTTTAACCTTAGCGAAATTAGGAATTATCTTGTTGTCACGGCATTTTTTTAAAAAGATGATCCTCGCTCGTAACTTACCTGGAGTTACCGATAGTTTGCCTAATTCACCGTTTTTTTTTGGTGAAGTTTTCCCCGTGAAGGAATAAAATTTGATTTTTTAACGATACTTGTGACATGATTAGAAATATATATACGTTACCATAAGAATAATGTTTAATTTGCCAAATATTTTGGTCTGAATATTACAGACCATCTTCAGTGGCTACATAGGAATAGTTTTAAAAAAACAAAGCAGAATACGAATTGATCATTCATACATAGAACGTGCCGCGTGATGTCTGAAGATGGTCTGTAATCCTTACATTTCCGGGATTTCAGAACCAATTTCGAGAATTCTAAAGAAATATGATCCAACAGCCACTTATACACCTATTAACAAATTATCCACCCAGTTTCCTTCATCTAAAGATAAACGCTCAACCTTGTCTCTACCTAGTGTGTATCAAGTTCCTTGTAATTGTAATCTTTCTTACTTTGGACAAACTGGACGTTCCATAGAAAAAAGAATTCAAGAGCATCAGTCATCAATTCAACACAACAAACATGAGAAATCTGGATTAGCTCAGCATGGATTAGTAACAAACCACATCCTTTAGTCCAAGACTCTCCTCCTACAGAAGATGTCGCTACAAATTTGAATGTTTATTTAAAGAAAGTGTAGAGGCCTTACTTCAACGTCCTAACTTGAATCATAATGACTGTATATCTATATCAAAAATTTGGGAAAGTTTAATCAGGATAACACATTAAATTTTTTTTTTTTAATCAGTATAATGTTATTTAAGATCATTATATGAATTTCTGAATTAATATCTTTAATTATGTTTTTTACAAAATGTTTACTCTTCTAATACTTAGCGATATGACATCACGCAGTGCGTTCTATGTATGAATGATCAATTGTTCGTATTGTACTTTGTTTTTTTAAAACTATTCCTATATAGCCACTGAAGATGGTCTGTAATATTCAGACCAAAATATTTGGCAAATTAAACATTATTCTTGTACTAACGTGTATATATTTCTAATCATTATGTCACAAGTATCGTTAAAAAATCTAAATAGTGATCGCTTCCAATTTCAAATCCTCTGTACACTCTGGTGTCCTGCACCAGGGAGAAAACATCACTATCAACAATATAGTCAATGAGACTTAAGCATCAAAAAACACATCCATAAAACCTGGGAGGCCTTGCAAAATGAGTTTTTTTGTCTTTCAATAGTGTCTACATCTAAATTTATGACCTCATCTAGAAGGGAATTTAATTTCTTCAGTTGTCTGTTGGTTGGATCGTAATTGAGTTCCTGGTATCTTGAGTGATCTCGAAATAAAAGGGAAAGTTTTCTTCTATAGTTTGAAGAGTCCATAATTACTGTTGCTTTTCCCTTGTCAGCTTTGGTAATGATGAGGTGACTGTTGTTTCTTAAGGAACGTATAGCTTTCTTTTCAGAAGGAGATATGGTCGAAGGAAAAAGCTTGGCTTTAAGTAGCAAAGACGCAAGTTCTATACGGAGAGCATTAGCTCTCCGTATAGAACTTGCGTAAGGTCCCACAGAAGGTACCTTAGTAGAACCTTCTGTGGGACCATAGGCACAAACAGTCTCATTGACCAGTTCTCCATTCTCATATTTGCCCACATCACTCTACTTGAGACTGCCTGCCATTCAAGAAGATCAGCCTCGTATTTAGTGTTGAATACTATGGCTACTCCTTCTTTTCCTTGATTGTTATTGCCTGAATATAACATTTTGTATTTATTGCTCAGAAAGATCTCACCAGTTTTTATCTTTTTTGGTTTCGGTCACCCATATTATGTTGATCTGGTACTTATCTAATTCCTCAGCTAGCTCCATTTTTTTTGCCATTCAGGCTTCTTATGTTGATAGTACCAATCTTTAACTCTGGTGATGTTGAGTTGGGGTGTGTTTTCAGATTTGTTCCAGTAGCTGACTTTTCGCTGTTCACCCTGGTTCTCTGGCAAAAACAACGGGAAGGCTTGTTTAACCCTTTCTGACCTGAATTTTTTTTTTTCAAGTGAAAAAAAATTTTCTTTCTATTTATTTTGTCTTTAGGTCTAAAAAAGCAAGAGTACCAAGTATTTTGATGAAAAATACATTTCAGGATAGGAATTGTGACTGACTGATTTCATATGGAATCATTATATTCTGGTAGCAAATATTCAACTTCTGAGCTTATACTCTATAATCCAATATATGCATATTATTCTACTAAGTCATAAAAACCAATATTGGTAAGATTTATACGTATAATACATACCTGTTATTATATTAAAGAAATGGAACTACGACGTATGATACCAGTTATAATCATTCGCCACGTAATATGGGCTACGAAAGCCAAGACAGTTAGAGATTCCAATTGGAATCACCAGGGCAGAAAGGGTTAATCAGACGATGCCCAAGCCGGCATGAAATACAATTCTTGGAATAAGAAAAGTTTTTACTAATGTTGCATATAATAGAAATCTTTGTATAGTATGGCCTGTCGCAAAACTGTAATACGTATGTATGTATGTTTTACATTTATTTGTAATTATTTTACATTTATTTATAAAAAGGACTTTTACTTCCCTCCTGATATTTTACAATATCAGGAGGGAAGTCACTATGAAGTAATTCAATCGTATCGTCAGAGGGATATTTGTAAAGAATAAGACTACATCAAACTTACTAGATCTGTGGGTTGTAAGGATAATTCTGAAATTTTATTCTTAAAATCTATTGAATTTTTTGTAAAAGAGGCAGTTTCCTGTAAAAATTTAGTTTATTTCTGTAACTTAAATCTTGAGAAACAAAATATTGAACTTTCTGATGATGTTTCACATCAAGGACTATAGTCTTGTTTACAACAAGCAACTGTTTTGCTTTCGTCTCACCACATTACTTGCCACACAATCTAGTAGTGAGCTTGCAAGAAGTTTGTACTTACAAAGGGGAAGTTGAATGAGTGTGAGAAAATAATACAACAGCTGTGGCATTGATTAAAAAGGAGGAGCCATTCTGAAAAGTTGGAAGTTTAGGGAAGAAATAGAGTTTAAAGGAATTCTTAAGCCAAAAATGGGAAAAAAGAGTGTTATGAAAGAAACAAACAGTTATTCCAAAATTAATGAATGAATTTATGAATATCCTGTACACCCCTTGCAGGTACATGGCAGGAAATTGATGATGATGATGAATGAATTTCTTTTAAATAAAGCTGAATTGAAGGAATAAAGATGACCGTAATAACCATAGGAGGAATTAATCTAAAAACCAAGACTGAGTTAAAAAATTCATTATTTGTCTTTAGGAGAGATAATGAAGTTATTAAGTTTACAAACTGGACAGAAAGAGATTTGTAAGTCAATCTGTCAAAGCAATCCAGCTAATTTTTTCTGAAAGTCCTTAATCTTCTTCTTCTTAAGGTGGGTTAAGACAATGGCCATAATTACTGATTATTTCCTTGTTTTGTTAGGTTCTGTATTATAACCATTAGAGATAAAGGTAGCTCTGGTAATAGCCAGTTCTTTGTTTAGAAGAGAATCTGTAGAACATATTTTACGAGTTCTGTCTGCTAGAAATTTGACTACACCATATTTCTGACAATGGTGATGATGTGGGTTAGAATCAATATATTTACCAGTATGAGTTGGTTTTCTATATACTGAGAACTGTAGACTACCAGCTGGTTGACAAAGAATTAGAACATCCAGAAAATGAAGACAACTATTACCTTCTACTTTCGGGGTAAATCTGATTTTTTGGTTTATTGAATTGATTTTTCCAAGAAATTCATGAATATCGGACAAGGAGGAGTTTCATACAGCAAAAACATCATCAACATATCTATACCAAATCGATGGTTTAGGTGAAAAAAACATCCAGAATATGTTGTTCAAAATGTTCCATAAAGTAGCTAGAGTTGGGGAAAGGGGGAGACTCCATAGCTGTTCCTTCTATCTGTTTGTACAATTGTTCTGGCAGCTGAAATATCCTGAATTGATGACAAATCAAATAATTTTATAATATCAGGAAGTCACTATGAAGTAATTCAATCTTATTGTCAGAGGGATATTTGTAAAGAATGAGACTACATTAAAACTTACTAGATCTGTCGGTTGTAAGGATAATTCTAAAATTTTATTCTAAAAATCTATTGAATGTTTTATAAAAGAGGCAGTTTCCTGTAAACGCAAAGAGAAGATTAGATGGGTATTTTGAGTTTGTAAATTGGACCTATGAAGTTCACAAGAGTCTTAACAGCACATTTTTTTAATATTCTACTTTCGAGATCATTCTACATATGGAAGCATTGAGAGAGATCCAACTCAATCACAAATCAATAAATTTAACAGCATTTTGGCTGAAATTTATTCATGGGAAGAAGAAACAGTAAAAAGACTAAAAGTTCATTATGCATTTCCTTAAGAAATAACTTAACATCAACTTAAGAAAGCCATGTATGGCTTTTTTAAGTTACATAAAGAAAGCATGCTGTTAAGACAGACATTTTGAACTGCATAGAATGTCCTATTTACAAACTCTCAAAATATCTATTTAACTGATGTTCTCTTTTTTGTGATTTTTTCTAATTATCATATTAAAAATGGCTATGAAATATAGCCAACAATTCTACAAATAAAAAGATTTAAATTAATGTAAGTGATTCCATTATTAATTATTTATAATGTACAGCGGAATTAGCCTACTAAATATTAAATCCAAGTTAAAAGATATATGCAAGGATATTAAAAATGAAAAGATCAGACTTTCCAGTCCATTTTGTTCTTCTAGTAGTTTGTTCGCTACAATAACATTTAGCTTCTTTTATAACAAGTTCATGCACAGGATAGTCACATTTTCACAAAGCTTATATGCTATGATAGTTAACTTTTTTGGTAGAATTTTATTTGTAAAATGTCTTAATATCGAAAATTTTGAATACAATCCGAACTGATTTCAAGTTCTCACACGCGCACGCACGCACGCACGCACGCACGCACACACACACACACACCTTTGTTTGCTTCAGTAAATTTGCTTTACATAAACTGGTGCTTTCCGTACCCAGTGACTGCATTATAACAGCTGTTATGCATATTTTCTGCAACTGAAATGAAAGAGGATGTCAAGAAAATGTATTTAGTTAAATACTGTGTTTAGCACTACAATAAAACTGTTTCTGGCATGCATGCAGCAGAGCACTTGTGAGAGGGGAACGTGTTTTTCATTATGATAGTCCTTCCAGTTGTCTGTAATTACACTAACTGTTGCTAAATATAGTACATAAACTGTCAATGTCTCTGTACTGTATTTAGTGATAAAATAACTATCTGTTTTTCTTGCCTCTGCAGTGTCTGTTGGGGATGGAATATTTTCAGTTTTCTAAAAAAACAAATGTAGTAAGTAAAAAATTCATCTATTCCCATAAAAATTAATCCTATGTATTATAAGAAGTGAACTGTGTCCATTTATCTCCAACAAAACACTAGAATATGTGAGATCTATTATTGATAAGACAGGAGGGCAAAAAAAAAAAAAAAAAAAAAAAAAAAAATATATATATATATATATATATATATATATATATATATAAATGAATGTAGGATTTGATCTGACGATTAGAAATTATTATATATACTAGGGGTCTCTGCCCATGGTGCCTATGGCACCCCCCCCCATGTTCTGGACTGGTAGGCCGGTTCTCCTTGAATTCTGATGACTCGAATTTTTGAAACTCGAAATAGGGTTTACCCCCCCATACCCAACCCCCCAAGTTCCGGACTGGTAGGCCGATTCAATGTGAATCGGCCTACCCCCCCCCCCAGCAACTATCGTGGCATCTCTCTGCTCAGCCTGTCTAGGAAAGTGTATGCTAGGTGCTTGGAAAGAAGGAGCAGGAGCATAGTTGAGTCAAAGCTCCAGGAAGAACAATGTGGCTTTCGTCCTGGTACAAGCACAACAGACCAAATATTCACTTAGAGGCAAGTCTTTGAGAAATCTTGGGAATATGCCAAGAATGTCTACACATGTTTTGTAGACTTGGAGAAGGAAAGGACCGGGTTGCTTGGGATAAGCTTTGGCAAATAGTACAGGAGTATGGAGTGGATGGCCAACTATTAGCTGCCATCAAGTCCCTGTATGAATGCCCAGAGTTTTATGTCAGGGTAAACAGCACAAAGTCTGAACCTTTCACAGTTCCGTTGGCCTCCACCAAAGGTGTGTTCTGTCACCCTTCCTCTTCATAATATTTATGGACTGGATTGATAGGCGCAACCGAGGCAGTGAGTGTGTCAGAACTGAAAGATGTGGCATTGGAAGTCTGCCTTTTGCAGATGACCTAGTTCTGCTTAGCTCTTCCACAGATGACCTCCAGCAGACCCTGGATAGGTTTGTAGCTCTTTGTGCAGAAGCCAGAATGAAGATCAGTGTGGCCAAAAACTGAAGAAACATTTGTGGTCTCAAGACAACCATCTAAGTGCACTCTACATGTGAGTGGAGTCCCACTGAAGCAGGTGGAGAAGTAAATACCTTGGGTCCATATTCATGAATGATGGAAAGTGGGACGTAGAGCTAGATACTCGAATTGGCTCAGCAAGCACAATATTGTGGGAGCTTGGCCGTTCGGTAGTATTGAAGCAGGAGTTAAGCCAGAAGGCAAAGCTGGCTGTCTTCAATAAAGTCTATGTCCCCATCCTCACCTATGGTCGTGAGAGTTGGGTAATGACCGAAAGAATGCAGACACGAATCAAAGCAGCTGAAATGAGGTTCCTTCGAGGGGGTTGTGGGGCTAACAAGACTCGACAGAGTCAGAAGTTCTGCAATTCGGGAAACCCTCAATACTCAACCGCTGCTTCTCCGTGTTGAGAGATCACAGTTACATTGGTACGGGCACCTGGTCAGAATGCCACAAGAGAGGCTCCCTCAGCAGGCCCTCTTTGCCAAGCCAGAGGATGGGAGGCCATGTGGAAGGCCAAGGACTCGCTGGATAGATTATATCCAAAACCTTGGATGGACACGTTTGGGAATCCCACCAGAACACCTGAGCATGGTGGCAGAGGATCGTGACCATTGGAAGTTCCTCCTGCAGTTGCTGTCCCCACAACCCAATTAGGAAAGGTAGGCTTTGAAGATGTATGTATGTATGTATGTAGGTTTTACCAGTTCAGAAATAGTTGTTTAAATTCTAACCAAATAAAAATATATGCATAAAATTTTTCTGTTCAACCATCTAATGCCACATCCATCCATCTATTTATTGGATATCAAGAGACGCTGTACGGTCACTCAGATGCTTGGTGATGTGCCACAACAGTCCTTGCCAGGTGGTACTGTTGTATGCTTTTCTGGAGGCTTCAAATCTCTGAAGATCAGTCACTCCAGACACACCATTCATTCATCGCATTGAGTCTACCTCTTCCTATTTTTCTAGGAACTTGACCTTTAAGAAGTCCTCCTTCCATCCTTTCAATGTGTCCAAAGTATTTCAAATTTTTTTTTTCTGTCAATATCCTTAAGGAGTCTTAAAGTTCTGCCAATTCTTTCTAGCCCATCCATTTGTCTGCCTTTCAGTATACAATATATTCATCTATAACACCACATTTCAAATGCAGCTATCCTTTTCCTATCAGACTTCTTTAGGCTCCAAGTCTTGCATCCACAAGTTGCTGTTGGAAAAATAGCTGCATTTACAATCCTCAAGTTTGTTCCTATGCAGATAGATCTATCCTTTCAGATTTTAGACATGTCTCTGACTGTTGCTTCTTCAGCCATTTCGACTCTTCTACTGATGTTTTCCAATGCCATTGATAGGCTTTTAAACAAAGAAATCCGACATTAATATATATTAGTCTAGATGTTTAAAATCCTTGAATTCGTTGTGTATGTTTTGTATTGAATATAAATACAATAAATATTATAATAATATATGTCTATATTACGATTTTTTTCTGGGGGGGGGGTGAAATATTTTAATTTTTCCAAAGGGGACCCTGACATCCAGAAGTTTGGGAAGCAGTGCTCTAGATCATCAGTTCCCACCCAGTGGTACGTGCTGGGCCATTCGGGGGTACACGAAAAATAATCAGTAATGGCAGAAAAACATGTAAAGTGAACAAAATGCAAAACCATTAGTTATGGAAAATAAATGTTAAGTTTAAAAACAGGTACTTTAAAAACAAGGGGTACAATTTATAGAAATGGGTTTAAAAGGGGTACACCAGTGGAAAAAGGTTGGGAACCACTGCTCTAGATGATTAATAACAACTCAACGTGCAACAGAAAGAAGAATGTGCAATATAAATAAAACAGTCCATGTAAGACACAGAAATCAGGAAGAAGTCTGGACTCAAAGATGTAATAAAAGCAATCTACAACAGCAAAAGTAGATGGGCAGAACATCTCACCAGAATGAGAGACAACAGGTGGACAGTAACAAATTGGTATCCGAAATATACCAAAAGGACACCTGGATGACTGGCCTTAAGGTGGAAAGATCCAATGATCAAGAAAGTTGGAAGAAAATGGAGAAGAAAGGCTAAAGACAGGAATAGCTGGACTCATTGCGACCTGCAGTCATTGAGAAATCCTGACTGAAATCACAGTTCCATCTAGATGTTTAAAACCCTTGAAATCAGAAAGGAAATGGGGAAATCACAGCGCAAAACCAAAAATACTTTTTTTCATTTCTAAAACCACAGTAACATTGAATATGCAAATATTTGGGACATTACTTGTTTAATATAGCTGAAAGAAAGGAAATGAAAGATCCCTTTCATATAAAAATATAATAATACACTGTAATCTGGTTTCAGTGTTCAATCAAAACTGGTCCACTTAATAAACTTCATGCTCTGAATGATGTGTGTTAAAATAGACCAGTTACGATGAAACTTAAGTTTGGCTGTAACGCTACCTGTTACTGGTATGACATAACAACAAGGAAAATGAAGTTGGTGAAGAAATTACTGAGAGTTTGGAAAACAGTGGTAGTATGAGGGGAAACAACCCACCACACTTGATCCACCAGCATCACTTAAGACTGGAAGAGAGTCCACAATTTTATATTTGTGTATTACACATACAAAAGTTAATTATACTAATAAAGGGTTATGATGCTAGGCAGTTATATCTCCATGGTGACATCAAATAGCACATCAACATAGTACAGGTAACTCATTATATGTACAGGATTACATTCTCAAGAATCACTGTATATCAACATATATCAAAAATGCAAGGCTTATAGCATGAGATAATAGAGTTTATGTTCCCAAATGAGCAGTGGTGTAGCTAGAGCTTTTGTTGCCCTGGGCAGTTCCTGAGTTTACCACCCCTCTCAATACACACCAAAAATACTACAAAAAGTCAAAACGACATATAGGAAAATAAATTAAAACACTATGTTTATTTTTGAAGTAAAACTTTCATTTCAACATTCTAAAATGTTATTTTTCTTGCTTTTCTGTTAGCAAAATTGTCGATGACATTGGCGAAGTCTATTTCATAGTAATGTAGGTAATTCTTAATCAATTGTATTTAGAAAAACTGCTCTCACAACTAGCAACACTTACAGCAATTGAGGAAAATTTGCAGTAGTATTACAATATTTGGAAATGAGTTCTCGAGACTGTATTTCAGAATTAACTGCAAAAGTTCAAAAAGGTTCAAAGTGTCACTCGAGGTAGACCGCCCCTCCACCATCTCCTAGCTACGCCTCTGCAAATGAGTGAGATTCCAATCGTTCGAGATTAATATAACTGAAAATACACTGATTTTTATATTTTATATATATTAAGAGATAGAGTAGTAAATAAAATATTCCAGAAGATGAAGGCTCATAGGATGTCAAATGTTGCTTATTCAAGAATCTATCAATGGAAACCTGACTTGCTTGTAGATATCCTTGAAGCATTTAAGAACATTTTTAATCTCCCATTTCACTTTAGAACTCCACAGAATTATGTTCTTTGAAGAAGCCAAGACTGTCCATCAACTTAAAAGCATGAGCCATGACCTTGTTGTGAGAGTTTTTCATAGGCTCAACCTCCACAGGACTGGAGGATTCTGATACCTTACCTATGCTTTTCCATTGTCATATCCCCATTGCTCAGTTCGTTCTGGTGCAATTCAAGCCATCTTCCATGTTTTCTTCAATGATCTCCTCAAATCCAATCTGATGAGCCATGTTGCCAATGGTTTTATTTGTGATGATAACATCATCCTCCAACATTTACAGGCTCAGGCCAGAGTTTCTTCCACATACTGTTCATACAATGAGGAGTGATTTCAGGCATCACAAACGATATCAACTGCCATCAGAATTCTTTGATGTTAAGCTTCTGATATGCATCACATTCTTTGATAAGCCTGGAGATTTGTCACAGATAACAGACTTAAAAGTTGCGATGACATCTTGATGCACGAGTTGGAGGAGTGATGTTGTGCCTGAGTGGGAAAAACAACATCTGAATATTTTCACTGAAATCGGAAACATTTTCCAGAATAACAAGGCTTTTGAAGGTAATCGTCTCATTTCCACAACAGGCATTCAATTTTTCAAGCAACTATGAAGATTATTCACTGAAATTCTGTAATGTTATCCAGCCAATCTTATTAGGTCTCCAAACAACATACATTCTTGCCTTTATGCATCCCTTCAGTGCCCACAGGTTTTCTGAGTGATACACCATAAGAGATCTTATTTTGTAGTCCCCAAAAGCCATTTTCTAGGTTAAATACTTGCTTCAGTGTGTAACCTCCTGCTACCTTTGCTCTGAAGAGATGAAGAAATTCTTCAGCAGAACATGGCCTGCAGCTACAGCCTCGTCAGTCATGTTGAGATTGTGGAACACATAGCAACTCTTACAGCAATCGAACCACCCATGACTTACAAAAAGGTCTCAGTTGCTTTTCATCTTTCATTCAAATCTTCATACAAATTCTTTGCCTTCTCTTGCATGACCACTTCAGACCCTGCATTCTGATGCTTAATTCATATAGCCAGCATATATTTCATTTTCTCAATTGCATTAAGACTGAGATTTTGTAACTTTGGTCATGGTGAAATTCATGGATGATGAAGCTCTCTTACAAATTGTATGAGCATTATCAAGAATGGTTCTCACTGCAGAATCACTTAGTCTGATGACTTTTGAATGTCAATGCTGTGTTCACCTCTATCAAACTGATTCAGAACTTCCAACTTCACCTCTAAAAAATGGGATTTCCTAGACCTTTTCTTCACTTGATCTTTATTCACATTCTTCTTTTCACTCTTAGTTGCTTTTTTCTCTTGTCAGACATCTTGCTCAAAGAGTTCCAACATTATTTAGAGATAAACATCTATAAATGATGTTGGCAGAGCACAGCAGATGGAGATAGGAAATAAGACGCATCCATGCATGCAAAGAAACTTCCATGATCTTGAAAGGAAACAGCAATAGCCATTATGTATCAAAATAAATACAAAAATGCAGATAAAAAAAAAACATGTATAATGAGAATTACCTGCATATGTAACTCTCCATATATCCAAGATACTAGCATATCACAGACTATAACAATGAACACATTTTTGTTTGGGATCTTTATATATATGCCACATGCAATACATAACATATACAAAATAACTTACCAATTCGAGCCAAGGAATTATACAATCACTATGAAAATGGTGTTGACACATAAGCATTTTTACTAGTTCACCTAATCTGAAGTCTTCCATACATACTGTACATTGTAGTGCAATATCTAAGATAAAATCAAGAAAAACACATAAGACATTGGTAATGAACGAACTGAAAATATATTAATATTAAGAGAGGCCTCCAGGGAGTCAGGAACTCATCAAGGGAGGCCACACTATTCGCATCAGCAGAATTCATTCATGCAACATGTATATACAACATCCAACAGCAATCCATTCCAATCATGTACTACTCTATGAGAGATAAATCTCTCATAGAGTAGTACATGATTGGAATGATCATAGAGTCCTAATCCTGTTCTTGGTAGCATTCATTCTCAACTTCCGTGGATGCCCTCGCACCCTTTCCCCATCCTCCATAAAATGAAAATTTTCATCTGATTATGCAGATGAAAATTTTCATCTGCATAATCTCTTTTTTCCATTTGCTAGTGTCAGCAGCCTACAAATTCTCAATCTGTCTTTATGATCTGTATTCCACAATCCTGATAGCATTTTTGACACTGTTCTTTGCACTATTAGAATCACCATGGAAATCAGGAGACCAGGCCTGTGCATAATAGTCCAAGTGTGGTCTTATCAAGGCCCTGTAGAGAGGCAAAACATTTCTTTATCTTTACATGTCAAAGTTTGTTTCAGCATTGCCGTTATTCTCCGAGTTGTATGTACAACTTTTGCTACATGACCCTTGAACTTCAACTTCTTGCCTACTAAAACTCCAAGATCCCTAGACTCATCAGTTTCTTCAAGCATAATCTCACCAATATAACAGGTAACCAAAACGTTTGTGCAGTTTTTCATAATTATTATTATTGCATAACACCTCCAGGGAGTCCAAAGACTCATCGAGGGAGGGCACCTATTCTACTACTCTCCGTCTCCCCCAACTGCAACTACATTCATTATCTACACCAATGTCATCTACCACCACCACTACTAGTATTTTCACACACAATCACAAACATCCATGCTCATGACGGGATTCAAACCTGGAGCCTTTTGGATGGAGAGCAGATATGCTAACTACTAGGCCAACCAGGCTGGTTTGATAAAAATTAAACAATTGCAGAAATTTTCATAAGATGTTTTATTCATTAAAATGAGCACCTTCACAACCTACAACTCTTTTCCAATGAGATACAAATTTTTAAATTCTGCTTTTATAAAACATTTTGTCTTTAGAAATAAATCTAGCAATCTCTGCTTTAATCTTTTTAATTGTGGAACAGTTTCTTTCACAAGTAATTGTCTAGTGCCAAAAAAAAAGGTGATAATCACCAGGATAAATGTCAGGAGAATATGGAGGATGAGGAAGCATCTCCCATCCTAAAGCACAAATCTTCTCGCAGTTAAGTTTTGCAGTATGAGGTTTGGCATTGTCCTGTAAGAATAGCACTTGCTTACGATTAACTAGTCCTAGCTGTTTCTGAAGATGTGTTCTGTACATATTCAAGTGGCATCGAGTAGATCTCGACCATATTTGTGTGGCCTGCAGCAAGAAACTGATAGTGGACATTACCGACTCCAGTTCATAACACACAAAGCTGGGGATGAAGCGGTGCATTTAAAGTATGCAGTACTGGATCGTTTGGTGACAACCAATGATAAGTTTGCTTCCTGCTGGAGTACAAGATCCACTTTTCCTCACAAGTGAACAAGTAATCCAAAAATGGCTCACTTTTATAACGTGAAAAAAGTGAAGAACAAATTGATAGCCTTTGAAGTTTACTGTCATCTGATAATGCATGTGGGACCCATTTGATTAGCGTCCATGATTTTCTCAGTTGATGCAAGTGTAAACGAACTGCTTCACCACTCATGTTAAACAATTGTGAAAGTTCTTGACATGTTAATCTTGAATTATAATTAAAATTATAATAACAAAATTAACTCACTTAAAATATTATTTATTAGTATAATTTTCGCCCGAGTATCACAGGCATCTTCAGTACGTGTATAAAGCTAATTAAACAATAACTGACAATTCCAAAAGGTGCCACCTAAGTAGCTAATGTAAGATAACTAAAAAGGGTCAATAAATTTCCTTACTTATTAAAAAAAAAAAAAAAGGAAATATATATATATATATATATATATATACACAATTAAAAAAAAGTTAGGAAAGATTAGTTGATTTAGAAAGTACTATCTATCATAAAGGGGATATACATAAACCATCGGATCTGTTTAAGTTAGGAGAGTGAAGTAAAGTTTCATATGTTTCTTTATAAAGCCGTTCCATGAGGTAATGACTTTTGTGAAGGACTCTTGTCTTGTTCCAATGAACTCTATGTCTAGTGTTGATGGCATGTTCTGCAAGTCCAGACTGTTCAGGTTCAAGGTATTGACTAGACTGGTGTTCTTCTAGCCAAATAAAGGCAGATCTTCCTGTTTGTCCGAAATAAGATAATCCACAAGAGCAAAGAATCTGGTAGATACCTGGATAACTGAGATGTGGAAGCTTGCCCTTTGGAGAAGTGAGAAAGGTGCATATTTTTCTGACTGGTCGAAAGGCAACAAAAATATTAAGTGGTTTTAAAACTTTTGCTATGCGTTCACTAATGCCTTGCACATAGGGGATAGGAATACACATTATTTCTTCTGTATTTGAAGAGGAAGACATATCAAAACTACTCAAAGCTCTTTTGATTAAGGAATTCTTATAACCATTAGATAAAAAAGAGGAAATAATGTATTGCAATTCTTTCTGTAATAGATCGTCTGAAGAACAAAAGGAGTGGGCCCAATGAACCAGTATTTTAATAGTTCCTGCCTTTTGACTGGGATGGTAATGATATTCAGCATGGATATAATGGCCTGTATGAGTCTTCTTTCTATAGACTGAGAATTGAAATCAAAAATCTCTTTAATTCTTTGCCAACCAGATGGTTGGCGAAGAATTAAAAGATCAAAAAAGGCTAAGTGATTATTTAATTCTACTTCTAGGGTGAACTGGATCCTTGGATGAAGTGTATTTAATTTCAAGAAAAACCATTGTAGTTCATCAGAAGAGCCATTCCAGATAGCAAAAATGTCATCTACATATCTGGACCAATGAATAGGTCTGGGAGAAATGTTGTCAAAGTGCTCCACAAAGAAGTTGGCGATAGCAGGAGAAAGAGGATTGCCCATTGGTGTTCCTTCGATTTGTTGATATAACTTGTTTTTAAAGGAAAAATAACCAGAATGTATTACAAAATCAAATATTTTTACAATGTCTGAAGGAAATTCTTGTTGCAGTAATTCAATGCTCTCAGATAAAGGAACATTAGTAAATAATGAAACATCTAAACCTATGCAATATACAACTGGTCTCAATGGAATACCTGGTTTATGAACTTTTGGAAGACCATATAATTTAGGTGGACAACCGAAGAAGGTTTTAAGTTTTTTTCTTTTGATCTTCATCCCATGTAGATACATTATCTATAAGAGAATTCATCATCATCATCAAATTCCTGCCATGTACCCTCAAGGGGTGTACAGGATATGATAGTACTACATGAAAAAAAAAAATTACATCATTATTAATTTCCAATCTACAATTTTCCTCCAAATCAGCCTGTTACTTGTCATCACTCCAACATTATCAGATCTTATATTTCTATCGTCTAAGGCACTTTGTACCGTATCAATCCACCTATATCTTGGTCTTCCTCTGGGTCGTTTTGCTGCCAACCTGGCAGAGAACACTTGTTTTGCCAATCTTTCCTCGCCCATTCTGTTTAAGTGACCATACCACCTGAGATTAGCTCTGCTAACGCATTCCTGGATGCTGACAATGCCAAGTTCTTTCCTAATATCCTCGTTTTTAATATGATACTGCCATTGATGCCATCTGTTCACACCTATAATCTTTCTCAGGACTCTCATATCTGTGGTCTCTAGTCTTTGGTCAAGTGTTTTACTTCTGACCCAGCTCTCGGATCCATAAGTTAAAACTGGATTGAACACTGTCTTGTATAGAGCTAATTTAGTGTTCCGACTAATTTCTCTCTTATTCCATATGAATTTATTCAATTGACTTCCCACCATACCAGCTTTGCTGATTCTGTTGTCTATTTCTATATTTAATTTACCATCTTCACTAAAAATCGTGCCTAAATAGCTGAAATGTTTTACTTGTTCCACAGGTTCTCCATTCACAACACAGTAGACATTTTCAATGATTCTGCCTATTTTCATTGTCTTTGTCTTTTTATTGCTGACCTTCATACCATATCTATTACAACAGCTGTTCAATTTAGTCAGAGAATCTTGCAGACTTGTAGCGGATTTATTTAGAAGTATAACATCATCTGCATAAAGCAAAGAGCTGACATTAACATCTCCAATTTTGATATCATGTTTAATACCACTTTCCTTCATAATGTGATCCATATAGATAATGAATAACAGAGGGGATAATGTACATCCTTGTCTCACACCAGATTTAACATTAAACCATCTTCCTGTACTTCCTTCAATTCTAACTGCTGACTTACAACTCAAATAAAGACTACGTATTGCTTGATATAATGCCCCATTGACACCATATAACTGCAGCGTATTGAATAGCTTCTCTCTTGGCACCTTGTCATATGCCTTTTCCAGATCGACAAAACTTAAATACAGATCTTTGTTATATTCCCATGCTTTCTCGACTATTTGTCGTAAAGTGAAGATCTGATCCTGACAGCCTCTATTTGGCCTGAATCCAGCTTGTTCTTCACCAAGCTTTTCTTCCACAATTCTTCTCAACCATTTCTCAAGTATACTTGCATAGATCTTGCCAGGAACACTCAGTAGGGAAATACCTCTAATTCTCACATTCAGTTTTATTTACCTTTTTATATATGAGTACTATGAGAGCTCTACTCCAATCATCGGGAATTCGTCCCTCTGTCCAGGCTTTCTGAACTATGCAGTGCAGTCACTGTAAGACTCTTATACCACCATACTTCAGCATTTCTGGTCGAATATCATCTACTCCTGCTGCCTTTCCACATTTCAAGCCTTTGATGGCTTTTTCTACTTCAAGTATGGATATGTATTCCTGACTGCATGCCTGGTCAATGTCTTTTACCACTGTGCTGACATCACTGCTTGTTTCATTTAGCAGTTTTTCAAAGTAATTACTCCATACTTCAAGGATATCTTTTTCTCCCGTTTTCATGTCACCTTTATCATCTCTAATTCCTTTTATAGCACTCTTTCCTCCATTCTTAAGCTTCTTCAACAACCTCCAGAATATTTTGCCACCTTCTTGATATTTATTTTCTATATTCTTGCCAAAGTCCTCCCATGACTTTTGTTTAGCTAGTTTTACACAGTGTTTAGCATTCTAATTTAGTTCCGACTAATTTCTCTCTTATTCCATATGAATTTATTCAATTGACTTCCCACCACTATAAGAGAATTAAGTCTTTTCAATTGACTCCCGGTAGGATCCGATGTGAAGGGTCTGTAAGTTGAATAGTCGCGGAGTAATAGAGACATTTTTCGTTCATATTCTTTTCTATCTTGAATAACTACAGCCTTCCCTTTGTCAGCATGAATATAATGATATTCAGCTTTCATAATAATTAAATTATTATTATTCTTCAGAGATTTCAGTGAATTCAAGTTAAATTCAGAATACGACAGAGAGATAGATAGGACGAGGAGGCTTGGCATTAAAAAGAATTTTTGCATTAATTCAAAACGCGTCCTGTTGGCTGCTTTTTGGGATAAGGATCGAATACCTCTGTTTATGTTATGAAAAAAATTAATCAGGGGTACCTTATTCAGAGCAATGGCGAAATTATGTCCTTTTGATAAAACAAAACGTTCACTGTCTGCTAGTGGATGGCCGGAAACATTCATAACTACTCTATCTGTATCACTAACATTAGTAATGGATCTAGGGAGGATCACCAGTGATTCACACTTACACTTTAACTTATCATGAGAAGCGTTAAAAAACTTCAGGTATGAAATCAAAGATATACGCAAAATAGTGTTAAAAGTTTCATCGACTAATACAGATTCTAGAGCGTTCTTGATATCAACAATTTCTCTATTTAAGAGGGCGAGAGATTTTTTGGCTTCATGCAGCTGATAATTTAAAAGTGACATGCTAGCCTTTAAATAGATCTGATGAGCTCTTTGTGACCTGAAAAAAAAACTTCTTTTATTTTACAGCAGGTAGGAATAACCTGGCAATTCGGGATTTAGCCGACCAAATTGTATTCCAATTGGTTAAACCAAAATACAAAATGATGGTACAACATGACAAAATTTCATGCTGGCTGGGGCATTGCCCGGTTAAACAAGAACCCCTCCCCCGTTGTTTTCACCAGGGAACCAGGGCGAACAGCAAAAAGTCAGCTACTGGAACAAATCTGAAAACACACCCTAAATCAACATCACCAGAGTTAAAGATCGGTACTATCAACACAAGAAGCCTGAATGGCAAAGAAATAGAGCTAGCGGAGGAATTAGATAAGTACCAGATCGACATAATAGGGATGACTGAAACAAAAAGGACAAAAACTGGTGAGATCTTTCTGAGCAATAAATACAAAATGTTTGTTTATGTGTATAGTGACCATGAATTAATTCAGTTAATGCTTTGAAGATTTATTTTAATGAGTGCCGATTATTGTTAAAAGTGTTTACGGTTATAAAAAGTGTTTGTGTATAAGTTGATGAAGATAGAAGATTATCGGTAAGATTATTCCAACCTTTAATATTCCTATACAGAGAAGTGCGTGAGTTTCATCCTAGAATTTCCTTATGTTAACAGTAACTATTGAGGAAGTTAGCTAAAGTGTATATTTAAAAGTGTTTGTTTGTGAAGATGTATTACTGCAATTTTTATTGTATTTGAAACTTAAGAGACTGTAAGATATTTATGCAATCAGTTACTGAGGAACTTTGTGACTTTGAGTTTTACCAAGCAGTTAATTGAATTTTGTGAGAGCTATAATGTTTATAATATCTTACTTAGTGATTTGAACTTAAGTGTAATTTGTGATTATAAAATTAAATGTTTGTTTTTGTTAATCTAAAGTTGTATTTTGCCTGAATCTCTTTTACTGCATCATTCATAAAATATTCGAACCAAAGCGGGAGTGATAAATAAGTTAAATATAACTCGGCCAGTATATATAATATTAACACCTAAAAGGAGAGATAGTTGTGAGTTGGTTTATCTTCAATTCTTGAACTAATTCAGATATAAAGTGGCGCAGTCTTTAAATATAAATTTTCTTTATATTTGAATTAGAAATCAACTAGCAACCTTCTATTTTGTTTAAGAACATCATAGTAAATAACATGTAGGATCCAAGGTATAGATTAAGAACAAGTAGGATCCAACAGTATTAAACATGATATCAAAATTGGAGATGTTAATGTCAGCTCTTTGCTTTATGCAGACGATGTTATACTTCTAAATAAATCCGCTACAAATTTTCAAGATTCTCTGACTAAATTGAATAACTGTTGTATTAGATATAGTATGAAGGTCAGCAATAAAAAGACAAAGACAATGAAAAAAGGCAAAATCATTGAAAATGTCAACTGTGTTGTGAATGGAAAACCTGTGGAACAAGTAAAACATTTCAGCTACCTAGGCATGATTTTTAGTGAAGATGGTAAATTAAATATGGAAATAGACAACAGAATCAACAAAGCTGGTATGGTAGGAAGTCAATTGAATAAATTCATATGGAATAAGAGAGAAATTAGTCAGAACACTAAATTAGCTGTATACAAGACAGTGTTCAAACCAGTTTTAACTTATGAATCTGAGAGCTGGGCCAGAAGTAAAACACTTGAAAAAACAAAGACTAGAGATCGCAGATATGAGTCCTGAGAAAGATTAGAGGCATGAACAGATGGCATCAATGGCAATATCATATTAGAAACAAGAATATTAGGAAAGAACTTGACATTGTCAGCATCCAGGAATGCGTTAGCAGAGCTAATCTCAGGTGGTATGGTCACTTAAACAGAATGAGCAAGGAAAGATTAGCAAAACCAGTGTTCTCTGCCAAGTTGGCAGGAAAACGATCTAGAGGAAGACCAAGATAGAGGTGGATTGACACTGTACAAAGTACCTTAGACAATAGAAATATAAGATCTGGTAATGTTGGAGTCTTGACAAGTAACAGACTGATTTGGAGGAAAATTGTAGATAGGAAGTTAGTAATGATGTAAAATTTTCATGTAGTACTATCATATCCTGTATACCCCTTGAGGGTACTTGCTAGGAATTTGATGATGATGATGGAGGAATAACCTGAACCATCTTATAACGGTTTAGGAATATTATTCTGTTAATGCCTTTAGCTTTCTTTACCAATACTTTACCGTATCTAGCACATTGTTTGGAAGTAGATTCTCCGTAAAGTCTCGAAATATGTTTCAGTAAGGAAATACCGTGATAGACACAATAATTAAAATTATAATAACAGAATTAACTCACGTGAAATATTATTTAGTAGTATAATTTTTGCCCGAGTATCACAGGCATCTTCAGTACGTGTATAAAGCTAATTAAACAATAACTGACAATTCCAAAAGGCGCCACCTAAGTAGCTAATGTAAGATAACTAAAAAAGGTCAATAAATTTCGGAAGCAAGTGATCAGCTGTGCATTTCCCACTGCATAGCGACCGCATTCACTGATCTGACCCCCTGTGACTTCTGGGGATTTCTCAGGCAGGGTTTATCTGAATAATCCTGATAACTTGCCAGCACTGAAAGAAAAACAGCATTATATGTGTCCAGACTAGCTGTTGAACACACTGTGCAAAGGATGCAATTTGGGATATATTGAGAAGGGCAGCACACTGAACAGTACAGCCTGTTGTTAAACTGTGAATGAAATTATTTTGTATGTTTTTATTCTTCATTCACATTTAACATAATCTGCCGTATCCTAAGCAAGACATGTTTATATATTATTTGTTAGTCTCTTGCTTAAGATTTATTATTTGTGTATTTTGCTTGAATTTTATCATTGTTATTTAATTATATAATTTTTAGGTATGTCGTGATGATGGAAGGACTCTGTAGTAAATGCCATTTATTTTATTACTTTATTCCTTCAGTAATATTGTAGGATATTCTACGTATGTAACTATGTGCCTTATGAGAACAGTAATTTATATTTTTTTTATTATATTTGTAAATGAAAGTGAAGGAAAAATTAAGTAACTAATATTTTTTATTATTATATTTCATTACTGAGTGTAAAGGTATAATCTTATGTAATGCTTATGTTTACGTTTTGTTTAGATCGTTGCCATGGAGACAGAAATAAAATAGAACGCACGAGCTTAGGGCGCGAGCTGCGGTAATTGGAAGCAAGGAATTAATATGAGTTGGACGAGAGAACAAGTTTAGGTGGGAAGAAGGAAAGTATATGAATAGAAGGTGAAAGTAAACAAGGACACTGAAGGACAGGACATTCAGGAGCAGGAGCATTCAGTACAATACGGAAAGACGAGGAAAAAACTTATAAGCAGCTAAGAGTAAAGTTAGCGGTGGCAGTAATAGGAATTTAGTGCCGTAATAGGATTAACAAAAGACCGGAAGATTAATAGGCAATTCAGAATAATTCTACTAAGTTCCAGAATTACTACGTATTCCTATATCGCTTTTTAAGGATGGTGCAAAGCTCAACTTGTTATACAGTAGTAAACATGGAATAATTATTCTGCCTTATAGAAAGTCCATCAAGATTTGTGCAGCGCGATAAATAATAATTCAGTTATCTCTGTGAAGAATTCTTTTGAATAGTGTTGCATCGGAGTAATAAGTGAATATAATTTTGAAATGTGCTCACATTGAATCTGATGTGCTAAGGATTAATCCTGGTAAGAACAGTCCTATTTAATTTTATTTCAGTGTGAAGATTTAAGTGATAGCTCCGTCTCGAATATCCTAACATTTACTGTGGCCTTTTGCTGAGTTTAGCCGAAGTTAGAAACTTGAAAATAATTCTCCTTGAAGTAATAACTGCCGCCATTAATAATTTAATAAGTGCTTGCTGACTAAGTGTAAAGTTATAGAGCGCAACTGAGTGGTACCAGTAAAATTTATTTACTTAGAAATTCTGAAGTATTGAACAGTGTGAACAATTTTTGTTATTAGGAGAACTGTGAATTTAGTATCAGAAGATTTGATGGTTGATTCTATGCGAATGTTTTGACCTGAAGAACTAAGTTATTTGTATTATCTTATTTTCGGAGTTATAATTTATGTACTTGTCATATAACCTTGTATTAAATGTTTCGTTTTATTGATTTCAATATTGTGTGTGCCTGATTCTTTTTCATTGCACTGTTCATAAAAAGTTCGGATCTTGCAGGAGCCTTAAGTGAAAAATATTAAATTCGGCCTATATGATTAATGAGACTGCTAAATTAATTGAAGATTGATTCTACTATATTACATAAGCTAATCTAAATATAGGGTGGCGCAGGTATAAATATAAATTTCCCTATATTTTGTTTAGTAATCAACCAGCAATTAATTGATTTTTTAAGAACAACTTCACAACAAGATGGCGGATTCAAAAACTAGGATGTATGATCAACACTGTGAATGCATAATGTAAGTGAATAAAAATGTGTTATTTATGTTTGAGTTACTTTTCTCCTTCTTAAAAATTACATCTACTTTTGGTACATCATACAGTGTCCCTGTGATGAATTTTGGAACTACTTTTTTTCCTCAGATATTGCTTCGGCATGATGCACAATGTATGCCTGCAGAGTTTTGCAGCATTTAGAATACTGGTAGCACTTCACAAGGACTTAAACAAGGGTACTTTAATTTGGACCACCCTGAGTTATTTTTTTTTTTTTTTTTTTAAATAACAAATGACTATACAGCAAAATGTTCATCATCATCATGTGTATCAAGGATTTAGGCCTAGTTCCGGCCTTAGGCGTCATCACTGACGCCTAAGGCCGATTTAAGAGGACAGCAAAATGATTATTACTATTATTATTACTATTATTACGGGCAACTCCAGGGAGTCATTAGACTCATCGAGGGAGGCACCAAATCATATTCATCACAACTATCTGACATTCATACAGTATCTATCATACCTCGCCTTAAACTCATTCACTGTCACAGCATCCACTACAGACTCAAGGAGCGCATTCCACTCATTCACTACTCTAAAAGTAAAGAACCCAGCTCTAACACCTTTACTAACCACACTTTTGCTCAGTTTCCAGGGATGTCCCCTAGTCCTCCCACAACCAGCCCTGTTCTCAAAAATATCTTCTGAATTAATTTTATAGAAACCCTTCAGTAATTTGAATGTCTCAATCATATCTCCTCTCCTCCGCCTATCAACCAATTTTTGCAACCCACAAATCCTCAACCTGTTCTCATACGGTTCATTCCACAGACCTGCTATCATCTTGGTCACTCGCCTCTGGATCCTCTCCACCTCCTCCCCATCAAGAAGAAACCTAGGTGACCAAATCTGAGCACAGTAGTCTAGATGGGGTCTTATCAAGGCTCGATAGAGAGGAACAATAACCTGCTTGTCTCTGCTTGTCAACGTATTCTTCAGCAACCAAGTGATTTGATGAGCTATTTTGGTCACTTTTGCAATGTGTCCCCTAAATTTCAATTCCTTATCCACCAACACTCCTAAATCTCGTGCCTCATCAATTTCCTGGAGCAGGGTTCCACCAATGCAGTAAACTGCCGCCAATCTTTTCATCCCAAAATGCATAACCTTACATTTTGCCACATTAAACTGACATCCATTCTCCTTAGCCCAGACCTCCAATCTATCCAAATCATCCTGCAAAATTTTGACGTCATCTGCATTCACTATTGCCCTACCCAACTTCGCATCATCCGCAAACAAATGTACTGTTCCTCTCAGATCATTTCCTATATCATTTATGAACAAATTAAACAGCAGTGGTCCAAGAACAGATCCTTGTGGCACACCACTAGTCACAGGCCGTCTTGTGGACTCTACTCCCGAGTAAACCACTCTCTGATATCTCTCCGTCAACCACCCTCCTATCCATCTCACCAACCCTATGTCCATTCCCATATGCTGCAATTTACTGATTAGAATTCCATGTGGAATCCTGTCAAAGGCCTTGGCAAGGTCCAGTAGAATCACCGTAAACCCATTACCCTTATCCAGTTCAGCCGTCACTGTGTTATAATACGTGAGCAAGTTACTGAGGCATGACCTACCCTTCACAAAACCATGCTGTCCCCGATACAGTATCCCATTTTCTTCTATCCAATCTTGTATTTTCCTCTTGACTATTTTCTCTAAGACCTTGACAATGATTCCTGATATGCTAATCGGTCGGTAATTTACAACAGCAGTCTTGGAACCACCTTTATGCAGTGGAACTATTTTCCCCTCTTTCCACCCGCTCGGGACTAACCCAGACCCGAGACTCAAATTAAACAAAATGGTCAAGGGTACTGACAATTCTTCAGCTGCTTCTCGTACAACACGAGCTGGTATACCATCCAATCCCACAGATGTATTGACATTGAGGTTATGCAATAGACTACTCACCTCCACTTCATTAACCACAATTCCCGTATAATCTACTGGTTTATTCGTTTCTGCAATGTCACCACCTGGATGATATACTTTTGCAAAGTGCTCACTCAGTAACTCAACTATCTCAACTGATTCAGTTACCTCCCTACCATCGGCATTCTTTAAAATCAATCTGCCATGTACATTTTTTCTTTTACTTGCTACATATCTAAAAAACTGTTTAGGATTCTCTTTAGCCTGCATGGCCAATGTTCTTTCGTAATCCTTTTTTGCTTTTCTTACCACCCTCGTCACCCTTCTGGCCTGCGCTTTATACCGTTCATGTGCCTGCCGGTCACCCTTCTCCTTAAATTCCCTCCATAGTTGTTTCTTTTTTTGCAACTCAAGCTTAATGGTATTATTCATCCATTTAACCCCTACTTGATTTATTATTCGGACTCTAGGTATACAGTCAGCCATTGCTTCATGCAAGCACTTCTTAACTACCTCCCATGCACTATCAACTTCTAGTCCTTGCAGTTGTACATGCCATGGCACTGAACCAATCAAACTCCTAAGCTTGTCATACTTTCCCGCCCGATAATTCCACATGTACCCTGTCTTAATTGAAAATTCTACACCTTTAGCCACCTCCCAAGTTAAGACCCTATGATCACTCTCACCGATTGGTGGCAATGTGGTCATATTTGTTACAGCCAAATCCTCAGATGTAATTACTAGGTCAAGCACTCTCTGACCCCTAGTATTTTCCATTACATGCTGTCACAGATAGTTATCCCTTAATAACCGCATAAAATCCAGTTCCTTCCTCCCGTGTGTCCTCTCCTCACTCCAATCAATGCGACCATAGTTGAAATCTCCCATAATAATCACCCTCCTTCCACCCATTTCTTCTATTTGCTTGTGCATACTGTCACCACCATCTTTTCCATCACCTGGTCTATAGCAACACCCAATTGCATATTTAGTTCTGCTAGCCACAATCTCACACCAAATGGCCTCAAATGTGCTCTTTTCTCTATCCTGCAATTCAACTTCTATTCTCCTTGGCTGGAGCTCATCAGCTATCATCAACAATACTCCTCCCCCCATTTTATTCTCTCTGTCATTCCTGAACACACTATACCCATCACATTCAATCCCACTAGTTATATCATCTACAGTCAGCCATGTTTCACTAATACCTATAACCTGTGGTCTGGAAGTGCCAACCATGGCCAAAAACTCTTCCTTCTTGTTCCCAATACTCCTAGTATTAATGTACATGAATTTAAGACCCCCATTAGCCCCTACCCTACCTTGATGCCTTATATTAACTATCCCACTCAGATTTGTTGTCCTTATTTGCTCTGGCATATTATATTCATTCTTACATTCAACTGCCTCCATAAGGACTGTATCTCTACTCCCCCCCCCTAACAAATCTAGTTTCCCTGAATTTGCACATCCACTACATTCAGCAACACTTTCTCAAGTCTTCTTACACCATAACCATTCAAATGCAAGCCATCCATCTTATATAGATCCTTTCGCCCATCAAACTCACTCCACACATCCACAAATTCCACACCACTCGTCATACATAACCCATGCATAAAGTCATTTGCAATTATAGCCCTCCTTTTAAACATTTCACTGTCATACCATGGCAAAAGACTAATCATTCTAACTCTCTCACTCTTTTCTTTTGCTACCTCAAACAATTCATTCAGGTCTTCTATCATTTCCATTTTATCTCCTTTCAAATCATTCGTACCTGCCACAACAATCATTTCTTTCACCCTTTCCTTTTGCTCTCTAATAGATGCAGTTACGTCCTTTATGGTCGCACCAGGTTGGTACGATTTTGTCAAATCCTCTACTAACACACCTCGTACTAACGAGTCTCCATACAGCACTCTATCCTTCATTTTGTTCATGTTCACATTCATACGTCTATTTTTCCTGTCATACCTTTTATTATTGCTTGGTTCATTCAGTCTACTTTTGTTCATGCACTCTAGCTGCTGTTTTGCTCTTTCTATCGCACTATTCAACAACGCGATCTCACTCAATGCATCTATCTCATCTTTTTTGTTCTCTGAGAAACCATTTATACTATCATTCACACTCTCACAATTTCCATGTACAACCTTGCCGTTTCTTGTCATATCCCTATTTCCTTCATTTTGAAGGTTGACAAAAATATCACACTCACGATCCGAAATACACTTCAATTCCGCATTCTCCCTACATTTTCTACACACATTCAAACCTTTATCATCATCTAACCACACTCCGACCGCACTCCGCAAAGCGTACATTTCACAGCTAGTACACTGACTCATTTCTTTTATGCTACCGTTCTTTGATAACGATGGCGAACCTTCATTACTGGCCGCCATTTTCCTACGCACAGGTGCCATATTTATCTGTAACGTGTTTTGTCAAATTAAACGTTATTCGATATGATAAAACAGAAAATCTTTTTATTACTAAATATGTCATAATAAGTATTTTACTAATGATAAAAATGTTTAGAATAATAATGGACACAGCCATCATTATTCTAAAATATAAATAAAAGGATTTTATAAAAAGAGTAATTAAATTGTTGTTTATTATTTTAACAGTATAATAGAACACAGAAACTAAGTAAATAATTAATTTATTAACTTGATGCTGATATTTCGCTGGTGTTATAACCAGCATCTTCAGTGTTTGTCACAATACGCGAGACTAAAACAACATGGTGTACTTCAATAAAATTGTAGCAGCAACACAAAGACTAGAGTCCTGATTTTGGTGCCCTCTCTCTAAAATAAAAAAAAAAATAAAAAAAAAAAAAAAATAAAAAAAAAAAAGCTATCATATATTACTAGAGTCCTAGAAAAGTGCTAGTTTTTTCTTAATATGACTGTCTCCCAGATTTTCGGCAAGTTAATACAGCCATATTTGTTGAGATTTGGAGTGTGTTTTAGGGCTTCTGTCGCCTCTAAGAACAATCTCTCTGATTTATACGGGTTTCTGTGTACACAGAAACCCGTTTGTGACAAACTGTTTTTGTGCTCTGAAGATGCTGGTTATAACACCAGCGAAATATCAGCATCAAGTTAATAAATTAATTATTTACTTAGTTTCTGTGTTCTATTATACCGTTAAAATAATAAACAACATGTTCGACGAACACATAAGTCTGTCCACACGTTTAGAGTAATTAAATGCTTACCAACTTGCTCTTGGGAAATTTTAACTGCAGGAATTTCTTCAATTTTTTCTTTTGATAGAGGAGGTGGGCCTGTCCCATCCAACTGATTCATTAACTAAAGACATAAATTTACTTTTACTATAATCTGAAGACATAACAAACTGCTTACAGAGCAAGAACAAAGTTCTCTAAAAAATATACTTCATGTACTTGCTTTCAAAAAGTATGCTACAACACTTTTTTCTGTCTCTTACACTGGATAAAGCACTAAAAATGGATTTAAATGACTGATATCAATTTTCTAGATACTAATATATTCATAATAACCTTTATTACTTCATAAATTAACACAAGATTATCTCAGAGAACAGTTTATGTTTATGAAGTGTTTCTTATCATCTCTTCAAAAGGAAAGGACAGTGGAAAGAAGTACAAAACACCAAATAGTCTAAAAGACCTGTGCAGTAGATGATTAGGATTTTTCTTTCCTCCAGATTTCATTGGAGAAAAGTAAATGAAATTTTTTAATAAAAATGATCTGAGTGAAACACTTGTCTCAATACTTACTTTTAACAACCCAACTTAAATCCAGTCAACTTATATATAGTTAGTTATCTTGCTGCATAGACTTCTGTGGAAAGAAGACATTTTTAGAGCTATTTCTTCCAGTATAAAACCACAAACAAAAATGTCAAATAGAAACTCACTTCATCAGGAAACGACAATCTAAAAACTAGAAAACAAGTAATGACAGTTAACATTTTTATTGAAAAATATTTGAGAATTAAACATTCCAAAAAATGGCTACAACAGAACATCAGTAAAAAAAAAAAAAAAAACTTCTATTTCAACCTCCAAAGCAATCAAGAACCAAGAATACAAAGGAGCAGTGATTTTTCCATATATACAATCAATCACAGATAAAATAGGAAGTTGCTTTGCTAACCAAATTTAAAAGTCACTTTCTACCCACACAACTAAATCTCTGAACATCTGAAACCTCCTAGCCCTCCAACATCTGCCACTCACAAAATCAGGTGCCTATAAGATCAGTTGCAATTGTGGTCTACACTACATAGGACAGACTGGCAGATTTGGTGAGCTATGCCAAGTGGAACACTTCAAGAACACTGAGAATGAAAGAAAGCACAAATCAAAAGATGACAGCACATACAACAGAAAGAAAACACCAAGCAGAATGGCAACAAATTGAAATGCTAGAGCGTTCAAAGAATCTGAAATGATGAAGCATCCTCTACAGCAGGAGTCTTCAACCTTTTAGGCAGTGTGGGCAGCATTAAAAATTTTAATGAAGCCCATGGGCCACTAAGCTATACTGAGGTATTTAGAATTGTAAGATGCTTTCCAGATTCACAAGGAACGCTCTGCATTTGATACTTTATAAAATCCTATAAAAATAAACAAACTCAGCTTTAAGAGCGTTAGGTAGGAGTCGGGTTCATGATAAGTAAATACAATCGATACTTGAAAAAAGATATAATGAAGAAAACATTCATTTTTTACAATGTCAATGGGAAACTTGGCAATGCTTTTTCTTGACCAGCTTGTCAATGTTAACATCAAAGTTGGAAGTTGCTATGCGCAGAGCATTCTCGAGATGTTGGTCTGTAATCTGAGTTCTTGTCTTGGACTTCACATGCTTCATTCTGGAGAAGAACTGCTCACATAAGAATGTGCATCCTAACAAATGCGCATCTTCAAAGCATGCCAGCGAAGATTAGGGAACGCATCCTCAGAAATGTAAAATGTAAGCAAGGGCACATTGAATAATTTTTCTCTCAAAGCAGAGTTGTTCTGGAGTTCAAGCAGCTCCATTTGTACTGAGCCTGGCATTTCGGCAGCATTGACACTGAATAGCATTGAAAATAAATCTAAAGAAGACTGTTGGTTATGAAAATCACTAAATCTCCCTTTGAACTCACTTTGCAACACTGCTAATTTTGTACCGTATTCGTCAAGAGACAAACAGTTAGACTCAGCGAGAAGCTGAAAATGAGTTAAGTCATTTTTTGCGAGTTGTGCCTCCCAAAGTTTGGGCTTGGCCACAAAAGCTTTGATGTGATCAAACAGAGTGTGCACCAGTTGATCTTTGGATTGTAGTCACATATTTAGGTTACTCATATGCAAGAAGATGTCGGTCACAAAGAGTGTGCATCACAGTTGATCTTTGGATTGTAGCTGCATATTTAGGTCTTTCATATGCAACGAGATGTCGGTCACAAAGGCAAAGTCCGTCATCCACTTCAGATTGTTGAATTCTACAATCAGCTTCACCTTGGTTTGCATGAACTGCTGTATTTCGATCCTTAAGTCAAATACTCTTAAGAACCTTCCCTCTGCTCAACCAACGCACATCACTATAATAAACCACATTGCCGCGATCCGTTTTGCACTCTTGGGTCAAAAACTCTTGGAATTGACAATGATTCCTCTTGCCCTAATAATGTTGACAACAGTCACAATAACTTTCATGACATTCTCAAATCCAATAGTTTTTGCGCACAAATACTCCTGGTGTATTAAACAGTGGTAATGGACGAAATCTTTTCCTTCTAGTTCCAGTTCTTTACATAGCAGCAAACCCTTTGTTCTTTCCCACCATAGCAGGGGCATCATCAGTTACCACACCCTCAAGGTTGGTTAAGCTGAGGTCGAAACAAGGGAGCATTTTCTTGGCGGCTTCAAGAATATCAGTACCTTTTGTCGTTCCCTTCATAGGTACAAGAGCTAGCAGTTCTTCTGTCACAGTGAATTGTTGATGAATGCCACGGACAAAGATAGCCAGCTGCGCTGTATCTTTCACATCTGTGATCTCATCTAAAGCAAGTGAATATGACGTAAATTCAGACAACCATTTTTTTTTAAAATTCCTTCAATGTCATTGGCAAGTTCTTCGACACATCGTGCTACAGTTACCACAGACAAACTCGGTTTTTTAAACACTTCCTTATTATTAGGGCATATAATTTCCCCAGCAGCGATGAGACACTCTTTCACAAACTCGTCCTCCAAGGCTTTTGATTTTTTAGCAATTTTTTCAGCTATTACATAACTTACTTTGACACACGCTTCGCTCTCTTCCCTCTGCCTTTAAAACATACCTTACTGGCATTTTAAATCAATTTGGAGATGGTTCACTTTGTCCACATGAAGCTGCCCTTGAAGGTGATCAAAATTGGATGCATGCTTTGTCTCATGGTGTCGATTTATATTGTATTCTTTTGATACTGACACTGACTCACAACAAAATAAACACACTGGCTTATCGTTGATCGGCACAAAAAAAGTACAAATCGGTCCACTTTTCATTAAAATCCCGACAAGAATCACTTCATTTACGCTTTTTAATCGTAGATACCATAGTGATGGAAGACAAACCCAAAAAATGATCCAAACTGGCCGTGTAATGGTTATTATCCACTGAATACATCTCACACTACTGAAAAAAAGTCTGGCAATATAAAACCACAATAGGCTATGGCTGACACGACGAACCTGCGCATGCTTATACACGAATATCACACTGTTCACGACTGACTAACTGTGGATGAGATCCTCTTGTATTTATATGAAAATAACGAAGTATCGAGAACCTTCAAGATGTATCTGGAAGGCAACGTTAGTATTAGTACTTAAGTACCGCTTGGTACTGGTAGATGGCTAAAGAAGCATGTCAATTTAATATTTATTTTTATAGGATTTTATGTAAAGTATCAAATGCACAGTGTTCCTTGTGTACAATTCTAAATACTGTAGTATAGCTTAGTGAACAGCGAGCTTCACTGAAATTATTTTTTATTTAATCGCGTTTTAATGTTATGTAGTTATTTTTTCAAAATGGCCGGGAGGCCACGGCAAAGAGTTCCGTGGGCAACAGGTGGCCCACAGGCCATGCATTGAAGATCCCTGCTCTACAGTGTAACAAAAACGAGATGATTTTATATCAAGTCTGGTCTTTCTTAATCCTTCAAGACACACTTGTATCTACCAGTACAAGTGGTGATACACTTGTATCACCACTTGTATTTAAATGAATGCTTAACATTGTTTAAATGTTTGTTTTCAAATATTTTTCATTAGAAATGTTAACTGTTATTATTTGCTTTCTATTTTCACTATATTATTTCAGGAAATTACAACGTACTAGGATATACATTAAAATAAATTTTAATATATTTCTATATTTCGGCAACGTCACGCTGCCATTTTCAAGAACTTAGGTACAAGATATGTGCACGCAGGCACAGCAAAAACAATAAATGAGTAAGAAGAATGAAGCTATTATTTCTCCTAAAGTCCTGATAGTGCCCTCTAGCGAGCAATGTTGGTATTCTTGGGCGATTGGGCTGAAGGTCTTCTGATGTAGGTTTCCCAAATTTGAGGAAGTCTCATGCAGCCAAATTTGTTGAGGTTTGGCTCGTTTCTTAGGGCTGAAGCTGATTCTATGAAAAGCCTTTCATATCTGTATTTGCTACGGTGTATTATCCTGGCTTTTTTCCACCGTATTCTATGGCAGGTATCCACAGCATGGTCAGCAAGACAGAGTGGCTGTATTGGTGAAACCGGATGTAGTCCTTGTGTTCTGAAATTCTGATATTTGCTGTCCTGCCTGTTTGGCCGAAGTAGGACAGCTTACAGCTGCAAGGGACCTGGTACACACCAGGTAGGTCTGGGGGGGGGGGGGGGGGTTGGTCTTTTTGTTGAGCAGATAAGGGATGCCAATTTTTTATATGGTTTGTAACAAGAAGTTAAGTTATGTTTTTTCAGGATTTTTGTGATTTTTTCTGAGGTGCCTCGGATGTAAGGTATGGTGATGGATTTAGAGTAATCCTTGTTGTGAGGGGGAGGGGGGGGGTTGTGGTTTACTGGTTTTAATATTTTTTGGATTTTTTTTTTTGGGGGGGTGAACCATTGGCTGAGAACGTGTTAAGGATGTGGTTTCGTTCTGTGGTTAGGGCATTGTCATTCGAGCAGATAAGTTTAGCCCTGTTGTGTAGTGTCTTATTGACTCCATATTGTTGTGAGGGGGGGGGGGGGATTGTTGGTGAATGTATCTGCCTATATGGGTGGGTTTTCTATATACCGAGAAAACCAAGGTTCCATCAGGCTGGCGGGTGACTAGTGTGTCTAAGAACGGAATACAGTTGTTTTTTTCCTCTTCTAGGGTGAATTTGATTCTGGGGTGTTGGTTGTTTAAGTGTGTTAAGAAGGAGAGGAGTGCATCGAAGCCATGTGGCCAAATAGCGAATACATCATCTACATAGCGAAGCCAAATGGTTGGTTTTTGTGGGGCAGAGTTCAAGGCTTGCTCTTCAAAAGTCTCCATATAAAAGTTGGCCAAGGGTGGGGAGAGTGGAGAACCCATGGCTGTCCTCTCTATTTGTTTGTAGAATTTTCCTTGCCAAACAAAATAGCCTGAGTTCATTGTGAACTGAAATAGGGCTGTGATATCGGGAAGAAATTTAGCTTGGATTAGTTCTAAGGATTCTTTGAGAGGGACATTCGTAAATAAGGAGGAGACATCAAAACTGACCATTATGTCAGTGTGTTTGAGTGTAAGAGTTTTCTATGCTGGCTTTGAAGTGGGCTGAGTTTTTTATGTATGAAGGTGTGTTGCCAGTATAGTGTGAGAGAGCTTTGGCCAAATGTTTAGCTAGTTTGTATGTGAGGGAATCAATGCCATCCACTATGGCACGTAATGGCACTTTTTCCTTGTGAATTTTTGGAAGTCCATAAATACGGGGGGGTTGGGTATGGAGTTATATGGTTTTAGTTTGTTGGTGATTTCCACATGCGAAGAAGTGACCTTCTTAAGAAGGTCACTTCTTGGAAGGAAAATTCTACAAACAAATAGAGGGGACAGCCATGGGTTCTCCACTCTTCCCACCCTTGGCCAACTTTTATATGGAGACTTTTGAAGAGCAAGCCTTGAACTCTGCCCCACAAAAACCAACCATTTGGCTTCGCTATGTAGATGATGTATTCGCTATTTGGCCACATGGCTTCGATGCACTCCTCTCCTTAACACACTTAAACAACCAACACCCCAGAATCAAATTCACCCTAGAAGAGGAAAAAAACAACTGCATTCCGTTCTTAGACACACTAGTCACCCGCCAGCCTGATGGAACCTTGGTTTTCTCAGTATATAGAAAACCCACCCATACAGGCAGATACATTCACCAATAATCCCCCCCCCCTCACAACAATATGGAGTCATTAAGACACTACACAACAGGGCTAAATTATCTGCATCTGCTCGAATGACAATGCCCTAACCACAGAACGAAACCACATCCTCAACACGTTCTCAGCCAATGGCTACCCCCCCCTAAAAAAAAATCCAAAAAATATTAAAACCAGTAAACCACAACCCCCCCCCCCTCCCCCTCACAACAAGGATTACTCTAAATCCATCACCATACCTTACATCCGAGGCACCTCAGAAAAAATCACATAAATCCTAAAAAAACATAACTTAACTTCTTGTTACAAACCATATAAAAAATTGGCATCCCTTATCCGCTCAACAAAAGACCAACCCCCCCCCCCCCCACCCACCCAGACCTACCTGGTGTGTACCAGGTCCCTTGCAGCTGTAAGCTGTCCTACTTCGGCCAAACAGGCAGGACAGCAAATATCAGAATTTCAGAACACAAGTACTACATCCAGTTTCACCAATACAGCCACTCTGGTCTTGCTGACCATGCTGTGGATACCTGCCATAGAATACGGTGGAAAAAAGCCAGGATAATACACCGTAGCAAATACAGATATGAAAGGCATTTCATAGAATCAGCTTCAGCCCTAAGAAACGAGCCAAACCTCAACAAATTTGGCTGCATGAGACTTCCTCAAATTTGGGAAACCTACATCAGAAGTACCTTCATCCCAATCGCCCAAGAATACCAACATCGCCCGCTAGAGGGCACCATCAGGACTTTAGGAGAAATAATAGCTTCATTCTTCTTACTCATTTATTGTTTTTGCTGTGCCTGCGTGCACATATCTTGTACCTAAGTTCTTGAAAATGGCAGCGTGACGTTGCCAAAATATAGAAATATATTAAAATTTATTTTAATGTATATCCTAGTACGTTGTAATTTCCTGAAATAATATAGTGAAAATGCATAACCAACGTCTAAGCCTTTCCACGAGAATTACTTGCTTTCTAGTTTTTAGCTTATTCATGTCATCTGCTGATGAACTGAAACAAAATATTTTACAAAATTAGTTGAAATAAACCAGTTTCTATTTGACATCTTTGTTAGTGGTTTTATACTGGAAGAAATAGTTCTAAAAATTATATAATATAGTTAATCCTACCATTGCAGGAAGTTACAAGACATGCAATGATAAAAAACAGTTTGTGCATCATTACTTGTGTCTTTTTTTAAATAACTTTTAAGGCACAAGGCACAAAAAATCTGTCTCCCTGATGATGTCCAATGTTACATGGACATCATCAGGGAGACAGACCGTTAACTACATTTAAAATATTAATAAGTCAAATCATGCGTACATTAGATCATGTCACAATCACAGCTGAAGTATCCGATTACACTATTAGACTTCAAAGAAACAAATGCGAAAGTTGCACAGATAAAAAAAAAAAAATAAATAAATAAATAATAATCATTAATTAAACAAGAAAAACTTATTAACAATTAATATTAATCATTTCTCAAAACTTGAATATCGGCATGCAGTCTGATCGATTCAGGTTGAGATGATTTCATAGTGTTTCACATGTCAAGGAAGAGACAACTGAATTTGAGCTTGTTAGAATAAAGAAATTCTTCAGTTCCGAAGAACTGTGTGCCTAGTGTCAATAGTTACTATTTTGCCAACTCTTGCAATATGTCCTCTGAAAAATCTGTAGTCAACATCACTCCCAGAATCCTAGCCTAATCACAATATCACACAAGGTATGTAATCTTTTCATCTCGAAGTAGTGCCCCACACAGCCAGTTTATTTGAATTAACCTGCAGGATATCAACATCACCTTTATCAAATGTTGGCCTCCTCAGTTTTGCATTATTAGCAAACAACTGAATATTTGTGATTTAAATCTTCTGCTATATCATTAATATACAAATTAAAGAGTAGTGGCTCTAGTACAGAGCTTTGGGACATTCCAAGAGTTATCCTAATTCACCTTTATTCCCCTCCACCATCACTATCCTCTGACATCTGTTTGTCCACCCCTCCCCACTATCCATGTCAGTTTTATATTCATTCCTGTTTGCTCCAACTTACGTAATATTTTTTTCGATGTAGTGTTGCAAAGTCCAGCAATTTCCTTCATCCAATTCTTCTGTCACTTTATTGTGAAATGTGAATAAATTTCTAAGGAAAGACCTACTTTTCACAAAGCTGTGCTGCCCCCGTATAGACAATCATATTCCTATCACCTATTCCTGAATTTCACCTTTAACCAACTTTTTCAGTACCTTAACCACTACTCCAGAGATGCTAATTAGTCTGTAATTTGCTACCTCTGTCTTGGAGCTACCTTTATGTAATGGAACTATCCCACCTTCTTTCCACTCCCTTTGAACTTTACCAGAGACTTAGATTAAACAACTTCATCAGAGGCAGTGCCAGTTTTTTTGCCCATTGTTGTAGTACACAACCTGACATACCATCCAGTCCCACTGCTGTATTCACACTGATTTTTTTTTTCCAATTGAGTACCTCCAGTTCATCTACTTCAATTCTCACATCAGCCTGTCATCTCAGTAAATGCCTGAAAGTCTCCACCTGAATGATACACCTTTGCAAAGTGATCACTTAGTAACTCAACATTTCTTTTGCTTCTGTCACTTTCCTACCATCAGCACTGTAAAGTTATCCCTCCACAGTCATTCTTTCTCTTACCACATAGTAAAAACATGCTTTTGGATTTACTTTGTCCTGCTTAGGCTAATTTTCTCTCATAATCTGATTCAGCCTTTGCTTCCCTTCATGTCTGTGCTTTGTATTGCACATGAGCATGCTGATCACCTTTTTGTTTGTATATTCCTTTATATTCCTAGAACAATGCTTTACTTTTTTGGAAGCTCCTGCTTTATATTGCTACTTATCAACTTTATCCCCATTTGGTTTATACTCCTGACCCCAGGCCAAGCTGCCAACTAAGTTTGTAGTTCCACATAAACCCTTTCATGACTGAGAATTCCAAATGTTGAGCAACCTCCCAGAACAAGATTGCATGGTGACTGTCCCCAGTTAATCTTCTGAAGCTATCACCAGATCCAACATTCTCAAACCTCTGGATCCCTCCATCACAGGATGTTTCAGGTAATTATCCCTTAGTAACTGTATAAATTCACTTTAATCTTGCAACGTGCTTCTTTTTCCTCTTTCCAATCTATATTCCCATAACTGAAGTCTCCCTGCACTCATTATGCTAATCTGCCAATTCATACCAGATTAGCATAATGATCTCTACACCTTCCTCCAGAGCCCGGGTCTACAGTAACAACAAACAATACATTTTGTCTTATTGGCCTTTATTTCACACCAGCCTCAAATGAACCATCTCCCTCAGATCTATGATCCTCCTTAACTGCATTTTCGTTGGTTGAAGTTTTCAGATATTAATAATACCCCTCCTCCTGTCCTACCCCCCCCCCCCCATCTTCTCTGAAATCGCAATATCCCTTACTTTCTATCTCTGTAAGTACATCATTCTCTGTCAACCAGGTCTCACTGATGCCAATAATTTTGGCCAAGTTGAGCTGACAATGCCAGAAACTTCTCTTCTTTATTTCTAACACTTCTGGCATTCGTGTACATGCATTTCATCATCACCTTAGGCTCACAGCTACCCTTGCATAATGTCGTTACCAGCCCATGAAGCCACATCAAGACACATTCTTGATTGCATTCTTCCTAATATCTAGTTTTCCTGATTTTGCACTTCCAAACTCTCAAGGAACAACATTTTGATGGATAAAAGGACTTACATCTATAAACTACACACCATTCTTTCTGATCTTGACACTGACTAATCATGATCAAGGCCCTTCTCAATTCTATCCAATCATACTGAGGCAACAGACTCAAAATCTTTACTTTCTTACTCTTCGTTTTTGGTTCTTTCAACAATTCTTTCATATCCCCTCTCATTGCACATTTCTCAAACTTTCAAATCATATTTCATTTCTCACTTTTGCAAACTAACAGCTTCAATAACAACCTTGATCTTCACACCTGGGAAACATGCTTTCATCACTTTCCCATTAAATACACCTCTTATCATTGAATCCCCATACAATGCTCTCTCTTTACCCCCAGTTTTTTGCACTTTCATATTTTTCCATTAACTCTTTCTGTCAGTCTCTCTCCTGCTGTACCACATGCCAATCATTTCTCCAATCATTCACATTTTGTCCTATGAAGGAGTCTGCATAAGCATGCTATTTCTCTCCACACTGTCACCTCATCATCCAAATTATTACTTTCATCCACTTTTCATAATCTTTGTATTTTGTACACTGTTATAACTCACAATTCTGCCTTACATAGTTGGCCGAGTGGTTAGTGTATCCACTCTCCAGCCAAAAGACTGCAGGTTCAAATCCTGCCATAGGCATGGATGCTTGTGATTGTCTGTGAAAATACTAGTGGTGGTGGTGGGTGGTAGATGACAATGGTGTAGATGATGATAATAATGGTAGTTGGTGGATTGGGTGGTGGAGATGGAGAGTTGTAGAGGAGGTGCCTTCCCTCAATGAGTCGTTGGACTCCTTGGAAGTGTCACGTAATTATAATAATAATAATCCTTAATATCAGTAAACTTCAGATATTGATGGCTTTCCCAAAGCAGCTTTAGTTCACTCTGATTTCATATTTCATCATAGATTTTTATATTTTTATTTCCAAGTCCTTTACATTAGTCTTTTTTCATCATTCATGGTTTTTAAGCTACATTTTCAGTATTTTAATATATTCTGGCTGTTAATCTTTATAAGTTTTATTTATTCCCTTAGTGTGGTGTATTTATTATTAATATCACATCATTCATTACCAAATTTATTCTTTGTTCACATTGCATCTTTAAACAATATCCTATCATTTTTATGCTTTTAGACTCGTATTTATATATCAAGTTTCAAATTTTAAGATTCAATGGAGTTCCATCTCATTATTCTGCTGATCATTAATACTATTCATTCATCACCATCTACAATTTTGACTTCAAGTTTTAAAGATCATAATTGCCAAAAATACAGCAAAGATATGCAACACATACAGTATGGCACAAAAACAGTACTGAATAATTTCAACAATGTATGTTTACACATGATGATATGTACATCCACAACTACTGGTTGAATAACGCATTAATGACTAGATTACGTGCTCAAAGGTACCCTGTCTTTCAAGACAGGTTTTCATCATGCATATAAAGATTCTTAATCATCTTGGAGCACAAGGGATGGGATATCTTTTGGATATATTGTGTAATTTTATTCCCTTAGTTCATTAAGATTTGAAGACAGGTCACGAAGGCATCAAGTGACGTGGGCATTTGCTCTACCAATTCTGTAGGAATGAAATTAATGCTAACAATAATCATCTTTTCTTTCAATGTTAACACCATTGCTACAGCTAAATATCATGCTGCAGACGCTACATGTGCTCTGCTATTAATGTGCATGCAGCCAAATGGCATATATCATAGCTTTGTACTGAAGGGGATGTTGAAATCAGTACTTTTTTTTTTTCATTATACCTTACCTATATATGATCATTTTATTAACTTTTTAATTTAAAAAGAGATGCAATCAAAAAAGCATGTTCTGATCCAACTGGTGATGCATTGCAAAGGATAGAAGTAGGTTATAAGATGTTAGGCTTGGTAAACAAGGCTGGTCAGGCTGGTCAAGTAGCTAGAGTATAGTTTTCTGTACTGTGTAAAAATAAATAAATAAAAATACAAAAATAAATGTGTACACACACACAAAATTGATAAAAATAGAGGGGAAAAATATCCTTAACCCAATGGTACAAAATGTAGTATAGGTTTGCACCTTTCATGGGTGGGAGAAATCTAAAAAACAGGCCCTGCCATGCTACACCCAATGAAAACATTTCTTTACTTTCACTATTTTTAACCAGTGCTTCATGCATGCAGACGTCACCTATAATATCATTTATAAGGTGGCATGCATATATATGTGAAAATAATCAACACTGTTACTTGCACTTTTCAGACCTAGTGAAAAATTTTAAGAAAGCAGCAAAACAGCAGGAAAATGGAAACATGGCAAATGAGAGAAAGGACAGTAATATTGAAGTGCTGAGCAGAATTTTCTATTCCTATCCATTCATTGCCTGCTATGTGTTTCGAAGTATTACTTCTCTAGACAACAATACATTATGGACAGATTGCTTGACCAGCTATTATAGCACCTTTATAATAAACTCACTCATTATAAGAAACCATTGAAAAGTCCTGAGTAAACACAATGCTATACTAAATTTAGGAAATTCACTTATAAGCATACCATCCTGTAACAAACTGTGCCTGTGTTTCCAACAAGTTTGCTATACAGAATTCTAAACAAGTACTGCTGTGTGTATGTGTGCAGATAATTATATGGATAAAGACACATTTTTAATTTTGCATGAAGTAATAAGAAAAATGAGTTACCTCACACTGCTAAACCAGATTTGATTCTTACAAAAATTTTAAAAACACACTGGACTTTTTCATGTATGAAAAAAAACAAAAAAAAAACAGATTCACTCATGTTATAGTTGGTCCATTAAGCATGGATTCCTTCCATGTATGGCCAATAAATGGAAATTGAAACGAATGGTTTTGTGTAATACTTAGTCTCTCCCAGTAGAGTCAACACTACCTTGTTGCAGCATGACCTGCTTCGACAAAGTTCTGGAGAACCATGCAACTTTTAAGTTTAAATGCATAACTTCCTTAGTTGGAAGAAATACCAGCAAGACTCGTATGTCACAGATAACTTTCATAGAGAAACACTATCACCTTGCTTCCTGGAGGTCCACCTCTGGAGATCCTTGATGCCAATGATGGACATGCCAAACACCCAAATTTACTAGGAAGCCAGCATCTACTCCATTCAAGGATACAACAGAGTAATTTTGCAGATAGACCAATAGACAATACAGACAATAGAGGCCTAAACACAATGATAAGTCAGAAGACTTCCATATCGGCTGACAAATCTACTGCCACCAATTAGTCTGGATCATAACTGGAGGCTACAAAGATAGCAAGCTTCACGAAAGGAGACATGAAGGTTGCTGTATAACCATCATGTATAATAGAATGAGTACTCCCTGTGGGATAAACATGTTTGTGAGTATGTCATTCCTGCCATGCATATTCCTGATCTGTAACTTTATGACACCACATGAAAGATGCTGTTAAAAAATTGCAAAACTTTACCTTCTTTAACTCCACTTCAACTTACACCTCACTGACATCCTTTCCTATGGAACATCCTTCTAGTGGACTATTGGATTATTATTTCTACTTCAATCTACACCTTGTGTTAAGGTTAAGTGGAGATGTAGGTTTAATGGAATATTTACAGTGCTCGGAAAGGATTAAAAACTAATTTTAATGCTTCCAATATTTTGTCTCAGTCACAGAGACATCTTCAGGGATTACAAATAACACTTGTAATAAACATAAAGACAACACAATACTAAACGAAACACATAGGTGACTTTAAAGTCCTATCTAGGTGGTGTAGCCTCTATAGGCATTTGTAGGCAGCCAAGGATGTAAAGTGGGACCTCTGACAATTACTGTTTCCCAAATTTTGGAAAGTTTTATGCCACTGTATTTATTTATTTAACTTAGATTGATTTCTGAGTGCTGCTGCAGATTCTAAAAACAGTCTTTCCTTTTTAAATTTACTGGGTTGGCAAATAAGTTTGTTCAGTTTTTTAGAGTGCAATGAAACACATTTTATTTAATATACATAATACACACTAGTCAGTTATATATTGATCCTCTTTATCAATGACCTCTTGCCACCTGTCTGCCAACTTCATTATGCCGCATTCATAAAACTCCTGAGGTTTACTGGCAAAAAACTGATCCAGGTGTCTTTTGACAGCCTCCTCATTAGTTCTCTGAAACGGAAAACGAAGGTTTTTCCGTTTCAGAGAATTCTGCAACGATCGAAATAAGTGGTAATCGGAAGGTACCAAGTCTGGTGAATACGGAGGATGCGGCGAAACATCACAGCCAAGACGTAACAATTTACTCCGGGTTGTTAACGATGTGTGGGATCTGGCGTTGTCGTGGTGAAAGACAACTCCTTTCCGATTTGCCAATTCAGGACGTTTTGTGCTAATTACATGGGCCACTCGCATTAACTGCGAGCAATAGATAGTTGAATCAATCATTCTGCCTGACAACACCTCGTAGTGGACAACACCTTTATAATCCTACCACACAGAGAGCATGATCTTCTTTGGGTGCAATCCCGCTTTCGACGTTGTTTGCGGCGGTTCACTCTTGTGCCCCCATGATCTTTTATGTACCACGTTATCGTACACAACCCATTTTTCAACTCCCGTAATCATCCACTTCAAAAATGGGTCGTTTTCTTTGTGACAGCACAGCGAATCAACAGATGGATATGCGATCAGTCATATTGGCCTCAGTCAATTCATATGGCACCCAAACATTGAGTTTTGAAACATATCCCAGCTTGTGCAAATGGTTTTCAACACTTGTATGGGTATATATGTTCAGTACTGCAGCAATCTCCCGCACTGTTTGTGATGGATTTTTGTCAACGATATCCTTTACAACACTCGAATCAACCTTGGTCGGGTGACTGGCATGAGGCACATCATCATTGAGGTCAAAATCTCCAGAAAGGAATTTGGCAAACCACTTTTGGCATACACATTCTGTTAAGGCACCATCCCCATATACATTACACATTTTTTATAGGCCTTCGCAACTCGTTTGCCTTTTTTGAAATAAAAAAGCAAAATATGCCGGTAATATACGTTATTTCCTTCCACTTCTAAAAATATGTTACACACACACACACACACGCAACTGAAGTAGGCCGAACGAAAATTCACTGAAAGGTTATGTGAAATGTTGCCTTTCAACTGCACAATAGCATTGTGTGGTAGCACAACAATAGCGACAGGCAAAGCAGCGTAAACTTGTACTGGCGCATAAACCGAACAAACTTATTTGCCAACCCAATACTATGGTGGAGCATGGTAGTTTCTTCCAGGAGATCCTGTGGGTTGTATTGAATACATGGTCTACAAGGCCAGATTGACCATAGCTGTGATTACAGATATATGATTTGTGTTCTTCTAAACGGATAGTTGCTGATCTGCCCCAAAGATCAGCTCCCTCCTCTCTCAGTTCTTCGTGCAAGTTGGCTTACTTCAGACAGACAGGCAGATCAGCTAACCTAGCTATGTACTTTCACTCATGTTCATTCACATTAATGACTATTGCTCATTAAGATTAAATGCAATGCATGCTTTTGTTGATAACACTATGCTGAATTTCTCTTCTTCATTTGAAAAACCTAGCAATAATGTTCAAATACAGAGGTAGCAGGGTTTCTTCATCCCACATAAAGACAAATCAGGTTGCTGATTTGTTTTATGTGGGATACAAAAAATACTAGTGGTGGTGGTGGTGGGTAGTAGATAGCATTGATGTAGATGATAATGGTGGAGACAGAGAGCTGTAGAGTAGGTGTCCTCCATTGAGTCTTCAAACTCCTTGGAGGTGTCAAGAAATAATAATAATAAAATGATCTATTCTGTCATGTTGTACCATCATTGTGGAAGGGAAGGTTGGTGAAGAACAAGCTGGATTCAGGCCAAATAGAGACTGTCAGAATCAAATTTTCATGTTACGACAAATAGTTGAGAAATTGTGGGAAGATAACAAAGATCTATTTAAGTTTTGTACATCTGGAAAAGGCATATGACAGGGTGCCATGAGAGAAGCTGTTCCAAGTGCTGCAGTTGCATGGTGTCAATGGAGCATTATATCAAGCAATACTTAGTCTTTATTTGAGTTGTAAGTCAGCAGTTAGAATTGAAAGAAGTACAGGAAGATGGTTTAATGTTAAATCTGGTGTCAGACATGATGTACATTATCCCCTCTGTTATTTATTATCTATATGGAACACATTATGAAGGAAAGAGGTATTAAACCTGATATCAAAATTGGAGATGCTAATCTCAGCTCTTTGCTTTATGCAGATGATGTTATACGTCTAAATAAATCTGCTACAAGTCTACAAGATTCCCTGACTAAATTGAATAACTGTTGTAACAGATTTGGTATGAAGGTCAACAATAACAAGACAAAGACAATGAAAATAGGCAGAAGAGCATTGAAAATATCAACTGCATTGTGAATGGAGAACCTATAGAACAAGTAAAACATTTCAGCAACTTAGGCACGATTTTTAGTGAAGATGGTAAATTCAATATGGAAATAGACAACAGAATCAATAAAGCTGGAATGGCAGGAAGTCAACTGAATACATTTATACGGAATAAGAGAGAAATTAGTATCAAAACACTAAATTTTAACTAAATAAGTTAAAATTGGTATGAACTTATGGATCTGACAGCTGGGTTAGAAATAGAACACTTGACCAAAGACTAGAGACCACAGACATGAGTCCCGAGAAAGATTAGAGGGGTAAACAATGGCATCAGTGGCAATATCATATTAAAAACGAGGATATTAGGAAAGAACTTAATATTCTTAGCATCCAGGAATGTGTTAGCAGAGTTAATCTCAGGTGGTATGGTCACTTAAACAGAATGGGAGAGAAAAGATTAGCAAAACAAGTGTTTTTTGCCAGGTTGGTAGGAAAAAGACCCAGAGGAAGACCAAGATATAGGTGGATTGATACAGTAAAAAGTGCCTTAGAAGATAGAAATATAATGTCTGACAATGTTGGAGTCTCGACAGATAACAGATTGATTTGGAGGAAAATTGTAGTAGGAAGTTAGTGATGGAGTAAATTTTTCATGCAGTACTATCATATCCTGTATGCCTCTTGAGGGTACATATCAGGAATTTGATGATGACAAAATGATCTAGGCTTCAAGATTTGCCATAATGTCTTAATCAATGATCTTCGAACCTATCCACAGTACTAATGTGCTATAGATTTACAACCTTTCATGGTGATGCTACACTAAAAAATTAATAAAAAAGCTATTTTTGCAACAGGGTATGGACAATATCACCAACTTCAATACTATGAATAAAACAATTCTGTGTTATATCTTATAAAAAGAGATCACATACCCTTTACCATTGCTAATAGTTAGAATCAAATCAGATCAAATTTCTTGAGCTCAATTACTCCTTAGGTTATTTTATCACAAACACATTGCATCCATAGCCTTCTCACAGTTTTCAAAAAACTAATGCTATACCAGTCAAGACATTACACCTCACTTGTACAACTGCATTAATTCCAAATTTGCTCAACATAAGAATGCTATTCCCATAATTAGGTTCATGCATAAAAAATCTCACTAAAAATACTTCACGTTGTCATGAAAAGGGATTCTGCTTAACAGATGAGCCCTTCTGACTTTGCTCATCAACGTTGTTCTTACCTTATGCCTTTTCTAGAGATATTACCAATGGCACTGTTTTTCCATTAAGCTACTGGCCAACATTATTTCATCAACTATTCATCCTCCTTTCTGGAAGAGATTCATCAGCCCCACCTCCCAAGAGCTGTGCTCAATAGAAGGAAATATTTCATTAACTACTTGCTCACACACACACACACACACACACACATATATATATATATATATATATATATAAATATATAAATATAACCAAAAGTGAAATTTAAACAGAAGAGTTCATCAGTAAAGAGAAGTGCTAACCTGGGTAATAATAGTATTCCAACCTCCTCTTCCCCAAGCATAATCACCAGGATTGCCATGGAGGTTTAAAAAGCTGCAAAATCCAAAAATCTAAAGTAATAAAATAGCATATAAAGAGAATACACGATATGCACAATACAGCATGTTAGTACGCAAAAGTAGCAAAAAGTGACTTACATTGGTAATCCAGAATTGGTTACAAAACCTGTAAGCACAAAAATATTTTTTTTTTAAACTACTCATCATATATGTTTATATATATATATAAATTTAAAAATTGAATGACTGAAAGCCAAGTATTCCTCCACAATATATTTAAGGAATGCAGAGACCAACTGGGTTTCTGAGCTAATGTCTGATCCTCACTGTGTCATGTCCTATTTCTTGGCTTCTAGTCATTAAATTTTTTAATCAGGTCATACAACCGAGTAAATCTGTTGTATGAAATATATACACTCATGAGCAGTTGAATTAGAGATACCTACCTAGTAGCAGGTAGCACCCCCTTTCCCCTTCATGACAGCGGCGATGCAGCGTGGCATGGACTCCACAAGGCACCGGAAGCGTTGGGGGGAGCCAAACTGATCCATGACCGCTGCACAGCCTCCCACAATTCATGGAGGTTCGTCGGAGCAGGGTCCAGGGTGCATATATCTCTCTCAACAGCATCCCAGATGTATTCAATAGGATTAAGGTCAGGGGACCTCGTGGGCCAGCCAAGCATCCTTATGTCCGTGGAGTGTTCATCCACCCACTCGGCCACAATTCGGCAGTGGTGGGCCAGGGGAAATTGTCTTGCTGTAGCTACAGGTCTCCTGCAGGGTGCTGTAGGTGTAGAAATGGGTGCATATGATCTGACAGCAGGTCCCTGTATCGTTCACCAGTGAGGGACGATGGTAGATGTACAAGGGGACCCATTTCATCCCACGCAAACAGCCCCCATACGAGGATACCACCACCACTAGCCTGAACTGTATTCTGCTGGCACAAGGGATCCATCGCTTCATGTGCTTGGCAACGCACTCATACTGTGCCATCGGCGTGTACCAACGTACCTCGACTCATCAGTCCAGGTGACCTTTTTCCATGTGTCGAGGGTCCAATGGCGGTGTTCCTGCACCCATGCTAATCGTTGTGCCTTGTGATGTGCGGTGAGTAGAGGTACCCTAGTCAGGCGGTGGCTTCTGTACCCCATAGCGAGGAGATGGTTCTGATGGTGTGGCTGCTAACACGGCATTATTGTCCAGCATTGAATTGGCGAGTGATTTGCGGCACTGTGGCCTCTATCCACTGTTACCATCCGAGCTAGCCGATGGCATCCCATCATCGTTATACACCACGGCAGTTTTCCCTAGCGGCTGTGGTTTTACCCAATTCCATATACTCACAGTACACTCTTGACACAGCGGCCCACGAAAAGTCCAGTGCCTGCACGACTTCAGAGATGGAGTGCCCCATAAGTTTGGCTCCGACTATCTGGCCACGATCGAATTCGCTGAGATCTCGAGTCTTCCCCATTCTGTGCTCGACTATTACTCAGATGGTCAGTATAAGGTCTGGCGACCACAGCACCATTTTGCCAACACAGCAGGTATCTCTAATTCAACTGCTCATGAGTGTATATAAACTACACACAAAATCAGTAGTGCCAAAAAATTACATACTTTATTTTACAAATATACATGATCTACTCAAGAAAGTCTTTTCATCAGATAACTGATGTCAGTGATGCACTCCAGACAATTCAGAACGTATCTGTGCAGGTTTAGCAACAAGTTAAAGTACAGGGCACATTTCCCATAATGTCAGTATGTTCTATTGAGTTAAAAAAACTAAAGAATGTTTTTTTTGTCATGATTTTTGCAATGTCTGAAAATACACAGCAAGTCTGTATTACTAAATATAGAACACAAAGAAGATACATTATGGGACCCACATAAGTTTCAATGGGGGGGTGGGGGGGAAAGGTTCCATAGATTTAAAGCAGAAACTTTGATCAGAGTCAGGGTCAAAACAGATAACTGGAAGTTGTTCTCTACAAAGCATTAAAGGAATGCAGAGGATCAACTGGGTTTCTGAGGTAATGTCCGATTCACACTATGATGTGCCCTATTATAGCAGATATCCACCTAGATACCTAATAAATGAGAGGAGACATAATTTAGCTTGGAAGACCAAATTGTATTCTGTATTATGAATTAAATGATGCTCCAACATGATGAAATATCACATCAACTACGATATCATCAGGTTATACATGGCCATTAAGGGGAAACCAGAGTGAACAGTGAAAAAAAATCAGCTACTGGAATAAACTCAAGTTGAACTACTGAAACAAACTTAACATCAGCAGAACTGAAGGTAGTCACCATCGACATAAGTGGATGATGATTATTAGGAATACCATACTAACATAACTGGTATTACCAGGATGAAAAATACTAAAATTTGAAAGATTCTGTTAAATAAAATCTAAGCTGCTATATTCAGGCAATTATAATCATGGAAAAAAGTAGTTTTAGCATTCAACATTAAACTCTGAGATAAACTTCTTGAACAGCAGGCAATTTCGAGTAGTGATAAGGACAAATTTCAAAATGGGGTACAGGACGAGATAATTTGTCTGTGATATTCTGGAGAATTCTGAAAAGTTTTATAGTGACATAAGCTAAAGAATTTTGTTGCAAGCCAGGAAATTGTTGAAGTCTGAGCTGGAGAATATTCTAGACTACTGGTTCTTAACCTGGGCGGTAGCGCTCACAGGGAGACACTATGAACAATGAGGGAAGGTAAGTGTTAGGTGGTGCTAAGGAGGGGCAGTAAGCGTTATAATACTACTAATATAATAAAAGCAAAAAATTCCATATTTAATCTAGCATCCCTATTTATATTGTATGTTTAGCGACACTGTTCAGAATATTGTATGTCTGGCAATATTGCTGAAATTTATTAGCTACTTATTTTTACATTGAAAGTTAAGTAACTGGGCAACTTTTTTGGTCTGAATTTTCTAAATTGAAAATACTTGATTTGGGCAATTTTTAGCAGAATCCACTAATTTTTGTAAGCTTTATCTGCTGCTTTTCCCAACGGCTATCTGACAACTCTGGTTTGTAGTTTACATCTAGTCCGTGATATCATGTGGGTGCACTTCGTTGATATTGTGTAGTACTGTAGCCCATTAAAATGAGTGAAAAAAGAAAATATCATCAATATTCAAGTGAATATTTAAAATATGGAGCTATTCCATCTATAAATAATGAGCAGTTAACAATGTGTTTAATATGTGAAAACTTTCTCAAATGAAGCCTTCAAGAACAAAGCATCCAAATAAAGCAAAAAAGGATGTGGAGTACTTTAGTTAAATTTAAAAATCGCCCTTGAAGGGTTAGTTGCAAAGCAAAGTAACCAACAACAGAAGGGATTTGTGTCTTACAAACTTTCAAAATGAATTGCCAAATGTGGAAAGCCACTTACTATTGGTGAAACTATCATCTTACCGGCTGTAAATGAATTTTTAGATATGATGATTGACCCAGGTAAAAGTAATATGACGTCGTCAATTCCTCTCAGCAATAGTTCAATAGCAACAAGAATTGACGAAACGGTAAAGGACATTGAAAAAAAAAAACTTTGTGGTGATTTAAAAACTATAGCATTTTCTTTGCAACTCAATGAGACAACTTTACATGGCAATGAAGCTTTGTTAATGGCCTACATGCATTATATAAATACTAATGAAGAAATTATTGAAGAATTTCTATTTGCTGAATAACTGAAAATTGACACAAAAGTTTCTACAATTTTTAAGGTTGTTAAAGACTTTCTTAATGTTAAAAGCATTCCTCTCGCAAATATTATTGCGTATGCAACTGATGGAGCACCAGTTATGATTGGTCATCACCGTGGATTTACAGCATATTTAAAAGAAGCAGTTCCAAATATCTTTACAATTCACTGCATTCTACATACACAGCACTCAGCTGCAAAACATATTAGTGGTAGACTACATTACACTTTGGATGATGTTTATTAAAGCAGTGAATAAAATAAAAGCCCAGTCATTGAATACCCGTATTTTTAGAGAACTTTGCCATGAAAATGAAGAAGAATGAGTCTTTTGCTTCGCACTGAAGTTAGATGGAAACCTCAAATGGAAATTGTCTGCGAGGCTTTAATGAGCTCTGTGATATTGTTTTAGAATTTTTAATTCACGTGATGAAAACTCGTGTAATGTTCTAAAACAGGTTGACATCGCATATCCTTTCAATATTTTCTCCAAATTAATGAGGTTAATATCAAATTACAGGGAGGAAACATGAAACTTATGAAATCAAAGGGAATTATAAATCTTTTATTAGCAAATTAGCATTCTACAAGCACAGCATCAAGAAGATTTTCTGCAGTTCCCAAGTCTACAAACAACAGATTATGATTTAATATTGGGTTGGCAAATAAGTTCATTCGGATTTTTACAGTGGAATGAAACACATTTTATTTAATATATATATATAATACATACTAGTCAGTTATATATTGACTCTCTTTATCAATGACCTCTTGCCATCTGTCCACCAACTTCGTTATACCGAGTTCATAACACTCCTGAGGTTTACTGGTGAAAAACTGATCCAGGTGTCATTTGACAGCCTCCCTCATTAGCGAAGGTTTTCTCATTCAGAGAATTCTGCAACGAGGGGAATAAGTGGTAATCGGAAGGCACCAGGTCTGGTGAATAGAGGATGCGACAAAACATCCCAGCCAAGACATTACAATTTACTCTGGGTTGTTAATGATATGTGGGGTCTAGCGTTGTCGTAGTGAAAGACAACTTCTTTCCAATTTGCCAATTCAGTACGTTTTGTGCTAACTGCACGGGCCAGTCGCGTTAACGGTGAGCAATAGACAGTTGAATCAATCATTCTTCCTGACAGTAACACCTTGTAGTGGACAACACCTTTATAATTCCACCACACAGAGAGCATGATCTTCTTTGGGTGCAATCCTGCTTTTGAGGTTGTTTGCAGGATTGCAATTCAAAAATGGGTCATTTTCTTGGTGACGTCGAAGCGAATCACAGATGGATAGCGAGCAGTCATACTGGCCTCAGTCAATTCATGCGGCACCCAAACATTGAGTTTTGAAACATATACCAGCTTGTGCAAATGGTTTTCAATGCTTGTATGGGATATGTTCAGTACTGTAGCAATCTCCCGCACTGTTTGCGATGGATTTTTGTCGACAATATCCTTCACAACATTCGAATTAACCTTGTCGGGCGACTGGCGCAAGACTCATCACTGACGTCGAAATCTGGAGATTTCGATGTCAGTGACCATCCCCATATACGCTGCATATTTTTTTATGGACCTCTTCAGCTCGTTTGCCTTTTTTGAAATAAAAAAGCAAAATATGCCTGTAATGTACGTTATTTCCTTCCATTTCTAAAAATATGTCACACACATGCAACTGAAGTAGGCCGAATGAAATTCACTGATGGGTTATGTGAAATGTTGCCTTTCAACTGCGTGATAATAGCAACAGGCGAAGCAGCATAAACTTGTACTAATGCATAAACCGAATGAACTTATTTGCCAATCCAATATTAGATACAGATTTGGATTGTTATTGTTCCCATCTTCTGACACCGAAAGAAAACTGGAATCTCATTAAAGGAAATGTGTCCACAAAAAAAACAGGGCATAAAGCAATATATAATAAAGAAGAAAAATTGACGCGAGCCCTAAAAACATTTATGTGAAAGCAAAAGTATTTATACATTATACCAGTGTTCATTAAAATTTATCTTATCATGTTGCTCACACCTGTTGTTCACACCTGGCCTAATTGATATGTTCATATTCTACCGGATATCTCCATTTATAACAGTATTATTGATTTTAAAGAATGCCGATGGTAGGGAGGTAACTGAATCAGTTGAGATAGTTGAGTTACTGAGTGAGCACTTTGCAAAAGTATATCATCCAGGTGGTGACATTGCAGAAACGAATAAACCAGTAGATTATATGGGAATTGTGGTTAATGAAGTGGAGGTGAGTAGTCTATTGCATAACCTCAATGTCAATACATCTGTGGGATTGGATGGTATACCAGCTCGTGTTGTACGAGAAGCAGCTAAAGAATTGTCAGTACCCTTGACCATTTTGTTTAATTTGAGTCTCGGGTCTGGGTTAGTCCCGAGCGGGTGGAAAGAGGGGAAAATAGTTCCACTGCATAAAGATGGTTCCAAGACTGCTGTTGTAAATTACCAACCGATTAGCATATCAGGAATCATTGTCAAGGTCTTAGAGAAAATAGTCAAGAGGAAAATACAAGATTGGATAGAAGAAAATGGGATACTGTATCGGGGACAGCATGGTTTTGTGAAGGGTAGGTCATGCCTCAGTAACTTGCTCACGTATTATAACACAGTGACGGCTGAACTGGATAAGGGTAATGGGTTTACGGTGATTCTACTGGACCTTGCCAAGGCCTTTGACAGGATTCCACATAGAATTCTAATCAGCAAATTGCAGCATATGGGAATGGACATAGGGTTGGTGAGATGGATAGGAGGGTGGTTGACGGAGAGATATCAGAGAGTGGTTTACTCGGGAGTAGAGTCCACAAGACGGCCTGTGACTAGTGGTGTGCCACAAGGATCTGTTCTTGGACCACTGCTGTTTAATTTGTTCATAAATGATATAGGAAATGATCTGAGAGGAACAGTTCATTTGTTTGCGGATGATGCGAAGTTGGGTAGGGCAATAGCGAATGCAGATGACGTCAAAATTTTGCAGGATGATTTGGATAGATTGGAGGTCTGGGCTAAGGAGAATGGATGTCAGTTTAATGTGGCAAAATGTAAGGTTATGCATTTTGGGGTGAAAAGATTGGCGGCAGTTTACTGCATTGGTGGAACCGTGCTCCAGGAAATTGATGAGGCACGAGATTTAGGAGTGTTGGTAGATAAGGAATTGAAATTTAGGGGACACATTGCAAAAGTGACCAAAACAGCTCATCAAATCACTTGGTTGCTGAAGAATACGTTGACAAGCAGAGACAAGCAGGTTATTGTTCCTCTGTATCGAGCCTTGATAAGACCCCATCTAGACTACTGTGCTCAGATTTGGTCACCTAGGTTTCTTCTTGATGGGGAGGAGGTGGAGAGGATCCAGAGGCGAGTGACCAAGATGATAGCAGGTCTGTGGAATGAACCGTATGAGAACAGGTTGAGGATTTGTGGGTTGCAAAATTTGGTTGATAGGTGGAGGAGAGATATGATTGAGACATTCAAATTACTGAAGGGTTTCTATAAAATTAATTCAGAAGATATTTTTGAGAACAGGGCTGGTTGTGGGAGGACTAGGGGACATCCATGGAAACTGGGCAAAAGTGTGGTTAGCAAAGGTGTTAGAGCTGGGTTCTTTACTTTTAGAGTAGTGAATGAGTGGAATGCACTCCCTGAATCTGTGGTGGATGCTGTGACAGTGAATGAGTTTAAGGCGAGGTATGATAGATACTGTATGAATGTCAAATAGTTGTGATGAATATGATTTGGGGCCTCCCTCGATGAGTCTAATGACTCCCTGGAGTTGCCCGTAATAATAGTAATGGTAATAATAATAATATTACATTGTCATAAATGACACATTTAGTGTTGTAAAATTGTAATTTATTACTTCACCTTTATGATATGTAAAATATCATAAAGATGATATTTTACATAAAATTCAATATGGAAAAAAATTTCCATTTTGGATTTTATGGGGGTCACGGTGAATAAATTCACTACAGCGGTCCGCAATATATTAGTATTCACTACAAAGGATCCGCGACTTCAAAATAGTTGGGAAACACTGCATTATACAAAAGCATCATACAGTAAATACATTGTTTATGCCGAGAAAGTTGATGTGAATAACAGTTGGAGACAGAGGTATGACAAATTGCTTGGTGGCTCAGTTGTACAGACCATTTGAAAGAGACAATCACTGCAAATTTATGGATTGATTTTGCACATTTCTAAATGTAGCAGAATACTTTGTGACAAAACAGTGAAATGGAGTATTGATAACAGTATGGTAAGAGGAATGCAGTGAACAATAAGAACAATTAGAGAAATTAGACCAAAACTGTTTTATATTTTGGGAAAATATATTGTAATATTTTTCAAGTTTCAAATAAACAAATGTTTTCTAGAGTGGTAGAAAATTGTTGTGAGATCCAAACTGATGGTCCTGGATGGTAGTGAGTTAGAAGTTCAAAGGATTAAAAAAGTTGGGTAGCTTCCATAGGTGAACCATAGACTCAAATATACAAATATTATTCCATAGCACTGTGGTTGGATAATTGAGAGATTAATGTACAGGTATTGCAACTTTTTCTGGACGTTTTCTTGTTGAAGGAATTTTGGACTGAGTTTCTGCTTATCAGAATGTTGCAATTTGGTTAGGTCCCTAACCAAAGTTGAATTGAGAATTAACTTTGGAACTTCATCGAGAGTTAACAAGCTTCCTGAGTTGTCCATGAAAAAAAAAAAGAATGTCTGCACATTATTATTCCATATCAATCAAACTTTTTTTTTACTCAGTTTCAGTTCCATGAAGAGCTTCCTCAGGATATGTTATGAAGGTATTCAATGACTTTTTATTTTTAGAGGGACCTGTGGCATAGTATAATTATTAAAAACAACATGTAAGTCCACAGTAATAACTTTAATTAATAAATAAGGTAGATATTTCGTACTAAAAATAATAGTACATCTTCAGTGTTACAAACAGATAGGAATAGAATACAGTAACGAATATTCGGTGGATCACCTATTAAAATACAATGTTGTCGCGAGCTAGGAAATGAAAGAAATTAATAAATAATTAATATTTAAGATAATTAGTTTTTTAATGATCACATAAAATAAAAGTCTCCCAGATCTTCGAGAGAGAGAGGCAATCATTTCGATTTAAATTTGGTCAGTGTAAAAAAGCTTCACAACTTTCTTTAAAGAGGCGTTCATATTTGAACCTGCATCTATGAAGTAGAATAGCTTTATTCCACTGGATATTATGGGTAGTGGTAATACTGTGTTGTGCTAGACCAGACTTCTGAGGTTCATTGTAATCAATATAATAGTGATGTTCTTTAATTCTTTTTTCCACAGAATGGCCAGTTTGTCCAAAATAAGAAACATCGCATTCACAAGGAATTTTGTAAACGCCAGCCAAAGACAGAGATGACAGTTTATCTTTTGTAGAAGGCAATAAGGAAGAAATTTTGTTGATAGGAATATAAGTGGGAATCAATTGGTACTTTTTTAAAATTCTACCTATAGGTTCTGAGATTCCTGGAATGTAGGGGAATGGAACTCTGCGAACTGTTGAAGAAACCTTAGGTATTGGAACATAAGATTCAATTATCTGTTGGATTTGATTAGGGTTGTAATTATTAGATACCATTAACTTTTTAATGATGGAAAGTTCTTGTTGTAAGATTTCTGGAGAAGAGCAAACTTTATATGCCCTATTAATTAGAGATTTAAGAATGCCAAATTTTTGAGATGTATGGTGAGCAGACTTTTTATGAATGTATCTGCCAGTAAATGTGGGCTTTCGAAAGACGCTTGTAGATAAGGTACCAGAAGAAGTTCGAGTAAGCAAGATGTCCAAAAATGATAAAGTACCAGAATTTTCCTTTTCCATGGTGAATTGGTTACGAGGATGAAGGCTATTTATCTGTTGTAGAAAGGTGGAAAGCTCATCTTCAGTATGTGACCAAATGGCAAAAACATCATCGACATAACGATACCAAAGAGATGGTTGAGGGTGAATGGATGAAAACATAGTCTCTTCGAATTGTTTCAAAAAAATAGTTAGCCAAAGGTGGAAACAAAGGACTACCCATTAAAGTGAAAATGTGATCCTGACAACCTTAGCTGTTTCTCAAAAATACTTGCATAAATCTTACCAATTAAGTAGAGAAACTCATCTGTAATTCTCATATTCAGTTTTATTTTCCTTTTTTATAGATGGGTACTATTAGTGCTCTACTCCAATCAGCTGAAATTTGACCCTCTGATCAGGCATTCTGAATTATGCAGTGTAGCCACTGTAAAAATTTTATACCTCCATATTTTAGCATTTCTGGTTGAACATCATCTACTCCAGTTGCCTTTCCACAGGCCACCCTTTAACCTTCCAATAGTTTCCATCTTTAGCTATTGTCCACCACCTCACATCAGTGGTTCCCAAACTGGGTGATGCAAAATATTCCAATATTTTTACAGAAATGATACTTAGCCCAAGTAATTTTAAAATCAGACCATCGATGTGTTGATGCAATGATAGGAAGAACATCTAATGGACACTGTACAAGTTTGATTTCAAGATTTGAGAAGATGTGCAGAGAACAACAGGCTCACCCGTCCCTAATTAATATTTATTTATTCAATGATTTAATTGTTCAAAATATGTACTTATTTAATACTTTTTACATATATAGTTTGAGAATCACTGCTCTAACTTATACGTTGGCAACCTTTCCTTTTCTTGGTATTCATTTAGTGCTTAATTCCATCTATCTTTCATCTGTTAATGTGGGCAATCCATTTATATGCTTTACAATACTTCCCAATATACTTCACCCCTCTAATTCTATCCCTTTTTGCTATGTGGATCAAATTCTCCCGAAGGCGCTTTTTACTACATGCAATCTGTCTCCCTATGTTTAGTCATTGCCTATGACTAGTCTTTACTTATGGAAGTCTTTACAGCCAGAATACTTTATTTCTTTATCTTTTTTTTCCCTTAATGCTAACAATGTGGCCAAGGTAAATATAGTCATCCACTTCAATACTATTATGTGCTAATTTTAGTTCAATCTGATATGAATTTCTCATTACTTTTGTTTGTTATGTTAATTTTAAACCGTTTTTCCTGCTTTTCCTGTTCAAGGTTATTCAGCATTTCCTGAGCTGCTGCTTTATTTTTTGCCCACAGAACAATGTCATTGCAAAATTTAAATTATTTAAATTTCTTCCATTGATGTCAATTCCATAGTTTTTGCAAGAGACTTTCCTAGACTTTTAATATAATAGAAAACTATGTGTGATATTGAATCACCTTGTCTTACTCCTCTCTCGATGCTGAATTCTTTTCCCTGATGTCCTAACTTTATCAGCTCATATACATACCTTTAATCCATTTACTTCAATATAAACAAACATTAAGCATCATAAGTGTCTTCTCACATCTGCATTTTTATGTATTCAACACAAATCAAATGAATATTCAACACAAATCAAATGAATTTTGAGACAATCTCCAATTCATTGGTGTTTTGAGACTATTAAGATATTCTCATTCTAGTTAGAGCCATTCACATGTGATGTTGCAAACCAACAGGAATCAAGTATTCAGAACAAGATCAATTTATGTCAATGAAATGATATGATACAATAATATTTTACAAAGCTAAATTTGTTTTCCCTTATAGAATATTAACAGTCTATATGTAGCATATAATAAAATGGCACTCAAGGACTGGAACACAAACATTGCATTCAGAATATCACAAAATGCCGATTATTATAATTTTAAACAAAATCTTTTACTAATTTCCCATGTCTAAAAAAACTTACAGTATTAATTAAAATAGCTACTTCTTAGACAGTAAAATAATTAAATAATTAGAAAATAAAATAATTCCTTAGTAAAATAATAATTATTATTACTGTATAAATATTAATATTTATTATTAGTAAATATTCATTTCAGTTAATACTGAAACTACTCACCTGTGTTGCCCTCTGTTAAAGAAGCAACTAACTGTTCCAAAAGTCTAAAAAGAAATATGGATTTTTCTAAATAATTTTAGTTATATAAACTGTACCATAAAGCATGTCAGTTTATCTATTACCTAATGTTTCAAATGTCTTTATCTTTCTTTGTCTTTTTTTATTCTGTTTATTACAGGATAAAGAAATTGGAAACATTAAGTGAAAGCTTGAAACATTCAGGAAATTATCACAAAAATTTATTGTACAAAATTTACTACACAGACCTATAATAAAGCTTAATGGGATGACTAACACAAGAGGGAAAAAAAACATTTATTAAACTAACTAATATTTTGCTGATTTTCTATCCAGCATCATCAGAGCACAGAGCACTAAACCAAGTAAGTGTGGAAATAATTTTTCCTCTTGGTGTTAATTACACCATTAAGCTTTATTATGGATAATGAACAACACCTAGGCCTTGCTGTACGAGTACAAAGACCTATTCAAAAACATTACTTAAATGTTACTTGGCAATTCTGAATTGCTGGTAATGTTAACTGCAAATAGGAAACATTTCTCATTAAAATCATCACAAAGTTAAAAGTGATCACTTTTGGAAAAATATTATAGTTGATCAGTATGGTACAGAGAAAGTTAAAATAATGACATGAGTAATGTTTTGATTCACTATTAAATCTACTATTCCAATTAACTTTATTAATAAAACTGAATGAATCAAAGCTTGGAAAAGTATGGATATATTCCCAAACATGATATACAATAAGCTAAAAAAAGTATTCTCATCCCAGGTTAAATTTATCACTAGAACAGAACCTATTATGGAATTTGTAGTGGCAAATTCACACAATGAATCAGATGTGACAAGGTAGGAGAGGGGCCTACCAATGCCAAAAAAAAATAATAATAATAAATAAAAATAATAATTAGAAAATATTATAAGAAAAAAAATCAAACTTTCACCTGACTATTTAAAAAATTTGTAGTCATGATATAACTATGTGTACTATTATATCATGATATAACATGATATAATAGTACACATAACCAAAAAAGGGACAGAAAACTAAATGCAAGGAAGTGAATGATATAAAATGGAAGTCATTCCACCAGTCCTTATCTGAAGTACATAGAATTAAAATAGTGACAGTATGTTTATCAGAAACATTAAGAAAATAATCCAAAATAATAATATAATCATTTATTTTCTTCCAATCACTTGTTATTTCCAAGCTTATTAAGCAAAGATTATGAACAAAACATTGATAATAATTTCTGGTTTTGTTATTGTTTTCCAAGCTGATCATATAACTGAAATACTTGTAAATCACATTATGATCTTGGAAGAAAGTTTTGATTAAAAAAAAAAAACAGCTAAATAAAAATAATTTAATTATCATTCAAATTAAGTGGATATTGAATCCAACATTATTTCAAAGCCAAATAGAGAAACTACAAGAGTTTCATGCCAAATATATAGAAACTATATAAAAGTTTTGGCAGATACAAGCATACACTAACCTTTCGTGACAGGACAACTCGCAGTCAAGGTGAAGTAAACTCCGATCACTGTCCTCAATATTTTCCCATAATGTAAAACACATCTCCTAAGAGATGTATGATGTTACACATTATGGGTATCCACTTAATTTGAATGATTTTGCATCGCTGAAGTGAAGCCTTTTGGATCTCTTTTTAAGTAATTATTGGTGCCTATTGTAATGTGACACCTTTTTTGGCAGCTCATATGGTAAAGTATAAGTTCTGCATCACTTCAACCTTAGTATTATGGTCTGGCTCCAACTGATGAGACCTCAAAAAAAGGGTCGAAACCGGTCTGGGTAGTGACCTCCTCCATAATGTATAACATCATACATCTCCTAAGAGATGTGTTTTACATTATGGGAAAATACTAAGGACAGTGATCGGAGCTTACTCCACCTTTACTACGAGTTGCCCTGTCATGAAAGGTTAGAGTATGCTTGTATCGCCGAAACTTTTATATAGTTTCTATATATTCGGCATGAAACTCTTGTAGTTTCTCTATTTGGCTTTGAAATAATGTTGGATTCAATATCCACTTAATTTGAATGATTTTGCATTGCTGAAGTGAAGCCTTTTGGCTCTTTAAGTAATTTAATTATGTTAATTTACACGTTCATTTAACTGCATTTGAACATCGAGCATTTAACTAAGTAATTTAGCTGTTTACTAATGTTTATGGCAGGTGTACATTATCATTGTAAAAATTAAAATTGTACTCAAAATGTATCTTTCATGAGTTGAATGCTTTGTTAATATTTCAGAAAATATAAATATTCTTGATAATGTACAAGAGCTGCTTTGCATAAGTGTAGACAGCAACTACACACAATATTTATAGTTTCATTTTAGTGAAAGTTACACAAAACAAGTAGCAAAATTTTTCATAACTTATGAAAAATAAATTCTATGAACTGAAAAAGTAACACAGTTTGATAAATTTATGAACTAGGCCTCATATGGATTATTCTGCACACATATGGTCACCTGTTTTTCATGATGATGAGGATATGTTAGAAAGGGTCCAGAAAATATTCACAAAGGTGGTAGCTGGTCTTTGGAATGTGGAGTATGAAGGCAGATTGAAAGAATGTAATTTGCAAAGCTTCGTGAATAGGAGGAGAGAGAGGTATGTGGTTGACACAAGTCAATCAGGGGTTGTTACAGGTTAATAATGAAGAAAATTTAATAGGATGGGGGGGGTGAACATAGGGGGCTGTCCCTAGAAACTGTATAAGGAGGGTGTGAACAAAGGAGTGAGAAGATTCTTTGTATGGAGAGTGCTTGGCAAGTGGAATTGATAATGATGTTATGAATGGAAAGTGGAATTCATTACCACTTAATAAGTTTAAGGCAAGGTGTATGTGACAGTGTGGAAAGATCTGATCCCCATGGAGGACATATGTTAATAATAATAATAAGATTCTTGATATGTATCCTCAAGGAGTGTACAAAATGATAACACATTAATGCTAACATTCTAACAATATTTTCCCTTCAAATTAATATGCTTCTAGGATGCAGGCAAAGAAAGAATTAATTGACAGTTTCTTAAAAAAAGTGGAAGCTGTTGTTGGGAACACTTTATAAAGACTGTTCCAGAGAACACAGGTAGACGGGGGAGGGGGAAAGAGGAAAGCAGGTTTAGTTTATTTGCAGCTGAACTAAAAGGATACTGAGCACCTGCAGCTTGTGGTTTAACAGTCCCAGTGCAAAGCAGAAGAATGATGGATAACAATTCAGCAGAACAGCTTCCACAAAAGTACTGCAGTAAGGACAGAACTGTAAAAGACTATCTATGATAAGTGAGAAACAGATCATCTATCAGCCTAATTGCTCTCCTCTGGACAAGAATTTTTAAGGCAGGTTTTGGTACACCATCACCCCAAACATATGAATATGCAGATTTGAGATTTGTACTTAGTAGCCAGACAAGTAGAAAAATTGCATCTGGAATGGAAAAGGACTCAGATTTATATGAAGCTACTGAAGAATGGTTGAGCATTGTAGGGTTTGTTAAATGAGTAAGCGAAATGGAGTGTACGGTTATCAGCAAAAACTGTGGACAGGATTACTTATCAATGAGAAAAGGTCATTTAGATATAGAAGAAAATGTAGGTGACAATACAGTCTGGGCACTGCATTGACAGAGAAGACTGAAGAGAGAGAGAGAGAGAGAAAGCCATTCGATATGATATGCAGTGAATGACCATAGGAAACAGGCTTTCCAATTAGTGTGTGGAAAAGAATGCAATTCGCTGAATGGACCTTAACACAGGAGTCAATCAAATGCTATGGAAATGTCAAGAGCAACAACAACTTTTATCCTGGATCATGCACCAGGATGATCCAGGATAAAAGATCTAGCATGGATTTCCAGTGGCAGAATCCATAATGGTGGTCATTAATTACCTAGTAGGTCTTTATGTAGTGAAGTCGATTGTTAATGACCTTTTCCATTATTTTGGAAAGGGCTGAAATTGATGCAACAGGTCAGTAATTTTATGACAGACTTATCTTAATTTTCTTGAAACAGATATATATGCTTCAACATAATGAAATAGGCACCAGCTGAGTGTAAAAGAAAAGTAAAACAAAAACAGGTGTGAAACACCATCAGGACAGGAAGACTTTAAGATCTAGGTTATTTAAGAATATTCTGATGAATTTCTGTTGAAACACTAGAGGTGGATGAGAGGAGGTAAAGTGAGATGGTGTTTCAATGTTGATCATCTAACAACTAGTAGGTCTAGTGTGCTTTTTTTCCAACTAGGAAGATATTCTTTTGCAATGGGAATGCTAGTTGGTAATATCAGGGATTGAACCAGAGCCCCCCTTCTGTGGAAACAAACCACACCATAAGAAGATAGAATTGACAACTGAGAGGGAGGCTGTATAATTGTATAATTTGCACCACTTGTCTGTTAGTGTTCTAGCATGCCTAGTTACAAGATACCAAGGAACAGGATGCTTGGTATCCTGTTACTTTATATCTTTCCTTAGTAACAAGAAAAGATGAAAAACTAGATAGTGAATTGAAAATCCAGGACAGTTTCTCTACATCCCTTATAGACAAAGTGAAGGTCTTCTCCAAATTACGATTTTATCTGTTAAACAGTCCCATCCATTATGTGTTATATAACATCTTTCATGGACTGTTTCTTTACTATTTTTAAGAATAAGAATACAAGAAGAATTAACTGGCATAATAATAAACAATTTTTGCTAAGTATCCAGGACACACTCAGTAAAATTCAAATTAAGCAAGTTTAAGTCACAATAATGAAGTTTCAACAATGAGAATGGTTGTTCATTCATCCATCCATCCATTTCATTTGACATAAAGAGATCCCATATGATCACTCAGATGCTCGGTGATGTGCCACACCAGTCCTTGCCAGGTTGTCCTGTTGTATGGTTTTCTGCAAGCTTCAACTCTATGAATATCAGTCACTTCAGACACATAATCCATCCATCCATTTCATTGATGATGAACCCCCTCCTCTTTTCCCCAGAACATTACCTTCTGTTACTGTTTTGAGAAGTCCTCCTTCCATCCTCTCAATGTCCTCCAATTCATCCACATTGGCCAGGTGAGCTGAGACTTCTGCCTACTACGTAAGGCAGACTCCTGCTGCATAAGACAAAATGAAATAGCAAAATAGGAAAGATTCAACCCTAGTCCTTGAATACTCTAATAGCATTGGGGGGAAGGAGCAAGAAAAAAAGAAAGAAGGGGAGTGACCATACATTTTTTCATAAGGAAAACATTCTAAAATGCTCAGCAGGATATTCTTGAAAGTCCTCATAATGCTTTCCAATATAATTGTATAATTTTTTATCATATAATTTACCTTTGGACTAAGAAAGAATAATAAAATAATTTTGGGAGTAAAGTTTTTTTGGTAAAGATACTAAAATTTGAAAACTTGCACTCTTAATCAGCCATGGAATCCTATGGATAGAGATGTCTTACTCCATTTAAGGGTGTTGCACAGCACAGGGGTGAAATTTGCTGTTTGGCTTTGTGAACAATGTGAAGTACAGATTAGCTGTATTTTTTTTTGGGGGGGGGGGGGGTTAAGGATAACGTTATGGACAAATATTTAGGGGGGGGAATGCAAATGGAAAATAGACAGACCATAACTTTATGCTTTCTCCAAAGTTGATTTTCGTATATTTCCTAGATTAATTTTTTCCTAAATACCTATCCATATCCACTTGTAAAAAAACATGAAATTAACTGCATACTACATATTTTACATGAAGCCAAACCGTGTTGGGCACGGCAAACATCCATACAATTCCATGACTGTTCAACCTCAAATAGTGCAGTTGTCAAAGTTCAATATCTTTACTATGAAAAATGCCAAGCGCTAAAATATTTTTGTGGTTCTTTCATAGTTCAGAGGTAAGGAATTGTCTGTCATGAAAATTTTAAAATTTCCAGTGAATGACCTAGTCTAGGCTGTGGCAATTTTCACAACTCATAACAGAAAGGATAAATGCTGTTTATCCTTATATACAATTTACTCTTGAAATGAAAAAGTTTCATCATCTATACATATATATATATTTTATTTATTTATTTTTTTACCTACTTATTCTTCACCAGCCAGGTAGAAGTCTTCAGTTTTCTGTCTTTCAAAAGAAAACACACACACACACACACACACACACACACACACTGGACTGAACATCTTCATATGTTGGATTAAGGCAGCTTAAAGCAAGGAAGTTGGTGTTGTGAACATTAAAATCTCCAAATACAATGGCTTTGTTATTAGTAAAGTTGGACTGAAGAAAGTCAATATTTAAAGAATGGTTACAACAGCTGGCAGTCTTAGGAGTCACTGAAACAGCAAATGCATAAATAGGGCAAAGAAGTTTTAACTCTTCAATTGGCAACTCCCTACTGTGGTATAGGTATATTGGTGTATGAAGATATAAAAACAATACCATCTTTGAGACAAAAAAAAAAGTCAAAGTATGCATAAACAAGATTAAGGCTGGAACTAAGACCATATATTTATAAAGTGAATATGGAAAGTTTTGAGAAGTTTACTTCCTTTTTTTTCCCCCTCTACATGTAAGCTATTGATCTTTGCTTGAATTTTAATAATTGCTGTTCAAGTTGAAATTAGAAAAGATACAGAATATACAATAATGGATTCTTGACTAAATGATAAACGTGGAGAATTTCACTTGGCTCCTCTGCATACTGGCATCTGAAATGCTCTCCTAACATATCACTACTCCAAGTCCTCCAGGGAACATCCAGCAAAATAATGGCAGCAAGTATATTTGCTATGAGATCTATAAGTTTTCCTAAAGCATTAACATCCAGTATGCCATCTAATTGCACAGACACCTGCATGGAGTTCTAAAAACTCATTGCAGGAGACCAAACTATCAACAAAATATCTATCGTACCTACCTGAAACTCTTTAAACAGGTAAAGCAAACAACTCAGGCAACCCATTCCATTCATTCACCACTCTCCAAGCAAAAAATCTAGTCTTTATGCCCTTGCTAACCACACTCTTACCCAACTTCCAGAGATGACCTCTTGTTCTGCTTCCTATAGCAGAGTGCTGAAACATTTCCCTTACATCAATCCTAATTAATTAGCTTACGATAATAAAGTGACCATAAGTCCCATATGAAATCTTATAAAACCCTTAAGTAACTTAAATGTTTCTATCATACCCCCCCCCATTTTTTTTTTTTTTTTTTTTTTTTTTGCAATCCACAAACTCTCAATCTATCCTCGTAGGGAGCATTCCACAAACCACTCACCATCTTGATCACTTTCTTCTGGATCCTCTCCACCATTTCCTCATTTCCAAAAAACCTAATATGTTCAGACCTAAGCACAGTAATCCAGATGTGGTTATATTAAGGCTTTATAAAGAAGAATGATAACTCCCTTATCTATGCTTGTTAGCGTTTTCTTCAATAACACAAGTAATCCTGTGAGCTACCCTGGCTACTTTAGTGATATGCTGGCTAAATTTCAACTCTCTACTACTAATTACCACCCCCAAATCTCTTTTGAGAGTGGTAATCAATTTCCTGGAGTATAGTTCCCACAATCTGGTACACAACTTGTAATCTTTGCATCCCAAAATGCATAACTTGACACTTTTGCACATTAAACTGACATCCATTATGTCAGTTTAATGTGCAAAATTATGTTGTGCCCATACTCTCAGTCTATTCAAATCATCCTGTAAGCTCTACATTATCTTGATTAACTATCATTCTACCTATCTTTGCATCATCAGCAAACAACTAAATATTTCCCTTCAAATTATTTCCTATATCATTTATATACAAATTAAACAGTAGTGGTCCAAGCACAGAGAACTGTAGCACACCAGTGGCCACCTGCCTTCTCCTGGATTCCATCCCCATTTGCTGTAGTTTGCATAATAAAATTCCATGTGGTATGCTGTCAAATGTCTTTGCATAATCCAGCAGTATCATGTAGCTAATCCCTTTATCCAACTCAGCTGTCACCCTATTATAAAAAGTTAATAGATTATTAAGGTATGACCTACCTTCAAAGCCATGCTGCCCCTCAGAGTATCATATTCTTATCCACCCATTCCTGAATTCTTTTTTTGACCAACTTTTCTAATAGTTTTACTACAACTCCTGAGATACCGATTGGTCTATAATTTGCTACCCGACTTAATACCCCCCCTTATGCAAAGGAATTAATTTGCTCTCCTTATACTCTCTTGGGACTATGTCAGAGCTGTGACTTAAATAAAACAGCCTAGTCAAAGGCACTGCCAGCTCCTCTGCACATTCCCTAAAAATGCAAGCCAACATCCCATCCAAACCCACAGCTGTATTTGCATTCAGACTATGCCATATCCTAACTTTCTTCAATTCACGAACCTCTGCATTCACATCAGCCCCAGTTGCCTCTGTCATAACAATATCTTCACACTTGGATGATGTACCCTTGCAAAATTATCACTCAGTAGCTCAGCAAATTCATCTTCCTATCTGCACTCACTAAAGTCATCCTTCCACAGTCATTCTTCCTCCTACTTGCAACATAACAAAAAAAAAATTCTTTGGGATTTCCTTTTGCCTGTTTGGCTAATTTCTTCTCATAATCTGATTTTGCTTACATCACCATGTTGGTCGCCTTTCTCCTTATATATCCTCTACAACATTTTCATTGTTTGCAGCTCATGCTTAATGATACTACTCATTCATCTAACTATTACCCAATTTACCCTCCTGACCTTGGGTATACGTTGTGATATTGCTTCCTCCGGATATACCTTGACTACCCCACATGCACTGTGAACATCCTTCCCTTTCAGAACTTTATGCCAAGCTGCTGCTTGGCATAAAGTACTGCTGCCTCCCAAGAATAATCACTGTAAAGCTACACTGTCAAAAGAGAAGTAATGTTGTGTCCCTCCATGATGTCTGATATAATTCTGTAAGCATCACTTATACTAAATGCTGAAAGAAATGAGTGAAAAAAGTGAATAAAAAATCTTTGCTTCAGAGTCCAAACATGAGCTCAGGGATATCTGAGATATTTAAGCTTCCAAGATGCTTAAATATCTCAGATGTATTACTATGTGATGAAGCTCATCTACCACCAGGAAGGGACTAGTACCATAAAGGCTTGGTCTTTCCTAGAGATGTTGATGCAGCAAAGTTCCTGCCTACATTAGTTTACTCCTAGACAATTTCCTCCAGTTTAATGTTTTAATGCTTGCTTTAATTGGCCAAATCATATGAAGATGTTGGCAGAGGATTTGGTTTCTGCAGAAAAACCAGACTTCGAAGTTTGAAATACTTTACTGGCTTTATTTTTAGCAGCTCTGTAATTCCATGTATAACAATTTGGATTTAGAATCAAAATAGAAAAAAAAAAAAAAAACTAATGCTTGAGTTAACTACATTGCAAAGGCATTAAAATAGAGTTGGTGTGCTACAATTGAATGCATGAAGAAATAAAAAGTTGAAAAGAATTAATGTTTCAAATTATGTATTTTAACAATAAACTTTTATTGTAAAAATACATAATGAATTACTTTCATATGAATTAATGCAAAAAGAATAACTTTTGATAAATCAGAGTGTCAGACAGGGATGTAGCTTATCTCCAACTCTATTCAATATATACATATATTGATCAGATTATTAAAATATGGAAAACAACAATAAAACAAGGTATCCAGTTAAGAACTGTTATCAATACAATGCTGTATGCAGGTGATCCAATTATATTACAAGAAACTGAAGATGACCTTCAAAAATTAGTTTACGAATTAAACAAAATAAGCCAAGAATACAATTTAAAAATTTCACAAAGAAAAACAAAAGTCATGGCATTTCAAGGTTGGGATCATGTGAGATCAAAAATAGTTATAGAAAAAATAACAGAGCAGACAACACAGTCTAATTATTTAGAATGCATAATAACATATCTAAAATATTGATATAGATGAAAAATTAAAGAAATTTCAGGAAATCTGTGGAACAATTAAAAGGACACTAAATAAAAAAAGACGAGAAACTCAACTAAAATTTTATAAAGTAATGGCCACTCCCACTCTGTTATATGGTTCAGAAACATGGATGGTTAAAAAGAAAGATGAAAGTAAAATACAAGCTGGAGAGATGAGATTTTTAAGAACAATTAAAGGATGTACAAAATTGGACTATATAAGAGATGAAGACATCAGAAAAGAACTAGATATTTATAACATAAATGAAAAGATCAAGGAATATAGAGAGAAATAAATGGAAAGAACATCTATCTTGTCAGTGGTCCTAACAGGCATTTAAGCACCCACGACCTTTCCGAGTATTCTTGGACTTCACAACCATAACTCGAGGATAAAGTGTTAGCCCTATGGCTCCCAGTGTGTCTGTCCTATGTCTGTAGATGTGTGTGTGTGTGCATTCATGGAGCCTGCTTGCCTGTTCTGGAGGACAAAAAACAAAAATCTAAGTTTACAGGTGAAAAAAAAAAAAAAACCTGCCTCCGTATGAGATTGGCTAATTCACCTTTCATCGAAAGAGACCAGATAAAGTTCCTCACATCACTGATGGGAATCTAACCCAGGTCTTTCCAACCAAAGGGCTCTGTCTATACTGACCGAGCTATGGAGGCTCAGAACACCTATCTAGGATGGAAAGAAATTGGCTACCAAAAGAGGTGAATAGATATAAACCAAAGGGAAAGGGAGAGAGGAAGACCTGTGACAAGATGGAAAGACCAGTGAAGCCAGAACAGACAATTCTTAATTCTTGAAGAGAAGAAGAAGAAGACAATAACTTTATACTGGTAATACTATCAGTTATTACATATACCGTACTTTATTTCTTTCAATGAAGAACCCAAAAAATCATTATTTAATTAATTCTGAATTATTCATTTTTTACTATCTTTGTATTAAAGTAATTTATTTCAGAAACACATTAATAATATAGCTTATGAAAAAAATAAATTCAACTTGCAAACACATTTCCAAGAGCATTATGTTTGTAAGTAGGGATTTGCCTTTATAAATATGTAGTACTCACAAACACAATTTATAATGTTGTCAACTTACCCTGCAGTCTGTCTGAAAGTATCTGTACCACCACGAGAAAGATGTCTCCTGGTATGCCATCGTGATAAAGGTTCATTTATTCTTCTTGAGGAAGGACCTGGCTGTGACTGATTTTGAGAAGAAGTTCCATTATCACTACTCACACTGTTATTCTGATGCTCAGGATCAACTCTCCTTAAAGCTTGTAATACATTCCAGAGCTAAAATAAGACAAATTAAAATGTGCATTAAAATTTTTGTTTGAAAAACTTCAGGAATTCAGATTAAATCATTTTTATCTACTCAAATTCAGAGCTTCTCTACCCTCATTCTTCAACCAACTAAATTAAATGAATCTTCTAGAATTACTTGAGATTTCAGAAGTAGAAAAGTAGAGCTTTATCTATTGAATTGTGATATTTTTCCTAAAATAACAGCAGCCAAGAACACTGCATTCCACACTATCACTAATGCTTAAGTGGATCATATTAATTTCAATAAAGCAAAAGAATAGCTTTTTTGGCTTTTTATGTTTACCCTGAGAAACATATCTATATGAAAATTGAGCATACATACTAAAATATAAGCAGCGAAGTTTTTCTTCTAAAAGAAACGTAATTAATCTTTTTTTTTTTTTAAATGCGAATCCTATTCACAAAAGTTTATATTCTATACTGCATTAGTACCATGGATGGGCTATTTCATTGTTAAGTATTTTTGCTTTCTTTTCACCGCTGATGTCCACCAGGATGTGTGTGTTTCCTTTTCTGACCTCCCTCTGACCCTGAACAGGTCTCAATGTTCAATCAACTTCTGTGGTCCTGATCTTTAATGTTATCCTTTTCTGGAACATATCTTGGTTCTCCTTTATTTTTAGTTTCTGTATGGCTTCCTGTCTTTGTTGCCTTTATGCTCTTCTTCTTCTGCTTGATTATCATCACTACAGTAAGTAATGGCAACTACCAAGTTCTGATTCTCTCCTAAGATAAAATAACCTTACTCTGTTTCATCCTTTATATTAACAGGATCATCTGGAAGATACATACAGGGGCACAAGTTGTACTACACCTCATCATGGCAATCTCACCATTACTCACCAGTTTAAGTGATGACCCTAGCCTGGATACTGGTGGGAAAAAATAAAATATGTCAACAGATAACTGACTGATATTCACTGGGAGTAATTACCTAGAATTCTGTTATCTGTAGGTGGGTAGAGAAAATTCCAAGGGTACCAAAATTTCATCACTAGTCAGTTCTAATTTTGAAAAGCACTGGCTTAGTGCTGGAAGAATTCCTGAATTGTGACATCCTATGAGTCTTATTCTAGTATCTATATCCACGATATGGGTTGGAGAACTATTTTGTCATAAAGATAAAGAATGAAGATGTCCTAATTAGCAACATATTCCAATTGTTTGGAATATGGAATGTAATCTTTTCCAGATGGAGAGCAGTCTGAAAAGACTTCATATGAATTCAAATCTTACAGACTGAAAATTCTCAAAATATCAATCCATTCTCAGTCAAGACAGAGCATATACAACCCAAGAGTCCAAACAATAGTTCTCAATCTGTATAATTCATAAATATCCTAAATCAGCCAAGTTGGTAACAAAACACTGAATTTTCAAACTGATGTACTTGAGAGTTGATGGAAAGCTGATGAAATCCATTTTCAATTCATGAAATTGAGTATATACAGTCCAAGATTCCAACAACAGTTCTTAATCCATATAATTAATAAAAAGGAGTCAAAGTCAACCAGTTTGTAACCAAATATTAAAAATAAGTGAGAACTTCAGGCCACGCCACCGGCAATCCTCAATTCCTGGTCCATAGCACTACGTAGCTCTGAAACCTATTTGGTAAGCACAGATACCTAAATAAGAACAGCACTGTAAGCAATCACAAGGAATTTGACTAAATTTCTTTTTATCTAAAAACTGACATATCTGCTGAACAAGCATATTTAATGGTGAATTTTGATATTATATCATAATCATCATCATCATCTTGAGGGTACATGGAATCAAATTCCTGCCATGTACCCTCAAGGAGTGTACAGGATAAGATAGTACTACATGAAAAAAATTACATCACTACTAACTTCCTATCTACAATTTTCCTCCAAATCAGTCTGTTACTTGTCAAGACTTCAACATTATCAGATCTTATATTTCTATCGTCTAAGGTACTTTGTACCGTATCAATCTACCTATATCTTGGTCTTCCTCTGGGTCGTTTTGCTGCCAACCTGGCAGAGAACACTTGTTTTGCTAATCTTTCTTCTCCCATTCTGTTTAAGTGACCATACCACCTGAGATTAGCTCTGCTATAGTATTCCTGGATGTTGACAATGTTAAGTTCTTTCCTAATATCCTCGTTTTTAATATGATATTGCCATTGATGCCATCTGTTCATGCTTATAATCTTTCTCAGGACTGTCATATCTGTGGTCTCTAGTCTTTCGTCAAGTGCTTTACTTCTGACCCAGCTCTCAGATCCATAAGTTAAAACTGGTTTGACACCTGTCTTGTATACAGCTAATTTACTATTCCAACTAATTTCTTTCTTATTCCATATGAATTTATTCAATTGACTTCCTACCATACCAGCATTGCTGATTCTGTTGTCTATTTCTATATTTAATTTACCATCTTCAGTAAAAATCGTGCCTAAGTGGCTGAAATGTTTCACTTGTTCCACAGGTTTTCGTTCACAACACAGTTGACATTTTCAATGATTGTGCCTATTTTCATTGTCTTTGTCTTTTTATTGCTGACCTTCATACCATATCTATTACAACAGCTATTCAATTTAGTCAGAGAATCTTGCAGACTTGTAGCGGATTTATTTAGAAGTATAACAACATCCGCATAAAGCAAAGAGCTGACATTAACATCTCCAATTTTGATATCATGTTTAATACCACTTTCCTTCATAATGTGATCCATATAGATAATGAATAACAGAGGGGATAATGTACATCCTTGTCTCAAACCAGATTTAACATTAAACCATCTTCCTGTACTTCCTTCAATTCTAACTGCTGACTTACAACTCAAATAAAGACTAAGTATTGCTTGATATAATGCCCCATTGACACCATATAACTGTAGCGTATTGAATAGCTTCCTTCTTGGCACCTTGTCATATGCCTTTTCCAAATCGACAAAACTTAAATACAGATCTCTGTTATATTCCCATGCTTTCTCGACTATTTGTCGTAAAGTGAAGATCTGATCCTGACAGCCTCTATTTGGCCTGAATCCAGCTTGTTCTTCACCAAGCTTTTCTTCCACAATTCTTCTCAACCGTTTCTCAAGTATACTTGCATAGATCTTGCCAGGAACACTCAGTAGGGAAATATCTCTGTTATTCTCACATTCAGTTTTATTTCCCTTTTTATATATGGGTACTATGAGAGCTCTACTCCAATCATCAGGAATTCGTCCCTCTGTCCAGGCTTTCTGAACTATGCAGTGCAGCCACTGTAAGACTCTTATACCACAATACTTCAGCATTTCTGGTCGAATATCATCTACTCCTGTTGCCTTTCCACATTTCAAGCCTTTGATGGCTTTTTCTACTTCAAGTATGGATATGTATTCCTGACGGCATTCCTGGTCAGTGTTTTTTACCACTGTGCTGTCATCGCTGCTTGTTTCATTTAGCAGTTTTTCAAAGTAATTACTCCATACTTCAAGGATATCTTTTTCTCCCGTTTTCATGCCATCTTTATCATCTCTAACTCCTTTTACAGCACTCTTTCCTCTATTCCTAAGCTTCTTCAACAACCTCCAGAATATTTTGCCACCTTCTCGATATTTATTTTCTATATTCTTGCCAAAGTCCTCCCATGACTTTTGTTTAGCTAGTTTTACACAGTGTTTAGCATTCTTGCATTTGTCTCTGTATTCTCTAAGAGCACAAGCTGACTTATTTGATAGGAACTTTTGATATGCTTTCTTCTTTTCCTTCACTGCCTCTTTAACTTCCTGTGTCCACCAGGGAGTTCTGATTTTTTTATCCTTGCAGATAACCTCACCACATGCCTCTCTGGCAGAATCAATCAATGTTTTCTTCAGAGTTTGCCACTGAATCTCCAAGATTTGATTCCTGTTCTCAAACTCTTTCATAATCAACTCTGTTAATTATTCTGAAAAATAAATCCTTATGATCTATAGTGTCATATCTACTTTCACACACAGACACACACGTGGTTGTGAAAATTGTGTACCAGGCCATTTTGTATAAAACTGAATTAACACAAAGAATATTTGCAGACCAGGACATTTCTAAATGTTATTGAAAGGGATCTATAAGTATTTGTTTTTCTCAAATGCAGTAGATGCAAGTGTAATAAAGTAGATCTAATACTGCTTTCATTGCTTTTGTGGAAAAACTGTATTTTCCAGATTGTGATCTAAACAAATTTTGGTTCTCACTGGTGGCTCTTATCAGTTGTACAGTAAGTAATAAGTGCAGCAGATTAAAAAAAAAAAAAACATTAATGAAATCAATCTTGCAAGTCAAGTTACAATCTGACTTTCACTTAAGTCACACTTATCACTCAGCTATCCTTTGAGGATAGCTGAGTGATAATACGTGCATTTATTGAAGCTGCCTTTTCAAGGGAAGCATATCCGAATATTCCGAATATCCTGTACACATATTTTCCCACATTTCAGCTTCCATATAATATGACACCACTAAAGATTATTTCTTCCATGATGACCTGAATGTCACACCACATAATTTGCATACATTTAATGTGAAGAGTATGAATGACAGTTACATAGGTATATATATACACATATCCATTTAAGAATAATTAATTTTGCAATATTTTTTAAATCGCAAAGGTGAAATGCTTTTACTGTTTTCCTTATATTGATTAGGAAAACAGCAATATTACAAAAAAGAGATTTAAGTAGAAGACATGATGATAAGATTAATTATGTAATATATGTAAAGAAATTTGTTTAACACAGAGAGAATTTTCAGCTACATTTCAGTCATTATCAATGCATACATATGAAAAGTGATAAATTAGAATAACACTTGAAATCTAAGCATGTGTGACAATACATGATATTAACTGTTAATGAGACCCGCACCCAAATGAAGAATGATTTGAAGATTAGAATACTTAGAAAATTAAAGACAGAAACTTATGTGAAATTTTTGCATAAGTGTCATAGGCATTCTCAGTACAATAATAACAATGGAACACAAAATAAAATTACAATAAAAGAATCAGTTTCAAAAAACACCAGTACAGCAACAACAACAGGACAATAGACAGTCAAAGAGGTGTAATACATACATACATAACATACAGAATCATTAGTAAACTACGAACTGGATTTGTAGTTAACTGGAGAATGTCACTGATTACATTGAAAGATCTGTGGTATTCCAACTTTAGAATACCCTGTTGATCAACAACAGAAGATATTACTTTCAATCACTTATTAATCACGAAGTTTCTAAATAGCACTACAGGTGACTGTTAATGGATTTCTCTGTGTGTTGAGGCTTAATGGAATATATACAGCACTCAGAAAGGATTAAAAACTGATTTTAATGTTTCCAATATTCCGTCTCAGTCACCAAGACATCTTCAGGTATTACAAAAAAAACTATTGTTAGGAACTCTTAAATACAACACAATACTAAGTGAAACACATGGATGACACTAAAGTCCTGTCTAGATTGTGTGCACCCTCTATAGGCATTTGTAGGTGGCCTAGGATGTAAGGTGGGAGCTCTGATTAATGTTTCCCAAACATTAATCAGAGTTGCAGTTTACGCAACTGTATTTATTTAAATTTGGTTTATTTCTGAGTGCCACTGCAGATTCTAAAAATAGTCTTTCTTTTTTGAATTTACTATGTTGGAGCATGGTGTTTTTTTTTCCAGGAGATCCTGTGGGTTATATCTAATCCTGTGGTTAATCTGACCTTGCAGACCAAGTTTTGGATACAACCCACAGGATCTGGAAAAAACCCCATGCTCCACCATAGTAAATTCAAAAAAGAAAGACTATTTGTAGAATCTGTGGCGGCACTCAGAAATCAACCGAATTTAAATAAATACGGTTGCATAAAGCTTCCCAAAATTTGGGAAACATTAATTATCAGCAATCCTGCCTTACATCCTAGGCCACCTACAAACACCTATACAGGACGTACCACCTAGATAGGACTTTAGAGTCACCCACGTGTTTCACTTAGTATTGTGTTGTATTTGTGTTAGTTTTTTTGTAATTCCTGAAGATGTTTCAGTGACTGAGACAAAATGTTGGAAGCATTAAAATCAGTTTTTAATCCTTTTTGAGTGCTGTATATATTCCATTAAGACTCCAACATGAAAATGGATTTCTCCATTACCATAGGAAGAACAGAAGTGAGAACACGTGTGTTAAGTGGATGACAAGTCCAGAATTCCACCGTTTGGAAGGTAGAATATGAGAGTATAAAAGAAAACAAAATAGGGGTTAATTCTGGCACATAAATCAGAAGAATCAAAGAAATGCCATTAGGAATAAGATTTTTTTTAATATCTTTCTATTAAAAAAAAAAATCTAAATAGGCATTGAACATTAGGAGGTTTGGCAGGACAACATCTACTGATATTATCAATGAATGAACTAAGGAAAATTAAGCCAGGAGATTAGTTCTTATTGCGAGTTATGATGCAAAAGATGTGGAAGTGTTGGACAAAAGTAACAGCCAATAAATTTGGCAAACATTCAACAAAGCATTACTGCTTCAACAAGATGCACATTTCTTGAAAAAAAAACCAAGGCTTACGTAAACCTATGAGAATTTAAAGTGAAATGAAGAATTCATATTTGTGATATCATTCTTGATAATAAATGTCCCAATATTGAGTCATTTTAAATTCTCATAGGTTGCCTTGATTTCTTCAAGAAGTTTATATTCTAATTAGCATTCACTACATAAGAAAGAAAATTCCCATTCAACTGGCAATAATTAAAGGGATTTTCCATTTAGTCAGTTTGTCAAAGGGGGCTTAAAATCCTATATGCTATCCTATACAGGTAATAACTGAGATAGGTGTAGTGTAAAATGCTTCCTCTTTGCAAATGAAGTCACAGTTTGAATCCTCTTAAGTCATATCTGTAAAATTTTCTAACTATAGATATTCATTAGGGTGTCCTAAAAACTAGATGGTGTGTGTGATTATCATCATCTAGTGTGACATCACCTAAATTTACTCAAGGCATGAAATGGCCTAAAACAATCTTTAGCTTTAGGCCATTTTAATGTACTTTCCCATATGCAAGAGTAGTATGCTAAGGTTGGGCAGATTTGGGATTTGCACAGAGTTAATAGATCAGTAGACAGACATGTAAAGTGAAATCTTGAGCAAAAAATAAAAGGATGGCAAGTTATTTTTTGGAGATACTATAGATGTGATGTGCTTATGCCATAAAAGGTCAGAGAGTATCAGTTCAAGAAGAGATGTGGTCTTGACTATTGAGTTAGATATTATCAAAGATAAGAGGAGATTAAGGTTTTTTTTTTTTTTGCAAGATAAAGACAAGACAAGACCATGTTCTGAAAACATTGATGATGACCAGAATGTCATCATCCCACTAAATGATGGCATGGAGATTAGTGTTTAGGAAACTGACTTGTAAGGCTTTGAAGGTCTGGATGTTTGAGCCCGAAGATTTGTACGAAAAATGGGAAATGCTATCATTGGAAGGTTCGAGATCATTTATGTATGTAAGAAAGAAGGCGAGTAATAAAATATAGCTCTAACGAACATCGGTATTAGTAGAGAAATCTAAAGAGATCCACCATTATATCCAGTGAATGACCCAACAACCAAAGAGAAAGAAATGACTAATGTGGGAGGCAGACCATAAGATGGCAATTTACTGAGAAGCTCTGTATGCCAGATCCTATTAAGTGCCTTGGAAATGTTTAGTACAACAGCAAAAGTTTCTCCTAATCCTTCCACAGTATATGTACAGAGGTGGGTGATGCTGACAAGGAGTGGCAGAATCCATACTGCTGGTCACTGATTAGTTAACACTAACAGTTCTTCAGTAAACTAGAAATGAACTTTCATTCTCTATACGAGAAAAATGATAAATAAATTAACTCATGATTACATTCTCTATTACTTTAAAAAGCACTGAGCCAAGAGTAGACATTTCTCTGTATATCTTTTTTTTTAATGGATTAAACATGGACCTGCTTCCATGCTGTGAGAGAGAAGCCAATTGAGCATAATATGATGTAGTAGAATAAATTACAGGTGCTAATTCAAGAATACCTCTTAAGTACAACTGGAGAAATACCACAAGACTAGAAGCCTTTTGTATTACCTAGAATAGAATCTGCACCAAATAGCCTTACCTTGTAACCAGAAGAAGGTGATTGCTATTCAGGATAATGCTGAAGTAATAAAGCTATAAGGCAAGTGAATTATGCTTGTCAATCATGTGTTCTTTTTGAGAATGCTTGTATACTTCTGTAAAAGCAGAGGACTTTCTGCTCGGACTGCATTGCAACATTTATTAAAGAACCAAAATATGGATAATGGGAAAAGAATGTGAGTGAACTAAGAGATCACAGTCTTCATTTCAACAATTATTCTAAAAGAACAAACTGTGAACAATAGTTTACTTCATTATATACCAAATGGGTGTGTGTGTGTGTGAGAGAATTGAATTGGCTGACAATGCAAGAAAAAGGCATTTCCCCGAGCAAGAAACTTGCATGTTTTGTTAAGAGCACAAGAACTAGTTTGCATTTTGTCTGGTTATGTTAAATATATACGAATAATATATATTTAACAAAAATTTGCTTGAAGTCTACAAATCTGGTGAATTTATTGAGGGGAATTCTGATCTATTTGTTGCTATTTAGACCATTTCAATATGATCTGAGTAATTTCAGATGAGAAGAGGCTAACACTCACTGCACGGATTTTTTGTTATTATTACAGACAACTCCAAGGAGTCCTCAGACTCATTGAGGGAGGCCCTAAACATCATTTCAAGAAGAACTAGTCAGCATTCGCACAGTATCTATCATACTTTGCTTTGAACGCACCCAAAACAGACTCTGGCAGCTTATTCCACTCATTCACCACTCTCCAAGTAAAAAACCTAGTTCTAACACCCTTGCTAACTACACTCTTGTTCAGTTTCCATGGATGGCCCATAGTTCTCCCACCACCACCAGACATGTTCTGAAAAATTTCCTGTGAATTAATCTTGTAAAAACCCCTCAGTAATTTAAATGTCTCAATCATATCCGCCCCCCCCCTTTTCCACCTATCAAGCAATTTCTGTAACCTACAGATCTTCAACCTGTTCTCGTAAGGTTCATTCCATAGACCAGCAATCATCTTGGCCACTCATATCTGGATTCTCTCTACCTCCTTTCCATCAAGAAGAAACCCTGGTGCCCAGATCTGGACACAGTAGTCAAGATGGGGTCTTATCAAGGCTCAATAAAGAGGAACAATAACCTGCTTGTCAAAGTATTCTTCGGTAATCAAGTGATCTGATGAGCTGATTTAGCCCCTTTTGCTACGTGCCCACTAAACTTCAACTCCTATCCACCAACACTCCCAAATCTCTGGCTTCGTCAATTTCCTGGAGTACAATGGAATTCCACCAATGTGGTATGCTGCTTCTAATCTTTTCACTCCAAAATGCATAACCTTACACTTTGCTACATTAAACTGACATCCATTCTCCTTAGCCTATTCTGCCAATCTCTCCAAATCAACCTGCAAAATTTTGACATCATGTGTATTCACTATTGCTCTACCCAACTTTGCATCATCGGCAAATAAATGAACAGTTCCTCTCAGATCCTTTCCTATATCATTAGTAAACAAATTAAATAGCGGTGGTCCAAGAACAGAACCCTGTGGTACACCACTAGTCATAGGCCTTCTTTTGGACGCTATTTCTGAATAAACTACTCTTTGAGATCTCTCCATCAACCACCCTCCTATCCATCTCACCAACTCTATATCCATTCCCATGTGCTGCAGTTTACTGATTAGAATTCCATGTGGTATCCTGTCAAAAGCCTTAGCAAAGTCCAGCAGTAGCACTGTAAACCCATTACCCTTATCCAGTTCAACCATCACTGTATTATAAAATGTGAGCAAGTTGAGGCATGATCTATCCTTCACAAAACCATGCACCCCCTTCTCCCATACAGTATCCCATTTTCATCTATCCATTCCTGTATTTTGTTCTCGACAAAAATTAAACCTGTGCCTGGATTATTAACAGACTATGACAAAGAGTGTGTATTAAGATCAAATGTGTTAGGATATTAAATTAACCATTAACCTAACCCTTGCAAGTCAGAAAATCAAAATTTGACATTTCATATGTCTATATCATAAATTTAAAAAAAAATGAAAATGCATGCTGTTTTTTTTTTTTTATTAAAAAGTAAACGGAGACTTTATATCCTGTATCTTTAAATACTTCCTTCAATAAAAACTTTTGAAGATAATTTACCTCAGAAAAAGGTGTAACTGGATCTATATCATCTTCTGATTCTTCACTATACAAAAAAGAATTTACATATACTTAGTTCATCTCATCCATACACTTAAATAATTATCATTAACTCAAACATAGCTATAGAAATGTAACATTACAAATTACCAATGTCTGTATTGGTAATTTAAGTGAACAACACAGTTTTACTTTTTTTTTTTTATGTTGTACGAACAGGTACTGTCTACTATTAGATAATATTTAATGGTGTGCAGTATGTATTTAAACACCCCCATTAAATAGGTACTGTTACATACTATTAAATTTTTAAATATCTAATAGTATTTAATACTATTCATGAACTAGCACCGAGAGAATCATGAGTTTTCACTCCCAGATGCACGAACTCACCAATTACATAAAATTGCATGGTATACCTGCAATATAACAGCAATTTATTTATATTTACTAGATTCATAGAATCTACAGCTTGCTTCCTCAGGATAAATTCTAAGTATAATACCTCGATATGATGAAAATGAACTAAGAAGAAGTAGGGATATGATAGCAAATGATTTGATACGTACGCTGTGTAGAAGGAATGGATGTGAATTTTTGGATGTATGGAGTGAGTTTGAGGGAAGATTGGACTTGTATAAGAGGGATAGCCTTCACTTAAATGTATCTGGTATCAGGAGTCTTGAAAAGCTAATAACTGGTATGAGATCTAACACACAGTCAGGGTAATTAAATTATAATGGGAGGAATGGTGAGAACATGAGTGTAAGAGCAACAATGGCATGTAACTGTGTTAATGACGGGAATAGGCATTATCATGGAAACGATTACAAGAAGAGAACAATTTCAATTTTGTGTTTGTCCAGTTTGAATCCAAAGATGTCAACACATATAAGGCAGTAGAAAAGAACAGAAATCTGCAAGTTGCCCAACTGTATCATACAGACTACAGACAAGAGCATACAAAAGAACATGCTGGTAGCTTATTATGTCTGTACACGAATGCCAGGAGTATTCGAAAAAACAAAGGGGTAGAGTTTGTTGCCTTGGTCAATATATTGGGACCTCAGATTGTAGGCATTGGTGAGATATGGCTATCAGAAGTAGACAATATTATATTCTTTGAACTCGATACTAATTAGTATCGAATGCAAAGAATACAGTATTTTTAGGAAGGATAAACAGGATAGGAGAGGAGGGGACGTGATGTTAATGATATCAGATAACTTGATCCACTTAGAGTTGAGACCTATGACTGCAATACAAGTTTAAATTCATATTGGGATGTTGTTACAGACCTGATGGATTGGTTGCTGGTGATGAAGAAATGCATCACCAAATAAAGACAATAGGTGCAAAAAAAGTAATCATAATGGGGGACTTTAATTATTCAAAACATCGATTGGGTCACAGTAAATTCTCATGAGAAGAATGAAACTGAAAATACTGAGCTGTTGCGAGACAACTTTCTCAAACAGTACGTAACAGAGGGTCCTGAAGGTCAAACAGTGATTATATAGTGTCAGAGGATATTTCAATTAAAGATGTAACTATTCTGCCTATGGTTGGTGACAGTGATCATCCAGTACTAACTTGGGAAGTGGCTAAGTTTATGAATGTTGCATTCAGGAAAGGTTACAGGATGAACTACAAAGCAGGAAATTATGACCAACTGAGGATAATACCAAGTTCTGCACAATGGTATTGGTTGCTGGATGAGAAGAATATCAACAGCACATGGAAAGTCCTTGGTCCATTGTTAATCAATCTCTATATTAATGACATTGGGAAGAACTTTACAGGTGACATACAGCTATTTGCGGATGATGCAAAGATCGGTAGGGCAATCAGGAATGCTGCTAATATGCAGTATTTACAAATGATTTCAATAGGCTGGAATTGTGGGCATGAGAAAATGGATATCAGTTCAGTGTCAGTAAATGTAAAGTCATGCACTTGGGCATGTTAGATATCCAATGTGATATTATATTGGTGGGATAATGTGCTAGAAGAAACTGACTGGGCTAAGGATTTTGGAGTGTTAGTAGATAGGAAGACTGCAAATACAACTCAAAAGATAATTGCAATGCTGAAACAAACTTTAACATGTAAAGACTAGGATGTCATTTTGCCTCTTTACGAGGCCTTGATAAGACCTCACTTGAACTGTGTGCAGGGTATGGTCTCCTGGTTTCTATTGTAATTCTGATACAGTGAGAGGAATGCAAAGAAGAGTGTTAAAAATGATATAAGGATTGTGAAATATTGATTATGAAAACAGATTGAGAATTTGTAGACTGCAGACACTAGCAAACAAGAAAAAGAGGAATGATGTGACCGAGACTTACAAACTATGAAAGAGTCATACAGGATTTCAGTTGATGGAATTTATTTTATAAAGGGTGTGGAAAGAAAAGGGCATCCTTGGAAGGTGAGAATGAATGCTACTAAAAAAAAAAAAAAGGGGGGGGGGTGATGGCTAGATTTTTATCTCATAAGAGTGGTGCGTAACTGGAATGGATTGCCATTGATGATGTGTATACAAGCAGTGTGAATGAATTCATGAACAAGTATGATAGCTGATGCATATAGTATGTGGCCTCCCTCAATGAATCTCTGACAGCCTGGAGGTCTCGCTTAATAATAATAAAGAGAGCATATAAAATGCACTTAGATTTTAAACATACAGAGCATTAACTGCATCAAAGTAAAAAATTCTTATAGACAACTATCAGTAAAACACTGCAATTAGACTTCACATATATTATGCCTAATACAAGCATCACTGTTGATCTAGCAAGAACATTATCTTTCATACACCATCTTATTCCATATTACATGGGAGATGAATTTCATCACCTGGAATGAGATCATCACTACATTAATTGGAGGCTCGTAAATAGCCTGTAAAAGTTCCAGGTTTGGCTTCTACAGCAAAGTTTCTAGGATATGTAAAAATAATAATAAACAAATTTAAAATAATAAATAAAATTAAAAAATAAAAATCCTTAGCACACCCAGAGTACTAATGTACTATACATGTAAATTTAGAGTAAGACTTCTCTCTTTCGGGAGTGCGATCGCCAAGTGATGGCAATTGCTGAGACTACAGGCATTTCAAAAGAATGTGTAGGATATATTTTGCATGAAGAATTGCAAATGAAAAATAAAACTCGAACTGTTTTATAAGAGCAGAACATCATTGATTTTGAATATTAACATGACACTTACAGCAATGATTTATTCACTGTATGCAGCAGTAAACAAATAATTTCCAATACTTCTTTGAATTGCCAGATGTGACTGTAATGTGAAAATTAGAATATTTTAGCTTGTTGCCAAATATCACCTCTGTTGATCAGCAAAAATCAACAGAGAAATGATTCAACCATGCAAATTTTACATGGAGCAAATTATAAATTCCTGGATTAATGGAAACATGGGAGTGAACTGTTCTGGGAACACCAGATACAGATTTATCTTGGTCATTTAAAAAAGAATTGCAAAAGACTGATGGCCAGGAGGTCAGCCTTATCTTGGATGTTATAATGCTACCATCAGGATGTGAGGAAGGAAAAAGCATAGACGCTCACTCAGCAACCTTGGAAAGCAACCAGAAGGCCCAACTGATGTTTCAGGAGAAGGAAAGTTTCTGAATTTTGCCATTGCAAATGTGGGCTGTAGCATAGGCTAAGTGCAAAGTTAGGGATTTTGACCACCCTCGTGTGTGTATATATACATATATATATATATATATATACACACACACGAGGGTGGTCTGAAAAGTTCTTGGCCTCAACCATAGATGGCAAGTGACTGGTAAGATTATTTTTTTTCCAAGTTGGTATATCTGTCATAAGCATCCATATGAAACTGCAAGTCATTCTATCAAGTAGTTTGTTTTATACAATTATCTGAAGCAAAAGTGTTATCTGTATCCCTTGAAATGAATAAAATTGAGTATTGTGCGGTTATAAAATTCTTTCTAAAAAGGTTAACACCAAAAGAAATTCATTCGACGTTCATAAAAGTTTAAGGGCACTCTTTCCTTCGTTTTCAACAATTAAGAAATGGGCTGCCGAGTTTAAACGTGGCCCTGCTAGCCTTGAAGATGATCCATGTGATGGACATTCAAAAAGTGTAACAACACCAGAAATCACTGATCAAGGGCACAATATTGTACTGGATGACCGGTGAGTCAAAGTGCATGAAATTGCTGAGACTATGGGCATTTCAAAAGAACCTGAAGGATATATTTTGCATGAAGAATTGCAATTGAAAAAGCTTTGGGCAAGATGGGTGCCGAGCTTGCTCACAGCAGATAAACGCACTCGAATGAAAATCTCTGAATAGAGCTTGGAGCATTTTAACAAGAATAAAACTGATTTTGTGTGGCGATTTATTACTACAGGTGAGACTTGGATTCACCATTATAGAATCCATTCACCAGAATCCAAACAGCAGTCAAAACATGGACAGAAGCCAGTTATTTGGTGCCAAAGAAGACAAAGTCAGTTCCATCAGCAGGAAAGGTCATGGCATCAGTGTTTTGGGATGCTAAAGACATCTTGTTTATTAATTATCTTGAAAAGGGTAAAACAATAACCAGGGAATATTATTCAGACTTTTTAACCAGACTAGATGAAAAGATTCGTGAGAAAAGCCCCGATTTGCAGAAGAAAAAATCATCTTTCATCAGGACAATGCACTTGCCTACAAAGGTGTTTTGGCAATGGGAAAATTAAGGGATCTGCACTATGAATTGTTGGAACATGCACCCTATTCCCCAGATTTGGCTCCCTCTGACTTCTATCTCTTCCCAAAACTAAAACTCTTCCTCACTGGTCAGAATTTCTCTTCGAATCAAGAGATGACTGCAGCTGTAGAGGGGTATTTTTCAGATCTTACTGAGAACCGCTACAGGGATGGGATAATGGCGCTAGAGCATCGCTGGAATAAATGTATTAGTCTGAAGAAAGATTATGCTGAAAAATAAAAATATCTTTGAAATTATAAATTCATTTTTTCATTGTTAAAGCAAGAACTTTTCAGACACTCGTATATATATATATATATATATATATATCAATCCCAAACACAAAAAGATTACTGCAAATCAGAGCCATATTACAGCAGCCATACTCCCCCCCCACACACACACACAAAAAAAAAAAATTTATTCACTCAAGATTCCCCATTTCAATGATCTGTACCAGTATCATTAAAAAGAAATCTAAAAAAGAAAAAACATGAAAACTCCACAAAATGATTAATAGTGGTGTACCATGGTTGGAGAAGTTATTATCAGTAAGCATAATGTACTTGCCACGGGCAAATGGATTTGTCAAGCAATGGCCATATACATATCGCAGGTTAAAATATGTCAAAATGGAAAGTTGTCATTAGCAAAACTATGGATAGGATGGCTGAGAAGGATTGTGGAAGAGAAGCTTGGTGAAAAACAAGCTAGATTCATTCCAAATAGAGGCTGTCAAGATCAGAGTTTCACTTTATGACAAATAGTTGAGAAATTATGGGAATATAACAAAGACCTGCTTTAAGTTTTGTAGATTAGAAAAAAGGTATATGACAAAGTGTCAAGAGAAAAGCTATTCAAAACACTACAGTTGCATGGTGTCAATGGGTCATTATATCAAGCAATACTCAGATCTTCACTTTACGACAAATAGTCGAGAAAGCATGGGAATATAACAGAGATCTGTATTTAAGTTTTGTCGATTTGGAAAAGGCATATGACAAGGTGCCAAGAAGGAAGCTATTCAATACGCTACAGTTATATGGTGTCAATGGGGCATTATATCAAGCAATACTTAGTCTTTATTTGAGTTGTAAGTCAGCAGTTAGAATTGAAGGAAGTACAGGAAGATGGTTTAATGTTAAATCTGGTGTGAGACAAGGATGTACATTATCCCCTCTGTTATTCATTATCTATATGGATCACATTATGAAGGAAAGTGGTATTAAACCTGATATCAAAATTGGAGATGTTAATGTCAGCTCTTTGCTTTATGCAGATGATGTTATACTTTTAAATAAATCCACTACAAGTCTGCAAGATTCTCTGACTAAATTAAATAGCTGTTGTAATAGATATGTTATGAAGGTCAGCAATAACAAGACAAAGACAATGAAAATATTTTGAAAGTTTATTTTTCACTTGGTTAGACTATAATAAATTTAGTTTAATCCTTTATCCAAATGTGAGCAAACAAAGTTTGCACCTGAAAATATCTTCAGGACTGGGGTAAGGTGGTACAACACCGGACAACTCATTGCAAAGGTGGAGCAAGCTAACATCACTCCTATCTCAGTATCTCCCATAATGCAAAATACATCTCCTTGCGGATATGTATAATGTTATGCATTAAGGGAAGGGCCACTATCCAGACTAGTTTCGACCTTTATTGAGGTCTCTTCAGTGGGAGACAGGACCAGAGTTGGAGATACCAGGCAGAAGCATTAGCAGGGTTATCTCTACCTATAGGGGTTGCCAAAGGGTGTGCCAACTTTTTATTAAATTACTCTGGATTTAAAGAAAGATGTTGAAAGTTTGTTTTTCACTTGGTTAGACTATAATAAATTTTGTTTAATCCTTTATCCAAGTGTGAGCAAACAAAGTTTGCACCTGAAAGTATCTTCAGGACTGGGGTAAGGTAGTACTACCTTACCCTAGTCCTGAAGATACTTTCAGGTGCAAACTTTGTTTGCTCACACTTGGATAAAGGATTAAACTAAATTTATTATGACAATGAAAATAGGCAGAAGCACTGAAAATATCAACTGTATTATGAATGGAGAAACTATAGAACAAGTTAAACATTTCAGCTACTTGGGCATGCTTTTTAGTGAAGATGGTAAATTATGGGGGGGGGGGGGTGCTTAAGGGTCAAAGCTATATAAATGAGAAGAGACCTCCACATAGCCTTCAAAGGAATGTGGAGAACCGACCAGGGCTTCTGACCTAATATCCAATCCTCACTTTCTCATGGTGCACCCTGTTAGGTATTTACCTGGATACTGAATGGACGAGGATGAACTGGCAATTCGGGATTTAGCTGACCAATTTGTATTCTTATTTGCTTAAACCAAAATTTCAAATGATGGTACAACATGAGAGAATTTCATGCCGGCTGGGGCGTCGCCCAGTTAAACAAGGCACCCATTGTTTTCACCAGGGAACCAGAACAAACAGCAAAAAGTCAGCTACTGGAACAAATCCTAAAATTTACCAACTCAACATCACCAGAGTTCAAGATCGGTACTATCAACATAAGAAGCCTGAATGGCAAAAAAATGAAGCTAGCTGAGGAATTCGATAAGTACCAGATTGACATAATAGGAGTGACTGAAACAAAAAAGACAAAACTGGTAAGATCTTTCTGAGCAATAAATACAAAATGTCATGATATACAAATTGTCAACAAGTTTCACCAGCTATTCTGTCTGACTTCTTCAGGACAAGTATAAAGGTACGCACTAACGTTTGCTAGTAAAAAAGAAGAATGGAGTAACACAGTCAAACAAATTAAAACTGACAAGTAACATCATACGTATGGAGCATGGTGTCTCAGTCATTGGTTACTGAGTGCGTTATATAATTTTTAGCGAAATGAAATTATGGTAAGCTGAGTCAATTTATTAGGTTTTTCCAGGTCGTTCAGAATCATTCCTTGATTTCTGTTTAGATTTTCTCCCGAACGGAGTACAACCGCAGCTTCTTTGAAGTTTCTACATCAAAAATTTTCTTCTATATAAGGCATCGAGCTGTTATCCCAATCGATGGTGTGGTTAGAGATCAAATAGTGATTAAATCTGTTCTGTTTTTGTTCACGTCCCCTATATGTTCTTTTATTCGAATTAATGTAATTTAATTCACAGGAACATAGGAAGTTGTATACGCCTGCATATTTGAAGAAAACATCAATGTCCTTACGAGATCTTAAAATGTGGCATATAACTGAAAATGTTATATTTTCAGTTATACGCCACAATATACGCCATAGTATTCAACACTAAATAAGAGGCTAATATTCTTGAATGGCAAGCAGTTTCAAGTAGAGTGATGTGGGCAAATATCAGAATGGGGAACTGGACAATGACACTTATTTATGCCTATGATCCCACAGAAGATGATTCTAATAAGGTAAAAGTGGAGGAATTTTTTGAGGCTTTGGAGAAAGCAACTGATACAATGAAAAAGGAAAAGCTGGTCCCTGTTGGGGATCTAAATAGCAGAGTAGGAAATGATTGTCAGTCATAAAAAAATATTTTGGGAAAATTATGAGAAAAGAGCAGAGCTAATAATAATGGCAAATACCTGTTGGATTTCTGCTCAGGACATGGATTGGTTATTACTAACACAATGTTCCAGCATAAAAATGTGCACAAATTCATATGGAGAGAAGAGAGGCATATGACAAGGTGCCAAGAGAGAAGCTATTCCAAACGCTACAGTTATATGGTGTTAATGGGGCATTATTATTATTAAGGCAAGGAGTAAGAAAAGTCTCATTGACTATGTTATTGTTGGTAATGATGTTTTTCCACTGGTGCAGGACACCAGAGTGCACAGAGGATTTGAAATTAGAAGTGATCACCATTTAGTCTTGAGCAGGATAAAATTGAATTTCATATTGAAAAGAAGAACATGTAAGAAAGTTTTAAAGAGAATAAAAGTTGAACAGCTCTCAAATGTGAACTGTAGACTAAAATACACAAATATTATTCAAGAAAAAATGAAAGAGTTTGAGAGAGGGAACCAAACCTCGGAGATTCATTAGCAAGCCCTGAAGAAAACACCGATTGATTCACAAGAGAGGCATGTGGTGAGGTTATGTGCAAGGATAGAAAAATCAGAACTCCATGGTGGACACAGGAAGTTAAAGAGGCAGTGGAGGAAAAGAAAAAAGCATATCAATGGTTCCTGGCAAATAAGTCAGCTTGTGCTCTTAGAGAATACAGAGACAAATGCAAGAAAGCTAAACAGTGTGTAAAACTGGTTAAACAAAAGTCATTAGAGGACTTTGGCAAGAACATAGAAAATAAATATAAAGAAGGTGGCAAGATATTCTGGAGGTTGTTGAAGAAGCTCAGAAATGGAGGAAAGAGTGCTGTAAAAAGAATTAGAGATGATAAAGGTGACATGGAAACGGGAGAAAAAGATATCCTTTAAGTATGGAGTAATTACTTCGAAAAATTGCTAAATGAAACAAGCAGTGATAGCACAGTGGTAAAAAACACTGACCAGGCATGCATATCCATGCTTGAAGTAGAAAAATCCATCAAAAGTCTGAAATGTGGAAAGGCAGCAGGAGTAGATGATATTCGACCAGAAATGCTCAAGTATGGAGGTATAAAAAGTCTTACAGTGGCTGCACAGCATAGTTCAGAAGGCCTGGATAGATGAACTAATTCCCGATGATTGGAGTAGAGCTCTCATAGTACCCATATATAAAAAGGGAAATAAAACTGAATGTGAGAATTACAAAGGTATTTCCCTACTGAGTGTTCCTTGCAAGATCTATGCAAGTATACTTGAGAAACGGTTGAGAAGAATTGTGGAAAAGCTTGGTGAAGAACAAGCTGGATTCAGGCCAAATAGAGGTTGTCAGGATCAGATTTTCACTTTACGACAGATAATTGAGAAATCATGGGAATGGAACAAAGATCTGTATTTAAGTTTTGTAGATCTGGAAAAGGCATATGACAAGGTGCCAAGAGAGAAGCTATTCCAAATGCTACAGTTATATAGTGTTAATGGGCATTATTATTATTAGTTATTATTATTATTACTATTATCATTATTACACGATACCTCCAAGGAGTCCAAGAACTCATCGAGGGAGGGCACCTACTCTACAACTCTCTGTCTCCACCACCCGATCCACCAACTACAGTGAACTGCATCATCTACACCAACGCCATCTACTTTCCACCACCACCACTAGTAATTTAACAATCACAAACATCATACCCATGGTGGGATTCGAACCGCAGGCTTTTGGCTGGAGAGCAGATATGCTAACCTCTTGGCCAACCAGGCCAGCTCGCAATGGCAAGAACTCAATAAAAAGTCAAAACCAGTCAGGGTAGCGACCATTTCCAAAATGCATAGGAATATACACATCTGAAAGGCAGTGTGTTTTGCATTATAAGATAACTGAGGCAAATGATGTGAATATCCTCTGTACACACGTATTAACAAAGTAATGCACATTAAGATACATCATATGCAAACTGTTTATGCTCGGTTAAAGGATCAAAACAAGCATATAATTTCTTCTCCATTATAATTTACTATTAATAGTTATTATTATATTTTGCTATTAATAAGAAACTTTCTACAACTAAGCAATAATAATTGTGCAAGTTCTGCAAATAATATTTGTAGCATCAATTATCATGCTTGAGAATGTTTTATTCCATTTCCACTGACCATATCCGCTCTCCAGTCAAAAGGCTGCGGAGTTCGAATCCTGCCGTGGGCATGAATGTTTGTGATTGTCTGTGAAAATAATAGTGGTGATGGTGGACAGTAGATGGCATTGGTGTATATGAGGCAGTTTGTGAATGAGGTTGAGTGGTGGAGATGGCGAGTTGTAAAGCAGGTATCCTCCCTCAACGAGTCTTAGGACTTCCTGGAGGTGTCAAATAATAATATTGGAGACTACAAATTACTGGATGATGTACAATGAAAACAAAAAAAAAGAAGACAAAAATGAAAGCATTCTTTATCTCTCTGGAGCACACAGAACATATGTACACATTCCCAAAATGCATCAAATTCATGTCATAGACCAGCAAGCAAAGTTCTGACAAGTGCATATAAATATAGAACATAAGAAAAATCATTACACATGAAAGGAATAGGATTAAACATTGCCAGATTAAATACATATTCATAAGAGGTCTAAGAAATTTTTCGTATGGCCAACACATAATATGTAAATAATGTGTTTCTCTCTCTTTCTCAGTTATATGAATATGAGAAATTCTGGCAGCATGCTTACAGCAAATGGCTGCACACCTTTTACTCACATCAGTCCCTAAGCTAGTTCTGCTTATAAGATCAATAAGAAAAATATGAATTAGAAAATACTTTTTAGCATTTTTTTTTTTTTTTTAAATTTAGGTTCTACTTTATAAAATAAAATAATTCTGCTCTTGGTATGGATCAATATTTTTTCCAGCAGTGTTGTTATACAACTAGGTCTGCTGTATTTAAAGCACTGAGCAAGTAGTCATAATATAGCAAAACACATGTCTGTCTAAACCCAGCTGAATATCTTACAAAAAATCTATACTCATGATGTAGCTGCTTATTCTTTCTTCCTTTTACTTCCAAAACGGAATGTATCAAATGTATGTCATCATTCTCATTCCTTCCTAGTATATATTTTACAGAAAATGATGCTAATGATCATAATTTATAATGAGAAGGTACTACTTCATTTAAAATAACATAGAAAGCTTTATAGAGATATATATTAACATTATATTAATACATATATATATATGTACTAATATATGTGGTCAGATAATAGGATTTATCTGCTGTTATTTTCAAGATACTTATTAGCAAGGAAAAAATTATATAAATAGTTTAACGATTTGACAAAAAATATCATTTTCTAAATTGGTAACTAACTTAAATAATTTTATAAGCAGCTGAATGCATGTAGGAGATATTGTTACTATATTATTATTATTATGTGACACCTCCAGGGAGTCCAAAGACTCATCGAGGGAGAGTGTGCCAAGAGCATCGAACGATTGATCCCTTCCAACTACTAACCACGTTCAAACTTGCTTAACTTTTTGCATGAGCCATTAGTAGCAGAGACTCGACCAATCTTTGCTATAAAGGACCTAAAGGGTATCGTGTAATGTAATAGACAAGAAAGCTGATTAGTTAACTAATCAATTTATTAAGAGGAAATTTTATTTTGTTAATTGATTTGATTCTTTTTAATCAAATGCAAAAAAACATGAAAAATTAATGAATTCTGAATGTTTTTTTTTAATTTTTTAAAGTTTAAATGAAAATGAAGTTTAAGAAATGCAGCATTTCTTTTTGTTATTGAACAGTTGCTTCTTTTTTTTTTTTTTCTTACAGATGTCAGAACAAAATCAATTAAATAAATATCCATAACTAATTTTTCATTTTCAGTGAATTTTTCATTCATTTACATGCAAATTCACCTTAAAAATTAAAATTAATAAGAAACGATTATGCCAACCATATACATTACTTACATGTGTTAGGAATTTGGAATGAAAACTATTTGCGAACAAATAATTACATTCTGTCACACTTCTGAATTCTGTAATATTTTTATCATGTAGAATTCATTATGAAACTATTTTAAAGATTATTAAAAAAAATTTTTAAAACAAAAGTTGTAATAACATGTCTTAATAATGATGCTTAACTGGTGGTAGTTTATTCTATTTTTTTTTTATTTTTTACTTGCATAATATATATATACAAAACAGGTATTTTTTTCCCCCATTCGTTTTGTAGATACCTATATTCACTACATTAACGATCAACAATTCTTTTAAATCTTATCGTACAATATATCATTTTCCCCATCTAACAGATAATAGAATAGCCCAAAACTATCTGCACATTTATACCTATACACATAACAAAAACATGATATTATTATTGTAAGCAAACATCATACTTACAGCAATTTATTTATATAACCATGACATAATAATGCCTCTCTACAGGGCAACTAACAGCTGACCAGACAATGTGGTCAATAATTTTCCAATACTATACACAGCTCTATGGAGGTAACCAGAAGGCGCAATAATCAGATTCTTGGTGGAGGTGTGAACTGTTATAGATCAGCTCACATTATATTCTTATCTTTGCAATAACACTTTTGGTACATTATAATCACATTATAATATACTGAATGGCAGTACATGCAAGAAATAGGGTTTATCAATTACATCTGATAACAACAACTACAAAAGCTTCCATGAAATTACACAAGATTACATGGAATTTATGAGGTAGACATCTCAGGTTCTGTCACTGCAATAGATTCCATTAATTTAAGCCAAATATTAACACTCATACTTTTGCTTTAGGTCAATAATTAGTCTATAACTAAGATTACACATTACAAAAGCTTACGTAAGAGCCACAACCATTTTCTAATATTTTTAGAAAAATTCTCACTATATGGCAATGTATTAACCATTAACTAACTAACTAACTAAAAAACAGTTTTACATCCAATTACTTTGTTGTTCTTTGCTGTCTTCTCTCAAGTTGCTCATGTCACCTTTAAGAAGTTTTTGAGTACAGGAGAATTCCCAAGTTAGGAATTCTTACTAAAAACATCTATGCATAGGGATCTCTGAAGAAGGCATTAATATGTTAATTAATGACATACAAATCCAGTTCTCCCATTAACAATCTGCACTATGAACCAGTTAATGTATTTGCAAATTATTTCCAGCAGTTGAGTGTACTAACGTACAAGCAATAGAGTGAGATGCTACATACCAATTCAATTCATTACATCTCCTGAGATATCGTAATGAATGGGCATTTAGTAATCTGGTTTTAGTAATCTGGTTATCTTTTATGATAGAATACCAAGAGCAGTGGATGAGGATAAGGCATACACAGCCATTTTTTTTTTAAGGCATTTGACAGGGTGTCACATGACAAGTACTTAGTCTTTATTTGAGTTGTAAGTCAGCAGTTAGAATTGAAAGAAGTACAGGAAGATGGTTTAATGTTAAATCTGGTGTCAGACAAGGATGTACATTATCCCCACTGTTATTCATTATCTATATGGATCACATTATGAAGGAAAGTGATATTAATCTGATATCAAAATTGGAGGTGTTAATCTCAGCTCTTTGCTTTATGCGGATATGTTATACTTCTAAATAAATCTGCTACAAGTCTGCAAGATTCCCTGACTAAACTGAATAACTGTTGTAATAGATATGGTAGAAGGTCAGCATTAAAAATACATAGACAATGAAAATAGGCAGAAGCACTGAAAATATCAACTGCATTGTGAATGGAGAACCTATAGAACAAGTAAAACATTTCAGCTACTTAGGCATAATTTTTAATGAAAGTGGTAAATTCAATATGGAAATAGACAACAAAATCAATAAAGCTGGTATGGCAGGAAGTCAACTGAATAATTTATATGGAATAAGAGAGTAATTAATCAAAACACTAAATTAGCCGTATATAAGACAGTGTTCACACCAATTTTAACTTATGGATCTGAGAGCTGGGGTAGAAATAGAACACTTGACCAAAGACTAGAGACCGCAGACATGAGTCCTGAGAAAGATTAGAGGGATGAATAATGGCATCAATGGCAATATCATATTAAAAATGAGGATATTAGGAAAGAACTTGACATTGTCAGCATCCAGGAATGTATTAGCAGAGCTAATCTCAAGTGGTATGGTCACTTAATCAAAATGGAAGTGGAAAGATTAGCAAAACAAGTGTTCTCTGCCCAGTTGGCAGGAAAAAGACCCAGAGGAAGATCAAGATATGGGTGGATTGATACAGTAAAAAGTGCTTTAGAAGATAGAAATATACGATCTGATAATGTTGGAGTCTTGACAGGTAACAGACCGAGTTGGAGGAAAATTGTAGATAGGAAGTTAGTAATGATGTAAGTTTTTTGTGTAGTACTATCATATCCTGTACACCCCTTGAGGGTATATCAAGAATTTGATGATGATGATGATTGAGGATAGGATTTGAGGTTACTAAAGAGAAGCTCATTTTATGAATAGGAGAAAAAATAGCACTGAAAGTACAGAAAGCCTTCTGGAGTTTTGAGTGTAGCGAACAAAACTTTCATTCCAGTAAAAATTATTTCAGTTATTCAGCTGTTGAATCATCATGCATATCAAGGATTTAGGCCTAGCGTGGCCTGTTCTGGCCTTAGAAGTCATCGTTGAATCTTTTAAGAGGATGTCCTGGTCTTCTTTTTCCTAATGGCTTGTACTTTAAGGCTTGTGTTGGTAGTCTTTCTATTTTCATTCTTTGAACGTGTTCCATCCATTTATGTTTATATTTTGCAGTTTTTCTCATAAACTTCATTTCTGCTGTTATTAATCTTTGTCTTTTTTGTTTTATTGTCCAGATTTCACTTCCATACAATAGAACTGGTAGGGCTAATGTATTGTATATTTTTAGTCTGGTTTGGTTTAAATATAGAGTTAATTACACCTATTATTTTTAAATATTTTGCAATTTTTAAGTATATATCTTTTAATTTTCATATGTGATCATACATCCTAGGTAATTAAATGAAATCATCTGTTCTAAGATCTTGTTATCTATTACTATTTTAGTTCTTACTGGATCTTGTTCTTTAAAGGCCATAGTTATTGATTTTTCTGATGATATTATCATACCATAATCTTTGTTTATCTCATTTAGATCTAAAATAGCTTTCTCTAAGTTATCATCAGAATTTGTAATTATTATTTGGTCGTTGGCAAAAAGGAGAGTGTTTAAGTTCACAGTAGGAGAAAGTTTAATACCATGATGGAAATTTTTATATTCCATTTTATTATTATTTCATTTAGGTAAATATTAAAAAGAGTTGCTGAGAGGGGACATCCCTGTCAGACCTTTGGTTTATCTCTCTCGTATATGATGGCTCATGATTTAATCTTATTTGTATTTGACTATTTTCATATATACTTATAATAGCTCTTAGGATATTATTTGGCATTTGTCTTTCTTTTAATATGTTAAATAAAATGCTTCTTTTAACTTTGTCAAATGCTTTTTCAAAGTCAATAAATGCAATATGTGTTTCTGAATTGTATTCTCTTCTTTTCTCTATTATTAATTTTAGGCAAAAGGCCAGGTCTATACATGATTGATCGTCCTTTTCTAAATCCATTCTGTACTTCTAAAATAAAGTTTTTGGAATATTTCATCATCATCATCATCATCAAATTCCTGCCATGTACCCTCAAGGGGTGTACAGGATATGACAGTACTACATGAAAAAATTACATCATTACTAACTTCCTATCTACAATTTTCCTCCAAATCAGTCTGTTACTTGTCAAGACTCCAACATTATCAGATCTTATATTTCTATCGTCTAAGGCACTTTGTACCGTATCAATCCACCTATATCTTGGTCTTCCTCTGGGTCGTTTTCCTGCCAACCTGGCAGAGAACACTTGTTTTGCTAATCTTTCCTCTCCCATTCTATTTAAGTGACCATACCATCTGAGATTAGCTCTGCTAATGCATTCCTGGATGCTGACAATGTCAAGTTCTTTCCTAATATCCTCATTTTTAATATGATATTGCCATTGATGCCATCTGTTCACGCCTCTAATCTTTCTCAAGACTCTCATATCTGCGGTCTCTAGTCTTTGGTCAAGTGTTTTACTTCTGACCCGGCTCTCAGATCCATAAGTTAAAATTGGTTTGAACACAGTTTTGTATACAGCTAATTTAGTGTTCCGACTAATATCTTTCTTATTCCATATGAATTTATTCAATTGACTTCCCATGATACCAGCTTTGCTGATTCTGTTGTCTATTTTTATATTTAGTTTACCATCTTCAGTAAAAATTGTGCCTAAGTAGCTAAAATGTTTTACTTGTTCCACAGGTTCTCCATTCACAACACAGTTGACATTTTCAATGATTCTGCCTATTTTCATTGTCTTTGTCTTTTTATTGCTGACCTTCATACCATATCTATTACAACAGCTATTCAATTTAGTCAGAGAATCTTGCAGACTTGTAGCGGATTTATTTAGAAGTATAACATCATCCGCATAAAGCAAAGAGCTGACATTAACATCTCCAATTTTGATATCAGGTTTAATACCACATTCCTTCATAATGTGATCCATATAGATAATGAATAACAGAGGGGATAATGTACATCCTTGTCTCACACCAGATTTAACATTAAACCATCTTCCTGTACTTCCTTCAATTCTAACTGCTGACTCACAACTCAAATACAGACTAAGTATTGCTTGATATAATGCCCCATTGACACCATATAACTGCAGCGTATTGAATAGCTTCTGTCTTGGCACCTTGTCATATGCCTTTTCCAAATCAACAAAACTTAAATACAGATCTTTGTTATATTCCCATGCTTTCTCGACTATTTGTCGTAAAGTGAAGATCTGATCCTGACAGCCTCTATTTGGCCTGAATCCAGCTTGTTCTTCACCAAGCTTTTCTTCCACAATTCTTGTCAACCGTTTCTCAAGTATACTTGCATAGATCTTGCCAGGAACACTCAGTAGGGAAATACCTCTGTTATTCTCACATTCAGTTTTATTTCCCTTTTTATATATGGGTACTATGAGAGCTCTACTCCAATCATCAGGAATTCGTCCCTCTGTCCAGGCTTTCTGAACTATGCAGTGCAGCCACTGTAAGACTCTTATACCACAATACTTCAGCATTTCTGGTCGAATATCATCTACTCCTGCTGCCTTTCCACATTTCAAGCCTTTGATGGCTTTTTCTACTTCAAGTATGGATATGTATTCCTGACTGCATGCCTGGTCAGTGTTTTTTTATCACTGTGCTGTCATCACTGCTTGTTTCATTTAGCAGTTTTTCAAAGTAATTACTCCATACTTCAAGGATATCTTTTTCTCCTGTTTTCATTTCACCTTTATCATCTCTAATTCCTTTTACAGCACTCTTTCCTCCATTCCTAAGCTTCTTCAACAACCTCCAGAATATTTTGCCACCTTCTTGATATTTATTTTCTATATTCTTGCCAAAGTCCTCCCATGACTTTTGTTTAGCTAGTTTTACACACTGTTTAGCTTTCTTACATTTGTCTCTGTATTCTGTAAGAGTAAAAGCTGACTTATTTGCCAGGAACTTTTGATATGCTTTCTTCTTTTCCTTCACTGCCTCTTTAACTTCCTGTGTCCACCAGGGAGTTCTGATTTTTTTATCTTTGCACACAACCTCACCACATGGCTCTCTGGCAGAATCAATCAATGTTTCCTTCAGAGTTTGCCACTGAATCTCCAAGATTTGATTCCTGTTCTCAAACTCTTTCATTTTCATTTCAATAATATTTCTGTATTTTAGTCTACAGTTTACATCTGAGAGCTGCTCAACTTTTATTCACTTTAAAACTTTCTTACATGTTATTGTTTTCAATATGAAATTCAATTTTATCCTGCTCAAGACTAAATAGTGATCACTTCCAATTTCAAATCCTCTGTACACTCTGGTGTCCTGCACCAGGGAGAAAACATCACTATCAACAATAACATAGTCAATGAGACTTTTCTTATTCCTAGCCTCTTCTCTCCATGTGAATTTGTGCAAATTTTTATGTAATTTTTATGTTGGAACATGGTGTTAGTAATAACCAGTCCATGTCCTGAGCAGAAATCCAACAGATATTTGCCATTATTATTAGCTTTGCTCTTTTCTCCAAATTTTCCCAAAATATTTTTGTATGTCTCACAATCATTTCCTACTCTACTATTTAGATCCCCAACAAGGACCAACTTTTCCTTTTTCATTGTGTCAGTTGCTTTTTCTAAAGCCTCAAAAAATTCCTCCACTTCTACCTTAGTAGAGCCTTCTGTGGGACCATAGGCACAAATAAGTCTCATTGTCCAGTTCCCCATTCTCATATTTGCCCACATTACTCTTCTTGAGACTGACTGCCATTCAAGAAGATTAGCCTCGTATTTTGTGTTGAATACTATGGCTACTCCTTCTTTTCCTTGATTGTTATTGCCTGAATATAACATTTTGTATTTATTGCTCAGAAAGATCTCACCAGTTTTGGTCTTTTTTGTTTCAGTTACCCCTATTATGTCGATCTGGTACTTATCTAATTCCTCAGCTAGCTCCATTTCTTTGCCATTCAGGCTTCTTACGTTGATAGTACCGATCTTTAACTCTGGTGATGTTGAGTTGGAGTTTGTTTTCAGATTTGTTCCAGTAGCTGACTTTTCGCTGTTCGCCCTGGTTCCCTGGCAAAAACAACGGGGGCCTTGTTTAACCGGGCGACGCCCCAGCCGGCATGAAATTTTGTCATGTTGTACCATCATTTTTTATTTTGGTTTAACCAATAAGAATACAATTTGGTCGGCTAAATCCCAAATTGCCAGCCCATCCTCGTTCGTTCAGTATCAAAGTAGATACCCAACAGGGTGCACCACGAGAAGGTGAGGATTGGACATTAGGTCAGAAGCCCTGGTCGGTTCTCCGCATTCCTTTAAAGGCTATGTGGAGGTCTCCTCTCAGTTATACAGCTTTGATCCTTAAGCACCCCTGGAATATTTCATTAGTTTGCTATTTAAAATTCTGCTATATATTTTGTAACAAGAATTTAGTATAATTATACCTCTATAGCTGTTGAATCAGAAGAACAAAAATGGTAATCAATTCAAAGAGATGAGTAGGAACTGCACAAAATCAACCAACCTGGAACTATTGAAGTGTCACATAACACTTAAAATCACTAATGCCTAAGGGAAGTTTCAGGTTTACCACCCCAAACATGTGAGCAGTATTCTAAACATGGATGGATTTGTATATAGTAAAGAGTTAATTGGGTGCAAAATATACACTTGAACAAAAGAGAATGCCAATGATGTGATGTGTTTATGCCAGGAAAGAATGGAGGTAAATGTTAGTCTATGCAAAGAGATATAATACTGTCTGGTGAGCTGGGATCGCTTTTGCACAAGACTGTGATTTGGTGGCATTGAACATAACAAGGCTGTACTTGCCCCATTAGAGGATAGTCTATAGATCAATGCTGAAAGCACTAGTTGTAGATCTTGTAGCCTGGAATGTCAGAATACTGCATGGTTTGTCAGATGAGTGGAGAGTACTATCATCTGCAAAGCTGTGGATAGGATTAGTGGTTATTGTGAGTAGATCATTTATGTACTGGAGAAAGATGGTAAGAATCACCAGCACTGCTGTGACTAGTGGTGAGTGAAGAGAGTTGTCAGGGATTTCAAGTGGGTAGATGTATAATTTGTGTTAAGTCATTACTTATAGCAAGACCTCTGCTTCTTGTCCTGCTTGGTCAGTGGTGTTGGAGTAGGGAAGCTAGTTGGAATTGTGGTCATTGAGGTTGCCCAGGAAGATGACCTCATTATTTGAATAGCTGAATTTCAGGTGGTTGAGTTTCATGAAAAGGAATGTGGAGAGATCTGAGCGGTTATTAGTGTTTGGAGACCAGTAAATGCAACAAATGAAAGTTACAAAACAGGGCAAGGAAACTTTGAGCCAGAAAAGATTAAAAGCAGGGGATTTTAAATTAGCCATCCTCTGGCAGGCTATGTTAGATTTCACAAAGGGACAAGTGCCACCCGCGTGGTGAAAAAGAATTGCAAAGTGTGTAGTTTGGACACTGGAGCTAGATGGTAGTAGGTATAGCTGCAATCTGAATTTCTGTCAGAAATAAGATGTCAGGTCTGGAAGTCTGCAAATGATGGCCAACACCCTTTATGTTTATGCCATGGATGTTAGTAAAGTGGATGCAAAAGTGAGTTTTTATTGAGGAGATTCTAATATGGTTTGTATGTAACTTTTTTGATGGGATTAGTTTATGAGAAAGATTCACTTTTGTCAATGTCACTTTTATTGTTTGTAAGAATCTTTTGTAAGAAGACAGACTCTTGGACATGATTTCCATACAGAGAGAAACCAGTCACTGTGTCATGACTTTCACAGTGTCCCCCCCCCCACACACACACCCTATACCAACACACTGACTCCCTTTTCAGGCAGAGTATGTGGCAGCAAGATTATGCACCAGTTGATTGGGAAGCCTCCTGATTCATTACTGACAGGTTCAAGCCTGAGTTGTTGAATGGGAAGGATATCAGCAGTGCAAAAGAAGCTTCAACCTGGTGTATGAAAAAGTGTAAAGTACTACCAATACAATGGATGAGGAGATAGAGGTCATGACTTTTACAGTGTCCCCCCCCCCCCCCACACACACACACCCTATACCAACACACTGACTCCCTTTTCAGGCAGAGTATGTGGCAGCAGGATTATGCACCAGTTGATTGGGAAGCCTCCTGATTCATTACTGACAGGTTCAAGCCTGAGTTGTTGAATGGGAAGGATATCAGCAGTGCAAAAGAAGTTTCAACCTGGTGTATGAAAAAGTGTAAAGTACTACCAATACAATGGATGAGGAGATAGAGGTGCATGAGAAGGAAGTTATAGAGTTGTTGCACAACCTGGATAAGAATTCGACAATTGGAACAGATGAGATATCAGCATGTGTGCAAAAGGAATGTTCAGCTGAGCTGGATAGGCATTTGACATATTTGTATAATTTGAGTGAGTTCAGGAAAGATCATACAGGGATGGAAAGAATGTATGACAATCCCACTGCAAAAGGGTGATGCAAAGACTGGCATGTCTAACTATAGATCAGTATCTCTGGAGTGATTGTGAAGATTACAGAGAAGTTGGTAAGAACTCACATAGAGAAATGGGTGGGCAAACAAGATATACTTTATTATCATTGTATAGGCACCTCTATGGAATCTGAAGACTCCTTGCAGGAGACCCAATCTATCATACCTCCTTGAACATTAACAAAGTACTTACAAATGACTCTGGCAATCCATTCCACTCATTCACAACTCTCCAAGCAAAGAGAAGAGTGAAAAGAATATCATGAGAGAAACTATGAAATATATAAAGCTCAGGCCAGAAAAGTTATGAATGCTGTACAGAAGAGTAAGTTGGAGTATAAAAAGAAATTGGAAAAGAAAATGACTCACAGATTTTTGTTTCATATAGCTTTAAGGGATAATGATTCCCTCAGAGCTATATGAAACAAAAATCTGTTAGTCATATAGCCATTCCTCTACAGAAGGACTAGAAAACTTACCATGATAGTAGACAAAGGAACAGTAAAATTACAGATTAAGTTAGGACCTCTGTGACCTTATCTGTTTTAAACTACATGACAGAGACCAGAATTACATTACCTCCCGAAGTAAAAGGTGAGAGAGGAGAAAACCTTTCAGGGCCTTCATCTAATGTTGTCATTTTGAAAATTAAGAAAACTAGACTATGAATAGCAACATGGAATTGCAAGAAGTTTATTTCAAAAAGACAAACTACAAAATATTAAACAAGAAATGGATGAAATCAACATCCTTGGAATGAATAAGAGTTAGAACAGAATCTGGAAAGGAAAGAGAGATAGAGAAAAATTAGTATCTGCATTCAGGTAGGGACAAGCATGAAAATGGAACAGGAATATTAGTGGAGAATTCACTTCAAAATCTTGAACAACTAACCAGGACATATATATACCGTATTTTCTGGTGTATAAGACGTACTTTTTTACCTTAAAAAATCATCTTAAAATTGGGGTGCCTCTTATGAAGGTAAAGATTGTTTCCTCTTTTCAAAGTCAATATGCACTCCCTTTTATGTTCCAAGATCTTTGTAAGCGGTTAATGGCGCAATCAAATTGATGCGTGACCTTCACGTGACTTCTAGCGTGTCATTGGCTAAGAACGGGGAGCCCCTATTCAAGTTTCATAATATCTTATCCGAGTAATCAGTTACCGATATTTATCAGTATTGAGTTGACGTGTTGAGATATTTTGTGTTCAGTTTGATATTTCCCCATAGATTTTAGTGATGGAAAAAAACAGCGACATTCATATACATCAAGTTACAAATTGCAGGTTGTAAAATATGCGGAAGAACACGGAAATAGGGAAGCTGAAAGACATTTTGGACCTCCACCTACAAAAAAAAATGATTAGAACTTGGCGTGGTCAGAAGGAAATTTTGTACAATTTGTGTAAAGAAAAGCACGCGGAACGTGGAAAAATTGTGAAGTGGCCAGAACTAGAGACCGCAGTTTTGAAATGGGTGCAAGAAAATCAGCAAAATGGCATTGCCATTTCAACAAAAATGATTCATACACACGCAGTCAAAGTAGCCTGTGAGCGTAACATTGAAGATTTTAAAGGTGGTGCATCATGGTGTTACCGTTTCATGAAACGCAGTGGACTTTGTATGCATGCAAAAACAAAAATCAGTCAAAAAATGCCAAAAGAATATGAAGATAAAATTATTTCAATATTATAAGAAATTAATGATGATAGAGAAGAGTCAGATGACAGTGACATGGGTTTTGCAGGTTTCTGAAAGGTCAGTTTACAAAAATTACCTATTATTTTATCCATTTTTTTTTAAAAAATCACACTTTAAAGTTTAGCTTTTTTCCAGAAAATTGTATTAAATTTCTTGGGTGCATCTTATACACCAGAAAATACGGTATGTCCAGCAAAACCCGGATAAGATTCAGACCGCCTGTTGAAAGAACATGAATATGAAGTGCAATTTAACCGTGATGTCCATTAGAAGGTGCAATAATCCTTCACGCTGAGGAGAACACTTAACCAGATTACCCTTGCGTATGTAGCTATGTTCAGTTACCTATAGCAAGAAATGCAGTTGCTTGCCGTTTGCTCAGTAACTGGAATCCAAGTTATATTAGATTACATTTATTTTTGCTATTTGTTTTATCATATAATTATAGCTTTTAATACCAGTGTAAATAAGAGATCCTTTCATACTTTCTTCACTTAATATTGTATCACTTTGGAAGATCAATGTCAGTATCAATTTTTTTTTTGCTAATCATCTAAGTTGCCAATACATTTTATTCTCCCAGAACTTGATTCAAGATAATTATTTTTGTCAAACAATTAATTTTAAAAATGCATGAAAATCTGAATCTTAAAATAAATACAGCCTCCATCTGTTCTAAATTAGATTTTCTTAATTTTTTTTTATTCATAATCTTAGTTCAAAGGTTAGTTCACAGATTGCGTGAAGGTTTGCACTTTTGCGATTTTGCTTTATAGAGAATCATACATAAATATCGAATCATATCACATAATGTATAATCATTATAACATAATCTGGTTCTTTGCACTTCAACTTTCTTGCTTTCCTCACTACAAATCAAAATAAACTGTAGTTATGAAGTCAGTGTTATGTAAGTATTTTCTGCTAATTTTGATATTATATGGCAGTTTTGAAGTTGTGATACTTTCTCTGCAGTTTGTCATTCAAAACATGTATAGGTGCGTGCATGCATCAAAATGAAATTTTATTTCCAAAATTTTCATAATAGAATTAAAATTGTATTTCAATTTCACCTTTGAGGACAAACTGCCCCCCCCCCCAAACTATCACACACACACACACACACACACTGCTAGGTAACACATGTGCAATTTCTTTTTGAATTTGTTATTTTTCCAAAGTAATTGTACCAGATAACTTTTAATATTCCAACACCAAAATTAAATTGTGATTATTATAAATTAGCAAATTTTGTATATTTTCTCATTTATATTATTTCCTGATAATTAGAAATCATTAAATTATGTGATATTGGTAGGCTTACCATACGTCCCGGTTTGAAGGTATGGTCCCGGCCAGTTTGTCATTTTGTCCCGGTTATTTGGTAAAAATTTAAAAGTGCAGAATATACACGCAGTACAAAAAAGTGCAGCCCTCGGAAAATGGCGATTAGGCAACACGAATACCCCACTTTGACCCTGGCCTGTACGCTGCATAGCAAGTCATTGTTGAGCATGCGCAATCTTAGTTGAGTTTAGATTGCGAGTCGGTGTTTCTTTTCGACGTGTTGTTTGTGATTTTTTTACTTCATTAAATTAATTTAACTCCAAAATATCAAAAAGAAACTGTATGTTTACTGAAGAATTAAAAAAGGATTATCTTTTTTTGAAAAATGTTTGTGGTCGAAAGTTTATTTTTCACTTGGTTAGACTATAATAAATTTAGTTTAATCCCTTATCCAAGTATGAGCAAACAAAGTTTGCGCCTGAAAGTATCTTCAGGACTGGGGTAAGGTGGTACAACACCGGACAACTCATTGCAAAGGTGGAGCAAGCTAACATCACTCCTATCTCAGTATCTCCCATAATGCAAAATACATCTCCTTGCGGATATGTATAATGTTATCCATTAAGGAAAGGGCCACTATCCAGACTAGTTTCGACCTTTATTGAGGTATCTTCAGTGGGAGACAGGACCAGAGTTGGAGATACCAGGCAGAATCATTAGCAGGGTTATCTCTACCTATAGGAGTTGCCAAAGGGTGTGCCACCTTTTTATTAAATTACTCTGGATTTAGAGAAAGATGTTGAAAGTTTGCTTTTCACTTGGTTAGACTATAATAAATTTAGTTTAATCCTTTATCCAAATGTGAGCAAACAAAGTTTGAGACTGAAAGTATCTTCAGGATAGGGGTAAGGTTGCCTGGTGTTTTACCACCTTACCCCAGTCCTGAAGATACTTTCAGGCGCAAACTTTGTTTGCTCGCACTTGGATAAAGGATTAAACTAAATTTATTAAAGTTTGTGGTCACATTGACAAAGTGAAATGTGAACCGTGCTCTTCAGAATTTTCTGTGGTTCATGGTGGACGTTCGGACATAAAAAATCACTTGACATGTGCGAAACATAAGGCTAGTCTAGCAGTGGCAGGAGCTTCCTCAAAGATATTGTCATATTTTAAAGGTGCCGATCCAAGTGACAAAGAATTTTTAATAGCTGCTAAAGAAGCAATTTTTGCATTTCATGATGCTATTCACAATCTCAGCTTTAAGTCTGCCAACTGTTATCTAAATTGATATGAAAGCTTTTTGAAACAAAGTTTAGACTGGGTAGTACAAAATGTGAAGCTGTCATTGTTAATGTGATTGAGCCACTGTTGTTTCAGCAACTTTGTAAAGATTTAAACAAAACAAATTGTGTGACGATATCAATTGATTCTTCCAACAGGAAAGAAATTAAAACTGTGTCATATGTTGTGCAGTATTTTGCACCAGATTGTGGAGTAAAAGTTAAACTTTTAGACTTTCAATCAGTTCCCGGTGAAAGTGCAGAAATACTGACAAACCATTTAATGTCAGTTATGAAAACTCATAATATAACAAAAAAAATTATTGGATTTTGTGGAGATAACTGCAATACCAATTTTGGAGGTGCAAAAAGGAGAGGAGAAAACAATATTTACAGTCAATTGAAGAAGGAACTAGGAAGAAATATTGTGGCCATTGGTTGCGGTGCTCACATCGTTCACAACTGTCGTCAAACTGCAGTTGATGTTCTACCTATTGAAATAGAAGCTTTAGTAGTCAAAATTTATAAATATTTCCACATTTGTATGGTTTGAGTCACTCAACTAAAAGCATTCTGTGAATTTCTAGATGTAGAGTATAAAAAGGTTCTTCAATATGGCAACACCCATTTTCTTTCGCTACTTCCAACTATTGACAGAATACCTGAAATCTATGAGGGACTGAAATCATATTTTATTTCACTGTCCAGTGATGATAAAACAGTTCTTTGATAATGATTATGGTGAAATGTATTTGTAGTTTGTGCATGGGCAACTCAAATTGTTTAACAAATCTATCTTGATTATGGAAAGTACAAAAGTGAGTGCAACAGATATTCTCGTTGAACTTAGAAAATTAAAAAGAAATCTTGAGGAAATACCTGAAATCTATGAGGGACTGAAATCATATTTTATTTCACTGTCCAGTGATGATAAAACAGTTCTTTGATAATGATTATGGTGAAATGTATTTGTAGTTTGTGCATGGGCAACTCAAATTGTTTAACAAATCTATCTTGATTATGGAAAGTACAAAAGTGAGTGCAACAGATATTCTCGTTGAACTTAGAAAATTAAAAAGAAATCTTGAGGAAAGGCGTGATAATAAATTTATACCTCAAGAAGCAAAAAAGCTTTTTAGAATACCGGAAAATAATGGAAATATTAATATTAATACAATACTACAAGAGTTTATAAAATTTTATGACCAATGTCTTTCTTACATTGAGCTTTGGGAAAAGTTTTGGTGGAGCAGAATCTTTTACTTGGATAAACAACAATGAAATAACTTGGTCGGAAATTGAAGCTTCAGGTGAAAAAATTAATGAAACTCTTGTAAATAATGCAATAAACATGGATGAACTGTTTGGTGATTGCAAAAGCTTTTTGGTCGGCAAACTATGACATTTTGAAAAATACAAGTTGCGAAGAAAAATGGATACAACTATTCAGTCATTTCAAAGAAAAGAACATTTCATTGCCCAATCTTGTCCAAACTATGACATTTTGAAAAATACAAGTTGCGAAGAAAAATGGATACAACTATTCAGTCATTTCAAAGAAAAGAACATTTCATTGCCCAATCTTGTCCAAATTATAGAATACATTTTCAGCCTGCCAGGCACATCTTCACCTGTTGAAAGGATATTCTCAATAATGAATAACATACGGTCTGAAGAAAGAGGTAGAATGGCTGAATCAACATTAAAAGCCGTATTGCGCTGCAAACTTAATAGTGAATTAAATTGTAGTGAATTTTTCGACGCGATTAAAAATAACAAAGAATTTTTAAAGAAAGTTCACGCTAGTGATAAATATTAATAACTAACAGATAAGCGTGTTGATGGTTATTCATGACTTATTTTTCATGGTATTAACACCACCATACACTTTTTTCACAAAGATGTTTTATTAACGCTTATGTTTCGCTGATTTTCAATTCAGCATCATCAGAGCACAACACACTTGTACACATGACAGTGAGTGAGTGAAACAATATAATTGCAAAAGACAAAAGATCTATTTTTGGTGCAGTCTAATGGGGAGAAAAAAAAGGAAAAAAAAAAAGCTATGCAGGAGTTTTTCTTAGGATGACCATCTCCCAAATATTTGGCAAATTAATGCAACTATATTTGTTAAGGTTGGGAGAATTCTTCAAAGCCATTGCTGACTCAAAAATTAACCTTTCAGATCTATAATGACTCCTAAATAGCACATTCGTTTTCCTCCATTTAATCCTATGTGAAGGAGTGTCCAAAGCGTGGTCTGTAAGTCCCGACTTGTCATAGTAATAGTAGCGAATGTATCTTTCATGGTCTTCCAGGGGCAAACAAGAAGATCAGTGAACATCTGCCTGGAAGAACATGAATGATACATTCACTACTATTACTAGGGCAAGTCGGGACTGGCAGACCATGTAAGATTAAGACAGATGGTGCCCCCTAGCAGGCTATATTAGGTATTCTTGGCCGTTGGGCTGAAGTTCTCAAGATGTACGTCTCCCAAATTTTGGGCAGTCTCATGCATCCAAATTTGTTGAGGTTTGGCATGTTTCTTAGGGCTGAGGCTGATTTCATGAATAGTCTTTCAAATTTATACTTGCTGCGGTGTATTACTGTGGCTTTCTTCCACCGTATTCTGTGGCGTGTATCCAGAGTGCAAGACTGCAAGCCCAGAGTGGTTGTAATTGTGAAACCAGATGTAGTCCTTGTGTTCTGAAATTCTGATATTCGCTGTCCTGCCTGTTTGGCCAAAGTAGGACAGTTTACAGCTGCAAGGGATCTGGTATACACCAAGTAGGTCTAGGGAAAGTGATTTGTCTTTTTTATTTCAAAACAGCAAAGTTTTGCAATAAAAATTTCTGCTACAATCAAGTTAGACAGATTCAGCAATACTATTGCCTTATTTTTCTTGTCTGAGAGAAAAACGGTAAGATGTCACTCTTATAATTATATCAGATGTTCTGTTGGCAAAAACAATCAGAAAATAATCATGTGAACTTTCTTTATAAAACACAAAGAAAGAACATTATAAATTCACCCAATAAAAAGAAAATACTACATATTTTTCTTCTATTATTATCTGTTTTTTTTCCTTGTAGTACAAAGAAGAAATCACTGCACATAACATGGGAGAATACAAGAGAGCAAAAATCTGTAAATTGATTACATTATAACTAATAGAGAAATCATGCCAGAAAAAATTATTTATGTAAGAGTTCTAACATCAGCAGATATATAATATTATCTCGTAATATTATAATATTATATTATCGTATAATAATATAATGCTCCTAGTTTAGTAGCAAAACTTTTGCTACTATTTTACACTAAAATGCATGAGCATGTTCCCCAAGTGGCTTACATTTGTGACAAATGTCTTGCGCACGATTTTTTAAAATAAATTCTCTGAAATATCTGCAGATTGAATAAGTCTAATAACCCTCCCTCCCCCAAAAAATAAATAAATGATTATGTAACACATATACACCTTTTCTTTAAATGATTCAAATCCTTTTTTTTTCAAGATAATTGTATCAAATAATTTATACTTTTTTGATAATAAAGGTAAAACTAATCATTATAAATTAAGAAATTATTTTGGCATAAATACTACATCAGCCTATAAAAGAAATGTCAGTATTTCTGTATTAGGATGTCTGTTCTTCTTCTTATTGTGCTATCTTCTATCGAAGGTCAGCGACCGTCTTGGCGAACAAACTGCGCTCTTGTGCTAATCTGAGCAGTTGTGCACTGCTCTTTCCTGTCCACGTCTTGATGTTGTCAAACCATGATATTCTTTTTCTTCCTCTAGTTCCTTTGTCATCAATTCTTCCTACCAAAATAGTTTGTAGAAGTTGGTATTTGCTGTTTCTCATGATGTGGCCAAGATATGATGTTTTTCGTTTCTTGATTATTTGTACAAGATGTTTAGCTTTGCCAATGGATTTTAAGACATCTTCATTGGTAATTTTTTCTGTCCATGATATCTTTAGCATTCTTCTGTATAGCCACATCTCAAAGGCTTCGATTTTCTTGACGGTTGTTGCCTTCAATGTCCATGTTTCAACTCCATAGAGCAGAATAGACCACACATAGCAAGGTCTTTACTGCAGAATAGTGTTCTCATTTTCATGAAGGACTGCCGTGCAACTTCAATTGGATCCTACCGTTCATTAAGCCAGCAACCAAGATATTTATATCTTGACACTTGATCAATATTTTTCCCATTGAGTGTCAGTTTCATTGATGAGGCTGGATGTTTGCTGATCAAGGATGTCTGTTAATCAACAATTAAAAATTAAACAAGATATTCTTGATGTATTTTGTATTACAGCTTAAGGCACTTTAGTGTGACTTCTGCTGAAATGTTCTCTTTTCTTTCTCAATAGTGGTGAGAGTAATCTAAGCCTTCAGCTTTTTCTCCAGCTGAGAGGATTATTATCGAGTATTTCTAGGACATAAATTATTTCAGAAATAGCAACTAGCAACAATAGAAGTAGTAATATTTAGAATTATTTTTAAGAAAAATAAATAAAAATAACACTACTGAACATTCTTTTGTGTGGTACGCATATAAACAGTTTTATATGGCATAATATAGCATAGTATTTCTAAAACTTGGAATAATTTCAGCATACAGCTGATTTTAGATTGCAAAGAAATAATACAAAATTAGAAGCTTCGATGGTACAATATTATTGTCTTATTTCTTTTGCCAAAATGGTAGTAATAGATTTTGAATAACGTCCGTGAAAGCTTTCAAACCAGTAGAAATTTAGAGTAGTTTTGTAATTGAGTTCCAGGAGAGAGAGAGAGAGAGAGAGAGAGAGGGGAGCGGATGGAAGCAGTAGAAAATCTTCAAAATGAGCATAAATTTTGAATCATTCCGTATAGGATATCCTTCGTGTCATATTTTCAGCATATCTATAGTGGTTATGCACTGGATATTATAATAATGTGCATCTTAAAAAAATATATATAATAAAATAATCTGTTGCAATTTTAAGCAAAAGACGAAAGCCAAATAGTCTGCTAAAAATATCATTAGATATAAATTTTTGATACTTAAAAAAAAAGACTAAAAAATATAGATACAGATGGATGGAACATGTTGAAAGAATGAAAACAGAAAGATTACCAAAACAAGCCTTAAATTACAAACCATTAGAAATTTCTTAAGATTCAATGATGACTTCTAAGGCCACTATAGGCTTAAATGCAAGATGATGAAAAAAAAAGCAAAATGTCATATTTATTTCAATAAATGTTATTTAAAAAATATAAATATTTGACATATATTTTCAATGCAAACATTTGAAAATTCGTGAAAAAAAAATTTCTTCTATATCGTCAGTGAAGTGAAAGAACACAAAGCTGTTTTGTTCTGTTGCATTGATTTGAAGAATAAAAGACAGCAAATTTACTACTACTAAATAGATTTCAATGCAAAGGCTGAACTGTGGTCATTTCAGGATTGATTATTTTCGCATGTGAGAAATTTGTTATTATTTTTGGGAAGAGACGATAAATAAATTGTACAGCAAAAAAGGCCAAATATTGTAGGACAATAAAGGAAATTCCAAGTAACACAGTACATGTAAAGACAAGTGACACAAAAGTCGCTCCACCACAGTTAATCTGCTAACGGCTCTAAAATCACCATTAAGGGATTAATGGCAGAGAAGGGTAATTGCATGATAAAAAGGTAGACTGCCGATGAAGTTTTGTTCCATGAAAATTGCTAGGGTGGTCTGACTATTTCATCCACTTAGGCTGGTAGAGAGGTTAAAGGCTTCTGGGCCCATCTCAAACAAAATTACTATGATTAAGCTAAAAGTGACACCAAGCAATTTCTGCATACTACAGATGCACATTCCTAATTTGGACCATGCAGAGGACAAGATTGTAAGAAAAGCACAGTGCCATAAAACATGCAAAATCAGACAAGTTCTTGATAGTGATGGTGATTGACTGCTGTACAAAAACTATCCACACAATACCTACTATACCTCCCCTTGAACTCAATAACAGAAAACTCATAACAAATTTGTAAATTTGCATGAAGAGTAGTGAATGAGTGGAAAGGGCAATCCCATTCCACTCATTTGCCACTCTCGAAGTAAAAAATCTAATCATCACCCTCTAACCATACTCTTGACTTCCAGGAATGACCCCTTGTATTGTCCCATCTAGCCAAATGCTGAAATATTACCTCTGCCTCAATCCTTTAAAACATTTTTAGTAACTTTAAGTTTCTATCTCCTCTTTTCTGCATATAAATCCATTTTTTCATCATCATCATGCCTATGAAGGATTTAGGCCTAGAGTGGCTTGTTCTGGCCTTAGAAGCCATCACTGAATCACTTAAGAGGATGTCCTGGTTTTCTTTTTCCTAATGGTTTGTAATTTAAGGGTTGTTTTGGTAATCTTTCTATTTTCGTTCTTTCAATGTGTTCCATCCATTTGTGTTTATATTTTTTCATTTTTTCTATTACAGACTCGTGATTTAATTCTTTCATAATTTCTTCGTTTCTTTTGTGTTCAAATAGAGTATACTTTGCAGTTTTTCTCAAACTTCATTTCAATTGTTATTAATCTTTGTCTTTTATTGTCCAGATTTCACTTCCATACAATAGGACTGGTAGGGCTAATGTATTGTATATTTTTAGTCTGGTTTGTTTTTGTACTAGGTTTGGTTATATATACAGTTAATTACACCTGTTATTTTTAAATATTTTGCAAATTTTAGGTTTATATCTTTTTCATATGTAATCATACATCCTAGGTAATTAAATGAATTCACCTGTTCTAAAATCTTGTTCTCTATTACTATTTCAGTTCTTACTGGATCTTGTCCTTTAAATATCGTTTTTTATTTTTCTGTTAATATTATCATTCCATAATCTTTGGCTCATTTAAATTTAAAATAGCTTTCTGTAAGTTATTTTCAGAATTTGTAATTATTTGGGCATTGGCAAAAAGGAGAGTGTAAATTTACAGCAGGAGAAAGTTTAATACCTTGATGGAAATTTTTTATTCCATTTTATTATTTTTTCATTTAGATAAATATTTAGATAATTATTTGGAGTCTGTGTAGCTAGCGGATGTGGCATTTGCACACCACGGCACTTGACCGCACAAAGGAAGACTTGCTTTCGAATCTGTTCGGCTATTAGAGGAAATTTTTCTAAGCCTTTCTTCGACCGGTTCCCCGAGTTAGTCGATCTTTGGCAGGGCAAGCAGGTTTTTTCCCCTCCCAGAAACTAGGGTTTTTTGTCCCATAAACTCAAGAAAATCAACTGTAGAATCCACACTATTTCAGACATTAAATATATTGTGTGTTAGGGACCACGAGATGGCGACACTTGCTGAGCCGCCTCTTCACTGCATACCACTTAATTAGTGATATGCCTTGGGCCAGCTATCTCTGATTGGCTACCAGTGGAGATTGAACTGCCCACTCAGTCTCCAAAAGTTAGATAGGACTAAAACGGCCTCGCCTACTCCCCATACGGGAACAAAAAGGTGTTAGCTGATTTTTTTTTTTTTTAGATAAATATTAAAAAGAGTTGCTGAAAGGGGACATCCTTGTCGGTCTCCTTGGTTTATCTCTCTCATATATGATAGCTCATGATTTAATCTTATTTGTATCTGATTATTTTCATATATACTTATGACAGCTTTTAAATAATATTTGGTATTTGTCATTCTTTTAATATGTTAAATTACTCATTTCTGCAACCCATAAACCCTCAGTCTATCATCATACAGAGTATACCACATTCGAGATATACTACAGACCATTCACCATCTTGGTTTCTTTCCTCCACCCATAAAAAAATAAACTTCTAAGTAATTATTTTTGTTACTGCTGTATCTTACTGTTTTTTAAATAAATGCTTTAAAATATAAGCATTCTTTATAGAAATCTGTATCTGCAAATAAATGTCTATAGCCTTGCATGCCCATAAAAACCTGACTGCTGGCTGGCAGAAAAAGATTCTTTCATGCAGTGCATGAAATGTTTACTTATCAATAAACAAGAATTTATATATTATTATTACCTAACTCCTCCAGGGAGTCCAAAGACTCATCGAGGCAGGGCAAATACTCTATAATTCTTCACCAACTACAACTAACCGCAACTACACTAATGCCATCTACTGCCTACCACCACCACCACTAGTATTTCCACAGACAATCACAAACATCCATGCCCATGGCAGGATTCGAACCCACAGCCTTTTGGCTGGAGAGCAGATACACTAACCACTCGGCCAACCAGGCCGGCAATTTACTAATAAGAACTAATATAGATTTCACTTATATGAATTTAAGACACAAGATGTTGCTGCTATTCTTACTTTACTTTAAATTTTACCATTCCTAGTTTAAATTTTAAATTTAAGTTTAAATTCAAGGGCTCACTTTAGTGAGTACAGGGGTGGCGAATCTGAGGCTGATGCTGGATCATACCTTATTTCATGTAATATACATCTGTTATATTATCTATAGGATGGTCCCTACTCTTATTTCTTTCCTTCCTTTTCTTCTTTCTTGTTCCTTCCCCTCAATGCTACTGGAGTATTCGAGGGCTAGGGATAAATCTTTCTATGTTTCTACTTTTTTCATTTCTTCATGCATAGAAGACAATGTGAAACCACTATGCTTCTACTTTTCTCTAGTTTGGATGAGCAGCAAGGATTAAAATGACGAGCAATGCACAGTTCAGGATGGGACACCTGGGTCCAGAACTGAGCAGTTGGCTACCAGGGAGATCACTTGTTCCAGTATACATATTGACCAGATTGCATGTCAGTCATATGAATCATCTTTACTAAAGCCTGTGGGAGGTGGAGAAGAGGAAAATGGAATATATTCATATGGAAAAGGAACTAAAAGTAATTTTCACATTGGATCTTGGAATCTGAATACCTTACTTCAAACTGGAAGATTGGAGATTGTAAAGATGGAGATGCTAAGATTGAAAATAGATGTTCTGGGAATGGCTGAGGTGAGATGGAAAGGAAAAGGAGATTTTTGAACAGAGAATGGAATGAGAATAATTTACTCAGGAGGGGAAGACCAACATCAAGCAGGTGTTGATATAATATTGAATAAACGAGTGGCAGGATGTGGGGAAGGCTACTGGCAAATCTCAGACAGAATTCTGGTGGTAAAGATGAAAGCAAAACCAAGAAATATTCTACTTATTCAGATATATTTACCTACTTGTGATTATGAGGATGAGAAGGTAGAGAGATATAAAACAGGGTTTGAAATGTAAAGAAACAAAAGATATAATTATAATACAGGGCGATATGAATGCAAAAATCGGAAGAGGAAGATATTATTGGGTTTTATGGATTGGGAGTGAGAAATGAAAGAGGAGATATGCTGTTGGATTTCTGTAGAAAACATGATTTGGCAATTATGAACACTTGGTTTAAGAAACATCCAAGAAGATTGTATACATGGAAAGCCCCAGGGGAGGATATAAATAATAGAAGAAATCAGATAGATTGTTTTCATAAACAAAAGATATAGAAACATTATAAAAGATGTGACAACATATCCAGGGGCAGACTGTAATACAGATCATATATTGTTATCAACTAAGATGAAAATTACTCTAAAAAAAGAAACTACAAGGAAACAAAACAAAGCATGGAACGTAGAGCATCTGAAAATCCAAATACAGCAAATAAATTCACAAAGAAAGTAGAGGAAGAAATGAATGAGAGAAATATACAAGTGATGATGTAAGTGAAAATGGAAGATTCTGAAGGAAAGCATAATTACTGCTACAGAATTACATTTAGCCAAAAAAGAAGAGGAAAGAGAGAAAAGAAAGAAACCATGGATGACGGTTTTTCGAAGAATATAACACAAAGAAGAAAGTTAGTTGATAGTAAAACAGAGGTGAAATAAAAAGCAGTACAACGACTTGAGTAGGGAGATACAAAGAGAGATAAGAAGGAAAAAGGAAGAGTGGTTAGATGAAATAAGTAAAAATACAATAGCAAAGGCAGAAAGACATAAAAGGTGTTTATAAAAACATTAATATGATGACAGGAAGGAGAAAGATAAAAAGGAATGGAGCAGTCAAGAATGAAAGAGGTGAAATTCTGATAGAAAAAGAGAAGATATTACAGAGATGGGAGAAATATGTTGGTAAACTTTATGAAGACAGAGAAAGAGGAGAAAATAAAACGAAAGAGCATAGTGGGCAGAGGCTATACATCATGAGGGAGGAATTGAATCTAGCAATTCAAAAAATGAAAGAAGGAAAATCCCCTGGAGTAGATGGTATACAGATAGAACTTATAAGGAATATAGGTGAAAAAGGCATGGAAGTGCTATGGCAAATTATTAATGGAATTTATGAGGGACAAGAATTACCAGAGGAGTTTGGAAGATCAATTTTTATCCCCATTCCAAAAAAAAAAAAAAAAATGGGAGTTTTAGACTGTAACAATTTTAGAACGATAAGTCTTATAACTCACACAGCAAAAATTCTGGCACAAATAATTTTGGAGAGAATTAAAAGTAAAATAGAAAAAGAAATGAATGAGGAACAGTTTGGATTCCAAACCAACAGAGGAACTAGAGAGGCTATAACTTGTCTAAGAATTATTGGGGAGAAAACACTAAACCATGGTGGAAAGTTGTTTTTGGGATTTCTAGACATTGAAAAGGCATTTGATACAGTGAAACATAAGGCTTTTTGACATTCTAGAAAATATTGATATTGACTCTTATGACTTGGAAATTTTAAAGAGATTATATTGGACACAAACAGCTTCAGTATGTGTAAATGGAGAGGAAACAGGAGAATTTCCGGTGGAGAGAGGAGTTAGACAAGGATGCAAGTTATCACGTTATCATTTAACCTTTATAGTGAACAGATGCTTAGAGAGGCACTTGAGGATGTAGAAGAAGGAATAAAAATAAATGGAAGAATCATTAATAACTTAAGGCATGCAGATGTGTAGTGGTGATGGCAGAAAGCGAAAATGGATTACAACAAATTGTTCAAAGAACTGAAAACTCCTGTAAAGAGTACGGACTAAGGATTAACACAAAGAAGACCAAGATAATGGGCAGAAAAATAGGAGATAATATAAAGATAAGATGTGGAGGAAAGATTTTAGACGAAGTAGAAAGATTTCAATATTTAGGTAATTGGATCTCAGAGAACGGAACTTCAGAGTTGGAAATAGAATAGATAAAGCTAAATCGGCATTTATGGAAATGAAGAGAATTTTAATAAACAAGAATATTAAAATAGGTGTTAGAGTTGGAATAGTTAAAGCAACAGTTTGGAGTATTGCAAGTTATGGAAGTGAGTCATGGACACTCAGAAAGAGAGATATGGAAAGAATTAATGCATTGGAAATGTGGTATTATAGAAAGATGGGAAAGATTAGCTATACAGAGAGAATATCAAATCAAGAAGTTTTAAGAAGAGGTGAGATGGAAAGAACACTGCTCAAGAACATTATGCAAAGAAAGACCAGATTTGCAGGACATCTTCTGAGAGGTTCTTCCGGACACCTGACAAGAACTATATTACAAGGGAAAGTTGAGGGGAAGAGAAGACGTGGAAGACCAACTAGAGAGTGGTTCAATGACATTGTGGAATGGACTGGTTTAAGAATGACGGAGGCGACAGACCGAGAAAAATGGAGAAGAGCTGTTCATCTGCTGCAACCCTCTTTCTAGAGGATGCTACTGGATGAGACGAGAGTTTAAATTTTAAAGTCCAACAATAGATTAATCTTTCTTCATGATTTTTGTTTCTAATTCTGTGCAATAGCTGACTAATTCTAACTATTATACTAGACAAAAATTATATTCTGGTAATACTTTATCCAAGCATAAGCAAACAAAGCATGTCTTTTCATGACTAGGCTACTTATATAGAGAGGCTGTTGAATTCAATTGCCTCAATATTCCCATAATGGACAACACACTTCCTTTCAGAAGTATATACTGCCACAACAATATGCACCTCCAAAAGAAAGTTTGCTGTACATTATGGAATACTAAGGCAAATGATGTGATGTCAACAACTTTGTATATAAGTAGCCTAGTTATGAAGATACTTAACACACAAACTTAGTTTGCTTAAGCTTGGATAGAGAATAAAAACAAGAATGTAATTTCTCAACTTGTATAACCTACTTTCTAACCAAATGAAAATTTCAACTTTCTGAACTAGTTTTCATAAAAATATGCATTCATGCTAATATACTATACCTAGTATTTTCTGGTATTCCTTGAGCAAGTTCTTCAATAAATCCACACCGACAACGTGGACAAATATAGTCCTATAACATAAAATACTGTATAAAACACTTAAAAACATACATTAAAAAAAAAAAAAGAGAGAAAATAAAGATTAAAAAAAAAAAAAAAATATTAACTTTACACAGAAGACAGATTCATTATACATTACAGCAAATAGTACCAAAGAAATGGACAAAAAGAAACAAAGCACATTGCATAAAACTCCGGATGAAGATAATACTATAAATTCAACTGAATAAAATCATATGTTAGGTGAACAATACCATAAAAGAACTACTGAATAAAAATATTACTGTTTTAAGCAATAATTATAAATACAACTCCAGATCAAGATACTAGAATCATAACTTCAATACTTATGGTGTTTGATGTTACATCATCAAAAAAACGTTAACTCGCTATGGAACCAGACTCACTTTTCATGATATGATATCAGTCAAACGATCAGTCTCCAACTCATCTTTGCAAGATAATCGTATTTTTGAAATAACAATATCAAAAAGACTATTCATTACGAAAAATATTTAAGTAAATAATTACACTAAAAAATTCATATGTTCATGAAAATTCATTCATGTTAAAATAAACTCACCAATACATCACAATTGCAGACCATTTAAGAGTTAAAGTAGATGGATGTAAGAAGAAGATTATAAATTCATGTTATTTTGTATTAGTTGGCAGAAAAACAAATGAAAATCAATCTTGTTAAATAATTTTTTTTTGTTTATTATTATCTCTGATTTTTGTAAGAATGGTGATGACTTGCTATCATGCAAAATAAAACACTGAGAATTCTTGATTATTTATTTCAAAATTAACTAGTGAATTAATTTGTATAGCTATTTTGCCTATTTTTGTTTAGGAAGGGGTACTGATAAACAAAAATAGGCATAAAATAGCCATAAAAATTAATATTTATTTAGAGGAGTAACATGGAAAATTTTCCAGAAATAATATCTATATTAACTAGTGAATGTCTGGTAGGTTTATGCTTAGAACAGAGGACGAAAGATAAATTGTGCAACCTGTTCTCACAGATTGAAATTACTTCACCTTTTAAAAACTGCAGTGCCACATATTGTTGAAAAGGGTATCTTCACACTAACTTTTAGAAAAGGAGTAAGGAACAAGAGGCTATGAAAGAGTTAACTTATTAAGTCTATCTACTGGTGAGAAATAAAATTTCTTGAATAAATTTATAGCAGCTGGCCATAATAAAGTAACTTGATAGCAAATGAAAAAGATGTTTTAAAATGAAAAAAAAAATGTGTAAATTATAAGGTGATGTATTTTTGAATGAATTTAGAACAAGACTGAAAATTTCTGGAGCCCTGATTATAATGACATTGGATATCTAATTTCACCAACATGCATAACTTGACATTTACTAGCAATGAACTGACAGCCATTTTCACATGGCCACAATTAATCTTATTCAAATCATTCTACAAGTACTGCATATCATCTGCATTCCTGATTATCCTGTATCCTTGCTTTATCAGCAATCAGCTATAAGCCATATGCCAAATCCTTCCTAATGTCGTTAAAGTAGACTGAATAACAATGGACTGAACCCTGTGACATTACTGGACAACTTAAATCTTGCAGACTCATACTCCCCATATAACATTTGATATCCAGTCAGCCAGCCATCCATTCTCTCATCCACGCTAATATTTTATAATCCAATCCCATATTTTTTCATTTAAGCAAAAGTCTTCCATGCTATATCCTGTCAAAGACCTTAGAAAAGTTAAGAAACACATGGTGTATCCATTCCCCTTGTTTAACACAATGGTAACATTATAATATGCAAGCAAGATGCTCAAACATGACCTTCCCTTAGTATACCATACTGTTCACTGCAACGTACAGAGGTCAACTCATTTCTTTATGTTAGCTCTTACCAACTTTTCTAGAATCTGTGCTGATATCCCATTGGTTCCTATTACTAAATTCTTATTCAGTTTGTGCAACAGCTCTAGTAACTCCTCCTCATATACCTAAGTTTCTTCATCTAGTGAAGAGGTACCAGTGAGCTCAATCTTGCATACACAAGGCTAATAGCTTTTAGCAAAATGGGTACTCGTTAATTAATCTGTACTGCAACTATCATCCACATACCCTCTGCAATCAGTAGAGTTATTCTTTTACTCATTCTTTCTTTTACTTGCGGCACAATGATAGAATTCTTTTTGGCAATCTTTAGCAAAGAACCAATTTCTTTTCATACTCAGACTTGACTTTCCATACAACAGTTGTAACTCTTCTGGCCTGCTCCTTACAATTTTCCTAACTGACATCATCCTTAAGCACACACTACTCTTTCCACATCATCTTTTTCTTACAAATCTCTTGCTTAATAAAATTACACATACATTTCACTCCTACCCTAGGGACACATTCTGATATTCCATCATTTAAGTATTTTTTTATAAACGCTTCCCATACACAGACAATAACTTTTCCATCTAGCAACCAACATGTTTGAACAGAACTAGCATACTTCTCAGTTGGTCATAATTTCCTGCTTTGTAGTTCAGCATATAACCCCTTCTGAATGGAACATCCATAAACAATCACTTCCCAAGTCAGAATGATTACTGTTACCAACTAGAGGTAGAACAGTTATATCTTTAATTTAATTTTAGTGCTAAAAAGTGCTGTATTATTCCTGAACGAGGAGGCATATGAATCTCATCTAAAGTGTACTGATTGCTAGTGTATTGAGTATAGCTTGATGGCTATAATGTGTCAGGTTTTTTTTCTTTTTCTAATTATATCAGTTAATTGCAGAGAAAATTGGATTTAAACTTAGTAGGTACATTTTAAGCCACCCTGCATCTAGCACTTTTTAAACCTGAGTTCCTTCTGTTGCATACCACTAGACAAAGCTGTCTTGCAACAGTTCAATAAATTTGGCTTCATTCTTCTCACAAGATTGCTCCATTACCCAATCAATGTTCAGATAATTGAAGTCACTCATGATGTTACTCTTTACACCTATCATGTTTATTTGGTAATCCATTTCATCATCAATGCAACCAATCCACCAGGTCTGTAACAACACCCCCCCCCTCTACAATGTATTCGATTGTCAGATTTCACCTCACACCAGATGACTTCAAACTACTGTTGGTGGTTTCTTCCCTAACTGGCCTCAAAATCATCCAATATCATTAGCAACAGACCCCCCCCCCCCTCTCCTGTCTACCTTTCCTAAAAATACTGTACACTTTGCACTCAATACCAGTTAGTATATCTACCTCTACTAGCCAGGTTTCACTAATGCTGCCTCCAATGTGAGACCCAAGATATTAACTACAGCAACAGACCATATAGGTATGTTGCCAACGGAGGTCCGATATAGATAATCTGGGATTGTTATAGTGTTGAAAGTCAAGTTGAAAGATTCACCTATTAATTCCTTTGCTGTTCTCCAACTAGGATTTCTTGATTTTAGTCTCCTTGTAAGGGGATTTTGTATGTCTTTGTGGATAGGTGGGTTAACACTGTTGGTTAAATTTGTCCATAATTTAGTAAGAGCTGCTTTTCTGTGCAAGTCAGGAGGTGCAATGTTACTGATGACAAAGAGCCAATGATTTGGTGCAAATCTTATAGTTCCTGTTATTATTCTCATTGTTTGATTAAGTTGGGTGTCCACCTTAGAAGTATGAACACTGTTGAGCCAAACTGGGGAGCAGTACTCTGCAGCTGAATAAACCAAGGACAAAGTTGATAGATATAAGGCTTCACTACACCCCAAGTTGAACCAGCCAGCTTCTGAATTATGTTATGAGTTTTTATTTTCAGAGCTACTTTCACTAGGTGTTCTTTAAAGGTGAGTGTTCTATCTAGGGTAACACCTAAATATTTAGGTGTCCTGTTAAAGTTCAGTAATGTGTCTCCAAAGAAGACCTGGTTAGGCAAGTGGTTAGTGTATCTGCTCTCCAGCCATAAGGTTGCAGGTTCAAATCCCGGCATGGGCATGGATGTTTGTGATTGTCTGTGAAAATACTAGTGGTAATGGGTGGTAGATGTCATTGATGTTGCGGTTCATTGTAGTTAGTGGATTGAGTGGTGGAGACAGAATTGTAGAGTAGGTACCCTCCTTCGAAGAGTCTCTGGACCCCCTGGAGGTGTCACAAAATAATAAGAAAAAACACAGTAGGTTTGAAATTAGCATGATGGTAATTAAGACAGAAGGTAGACACTTCAGTTTTTGATAGGTTTAGATGACAGTTTGATATATGAGTCCAGAATTTTCAAATCGTTTGTAATTATTTTTTCAGCTTCGTTAAAATTAGTACTTTGCGTGATTATTGCAAGGTCATCTGCATGAGCAATTTTCCTGAATTGATTTGAGGAAGATCATAAATATATAAATTAAACAACAATGGAGATAGTACAGAGCCTTGAGAGAGTTTATTATTAAGCTTGCATGGTTGACTTTTTGACTTGCCTGCAAATACCTGTATCCATCTGTTATTAAGCATATTGTTCAATAAGTTGGCTTCATAAACATATAGTACCCTCATACTGTGGGCAGGCTAAGATTTTTTTTGTTGCATTTTTTTTAGTAATTATTTATTAATATTTCTTAAATTCCAAAAACCTGCTCTAGAGACCAAACACGGAACTTTTTCCAGTCACTTCATAACTCCAATAAGCAGGATGGTGGTTTCACTCACAGTGGACAATGAAATCATCTCCCATCTAAAGATAATCACAAACATCCCTGCTCACGGCAGTATTCGAATCTGCAACCTGTTGGTTGGAAAGCAGATACGCTAACCACTTGGCCAACCAAGTTGGCAAATTTTCTCTTCTGTTATTAAAATGACAAGCCTTAACTCAAGGAGCTATAAAGTTCATCCAGAGCAGGCTTTTACAAACAAGATGGGATTCAAACCTACAACTGTTGGTTGGAGAGTAGGTATGCTATCCACTCAGCCAACCAGGCCAACTGATAATATAAATTACCCACATGCTTTTTTGTATACTCACTTCTGTAGTCTGTGTGATTTTCAACTTGAAAATCTCTATTCTTATTATTATGGGTGACTCCAAGGAGTCCTTAGACTCATTGAGGGAGGCCATAAACATCATGTCCATCACATCTATTCGACATTCACACAGTATCTATCATACTTATGCAGACATCCTTGTACGTACTTAATAAGTCCAAAATGGACGAACACACAATAGTTCTTTCCTCATAATTATTTCCATGACAATGCACATCCCTATCATTAACACAGTTACACAGCATGGTCACTCAATTTAACCATTCCTTATATCATAATCTAGTTTCCCTGACTCTCTGTATTAGGTCTCACACCAATTAATTTCTCCAGACTCCTGATAATAAAAGTGCACACAATCCCTCTTATACAAATTCCTTCATCCTTCACTCACTCCACAAATGCAAAACTTCACATCCAATCTTTCTGTACAGCCTAAGCATCTAATTATTTACACGCAATCGTAAATTCATTTCTATTATATCTAGGTAATATACTAACAATTTTCACTCTCACTTCTTTCCACAATCCTTTGATATCCTCTCTCATACTGAACATATATCATTAGCTAAATTATTTATACCTACTAGAATACCATTTATTTATTTTTCTTTTCTATTTTTCAAATGTGTTTACTATATTTTTGGTTTTTGCTGCAGAAAAAGATGAAGTAATAACCCAGTCATCAATGGCATGTTTTACGATCGAATCACCATACCAAACAATAACCTTCTTTGTATTGACTTTACCTAGCTGATTTTCACTGAGCAAGATCATAATTGATTCATCGCCTTATTGTTCATTTTGCTGCTTAATTTTCTTGTTCTTCCTATGTTCCAATGTTTCTAGACTTTTTGTAATTCCTACTTCATCTGTCTAATAATATGTTTTAATTTTGCAATATTGGAACTGTTTCTAACTAGTTTGCTAAATTGCACTAGTTTGGAACTAGTGCATTTTTGGCATTGTTTTATGACACTATTTAATATTATATCTCAAAAAATGTTATGAAAGTAACAATACCATAAAAACAAGAAATCAATATGGATATACTATAAAACAAAATAAAACAAATAAAAATTACCAATTTTACACGTTTACAACCCAAAAATTATGTATGTATAACTTTTTTAACCATATTTTGTAATCATTTTTGCATGAATGGATGCACTGGGGAGGGGGGATAGTACCCTGCTCACTTCACTCTAGTTATGTTACTATGACTACAATTCTCAAGCAATGATAACAACACTGATGGACATTCCCATTTGATCAAATGTTCTGTAGATACAGAAGAACTTTCCAGGTGGATTTTACTCAAAGACATCATGGCAGATTTTGGTAAATGGACAACCAAAATCAAACAAGTTTCCAAGGTGATGAAAATAAGGTAAAACAGTTCCATTAAACAGAGGAAGACAACCAAAACAGTGATAAATAGATCAGTCACCATCTTCTCAAGTAATTGTTAAAGTTTTGGAAAAATTAAGAGAAATTCAGGAATGGGTAGAATATAGTAATATTCTGTTGGGGAAGGGGGAAACGGCATGACTTTGTAAAGGGAGAGGTCGTGTTTTAGTAATCTACTCGCCTTCTTTAATAAAATGACAGATAAGCTAAATTAGTGCAGAATATATACGTGTTACTTATTAACAATTTCAGTTTATAAACATGTATTTGAGATGAAAAGAATAAATGAGTAATTTTGAAAGAATGTGTATTAAGAGTAATTTTCACATGCTCCCCCTATATGTTATAGAAAGTGTTGTGCTTCTATACAAAATATATTATACTTCATAAGGAATTATATTCTTGATTTAATCCACTACCCAAGTATAGGCAAAAAAAGCTTATACACAAAGTTTCCTGACAACTAGTATACTTGAAAAAGAATGCTGTTGACGTCAACTGCCTCAGTATACCAAAATGCAAACACATTATGAGAAGGATCACTCACCACTACCCAGATTGTATTAGACCATTTACATCTATCAGTGAAAGCTAGACCCAAGAAGATACTAACACTGAATCAATGCAGAAGTCACAAGTGATATTTTCCATATACAAGAAGTAAAATGGCATATCACCATATTTTTAAAATAATGTAGATCAGAGGTAGTTGAAGGACATTTTGCTTGGTTATAAAGTATATTATACTTGATAAGAATTATATTTTTGATGGGTAAAGGATTAATTCAAGAATAATGTCATGTATAACATACTTCATAACTAAGTGTAAAAAACTTTCTACAACTATCTCTGATCCAGAATATTTTAATAATATTCTGCATTGGAGTGACAAGCTTAGAATGAGCCTTTCAGATCACTCAGGGTTTAGAGTGATCTTTTAGATCACTCGATTTTTCAAGATGATCCTCCACACACACACACACACACACACACACACACACACTAACAGGAGATCAAAACCCAGTGTGGGTAGTGATCCCTCACATAATGTTTTTATATTACAAGATACTGAGGCAACTGGTGAGAAGTCAACAACCTCTATATACAAGTATGCTAGTTGCGAAGATATATCACATGCAAACTTTGTTTACACTTAGGTAAAGGATTAAATCAATAATATAATTTCTTATCAAGTCTAATATATTGCTTAAATGTTCTGCATTAATCTCTTTCCATTCCAGGGCTTTCCATCATTGAATTTTTTTTCATCTAAGATAAAATTTAATTTAATACCTCTACCAGAAAATTTAAATATATCTTGATGACAACTTACTGTGTAAAAAGAAAAACATGTTCTATGTACCCTTCACAACAGAGATGAATGACAACTGTCCACTACATTTATTGTGACCATACCATGCAATGCATGTCTTAGACAAAGAAAAACTGTATATTATTATTGCAAAGCTATCTCTATGGAGTCCAAATACTCATAGTGGAGACCCAATCTATCCACACAATCCATCACACCTCTTCTTGAACCCATTAACAGACAAAGCACTCACAACTGACTCTGGCAACCTGTTCCACTCATTCACAACTCTCCAAGCAAAATATCTAATCTTCACACCCCTACTGACCACACCTTTATTCAACTTCAGAGATGACCCCTTGTTCTGGCCATACAGCCAAGTGATGAAACATTTCCCCTGCATTAATCCTATAAAACTCTTTAAGAAACTTAAATGTTTCTATTATATCCCCTCTTTTTCTGCTGTCAATCAACTTCTGCAACCACACGCTCTCAACCTAACTTCACAGGGAACATTCCACAGACCACTCGCCATCTTGGTCACTTGCCTCTGAACCTTCTCCACTGCTTCCACATCCCCAAGAAACCCAAGAGACCAGACTTGAGCACAGTAATTCAGATGTGGATATATAAAAGCCTCATAAAGTGGAATAACAATTTCCTTATCTCAGCTATCAGCTAACGCCTTTTTATTCCCGTATATACGGGAGTAGGCGAGGCCATTTAGCCCTATCTAACTTTTGGAGACTGAGTGGGCAGTTCAATCTCCACTGGTACCCAATCAGAGACAGATGGCCCAAGGCTATCACTAATTAAGCGGTACACAGTGAAGAGAGACGGCTCAAATGTGCCGCCATCTCGTGGTCTCTAACCCTAACACAATATATTTTAATGTCTGAAATAATGTGGGTTCTACGGTCGATTTTCTTGAGTTTACAGGACGAAAAACCCGAGTTTCCGGGAGGAAAAACCTGCTTGCCCGTGCCAGAGATCGACTAACTCGGGAACCGGTCGAAAAAAGGCTTTAGAAAAATTTCCTCTAGTCGCCGACTAGACTCGAAACCAAGACTTCCTTCGTGCGGCCTAGCGCGATGGTGTGCAAACGCCACATCCACTGAGCTACACAGGCTATTTCCTTATCTCTACTTGTTAATGTGTTCAATAGCCAAGTAATCTTATGGGCTACCTTAGTAACCATAGCAATATGTCCTCTAAACTCTGTCTACCCACACCCTTAAATCTCTAGCTTCCTCTATTTCATGGAGTAAAGTGCCATTAATGTGATACACAGCTCGTAATCTGTTTATATGAAAAGCATAACTTGACATTTACCCACACTAAACTGACAACCATAATCTTTTGCCCATACTGACACAGCCTATTTAAATTGTCCTGCAAGCTTGCCACATCGCCTTGATTAACTATTACTCTACCTAATTTCCTATCATTAACAAACAACTGAATATTTCTTTACAAATAATTTCCTATATCATTTATTATTATTGGGGAATTGAAACAGCCTCCCCCCCCCCCCCCCCCCACACACACACCAGTAGTGTCACCCTTGTGGTACATTGCTGGCGCTTCAGACACAATATGCCCCAGAGATGTAATGCTGGTAACATGAAGCTAATGTCTCAAACCAGGCATCCAAAGGTACCAAGCCTCCTGGACCACTTGCAGCAACAATCATAAAAACACACTCAAAAAACTCCATGCCAGCTCGATCCTCACCCAGAATAACAAGGATTGCAGTTGCTTGTTTGGGAGGAGGGAAGCTTCAAAATATAAGTTACAGTCCCCTAAACAACACTCTTTCTCAAGATTTGTTCCTTAAACATAGAAGGACTATCTAAATCCAAAGCCAGATGGAACAGAACCTACACCCCCGATCTGTGCATAGTCTCTAAAGACTCTGAAGACCACCCTCTGCCAACAACCAGAACTATCCTCAACAGATTCCCTAAGAGCCAACATTATCCTACACTAATAGAGATAGGTACATCAATCCCAATCATCAGTGGAACACGAATCGCTAGATGGAACCTTCACAGATCCAACTGGAATGTATTTGAAAAACAAATTGAGCAAATCATTACAGCAATATCACCCATCAATTGCTATCCCAGATTTGTCAAGCTAATCAAAACTGCAGTCAAAGCCTTTATTTGTAAAGGCTACAAAAAACAATATATCCCATGCTGGAGTAGGGATACCGAGGAACTTTTAGCCAAATATGAAAAAAATGAAGAACCAACTATTGCTAAGGAGCTCATAGCAACGCTTGACAAAAACAGAAAGGAAAGATGGATCTCAACCATCCATGAACTTGACTTCACCAAATCTAGCCGGAAAAGCTGCTCGCGTCTGAGAAAATGGGGTGGGGCAGAACCAACAGCATACAAACCACCAGAGATAACTCCTGATCAAATGGCTAATCATTTACTGAAAACCTCCAAGATAAGTCCCAGCTCTGCCAGGAAAATAACTGTGCAATCTTCCATAAGAAAAAATCTGAAGATGGCCTCCAAGCTTCCTGAACTTGTAGAGCCAGTTTCTCTTGAAGAAGTGCAGGAAGCCTTAAAACTCACCAAGAATGGCAAGGCTGCAGGAGTGGATAGTATCCTCCCCGAGTTTTTAAAACATCTCGGCCAACGAGGTCAAACATGACTGGCCACCCTTTTCTCAAATATTATAAGAACTGGAAAACTACCAAAACTGTGGTAAGAAGCCAAAATAATTACTGTGCCCAAACCAGGGAAAGATCCAAATAATGTCAAAAATCTATGACCTATCACCTCCACCTTTAAGCTCTTTGAATGAACACTTCCTGGTGAGATATTTACAGGGTAATTCACCATTGCATTCTCCAATCCCCAATTTTATCCAGGCTCAGGACCAGCATATGGCTGGGACGTATTCGTGACTGTAATCTATGTGTGTTCATGGGACTGGTTTGCCTGTTTTGGGGGACAAAAAACCTGAGTTTCCAGGTGAAACCCCTCCACCTCCGTATGAGACTGACTAACTCACCTTTAGTCGAAAGAAACCAGATAAAAGTTTCTCATGTCACTGACAGGAATCAAACCCAGGTCTTTCCGACCAAAGGGCTTAGTCTCTACTGACTGAGCTACGGAGGCTCTATAAGCAATATCATAAGATCTTTCTGTTGGAGAGAATGGATTCAAAAAGCTGGAAAGTTATTCTGCATCCTAAGCAATATCATAAGATGCAAAACAACTTTCCAGCTTTTTGAATCCATTCTCTCCAACAGAAAGATCCAGGTCCATATTGGAGGAAAAAAGAGCAGGCCCAGATTCCTCCACAATGGTCTTCCATAGGGCTCTGTGTTATCCCCTTTACTATTTAACATCTACATGTCTGACTTACCACATACTAGCTCAAGCAAATATATATATGCCAATGATCTCACTATCCTACACCAGTCTACTTCCTTTGCCAACCTGGAAAGAAGCAACCTTGAACACAGACCTGAACATCCTGGGGGTGTACTTCAAGCAGTGGTACCTGGAGCCAAATCCAACAAAAACTGTGTCCACGCCATTCCAACTGAATAATGAAGAGGCGTATCGACACCTCAATCTCTCTTTCTGTGGCAAAATGGTAGAACATGAGCCACACCCAAAATACATTGGGGTGAGCCTGGACAGAAGCCCCTAACCTATAAAACGCACATCAACCTGTCCAACAAAAGTTAAAACGAGAAATAATATAATCTCATGGCTTGCTGGAACAACCTGGGTTTGTGTTGCTGATGTCTTAAGGTCATCTGCACTAGCCCTCACATTCTCTGCAGCAGAATACTGTGCCCCCTGTCTGGGAAAGAAGTGCGCACACTAACATTATAGACACCCTGCTAAACTCCACCATGTGCAAAATAGTGGGACACTGAGAAGCACCCCCTCTCCCCCTGGCTGTCTGTTCTATCTAACATTGACAAGCCTCGATTAAAGTATTTAATAAAGTAATGAGCAACCCGCTCTTGCTCCTGCACCAGACTCTCATAAATCTACCTAGTATTCGTCTAAAATCACGAAACCCTTTCTGCTCCATGGATGAACCCTCTTCAGCTGCCTTAACATCAACACCTGACATGTGGAGAGAACACTGGTCCCACAATCTTCCAACAAATGGTTTCCTGGTTGAAGATCCCTGTGCTCTGCAGCCTGGTTTTGCCATTCCTAGGAAGATTTGGTGATCTATTAACAGGATCAGAACTAACCAGGGCAGATGTGGCTACCTACTGCATAAATGGAGACTATCAGACCACCCTTATTGTGACTGTTCTCCTGTGGCCCAGACGATTAGTCATTTTGTGAATGACTGGGGAAGGCGCCAATTTCATGGTGGTGGCATCCTGGACATCCACGAGATGAAGATGAGGCCCTGGATTGCCTTTCTGGTCTGAACATTGACCTGTCACTGCTTTTGCCATAAGAATAAATAAATAAATAAATTATTATTATGTGACACCTCCAGGGAGTCCAAGAACTCATCACAGGAGGGCACACTACTCTACTTCGCTAAATACATTTCATCCTCTCTACTACTACTTAATTCTCCAACCACGACACTACTACCATCAACAGCATCTATAGCCCATCATCACCAACACCAGTATTTTTTGTCTGTAATTGCATGTGTTCTGAAGGCCGATTTTGTCTGTATGCCAGATGAAAAACCAGAGTTTCCGGGAGGAAAAACCCTGCTACCACCATATGAGATCGACTAACTCACCTTCAACTGAAAATGCCCATATAAGGATTCCCCTCATCACAACGAGGATCGAACCGAGGTCTATTCCAATTGCACTACGGTGGCTACAAATTTATGCACAAATTAAACAACGATGGTCCCAGCACTGAACCTTGTGGCACACCACTAGTCCCCTGTTTTCGCTTCAATTCCACCCGTCCATATACATATCACTTTTTGATATCTGTCCAGTAGCTACCCTCTTATAGTCTTAAGAAGTGTCATATCCATCTCCATTTGTTCTAATTTGAGTAACAGAGTTCCATGTGGTATTCTGTCAAATACTTTTGCAAAATCCACAGAATCACCATATAGCCATTTCGTTTATCAAACTCACTGTTAAAAAACAAACCCCAACTCAACATCACCAGAGTTAAAGATCAGTACTATCAACATAAGAAGCCTGAATGGCAAAGAAATGGAGCTAGCAAAGGAATTAGATAAGTACCAGATCGACATAATAGGGGGTGACTGAAACAAAACAAAAAAAAAAAAAAAACCTGGTGAGATCTTTCTGAGCAATAAATACAAAATGTTATATTCAGGCAATGACAATCAAGGAAAAGAAGGAGTAGCCATAGTATTCAACACAAAATACGAGGCTAATCTGGGCAAATATGATGTGGGCAAATATGAGAATGGGGGAACTGGACAATGAGACTTATTTGTGCCTATGGTCCCACAAAAGGTTCTACTAAGGTAGAAGTGGAGGAATTTTTTGAGGCTTTAGAAAAAGCAACTGACACAATGAAAAATGAAAAGTTGGTCCTTGTTGGAGATCTAAATAGCAGAGGTAGGAAATGATTGCAAGACATACAAAAATATTTTGGGAAAATTTGGAGAAAAGAGCAAAGCTAATAATAATGGCAAATATCTGTTGGATTTCTGCTCAGGACATGGACTGGTTATTACTAACACCATGTTCCAACATAAAAATGTGCACAAATTCACATGGAGAGAAAAGGCTAGGAATAAGAAGAGTCTCATTGACTGTGTTATTGTTGATAGTGATGTTTTCTCCCTGGTGCAGGACACCAGAGTGTACAGAGGATTTGAAATTGGAAGTGATCACTATTTAGTCTTGAGCAGGATAAAATTGAATTTCATATTGAAAAGAATAACATGTAAGAAAGTTTTAAAGCGAATAAAAGTTGAGCAGCTCTCAGATGTGAAATGTAGACTAAATACACAAAGATTATTGAAAAAAAAATGAAAGAGTTTGAGAACAGGAATCAAACCTTGGAGATTCATTGGCAAACTCTGAAAACATTGATTAATTCTGCCAGAGAGGCATGTGGTGAGGTTGTCTGTAAGGATAAAAAAATCAGAACTCCCTGGTGGACACAGGAAGTTAAAGAGGCAGTGAAGGAAAAGAAGAAAGCATATCAAAAGTTCTTGTCAAATAAGTCAGCTTGTGCTCTTAGAGAATATAAGAGAATATATGGGTACTATGAGAGCTCTACTCCATTCATCGGTAAAAAACACTGACCAGGCATGCAGTCAGGAATACATATCCATACTTCAAGTAGAAAAAGCCATCAAACGCTTGAAATGTGGAAAGGCAGCAGGAGTAGATGATATTCGACCAGAAATGCTGAAGTATGGTGGTATAAGTCTTACAGTGGCTGCACTGCATAGTTCAGAAAGCCTGGACAGAGGGACGAATTCCCGATGATTGGAGTAGAGCTCTCATAGTACCCATATATAAAAAAGGAAATAAAACTTCATGTGAGAATTACAGAGGTATTTCCCTACTGAGTGTTCCTGGCAAGATCTATGCAAGTATACTTGAGAAACGGTTGAGAAGAATTGTGGAAGAAAACCCTTGTGAAGAAAAAGCTGGATTCAGGCCAAATAGAGGCTGTCAGGATCAGATCTTCACTTTACGACAAATAGTCGAGAAAGCATGGGAATATAACAAAGATCTGTATTTAAGTTTTGTCGATTTGGAAAAGGCATATGACAAGGTGCCAAGAGAGAAGCTATTCAATATGCTGCAGTTATACAGTGTCAATGGGGCATTATATCAAGCAATACTTAATCTTTATTTGAGTTGTAAGTCAGCAGTTAGAATTGAAGGAAGTACAGGAAGATGGTTTAATGTTAAATCTGGTGTGAGACAGGGATGTACATTATCCCCTCTGTTATTCATTATCTATATGGATCACATTATGAAGGAAAGTGGTATTAAACATGATATCAAAATTGGAAATGTAATGTCAGCTCTTTGCTTTATGCGGATGATGTTATACTTCTAAATAAATCTGCTACAAGTCTGCAAGATTCTCTGACTAAATTGAATAGCTGTTGTAATAGATATGGTATGAAGGTCAGCAATAAAAAGACAAAGACAATGAAAATAGGCAGAATCATTGAAAATGTCAACTGTGTTGTGAATGGAGAACCTGTGGAACAAGTAAAACATTTCAGCTATTTAGGCACGATTTTTACTGAAGATGGTAAATTAAATATAGAAATAGACAACAGAATCAGAAAAGCTGGTATGGTGGGAAGTCAATTGAATAAATTCATATGGAATAAGAGAGAAATTAGTCGGAACACTAAATTAGCTGTATACAAGACAGTTTTCAAACCAGTTTTAACTTATGGATCTGAGAGCTGGGTCAGAAGTAAAACACTTCACCAAAGACTAGAGACCACAGATATGAGAGTTCTGAGAAAGATTATAAGCATGAACAGATGGCATCAATGGCAATATCATATTAAAAACGAGGATATTAGGAAAGAACTTGACATTGTCAGCATCCAGGAATGCGTTAGCAGAGCTAATCTCAGGTGGTATGGTCACTTAAGCAGAATGGGTGAGGAAAGATTAGAAAAACAAGTGTTCTCTGCCAGGTTGGCAGCAAAACGACCCAGAGGAAGACCAAGATATAGGTGGATTGATACAGTACAAAGTGCCTTAGATGATAGAAATATAAGATCTGATAATGTTGGAGTCTTAACAAGTAACAGACTGATTTGGAAGAAAATTGTAGATAGGAAATTAATAATGATGTAATTTTTTTCATGTAGTACTATCATATCCTATACACCCCTTGAAGGTACATGGCAGGAATTTGATGATGATGATGAACTCTGCTGTTAATCTATTATATAAAAAATACAGTAAATTACTAAGTCATGACCAACCTTTCACAAAGCCATGTTGTCCCTCATACAGTATCATATTTTTATCCACCCATTCTTGAATTCTCTTTCTAAACAGTTTTTCTAATACTTTTACCACCACACCTGGGATACTGACGGGTCTATAATTTGCTACTGCAGTCTTAGAACCTCCCTTATCCAAGGGAATTGTTTTGCCCTCTTTCCACTCCCTTGGAATTCTACCAGACCTGAGACTTAAATTACAGAGGCTAGCCAGAGGCATTGCCAGTTCCCTTGCAAAGTCTCACAAAACCCAAGTTGATATCCCATCTAATCACACAGATGTATTTACATTGAGATTCTGCAAAATTTGTTACTTTGTTTTGCAACTAACTATTTAAGGACAATTTTTAAATTTAGTCTTTAATTCACAAAAGTACTCCACATCCTTTTTTTGCTTTATTTGGATGCTTTGTTAAATGCTCATCATTCCTTTGTTTGAGAAAGTTTTTTCACATATTAAACACACTGTTAACTGCTCATTATTTATAGATGGAACAGTTCCATATTTTAAGTATTCACTTGAATATTGAGGACACTTTCTTTTTTCACTCATTTTAATTGGCTACAGTGCTACACAATATCCACGAAGTGTGCCGCACAATACCATGCGCTAGATATAATCTGCAAACCAGGGTCGTCAGATAAGTGTTGGGAAAAGTAGTAGATAAAGCTTACAAAAAGTAGTGGATTCTGCAAAAAAGAACCCAAATTAAGTATTTTCAATTTAGAAAATTCAGACCAAAAAGTAGCCCAGTTACTTAACTTTCAATGTATAATAAAAATTCTAAAAAAATAAGTAGTGAATAAATTTGAACAATATTGCCAGACATACAATATTCTGAACAGTGTCAGGAAGCATACAATATAAATAGGGATGCTAGATTAAAAATGGAATTTTTTGCTTTTATTATATTAGTGGTATTATAACACTTTCCGCCTTCCCTCAGCAGCACCTAACGTTTACCATCCCCTTCATCATTCACAGTGCCCCCCCCAGGGGGGGCCGCTACCACCGAGGTTAAGAACCACTGGTCTAATTGCTTGCACCAAAGCTCAACTGTCAAGAACCAGCTGAAAAAAAGATCTCAAAAAAGTCTTTCTAGTTGGCAACTAGAATCAAACTATAATGTTCTTTCTTTTTTACCAATCTGACAGTATAAAAGTTATCAAAAGGTTATGCAGGAATGGTATTTAAAAAATTCTGAATTTACTTTTTCAACTTCAGTGCAATAAGAGAAAAATAATACAAATGCATATAAATAAAAATAATAATGATGAAAAAATAGTCAGTCCTTGACATACAATGGGGTTCTGTTCAAACAATCCTGTTGCAAATTAAAAAGGTCGTAAGTTGGAAGTTACTCTATAAATCACCATAAAGATATTTTTTTCAAATAACATGCATGAATGCTAAAATGAATATTCTGTTTCTGTTATTTTTTTATAACTAATTTAACTCTTTGTTAACAGTGAATAATACAGTTTACAAATTATAACAAAATTTCTCTGAACAGTACTGTACTGTAATAAATAATGAAGCATTAGTGTACAGTGCTCTTCTGCACTTACCAGTAAAATAATCAGCTGGAAGACAGAGCAAAAACAAGTTCCCAAAGCTGCTGCTTTATTAAACTAGATGATTCATTGGAGGAGGAGGAGGCAAGAGAGAATAAGCCATCAGCAACAATTTTTTCAAATTCAGGAAATGCAACTAAACATTTTAATGATGGATTGCCTTTTTTTTTTTTTTTTTTGGTCTCTCATCAATGAAAGTTTTTACTGTAAGCCTATTGTAAATTAGTACTGCAGGTGGGGTAAGGAATTTTTTTCTACTTTTTTAATTTTGTGTGTGCACGTGCTTATATAATCCAGAAACGCTGCTTTAGAGACCAAACATCGAACTTTTTCAAGCCACTTCAGGCCTCCAATAAGCAGGGAAGTGGTCGCACACCAGGTGATAGAATATCATTTTCCATCTAAAGACAATCACAATAATCCATGCCCATGGTAGGATCTGAATCCACCTGTTAGTTGGAGAGCGGATATGTTAACCACTCAGCCTGACATATATGTATAACCTGTGGAAGGTCCAAGCTCAATTTCAGGGAATGAATGGTTACACCATTTAGATTAGCCACAAAAACTATATCTGGGCATCCTCAATAATTTATGTATCTCTAGAGGGGCTTGTGTGTTTCATAAAGTCAAAAACCAGAAGTTTCAATCCATAAAAAATGAAAAATTAATTCTGTATCTGCATAAAACCTGAGAAAAGGATTCAACCCAGACTTTTCAGAATGAGGAAATATACAAATCCCATCCCATCTTTCCATTCACTTAATTGTCTTAATTAGGCTTAATTGCCTGACATGACCAAGTAACTTGGCATCTTAGAAACCTGCAGTTGATAAGGTGGTTAATCCTATGTGCATCGCTATGTCTGTAAATAGAATGTTTTCTTCTGGCTGGATTGCCTGTTTTGTAGAATGGAGACCTCTAACACTACTGTTTGAGATTGGCTAATTCACCTTCGCTTGAAAAGACCTAACAAAAGTTAATGTACTAGGTGGGATTAAAACCCAGACATTTCCAACCAAAAAGTATCATCGATACTGAGTGAGCTACAGAGAGATAAATTTAAGTTGTTATGGGCATACCATCATGACAGTATGCCTTTAACACTGCCGGTCTCTGAAACAAGTGTGTTTTCCAACCGGTTTTCATGTTTGGAGGCTCAAAGAACCTTGCCACCTTCATATAAAACAGACTAGTTCATATGAATTCACATGAATTGAAGCTAGTTCTATCAAAAGGGTGAGGTTGCAACCAACTATGCTAAAACAAAATAATATAAATACTACTTTTAGGTAGTATATGATTTTCAGCTGCTAGTGTAAGCTCCCTCCATTGCTTGTATAAAATCCTATAGTGGCTTGAAAATTACCACATCTGGTCTCTAGAGCAGGAGTCCTGGATTCATTTGCTCAGATATAATGCTATATATGAAAGAGTTTCATATTTTCATGAGCAGGAATGTCATAGGAAAAAAAAAAAAAAAAAAAAAAGTGACATGCAACAATAACTATACACAAAACAGAATCTGCTAAGCTTTTATATATAATACAATAAACTCATCACCATAATTTAAGATTTAGGCACAAGGTTTGTCTACACTAAGAAAATGAAAACATTTGCTATCATAATAAATCATGACAAATGTATTCTGGTAATGGACCTAAACTCACCCACCCCCACACACTCCTGTATGCTAAACAAATATATGGTCCTGAAATAAATGCCCAAAATCTTTAAGTAATGTTAAAAAAATATTTCCCATAATATTTATTATTATGCTATGAATATACTAGAAACAGTATTTTGCTATTGAAAAATTTATCATCATCATCAAATTCCTGCCATGTATCCTCAAGGGGTGTGCAGCCTCAATGGATTTATAATCAAATTTATAACTGCCTTTGATCATGATGAATGCATACCTTAATGTAATCAGGATATAAGATTTCTACACATAAGAAGTTTTCTGAAATGTCTATTCTACTTTTTCTATCAAAGTGCTAAAGTCCCAAGAGACTTCACCAGAAGTATAAGTGCCCATTTTTAAGAAAAAAGATTGTAGGGTATGAGAGTTATGGGGGAATTAGCTTTCTGTCTATTTCAAGTAAGGTCCTTTGCATTGTTATACTGAACAGGATAAAAAGACTTGGTGGTCAAGCTACTTAGAGAATAGAAAGGATTCAGAAGATGAAGAAACTGATTAAATATTTTCACTGAAGCAGTTTCCTGGGAAATGTTTAGGATTTCAGAAATCTGTGTTTATATGTTTTGTTGACTTAAAAAAAACACTTTAGTCGATAAGCAAAATTTATGGATGATTGTAAGATCTTATGGAATATCTGACAAACTTATGACCATTCTGACTGCTTTCTATAACAGTGAGGCTTGTATTAAAGTTGATAAGACAGTTCTTCCTTATCTTGCCGAACCTCTAAGGTTCTTTGCTGCATGTGCAAACTTCTTAGATTCCATTCTTTCTTGAGCTCTTCCATTCCAGTCCTGGAGTCCCATCTCAGCTAAGTGTTTTTGGATATTATCCTCCCAGCACAACTACAGTTTACTTCTAGGTCACTTTCCATCAAACTTCATCCTAAATACTCGTTTAGCCATCCTCTCCTCACCCATTCTTTCCACATGTTCAAGTCATCTCAATCTGCAAGCCCTGATTTATCAGCTAGAAGTGGGGGATCTATAGAGTTCATATAGTTCTTGATTGTCTTCTCCATTTAGGTCCACAGATTTTTCTAAGGATTTTATTTTCAAACATCTGCAAATCTTGCATCTTGGGCTCTTATGATCCAGGTTTCTGCTCCATATAAAATAATAGGTCTAATGATTGTCTTGTATCTTTCCATTTTAACTCTGCTTGATAGAATTTTGGGAGATAGTAAATGATGTACTTAATGATAAGATCTATTGGAGGCCCGTATTCTACCTTTTACTTCTGTACTAATTTTATTATCTTGAGTAATCAATGTTCCAAGATATCTGAAGGAAGCAGCACTTTTAAATTTCAAGTTATCAAGGGCAAACTGATCATTTTTCCTTTGAGTGCGATTTCTGCATACTTTTAAATATTCAGTTTTTAATCCTGGTTTGATTTGTAATCATGGTTTTTCAGCAATAGTTCTGAGTTTTCTAAATGTTATGTTAATGTCTTCAGCATTTTCTCAAATAAGGCATATATTATTATTGTGGGCTACTCCAAGGAGTCCTTAGACTCATCGAGAGGAAGCTCTAAACATGTCAAGAACTATCCAACATTTGCACACTATCTATCATACTTTGCTTTGAACTCATTCACAGTCATGGCACCAAGAACAGACTCTAGCAACCTATTCCACTCATTCACTACTCTCCAAGCAAAAAAAACCTAGCTTTAACACTCTTGCTAACTGCACTCTTACTCAGTTTCTAAGGATGGCCCCTAGTTCTCCCACCACCACCAGACCTGTTCTGAAAAATTTCCTCTGAATTAATCTTAAAAACCCCCTCAGTAATTTTTATATCTTAATCATATCATGCCTTTTCCACCTATCAACCAGTGTCTGTAACCCACAAATCTTCAACCTGTTCTCATAAGGTTCAGATCTGTTCCATTAGTCAATACCTCAGCTGTCAGTAGTGCAAATTTGGATCATACATATCATCTTATGAGGTATTCCTAGTTCATGTAATACTCCCCAGAGGCTTTCTCTATGAAGGCTATCATATGGTTTTCTAAACTCTATAAATAAAATCTAGACCTGCAGATTACATTCCCAATTATTTTTTCAAAGTATCTGTCTAAGTAAAAATGTGGTCAACTGTCTATTTCTTCAGAATCTTGCTTAATATTCACCTATATTTTCTTCAGCATAACGTAAGATTCTTATTAGTATAATATTAGATAAAATTTTGTAGCCTGCTGATAGTAGTGATATTCCACTGTAACTTTCACATTCATTTTTGTTTCCTTTTTTATATACTAGAATAATTAGCAATTCTTTCCATTCTGCAGGCATCTCTTCTTTTTCCCATATTATTCTTGTAGATACTTATATGTTAGTGATACATAATTGTTAATTTTAAGGAAAGACAACGTATAATATTTCCCATATTATATTTACCAGCCTACTGATACGAATGGCCAATTCACTTCTCCTATATTTGATGAGTTAGGCTATTATTTTATCAGTACTTTGTTGTCTTTGAGTTGATTTATACTTTCTTCTACTTCAGCTCGTGAAGGTTTAAATCTTTCATGGTTACAAGTATTAAAAGTATTCTGTTTAAAAGACAGCATGTCATCATAATTTAGGAATTTGTTAAAGTACTCTCTCCACCATTTGTTATTTCACATCTAGTGGTTAATGTTCATCCACTGCTACTGTTGATTATTGTTGTTTTCACATGTATACCTGTTGTTTGGCTTTTAATTTCACAGAAAAAGTTTCTAGAGTTATTTACTGTAAAGTATTTCAAGATTACTTCAATCTGTTGACATCAAAATTTTTTTTTCTGTTGTCTGATTATTTTATTGGCTTCCATGCTGTGCTTTTTGTATCTCTGAGCTGCATGAATATCAGTTGGGTTATTAAGATTCCGTGATGAATGAGAATATGCAAGGGAAGGGACTGAAGACCAAAGTATTCTAAGAAACACAGAGTATATGACATGGATTATGCTGATAATTGTTTTTCCTACATTATTTCTGAATAAACTTTTGCTGCAACTGATGATTGAGTCAATTAGATCTGATTATCATCAATATTTAGAAAACAAAGGTAACGAAAACAAGTGATAAAGATGAGTCATCTTTCTTTAAGGTTATACAGTAAGTCTCTCACTTCAATTATCTTAGCAGCTGTGCAACTGATATTATTGAATTGAAGAATGAAGTGGGTAGAAAAATGAGGAATGTATTCTTGAATGTTCATAAACTTATGGAAAGACAGCAGAATAGCAGTCAGAAAAGTTTACAGTAGCCCGATTCTCTGGAGCCGAGATATGAAGAGTAATAATCAGAGATTTCATGCTTTTAATCAACAGTATAACTACTGTTGATCAAGGAATATCTTCAGAGTGAGATGGTTTGATTGTGAATTATGATAACATACATCACAGGGGTGATCAACTACATCTTGGCACTATCCTGTGTAAGGAAAGGCTCTGTTCGTTTGTCCATGTTGTCAGAATGCAGGACAATTACTTGGTCAACAAAACTGTGTTAAGTGATCCAGAAAAGTGTTAGGAAAAGGAGTAGGCTCAGAATAAGATGGATTGATAATATCAAATGAGACTGTAACAGAACTGGCTTAAAGTGACATAAAGAGACACTGGACATTCAGGACTGATATTTGGCCAAAGATGCTGTTCAATCTGGTGAAAGTCAAACTTATGTAAGCATTGGATGTTTGAAGAACTCGTATGCACATCTGCATATATATGTTCTACTTTGATCATGATATACATATATAAATACTTATTATGATATATAGGGTGTAAAGCAATGGCAACTTTCATGTTAAAATGCTTATTTTCTATTTTCATCATCTCTGACTCAGTATCTCTCACTTAAGCTTAAAAACTGTTGGAGAAATTTCCAGCCAAAACAGCATCGTGGAACTGTCTAGTCATCTTTCATTATAATCCTGAAGTTAAATAACCAAACAAATCAAAAGTAAATTGAAGTTAACTTACTTTCTGGTAAAAGTATTTTGTATAGTGAAAATTATGTTTGAACTGTCCTAAAATAACTTTCAACAACTTCCTGAAAATGCTGGATCCATCTACTGATGAAATAGAGTAGAAAGGAGTTTATATTTAAAAAAATGTTTAACATATAAATTATACAATGCATTGATCCCAGATATATGCTATATAATTTATGTACTTATCATTTTATTTGCAAGATATTTTACTGGATATGCAATTATAATTGCATATCCTATAAAGAGCAGTACTAAGGAGTATATTAATTCTCAATAGTACTGCTCTTTAACAGTGTTTATGGGTGGGGAGAAAATGGAAGAATTTGCTCTAATTCCTCACAAATTCTTGTAGCTAAAAATATAATTAATATATTTTTCTACATTATAATTATACGTCTATTATTAAGCATATAAATGCCTAAAGAATTATAGTATATATATATACCTATAGCGTGATAAAATGAGAAGTTCGCAGAGCTACATGAAAACACAAAATCTTAAATATATATTTTGTGTTACAGAAAAAGAGAGGCAGATAGGGGTTATATATATGCTATATATACTCACAGGTAATACCGGACTAATTTCTTGAGTACACTTATGACAAAAAAAACGGGCAGCCGAATTTTCAACTGCTGCTTCTGCCATATTTATTAAATGTCCTACTATAAAAAGTTTGACGCTGCGACATTCAAGAAATAATGCTAATATAATACGAATGCGAACGAATAAAAGACAGGTAGTCCAATTCCCAAAATTAAGGGAATGGCTAAATTTTAAATAGCTTTGCACATTAGTGGGCCATAAGTCATCCGATACACCGAACCACAGCAACACTAAAACACAATAAAATCCCTCTGCCTGCAAAGCTACTTGAAGTAGAAACTAACTAAAACATATACATTTCATTAAATATGAAGTACATCTTAGCAATTTCCTTAAATTTAACTTTAAAAAAAAAGAAAAGAAAAAAATCTAATGAGAAAGACGTATAACTCGATTCCTAGCATTCAACAATAACAAACGAAATCAAATATCATATCAAAATTGTTCCGCTTCATAAAGAACGTGATAAGTGAGGACAAGGATTTAGAACTGAGTGGACAGCAGTAGAATTCTCTTTAATGGACAGTATCGGTTTGCTAAACGGAAGATTCTGTTTTAGTAATCTGCTTAAATATTATAACAAGGTGACGAAAATATTGGACAAGGGAGGAACATATACACTATTTAGATTTTGCTAAAGCTTTCGATAGATTACCACATGAAACACGCTAGTAGTTAAATTGGAACAGATGTGGTTGGACAATAGATTAGTGGGTTGGATTGAAGACTGGCTGTCTGATAGGTATCAACAGGTTTGGTTATGGAGCAGGGCCGGTCCGATGTATCTGATGCCCCTAGGCAAAGAAAATTTAGGCGCCCCTAACATTGTCTCTCTATATATTTTGTCATATTTACACAAGCACACGTACACATGTGGATATTTACAAAAATAATATCATTATGAACATTAAAAAAAACTATTAATCAAAACCAATACATTTGAATACATATATGATTACTCCTAATATCTGTATAGCAAGAAAATTATTGCATCTTAAATACAAAAATTATGAAAAAATCTTTCGGGCTTTTGCTTTGGCAAAGTTTTGAATTAATTCAACTATATTGATTGTAGTTTAGGCTTGACTTATTTCATTTTTTTATTATTAATCAAGGTTTTACTAATTTTTTTCGAAGGTTGTAATTTTTCCCTGAACTATGTAGCAAAATCCCCCCTTCCCCGAAGTCTTAGCGCCCTTAGGCGATTGCCAAGGTTCGCCTAATGATAAAACTGTCCCTGTTATGGAGGAAGTGATGTCCCAGAAGAAGAAAGTCAGTAGTGGCATGTTCCAGGAGTCTGTTTTGGAACCATTGTTGTTTACTTTGTATGTAAATGACATTGGAAAGGGCTTAAATGGTGAATATACAGTTGTTTTGCAGATGATGCAAAGTTGGGGAGAGTTATGAGAAGTAGAGTCGATGCCGTATCTTTGCAAGAGGACCTAAATAAAGTGTCTGAATGGGTGAGTGTGTGGGGATGTCAGCTTAATGATATGAAGTGTAAGGTTTTAAATTTTCAGAAGCAAAAATGGGATACAGAGTATAGGATTGGTGAGGATATTGTGCATGAGGTGGAGGAAATGAAAGATTTGGGGATTATGGTGGATAGAGACTTGAAATTTCTGGAATTTTGCTATAATTGTGAGGACATCACTGCAGATTATGGGAATGATGCAGAGAACAATGACACGTAGAAGAAAGGATGTTTTGATTCCATTGTATAAGACTTTGATCAGGCTGCATATGAATTACTGTGCACAGATTTTGTTGCCAGGTTTTCAAAAGGATGATGAGATTTGAGAGAGGGTTCAAAGACGATTGACTAATCTGGTTTTTGATCTATGGAATGTGAGTAGAAATTGAGAGAATGCGAACAGAGCCTCGTAGATTAAAGGAAGAAGGGTAATATGTTCAAGACGTATAAGTTGGTAATGAGTAATTACCAGATTAGCGTGAATGAGATTTTTCATAGAATATCTGAAGATGAGGGAAGAATGAGAAGCCATCATAGAAGCTGTATAAGGTAGGTGCATACAAGGGGTGAAAAGTAGATTTTAAGCATGGAGAGTGGTTGGTGATTAAAATGCATTGCCTGAGAGTGTGGTCGTGAGTGCAGGGACAATGAATGCATTTAAGTTGAGGTATGATGAGCAGTGCATGTGAGAGTGGGACCTCCCACAATAAGTCTTTTGACTTCATAAAGATCTGTTGATAATAATAATAATAATAATAATAATAATAATAATAATAATAATAATAATAATAATAATAACCAAAATATTTTGGCCTTTAAAGTGTACCTAATTAAAAAACACTAAATTACAATAAGGACACATTCTTAGTATAGGAATAACAAGACATTAATTTATTTACTTGTTAATTTCATGTTTTCATTTTCAAAAAAATCAGCTGACGCCTTTTATTCCAGTATAGGGAGTAGGCGAGGCCGTTTTAGCCCAAACTTTTGGAGACTGAGTTAACAATTCCACTGGTGGCCAATCTGAGAAAGCTGGCCCAAGGCTATCACTAATTCAAGCGGCCTGCAGGGAAGAGACGACTCAACAAGTGCAGCCATCTCGTGATCTCCTAACCCCTAACACAATATTTTTAATATCTGAAATAGTGTGGGTTCTACGGTCGATTTTCTTGAGTTTATGGGACGAAAAACTCGAGTTTCAGGGAGAAGAAAGCCGCTTTCCCGTGCTAGAGTTCGACTAACGAGAACCGGTCTAAAAAAAGGCATAGAAAAAGTTCCTCCAGTCGGCGACTAGACTTGAACTTAAATCTATTTTCTGGCACTTGAGACAGAAAATAGATTTTCTGGCTAAAAACTGAGGAATGCAAATGCCACTTCCACTGAGCTACACATGCATGTTCTTTTTACGTATTGTATTTTTGTTTTATTTTATTCCATTTTATTTTTGTGCTTCCACAGTGCAGTTTGAAGAACGACAGAATATGCGCACTTCTATTGATAAAACTTGCATTCATTTCTCGTCAAGTGTTGCGAATAATCTTTCTCAATTGACTATGAGTTATCAGTTTCATATGGTGGTAGTAGTGAATTTTTTGTAGTAAAAGTCAAAGTAGAACATATACAGTTAATAGACACAATACCATATTATAGTACAGAGTGGTAGTGCAAGTGGCAGGTTGTATAAAGTAGAGTACTTCTGGCGATGAGTCTCCATGGTGATTTTTAAGTAAAAATAATATTACGATTTTTTTAAACTGAATTGGAGTTAGAAACCTTCTGGCCTAAAGAAAATATCATCTCATGAAACAAAATATATAGTAAAAAGTGCTATGAACTAGAAATATCTTTACGTCACTTATAGTCCCCACTTTATAATCATCAGCATCATATTATCATCATTGTTCTTATATAGGCCTTCCATCTTAAATCCACCTAGGGTGACAGAAGCATGTCGGCTGCTTCTTAATTTATACGGTCTTAATATATACCTGACTAACATGTACTACTACTAAATATCTTCGATGTTGGTTTTATGGTTTTATTGTGTGTGTGTGTGTGTGTGTGTGTGTGTGTGTGTGTGTGTGTGTGTGTGTGTGTGTGTGTGTGTGTGTGTGTGTGTGTGTGTGTGTGTGTGTGTGTGTGTGTGTGTGTGTGTGTGTGTGTGTGTGTGTGTGTGTGTGTGTGTGTGTGTGTGTGTGTGTGTGTGTGTGTGTGTGTGTGTGTGTGTAGAGAGGAAAAACAATGCAAACAACACCAACACAATAGTTTAAGACTCACTAGTTCCCTGTTAACGGTAAAGGCGTTTAGGGTTAATTTATTTTTGCGACTCACCCAACATAGGTAGCAAACAAACTCACATCTACAACTATAAACCGAAGTCAGAGCTGAAATACAAAATAAATACTTAAAAAAAAACTGTCAGGGAACAGATGAGCCATATACCAAACGATGCCGACTCAGAACAAAAGTTAATAATTTATCTGAGGATACGCTGACATTAGAAATAGCTCGGTTAAAAGAAATTATTAGTAAATCCACCAGGGAATTGGAAAAACGTTTGTTTAAACTTCGACAGAATAAGAAAAAGGATGAGAACAAGAGCAGGCAGGAAAATACTGAACTTGGTAATCAAAATATTAATAACAACAAGGTAAGTCAGTTAATATCTAAGAAAAAAGAGGCAATATGGTATGGTGACTCAATTTTAAAAATGGCGCTTCCCGACGGAGTCACCACTTCTATTTTCTCTGGAGCGAAAATTAAAAATATGACAATCGTAATTGAAAACCAAACAAGAAATGTAAAAGAAACGGTAGAGTGCAGGTAGGTACTAATAATTTAAGTAGTGATAATCATTGTATGAGAGAAGATATGAAAGGTCTGTTGGATGTGTGAGAAAGTAAAAATTGTTGGATTACTACCTAGATATGATAGTACTGAGTTAAGAAGGAGGGCGATGATAGCAAATGATTTCAAGCGCAGGCTATCAGAAGATATGGATCTGAGTTTTTAGACGTGTGGGGTGTGTTTGATAGCAGAGAAGATTTGTATAAGAATGATGGCCTGCACTTGAATTCATTTGGCATCAGAAGCCTGGAGAAATTACTTCTTGGTATGAGACTTAATGCAGAGAGTCAGGGAAAATAGATCGTCAAGGGAGGAATGAGAAAAATATATGTGAAATTTCAGCTATGGTTTCAGAAATTTCAGAAATGCAAACATGATAAAAATATAAATGCCTTTGAACATGGTTATGTATGTGGCGTAGGAGTGGAAATATATGCTTTGGGTTCGGACCTTTTCAGTATGTCTGGGGAGGGAAAAGAGAAAATTCTAGAACAAGACCAAATGCATTGCATATCTAATTATAAGAATAGGCTAGGTCGTATTTTATTATGTCTATACACAAATGCCAGGTGCGTTATACACAAATCGGTTGAGTTTGTTGCTTTATTAAATACGATGTGGCCTAAGATTGTAGGCATTAGTGAAACCTGGCTATCAGAATCAGATATGGTAAGTGGGATCGAGTGTAACGGATATACTATTTTTAGGAACGACAGAAGAGATAGGAGAGGAGGAGGAGGAGGAGTGCTGCTAATGATATGAAATGACTTAAGTCCAGTTAGGGTAGAAATACAAGAAAACGATGATGGTAACAATGTCCCATGTAGCGATGAGTTTGAGTCTATTGGGTGTGAAGTGAAGGTTAACTGAATGAAATATATGGTTTGGTGTTGCTACATACCTGGCAGTTCAGTTGTAGGGGGACGAAGAAATGCATCGCCAATTGAGCCTTATGGATAACAAGCGAATGATCATTATGGATGACTTTAATTTTCCAAACATTGATTGGGTAGAAGAGAAATCTCATGATCAGAAAGAACAGGAATTTATTGAATTGTTGCGAGATAACTTTCTCAAGCAGCATGTGAAAGAAGGAACTCGAGGTCAAAGAGTGATGGATTTGCTCATAGCGTCAGAAGGGATCTCTGTCAAGATTATAGCTATTTTACCACCAATTGGTGACAGTGATCATGCTGTTCTTTCTTGGGAAGCATCTACTTGTATTAAAACTCTGAGTAAATCAGGCTACATGATGAATTACAAAGCTGGAAATTATCATCAACTTAGAAGAATATTATCTTTGGTCCCATAGTATCAGTTACTGAATGGAAAACAAATGTCAACAATGCATGGGAATCTTTGAAAAAGTGCTTGAATGAGGCTGTATTATCTGAATGTATCCTTAGTGTTCGAAGAGTAAATAGGTTGGGTGTAAAATGGATGTGCAGCCTTAGTAAGCTAGAAATCCACAAGAAGGAAGAAGATGATGTGGAAAGAGTATCGTGAGAATTAGAGTGAGAGGAGTTACGGAATATATTAAGCTCAGTCCAGAAAAGTAAAGAGTATTGTGAGAAAATCTAAAACTGAGTGTGAAAAGAAATTGGCCATGCAAGCTAAAGGCAATCCAAAAGAATTTTATCGTTATGCCGCAAGCAAACGAAAGAATGAATGTGGAAGAATAACTGTATTGAATGCAGATGGCACATGAGTGTCGGAAGCTAAGGAGATAGTTCAGTTAATGAGTGCTCACTTTGCTAAGATATATCAACCAGGTGTATGTAGTATGGTGCACAGTGCTACTGCTACGTTGGATGAAGAGTTAGTGGTTCATTAAAATTAGTCTGAAGAGCTTTTGCATAACCTAGATAAGAATTTGTCAATAGGGAGATGGAATATCTGCCCGTTTGTTAAAGGCAGGGCTGGATTAACCATTAAGCAAAATAAGCACGTGCTTAGGGCATCATGGAAAGGGGGGGGGGGGGGCACCACAGAATTTCTGCTTTAGTTAGATGACAAATTTAATTTAAATTAACTTTTAATTAGTTTTTCGTTGTTTTATCTTTTCTAACTGTTACCTACTTTCTTTCAATAAATAATGACGTGTAGAAGGCCTAATAAAACTCTAACCACGTGCATGACGGTTCGTTTACACCGTATTATCACTCACGACGCTTTCTGGCACTACTATTGCGTCAAATGAGGTATTTCTTTATAATTAACGTAACCATTTTATTTTTTATTTTCCTGTCTGTTTTAGGTATTTTTTTTAATAAATTATGTCTTATAAAAGGCTCCAGAAGCAAATATAAAACAGATCACGTGGTTGTCTCAGAAACGAGCCTCCGGTAAAAGTCCTAGCTGTCGCTGAAGTGCGACACAAAAGATGGTCCATGAGTGTACACAAAAGCACAAGATCCAGCTGTAAGCCGAAAATGAATTGTTCGTATGACTTTGCCTGTGATATGTGTAACTGTGTTGATTGCCACCTAATATTCAACAAAATAATCTTTTTATTTCTGTATTTAACAGATCGCAAGAACCAAGATGAAACTTGTTCAGTTATGTGGTGCACAAAAGCGAAAATATCAAAAAAGAAACAAGAGGAGACTTTGGAATTAGATTCCAAGACTGCAAAGTTGACTGATTTCTTCACATAAGAAATCAGTCAGCTTTGACCAATTCCTGATCAGAGCCAATCTCCGTCATCAGAAGTGGATTTTGAACTTTGATCACTTCAAAATCAAAATATGCTGATGTTGGAATCATCAAGGTGTCAGAAGTTGGTTCCTCTAGCACATGTCTCATTACTGACCTCACTTTGTCTGTAAATTCCCTTGATAGCTCTACTGCAAATGTTGATGCAAGTTGCTTTACAAATTATTCTGAGGTTGAAATAATTGCTAAAAATGAAAGTTTAGTAGGCCATGGTGATGGTGGTGAAATGAGTCAGTCTGCAAAAGATGAAGTAAATATAGCAAAAGATCCAGGGTTGTGGCTTGATTTCTCTGCTGATGACGTGGCTTATTGGGCTACTTGTGGACCCAGTGACTGTCAACACCACAACGGGCCATTTCACAAGTCTTATCGACATTTCAGTAGTGGCAAACCAGTAAGATACTGTTCGCAGAAACTTTTTGTTGGGACAAAAGCCAATGGTGAGGAATACAAGAGAGAGTGGTTATTGTATTCACCATCAACGGGATCAGTTTATTGTTTTGTTTGTAAACTGTTTGCTTCTAAACATTTCTGAGATTTTGTTACAAGAGAAGGGTTCAGTGACTGGCGAAATGCTATTGTAATTGATCAACATGGAAAAAGCCCCACTCACCAAGACTCTATACTAACATACTTAACTCACAGACAAGGTGCAGGGTTGGGACAACAGTTGGAAAAACAAATTCAGGAAGAGTAATTACTGGGAACATGTCCTGAGGCGTGTCGTTGCTGTTATTCGTATGTTAGCTGAACGTCGCTTGGGTTTTCGAGGAACAGGAGAAAGATTTGGATCATTGCAAAATGGGAACTTTTTAGGGCTGCTTGAGCTCATAAATCAGTTTGATCCATTTTTAGTAGGTCACATTGCGAAATATAGAAATTGTGGCAAAGGAAATCCTTCTTATCTGTCCAAAGCCACCTGTGAGGAACACATTCAACTGATGGCTCAAAAGGTCCACGTGCTTATTGTCGATGAAGTAAAATCTTCTGGTTATTTTAGTTTGTCAGTTGATTCAACACCAGATCTGTCACATATCGACCAGTTAAGTGTTGTACTTAGGTACTTAAAAAGCTCATTCACTAAATTCGGTAGGCCAAAGTGCTGTTGACTGCTGTCAAGAGGCGGTTAATTTCTTCTCTACAGAGCTGTTGCTCTTTACCTTTTTTTCAGCCTCAACCAGCCGGTGAACAATTCTTAAAGGTTGTATTGGAAATGAAAATGTCTTAAAATCACTCTCTGATACCAGATGGGAGGTACATTCTATGGCAACAGCAGCAATTTTGAAATCTTTCCTTCAAATTTTAAGAGCGTTAGACTGTATAAACGAAGACCAGTCACAAAAGGGAGACCCTTGAAGAGAAGCAGATAATATTGCAAATAAGATGCAAGAGCTAGAATTCGTTTTTATGTTGAATTTTTGGGATTAGATTTTGCAAAATTTTTATAGAGTAAGCCATGTTCTATAGAATGAGAATGTCAACTTAAAAACATGCGCAGATCTGTATGGATCATTAGCTGACCAATTGTGCACTTCACGAAATGAATTTGAAAGATATGAAGCAGCTACAAAGGAAGTGCTACCAAATGTTGATTGCAAGGCAGCTCAAACTCCAACCGTATCAGAAAGAAGGTACCCAATGACGGAGATGCTCCAGAAGTATATCTGAATGGCAGAGATAAACGTCATATCACCACCTTTTACACAATTGTTGACAAACTTGAAAATGAGATGAGAAGAAGAGGAGAGATATACAAAGAAATATCAGAGAGATTTTCTTTTCTAAGTGATGTGCCACATAATGCTACTTCAGTGACTTCATCTACTGAAATTGAAAGGTATTCTCACTGTTGTCAAAAGCTGATTGATGCTTACCCAGAGGACTTGAACACTAATTTCTCAGCTGAGCTTCAGCAGTTTCACTCATATGTGCGCCATAAGTTCAGTGCAACAAAAAAAAAGTAAAACCAAGAGTCAGTCATGCTGAACTTTATAAAATAATTGTAGAAGACAATTGAGCGTGCCTTTCCAAATGTAGACATTACCTTTCGTATTTTAACAATATTGCTCACTTGAGCGTTCGTTTTTTCAGTTGATGTATATTAAAAATCCCTTCAGAACAACTATGCAACAAGGCAGGTTGAATGCCTTATCTCTACTAAGTATAGAAACAGATGTGTTACGTGAGATTAATTTTGAGGATCTGATCAGAGTCTTTGCAATTAAAAAAAAGTAGGAGAAAACTTTTCAAATCTAAATAAAGTTGAAGTATGCAAAAATAAACATTATTTTCCACCTTACTATAAGTTTTGTTTCATTTTGAAAAAAATAACAATTTATTTTATGGTTAATTATTGTTTATATTTTGAATTACATATATATGGGGCACCAAAATCTTTTAAGTGCTTATGGGTCTTAATTCGGCCCTGGTTAAAGGAATGTTCAGCTGAATTGGCAAGGCCTTTCACACATTTGTATAACTTGAGTCTCAGTTCAGGAATGGAAGGAATATAATATAGTTCCATTGCACAAGGGTGGTGCCAAAACTGATGTGTCTAACTACCAACCTATTAATATTTCTGGTGTGGTAGTGAAGATTTTAGAGAAGTTAGTAAGAGCTCGCATACAGAAATGGGTAGAAAATCATTCTGTACTCTGCAGGGAACAGAATGGGTTTACTAAAGGAAGGTCATGTTTTAGCAATTTGCTCATATTTTATAACAATGTTACGGCCGAGTTGGATAAAGGAAATGGATACACTATGATAATGTTGGATTTTAATAAAGCATTTAATAGGATACCACACGATAGGCTATTGCATAAAATGGAGGATATGGGATTGGAATATAATCTATTGACTTGGATCAGGGGATAGTTAACAGACAGATATCAAAAAGTGGTATACAGTGGGTATGAATCTGCCAGATTTAAAGTAACCAGTGGTGCACCTCAGGGTTCAGTCTTTTGGCCATTATTGTTCAATCTATACATGACTTCAAGCATTGTGTATTATGAGATTTGGAATTGTTTGCTGATGATGCAAAGATAGGTAGGGCAATCAGGGATGCTACTGATATTCAGCAATTACAAAATGATTTGAATAGAGTGGAAATCTGGGCAACCGAAAATCGCTGTTAGATTAATGCTAGCAAGTGTAAACGTATGCACTTTGGCGAGATCCAGCGGCATATTATATTAGCGGGGTAATGCTAGAAGAAACTGAAGAGGCAAGAGATCTTGGTGTATTGGTGGATAAGAATTTAAATTTCAAAGGTCACATAGCAAACGTTGCAAATACAACTCAGAGGATAATTTCTATGCCGAAGCGAACCTTGACATGTAAGAATAAGGAAGTAATTTTGCCTCTTTATAAGGGTTTAATTAGACCACAAGTACAAGCCATTAGGAAAAAGAAAACCAGGACGTCCTCTTAAACGATTCAACGATGACTTCTAAGGCCGGAACAGGCCATACTAGGCCTAAATCCTTGATACGTATGATGATGATGATGATTAGACCACAATTGGATTACTGTGCGCAGATTTGGTCTCCCGGGTTCCAAGGGGATAAAGAAGCCGTGGAAAGGTTGCAAAGAAAAGTTACAAAGATTATATCCGGATTATGGGATTTAGATTATGAGGACAGATTGCGAGTATGTGGATTATAGACTCTGGTTAACAGGAAAAAGAGGGGTGATATGATAGAGGCCTATAAACTTTTGAATGGGTGCTATAGCATTTCAAATGATGAAATTTTTCGTTATATGGAAGGCAGGGAGAGAACACGGGAGCATCCATGGAAGTTAAGGTTGTTCTCAGTCAAGAAAGGGGTAAGAGCTAGGTTTTTCTCTCAGAGAGCAGTGGGTGAGTGGAATAATTTGCCCTCAGGGGTAGTGGATGCATCTAGTGAAAATGAATTTAAGGGAAGGTATGATAGTTGGGTTGGATAATTTACAGGCTCCCTCGATGAGTCCTTGACTCCCTGGAGGTCTCATAATAATAATAATAATAATAATAATAATAATAATAATAATAATAATAATAATAATTTATTACATATAATATATACACTACATAGTTTTGATTATGTATAATACAATATTACATACATTTGTTTACATATGAAACAATATTACTGACATTTATTTACGTGTGATACAATATTACATACATTTCTTTGCATTTGATACATTCATGTATTCTGATAATAATAATAATTTTTTTTTTTGCAATAATAATTATAATAATTTATAACATATGATACATACATTACATACTTATCATTACATATGATACAACATTACATACATTTGTTTATATGTGATACGTGCATTACATGCATTTGATTACATATGATACATATATTTATTTTTTTATTTATTTATTTTTTTTATCTTGAATGAGATGAGATGAGATGTATTTTCTCAGCTTTCATCCTCGAAGCTTATTTGTGAGCTTATCTGAGGATGACACCCGTTATTATTTATTGCTTTATTTGCTGTGTTGGGAGCTATGAAAACAAATCTATGTTTAATTGGCTTGATTTCCACTGCAGCCATTGATTGAGAAATTCTCACGCGCACACACACACACACACACACTCACACACACACACACGCACGCGTATAAATAATAATAATAATTATTATTATTATTTTTTAACATTTTATTATTTCTCAGATAAATTACATACATTATATGAACACAATTATGCATAACAAATAATTTCTCGTGCATAGTTTTTTTTTAAATAATCATAATAACAATAACTGTTTACAACGTATATTATTATAATATTCATAATGATGATTATTACAGATGTTTCATTGCAATTTTACACTCTATATATACGATATCAATGGATATAATCACTCTATATTGCATACTTTTGTTAAAATTATTACATACATTACATACATTTGATTACATGTGATACATTACTTACATTTGTTTACATATGATACTTACATTACATACATTTGTTTACATATAATCAGGGCCGGATTTAGACTTGCTGAGACCGTAAGCTATACAAAACCCAGAGGACCCCTACTGTTTTAAATTACATCAGCTGGTCTCAGAAAAATTTAAAATATATACGCATTTTTAAGCGCCTCTGTAGCGCAATTGGAAGAACGACTGTACATTGTGCCCTTCGATTGGAATAGGCCTAAGTTCGATTCTCGTCGCGACGGGAGGAATCTTTATCTGGACGATTTCAATCGAAGGTGAGTTAGCAGATCTCATACGGAGGTAGCAGGGTTTTTTTCCCGGAAACTCGGGTTTCTCATCCCGCATACAGACTAATCGGCCCATGAGAACACACGCAATTTACAGACAAAAAATACTAGTTGTGGTGGAGGTGGGCGGTAGGTGGCGTTGATGGAGTTGATTTGTAGTAGAGGTTCAGTGTAGTGGTTGAGACAGTTGTAGGTGTCCTCCCGCGATGAGTCTTTGGACTCCTTAGAGGTATCAGGAATAATAATAATAATAATATATGAAAATATATTGTCTTTTAATTTTTATTAAAAAAATAATAAATTATGTGTTTACAAAATCACAGAAATAATTACATAATTAAAGGGTTTTAAAAACGACAAATAAGGCTCATAGAACAGAAAGTTTTAAATTAAAATAGGAAAATAAAAAGTAAAAATTAAATTAATATAACAACATAATTTGTAGTATATAAAAAATTAATCTTTTATTCAGGTGAAAATTTGACTGTAGACATCACATAAAATTGGGTACCCAAAATTTCAAATAATACAGGTACATATATATATATATATAATAAATTAATATTGACAATGTGGAGTGGATAAATTGTTATAATACAACAATATTTAATAGAAATAATTATATTATATAATCCTCTAAAAAAGAGCCTGTGTAGCTCAGTGGATGTGGCGTTTGCCAACCACGGCGCTTGGCCGCACGAAGGAAGACTTGGTTTCGAGTCTAGTCGGCGACTAGAGGAAATTTTTCTAAGCCTTTTTTCGACCGGTTCCCGAGTTTGTCGATCTCTAGCACGGGCAAGCAGGTTTTTCCTCCCGGAAACTCGGGTTTTTCGTCCTGTAAACTCAAGAAAATCGACCGTAGAACCCACATTATTTTTCAGACATTAAATATATTGTGTTAGGGTTAGGGACCACGAGATGGCGGCACATTTGAGCCGTCTCTCTTCACTGAGTACTGCTTAATTAGTGATAGCCTTGGGCCATCTATCCCTGATTGGTACCAGTGGAGATTGAACTGCCCACTCAGTCTCCAAAAGTTAGATAGGGCTAAATGGCCTCGCCTACTCCCCGTATACGGGAATAAAAAGGTGTTAGCTGATTTCTTTTTTTTTAATCCTCTAAAAGGCTCTAAATTTTCTTAATAACTTAAAACATTTTCTTTCTTGATTTCCCAAAAGCAAAATCATTAATTATGTCATCAAAAGATATCTACGTAACATATCGCTTTCTATACACATGATGCCAAGTGCAGACAATATTTCTTGAGACACAGTTGCTCTCAGTTCATTTCTTATTCTCTTTAGCTGTGAAAATAATCTTTCTCCTGAACAATTTGTTAGCATTAGGGAAAACTAACTCAATCTTGTCTTGAAGGAACATTTTCAACACAAATCATTGTGTTGAAAATGTTCTTTTTCAGGATAATTCTGCTTGGCATACTCATGGAAGTGCCTCAGTTCACTTGTGAGATTAATATCAATATCGTGTGGATACTCTTTTATTAACGTATCTACTGCTTTTCTTAGCTGTTTTCGTTTTGTTAGCCGACATTTTAAAAACTCTCAAATAAATGTTTTTGAAAAAAAAAAAAAAAGAAGACAAAATATCTCAATCACTTTTACAATGTGCCAAAATTATTTTAATGTTACATTTTGTATATTTAAAATTATTTAGAAATTATCATCGTGTTATGTCTGACTTCATTTGAGTGATTTTTCTACGAATATTTTTTTATCAACTTTTATATTTTTTTGTTTTTTTATTTGAGGCCCCAACATATTGCGAGGTCCTAAGCTGAGCTTTTTTAGCTTATACGTAAATCCGAGACTGCATGTAATACATACATTACATACATTGGCTTACATGTGATACATACATTACATGCATTTGGTTACATATGATACATCTTGGATGAGAACTAATTTCCCTGCTTTCATCCTCGAAGCTTATATGTAAGCTTATCTGAGGATGACACCAGTTGGTTATTATTTATTGTTTTTTTTTTGCTGTGTTGGGGAACTACGAAATCTATGATTGAGAAATTCGCGCGCGCGCACACGCGCACACACACACACACACACACACACACACACACACACACACACACACACACACACACACACACACACACACACACACACACACACACACACAATAACTTGGAATGTATTGATGCGTCGCTGAACTGGAAGCCTGAATGAATATATTGTGTTTCATTAAGTTTGTATGGTATTTTGGGTGCGTGTTTCCTGTTCATAGTATGTCCTTAGAGCTCTTTTCAGACTATTGTAGTTTGTAAGGTTTCTATAATGATCAACAAAAGGTAATTTGTTGATCATGTCTGGGATGTAGAAGTTCGCGTGGCCTTTCCGTAGTGATTATTGTATTTGTGATGTAATTAGTTGTCTGAGGTCTTGTTATACGGTATGTATTTTTGACTGTCCTGTAGTTGGCATCAAAATAATGTTTTTGCAAAGCTGCATAGTGACATAAATGTTTTGCTGTCAGTATTTTGTGTTCTGACATTGCAATGTATATAAGGTCGTTATTTTCTCTTTGTTCCCGAAAGATCAGTTTTATCATTTTGTACTATAGCGACATTAATCTATTTAATTTGTAGGGTGCGCAGAAAGCATACGTAGTTATAACGTATCTTAGTATATTTTGGCATAGTGCTTTGTATATTAGTGATTTTAGGTGTATGGGAACTATGTCTTTTAACCTGTACAGTTTGCCACTATTGTTCGGAGTTTGTTATGTATATGGTTTATGTGGCTATTCTAGTTCATATCTGCATCAAAGTAAATTCCAAGGTATCGTATTGTTTCAACCTGAGTGATTGTAGTGGTTTTGCTATTCTGTGTGTTTTTTATGTTGGAAAGTGGATGTTGGATGGTTATGTATTTGTTATCAACTGGTCGAGTCAGTGGATTTCTGAATATCATTAATTTTGTCTTCTCTGAGTTTAGGTGTATGGAGATTTTCGTGAACCAGTCTATGAACAGATTTATGTCATGTTTCATATTTGTTTGGGCTATGCTTGCGTTATTATGGATGGATATTATTGCTGTATCATCTGCGTATTGGAATATCTTACCTTTGAGTGGTAGCTGATTAATATCGTGCGTGTAAATGTTGAATAGAGTTGAGGAGAGTACAGCTCCCTGTGGTACTCCACAGGTGACTGGTAGCTCTCTGCTTCGGTTTGACCCGATACATGATATGCTTTCTATTTTGGAGGTAGTTTGTAAACCACCTGTGAAGAGGCCCGTCTATTCCAACATGCCTCAGCTTTTCTAACAAGGGTTGATGTATGAGTGTATCGAATGCTTTAGTTAGATCAATAATGACTACCACGGCAATTTTGTTTTTGCCTAAGGCGGTATTAATTACTTCAGTAAAGTCTTCCAAGAGAGATGTTGTTCCCTTACTTTTCTGAAAACCATATTGTGTTTTGGGGATAATATGAAAGGTCTCTGTGTATGCTGTGAGTTTCTTCAGTATGATCCGCTCCATAATTTGATTGCTAATTGGCAATGTTGCTATGGGTCTGTAATTATTGATTAAATTTCTTTTTCCATGTTTGTATATGGGTGTGATTATGGCAGTCTTTAGCATACTTGGTATCTGTTCTGTTTTAAATATTTTATTTATTAATTTTAGTAAGACAGGACTTAAACTAGTTGCATGTTGCTTTATATCTTTAGGTCCTATACCATAAATTCCTGGGCCTTTGTTTGGTTTGATTTCATGTATTGCAGAGAGAAGTTCTGCTTTTTTATGGTTGGGAACCATAATGTCTGTTTTGATTGTGGTCCAAGTGGAGGGTCACGTTTTGTCATGGGGGAATATTTCTGTGAAGTTCTTGGATGGAGTCTGCAAAGTATTGGTTAAAGTCATTTGCTAGTTGTTGGATAGGTTTTGCGTCTTTCATGAAGCTGTGTTTTATGGTTTCGGAGGCAGTGGTGTTGGGAACAGAATCTAGCATCTCATTGATCAGATGCCAGGTTTGTTTCACGTTGTTTTGTGCGGAGGTTAGTTTCTCTCTGTAGCAGCTTCTTTTTGCATTTCTGATTTGTGTTGTAAGGTGATTCCTTGTTATCTTATATTCAGTTTCTAAAGCTGTGTTATTTCGATATCGCTTTAATTCTTTCCATAAAGCGTCCTTTCTGTGTATTTCTACGATTAACGTTTGTGTTATCCAAGGATTTTGTGTTGTTTCTGAACGAATTTTCACTTTACTTTGTAGATTTCTTATATATTTCCTCCAGTGTGAGTTTAATGTTGTTGTACAAGATATCTGCTGAATATCATGCCAGGTGTTTGTAGTCTGTTTTTTCTTATTTCGTGGTTGACTATTTCTTCGTCTATTATTGTTTTCTGTCGCTTTTCACTTGTGGGACATTGCATGGATATTGTCTTTTTGTGCAGGTTTAGAGCAGTGAAGTAATGGTCTGCTACTTTGCACTTTATGACTGATGCAGTGTGACTGTTACGTGGTGCTCGGACGATTATATGATCTAGACAGGAGGCAGTAATGGTTTTTCCTAATATTTCTTCTCTAGTACATGATGTTATTGTTGGTATTAGATTATACATGGATAGCGTGTCTAGGTATTGTACAGTGTTGTTCTGGTTTACGTTTGCAATATTTATGTTTATGTCGCCAATTATCATTAGGTATTCGGTTGAGCATATTTCTTGGCGTGAAAGCCAGCAATTGAGTTCGTGCAAGAATTTTATCATATTTAGGTTTGGTGGCATGTAAATAGCATTTAGTATTATGGGATGCTGTCTATTGGTGGTATTAGTGATTTCGAGGCAAAATAATAATAATAATAATAATAATAATTTTTTTTAAATATTAATATTTTTTATTGATTGCTAAAATATTTATACATACAATAAACATCTTGTGTGACATTGCATCTTATAATTTTACAGAGTTCAGCACTAAGTGCTGCAATTCCTACAATGGATTTCAATTAAAATTTTTAATAATATTTTTTTGCCTTTATATTATGATTTACAACACATGTTCTTCTAATATTAACAATGACGATTATACAGAATTTTTTGTATAATTTTTTATTTTATTTTTATTTTATTATTATTATATATATTTTTAAGTTTGAGAAAGAAAAAGAATGATTATACATGCAAATTTCTGCATTTGCTTATTAGGATTACTTGTAGATGAGTGAGGCAAGTTAATCCCACCTACTTCGAAGCTTGGGTTAGTTTTTATGCAGAGAGTGGGATTTAGCCTTCCATTTGTGTTGTTGCTACTGTTTATGTATGGGATGTAGGCATTGGATGCTAGTGATTTGTGATGTGTATATTAGTATTAATGGTTTCTTAACTTTGTTGGTATATTTTCCAGAGTTCGTTTTTTAATGTTCTGTAGTTATCTATGTGTTTTAACTTTCTTGGTAGGTTGTTGAGTTGCGTGGGTATCTGATGTGATCTCACAAAAGAACCGTATGAGTTGTTGAAGGGTGTGGGGATGTAGAGAGTTGTCGTAGGTCGTTTTATACCATATGTGTCTCTGTTGTTTCGACAGGTGATGTTGAAGTAATTCCTTGTTAATGTAATGTAGGGTTTCAGGTTTTTAATGCTCAGAATTCTGTGTATCGCCATGTGCTTGTCGGATATTGGTTGTTGCGTGTAAGGTGTCCAGATCATTGTTGACACGATTTTCCCGTGTAGTGTTTCTAATTTTGTTAGGTGGCTGTTTGATGTATTTGCGTAGACTGTTATTCCGTATCTGAGTAGGGATTCGCAGATACCGTGATGTAGGAGTTTTTTTTATGTTGGGTGGAATAATGTCTTTAACTTGGAAGAGTTTTGCTGCGATGATCCTGAGTTTGGTGTGTAGGTATTCTATATGTTTTGTCCATTTAAGGTGGGAATCTATATAGAGACAGAGGTATTTTGCGTGTGTTACAGGTTTGATTTCGGAACATTGGCAGGTATTTTTGTTGTTAATGCAGCGGTATCTGTGACAATGTATCGATAGTGATGCGGGGCGTTTCTTGGGTTGTGTATTATCAACATCTGTGTTTTGGTGCCGTTGATTAGAATTGCGTTTTGGTGGAAGTATGTTGTGATTTCGTTTAGGTCTTGTTGTGCTTTGCAGAGAGCTGTGTTAATGTCTGTATGGATTGCTAGTAGTGCAGTGTCATCTGCGTAATTGAAATATTTGACTTCTTATGGATATGTTATGAACATCGCTAATGTATATGTTGAATAGAGTGAGTGATAATATGGCACCTTGAGGTACACCGTGTTTTACTTGTATACTCCGACTGTGACATGTACCTATTTTTGTTACTTGCGTTCTGTTTGATAGGTAGTAGTCTTGAACCATGTATGCAGTGTTCCTCTTATACCTGTTGAGTATAGTTTGGTGAGTAGTATGTCATGTTCAAGTGTGTCAAATGCTTTGGTTAGGTCCAGCAGTATAAGGATGGCGTACTTGTTTTTGTCGAGAGCTTTGTTTATTGTGTCGGCGATGTCTTCTAATAAAGTAATGGTGCTTTTTGTTTTCTGAAAGCCGTATTGGTTTTGTGAGATGATGTTGTACTTCTGTAAATAGTTCTGTAGTCTGGTGTTATATTAATAACACCAGAATAACAATATGTAATAATAATAATAATAATAATAATAATGACACTTAACACAATAAAACCGACCTTCCACTGAGCAGACACCATTCAAGTCATTGGTACGAGTATTCTCTTTAGCAAGTAGCATAATCTTATTTTCTTTCCTCAAAATCGAAACATGTAATAAAATACCGAAAATTCCCATCATGGAAGAGACCAGAAGTATCGCAATATGGTGTGTTGGCTGTTCCTAAACCATGTTCATCCTATTTATTCTCTTCTGCTGAAAAGAGACAGGAGATGATTGATTTAAGAAAAATCGCTATAAGTTCAATAGCTGCAGACAACAACTTTTTCTAGATCTTTCTCCAGCCGATTCATTAGTTTCATTTCCCACAGGTGTATGGCAATGAGATGTAGCAGCTGTCTGCCATTCTAGTTCTATCTCTCTCTCTCTCTCTCTGGTTATTCTGATGATGCTTGATTTGTTATTAAATTCATTTGGCAATCGGGAAAATGACTACATATTGCGCTATGCGATTAGCATAGATCTAACTTCGATTTTTGGTCGTAACGTGAGAAATTTTTACATTTTTCAATTGCAGGTATTAGCGATTTTTTCCCTTTTTTGCCAGAAACTCGCGTTTTTCATCCACACACAGAACAATTGGGATATAAACAGAAGAAAAATACTGTGTGTGGTAAACAGCGTGTCGATAGAGATTAATGCAATTGTATGAAGTTGAAGGATTATGCAGTGCAGATGATGGTGTGTCTTTTTTTTTTTTTTTTCGGAGTGTCTTCATGCAACATCTCCTTACACTCTCTGGAGGTGACACGTAATAATAATAACAAAACACAGATGAATTAAGAGCCATTTTCCAAAAAATAATTCTTTTACTATTCTTCTTTTCTTACTATTTATAAAATAAATAAATAAATCAACTAACGCCTTTTATCTCTTTATAGGGAGTAGACGAGGCCTTTATACCCTATCTAGCTTTGATGACTGAGTGGGCAGTTTAATCTCCACCGGTAGCCAATCCGAGATAGTTAATCCATGTCTGTCACTAATTATAGCAGCCACCAATGAAGAGGCTGGGAAACAAGTGCTGCCATCTCTTGGTTACTAACCCTAACGAGATATGTCACTGTCTGAAATAATGTGGGTACTACGGTCAATTTTCTTGAGTTTACTGGATAATAAAAACCCGGGTTTCTGGGAGGAAAAACCCGCTTTCCCGTGGAAGAGATCGATTAACTCGGGAATAGGTCGGAGAAAGGCTTAGAAAAAGTTCCTCCAGTCAGCAACTAGACTTGAACTTAAGTCTGACTTCGAGCGACCAAGCACAGAGGATGCAAGTGTCACTTCCACTGAACTACACAGACCTCCTTACTATTTATTCACTTCTCTTTCTTCTAATTGTTCAGAGACAATCTCGAACCACTCATTACTCACGTTCAACTGACTAGAACACTTCATTAAAATACAACGGGTCATGTATGTGTGTGTGTGTGTGTGAACATATACAGGGTGTTCGGGATAAATTTGACAGTTTCGTAAGGAAAAAGAAAATCTTCTTTGTATCTATTAAATTTAATGAATTGACAAAAAAACATTACAGGCAGAGTTAATTACAATACTATCAACAAGATTTACTCAAAATAACCACCATTAGCATCGATCACAGCTTCAATTCTGCTTCGGAACCTCGAACAAGCTGATGCTACAGTCTCCCTGGGAAGGGCCGCAAAAACTGTTTTAATTTTATCCATTAACTGGGCTTTTGTATTACTGGAAGTGCGATTGGTGTCTTTTTCAACTGCGCCCCATACAAAATAATCCATGGGGTTAAGGTCTGGGGAGTTTGGAGGCCAAACATTTGGACTGGTGAAGTCGTAGAAATTTTCAGACAACCATTTTTGACTTTTCCCAGAGGTGTGGCAAGGGGCCGAATCCTGCTGCCATACATACGGCCTACCATTGGCTACCCTTGTTATCCAGGGCTTGACTACAGTTAGCAACTCCACGAACAAAGCCCGAATTCCAATGTCAGGGTTCTTCAACACCTGTTCCTGCAGATTTGCGAGGAATTCTGCTGTACGAACGCAATCAGATCGTCTGCTAGGGATCTTTCTTCTTGCTACATCCTCGTAGTCACCATTGCAAGTCTCTAGTTCATGCCTGATTGTTTTTACTGTATTCAGGGAGCATTGGGCAGCAGTCGTAATATCCTTATTTTGATGGCGGGCACGAATCATCATGATACAAGTTATTCTCTTCCATGATTCAGGTGGGTTCCAGCTATCCATCCTTTCTGACATCTTGTATATGAATGAAGAAGGGTCCAAACTTTTAAATGAAGAGAAGTGTGTGTTAATACATGTAACTTAAGGAAAAATATAATTAATTGTAAATATGTCAAATTTATCCCGAACACCCTGTATATATATATATGTGTGTGTGTGTGTGTGTTAATGAAGATGAAATCATGGCTAGCTTTGACATAATTTCCTTGTTCACTAATATCCCAACAGACAAAGTCATAACATTTCTCAAAGACAAGATATCCAAAAAAATGTTAGTACTTACCCATTGAATCAAGTCCAGTTACTTTAGATTCCAAGATACTATATACAAGCAAAATCATGGTCTGGCAATGGGTAATCCTTTATCCCATATTCTTGCAAATATTTACTTGGAGGATTTTGAAGCCATGGCTATCTCTTCCTTTGGTTTAACACCTAAAGTTTGGAAACATTATGTGGATGATATTTTCCTCATTTGGAGCCATGGAGATAATTCCGTAATGGATTTCCTGGAACATCTCAATAGTCGACATCCAAGTATAAAAAACGTTCACAGCCGAGCTTGAAACTATTAGTTCCCTGCCTTTTCTATATGTAAAATTGATCCACTTTTCTGGCAAACTTAAAATATCGATGTATAGAAAGCCTACATATACCAACAGATATCTTCATAGTCAGTCCCATCACTTCCCTCCCCAAAAACTTGGAATAATTTCTACCTTGGGACATAGAACTTGCTCTCTTCTTGATGACCCAAATAAACTTCAAAAAGAAACCAACTATCTCAAAACTACTTTCTTACTTAATGGATATTCTAAAAGAATTATTGAAAAATTCCTTCTTAATCCTCCTAGTCATCACACAGAAGAAATAAATACATTTAAAGCAATATATTTATTTCTTACATAAGTTCAGTCTCATAAAAATTAGCCAAGGTTCTAAGAAAATACAATCTCAGAACTTTGTTCACTCCACTTCCAAAAATCCGCTCCTTAATAAGCCACATAAAACCTTCTCATCAACATTTTAAATATCCTGGTGTGTACAAAATATGATGTGATTGTCATATTCCTTATTTTGGCCAGACGGACAAATCTACTGAATTACGTATAGAGGAACATATGAGAGGCATTGCTTACAAGAGACTGCGAGGTAGTGCCTTATCAAGCCATATCCTTTTCTCGGCTGATAATAATGATGAAAACCCAAGTCACAGTCCGCTGGGACAGATCTACCAACATCTTTCGTTGCCATGATGAATTGGAGAGAAAAATCGTAGAATCTAGGGAAATCATCCTCAACCTGAACATCTAAATAATAACTTGAGCTACAACCTCCCAGATAGTCATTCAGCTGTAATCGTGTACGGACTTTCACGTGATTCTGCAAGCACGTATTCTCCAAACAATGCAACAAAACGAAAGAACAGCTTTAAATACTAATACAACGTTTTCATGCTAATTATGTACAGAGATTCTCTATGTTGTTTATAATTTTTTTAATTTTCAGTGTTTAGTGTTTTTTCTGTTCTTTTATAATGTCACCTGATGAAGGGTGTTGTAAGCCGAAACTAGTCGTGTTTTACTATTTATTAAACCCCTTTTTTACCTAGCACTCGGTTTAAGTCATTCAATTCTATTTTACAATATGTATTTCAACCGAGTCAATGAATCGTCATATATATATATATATATATATATATATATATATATATATATAGTTTAAATGACTATAACACCGAGAATAAAAAAGAATAAGATTTAATCATGAGACACTAACAGTTTCGTTGAAAAAATCAACTTCTTCAGTTTTCAAATACAAAGAATTACATAAAAAATAACAGAAACATTATAAAATAACAACAGCAGATCGAATATAAAAATTGTAGTACAGTTTAAAAAGGAACACAAAAGAGGCATATCCTGCAATAGGACCAGAGCCAGCGCTCTCTCAAGCCACGTACTATTCTCTATAAACTACGACGAAGGCTCCCATCACTGCATAGACTGGTCTCAATCGTCCAATATACATACTTGTTATGTTGAACTCGAGAGAAGGATATTTGAATCTAAAGAAGTATCCCTTGATTCAACCCATATGAATATCAGCCTCAGCTACAATTTATCTGATGTCCAGTATTGGCGTTCTCTAGATGGCTCACGCACGTAGTCAACTTCAATTGGAACTTTAACACGCTTTCCTTTTTAAACTGTACTATAGATTTTTATATTAGATCTGTTGTTGTTATTTTATAATGTTTCTGTTATTTTTTTAATTATTTGACACCTGAAGAAGTTGATTTTTTCAATGAAACTAGCAGTATCTCATGTATATATATATATATATATATATATATATATATATATATATATATATATATATATATATATATATATATATATATATATATATATATATATATATATATATATATATCAGAATATCTATGCTCGGCTGCCCGAAGATAGATTTACCTACAAGTCTAGTCGCCGAGTAGAGGAAGCTTTCTAACCTTTCTTAGACGGATTTATGAATTTGTCGATTTTTGGCACAGGCAAGCGGATTTTTTTCTCTATCACTTATTTAAGCAGCATGCAGTGAACAGACGACAAACAAGTGCTGCCATTTCTTGGTCCCTTATGCTAACAATATTTTAATGTCTGAAATTGTGTAGGATTTACACGATTTTCTTGAGTTTACGAGACAATAAACTCGAGTTTCTGGGAGAAGAAACCCGCCTGCCCGTTCCAGTAATCGACTCACTCGGATATCAGGCGAGAAAAGGCTTAGAAAAAGTTCCGCTATTCGCCGACTAGAATCGAACTCGTCGCTCTTTATTCGGGTTGTTTAGCCGTGCGGAGTGCAAACATCACTTCCAGTGAGTACACAGGCGTTATATATATATATAAATGTATATATATATCGAATATATATATATATATATATATATATATATATATATATATATATATATATATATATATATATATATATATATATATATATATATATATATATATATATATATATATATATATATATATATATATATATATATATATATATATTGTGCCAGATATATGTTGTGCCAGAGATTACACTAGATATCTGCATATGATTTGGTGCTTCGAGTCTTGTACAAGAGTTTTCACTGACAGTAAAGATGGATGATATATGTAGTTTTCTGAAGGTCGATGCAAACAGAGACAGCTGGATGCAGAGACATCAGCTATTAATCTGTTTTCCTTTAGTTGGTGAGTAGCAGAAGAAGAGAGCTGCTAGGAGATGTGAATTGAAAAACTGACGTATATACTTGTAAGTTTCTTCCGTGTGATTTGGGTGATTTGCACAATTGCAAGCGGTGTTTCCTGTAAATCAGAGAAGCAGATGCACAAACATAATGCCTTCTAAGCACAGTTGGGTTGAGCAGGATGAAACTTCTAAGCGATAGCAGTAATTTTTTTTAAAAAAGGGAATAATTTTGAACTCTATTTTTAAAAGCTCTCGAAATTTACCTAAAATTTTGAAGTTACATATTTTATTCATCTAAAAATATAAATAAATCTAATAAATCCGCTAACGTCTTTTGTTCTTTATAGGGAACAGGGGAGGCTAGAAATATAACTGTACATAAAATATACACATACCAGTCACCAAATTGGAAACTTTTTCATTGCGTGCTGGACCTCCTTTAGCCGAAATTTCAGCACATATGTGGCTTGACATAGATTCCACAAGATTTTGGAAGTTCACGTCGACAACGTACTAGGAGTTCAACAAAGAGTTCCTTTAACTGCCACAGATTTGACGGAACAGGACTTTACTTACAGATCTGTATTTCTAACATGTCACATACAATCTCAACGGGATTGAGATCCGGGCTTTCTGGTGGCCAGGTGGTGGTAGTCGCTGTCACGCTCGCTGAACGTGACAGCGACACGTGAGCAGGTGGACAGTGGTTTAGCCGTTCCTGTAACACCTGTTACCTGCTGGATAAAAAAGTCAACATTGCAGGATGGACTTGATCAGCAACAATGTTTAGATATTCTATTTAGGATACCCGACCTTCCCACAATATCAGGGGACCTGTTCCGTACCAACAGAACATATCCCACACTATGACTCCACCTTTAGTACCTTGACTGGTTTACAAGGCAAGCTGAGTTCATTATTTCCGGGCTTTCTGGTGGCCAGGTGGTGGTAGTCGCTGTCACGCTCGCTGAACGTGACAGCGACACGTGAGCAGGTGGACAGTGGTTTAGCCGTTCCTGTAACACCTGTTACCTGCTGGATAAAAAAGTCAACATTGCAGGATGGACTTGATCAGCAACAATGTTTAGATATTCTATTTAGGATACCCGACCTTCCCACAATATCAGGGGACCTGTTCCGTACCAACAGAACATATCCCACACTATGACTCCACCTTTAGTACCTTGACTGGTTTACAAGGCAAGCTGAGTTCATTATTTCATGGACTCCTGTCAAACTCTCTTCCTACCTTTGATACAGAACAATGTGTACTTGTTCTGTATCAACGGCCGAGGTGACTCGTCGGACCACATGACTTTTTTCGTCTTTCAGTGTCCAGCCACAGAGTTCTTAACACCACTGTAGACAAACTTGGTTCTTCACAGAAATCAATGGTTTCCATATAGGCATGCGACTGCCAATACCCATCCTCTTTACTAACCTTCGCAGAGTTCAGTGAGATATGTGTGGGGAACTTCATTAAATATTTCAGTCAATTGCTGCACACAGGAATTTCTGGTTGTCCATTGAAGCCTTCTCAGACGACAACGATCTCTTTCCTGACAGACTATCTTAAGACGAGAGTTACATCTCTCAGACAAGTAACGAGTTATTTTTTCCCACTGATTAAACACCTGGGATATCTTACCTTTTGAGAAACCACTCAGCTCTGCTCGTTTCAATATCGTGGCTTCAGCCAGAGAGGGAACCACAATATGCCCTTTATTAAACAATTACTGATCAGCAGCATTCTTAAATAGTGCCTATTAATTCAGTGACCTGTGTGTGTGTGTGTGTGTGTGTGTGTGTGTGTGTGTGTGTGTGTGTGTGTGTGTGTGTGTGTGTGTGTGTGTGTGTGTGTGTGTGTGTGTGTGTGTGTGTGTGTGTGTGTGTGTGTGTGTGTGTTAAAAAGTGACAGCACATGAGCTACTGCTAATTTCTTTTAGTTTTTTGGGTATATGGATGATGCACATTGTAAGTCTGTTGTCTTCGATAGGGAGCGAGAACAGAATCGCTGGTGCGTCAGTACAGTGGCGGCGCAAGCGCTCTACTTATAGGTTAACGTTGGTCGTGACATCTGAAAACGCTTTTAGAATTGATGATTTCACTTATTACTGCAGCTAGACGCTCGGCTTGGTTGGCCGAGTGGTTAAAGTATCCACTCTCCAGCCAAAGGATGCTGGTTCAAATCTCCCCACCGTGGGCATGGATGTTTGTGATTGTCCTTGAAAATACTAGTGGTGGTGGTGTGTGGTAGATGGCGTTGGTTCAGATGATGATGGTAGTTGTGGATCGCTGTAGTTGGTGGATTGAGTGGTGGAGGGTTGTAGAGTAGGTGCCCTCTCTCGAGGTGACTCGTCAGACCACATGGCTTTTTTGAGGTCATGTAATAATAATAATAATAATAATAATAACAATAATAATAATAATAATAATAAATTCTTAGTTGGAATATATCCAATGGTTCTGACTCTTTCTTGTAGCGGTGATGCGATTGGCCTTTGCAGCGTGGATAGCATCTCGATAAACGTTATATAATTGGGAAGGTATTGATGGTTAATTCGAGAATTTTGGATATCAGAAGATCTCTGGTAGCTATAAATTAAAGTGTCAAAAAACTGTATAATTGGTTTAATCCTTTATCCAAGTGTAAGCAAACAAAGTTTTCGCCTGAAGCAGGGCTGGGGAAACTCGTGGTGAAGGTGATATGACTTCACATCACTCGCCTTAGTATCCCATAATACATGGCACATCTCCCTGCAGACATGTATAATGCTATGCATTATGGGAAGGGTCACTACTCAGACTGGTTTCGACATTATTCAGGTGTCATCAGTGGGAACCAGACCCAGAGGTGATACCAAGGTTGAAGTAATGCAGAAGTCGTATTTTCACCTCTGGGTCTGGCTCCCACTGATGAGACCTCAATAAAGGTCTGGGTAGTGACCCTTCCAATAATGCTTAGCATTATACATGCCTGTAAGGAGATGTGCTTTGCATTGTGGGATACTAAGGCAAGTGATGTGAAGCCATACCACCTTTACCACGAGTTTCTCCAATCCTAAAGATACTTTAGGCACAAACTTTATTTCCTTGCACTTTGATAAAGGATTGAACAAATTGTATTGTTTCTTGGTATCTTTAATTTATACTTAGTATAACCAAGTAAAAAACTTTGAGCAATCTCTGGTAGCTCTCTTTGAGTATATTCCAGAGTAGATGAATAGATGTGTGTTTAAAACAAGATAACTGTGAACAATGGATGTACTGTTGGTTTTAAGGGCGACTTGTGCATATTGGTGGTATGGCTTGAAGAATAGCTTTTGTTCTGTTCCATATGAAACGTGTGAACAGGTGGCCCATACATTATGCCATTTCCTTGGGATATTGTTGAAGTGGTTATGTAGTTCTATCCACCACATGTAGTAGTTGGGAGTGGCAGATAAGTCCTATGGTATTTTTTTCTAATCACAGACTAGTCGCATTTGATTGGAGATCGGTTTATGATTATCTCTTTATCCGTGCGAAGAGGTTGTTCATATATTATACTATTTCATTTGGGTTCTGTTTACGTGGTTATGCAGTTCTCCATTTAAGCATGTTGTAGTGGGCGGGATGTCCCAGATATGCCTCAAGGTATTTTTGCTCCTCATTGACCAGTTACATTCGATATCAGAATCAGTTCTGGATTCCCCACCCCATCCAAAACTGATTGCTTTTTCTTTTTTTCTTTTATTTTGGTGTGTTCAATTGTACTAACTGCCGCTTCTGCATTTCATTTGTATGTTTCGTGAATGTTTTCATTTCTTCTAGTTCTGTATTATGATTGCAACATCATTGGCATATGCTGTTAGAGTAATTTTGCAATGTTACAATTTTCTAGAAAGGGCTTCCTAGATGATTTGTGCAATATTCCTGAAGCAGATAGCCTTGGTTTTTTTTTTTTTCCTTCACGAGTAAGATAATGGGCGGATGAGATGGTTATTTTCTTTCATGCAGAAAATGATGGTTGGTTCTTGTATAGAAAGTTGACTCTCTTCATGACTTAGGGACAGACATATCAATATTATTTCAAAAGTTCAAAAGATAATAATGTTCAAATCTATCAAAAGCTTTTTTTTCTTGGTAACAGATAATTAGTGCTGCGTTTTCGATGTGAATATTATAACCGTGGATGGGGTCCCTTATTAGGTGTAGTTTGTCATTAGTTTGAAGTCATGAACATTGAATATATCTAGTAGTGATCGATAATATCATGTAAGGTTGGTTTCGTTTGCTATGCTCTAGCTTTTGAAGTAATTTTATGATTAATGTTAATTAGCGAAATTGACTGTCATTTTTAAAGCTCTTTCTGATCTATCAAGACTTCAATGGCAAATGTTGATGAGACAAGACTTGCAATTGTTTAGGTCTCCCTTTTTGGGAATAAGACTTACCATTGAAGAAGAATCTCCCTCCGATTTGATCCACTGGAGGAAGCTTCTTGGAATTTGAAGAAAGTATTTCAAGTTGATCCCAGAAAACCTGAAAAGACTCTGATGAGAATCCATTGGTGCCTGGCAATTTGTTTCTAGGCAGGAAGTTGCATATTGGATTTAGCTCTTCTGTACATTTTTCTTACTGGTTGGAGATATTATTTTGGTTTCTTTCAAAACTTCTCCAATTTGTTGAGGCCATAGAACTGTACGACGATGCTTTTAGATGATTTTATTGGATCTTCTGTTATACTGTTATCTTACAAACGGATACCTCTGATGATGGTTGGTAAATGACAGATTGTTTGAAGGGTGAAGTATTTGGTGAAAGCTTTTGAGTAATTTTTATTTATGTGCAGTGATCTCATTAGGGTTTGTTTAGCTGTGTTTGTTCCAAGTATTTGTCTGGCTGGAAAGACCAACTGGTATGAATATTATTTTCCCCCGACAGATAGTGATGCTCTAGTTACATGATAAAGGTGTGTGTTCATTGATTTATCTGGTAACAGTAGCGTTGCCGTGTCCTTTAAAGGAGTTTAATTTGAGGAATTGATTTCATTATTTTAATTGATAGTGTTCATTAAAGGATTTTACTTGGAAGAGTTAAGAAATTTTAATTGGGATTTCAGTTAGGCCATGTTTTTGTGACTTTTATTATCTTTTTGGGTTGAATAAGCCTTATCATTAAAGACAGGTGCATACCTAGCTTCTTGCAGTTGGGTACGGCGGAAAATCTTGTAAGCATTTCTTGATTTGAATGTCTTGGAGAAGATGGAAATTTGCAGTTTAATGATGAAGTTATCTTTCATGAAGGTGTGTGTGTGGGTGGGGGGGGGGTGCGTGCGTGCGTATGAGTGGTGCGTGTTCATATTAGTGAAATCAGTCCTCAGCTAAGTTCATTCTTGTTGATGTGGGATGTGGAATATTATGTTGTATTATTCAACATACACGAACGCGTCAGCAGAAATCTATAAATTGTGTAGTCAAGGGTGAATTTGAGGTTTTTGAAATTGAACTTGAAATTTATTAAGACTGAAGAAGTGGTACAAATGATAACATAATGCAATAGTGATGCATGTTATAGCAATACAAGTTATAATGGAACATTAAAAAAAGTAATAATACAGATCAGTGGTTCTACACCGGTGTTCCCATATTCACCTTCTGCAGAAGTGTTCCAGGGAAGTTCTGGAATTTGTCATTTTTAAATTAATTTTTCTGCTCAAATTAATTTAATGATGGTTTAATTGATGTTTCATTAATTATTAACTATTGATCTAAAAAAATCAGCTAATGCCTTTTATTTCCTTATAGGGAGTAGGCGAGGCCTTTATTCTCTATCTAGATTTTGGAGACTGAGTAGGCAGTTCAATCTCCACTGGTAGCCAATCAGAGATAGCTGGCCTATATCTATCACTAATTAACAGCCACAGAGGCTGGCAAACAAGTGTTGCCATCTCTTGGTACCTAACCCTAACAAGATATGTCACTGTATGAAATAATGTGGGTACTATGGTCGATTTGCTTGAGTTTACAGGATGAAAAACTCAAGTTTCCAAGAGGAAAAACCCGCTTGCCAGTGCCAGAGAATGATTAACTCGGGAACCGGTCGAAGACAGGCTTAGAAAAAGTTCCTCCAGTCGGTGACTAGATTTGAACTTTAGTCAAACTTCGAGCGACGAAGCGCAGAGGACGCAAGCGCCACTTCCACTGAGCCATGATTGCCTTCAATTATTGATTAATAATAAAAAATCAGCTAAATTACCAATTAATTATTAATTTATATATTACAAAATAACCAAAGTGTTCCGTGAAAATTTCAAGATTTGTGAAGTTTTCCGTAGTCGAAAAAAGTTTGCGAAACACTGCTATAGATATTATAAATATAATATAACCACTTGAAATATATCATCACTTGAACAGTAATGTTATTACAGTAATCTTGAACAGTTATTATCATAAGAAAAGACTTATGAAAATAAGGACATATAAGGAACTGTACTTGTATGTGTAACCATAGCCATACTGGTTAATATAAAAATGAAATTTAAGCGATACGATCACTACAAAATCAAATGATTGTGTCTATGATGGATCACGTAACATGGTATATACTTGGTCATAATATGCTGTATTGGAATCATAATTACACATAATGTATAAGTTACAGCAATCTCTTATAAAATAAATAAATAAATAAATAACGCCTATTTGCTCCCGTATAGGGAGTAGGCGGGGTCGTTGACCCTATCTAACTTTTGGAGACTGAGTGGGCAGTTCAATCTCCACCGGTAGCTAATCAGAGAGATAGCTGGCCTAAGGCTATTACTGATTCATCGGTATGCAGTGAAGAAGGTGGCAAGCTAGTACCGCCATCTCGTGGTCCCTAACCCTAACACAATATTTTTAATGTCTGAAAATAGTGTGGGTTCGACGGTCGATTTCCTTGAGTTTAGGGACGAAAAACCCGAGTTTTTCGTCCCTAAACTCGTAGAAATGGCTTAGAAAAATTTCCTCTAGTCGGCGAATAGACTTGAACCACCAAATCCTTTCTTCGTGTGATCAAGCGTTTGATCACACGATCACACGAAGGTGTGATCAAAGGTGGCGTTTGAGTACAAACGCCACCTTTATCCCCATGTAGTTACTAACTTTATTTCAATGGTGAGTGTAGTGACGTCACTGATTTTGAAATTGTGAATTAGGAACTGTGGATATGTTGTTTTTATTGTGGTTGTGGGTCAGTTTGTGTCTGATTGAATTGTGAATATTATAAGTGCTGCTACTGAATAAGATTCAGTAGCAGCACTTAAGGACAACTTTTCTGATCTCGACAAAAAAAACACTGATAGACATGGAAAAAATAATAGATGACACGAAATTCGAAGACGTATATCGCGAGTTCATTGGGTTCGGGAATGTATTTAATAATTACTGGCCAGGAAGAATAAAACTCTACGAGATATGACACACCCAAACCACTGGAAATGGAGACTGATAATGATACAAATGCAAAAGAAAGAATACCCCCAGTCATCCTAAGAGATAAAAATCACTGGACATCCGTTGTCACTTTTCTCAGAAGATTAGAAATCACATTTACGAAAGACACCTATTCAGAAGAAAGAATTCGCATCCAACCAAAAACGTCCACGGATTACAGAAAATTAACCAAATTACTTGATAACAGCAACTTACCCTACCACACATTTGCACTCAACAGCAAGAAGAACCTTAAGGTGGTGCTCAGAGGGGGTAACTGAAACAATAACAATGGAAGAAGTAACATCAGACCTCCAGACAAAGATTCAGACCTGAATCTTTGTTCTGGAGGCAGAACAAAGGTTCAGTGCATGTGGATGTCAAGGGCAGCCACATGCACAGAGCCAACCAAACACCATACCCACTAACACTGGTAGAAATAAACAAAGACCAGAAACACATCTCTGATCTCCAAGCTATCTGCGATTTAGTCATAAAGACTGACTCATTAAAACACAGCTCAATAACGATGCAATATCATTTCTGCCAAAAGTTTGGCCACGCACAACAACACTGTTACAAAGCAGATTACCGATACGTTAAATGAGGTGGCAAACATGCAACGACTGAATGCCAAAACCAGCAAAATGTGCAAAATTCGGAGGTCCACATTCCGCAAACTACAGGGCTGTACGGCATTACCATAGAACCAAAAGACTCAACCCCAAATCACTAAACCACCACAAGAACATAGAACCACCATACAAATTACGATCTCCACAACAAGCATAACATCTTACCAAGAAGCAGCTAATCCAAGACCGCATACCACGATCAACCTAACCGCAGTAAACCTGACCTTCAAATTTCACAAGCTGCATCGGAAAAATGAATGCTATTAGAACTTCGACAAACCATCCCACACAAGAAGCTAAGGACATCATTCTAGAAATAGTTACTATAAATTAAAGATACCAAGGAATTGTATTCTTGGTTTAATCCTTTATCCAAGTGTCTGCAAACAAAGTTTGCACCTGAAATATAATCAGGACTGGGGCAACTCGTATATAGAAGCTAATAACTTCACATCACTTGCATTAGTACCCAATAATGCAAAGCGCATATCCTTACAAATATGTATAATGCTATGCATTATGGGAAGGATCACTACCCAGACCGGTTTCGACCTTTATTGAGGTGTCATCAGTGGGAGCTAGACCCAGAGTGATACTCAGGTTAAAGTAATGCCGAAGCGATCATTCCCATAATGCATAGCATTATACATGTCCATAAGGATACATGCTTTGCATTATGAGATACTAAGGCAAGTGATGTGAAGTCATCAGCTTGTATATACGAGTTGCACCAGTCCTGATTATATTTAGCTCAGTGGAAGTGGCGCATGCATTCTCTGCGCTTGGCCACTTGAAGTTAGACCTAAGTTCTAGTCTATTCACTGACTGGAGGAACTTTCTACAAGCCTATCTTCGACCGGTTCCCGAGTTAGTCGATTTCTGGCACGGGCAAGCGGGTTTTTCCTCCCTGAAAAATCTCGGGTTTTTCGTCCCGTAAACTCAAGAAAATCGACTGTATTATCCACATTATTTCAGACAGTGACATATCTTGTTAGGGTTGGGTACCAAGAAATGGCAGCACTTGTTTGCCAGGCTCTTCATCGGTAGTTGGTATAATTAGTGATAGACATGGGCAGGGCCAACTCTACCGACGGTGCAACACGTGTATTTGCACGGGGTGACAAGTTTTTTTGGGGCGGAAAAGTTGGCATAAACTATATGAAAAATAAAGGAGAAGGGTGGCAAAATATGCTACTGCACGGGGTGGCAAAATTCCTGTGGGAAGCCCTGGACATGGGCCAGCTATCTCTGATTGGTTACCGGTGGAGGTTGAACTGCCTACTCAGTCTCCGAAAGCTAGATATGGTATAAAGGCCTCGCCTACTCCCTATTAGGGAATAAAAGGGATTAGTTTATTTATTTATTTATATTTATAACTTTGTTTGCTTGCACTTGGATAAAGGATTAAACCAAGTATATAACTTTTTGGTATCGTTAATTTATAGTATAACCAAGTGGAAAACTTCCGTACTCAGTTACTATTTTCAGCAATCCTCAATGGATAAACACAATAGAAAATCTACCTCACAATCTACCTCACTACCTCATTTGGAAGACAAATATAATAACAAACAAGATTCTGGAACTGCAGGAATTCGTAGCTGTGACCAACGTTGATATTATCGTCATCAGCGAAACACATCTGCACTCAAGCTTCAAACCAAAAATTAACAAATATATCACCTACTGCACAAACAGATACTAAGCAAGAGGAGGAGGCACAGCCATCTTCATTAAAAGAGTAATAAAAGACAAAAAATTCTCTAATCGCCAAACAGAGCCATGCCATCATCGAAGTTCACATGGAAAACATAAAGAGTCTCAAGATATTTGCAGTCATCGACTCCCCAATATTTGGGGAGTTGATTGCTCCAAATATCAACGCCTGGCTGCAAATAAAAACGCCTAGAATCGGACCTGGAAGAAAAACTGAACGGGGAGTTGATGGCTGCAAATAAAACCTCCTAGAATCGGACCTGGAAGAAAAACTGAACGGGGAGTTGATGGCTGCAAATAAAAACTCATAGAATCTGATCCTGGAAGAAATACTGAACGCAGATAGAGCAGTAATAATAACCGGAGATTTCAACGCCAAGCACCAAATTTGGAACAGAAGAAATGCAAACAACAACGGCAGAACACTCAACATATATGCTAATACAAAAATATAGCCATTATAAGACCCACAGAGCCCACATTCTGTGACCAGAAGTATTAGATATAGTAATACTAAAGATCGTAGCACATGGCTATTAAATACAGGCGATCAACGATATGAGTTCGAACCACAACCCGTTCATATTGCAACTAGGCACCATACTCGATCTAACTGAAGACAACAGCAGCTTTATCAACTAGAACCAATTCTCCTCAGCCTTCCAGAAAAACCTGGGCCGAGTACTACACATAACATCTACTAAAGAAATAGAAAAGGTAGTGGAAAACTTTGAAAAGCAAATTTTGACAGCAATATCGTATGTAGCAAACACAACTACACGTGCATCGCCAAACAAATTTCCACAGGAAATAAAACAACTTATCCAAGAAAAGAACAGGTTATGAAGACAATACCATAGAATAATGAATCCCGAAGATAAACGGGCATTTAATGCGTACCGAACAAAGTTCGGTACGCATTAAAAGACCACCGAAACCAACTTTGGGACAACAAGATATATCACCTAAGCATGGAATATCAGTCAATATGGAAAGATATGAGGTCGCTTCGCTCAAAGCACAATGCACTCCCTCCAATGAAAGGTGAATGTGGAATAGCCTATAAAGATGAAGAACGAAGCATTTGCGAATAGCATGGAAAAACAATTCAGCTCTAATTATTCCCAAGTAGACTTAAACTTCAAGAGAAAATTTCACGCCAAAATTGCCAAAATATCTCAGAACGCCAAACCCCAATCCAACAACAACAACAAACCTATATCGCTAGCAGAAATATATCAAATTATTAGAAAACTCAATATTAAGAAGGCCTCGTGCCCAGAAGGAATCACGAACAAGGCGCTCAAGTTGCTACCATGCAAAGGCATTATGCATCTAGTGGCCATCATCAATGCCATTATACGGCTAAATCACTGTCCAGAATGGTGGAAACTTACAGACGTCTTCCTAATTCGGAAATCAGGAAAAAATACAAAGTTTCACAGAACTATTGACCCATCAGCCTGCTATATTGCCTACTCATGATATCCGAACGCGCTATACTTGCGCGGATTCAAGAAGCAGTAGAACACAACCACTTCATACCAGATGATCAATTCGGCTTTAGAAAACAGCACTAAATAATTCAACAAATCTACAGAGTCATGGAATACATTATCTAAGGATATGAATGGCACCAGCACTCTGGCCTAGTCTTCCAGGACAGGCATTCGACAGAATCTGGCATTATAGATTAATTTTCAAGCTACAGCAAGTTGGAATCCCATTACCACCAATTCTACTCATCAAGTCATACCCGAACAACAAAAAATTTAGGATAAAAATAAATGGATTAATGGATAAATGAAAAATTAAAGACTCGCTAAAAGGACGAAACTTTCCTGACATCGTTGATATCCAGCATAATGTGATAAAGGAACTCAAGAGTATTCCAGAAAAAGAGTTCCAGGCCTGTTTCCAAAAATGGGAACTCCGTCTAAACCAGCTGTCGGCAACCTTTTTGGAGTGAAGAGCCATTTTTAAAATTATATCCGTTAAAAAAAATAAATAAAAATAAATTAGGGAGCCGCACGCAGTGATGCGCAACCAATGGTCCGCTGGCTGCAAGTGGCCCTCTCAGGCTTTTTGTGCGGTCCACGGTGTTCCTTTTGTACGGCAGAATTAGTATAATTTAATTAAAAATCTATTTTATGAATGTTGATTTTTACATGTGGATTTATTTGCGCAGGTTAAAAAAATAAAATATACCTAAATAATGGAAAATAAATTAATACTTTCTTATCAACGAAAAAGAAAATATTCTTTATGCGGGTATTTCAATTAATATTTAATTGCTCATCACTGCTTTGAATTTAGAAACTACACTGAAAAATATTATAATTAAATTTTTTATTCAGTTTTTTTTTTTTTTTTTTTTTTTTTTACAGTAACAAGTCATCATTACTTAAATTAAGGGGATATTAAATCCCACATAGTTTTAAAACCGAATAAGAAACTCAAAGATTGGAATCAGAGAGTTTCTTGCCGAATATAGTAAACTATAAAGTATCGGCAACACTAGCGTCAGCCAATGCAAGTGATCCTAGTACGTAGTACAATAACGGGCAACTCGTTGCAAAGGTGGAGGGAGTTCAGATCGCTATTCTTAGGTATTTTCCATAATGTAAAAACATATTTCCTAGGAAATGTATGCTGTTATTACATTATGGAGGGAGGTCACCACCCAGACCGGTTTCAGCCTTTTTTGAGGCTTCATCAGTGAGTAGCTAGACCTAATACCAAAGTGTATAGCGAAAAGAACTTATGTACTCTGCGAACGAGTTTTCCAAACAGGTGCAACCATTAAGTTACTTAAGTATTAAGAGCTAATAAGCTTCATTTCGGCAATGAAAACATTACTTAAATTAAGGGGATATTAAATCCCACATAGTTTTAAAACCGAATAAGAAACTCAAAGATTGGAATCAGAGAGTTTCTTGCCGAGTCACAAGTCATCATACTTGTGAAACACAGGAGTGGCATGTCACACGAAATTATTTAAATTATTAAACAAAGATTTCCTCCTCCTTACAAAAACTTATGTATAAAATCCAATAACATACCTATTTCTTTAATTTTTTTACTTTAAAATATCGTCTTAGTGCAACTTTTGCTTTTGAACTTCTTGGGATAGATTCTCAATATGCGGCGAATACGCCGTAATTTTCATTTACAAACATGATTAAAGACGTTGTTTAGTTGGTTTCTCAACTTACTTTTAATAAAATTCATATTAGAAAATATTTGCTCACAGAAATATGTCGAACCGAAAATCGATAGAAGTCCAAATGCGTATGTTTTTAACTGAATGTAAGTGTCCGGTAAACAATTCCACGTGTCAAATACAATCTGATCTTGCTTTTTAAGATCTTCTATTTCAGACCATTTGTGTTGTATTGCAAGGGTAGATTTTTGACTTTCCAACTCCTCCAGGTCAGCTCTTCAGGATTTCTAAATTTTGCATATCATAAATCCTTGGTTTTCAGGTCCTCTAACTCAAGTAGAAATGCAGCCTCATCAATTCCAGCAAAAGGTGAAAAATTTAATTCTGCAGGATTAATTTCAAGTGGTCGCAATAAAAATGACATAGTTGCCTTGTTCTTTCTAATCTCCTCAAATCTGCCCTCACATTTTTTAGATCGCATATTTACCACAATTTCTTTGAAAAAGGTTAAATTTATGGAAATATTATCAGCTTGTTCTTGTTGATATTTCTTCAATAGGAAAGTGTAATAATGTGTCTTTCTCTAAGTCTGTCGCAAACAAATATAATTTTTGTTCAAACGAAATCACTTCTTCTAAAAGCAAAACTGCTGTATTTCCAGTTCTCTGTAGTTTCTTATTTAGTGCGTTTAAATGGGAAGTCATCTCCACCATAAAGTAGAATTTTTGTAACCAATGAGTATCTTCTAACTGTGCATATTCAAGGTCTTTTTGTCTTAGAAACAACTTAACCTCTCCAAGGCAGGTGGCAAATCGCATCAACACCATACCTCTGAAAAGCCATCTTTTTCTGTTATGCAAAAGAAGATCGGAATATTCGCAATTGATTTCTTTAAGAAGTTCACAAAATTGCCGATGATGAAGCGATCTTGCCATTATTTTGTTAACAATTTCTACAACCAAATCCATGACTACTGTTATCTCTTTTGGAAAACGTTGTGCACAAAGTATCACTTGATGGATTATGCAGTGAAAGGAAAGCAAGTCGTGCAATTTTTTTTTTTTTTTTTTTTTTTGTACCTTTCATGCTCGGCGCCCCATCAGTCGCAATAGATATCATTTTGTTAATATTAATACCCTTACTTTCCAAGCAAGTGATAACAGCAGATTCAATGTCTTCGCCACGAGTTTGTCCTGTGAGTGGCAGTATATCGAGTAATTCTTCCTGGGGTACTTGAGAGTTTACGTATCTACAAATAAGTACAATCTGTGCAATGTCATCCACATCGCGTGATTCGTCACAGGCAATGGAGAATCCTGGTGTTTAATTTAGATCTGTAACCTGCTGATTTCTTATATCTTCTGCCATTCGTATAGTTCCTTCCCTTACAATCTTAGCAGATAATGGCGTGTCTTTTATTTTTGTAATTATTTCCGCTTTACTGTGTAGCTCAGTGGATGTGGCGTTTGCACACCACCGCGCTAGGCCGCACGAAGGAAGTCTTGGTTTCGAGTCTAGTCGGCGACTAGAGGAAATTTTTCTAAGCCTTTTTTCGACCGGTTCCCGAGTTAGTCGATCTCTGGCACGGGAAAGCAGGTTTTTCCTCCCGGAAACTCGGGTTTTTCGTCCTGTAAACTCAAGAAAATCGACCGTAGAACCCACATTATTTCAGACATTAAATATATTGTGTTAGGGTTAGAGACCACGAGATGGCGGCACATTTGAGCCGTCTCTCTTCACTGCGTACCGCTTAATTAGTGATAGCTTTGGGCCATCTGTCTCTGATTGGGTACCAGTGGAGATTGAACTGCCCACTCAGTCTCCAAAAGTTAGATAGGGCTAAATGGCCTCGCCTACTCCCGTATATACGGGAATAAAAAGGCGTTAGCTGATTTTTTTTTTTTTTTTTTATTTTTTAAATCGCAGAAGAGAAATTCGGACATTTTAATAAAACAGTCTTTCACATATTCGCCGTGCGTAAACGTTTTCCTCGTTTAACAACTTCTTGAACGGCCACAAAACTAGCAATAATTGTATTACTTGATGCTCTTATCCATTTGGAAAATGAACATTAGTTAGGTTTACTTTGCCTTGCAGCTCTTCTACTGCCTTTTTCTTTCATCTCCCCGTGGATATGCTTTGTCAAATGTATCGTGTTTATTTAAAAAATGTCTTTGTATATTTGATTTTTTATTGCTTGAAAGCTTTTCATGGCATATTAAGCACATTGGAAATCCTGCTATATTTGCTACAAAAGCATAGGTTTGGACCATTCACTTTTAAACACCTGATTTTCTTGTTCTATCTTTCTCTTCTTCGCTGACATTTGAAATACTATAAAATATATTTATTTTGTTAATATTTAATTTAATGTTACCATATTCACGTTACCTAACATAATCACCAGTAAATGAAAGCACTGCAACGTCCACTACAAAACCTTTACTTATTTTAACAAAGTGAGCAGATTTACAGACCACACCTGCTGCTCAGCTTCAAAAATAAAAAAAAAAAAACTCTCAGGAAAATTAGAGGACGCTAAACTTTATGTAACATACGTGAAAGCTTTGTATGTGATTATAACTCCCACTTGTAATATAATAGAAGAAATTCTGTAGATGATTGCATATGAATATTATTTCGCTGTACAGATGTATATATGATTTATCTTGTAGAATATATAGTTTGCTAAATACATAATAAGTGTGATATATATTTATATATATGGTATGTAAATATAATTTACTGTATATTCCTTAAAGAAAACAGTGTTGAAACCAACTGAGAGAGAGAAGGGAAAAAAAGCTAACAAAGCTGAAATATACCTTAATCGACGTAATAGAAGTATGCAACTACCGGTTATGAGATTGCCTGTTTATAAGTAAAGGAAGTCAAGGCATTTTAAGAGAACAGTAATGTAACAACTACATTATAACATGATGATATAATATAACATGAAACTTCGATTGAAATAATGGTATAACAATTGTATATATTGTATATATAATGCATTATGATGTAAATAATTGCAAAAGTTGATAATAAAGTTGTTCATAAAAAAAAAAAAAAAAAAAAACTCAGTTCGCGTTTGCACACCATGGCGCTTAACGTACGAAGGAAGTGTTTGTTTCGAATTTAGTCGTCGACTAGAGGAAATTTTTGTAAGCTTTTTTCCACCGGTTCCCGAGTTAGTCGATCTCTGGCACGGGCAAGCGGGGTTTTTTTCGGCAACTCGGGTTTTTCGTCCCGTAAACTCAAGAAAATCGACCGCAGAACCCACATTATTTCAGATATTAAATATATTGTGCTAGGGTTAGGGACCACGAGATGGCGGCATTTGTTGAGCAGTCTCTCTTCACTGCAAGCCGCTTAATTAGTGATAGCCTTGGGCCAGCTTTCTCTGATTGGGTACCAGTGGAGATTGAACTGCCCACTCAGTCTCCAAAAGTTAGATAGGGCTATATGGCCTCGCCTACTCCCTATACGGGAAGAACAACAACAACAACAACAACAATAATAAATCAAAAAAAATCAGCTAACGCCTTTTTATTCCCGTATACGGGAGTAGGCGAGGCCATTTAGCCCTATCTAACTTTTGCAGACTGAGTGGGCAGTTCAATCTCCACTGGTAGCCAATCAGAGACAGATGGCCCAAGGCTATCACTAATTAAGCGGTACGCAGTGAAGAGAGACGGCTCAAATGTGCCGCCATCTCGTGGTCCCTAACCCTAACACAATATATTTAATGTCTGAAATAATGTGCGTTCTACGGTCGATTTTCTTGAGTTTACAGGACGAAAAACCCGAGTTTCCGGGAGGAAAAACCTGCTTGCCCGTGCCAGAGATCGACTAACTCGGAAACCGGTCGAAAAAAGGCTTAGAAAAATTTCCTCTAGTCGCCGACTAGACTCGAAACCAAGTCTTCCTTCGTGCGGCAGTGTGCAAACGCCACATCCGCTGAGCTACATAGGCTCCTCAGTAATAATAATAATAATAATAATAATAATAATAATAATAATAATAATAATAATAATAATAATAATAATAATAATAATAATAATAATAATAATAATAATAATAATAATAATAATAATAAAAGGCGTTAGCTTAGCTGATGACCTGCACTATATGCGAAGACAATGGGTGCGTTCAGACAAGTAAGCGCTACATGTGCTAACCTAGCGTGACGTATTTGGTTTAATAAATTAAAACAACATAAAACATAACTTAAGTAATTTTAATTGGCATAATAATTAAAACAAATATTTCACAAATCAGTGGGTTTATGAATTCTTGCGTTATCCATGATAATCCAAGATGAATGCAAAGAATGACTGTGTCGTATGATTTCAAAGAGTTCAAACATGAAAGTATTAAATTTTTCAGCATCGCATGTACTATTTGCAATTATCAAATATCCTTGACTTAATGTAAAATGTCCTTAATTTATTGCAAATGCTATATTTAGCGTTTTTGGTTTCTAACTTAATAACTAACATTCATTTTGCATTATTAAAAAAAAATAGATTGTTTAATAACGAAAAGAGCCGCAATTATTCATTCAAAGAGCCATATGTGGGCTCCAGAGCTGCAGGTTGCTGACCGCTGCTCAAAGCTGTCTACAGGATTAGTTAGTGAACTTTCAAAGTCTACAATATCACTCGGGAAACCCGAGTAACTGCTATTTTCTCCTCGACCAAATTATGGACTCTCCTTATGCCGAGCTCGACTTCAAGCAGTTATTGGCATTCTTTAAACATGTAGGAGGCCTGCTGCAAAGGAAATGGCAAGGAAAGGTAGCAATCCACCAAATAGAAGAGGCTGAAACAGAGGACTATCAATCCCCTGACCCTCTCCTCAACACTTCTCAAGATAACACCAGAGTGATTATATCGCCGTTTAACGACCAGTCCCTAGCGGACTCAAATAACTCTGCAGACTATCAGGTTGTCAGCAGAAAGAAGCGCAAGAAGGGGAGCAGCTACAAAACCTGAAATAATACCTCAACCCTTGGAAAGAACAACTCCAATAGACTTAACCTAATGAAAGAATAGAGACCGACTCCAGGGCACAGCCCAAAGAGAGGATTCCACTAGTAATTTTAAGAACAAAAGAAAAATGGTCTTTAATTACAGAGACGATGAAGACTGCAAACATCAAATTTACATCAGCCAAGAGTACAGATGAAGGAATCCTGATTCAACCAGAAAGAACTTCGGATTACCTCCAGCTCACCAGACTTATGGATGAATTGAAAGTCCCATATCACACATTTCAGTTTAAGAGTGAAAAAAATCTAAAAGTGGTCATAAGAGGTCTGGCTGAAACCATACCAGCTGAAGAAATAGCTACTGACCTCAGATCACAAGACCTAGAGCCAATTAAGATATCGCGCATGTACCGAGCAGACAAGCGCCCCATGCCGGTGGTCTTGGTTGAGATCAGTAAAGACCATAGAGAAATTTACGACCTTGAAATAGTCTGCAGCTTAGTCATCAAGACCGAACTTCTCAGAAGAAAGGCTTCAGCTGGTCAATGCCATCGCTGCAAAAAGTATGGGCATGCACAAAAGCTATGTAAAGCGGATTACAAGTGCGTTAAGTGCGGCGACAACCATCCCTCGCACACTTGCGTCAAACCACGAACCACGCCCGCTAAGTGTTTGAACTGTGGCAGCCCACACCCAGCCAACTACAAGGGATGTTCACTCCACCCATCCAATCTGCAGAAGGCTAGAGAGGCACAATCCCCGCCCAATCAGAAGCGAACTACACCAGAAATCAGAACGCGGGCTGTTACTCCCGAGAAATCATACGCATTTGCGGTCTCTACTAGTAACAAACCGGTATCTTACAACCAAACCTCCGCAGCAATCCTAGCTGCTACTCTAGAAGAGATGTCAACGGCCTTTAGCAAAACAAATCTCAATCAGGCCGACACCAATGAATTCCTCAAAAACACACAAGTCATCTTCTCCATGATTAATGGATAACACGGTTACCATAACTAACTCAATACAAATTGCTTATTGGAATGCTAACGGAATAAACAACAGCCTCCTAGAACTAAAAGAATTTGCTGAAAGATATAAGTTAGACATCCTTTTAGTCAACAAGACTAAAAGGATGTCATCTTCGGTCTTGCGACGACAACCCCAAAATAAGGTACTACACACTACTTAGGGCAGATAGACTCAATGCCAGAGGGGGCAGAACGGCTATATTTGTTAAAAAAAGCATAAGTACAATGAGATCCAGAAAACAACAACTACTACAAACCTGGAAGAAACTGGAATTGAAATACATACCAGAAATACAGGTAGTTTAAAACTATATTCAGTCTACAACCCTCCAGGCAAACCACCCCTAGCCACAGACCTCTCCCAGCTCTTTGACACAAACGAAGCAACACTAGTGGCGGGAGACCTAAATGCAAAACATCCTGCGCAGGGTGACCACCCAGCAAAAATATTTCGTACTAACTTATGCAGGAAAAAGGTACTAGATCTGAAAAAAAGGTACTAAATTTTCATTTGCTTTCGTTTCACTCTATGTATTGCATTTTACGATATTACTGTCTTATTATCATAGATGAAATCAATATCAAACCGCTAAATTAACACATGTGCAACAAATATGAAAAGAAAAAAATTCAAAACTCACTTCGCTGTAGTTATCTATGAGTCCAAGAGCTGCAGTTGTCAATCATCATAATAGAAGTCCCAGTTGTAACTCTAACACTTCACATGTGTATTAATTTACCATATAATTTTTAGTGTTTAAAAATGTAACATTAAATCATCAGTTATTTATTATACTATTTACATATATACAGGGGTTCCCACCCACAAGAAAAACACTGGAAGTATTTATTCATTATTTTTTGCGGATTTTGCTAAATTAATTACCTCTTCAGAAATAGTAAAATCTGTAGGTGATGAATGTTTAAATTTTTCTTTTGTCAAAAGGAGTCCATTCATCAAAGGAGAGGTTTTTTTTTTTTTTTTTGATATTTCATTGCGGGAATCTACAGCCAAATCATTTTTAATAAGATAGTTACATTTAGTGCGTTCACACTGTATTTTCTTAGCAATTTCACTATCAGGAACAATTGTTTTCAATAGAGTTGGAAGAGTATCCATAAGCCATAAAAGAAGATTGTGTTCGGCATCCAGGCCCAACCAACTGAACGCAAATCGTTCGGTTGGTTTGCGCCCCCTGAATGCAAAATTTTGTACCTCCCTTTCCATTAAAAATTAAAGGATCCCAAAGTACAATAATACGTTACGAATCATTTATTATACTACACATTAAGAGGAATGTATATTAAAATAAAGGAAAAACACAAATAGTAAAAAAAACACACCTTATTTTTATATAATAAACAAACATACTCCTATAATGTAACATGGAACACGACAAGAAAAGAAGAGACTCTCAGAATAACTCAGCGTGCAATGGAACGTAGGATTTGTCAGCAAAATGGAACATGTTAGAAACACGGAACTAAGAAAGAGATCAGGCATAAAAGATGTGGTAACTGCAGTATATGAAAGCAGGATGAGATAGGCAGGTCACATAGCCAGACTGAGGAATAACAGATGGACATATAGAATACTCAACTGACAACAAGAATAAATAGAAAACTAGGAAGACCACCTACAAGACGAGAAGATCCACTGGTGAAATCTATGACTATAATGGAAGAGAGAGGCTCAAGGTCGAGATTGTCGGAAGCATCTTTGTGACCTGCATTCATGGAGAAATCCTGAGTAAAACACAGGTCCATCAAGAAGAAACCTCAAGAAACTCCTAAATGTTTGTTCAGTGTGCTGAGAGCAGTAGTGATTCAAGTACGTGCCATTTATTTAACTACCCAGCGACGCAGCCTCTCACTGAAATATCTCACATTCGAAGGTGACAAATATGCACAGACAGTTCAGTGTATTATTTATTCCCTATTTTTTATGAACGTGTTCGATTATATCGCCCCTAAATTGTGCCTCCCGGGTTGTTTGCACCCCTGTACGGAAGGGACCTGTCTGCATCATATGCACATATTCTTAATTCTGCCTCTTGAATTTATTTTCCCGACCTAGAATTTGGAACTCGATTTAAACAATGAGATTATACCTGGTGACTTCTTTTAGATTCTACATTCTGCTATTGTTTTGGAGTGTTTGCATAATGAATCAATAGACATTTGCTACCATTAATGCTTGTATCACAAAATTTACAATAAGCAGTGTGTCCTTTACTTTTAACTGAATAAATCCAGGATTTAAGAATGGGATCCTCCAACCATTCTTCTTTGAATTTTTGCTTATATGATTTTTTTCATCTTTTTTTAGACGAACCTTGTAAACCTGAATTTGAATCATAACAGGCATCACTTTCTCTATTATCTGAATTACCTCTGTGAGAAGTGGTTTCTTGTGAGTGGAAAGGGCTGGCATTGAAATCTTCACTTTCAATTTTATGTACTTTACTGACTGAATGCACTACACATTTCCCCCTGAGATTTAGAATCAAATTTAAATTTAGAATGTTTTTCTTGTCCATGTTTAAAAGTAAAATCTAAATAATAATATTTTCGATGAAGAATTAAAGAAGTTTTTGTTAATAAAATTAATAAAAACACTGGACTTCTTATAACGCGCGAGAAGTGTTTGAACAGCGAAGAATATATTTTCATTGACTAATGCCAGTCGGATTGCATGAGTGCGGGATCGTAGGGTGAGAGAAGACTAGCGAACAGTGAGAGGAGTAGGAAAAAAAGGGAAATCATATGCTTGTGTCATTGAATGTGATATATGGAGAGGTGGGAGAAGAGAAAATATTAAACTCATATGTCTAACTGTTATGTTGTTATTGTTATAATTATTATTATTCGGAAGGGAAAAAGTACTAGATCTGTTGGTGAACGAACTAAAACACTAAAAATTTATAAAACGTACTAGATCTAGTACGAAGGTAATAGAAGTGGTCGCCATGATCCTGTGTGGAACAGTAGAAACACCAATAATAATGGGAATAGTCTACACAAATTCGCTAAGACAAGAAACATCACCATAGCATGTCCTGTTGAACCAACACACTACGGACCACTGGGCAAATCTGACGTGCTGAATATAGCCATTTTCAGGAACACCCCACACCAATTCCAGTTACAGGTTATTAATGATCTTAGCTCCGACCACAATTCAGTTCTGCTTAGCCTAGGTGGAGAAGCAGAAACCATCTCCGGACAATCCTAAACAAATCTCAAGAAGCTCAACGCAACTCTCTGTAACATCACAGGCCCTGTCCCAACCACCTCCTCACCCAAAGAAGTAGACACAGCGATCAATAAGCTGGAAAGCACAATCCAAACTGGCCTTGCAACAGCCTCCACCGTTACCGCTCCAGCTCAAACTAACCTGCTCCCAGAAAAGATTCTAAAGCTTATCCGCAACAAAAATAGGATTAGACGTTGATACCATGCAACACTATCATCCCAGAATAAACAAGAGCTTAACAGGGCAACAATCCTAGTCCGATATGCAATCAAATTCCATAAGAATCAACTATGGGAGAGGAAACCAAGCTCCTTAAACACTGTAGATAACTCATTGTGGAAAATGACTAAAGCCCTTCGCAGCGATCACCCCAACATACAACCAATCCATGGAGAAAGAGGTATAGTCTACCGAGATGATGAAAAAGCAGAAGCTTTTGCAGACACCCTGGAGCTGCAATTTCAACCAAACTACACCGATGCGAACTTGCGCTTCATTGAAAAAATCCACAGGCAAGTACGCTATGCACTTCATCATACCACCGACCGTGACAACACAAGCTATACTACACCAAATGAAATATACCAAATCACCAAGAACCTCAATAACAGAAAAGCACCAGGACCTGATCAGATTTCAAACAAAATTATAAAAGCACTCCCTCACAAAACAATAATGCATCTAGTGGCTATCATCAATGCGATGCTAAGACTCAACTACTTCCCCACTCGCTGGAAGCAGGCAGATATAATCCTCATCCACAAATCAGGGAAAGCACCACAGTTCCCCCAGAATTACAGACCTATCCGCATCTTGTCAGACTTTGGGAAAAGTAATACTAAATCGCCTACAAAACGAAACAGACATTCTAGACCTAATCCCAAAAGAACAATTTGGGTTTCCAACTGGTCACTGCACAACTCAACAAATCCACAGACTTATAGAATACATAACTATCGGATTTAATTGGAAACAACATGCAGATGCAATCTTCCTGGATGTGGCGAAAGCCTTCGATAAAGGGTGGCACAAAGACCTCATCCACAAACTAATAACTGCAAAATACTCACTAAACCTCATCCAAATCATAGACTCTTACCTGAAAGACCGAAAATTTCAAGTGAAACTCCGTGGGCTCAGATCCACTACAAGAAGTATCACAGCAGGTGTCTCGCAAGGCTCTCTATTATCGCCGCTACTCTTCAAAATTTTTATCTCAGACGTCCCAAGTACAGCATCAACCACCATGGCTTTCTATGGAGATGACATGGCGATACTGACCAGATCGCTCAGACCATACCTAGCCACACAACGACTACAAAACGCAGCAACGAATCTTGAAAATGGTTTCGGAAATGGAGAATTGATGTCAATGCAGACGAAAGCACGGCCATATTATTTACAAGGAAGAAAGTAGACCATCATGGAGCAGTCACGATGTTCAATACTGATATCCCATGGCAAAAAGAAGTAAAATATCTGGGAATCAAACTAGATGACCATCTCAGCTTCAACTCCCACATCTCTCATGTCTGCACAAAGCAACCTCAGCAATAGCTCAACTCTATCCTCTACTCAACCGTAGAAGCAAAGTTAGTCCAGAAAACAAATTAAGAATATACAAATCAATCATCAGACCCATACTAACTTATAGTTCACCAGCGTGGAACCACACCTCCCCTAGCAAAATCAAAAGATTACAAATAATCCAAACCAAATGCTTTCGAATGATATTCGATGCCCCGTGGTTTGTAAGGAAGATTATCGTCCACCAAGACGGAAACCTGCCAGACATACCTACGTTTCTCCTCCAGATAGCAACCAAGTACTTTGCTCAGGCATCAATCCATCCCAACTTACTCATTCGTGAGTCATCAGATTAAGATGAAAAAGACAGATGGAAACATAAACGCCCAAAGGCGGCCCTGATCACAGATTGAAATATTTCTAGACAGCCCTGATTAGGGCGAGCCAAGTGCTCAAAAAATTCTTTCTTTAAACAATTAAAAAAAATACCGATTACGGGATAAAAATCCAAGGGGTTGATGTCCATCCAGCCATTGAAGTTAGAAGAAGAAGTGAATGGGTTGGATATTGGAACGATCTCTACAGAGAGCTGTTTCCAATTTCCATAAAGGGTTATCTTCAGCTTTCAGTGAACAAAGTTTTCTTTCCCATTGCTGATTTCTGTAGTCTTTTAGAACATAACGAAGTAAGTTTGATGCTCTGTTCAGCTCTTGGCGATTTTGAGGAAATAGCGTGTTATGAAAGCGGCGTCTGATTTTGTTTTTGTTTCTGATTAGAGCAAGGATTTCTTCTGAAAATAGGTTTACTTGAGCTGGGGTTGAAATAGAAGAGGCTGCGGCTAAGCCAGTTTGAATTTTGCTTTCTAGGTTGTTGACTGCCGCGTCAATTTCTTCACGGGAGGAGATGTTTGGTACTGAATCTATGATAGTGTTCATTGTAGCCTTGAATTTTGTGAAATTAGTAAATGACTGACTGACTGGGAATGAGTTCCTGATCCTCCTCCAGTTTTAGAAGTACTGGGTTGTGGTCCGAAATGAGGTCGATCACCACTTGCAGCTGGAATTGATGAGATATGTTTTTGAATATAGCTATATCTAATATATCGGGCCTTCCGTGTGTTCCATAGTGTGTTGGTTCAATTGGAACTGCGATGATAATATTTCTCAGCTTTGCAAAATTGTGAAGGATTTTTCCTTCACAATTTGTAATTGGCACACCTGCTATTCCATAAGGGATGTTTTGAGTTTAGATCACCTGCTATTATTGTTGCTTCCGTAGTGTCAAGCAGTTGAGAAAAATCAGAGGATAGCAGAGTTTTGCCTGGAGGGTTATAAACTGAATATATTTTTATTCAGTTTTATTCAGTTGTTACCAGATTAATTGTAGGGATCTCTTTTATTTCATTGTAACGAGCGTTTTTCTTGATAAAGATTGTAGTACCTCCACCTCTGGCATTGGGCCTGTCATTTCTGATTAAAGAGTAATTCCTCAGCTTGGGATTATCACAGGGCCATAGATGAGTCTCACTGATTAATAGGATATCAAAGGATTAGCATTTCAAAATGCGACCTCTATGGAATTTATTGTGATGGCCGGATTATCCATTAATGACTGAGAATATGACTTGGGTATTTTTAAGAAATATGTTTGTATTATCAGCCTGGTTGGGATTTGATTTGCTAAATTCTATTAGAATTTCTCCTAAAGTGGCGGCAAACATCGCAGCGGAGTTTTGCCTGCTTAGAATAGTTTCTGCTGATTTGTTACGTGTAGATCTGTTACTTGTAGAAGCTCCCAAAGGGTTTTCTGGTGTAAGAGGTGTAGCATGCTTCTGAGTTGATGGGACTCCTGTTTCTCTAGCTTTAGACATTAGATGGATGGGATGAGCAACCTTTGTAATTCGCCAGTTGCGGCCCACCGCAATTTTCGCATTTGGCGGGAGTAGTGCGTGGTTTAGAACATGTATGGGGTGATTGCCTCCACATTTAACGCACTTATACTCTGCTCTACAAAGCTTCTGTGCATGCCCATACGTTTGCCAGCGGTGGCATTAACCTGCAGGCTGATGTATACTAGTTTGCAGACAATTTTTAGCTCATATATTTCTCTCTGGTCTTTACTAATTTCAACTAAAACCAAGGCCATGGGACGTTTGTCTGCACGGTACATGCGCGAAACTTTTATAGGTTTTAAGCCTTGTGACTTGAGGTGAGCGGCTATCTCCTCTTGATGATATAGTTTCCACTAGACCTCTTATGACTACTTTTAAATTTTTCTCGCTTTTTAGCTGGCATGTATGATATGAAATTTTCAGCTCGTCCATTTCTGTATATAATATAGACTGTGGTTTACGCTGTGGCAGGAAATTGCTGGTAGTTCCTAAGCCAAACAAAGAAAATTTCGTAATCCTTTAAATAGCTAACAACAAGCGGCTACAAGTAAACTGCCAGTTGGAAAAAAGCGTGGACTGTTAACTTGTTTGGGTGATGGACTGAGCCCTTGACTCTTCATCCCTTTATCTGAGTTCTTGTTTGTGGGTATTTCACCCGCTCTTTTGTGTTGTTTCAGATTTCTTTTGCGATGAAAACGTTCGTTCTTCTGTGTTTGAAGCGGTTTGAGGGCTTGTAGTCAGCTGCCTTTCGAATTAGTTAATTGGTGACTCTGAAGAATTTTTCTGCAATGCTTATCTTTTTGGTCTTGATAGCTGGCAGGTTATTTTTCGGTGTAGATGGAGGTTTCTGATGAACCAGGGAGCATTTAGCGCCATCCTTAGGCATTTGTTCTGGATGGTTTGCAGTCTTTGGATGTTTCTTTTAGGCGTGTGTCCCCCAGGCTAGTAAGGCGTAGGTTAGTTGAGGTCTTATTACTGATTTGTAGAGAAGAATTTTGTTGTTTATGTTTAGGAGGCTGTTCCTATTTAGGAGGGGGTATAGCTGCGCTAAGGTGTGGTTGGCTTTAGTGGAGACACTATTTATGTGTGTCTTCAAGTTTAGTCTTTTATCAAGCTGAACTCCTAGATATTTGACTGATGTGTGCCAAGGGATCATTTTTCGAACATTTGTACGAGGTGTGACAATTTAATTCCCGTAACGGAAGCGTAGTGTCGTCCGTGTGGTGATTTGGTTGGAGTCACGTAAGTAATCGTCTTTGTCCATGTTTTAATTAATGCGTGCGTAAACCTCAAGCCGATAGAGCCATTTGCTAGTTGCCTATTGCAAAAACAATAGAGATCTGTGAGTAAACTTTGGCGTAAAAATGTGTGATCGAAATATGGAGCAGCGTGTTAACATCAAATTTTGTGTGAAAATCGGCAAAACTGCTAATGAAACGTTGGGGCTGTTGAAAGTGGTGTTGTAGATGCTCTGGAAAAGTCAAGGGTCTTTGAGTGTTATAAGAGATTCAAAGGTGGGCGAAAAGTTGTGCAAGACGATCCCAGAAATGGGCAGCCAAAAACAAAAATAACAGACGCAAATGTGAACAGAGTGCGATATTTGGTACAGTCTGACAGACGATTAAGTGTGTGCGATTAATGGCTGATGAATTGCAAATGAATCGAGAAACAGTCAGGGTAATTTTAACTGAAGAATTGAGTGTACGAAAGATTTCTGCGAAGTTTGTGCCTCGGATCTTGATGGATGAACAGGAGCAGCGGCGGTTTGAAGTTCCGACTGATCTTTCTGCAAATATGCACATGTTTCCGAGAGTAATTACAGATGACGAAACGTGGTGCTCCAGCACGATTCCAGTAGAGCATGCAGCGGAAAACCTCGAGTTCGCCAAGTCTGAAAAAAGCACGCATATCATTTTCGTAGTTCAAGACCGCTGGTGTGTTTCTTTGATCACACGGGGATAGTCCCTAGAAATTCATTGAACTGGGACAAAAGGTCAACTAACAATGCGGTTTAGGGTTGTTGAAAAGATTACGAGATTCTCTTCGGAGGAAAAGACCTGATTTGTGGCCTGATATATCATCCATCACACAATGTGCCAAGCCATCGTGCGCTCATCGTAAAAGAGTTTCTGGATAAAAAAATAGATTACCGAATTAGATCATTCTGCTTATTCACCAGACCTTAGCTCCCTGTGATTTCCGGCTGTTTCCAAAATTAAAGACTCGCTAAAAGGGCGAAACTTTTCTGACACCGCTGTTATCCAGTATAATGTGATAAAGGAACTCAAGAGTATTCCAGGAAAGGAGTTCCAGGCGTGTTTCCAAAAATGGGAACACCGTCTAAACCAGTGTATAAATGCACAAGAGAACTACTTCAAAGGTGAAAGTAGCCAACTAATATATAGTTCCGAACGTAGGATTTTTACAGGTGCATTCGGGGAATTAAATTGTCACACCTCATATAGTTTTATTTGGCATGTTGTGGTCGGGGGGATCTGGCTATGATGATTGTGTCATTGGCATAGAGAGCGGTGATGGATGGGGACAACTTCGGACGATTTGCCATGTATATGGAGAAGAGTAAGGGAGCCAGTAGAGAGCCTTGGGGGACACCAGCCATAATTTTTCTTTCAGTGGATCATGGCTGGATCCCCCCCCCCCCAAGGCTCTCTGCTGTCTCCCTTACTCTTCTCCATATACATGGCAAATCGTCCCAAGTTGTTCCCATCCATCATCGCTCGCCGATGACACAATCATCATAGCCAGATCCCCCCGACCACAACATGCCAAATAAAACTATACGAGGTGTGACAATTTAATTCCCGGATTGCACCTATAAAAATCCTACATTCGGAACTATACATTAGTGGCTACTGTCGCCTTCGAAGTAGTTCCTTTGTGCATTTATACACATTTGTTTAGAGCAGCGGTCGGCAACCTGAGGGTCCGGAGCCGCATATGGATCTTTGAATGAATAATTGCGGCTCTTTTCGTTATTAAACAATCTATTTTTGAATAATGCAAAATGAATGTTATTTATTAAGTTAGAAACTAAAAACCCTAAATATAGCATTTGCAATAAACTAAGGACACTTTACATTAAGTCAGGGATATTTGATAATTGCAAATAGTACATGCGATGCTGAAAAATTTAATCCTCTCATGTTTGAACTCTTTGAAATCATACGCGACAATCATTCTTTACATCCATCTTGGATTATCATGGATAATGCAAGAATTCATAAACCCACTGATTTTTGAAATATTTATTTTTATTATTATGCCAATTAAAATTACTTAAGTTATGTTTTATGTTGTTTTAATTTATTAAACCAAATACGTCACGCTAGGCTAGCACATGAAGCGTTTACTTGTCTGAACGCGCCCATTGTCTTCGCATATAGTGCAGGTCATCAGCAAAGCTAACGCCTTTTATTATTATTATTATTATTAGCTTGGAATTTACCTCGATGCAGATATGAACTGGAATAGCCACAAAAACCATCTACACAACAAACTCCGAACAATAACTGGCAAACTCTACAGATTAAAAGACATAGTTCCCATACGCCTAAAAACACTAATATACAAAGCACTATGCCAAAATATACTAAGATACGCTATAACAACGTATGCTTTCTGTGCACCCTACAAATTAAATAGATTAATGTCGCTACAGTACAAAATGACAAAACTGATCTTTTGGGAACAAAGAGAAAATCACGACCATATAAACATTGCAATGGCAGAACACAAAATACTGACAGCAAAACATTTATGTCACTATGCAGCCTTGCTAAAACATTATTTCGATGCCAACTACAGGACAGTTAGAAATACATACCGTATAACAAGACCTCAGACTACTAATTATATCACATATAAATACAATAATCACTACGGAAAGGCCACGCGAAACTTCTACATCCCAGTCATGATAAACAAATTACCTTTTGAATACAGAAACCTTACAAACTACAATAGCCTGAAAAGAGTTCTAAGGACATACTACGAACAAGAAACACGCACCCAAAATACCATACAAACTTAATGAACCACAATATATTCGCTCAGGCTTCCAGTTCAGCGACGCATCAGTACATTCCAATTTATTGTGTGTGGGGGGGGGGCGTGCTTTGGTGCGTGCGTGCGTGTGCGTGTGAGTGCGCGCGCGCGAATTTTTCAATCATAGATTCCGTAGCATCCTAACACAGCAAAAAAAAAAAAAAAACAATACATAATAATCAACTGGTGTCATCCTCAGATAAGCTTACATTTAAGCTTCGCGGATGAAAGGAAAAAAAATTAGTTCTCATCCAAGATGTATCATATGTAACGAAAACCAATGTATGTATTATATGTAAACCAATGTACGTAATGTAAATATCACATGTAAACAAATGTAAGTAATGTATCATATGTAAACAAATGAATGTAATGTATATAATAATTGTAACAAATGTATGTAATGTATATAATAACTGTAACATATGTATGCAATGTAAAAAAAAAATTATTTTAAAATAAATCATGAGTTTACACCGTATGTTTGTGAAAATAAGGATACATAATATTCAGATTGCATATGTGTAAATACTGTGGAGGAAAAAATGGCGTTTTGCCTAGTGCTCATACATTTGATTCGCGATTCTGATATTTGATATAAAATGTGATTTAATGAACTCAACAAATATTTTTACTGACAGTGAATAGTCCTACTGGTATAGTCAACCGGTTTGGTTCTTGAATAGGCTCATAAAAACTAATTCAGTAGGTAAGTTAACCTTTTTTCGAAGCAACGGCGATACGCTAGGCTTACTGTCATCAGCATCGCCATTGTTTCATTGCATCAGTTATTATTTTAGAAACTACCTATTATCACAATACGGTAGATAGAAATGGAAAGCATGTCCTGTTCTCCAGAACAAAACGTGGGTCCAACCACAGACCTGCTTTACGAGGAACTCACCTTCAAACAGCTCCTGGCTATTTTCAAGCATATTGGAAATCTGCTACACACAAAATGGCCAGGTAAGGTAGTAGTTCATGAAATCCAAGAAGTTGATACGGACGACGTTCAACTTCTTGAACTACTCCAAGACAACGCTACTGAAAAAACCACAACGGCTGAAGATCATTCCCGTACTGACCACACTGATTTTCAGGAGGTTCGCGCAAGCAAAAAGCGCAAAACTGCGTCCTCCGAAACACCAATTATAGATGTCATGGAAGAAGATGGCTCTGCCCCAGACTCACCTACCTCTGCAAGGGAAAAGACCCCCCCCGATTATCCTGCGTGAGAAGAACAAATGGATGACTCTAAAGAGCATAATGAACAACCTAAAGATCTCATATAACAATGCAAAGAATATCACAGATGGTGTAAAAATTCACCCTAAAACTGTCACAGACTATCGTAAGGTTAACAACAGAACTAAATTCCAGAGGAATTCAGTACCATACTTTCTCACTCGGTTCGGAAAAAAATCTCAAGGTTGTGATTAGAGGCGTGCCTGAGGATGTCTCCACCGATGAAATCATCACAGACCTGCACTCGAGTGATTTACCACCAATCAAGGTCAGCAGGATGACCAGGAGGGACAAGACTCCAATGCCATTAGTGCTGATCGAGATCAGTCAAACCTATAAACACATATATGACTTGACAACCATCTGTGGATTGAAAATCTCGGTAGAACCGTTAAGGAAGAGAGCTTCTACTGGGCAATGCCGTAGATGTCAAAAGTTTGAGCATGCCCAGAAAATGTGTAGGGCCGAATTTAAATGTTTGAAGTGTGTGGTTGGTCACCCAACCAACACCTGTTCTAAATCAAAATCTACCCGGCTAAATGTGCCAATTGTGGCGGTCTTCACACATCCAACTACAGAGGATGTTTGTACAATCCACGTAACAGGAAATCTGAAGAGGGACCATTCTCTCTTTCCATCAGCTCGCCTACATCTGCGGCTACTTCACAGCCTCCTAAAGTACAGAATAAAAACTCTGAAGCCCATCTGTTGAAAACTGAGGTCCCTCAAAAAATCGACTCTAAGCTGGCAGTCCAGGACATATGCGGATGTAACCCGCCCTAAACAGACATCTCTAGAACAGTCAACATCACGCCCAAATTTGACAGCTATCATTACCGCGTCCCTGGCAAATATGCTATTAGATTTCAGCAGATCTAATCCTTCACAAAGTTCTACTAACAGATTTCTAAAAGATACTCAAGTCATCATTTCAGCGCTCACTAATGAACGGTAAAAAATTAAAACCAGAACCCCTTGAGATAATAGCCTGGAATGCAAACGGCTTAAGAAATAAGATCCTAGAACTCCAAAATTTTGCCCACAGACATCGGCCAGATCTTCTACTAATAAATGAAACGCATCTAAGACCAGCAGACAATCCCAAAATCTATGGATATCAGTCGTATAGAACTGACAGATCAACCCACAGAGGTGGAGGCACGGCAATTTTCATCAAAAATTTTATTTCTCATCACTCCATAAACATTCCTACTACCTCCAATCTTGAGATCACCGGCATCGAGATTCTCACGAGCTCAGTAGGCAAATTAAAAATTTTTGCAGCATACCAACCACCACAAAAAGCACTACTACCTTCTGATTTGAACGCCATATTTGACACTGGAGAGCCTACCATTGTGGCAGGTGATTTAAATGCCAAGCATTCTACCTGGAATAGCCACTCCACTAACAAAAATGGACAGATACTACAGAACTATGCTGATTTCAACAACCTTCACGTAATAGGCCCTGCTGATCCCACCCATCACAACACCTATGGTAAGGCCGATGTATTGGACATAGCCATACTGCAGCACATCAGACTCCAATACAATTTAATAACAATCAATGATTTATCATCAGATCATAATCCAATACGGTTAAAATTAGGAAATCTTGAAAAATTATCCCCACCCCTCACTCATTTATTCCTTGGGAAAGGCTCTCCAAGATGCTCCCGAAATATATTGGACCTGTTCCCATCATTAAATCAAAAGAGGAAATTGACAAAGCTGTCAAAAATCTAACAGAACAGATTACAGCAGCCTGTACAGCAGTTACTACCCCTGCAACCACCCACAAGTCCAACCACCTGCCTGAAGATACTATGAATCTGATTACTGAAAAAATAAGGCTAGAAAAAGATACCATAACACTAGGGCGCCACAAGATAAACGAATCTTAAATAGGTTAAATTCTGCAGTGAGAGATGCACTCGCAGCTCATAGAACTCAACTCTGGGAAGAAAAACTGACCTCCATCTCCGCTGACAGCCACTCTGTATGGAATCTTATCCGAAAGATCAAGAACAAAAATAAACCTCTTCCCCCTCTGCAAACAGATTCAGGTCTCATCCACGCCGATGCTGATAAAGCTGAGGCAATAGCGAATCATCTTGAAAATCAATGCAAACCCGCATACGGTCACCTTGACATTAGTCATATCTACAAATTACACCGTAATGTCAGATATTCACTCAAGTCTGCTCCCACACATTCTACTCAAATCACACCCACCTCATCTGCTGAAATTTATGCTATTATTCAGAAATTCAAAAATAAAAAGGCTCCTGGACCCGACGGCATCTCCAACAAAGTTATAAAACTTCTACCTCGCAAAGCTATTGTTCATTTGGCAAACATAATCAACTCCATACTTCACTACAAGTATTTCCTTTCCTACTGGAAATTGGCGTACATTGTTCCAATTCATAAACCTGGAAAGGATCCCACTCTGCCACAGAATTACAGACCAATCAGTCTCATCTCTAATCTCGGAAAAATAGCTGAGAATGTAATTCTTACTAGGCTTCAAGATTCTGTACTCCGGTTAAACATCCTGCCTGAGGAGCAGTTTGGTTTCAGACAGTTGCATAGTACCACACAACAAATACACAGATTGGTGGAACATATCATCACAGGTTTTAACTGGCGCCAATGCACTGGGGCTGTTTTCCTAGACTTAGCCAGTGCATTTGACAAGGTTTGGCATTATCGTTTACTATACGAGCTTATATCATCCGGTATCCCAATCGGAATCATTCAACTCATCAAGACGTACCTCTGCGATAGGCGCATGCAAGTGAGACTAAGTGGAGTAGTGTCCTCACAGAAACACATCTTGGCTGGAGTTCCACAAGGGTCCTTACTAGCACCAATTCTATTCTCCTTATACCTGCATGATATACCACACAACCCATTATCTTCAATTAAAGCTCTTTACGCTGATGACACAGCGATATTGGCCAGATCATTAAAGCCTCACTTAGCCATCAAGAAACTGCAAGAAAACCTACTGCAAATAGAGCAATAATTTGCCAAATGGCATCTCCAGGTGAATCCTCAGAAGAGCGTAGCCGTCTTATTCTCTAGAAGATCAGTGCTTCCCAAAGAAGATATTCTCCTCTTTAACACAAAAATTCAGTGGAAAACAGAGAACAAGTACCTTGGTGTAGTAATGGACAGTAAACTGACTTTCAACTCCCATATCAAGACTCTGTGCAAACGCATCCAAAACCATAGCCCAGCTCTATCCGCTAATAAACAGAAACAGCAAACTGAGCACCAGAATCAAACTTCTCATATACAAACTGATGGTTCGTCCAATACTCACTTATGCCTCACCGGCCTGGAGCCATACTTCAAACTCAAATATCATTAAATTACAACGCATTCAGAACAAGTGTCTTAGAATGATCCTGGGCGCTCCATGGTTCATCCGAACTGTCCAACTGCACCGCGACACGGAGGTCCCCTATATTTACACCTTCATGCGGACTATAGCAACCAAATTCTTTTCAAAGGCAACTGTGCATCCTAACAGACTGATCCAACTAGCCGCTGACTATGATGCAACGGACTATTCTAAGTACAAAAGACCTAAAGCCATCCTAAACCCCCTCACTGAGGATTAATCTCCTAGCCCAATCAGGGCGAGCAATATAGCTCATAAACTCTTTCTACTCACAGTCTCTGTTAAGATAGCCTTTCCATAATATGAAAAGCTTTTGCTTCACCCGTTAAGCCAGTAATGTTACTAGTGTAAATACTGTTGTATAATCACACCTTTTCAAACTTGGAAAAAAAATATACTAAACCACAACATGTAATATTATACAACTTATGTAACTCTGAACAATAAAATTGTAAATTATTATTATGAATGTTAGTAGCATGGGTGACGGTTCTGACCAAATGCTTCTGGTGGGCGTGGCTTTTCCCTGAGGGTAGATGTGTCAATGGCTTCAGCTCGCAGTAGGGGTGACGGTTCTGGCCAAATGCTTCCGGTGTGGGTGGCTTCATGAGTCATGAAATTCACTGAGGGTATATGTGTGAATGGCTTCAGTTCTTGTGTTTTGGTTCGCATATGGAATTATGGGTGATTTTTTTGGTTCGCGTATGGAATTGTGGGTGATTTTTTTGGTTCGCGTATGGAATTATGGGTGATGGTAGAGATAAGGATTCGTGTTGTGATTGGTGGGACACTTTAAACCAAATGCTTCCGGTGTGCGTGGCTTCATGGGTGTGGAATGTTTGGAATTTCCCTGTGGGCATATGTGTCACTGGCTTCAGTTCTTGTGTTTTAGTTCGCGTATGGAATTATGGGTGATGGTAGAGATAAGGAATCGTGTCGTGGGTGTGTGTTGTTTTCAGATGTAGATAAGTGACGTCATTTGTTATTTGTAAATAAATGTCGTCATTTGTTATTTGTAAATAAGTGACGTTGTTGTTTTGCATGGAAAGGATGATATTATTGGATAAGAAATCGTGTCGTGATTGGTGGTCACTTCTGACAAGATCAAGATCAAGATAAGATAAGGAATCGTGACGCGAATGTTTGTTATGAGATGTAGATAAGTGACGTCATTTGTTAGTTGTAAATAAGTAACGTTATTGTTTTGAATGGAAAGGGAAATATATTAGTGTATAAGTAATCGTGTTGTCATTGGTGGACACTTCTGACAAGATCAAGATAAGATAAGAATCGTGGCGTTATGTGTTTGGATTATTCACAGTTTCAAGGTTTTCTGAATAATTAATTACAGGGTGTTCGGGATAAATTTGACATATTTATAATTAATTATATTTTTCCGTAAGTTACATGTATTAACACACACTTCTCTTCATTTAAAAGTTTGGACCCTTCTTCATTCATATACAAGATGTCAGAAAGGATGGATAGCTGGAACCCACCTGAATCATGGAAGAGAATAACTTGTATCATGATGATTCGTGCCCGCCATCAAAATAAGGATATTACGACTGCTGCCCAATGCTCCCTGAATACAGTAAAAACAATCAGGCATGAACTAGAGACTTGCAATGGTGACTGCGAGGATGTAGCAAGAAGAAAGATCCCTAGCAGACGATCTGATTGCGTTCGTACAGCAGAATTCCTCGCAAATCTGCAGGAACAGGTGTTGAAGAACCCTGGCATTGGAATTCGGGCTTTGTTCGTGGAGTTACTAACTGTAGTCAAGCCCTGGATAACAAGGGTAGCCAATGGTAGGCCGTATGTATGGCAGCAGGATTCGGCCCCTTGCCACACCTCTGGGAAAAGTCAAAAATGGTTGTCTGAAAATTTCTACGACTTCACCAGTCCAAATGTTTGGCCTCCAAACTCCCCAGACCTTAACCCCATGGATTATTTTGTATGGGGCGCAGTTGAAAAAGACACCAATCGCACTTCCAGTAATACAAAAGCCCAGTTAATGGATAAAATTAAAACAGTTTTTGCGGCCCTTCCCAGGGAGACTGTAGCATCAGCTTGTTCGAGGTTCCGAAGCAGAATTGAAGCTGTGATCGATGCTAATGGTGGTTATTTTGAGTAAATCTTGTTGATAGTATTGTAATTAACTCTGCCTGTAATGTTTTTTTGTCAATTCATTAAATTTAATAGATACAAAGAAGATTTTCTTTTTCCTTACGAAACTGTCAAATTTATCCCGAACACCCTGTATATGCTATGTCACTCAAACATACAGTTTTTTTTTCTTCTATAGATGGTTGTACTAATTTTCCAATACATTTTGAGGTATTTCTTTCCTGTTAAACGGTGGGATTCTTAGAGTAAGTCGTGATGGCGGCAGTGTAATAAGCTATTCGAGCTTTTCTGAATAATTAATTATATACTTAAAATACCTGTCCATAAACACACACACACACACAGACATACACATTAGACATAAAAATCGTTAATGTGTCCATGTTGATACTCTAATATATACCCTATGATTATTCTTATGGAAAAAAAAAACTATTCAGTATTAGAATTACGCTTACCAAAAAACATACGAACAGTGATTATTGTTAAATCACTGTTCAAGTTGTGTTCAAGTTAAAAAAAAAAAAAAACTTACATTTCTTTCCAGAATGGGAACATCTTGGTACTATCTAGGTTTTCTGAATATTCCAAATTGTTGATTAACATTTATTCACAGAACACAAACACAGGTCTGAAAAGACTTTTCATTATAGGTTACTGTGGCTAACATATATTCACACCACAAAACACACAAAACATAGGAGTTGAAAGATATTTCTGTAAATACCCAGAAAAGCTAGTGGACTACTTAATTTACTTTAGTATCCATTTGGTTCTCTGTATTAATTCTTTCCCACTGTTGCCCAACCTTGGTGGAAAAGTCTATGCGCTGTTTTGTTTAGGGTAAGTGTTATTTCCGGTTTCGAATTCCGATTGCTGTTAGAGTATGGAATTCTGACAAGTGAAATTATTATTATTATTTTTTTTTCATATTGATTGGTTATTTTCTGTATTTTACTTTTAAAGGTCATATTCTAACAGAATAACTGAGTAGAATTAATAAATATATAAAGTATATGTGAATTTATTTTCCAACACTGAATATTTCTCATTAAGTCTTTTCTTAAAGTTGCCCAAGCTTGGTGGGAAGGTCTATGCGCCGTTTTGTTTAGGGTAAGTGTTATTTCCGGTTTCAAATTCCCATTGCTGTTAGAGTATGGAATTCAGACAAGTGAAATTTTTATTTATTTATTTTTTTTTTTTCAAATTGATTGGTTATTTTCTGTATTTTACTTTTACAGGTCATATTCTAACAGAATAACTGAGCAGAATTAATAAATATATAAAGTATATGAGAATTTATTTTCCAACACTGTATATTTCTCATTAAGTCTTATCTTTAAGGTATCTATCTTATCCGGTCGCCTTTTCTTGTACGTAGGTGAGAAATCGTGTGTTTTGTTTCGAACTCTTGGTTTCCGTTGGGAAATTACCAATATAACTATTAATTTTACCTTCGATTCCTTGTGCTCTTAACCTATTTCTGTAAGGAGAATTTATTTGTGAATTATTTTCCCACACTGTTAATTTTCATTCATTAACCTTGTTTGTAGATAACGAACAAATAAGACTTAATTCAATGAATCAAAAAAAAAAAAATTCTGTGGTTACTTAGTGGCATGAAATTTCACAAGGAAAAAAAAAAATCTTCCTTCTTAAATTTGTATAACACATCTACGACACCCAATTTGTTCATTTAATTTACACATTTTATTGAACAAAATATTATTTACAAATTGTATTTACTGAATCTTACAATACAGAAAATAAATAAATTGAAAAATACATCAAAGGTTCTTCCATGGTTGTGGAATTGCCATCGTATGGTTTTGACAATGTGACTCTCATCTGAAAGTTAATTTTCATTTGGTGTTTGTTTGTTGGGAATTTATTACTGTAGTAGTAAAATTAAGGGTTGCATATTTATATTTTCGAATCCAATACGTATACTTCAGAGAATTATTAAAAGCACAGAATCTTTCGTTATGTTTCCAAAAGCATTTAAAAGTACACATTATGTTTTCACGTTTTGGGCATCCAATTTCATTTAAATCAAGAACAGGCCTCCCTATTAACTTCGTTAATGTTTTTGATTTTTCTCATCCTTTGGCAAGTAATATATGATATTTGTATGTTGATTCTATCATTCAATCTCTTAGTTTGTCCAAAGCTAGTGAACCAATTTCCCACTTCAGCTGATGGTTATATTTTATTAACCAAGAATTCTGTTTTTTAACTCTTTCAGGTAATTCTTTCCAACTACAAGGTGATTTTGTCACTGCATATCTTACACTAATTCCATCAGAAATACAAATTTCTTTAGGAAATAAATTTGAACTCTTATTCAACAAAAATTGTACATCAATTATCCCAATGATAACTGAAAATTCGTATTTTTCACCCACTGTCGATTTTTCATAATCGTTTTCCTTCATTCTTCTTCTTCTTCTTCTTAGATTACTTCATATGGCACCACAAATAAATAGTTATTTATTATTATTTCACTGATTATTAGCTCTGATCGTATACTTTATGGTAACATTCGTTTACAAAATTCTAAACAATTAGAACTTTTCACAAAGAAACTTTCAAAGAATTTGTGGCTCACCCATTATTTTTGCATTACCAAACACAAATCACAAAACAGCAGCTGCAGTGGATGAACGATTATATTTTAGTCCAAAGTCACTCGACTCTCTGGTATTTTCTTATAGTAATGTTTACACTTACCATCCCCTACCCTGACCGTTCCTTCAAAAATGAACCTTTTGCTCAGATGACTCAACGACATGTTTTCACATGCTGTTGGATATACTGTTGGTGTGTTTTTATCTTACTTTGTGTAGGGAAAGGTAAAATTTGTATATGTGTTATCTGTAGAGTATAAACATTTTCTCTATGCCAAACTTTAAAGAAGTGTTAAAGTCACGTTTTGTTGGTTTAATTAGGTGCTTCTCTCTTTCTCTCTCTGTAAAATAACAAAATTCTAACAGTTCGGATTTTCGATTATGTGAACGATTTGTTTTCAGATAACTCAAATAATGTCAATAGGTAGCATTAGACAATTTCTAAAATAATCAATACATGGATTTTCGTTTTCAACACTTTTTTTTCCTGTCCTGGCATTAATTTCACAGTTGTGATTTTTTTTAAATAACTAAACAGAATTGCATTAAGATATAAAGTTGTGGATTTAAATATCAAGCTGTAATCAGAATAACCGAGTAAAAATTCACTGTGGAAAAACACAACAACAAAAACACACATCTTTGTTCATTTAAGTTTACAAATGCACATTTTATTTTGCTGAAATACTATTTACAAGTATATTCACTGAGAAAAATTTGAAACATGTAATTACCTAAAATATTTCACAATATTTAGTTTAGACTCTTAACATTTTCCAAAGAGTTCAATGAATAAAATTTTTGTTACTCACTGTTTCTTGGTTACATTACATCAAAATAGCTGGTCATGCAAAAGAATTTTTAAATCAGATACCATGGTAACCACACTTCCATACGTTTGATATTGTGTCAGTCTGGAAATGACACCATGCCTCACTAAACATTCTGTGTATTCTTTTGTCAGCAAATATACACAAACAGTTTTTGTAAAATGTTCGTAAATGTCCCAAAATAAAGAATCTTTATCGAATTGGATAAAAACTTGAAAGTCTAATTTTACCATTGATGAATTTAAATGTTGAGCGATAATTTTTCCCATTATACGAACAGATGGTAATTCAGTTTCCAAAAATAGTAAATGATTATCAATGTCATACATTTTTGGTGAAAATCTCTCAGCTTCTTCACAACTAATAGAAAAAATCTTACTTCCATCAGCTCCTGTATCATCAAGTATTAGTTCCCCATCTTGGCATTTCAGAATATAACACTCACCAAGGTCCATTTCATAGTAAACTCTTCTTTGCAAGTAGCCGAGGATATCAGACCACTTCCTGCATAATTTTTCCCAAGTGGTCCGGGATAAATACATCACAATGTACATGTCTTCTAAAATAATAATCGGTTCCCATCCTTTCAGAGCTAGGTGAAGAGTTTTGTCTGGTGCTATTTTCCTGAAGAAAGAAAATTTTAATGACTTTTGTGGCTCACCCATTATTTTACTTTACTTTACTTTCCTGGATACCAATCACCACAACACAATACGATAACTTCACAGGATGAACGAATTGCTATAACTGCAAAGACACTTGACTCGTTTATTTTTCCTTATAGTACTGTTTACCTGACCCTTAACCCTGACCGTTCCTTCCAAAATGAAACTTTTGCACAGATGATTCACAGACATGTTTCTACATGGTGTTGGATAAACCATGACGACAATGACGGATATATGTCACCCTGGGAAAATTCCAAGATATCTTATCTCAAAAACATCACCCACAATTCCATAGCCAAACAAAACATGATAACAATGTCGTTATGTGTTTGGATATTTCTGGGGAACATGTCTCTCATACTGTGATATCACAGAGGGTGACAGATGTCTTCCCTGCAATGCTCCCCCACCTAACCCCATCACCCTAGTCTCTCACCATCCCCTCTCCTCCAGAAGATGTCTGCTCAGCCTAGTAGAGATGAGTGAGCTCATCGTTAGCAGATATCTTTTAGTGATGTCACCTCCAATTGATACTGATAACTTTTTTGGAAAAAAAAAATTTAAAAACTGGTTTTTTATGATAACTTTTTAGGAAAAAACGCGTTTTTTAGGAAAAAAAATAAAAAAACGCGTTTATTTATTTTTTTTTTCAAAAAAAAACGTTTTCATAAAAAACGTGTTTTTTAAACTTTTTTTTCCAAAAATGTTATCAGTATCAATTGGAGGTGACATCACTAAAAGATATCCACAAGAATTTTGTTAACGAATGTTACCATAAAGTATACGATCAGAGCTAATAATCAGTGAAATAATAATAAATAACTATTTATTTGTGGTCCATATGAAGTAATCTAAGAAGAAGAAGAAGAATGAAGGAAAACGATTATGAAAAATCGACAGTGGGTGAAAAATACGAATTTTCAGTTATCATTGGGATAATTGATGTACAATTTTTGTTGAATAAGAGTTCAAATTTATTTCCTAAAGAAATTTGTATTTCTGTTGGAATTAGTGTAAGATATGCAGTGACAAAATCACCTTGTAGTTGGAAAGAATTACCTGAAAGAGTTAAAAAACAGAATTCTTGGTTAATAAAATATAACCATCAGCTGAAGTGGGAAATTGGTTCACTAGCTTTGGACAAACTAAGAGATTGGATGATAGAATCAACATGCAAATATCATATATTACTTGCCAAAGGATGAGAAAAATCAAAAACATTAACGAAGTTAATAGGGAGGCCTGTTCTTGATTTAAATGAAATTGGATGCCCAAAACGTGAAAACATAATGTGTACTTTTAAATGCTTTTGGAAACATAACGAAAGATTCTGTGCTTTTAATAATTCTCTGAAGTATACGTATTGGATTCGAAAATATAAATATGCAACCCTTAATTTTACTACTACAGTAATAAATTCCCAACAAACAAACACCAAATGAAAATTAACTTTCAGATGAGAGTCACATTGTCAAAACCATACGATGGCAATTCCACAACCATGGAAGAACCTTTGATGTATTTTTCAATTTATTTATTTTCTGTATTGTAAGATTCAGTAAATACAATTTGTAAATAATATTTTGTTCAATAAAATGTGTAAATTAAATGAACAAATTGGGTGTCATAGATGTGTTATACAAATTTAAGAAGGAAGATTTTTTTTTTCCTTGTGAAATTTCATGCCACAAAGTAACCAGAGAATTTTTTTTTTTTTTGATTCATTGAATTAAAAGTCTTATTTGTTCGTTATCTACAAACAAGGTTAATGAATGAAAATTAACAGTGTGGGAAAATAATTCACAAATAAATTCTCCTTACAGAAATAGGTTAAGAGCACAAGGAATCGAAGGTAAAATTAATAGTTATATTGGTAATTTCCCAACGGAAACCAAGAGTTCGAAAACAAAACACACGATTTCTCACCTACGTTCAACAAAAGGCGACCGGATAAGATAGATACCTTAAAGTTAAGATTTAATGAGAAATATACAGTGTTGGAAAATAAATTCTCATATACTTTATATATTTATTAATTCTACTCAGTTATTCTGTTAGAATATGACCTTTAAAAGTAAAATACAGAAAATAACCAATCAATTTGAAAAAAAATAATAATAATAATTTCACTTGTCAGAATTCCATACTCTAACAGCAATCGGAATTCGAAACCGGAAATAACACTTACCCTAAACAAAACAGCGCATAGACTTTCCCACTAAGGTTGGACAACAGTGGGAAAGAATTAATACAGAGAACCAAACGGATACTAAAGTAAATTAAGTAGTCCACAAGCTTTTCTGGTTATTTACAGAAATATCTTTCAACTCCTATGTTTTGTGTGTTTTGTGGTGTGAATATATGTTAGCCACAGTAACCTATAATGAAAAGTCTTTTCAGACTTGTGTTTGTGTTCTGTGAATATATGTTAATCAACAATTTGGAATATTCAGAAAACCTAGATAGTACCAAGATGTTCCTATTCTGGAAAGAAATGTAAGTGTTTTTTTTTTTTTAACTTGAACACAACTTGAACAGTGATTTAACAATAATCACTGTTCGTATGTTTTTTGGTAAGCGTAATTCTAATACTGAATAGTTTTTTTTTCCATAAGAATAATCATAGGGTATATATTAGAGTATCATCATGGACACATTAACGATTCTTATGTCTAATGTGTATGTCTGTGTGTGTGTGTGTGTTTATGGACAGGTATTTTAAGTATATAATTAATTATTCAGAAAAGCTCGAATAGCTTATTACACTGCCGCCATCACGACTTACTCTAAGAATCCCACCGTTTAACAGGAAAGAAATACCTCAAAATGTATTGGAAAATTAGTACAACCATCTATAGTAGAAAAAAAAACTGTATGTTTGAGTGACATAGCATATAATTAATTATTCAGAAAACCTTGAAACTGTGAATAATCCAAACACATAACGCCACGATTCTTATCTTATCTTGATCTTGTCAGAAGTGTCCACCAATGACAACACGATTACTTATACACTAATATATTTCTCTTTCCATTCAAAACAATAACGTTACTTATTTACAACTAACAAATGACGTCACTTATCTACATCTCATAACAAACATTCGCGTCACGATTCCTTATCTTATCTTGATCTTGATCTTGTCAGAAGTGACCACCAATCACGACACGATTTCTTATCCACTAATATCATCCTTTCCATGCAAAACAACAACGTCACTTATTTACAAATAACAAATGACGACATTTATTTACAAATAACAAATGATGTCACTTATCTACATGTGAAAACAACACAGACCCACGACACGATTCCTTATCTCTACCATCACCCATAATTCCATACGCGAACCAAAACACAAGAACTGAAGCCAGTGACACATATGCCCACAGGGAAATTCCAAACATTCCACACCCATGAAGCCACGCACACCGGAAGCATTTGGTTTAAAGTGTCCCACCAATCACAACACGAATCCTTATCTCTACCATCACCCATAATTCCATACGCGAACCAAAAAAATCACCCACAATTCCATACGCAAACCAAAACACAAGAACTGAAGCCATTCACACATATACCCTCAGTGAATTTCATGACTCATGAAGCCACCCACACCGGAAGCATTTGGTCAGAACCGTCACCCCTACTACGAGCTGAAGCCATTGACACATCTACCCTCAGGGAAAAGCCACGCCCACTGGAAGCATTTGGTCAGAACCATCACCCATACTACTAATGTTATATAAAAAAAAACTGTTATCATCATTACTATTTAAATCTCATAAATAGATGATCATTGTACATATGTAAATATTTAAAAGAACAATAAAAAAAATTATTATTATTATTATTATTATTCCCGCATAGTGAGTAGGCGAGGCCATTTAGCCCTATCTAACTTTTGGAGACTGAGTGGGCAGTTCAATCTCCACTGGCAGCCAATCACAGATAGCTGGCCCAAGGCTATCACTAATTAAGCGGCACGCAGTGAAGAGAGACTGCTCAACAAGTGCCGCCATCTCGTGGTCCCTAACCCTAGCACAATATATTTAATATCTGAAATAATGTGGGGTCTGCGGTCGATTTTCTTGAGTTTACAGGACGAAAAACCCGAGTTTCCGAAAAAAAAAAAACCGCTTGCCCGTGACAGAGATGCACTAACTCAGAAACCGGTCGAAAGAAGCTTACAAAAATTTCCTCTAGTCGACGACTAGATTCGAAACAAACTCTTCCTTCGTACGGTCAAGCGCCATGGTGTGGATATGCCACATCCACTGAGCTGCAGTTTTTTTTTTTTTTTACTTCCTTATTTTTTTTTTTTTATGAACAACTTTATTATCAACTTTTGCAATTATTTATATCATAATGCATTATATATACAATATATACAATTGTTATACCATTATTTCAATCGAAGTTTCATGTTATATTATATCATCATGTTATAATGTAGTTGTTACATTACTGTTCTCTTAAAATGCCTTGACTTCCTTTACTTATAAACAGGCAATCTCATAACCGGTAGTTGCATACTTCTATTACGTCGATTAAGGTATATTTCAGCTTTGTTAGCTTTTTTTCCCTTCTCTCTCTCAGTTGGTTTCAACACTGTTTTCTTTAAGGAATATACAGTAAATTATATTTACATACCATATATATAAATATATATCACACTTATTATGTATTTAGCAAACTATATATTCTACAAGATAAATCATATATACATCTGTACAGCGAAATAATATTCATATGCAATCATCTACAGAATTTCTTCTATTATATTACAAGTGGGAGTTATAATCACATACAAAGCTTTCACGTATGTTACATAAAGTTTAGCGTCCTCTAATTTTCCTGAGAGTTTTTTTTTTTTTATTTTTGAAGCTGAGCAGCAGGTGTGGTCTGTAAATCTGCTCACTTTGTTAAAATAAGTAAAGGTTTTGTAGTGGACGTTGCAGTGCTTTCATTTACTGGTGATTATGTTAGGTAACGTGAATATGGTAACATTAAATTAAATATTAACAAAATAAATATATTTTATAGTATTTCAAATGTCAGCGAAGAAGAGAAAGATAGAACAAGAAAATCAGGTGTTTAAAAGTGAATGGTCCAAACCTATGCTTTTGTAGCAAATATAGCAGGATTTCCAATGTGCTTAATATGCCATGAAAAGCTTTCAAGCAATAAAAAATCAAATATACAAAGACATTTTTTAAATAAACACGATACATTTGACAAAGCATATCCACGGGGAGATGAAAGAAAAAGGCAGTAGAAGAGCTGCAAGGCAAAGTAAACCTAACTAATGTTCATTTTCCAAATGGATAAAAGCATCAAGAAATACAACTATTGCTAGATTTGTGGCCATTCAAGAAGTTGTTAAACGAGGAAAACGTTTACGGACGCGAATATGTGAAAGACTGTTTTATTAAAATTTTATTAAAATGTCCGAATTTCTCTTCTGCGATTTTAAAAACAAAGCGGAAATAATTACAAAAATAAAAGACACGCCATTATCTGCTAAGATTGTAAGGGAAGGAACTATACGAATGGCAGAGGATATAAGAAATCAGCAGGTTACAGATCTAAATTAAACACCAGGATTCTCCATTGCCTGTGACGAATCACGCGATGTGGATGACATTGCACAGATTGTACTTATTTGTAGATAAGTAAACTCTAAAGTACCCCAGGAAGAATTACTCGATATACTGCCACTCACAGGACAAACTCGTGGCGAAGACATTGAATCTGCTGTTATCACTTGCTTGAAAAGTAAGGGTATTAATATTAACAAAATGATATCTATTGAGACTGATGGGGCGTCGAACATGAAAGGTACAAAAAAAAGATTTTGTTTCTATATTTAAAAAACAAATTTTGCACGACTTGTTTTCCTCTCACTGCATAATCCATCAAGAGCAATTTTGTGCACAAACTTTTCCAAAAGATATAACAGTAGTGATGGATTTGGTTGTAGAAATTGTTAAGAAAATAATGGCAAGATCGCTACATCATCGGCAATTTTGTGAACTTCTTAAAGAAATCAATTGCGAATATTCCGATCTTCTTTTGCATAACAGAATAAGATGGCTTTTCAGAGGTGTGGTGTTGATGCGATCTGCCACCTGCCTTAGAGAGGTTAAGTTGTTTCTAAGACAAAAAGACCTTGAATATTCACAGTTAGAAGATACTCATTGGTTACAAAAATTCTACTTTATGGTGGAGATGACTTCCCATTTAAACGCACTAAATAAGAAACTACAGGGAAATGGAAATACAGCGGTTTTGCTTTTAGAAGTGATTTCTTTTGAACAAAAATTATATTTGTTTGCGACAGACTTAGAGAAAGACACATTAATTCACTTTCCTACTTTGAAGAAATATCAGCAAGAACAAGCTGATAATAATTCCATAAATTTAACCTTTTTCAAAGAAATTGTGGTAAATATGCGATCTAAAAAATGTGAGGGCAGATTTGAAGAGTTTAGAAAGAACAAGGCAACTATGTCATTTTTATTGCGACCACTTGAAATTAATCCTGCAGAATTAAATTTTTCACCTTTTGCTGGAATTGATGAGGCTGCATTTCAACTTGAGTTAGAGGACCTGAAAACCAAGGATTTGTGAAAAGCAAAATTTAGAAATCTTGAAGCTGTCCTGGAGGAGTTGGAAAGACAAAAATCAACCCTTGCAATACAACCCAAATGGTCTGAAATAGAAGATCTTAAAACGCACGATCAGATTTGCCTACCGCTGGCTTAGAGTAAGCGTCTACCAGCAAAAAGTAAGTTTATTATAGGTGACTCTCCTAAAAACAAGGAAAAAGGAGTTTCGGGAACTTACTTGGACACAGTGCAAAGACCTACCTCCCTAAAATACCATTCATCCACCACTGGTCCTCATTGCGGGTGGGGCCTGCCGGCCATTAGACCTCTGCATGTTTCATACGGAGGGGGGGGGGGAATAGTAGGTCTCGAACTGCGTTAATTCCAGTGCAATGCGAGCTTCCCAAAAAACCTTATATAAAATTCAACTAGGCAGAGTCTGAAGGAATATGTCCGATCACAACGATCGCATTTTACGTGACTTGGCCATACATCTCACTCGCAATCAAATACCCCAGCCCATTCACGGAGAAAAAGGTAGAGTTTATAGGGACGATGAAAAGGCAGAAGCTCTCGCTGAGGCTCTTCAACTTCAGTGCAGTCCTAATTATGCACATGCGGATTTGGTATTCATAGAGAAAATTCACCGTCAAGTCCGTACTGTGCTCTGGCAGCCTTGCAGCCTTGAAAATATCAGTCTCGCCTTGCCTAAAGAGGTCTACTCAATCATTAGAAAGCTTAACAACAAAAAAGATATTTCAAAAAAGTTATTTCATCTGGGCCTCTGGCCCAGATGAAATAACCAACAAAACAATCAAGGCCTATCTGCACAAAGCTGTCATGCATTTGGTAGCCATTGTAAATGCTATACTCAGATTAAATTATTTTCCCGTGCGAGTGAAACAAGCAGACATAATCCTCATTCATAAGCCAGGAAAAGCACCTCAATTACGGCAATGTTACAGACCCATCAGTCTCCTTTCATGCTTGGGGAAAATTGCGGAAAAAATCTTTTTTAATCGACTTCAAGATGTGGTGAACAAAAATAACATAATTCCGAAAGAGCAGTTTGGGATTCGAACCGGGCACAGTACTATACAAGTTCACAGGTTAATAGAATTCATCGCAACTGGATTCAATTGGCGACAACACTCAGGAGCTCTCTTTCTAGATGTTGCAAAAGCCTTTGATAAGGTTTGGCACAAAAGCCTCATCTATAAATTGTTTACAGCCAACGTTCCACTATACCTTACTGACTCCTTTCTAAAGAAAACTGGAAATTTCAGGTGAAGTTGAAAGGACTCAAATCCTCTTCGAAAAGAATCACTGCAGGTGTTCCTCAAGGCTGGCTGCTCTCTCTCCGCTGTTTTTTAACATCTTTGCTGCTGACGTCCCTAACACGACATCAACCACCACAGCTTGCTATGTGGACGACATGGCAATTCTGAGTAGATCTCTCAGACCGAACTTAGTTACGCAACGCTTACAAACCGCAGCAACAAACCTAGAAAAATGGGATCAGGAAATGGAGAATAGCTGTGAATGCCGACAAAAGTACTGTCATTCTCTTCACAAGACGGAAGGCATCCCACTACAGAGAAGTCAAACTTTTAAACACAGTTATCCCATGGAAATCCAGCACCAATTATCTAGGTATTCAACTAGATTGTCTCAACTTTAACTCTCACATCGATTATGCCTGCAACCAGTCAAACTCCGCAATTATGGAACTTTACTCTCTTCTCAACCGTAGAAGCCGTGTCAGCACTGAAAACAAATTACGTATCTACAAAACAATCATTAGATCTACATTGACTTATGGATCACCAACTTGGCTTCACACCTCCCCTGGCAACATCAAAAAGCTACAGATCATCCAGAACAAATGTCTCCGTATGATATTCAATGCACCGTGGTCTGTCAGGAATACTCTCCTCCACCGAGACGCTGACATTCCTGATATTCACATGTTTCTCCGTCATACTGCCATTACATATTTCACCAAAGCAGCTAATTATCCCAGTCAACTCATTCGATCTAACTACGATGAAAACGACAGGTGGAAACACAAGCGTACGAAAGCGCCTCTGCTCATCGGTACAGACGTTCCCGTACGGCCCTAAAGTGGGTGAGCCAGGTGCTCGATAAATTCTTAATAATTTAAGCCATTTTTCATAGAGATGAAGGGATTATAATCCAAGGGATTGGGGTCCATTAAGCCACAAAAGTTATAAGTTATAAGTTTCCTTAGCTACTTAAGTCAAGTGGTGCCAGTTAGGCAACTCGGTGATACTGAGGATTGTATTCTTGTAAGCTGTCAGGTCAACTTACGAAACTTTCATAGTTTCTACAAACATTCGGCTTTGAAATAATGCTGTATCTAATATCCACTTTGCGTATGTAATTTTACATCGCCGAAATGATGTCTTTTGGTTCTTTTAGTAATAGACAATTCATAAGTTTTAAATTGCGCGCCGTTATCAGAACGCAGAACGCAGAACGATACTGCCTTGATGGGTGAAGCATACTTTTCATATTCCCTTTTGTCTGAGAAGGAAAGTTCTTTGAGTGGAGAATTATTGAGCTTTAAGCTCGCCCTGAAAGGGGAGTGAGATTAACTGTGTGTTTAGCTGAGCATAGAATTGATTTGGGTATTTGGCATTTGCAGAAATCTGCTTCATTGTAGTCTGAAGCTTCCTTGGTCAGTGGGTTTGAATGATTATTTGTCTTGATGAAGAACTTTTCTGCTAGGTCATGAAGGAGGGATGTGATATAGAGAATGTTGACTTTTCTGTGAATCTGGGAGTTTCTGATAAACCATGGGGCATCCAAACTCATTCTCAGACATTTGTTCTGTATTTTTTGTAGCTTTTGAATATTTGTATTCGAAGTATTACTCCATGCAGGAGATGCGTAAGTGATGACTGGGCGTATTACCATCCTGTATATGAGTAGTTTGTTCCGAGTGTTCAGTTTACTTTTTCTGTTGATCATGGAGTAGAGCTCCGCAATTACTTTGGATGTCTTTGAGCTTATGTGTTTTATATGACTGGTGAATTGTAGTTTTTTGTCGAGCATTACACCGAGATATTTGACTGTATTCTGCCGTGGGATCTTAACTCCTAGTAAATATATATCTTCCTTGATCTGAGGCCTCTTTCTAGTGAACAGTATGGCTGAACTCTTCTGTGGATTTGCTTGGATCCCCCCAGTCCATCAACCATTTCTCTAGTCTTTTGGATTCTTTCGATGGCTAGTTTGGGGCTGAGAGATCTTGCTAATAATGCAGTGATTGTTAAGCTTGGGTTTTGAGGGATATCAGCTATATAGATAGAAAACAGCAAGCGGGGGAGTGAGCCCTGCGGCACACCCGCCAGGCCCTTGCGTCTGGTTGACACAATTTCATTTATTTTGACTTGCATGAATCTGTCTTTGAGGTATGAGTGAATTATTTCAACTAGATTTGTGGGCATATTGAATGCGATGAGCTTGCAGAGAAGACCCTGATGCTACACCTTATCAAAAGCCTTCACAGCATCTATAACGATCGCAGCTGTCTGGAGGTTCCGGTTGAAGCCTTCAGAGATGAATTCGATCAGCCTGTGGATCTGTTGAACGGTGGTGTTTTTTTTTTTTTAATCCAAACTGCTCATTAGGAATTATACCTAGTTTATCCGTTTCTGATTGAAGCCTTGTAAGGATTACTTTTTCTGCGATCTTTCCAAGGCTGGACAGAAGACTGATAGGTCTGTAGCTTTCAGGAAGCTGGGTGTATTTTTCCAATCTTTTTGATTGGCATGATATTCGCTATCTTCCATGATAGCGAATATCATGCTAAGTTAAGGGAAAATACTTGAGTCTGAGGATGGCATTGATTATGTTGACTAGATCTACAATGGCTTTTCTGGGGAGTGGTTTGATTAATTTGTTTGTCATTCCATCTGAACTTGGAGCCTTATTGTTGTTCAGGTGGGTTATGATATTTATAACTTCTGTTGGAGAAATGGGTGTGACAGGTTCTAGGTCATCTTTTTGTTGTGTTATGGCCTGCCTGACTCGGCGGTGAATCTTGTAGATAAGATTGCTGTTCAAATTTTCATAAGAGGGGTTGCATTGAGTTTCCAAGCTGTCTACCAAAGCCTCTGCTTTTTCCTTGTCAGTATGGGCTATTCCCTTCTTGGTCTGAATTGGGGGTAAAGTTGCCTTTTAGTGCGAAAGGTTCTCAGGAACTTCTAAATGGTGTTGTCCTCTGAGTTTAGTTTCGTTAGCTTGGATTCCCAGTCTTGGTTTCGATGTTTTTGGAGAGCTTCACGAACTTGTCTGTTTAATTTATTCAGGTTTGTTTTATCTTGTGGAGCTCTTGTGTTATGATACCTCTTTCTGGTTTTGTTTTTTAGTCTGATTAAGTCCATAATTTCCTCGGGGATCCGACCACTAGGGTGAAAGACTGTAGTTTGGATAGCTGACTTTATTGCTTTTTTGATTTGACTGGTTAGGTTGTTTACAGCAAAGTCTATCTCCTCTTTAGTGTGAATAGCAGGGACTGGGCCAATGTGATCAGGGAGAATTCTGGAGAGCTTGTCCAAAGATATGAAAGAGTGGGCAGGGGAGAATTGCTCTTGTGTACCGAGTTTAAGCAGAATAGGGTTGTGATCGGACGAAAGTTCGTTTAATGTTTCCAGCTGATATTGGTATCTGATGTTTTTGAGGATGATTATGTCAAGTACATCTGAGCTTCCAGCTGAGCTGTGGTGGGTGGACTCTGTGGATCCGGCTACAACAATAGAATTTTGTATTGAGTAATGGTTTAGAATTCGACCTTTATCGTTGATTTGGAGCTATACCAGGTTGTATGTTTGGCATTAAAGTCACCAGCCATGATGATAGAGTCTGTGAAGCTGAGAATGGTGTCCTTGTCAGATACCAGTAATGGACTGCTGGGTGGATTATATACGGCATAGATTTTGATACTGCCAAAATTGTTGGTATGAACTTCAGTGCCTGTTATCTCTAGGTTCTTGGTGTGTGGATTGGTCAGAACATTGTGGCTTAGGTAGTTTTTAATGCATATGGCTGTTACTCCTCCACTGCTGGTGAGTCTGTCTGTTTTGTACATAATATAGTTCTGTAACTTGGGGTTATTAGCTCGCCTGAGGTGTGTTTTATTTACTAATATTATGTCAGGATTGTGTCTGGGAGTGAACTCATGCAGTTCTAGGATTTTGTTACTGAGTCCATTGGCGTTCCATGCAGTGATCATGAGAGAGTTGGGATGGAATTTTCTTTTATTCATTATTGAGGGCTGTCAGAATTGAGTGGGTACCTTGTAGGAATCGTTTAGTGGAGGATTTTGAAGGATTTGTTATGCTGAATTCTTGTAACATGGTATCTAGTGAGGCAGTTAATACTGATGTTAGATTTGAGCTTATTTGACCAAAGGATGGAGCAACCTTTGTTCATGCTGCCTCTTCATAAGTTTTGGGCATTTGTTTTCTTTCCTGAGTTGTCAAGCTGGAGATAATTTGGACCGGGGTGCGACATTCACGGCTGTCTTGAGCATCGTTGAAATGTGTTGGAAGGGTAGTTTTTGCTGACCCTCGGTTCTTTGGGTGTGTAATGCATCCCTTGTAGTTGGCAGGGTGAGGTCCTCCGCAATTGGTGCATTTAGCTGGTGTGGATCTTGGCTTGGTAAACATGATGGTCTGGTGGCCCTCGCCGCATTTCAAACACCTGTAATTTGCCTTGCAAAGTTTTTGGGCATGGTCAAACCTTTGGCATCTATGGCACTGCCCAGCTGACTTTTTCCTTAGTGGCTCAGTAGAAATTCTGAGGACACAGATCACAGTAAGTTTGTATATCTCTTTCTGTGCATTGTCAATTTCTACAAGCACCAGTGGCATTGGCCGTTTATCTGACCTGAGCATCCTGCTCACTTTTACTGGTGTTAGGCCTCAACTCATAAGGTCAGCAGTGATTTCTTCAGATGTTACACCTTCAGTTACCCCACGAAGTACTACTTTGAGATTCGTTTCACTGGATAAAGCAAAAGTGTGATAAGGAAGACTTTTGTTATCCATTAGTTTTGTCAATTGTCTGTAGTCAGTGACTGAGGCTGGCTGGATTTTGACTCCATCTTGATTTTTAGCCCAGGAATATGAGATATTGTGCTCCATTTGTCCATTTGTCCTTGTCCCTTAGTATAACAGGTGGAACCATTTCGGTGTTCCTAGGGACATCTGGTGTTGGTGAGTCTTCATCCATCTGGTACTCTGTAGTCCTTCGTCTTTTGTTAGAATGCTCTCCCTGAGAGTTGTTTTCACAGGGGGATTTTGGTGACAGAGCAGTAATGAGTTCTTCTTGTGATATCTCATTCTCCTCCTCCTCTCCATCCCGATCATTAGAGTCAATGTACTGTTTTATAAAACTCGGCCAGTCAGATTCAAGTTTGCCTATTATGAGTTTCAGTACCTCTAGGGACTGCTTCTTATTAAGGATCTGGATCTGCTCTTTGATGTTTTCCATGTCAGAGTGGCAATCTCCTGGCAGCAGAAATTGTTTGACAGCAGTATAAATAATCCTGCAGGGCTAGGGTCCTGCCTGCAATGTATCCTGTATACCTAGATGGACTACTAGCAATAATCCCGCAGGGCTAGGGACCTGCCAGCAAAAGTCCTGTAGACTGAGTTGATCTGATAGCAAAATTTAGTCTTATAGTGACCTACTAATTGGGGAAAGGAGTATCAGTATCTCACTTGGCCACACATTGGAAACCTACCTCCCTATAAAACCTTAAATCTACCACTGGTCCTCATTGCAGGTGGGGGGGCCTGCCGGCCATTTGACCTCTTGCATGTTTCGTGCAGAGGGGGAGATAGTAGGAATCAAACTGTGTCAGCACCAGTGCAATGTGAAATTACTGAGAAACCTTGTATGCAATGTTCCCTCTAAGCTTTTGCTCATTGCGTGCGCACACATGTTTTACAACTAACAAAGCAAAAAATATGCGCACATTAGATTTTCAAGATGAAATTAAAATTTATTAATTAAAGAAGTTCCACCTAAACATTAACCTATAAATTCTTTAAAAAATACGGTAACTCGGCAACGCTCAAGCCTATAACCTCGCATTTATTATTACATTCTCGAAGTTGCACAAAACGTATAAATCATTGACAATAACCCTATTTGAGGCTATCGATTTGATGCCAAAGTGAAAGGGGTGTGGCTTAAATGTGTAATTTTTAAGTAGCATATAGAATGGCGTGCAGTTTGTTTACATTTCAGGCCTGACTCATGGAAAATTCCCAAACGTGATTGGCTGATCAAATTAGTTCAAGATCATGATGAATTAAAACAATGGTTTCATAATTTTAATAAAAATAATTAAATACTTTTAAAAACTTAACTTAGAGTACAATTAAAAATATTGTAGCGTTTCAAAATTCTCTAATTTTTAAAAGGAATTTTAAAATAGTAGACTAAATAATAACATTCGTGTACACGCATTGAGATACAAACAAGTTAATTAAATCTGGCCTCTAGGCATATCTTTTAGCTTTTGTGTTGCCCTCGGCAATGTTTAGTGTTGGTTCAGCTTTTGCCTTGCCAAGTTATTCAGTGAATAGTGTACATTTGTAAATTTATAAAAACAATAAAAAGCATTCTTCAAATAACAAAATTGCAAAAAACTGATGCACCATGTCAAATTCGAAGGAAGAAAAAGGTGTGAAGCGAAAATGAACTGCTAGCTGCTTTAAAAGTGAATGGCTGAATGAAATAGTGAAAACTGCTACGCCAAAAGCTCATGAGTTGATAAACATTCAGCTACGTGAAATATTTATATGATGCTACAATTGGTGTTGTTTGTATTTATTGTCGTGATGCAAAAGTTGCTGGGAATTTTGCTAATGGGAAGAAGTTTGATGTCACTTGGAAGTTGGACTTTTTGAAACGCCATTTGACGAGTAAAATACATCACGAACTTAGGCAACAAAATTGTTCATTGCCAGCTACAGGAGTACTGCGTATGCCACGTGAAAGTTCAGATGACCGATAGAGAAAACGATCAAACTCAGAGAAGATTAAAGTTCTTATTGACAGCGTCTTATTAGTTGTTAAGATGAATAACTCTTTACTTTCAGTTCAACATATTAATGAACACATGGAAAAGTATGTTCAACTCCCAGACAGCTGGCAAAGCAAAAATTATGCGTTTGAATTTCTAGAAACAATCAATTTAATTGTTGAAAATTACATGTTTGAGCAAATTGCATCTGCAAATTTCCACACCTTAACCATTGATGAAAGTACTGATATAACTGTTAACAAATGTCTCATTCTCTATTTTAAGTTTAGACCTAAAGATTTTAATGAATATAAAACAAAATTTGGAGGAATAATTCGGTTCCAGGCATGTGATGCCTCCTCTATTGTGTTAGCTATTAAGCAGTTTTATCAAGAAAAGAAATTTGATCTCCAAAAAATTGTGATGTTTACCTCTGATGGAGCCGCTGTGATGCTGGGCAAAGTTAATGGTGTCGCTGCAAAACTTAAATTAGAAATTCCACATCTCGTCCAGCAACACTGTGTAGCTTACCGTGAGGATCTGGGGATTCTGTGATACGTGGAAGGAAATTAAACTAATCAGAGATATTGATACATTAATGAGAACAGTGTACACACTCTTTTCTCGTTCCACAGTGAAAATGAAGCTATTGCCTTCAGACCACTCAATGAAGTACGGTGGCTATTCAGACATTTTGCATTATAGGCAGTAATAAGAAACTATGAGGGACTGATCACATATTTTGAAAAAGACAAATCAAATGATCTCGTGGTTAATTATTGTCACAATAAATTAACTAACGTGACATTCAAAGTAGTTGTTAATGTTTTAAGTGGTGTTTTTGAAGAAATGGCTTCCCTGTGCAAAATCTTACAAAGGAGTAACCTTACACCACTAGACGGTCATCATTTTACCAGATTAACAAAATCAAGAATCAGTATTTAGAAGGTGATGCTTGCTGGAGTGACAGAATAAATGCTTTACTTAAACAAGAAGAGACTGAACCAGTAGATAATAGGCCCCTGTTAAATTTTATAAATTGTTTATGTGCACATTTAGAGGACAGATTCCCTGAGAATGAGATACAAGAATGGTCAGTGTTTGATATCTCCTCTATTTCACATTGTGATTTCTCATTTGGTAGAGAATATGTTAATTCCCTTTGTCTTAAATATCATGATTTTCTGGATGATACTACATAAATAATTAGTCAGTTTAATGATTTCAAATTTTCTGTACAAGAAAAAATTAAATGGTAATGATATCAAATATTATATGAATGGTTGTATTTGCTCTTCAAAATAAGCATTTTTGTGATTTGGCAAAGTTGATGGATATTGGAGGAACCTTTCTTGCATCTAGTGCAGACTATGAGCGAGGTTTTAGTCTAATGAATCAAATAAAAAAACAAACTTAGAAATCGTTTAGGAGAATGTCATTTGGATATGCAAATGAGAGTGAAAAGTTACCAATTATATTGAAGTTCAGTTAATTTAGATAGTGTGTATAAAGAGTGGGTGAATGCCAAAGACAGAAGAGAGAAAAAATAAAGAGATAGAATCTAGAACTAAACAAGATGATAATTAGTAACGGACTCATTATGAATGTTTAACAAGGTGAGAATTAGTAATGGAAATATTTTATTATGTATGTTTAGAGTTATTTGCAAAGTTAGAAAATTTAATTAAAGGCAATCAGTCACTAGTGTTATCTTTTTTTTTACTTTATTTCTTACTTCTAATCAGATCAATATTAAATACAAATAAAATATTTATGTTAGCTTTGTGATTGATGTCACACAACTTACGTGGTGATGGTAATAATACACACACTTAGAATCCTATCTAGTACAGTCGGTATCGCGTTGGCCTCGCATGCGCGAAGTCCCCGGATCGAGTCCTGCCCAAGGCTTGTGAATAGTGATTTCCGACTGTTTACTGGGGAGGCTACTGCCGTGTGTGGGAACATGGTGGGGAGTGGGGGTGACCTGGCTGACGTCCCATTGACACCAGAAGGTAAAGAGTGAACTAAAATCTTTTAACTTTTTTGCTTAAATGATCAGTATGGTGACTCGTATGGGTGCGCACATACTTTTCAAAAGAAGGCAAATTTTGCACACACACACACACACACACGCAATTTCTGCGCACAGTCACAGCAGAAAATTAGAGAGTATATTGCTTGTATGCAATGTAATCAGGCTTAGTCTAAAATAATACGTCCATTCTCATCAAAAGCCAAAAGCAGAATCATTCGTCTATTCGCGCCGTTATCAGACAATGAGTACGTTATTTAGCACTCGGTTATCAGATCGACTGTCGCAGTGCTTGTGTTCAAGTAACCCTTATTTTACTTAATAATGGCTCCAAACCGCAAGACTAGTGATGGAAATTCCGATATTATTATTATTACGGGCAACTGTGTGAAAGAGAAGCCGTAAAGTGCTTCTTTTTAGGAAAAGGTGAAAGTTCTAGACTTCATAAAATAATAAATAAATAATAATATATATATTAAAAAACGTATGCTGAGGTTGCTATGATTCCTTTCACATTCAGATAACTTTTATTACAGTATGGTGTTATAATAATTGTTCTATTTTATCATTAGCTATTGTTGTTGATCTCTTACTGTGCCTAATTTATATATTCAACTTTATAAATTTGAATATATAAAGTTGAATTTTATACATTAACTTTCCCTCTTTGGAGATATCTGTAGCTAAAACTAATACACGGAATGAGACCACATTTTATATTGAGACTTTCGAAGACATGGAGAGATGAATTTCGCGAAAAAAAAGATTTAGTAACAAAAGTGCCGATAGGGGAAATTTTGGCGCTCGAGGAGCCGAAAGCAGTCAAATATTTGCAGTAAACGCAGTAAAAAGGATTATGCAAATTTTACTGTGCGTACATGACAGCAGCGCCACCAATTAAATTTAAAAAGGGATTGGGAACGTTCAGGCAGTTATTTGAATGACTGACGAATTGTGCTCAATATGCGTCCTACCAACTTCTTACGCTCAGCTGTAGAGCATGTCGCATACCGCATGCAATTTGTTGTACACAAGAAAGGCCAGCACATTAAAAATCGTGTATGTGGTCCAGGTGACCCTCATTCTGATCAATAAAACATTATTTCCTGTGAGTTCAATCACTACATTAATATCTATGTCTCTCGCAAGTTGTTTTAGTTTAATTATTATTATTATTATTATTATCATTGTAACGCGCCACATATCCAGCTGGAATGAGTGACGCGGCTGTCGCTTACACCATAGAAATGTTATTATTCCATTTTATCCGCTTGTTTTCGGCTCTGCCAGCGCCAAAATTTCCCCTATGCGCGACTTTTGCTACTAAATCTTTTTTTTTTTTGTGGAAATCAGCTCCCCATGCCTTCAAAAGTCTCAATATAAAATTTGGACTCGTTACGTTTATTGATTTTAGCTTCAGATGCCTACAAAGAGGGAAAGATATTTTATGGCCACCCTGTATATATATATGTTAAAGATACCAAGCTATTTTAAACCTGGTTTTACTCCATTTTCCAAGTAAGCAAACAGTCAAGTTTGCACCTGCAAGTATTGCAAATCAAGGTGATACCACGCGTAGTGCAAGACTAAGGCAACTCATGGTAAAAGGTGGATAAGCGCTGATCACTATTCTTAATATTTACCCTTAATGCAAAGCATATCTCCTGGAGGAGATGTATGATGCTTTGTATTAAAGGCAAGGGGCCACTACCCAGACCGGTTTCGACCTTTATTGAGGTCTCATCAGTGGGAGCTAGGCTAGAAATACCAAGATTTTAGTAATGCAGAGCTTATAAGTTTTTTACCAGAACAAGCTACCATAAGGTGTTTTAACCTTATTAAATAAAATCTCAGGAGGAGAAAAAGATGTAGAAAGTATTTTACCTTGGGTATAATAAATGTTAAAGATACCAAGCTATTTTAACCTGGTTTTACTCCATTTCCCAAGTAAGCAAACAGTCAAGTTTGCGCTTGCAATTATTGCAAGTCATGGTTAAAACACCTTATGGTAACTTGTTTTGGTAAAATACTTATAAGCTCTGTATTACTAAAATCCTGGTATTTCTAGCCTGGCTCCCACTGATGAGACCTCAATAAAAATCGAAACCGGTCTGGGTAGTGGCCCCTTGCCTTTAATACATAGCATCATATATCTCCTCTAGGAGAATATGCTTTGCATTAAGGTAAATATTAAGAATAGTGATCAGAGCTTATCCACCTTTTACCATGAGTTGTCTTGGTCTTGCACTACGTGTGGTATCACCTTGATTTGCAATACTTGCAGGCGCAAACTTGACTGTTTGTTTACTTGGGAAATGGAGTACAACCAGGTTTAAAATAGCTTGGTATCTTTAACATTTATTATACCCAAGGTAAAATACTAAGGTAAAATATATACACACAGGGTGGCCTCAATCTTCATATATATATATAGAAGGTTTTTTACCTTGGGTATATATTATGTTAAAGATACCAAGCAAATTTATAAGCTAATTTTTTAATCCTTTTTTTTCCCAAGTAAGCAAACAGATAAGTAAGTCAAGTTTGCGGCTGCAAGGCAACTCGGCAACTCGTTGTAAAGGTGGAGTAAGCTCTGATCTCTTTCCTTAGAATTTTCCGTAATGCAAAGCACATTTCCTTGCGGAGATGTATGATGCTATGCATTAAGGCAGTATTTCTCAACGTGGGGCGTACACCCCACAGGGGGGCAATTAGAAAATGACATGTACATATTTATATTATACTTTTTCAGAACTTGGCTGACTATTATGCTAGGGGGAGGAGGATTCAAAATCTTTGAGACGTTGAGGTAGGGCATGATCCAAAGAATATTGAGAAACACTGCATTAAGTTAATGGTTACTACCTAGACCGGATTCGACCTTTATTGAGGTCTCATCAGTGGGAGCCAGACCTAAAAAATGGCAAGGGTGAAGTAATACAGAGCTTATAAATTTATAAACAAGTTTCCATAAGGTGCTTTGACCGCATTAAATAAAAATCTCAGGATGAGAGTAAGATGTAGAAAGTTTTTTACCTTGGATATATATTATGTTAAAGATACCAAGCAATTTTCCTCAATAAAGGTCGAAAACGGTCTGGGTAGTGACCATTACCTTAATGCATAGCATCATACATCTCTGCAAGGAAATGTGCTTTGCATTAGGGAAAATTCTAAGGAAAGTGATCAGAGCTTACTCCACCTTTACAACGAGTTGCCTAGTGTTGCACTACTTGCAGCCGCAAACTTGACTTATTGGTCTGTTTTCTTACTTGGGAAAAAGGATTGTAAACCTAGCTTATAAAATTGCTTGGTATCTTTAACACACACACACACACACACACACACACACACACACACACACACACACACACACACACACACACACACACACATTGGCATTAGTTTTAAGGCTATAATTGCTAAATCACTTATTTTGTTTCAAGAAATTATGGTTGATCCGATTTTCTAGATCCTCAAGAATCGTTTCAGTGTATATTAATGCATGTTATCAGTGAAAAAGATTCTATTATGCCAAAAAGTTTGTCCTCACACAGATCATTAACATTTATTAAAACTAGGATGGGTACTGGTACCGAAACTTGTATTTTATTAGTTTTATTGTGCTATTAAAGGTGCCATAGATGCTGTACTGTTTTCTATTAATCACGTAGGATTTCAGCCAATCAATAGTAGCTCCTCTAATGACGTGCCTAGACATTTTCAGAAGTAAGACATAATGCACACAGCCGAATGCTTTAGATATATTAAGAAGAACGGCTGCTGTGTTCATTCCTTTATTTATCCCACTATAAACTGTTCCATGAAACTCCAAAGCGTTTTTTTTTCAATCTTGACTCAGGATCTAAAAATATTGATTAGGCGCGGAAAAGAATATGGAACTTAACCTTTTTTTCTCCTAAAAGGATTTCAGTAACCTTTGAGATTGCAGATAATATAGATATTGGTCAGTAATTTTTGATTTCATTTGTGTTACCTTCTTTAAACACCTCCTTTTAGTGTTCTATAAATTTCGCATGTACAAACAAAAGAATTATTAATAAAATGTGTAAAGAACTTATGTTTATTATAATATGTAGTTTTCTGACATTTATATGATTACATCCGATTTTGTCCAATTTTTTTGAATCCAATTACTAAACTACTATATTCTCATTTACTACATATAGATTTGTCAGGTGTAGTGACGTATGATAAGTAAACTGTAGAAAGGTAATACTGTGTGCCGACGGTAGAACCCACACTATATTCAGAGAGTAAACTTAAGATTAGGGAGAACGAGATGGCGACACTTGTCAGACACCTCTCTTCACCAGATGCCTTATAGAATTAGTGATAGTATTGGAACAGCTATCTCTGATTGGCTACCGATGGAGATTGAACTGCTCCTCAGTTTTCGAAAGTTAGGGCTAATAAAGCCTCGTTTACTCCTAACAGCGGAATAAAATGCCTTAGCTGGTTTTTTATATGCACGTTATACATATACAGTACATTATATATATATATATATTATTGACATTACATTACTGATATTACTGAAGTTTACATTATTGATAATCTCTTATCAACAATTTTCCTCCAAATCAGTCTATTACTTGTGAGAACTCAGAACTCAGACGACGTGTTCGGGGACGGTTGTGTACGTTTCCTGCGTGAGTCGTGTGAGGAATTATCAATGAGTGGGTGGGAGGAGGAGGAGGAGGAGGAGTGAGAGAGGCATGTGACTGGCTGGCATCCGGGGAAAACGAATGCCAGCCGGTCATGTGTGGGAAGAGGAGAAGTATGCGTGGTGTATGGAGAAGAGTCAAGTGGTGTGGAGGGAGAGGGGAAAGGGATGAGAGAAGAATGTGTTCGTCTCCCTTGGGTATTTCCCTGGTCGTGTGTGGGGAGCGAGGATTTTTTGTATTCCTTAGCCTCGGAAGATTCTCTTGTGTGTGCGTATATTTTTGTGGGATGTGATGTAGATTTCTGTATGAATGATAATTTGTGTGGTCGGGAGAATAGTTGGGTTATCAATTGCGTTACTGTTGTGATTTGAGTGAGTGTGTCGTGGTCGTGTTTTTTTTTGGAGGGGATGGGTGAGTTACTTTTGTTCGTACATACATTTTTGTTTAATTATTTTAATGCTCAGTAAGATTGTATTGATGCTTTGGATAAGCAAATGTCATTCTTGGGTTTTGCATTTCTTACGGAAGATGGTTTGTTATTTTAGATTCTCATTGATTTCTTGAGGATTTAAAGAATTTTCTATATGTAGAATTGAATACTGGTAAGGATGTAATTGTATTATACGTTTTGTTTATTTTATTGATGTTCAGATGCACTGGTGTGTGATTTCTTGCTGATTTAATGATGTTTCTATTGTGGTATCCATTGCCGAACATAAACAAGAAATGACACAGTGAGAAATGCAGAATCAAGTTCAAATCACCCAAAGGAAAAAAGAAACACAGAAAAACAACAACAATACCTCTTTAAAAAAAAATAAAACTATGACTACCAATCGATCGTCGTACTTAAACAAGAAATGGCACAGTGAGAAATACAGAATCAGGTTACTATAATTAATAAGCACGCATGACACAGAAAAGAGAGCAAGTGTAATCTAGCGTACCTGTTTATTTCGAAACTCAAAACAAACAGAGTAAAAAATCAATTAAAATGGTTCTCTCATTAAAATTTGAACTCTGAAAGCATTGCCACCAGTGACGGCTCGTGGGCTTGAAATCGTGGGGGTGCTGCAACTTTCGAAATATACATACGCACTGTAAGTACAGTGTAGACGTGTTTGGATAAAATATCAAAATTATGGTAAAAAGATTACAACAATTTTGAATTATATAATATTATATGATTCAAAATTATATTTTAAATTCAAAATTTAAAATTATATAATTCAAAATTATTTTAAAATAAAATATATTCTTGTTTTGTTTCGTGAAAAAATATTGTTTATTATCGATAAAATTATACAGTTTAGTATAATTCAGAATTTCTTAAAAATAAAATCTTTTATCATAACCCAAATAATGTTCTAAAATAAAAACTATAACAAATCTTTAATTGTACTGTCCTAATATTTAAAGAGACGGAGTAAACACGATAAGCACTACGAACACTCATCTACCGGTGCAAACCGCATATAAACAACAGTAGAAGTGCGTGACGGACAGTGCCGCAGTACGCTAATAGCTCACATCTCACTATGACGTGCATATGCTTGCGCGCGTAGCAATAGGACACTGTGGTAAACACAGTGCTGCTAGCGCCCTCCTAAGTGCTACAAGATGGATTTTTATTATTTTTTATACAAAATAAGAGAATTGTATAGGATTGTTGATGATAAAATTAAATATCATAAGCAAATATAAATAAATTAATAAATATATTGATATATCGAGAAAAATTTGGGGTGCTGCAGTTCCGCAGTGCCTATGCACGAGCTTGCCCTGGTACCGCTTATCCTTTGATGATCCACATGAAATAAGCAACAATTACAGAGGGGGAAGGGAATAGGCCTTTTTTTTTTTTTTTTCTTTTTTTAAACTCAGGCGAAGGGTTTCGCCCCTATCAAGTATAGCAGATTTAAGTAATTTTAAGTATCTTTGAGAGAATAAAAATATATGTTGCTGTTTAACTGTAACCCTATTCTAAAAAATTGGATTCAGTGACAACAGCTGCATGACTTCTATGAGTAATTAGGTTAAAAACAATCGGATTTATCAACTTTCTTGTCAAGTTTTTCTGATTCTTAAAAAGTATAACCGTTTCTTACCATAGAATAAGAAATAAGTGGACTTTAAAAGAAATGGCAATACTTTGCAGTTTAGAAAATTAGTCGCAGTCTTATTTTCATAACATAATTATAGTTGCAAAAAGAAATTTTATTCTGTGCAGATTATTATGTAAAAGCTATCCTAAAACTAATCTTTAGCTGAATTGATTATCACATTACGATATGAACCGATTTCGAGAAATAAAATTAATCTGTACACAGGAAAGATTATTTTCGTAATCGAAATTTTGTCAAACGAACACATCCTGCATCAGTCCATTTAAACGCAATAAGGTAGTTGTAGTTTGTTAAAACAACCTTGCTTGTAATTTGTTTTTCTTTACTAAGTGGACTTTGTATGCTGTCAAATTTGAAAAGTAAAAACGTAGTTTTTAGTTTTCAAATTAATAAACCACACCAGGATATATTAAATGAAACTTTACAAGAATAAGTACTCGTTCATGTCTCTCACAAATTTTAGATCCCGGATTTGAAAAGCAAGAGAAATATTTTACTCAGTCTATTCAAAAAACTAAAACTCGGTGAAATGTCTAAAACTAAATGCGTTAACAAAAATATCTGTTTTTTGTTAAATTTTAATTCTACATTCCGAAACCCAAGTAAAATAATCACATTGAAATGTTTACAGTAAAAGAAAAGTCCATTCCATTACGTATTAATCTACTACTCAGAAATATTGATTTTTTTGAAAGCGCGATTCTTTTTACTTATCAAAATACACAAATAAATGAACACACAAACCCTGAAGACTGAAAAACTCAGTTAAACTGAAATTTTAGAAAAACATGCAATCAACATATAGACTAGTGGCGGCTTGTACATAAGCACTGCTTATGTACAAGCCGCCACTAGTCTATATGTTTATAAATAATAACATTGTTATTATTTATAAACACAAACAATTTTTGTTTGTGTTTATAAATAATAACAATGCTGACGACATTATATAGATGCAATACAGCATGTTAAAGGTTACAACTTATGTTGATATTTGAATGTTTTGACATTGATTGAATAGTTGATAATTTTAATTGTTCGATTAACGCTTTAGATTACGAAACAAAAGTGTCGGAATTATCACGTTCGGCCAATTGCAGCTGGACTAGCCGGTATTCGTTTGTACTTATCACTGCACTTAACAAGTGAATTCGACACTCCTCGTTGAGCAGCGCTACAGATAAATTGTATGCTTGCGCGCGTTATTTCTGTGAGATATGAAGCTTTTATTATTGGTGTGTGTGTTCATGGTGAGAGTGAAATATTTTTAATAAAGAAATTTTTTTAATATCTAAATCTTATTTAAATTAAGGGGATATTAAATCCCACATGATTTCAAAGCCGAGTAAGAAACTCAAAGATAGGAATCAAAGAGTTTCATGCCGAATATAGCAAACTATAAACGTTTCGGTGGACTGTAGCATAAGCTAAAGCACATAGTTCAACTCTAGCGCAACTCGTTGCAAAGGTGGATAAAGGTTCTGATCACTATTCTTAGTATTACCCATAATGTAAAACACATCTCCTAGGAGATGTTTGATGTTATTCATTATGGTGGAAGGCCACTACCCAGACCTATGTATAGGTGAAGCGGGCTCTAAAAATTAGGCGATCCCGAAAGATCGCCATCTCAGCGTTGTTCCACTCAGTGACAGGCTCACCCTGTCACCGAAAAGAACTTCTCAGCATTGGTTCTACCCAGTGGCAGGCTTACCCCCACCACCGAGCACAGCCATAATCTCAACTTATACCCAAGCAGAGCCTCTCAGAACCCAAGTCTAACCTGCACCGGTTTCGACCTTTTTTGAGGTCTCATCAGTGAGTAGGTAGACCAGGTAATATGAGGTTATAGCGAAGAGAACTTATATATTTTGCTATATACGAGTTGTCAAAAAGGTGCACCCATTAATTACTTAAATAAGGAGCCAATAGGCTTCACTTCGGCGATGTAACATTATTTAAATTAAAGGGATATTAAATCCCACATTATTTCAAAGACGAGTAAGAAACTCAAAGATACGAATCATGTAAATCTAAATATGTAAATCTGTTTATTAATAAATTGGTTACTGATTAAGAAAAAATGAATTATTTTTCTTATTTTGTATATGCAGCAGCCCCACTTAAAATTTTCGCCGGCCGCCACTGATATAGACGCTGTTTTTGTTTAATAGCTTGGAGAGGTTTTGCTTGTTGAAACATGTAGACAAAGCTACGTCAGTTGCTAAAAGCTGATCCAAAGACGAAAGTGTCACAAAGTCAGCGGTGGAGCGGAGAAGGAGGTTTAATTCTCTAGCGATGTGACGTAGTGCTATTTCTCTGTGCTCACTTTCAGAAATCTCCAATTAGCTCAGTTCAGACGAGAGTGTATACCACACTGGCCTTCTATCACTCAAGTCATCCAAGCAAGTGCAAGTTCAGCTGGCAGAAAAGCAAGGAAGAGAAATTCACAAAGTATGCAAATATTATTTGTAATTGTAATTTGCAATCTTCTTCGCGTGTTGAGGCTTAAGTGCTGTGAATAATTCATGTTGGACGTTTAATGGAATATTATCAGCAATGAGAAAGGATTAAAACGAATTTTAATGCTTCCAATGTTTCGTCTCAGTCACAGAGACATCAGGGATTACAAAAAACGTTTTGTAACAACACACACGAATACAATACAATGATAAGTAAAACAAGTGAGTGAAACTAAAGTCCTATCTAGGTGGTGCGCCCTCTATGGACTTTTGCAGGTGGCCTAGGAAGTAAAGAGGGATCTCTGATAATTAATGTTTCCCAAATTTTGAGAAGTTTTATGCAACCGTATTTGTTTAAATTAGGTTGATTCCTGAATGCAGATGAAGATTTAAAAAACAGTCTTTCTTTCTTTTTTGAATTTACTATAGTGGAGCATGGTGTTTTTTTTCCAGGAGATCCTGTGAGATCTGCTGGAAAAATTATGTTGTTACAAAACGATTTTTGTAATCCCTGAAGATGTCTTTGTGACTGATAGGAAATATTGGATACAACCCATAAGATGTGGTCAAACTACTGCATACTGTATGCAGTAGTTTGACCTCAGATGCGACCCCCCCCGACACTTCTGCGCATGGCAGAAGAAGGAGAATCCATCCGATAATAAGGTAATCAATCCGTCTTGTGGAATGAGTTTATTTATTATTATACGTCGGAAAATTAGTTCTTCTTTTATGAACATTCTAGTTTTTAAAGTGGTAACTATTTTGCTTTATATAGTAGTTGGAAAATTTTACATATAAAGCACGTGATTTCGCATGTTGGTGACGAATACGTACATCGATTTACTGCTTGATTAACCAATGCATTTGATACACCTGAACATGATATACTACTCACCAAACGATACTCAATAGTTATAAGAGGAACACTGCATACCTGATTCAGGAACTATCTATCAAACAGAATACAAGTAACAAAAATAGGTACATATCACAGCCGAGGTATACAAATATAACACGGTGTCCCTCAAGGCGCCATATTATCACCCACTCTGTTCAACATATACATTAACGATGTTCTTAACATGACCATAAGAAGTCAAATATTTCAGTACGCAGATGACACCGCACTACTAGCAATCTACACAGACATCAACACGGCTCTCTCCAGAGCACAACAAGACCTAAATGAAATCACAGCATACTTCCACCAAAACGCAATTGTAATCAACGGCACCAAAACACAAATGTTAATAATACACAACCCGAGAATCATGCTCCCCGCACCACTATCGATACACTGTCACACATACCGCTGCATTAACAACAAAAAAAAAACCTTGCCAATGTTGTCCCGAAATCAAATCTGTAACACATGCAAAATACCTTCGTCTTGACATAGATTGCCACCTTAAATGGACAAAACATAGAGAATACCTACATACCAAACTCCGCATCATCGCAGCAAAACTCTTCCAAGTAAAAGACATTATTCCATCCAACATAAAAAAAAAACTCCTATATCACGTATCTGAGAATCCCTACTCAGATAGATACGACACAACAGTCTATGCAAACACATCAAACAGCCACCTAACAAAATTAGAAATATTACATAGGAAAATTGTGTCAACAGCGATTTGGCCACCTTATACACAACAGCCAATATCCGACCAGCACACGGCGATACACAGAATACTGAACATCAGAAATCTGAAACACTACGTAATATTACTAAGGAATTACTTCAACATCACTATCGAAACAACAGAGACACATGTCGTATAACACGACCCACAAAAACTCTCTACATCCCTCACCCTTCAACAACTCATACAGTTCTTTTGTGAGATCACATCAGATACCCACGCTACTCAACAACCCATCGAGAAACTTAAAACAAATAGACAACTAAGAACATTAAAACACGAACTCTGGAAAACATACCCACAAAGTTAATATACCATTAATACTAATATACACCTCTCAGGGGTGGTCCGAATATACTGAATAAGGACTCCTGGACCAACAGGGCCATAAGGGGAAATCATCTTGATTGTAAGGGAAGCGGCACTCCCATGGACCCCTAGCTGGATCTATCCTCTCCTTCTTCTACTTTGAGGAAAACCCACTTACTTTAATCTTTCCTATAAGGCCTTATCAGCCAACTCTTCTTACTTTATGACCCTTATGCTATTAGAGTACTCGAGGGCCATGGGATCATTTCTGGCCTTACAACTATGCCCTCTCAATAAACCTTACTATATTTCTTCTATACTCTACTCTTTCCCCTTCAATATACCCTATTCCTCCTATGGGTTTAAATTCGGAAGAAGGCTAGTTCAGAAGCCTTAAGGTAGCAGCCCTACCACTGAACTATTCCATCGTCAGGCTAGTCCCCTGACATGGAGAACATAATCCTACTTATAAGCTGACAGAAAAAGATAATCGGATTGAATCTATGGGAAACGACCCTGGAATGGAAAAGGGAAAGCGAAAATGGAAACGACAAAATATAATATACATAGCAAACTGGAATGTAAGAGGAATAGCATATAAAGAAATAGAATTAGACCAGTTATTAAACGAAAGAAATTTTAAAATAGCAGTAATCACTGAAACAAAAAATAAATTAAAAGGAACTATGAGAACTGAAAATTTTAATGTAATATACAGTGGAGTCGACAGAGACCAAAGAGCACAAGCAGGAGTCATGATTTGGATTCATAACTCCCTTTCAAAACAGTTAAAACATTATAAATTATGGAATGAAAGAATAATAGAAGCTAGAATAAAAATAGATAGAGGCTATTTAACAATAATTGGTTTATATGCCCCAGAAGAAGGAAGAGAACAGGATAATATTGATTTTTATAATCAGCTACAAAACATATATAATAAAATAAATAAAAATGATTACATAATTTTAGCAGGAGACTTAAATGCAAGAATTGGAAACACGAAAATTAATAATAATATAGGAATACATGGAGAACATACTCTAAACAGAAATGGTAAAAAATTGATTGACTTTGTAGTTTATAATAACCTAAAAATAATGAATTCCTTCTATAAACATAAATACATACATAAATATACTTGGGCAGCAAGAGGATGGAAATCAATATTAGATTACTTCATATTAAATGAAAAGACATCAAAATTTTCACTAGATGTTAGAGTTCACAGAGGATATGAAATAAGCAGTGACCACTTCCTTGTTAAAATAAAATTAAGATTACCACCTAAATGGCTACAAGTAACAAGAACAGAAAGAAAAATTGAAACATTTGTTTATAAAACTAGACTATTGAATGACACAAATGTACAATGGCTATATGAACAAAGAATTAACCAATATCTAGATAAAATAAAACAAAATGAAGAAATAGAAATAGAATGGCTTAATATAAAAACGATACTAAATGCAGCAGCAAATGAAAGCTTAGGAAAGACCAAAAAATTCAATAAAAGAAATAAAACTGAAGATCTGGGATGATACAATCAAAGAAATAATCAAAAAGAAAAAAGAAGCCTATCACAAATGATTAAGCAGTAAAAGATTAGAAGATGAAATAGAATATAAAAGAATAAGAGCCATAGCTAAAAAAGAAGTCAGAAAAAGACATAGAGAATCATGGAATAAATTTGTTTCTAATTTAGAACATGATTTATATAAAAATAGATATAAAATAAGACCCAATGTATATAAGATTTTGAAACACTTAAATGCAGATACCAAAGAAAACATAAAATTAAACACTGAATTGAAATTAGAAAAATTTCTAACTTACTACACATAACTGTGGACAGACAAATATTTTAAAAAAGACAACTGGCAAACAATTAACAAAATGAAAAGGAAATAACTGAAGAAGAATTAGAAATCAGCCTGAAAGAAACAAGAAACGGAAAATCACCTGGAGAAGATAAGCTAGGTTCAGAACAATATAAATACGCAGGAACAAGATTCAAAGAAAGACTCTTATTATTTTTAAATAAAATTTACTCAATTGGTATCCCCCCAATAGAATGGAAAAAAGCAATTGTGATTCCTATCTTTAAGAAAGGTAATAGAGATGACCCTAAAAACTATAGAGGTATCAGTATACTAAATTCATGTTACAAAATATATAGCAGAATCTTAAATGACAAACTAATGAAATATTCCGAAAACTTTATTCTAGAGGTACAGAATGGATTTAGAAAAGGACGATCATGTATAGACCCAGCCTTTTGCCTAAAATTAATAATAGAGAAAAAGAAGAGAATATAATTTAGAAACACATATTGCATTTATTGACTTTGAAAAAGCATTTGACAAAGTTAAAAGAAATATATTATTTAACATATTAAAAGAAAGACAAATACCAAATAATATCCTAAAAGCTATCACAAGTATATATGAAAATAATCAAATACAAATAAGAATTAAATCACGAGCTATCATATACAAGAGAGATAAACTAAGGGTTCCGACAGGGATGTCCCCTCTCAGCAACTCTTTTTAATATTTACCTAAATGAAATAATAATAAAATGGAATATAAAAATTTCCATCATGGTATTAAACTTTCTCCTACTGTGAACTTAAACACTCTCCTTTTTTCCGACGACCAAATAATAATTACAAATTTTGATTATAACTTAGAGAAAGCTATTTTAGATCTAAATGAGATATCCAAAGATTATGGTATGATAATATCAACGGAAAAATCAAAAACTATGGCCTTTAAAGAACAAGATCCAGTAAGAACTAAAATAGTAATAGATAACAAGATCTTAGAACAGGTGAATTCATTTAATTACCTAGGATGTATGATCACATATGAAAATGAAAAAGATATAAACGTAAAAATTGCAAAATATTTAAAAATAACGGGTGTAATTAACTCTATATTTAAACCAAACCTAGTTCAAAAACAAACCAGACTAAAAGTATACAATGCATTAGCCTTACCGGTCTTAATGTATGGAAGCAAAATCTGGACAATAAAACAAAAAGACAAACAAAGATTAACAACAGCAGAAATGAAGGTTATGAGAAAAACTGCAAAGTATACCTTTTTTTAATCACAAAAGAAATGAAGAAATTATGAAAGAATAAAACCAATAACCAGTAATAGAAAAAATTAAAAAATATAAACATAAATGGATGTTTCATTATTTGAACACGTTCAAATAATGAAAACAGAAAGATTACCAAAACAAGCCTTAAAGTACAAGCCATTAGGAAAAAGAAAACCAGGACGTCCTCTTAAACGATTCAACGATGACTTCTAAGGCTGGAACAGGCCATGCGAGGTCTAAATCCTTGATACGATGAGGATGATGATGACTAATATACACAAATCACTGGCATCCAATGTCTACATCCCATCCATAAACATTAACAAAAACATAAATAGTAACGCTAATCCCATTCTCTTCATGAAAGCTAACCCAAGCTTCGAAGTAGGTGGGATTAATCCGCCTCATTCATCTAGACGTAATTCTCATAATCGAAGACTGAAAATTATGTAACAAAACAGTCAGTACGGTGTATAATAATAATGAAGATACTGATATAAAAAAATTATGTATATGTAAATAGGTTGTATAATAATAAGCTAAGCTAAAAAATCAGCTAACGCCTTTTTATTCCCGTATATACGGGAGTAGGCGAGGCCATTTAGCCCTATCTAACTTTTGGAGACTGAGTGGGCAGTTCAATCTCCACTGGTACCCAATCAGAGACAGATGGCCCAAGGCTATCACTAATTAAGCGGTACGCAGTGAAGAGAGACGGCTCAAATGTGCCGCCATCTCGTGGTCTCTAACAATAATAAGCTATGATACTGATATTCAAAAAAAAAATGTACATTTATATTTAAAAATATCACTGTACTCTACATTTTGTACCAAACAGAAAATGCAATAGTTTGCTTTATTATATATATGTAAATACTCAGTATGACAATAATAAAATGTTATATATTATTATTATTATTATACCTGCACCTCCATGGAGTCCAAATACTGATAGTGGGAGACCCAATCTATCCACACAATCTATCATACCTCTCTCCTTGAACCCATCAACAGACAAAGCTCACAACTGACTGTGGCAACCCATTCCACTCATTCACAACTTTCCGAGCAAAAAATCTAGTCCTCACACCAATACTGACCACACCTTTATTCAACTTCGAAGGATGACTTCGTGTTCTGGTCCCTCTAGCCAAGTGCAGAAACATTTCCTCTGCATCTATCCTATTTAAATTTAAGCAATTTAAATATTTCTATAATTTCCCCTCTTTTTCTCCTATTATTCAACTTCCGCATTCCACACACATTCAGTCTATCCTCATAGGGAACATACCAAGATCATTCACCATCTTGGTCACTCGCCTCTGAATCCTCTCCACCGCTTCCTCATCCCCAAGAAACCCAGGGGACCAGAGTTGAGCACAATAATCCAGATGTGGGCGTATGAAGGCCTAATAAAGAGGAATTACAACTTCCTTATCTCTGTTTGTTAATATGTTCTTCAATAGCCAAGTAATCTCATGGGCTACCTTAGCAATATGTCCTCTAAATTTTAACTCTCTGTCTACCCCCCCCCCCCCAAATCTCTAGCTTCATCTATTTCCTAGAGTACAGTTATTATTATTATGATATAATATTCAATGTCATACACGGCTTGTAATCTATTTATCCCAAAATGCATAACTTTACATTTCTCGTCATTAAACTGACACCCATTAACTTTTGCCTATCTGACAGCCTATTCAAATCGTACTGCAAGCTCTCCACATCTCCCTGATTAACTATTCCGCTTCCTCATTTCGCATCATAATGAGAGGACTATTTTTAGTTGATTTGTTACTCTCTATGTTTTGAGTTAGGAAATAAACAGATATGCTAGATTACACTTGCTCTCTTTTCTGTATTATGCATGCTTTTTATAGTAAAAAGTATGCATAATACAGAAAATATCACTGAATTTCGGATTTTGTATTTCTCACTGTGTCATTGACAATTGGTTGGTAGTCGTGGTTTAGTTTTTTATTTATTTTTTATAAGCTGTTGTGTTTTTTGTAGTTTTGTAAGCAGATTTAAAACTTTCGTTTTCCTCTACTGGACTGTAGTGTGTATGTCTGTGTTTGTTTCTTCCTGTAGGTGATTTGAACCTGATTATATTGTTTCTTACTGCGTCATTTCTTGTTTACATCTGGCAATCGATACCACAATAGAAACATCATTAAATCCACACGAAATCACACAGCAGTGCATCTGAACATCAATAAAATAAACAAAACTAATAATACAATTACATCCTTACCAGTATTCAATTCTGCATATAGAAAATTCTTCAAATCCTCAAGAAATCAATAGGAACCTAAAATAACTAAACCATCTTCCGTAAGGTGGTGCTTAAGGGTCAAAGCTGTATAACTGAGAGGAGACCTCCACATAGCCTTTAAAGGAAGAATATGGAGAATCGACCAGTGCTTGTGACATAATGTCCAATCCTCACATTCCCATGGTGTACTCTGTTAGGTATATACCTGGATACTGAACAAACGAGGATAGGCTGGTAATTTCGGATTTAGTCGACCAAACTGTATTCTTACTGGCTTAAACCACAATATTAAATGATGGTACAACATGATAGAATTTCATGCGGCTGGGGTGTCGCCCGGTTTAACAAGGACCCCGTTGTTTTGGCAAGGGAACCAGGGCGAACAGCAAAAAGTCAGCTATTGGAAAAAAATCCTAAAATACACCCCAACTCAATATCACCAGAATTAAAGATCGGTACTATCAACATAAAAAGCCTTAATGGCAAAGAAATAAAGCTAGCTGAGGAATTGGATAAGTACCAGATCAACATAATAGGGGTGACTGAAACTAAAAAGACAAAAACTGGTGAGAACATTCTGAGCAATAAATACAAAATGTTATATTCAGGCAATGCCAATCAAGGAAAAAAATGAGTAGCCATAGTATTCAACACTAAATACGAAACTAATCTTCTTGAATGGCAAGCAGTTTCAAGTAGAGTTATATGGGCAAATATGAGAATGGGGAACTGGACAATGAGACTTATTTGTGCCTATGGTCCCACAGAAGGTTCTACTAAGGTAGAAGTGGAGGAATTTTTTGAGGCTTTAGAAAAAGCAACTGACACAATGAAAAAGGAAAAGTTGTTCCTTGTTGGGGATCTAAATAGCAGAGTAGGAAATGATTTTGAGACATACAAAAATATTTTGGGAAAATTTGGAGAAAAGAGCAAAGCGAATAACAATCGCAAATACTTGTTGGATTTGCGCTCAGGACATGAACTGGTTATTACTAACACCATGTTCCAACATAAAAATGTGCACAAATTCACATGGAGAGAAGAGGCAAGGAATAAGAAAAGTCTCATTGACTATGTTATTGTTAATAGATGTTTTCTCTATGGTGCAGGACACTAGAGTGTACAGAGGATTTGAAATTGGAAGTGATCACTATTTAGTCTTAAGCACGATTAAATTGAATTTCATGTTGAAAAGAAGAACATGTAAGAAAGTTTTAAAACAATAAAAGTTGAGCGACTCTTAGAGGTGAACTGTAGACTAAAGTATACAAACATTATTGAAGAAAAAATGAAAGAGTTTGAGAACAGGAATTAAACCTTGGAGATTCGGTGGCAAGCTCTGAAGAAAACATTAATTGATTCTGCCGGAGAGGCATGTATTTAGGTTGTCTGCAAGGATAGAAAAATCAGAACTCCCTGGTGGGAACAGAAAGTTAAAGAGGCAGTGAAGGAAAAGAAAACATATCAAACGTTCCTGGCAAATAAGTCAGCTTGTGCGCTTAGAGAATACTGAGACAAATATAAGAAAGCTAAACACTGTGTAAAACTAGCTAAACAAAAGTCATTGGAGGACTTTGGCAAGAATATAGAAAATAAATACCAAGAAGGTGGCAAGATATTCTGGAGGTTGTTGAAGAAGCTCAGAAATAGAGGAATGTATGCTGTAAAAAGAATTAGAGATGATAAAAGTGATATGAAAACTGGAGAAAAAGATATCCTTGAAGTATGGAGTAATTACTTCGAAAAATTGCTGAATGAAACAAGCAGTGATGACAGCACAGTGGTAAAAAACAATGACCAGGCATGAAATCCGAAATACACATCCAGGTTTGAAGTAGAAAAAGCAATCAAAAGCCTGAAATGTGGAAAGGCAGCAGGAGTAGATGATATTCGACCAGAAATGCTCAAGTATGGAGGTATAAAAAGTCTTACAGTGGCTGCACTGCATAGTTCAGAGGGCTTGGACAGAAGGACGAATTCCAGATGATTGGAGTAGAGCTCTCATAGGTACCCATATATGAAAAGAGAAATAAAACTGAATGTGAGAATTACAGAGGTATTTCTCTACTGAGTGTTCCTGGTAAGATTTATGCAAGTATTCTTGAGAAACGGTTGAGAAGGATTGTGGAAGCTTGGTGAGGAACAAGCTGGATTCAGGCCAAATAGAGGCTGTCAGGATCTGATCTTCATTTTACGACAAATAGTTGAAAAATCATGGGAATATGACAAAGATCTGTATTTATGTTTTGTAGATCTGGAAAAAACATATGACAAGGTGCCAAGAGAGATGCTATTCGAAATGATACAGTGGAACATTATATCAAGCAATACTTAGTCTTTATTTGAGTTGTAAGTCGGCAGTTAGAATTGAAGGAAGTACAGGAAGGTGATTTAATGTTAATTCTGCTGTCAGACAAGGATGTATATTATCACCTATGTTATTCATTATCTATATGGATTACATTATGAAGGAAAGTGATATTAAAAATGATATCAAAATTGGAGATGTTAATGTCAGCTCTTTGCTTTTCGCGGACGATGTTATACTTCTAAATAAATCTGCTACAAGTTTGCAAGATTTCCTGACTAAATTGAATAACTGTTGTGATAGTATGGTATGAAGGGCAGCAATAACAAGACAGAGATAATGAAAATAGGCAGAAGCATTGAAAATATCAACTACATTGTGATCGGAGAACCTATAGAACAAGTAAAACATTTCAGCTAATTAGGCATCATTTTTAATGAAGGTGGTAAATTAAATCTGGAAATAGATAATAGAATCAACATAGCTGGTATGGTAGGAATTCAACTGAATAAATTCATATGGAATAAGAGAGAAATTAGTCAAAACACTAAATTAGCTGTATACAACAGTGTTCAAACCAGTTTTAACTTATGGATCTGAGAGCTGGGTCAGAAGTAAAACACTTGACCAAAAACTAGAGACTGCAGATATGAGAGACCTGAGAAAGATTAGAGGTGTGAACAGATGGCATCAATGGCAATATCATATTAAAAACGCGGATATTAGGAAAGAACTTGATATTGTCAGCATCCAGGAATGCGTTAGCAGAGCTAATCTCAGGTGGTATGGTCACTTAAACAGAATGGGCAAAGAAAGATTAGCCAAGCAAGTATTCTCTGCCAGGTTGGCAGGAAAAAGATCAAGATATAGGTGGATTGATACGGTACAATGTGCCTTAGACGATAGAAATATAAGATCAAGATATAACATCAAAATATAAAAACCCAAAGGAAGATCAAGATATAGGTGTATTGATACGGTATAAAGTGCCTTAGACGATAGAAATATAATATCTGATAATATTGGAGTCTTGACAAGTTACAGACTGATTTGGAGGAAAATTGTAGATAGGGATTTGGTAATGATGTAAATTTGTCATGTAGTACTATCATATCCTGTACACCCCTTGAGGATAAATGTCAGGAATTTGATGACGATGATGATGGTGATGATCTCCCTTAAGAAATGCAAAACCCAAGCATGATATTTGTTTATCTAAATATAAAAATAAGTAAACAAAAATGTATATACGAACAAAAGTACTAACACATCCCCTTCAAAAAATACGAGCACGACACACTCACTCAAATCACAACACTAGCACTACTGAAAACCCAACTATTCTTCCCACCACACAAAAATTTCATACATATAGAAATCTATACCACCATCCCACAAAAATATACACACACACACAAAGGAATCCCCCCCCCCGATTCTAAGGGATGCAAAAAAATCCCTGTCCTCACACACGACTGGGGAAACATTCAAAGGCAATTAACACATACCTCTCTCATTTATATTATTATTATTATCTCCTCCCCCCCCCCCCGCATCCCTCGTCTCCCCCTTCCCACGGATGCTTCCCCTCTTCCCACACATGACTGCCTGGCAACCTGGGGAAACGAACACGTACATCCCCCCCCCCCCCGATGGATAAATCCTCACACGACCACCTGGTACCTGCAGGCAACGAATATACACCCTCCTCGAACAGCTGGCCCTCCTCATACCTTTAAGGTGGGGACAGAAAATCGTTTAGTGTATCACCTTGTCTTCTCGCGCCGTTTATGTATTAGATTCTCATTCGGAAATATTAGAGGGAGACCTGGATAATTAGAATTTTTCATACGATTTTTAAATGAATGCAGCCATATAATAAGCACAGAAACTGGAAAAAAGTAATCACTTGGGAAATTGTTATTTTTCCAGATTGAAACAAGGAAGGGCCGAAATAACTCGTTTTACTTATTTATACACAAGTTCCAACCTCCTTCGACTATAATCATAAAATCCGCGAAGGATCTGGGCAGAAAAGGGGACATTCAGTACATTGGCAACTGTTTCCCATTGTAAATATGGGAAAAAATTATTATCTATACAAAATTATATTATTATTATTATTATTATTATTATTATTATTATTGCAAAGTGGATTTTTTTCTGGTGAATTAAAATCTAAAGTGTATCAGTGAATTCCATTCTTCAAAGCTGTAAGTATCAGTTAAGTAATAAGTAAATTACAAGTATTCAAAGTTCAAAGTATACGTTGGTCAACTACGCGAGAAGAGAATAAGGAAGTCGCCATATTAGAAATTACAGCAAGATCGTCAAAGAAGCAATATGAAGTGCGACAAATGCCATGAAGACCTCACGGGGGAAGAAAACAACATAACATGCAGGAACTGCCGGAGAAACATACATTTTCTATATTAGAGACTGTCTGAGGCGACTTGGCAGCGAAAATCAAATACGAAGCGTGACGAGTGTGAATGTCCCCAGTGTAGAGAAAACAAAGGAATGTCGCCTTCCACTGCAAGCTGTAAACAACTAACGCTGAAAGCAACAGCAGGCGGTAAACAGATAACACAGCAATCAACAGCAGAGAGAACGAAAAACAAAGAAAACAACAACGGAAACCCAGGTGAGCCAACTTTGAATGCATTACTTGAAAATAGATTAAAAAACCTAAAAGATTGTTTAATCGATTTTGTTAGAGAATTATTTGAAAAACACGCCATATAGATTACCAAAATATTCAATCAATATGAGGAATTTATTAAATTTAATAATAACTCGGTGGAAGATGTATTACAGACAGTTAGAGAAAATGAAAACTGCGTTAAAGAGCTAACGGAAAGACAGCATAATCTAATTAAAGAGACAACAGAACTACGACAAGAACTAAACTCTTTAAAGCAATGGTACGAACTCTTAAACCAATAGCAGTATAAAAATGATCTCCTGATAGATGGTCTCCCGGAAATTGCAACGGAACATCTAAAAGACACCGTAATACAACTAAGGCAAAAAATTGGCGCTCCCATTGAATCAACAACTTATCAGACTGCCATAGCTCTGCCATCCAATATTGGCGTGCACGAGATCGTGGACGCAAGCATGTGCCTAATAATACATTTGGAGATTGTTCTTCTTCTTAAACTCATCTAGGCCTTAGCCGCCTCTACAGTATTTTTGCTGCGTTTTTGAATACTGTTCAGATCCAGTTCCTCTACAGTTATTTATTGGGATTCTTATATGTTTTTTAGCACCTAAAGATGTCTATGTTAGACGAAACTAGTTGTGCGATTTGAACCTTTTATGTTAATGTTGGTCTTTAGTCATTTAATACACATACATGCGCGCGTTCCCGATGCGCAGTTCTTGTGAATTGTTTGTATACTATATCGTTGCTCGCACTTTTTTTTTTTTTGTCTCGCTGTGAATTATTATTATTATTATTATTACATGAAACCTCCAAGAAGTTCAGACTCATACAGGAGGCCACTCTACCCTGACTTCCTGTCTCCACTACTTAATCCACCAACTACACAGACTGCCACTACCAACTTCTTCAAGTGTCATCCCCTAAAAGGAGGTTGGCAACCATGTCACGGAACTTTTTTCTTTCTTTTGCTGCTCTGGAACATTTATGGAAATTCAATCCAGTCCAGTCCTTAATGTCTTCAAAAAAACCACATTCTCCTGGATCTACCTGTCCCTTTTTTCCATCCAGTTTCCCTTCTAATATTAATTTCTGAATGCCTTCTTGTCTAGTTAGATATCCAAAATATTTAAGTCTTCGTTCTTTAATTATTTTCATTAATGTTCTTTTCAGTTTTGCTTTCTTTAAGACATCTTCGTTTTTCATTTTCTCTGTCCATGATATTTCCAACATTCTTCTGACGGTCCACGTTTCGAAAGCTTCTAATTTTTTCGCTGTTTTTTTATTTAGAGTCCAAGTTTCACTGTTGTAGAGAAGGCTTGACCAGATATAGCATTTTATTAATCTTTTTCTTGTGTCTATATTAATGCCTCTGGATGTTAGAACAGTTTTCATATCAATAAAGGCTTTTCTTGCTATCTCTATTCATCTTTTTATTTTTTAAGGGAATTTCCTCTGTCTGTAAACATTTGTCCCAAATATATAAAAGACTGAACCTGTTCAATCTTTTATATACAGTCTTCAATTTTCTTTTTGTTAACAGTCATGTTCAGTTTCTTATTTATTGGTTCTTTTGATATAATCACGCACCTTGTTTTCTTTAGGTTAATAATTAATTCTATGTCTAAGCTTCTGTTGTAAATTTCTGTGACTAAGTTTTGAAGATCATCTTCAGATTCAGCTATAAGGACTGTATCAGCTACATACCTGAAGTTATTGAAGTTCCTACCTCCGACTTTTACACCCTTCAGTTCTGAAATATTTTTAAAACTTGCTCACTATATATATATATATTGTACAATAAAGGTAATTAGACATATCCTTGTCTTACTCCTTTTTTGATTTCAAAGTTGTCAGAATGTGCATTTTCCTTATCTTATTGAGGCCATTTGATTCCAGTATATATTTGTAATTATACGTAGATCTTTTCCTTTAACCCGTTATTCTGTAGGATATGTATTAATTTCTTGTGATCTTTTGAATCAAATGCTTTGGTGTAATCAATAAGACAAAGATATATGCTTTTCTGGTTATCAAGTTGACTACCGTCAACTGTTTATAAATATTATCTCATTGTTGTTAGTGATGGCAGATAAAATTTAAAGTAAGTATTCTATTGCTCCAGTGAAAAGAAGACACATAAATCTGCTATATTACATGCTAAAATTAAAATTAATAAAATTCGTGACGAACACTGTGATAAGCCGCAGGCTAAAACTTATCTATTTTAGCCTACGCTAAGCCATGGCTAAATTTTGGAGAGGAATCATGCGATTTTTATCCATTTATCTCATATAATGGGCGGCTATCTTTTTTTATTTGATATAGCTGTAGAAGCATCTCGATGACTCACTAATGAAGTCTTTGATTCCCTTTAACTATTAACTGACATTAACTGGCGTAGATTCTTTGCATGTCATGTCGTGTCGTTTTGGTACTGTTTAAAAGAGCTAAATTCAAATTAGGTCAATAATCTGACTACTGGGCCTTTGATGTTTTTGAAAGTTTTTAAGTTAGTTTAATAAATTTAGCTTTATAATCGACTGTATTAAAAGGCACTTCAGGTGATCGAACATTTCAGAGTCCATCTTTCTATATTTAAATCACAGATTTTTTTTGCTTTTTTGTGAATGTCTCATGAACCCTAAATGTCTCGATTTTGAAAGAGCCACGAAAATCTTGTAGCAATCTAAAGTTTCTCTGAGCAGTCCAAATTATTATTCATACATTATACTTCGTGCTCATAGCACAGCCACTTGAATTCCTTGAGCCATTTGTCTTGGATCACGTTATTAATATGTCATATTAATAACGTGATCGGGTCTCCAACTAATCTTTGCAAGATAATTGTGTTTTTTGAATAATCTAATTAAAAAGCCTTTTTTTATCATTTAAAATGTTCCAGTATATAATTACACTAAGCTAACCCATGTGAAAATAAACTTACAGCAATATTACAACTGCATACTTGCTTAAAGATTAAAGAGAATTAAAGAAATAGAATATAAATGTCTTATTTTATTTTGCAATTTGCAGAAAAACAAATGAAAATCGATCTTGTTAAATTAATTTTTTTGTTGTTGCATAGTCTTTTTGATTTTTATAAGAATAGTTATGACTGAAAGTTATGCAAAATAAAATATTTGAGAAATCTGCGGAAGCAGAGGGTGAGAGCTAAATAGTGCCACCTATCGTCATAGACTGGAATTAATTCACATTTCAGAAACAGTAGCAAGATGTCTTTGAGAGTATCTCCGTGCAAAAACGTTTGACAGGAATAAGCAATCTAAGAAGGAATTATCTTATTAATTGCATAATATACGTAGCCAAATAACTTGATGATGAATGAGATGTTTTAAGATGAAAAAGAAAAAAAAAACGTGTAAATTGTATGAAGAAAATAAGGTAATATATTTTGAGCATTCAGAATGAAGCTAAAAATTCACTCATCACTTAATGCATTTTAATCACTCACCACAAGCAGAAAACCTGCTCCTCACCCCCTTGCTCACACTCTGCTTATACAGCTTCCAGGGATGACCTCTTGTGCTCTCTTCCCCCTCCTCACCTATTCTATGCAAAACTCCTCCACATTAATCTGGTAATAACTCATTAACAAGCTTATATGTCTTGATCATATTAGGAAGAGGATTACGTCCTCATCCTAACCAATTTCTGCAAATTGCATTTTCTCAATCTGTCTTCATACTCAACATTCCAGAGAACAGAAACCACCTTAGTCAATCGAATCTGGACCTTTTCCAATATGTTTTCATGAAAACCAGGTGACCAAATCTGTAATCCATATGTGGCCTGATCAAAGCCTTTTACAAGGGAACCATAACATCCTTACTTCTACAAGTCATTGCCCTCCGCATCATTCCCATTATCTGCTGTGTTGTCCTCACAATTTTAGCAACATATTCTCGAAATTTTAGGTCCTTGTCCACAATCACTCACACATCTCTCATCTCCTCTACCTCTTCAAAGCTATTTCCACCGATTGTGTACTCTACATCCCGTCTCTTTCAAAACCATACATTTTGTAACATTGATATGAAACCCCATCCATTTACCCATTCACTCAGTATATTCAAGGCCTCTTAAAAAGCCACGCCATCCGCTCTACTCTTGATGGTTCTCCCCAACTTTGCATCATCTACAATCAACTGCATATCACTATTCAGACTTATTCCAATATCATTTAAATAAAAATTAAACAGAAATGGACCTAAAACATAACCTTGGAGTTCACCACTAGTAACGTTCCTCTTCTGGGATATTGCTCCTCCATAGACAACTCGCTGATACTTATCAGAGAGCAATCCAGTGCACTAATATATTGTTTAGTCCCATCAGTTCCAATTTAATTTCCAGCTTGCAATGTGACAATTTATCAAAGGCCTTTGCAAAATCTAAAGATACCACTGTGTATGCATCACCCTTATCTAATGCATTTGTTACCTAATTAAAATAAGTAAACAGATTTTTAAAACACGATCTTCCTCAAATCTATGCTCACCACCAAAGAGTTGTTTTCTGTTGTCAACCCAATTCTGAAATTTGTTAACCTCTCTAACACTTTAACACAACTCCAGACACAGACTGGCCTATAATTGAAAGCTTTAGTCTTATTAGCTCCTTTTCGAATCGGAACAATTTTTGCCTCTTTCCACTCCTTTGGAACTTGGCCCAGTGCAAGTCTTGTGTTAAAAAGATATGTAAAGGCTCTTGTTAACTCCCTGGAATATTCCATTAAAACTCTTGGAGAAATACCTGCAAGTCCAACAGCCTTATTTTAACATCAAGTTTATTCAATTCCTCATATATCTCCTGCTCACTGAACTACTAACAGTTCCTCATCCTCCTTTCCCACCACATTCAAGTTCTGCATGATGTCACATTCATAAGAATTAAACACCTTTATAAATTGTTCATAAATACCCCAACGATATTCTGTACAGCGGTTATCATTCCTCTATTTTCATCATTCAGTGTCATCTTTCCGTAATCCTTCTTCTACTGGTCACATACTGAAAAAATTCCTTAGGATTTTTTGCATTAGCTAACTACTGTTAATACTGCACTTTTGCTACCCTTATCAAGCTAGTCATCTTCCTCGCCTGCTCTTTGTACATCTGGTGCAACTGCTTGATACCACAACTCATCTTGTGTTTCTTCCAGATTTCATACCTTACCTCTGGATTCATCCATTTAACGCATGCTCTATTTACTCTCTTGATCTTTGGAATACATTCTGATATTGCCTCCACCAATTAATTCTTGAGTAGGGCCCAAGAAACATTGACATCCTTTCCATTCAGTTCCACATTCCAATTCATTGCCGTTAGCTGTTTCCTGAGCTTTTCATAATTATCAGTCTTATAATTCCACATATATTCCTTTCGACCAGAACGCTTCAAATGATTGCCTGCTCTGCAAGTGATCACCTCATGGTCACCAACTGGTGAAAAATTTGACACTTCATTTATAATAACATCATCTGATGAGATGATCAAATGCAATACCCTTGATTCACGTTTACCCTCTGTCTCGTATTTTCTAAAGTAATTGTCTCTAAAAACTTCAGAATTCTTTGTCCCCAGATGCAATCTCTTGATTTCAGTCTTTATTACTATAATTAAAGTCACTCATAATGATCACTCGATTCTTGTTAACCAGGCTAATTTGTCTATACATTTCCTTCTCATTATTCACCATATTATAGGCTATTTGCACCTAGCAAATCCACCTTTAGATAGGCACAACTCATCTGCTACCATTAACAGCAGTCCTCCTCCCTTTCTTCTCTTTATCTTCACTAAAAATATCATACATTTTCGCGACCAAGCGTAAAAATAATATATATATATATATATATATATTAACTAACTAAAATTTATTCATAGTACTGTATTTACATATGCATGAGCCCGACTGTGCATATAGTTGTCTATATTTACATGCATATATCCATACATTACAAATGCAGTTTATTTTTCACGTCTTTGAAAGCCAATGTTTGGCTTATATGAAGATGTTTTAGGTACTCTTAGAGTACATAATTAGAATAGTATTACAAATCCAAAAACATTTTTAGATGCAATGGTGAGCTTAAGAGAAGAATTATCGAATCCACAGAAATTGTCCTCAATCTTTAATACCAACTTAAGCTATAACATATCTGATTGTTGCTCATCAGATATCGAACAATGGCGTATGCAAGATCATGCCTGCTTGATCATGTTCAATATACCATGGTATATTGAACATGATCAAGCGGGCATGATCCTGCATACCCCAATTTTCGATAGATGTCTTGTAATGTATATTTTTCATATTTCTCTTCTCAGGTTATGCACCAAATGAAGGCTTTTAAGAAGTGAAACTAGGTGTGTGTTCATATAATAAATAGTTTCTTATCTTATGTTGGCAGCATGTAATAATGTCCTTGACTATTGTGGGGCGAACATCACTTATCCTTACCATACGGGTCACCCCACAAATGTTCAGTAGAGCTTGACACTTGACTAGGGCTACTTGGAGCCTAGTCAAGTGTAGTAAAGTTCATCCCCATAACCAAGTAGTTATAGCAGCAGCCTTATGACATGGCGCATTATCTTGGTGAAAGAGATAATTTTCAGTTTCGTAGAAACGCCACAAACTAGAAAAATTGCATTTACTAGAATGTTCAGATACCTCTCGGAGTTCGATGTTCCTGGCGCTAATAACAAGACCATGCCATCACATCGCCACCTCCGAATATCATAGTTGGGGTTTGGCGAAACGAAACTGATATATGGTAGGGATACGTAGCCTTTATCACTATTTCTATCTTCAGTATGGCGAGGAGGTCGACCGAAAAGTAACTTATAAACTGATTGTTACGAATAACCATTTTGCTGAAAGGGGTAAGAAGAAACTGAAGTTCTTTGTTATTATTATTATTATTATTATTATTATTATTTTACACCTTCAGGGAGTCCAAAGGCTCATCGAGGGAGGGCACCTGCACTACAACTCTGTCTCTACCAACTGCAACTATACCAACGCCATCTACCGCCGACCATCACCACTAGTATTTCCACAGCCAATCACAAATATCCATGCCCACAGCGGTATTCGAGCCCGCAGCCTTTTGACTGGAGAACGGATACGCTAACCACTCGGCCAACCTGGCTGTAAATTAAGCAATAAATTAGTAATTTATTAGTAATTAATAAAATAACCTCTTCAACACGTGTGTTTTTGTGTCCCTAAATTTATAAATATGAATGCTGATCACCGTGTAACCTTAAAAGAAAGAGTCATCAATATATCTTTTCCACAATTTTGGTTTCAAAGGAAACGAGGAGATAGCTTTTTCTTCAAAAGATTCCGAATGTGGATTTGCCAGTATGGGCGTTTGCCGAATTTGGTGCAACTGCAATAAACCTTATTTTGGCCAGACGGAAAAATCCATCGAATCACATATTGAGGAACATAAAAGAGACGTCACATACTGCAGAACCAGAGCTAGTGTCCTGTCCTGAATTCTGCTGACGCTTATGAGAAAAACGTCATTCATCCCGTCTAATGGGACAAATCTGAAAATATCTTTCGATGCTATGATGAACTGGAAAGAAGAATTGGAAAATCCAAAGAAATCGTCCTCAATCATCTCAACACCAACCTCAGCTATAGTTTCTCAGACTGTCATTGCGCTGCCATCCAACTTTGGAGTTCACGAGATGTTGATCGCATGCGCACGGCCAACGATGAGGAGATACATAGCACAGCTTCGAATGTTAATACGCTAACGCATTAATGTACAGATTTTTTTTTTCGCAATTTTTGTTGGTTGTTCTCTTTGTTATGCATCCGAAGTCTTGCATGAAGACGAAACTAGTCGTGCAATCTACTTAATTATAGTATTTTTAGTTTCATCTCGCGACCGTGTGTGTGTGATCAATGCTGTTTACACAAATTGGGCTTGGCTCAGCATGGAATTGAAATGCCAATAATAGGATACAATGGGAAAACATAAAACGTTTACACAGATGTATGTACAGATATGAAAGACTATTCACGTACCGAAGCCCTACTTCATAAACAAACCAAAATCTTTACGATTGCCTTACGATCCTAAAATATTGGTAAATTGTTATACTCAAGTGTGTAAAATAGAATGCATCCTAGTAATTAATTTAATTTATCATTTCAGTCCAATAGTTTTGACAAATGTAAAACTACTTGTAGAATGGGATTCAAAATTGACGCAGGCACTATACAGTACTGTATTATTGATGAAATTCCCTTATCGTTGTTTTTCACTGTCACTGATGATGTTTTTATATTACATAAGACAAATTATTTGTAAAATATATATTACATTTTACTGTGACGCAAGTGTTCATATTTAATTATGGAAATTCCGCAGGAATCGCGAAAAAAAAAAAAAGTTGATACTTGGGTTTATATATTTAGATGTTTAGGATCAAATTGCATTATTTCCACTCGTTTTGTTTTTTTTTTTTAAAAAGAACATGCATACTTCTTTAAACAGTAAATAAAATTAATAAATAATATTATTTAATAATAAAAATTATTGATGCAAGTTATTTAAAATAATCTTTTCCGTTATAATTCTTATTCTCTAATGGGCTAACTCCCTTTTAATTTTTTAACTTTTATTTTTTATTCCCTTAACTTTAACTTTAACTTTTATTCCCTTATAGGGAGTAAGCCAAGCCGTTTTAATCTTATCTAACTTCTGCAGACTGAGGGAAGTTCAGTCTCCACACGTAGCCGATCAGCGAGAGAGAGAGAGAGAGAGAGAGAGAGAGAGAAAGCACGCCTAATACAATCACTCATTTTAAACCGCATCTAGTAAACAGGCGGCTAACAAGTGCCAACATATCGTGGTCCCTAACGCTGACACGATTATCTTGATTTTATGGAATGGGAAACTCAAGTAGCCTGGGGAAAAAAAAAAAAAAACCGCTTGATCTGATCATTCGGGAACCGCTGAAGTCAAAGAGAGGCTTTCATTTCAGACAAATTACGGACTCTTCAACAGTGTTCAAAATAACTATTTTAATTTCCCGATGTTTCGCCCTTCATAATAGGTCATCATCTGGAGTATACACATATATATATATACAAAGAAAAGCTAAAATTACATTTCACACAGTATGCTAAAGAGACAATGATTTGATCAACAGTTATTCTACTGGAATGACCTAGTGAAAATAAAATAAAATAAAGAAAAATAAAAATAAAATAAAATTAATTCATTTAAAAAATACGTCAAAGCTATATTCTATTTAAGATAACATCAGAGAAACATTCTTTCATATTAGATAGTTTTATTACTGTAACAGTGATGTCCTAATTCAACATGACAATTGTTATATTAGATTTAAGATTCTGGATTACCTATGGTCCTATTTGTAGTTAACGCTTAGGAAGAAAAGTTAAGTGGGTAGAATATGTGCCTTCCATATTCTTGGGATTTTTAGACCATCATTATTGTTAAGATTATGGTAGTTGATAAGAATCTCACGGGCTTCCTTAAATTTACGTTCATACTATGTTTTGGTATGATGTAAACAACTAGTACTTTTCCAGTTGTTGCTATGTAAAGTGTTCGGGGCATGATCAGAAAGGCCAGCTTCGCCACAGTTATTATATTTAATATGTCGTTTATGTTATTTTTGTCTGATAGGAATTGTGCGTCCTGTTTTCCCTATACAGTGTAGATTACACGTGCAATAAAAACCGTCTACTCCAGTGCGGGCAAAATGAGGGAGTGGGTTTTTGGATGAGTCGAGTAAGCTTTTTAATTTTGCAGGAGGTTTAAAGGTGGCTTTAAGATTGTATTTCTGTTTATTTTATCAGATATCCCTTTAATGTATGGAATGATTACAGTTTTATTGTAATCTAGTTTATCTTTGTTTTTAAGTGAGGTCTTGTAGAGAATTTTGTTGATAGTATTTTGGCTGTAATCATTTTTTAGGAAAGTATTGCCGATAACTTTAACTTCATCTTTAAGCGTTTGTTCATCGGAGTAAATCTTCAAAAGCCCTGTTTTTTAGAGTATTAATGAACCTAGTTTTTTGTGTTGGGTGGTAGTAGGAATTTATGTGTATTTTCTTCGGTTTCCGGTAAACAGTGAATGAAAAACTGTCAGAAGGCAGATGTGTGACAAGTGTATCTAGAAAGGGAATTGAGTTCTGCTTTTCAATCTCAATTGTGAACTGTACGTGTTTGTGTTATTTGCTTAGGTGGCTGAGGAAAGTGTCTAATGTCTGGCGGCCGTTGGACCAAATAGCGAAACATCGTCGACGTGTCTAAGCCAGAATTTGGGTTTTAAAGGAGAAGAATCTAGAGCATGTTGCACAAAATGTTCCACATAAAAGTTAGCAATAGGGGAAGATAATGGCTAGCCCACGACTGTGCCTTCTTTTTGTAGGTACAAAATTTTGTCACACAAAATAACCAGAACGTAATACAAGCGCAAAGAGCGCTGTGATATCGGGAGGAAATTTGTCCTGTAAAAGAAGAAATGACACAATCCTCCAGGCCGCCAGACATTGGATACTTTCCTCAACCACCTAAACAAACATTACAAATGCATACAGTTCACAATTGCTATTGAAAAGCAGAACACACTTCCGTTTCTAGATACACTTGTCACATATTCTTTCTGACAGTTTTTCCTTCACTGTTTACCGGAAACAGACACATACGGGCCAATATGGTGAGTTAGCCGATCTCATACGGAGGTAGCAGGGTTTTTTCTCCCGGAAACTCGGGTTTTTCATCCCGCATACATACAAATCGGCCCTTCAGAACACACGCAATTTACAGACAAAAATTACTAGTTGTGGTGGTGTTGGAGGTGGGCGGTAGATGGCGTTGATTCGTAGTAGAGGTAAGGTGTAGAGACAGTTGAAGGTGTCCTCCCGCGATGAGTCTTCGGACTCCTTGGAGGTATCAGGAATAATAATAATAATAATAATATATATACATAAACTCCTACCATCACCAACACAAAAACTAGGTGTCATTAATACTGAATATCGTTCCATATAACAATTGGGCAAATGAACCTGAAAGAAGCAATCTGATCGAATAAACCCTATGCTGTATGTTTTGTTTTCATGTCTCTGGAATTATCAACTAATATATCATTTAAACTTTTTAAGACTTCACTTAATTGCAATCTGAGAGGTCGCAGCGCTTTTATTCGGCTCTCCCATCTTGTATCACTCACAGGCTTTAGTGTCAATTTAGGAATATTGCTTTTTAGTATATCCCATCTATAAGGGGATGCAGAGAAAAATTTATAAAATTCTTGGATGATATTAAAAAAAATAACTGCTTCAAATGTTTTTTTTTTTTTTGGCAGCATCGTTTACAATAAGATTTAAAGAATGAGATACACAAGGTAAAAAAAAAAAGCTCTAGGATTTATATTCCTAATTTTGTTCTGCAAACCATTATGCTTCCTACGCATATTGGCCGCATTATCATACCATTGTCCACGCATATTTTGACTATCTAACTCATAATCTATCAAGAGTCCACCCAAAAGATAATTACATAAACCTTCCCCTGTAGTATCTAAAACTGGATAAAATCCAAGAAATAATTCTTGAATTGAAACGTCAGAAGTGTCAATATTTACAATTCTTACTACAAATGATATCTGTTCAATGTGACTAGCATCTGGAGTGCAGTCGATAATTATAGAAAACCATTTCGCCTTTTTTACAAATTCCTTAATTTTTGATTTAATGCCGTTTGATAAAATAGATATAATTTCGTTTTGAAAAGAATGGCCTAAGTAATGGGGTATACGATTTCTAGAATTTTGCTTTAAAGAAAAAGAAATTAACGGATAGTCAGGGGGTTTCAGATTGGCGACATTTGGCCACTAATTTATCACGACACGAAACGAGTGTAGAACATATGAAAAATTGTAAAAACTGGTATGAATTAAAACCACTCCTTGACAATACTTGTACAACAGCATATAAGTGTAGAACAGCAACGGTATTTTGAATCTGAAAAAAAAAAAAAGACGATGGCGAGCCATCATCAAAAAAATCGTTGCAATTGTACAATTTTTAGCAGGGCAGTGTTTAGCTCTGAAAGCTAAACATCCGACATGTTCTACACTCGTTTCGTGTCGTGATAAATTAGTGGCCAAATGTCGCCAATCTGAAAACCCCTGACTATCCGTTAATTTGTTTTTCTTTAAAGCAAACAGCTTACAACAAAAGCAAAATACACTATTGGATTTTTCAGAATAAATTAACCAAGTTCTTTGAACTTTTTCAACAAGAGGTAAGAGTCTTACAAACTGTGACGTGGAAAATGATCTTCCATTGTTATCTTTAATAAAATTTATATTTTCAAGTGTTACAGATCCTTTATGAATTATGAGTTCTAATAACCGATTAATAACAATTGTTGGCCAGGTACAAGGATCCCCTAAATCACATTTTGTCGTGAATTCAGCACAATTACCAGAAGGCCTACTTCGTAAATTATCCCCCTAGCTTGATTTCAGCGTTGACTCTTCCTCCTGGCACAGTTCTGAACGAAATTCAAACTTTTCATTTGATTTTTCACATTACACTTTGATTTCGCCCTTACTGTCTGGAAAGGTTCTGAAGTGATTGATATTGTTGAGTTATCTTCGTCTAACTTTACATATTTCAGTATGGATCCTCGTAATTTTTCCTTTTCCTTATCACTTTCATTATTTCTTTTGCGATAAAAAAGCACCAGACAGACGTTTAGTTTTCCTATCCGACATATCTAAACATTTTTGATTTTTGATTTTGATTGGGAAAAGTCTAAACTTTTACATAGATCTTTATATAAACATGAATGTTTATGCAAAGAAAGTTCTGAAGCCCTACTACACAGACCAAACTTAAACCGCAACGACGTTCTTACTATTCCTAAAGTATGGGAAATTGTCATACAAAATTGTGTTAAATAATAATTTTTTTTTTCTGTAACACTTTACGCACGTTTAATGAGATTTTATTGTAATCATGCGCCCTAACTGTATGTTATTCCTATTATTGTTTTAAACTGCTGAACTGATGATGTCCTAAGATACTTAGGATGAAATATTTACAATTAAATAATTTTCACTGTGGTTAATACGTGTGTTTCTTTTAATTATATCTAAACATATCATAAATAATAATAATAATAATAATAATAATAATAATAATAATAATAATAATAATTTTTTTTTTTTTTTTTTTTTTTTTAAACATTTTATTATGTCTCAGTATAAATTACATACAATAATAATATTTACAATATTTAAAATAAGGTTTATACAGAATTTTTGAATTTAGAATATAATAATAATATTTTTTTTTTTTTTTTTTTTATAAACGACTTATTTGTTTTTGTTTTTACAATGAAAATGATAAGGTTTACTATCACACAGAGTATCTGCACACACACAATGAAAAACATATTATCTTTTCTGTACAGTACGAAAATTTGATATACAAAATGCAGTGTACATTTTATAAATATGAGTATACATTTTTTTTTTTTAAACTAGCTAATTATGGATTGGCATCAATGTGCACTCAATTCACGATACAATGCAGTAATGCAGCATACACTCACAATTCAATAGTAATAATAATACTTTTTTTTTACATTTCATTATGTCTCAGTATAAGTTACATACAATAATAATATTTACAGTATTTACAATATGGATTATATACATTTTTTTTTTTTTTTTTTTTTTTTTTTTTTTTTTATGTCTCAGATGAATTGCATACATAGTTGCTGTAGTAATTATATGTATATAATATTTATAACGCATTACAAGTGTATAACAGATACTTGCAAGTTAGTAATTTTCTTCCTCGAAGCTTAGCAGAGCTTATCTGAGGAAGATAATAGATGACAGAGGGTGGTGGTTTTATGGTTGTGTTCCTATAGTGGTCACAAGCCAGGTGTTGATTTTACTGTTTGTTGGTACATGCTTAAGACTTCGACTGCTATTACAGTTTAACTTTTTTTTTTTTTTTGTGAAAATAGGGTTGGATTTAGACATGGTGTGTTTGTTGCTTTGTGTTCTTGTAGTGATAGTTTTTGGAGAGGGGGGTTGTCATAGGTTTTTGTGTGTGTGTGTGTGTGTGTGGTGGGGGAGAGAGAAACAGGAATTGCTCTAATTTTCATTCTCACTATAATATTTATATAGTGCCTGTTTCAGCTCTCTGTATGTTCCTAGGTTTCTGTTGTCGAACGGCAGTTTGTTTATCATGTCAGGTACGTAGAAGTTTCGGGTGGCTTTGCCGTGGTGATTGTTGTACTTATATGTTATGTAGTTTGTTGACTGTGGTCTTGTTATTTGATATGTTGTTCTGGTTACTCTATATGTTGGACTGTAGTAGTGTTTTAACATGACTGTGTAGTGGCGTAAGTGTTTCACCTTCAATATTTTGTGTTTTGTCCGTGCTTCGTGCATAAGAGTGGGTTGTTCCCAGAATATCAGTTTTATCATTTTATCTTGCAACCATAATAATAATAATAATAATAATAAATTATTTTTTTCTCTTTTTGAATGAATAAATAAATGTTGTAATTACCCAAACTGACTTAAGCCTTTCTGTACAGATTCCGAAAAAACTCCGATCTCTCCGTCCGTCTGTTTGTTTGTCAGGTCTATCTGAAAGACGGTGGTATATTTTATAACAGGTACTAGAAAAAAAACAAAAAATTGTAATTCCATTTTTCCCAATTATGTATTTTTAGTAGCAAAAAAAAAGGCCAAAACCATGGTTAGCTTGAATCAACATTCCTTGTTGTTGAGTGAGGATTTTTAAATAGATAGAGAATGAAACCCAGAGAAGATATTTCGAATCTAGCACCGCTATAAGTCTTAACAATGTTACGTTCCTATTTCATCGCCGATATTTTTAAATTAACTGTGTTTATTTAAATTTATTAAAAAAACTAAGTTTATTTAAATTTATATCGAATTTATTCCATCTGCCGCCCTAGAGATTTGGTCACCTGCATGCAATCACGACCTGCATACCTATTAGAGACGGCCCTGTTGTAACGTAACAGATAGTGATTCATCCACCTCCAGCCTACGAAGCGATCTCCAGGATGTACAAAAGGAGGAGAAAACTACCAACACACAGGAGAAAAAGTCTGCATTCACTCGTAGGTACTTATAATAATATTATAAATTTTTGGTGATTAGAACGGTGTATGTCAATGAAAATCAGCACAAATTAATTTAATGATGTTGGTCAGAGGAAACTACAATATGCTGCAAGATTTCATTAGTCCAGTGCTTGATAACCGATTTTAATTTTATATTTGTCAACATGTCACACAGTATATATAAACATACTAATATTCTTTATGATTATGCCATAATTTATTATTATTATTGTAATGTGTTAATAATTAATTTTAAAAAAATCAGCTAACGCCTTTTCATTCCGTATACGGAAGTAGGCGAGGCCATTTAGCCCTATCTAACTTTTGGAGACTCGTGGGCAGTTCAATCTCCACTAGTACCAATCAGAGATAGATGGCCGAAGACTATCACTAATTAAGCAGTACACAGTGAAGAGAGACGGCTCAAATGTACCACCATCTCGTGGTCCCTGACCCTAACATAATATATTTAATGTCTGAAATAATGTGGGTTCTACGGTCGATTTTCTTGATTTTACTGGACGAAAAACCCGAGTTTCCGGGAGGAAAAACCCGCTTGCCCGTGCCAGAGATCGACTAACTCGGGAACCGGTCAAAAAAAGGCTTAGAAAAATTTCCTCTAGTCGCCGACTAGACTCGAAACCAAGTCTTCCTTCGTGCAGCCAAGCGCCATGGTATGCAAACGCCACATCCACTGAGCTACACATTAATTCTTAATTAATAATTATTAATTAATTAATGGATTTCAGGATTTGTGAAGTGTTCCGTCGGAGGAAAAATCTGGGAAACACTGGTCTAGTGGTTACGAGCCTTGCAACCGTATGCCTGGGGAAGGAGTGTCCTAGGTTCGATTCTCGTCAGTGACATGAGGAGCTTAAGGATCTTCCTCAGCCATAGCCAAGTTAGCCGGTCTTGGGCGTAGAGAGCAGGATTTTTTACCCAGTTTATCCTGGGGGTTCTCCTTCTTTAAAGCAGGCAAACCAGCCCCATTAACACATTTTTCGACAGCAATGGGATAATACCGGGAATAAGGAGCAACCAACCTATTCCACGGGATTATCGGTTACGGGAGCTTATGCGGTAAAATGGGTAGGCCTGCGCAAAAGCGTAACATACGATACTGTATGATCCACAAACTCTACTGTTACACCTGATATCTTAGGAATATAGTATTCTCAGCTATCATAGTGTAACATGAAGAATAAATATCATAAATTAAAAAAATGCATAAAAAAATGAATTATTTAATGGAAAATTTCTTGCATCCAGTAATATGTATAAAACGTAAGGGTTGTTGTTAAAGTAGCTGATAAAGGAAGGAATGTATTAATATTATAATATGACTTAAAATAAGGAATTCTAACTAAATAAGTAGCTAACAAAGGAAAGTATAGATTAATATTGTAATACGATTAAAAATGAGAGAGTTAAGTAAATAAGTAGAAAGGGGTGAGTCATAAAATACGTTATGTGAGCGATTAAGTTATTAAGTAGAATTCATAGAAATAGTTTGAAAGGGGATTAAGTCAGGCTAGCACAAGAAAAGCAAAGCTATCGCTTAGGGCCGATCCCCGGATTGAAACATTGAGAACGGGCTTGCCGATCAAATGACGTTTGACGAGGAAACGCCACCCTAATTGGTCGATGATTAAAAAACAAGTAGAAGGAGGAGAAAGGAAGTAAGAAAAGGTGCCATTAGAGGAGCAGCTATAAAAGGGTTGGTAACCCCCTGTAGGGACTCTTTTTGGATAGTTGCTTTTGGCCTTGGAGTTTGGTTTTGGTTCCGATGGAGTTCACAGGGTTTTCCTGAGTGGCGACAGGGGTGATATCTCCTTGTCACAACATGGAAACAAAAGTGAGTGGGATTTAGATTCCCATTTTCCCGAGTAGGAAGCAAAGGAAAAATTGTCATAGAGTCCTAGAAAAGGAGGGACCATCTTCGTTTCGACGCTAGTGATAACTACGCAAAGCAGAAAGCTGTAAAGAGATCGATGTCCTCGTTGCTGATAGTAGAGCAAAATATATGTGTGTTAAAGTATTCCAGAGTTACGAGAAGTTATACCAGCGGTTCGTTTGGAAAAGAATAAAGGCCCATACGAAGAGCACAAGAAAGGTACTGTAAATCATAACCTATGTTAGCTAGAAATTTGTCTGTGAAAAGTATCGTGATTCCAATACAGAACTGTTGAAGTTATACTAGGACTTTAGTATATGATAGAATGTGTTGTGTAGATTGACTAGTGTTAAAGATTTGTGAATGATTAAGAGTCCTAAGGTATTTTTGCATGTCTATTATATTGCACAAGATATTTAAATGATATAATTGTGTGTTAGTGCAAATAACGGTATAACGGAATAGTGTGAATTAAGTAATTACGTATCCTAAGAATTGAATGCCTAGTGTAATGTATAAAATAATTGAAATGTCACAAGTATGTGTTAGCAGTGAATGATTTGTTAATCTACTTCAGTATGAATAATCAGATAGTGTGAATTGATATAATTTGTTCACATCGGGTGAATTAATGAATTAATGTGTACGGCGGCATAATCACAAATAGCCATATTGCTTGTAATGATTTATGTTAGTCTATAAGTATTTTAGTTTAGTATTTGAATTGTACCATGTTTAGAAACTTAATAAACCTTTTGTTCAATGATAAAAGAGTTGTCTGATGTTGCTACCAATGCACTGCTTAAAATCATCGTACCTAATCACGTGGGAAATTTAATGTTGAGGAAAGAGCTTAAGAGTCATGACTGCAACAATATTTAAATACTAAGAGATATATTCGAGATTGACTTTCTCCCTATTTATGACAACATAAATGGTGCAGTTGATAACCACTTGAAAATATTGTACTTAGTCACGCGGAAAATTTAAGTTGAGAATCGAGTTAAGTGTCACGACTGCAATAGTTACACTTTCAGATATATTTGAGTTCTTTCTCCTTGTTTATGTATGTAATATCCTAAACTAAATATCCCAAAAGGCGCAGTATAAATACAAATATTAGGGGTACTACAGGGAGTAATAACTTAGATATTGGTATAAGTTTTGGTAAAATCTCGGGCATAGAAGTTAGAATAATATAGATAAAAGGAATTTGTAAGATTAGAGTAAAAATCGTAAATTGGGACACAACACTACCCCATTCCTTCTGTATAATCAACACACGGACTCTTTCGCACTCATCGCTCTCCGTCTCAGCTCGCGTCTATCATACAGTGGAACAGACTTACAACTTTTACTTTCTCGCTCCTCATTTTCACCATTACCATTAACCATTGACGTTACTGACAAGATGGGTGAAGCACTAGTGCTTTTCATATTCCGCTTTATCTGTAATGAGAGTTGTTTAGGAATGAGAGATTTGTGAGCAATTAAGCTCGCCCTCTGGGGACAGTTGTGTTAGCTGTGATCAGTTGAGAGAAGAATAGCCTTCGGCCTTTTTGTAGTAATCAGTCTCATTGTAATTGACAGCTTGTACGATCAGTGGGTTTGAATGTGAACTTGACTTCATGAAGGATTTTTCTGCAAGATCAAAAAGAAAGCAGGATATGTATGGAATGTTTCTCAGTTTATCTGTGAATTTCTGATGAACCACGGTGCATCTAGGATCATCCTAAGGCATTTGTTTTGGATTCTCTGCAATTTCGAAATGTTTGATCTTGAAGTGTTACTCTATGCTGGTGAGGCATAGATAATGACTGGACGTATTACCATCCGGTAAAGAAGCAATTTATTATGTTGGTTCAATTTGCTCTTGCGGTTGATCAATGGGTAGAGCTGTGGTATTACTTTGAAAGATTTGGGGCCAATGAGATTGATGTGCTTGTTTAAAAGGAGTTTCTTATTCATTAATACCCAAAGATATTTGGTCTCTGATTGCCATGGGATCCTATGACCAGAGAGCAGGAAGACTTCTTTATTGCAGACCTTTCTTCTTGAAAACAGAATGGCTGAGCTTTTGAGGGGTCCACTTGAATCCTCCAGTCAGTGAACTAGTTTGCTAGCTCACTAATACTTCCTTGGAGTCTGGTGACTCCAAGGAAGTATTAGTGAGCTAGGCGAGGCGAGGGCTGAGAGATCTTGCAAGAATAGCGGTGTCGTCGGCATAAAAGGCCATAATGGTTGTTCTTGAATTGATGGAATATCTGCTATGTAAGTTGTGAAGTATTGGGACCAGAAGAGATCCATGAGGTAATTTTGCGCCTTGGTGACACAATTCCGTTGAGTTTTATTGGCATGTATCTTTCACTAATATATGAGTATATGAGTTTCACTAGTTTAATTGGGATATAGTTTCAAATAGTTTGAAGATAAGGCCTTGATGCCAGACCTTATCAAAAGCCTTGGCAACATCTAAAAATACAGCAGCAGTGTGAATGTGCCAGTTAAAACCATGGGTGATATCAAGGCCGGTGGAAGTGGGCGAATGCGGGCGCCGTCACTAAGGAGGCGCCGCTGCCGGGACATGGTTCATAAGTTCATTTTTAGGAAACAAAATGTTTATCATAAAAACAAAAAATTCTTATAATGATCAATACTAAAATAAATAAGGCCGGATACAGCGAATAAAAATTTAAAAAAATTGTATATTGCCGCCTCGTTAATCAGCCAGCCAGCTGTTACAATTTTGCAGCGAGAGCAGGCTAAACTTGCCTGCAGAATGTTGTGTCTACTGCAGTCTATCTAAAGTGAAACGGTGAACGGTTTTTATGCGCTGAAACGAATTTTCGTACAAAACATTTGTTGCTAGTTAGCCATTCATATGGTACGCATTTCTGTAGGCTACTGACAGTAGCGCAGTGCGGACTATTATTTCTTCTCTGTGTCGTGTTGTGAAATTATTTCTTATGGGTATAAAATAGAAATGGAATGAAAAATTAAAAAACAATTATACGGTGCCCAAAATCGTAAGCGTCATGCTGCGATAGAAGCAGTTATTAAGAAATAAACTGGGGCTCTTAATAAATTTGTTAAAATATTAAAATATTCTGATGCAGATTGTAACCAACGCGATACATCAGAAATCAGAGTTGAAGAACCGTGCATATCATCCAGTTTTCATGAAAGTACTATTGCAACTGAACAAGATAACAAGATGCATGATTTAAGTGGAAAACAGTTGGGAGAAGATTTAGTTGTAGTTTGACCATGAAACTAACAAACTGCTAGTCTCTGCAAATTTAGAAGATCCAGTTGAATGGGGAAATATTGATGAAAAATTACAAGTTGTTTTAATTGAAATGGGGCCTGTTCAAAAGAAAAATATAATATATCCCAGAGATACATATGGTCATTAACTGGGAGACACGTATTATAATAGAAAAATGGAAAACGGGGAGCTCATGCCAAGAACATGGCTCATTTATTCCGAAACTTTAAATTCTGTTTTTTGCTTTTGTTGCAAACGTTATGCACCTACTGAATCAAGTAGTCTTGTAGAAGTTTAGAACGATTGGAGAAATTTAAGTAAAATTTGCATAGACATGAGACTAGTTTAACTCACATGAATGTAAAGATGTTATTTTTTGAATACTTATAGTCAGGGCCGGCGGAAGCGGACATGCGATGCATGTCTGCTTCCTCCGGTGCCCCCTTTGTAGCGGGCACCGCTACAAAGGGGGCGCCGGGGCATGGGTCATAAGTTCATTTTTAAGAAACAAAATTTTTATTATAAAAAAACAAAAAATCCTTAAAATGATCACCATTAAAATAAATAATGCTGGATACACCGAATAAAATTTTTAAAAAATTGTATATTGCCAGCTGTTTACAATTTTGCAGGGAGAGCAGGCTAAATGTTGCCTCCAGAATCTAAAGTGAAACGGTGAACGGTTTTTATGCGCAGACACGAATTTTCGTGCAAAACATCAGTTGCTACATAACCAGTCATATGGTACTGTAAAAACTCGATTGTAGCTTAAATATTCCAAAGCACATTACATTCGATTGTTTACTTAGGTTAAGTCCCATGTGAATATTGCAAAAAATAAACTTTATTTGTCTCTGTATAGTTGTTTTAGATGTTATTGTAAAAAACACTCCGGAAGTTAACTGTATATACTGCTTTAATAAGAATATGTTAGAGTGTTAAAAATAAAGGCAATGTTTATATCGCCGAAGTTGCATGTAATAGATCTACATGGCGGCATTAGAAAGATTGTTAATAAATTTTGTTTGTATGAGAAAGGCTTGCAGGCGCTAAGTGTAAACATCTGCAAAGTCAGTCAGAAAGGTTCAAACAACTTTCTGATGGCCGGCAAATTACAATTAAAAGAAAGCGGAGGAGAACAAAAGGCATGCCTAACTTGGAACTTAAGATGAAAGAATCATACTGATTCTTTGGTGGGGGGTTGCCAAACTTCATGCAAGGTCTCAGAGGAGGTATAATAAAAAGGGATTGAAGCAAACAGAAGGGGCTGTATGGATCCAGAAATTGCTGCAGAAGTAGAGGAGGCTCAGATCAAGAGACGTCCACAGAGAGACAGGAGAGGCTGCCCAGTTCCTGAAGCTGTCAAAGAGGAGGCAGTTCAGTTCCAGACATTGCTAAAGCTGCCCGGTCCCAGACGTTGCCGAAGGGAGACAGAGCTGCTGGGTTCCAAACATCGTCAGAGCATCCCAGATCCAGACGTTGGTTGAGAGAGGAGTTTTCCGCTTCCAGAAAGGAGCTTCTCGGTTCGAGACATCGCTAGAGAAAAACTACTTCTAAGCCACAGACAGGGCTTTCAAATTGCCATAAGTCCCAAATGCCATAAAAGTTTCCAGTCCAGAGAGGGATCTGATTGACAGTTAACGGCAGTTTCATTTTTTCTTGGAGGCGCATTTTCAGTTTCTTATAGGCAGCAATTTAAGCTACTTGAGACGGCAGTCGTCCAGGCATTTTCGGCGAGCCCAAATAGAGGAGAAAAGGCGAGGCAAATTTCCCGAAGTACCATCGCTCGTAAGTTTTTCTTTTCGCCGTGGGAGAATAACATTTTTCCGGAACTGTACGAGTCCCGCTACATTCCCAATTGATATAGCCAAAGCCAAAATTCCAGATGAAATTCTGAGATGAAAGAATAAAACTTTTAGTGAAAGACTTTTGACTAATTGTGAGATACAGAGCCTTTGTAAGTTCAAAACTTTTATATAATTCCTCTTATAGTTGTATTAGAAAGACTTTTAAGATATATGTTTAATGTTTAATAAGGTTAAGAATTGTCCTTAAGAGATTCAATTGCATGTTAGAAGTTGATATCAAATTTGTAAAGATAATTTAACAGAGAGATATAGCTAACCTCTTTGCGAGTAAGCTTGGAGTTTAAGAAGTAAAATTTGTAAACTGAGAGTAGATATAACGTTTTGCGTTAAAGAAAGTAATTTAAAGTTGAAGAAAAAAGGTTCTAAATTTTGCAAAATAGTTTTTATAGAAGGATAGAGAAAGCAATCTGCCTAATGTTTAAATTCGTGTACATTTCATAGTAATGTAAATAAATGTTATTTGACTTTCTTTTAAACATAGCACATAATAATATAAGCAAGAGAGATTCTGAGAGAGAGAAAAACGCACACAGCTACATTAGAATAATGGAGAATAAAGCATAAAGTAAAGAAAAAAGATATCACAAGTAATTAATAGAAATTACAAGTATACAAAGTTAAAATAATAATAAAAGTTTACAATGTCGTAGTAATGACAGGATAGCAACAGCAGATTTATAACAGTATGCATCTCAATAGGCTACTGACAGTAGCGCAGTGCGGACTATTGTTTCGTCTTTGTGTTGTGTTGTGTAATAATTTCTTGTGAGTATAAAATAGAAATAGAATCAAAAATTAAAAAATAGTTATCTGATGCACAGAATCGTAAGCGTTATGCTGTGAAAGAAGCAGATATTAAAAAACAAACTGGGGCTCTTAATAAATTTGTTAACATGTTCATTGCCAATCACGCGATATCACGCGATGCGAGTTCTCACCAAACGGCTGATCACGCGTTATCACGTGGACGTCGCTAACTAAATAAAAAAATTTGGCCACCACACGAAATTCCAATTTTCAGCTTGGCAATGAACGATACGCGTGATGCGACCCCTCACTAAACGGCCGATCACGCGTTATCGCGTGAACGTCGCAAACTAAATAAATGATTTTAAAAAATTGGCCACCACACGAAATTTCAATTTTCAGCTTGGCAATGAAAGTGTTAAAATATTAAAATATTCTGATGCAGATTGTAACCAACTCGATACATCAGAAATTAGAGTGACGAACTGTGCACACATCCAGTTTGAATGAAAGTACCATTATAACTGTTGAATAAGATAACAAGATGCAGGATTTAAGTGGAAAATAGTTGGGAGAAGATTTAGTTGTAGTTTGACCATGAAACTAACACACTGTTAGTCTCTGCAAATTTACAAGATCCAGGTGAATGAGGAAATATTGATGAAAAATTACAAGTTGTTTTAATTGAAATGGGGCCTGTTCAAAAGAAAAATATAATATATCCCAGAGATACATATGGTCATTAACTGGACGACACGTATTATAATAGAAAAACGGAAAACGGGAAGCTCGAGCCAAGAACATGGCTCATTTATTCCGAAACTTTAAATTTTGTTTTTTGCTTTTGTTGCCGACTTTTCGCACCTACTGAATCAAGTAGTCTTGTAGTAGGTTATAACGATTGGAGAAATTTAAGTAAAATTTGCATAGACATGAGACTAGTTTAACTCACATGTAAAATTTCTTAAAATGGAAGGAACTTGATAAAAATGTAATAATCAAAACTACTATTCATTGCCAGACTCAAAGCATCTATGATATGGAAAAGAAAAATTGGACGAGTGTTTTAGAACGCTTGATTGAAATTATAAAATTCCTTGCTAGCCAAAATTTAGCTTTTCGCGGATCATCTGATAAATTATATGAAAGGAATAACGGCAATATTTTTAAAATTAGTCGAACTGTTTGCGAAGTTTGATCCCGTTATGGAAAAATCATGTTGAAAGGGCCCTACAAAGAAACAATACAGAACACTATTTCAGTAAAGACAGACAAAAGAAAATATTGGAAACTTTAAGTAACGCAATCAGGGATACAATTTTATTATCAATTCGAAAATCTAAATATTATTCCATAATTTTAGACTGCACACTTGATGCAAATAAAACAGAACAAATGACCATTATTATTCGCTATGTTTCCTGTGACAATGGAATTGTCAAGATCAGGAAAAACTTTTAGGTTTTGTAGATACATCAGATTCCACAGGACGTGGTTTATGTGCAACAATAATGGAACAACTGGAAAAATGGAACATCCTCATTGTGGCAAATATGAAATTGAAAAAAATATGGGCTCCAAAATTTGCTTTTGAACAAAAATCCTCGAGCTTTTTACGTGCCATGTGCTGCTCACACTCTAATTTAATCATTAAAGATGCAGCCAAAGTGAATGCAGATACAATTAGTTTCTTTGCAATTATTCAAGAAATATACAATTCCTTTTCATTCTCTTACAAACATTGGGCAATCCTTTTAAAGTTCGTAAAAAATTTAACATTGAAACAGCCATCAAAAACGAGATGGGAAAGTAAAGTTATTGCAATTCGCCTTCTACGATATCACTTACGAGAAATTTTCGATGCACTTTTTGAAATTTTAGATAATGAAAATTTTAATAAAGAAATTCATTAAAAAACTTCGTTAAAAAATTTAAAGAAGTTCTAAAAACAGCAAAAGAAGAGTGAAGAGGTGGATGGAGAACAAGAATTTAAAACTGGTACTGAAATTCGATGGCGAAAGAAAACACGACAATTTCACTACAAGCATCATGACGAAACGCCACAATCACCAGAAGATAAATTTCGAGTGAATGTGTTTTATATATTTCTAGACGTTGCAATGTGTTCGTTAATAGAACGTTTTGAACAACTAAAAACATATTATGATAATTTCAATTTCTTGTATAGATTACTACAAATTAATAACGAAGATTTACGAAAAAATTGTGACGATTTAGCGATTCTCTTGATGGACGGCGACAATAAAGACGTAAATGCAATAGTACTATATGACGAGTTACGTGCTTTCCGGGATATTTTTCGAAAGGATAATTTAAATATTCAAAACCCTTTCGATATTCTTAATTTTATTGTGTCTAATAATTTATCTTTACCTAACTTTTCAATTGCTTTAATAATACTATTAACCCTACCTGTTAGTGTAGCGAGCGGTGAACGTTCCTTTTCCAAGTTGAAATTGATTAAATCCTACTTAAGAACAAGTATGTCACAAAAAAGGCTTGTTACGTGTGCGTTAATAGCTATTGAAAATCTATGCGGAATTAGACGTTAACACCATTATTTCTAATTTTGTGAATATGAAATCAAAAACCCTAAAATTTTAATAAAAAAAATTTCAAGTATATTTATGTAATTTTATTTATTTTCTGTTATTCTGTAAAGATTTTATTTTTTTGAATACATATATTAATATTAATAAAATGTTCTAAATATTATTTTTTAATTCTTTTCTTATTTTCTCATCTATCTTGAGTGTCTTTTATTTTCCTGAAAGATAAATGATAGTTCCTCTTATAAAAATTATTTAAAAAGTTTTACAAGTTACTAAGAATTTAGTAACTTATAAAATGCAAGAATTTTTTAAACTTCTTTAGTTCAAATAAATTTTAACTTTAATTGAAATTCATTTTAATTTTGTTAGCGATTCGGGTCGGTGAGAAGGCTATAATCCCTGTATCATTATATTCAACGATTAAAGGGAAGTGGCTTTATCAAAATTTGCTTTAACTTTTGAGAATAACTTTTGAGAATTTTTTTGAATATTCAGGTTTTTAATGATTTTCCTGCCTAGTCAAAACCCCCGGTTCGTTACATTTAGCAAACCAACGTGTGGCTGTTCTGTGAAAATTTATTTAAGAAATTTCAAATAATTTAAATTTTTCTTATCGTAAAAGAACCACACACGCTTGGATCGTTACAGGGGTGCTTAGAAAGACATTGCATGCTGGCGGCAAAGACTTTAGCGCCGGTTCTGCTTATAGTAAATGTTCTAATTATTTCTGAATTATTTTCTTATTTTCCCATCTATCTTGAGTTTCTTTTATTTTCCTAAAAGATAGTTCCACTTATAAAAATTATTAAAAAAAATTATCTGCTACTAAGAATTTACTAACTTGTAAAATGAAAGAATTTTTTAAACTTCAGTTCAAATAAATTTTAACTTTAATTAAAATTCATTTTAATTTTGTTAGCGATTTCGGTCGGTGAGAAGGCCCGAATATAATCCCTGTATCATTATATTCAACGATTAAAGTGAATTGGCTTTGTCAAAATTTGCATTAACTTTTTAAGACTTTTTGAATATTCGGATTTTTAACGATTATCCTGCCTAGTCAACACCCCCGGTTCGTTACATTTAGCGAACCAACTGTGGCTGTTCTGTCAAAATTTATTTAAGAAATTTCAAATAATTTAAATTTTTATTATCGTGTAAGAACCACACATACACACGCCCGGATCGTTACAGAGGCGCTTAGATAGAAATTGCATGCGGGCGCCAGAGATCCTAGCGCCGGTTCTGGGTGATATGTTCTGTTAGTCGGTGAATTTGCTGAACTGTGTTGTGAGCTTTGCGAAACCCAAATTGCTCATTTTGGATTATTTTCTGTTTGTCCACTGCTGATTGTAGTCTTGATAGGATGACCTTTTCTGTTACTTTGCCAAGACAGGAAAGAAGACTGATTGGCCTGTAGCTTTGGGAAGTTGTGGGTTATTAGGCTTTTTCAGAGGTATAATGTCAGCGATTTTCCAATCCGTGGGAAAGTATACTGGAATTTTAAGATGGAATTGGTAATTTTAACTAGATGAATTATGGCTTTCCGTGGGAGTAGCTTTATTATTCTATTGGTAATGCCATCAGAGTCGGGAGCCTTTTTGTTCTTCAGATGGAAAATAATATTTATTATTTCCGTTGGAGATGTGGGGGTGATGGTTTCTGAATCATCCTCAGGCTGTCTTAATGCATTTCTAATTTTACGACGAACTTTGTAAATGAGATTGATATTTAAGTTTACATAAGATGTGCTGCATTGATTTTCCAGATTGTCAATTAGGGCTTCTACTTTTTCTTCATCTGAGTGTGCAATTCCAAGATTGGTCTTCAAAGGGGGAAGGGGTTGTCTTTTTATACGAAGAGATTTTACAAATTTCCACATGAAGTTATCTTCTGGGTTGATTTCCATGAGTTTGGATTCCCATTTGGAATTCCTGTGCATCTGGAGGGCTTCTCGAACCTGTCTGTTCAGGTTGTTTAAGGTTGTTTTGTCCTGTGGGGCTCTAGTATTGTGATATCGCTTTCTGGGTTTATTTTTGGCCCTAATCAGGTCCATTATCTTTTCTGGGATCCAGTTGGGAGCGTGGAAGACAGTGGTTTGAGTGAGTGATGCTATTGCTGTGTTGATTTGCCTAGTTAAATTGCTTACAGCTTGGTCTATTTCTTCTTTTTTACGAATGACAGGGGTGGACCGATGTGGACTGGGAGAACCTTAGAGAGTTTGTCTCATGGTAAGAAACAATGATGGGGAGAGAGCTGATCTTGAAGTCCTAGCCCATCAGGATAACTATGTCTAATACATCAGAACTTCCTGATGGGCTGTAGTGAGTGGGCTCAGTGGGTCCAGCTACTACTGATGAGTTGAGTAACGTGCAGTTGAATAAGGTATGGCCTTTGGAGTTGATTGACAAACTGAACCAGGTCACATGTGTGTAGTTTAGGACTTCTGCTATAATTATGGAATCCGTGGAGCCAAGGATGGAGTCAAAGTCTGCTGTCAATAGTGGAATGCCAGGAAGATTGTACACTGTGTAGATTTTGAGTTTGCCTGCGTTATTTGTGTGCACTTCCACACCTGTCACCTCAAGGTTTAGAGTTTGGGGGGCTGGTCAACGAGTTGTGGCTCAAATAATTTTTAATTAAAATAGCTGTGCCACATCCACTAGAGTTAAGTCTGTGTGTCCTATATAAAATATAACCTCTTAGTTTTGGGTTGTTTGGTGGTTTGCGGTGGGATTCACTGATGAAGGTTGTGTCTGGATTGCATCTTTTTGCAGTCCGAGAATTCTTGCAGCTCGAGAATTTTATTTGTTAAGTCATTGGCAATCCATGCTGTTATCATGAGAAAATTCGGTTTAAATTTTTTAAACATTATAGAGAGCTGTTTATTTGGATTGGGTTTCTAGATAGAATCTCCTTCTGGAAGATGGTGGGATGCTTGCTTTGCTGAATTCATGCAGCATTGTTGCAAGTGACGAGGTTAAAGCTGATGTGAGTTTAGAGCTTGTTTGATCTTACGATGGACTCTGGGTTCTTACTGCTTCGGCATATGATTTGGACATGGATGAAGGTCGAGTGCCTACCTTTGCTGCCGAATGTGAGGTATTATGATCGGAAGGGCGACCTGTTTAGTTGTTTGTGTCATTGCATGGAGGAGCGTGGTTCGTTCTTGTTGATCCACAGGTTTTTGGATGGAAAAGGCATCCCTTGTAATTAGCGGGATGTGGTCCTCTACAATTGGTGCAGCAGGCAGGTGTGGATCTGGGCTTGGTGCAGGAGTTAGTGTGGTGACTCTCACCGCATTTTAGGCATCTGTGATCTCATCAGTTGTGATGCCCTTAGCCACTCCTCTTAGAACCACTTTTAGGCTCTTCTCGCTTGCTAGCGCAAAGGTGTGGAAGGGCAATTTAGAGTTGTCCAGCATGTTCATCATCATGCGATAATCTGTGACAGTGGTAGGATGAATCTTTACACCCTCTTCAGTATTTCTTGCCAAGGAGAAATTGATATTTTGTTCCCTTAGGGATCTTGAGACTGAGGTCCATTTATCTTTATCTCGAAGGATAACTGAGGGATCTTTTCTTTTCTATCTTGGGTGACCTGATTTTCGTGAGTTGTTACATCATCTTCTATTCCATCTTCCGATGTTCTGCGTCTTTTATTAGATTGTTCCTCCTGTGAACAATCGAACTGTCAGGGAGTCTTTGCAGATGGGACAGGTGTAATGTCCTCTTCAATGTCCAAATTATTGTCTTCGGTGTGTCATTTACTTGAGTGAAGAGATTCAAGCAACCAGGGTAATCCGTTTCAAAGTTTTTTAGAATGAATTTTAGAATGTCAAGCGGGAATATCTTTGTTTAAATGTTGAATGACGTCCTTGATATCTTTTACATTCTCCATCCTTGTGTACAATGAATGAATATTCCGATGTCTTATTCCTGACGACCTAAGAGCGTCTATTGACAAATCCCCTAGACTCACGCAAGAGTCTACCAGCTAAGCAATGTGTAATCACAAAAATAGTCAAAAGGAAGAAAGTTTACCTCTAAATATTTTTTTTTTTTTTCTAACGCCTTTTTTTTTTTTATTTATTTTTTTTTTTTTTATTTTTTTTATTCCCGTATATACGGGAGTAGGCGAGGCCATTTAGCCCTATCTAACTTTTGGAGACTGAGTGGGCAGTTCAATCTCCACTGGTACCCAATCAGAGACAGATGGCCCAAGGCTATCACTAATTAAGCGGTACGCAGTGAAGAGAGACGGCTCAAATGTGCCGCCATCTCGTGGTCTCTAACCCTAACACAATATATTTTAATGTCTGAAATAATGTGGGTTCTACGGTCGATTTTCTTGAGTTTACAGGACGAAAAACCCGAGTTTCCGGGAGGAAAAACCTGCTTGCCCGTGCCAGAGATCGACTAACTCGGGAACCGGTCGAAAAAAGGCTTAGAAAAATTTCCTCTAGTCGCCGACTAGACTCGAAACCAAGACTTCCTTCGTGTGGCCTAGCGCGATGGTGTGCAAACGCCACATCCACTGAGCTACACAGGCCTCTAAATATATCATTCGGAAGTCCCAACAATATCACACTAATCAAAAAATGTGAGCAGCTAATTCTTAATCAATTTCCTTCACTATCTCGCTAATAACTCTTACGATAAAGAAAAGCAGAATGGTCCTTCATTTTCACATGCACACCAACTCTTATATATATTATAAAAATAAATCAGTTAACGCCTTTTATTCCCTTATAGGGAGTAGGCGAGGAATTTATACCCTATCTAGCTTTTGGAGACTGAGTGGACAGTTCAATCTCCACCGATAGCCAATCAGAGATAACTGGCCTATGTCTATCACTAATTATAGCAGCCACCGATGAAGAGGCTGGCAAACAAGTGCTGCCATCTCTTGGTACCTAACCTTAACAACATATGTCACTGTCTGAAATAATGAGGGCACTATGGTCGATTTTCTTGAGTTTACGGGATGAAAAACCCGAGTTTCCAGGAGGAAAAACCCTCGTGCAGGTGCCAGAGATCAACTAACTCGGGACCGGTCGAAGAAAGGCTTAGAAAAAGTTCCTCCAGTCGGCGACTAGATTTGAACTTCAGTCAAACTTCGAGCGAGTAAGCGCAGAGGAAGCAAGCGTCACTTCTACTGAGCTACACAGGCCTTTCTTATATACTGTATTTGCCGGCGTATAAGACGCAATTTTTTTTCTTTGAAAATAGGTCTGAAAAACAGGGTGCGTCTTATACGCCGATACTCAACTTTTTATTATTTTCATTTCTGGAAATTTCGTTTGTTTTGAGCGATTTCTTTCTTGCTTCATTGCGGTGTGTGAGAACATTCCAGTTACGCAGAGTTCAGGGGACACGTATGTTGTCGCAGTTGTTGAACGGTGATAAATTTCTGTCGTTAAATTTTCTCTAAATTTCTTGGCAAATTGTGGTTGAAAAACGTCGGCATTGCTACAATATTGCATACAAGCTACGTGTGATTGCGTACGCTAAAGAACATGGAACAGGGCTGCAGAGAGGCATTTCGAGCCACCCCTAACTGAGAAAATGTTAAGAACTTGGCAGAATCAGGAAGAGGATCTTAAAAAAAAAGCAACTCATGGTAAACATAACCTATGAAGTGGAACTGCAAAATGGAGAGAATTTGAGGCAGAACTGAATACTTGGATTTTAGACCACAGAAAAGCTGGACTTTCAGTGTCTACAAAAATGATTATTCATCAAGCGAAAGCGATAGCCACTAACAGGGGGATCACCAACGTCATTAACGCAAGGAAACGAGAAAATTTTGAACTTGCGCAAATAGGAAACATGGACGAGATTCTGCTGAATTTTGATGTGCCCTCAAACAAAACTGTAGATTCCGAGGGCACAAAAGGTGTTACTGTTAAAACCTCGGGACAAAAAAAACTCACTACATGGTTGTTTTATGCTTTGCTAATGGGATATAATTGCCGCCACTATTGATTTTTAAAATCAAGATGTTACCCAAAGAAAAACTGCTTAAAAGATGTTTGTACATGTTCACACAAAAGGCTAGATGCATGGATGGAGGAGGAATGAAGTTATGGATAGATAAAATTTGGTCTAGGCGCCCTGGCGGCCTGTTGAAGAGGCCTGCCCTGCTAGTATGGGATCAATTTCATTCTCGCAGAAGAGAAGATGCTAAAAATAAATTCAAGGAATTGAAAACTCAGTTATCTGTAATTCCAGGAGGTCTAACTAATTAGCTTCAACCTTTAGATGGTTGTATTAATAAACCATTTAAGGGATTTATGAAGGAGAAGTGGAACAGCTGGATGCAGTCTTCAGATTTTGGGGTTACGCCATCAGGAAGAAGGAAGAGGCCTAGCTTTTCGCAAGTGTGTGAGTGGGTCAAAGCTTCATGGGATGCTGTGAAAACTGAGACATGGTTAAATCGTTTAAGAAGTGTGGCATTAGTAATGCACGGGATGGTACAGAGGACAATTTGTTGTATGAGGACTCAGATTCTGATTTAGAAGAGGTTTCAAGTGTCTCTTCATTTAGCTCTGGAGATGAATTTCTGGGTTTTGAAGAAGAAGATTAAAAGGTGGGTACTCTTTCCTTGTTAGATTAGGTATTTGTTGAAAGTAGACCTACTTATTACTTTATTTGAAATATTATAAATTCATTATAATATTTAGTGATAAAGTTTTTTCCTAAAAAATGTGTAGAAAAAAGGAGTGCATCTTATAGGCCGGTGTGTCTTATAAGCCGGTATATATTCTGATACGGTATATTCTGACATACAACACTTGTCACCCGCTAAATCATTTGTACTAGCCAAAATAAAGATCTATTTCTGTAGCAAATTGTCGATATTGATACCACATGTTTTTAGACATATAACACATTTAATAAAATAAACAATATTATCCTGCTAGTTTCGTAAGTTGTCGGACTTACAGCGTCAGTACTAACAAAAGTCACACACACACACACACACACACACACACACACACACACACACACACACACACACACACACACACACACACACACACACACACACACACACACACACACACACACACACACACACACACACACACACACACACACACACACACAAACTAGAAATTATTAAGCATTTGCATTTGGTACATACAAAAAAATAAGAACAAAAAAACACATGTTAATTCCTCTATACGCGTTGGAAAGATTATTGCTATTATAGTCTGTAGCTTGGCGATGTCGTATTCTATATCTGAGATAGTTTTGATTTTTAATTAAAGCTGACCACACTTGGTCTAGGATTAAGCCTTGATTATTGTTATACAGTATATAACATCCTTGATTATTGTTTTATTGCGTGAGGATCCAGTGGGGATCACCAAGAGAACCAAGTGGGGATCGTAGCATTTCAGAGGCTTTCTTGAACTTTATGTGTATTAATGGTTTCTAGTCTTTTTTATGTATAACGTTTGTTAGTGCTCCTGATGATGTAAGTCCACCAACTTAAGAAACTTATAGGATAATATTGTTTATTTTATTTAACTTGTTGTATGTCTAAAATCATGTGGTGTTAATGCTGAAAATTGAAAATATTTCACTAAACTGCTATTTAAACATTTCTTTCACCTAATTATATGAAGAGCCAAAGGCTTCAATTCGGCGACGTGAACTTATTTAAGTGTTTAAGTTTTTTTTTTTTTTTTTGAGTTTCTTATTCGGCTAAGAAACAACATGGGATGTAATATCCCTTAACTTAAATAAGTTCATGAAGCCTAATTGAAGCCTTTGGCTCTTCATATAATTAGTAATTTATTAGGACACCTTCTTGGCTGTTCTCATAAAAGGGATGTAAGTTCTATTCGTTACAAACTTGGTATTAACTAGGTCTATCTACTCACTGATGAGACCTCAATAAAGGTTGAAATCGGTCTGGGTAGTGACATTATCTCATAATGTAATGCAGCTCCTAGGAGCTAAGTTCACATTACGGGTAAATACCAAGAATAGTGATCGGATCTTGCTCCACCTTAGACATGAATTGCCTCAGCTTGCACTACCAAATGGTTCAGGCGCTGCACTATCCAGGTATTTGCTTACGCTTGGACTCGCCGAACTTTATATAGTTTCTATATTCAGCATGAAACTCTTTGAGTTTGTTATTCGGCTAAGAAACGATATGGGATGTAATATCCCTTAACTTAAATAATTTCTTTCACCTTCCCTCTTTGCATCATTACAGAATCACTAACATCCTTAATCCAAACTTATTCCCCTGCTGAGCCTCCAATTCACAACTAATGTGGTTCTGTTTTATTGAGCTCGCTGTCATTTAATGCCCATCACTGACGCGATCCTAATGTTGAGTTTTGCCATAGGGCGGTTTGCTTCTCCTTAGTTAACCTGGTAACTCAGAGATCCATCTATGTCACCATATTGACGGTGTGCTTGGTGCGGACATCCGATCAACAGGGACGTTGAGAAACATGACTCCTGTTTCAAGCTGTCCATGTATGGGACAGGTTAAGAATTCAGAAGTATTTTCTTTCTAGAAGGCAATCGAACGCATGGTCATTCCAAAGAAAGCGTGTTACCGATACCGACTGAGTAATCGAGGCTCGAGATGGAAGACAAAAGCAATAATGAGACCATGGAAAGGAAAATCCACAATTACAGTGATCATATATTCGGCACCATTATAGTGCCAAATGACATTAGAGTGTGAGAGTGACTACGGAAAATTACGTAGAATATTATCGTTGAAACTGTCTGAGTTATGAAGATGGAGAAGAAGAGAACTGATATCCATGGTACTGTATATTCAGAACGATATATGATCAGGGAATTAAAATGCAAAGAACGATAGTTTAATTAGCTGAGAAATTTTGAACAGTATACAAAACCAGAAGTAGCCTATTTATGAAAAATGTTCCTCGAGGTTTCAAGTTCATTCTTCGATACTCTCTCTCTCTCGCTAACAAATAGTCCAATAAGAGTAACTCGTTGCAAGACAGTGAATAATTCACTGCGTTTAAGATGTATAAAACATACGACGTCATTTAAACATCGCTGCAATTCAAAAGAATGAGCTATTTAAAGCATAGCCTGGTTATTTAATCGTTTTTTATATAAATTTATCTTATGCTGACAATAAGTTAGACAACCCACGTAGAACTTCTTTACTGTTTACTTAAAAAATAAATAAAAAAGAGAAAGGTTGAGCAATCCAGGAGGCGTTTCTTCATACACGCGCATATGCACACAAGTATGTAGATGAAAGTTTTTGAAGGTGAAAGTGATCTTTAAAAGTGAGGTGCTGGTTAATTTTCATACGTGTGTGATGTTTTTGAATCATTTGGGTATTATGATGAAAAGGAAAAAAAAAACATACCGAACTGACTGTGTCCATATAAATTTTGCTTAGTGGCTGCCGTCTGATGGTGGACTTTAAAGTTGGTGGTTATGTCGAAGTACGGTATGCGCTTTTAATTTTTAAAATACCCTGTTAAAAGTGAGAAAGTGATATGCCTTTACGTATTCCGAATGAGAACCTAATCATGTACGGCAGTTTTAAAAGCGTATAAATATACTCGATATGTTTATTTAGGTTAGTGCTTTTTGAATTAATCGGCGCAAGTTGACTTTTATCCCACACCGCTTATGATCTGGTAATTTTAACAGTAGAATTTTCTTAAGTAGACAAACCATAAACAAATTTAAAAAAGTATAATACGGTATGATAGAAAACCAAACTGACAAGAGAGCCAGAAAATTAATGTTGGGAATTAGCAGTCTAGAGTAAGTACATGGCTTCACTTGGAATTCACTATGGAAATCTTCATCACAAACGATTTGAACTACACGAAACTAATTGAAGTGAATACAGATGGGCAGTAATGAAATGCTTTCAAAAATCGAAGTTCAGCAGAATAGATAAATAGCTGAAAATAAAACCAAATGACAAATGTGTTGCACCTAGAGTAATCTTCCGAGCTTGCTGTTGTAATATTTGATGTAGTAATATGTATGTTTGATTTTAAAATTTCTACCTTGATCTGCTAGTCTTCAATTGCAGGAGATGTGTATTATAATAATAATGACTGACAGAAGTGAAAATAATGAATCTATGAAGTAAAACTAAACTCAGATTGTAGAAAAAGTAAAAAATATAACTATAGTAGTTAACCATATTTGAAGAATGAGTCTAGAAAGACTACCACACCAGCAGAAGACTGACAGAAAGAAAAATCCAGTTAGATTGTTACACTGCTCAAGCATCAGAAGATTTTGATGATATGATGTCATTTGGAGAGCATTGAGAAGGTATGTTTATAGGGATCAACCCAGAAAGTTGCTCATGATGAAGCAGCATTCATTGCAGTCTTTGTGAGAGATTGATACTGACAACTAGTTCTATGACAGTCATGGAATAAATACAGTGAAAGATCACTTATTGGATAACCCAAAAGTTGTAAACACCTGGAACAGAGAGGGCAACAAGTGGATCCTTTGCAGATCAGAGAAGGGAAGCCAGCTTCAAATGACATTTGAAAGCAGTGCAGAAATTATATTTCTTTTAAGTTCTGGCTATTTTTTCTGAGATGCCTCGAATATAGAGAATAATATTGTATCACTGTAATCATCACTGAGGAGATGGGAGGAACAGATAATTTATCTTTTTTGTCTTTGTGACCAATGGACAGGAAGGTCTGGCATATAAATGAGAATTCATCTATAAGTGAATTCTCATTTATATGAGAAGCCTGTGTAGAACAGAGGTTGGAAACTCTGTTGACAAGGGTTTTGATGATGCCATATTGTTGAGCCAAAAGGATGATGAAAAAGTTTTTATCTACCTCTGTAGGTAGGTTTTCTGTAAACTGAGAAAGGTCTAAAGTAGGACTACTTTAGAAATCATGTGGCATATAGAGTAGGGTTTCCATGGTTTGCTTAATATTGCTAACATATTTTCACAAGCCTTACTGCTCAAAAGAAATCTTTCCAACTCTATGTGAATTCTGCAAAGACAATAGCATAATCATTACTAGAGCTGAGAAGAGTAATGTTAATATTGTCCTCGGTACCAATGATTATAATTGCAAAATGAATGTGCTGCTCAGAGACCACACTACTTAAAAATTGCTAGTTCCACTAATTCTCAGAAAAAAGGCATCAAAAATATTTGTAAAACATGTTCTGTCTTGTCTCTTTGAAGTAGTTAAAACCCTTTCCCTAATGGGTGGACTAAAATTCATAAGCCTAATTACCCTTTCCATTCCACAGTAGATGATGCCAAACCCCCCCCCCCTCGCCTGTAAATTTGCCAAACAGTTAGCTAAATCTTTAATTTCACTTACTGACCACATTTCATCATATATAAAAAATTCCAGTCATTTCAAATCTTTAATTCAAAATTTAGTTTTAAACAATAATGATATCATCATGAGCTTGTATCTCATCTCCTTATTTATAAATATCCACCTTTCTGACTTTAAATTTACTGAAAAATCCATCCCCCCCCCCCTTACAAAAAACATTATTGATCTCTAATTTTGCCATTGACAGTGGTTACTTCTCTTGGAAGGACACCTTAAATAAACAGAAGGTACTTCCATGGGTTCCCTCACTAATTCCCCCCTCTTCCCTACTCTGGATAATTTCTATATGGAGCATTTTGAAAAACATGCTCTTGATTCTTCCATTCTTAAACCTTCTATTTAGCTAAGATATATTGATGATGCGCTCTCTGTTTGGCTACATCGTTCAGGCACATTACTTTTTCCTCCACCATCTCAACAATCAGCACCCCAGAATCCAGTTTATGAAATAGACAAAGAAAATAACAGTATCCTGCTTTTTTTTAGATACTCTTATCACATGTCAGGCCATTGGCTACCTTTCTTTTTCAGTTTACAGAAAAAATCCACCTACACAGGTAGATACATATATAAACTTTCCCATCATCTCCCTCTTGACTACATGGTGTTATCAAAGCCCTTATCAACAGAGCCTACATCCTCTGTTCTACCCAGGCTTCCCTTACTGCTGAACTCTCCCTTATTTGCCAAACCTTCCTATCTAATGGTTACAATGCCAAAAATTATTAACAAATTAACTGTTCTTCCCATCGTTTCACATCCACTTCAACATACAGACTACAGTAATGATATTACTGTGGCATCACTACTTTCAAGCCTTGTTTGGCTTCCCTTCTCCCTCTCATAAGGATCCATTTCACACTTCTCTATGTTTTCACGTTTACAAGGTTCTTGATTTTGCTGTTTATCATATTATGGCCAAATTGAAAGATCTGCCAACATCTACCTTTGTGAACACAAGAAATACACTGCTTGGAAAGAAGTCAACGGACACCATAGTGTAAGAAACAAACAGCCATGCAATGGCTGTTTGTTTCTCCTTTCTCTGTGATGACTACAGCAGTCCTACTGGACGTACTTTCCACGAGTGTGCGATAGCGATCAATGGGGATTTTGAACCACACTCTCTCTCTGTAGGCATGTAATGAGGTCCTGAACTATTATGGGGTGGACATCCCTGGACTTTAACTGATGCTCCGGTTCATCTCTCAAATGTCCAATAGAGAACAGGACTGCATGGAGGCCACACGTGTCATAAGGCTGCAGTTAAACAGCAACCTTATGACATGGTGCATTGCCTTGCTGAAAGAGATAATGGCAGTTCCGTAGAAATGCCACTAAGTCGGAAGCATTGCATTGTCCAGAATGTTTGCTTACCTCTCTGAGTTCACTGTTTGGGGCATCACAAACAGAAGTCCAAAGCCAAACCAAGAAAAACAGGACCATACCACCACACTGCCACCTCCAAATTTCATAGTTGGGGTTATGCACACTGGTAAGAGATATTCACCAGACATCTGCCACACTAACATCTGTCCATCTGCTAGGTAGAGGGTGGAGTGTGATTTCTCGCCCCATAACACAGCTTGCTAAGCTTCCACGTCCACACTCTGAGGATGATGCTGCATGCTGGTTCAGGTAATGTAGAGCTTGCATATTGCAGTCCTACCATGGAAACCCATGTTGTTATCCTTGGATGTGAATGTGTTTTGTGCACATTCGTGTTCCAGTTGATGGTCAGAACTCTGTATTCAATGTCAGCTGAATCCATCATAGTACTCAATGGTCACGTTTGGTGAGTCGTCTACTGCAGATAGCATTTGCAGTTGCCTGACTCCCTGTGCTTCCATCTCAGTATAGCATCACTAATTGTCACCTGGAATGGCCCAGTTTTCAGCAGTTTGCCAAATAGACAGGTCTGCAACATGGCATCCTATCACAATGCCTCTTTTAAACTCCATCAGTTCCCTTCTCAGAGCCATTTCACCTGGACATGGTTGCACTGACCTGATTGCAAACATGGCTTGTTGCATTGCATGATGCACCTTATTCATGGTGGGGGGGGGTTCTCTTGACTGCCTTTTAAGCAGTGCACATCCACTGCCACAACTATGGTTAGCCTGGTCTAGCTGACCATGCTTTGGATACTTTGAACAGAATTGGACAGAGGGGGGGGGAACTAGTATGCTTCACCACAGCAAATACAAACTTACATAGAATTGAATGGAAAAGCACTAGTTGTCTATCACACCAAAACATGGTATGAATGCAAATTTAAGGAAGCTTGTGAGATTATTACCAACCACCCCAATCTGAACAATAATGATGGTCTAAAAATCCCAAACATATGGAAGGCATATATTCAACCCACAGAACTTTCCTCTCTAAGGGTAACTATAAACAGGACTATAGAAATTCCAGGATCCTAAATCAGAAATAACAATTGTAATGCTAAAAATAGGACATTATTGTTACTGATAATTAGTTTACGGAATTAACAACGCATATAAAGTATATTAATTAAAGGTAACTTTAATGAATAACTTCTATATTTCGGCAAAGTCACATTGCCATCTTCAGAAACATAAAGATATGGTATGTGCACGTAGGCACTAACACAAAGCAAATGAGGAAGAAAGCAAGAAACTAATATTGTTCCTAAAGTCCTAATGGTGCCCTCTTGCAGGCTAATTTGGTAGTCTTGGCAGTTGGGCTGAAGTTCTCATAATGTAAGTCTCCCAAATTTGGGGTAGTTTCATGCACCCAAATTTGTTGAGGTTAGGAACGTTTTTTGGAGCTCCTGAAGATTCTTCAGGAGCTCTAAAATTAATATACTTTATATGCGTTATTATTAAAGTATAATTAATATACTTTATATGCGTTGTTAATTCCGTAACAACGCATATAATGCGTTGTTAATTACCAGTTATGTCTAACCAACGTATAAGCCTTGCTACTAGAATTATTGTTACTGAAAGAAAACTGTGTAAGAAAGAATGTTTATTCATGTTATCATAAATAGAATTTAGCTTGATGTAGTTTATAAATAATTTTTTTTTCCACTAGAGGTCATGCCAGTAGAATAACTTGTGATCAATTCATTGTTTCTCTAGCTTATTGTATGTAATATAACTTAGCTTGTCCTGTATATTTGTATATGCTCCATATGATGATCTTGATATGAAGATTAAAACGTCGGGATATTAAAAGAGTTATTTATAACACGGTTGTAAAGTCCATAATTTCTAAAATGAATGCTGATCACCATGTAACACTAAAAGAAAGCAAATACAAACTTGGCTGACTTTTTATAATCAGCATCAGATTTAAAAAACCAACCATAATGATAATATGGTTGTCTTAAACTTCTCAAGGTTTGGGAACCTTGAATTCTTAGATCATATGCTCAGCAGCCAATTCTAGCCAACAGCACTTATAGAGGACATCCCTCATAGGACTTAGGGCTTAAAATGGTCTAAGTTCTTTCACTTATTGTAGTGTTTGTTATCAAAATTTTAATATTGTATTCTGAAGATGTCTGTGTGACAGATGAAATATTATACTACTTAACTTTATTTCTCTGTGTTGCATTCGTTCCATTAAATTTTATGAGTTTAAATGATCACTAAGCCTAAACATGCATTGACTACATACAAAGAGAATAGAACTGCTACATTATAAATGCTTCTGTTCAGTCATTCTCTGGCCAGTCACATTATTATTAAGAACCCATTGGAGCTGAGAACATAGTCATTAACATAGTTGTAAACAAACATTTACAAACATGAAGAGCAAAAGGAACATTAAGCATGTTACAATATGTAAAGGTGTATAGTACAGAATAGTCAAAAAAGAAAAAATATAATTATATGGCCAGCATTTTCACAGCGAACGTTCTGCATACAAATTTATCACTATAGAATGAATCTACCAAAACACAAATTAAATCAGTTGCTACATAACACAAATTTTTTGATTGCTGACACTGTCAAAACGTTATTTTTCATGCCAGAATACCTAGATTATATGGACGTCCAAAAATACATAAAATGGGTGTTCCTTTGCAGCCAGTGCTCAACTGTATTAGCTGTAGTACAAATTAGAAACTTATTTAATCTTATTTAATTAAATTAGAAGCTTTATTTAATAAATTTTAATAATTAAATTTATTAGCTGTAGTATAAATTAGAAACTTATTTCAAGGAGGAGGTCCACGTTGGACCTCCTTTATCCCATACTACAGTGCAAATGTGGTTTGGCAGAGAATCAATAAGGCATTGGATTGCATCTGCGTCTACAGCAGACGTTCACTAGGCAGTTCTTTAATCATCTCAACCTCATCACCAATGAGGTTGAGATGTGGGCTTGGTGATGGCCAGAGAAGATGGTGAAAGCCGCTGTCATGCTTGCTGAACCACTGCTGAATGATTCTTGCACAATGGGACAGTAGCATTGTTATCCATGAAAACAACTTACCTGCTGGATAAAAAGTCAACATTACAGGATGGACTTGATTTGCAACAATGTTCAGATATTCTTTGAAGAACACCCCAGCCTTCTAGCAATATAAGGGGGCCCATTCCATATCAATGGAACGCAACCCACTCCCAGAACCTTGACTGGTGTTTACAAAGTATGCTGGGTTCATTACTTCATGGGGCTCCCACCAAACTGTTTGCCTACCATCAGTACGGAACAGGGTATACTGTGACTCGTAGGACCACATTACTTTTTTTTTCAGTCTTTTAGTGTTTAGCCATGGTATTCCTTACACCACTGTAGACAAATTTTCTGGTTCTTTGCAGAAATCGGCAATTTCTGTATAGGCATGCTACTGCCAATACCAATCCTCCTCAGTTCCCTGTACATAGTTCGGTGATGTACGGGTCAGGAACACTTTCGATTAAATGCTTTGGTCAATTGCTGAATACAGACAGGACTGTTTGTCTATACAAGCTTTGTCAGATGATGGCGATCTTGTTCCTGACAAACTGTCTTAAGACCACAACTATACTTCATAGACAAGCAATGCGTGTTATTTTTTAAAGACTAAATACCCCGATATCTCACCTTTTGAGAAACCAGTCAGTTCTGGTGTTTTCAAAATCATGGTTTCAGCCAGATGGGCACCCACATTAGGCCCTTTATCAAACTATGAAATATCCTTTGATTTTTTCGATTGTGATGAACACTATTGACAATTAGTGACTAGCAGCATTCTTAAATAGTTGCCTGTGGTGAACATGTTGTGATCCATGTGAAAGTATTTTGCATATATGCTGCATAAGTGACATTTATGAACATCTGCATAAAGCTTTCTAATTCAATGGCTATCCATTGAATTAGAAAGCAGTCACATGTAAGCAGTCAAAATTTGTATTCAATCTACTCTCCAATAGAGTAGGAAATTCACATTCTTGCATAAAGAATACTTGGGTTTCTTCTGAAATGAAAGACCTAGTGCTGCTCTGACATCATGGTGAGCTTTGATGTTGTATCCCTCTTCACCAGTGCTCCAGTAGATATCTGTTCATTTTCTAAAGATGGGACTTCTCAGTTAACATTGATTTTGCTGTACACTCCAAATACTCTTCCTAGCAAGGTTACCTATACAAGTAGGTGGAAGGTTGCCACTATGGGCTCCCTCTTATCACCAATTTTACCAGATTATTTTATCAAACACTTGGGAGAACATATCTTTTATTACTATCACTCCTTCTCCCTCCACTTGGTTTTGTTATGTGAATGATGTGTTTGCTTGCCATTTGTTCTTACATAAAATTAACAACCTGTTTCCTAGAATAAAATTTACAATAGAAAAAGAAAATAGTGGAGTCCTTACTTTCTTGGATTCACTGGTAAAAAGAGAAGTGGATAGCCTTCTCATCTTTTCCATTTACAGATTTTACATTTAGGATATCCTTATCTTCATTTTTCATGTCACCTTTATCTTGATTCCTTTTACTTCATTTCTAAGTTTTTTTTTTCAGTAACCTCCAGAACATTTTGCCATCTTTTTGATATTTATATTCTATATTATTACCAAAGTTTCTGTGTCTTTTGTTTAGCTACTTTTATATATAGCCTAGCTCTCTTGTATTTTTCTCTGTATTCTTTTAGGACATCTGCTAACTTATTTGCTACAAACATTTGGTATACTTTCTTCTTTTCCAGAATTCCTTTAGCTTCTTGTGTCCATCATGGGGCCTTATTTTTCTATCCTGACAGACAACTTCACCACATGCCTTCCTACCTGAATCAATCAGGTAGGAAGGCTGTGTCTTCTTCTTCAGAATTTACCCACAGAGACTCCATGATTTGGTTCTTGTTTTCAAACTGCTTCAAATTTTCTTCAGTAATGTTTCTATAGTTGAATCTACAGTTTACCTGTAAAAACTGCTCAATGCTTACATGCTGTTCTTTTTAATGCAATATCCATTTTTATCCTGCTTAGCACTAAGTAATGGTCACTTCCTATTTCAAATCCTCTGTACAATTTTGTATCTCAAACCAGCATGAAGATATTACTATCAACAATAATGTAGTCAATGAGGCTTTTATTTTTTATGTCTTTTCTCCATGTGAACTTGTGCATATCTTTGTTTGAACATAGTGTTAGTAATAACTGGTCTGTCACCTGAGCAGAAATCCAGCAAATCCAGCAATCCCTCAATTAGCGTGCCTGATGCGTTCTTTAAAACAGGCACATTAATCGAAAATGCACTAATCGAATACAATAACCTATAGGAAAAAAGCATAATTCGTTCCTGAAATTTTGAGCCTTAATTTTTTTTATAAAAGAATTAAGGTATGTCTCAGGGCCTAGTTAAAGGAAAACCATGAAACTGAAAGACAATAAAACATATTCAGAATATAAATTTTATTATTCTACTTCTTAACAAAGAATTGAGCTAACGTAGTTTGACTGGCATTTTGTTTCTTTTTTTCATACAACTGACGATATGGCCCTATTGCCTCTTCTACTCTTCTGCAAATTTTACTACTTCTCTCTTCATCAGGGTCAGCTCTAAGCACTGCTCCTTAAAAACTTCGATTGTGCAAAAAATATTTTCAAATTGTTTCTGTGAAATCTCTTTTGGCTGACTATCAGTGGTTAAATTTTCTTCATATTCTCTGGGATCTTCCCGCTGTGCATCTAAATTTAGCAGATCAGAATCACTCATTTCTTCAGAATGAAATTGAATTAATTCTTGGACGTTATCATTGAAGGGGAGAAAGAAATGGACATATGAATTGGTCGCCAACACGCGAAATCACGTGCTTTATAGATAAAATTTCCCAACTGTTATACAAGCAAAATAGTTACCACTTTAAAAACTACAATGATCATAAAAGAGGAGATAATTTTCCTACGTGTAATAATAAACAACTCATCCCATGAGACAGATTGATTACCCTATTATTGGAATGGATTCTCCTTTTTGTAACATGCACAGAAGTGTCTCGAATCTGTAGGCGTACTATAGCAGACAACGTAAATTTTGGCGGTAAAAATTTGGAACATAGTATACATAGTAGGTATACTACACTACATGGAAGTAGTGTAGTATGCCATTAAAAATAACTTTGTAGTTTTAAATTGGTAACTAAATTATTTCATTCTGGTGAGTGATTTTTTAAAATAGTTAGCCATAAAAATGTATAGATAGAAAATTTTTAAAATCTGTAACATTTATTTTTAAGATGTATATAGGCGCACTAATCGAATTTGGGTATTGAAAAAAAATGATGCACTAATCGAAAATGCACTAATCGGGGGACGCACTAATTGAGAGATTACTGTACTTACTATTATTATTAGTTTTGCCCTTTTCCTCCAAATTTTGCCATAACGTTCTTATATATGTGCGGTGGGATTAATTTCCTACTCTGCTGTTCAGGTCTCTAACAAGGACCACTTTTTCTATTTTTTTTATGCCAGCTTCCTGTTCAAATGATGTGAATTATTCTTCAACTTTTTCCTTGAAAGAACTCTCTGTGGGACCATAGTCACAAATAAATTTTGTTGTCCATTTCCCCATTTTGAAGTGTGTATACATGACTACTTGAAACTGCTTTCCAATCAGGAAGTTTATTTTTGTGTTTAGTGTTGAATGTTATCACCACTCCTTCTTTTTCCTTCCTTAAATAAAACACTGCTGTCCAAAACTGAAATACAACCCCAAATTCAGATGAATCAGCTTATCACAATTTGTACTACTGATGATTTCGAGTAAAAAGCAGGTACACATTAAAATTTTTGAATCACATGCAAAGGGATCATGTGGTAGCACTCAACAGGATATAAAGTAAGACTGCACTAAGCAAACTGTGTTTGAAGGAAGCTCTTTTCATGAAGGAATAAAGTTGCAAACTTGGATTTCTTGTAATGTCTCAAAGACATCATTCAGATGATTTCACTTGGGGAAGCATTATTGGAAAGCTTGAAGAAGGCCGCAGAATTACTGATATTGCCAAAACTTATATGGAATCTTACATGATATTATATCCAGGCTCTGGGCAGCATTTCAAACCAATGGAATGTGTTCCAAGTGCTAAGGGGTTGCCCTTGCTCTACCATGGAGCATGAAGACAGATTTTTGATTATAATAACAAAATGTAATTGATGCACCACAGCAGGTCAGCTTGCAAGTCAGCTCCATTCAAGCACAAACTGTGGCAAGACATCTGCAACAAGTAGATCTCTATGCCCAAAGGCCTGTAGTCTGCATCCCTTTATCCACAGTTCATCATGGAGCATGTTTTCAGTGGTGTTGTTTCCATAAAAATTGGGCAAGACCAAATGGGCTAATGTACTCTTTACAGATGAGTCATTTTAGACAGTGCTGGAGCCGTGGTGTGAGGAGGCATTATGCTTAATGGATGCACCAAGCTACAAGTGCTGGAAACGAGACTATGACTGGTGAACAATATTGCAGTAAAGTTCTTCATTGTTACATAATGTTGGAGGTTTAATGGATTTTTTACAACACTCAGAAAGGATTAAAAAGAATTTAATACTTCCTATATTTCGTCCTAGTCACTAGGACATCTACGGGGATTACAAAAATAACTAATGTAACATAACACAAATATCATGCAATACTAAGCCCAACCACGTGGGTGACACTAAAGTCCTATCTAGGTGGAGCGCCCTCTAAGGGCGGTTGTAGTGGCCTGGAATATAAAGTAGGGCATCTGGTGATGAGTGTTTCCCAAATTTTCGGAAGCTTAATGCAACCGTATTTATTAAGATTTGGTTGATTTCTAAGAGATGCTGCTGCTTCTAAGAATAGTCTCTCCTTCTTGAATTTGCTGTGATGGAGCATGGTGGTTTTCTTCCATGATATTCTGTGGGTGGTGTCCAAGACATGATCAGCCAAGCCTGAATGACCATAGTTGTGTTTACAGATGTAAGACTTGTGTTCCTCTAAGTGGATGGATGCTGATCTGCCTGTCTGTCCAAAGTACGCCAGCTTACAAGAACAGGGTACTTTGTGAACTCCAGGCAGAGAGAGAGGAGGGAGCTGATCTTTTGTAGAACGGATAAGGGTAGCAAGTTTGCGGTGGGGTTTATATGCTATGTGTAGGTTGTACTTTTTTAGAATCTTGGCTATTTTTTTGGATATGCCACAGATGTAGGGTATGGTGATAGCATTTTTAAAATCTTGTTGATGAGAAGGACGGGGAATGGGGGAGGAACTGATTATTTTTTTGATACTGTGTTCGCTGTAGCCATTGGAGAGGAAAGTGTTGTGTATGTAGTTAAGCTCAGTAGTGAGGGTGGTCCCACTGGAACAAAGATTGTGGGCTCTCTTGGTAAGAGTTTTAATAATGCCATATTGTTGAGAGGGGTGGTGGTGTGAGAGTTTGTGAATGTATCTGCCTGTATATGGGGGTTTTCTGTATACAGTGAAGGCAAGTGTATCATTAGGCAGGCGTGTGACTAAGGTGTCTAGGAAGGGTAAACAATTGTTCTTTTCCTTTTCCATAGTAAACTGGATTCTTGGATGTAGGCTATTGAGATGACTGAGGAAGGAGTCTAATGTGTCTGGGCCATGAGGCCAAATAGCGAACACATCATCTACATATCTTAGCCAGATAGAAGGTTTGAGTGGGGCTGAGTATATGGCTCGTTTTTCAAAATCTTCCATATAGAAATTGGCAAGGGGGGGGAGAGGGGGGGGAACCCATGGCAGTTCCCTCTATCTGCTTGTAGATTTTGTTCTTCCAAGAGAAATACCCAGAGTTAATGGCAAAGGAAAAGAGATCTAAGATGTCAGAAGGGAAAACTTTTTGTAAGAGAGATAAGGTGTCAGTTAAGGGAATATTAGTAAACAAAGAGGAGATATCAAAGCTTACCAATATGTCTGCTTTATTCAAGGTTAAATTTTCTATGAGGGCTTTAAAGTGGGTCGAGTTTTTTATATAGGAAGTGGACATTCCAGTGAAAGGGGTCAGAGAGTTGGCCAGCTGTTTAGACAGTCTGTAGCAAGGTGCATTGGTGGCATCTACTATAGGTCTGAGTGGGGAAATTGGGTTTGTGGATTTTTGGTAAGCCGTAAATTCATGGGGGACGGGAGTGGAAAGGTTTAAGTTTTTTCGTGATGTTGGGGGGGCCAGGAAGATACTTTTTTAAGTAAGATGTCCTAGTGACTAGGACGAAATATAAGAAGTATTAAATTCTTTTTAATCCTTTCTGAGTGTTGTAAAAAATCCATTAAACCTCCAACATTATGTCTTCACAGCACTTAAGCCTCTATACACGAAATCTTCAATGTTACGTTTGACTGTTCCATGGTGCTAAAGGCAAGTCATCCATAAAAATGGATTTTTTGTTCGTGTATATGTGGCTTCACCACATATACACGAGCAGTCAAGATACTTATGAAGACTGAGGATATTAATCGAGTTTCCATAGCACTCCCCCTATAGAACAGGTTTGGGACACAATAGGGAAACACATTGCTACACGAAATTCCCCTCCAGAAAACAAACAAGGCTTTGTCCTTGCTCTGAAGGAGGAGTGAGCCAGTTTGGCCCAAGAACTCCTGAATCACTTAATGCTAAGCATGGTACGACATGAGAGCTGCATCACAGTTCGGGCTGGACATATTCATACTGAAATGTCCCTCTGCATAGTTTTCTGTAAGCATTGTACAGGTAACCCTCATATAACGCGGTACTTATACAATGTGGTTTCGATATAACGCTGTCTACAAATTGTAGTAACCAGTGTTCAACGTGGTACTTATGCAATGCAGTTTTGATAAAAACAGTCTACAAATTGTAGTAACCCGTTATCTTTTCATATATTTTTCACTGCGCAACTTAAAAATCAAATTTTATCTTGATTAAATTTGTGTCTGCCCATATCGCGCATAAAGTAATGCGCTATAAGTAACGAATTTATATTTGGGGAAATATCCTTTAGCGCACATGTAAGTCAATTGTATACCATATAAAGTGTTTATTGTTGAAAATTGTCTTAGTTTTCTGCCCAGGAAAACATATTAAAAATCATAAGTGTGTTAATCTCAAGCTGAACACTTTATTTTCTGTTGAGTTACATACATAATTAATATGTAATGCTTTTTTTTATGTAAAAAAATTCTTATAATAATGGCTACAAATTGCATCGAAAGGGAAAAAATCAATATTGAAAAGAAAATTTGTCTCGAAGAAAAAAAATTAAAAGCATGGATCGGTTAAAAAATGGTGAAAAAACAGTTGTTGCAAGGACTTTGAATTTAAACGAATCAACAATTCAAACAATCAAACACAATGAACATAAAATCTGAGAAAGTGTTTATTGCTGGATCAACGGTAAGTGCAAAGCATGTTGCTCGTGTATGCAATATTCTAATGAGAAAAACGGAGAAATCTCTAATGATTTGGATTGAAATTGCACCCAAAAGAAAATTCCTTTGGATGGAAATCTTATTAAACAAAAAAAACTCACAAAGTTTATAAACATTTATAATGCAGATGAATCTGGGGTTATATTGGAAAAATATGCCAACACGCACCTATATTTCGAAAAATGAAAGGTCAGCTCCTGGATTCAAAGTTTACAAAGATAGAATTACTCTACTGTTTTGTAGTAATGCATGAAGTGATAACATGACAAAATCAGTGTTTTTTAACCGATCCTCAAATCCTGCTATGAAAGATTAAAATATGGACTTTATTTTATTTTGCCTAAAACATTTATGCATTATGTGCAATGAAGCTTAATTATAATTTGTAATTTTTATAATTTTATACTATGTATTTGTGTCATAGTTTGTTTTCTTAACTTACATGAATTACCTGAATTAAATAAAAATATTTTTTTGTTGGATATGACATTGTTGTTTATATAATTAAAAAAAAAAACGATTTCTTAACATAACCCTACTTTTTGTATGTGATCTGAGTCTCGCATAACGTGATGTATATAACACGCCATTTCTATGGAACCTAACATCTGCGTTATATGAAGATTACCTGTATATGAATTCCTTAACTACTTATAAATTGTGTTTATATTATAAACACAATTTATAATATAATTTTTTGTGTAATATAATTTGTTATTATGCTGGCAATAAATTTATATACACATTTGACTTTGGTCAAAAAATTTTTCATTTGCAGGTAAAAATGTAGTTTGTCCTTAGCTTTAGAACACCAGTCTATTTATATTACCCAAATTAATAGTTATACCGTGTGCAACTGCTTATACAGAAATTGGCCCTTCAGAACACATGCTATTTACAGACAAAAATTGCTAGCTGTGGTGCTGGTGGTGCTTGTGGGTGGTAGATGGCGTGGTGTAGATGATTGGTAGTAGATGTTCGGTATAGTAGTGAAGACAGGGAGTGTACAGTGGGTGTCCTCCTGCGATGAGTCTTTAGACTCCTTGGTATTTATAATAATAAATAAATATATATATATATATTTATTTATTTATTTATTTTCTTTCAGGTTTACCGTTTAACAGCTTTTGTGCGTGTTACATCATGATCATGTTTGCAGCATATAGACAAAAAAATTGAAGAGAATAGCTATACTAAGTTCATACGGAGGGTAATACTTCCATAATGAGCTGGTTTAGGAAAGAAAGCTCTGTACATAACAGCACTGGTTCACAGAGGTCATTCTCACTTATTCAGAAACTTGATAAAACAACCTGTTTTGAGGCATTCAAAATGCACTGGCAACAAGCATGGCATATTATGGAAAAATGTTGGTAAGATCATTATTTATATAATATATAGAAGCTTATAACAATTAATAAACTGTTGCAGATAACTTTTATAAAAGAAATTGAGCATGTTTATATGTGCATTGAATTTTTTAATATCTCAAACTCACTTTTTACTCGCTTTTTCATCAAACACTGTCTTCTTCTCTCTTCCATCTATGTGGATGATGATGAGGCGAAATGAACACTTTCCGCTTCTGTCTGTCTGTCCCAGGAGAGTCCGAACAATTCTGCCCAGTTTGGTGTCGCTTGTTGTGATTTGATTTTCAGGTTCTCTTTTATTTTGTCTATCCATCTAATTCTGGGCTGTCCTTTGGATCTTTTACCTTCCATCGTTGTATTCAGGGCTTTAGATGGTAGTCTTTCTGTTCCCATTCTGGTCACATGGCCAAACCATCACAGTCTTCTTTCTTGAATTTTGTCTGTTATTATTATTTCTTGTTTTAGTCATTTCTTTATGTCTTCATTTCTTAGTCGATCCAACAGAGATACTCCAAGTAATCTTCTTAGCCAACCGATTTCAGTAACTAATAATTTTTTCTCTTCAGCCTTTTTTGAGATTCCAGCATTCACTTCCATAGAGGAGTATTGGGAGGACCATTGTTTCATAGATTCTTACTTTTGTTACTTGTTTGATGTCTCTTGCCTTCCATATTTTATTAAGTCGTCCAAAAGTTTGGGATGCTTGACTGATTCGTCTGTTTATATCTTTTATAATTTCACCATTGTACTCAATAACTCCTCCAAGGTAGGTGAAGTTTTCTACCTGCTCTAGATTCTTACTATCAATTTCAATTTTCAGATTGGTGCTTATTTTTCCTATTTGCATAATATTTTTGTCTATATTTATGTTTAATCCAGATTTTATACACTCCTCCTTTATTTTATCAGAAATTTGCTGTAGATTTTCTTCTGTGCTTGCAAGTAATGCAATGCTGTCTGACAATTTTAAATTTGTCACATTTTTCCCATATATTTTGATTCTGGAGTCGTCATTGTTTAAGGCTTTATTGGTTGCTTCTTCCAGTGTAAGATTGAACAGGTCTGGTGGCAAATTGCATCCCTGTCTTACTCCGCTCTCTGTGTGGAACCAGTTGGTTAAGGTGTCTTCCATTTGTATTGCACTTTCAGATTTCCCATAGAGATTCTTTATTATTCTTATGGTTTTGTTGGGAATTCCAAATTCTTCCATAGTTAATTAATTAGTGATAGACATAGGCCAGCTATCTCTGATTGCTGCCGGTGGAGATTGAACTGTCCACTCAGTCTCCAAAAGCTAGATAGGGTTTCAAGGCCTTCCTACTTCCTATAAGGGAATAAAAGGCACCAGCTGATTTATTTTATTATTTTTATTTTATTTTGCTAAAGTTCTTTTTTGAGGAAACAGGTCACATTAATGGGGGAATGTTTCATTTCATATCACCTGTGGCTAAGAGCAGGAGAAAGATTCCATTTCCCATATTTCTCCTGCTAAGGAAAATATAAAAGATATATTCTGATACCTGATATTTGCTTTTTCCTATTTGTTATATCAGGAAAGAAAAAAAGAGTGAAAAAAGGTGTGTAGATTTGTTAAATAATTTTGTATAGTAATAATGACAAAGTAATAATGTTAATATTTAACTGCTGAGAGAGAGATATATAGGAATTGACAATTAAGTTTTAGAGTTAAATATATAAAGAGGTTGTCAGTTAACAAATTCAGATGAGTACATTCACTGAATTATTCAGATATAGTGTAAAGATGATATTACTGATGCTATGGTTAAATGAATGTTTGATTATTAATTTTCTTTTTTTCAATATCTCCACACATGAGGTGTAAAAACATGCCATATCAGTACTGTATGTGTGGACAAGTGGTTAAGAAGAAAGAAGGAACCTGCAAAAGTCCTCAGAAATGGAGTAAGGAAGATTGTTGCAGCGGGACAAGAAGGTGATTTGGTGTATTTGCAGGCAGACATTGAATGGATATTGATTAGCAGCATGTGTATGTTTGCAGGCTTAGAAAGTGGAAAAACAATGGTAGCCGTTTTGGCAGAACTGCATCCTCACAAAGATACCTATAGGTCAGACAGAAACAAGACATCTCTGAAAAAGTGACGAGTGAGACTGAAAGATGCGTAATCTGTTATCCAGATTGCTCTTTTAAATGAATCTTGTCCACGAAAGGCTGTTAGACCAACAGGTAGGCCAAGAGTGTAAACTATGCTTCAGAAACAAAACAGAAAATTTTTTCAGTGTGCAAGTTATTTGAGACCTTTAATAAAAAAGGATGGTGGTCTTCACCAAGCAATGATATTCATCTACCACTTTAACACATTCATGTCATAATGATCAGGAATCTCTCGCCACCATCCTAATTTGGTGGGGAGAGTGATAACACTGCATCACAACAGTTTTGTGCTTACATATTGGTGGACGTGTCACATATCAGTGGAGTGATTATTTTAGGATATATTAGAAAATGGCAATTAAGGAAAGTGCTATATTTGATTGGTATATTTGAATTACTAAAAGAGGAAATATGTGAACCATCATTAATGAGGCCAGCCTGGTTGGCCAAATGGTTAGCATATCCACTCTCCAGCCAAGAGGCTGTGGGTTTGAATCCTGCCAAGGCAAGGATGTTTGTGATTGTCCTACTAACCAATTATCTATTGCTGTGTCTTGTGTCCTGGTACAGTATGACCTTTGATGTCTTTGTGACATAAAAATAAATTTAAAAAAAATCAAATCATTAATGAGCCACGTGAGAATGGGAAATATAATGGAGGTATGAATAGAAATGCTTTTATTACTGGAAACAAATTATTAATAATTAACATTTGTGATATGTATGTTCAATAAGTTGCTGGATAGAGTAAATAACATGATCTTATAAAGGCACAATGATGACATAAATAAATTAAAAAAAAAAACTTATGCAAAATATGAAGGATTTTATTATTTATATGGCTATTTTAGCCTGTTTTCGTTTAGGAGTGTCCCTTATTTTAAATACATTGGCTTTTTACTCAAGAATTTTTAGGGCATTATAAGTGTATTTTAGAGGTAAATATATGTAGACTAATAGAGGAAGAAATTTTGCACATACCTTGTTTGGATGTTAGGATGTCTTCGTTCTCCATACTTCTGCTGTTAGGCTGTTAAAGGGGGTAGGAAACATGGAGGAGAATGTTTGAGGCAAGATGGGAAGATTAAATTAGAAAAACCCCGAGTTTTTTTTAAAACTCGGGGTTTTAAAAATATATATATATGTAGAAAGTGAACTTGGGAAATGGAGTAAAACCAGGTTTAAAATAGTTTGGTATCTTTAACATATATATATATTATTATTATTATTATATTTAAGGATGCTTCTTTGGGAAAAGGAAGGGATTTATGGGAAACAGCGCTGGGGAGAGCCCTACACTTATCCCGAAATGTTCTGATGATGATAACACAGTCGAAACGGAAGAAGCACCCTTAAATATAATAATATATATATGTATATATTATTTAAAAAAAAAAACAGTTTTTCTAATTTAATCTTCCCACCTTGCCTCACCCCCCCCCCCCGACAGACACACTTTTCCTACCCCCCCTTTAACAGCCTAACAGCAGAAGTATGGAGAACGAAGACATCCTAACATCCAAACAAGGTATGCGCAAAATTTCTTCCTCTATTAGTCTGCATATATTTACCTCTAAAATACACTTATAATGCCCTAAAAATTCTTGAGTAAAAAGCCAATGTATTTAAAATAAGGGACACTCCTAAACGAAAACAGGCTAAAATAGCCGTATAAATAATAGTTTTTTAAGAGGAATAACATGGGAATTTTCCGAGAAATAATACCTATGAAAGATTTTGTTTCCAAAACATGACTAACCAATAACAAACAGTGGTTGTATAAATTCATAGCTCAGAAAATATGACTATTATGGGTAACTATGAAATTCTTCGACTCATCGAGGAAGGCCCTAAACATATGCCAAGCACTATTCAACATTTGTGCAGTATCTATCTATCTGCCTTTGCTTAGAACTTATTCACAGCCATGGCACCCACAATAGACTCTGGTAACCTATTCCACCTTCACCACTCTCCAAGCAAAAAATCTAGTCCTGACATGCTTGCTAAACTCTAACTCAGTTTCCAAGGATGGCCTCTAGTTCTCCCACCACCACACCTGTTCTGAAAAATTTCCTATGTATTAATCATGTAAAAAAAAAAAAAAAAAAATTCAGTAACTTGAATGTCTCGATCATATCGCCCCCTTTTCTGCCTGTCCACCAATTTCTGTAACCTATAAATCATCAACCTGTTCTCATAAGATTCATTCCATAGACCTGTCATCTTAGTCACTCACCTCTGGATCCTCTCCACTTCCTCTTCATCTTTCTTTGCTTGGAGGGTGGTTGAACCATGGAATGCATTGCCTGATGGAGTGGTGAGAGCAAGAACGGTCAATGCATTTAAGGAGTGGTATGATAGACTTTGAAACTAAGAAACGAAGACATAAGGAAACGACTAAAACAAGAAATAACAACAATAGACAAAATCCAAGAAAGAAGACTGCGATGGTTTGGCCATGTGACCAGAATGGGAACAGAAAGACTACCATCTAAAGCTCTGAATACAATGATTGAAGGTAAAAGATCCAAAGGACGGCCCAGAATTAGATGGACAGACAAAATAAAAGAGGACCTGAAAACCAAATCACAACAAGCGATACCAAACGGGACAGAATTGTTCGAACTCTCCTGGGATAGACAGAAGTGGAAAGAGTTCATTCGGCCTCATCATCTGCATAGATGATGGAAGAGAGAAGAAGAAGAATGATTGACTTTGTGTTTCCTAGGAGGGACCTCCCTCGATGAGTCTTGATAGACTTGTGTTTCTTAGAAAGGACCTCCCACGATGAGTCTTTTGACTCCATGGAGGCCTGAATAATAATAATAATCTTCCAAGTAACCCAGGTGACCTAAGCTGTGCATAGAAGTATAAGCTGCTTGTCAGCTTATTTTTCAGTAACCAAAGTAATCTACTGCACTGCTTTAACTGCTTTTCAATATGCCCTCTAAACTTTAATTTCCTATCTATTAATACCTGTCTTCATCAGTTTCCTGGAGTACATTTCCATCAGCGTGGTACTTAGCTGCCAATCTTTTCACCCCAAAATGCATAACCTTACACTTGGCACATTAAACTGATATCCATTTTCCTTTGTCCAGACTGCCAGTTTATCCTGATCATCCTGCAACGTATTAATGTAATCTTTATTAACTATTGCTCTATCCAATTTTGCATCATTGGCAAACAACTGAATGGTTCTTCTCAGATCATTTCCTATATCGTTAATGTACAAATTAAATAGTAGTGGCCCAAGAACAGAGTCCTGTGGTACATCACTAATCACAGGCCTTCCACAGTTACTCTACTCCTGAATAACTGTGGTCTGATATATCTCCATCAGCCACTCTCTTATCCACTTCACCAACTTTATATCCATTCACATTTGCTGCAATTTGTTAATTAGAATTGCATGCGGTATCCTGTCAAAAAGCCTTAGCAAAGTCCAGCAGTATTGCTGTAAACCCATTACCTATATATCCAACTCAGCTGTCACTGTATTCTAATAAGAGCTAGTTACTGAGACACGATCTGCCCTTTATAAAACCATGTTGCTCTTCATATAGTATCCTATTTCTGTCTATCCATTCATGTATTTTTCTCTTAACCAACTTCTCCAGTATACCTTGACTATGACTCCTGATATGTTGATCGGTCAGTAATTTGCTACATGAACCTTGGAGCCCACTTTATGCAATGGAACTATTTTCCCCTCTTTCCATCCCTTCGGAACTGATTCATAGCCGAGACTTAGATTAAAACAATGTGGTCAAAGGCACTGCCAATTCCTTAGCATCTTCTTGTAAAACTCAAGCTAGTATGCCATCTAATCCTATAGCAGTATTCACATCAAGGCTCTGTAATGTACTATGCACCTCTAGTTCACTTACCTCAGTTGCTTCTCTTGTTTACCGCAGTATCTCCACTTGGATGATATACTCTTGCAAAATATTCACTTAGTAATTCTACTGTTTCACTTGATTCAGTTACATCCCTATTATCGGCATTCATTAAAATCATTCTGCCATAAATATTCTTCCTTTTACTTGCAGCATACCCAAAATAACTCTTCTTTGGCCTGTAATGTAATGCTAATTTCCTTTCATACTCTGCTTTTACCTTTCTTACCATACTGGTTACTGTCTGGCCTGTGCTTTGTACTGCTTAAGGATAGCATTCATCGATTTAATTCTCACTTGATTTGTTTGCCTGACTCTAGGTATGTAGACTGCTATTACGTCTCTCAAACACTCCCATGCAGGCCCATTTCTTCATTTTGCGGGGCCCCTGATATATGGAAATTTTAAATGGAAGAATATCTGTTAGTTAATTAATTATATCAAATATGAAAAATATTTATGCACATAAATAAACAGGTATGCCCTTTAGCATCAATTTAAGTAAAGGGAAAAAATTAGTTAAAAAATGTGTTTGTATGTACATGATATATTATTTTATGTAAGTACACATTATCATATAAATATGCCAGAACAATGATTTATTTAATAATATAAATACTAATATAAAAATATGAAAAAAATATCCATTTTTACTATAAAGAATGAAATATATGTATAACAACTTATAAGATTTAAAAGAAATCTTAATATATTAAATTTTTTTTAACTTAATGCACTTATCAATAAAATCATTTATAACTCTATCAAAATTCAAATTTTTTGCAATTTCATGCTGTATAGATATTATTGCCAGGGATGACAAACGTTCTTGAGACATAGAACTCAAATAGGTTTTTATTAATTTTAATTTGGAAAATGACCTTTCTGCTGATGCGACTGTAACTGGGTTGGTCAATAATATTTTAAATGTCATAGTAATATTTGGATAAATATCCGACAAATTATTTGCAATTATGAATTTTAAAATATTAATGGGAGTATCTTCTGGAACAATATTTCTAAAAATAATTAATTCATTATAAAATTCAGATTCATCGATATCTGTATTTAATTTTTGATACAGCTGTTTGCAGCAAAATTTTAATTCACTTTCTGTCATTTTTCTTGTTAATTTCATATAATAAAGAAATCCAAATGAATTTTTGTGAATTTCATACAATTCAAATTTTTTTTGACAGATTGTAGAGCAGTATCTAAAATTACAAAAAAGAAATTTATCTTAAAATTATCTTTATCACCTATGTGTGATTCATCAGGCGTTTCATAATCAAAAAATACTTTTCTTCAACATACTCAACTTTCTTTAAATTTAATTTCTATTTCTAATAGATTTGACAGTTCTTTAGCAATCTCAAAACAGCTATCAAATCCTGATATTCTCTGCTCTTCAAAGTACTGCACTAACTCTTTAATATGCTTAGTTGCTATGTCTATGGGAATTTTTGCATTTTGTAATACTTTACTTACTAAATTAACTTTTGACAGAAGCTCATACCATATTACAAGGCTTAGTATAAACTCGAATGAATCTATTCGTTCATATATTGAAACCACTTCTACTTGGATGGTATTATCAAAGTAGAAGCGATACTAACATGGTGAGCTGTGGAAACTGGAAAAACACCTCTTGTTGTCATCTTTTGGAAAATCATTTTCAGTCAGAGGAGACAGTGGACCACGTTGGATAATTTGTGTTAGTTGTTGTTCAAAATTTTGGGTCTTGTTGCTGGATCATCAATAGTAATTAGTTCACCTTCCTCTGGTGTCTCAGTTTTAGGATCTTCAATACTCATTGTTTGACCAGACACGCCATGTTCTCCGCTTCCTTTGAGTATTTCAGAACTCTCATTATTAATTAATTTTGAAGCCGAAGAACTGTTTGTAGTTATTTCAGAACTCCCGTTATCAACTGATATATTTGAACAAATATATGAGTTCAACTTCATAAATTTAAACAGTGAATTCCTTTGACGTTCCTCAGCCGCTTCTTTTTTTTGTTTTCGCTTTCTTTTTTTATGCCCACTTGGGTATTTTCTTCGATAATAATCTCTCTCACAACTAGTCATACTCTAGAATTAAATACAATAGATTTAATTATAAAATAAGTTAATAAATTAAAACAAAATTACTTACCTGATAAATAAAATATATCTAAAATAGATAATATTAGAAAATAAATAGATCTAATAATTGAAACTGATGTCGGATAACCTAAAACCAGTTTACAAAATATATTTTTTAATTGCTAAATATATGAAAAGCCAAAGGCTTCAATTCGGCAACATAACTTATTTAAGTTAAGGGATATTGTTTCTTATCCTTATTCGGAATTATTCGGCTAAGAAACAATATGGGATGTAATATCCCTTAACTTAAATAAGTTATGTCACCGAATTGAAGCCTTTGGCTCTTCATATATTTAGCAATTTATTAGGACACCTTTTGGCAATTCTCATAGAAGAGATGTAAGTTCTGTTCGCTACAAACTTGGTATTATTAACTAGGTCTACCTACTCACTGATGAGACCTTAATAAAGGTTGAAACTGGTCTGGGTAGTGACCTTCTCTCATAATGTAGAACAGTAATACAGCTCCTAGGAGCTAAGTTCACATTATGGGTAAATATCAAGAATAGTGGTCGGAACTTGCTCCACCTTTGCTATGAGTTGCCTCAGCTTGCACTACCTTAAGGGTCAGTTGCTGCATTATCCAGGTATTTGCTTGCGCTTGGAATCGCTGAACTTTATATAATTTCTATATTCAGCATGAAACTCTTTGAGTTTCTTATTTGGCTAAGAAACAATATGGGATGTAATATCCCTTAACTTAAATATATTTTTTAAGATGTTTTGCAAGTAATGTCACATAAAAAAATTGCCATGACAGTACGTGTATGTACTTACTTGTTTAAAATCAAAAAACTCCTTAAAATTATTAAAAACACCTGTTTTAAAATGCACTTTTCCCTATTTAACATTATGTTGTACGATATTGTTATATATCTTAGAGTAGTTTCAAATACTACCGCTCTAGCTACGATCTTATTTCACTCACTATAACAACAGTAGTTGGTTGTAAAATTATATACATATATTTTTCTATATAATGATTACAATATTAATCTATATAATAATTTAAAAAAATAATTGATTTTCTTTTTTCAATTTTTTGCGCTTTGCGGGGCCCTGTGCCACCACACAGTTAGCACACCCATGAATACGGCCTTGCTCTTATGCACTGTCAACATCTAGCCCTTGCAGTTTCACATGCCATGTCACTGATCCAAACAATCTCCTAAGTTTGTCATACTTATCAGCCCTGTAATTCCACATATACCTCCCTCTTAACTGAAAATTCCATGCATTTAGCTTATCCCCAGTTAATCACTCATAATCACTCTCACCAGTTGGTGGTAATTGTGGTCATATTGGTTATAGACAAATTCTCTGGTGTTACTAGATACAAACCCCCAGTACATTTCATCATATTCTTCCTCAGGTAATTATTCTTTACTAACTGTATAAATTCCATTTTCTTCCTCTTATGTGTCCTTTCCTCCTTCCAATCTATGTTCCAATATTGAAGTTCCATAATAATTACCAGCCCTCCACTCATCGATCTTATTTGCTAATGCATATTATCCCCATCATCCTTTACATCCCCTGGTCTATATAAGTACCCAACTGTATATTTTATTCTGTTGGCACTATCTCACACCAGATGGCATCAGATGTGCTATTTTCACTGACCTGTAGTTGAACTCCTATTCTCATTGGCTATCATCAATAATACCCCCTCCCATTCTTTTCTCTGTCTTCCCTAAAAACACCATACCCTCCACATTCTGTCCCACTAACTATATCATCGTCTGTCAGTCATGTCTCGCTACTGCTAATAACCTTTGACTAGGATGGACTAACCAATGTGAAAAACTACTGCCACTTGTTCTGAATTCTCCTGACTTTAGCATACATAAAGTGCAATAGTTCCTTAAGCTCGCTGCTGTTCTTAGTTTTTATTATTATTAAATGGTATCTCCATGGAGTCCAGAGACTCGTCGTGGGAGGCCAAACGAAGTATTATACACACAAAACCTATTATACTTCTCCTTAAACTCATTCACTGTCAGAACTCGCAACTAATTCTGGCAATCCATTGCACTCATTCACCACTCCATGCAAAAAATATCTAGTCTGCGCATCCATACTAACCATGCAAGATCTTACTACTTCCATAGATGGCCCCTAGTTCTCTATTTATCATATATTGAAAAATTTTCTTTGCATCAGTTTATAAATTCCCTTTAATATCTTAAAAGTTTTTATTATGTCTCCTCTTTTCTGCTTATCAACTAAACTTTATAACCCACAAACATTCAACTTCTCCTCATAGAGACCATTCCACAGCTTAGGACTGCCTTATAAAGAGGGGTAATAACTTCCCTATCTTTACTTGTTAGCATGTTTTGCAATATCCATGTAATCCTTTAAGCCATTTTACTTTTATCAACTTTTGCAATATACCCTCTGAACTTCAACTCTCTGTCTGCCATCCCCTAACCTCCTCAATTTCCTGCAATCCAGTATCATCAATATGATACATCGTATGCATCCTTTTCAACCTAAACATAAAACAGCGTGTGAAATATATTCATTATGACAGGGTGAAAGATTTTTAGAAGAAAAGCTGGACTAGTGAGCTAAAATTCTTACATATTTGGTATGAGTGCCAGTTGTGTAAGGTAAGTAGTAGTTGATAGTAGAGGGAAGAAAGTTAACAAAAGATGGGAAAATATGAGCATCAGCAAGATTAATGAAAGTACAATAATTGTTGGTCATGAGAACGAAGTGGACATCATGAGAGAAGTAGTGCACTGGCAAAACATGAGCTTAAATGAGTGTAGAAATGTCTGGTGAGTGATAGAGAACAAAAAAAGAAAAAAAAAATGATGGAAGAGAAAGGAATGTATGACAAAAGAAATGGAAAGCAAAGATAAGAAGAGTGCTTAATGAATGTGACAGCCTTGTTTATCAGGTGCAAATGAATGTGTCAGGTTACAAGGAGGTAAAGTGAAAGCCTCCCCCCCACACTAATGACTTGAAAGGACAAAAAAGTATGGTAAAAGTAAACCAAATGTGAAAAAGCTATTGGAAGAAGTGGAAAAAAAAAAAAAGTTGGAGTAAAATTGCAAGTCTACTGCCACAGTATGACAGACGAGAATTAAGGCCATGATTGCAAATTACTCAATGCATAGATTGGGCAGGAAGAATAGTATACAGAGTTGTGGTGCTCTTAACTGAATTTGATTGATGGGAATGCGGATGTCTGTAAAGTTGCTGGATTGCACTTAAATGGAGTTGGTGTCTGGAGAACATGTTTTTTTCCAAGAGTGTGAAGTGCAAGTTCAAAGGGAAACTAGAGCTCTTAAAGGGATGCAGAGACACGTTACATTCTCACTGACACGTTACATGGATGTGCGCACAGGCACCCATGTAATGTGTCAGTGAGAATGATCAAGGGTGCGACATACAAGGTGCAAAAGTAGCTGTGGATCTAAGGATACCGAGCATATATGCATCAGTTATAAGAGGAAGTAGATTTTGTCTTTGGGGCAGCCTGAGCTGAAGTTAGTGAAATTTAGTCAGTAGCAAATATACTTACAGGGATAGAAGATATGGACAGGGCTGGTGGAAGTGGGCATGCGGGCGCCGCTACGAAGGGGACGCCGCCACCAGAGCACAGTTCATAAGTTCATTTTTAAGTTCATTATTACATTCGATTGTTTACTTAGGTGAAGTCCCATATGAATATTGTAAAAATAAACTTTGTTTGTCTCTGCATAGTTTGTTTTAGATGTTATTGTAAATAACGCTCTGGAAGTTAACTATATATACTGCTTTAATAAGAATATGTTAGTGTTAAAAACAAAGGCAATGTTTTTATCAGTGAAGCTGCATGTAATAGATCTACATGGTGGCATTAGAAAGATTGTTATTAAAATTTGTTTGTTTGAGAAAGGCTTGCAGGCTCTAAGTGTAAACATCAGCTAAGTCAGTCAGAAAGGTTTAAATATCTTTCCGATGGCCGGCAACTTACAATTAAAAGAAAGCGGAGGAGAACAAAAGATGTGCTGACTTGAAACTTAAGATGAAAGAATCACACCGATTCTTTGGGGGGTTGCCAAACTTCATGCAAGGGCTCAGAGGAGGCATAATAAAAAGGAACTGAAGCAAACAGACGGGCTGCCCAGATCCAGAGATTGCTGCAAAAGTAGAGAGGGCCCAGTTCCAGAGACGCCCACACAGAGACAGGCTGCTCGTTTTCAGACGCTGTCAAAGAAGAGGCTGCTCGTTTTCAGACGCTGTCAAAGAAGAGGCTGCTCGTTTTCAGACGCTGTCAAAGAAGAGGCTGCTCGTTTTCAGACGCTGTCAAAGAAGAGGCTGCTCGTTTTCAGACGCTGTCAAAGAAGAGGCTGCTCGTTTTCAGACGCTGTCAAAGAAGAGGCTGCTCGTTTTCAGACGCTGTCAAAGAAGAGGCTGCTCGTTTTCAGACGCTGTCAAAGAAGAGGCTGCTCGTTTTCAGACGCTGTCAAAGAAGAGGCTGCTCGTTTTCAGACGCTGTCAAAGAAGAGGCTGCTCGTTTTCAGACGCTGTCAAAGAAGAGGCTGCTCGTTTTCAGACGCTGTCAAAGAAGAGGCTGCTCGTTTTCAGACGCTGTCAAAGAAGAGGCTGCTCAGTTTCAGACGCTGTCAAAGAAGAGGCTGCCCAGTTACAGATGCTGTCAAAGAGGATGTGCCCAGTTCCAGACATTGCTCAAGCTGCCTGGTCCCAGACGTTACCGAAGAAAGACAGAACTGCTCAGTTCCAGACATCGTCAGAGAGCATACCAGATCTAGACATAGGTTGAGAGAGGAGTTTTCCGCTTCCAGAAAGGAGCTTCTCGGTTCGAGATGTCGCTAGAGAGAAACGACTTCTAGGCCACAGACAGGGCTTTCAAATTGCCGAAAGAAGTCCCAAATGCCGTAAAAGTTTCCAGTCCAGAGAGGGATGCTGATTGACAGTTGACGGCAGTTTCATTTTTTCTTGGAGGTGGCATTTTCAGTTTCTTAGAGGCTGCAATTCAAGCTACTTGAGACGGCAGTTGTCCAGGCATTTTCAGCAAGCCCAAATAGAGGAGAAAAGGTGAGGCAAATTTCCCGAAGTACTTTCGCTCATAAGTTTTTCTTTTCGCCGTGGGAGAATAACATTTTTCCGGATCTGTATGAGTCCCAATACGCTCCCGATGAGATATAGCCGAAGCCAAAATTCCAGGTGAAGATCTGAGATGAAAGAATTGCCATAGAACTTTTAGTGAAAGACTTTTCACTGATTGTGAACTTACAAAAGTTCAAAACTTTTATATAATTCCTCTTATAATTGTATTAGAAAGACTTTTAAGATATATGTTTAATGTTTAATAAGGTTAAGAAGTGTCCTTAAGAGAATCAGTTGGCATGTTAGAAGTTGATATCAAATTTGTAAAGATAACTTAACAGAGATATAGCTAACCTCTTTGCGAGTAAGCTTGGAGTTTAAGAAGTAATATTTGTAAACTGAGAGTAGATAACTTTTTGTGTTAAAGAAAGTATTTAAAGTTGAAGATAAAAGGTTCTAAATTTTGCTAAAGAGTTTTATAGGATAGAGAAAACAATCTCCCTAATGTTGAAATTTGTGTACATTTCATAGTAATGTAAATAAATGTTATTTGACTTTCTTGTAAACATAACATGTAATAATATAAACAAGAGATTCTGAGAGAGAGAAAGTGTGCACAGCTACATTAGAATAACGGAGAATAAAGTATAAAGTAAAGAAAAAAGACATCACAAATAATTAATAAAAATTACAAATATACAAAGTTAAATAATAATAAAAGTTTACAATGTTGCAGTAATGACAGGATAGCAACAGTAGATTTATAACAGTGCGCATCTCAGTAGGCTACTGACAGTGCAGTGCAGACTATTGTTTCGTCTCTGTGTCGTGTTGTGTAATAATTTCTTGTGGGTATAAAATAGAAACAGAATCAAAAATTAAAAAGTTTTCCGGTGCACAAAATCGTAAGCGTAATGCTGCAAAAGAAGCAGATATTAAGAAACAAACTGGGCTCTTAATAAATTTGTTAAAATGTTAAAATATTCTGATGCAGATTGTAACCAACTCGATAGATCAGAAATCAGAGTTGATACATCATCCAGTTTGAATGACAGTACTATTGCAACTATTGAACAAGATAACGAGATGCAGGATTTAAGTGAAAAACAGTTAGGAGAAGATTTAGTTGTAGTTGACCGCGAAACTAACACATTGTTAGTCTCTGTAAATTTAGAAGATCCAGGTGAATGGGGAAATATTGATGAAAAATTAATTGAAAAAATTGAAATGTGGCCTGTTCAAAAGAAAAATATAATATATCCCAGAGATACACAGGTCGTAAATTTGGTGACACGTATTATAATAGAAAAATGAAAAACGGCGAGCTCGTGCCAAGAACATGGCTCATTTATTCCGAAACTTTAAATTCTGTTTTTTGCTCTTATTGCAAACTTTTCGTACCTACTGAATCAAGTAGTCTTGTAGAAGGTTATAACAATTGGAGAAATGTAAGTACAACTTTGCACAGACATGCGACTAGTTTAACTCACATAAAAAATTTCTTAAAATAGAAGGAACTCGATAAAAATTTAAAAAACAAAACTACTATTGATTGCCAGACTCAAAGCATGCATGAAATGGAAAAGAAACATTGGACGATTGTTTTAGAACGCTTGATTGAAATTATAAAATTCCTTGGTATCCAAAATTTAGCTTTTCGTGGATCATCTGATAAATTATATGAAAGGAATAAAGGCAATTTTTTAAAATTAGTCGAACTGTTTGCGAAGTTTGATCCCGTTATGGAAACTCATGTTGAAAGGGCCCTACAAAGAAACAATAGAGAGCACTGTGTGAGTAAAGACAGTCAAAATGAAATATTGGAAACTTTTAAGTAACGCAATCAGGGATACAATTTTATTATCACTTTGAAAATCTAAATATTATTCCATAATTTTAGACTGCACGCCTGATGCAAGTAAAACATAACAAATGACCATTATTATTTGCTTTGTTTCCTGTGACAATTCAATTGTCAAGTTCAGAGAAAATGTTTTAGGTTTTGCAGATATATCAGATTCCACAGGATGTCGTTTATGTACAACAATAATGGAACATTCCCATTTAACAAATGGCAGGTCAAGGGTATGAGAATGGGGCAAATATGAAAGGTAAAAAATATGGGCTCCAAAATTTGCTTTTGAACAAAAATCCTCAAGCTTTTAACGTGCCATGTGCTGCTCATACTCTAAATTTAATCATTAAAGATGTAGCCAAAGTCAATGCAGATACAATTAGTTTCTTTGCAATTATTCAAGAAATATACAATTTCTTTTCATTCTCTTACAAACGTTGAGATATCCTTTTAAAGATTTTGTAAAAAATTTAACATTGAAACAGCCATCAGAATCGCGATGGGAAAGTAAAATTCATGCAATCAGCCCTCTACGATATCAGTTAGGAGAAATTTATGATGCACTTTTTGAAATTTTAAATAATGAAAATTTTAATAAAGAAACTCAGCATGAAGCACAAACATTATGTGCTAAAATAAAGGACTACAAATTTATTTGCTCTCTTATAATTTGGCATGATTTACTTAACAGAATAAAGCCTGTGAGTAAAATGCTTCAAGACAAAAATATTAACATTACACTTGCTTTAGAATCTATCGAAAACTTAAAAATATTCTTACAAGAATATCGATCAGATACAAATTTTAAAGAAGTTCTAAAAACAGCAAAAGAACTGAGTGAAGAGGTGGATGGAGTCATAAGAATGCTCATTCGACATCCTTATTAAATTGAGTTATTTAGTTAACAGCACTACTGTTTACTCATAATAAAACCATTCAATAAAGAGTGTCGTTTAAATCGCACTGCACGGAGAACAAGAATTTAAAACTGGTACAGAAGTTCGATGTCAAAAGAAGATGTGACAATTTGACTTCCAGCATCATGACAAAACACCACAATCGCCAGACGATAAATTTAGAGTGAATATGTTTTATACACTTCTAGACGTTGCAATGTGTTCGTTAATAGAACGTTTTGAATAACTAAAAACATTATGATAATTTCAATTTATTGTATAGATTACTGCAAATTAATAACGAAGATTTATGAAAAAATTGTGACGATTTAGAAATTCTCTTGAAGGACGGCGACAAAAAAAGACAAATTGCAATAGAACTATGCGCAAGTTATGTGCTTTCTGGGATATTTTTCGGAAGGTTAATTTAAATATTCAAAACCCCCTTTCGATATTCTTAATTTTATTGGGTCCAATAATTTATCTTTCCCTAACTTTTCAATTGCTTTAAGAATACTATTAACCTTACCTGAAGGACGGCAACAATAAAGACGTAAATGCAATAGAACTATATGATGAGTTATGTGCTTTCCGGGATATTTTAAATTAGTGTAGTGAGCAGTGAACGTTCCTTTTCCAAGGTGAAATTGATTAAAACCTACTTAAGAAGTATGTCACAAAAAAAGCTTGTTAGTTTGGCATTAATTGCTATTGAAAATGATATATGTGCGGAATTAGACGTTAAGACCATTATTTCTAATTTTGTGAATATGAAATCAAGAACCCTAAAATTTTAATAAAAAAATTTCACGTTAATTTATTAACCTGAAATTTTTAATTTATTTTCTATTATTATTATAACAGAAAATTTATTTTTTAATTTATTTTCTGTTAATTCTGTAAAGATTTTATTTTTTGAATACTTATATTAAATGTTCTAATTATTTCTGAATTCTTTTCTTATTTTCTCATCTATCTTGAGTTTCTTTTATATATTTTCCTAAAAGATAGTTCCACTTATAAAAATTATTAAGAAAGTTTTACAAGTTACTAAGAATTTAGTAAAATGCAAGAATTTTTTAAACTTTAGTTCAAATGATTTTAACTTTAATTAAAATTCATTCTAATTTTGTTAGCAATTCAGGTCGGTGAGAAGGCTATAATCCCTGTATCATTATATTCAACGATTAAAGTGAATGGCTTTATAAAAATTTGCTTTAACTTTTGAGAATTTTTTGAATATTTGAGTTTTTAACGATTATCCTGCCTAGTCAACACCCCTGGTTCATTACATTTAGTGAACCAACGTGTAGCTGGTCTTTCAAAATTTATTTAAGAAATTTCAAGTAATTAAAATTTTTATTATCGTAGAAGAACACGCGCCCAGATCGTTACAGGGACGCTTAGATAGAAATTGCATGCGGGCGGCAAAGACCGTAGTGCTGGCACTGGATATGGATATAGTATTTTCATGTAGGATAGAGTTATTAGAATATGGGAAGGGTATTGCTAATGATAGCAGATGAATTGTAGCCAAAAATAATAGGTTTGTCTTTGTGAGGCCAGATGTGAAGCGCTGTCTTTGATGCAGTCTGATGTGAGATAGATGCTAACAGGAAAAAATATACAGCTGGTTGTTACTGATGCCCAGGAAATACAGGGGAAGACATGGATGACATGCATAGCATATTACTATGATTTATCACAGCGTATGTTCAGGCTTAATAATTTTGGAGAACTTCGACTATGACAAAAAACTGGAATGGCGAAAATATCATGATAGGAAGGAAATAGAATTTATTCACCTCTGAGATTATTACCTTCATTATGTACTGTTTCAAGTACATAATGGAGGGAATTAGGGCTTTGAGAGTGCTGGATCTGGTGATCCAGCACCAGATAATCTATAGCATCAAAAGAGGGGATCTATCCATAACCAAGATAGCCTTTGATTGGCAAATCATGCTGTCTTGACTTGGCAGGTTGTCACACTTGGAATTTGCATTTAACATGTTTATACAAGGCATTCAAAAAACTTCTGTCACCACCATCACCTTCTCTTTCTAGCTGGTTGAAAGAATACACTTCACCCAACCATAATTTCCTCTTTGCATATCAGCAAGTCTGCTGATGAAAGGAGGAAAGAGGATGCACAAGATGATTTGCTGCTCCATCAACCCATGTATTCCTGCTGCATAGTGGGACACATTTGTGTCCCCATACAGGGCATTCGAATGACAAAGGTATACATTCTGCATACCTCTCTGTATGCAGATATAGTTAAAATCGTGCAATCTATCATGGGAACACAAATGTGTCTCACTATGCTGCAGGAATACTTGGGTTGATGGAGCAGAAAATCATCTTGTGCATTGGTTGTGCTTGTTATGTGTATTTATTTACATGTTTTATATATAAAACATGTAAATAACCATGTTCCTCTTTATAAGGCTTTGATATGCCGACATCTGGATTACTGTGCTCAATTCTGGTCCCCTGGGTTGGGGATGAGGAAGTGGTGGAGAGGAATTCAGAGGCTAGTGACCAAAATATTCAGTGGCCTGTGGAATGTTCCCTATAAGGATAGATTGAATGTATGTGGATTGCAGAAGTTGGTTGATAGGAGAAAAAGAGGGGATGTGATACACTCTGGTGTCCTGCACCAGGCAGGAAACATCACTATCGACAATAACATAGTCAGTGAGACTTTTCTTATTTTTTTCCTCTTTTCTCCATGTGAATTTGTGCATATTTTTATGCTGGAACATGGTGTTAGTAATAACCAGTCCATGTCCTGAGCAGAAATCCAACAGATTTTTGCCAAAATAAGTGTTGATACTTATTTTGGGAAAACCCAAACCAGCAATGAAAGAAAAGTTATTGCTGGCAAAATAACTATGGCATTTCATGGCATAAAAGCATCATTCTCTTAATTCTAATGATTGCAGTAGCCAACTTGTTTCTATAATATTTTTTGACTCCCAAGCCACAAAATTTCCAAGTGCTAGAACAAAATCAACTTCAATTTTGAAAAATGTATTAGTTCCGTACAGTGTAGAAAAAATTAAAAGTGATTTAGAAGTACGATATTATGGTATCTCGACTGATGCAAGTAATCACAAAGCTGAAAAAAATTTTTGCTTTATATTTCAATATTTTACCGAGGGATAGTGGCGTACAAATTACATTCTTACGTCCTTACAAAACGAAACATCAGATATATTATCAATTTTCTATTTTGAAACCTTAAAGCATCATTTAATAGATGTCATAAAATATATTGCATTTTGTGGAGACAATGCAAATATAAATTTTGGAGGTCTACTTCATTGAGGGACAAATAATGTCTTTGCAAAACTTAAATACTCCTGTAATGAAAATTTGGAAAAATTGGATGTCCAGCACATATATTGCATAATTGCATGCACACTGCAGCTGATGTATTATCAGTTGATGTTGAGGTAGTTGTTGTAAAACTCTTTAGATATTTTAGTATCTATACAGTTTGGACAGAATGATTTAGAGTTCTGTGAATTTGTTAACTCAGAATATCAGTCTCTGTTATCTTATTCTAAAACTTGCTGGCTGTCATTAAGAAATGCAATAGAAAGAATTATACATTTATTTGAGGCACTTAAATCGTTCTTCAATTTGGAAGAAACACCACCAAAACTTTTGGTAGACTTCTTTAACAATCCATAAAGTGAAGCGTATTTATACTTATTATATAGCATGCAATGTATTTTTAATTAAAAAAAAAATTCGAAAATTGAATGAAAAAAATAAGTGTTATGAAGTACTCAGTGTCTTACAAGAAACTTTAGAATTAATGAAAGCAAGAACTGTTGGAAAATTTATTCCAACCAATTTGAATACACTTGATGAAATTGAAATTTTAAAAACAATGAAAGATAATTTTTTAAATGAAGTAGAAAATTTTTATGGCACATGTTACAATTCTTTGCAAAAATGGATAACTGCATTATCAAAATTGAGCACTTTAATACGTTTATTTGGATGGCTTTAAAAGAAATTCCATATTGGGAACAAATTGAGAGTACCTGTACATATTTAAAAACTAAGAACATCAACGACGAGTTATTTGATCAGGTAATACTTCTCAGAAAATTTTTGAAGAAGAAAACAAGAATGAGGAGTGGTACAAGAGATCTTGCTATGAAAAATGGACAGCTGTATTAAAACAAATTTAAAGAACAGTGTTCTGAATTGCTCCAATTTCATGAATACTTGTTCACCATTCCTGTTCACAATATTCATGCTGAAAGAATTTTTTCGCTGTCAATTCAGTGGACAGATGAGAGAAGTAAGATGGATGTGATAACAGTGGAAGCAATTTTGCAGTGTTGTTTAGTTAACATCATTATCTCTTGTGAAGATTTCTATAAACTTGTAATAGATGATCCAGTTTGGTTAGAGAATGCTAAAAGTAGTACTAAATATAACGCCTGAACTGCACCTAATTATTATAATGTTTCTACATTGTCATTTAATAAAATTGTTTTAAGGTTCGGTTCCGAGTTTTCTTTCTTTTTTTTTAACACCCGTGTCCCATATATGGTTTTCCAAAATCTGGCAACCCTAGGTTTGAAGCATGTTTTAAAGCTGCTGTTGATTCCAAAAACAATCTTTCTGACTTATGACTTCTGTGTGCCACTTTTGTTTTCTTCCATTTGATCCTGTGTGAAGGGGTATCCAAAGCATGGTCTGCTAGAGCTGACTTGCCGTAACAATAGTGTGGATAGCCAGTGGCTATAATCCCCATAGGATAGGGAAAAAAAAAGCCAAATGCTCCCCAGAAATCCCATTGGTACAGTATTGGTATTTATCAGAATCAAATTGGCAACTCTCATCCATTCATGTTAGGACAAACTCTCTTCTTTATACATCCAGGAGTTTATGAAGTGCCTTGTTTTTGTGACCTGGCTTACTATGAACAGACATGAAGAACTGTTGACATCTGCTTGGTGAACATTTAAAAAAAAACGAACAAAAACCATCTGGCACTATCGTTATGGCAAGTAGGGTCTAGTGGACCATATCTTGGATACCCCTTCACACAAAATCAAATGGAAGAAAACAAAAGTGCTACATAGAAATTATTATTATATAACACCTCCAAGGAGTCCAAAGACTCATCGAAGGAGGGCACCTACTCTACAACTCTGTCTCCACAACTGAACTCAATCCACCAACTACACCACCACTACTACCCAACACTGCCACTAGTATTTTCACTGATAATCACAAGCATATTTTTGTGGTTGTCAGTGAAAAAAAAAAAAAAAAAAAGGCTGAGTTCAAATCATGCCCATACAGGATTTGAACCCAGCCTTTTGGCTGGAGAGCAGATATGTTAACACTCAACCAACCAGGTTGGCAGTTATGAGTCAGAGAGATTGTTTTTGGAATCAACATACTTTAAAATATGCTCCAAACCTCAACAGATATGTCTGTATAAATTTACCAAAAATCTGGAAGATCATTTTAAGATCTAATTAATACTTGTTTTTTTCTCTTTTTTTTCAGCATGGATGGCACCTTATTAGGATTTTGGTTCCTTGTGTTGTCTGTTACAATTTTTTTTAAACTAGTCCCACTGTTACACCAAATTGTTGTTTCGTGTACTGTGACAAACTGTTTTTTGTGCTCTGAAGATGCTGGATATAATATCAGCAAAATATCAACTAAAGTTAATAAATATTAATTAATAAATTGATTATTTTCTTATCATTCTGTGTTGAAATATCATGAAAATAAATTAACATGAACTGCAAAAAAAATAAGCCTTTCCACACATCCTGTAAGATATCTACATCACCTTTTTCAGCTATTGCCCTCTCTAATTTTGCATCATTGGCAAACAACTGAATATCCTCCTTCAAATCTTTTACTGTATCATTAATGTACAAATTAAAGAGTAGTGGACCTAGTACAAAGCCCTGATGCACTCTTCTAGTCACCCCTTGATTCCACTCCACTATATACCACCCTCTATCAGCCATCCCCCTTATATCCATGCCACCAGCCTCATATCCATTCCCATTTGCTCCAACTTATGTAAGTTTCTATTATTGCAGTATTCTATCAAATAAATAAATCAGGTTGCAAAGTCCAGTAGTATTATGGTGTAGCCATTTCCATGATCCACTTCTGCTGTCAGCTTATTATAAAATGTGAATAAATTACTGAGGTAGGACTTACTTTTTACAAAGCCATGCTGTCCCCCTATTAGTATCATGTTCCTATCCATGGAAAACTGGATTATCTTATCCAATAAGCTGATCTTATACACCAACATCATGTAATAACCAACTTATGTAATAGTTTTTCATGTGGGATTCTATCAAATGCCTTTGCAAAGATCAGCAGCATCATGGTATAGCTATTTCCTTTATGCAATTCTACTATCACCTTATAAAATGTAAATAAATTACTGAACCTACCTTTTACAAAGCCATTCTGCTCCCTATAGAGTATCATATTTCTATCCACTCATTTCTGAATTTTACTTTTAACCAACTTTTCCAATACTTTAACCACCACCACTCCTGAGATACTAATTGGTGTCTGTAATTTGTTACTTCGGTCTTGGAGCTTTAATGTAATGAAACTCCCTTTTAACCTTGCCAGAGCTGAGACTTAGATTAAACAACTTTGTCAGAGGCACTGCTAGTTCACTTGCAAAATCTCATAGCACACGAGCTGACATACTGTCCAGGCCCACTGCTGCATTCACATTGATATTTTTCAAGATACTGAGTACCTCCAGTTTATCTATCACATTTCACTTAGTAACTGAACTATTCTTTCTGCTTCTGTAGCTTTCCTACCATCAGCACTGAGTTAAATTATCTTTATGGAAAGAGAAAGAAAAATCATTCTTTCTTTTACTTGCTACATAGTGAAAAAACTCTTTTGGATTTACTTTGGTCTACTTAGCTAATTTTCTCTTGAAATCTGATTTAGTTCCTTACCATACTAGTTACCCTTCTTGCTTGTGCTTTATACTTCTCATTGACATGCTGATCACCTTGTTTATATTCTTTCCACAATGCTTTTTTGTACCTCCTGCTTTAAATTCTTAGTCATCCGTTTAATCCCTACTTGGTTTATCCTTCTGGCCCTAGGTATGCAGTATGATACTTCCTCTCTCAACAATGCTTGACCACTTCTCATGCACTCATGACATTTATTCCATGTAGCTTCTTATGCCATGGCACTGCTCCAAGTTGCCTTCTAAGTTTCATAATTAGACTTACCATAAATTTTTTTTATCAAACCGGGACATTTTTGAGAATTTGCTCAAAACAGAAAGTAACGCCTTCCACGCTAAGTGCTTATGATTCAAAAGGTTAAATAACGGAGTGGTTAACAAAAAACAGCATTTCGTAGTAATAATTTTTAATTACTCTTAACTGAACATAACTTATTATTAAAAAGTTATTAATATTTATCACTAGCGTGAACTTTCTTTAAAAATTCTTTATTATTTTTAATTGCGTTGAAAAATTCACTACAATTTAGTTCACTATTAAGTTTGCAGCGCAATGCAGCTTTTACTGTTGATTCAGCCATTTTACCTCTTTCTTCATACCATATGTTATTCATTATTGAGAATAACCTTTCAACAGGTGAAGATGTGCCTGGCAGGCTGAAAATGTATTCTATAATTTGGACAAGATTGGGCAATGAAATGTTCTTTTCTTTGAAATGACTGAATAGTTGTATCCATTTTTCTTCGTGACTTGTATTTTTCAAAATGTCATAGTTTGCCAACCAAAAAGCTTTTGCAATGTCCACTTCATCAAACAGTTCATCCATGTTTATTGCATTATTTGCAAGAGTTTCATTAATTTTTTCACCTGAAGCTGCAATTTCCAACCAAGTTAATTCATTGTTGTTTATCCTAGTAAAAGATTCTGCTCCACCAAAACTATTTTCCCAAAGCTCAATGTAAGAAAGACATCAGTCTTAAAATTTTGTAAACTCTTATAGTATTGTATTAATATTAATACTTCCATTATTTTCCAGTATTCTAAAAAGCTTTTTTGTTTCTTGAGGTATAAATTTATTATCACAGCTTTCCTCAAGATTTGTTTTTAATTTTCTAAGTTCAATGACCATATCTGTTGCACTCGCTTTTGTACTTTCCATAATCAAGATAGATTTGTTAAACAATTTGAGTTGCCTGTGCACAACCCACAAATACATTTCACCACAATCATTATGAAAGAACTGTTTTATCATCACCAAACAGTGTTCTTGTGAAATAAAATATGATTTCAAGTATTCTGTCAATAGTTGGAAGTAGCAAAAGAAAACGAGTGTTACCATGTTGAAGAACCTTTTTATACTCTACATCTAGAAATTCACAGAACGCTTTTAGTTGAGTGACTCGAACCATATAAATGTGGAAATATTTATAAATTTTGACTACTAAAGCTTCTATTTCAGTAGGTAGAACATCAACTGCAGTTTGAAGACAGTTGTGAACGATGTGAGCATCACAACCAATGCCTACGATATTTCTTCTTAGTTCCTTCTTCAATTGACTGCAAATATTGTTTTCTCCTTTCCGTTTGTGCAGATAACTGCAATACCCCCGAAATTGGTATTTCAGTTATCTCCACAAAATCTGATAATATATTTGTTATATTATGAGTTTTCATAACTGACATTAAATGGTTTGTCAGTATTTCTGCAGTTTCACCGGGAACTGATTGAAAGTCTAAAAGTTTAACTTTTACTCCACAATCCGGTGCAAAATACTGCACAACACATGGCACAGTCTTTATTTCTTTCCTGTTTGAAGAATCATTTGATATCGTCGCAGAATTTGTTTTGTTTAAATCTTCACAAAGTTGCTGAAACAGCAGTGGCTCAATCACATTAACAATGACAGCTTCACATTTTGTTCTACCCAGTCTAAACTTTGTTTCAAAAAGCTTTGATATCAATTTAGATGAACAATCGGCAGACTTAAAGCTGAGATTGTGAATAGCAACATGAAATGCAAAAGTTGCTTCTTTACCAGCTATTAAAAATTCTTTGTCACTTGGATCAGCACCTTTAAAATATGACAATATCTTTGAGGAAGTTCCTGCCGCTGCTAGACTAGCCTTATGTTTCGCTCATGTCAAGTGATTTTTTATGTCTGAACACCCACTATGAGCCACAAAAAATTCTGAAGAGCACTGTTCACATTTCACTTTGTCCATATGACCTCAAACGTTTTTCAAAAACGGATAATCCTTTTTTAATTCATCCTTAAACACACAGTTTCTTTTTGGCATTTTGTGATTAAAATTAATTTAATGAAGTAAAAAAAATCACAAACAACATGCCGAAAAGAAACACAGACTCGCAATCTAAAATCAACTAAGATTGCACATACTCAACAATGACTTGCAATGCAGCGTACAGGCCAGAGTCAAAGTGGGGTATTCGTGTTTCCTAATCACCATTTTCCGAGGCTGCACTTTTTGTACTGCATGTATGTTCTGCTCTTTTAAATTTTTACCAAATAACCGTGACAAAACGATAAACTGGCCGGGATGTATGATAAGCCTAGTCATAATTGCCAGTTCTGTAGTTCTGCATAAACCCTTTCTTGGCTGAACTTTCCACATGTTGAGCAACCTCCCAGGACAAGACTGCATGGTCACTCTCTCTCTCTGGTTGGAAGTAGAGTTGCTACTGCAGTTATAGATAGATCTTTTGACGTGTTACAAGATCCAACACCTTCAAATCCTTGGTCCCTTCCATCACATGCTGTTACAGGTAATTATCCTGTAGTAACTGTATAAATTTCATTTCCATTTTGCCATGTGCCCTTTCCTCCTTCCAGTCTGTATCACCATAGTTGAAGTCTCCCATGATAATGCCTCAAATGAACCTTAACTTCTGTTTTTGTTGGTTGAAGTTCTTCAGCCATCATTAATAATATTCCTCCTGTCCTATTTCTTCTCTTTTCTCTGAAAATACAATATCCATTACATTCTGTCCCTGTAACTGCTAATCATTTTAGGCCAAGTTGAACTGACCAATACTGAAAACTCCTTTCCTTTATTTCAGATACTTTCAGCATTCGTGCACATGCATTTCAACATCCCCTTGGGCCACAGTTACCCTTACATAATGTCATTACCTGCCCATTCAGATTTGAAACCTGAGAAACTACACCCAGCTCTTCACAATCATTCCTGCACTCATGCTCATTTGTCTCAGACACATACAGGGTTACCCCCCCCCCCCCCCCCCAATATCTCTAGTTTTGCTGGTTTTGTTTCCAGCCTCTCAGTGAACAAAACTTTCTCCAAGTAATTTTTTTTGTTTGGGATTTGAGATTATTTGAGATTGTAATTAGGCTCTTAACTCTTGCTCTATATTTGTAGAGGATGAAAACAATTGTAATTCCTTGATTTGTTTAGGACCAGATGTGACCATGAGCAGTTTGCTGTAGTGAATTTTATCACTGTCCATGTGGGACCTTTTTCTGTAGTTTTTTTTTTTTTAAATAGCAGAGTTTGCTATAGTGAGCATTATCTGTATACCATACCTGGTTTGAAAATTACTAAAACTGTTAGTGAAAGTTTATCACATTCTCACCCACAATGGAGAATTTTATATTTTCTTATAAATAATTCATTGATCATGCTATTATATAAATAATTCTGTTTATTTAATAATGTCTGTAGGGAGTCATTGTTACCTACATTGCCTTCTTCTGATGATGTAACAAGTGTTGTCAATCATCTCGACCAGATGGTAACTCTTCTTCTTCAAGAGGTTACTAGTTTACAGCTTGTCCATAGGCAGAGTCTTCCAGTATACTTGGAAAAAAATGAAAATTCTGATTTTATTAAGGAAGATGATATGGGACCTATAATGAATTACATGTTTATGGAAGATGTTCTAGATAAACTTTTTGCTTGGTCAATGCAGAGTGGAGAGTTTGTTAAGGTGATGAAACTGGAGCTTCTCAAGCTTTTTGAGGTAACTTATTGCAATTTTTTATTGATGAATAGTTTATTTATACATTATTTACAGATATTAATAAAATAAAGCATGCTAAAAATATTTATAAATCAATATTTAGTCATTGTTAGAAATACAGTTACTTTATTTCAATATTTGAACATTTGTTCATGTAGTCCATGTATTTTTTCAATTTTGACTTTGGTAATGGATGATAAGAATATTTTTAGATTGTTCCATTTAGCATTGTTTTTGTAACAAGAACAGCATGTCTTTGTGGGCCTTTACAAGTAAAAGTATTCAGTCGGGAAAAATCATAAGAACTATTACAATCTTTTTTTATCTATAAGTCAGATGTATGGTGTCAAAACTCTATCAAAATTTTTTTTAACAAGGTTATTAAAATGTTTCACATAATAACACAAGCTATATACGTCTTCTTCATAGCACATAAGACTGAGATCAGTTTCTTGTGGAAGAAAACAAACTATAAAATGATGTTTGCAGACTCTTTGGTCAGGATTAAATTGACAAAAATTTACCTTTTTTTTTTATAACATTGAGTTTATTAACGTTATAGTATATATGCAATAGATAGAATCCGTCACAAGATAAGATAAAATACAGTATGTAATTAAATATTGTTATAATAATTACACATTAATACATAGCACAAATGTAACAAATTTATTACAGGTATGAGACAAAATTACAATATGGATCTGTTCAAATACCTGACAAAATTTACAGTATAGGGTGATACAAAATAAGATTTACAAGAATAAACATGAAATATCTAACCAAGGATGACTACCAAACTGGTTACTAAACAAATATATTCACATTGAGGGTAGGTACACAGTGTGACAGATATATACTTGCCTATATCTGTGATTATTAGATTACAGGAAAGCACTGAACTTGGTAATCATATTATTAACAACAAGTTAAGTCAGTTAAAATCTAAGAAAAAAAAGGTGATATGGTATGGTGATTCAATCTTAAAATTTGCACTTGCCGAGGGAGTCACCACTTCTAGTTTCCTGGGGGTCTAAAATTAAAGATATCACAAACATAATTGAAAAACAAAAAAGAAAAGTAAAAGAGATGGTAGTGCTAATAATTTGAGTAGCAACAAATATAGTATGAGAGAAGATATGTAAGGTCTATTGGAAGAAACGAGAAAGAAATGTTAGAGAGAGTAAAAATTGTCGGTTTGCTTATCCGGATATGATAGTATCGAGTTAAGGAGCATGATGATAACAAATGATTTCACACGTAGGCTGTGCAGAAGAAAGATGTGAGTTTTTTTAGATGTGTGTGGAGTGAGTTTGATGGCAAAAAAGACTTGTATAAGAGGGTTGGCCTGGAAAAATTACTTCTTTGTATGAGACCTAATGCAGAGAGGGCAGGGAAACTGAATCACCAAGGGAGGAATGAGAAAAATGTGTGTGAGAGTTCAGCTGCAGTATGCAAATGTGATAAAGATATGAATGTCTTCATGCATGGTTATGTATGTAGCGAAAGGATAGAAAAATATGCTTTGGATTCGGATGTTTAAAGTATGTCTGGAGGGGGGGGGGGAAGAGGAAAAAAGTTCTACAACAGGGGCACTACTAATGGTATCAGATGACTTAAGTCCAGTTAGGGTCGAAACGTAAGAAAACGATGGTAACAATGTTTTTTTTTTTTCCTGCACAATACTCGTTACTTATCTGGCCTGAGCCAGACAAGTAATGAGTATTGTTTAACGAGTATTGTGCCGAAAGCTAAATCAGAGTATGAAAAGAAATTGACCATGCAAGCTAAAGGCAATCCATAAGAATTTTATTATTATGCTGCAAGAAAAAGAATGTGAAAGCATAACCGTATTGAATGCAGTTGGTACTCTAGTGTCAGAAGCTAATGAGATTGTTATTATTATTATTATTACCTAACACCTCCAGGGAGTCCAAAGACTCATCGAGGGAGGGTACCTACTCTACAACTCTCCATCTCCACCTCTCCACCAGCTGCAACTAACTTCATCATCTACACCAACGCCATCTTCTGCCGACTATCACCACTAGTATTTTCAGAAACAAACATCCATGCCCATGGTGGGATTCGAGCCTGCAGCCTTTTGGCTAGAGAGCGGATACGCTAACCACTCTGGCAACCAGGCTGGCAACCGGCCTTGTTCAATTTATTGATTAATTAATTGTTCAATTAATGAGTGCTCACTTTGCTACCATATATCAACCAGGTGTATGTAAGATGGTGTACAGTGCTACATTGGATGAAGAGTTAGAGGTTCATGAAAATAAGGGTGAAGAACTGTTAACATCAGATGAGCATAACCTGAATAAGAATTTGTCAATAGGGACAGATTGAATATCAGCCGATTTGCTAAAGGAATGTTCATCTGAATTGGCTAGACCTTTCACATGCTTGTATAACTTGAGTCTCAGCTCAGGAATGATACCTCAGGAATGGAAGGAATATATGATAGTTCCATTGTACAAGGGTGGTGCAAAAACTGATGTGTCTGACTACTGACCTATAAGTATCTCTGGTGTTGGTGGTGAAGATTTTAGAGAATTTGGTAAGAACTCGCATACAGAAATGGGTAGATAAACAAGCTATACTCTGCAAGGAGCAGCACGGGTTTACTAAAGGAAGTTATATTTTAGCAATTTGCTCATATTTTATAACAATGTTACGGCCGAGTTGGATAATGGGAATGAATACACTATGATAATTTTGGATTTTTCTGAGGCATTTCATAGGATACAACATGAAAGGTTGTTGCATAAACTGGAGAATATGGGATTGGAATATAAACTCTTGACTTGGATCAGGGGATGGTTGACAGACAGACATATCAAAAAGTGGTGCTCCTTTAAAAGAGTCATTTCTGGTGCCTCCCCAGCATGATTCAGTAAGGGAGGCACCAGACTCCTTCCTGGGTTCGAGTATATTGACCTTATCAGGACGAGGATCAATGCCCTACCCAATCGAGCCTGCACAGCTCGATGGGGTGGTGACGACTCAAACTGTAGGGCTAGCTGCCACTACAGTGAGATATTGTCTCATATAGCCCAGTGTTGCTTCCGCACCCATGGGGTCTGCGTGTAGAGGCATGACGCCGTGGTCTCCATTCTGAACAACCGCTTTAAGAACAAAGGTTGGAAGACCACGGTGGAACCACATTATAGGACCTCTGCAGGTTTGCATGAGCCAGACTTAGTGATTAAAAGAGATGATGTTTGGGTAGTTGATGCCCAGGTGGTGGGAACAGGACCCACTAGCCTATAGCCATAATAATAAGGTAAACTATTATAAGAATAACCAAGATCTAGTTAGTAAGATACGGGAGGAGCATGGGGCAACTCCGAGGTTTACCATCTCTTTACATGGTGTATGGAGCGCAGATAGTTATAAAGACTTAAAATAGCTTGGGTTTACGCAGAAGTTTATAAAAGTTCTTTCCTCGAGGGCCCTACAGGGCACACTCGTGGCATGGCATTGCCACCAGAGAATGACTACAATGATAACTAGAACAGGCATAGGGTAAAACACTTGTAAAGGCTTAGGCCTATATCAAGGCTGGATGCGATGTAAGGGTAGTACTGCCCATAACCAGTACAAAGATTAAAAAAAAAAAATAACAATAATAATAATAACTGGTGTACCTCTTGTGCAAAGCTTTTTCATTTGCAATTCTTCAATCTATACATTAATAACATCAGGGAGGGTTTAACATCAGATGAGCAATTGTTTGCCAATGATGCAAAGATAGGCAGCGCAATCAGGGTTCTACTGATATTCTATCCTATTCCTTCAGCTATATGGTTAAGGGTAGCTATATGCTACCATATTAGGGAGATGATTATGAACAAAGTGTTTTCCTGTTGCCTTCCTTGCCACAAGTATTTATGACTATAGTCGTGTGTACACGGGACCGGTTTATTTGTTTTGAGGGATGAAAAACCCAAGTCACCATGAGAGAAAATCTTCCACATCTATATGAGACTTGTTATCTTACTACTGATATTCAGCACTTAAAAATGATTTGAATAGGCTGGAAATTTGGGTAAACGAAAATGGCTCTCAGTTTAATGTTAGTAATTATAAAGTTATGCATTTTGGCATGATGAGATTTCCAGTGTCATATTATATGTTGCTGGAAATGCTACAAGAAACTGCGGAGTCAAGGTTCTTGGCATATTGGTGGATAGGAATTTGAAGTTCAAGGGTCACATAGCAAAAGTTGCAAATACAACTCGGAGGATAATGCTGAAGCAAACCGTGACATATGAGAATAAGGAAGTCATTTTGCCTCTTTAAAAGGCTTTGATATGACCACACCTAGATTATTGTATGCAGATTTGGTCTCCCACATTCAAAAGGGATAAAGAAGCTGTGCAAAGAGTTACAAAGATTGTCTGGATTATGGTATTTAGATTATGAGGGCAAATGTGACAATGTCAGTGTGGATTACAGACTGTGAACAGGAGATAAAGGGGTGATATGATAGAAGTGTATAAACTTTTGAATGGATGTTATAGGATATCTTCTGATGAAATTTTCTGTTATATGGAAGGTGGGGAGAGAGCACGGAAGCATCCAGGAAGTTGTTTGTTTAAGAAAGGGATCAGAGCTAGGTTTTTCTCTCACAGAGCAATGAGTGAGTGAGTGAAATAGTTTGCCTTTAGGGGTAGTGAGTGCATCTAGTGTGAATGAATTTAATGGAAAGTGTAACAGCTAGTTTGGGTGATTTATAGCCTCCCTCAATGAGTCCTTGACTCCCTTGAGGTCTCAGATAATAATAATAAATAGATTATACACAATTATACATTACATTATGTATAATGTTGTTGTCATTTCATCTGCTAAGATTTATTTTCTGTGTCTGAAAATATATTTCAGTGTCGTTTAATTTTTAATTTCATGATTTAGTTCCTGAAGGGTTATACTGGGTGTCCCATAATTCTAAGTGCAGTTTTAAACTTTAATAGGCCCAACATTATAAAAGTTATAGATTTATAGTGTATAATAGCTTAAAGAGTAATGTAATTAAGTTTTATCTACAATGATTTGTTTCTTATTAGTGCTCAACATGACCTCCATCTTGTGCGATGCATGTAACTAGGCAAATTTCGAAGTTCCGGAAAAAGTTTAGTAGTTGCTGAGTAGTGACTGTATTGATTGCGTTTGCTATTTTAGTCTTAAGGTTATCAAGAGAAGCAAGTTTTGAAGCCTACATGACTGTTTTGATGTGACCCCATAAGAAAAAGTCTAACAGAGTCGGGTCTGTTGACCGAGGTGGCCACGCAAGAGCACCTCCTCTACCAATCCACTTGTCTGTGAAAGTGTCATCCAAAACCTTTCGTACCTGTGTCACATAGTGATAGGGTGCCCCATCCTGCTGGAAAACTGGTTTTATTTATAAGATTTAATCTGCTTAATTCGGAAATAAAAAAAATTCTGAAGCGTTGCTAAATAAGATTCACCCCTTACAGTGGGCTCATAGAAAAAGAATGGCTGGATAATGCAACACCTTCTAACCATGCACCACACATTAACTTTTGGTGAGTCTCTTTCATGTTCCCACGTTTCCTGAGGCTTCTCTATATCCCAAATGTGACAATTGTAACAGTTAACTTTCCCACTTATGTGGAATGTTGTGTTATCTGAAAAAGTCAACATGTCAATAACATCTGTGTCATTTTCCATTTGTCTTCTTCATCAGTTGACAGAAATCCAACTTGGTATGATAATCCTCTTCTTGTAGCATTTGAACAGTCGTAATTTTTAAGCATGTTTATGGAGTTGTCTGGTGCACTGTGGTTTTTAGTACGTTTAACTCGGCAACATCATGTCACATTGATTTCTTAGGACTCTTATCAAATGCCCTTTCGATTTTGACCACATTCACCTGCCTTGATGAATGCCTCCCTGATCTGAGCTTGTCATGAATTGATCAAGGTTCTTTGAATTTTCTCATCCAGTTATTAATTAAATTCCTTGTTATAATGGGCAGAGAATTTTTTTCTTATTGCTGTTACAGACTTGAGTTCAGCAAGCCACAGGATGCAATTGACTTTTTCTTCAACATTTGTCATCTTCAATCACACCATTTAAAAAAAAAGAAGAAAAATGCAATAATATTCATGCATCAAAAATTCTAATAGTTGTACTTTGATATAATATTTATTGCAACTCTGTGAAGCATTTAAAGATCTTTTGAAGCAGTTAAAGATCAAATCTGCACTGAGAATTATGGGGCACCCTGTATAAGCTGTCCACAGTGGACATTTGCAAACATCTGTGCCTTATGTGGGATTTGAATCTATAAACTGCTGTTTAGATAGCAGGTACACTGTTTATTTGGCCAATCCAGCTGGCAAAGAGTTTCTATATCATTCAAAAGCTAAAGAAAGTTGCAAGCATCTTCCAGTCTGACAACAAATAGTCTTCATATTAAGAGTATCAGATGTGAGCATCATCGATCTGACTTATATAACACTTTCATTTCTCATCTGTGAGTTACTGTTTTATAAGAGTACCATGTGTGATTAAGTATTATTGGTGGCCTTGTTCTTATTGCATGAAGTGGGGAACGAATAATTTCTGATGCATCTTTTAACTTTCTGTTGTTGCTTTTATGTGAGTTGTAGCATAGCATTATATTCTTTCTTGTTGTTTGACAGGCCAAACTTGATTTATGCACTTTTTTTTTTTTTTTTTGTACATTTCAATGATCATCCATTTAAATTTCTTTCAAGTAGCTTGTCTGGCATACATGAGATTCCACAAACACAATGTCTTATTAACTCCTGATTTCTTTAATGCCAGTTGTTTGACTTTGACAGTTGTAATATAGTGGACACTTTTGCTAACAGGATTGACAACTTTTATGCTGTGTTTCAGGATCTGGAGTGTTCTCTCAGTCACGTATTTTCATTCGAGGTAGAGTGATAGAACCTCCATAGTTTTCTTGACTATATCCTAGTCAAGAAAACTATGGAAAAATTTATTATGACTAAATCATAATAAAGGTTTGTTTATTATGATTTCTCTAGATATTTCAGCTCTTTGCTTCTCTTCATTTGATGTGGTGTATGCACTGTCATACAGGGCAATGATGATGATGCATGTAGGTATCTTTCTGTGTTTATTTTAAACTTTTTGTGTAAATCAAGACCACATATAGAGATTAATATGCTCAGAAATAAACACATTCTGTTGTTTCAGAAGATAAATTAATCAGGTTCTTCCTCAATCCTGGCCATATGAAAAAATGTTATCAGTATATCTGTTTTCAAATTTATTTAGGCACATTTCATAAAATTCATAAAATAAGAGTTTTTATTTGTCCATCTATATGCAAGTTTTTCTGGGACTCTGACTGAATGGATTTGACTTATATTTGACATCATACAAACTTTTGAATAATTCCAATTTTTGTTTCCTTTAGGCCATTTTGCAGGAGAAACATATTAAAATTCTATATTGCAATGACTCTTCTCTGGCTGGATGATATTTAATAAAATTTGAGATTTAGGATACATAAAATGTCTCTGATTCATTCCTGGCATAAGCAAATTTACTTTTATTGAAAAAATGAGATGAACTGATATTAGTATAGTTCGCCCACTGTTTGTAGATCTCTCCTTGGCATTTTGCCAAGAATAGTCGATTCATGCTGAAGGGGGAGAAAGAAATGAAGGATGTATGAATTGATTGCCAACATGCGAAATCACGTGCTTTCTTGTCTGTCGCTGTACTAGTACTAGCTTGATTTTTGTTGTCGCTTTTTTGCATTATTTTTTATTATTAATTTGTATGATATGATGGATCCAGTACAGTCAACAAGTTCTGTTGTTAAACGTTTCAGTAGCTCTTGCAAAAGAATATTGAATAATGTGCTGACATTCTGTGAAAAAAGAATCGTCTCCTTGTTTCCCTTTTTCAAGTCATAAAACGTGCAAGTGCATTTGCGGGCGTATCGGGGTCAACTGTTAAAAGAATTCGTAGGGAATCAAAAGGTGAAGGTAAGCCAAAATTTAAATCTCCTAAAACAAAGCGCCAGAGTAAAGAAAACCATTGAAACCGTAGCTTTGAATGATTTTGATGTAGACGTTAAAAGAAGAATTATTCGCAAATTTTACGTGGTCGAGAAAACAGTGCCAACTGTTCCAAAATTGATTCCTGTGCAAGGTATACATTTTTGGTCGTTTTTATAGATAGAAATACACTTTTATTAATACAGACCAGTATTTTACAAATAAACATTTATTAAAACCTACCAGTTTCGCCAGAAAACTGTCTGGCTTTTTCAAGGTATTACGGAGATATGAAAGTAAATGCAAATTAAAAGGAACATAAAAAACGTTGTAAATCAAACTAGTATCTATGGTTACACATTTCGCGTGACAAAGATGGCTTATTGTTCTTATTCATTATCGCGCATGCGTGTTTGTTGTAGACTGGTAATGTGATTACTGGCTAGCTGTAGTTCAGATTGATTGAGAGAGAGGATCAAGTTTTTCCACGAACTGTTGAGAATTATACCCTGATTTCTGTTGAGGTTTCCGCCGGTTATTAGTACTATTGTGGCCTCCTTAAATACACGATGCCTGTAGTCGTCATCGAGATATGGCATGGAGCTGTTTTGCCAATCTATCGTGTGGTTAGACGTGCAGAAATGATGTGCTAAGCCGGAAGAAATGCTTCTGTTGTGGTTTACATCACCAACATGTTCTTTTTGTCTAATTTCTAAACTTCGTGAAGTTTGTCCAATGTAGGCAAGACCACAGGAGCAGGGAATGTAATATACTCCTGGATATTTGTAGAACGGAACTTTATCTTTTGGAGATCCTAAAACTTGTCTGATGTTGGTGGTTGGTTTGAAGACCACTCTGATGTTGTTGGCTCTTAGTATTCTTGCTATTTGATAAGAAATTGACTTGATGAAAGGTATCACTACAGTAGAAACCTGCTGCCGGTGGGATTCTTCTTGTCTGGGGTTGTCATTGTATAGATATTTTTTGATGATGTTTTGAGGGTATCCATTTTGTGATAATGTGTTGGCTATTAGTGAGAGTTCATTCTGTGTATCCTCCTCTTTTGATATAAACTTTTTGGCTCTATGTTTCAACATGTGGATAATACTCAGTTTGTGTGACTTGTGATGGTTTGAAGTATAGTGAAGATATCTTCCAGTATCTGTGGGCTTTCTGTAAATGGATAATTTGACACTGTTAGGTTGTTTTTTTATCAAAATATCTAAAAAATGCAGTTGGTTGTTGTTTTCTACTTCCAGAGTGAATTTTATCTTGCTATGTTTTGAGTTGATTTTATCCACAAACGATTTAAGGTTGTCTAAGCTGTCTTGCCATATGATGAATATATCATCCACATATCTCCACCATGTAGATGGTTTCGGAGAGATTGCAGAGAGAATTTCTTTTTCAAGTTTTTCCATGAAAAGGTCTGCACAAGATGGTGATAGTGGGCTTCCCATTGCTAGGCCTTCTAATTGTTGGTATATGGTGTTGTTAACTTTGAAGAAATTAGATTGAAGGCAGTGTCTAAACATCTGTGTGATGTCTAGAGGAAAGAGGTCTTGGATGATGTTTATTACCTCTTCTACTGGAACATTGGTGAAAAGGGATACAACATCTAGGCTGGCTAGCATGTCAGTTGGTGCAATCGTAATGGCTTGGAGTTTATTTACAAAATGTTGACTATTCTTGATATAGGATTCTGATGATCGTATTTTATTATTTAATAAGTTTTTAATAATTTTAATTTAATAAGACAGAGACCCCACAATTAAAAATCATAATGAAACAAACCAACTAATCAGAAATTGTAACAATTGGCCAGAAGAAGTGAAGAGAACACTAAAATCCTCACATCCTATCACCCCAAGACTATATGGAACACCTAAAATACATAAACAGGATATACCTCTCCGTCCAATAGTTGATGGAAGATCATCACCAACCTACTTTTTGGCAAAACATCTTGCAAACTTATTAAATAATAAAATACGATCATCAGAATCCTATATCAAGAATAGTCAACATTTTGTAAATAAACTCCAAGCCATTACGATTGCACCAACTGACATGCTAGCCAGCCTAGATGTTGTATCCCTTTTCACCAATGTTCCAGTAGAAGAGGTAATAAACATCATCCAAGACCTCTTTCCTCTAGACATCACACAGATGTTTAGACACTGCCTTCAATCTAATTTCTTCAAAGTTAACAACACAGTACCACAATAGTACTAATAACCGGCGGAAACCTCAACAAATCAGGGTATAATTCTCAACAGTTCGTGGAAAAACTTGATCCTCTCTCTCAATCAATCTGACCTACAGCTAGCCAGTAATCACATTACAAGTCTACAACAAACACGCATGCGCGATAATGAATAAGAACAATAAGCCATCTTTGTCACGCGAAACGTGTAACCATAGATACTAGTTTGGTTTACAACGTTTTTTATGTTCCTTTTAATTTGCATTTACTTTCATATCTCCGTAATACCTTGAAAAAGCCAGACAGTTTTCTGGCGAAACTGGTAGGTTTTAATAAATGTTTATTTGTAAAATACTGGTCTGTATTAATAAAAGTGTATTTGATTCCTGTGCTTAAAGAAAAAATTAATTTTCCTTGAAAAAGAGAAACTTTAAGGAAAATACTTCATGAAATCGATTTTGTTTTAAAAAGTCTAGTATTTGAGAGCAAAAGATGTGTCAGGGAGGAGAAAAGACCGATTGTGTATCTAGATGAAACTTGGATTGATAGTAATTTAACTTATGGAAAATGTTGGCAAAGAAGAATGTGGAGTGCTACAAATCGGAAATGCTTCGCAGCGCATAATAATTTTGTGTCCGGGTGGAAAAATGGGTTTTTTAGCGAATTCAAACTAACTATACAAAGTCAATTGCCATAGGCAAATGAATTCTACAATCTTCGAAAAGTGGGCAGAAGAAAAACTGATTCCAAACTTTCTTAAAAATGCTGTTGTTATAATTGATAATGCTTCGTATCACTCTGTTCGATTAAACAAAGTTCCAAATTGGTCTAATAAGAAGCAAGTTCTTATGGATTGGCTCTCTGCAAATAACATTTCTCATTCTCCAGATATGCGAAAAATTGAATTGCTTAATTTGCTCAAAAGAAACTCGCCCACAACTAAACTATTTAAATTCGACACGATGCTCAAAGAGCATGGATCTCTAGCTTTGAGGCTACCACCATATCATTGCGATATTAATGCTATTGAGTATGTTTGGGCAGAAGTGAAAAGTTTCATTTGCCATCACAACGTAATTGGAGATATTGACATGGCGAAACTTTTTAAGCTTTCAGAACAGGCGATTGAAAGTATTAAAAGTATATGAAAGTATAGTTCAAAACTGGAGAAAATATTGCTTTCATGTCACCTCATTGGAAAATATGTATTGGGACAGAGATGGAATTATCAAAGAATTATGCGAACCTTTGGTGATCAATTTAAGTGAAAGTGATGGCGATTCGGACACCGATTCAGATGACTATGAAGATTAAAAGGATTTGATAATGGTATTTTTTTCCAACCTTTTTTTGCATGGGTTTGTTAAAAGAGTCACAACAAGTCATAATTAATCGGTTTAGGACATTAAAGTGTCTCAGTTCTCTCAACTATAAGTTTAGAATATCTAAGTTCATTTAAAAAAATTTCTGTTTTTTTGTATAATTATTTTTATTTTATAATAAACTTTCTTAAAAATAAACTTAGTTAAATTTTTGTTTTATGCTATACTTTTTTTAATTTTGTTAATACTCTACGTTCATTTTTCCAACTGTTATGCAAGCAAAATACACTTTAAAAACTACAATGTTTGTAAAAGAAAAGCTAAATTTTCTGACCTGTAATAATAAACAAACACATCCCAGAAGATAGATTGATTACCCTATTATCGGAATGGATTCTCCTTTTTCTGACGTGCAGAAGTGTCGAGAGACCTCTAATCAGTGGGCAAACTTTAACTCTACAATGCCAGGAAAGAATTTAATGCATTTGGTATTTAAAAATTTATTGATTTGGTTGCTACTTTGGTGAGTGTATTATTTGTTGTGTATATCATTTATTGTGTAGGCTGTCATAAAATAAGTAAATTTTGTATTTAATGTATGGCGATATTGTCTAATTTGTAGATTGAGTATTAGTGTGAAATATTTGAGTGTGGAATCTGCAGTGTTTGATTAAATTTCTAAGGCAGTATTACTTTAAATTCATTGTTTCTTATTAGTGCTCTGATACAGTATGGCTTGTATCAGGTGGTCTACATGAAAGATAAAGTGAATGGTATGGAGTTTTCAAAAATGTTATGGTGCAGCGAATGTAGTATGTATGCATGGGAAGATGGCATGGATGTTTATATGAATATGGTCGAAGTGCAATATTCTGATGGACCACAAGGTTTGTTTAAATATGAGTTAGGAACGTGGCATAACTGAAACGTAGTTGAGGAAGATTGTGCAAATGTTCAGAAAGTGTTAGCAAGCCATAGTGAGAAAAGAGTTTGATTGTCAATAAAGCATGCAATAATGTTGAAAAACAAAGTGCAGTTAACAGTAAGATGATGAGCAGAGTTGGTGGCAAACAAGCTTATGTGACTGATGATAAGGTAGCAAAAGTAAATGTTAGTGAAAAAATTATGAAAGATTTGAAAGTTAAGTTGGTGAAGTTGAGGCAAGAGATGAATCTGATACAGAGTGAAATGAAGAGAATTGTAGATATGTATGGAAGAGTGAGGAAGACAGAAATGAAGGAGGTAACAAAAGATTCATGAGTTGTTTTGTATTGGGATTCCATTATTAGTGAGATGATGCACAAGATTTGTTTTCTGGGAGGTCAAAAGATTGATTGAGTGTTGGCTATGAAGAGTAAGCGAGCAAAAGAGTTCTTGTGTAGAGGCTTAAGTGCTGTGAGGACATTACGTTGGAGGTTTAATGGATTTTTTACAACACTCAAAAAGAATTAAAATAGAATTTAATACTTCCTATATTTCGTCCTAGTCACTAGGACATCTACGGGGATTACAAAGACAATTAATGTAACATGCACACAAAAACTTACAATACTAAGCCCAACCACGTGGGTAACAATAAAGTCCTATCTAGGTGGAGCGCCCTCTAAGGGCAGTTGTAGGTGGCCTGGAATGTAAGGTGGGACCTCTGGTGATGACTGTTTCCCAAATCTTCGGAAGCTTGATGCAACCGTATTTGTTAAGATTTGGTTGGTTTTTGAGAGCTGCTGCTGCTTCTAAGAAAAGTCTCTCTTTCTTGAATTTGCTGTGGTGGAGCATGGTGGTTTTCTTCCATGATACTATGTGGGTAGTGTCCAAAACATGGTCAGCCAAGCCTGAATGGCCATAGTTGTGTTTAAGTACGACTTGTGTTCCTCTAGGCGGATGGATGCTGATCTGCCTGTCTGTCCAAAGTACGCAAGCTTACAGGAACAGGGTACTTTGTAAACTCCAGGCAGAGAGAGAGGAGGGAGCTGATCTTTCGTAGAACGGATAAGGGTAGCCAGTTTGCGGTAGGGCTTATATGCTGTGTGTAGGTTATACTTTTTTAGTATCTTGGCTATTTTTTCCGAAGTGCCACGGATGTAGGGTATGGTGATGGCATTTTTAAATTCTTGTTGATGAGAGGGACGGGGAATGGGAGAGGAATTGATTATTTTTTTGATGCTGTGTTCGCTGTAGCCATTGGAGAGGACAGTTCTGTGTATGTGGTTAAGCTCAGTAGTGAGGGCGGTTCCACTGGAACAAAGATTGTGGGCTCTCTTGGTAAGGGTTTTAATGATGCCATATTGTTGTGAGGGGTGGTGGTGGGAGAGTTTGTAAATGTATCTGCCTGTGTGTGTGGGTTTTCTGTATACAGTGAAGGCAAGTGTATCATTAGGCAGGCGCGTGACTAAGGTGTCTAGGAAGGGTAAACAATTGTTCTTTTCTTTTTCCATAGTAAACTGGATTCTTGGATGTAGGCTATTGAGATGACCAAGGAAGGAATCTAATGTGTCTGGGCCATGAGGCCAAATAGAGAACACATCATCTACATATCTTAGCCAGATAGAAGGTTTGAGTGGGGCTGAGTCTATGGCTCGTTTTTCGAAATCTTCCATATAGAAATTGGCAAGGGGGGGTGAGAGGGGGGAGCCCATGGCGGTTCCCTCTATCTGCTTGTAGATTTTGTTATTCCAAGCGAAATACCCAGAGTTGATGGCAAAGGAAAAGAGATCTAAGATGTCAGAGGGAAAAACGTTTTCTAAGAGAGATATCAGTTAAGGGAATATTGGTAAACAAGGAGGAGATATCAAAGCTTACTAATATGTCTGTATTATTCAAGGTTAAATTTTCTGTGAGGGCTTTAAAGTGGGTCGAGTTTTTTATATAGGAAGCTGAATTTCCGGTGAGGGGGGACAGAGAGTTGGCCAGCTGTTTAGACAGTCTGTAACAAGGTGCATTGGTGGCATCTACTATAGGCCTGAGTGGGGAATTAGGTTTGTGGATTTTTGTTAAACCGTATATTCGTGGGGGATGGGAGCGGAAAGGTTTAAGTTTTTTCATGACGTCGGGGGGCCAGGAGGTTACTTTTTTAAGTAAGATTTTTAATTTCTTAAGTTGCGTTTTTGTGGGGTCGTGTTCTAGCGGGATGTAGGTAGCGCGATCGCGGAAGATAACGTTCATTTTACGTAAAATGAACGTTATCCTCCGCGATCTTTGTAATCCCCGTAGATGTCCTAGTGACTAGGACGAAATATAGGAAGTATTAAATTCTATTTTAATTCTTTTTGAGTGTTGTAAAAAATCCATTAAACCTCCAACATAATAAAGAGCAAAAGAGTTGGTAGTGATAATAGTAACAAATGACTTTACTGGGAACAATGAGAATGTAAGACTGGATATCAGAAGGTTGTTGAGAAGGATACAAGATAAGGGTGATAGGAAAGGTAGTCAGTGTGTTGCTCAGCTATGACAGTGATGAGATGAGGCAGAGAGCAAGGATTATGAATAATATATTAACGGAAATGTATGAAGAGAAGGAAGTGCAATTTGTTAATGTGTGGAATGAGTTTGAAGGATGAATTGAACTGATGAGTTCAATATAAGAGTGAATGGACTGCATTTGAATGTTTTTCATGTGGGTCATTTGGAGAGTGCTGCTGCTGCTGCTGGAATGAGTGCAGAGAATGAATCTGAGCAAGTAAGAAGTGATGTGAAAGAGTGGGAGAGTAAGCAAGGAGAGATTGAAGTGGTGCTTATGAGGGAAAGAACTAGGTAGCATGAGTGTAGAGAATGAGAGAACAAGCATGCAAGACAGAAAAACAGAGTGACTCTGGGTGGACAGGGGAACACAGCATAAGAAAGATTGATGTTGAGAGAGGAAGTGAATGTGTCTAGACAAGAAGGGAATGGGATGTAGGGAGAACAGTTGTATTTGAAGAAGATTCTGGAATAGATAAGAAGAAAAAGAAATGACTCAAGGAAGGTATAGAGAAGTCACATCTAATAAGTGGTATTAGTGAAACTTATTATAGATCCAGGAATGAGTTATTTTTGTGTATGCATGCTAGAAGTATCAGAAACAAGGGAAATGAAATGGTTGCACGGATTGAGTTCATTCACCCAAAAATTGTTGGAATAAGTGAGACATGGTTGGATGAGGTTGACATCCTGACAGGAATAGAGATGGAAAGTATAATGTTCTTCATTAAGATAGAAAGGTTAAAAGGAAGGTGAAGTGCTATTGATGTTAGAAAAATAGTTATGACCATATAAGGTTCAAGTGGGAAAGGGCAGCAGTGGTTTTGAGGTAGTATCATGCGAGATAGAAGTGAATAGAATAAAATATGTAGTGGTTGTTGCTATAGACCAAATAATGTGTTATTTGGTCTATAGCATTAGTGACCATGGATGATTTTAATTATGGCAGTATAGATTGGGATGATAAGATAGCAACCAGAAGTAAAGGAAATTAATTTCTCGAGTTTTTGATGGACAGCTATCACAGTCAGTATGTATCAGAGGATGTCATTATCAAATGATCACATCATGACATGATTACTTGGGTGGTTGCCAACTATGCGAGTACTTCTGTGAGGAAAGGGTATGCATTAGCCTGTGGAACTATAAGGCTGGTGATTATGAGAAGCTCAGGAGAGACAGCTTGCATCTATAGTATGCAATACAGAGAAAGAGGGCATTATGGAAGCAATATAAGAGGAGTAGTAATAATCAACTTCTTGAGAAATACAAAGAACAGGCAAGGAGGGTAACTTGGTTGTTAAGGGTAGCAAAAGTGCAGTATGCAGTGTTTGCTACTGAAGCTAAAAAAAAAAAAAAAATTCCTTATGGAGTTCTTTCGACATACAGTCAACAACAACAAAAAAAGAATTATTATAGTAGAATGACATTGATTGAAGAAAATATTATAAGGACAACTGATGCAGAAGATATAGTTGAGATATTTAATGTGCTTATGTGCTTCTTTAAAGTCTTTCATCCTTGTGAATGTGACATCATGGAGAGTTTGAGAGCAATGAATGAGGAGGCGAGACTGATTGTGAGTGAAGAAGAGGTATATGGGGAATTGAGCAGACTTGACAAAATACGTGATGCATCATCATGTATTTTGAAGGAATGTGCCAGAGAGTTAACATCTACCTTACATATTTGTTTAATATGAGTCTTACATTGGGTTAAGTTCCAAAGGAGTTGAAGGAATCAGAAGATTGTACTGCTTCATAAGGGAGGTGAAGCACTCTCGAGCATCAAATTATAAGTCAATCTGTGTGTCAGGCATTGTGGTTAGTGTTGGAGAGGTTAGTGAGAACCAGAATCCAGAATTGGGTTGACAATAGTGGAATTATCTCTGATGGATAATACAGATTTGTTAAAGGGAGGTCATATTTTAGTAATCTACTTGTTTCAATAAGGTGACAGCTGCATTGGACCAGGGAGATAGGCTTGTATGTTTGTCACACATGTTGAATTGGATTTAAACGGTATTGATGCGAACACAGATTGATAAGAAAATAACTATTTATTAACTTAAAAGCTAATATTTTGCTGGTATTATATCTAGCATCTTCAGAGCATACAAACAAAGATTGTTACAAATGCAAGACAACCACAATTCGGTGTAACTGTGGGGCTAGTATAAGTAATTGCAGCATGCAACACAAGACTCAAGTCCTAATACGGCACCATCTAAGTTAAAAATAAATAAATAAATAAATAAATAAAATAGTAGTCCTTGGAAGTTTTGAAAAATAGTAGTCCAAAGTTTTGAAAAAAATAAAATTAAAATAAATAAATATTAATTTGGTCTTAGGATGACTGTCTCCAAAATCTTTGGTAGATTTATACAGCCATACTTGTTAAGGTTTGGAGTATGTTTTAAAGCATCTGTTGATTCCAGGAACAACCTCTCTGACTTGTAGAAGCTTCTGTGCAGTACTTTTGTTTTTTTCCAATTGATCCTGTGTGCTGGGGTATTCAAAGCATGGTCTGCCAGACCTGACTTGCCATAGTGAAAGTACCAGATATATTTTTTGTGTTCACTGAGGCGAATGTCCACAGTTCTTCTTGTCTGTCCATAGTAGGCTCAATGACAAGAACAGGGCACTTCATAGACTCCTGGATGTGATAAAGGAGTGAATCTGTCCTTAGGTGAATGATACCCCAGCATACAGGATCAATTGGGAAAAAACAAAAGTACTGCACAGAAGCTTCTACAAGTCAGAGAGGTTGTTCCTGAAATCAATGGAAGCCCTTAAAACATACTCCAAACCTTAACAAGTATGGCTGTATAAATCTACCAAAGATTTGGGAGACAGTCATCCTGAGACCAAATTAATATTTATTTATTATTATTATTATTATTTTTTTTTTTTTTTGAAACTTTGGACTACTGTTTTTTTTTTAAACTTAGATGGTGCCGTATTAGGACTTGAGTCTTGTGTTGCACGCTGCAATTACTTATACTAGCCCCACTGTTACACCGAATTGTGGTTGTCTCGCATTTGTAGCAAACTTTGTTTGTGTGTTCTGAAGGTGCTAGATATAATACCAGTGAAATATTAGCTTTCAAGTTAATAAATAGTTATTTTCTTATCAATCTGTGTTCACAGCAATACCGTTTAAATCCAATTCAACACGAGGGAGATGGATGCACATTAGTGTATTATATTTTGCAAAGGCTTTTAGTAGATTACTACATAAATTAATAGTCAAATTAGAAGATGTGGTTGGATATTAGACTAGTGCATTGAGCTGAAATTGGCTATCTGATAGGTATCAGCAAGTTGTGTATGGGGAACAATTTTCAGAAGAGGGAAGTCACTAGTGGTGTGCTTGGGAGGTTCTGCTTTAGGGCCATTGGCATTTAATCTGTATGCTAATGATATTTAGGAAGATTTGAATGGGGATATTCAGTTGTTTACAGATGATGCAAAGTTGGGAAGAACTATGAGGAGTGGAGTAGATGTGACGTTACTTGAAGACTTGAATAGATTGAGTGAGTGGACATGAGAGTGTGGATGCCAGTTCAGTGTTGCAAAATGTAATGTATTAAAATTTGGAAAACAAGGATGGGATGCAGAATTTATTCTTTGTGGGGATATATTGTTGGAGGTGGAGGAAATGAGAAATCTTGGGGTGATGGTGGATAAAGATCTAAAATTTAGAGGACATATTGCCAAAATTGTGAGGATAACACAAGGAATTCTGGCAATGACACGGAGAATACTGACATTATTATTATTATTATTATTACGTGACACCTCCAGGGAGTCCAAGGACTCATCGTGGGAGAGCACACACTATTCTACTTTGCTAAATACATCTTATCCTCTCCACTACTACTCAATTACCCATCATTACCAACAACAGTATATTTTGTCTGTAAATTGCATGTGTTCTGAAGGCTACTTTGTCTGTATGCGGGATGAAAAACCCAAGTTTCCAGGAGGAAAAAACTGGTACTACTGCATGAATCAACTAACTCACCTTCAACTTATAGAAGTAAGGAGATTCTAGTTCCATTGTATAAGGCCTTGATTAGGCCACATATGGAAATGATATTGGAAAGGGTCCAGAGTCTGACTAAGGTAGTTTGTGGTCTTTGGAATGTTGAGTACGAAGAAAAGTTGAGAAGATACAAATTGCAGAGTCTAGTGGATAGAAGGAAGTGGGGGTGATATGATATAAGGGGGCTGTTACAGGATTAATGTTGAAGAGGTTTTTCATAAAATGGTGGGTGATCAAGGAAGAACTAGAGGTCATCCCTGGAAGCTGTATAATGAGGGTGTGAGCAATGGAATGAGAAGCAAATTTTTTGCATGGAGAGGTGTGAATGATTAGAATGCATTGCCTGAGAGGATGGTATCTGCAGAGAATTTGAATGTATTTAAGGCACAGTATGATGAGCTTTGTGTATGGCAAAGGTAGCTCCAAGATCCCAATGTCAAAGAATCATCCTGTGATGATTCTTTGACTCTATGGGGGTGGGTAGGTCTTGTGATGACAATTTTTAAATTTCAGTTGATGTTGCTATTGCAAAATTAAGCAAAACAAATATCTTAGGGATACATAAACCAAAATGTGTGGGAGTTTAATAAAAACATGGTGAGTTTTGCTGCTCATTCTGTAACTCTTGTTACAGATAGTCCTTGTGAAAACAACAGAAACAGTATTTGATAATTCAACTCCTAATCCGATTGTACTAGCAAGAAGTAGTTTCATGATTAAACTATATAGAAAAAGTGGATATTAAAGATCAAATATTATTTCTATTCCTTGGTTCAAAATTTCTTTGATAAGTTTTTTAATGTTGGAAACTAGTGCTAGAAAACACGACAACTGGAAAAAATTTTTACTTTTTTTACTTAATTTTTACTTTCTGCTATAGTTGGGCTGTTTTAATGGTAAAATTAGTTAAAATCACCTGTACAGTCCATAAGCTGAAACCAGCTCAAGTTTAATTGTTGCAATAATCAATCAGTCACTATACAAGACTGCATTACAAAATGCACTTTATACTGTCTGCAATCGTTTCTTTACTTATTTCATTTTTATCATTTGCCTTCTAATGATAAAAGATTCCATTAAAATTCCTTCAAAGGATTCCATTAAATATTAGAATGTGTGGCAAAGCCAATGAGCCCATTGTCAAGTGTTCTTTCTGCTCAGGTATTTTAATGTTAGTACTTTTGGGGAAGACATTAAATGACAGATAAGGAAAGTTGCACTAAAGCTTATTTTCTTAAAAAGTAATCATACAGTCTCATCGTATATTCTAAAAAACACTCCAAAAGTTTTAACTTTCATGATATTTCTCTCTCTCTCTCTCTCTCTCTCTCACACACACACACACACACACAGAAACTGAGAGCAGATGAAGCACACTGCAGTTATTTTGCTTCATTCTAAACCATTCACTATTAACATTACTAAGCAAGCAAATATGCATCAACAGGTATCACAATGCTGTAACAAATTCATTTTCTGTAAGTTCATCATCAAATTCCTGCCATGTACCCTCAAGGGGTGTACAGGATATGATAGTACTACATGAAAAAAATTACATCATTATTAATTTCCTATCTACAATTTTCCTCCAAATCAGTCTGTTACTTGTCAAGACTCCAACATTATCAAATCTTATATTTCTATCGTCTAAAGCACTTTGTACTGTATCAATCCACCTATATCTTGGTCTTCCTCTGGGTCGTTTTGCTGCCAACCTGGCAGAGAACACTTGTTTTGTTAATCTTTCCTTGCCCATTCTGTTTAAGTGACCATACCACCTGAAATAAGCTCTGCTAACGCATTCCTGCATGCTGACAATGTCAAGTTCTTTCCTAATATCCTCGTTTTTAATATGATATTGCCATTGATGCCATCTGTTCACCCCTCTAATCTTTCTCAGGACTCTCATATCTGTGGTCTCTAGTCTTTGGTCAAGTGTTTTACTTCTGACCCAGCTCTCAGATCCATAAGTTAAAACTGGTTTGAACACTGTCTTGTATACAGCTAATTTAGTGTTCCGACTAATTTCTCTCTTATCCCATATGAATTTATTCAATTGACTTCCCACCATACCAGCTTTGCTGATTCTGTTGTCTATTTCTATATTTAATTTCCCATCTTCAGTAAAAATCGTGCCTAAATAGTTGAAATGTTTTACTTGTTCCACAGGTTCTCCATTCACAACACAGTTGACATTTTCAATGATTCTGCCTATTTTCATTGTCTTTGTCTTTTTATTGCTGACCTTCATACCATATCTATTACAACAGCTATTCAATTTAGTCAGGGAATCTTGCAGACTTGTAGCAGATTTATTTAGAAGTATAACATCATCTGCATAAAGCAAAGAGCTGACATTAACATCTCCAATTTTGATATCATGTTTAATACCACTTTCCTTCATAATGTGATCCATATTGATAATGAATAACAGAGGGGATAGTGTACTTCCTTCAGTTCAAACTGCTGACTTACAACTCAAATAAAGACTACGTATTGCTTGATATAATGCCCCATTGACACCATATAATTTCAGCGTATTGAATAGCTTCTCTCTTGGCACCTTGTCATATGCCTTTTCCAGATCAACAAAACTTAAATACAGATCTTTGTTATATTCCCATGCTTTCTCGACTATTTGTAGTAAAGTTAAGATCTGATCCTGACAGCCTCTATTTGTCCTGAATCCAGCTTGTTCTTCACCAAGCTTTTCTTCCACAATTCTTCTCAACCGTTTCTCAAGTATACTTGCATAGATTCTTGCCAGGAACACTCAGTAGGGAAATACCTCTGTAATTCTCACATGCAGTTTTATTTCCCCTTTTATATATGGGTACTATGAGAGCTCTACTCCAATCATCGGGAATTCGTCCCGCTGATTGGAGTAGAGCTCTTTCCATATTTCAAACCTTTGATGGCTTTTTCTACTTCAAGTATGGATATGTATTCCTGACTGTATGCCTGTTGAGTGTTTTTTACCACTGTGCTATCACTGCTTGTTTCATTTAGCAATTTTTCATCGTAATTACTCCATACTTCAAGGATATCTTTTTCTCCGTTTTCATGTCACCTTTATCATCTCTAATTCCTTTTACAGCACTCTTTCCTCCATTCTTAAGCTTCTTCAACAACCTCCAGAATATTTTGCCACCTTGATATTTATTTTCTATATTCTTGCCAAAGTCCTCCAATGACTGAGCAAGTAAGAAGTGATGGCGAGTAAGAAGTGATGACTTTGAGCAAGTAAGATTTGTTTAGCTAGTTTTACACAGTGTTTAGCATTCTTGCATTTGTCTCTGTATTCTCTAAGAGCACAAGCTGACATATTTGACAGGAACTTTTGGTATGCTTTCTTCTTTTCCTTCACTGCCTCTTTAACTTCCTGTGTCCACCAGGGAGTTCTGATTTTTTTTATCCTTACAGACAACCTCACCACATGCCTCTCTGGCAGAATCAATCAATGTTTTCTTCAGAGTTTGCCACTGAATCTCCAAGGTTTGATTCCTGTTCTCAAACTCTTTCATTTTTTCTTCAATAATCTTTGTGTATTTTAGTCTACAGTTCACATCTGAGAGCTGCTCAACTTTTATTCGCTTTAAAACTTTCTTACATGTTATTCTTTTCAATATGAAATTCAATTTATCCTGCTCAAGACTAAATAGTGATCACTTCCAATTTCAAATCCTCTGTACACTCTGGTGTCCTGCACCAGGGAGAAAACATCACTATCAACAATAACACAGTCAATGAGACTTTTCTTATTCCTAGCCTCTTCTCTCCATGTGAATTTGTGCACATTTTTATGTTGGAACAATGTGTTAGTAATAACCAGTCCATGTCCTGAGCAGAAATCCAACAGATATTTGCCATTATTATTAGCTTTGCTCTTGTCTCCAAATTTTCCCAAAATATTTTTGTATGTCTCACAATCATTTCCTACTCTGCTATTTAGATCCCCAACAAGGACCAACTTTTCATTTTTCATTGTGTCAGTTGCTTTTTCTAAAGCCTCAAAAAATTCCTCCACTTCTACCTTAGTAGAACCTTCTGTGGGACCATAGGCACAAATAAGCCTCATTGTCCAGTTCCCCATTCTCATATTTGCCCACATTACTCTACTTGAGACTGCCTGCCATTCAAGAAGATTAGCCTCGTATTTAGTGTTGAATACTGCTACTCCTTCTTTTCCTTGATTGTCATTGCCTGAATATAACATTTTGTATTTATTGCTCAGAAAGATCTCACCAGTTTTGGTCTTTTTTGTTTCAGTCACCCCTATTATGTCGATCTGGTACTTATCTAATTCCTCAGCTAGCTCCATTTCTTTGCCATTCAGGCTTCTTACGTTGATAGTACCGATCTTTAACTTTGGTGATTTTGAGTTGGAGTTTATTTTCAGATTTGTTCCGGTAGCTGACTTTTCGCTGTTCGCCCTGGTTCCCTGATGAAAACAATAGGTGCCTTGTTTAACCGGGCGACGCCCCAGCCTGCATGAAATTTTGTCATGTTGTACCATCATTCTATATTTTGGTTTAACCAATTAAAAATACAATTTGGTCGGCTGAATCCCAAATTGCCAGCCCATCCTCGTCCGTTCAGTATCCAAGTAGATACCCAACAGGGTGCACCACGAGAAGGTGAGGATTGGACATTAGGTCAGCAGCCCTGGTCAGTTCTCTATTCCTTTAAAGGCTATGTGGAGGTCTCCTCTCAGTTATACAGCTTTGACCCTTAAGCACCTCTTTCTGTAATGTTTCTCAAATTCATAGTAGTAGTCACTAACATTAGAGCACAGCCTCATTACTACTGGGAAGATAAATAAAATTAGGGCTATAGAAAAACTTATGGCGTTAATACAGTTTACTGAAAAAAATTTTCAAGGGAAAGAAAACTTTAATTTGAATATAAAACATGAGTAATGGAACTGCTTGTAACCAAAAACTAGGGCAGGGATGATATCAGTGTTTGTATCTTTAACAGAAGTTGTAGTTGTCAGTAAAGCAGTTTCACTTTTTTTAAAATATTAGCAAGTATAGAGAGTCCAAAGTTGCACTTGAAAAAAAAAAAAAAAAGGCAGAAGGTACTTCATTGCTTTGCCCTATAGGGTTTGATATTCAGATTAATCCTCAACCAAAAGCAAAAGCAAAAATGAATAATGTGGTTTTCAAGAATCCATCTGAAGCCAGCCCTAAAAATTTTTCTTGTTGTGAATCTGGCAGGTTATTTGGCACTGCTTTATGGCTCAGAGAAGTACTTAAGAACACTATTTCACAAGCTTTTGAGATATTGCTTGTCAATTCCTGTGAATGATTTCATGAGTTTTAATATTCACTCATGAATGGATAGGATAAAATAAATTTCATTAATTAAGGCATTTTTGCTGCATTTCCATTTTTTTAATAATAATGCTGATTTTTTTTACATTGACAATGGATATAAATTTACACTACAGAACTGAAGTTGTTCAAATGATGGGTGAACATCAATTTGTAATGCTGCAGAAATATAATTTTCTTCAAATTTTTGCTAATAATGCTGAGTTAGTTTATTGTATTTATTCCTTTTCTAAGTGTGCAAGATAGACTGAGTTATTTAAAGCAAAACGTATATTTCCTTAAAATATATGTTGTTGATATGGCACTTGTGCGTAGCAGAACAATGGCAGCCAAAATGACTGTTCGGCGAGCTAAATTATTTGTGTGACTTTGTTCAGTGTAAAATTTTTGAGATGTATTCATTGCACAAGTTGAAAGATTTGTGGAAGGAGAGCAAAACAGCACACAAGTGTGTAATAAATATTTTTAGAGTGAATGCGGAGAGAAAATATTACATGATAGTAGAGTAGAGAGTATTGACAGTAGACAGAAGATGTAAATATCGGTGATAATACTGAAAGTGTGGTGGCAGAATTTCAGGAGAATGTGGATGACCTGAATAAAGAAATAGCATGCTTGTAATTAGTCCTTCACAAGGGAAAGCACAAGATTGAAAGGCTGCAGAAACATCAAGAGATCAGACAAACCGAGAACAGAAAACAGCAAGAGGTCTGAAGCAAAAATGAGAGAGCGCAAGCAGATATATTTTTTATGCTTCTTCTGTGATAAAGGAAGGAGTACTTCATGAAAGCACTACAAAATCTTGTTTCTGTGGTGCAAAAATGAATAATATTAGTGATGCTGTTAGAATGCAGAAAGGGGAAGGTGAAAGAATTGATTGGCTTTGGCTGGAACCAATGACCTGATAACTATAGAATAACACATATGCCACAGTAAATAACTTTTTTTTATTGTGTAAATATTTCATCTTATATGTCATAAGACATCAGTACAACTAATGAACAACAATAGTATTTGAATTAAAAAAATAGTAGTGTGCATGCTTAAATTGGAATCCCTCTATGTATACAGTCGTGTGTTCATGGACACACAACAAAATACGATATTTGGGATAACAATTTCCCAAACTTTTAGTTTGGAAAATTGTTATCCTATTATTGATTTTGTTATCATTATTGTTGATGTTGTCACTATTATTCAAAATAGTGAGACAGTCATTACGATTAAGATTAGGTCTATGAAATAAATCTTCAGTACTTTCTTTATATAACTGCTCATTTGTGATTTGCAGATTTGTGAGATTTGATAAGGCAGATGTGGTGTTGGTTCAGAGATACATTTATTTATAGATCTTCCTGTTTGTCCATCTTAAGATAAGTTATATGAACATGGTACAGATAGCATCATTGGTGAGAGTTTGTATGTTGGAGAAGGTAGCAAGTTGCGAATTTGGTTGATTGGTTTGTAGGTAGCAATAAGTAGATATTTTCTCATAATTTTTGCCACATGTTCGGAGATGCCTTTAATATATGAGATTGGAGTCCTATGGGCTTCTTCTTGTAAATGTTCATGTGACTTGTCCTACTATGGACATACAGGAAGATCTATAAATAAACATATCTCTGAACATCAAGACCACACCCGTCTTATCCAACCTCACAAATCTGGCCTTGCACAACATGGAATCGAAAATGCCAACCATAGGATCCAGTGGCAAAATGCCAAGTTACTACATAGATCCTTATAAACATGAATGGTTATATAAAGAAAGTGTTGAAGCTTTACTTCATAGACTTAATGTTAATCGTAATGGCTGTCTCACTATTTCAAAAGTTTGGGATATTGTCATCCTCAATTGTATTCAATAATTTATCTGCTATATTTTAATTTAAGTAATTTTAATTATTTCAGTCCAGTAGTTTTTAATCCATGAACATGCAGCTGTAAACTTAGAGGGATTCCAATTTAACCATGCACACTACTGATTTTGTTTTTTGAATTCAATTCCTATTGTTGTTCATTAGTTGTATCGATGTCTTATGATGCATAAGACAAACTATTTACATAATAAAAAGTTATTTACTGTGGCATACATGTTATTCTATAATTATGAATACCCCACAGGTTTCACTATATAAAAAATGACCTGATTAAGAAGTATTCTATGAGGGAGGATGTGAAAGTTATTGAAAGAAGCAATTAAGAAGAGTGAGAAGGTGAAGTAAGATTTTGCTGCAATGCCATGATAAAAGCAACCTGATAAGGATAGTGTTATGGTTCGCTGTTTCACTCCCTAGTTATATTTTATTATATTTTATTTGTTACTCCTCCTACTCTTTAGTTCCCTATTTTGTATTATCTTTATTTTGCTCCTAAGTCGACTACGCTATTGTTATATCTCTTATCTAGCCTTTGTTACATCTTGTACTTTCTTTTTATTCTTTATTTACTACTATTATTATCCTATATTCCTGCATACCAGAAATTTCGTTTCCGACAAATTTGTTTTAGAACGACCGTGCCAGCCAGTAACTAATTCCTGATACTTAATTGATTATCTTGGTAACATTAGTTAACATAGGGATAACATGATGAGCAGTCATGGCTCCCCTCTCTACCTTGCATGAAACGTTCCTCCTCACTCACACAGGTCCGAACGTTCTTTATAAGTGGTAGGTCAGTCTCAAAACAACAGAACTTATAAACTTTGGTTTAAAAGAATACATTTATTATAGCACAAGAAAAGATACACATTCGATTAGACATTCTAGATATACTTGAAATAATAATTTCATTACTAAATTACCCGCTTGTTCAGAATTGAAAGTCTGAATCCCCCCCCTTTTTAGATTAAGTGATACAAAATTTCATTCTCTAAGCTTAACTATTTCAACTAGATATCTCTGCATTACAATTAAGCTCAAACTCGATCCATCTTTACAGAATTAATCAATACTCGTTCCCTATGTACAATTGTAAGTAAGGTTTACACATGGCATATCAAAATCACACTATTTTAAACTCTAACATGGAAGACAAAGTTCAACTCTGTAAAGTTTCTATGCCTCACACTTTAAGTGTAAATCAGGCTAACATTCAATACTACAGCTATCAGCTTCTTCCTAACAAACTGTTCAAAAGTTATGTTCCCTTTTTGGCACAATTTTAGAATAGCACGAGTCTTCTGACACAGACAATTAGTCCAACACAGTCATTGAGGCATTATAAGCAAACAAATGCATGGAACTCTTCAAATCCTTGTTCCCCCCCCTTTTCTTCTTTACATTTACAATTATATAAGATAAACAAAAAAGATTGTACTTTACCATCTTGTCTTTACTAATAGTGTTTCCGTGACCTCCCCCACGCTTTCATTTCGGATATGGCAAGACTTCCGTATTCATTAGCCACTTGCTTCTATGGCTGCTGTGACTTACTTATTTCTTCTTCAAAGGTTGTCCTTCGCTGTCTTTACATTGGTGTGGTTTACCAATGGCTCCTTATTGAAAATCTGGTTTCATTCCACAGGTAGCTTTGTTCATCTCGGTTATAACAGCAACCGGGAGATATTTGCTGGTTACCGGCGACAAGCTTCCTCAGCCATCCAGGCTCGAACAGGAAAACAGGAACAGAAAAAACAAGAGAGCGTTTGAACCATGTGCGGCGCTCCTTATATCTTCCTCGCAAGCGCCTCTCTCATTGTCTACGTCATACACTTAGCTGTAGCCGATTGGTTAACTCTGAACTGTTTAACATGGTTCTAAAACACAGTTTTCCTTAGCTTATTTTACAACAATAATTCTAGTCGAGTTGACATACCTTTGGATCATAACATGTACAGCACTCCCTCAGCCCTGTTCTTGGAAGTATAAGCATGTCCTTTCGTTAAGTTTCTATTCTCTCATGTTGGGTTGGAAACAATTGGCCTACGGATAGTGGGTCAGTTATTTCCGACACAACAATAGCTAATGAATCAATACTAAGGTTGTGCAGATGGAATGGTGTAGTTTGTGGACCTATAACCTGAGTTTGACAGACAGAAAGATTTGTACAGTGCTGATGGACTGCACTTAAATGAATTCAGAGTTAGGTCTGTACAGAGAGCTTTGTTCACTGAGAGTGTGAAAGCACAGTCAGGAAAACCAAAGAAATTAGGTGGAATCAGACAAGTGTGTGTATAAAGGCACCCATGAAGCAAATGAGTGTCTGAATGAACAAAAAATGTGGAATCCAGTCTCTCAGGCACCAGTATCAAATGGGCTAGTCAATTCATAATGTCAATTTTGTTGAGCCTAAAGGATGCTACAGTTTCTATATGCCGATGCTAGAGGCATCAGGAATACTTTGACAAGATTGTCACTGGTTAGTGCAATCTTGTCAAAAGTTATAGTCATTGGTCAGGGTCGGTTTTATTATTAGGTGAACTTAGACGATTATTTATTTTTATAAATATCCACATGTGTAGGCGTAGTGTGCTTGTGTGAGTATGACAAAATATATATAGCAAGAGAGACAATGTATAAGGGTGCCTAAATTTTCTTTGCCTAGGGACATCAGATACTCTTGGACCAGCCCTGGCATTAGTGAGACTAGACTAACAGCAGATGACATAGGTACAGGGATAGAATGTGATGGATTTAGTATTTTAAGGGAGGATAGAGTACACAGGATAGCAGATGAACTGCATTCAACAAAATTTTGGATCAGTTATGCAGATGGGAGTTCTTTTCAGTCAATATAGTGTGAGATTGAAGCTAATAGTACAAAATATAAAATTGGTTGCTGCTATAAGCCAGAGTGTGCTAGGAATAATGTGGAAGACATTCATCAGCAGATTAGTTCAATGAGTGCAAGTTGAATAATTATTATGAGAGACTTCAGTTTCAGAGATATAGACTGGAAGATCACATGTCAGGAAGGAAATGGAATTTATACACTTAGATATAATTACTTGAAGTAGAATGTGATGGAGAGGGCTCAGGTATGCGAGTATTGGATCTTGTTCTAGGATTAGAAGAATTGTCCAAAACTGTAATGGTTACATTGCCTCTAATTGGAGAAAGTGATCATATGGTTTTGACTTGGGAGGTAGCAAGACATGGAAATTCCCATTAAGACCACATGATCACTTTCCCCAATATGTGGAACTACAAGGTCGGTGATTATGATACACTTACGAGGCAGCTTAAAGATCGGAAAGGGAAGGATATTCACAGTGCATGGTGTCATATCAGATGTATGATATATGTAAGATGGAGGAATGGTGAAGGTGTATCTGGAAGAAGCAGTATCACACTGTATACCCAAGGTCAGAAGGGTAAATTGAGTTACATGGATGAGTAATATCATTAAGCAAGAGTTGCGAAAAGAAAAAAAAATGTTGAGGGTATAGAGGTATATAAAGAGAAAATTCACCAGCTAACTCATGAACAGTACAAGGAACAGGCAAGAAACCTGACTAGCATGGTAAGGGAGGAAATATCAGATTGTAAAGAAGTTAGCCAAGCAGGTGAAAGGAAATCTCAAAGAGTTTTTTCATTGTGTGGCAAGTAGCAGGAAAAATGACTATGGAAGGATAACTTTAACGAGTGTAGGTTGTAGAAAGGTAACAGGGGTAGACAAAATTGTTGAGCTATTGAGTGACCATTTTGCAAGAGTGTATCATCCATGTGAAGATATTATGGAGGAGGTGATAGGGACTGATGTGAAAACAGAAGTTGATGAATTTGGTGATACTTAGGATATTGCAGAATCTGAATACAAATACAGCTGTGGGATGGAATATCAGCTTGCATTTTAAGAGAATGCGCAGTGGAACTGGCAGTGACTAGGCTGTTTGCTTTAAGTCTCAGCTCTGGCAAAGTCCCAAAAGAATGGAAGGTGGGTAAAGTAATTCCTTTAAAAAATTTTAGACCAACCTATCTCATAAGTGGTGGTAAAAGTATTGGAAAAGTTAGTCCAGAAAGAGAATTCCAGAATGGATGGATAAGAATATGATACTCTGTGAGAGGCAGCACAGCTTTGTGAAGAATCAATCGTGCCTTAGGGAATCTACTAACTTTTTATAATAGTGATGGCTGAGATGGATAAAGGAAATGACTACTGCTTGATGATACTTCTAGATTTTGCAAAGGTGTTGTGTTATTGAAGAACACACTAACAAGCAGAGATAAGGGAGTTATCATTCCTCTTTATAAAGCCTTGATGCAACACATCTAGATTATTGTGCTCAGGTCTGGTCACCTGGGTTTCTTGAGAATGAGAAAGCAGAGGATATGATTCAGAGGCGAGTGACCAAGGAGTGGGTGGTCTGTGGAATGCTTCCTCTGAGTGTAGATTTAAGGTTTTTAGTGGATTGCAAAAGTTGTTTGATAGGCAAAGAAGAGCAGGAACATTGATAACAGAAGATGATAGAAATATTGAAGTTACTTAAAGCATTTTATGGTATTGATTCTGGGAAAATGGTTCAGCACTTGGCCAGAGAGGAAGAACAAGGTCATCCCTGAAGTTGGATAAGAGTGTGGTTAGCAAGTGCATGAGATCTAAATTTTTTGCATCAAGTATGATGAATGAATGACCTTGGTTATCTGAGTCAGTTGTGAATGCTTTCTCTGTTTCATTGGTTTCAAGGAGAGATACGATAGATATAGTGTTAATAGTTTGGATCTCCCACAATGAGTTTTAGGATTCCATTGAAGTGCTTGTGTAATAATGATGATGGAAGTTGTGAGTCAGCTTCCACTGTGCCATGGCCTGAGCAGTGAGTGTAAACGTGAATGTGTTTACTGCCATTTGGTCTCCTTCTGCTCCATGCAGTTTACATCATCATCATCATCATCAAATTCCTGCCATGTACCCTCAAGGGGTGTACAGGATGTGACAGTACTACATGAAAAAATTACATCGTTACTAACTTCCTATCTACAATTTTCCTCCAAATCAGTCTGTTACTTGTCAAGACTCCAACATTATCAGATCTTATATTTCTATCGTCTAAGGCACTTTGTACCGTATCAATCCACCTATATCTTGGTCTTCCTCTGGGTCGTTTTCCTGCCAACCTGGCAGAGAACATTTGTTTTGCTAATCTTTCCTCTCCCATTCTATTTAAGTGACCATACCATCTGAGATTAGCTCTGCTAACGCATTCCTGGATGCTGACAATGTCAAGTTCTTTCCTAATATCCTCATTTTTAATATGATATTGCCATTGATGCCATCTGTTCACGCCTCTAATCTTTCTCAGGACTCTCATATCTGCGGTCTCTAGTCTTTGGTGAAGTGTTTTACTTCTGACCCAGCTCTCAGATCCATAAGTTAAAATTGGTTTGAACACAGTCTTGTATACAGCTAATTTAGTGTTCCGACTAATTTCTTTCTTATTCCATATGAATTTATTCAATTGACTTCCCACGATACCAGCTTTGCTGATTCTGTTGTCTATTTCTATATTTAGTTTACCATCTTCAGTAAAAATTGTGCCTAAGTAGCTGAAATGTTTTACTTGTTCCACAGGTTCTCCATTCACAACACAGTTGACATTTTCAATGATTCTGCCTATTTTCATTGTCTTTGTCTTTTTATTGCTGACCTTCATACCATATCTATTACAACAGCTATTCAATTTAGTCAGAGAATCTTGCAGACTTGTAGCGGATTTATTTAGAAGTATAACATCATCCACATTAAGCAAAGAGCTGACATTAACATCTCCAATTTTGATATCAGGTTTAATACCACATTCCTTCATAATGTGATCCATATAGATAATGAATAACAGAGGGGATAATGTACATCCTTGTCTCACACCAGATTTAAGATTAAACCATCTTCCTGTACTTCCTTCAATTCTAACTGCTGACTCACAACTCAAATAAAGACTAAGTATTGCTTGATATAATGCCCCATTGACACCATATAACTGCAGCGTATTAAATAGCTTCTCTCTTGGCACCTTGTCGTATGCCTTTTCCAAATCGACAAAACTTAAATACAGATCTTTGTTATATTCCCATGCTTTCTCGACTATTTGTCGTAAAGTGAAGATCTGATCCTGACAGCCTCTATTTGGCCTGAATCCAGCTTGTTCTTCACCAAGCTTTTCTTCCACAATTCTTCTCAACCGTTTCTCAAGTATACTTGCATAGATCTTGCCAGGAACACTCAGTAGGGAAATACCTCTGTAATTCTCACATTCAGTTTTATTTCCCTTTTTATATATGGGTACTATGAGAGCTCTACTCCAATCATCGGGAATTCGTCCCACTCTCCAGGCTTTCTGAACTATGCAGTGCAGCCACTGTAAGACTCTTATACCGCCATACTTCAGCATTTCTGGTTGAATATCATCTACTCCTGCTACCTTTCCACATTTCAAGCCTTTGATGGCTTTTTTTACTTCAAGTATGGATATGTATTCCTGACTGCATGCCTGGTCAGTGTTTTTTATCACTGTGCTGTCATCACTGCTTGTTTCATTTAGCAGTTTTTCAAAGTAATTACTCCATACTTCAAGGATATCTTTTTCTCCTGTTTTCATTTCACCTTTATCATCTCTAATTCCTTTTACAGCACTCTTTCCTCCATTCCTAAGCTTCAACAACCTCCAGAATATTTTGCCACCTTCTTGATATTTATTTTCTATATTCTTGCCAAAGTCCTCCCATGACTTTTGTTTAGCTAGTTTTACACACTGTTTAGCTTTCTTACATTTGTCTCTGTATTCTGTAAGAGTAAAAGCTGACTTATTTGCCAGGAACTTTTGATATGCTTTCTTCTTTTCCTTCACTGCCTCTTTAACTTCCTGTGTCCACCAGGGAGTTCTGATTTTTTTATCCTTGCACACAACCTCACCACATGCCTCTCTGGCAGAATCAATCAATGTTTCCTTCAGAGTTTGCCACTGAATCTCCAAGGTTTGATTCCTGTTCTCAAACTCTTTCATTTTCTCTTCAATAATATTTCTGTATTTTAGTCTACAGTTCACATCTGAGAGCTGCTCAACTTTTATTCGCTTTAAAACTTTCTTACATGTTATTCTTTTCAATATGAAATTCAATTTTATCCTGCTCAAGACTAAATAGTGATCACTTCCAATTTCAAATCCTCTGTACACTCTGGTGTCCTGCACCAGGGAGAAAACATCACTATCAACAATAACATAGTCAATGAGACTTTTCTTATTCCTAGCCTCTTCTCTCCATGTGAATTTGTGCACATTTTTATGTTGGAACATGGTGTTAGTAATAACCAGTCCATGTCCTGAGCAGAAATCCAACAGATATTTGCCATTATTATTAGCTTTGCTCTTTTCTCCAAATTTTCCCAAAATATTTTTGTATGTCTCACAATCATTTCCTACTCTACTATTTAGATCCCCAACAAGGACCAACTTTTCCTTTTTCATTGTGTTAGTTGCTTTTTCTAAAGCCTCAAAAAACTTCTCCACTTCTACCTTAGTAGAACCTTCTGTGGGACCATAGGCACAAATAAGTCTCATTGTCCAGTTCCCCATTCTCATATTTGCCCACATTACCCTACTTGAGACTGACTGCCATTCAAGAAGATTAGCCTCGTATTTTGTGTTGAATACTATGGCTACTCCTTCTTTTCCTTGATTGTCATTGCCTGAATATAACATTTTGTATTTATTGCTCAAAAAGATCTCACCAGTTTTGGTCTTTTTTGTTTCAGTCACCCCTATTATGTCGATCTGGTACTTATCTAATTCCTCAGCTAGCTCCATTTCTTTGCCATTCAGGCTTCTTACGTTGATAGTACCGATCTTTAACTCTGGTGATGTTGAGTTGGGGTTTGTTTTCAGATTTGTTCCAGTAGCTGACTTTTCGCTGTTCGCCCTGGTTCCCTGGCGAAAACAATGGGGGCCTTGTTTAACCAGGCGACGCCCCAGCTGGCATGAAATTTTGTCATGTTGTACCATCATTTTTTATTTTGGTTTAACCAATAAGAATACAATTTGGTCTGCTAAATCCCTGCCAGCCCATCCTCGTTCGTTCAGTATCAAAGTAGATACCCAACAGGGTGCACCACGAGAAGGTGAGGATTGGACATTAGGTCAGAAGCCCTGGTCTCGTCTCAGTTATACAGCTTTGACCCTTAAGCACCCCTGTTATGCAGTTTACATAATATTTATAATTTAAACTTCCTAGAAAATTCCTGAAAAAAAAAAAAAAACAGTTATTGTTATCGGTAAGATTTATGCTTTCTTTTCTGCAGTGTAATGATTACACTGTTGTATTATTTAAATACAGAAGCCAACTTTTAGTTAGTTTCTGCAGTCATCAGCCATTGGCAATCCACTGCAGGATGAAGGCCTTTCTGAGATTACTCCAAAACTGTCTGTCCATTGCTCTCCTTTCCCATGTCACCCCTGAATCTGTGTATGTCCAGCCTATTGCCACTTCAAATGTTTCACTCTTCATATTATGTCAGAGACTTTGGTTTGATTTCTTATCCACTTATTCCTTTTGTGATCTTGTCTTGTGATACAATGCATACTTCTTTCCATACTAAACTGTGTTCTTAATTTTTGAATTTCCTTTGCCTTTAGTGTGTGTTTCACAGCCATATGCCAATATCGGAAGAATACATTGGTTAAAAACTTTTCTCTTCAGGCATAATCGTAGTTGGCTTTTGAATATTGAATGTAATTTCCTGAATGCCTTCCACCCAAGCATAGGTCGTCTTTTAATTTTGTCCATGATAATTAAATTTAATTTAGTTGCCTCCGTAGTGCAATTGGAAGAACAACGGTACATTGCGCCCTTCAATTGGAATAGGCCTAAGTTTGATTCTCGTTGCGATGGGAGGAATCTTTGAATCTTTATCTGGACAATTTCAATCGAAGGTGAGTTAGCCGATCTCATACAGAGGTAGCAGGGTTTTTTCTCCCGCATACAGACAGATCGGCCCTTCAGAACACACGCAATTTACAGACAAAAAATACTAGTTGTAGTGGGCGATAGATGGCGTTGATGGAGATGATTCGTAGTAGAAGTTCGATGTAGTGGTTGAGACAGTTGTAGGTATCGAACTCCTTGGAGGTGTCAGGAATAATAATAATAATAATAATTTTTCATTGATATCTGTTGTCCTAAGTATAGGTAATGATCTACTTGTTTAATTTCATCATTATTGATTTTTATTATTGCTGGTTGGACATAGCTATTGAACATAACTTGGGTCTTCTTTAGGTTTATTTTTAGGCTATAATTTTTAGACTTTTATAATTTGGAGTTCATGAATACGAGTCTGTAATTCATGCACAGTTTAAGTAAAAATAACTATGTTATCTGCCAAGCATATATGTCTTTAAATAACTTCCATTTATCTTCAGACCTTTCCTTTCCCATTCAAGAAGTTTGAATATTTCTTCTATGCATGCTGTGAATAATTTTGGAGATTTTGTGTCACCTTGTCTTATACCTCTCTGTATTTCCACACCAGAGATGTTTCCATTGAAAGGAATTGCTGCTATGGTATTGGTGTATGCTGATTTGATGGTCCTGACGTGTGGTTACGCCACTTGTTGGTTTTGTAATGCTTTAAGAATTGCACAAGCTTTTACTGAATCAAAGGCTTTCTCATAATCAATAAAACCAAGACATAATGGTAGCTGATATTCATTACACCATTCGATAATCTGTTGTACAACTTGAATATGGTCCATTGTACTAAAACTACTTCAAAAGCCTGCCTGTTCTTTTGGTTGTGCCAGGTCTAGAGTTGTGCAAAGCCTGAATCAAGACTTTTATAAACACTTTGTAAACCTCTGATAGTAGACTGATGAGTTGGTAGTTCATCAAGTCTTCTACTTCACCTTTTTTATGTATCAGAATTAGGGTAGCCTCCTTCCATGTTCTTGGTACTTCGTTTTTCTTTATACATGAGGTAAATATTTTTGCTCAGATTTTGTAGATCATTTTCCCACCTGCTTTTAGAAGTTCTTTTCCATTTTCCAGCACTGGAAAGTTCTTTAAAAGTTCTTTTCCAACTTTTCCATTTTGCAAGCTTTGGATGCTTCACAACTTTTGGTAGAATCTGCGGTACTTCAGCAATTTTGTAGTTGTTGTCATCTTCTTCATTTAGTTTGTCATCCTGATATAATACAGAGTAAAATTCCTCAATTCTTTTTGCTATGGCATCTCTGGTTATGGTCCCATCTTGTAGTTTGACTGCAACCATCTGTTTATTATTGTTCATCAATTGCTATTTGGTGTTTTTGAGGCTACGGTTGTTTTCGATTGTTTGTATGAACTTACAATTGAATATTCATATTTCTTCCATGATATGTTTTCTAATCGTTTTGCACAATTCATTGTATTCAATTTTATTCTGTCAGCTATCAGCTAACGCCTTTTTATTCCCGTATATACGGGAGTAGGCGAGGCCATTTAGTCCTATCTAACTTTTGGAGACTGAGTGGACAGTTCAATCTCCACTGGTACCCAATCAGAGACAGATGGCCCAAGGCTATCACTAATTAAGCGGTACGCAGTGAAGAGAGATGGCTCAAATGTGCCGCCATCTCGTGGTCCCTAACCTTAACACAATATATTTAATGTCTGAAATAATGTGGGTTCTACGGTCGATTTTCTTGAGTTTATCATCATCATCATCATCAAATTCCTGCCATGTACCCTCAAGGGGTGTACAGGATATGACAGTACTACATGAAAAAATTACATCATTACTAACTTCCTATCTACAATTTTCCTCCAAATCAGTCTGTTACTTGTCAAGACTCCAACATTATCAGATCTTATATTTCTATCGTCTAAGGCACTTTGTACCGTATCAATCCACCTATATCTTGGTCTTCCTCTGGGTCGTTTTCCTGCCAACCTGGCAGAGAACACTTGTTTTGCTAATCTTTCCTCTCCCATTCTATTTAAGTGACCATACCATCTGAGATTAGCTCTGCTAACGCATTCCTGGATGCTGACAATGTCAAGTTCTTTCCTAATATCCTCATTTTTAATATGATATTGCCATTGATGCCATCTGTTCACGCCTCTAATCTTTCTCAGGACTCTCATATCTGCGGTCTCTAGTCTTTGGTCAAGTGTTTTACTTCTGACCCAGCTCTCAGATCCATAAGTTAAAATTGGTTTGAACACAGTCTTGTATACAGCTAATTTAGTGTTCCGACTAATTTCTTTCTTATTCCATATGAATTTATTCAATTGACTTCCCACGATACCAGCTTTGCTGATTCTGTTGTCTATTTCTATATTTAGTTTACCATCTTCAGTAAAAATTGTGCCTAAGTAGCTGAAATGTTTTACTTGTTCCACAGGTTCTCCATTCACAACACAGTTGACATTTTCAATGATTCTGCCTATTTTCATTGTCTTTGTCTTTTTATTGCTGACCTTCATACCATATCTATTACAACAGCTATTCAATTTAGTCAGAGAATCTTGCAGACTTGTAGCGGATTTATTTAGAAGTATAACATCATCCGCATAAAGCAAAGAGCTGACATTAACATCTCCAATTTTGATATCAGGTTTAATACTACATTCCTTCATAATGTGATCCATATAGATAATGAATAACAGGGGGGATAATGTACATCCTTGTCTCACACCAGATTTAACATTAAACCATCTTCCTGTACTTCCTTCAATTCTAACTGCTGACTCACAACTCAAATAAAGACTAAGTATTGCTTGATATAATGCCCCATTGACACCATATAACTGCAGCGTATTGAATAGCTTCTTCGCACCTTGTCATATGCCTTTTCCAAATCGACAAAACTGAAATACAGATCTTTGTTATATTCCCATGCTTTCTCGACTATTTGTCGTAAAGTGAAGATCTGATCCTGACAGCCTCTATTTGGCCTGAATCCAGCTTGTTCTTCACCAAGCTTTTCTTCCACAATTCTTCTCAACCGTTTCTCAAGTATACTTGCACAGATCTTGCCAGGAACACTCAGTAGGGAAATACCTCTGTAATTCTCACATTCAGTTTTATTTCCCTTTTTATATATGGGTACTATGAGAGCTCTACTCCAATCATTGGGAATTCGTCCCTCTGTCCAGGCTTTCTGAACTATGCAGTGCAGCCACTGTAAGACTCTTATACCACCATACTTCAGCATTTCTGGTCGAATATCATCTACTCCTGCTGCCTTTCCACATTTCAAGCCTTTGATGGCTTTTTCTACTTCAAGTATGGATATGTATTCCTGACTGCATGCCTGGTCAGTGTTTTTTATCACTGTGCTGTCATCACTGCTTGTTTCATACTACAGTTTTAATACTACATTCCTTCATAATGTGATCCATATAGATAATGAATAACAGGGGGGATAATGTACATCCTTGTCTCACACCAGATTTAACATTAAACCATCTTCCTGTACTTCCTTCAATTCTAACTGCTGACTCACAACTCAAATAAAGACTAAGTATTGCTTGATATAATGCCCCATTGACACCATATAACTGCAGCGTATTGAATAGCTTCTTCGCACCTTGTCATATGCCTTTTCCAAATCGACAAAACTGAAATACAGATCTTTGTTATATTCCCATGCTTTCTCGACTATTTGTCGTAAAGTGAAGATCTGATCCTGACAGCCTCTATTTGGCCTGAATCCAGCTTGTTCTTCACCAAGCTTTTCTTCCACAATTCTTCTCAACCGTTTCTCAAGTATACTTGCATAGATCTTGCCAGGAACACTCAGTAGGGAAATACCTCTGTAATTCTCACATTCAGTTTTATTTCCCTTTTTATATATGGGTACTATGAGAGCTCTACTCCAATCATTGGGAATTCGTCCCTCTGTCCAGGCTTTCTGAACTATGCAGTGCAGCCACTGTAAGACTCTTATACCACCATACTTCAGCATTTCTGGTCGAATATCATCTACTCCTGCTGCCTTTCCACATTTCAAGCCTTTGATGGCTTTTTCTACTTCAAGTATGGATATGTATTCCTGACTGCATGCCTGGTCAGTGTTTTTTATCACTGTGCTGTCATCACTGCTTGTTTCATACTACAGTTTTAATACTACATTCCTTCATAATGTGATCCATATAGATAATGAATAACAGGGGGGATAATGTACATCCTTGTCTCACACCAGATTTAACATTAAACCATCTTCCTGTACTTCCTTCAATTCTAACTGCTGACTCACAACTCAAATAAAGACTAAGTATTGCTTGATATAATGCCCCATTGACACCATATAACTGCAGCGTATTGAATAGCTTCTTCGCACCTTGTCATATGCCTTTTCCAAATCGACAAAACTGAAATACAGATCTTTGTTATATTCCCATGCTTTCTCGACTATTTGTCGTAAAGTGAAGATCTGATCCTGACAGCCTCTATTTGGCCTGAATCCAGCTTGTTCTTCACCAAGCTTTTCTTCCACAATTCTTCTCAACCGTTTCTCAAGTATACTTGCATAGATCTTGCCAGGAACACTCAGTAGGGAAATACCTCTGTAATTCTCACATTCAGTTTTATTTCCCTTTTTATATATGGGTACTATGAGAGCTCTACTCCAATCATTGGGAATTCGTCCCTCTGTCCAGGCTTTCTGAACTATGCAGTGCAGCCACTGTAAGACTCTTATACCACCATACTTCAGCATTTCTGGTCGAATATCATCTACTCCTGCTGCCTTTCCACATTTCAAGCCTTTGATGGCTTTTTCTACTTCAAGTATGGATATGTATTCCTGACTGCATGCCTGGTCAGTGTTTTTTATCACTGTGCTGTCATCACTGCTTGTTTCATTTAGCAGTTTTTCAAAGTAATTACTCCATACTTCAAGGATATCTTTTTCTCCTGTTTTCATTTCACCTTTATCATCTCTAATTCCTTTTACAGCACTCTTTCCTCCATTCCTAAGCTTCTTCAACAACCTCCAGAATATTTTGCCACCTTCTTGATATTTATTTTCTATATTCTTGCCAAAGTCCTCCCATGACTTTTGTTTAGCTAGTTTTACACACTGTTTAGCTTTCTTACATTTGTCTCTGTATTCTGTAAGAGTAACAGCTGCCTTATTTGCCAGGAACTTTTGATATGCTTTCTTCTTTTCCTTCACTGCCTCTTTAACTTCCTGTGTCCACCAGGGAGTTCTGATTTTTTTATCCTTGCACACAACCTCACCACATGCCTCTCTGGCAGAATCAATCAATGTTTCCTTCAGAGTTTGCCACTGAATCTCCAAGGTTTGATTCCTGTTCTCAAACTCTTTCATTTTCTTTTCAATAATGTTTCTGTATTTTAGTCTACAGTTCACATCTGAGAGCTGCTCAACTTTTATTCGCTTTAAAACTTTCTTACATGTTATTCTTTTCAATATGAAATTCAATTTTATCCTGCTCAAGACTAAATAGTGATCACTTCCAATTTCAAATCCTCTGTACACTCTGGTGTCCTGCACCAGGGAGAAAACATCACTATCAACAATAACATAGTCAATGAGACTTTTCTTATTCCTAGCCTCTTCTCTCCATGTGAATTTGTGCAGATTTTTATGTTGGAACATGGTGTTAGTAATAACCAGTCCATGTCCTGAGCAGAAATCCAACAGATATTTGCCATTATTATTAGCTTTGCTCTTTTCTCCAAATTTTCCCAAAATAATCGCTCAGGTTTCCCTTCATAGGTCGTGATAATCTTTCGCCTTTTCTTGAGTTTACAGGACAAAAAACCCGAGTTTCCGGGAGGAAAACCTGCTTGCCCGTGCCAGAGATCGACTAACTCGGGAACCGGTCGAAAAAAGGCTTAGAAAAATTTCCTCTAGTCGCCGACTAGACTCGAAACCAAGACTTCCTTCGTGCGGCCAAGCGCAGTGGTGTGCAAACGCCACATCCACTGAGCTACACAGGCCTGTAGGTTATTTAATTGTTTCGTTTCTCTTTGTTTCTTCATAAGCTGTTTTGTTTCTTCAGAAATTTTGTCTTGTTTTTGTTCTGTGGTACCAGCTATTTCAAGTGAGCATTGTAAAACGTTTTGGGTAATGTCATTACTTTCTGATGGATCAGCATTGTCATCTATAATCAGAGTTTTAAATCTGTTATTTAGTTCATGTTGGAATATATGTTTTTTAATGTTGAATTTGTGTACATCTATGTTTTACTTTGATCTTTGAAACATTTTCTTTTTGGAGTTTATTTGAATCTTACTGCATACCATACGATGATCACTTCTAATGTTGAAGGTGTTTATAATAACAGGAGCCATCTTGAAAGATGATTTTCTTATTGCTGAAGATAAAATTTCACTAGATTTTCCATTTGGAGTTTTCCATGTACTTCCTATGTGTTTTTTTCTTGAAAAAAAAAAGAATTCGTGATGTACAGATTTTCTTTTTCTGCAAATTCTATTAACCTTTCTCCTCTATTATCACTCATGTCATATCCAAAATCTAACATTGAGCTTTCATCTAATTGTTGTATATTAATTCTAGCATTAGTCTCCCATTACAATTCTGAAATGATATTTTCCTTTATTGTAAAGTTGGGATACATCATGATAGAAGTCTTCAGTTTCTTCATCAGTATGACTGGTGCATACACTTGGATGATCTTAAGAATGTATCTTTTTGAGATTTGAACAACAACAATAATTGCTATTCGATCAGATATACTGTCACATTTTATTATGTTGATTCTTCAATTTTTTTGTTAATCATGAATCCAACTCTACTGATTCTTTCCTTATCTTGGTCTCTATAGTATAGTATGTCTCCTTTTTTTAATTTAATGAATTTCTTTACCATTAAGTCTAGCTTCACACAGTCCGAAATGTCCCATTTTAGTCGCTTTAGCAGTTCAGTTAGCCATGCTTCACTGCTCTGAGTCCTACAGTTTAAAGTTGCAAGGTCTAGTTTCCAATGGCATGATCTAGGGATTCTTACCCAGGGAATCTTAACACCCTCTGCCATAGGTAGTAACAGTCTGGCCTCCGGGGAATGAGGGTCATTTTATTTCTGTTTGATTCATCTTGGAAGAATAGGCCATAACTAACTACACTGTCCCAATGTGGGTTGGTAAATGGCAATATTTTCACCTGGGATCGCCAATCCCAGACTACTGGTCCATGGCTCTTTATTCAATATATTCAGAGCTGCCCTCTCATCCAATGAATGGTAGTTAGAGTCCCGTCCCCCCCATCTGCCACCTAGGAGACATGCTCAGGAGCCCAAGGCAGCCAGATATATTGCTCATTTAATTGTTTTGAAAATTTTCTGTCTTTTGAATTTTAGTGATTTTTATCACTTGTTGGTATGAGTACCTTTTGTTGGGAAACAAAAGTTCCTTCTTCTGGTAGAGTGGTAAGAGGGAAATATGATTCCCCTGGATAAGGGAACTGCAAGACAGAAGTAGTGTAAAACTCTATGTAATTTTTGCTAAATCTATATAATGTAAATAACCCTATGGGAATTGATTGTATTTACACTAAAGTTTTTAGAATGTCTAAACTAAAGACGTGTTTTAACTAAAGTTTCTAGAATGTCAAAAACAAAGGCAATGCCTTGCCATCGGAACTTTGTATAACGTATAATAGCTATGTATAAGAGCACAAGAAAGTTGTTTACAAGCTCTGTGCATGAACACTTTCAAAGCTAGTATCAAAAAGGTCCGCTAGTTTCAGAGAAGTTTCTGCTGCCCTACAGGACAAGGAAAAAAGAGCGCACGGAGGAGAAGAAAGAACGGGCCGGCCTTAAAAAAAGGTGCAAGGAGAACTGTCGATTTCTTCGGGGTTTACAACTCTTGGTGAAAGGTCCCGAGAAGGCAAAAATAAAAGAGGACTGAGCCGAATATTGTGAGCAGCTTCAGGCAGAGAACTGGTGGGGAGTTTTCAGCAGAGAACCAGAGGCAATCAAGAGGAGGTGAGGTCCAGTTGCTGACAGAAGGAGAGGCGAGATCCAGTTACCGAAGCAGGAGAGGTGAAGCGCTGTTACCGAAGAGAGCCAGAGGCAGTTGGCGGGGAACCAGGAGCATACTGACCCAGAGAAATAGACTTTACAGCTAACTCATGCCAGAGGAAAAAATTGAGAAGTCAACCGAAGCCAAAAGCCACAGAACGATCTTCAAGCCTGTATGCTGAAACTTCTTGCCTGAGCTTTTGAGTACCGGGGAAATTGCAGTCCAGGAACCGCTAATACACCGATGAAATGGCCCCTGAAGCAAGGCCTGAGATGAAGGAAAATCCATAGAGAATTTGATGCAGGACTTTTGGAAGGTGTCATGACAAAGAGCCTCCGTAAGTGTGTCCAACCTTTAATGTACATTCTTTTTGTAATCTAGAAGATATGTCATAGATGGACTGATAAGAAATAGTAAATAAGAAATATCTATAAGAGAATCCTCTGAATTATTAACTGGAATGTAAATTGTAAGATAACTTGCCATAGCTAGCTAATCTCTAGAGTCCTCTGAATTGTTGTTAACTGGAATATAAATTGTAAATAACTTGCCATAGCTAGCTAATCTCTTTATGAGTAAATTAGTCTTGCTTGATTTTTTTAGCAGAGAAGTAACAGAGTAAATATATTGTTTAGTCATTTAATATTGAAAGGAGAAAGTTTGTTTCTTTATACCAAAAGGATAGGTAGAGAGAGAAGAGTGACCTCCCTATCGCTTATTTAATGTACTTTATTTTAAAATGTAAATAAATGTGTTTTAATTATATGTCAATAGAGTGCCGCCTGATTGTTTATTTTACAATTCACTGTTCCTAAAAAAAATATCGGACTTGTGAGCGGGAAACCAAATGAGATAGCCGAAACGTATAGTTAAGTGCAAATAGACCACGACTGTTTGTGTAAATTTTTACTGAAGAAATTTGTGTTAGAGAAAGAGAGAGAGAAATCAACCGGATGTATTACCGAGTTTTATGCCAATTTAAAGGTATTAGTGGCGCAGTCTCAATAAAAATAAATTTTCTAGTATCCGTAGGCATAAGACTCGTAGTGCGAAAGGTAGATAAACACAGTAAGCAATAGTAAGCAAAGAAAGATTACGAGAGAGAAAGCGTGCACTGCTAATTAGAATAATGGTATTTCAAAGGCACAGTAACTAAGCAGGCTTTATAAATAACAAGAAATAGTAGCACACAGTTTACAGTAGCAAATTATAAGCCGATCAGAATATTAGGAGTGATAGTTAAGGTTTTGGAGAAATTGATAAAAATTAGAATTCAGTTCTGAGTGGAGAGAAATATGATACTTTATAAGGAACAACATGGTTTTGTGAAAGGTAGGTTTACCATTAGTAAGGTACTTTCTGTAATAAAGTAACAGTGGAGTTGGATAAAGGAAATCTTTATTCAGCGATACTGCTTGGACTTTGTAAAGGCATTTGACAAGATTCCACATGAAACTTTGTTGCATAAATTGAAGCAAATAGGAATGGATCTGAAGCTGATGATTTGGATTACAGGGCCGCTAATGAAAGATATCAAAGAGTGGTTTATGGGGGAGTTGAGTCCAGGAGAAGGCAGGTGTACTTCAGGACTCAGTACCTGGGTTTCTGTTTTTTTTAATTTGTACATTAATGATATTGGAAATAATTTGAGAGGAAATATTCACTTATTTGCTGATGATGCAAAATTGGTAAGAGTCAATGAGGGTGATGTAGATATCTTGCAGGATGACTTAAATATGTTGGTGGTATGAGCAGAAGTAAATGGGTGTCAGTTTAACAATGGCTAAGTGTAAGGTGATACACTTTGGGAGGATGAGATCACATGCTGTGTGCTATATTAATGGATTTGAACTGCAAGAAGTTGGCGAGGCAAGGAACATGTGGGATGATTGAGGACAGAACCGAAGTTGAGAGGACATATTGCATAGGTGGTGAACACAGGACATCATATTACACGTGTTGAAGAACATGCTGACAAGCAGGTATAGGGAAGTTGTAGTTCCACTTTATAGGGCATTAATATGCATATAGACTATTTTGCACAGATCTGGTGATGACCAGATCTGTGCACTAATTCCAATTCCAGCACTGACAACATGCAAGGATTGTCGCAGGTCTGTGGAATGTTTCTTATGAGGATAGATTGAAGGTCTGTGAGCTCCAAAAACTAGCTGATAGGCATAATAGAGGATGAGGTATGATAGAAGTATGTACGTTATTAAAGGGGTGTATAGGATTGATATTGATGACTTTGTTCTGTATAGAGCAGGAAGGGAGGAAATGAGGGGTCATCCCTGGAAATTATAAGCGTGTAGTTAACAAGGATGTTAGGATCAGATTTTTTTTGCTTGGAAGTTGGTAAATGTGTGAAATGTGTTGCCAAAAGTGGCAACAGTTCTTCAGTAAATAAGGTTGATAATCCTACTCCAGACAATGAAAAATCCTCTACCAATTAAAGTCAAAGTCTTTGATATTTCAACGATACGTTTCATAGAATAGCACATGGTGCCAATGAGACGAAAGGTAATGGCGTCCAAAAATACGACGCCTTTGTTCAAAAACTTGTGTGGGATGTATGCTTTCCCGAAAGAGGCTGGAGTTTGGATGGAAAATGAGTGGGAGAATGTGCAGAAAGTGTAAGGAAAGTGAGGAATTGAAGTATGTGTCAGGTCGTGAGATCGTTGTGGTTGAAGAAAGCCAGAATGTGAGTGAAAATAGGGGAATTGCGATGTTGTACAATATGGCAATGAGAGCGGAGATCAAAGAGAGAGAGTGAAAGCAACTATACAGAGAGAGAGAGAATGTGGTTTAATGATGAAAAAAATGAGTAATTATTTGTAAGGAGTGAGATTGCTAGGTTATGCGGAGTAATACACAGTGCGCAGCGGCAGTTGGAGCACCTGCAAAACTCTTTCCAGAGTGCCTCGGCTAAAGGAAATAAACAAGTGTTTGAAAGGAAAAATAAGCATAAAAGTGAGAGTTTCAGAAATGAAGGAAAGAGTGTTGCATAGTGACTCGTTATTAAGAGGTGTGATAGATGGGAGTTTAACTAAATCGTACTTGCTGGGTGCAAAATTTAAGGATGTAAGTGAGAGTCTTAGAGCGCAAAAACAGAGGGTGAAAGAATTGATAGTTGTGGCAGGTACGAATGAATTGAAAGGAGATAAATTTTTTATGAGAGAGGACTTGAAAGTATTGTTAAAGGTAGCGAAAGAAAAGAGTGACAGAGTTAGGTGAGTCTGTTGCCGCGGTACAACAGAGAGGAGTTTAGAAGGAGGGCCATAATCGCAAATGACTTTATACACAGATTATGCAGACGGTGTGTTGTGGAATTTGTGGAATGAGTTTGATGGGCGAAAGGATTTAAACAAGATGGATGGCCTGCATTCGAATGGATTTGGTGTGCGGAGACTGGAAAAAAGTGTTGCTGAATGAAGTGAAAATGGATGTGCAGAACCAGGGAAACTAGAACTACCAAGGAGGGGGGGAAGTGGATATGCGGACATCAGTGATACAGTTGAGTGTAAAAATGTATATAATGTACCTGAGCCAGTACTAAGGACAAGTAATCAGAATGGGATAGTTAGAATAACGCATCAAGATAGGGGTGAGACAAAGGGACCTCTGCAGTATACTAATGCCAGGAGTATTAGGAACAAGAAGGAAGAATTTTTGGCCTTGGTTGGCTCTTCCTGACCACAGGTTATTGGCATTAGTGAAACATGGCTGATGGAAGATGATATAGTTAGTGGGATAGAATGTGTAGGTTATGGTGTGTTTAGGAGGGACAGAGAGAATAAAATGGCAGGGGAGTGTTATTGATGATAGCTGATGAACTGCAGCCAAGGAGAATTGAAGTTGTATTGCAGGATAGTGAAAAGAGCTCATTTGAGGTCTCACACCAAATTTGAGGCTATTTGGTGTGAGATTGAGACTGGCAGAACAAAATATGCATTTGGGTGCTGCTATAGACCAGATGATGGAATAGATGGTGGAGATAGTACACATAAACAAATTGATGAAATGAGTGGAAGGAGGGTAATTATTATGGGAGATTTCAACTATGGTAACATTGATTGGAAGGAGGAGAGGACACATGTGAGGAAGGAACTGGATTTTATTCAATTATTAAGGGATAACTATCTGAGACAGCATGTAATTGAAAATACTAGAGGTTTGAGAGTGCTTGACCTGGTAATAGCATCTGAGAATTTGACTGTAATGAATATGACCATGTTGCCACCTATTGGTGAGTGTGATCATAAGGTCTTGACCTGGGAGGTGGCTAAAGGTGTGGAATTTTCGATTAAGACGGTATATGTGGAATTACTGTGCTGGCAAGTACGACAAGCTTAGGAGATTGCTTGGTTCAGTGCCATGGCATGTAAAACTGCAAGGGCTGGATGTCGATAGAGCATGGGAAGTGGTCAAGGAGTATTTACAGGAGGTTATAGCTGATTGTATACCTAGGGTCCGAATAGTAAAACAAGTAGGGGTTAAATGGATGAATAACACCATTAAGCTTGAGCTGCAAAAAAAGAAACAACTGTGGAGAGAATTTAAAGAGAAAGGTGACCTGCAGGCACACGAACGGTATAAAGCACAGGCCAGAAGGGTAACGAGTGTGGTTAAAAAAAAAAGCAAAAGTGGATTACGAAACAAAACTAGCTATGCAAGCAAAAGAGAATCCCAAACAGTTCTTTCAATATGCTGCAAGCAAAAAAAACTGTACACGGCAGAATGATTTTAAGGAATGCCGATGGTAAGGAGGTCACTGAATCAGTCGATATACTGGAATTACTGAGCGAGCACTCTGCAAGAGTATATCATCCAGGTGGTGACATTGAAAGAATGAAGGAACCATTAGTTTATATGGGAATTGTGATGAATGAAGTGGAGGTGGATAGTCTATTACAGAACCTTAATGTGAATATATCTGTGGGATGGATGGTATACCGGCACATGTCTTACATGAAGCAGCTAAAGAATTATCAGTGCCCTTGGCCATGTTCTTTAATCTGAGTCTCGGGTCTGGTTTAGTCCCGAAGGTGTGGAAAGAGGGGAAAATAGTTCCACTGCATAAAGGAGGATCCAAGACTACTGTTGCAAATTACTGACTGATCAGCATATCAGGAGTTGTTGTCAAGCTCTTGGAGAAAGTAGTCAAGGGAAAAATACAGGAATGGATTGATGAAAATGAGATACTGTACTGGAGACAGCATGGCTTTGTGAAGGGTAGATCATGCCTCAGTAACTTGCTTGACAAAATGTAAGGTTATGCATTTTGGGGTGAAAAGATTAGCAGCAGTATACCACATTGGTGGAACTGTACTCCAGGAGATTGATGATGCCAGGGACTTGGGAGTGTTTGTGAATAGGGAGATGAAGTTTAGGGGGCACATTGCAAAAGTGGCAAAATCAGCTCATCAACTCACTTGGTTGTTGAAAAATACTTTGAAGAGCAGAGACAAGCAAGTTATTGTTCCTCTGTGCCGAGCCTTGATAAGACTCCATCTCGACTACTGTGCCCAGATTTGGTCACCTAGGTTTCTTCTTGATGAGGAGGAGGCAGATAGGATACAGAGGTGAGTGACCAAGATGATAGCTGGTCTATGGAATGAACCTTATGAGAACAGGTTGAAGATTTGTGGATTGCAGAAATTGGTTGATAAGCAGAAAAGGGGAGATAGATTAAGACATTCAAATTGCTGTCAGGTTTCTATAGGATTAATTCAGAGGATATTTTTGAGATCAGGACTGGTGGCGGTGGGAGAACTAGGGGGACATTTATGGAAGCTGGATTCTTTACTTTTAGAGTGGTAAATGAGTGGAATAAGCTGCCAGAGTCTGTTGTGGGTGCTATGACAGTGAGTGAGTTCAAGGCAAGGTATGATGGATACTGTGAGAATGTCGAATAGTTGTGTGGACATGATGGCCTCCCTCGATGAGTCTAAAGACTCTGAGTCGCCCATAATAATAATGATAATGAATAGGAGATGCTATTATTATTATAATAATAGTAATTTAAAGGGAAAAAAGTACAATGGAAAAACTTTTATTGGGATTATATTGATCAAGTGTATATAATATAATAAACAACTAAGTTATACCAACTAGTTTCACCAATTAAGTCTGTTGGCATCTTCAGGGCACATAACTGATGTAAGGCACTAAAAAGTAAAAAACTGTTACAAACTAAAATCAACCGATTCCACTTATATTAAACAAAGAACAGAGCGCGTACAATACATTCATAGAGTATGGATGATCTCACTTGTTGTTATTTAGGAACGTTCTATAGTTGGCACTATAATTCAATTCTGGCGAGTTGAAGGATCTGATTAGGGTCTTCCCTTTGTTTAATATAATTGGAATCAGTTGATTTTAGTTTGTAACAGTTTTTTTACTTTTTAGTGCCTTACATCAGTTATGTACCCTGAAGATGCCAACAGACTTAGTTGGTGAAACTAGTTGGTATAACTTAGTTGTTTATTATATACACTTGATCAGTATCCCAATAAAAGTTTTTCCAGAGCTTTTTGGTCCAGAAAATTAAACATTTTTTTAACATGAAAAACAAGTACAATGTTTTCTTTCTTAAGGCAACAACCTTAAGAAAGAAAACATAGTACTTTTACAAGTCATTTCAGTTCTTCAGTGAGTAAGGGTGATAATCCTACTTCAGACAACGAAAAATCCTCTATCAACTAAAGTCACAGTCTTTGGAGCATCTTACTGGAGTCTAAAGCCTTATCGTTGGAGACTCCAACTATCTACATATCTGTTGTACCTTTTCTTGGACCCATTGACAGAGAAAGCTTTTCAGCTGGCTCAGCAACTAATTCTACTCATTCATTACCCTCCAAGCAAAAAATATAATTCTCACACCCGTGCTAATCATACTCTTACTCCGTTTCCAGGAATAACCTCTTGTTCACTGCTTTCTAAAAAATGTTTACATATTTCCCCTGCATCCTACAAAACCACGTCTTTTTAGTTTCTATTAAACTTTAATGTTTCTATCATAGCCCTCTTTTCTGCCTATTAACCAAATTTTGCAACCCATAAATCCTCAGTCATAGAGATCATTCTACAGACCACCCACAACCTTGGTCGCTTGTTCTGCATCCCCTCCACGCTTCCTCATCCCCAAGAAACTCAGTTGCCAGACCAGAGCACAGTAATCCAGATGTGATCCTATCAAGGCCTTATAAAGAAGAATGATAGTCAATCAGTCTCTCTCTCTCTCTGCTCTTGTTTGTGTGTGTTCATCAGTAACCAAGTAATGTTATGAGATGCTTTAATCATTGTGGTATATAGCTTGTAATCTTTTTATCTCAAAATACATAAACCATTTTTCTACATTGAACTAGCAAACATTATCTTTTGCTTCTACTCTCAGCCTATTTAACTCATCCTACAAGCTCTCTACATTGTTTTCATTAACTATTACATTAATATTAAAATTCAGCAAACATTTGAATATTGAATATATTTCCCTTTAAATCATTCCTTATATTATTCCTTATATCCCTTATGATTCCTTAATCATTCCTTATATATTGAATCTTCTTATTGTGCTATCTTCTATCGAAGGTCAGCGACCATCTTGGCGAACAAACTGTGCTCTTGTGCTAATCTGAGCAGTTGTGCACTGCTCTTTCCTGTCCACGTCTTGATGTTGTCAAACCATGATATTCTTTTTCTTCCTCTAGTTCCTTTGCCATCAATTCTTCCTACCAAAATAGTTTATAGAAGTTGGTATTTACTGTTTCTCATGATGTGACCAAGATATGATGTTTTTCGTTTCTTGATTATTTGTACAAGATGTTTAGCTTTGCCAATGGATTTTAAGACATCTTCATTGGTAATTTTTTCTGTCCATGATATCTTTAGCATTCTTCTGTATAGCCACATCTCAAAGGCTTCGATTTTCTTGATGGTTGTCGCCTTCAATGTCCATGTTTCAACTCCATAGAGCAGAATAGACCACACATAGCATTTCAGCATTCGGCATCTGACTTCCATGTTTAGGTCTTTATTGCAGAATAGTGTTCTCATTTTCATGAAGGACTGCCGTGCAACTTCAATCCTTGTCTTTATATCTATTTCTGGATCCCACCGTTCATTAAGCCAGCAACCAAGATATTTATATCTTGACACTTGATCAATATTTTTCCCATTGAGTGTCAGTTTCATTGATGAGGCTGGATGTTTGCTGATGATCATGTATTTTGTCTTGTTGATGTTTATATTTATTCCCATTCTTTGGCTTTCTATGTATACTCTGTCAATGAGTTTTTGGAGATCCATAATATTATCTGCAATCAGCACAGTGTCATCTTCATATCATAGGTTGTTAACAATCTTTCCATTTATTGTGATTCCTTCTGGACATTCTTCCAATGCTTTTTTAAAGATTACCTCTGCATATATGTTGAACAGGGGTGGTGAGAGCACACATCCTTGTCTCACTCCTCTTTTGATGTTAATATCACTGGTGGTAATGTTGTCTAATTGAACGGTAGCTGACTGATTCCAATACAGATTTGTTATTAGTCTTATGTCTTGTTCATCTAGCCTTATTTGTTGAAGGACTTCTATTAAGTTAGTGTGTCTGACTTTGACGAATGATTTTTCAAAATCTATGAAACACATAAAGACAGATTTCTGTTTTTCTATGCATTTTTGTATCAATATTTGGGTACAGAAAAGAAAAGTACCAAAACCATTCCGAAAGCCGAATTGTGTTTCACTTAAAGTTTCTTCACTTTTTCTATAAATGCAATTTTGAATTACTTTCAAAAATATTTTTAATGTTTGGCTCAATAGACTAATAAGTCGGAAGTCACTACAGGAATTCGCTTTGGGTTTCTTTGGGATAGTGATAAATGTAGATTTGAGCCAATCTGATGGAAATTCATCACTTTCATATATTTTATTAAATAGTTTTTCAAGAAGTTTGATGTTATCTGGTTCTATTAATTTTAAAAATTCTGTTTGCACACCATCTGGTCCACTGGCTTTTCCTGTTTTACTTGTTCGTATAGCATTCTCTATTTCTCATTTCATGATTGCTGTCCTTGAATGTTATCTTTTTATATTTATAGGCTTCTGTCTAGTATCATTGAAAAGTTCTGTTACATATTTTATCCAAATCTGTGCTTTATTCTCTTCTTCTAGAACTATTTTTCCATTTTCATCTCTTAGAGACACTATTTGCTTTTTCCTCAGTTTTCCGGAAATTTCGTTGATTTTCTTATACATATTGAAATTATCATGTTTCTTCTGAAGCAGTTCAATTTCAGTACATAAATTTTTCATCCAATTTTCCTTGGCTTCTTTTATTTTTTTCTTGATGATGTTATGTGTTTCTGTATACCTGGCTAGTTCTTTGTTTTTGTACATTCTTCTTGTATCAATAAGAGAAAGAATCTCATCTGTCATCCATTCCTGTTGTTTTATATTATTCACATAACCTACTTCTTCAATACTTGTTGTTACGATGGCATTCTTTAAGCTATTCCAAAGAGATTCCACACTTTTATTTTCTTCTATGTTAATCTGTTGTAATCGCAGGTTAAGCTGTGTCTTGGCACTTTTATTTATGTTCGGGTCTTTCAGTTTTTCTACATCAGTTTTCTTTTTCTTCTTTTGTGATTTTTTAGCTGATTTTAATCTAAGACGTACTTCTGCAACTATGGGATTGTGGTCTGATGAGATATCTGCTCCAGGATAAGTCTTTGCACTCTTTATACTACTGTGGAATCTTTTATTTATCAGTATATAATCAGTTTGATTTCTGACAATGTTATGTTGGTTATCTTGAGGCGATTTCCAAGTGTACAGTCTTCTGGGTGGAAGTTTAAACCAGGTATTTGCTGTTGTTAGATCTTCTTCCTGACAGAACTGGACTAGGCGATCTCCTCTGTCATTTCTGGTGCCTAAGCCATGTTCGCCAACAATTTCTCCATCACCCCCTCTTCCCACTTTTGCATTGAAGTCACCCACCACTATGTTTATATCATGTTTCTTTGTTAGGTTTTTAATCTCTTTTAGGTGTTCATAAAACTCTTCAACATATATTGAATATATTCCCTTTAAATCATTCCTTTTATTATTTATGTACAAATTTTAAACAGCGGTGGTCCAAGCAGGAGCCTTGAAGCACACCACCAGTCACCTTTCTGCTGAATTCTGCTTCTTTATATGCTATTTTTTGGTATCTGTCCATCAGCTGCCCTCATATCCACTCCCATTTGTTCCAGTTTGCATAACATTTGCATGTGGTATTCTGTCAGATACCTTTTGAAAAAGCAGAATCCTCGTGTAACTATTCCTTTTATATAACTCAGCTGTCACTACATAAAAATGTGCATATGATGGAATTTAAATCCTTTCAACCTGTAGTTTATAAAGCGGAGATACTATCCACAGGCTGGTCTGAGTACTGTGAAAGAAATGGGTAAATAGATATTAAGAGTATTCATTTCTGCATAGTACTTAAACTACTTCCTTCCTGTAGCTAGAGCAGGTTATTACTGAACTAGCCAGTGAATTCTCATTTTACTTCTGTGTAATTTTATTTTCACTTCTGGCACAAGTGGTCGACATTTCAGATTATTAAGTGGTTAACATATTTCCTTATTTAATGCTTATATAATTCAAGATAAGAGTACTCTCTCACTTTCCTCCCCTTTTAATTTTTAGTCATTGTCTCTGTACTATTAAAATAAATTAGTTGCTATTAATAATGTGTATAGCACTTTAATAATTAAATTTTTTTTTTTTTTTTCCTTTCAGGTTTTGGTTAGCCATTCTCCACAAAATATATTGTCAAGCAATAGAGTTGTTTGCCCTCTTCTACAATTACTTTCTGCATGTGGAGAATGCTCTCCTGTTGAAGTTGAAAAACGCTTGATTGTCTTGTTGAATACTCTCTGTGTTTGCCTAACTCAGTATCCTGACTTATTGCACATATTCTTTGGAGCAAGTTCAGATCAAGGACCAACCAGGTTAAAGAAAAAAAAGCTATATTTCATGACTGTAAACTTGTATTTTTCATTATTTCTATATGTGGGAAGAGAATAAAAACTTAATTTATGTGTTTGTGCAAAATGGCAGTTAACAATCAAATTGATTAATTTTTTTACCCTAAACAGAGGTCTTACTATAAATTTGAGTATTATATTAAGTAATTGTAAAGCTAAAAAAAAAATCTAAAAATTATGCAAACGTTTGTACTATTTTACCTCCATAAATTAAATATGCCAAGAAATTATATTCTTGGTTTAATCCTTTATCCAAGTGTAACTTGCACCTGAAGTAACTTCAGGACAGGCAACTCATATATAGAAGCTGATGACTTCACATCACTTGCCTTAGTATTTCACAATCCAAAACACATATCCTTATGGACATATATAATGCTATGCATTATGGAAAGGGTCTTTACCCAGGCATGTTTTGACCTTTATTGAGGCCTCATCATTGGGAACCAGACCCAGAAGTGATACCAAGGTTGAAGTAATGAGTAAGTCATGTTTTACCCCCAGTTATCCTTTTTCTTATTTTCTTCTAATTGCATATTTAAATTGTCAAAAAATTGTGCTGCTGAGAATGTAGTCAATGTTTCTGCTTTTCTTTTTGTTTTCATAAACTTAATCCTTTTGTTACTGATTTGCTTACCAAATTGGTTACAGCATTTATTTAATTTGATTGGAGTCTCTTGAAGATTTATTTACAAGGACGACATTATTGTATAAAGTAAAGAACTAAGCTTAAAACTTCCTATTTGAATCAGATATAGAACTTATCAGAAATATCACTTAATTATGTAGTCCATAGCATACAATTACAGGATATATATATACACACACACACACACACACACACACACACCTTGACTTGCACTACTTTGAGGGTCAGCTAGACTTCCAATACGTGCAGGCGCAAACTTCACTTGTTTGTCTGTTTGCTTACTTGGGAAATGGAGTAAAACCAGGTTTAAAATAGCTTGGTATCTTTAACATTTATTATACCCAAGGTAAAATACCTTCTATATATATATATATATTGCTTTGTGTAATGTTCCATTTATCATATACTAATTCAATGTTTTGAAGAATTTCTTTTAGTACCTTATATATGCTATTTTTCTAAATCGACAATGCTTAGTAATACTTATTATTATTGTTCCGGGCAACTCCAAGGAGTCGACAGACTCATCAAGGGAGGCCCTAACATCATGTCAAGAACAACTATTCGACATTGACACAGTATCTATCATACCTTGCCTTGAACTCATTCACGGTCGTAGCACCCACAACAGACTCTGGAAGCTTATTCCACTCATTCACCACTCTCCAAGTAAAAAACCTAGCTCTAACACCCTTGTCAACCACGCTCTTGCCCAGCTTCCATGCATGGTCCCTAGTCCTCCCACCACCAGCCATATTTTCAAAAATATCTTCTGGATCAATCTTGTAGAAACCCTTCAGTAATTTGAATGTCTCAATCATATCACCCCTCCTTCGCCTATCGTCCAATCTCTGCAACCCACAAATCTTCAACCTATTCTCATAAGGTTCATCCCACAGACCTGCTATCATCTTGGTCACTTGTCTCTGGATCCTCCCCATTACGAAGAAACCCTGGTGCCATAACTAGGCACAGTAGTCCAGATGGGGTCTTATCAAGGTTCGATACAGAGGAACAACAACGTGTTTGTCTCTGCATGTTAAAATATTTTTCAGAAGCCAAGTGATTTGATGAGCTGATTTAGTCACTTTTGCAATGTGCCCCCTAAACTTCAATTCCCTATCCACCAACACTCCCAGATACCTGGCCTCATCAATCTCCTGGAGTACAGTTCCACCAATGCAATATACTGCTGCTATTCTTTTCACCCCAAAGTGCATAACCTTACACTTTGGCACATTAAATTGACATCCATTTTTCCTAGCCCTGTCCTCCAAACTATCCAAATCAACCTGTAACATTTTGACATCCTGTGCACTCATAATTGCTCTACCCAACTTTGCATCATCAGCAAACAAGTGAACACTTCCTCTCAAATCCTTTCCTATATCATTAATAAACAAATTGAAAAGCAGTGGTCCAAGAACAGAGCCCTGTGGCACTCCACTAGTCACAAGCCTTCTTTTAGACTCCATTCCCGAATAAACCACTCTCTGGTATCTCTCCTTCAACCACCCTCCTATCCATCTCACCAACCTATATCTATCCCCATCTGCTCCAGTTTACTGATTAGGGTTCTATGTGGTACCCTATCAAAAGCCTTGGCAAGGTCCAGTAGTATTACTGTAAACCCATTACCCCTATCTAGTTCAGCTGTCACTGTGTTATAAAACGTGAGCAAGTTACTGAGGTATGATCTACCCTTCACAAAACCATGTTGTCCCCCATACAATATCCCATTTTCATCTATCCAATCCTGTATTCTTTTCTTGACTAATTTCTCTAAGACCTTGACAATGATTCCTGATATGCTAATCGGTCGGTAATTTACAACAGCAGTCTTGGAACCACCTTTATGCAGTGGAACTATTTTTCCCTCTTTCCACCCCCTCGGTACTAACCCAGACCCGAGACTCAAATTAAACAAAATGACCAAGGGAACTGACAATTCTTTAGCTGCTTCTCGTACAACACGAGCTGGTATACCATCCAATCCCACAGACGTATGGACATTGTGGTTATGCAATAGACTACTCACCTCCACTTCATTTACCACAATTCCCATATAATCTACTGGTATATTCGTTTCTGCAATGTCACCGCCTGAATGATATATTCTTGCAAAGTGCTCACTCAGTATCTCAACTATATCAACTGATTCAGTTACCTCCCTACTATCGGCATTCTTTAAAATCATTCTGCCATGTACATTTTTCCTTTTACTTGCTACGTATCTAAAAAACTGTTTAGGATTCTCTTTAGCCTGCATGGCCAATGTTCTTTCGTAATCCTTTTTTGCTTTTCTTACCACACTCGTTACCCTTCTGGCCTTGTGTTGTTCATGGTGTTATTCATTCATTTAACCCCTAGTTGATTTATTATTCGGACTCTAGGTATACAGTCAGCCATTGCTTCATGCAAACACTTCTTAACTACTTCCCATGCACTATCGACTTCTAGTCCTTGCAGTTGTACATGCCATGGCACTGAACCAATCAAACTCCTAAGCTTGTCATACTTTCCAGCCCGATAATTCCACATGTACCCTGTCTTAATTGAAAATTCTACACCTTTAGCCACCTCCCAAGTCAAGACCCTATGATCACTTTCACCAATTGGTGGCAATGTGGTCATATTTGTTACAGCCAAATCCTCAGATGTAATTACTAGGTCAAGCACTCTCTGACCCCTAGTATTTTCCATTACATGCTGTCGCAGATAGTTATCCCTTAATAACTGCATAATATCCAATTCCTTCCTCCCGTGTGTCCTCTCCTCACTCCAATCAATGCGACCATAGTTGAAATCTCCCATAATAATCACCCTCCTTCCACTCATTTCTTCTATTTGCTTGTGCATACTGTCACCACCATCTTTTCCATCACCTGGTCTATAGCAGCATCCAATTGTATATTTAGTTCTGCTCGCCACAATCTCACACCAAATGGCCTCAAATGTGCTCTTTTCTCTATCCTGCAATTCAACTTCTATTCTCCTTGACTATAGCTCATCAGCTATCATCAACAATACTCCTCTCCCCATTTTATTCTCCCTGTCATTCCTGAACACTATACCCATCACATTCAATCCCACTAGCTATATCATCTATAGTCAGCCATATTTCACTAATACCAATAACCTGTTGTCTGGAATTGCCAACCATGGCCAAAAACTCTTCCTTCTTGTTCCTAATACTCCTAGCATTAGTGTACATGAATTTAAGACCCCCCCCCCCCCCCCCATTAGCCCCAACCCTACCTTGATGCCTTATATTAACTATCCCACTCTGATTTGTTGTTCTTATTTGCTCGGGCATATTATATTCATTCTTACATTCATCTGCCTCCCTAAGGACTGTATATCTACTCCCCCCCCCCCATCTTAATAAATCTAGTTTCCCTGAATTTGCACATCCACCACTAACTATAGTCCCACAATTTCTAGACTGTTTGTTAGTTAAATATCTGGTCTTTGCAACCTTGTTTGGCTTAACCCCAGCTTATTCGTTTTAAAAAATTTCACTTCAGCAGTTTTGTTAGTTTTCTCATTACTGATACATACTAACTTTATGATTTCTATTGACAATTTTGCACTGAAGTAGTCTTAACGGTTGGATCTTATATTTTGGTCTTCTAAGCAATTTTGGTACTGCATTAATCAAATCTTGATCTTGCTGTTCCAGATTAAAAAAATGCCCTCTCCCCCCTCCTGATATCCTGGCATGAGGCACCAATTTTTGTTAATCTTTCTGTGCCATTCTGTTTTTAAGTGGCCAGTGTCGTTACTTTAGCTCTGTTCACACATTTCTTATTGCTTTCTAACATCTGCATTTTTAATTTGATTCTATCATTGTTACGATATACTCACCTTCGTAATTGTTTTGAGAATTGCCATATCTTTATTCTTTAGCCTTTGATTCAGTTGTTTCATTTGTAACCCAGCTCTCGGATGTATAAGTTAATATTGCTTTGTACACTGCTATGTATACAACTATTTTAGTGTTGAGTTATTACAAGTGAGATCATTGGAGTTGGTGTAGGCCAGTGTTTCTCAAACTTCAGATATCTGCGTACCCTTTCTTAAATTTTCATTATTACCAAGTACCCCCTTATCAAATAATTAATAAATAAAGTTTATTTCATTGTAAATGTCTATTTTATTTCAATTTATATGTTCATGTAAACAAAAACCTATTCCAAATTTTGTTTAATAGAACAAAATTTGGAATAGGTTCCTCTTCATTTCCCGTCCATAAAAATCCACAATTCAAGTAATTCATATCATACTTACGAAGATTTTTCATCTTCTTCCTAGTTGTTTCTCTACAGATGTCAGATGACATGCCATTATCAATTTCATTTGATCCAGATGCAATATAAATGTTTTCTTGTTGCTTACAGCTACTTGTATTTTTTATATTGCTCTCTTTTGTGCGTTTTATAAATCCGATCTTTAACGAATGATCCATACTTAAGAATTTAAAAGCTAAAAAAATTACCATATTTACTCGAACATAACTCGCACTTTTTTCCCCCAAAATTAAAGCTAAAATATTGTCGTGTGAGATATATGCAGTGATTTTCGGAAACTAAAGTTTTTGAAAAAAAACTGAAAATCGTATGACTTACCAAGAAGCTACTACTCGCTATTGCTACTTTTGGCATCGAGAACAGTTTCCTTCTGTGCATTTTCAAAGTCATCCACCCAAATAGCTTCATCTTCTTTCCCATTATTTCAAGCAATAATTACTAGTAATTTACAAGACTTGAGATACATTGAGCAGCTATGAAGAGGTGCATATGATTGGTGCGGTATTAAGAAAAGATCGCGTAAACCAAAGACAAATTAGCATTTCAACAATTGAGTCGAAATGCTAATTCTCTTCAACCGAATTCCATAATATCTGAAACACATTCACTATACATTTCTTAGTTTCAACATGTTCACTATGGGGTGGTGTCAAGCAAAACCATATGTTGCAACAGCAACATATGGTTTTGCGTGAGTTTATACAGCAGTTTCTTTGAACTTTGAACCACTTGAACTTTCAAAATTGGTCCGCTAATAGGTAAGCCAGCGGTCCTTTGCACTTTAAACCACAAAAGAAGTGCCTCGTCAACGTCACTTTTATTACACTTTTTAAGTTTTTTTACACTTCAATAAATTGTTTTCAAAAGCTTTCAGAATCAACTCGTGATTCTTCCAAATTGTTGATATTGTAGATGGGGACAAACCATACTTCTTTGCTACTGTCAGATTTGATTGGCCACTTTCCACCTCCCGTATAATTTCTACTTTTTCGGAAACCGATAAAATTTGCCGTTTGACTCCTGACATTTTTCCACAACCAGAAAATGCATACGTATGAAATGTCAGTAAAGGAACGACTAACGTGTATTATTCATTCATTATTCCTGTGAAACGAATTCGTAATAAACATGAAATACATGCATTAAATCAAATGTAATTCAAATATACCTTCAAAATGATTCGTTATAAACATGAATTCGCTGTAACCGTGATCGTTATAACTGAGTTCTACTGTATTTAGTTATCTGCTGATGAGTGAAATTAGGTAGAGTAATAGTTAATCAAAGCAATGTGGAGAGCTTTCATGATGATTTAAATAGGCTGTCAGTATGGGCTATATAATAAATTTAGTTTAATCCTTTATCCAAGTGTAAGCAAACACAGTTTGCCTCTGAAGTATCTTGAGCACTGAGGCAACTCATAATAAAGGTGGACCAAGCTCTCATCACTCCTTGCAGACATGTATAATGCTATGCATTAAGGGAAGGACCATTACCCAGACTGGTTTCGACCTTTATTGAGGTCTCGTCAGTGGGAGCCAGACCCAGAAGTGGTGATACTAAGGCAGAAGCAATGGAGAGGTCATATTTACCTATATGAGTTGCCAAAAGGTGTACCATCTTATTATTAAATTACTCTGGATTTAGTGAAAGATGTTGAAGTGGAAAATAAACTTCCAACATCTTTCTCTAAATCCAGAGTAATTTAATAATAAGGTGGTACACCTTTTGGCAACTTGTATAGGTAAATATGACCTCTCCATTGCTTCTGCCTTAGTATCACCACTTCTGTAACTTGCTTCCACTGAAGAGACCTCAATAAAGGTCAATCTTTATTGAGTATTTACTGGGTAGTGGCCCTTCCCTTAATGCATAGCATTATACATGTCTGCAAGGAGATGTGCTTTGCATTATGGGAAATACTGAGACAAGGAGTGATGAGAGCTTGGACCACTTTTACTACGAGTTGCTTCAGTCCTGAAGATACTTCAGGCACAAACTTTGTTTACTTACACTTGGATAAAGGATTAAACTAAATTTATTATAGTCTAATCAAGTGGAAAATAAACTTCCAGTATGGGCTATAAAATGGGTATCAGTTTAATGTGAGAAATGTAAAGTTATGCATTTTGGGATAAATAGATTACAAGCTGTATACCACATTGACAGAACTGTACTCCAGGAAATAGATGAAGCTAGAGATTTAGGGAAAGTGGTAGATGGAGAGTTAAAATTTAGAGGACATATTGTTAAGGTTGCTGAGGTAGCCCATAAGATTACTTGGCTATTGAAGAACATTAACAAAAACAAATAGAGAAAAGGAAGTTGTTATTCTACTTTATAAGGCCTGATACATCCACATCTGAATTACTGTCTAACATTTATGATAGATTGTGTGTACAGTTTGGGTCTCTTGCAATGAGTTTTCATGGAGGTAGGTGTCCATCCTAATCCTGTGGCTTCCTCTCTTTTTGACAGGGTTGCAGCTAATTACTTGGAGATAATGATGCAAGGTGGTTTCCCTGTTGTCTTCCTTGCCATAAGTATTTATGACTGTAGCCTGTGTATTCACTGGGCCAGTTTGCCTGCTTTCAGGATGAAAGCAGGCAAACTGGCCCAGTGAATACACAGTCTGGTCTTCTGGCAAAGCAGTCTGGTGTCCTGGCTTTCTCAAGGATGAGGAAATGGTGGAGAAGATTCAGAGGTGAGCGACTGAGATGGTGAGTGGTGTGTGGAATGTTCCCTATGAGAATAGATTCAGGTTGTGTGGATTGCAGAAGTTGATTGATAGGAGAAAAAGAGAGGATATTATAGAAACATTTAAGTTGCTTAAAGGGTTTTATAGGATTGATGAAGAGGAAATGTTTCAGCACTTGGCTAGAGGGGCCCAAACAAGAGGTCATCCCTGGAATTTGAATAAAGTGAGTATAAGGACTATTCTGGGTGAGTTTGTGAATGATTGGAATGGGTTGCCAGAGTCAGTTGAGTACTTTATCTGTTAATGTGTTCAATATGATAGATTGTGTGTACAGTTTGGGTCTCCCGCAATGAGTTTTCATGGAGTGTCCATCCTAATCCTGTGGCTTCCTCTCTTTTTGATAGGGTTGCAGCTAATTACTTTGGATTTAATGACGCAAGGTGGTTTCCCCGTTGCCTTCCTTGCCGTAAGTATTTATGACTGTAGCCTATGTATTCACTGGGCTGGTTTGCCTGCTTTCAGGATGAACCCCCCCCCCCCCAGATAAACTAGTGGAAAAAACCCTGCTGTCCACGCCCAAGACTGGCTAACTTGGCTATGGCCGAGGAAGATCCTTAAGCTCCTCATGTCATCGATGGGAATCGAACCTAGAACACTCCTTCCCCAGGCACATGGTTGCAAAGTGCAAAGCCACTAGACTAACTGTGTGGTGAGGTGCCCATACAATAATAATAATAGTCTGCACAAAATATTATCTCAGTCTGCAAAGGAATTAAACAGCTAACTTTTAAGCCTAATTTGGGAGACCACATAAAAAATTGGCAATTTTTTTATGAGAGTTATTCTTGATGGGTGGCTATAAAGCAAAATTCTTCCCATTATATTATTTTGATCCTTCAGCTTAGATAGCCTTTAAAATGAAGAAAACTATGATTTTTTTTGTTGTCATATAATACATTTATCAAAGCATATTTTTTCTTAGTATCTTTTTTTTTTTTTCCTGAGTTGTGTTGAAGTAAGCAAGTTACACATTCAGAGTTTTTGCATGTCATCAACATTATTGTAAAAGTAAAATAAAACTTTTTTCTTTGGTCAATCTCTCCATCACTCAGGACTTATGACCCCCATGTATTAGTCGTCGGCTTTTTTGTCACTGTCTTCTGTCATTCTAAGTACATCCTCCAACTTTAATCCAGTAAGAGCAGGGATTTGATCTAGCCGTTTCCCATGGGATGTGCCTCTTCTACCTCCTGGCATCTTGCATTGCATGAGGAATTTTTCAATATTCTCTTCCTTCCTTCATGAGCAATTCCCAAAATATATGAGGATTCATCTCTTCACCATGTTGCATACACTCATTTCAAGATTTCATTGATCTCTGATGCTCGGGTTTATGCTTTTCTCAGTCCAAGGAACTGAAATCATCCTTCTCCAGACCCACATTTCAAAAGCATTGAGCTTCTTCTTAATTGCCTTGTTCAGTGTCCAAGACTGTGCCATAAAGAACCACAGAGAAGAATAAGGATCCGAATCAGTCTGATCTTTGTGTTGATAGATATTTTTCTATCCTTCCAGATCTTGATGAGCTGAATCATTGCTTATACAGGCAATGTAATTTCATATAGCTATATGTTTGCTATAGCTATATATTTCATATAGCTATAGCTATAGGTTTGCAAACAGGTACACTTCAGTTTAAAGTTCTTTAAAAATTTTGTGCTGTTTTAATCAAGTATATTTCATTTAACCAAGAAGTTGTTTTAATCCTTATAGCTGTTCTTTTGTAATTTTTTAATAGGATGCTAGAAATGGTGAGTACGAATTATTTTTTTACCAGTTTTAGTTAGGTAAGTTAGAAAAATAATTGGCATTCACCACTTCAATGTAATGCCACCAATTTTCTGGTCACGGATTATCCAGCACTTCATTTAGTGGACAACATTATGATAGCACACTTGAAATTCCCACAGCTACCTTGTCACAGATGGTGCTGCATGTACACATGCTGGCAAAATTTATCAGTATAAATAACATTGCAAGTGGATATGGATTCATGCTTACTTGACAAACCACTACCACCACTGTGAACTGGCCCTTTCTTAAAATCCCTAGCAAAACAAGCAAAATCAAGATCACCATCAAGTGCAGATGCAAATAAGCACAAATCCATATCCACTTGCACTGTATTATTTATACTGATAAATTTTGTTAAATCACTTAATTGGCACTTAATTTATATTAAATACTTAAGGTTCTTGTAACCCATGGTTCCACAGAGATGTGAAAAGTATAATTTGTGGGTCAGAGGTGTGGATTATTACTTGACCTCTGTTGGTTCAGCAAAACAGCCAATCCAGCAAGAATCTGTACCAAAACATGCTAGAAAATCCTGTAAATTATTTTTCCAATGGTTATGAACATGTCCATTTTAATAGTTTTAATATTTACCATTGAAAACACAGACATGAAATAAAACAAGAGCCATATAAATCCTCAGAGAAAATTCTATTCTTATTGGCTTAAACCACGCTGTTTTTGCCAAGGAACTAGGATGAACAGCGAAAAGTCAGCTACTGGAACAAATCCTGAAATGCACCCCAACTCAACATCACCAGAGTTCAAGATTGCTACTATTAACAGAAGCCTGAATGGCAAAGAAATGGATCTGGCTGAGGAATTGGATAAGTACCAGATCAATATAATAGGGGGTGACTGAAACAAATAGACAAAAACTGGTGAGATGTAAAATCTTTCTAAGCAATAAATACAACCTGTGATATTCAGGCAATAACAATCAGAGAGAAGAAGTAGCAACTATAGTATTCAACACTAAATAATGAAAGTTATTTGTGCCTATGAAGGTTCTGCTAAGGTAAAAGTGGAATAATTTTTTAAGGTTTTAGAGAAGCCTCAAAAAATTATTTGACACAATGAAAAAGGAAAAGTTAGGCCTTGCTGGAGGATCTAAATAGCAGAGTAGGAAATGATTGTCTGACATATAAAAATATTTTGGGAAAATTTGGAGAAAAGAGCAAAACTAATAATAATGGCAAATACCTGTTGGATTCCTGCTCAGGACATGGACTGCTTATTCCTAACACAATGTTCCAACGTTAAAATGTGCATAAATTCACAAGGAGAGAAGAGGCAAGGGATAAGAAAAGTCTTATTGACTATGCTATTGCTGATAGTGATGTTTTCTCTCTGGTGCAGAACACCAGTGTATAGAGGATTTGAAATTGGAATTGATCACTATTTAGTCTTGAGCAGGATAAAATTGAATTTCATATTGAAAAGAATAACATGTAAGAAAGTTTTAAAGCAAATTAAAGTTGAGAAGCTCTCAGATGTGAACTGTAGACTAAAATACACAAAGGTTATTGAAGAAAAAATGAAAGAGTTTGAGAAAACAAGAACCAAACCTAGGAGATTCAGTGGCAAGCCATGAAGAAAACATTGATTCGGCCAGAGAGGCATGTGGTGAGGTTGTCTGCAAGGATAGAAAAATCAGAACTCCAGTGACACTAGAATTTAAAGAAACAGTGAAGGAAAAGAAGAAAGTATATTGAAAGTTGATGGCAAATAAGTCAGCTTGTGCTCTTAGAGAAATAAGAGACAAATGTAAGAAAGCTAAAAAAATGTGTAAAACTAGCTAAACAAAAGTCATGGGAAGATTTTTGTAAGAATGTAGAAAACAAATATATCAAGAAGGTGGCAAGATATTCTGGAGGATGTTGAAAAAGATCAGTAATGGAAGAAAGAGTGCTGTAAAAGGAATTATTATGTTTCACCTCCAGGGAGTCCAAAGACTCATCAAGGGATGGCTTCTACTCTACAACTCTGTCTCCACCAGTCAATCCTGCAATTACCATCATCATCTACACCAACTCCATCTACTGCCCACCACCATGACTAGTATTTCACAGACAATAAATATATATATATGCCCACCTGAGGATTCAAACCCGCAGCCTTTTTTTTTTTTTGCCAGAGAGCAGATACACTAACCACTCGGCCAACCAGGCAGACATTAGATATGATAAAGGTAACTTGAAAACTGGGAAAAAAAGATATCCTTGATGTAGAGAGCAATTATTTCGAAAAATTGCTAAATCAAACAAGCAGTGACAGCACAGTGGTAAAAAAACACTCAACAGGCATGCAATAAAAAATACATATCCATATAAAAGTCTTGCAGCGGCTGCACTGCATAGTTAAGAAGGCCTGAACAGAGGGACGAATTCCAGATGATTTGAGTAGTGCTCTCATAGTACCCATATATAAAAAGGGAAATAAAACTGAAAGTGAGAATTACAGAGGTATTTTGCTACTGATTAATTTTATAGTGATCTTTCACAGTGAGACACTTCCTATAGTGAACTTCATCATCATCATCAAATTCCTGCCATGTGCCCTCAAGGGGTGTACAGGATATGACAGTACTACATGAAAAAATTACATCATTACTAACTTCCTATCTACAATTTTCCTCCAAATCAGTCTGTTACTTGTCAAGACTCCAACATTATCAGATCTTATATTTCTATCGTCTAATTCACTTTGTACCGTATAAATCCACCTATATCTTGGTCTTCCTCTGGGTCGTTTTCCTGCCAACCTGGCAGAGAAAACTTGTTTTGCTAATCTTTCCTCTCACATTCTATTTAAGTGACCATACCACCTGAGATTAGCTCTGCTAACGCATTCCTGGATGCTGACAACGTCAAGTTCTTTCCTTATATCCTAATTTTTAATATGATATTGCCATTGATGCCATCTGTTCACGCCTCTAATCTTTCTCAGGACTCTCATATCTGCGGTCTCTAGTCTTTGGTCAAGTGTTTACTTCTGACTCAGCTCTCAGATCCATAAGTTAAAACTGGTTTGAACACTGTCTTATATACAGCTGATATAGTGTTCCGACTAATTTCTTTCTTTTTCCATATGAATTTATTCGATTGACTTCCCACCATACCAGCTTTGCTGATTCTGTTGTCTATTTCTATATTTAATTTACCATCTTCAGTAAAAATCGTGCCTGAGTAGCTGAAATGTTTTACTTGTTTAACAGGTTCTCCTTTCACAACACAGTTGACATTTTCAATGATTCTGCCTATTTTCATTGTCTTTGCCTTTTTATTGCTGACCTTCATACCATATCTATTACCACAGCTATTCAATTTAGTCAGAGAATCTTGCAGACTTGTAGCGGATTTATTTAGAAGTATAACATCATCCGCATAAAGCAGAGAGCTGACATTAACATTTCCAATTTCGATATCAGCTTTAATACCACATTCCTTCATAATGTGATCCATATAGATAATGAATAACAGAGGGGATAATGTACATCCTTGTCTCACACCAGATTTAAGATTAAACCATCTTCCTGTACTTCCTTCAATTCTAACTGCTGACTCACAACTCAAATAAAGACCAAGTATTGCTTGATATAATGCCCTATTGACACCATATAACTGCAGCGTATTGAATAACTTCTCTCTTGGCACCTTGTCATATGCCTATAGTGAACTTTTGGTGTAAAAATCTTTGGTTATTTTAAATGTTTGTTTTCAGTTAAATCTTGTAATTGATTCTTGTTGGGCTTCGCCTTTGAAAAATATGCTAATTTTGTTATTTACTTATATGTTATGTTTTTCACCCTTGTCTAATCTTAATCTTTGGTAGTACTGCAAACTTATGGCTGCTACTAATATATTGCTCGAGTGTGCAAAACTTTCATAACAAAGACGGTGCCTCGGGCTAGAGCCAAATTCTTTGTTAGATTACTAGTGCTAAATCTGATTAAAAATTTTGGAAATTTATTTGTTTAAGCTGCGCCACCAAAATTTACAGGATAAGAGAACTTTCTTTATCCAAGATTAAAACACTCAGTAAGGCACACAATCCTTAATTCTCGATCTTATTCCTATACTATAATCATGTATGTTTCTCACTTTGCAGTCGTGACTATATCCAAATACATACCCATAGGTTCTGTTTATGAGCAGTGCATTGAATTTAGTGATCAGGCAAGTTATTTGTTTGACAAGAAAATAATTTTTTCATTACTAAGAAAAAGAGATATACAATTGTCATTCAAAAAATTCAACTGAGTCTAGCATATGGGGTCTATTAAGCAACTCGATATAACTTAAATATAAAGAGCCAATAGGCTTCACTTCGGTGATGTAACATTATTTAAATTAATGGGGTATTAAATCCCACATTGTTTCAAAACTGAACTCTTTGATTCCGGTCTTTGAGAGTTTCTTATTCAATTTTGAAACAATGTGGGATTTAATATCCCTTTAATTTAAATAACTCGATATAATCAGTGGCAGCTGGTGACAATAGAAACAGGTGGGGCAGGTTCCAAAAACAACTTAATTTTTTTATATTTATATAGTGGGTTCTATTATTGATTTATAGTTATTATTTCTATTACAATAATGTTTAGTCAGAATCCACTGATGCATTGAGCTATTAATTTTTTAAAATTGTTAGGGCATAACATTTATGGGCTCAACGTATTAATAACACAAAAACTCAAAAGATTTGCAGTTGCAGGCATAGCTCAACGGACTAGAGCAATGAACCGGAAATCCAAAGATGCTGGTTCAACTCCAGCTGGCTGCCCTGCAAAATGTTTTCATTTTTCAAGTGTTAAAACAAAAAAATTATTATTTATTTTATAAATCAATGTTGAAACTTCAGAGATTCCGAGAAATAACGACAGACGTTTTTCCAATAAACTATCGGTTTTGTTCATAGTTAAAATGTATTGTTTATGGAAGTAATAAAAATGTAAACTTTAAAATAAATTATAACAAAAAACGACAACAATAATTAAACACACTAAAAACAACAAAACAGATCAACAACGAGAATAAATAATAAGAAAATGTACAAATCGCCTGCTATTTATGTACAAATGCAGTGACTGGGCCAGACTAAACTGTCCCCAAGATGAGTGTTGCGTTCAGTAAACAAACACAATCGCTAGTGCACGTGCTTCACAATCAAAGAATCGTGCGCTATGTGCGTATGTGAAAATACAGTAACTAGGCCAGGCTAAATTGGCCCCAAGATAAGCGTTGCGTCCGGTAAACAAACACGATTGCTAGTGCACTTGCCTCATACGTGCCCTGTGGCACGTATGAGGCAAGTTTTCAGCCAACTGTGGCTGGCACCAGAGACCATACTAAGTTGCATTATACAATATTGCCACAAAATACTACAGTAATTTTTTTATTAAACAATAAAACGTGTTGGAAATAGATCAAAAAATAATAATCACAAGAAACATGTTTTTTAAAACTACAATTATTGAGCTAGTCAGACAAATATAGGTGTGTCCCGGCCCCTATGTCCAAAATAGACGAGTCACCCCTGGATATAATATATATACTCATATCCCTTAACTAATCTTGGACTTTTCAGGGACCATGTGCCTAGAAACTTACCCCTTAAAAACTTAGCTTATGTTAGATTATCATCATATAAAACTCAAGTTCAGGAATTATCTATTAACATCAGATTCTAGAATTACACTCTATAACTTGGCTATGTTCTCTAGCACAGAGTAATTGATCTCATCTAATGGTATAGTTCCTAAAGTTCTGCATTACTGCATAGAGTACAATTCCAATTAATTTTCATTCACCGTCACAAAATTTACTAATTTTCTTCCTACTAGACAAAATGAAAAGTTCTTACTTGATAGTGAAGTCGGGATCTCTCTGGCTTTTACTTGCGAACATCTTTTGAATTCCTGTGGCTCGTAATTTCTCATCAGTTTCTTCCTAGACGAGTTTCTTTTGCTGCTACATTCCTCTGGCCTTTGCTTCTTGTATGTAGGTCTCGGAATACGGTCACGATTCATTGCCTACGATCCTTGCGAAGTTCAGCTGCCGTTGTCCGACCTCATATTTCTGCAAAATCTCCTCGGGTTATTTTGACTTCATTTCGTCCCATTTCCTAAATCTCTTGTCGGAATTCTACTTGACCACATAACTGCTCTCGGACACTCCACTTCCGACCGTACTGGAACTTCGACTCTCCAGAAACAACAGGAAAAAAAGCCCCTTTTTTGCATAATCTTCTATATATTCGACTCTGATGACCTTCCCGCTCTTACGTCATTGTCCACTCGGCACTTCGATACTCTGCACCTGATACTGTTGCTTGTTGTTGCATTTCGATGGGAAACCCCTTTGCAACGTTGACCTTTGCTGTCATGTTAACCTCAGGTTACGAATTAATCCTCTTATTTGTCTGGAACTTTAGCTACCTTGGTATACTTATGCACAATTTACCACATATACAATTTCTATTTTTCTCATACAAAACACTTGATAATACAATATTCAAAACTTAAAGGAAAAGACATCAATTTTATTTCATTTACACTCAATTTCTCTTATTAGCAGGCAAGTAGTTTAGCAGGATTTTTGATACCTGTTAAATATGAACAATAGGTATTATATTACTAAAATTCCTTCTATTCAAGATCTAACAGTCTCCACCAGTCAATCCAACAACTACAACAAACTGCAACTACCATCATCATCATCTACACCAATGCAATCTACTGCCCACCACCATGACTAGTATTTCACAGACAATAACAAATATATATGCCCACGGTGGAATTCAAACCCGTAGCCTTTTGCCCAGAGAGCGGATACACTAACCACTTGGCCAACCAGGCCAACATAAGAGATGATAAAGATGGCATGAAAACTGGAAAAAAAGATATCCTTGATGTATGGAGCAATTATTTCAGGCTGAAAGGCTGAAACTATCAAAAAATTGCTAAATGAAACAAGCAGTGACAGCACAGTGGTAAAAAAACACTCAACAGGCATGCAATCATCATCATCAAATTCCTGCCATGTACCCTCAAGGGGTGTACAGGATATGACAGTACTACATGAAAAAATTACATCATTACTAACTTCCTATCTACAATTTTCCTCCAAATCAGTCTGTTACTTGTCAAGACTCCAACATTATCAGATCTTATATTTCTATCGTCTAAGGCACTTTATACCGTATCAATCCACCTATATCTTGGTCTTCCTCTGGGTCATTTTCCTGCCAACCTGGCAGAGAACACTTGTTTTGCTAATCTTTCCTCGCCCATTCTGTTTAGGTGACCATACCACCTGAGGTTAGCTCTGCTAACGCATTCCTGGATGCTGACAATGTCAAGTTCTTTCCTAATATCCTCATTTTTAATATGATATTGCCATTGATGCCATCTGTTCACGCCTCTAATCTTTCTCAGGACTCTCATATCTGCGGTCTCTAGTCTTTGGTCAAGTGTTTTACTTCTGACCCAGCTCTCAGATCCATAGGTTAAAATTGGTTTGAACACTGTCTTGTATACAGCTAATTTAGTGTTCCGACTAATTTCTTTCTTATTCCATATGAATTTATTCAATTGACTTCCCACAATACCAGCTTTGCTGATTCTGTTGTCTATTTCTATATTTAGTTTACCATCTTCAGTAAAAATTGTGCCTAAGTAGCTGAAATGTTTTACTTGTTTCCACAGGTTCTCCATTCACAACACAGTTGACATTTTCAATGATTCTGCCTATTTTCATTGTCTTTGTCTTTTTATTGCTGACCTTCATACCATATCTATTACAACAGCTATTCAATTTAGTCAGAGAATCTTGCAGACTTGTAGCGAAATAAATCTTGCAGACTTATTTAGAAAGATAACATCATCCGCATAAAGCAAAGAGCTGACAATTTTGATATCAGGTTTAATACCACATTCCTTCATAATGTGATCCATATAGATAATGAATAACAGAGGGGATAATGTACATCCTTGTCTCACACCAGATTTAACATTAAACCATCTTCCTGTATTTCAATTCTAACTGCTGACTCACAACTCAAATAAAGACTAAGTATTGCTTGATATAATGCCCCATTGACACCATATAACTGCAGCATATTGAATAGCTTCTCTCTTGGCACCTTGTCATATGCCTTTTCCAAATCGACAAAACTTAAATACAGATCTTTGTTATATTCCCATGCTTTCTCGACTGTTTGTCGTAAAGTGAAGATCTGATCCTGACAGCCTCTATTTGGCCTGAATCCAGCTTGTTCTTCACCAAGCTTTTCTTCCACAATTCTTCTCAACCGTTTCTCAAGTATACTTGCATAGATCTTGCCAGGAACACTCAGTAGGGAAATACCTCTGTAATTCTCACATTCAGTTTTATTTCCCTTTTTATATATGGGTACTATGAGAGCTCTACTCCAATCATCGGGAATTCGTCCATCTGTCCAGGCTTTCTGAACTATGCAGTGCAGCCACTGTAAGACTCTTATACCACCATACTTCAGCATTTCTGGTCGAATATCATCAACTCCTGCTGCCTTTCCACATTTCAAGCCTTTGATGGCTTTTTCTACTTCAAGTATGGATATGTATTCCTGACTGCATGCCTGGTCAGTGTTTTTTATCACTGTGCTGTCATCACTGCTTGTTGACAGCAGTACAATCAAAGGCATGCAATCAGAAATACATATCCATACATGAAGTAGAAAAAGCCATCAAAAACCTGAAATGTGGAAAGTATACAGGAGTAGATGATATTTGACCAGAAATGCTCAAGAATGGAGGTATAAAAGTCTTGCAGTGGCTGCGCTGCATAGTTAGTTCAGAAGGACTGAACAGAGGGACGAATTCCAGATGATTGGAGTAGAGCTCTCATAGTACCCATATATAAAAAGGGAAATAAAACTGAATGTGAGAATTACAGAGGGATTTCGCTACTGATTAATTTCATAGTGAGACACCTCCTATAGTGAACTTCTGGTAACCTGAGAAATAGTTTATTATTGCATAAGGTGAGCTGTAACGAATTTAAGAGTAAAAGAAAGACATTTCTCCACTCCGTTCCTGGGAAACAAGGAATTGGCAAGAAATTAATTTATGTATTGATGATGGAGCATGCACACACACACACACACAGAGAGAGAGAAACGCTGAAACTATGCAAAAAGCACACAAAATGACAACATCAAAGTACAAATATAAATAATAATTGGAGACTTAATTGGGACTGCTTAAGGATCAAAGCTATATAACTGGGAATAGATTCCATGCAGCCTTTTAAGGAATGTGAAGAACTGGCCAAGGCATCTGACCTCATGTCCAATCCTCACCTTCTCGTGGTGCACCCTTTTAGGTATCTACCTGGATACTGAAAGAACAAGGATGGTCTGGCAAACTGGAATTTAGACGACCAAACTTTATTCTTATCAGTTAAAACTGTAATGCAAAATGTTGGTACAACATGTAAGAATTTCATGTCGGCTAGTGTTTCACCCAATTAAACAAGGTCCCCATGGGTTTTGTCAAGGAACCAGGGTGAACAGTGAAAAGTCAGCTACAAATCCCAGACACGTTCCAACTCACTCACCACAGTTCGAATTTGGTATTATCAACAAAAGTATCAATGGAAAAGAAATGGAACTACCAGAAGAATTCGATAAGTACCAGATTAACATAATAGCTATGATTGAAATGAAGAAAACAAAAACAGGTGATATATTTTTAAGTAAAGAATACAAAATATTATATTGAGGCAACAACAATCAGGAAAAGGAGTAACTGTAGTATTCAACACTAAATAACCTTCTTCATTGACAGGCAATATCAGGCAGAGTGATGTGGGCAAATATTAGAATTTCACATGATCAATTAGAAGGGAAACTGAACAAAGAGACTTTTTTTGTGTCTTTGATCCTGCAGAAGGCACTACTAAGAAAGAAATGAAGGCATTTTTTGAGACCGAAAAAGGAAAAGTTGGTCTTTGTTGGAGATCTGAACGGCTGAGTAGGAAATGATTATTAGACATTAAGCTGCTGTAGTGCAATTGGAAGAATTGCGGAACATTGTGCCCTTCGATTGGGAAAGACCTGGGTTCATTTCTCGTCGCTATGAGTGGAATCCTTATATGGGCTTTTTCAGTTGAAGGTGAGTTAGCCTATCTCATACGGTGGTAGCAGGGTTTCATCCCACGAACAAACAAATCAGCCTTCAGAACACACCCAACTTACAGATAAAAAATACTGTTGTTGGTGATAAATGGCATTGATGGAAGTAGTGTTGTAGTTGGAGAATTAAGTACTAGTGGAGAGGATGAGATGTATTTAGCGAAGTAGAGTAGTGTGCCTCTCACAATGAGTCCTTGGACTCCCTGGAGGTGTCACATAATAATAATCATCATCAAATTCCTGATATATACCCTCAAGAGTGTACAGGATATGATAGTACTACATGAAAAATTTAATCATTACTAACTCACTATCTACAATTTTTCTCCAAATCAGTTTGTTACCTGTCAAGACTCCAATATTATCAGGTCTTATATTTTGTCTTCTAAGGTTTTACTGTATCAATCCACCTATATCTTGGTCTTCCTCTGGGACTTTATCCAGCCAAGCTGGCAGAAAACACTTGTTTTGCTAATCTTTCCTTTTCCATTCTGCTTAAGTGACCATACCACCCGAGATTAGCTTTACTAATGTATTACTGGATGCTGACAATATCAAGACTTGAGAAAGTGTTTGCTGAATATAGTGGATGTGCAAATTCAGGGAAACTAGATTTATTAAGGGGGCAGGGTAGATATACAGTCCTTAGGGAGGCAGTTGAATGTATGAATGAATATAATATGCCCGAGCAAATAAGGACAACAAATCAGAGTGGGATAGTTAATATAAGGCATCAAGGTAGGGTTGGGGCTAATGGGGGGTCTTAAATTCATGTACACTAATGCTAGAAGTATTAGGAACAAGAAGGAAGAATTTTTGGCCATGGTTGGCAATTCCAGACAACAGGTTATTGGTATTAGTGAATCATGGCTGACTGTAGATGATATAACTAGTGGGATTGAATGTGATGGGTATAGTGTGTTCAGGAATGACAGGGAGAATAAAATGGGGGGAGGAGTATTGTTGATGATAGCTGATGAGCTACAGCCAAGGAGAATAGAAGTTGAATTGCAGGATAGAGAAAAGAGCACATTTGAGGCCATTTGGTGTGAGATTGTGGCTAGCAGAACTTAATATACAATTGGGTGCTGCTATAGACCAGGTGATGGAAAAGATGGTGGTGACAGTATGCACAAGCAAATAGAAGAAATGAGTGGAAGGAGGGTAATTATTATGGGAGATTTCAACTATGGTCGCATTGATTAGAGTGAGGAGAGGACACACAGGAAGAAGGAATTGGATTTTATGCAGTTATTGAGGGATAACTATCTGCGACAGCATGTAATGGAAAATACTAGGGGTCAGAGAGTGCTTGACCTAGTAATTACATCTGAGGATTTGGCTGTAACAAATATTGACCACATTGCTACCAATTGGTGAGAGTGATCATAGGGTCTTGACTTGGGAGGTGGCTAAAGGTGTGGAATTTTCAATTAAGACAGGGTACATGTGGAATTATTGGGCTGGAAAGTATGACAAGCTTAGGAGTTTGATTGGTTCAGTGCCATGGCATGTACAACTGCAAGGACTAGAGGTTGATAGGCATGGGAGGCAGTTAAGAAGTGTTTGCATGAAGCAATGGCTGACTGTATACCTAGAGTCCGAATAATAAATCAAGTAGGGGTTAAATGGATGAATAACACCATTAAGTTTGAGCTGCAAAAAAAGAAACAACCATGGAGGGAATTTAAGGAGAAAGGTGACCAGCAGGCACATGAACGGTATAAAGCACATGCTAGAAGGGTAACGAGTGTGGTAAGAAAAGCAAAAAAGGATTACGAAAGAACATTGGCCATGCAGGCTAAAGAGAATCCTAAACAGTTTTTTAGATATGTAGCAAATAAATGGAAAAATGTATATGCATGGCAGAATGATTTTAAAGAATGCCTATGGTAGGGAGGTTGAGATAGTTGAGTTACTGAGTGAGCACTTTGCAAGTATATATCATCCAGGTGGTGACATTGCAGAAACGAATAAACCAGTAGATTATACAGGAATTCTAGTGAATGAAGTGGAGGTGAGTAGTCTATTGCATAACCTCAATGTCAATACATCCGTTGGATTGGATGGTATACCAGCTCAAGTCGTACGAGAAGCAGCTGAAGAATTGTCAGTACCCTTGACCATTTTGTTTAATTTGAGTCTCGGGTGTGGGTTAGTCCCTAGGGGGTGGAAAGAGTGGAAAATAGTTCCACTGCCTAAAGGTGGTTCCAAGACTGCTGTTGTAAATTACCGACCGATTAGCATATCAGGAATCATTGTCAAGGTCTTAGAGAAATTAGTCAAGAAAAGAATACAGGATTGGATAGATGAAAATGGGATATTTATGGGGGACAACATGGTTTTGTGAATGGTAGATCGTCTGAACTGGATAGGGGTAATGGGTTTACAGTGATACTACTGGACCTTGCCAAGGCCTTTGACAGGATACCACATGGAACCCTAATCAGTAAACTGGAGCAGATGGGGATAGATATAGGTTTGTGAGATGGATAGGAGGGTGGTTGAAGGTGAGATACCAGAGAGTGGTTTATTCAGGAGTGGAGTCTAAAAGACAGCTTGTGACTAGTGGTGTGCCGTAGGGCTCTGTTCTTGGACCACTGCTTTTCATTTTGTTCATGAATGATATAGGAAAGGATTTGAGAGGAAGTGTTCACTTGTTTGCTGATGATGCAAAGTTGGTAGAGCAATTGTGAGTGTACAGGATGATTTGGATAGGTTGGATGACTGGACTAGGAAAAATGGATGTCAATTTAATGTGGCAAAGTGTAAGGTTATGCACTTTGGGGTGAAAAGAATAGCAGTAGTATATCGCATTGGTGGAACTGTACTCCAGGAGATTGATGAGGCCAGGTATTTGGGAGTGTTGGTGGATAGGGAATTGAAGTTTAGGGGACACATTGCAAAAGTGACTAAATCAGCTCATCAAATCACTTGGCTTCTGAAAAATACTTTAACATGCAGAGACAAACAAGTTGTTGTTCCTCTGTATCGAGCCTTGATAAGACCTCATCTGGACTACTGTGCCCAGTTATGGGCACCAGGGTTTCTTCGTGATGGGGAGGAGGTAGAGAGGATCCAGAGACGAGTGACCAAGATGATAGCAGGTCTGTGGGATGAACCTTATGAGAATAGGTTGACGATTTGTGGGTTGCAGAGATTGGACGATAGGCGAAGGAGTGGTGATATGATTGAGATATTCAAATTACTGAAGGGTTTCTACAAGATTGATCCAGAAGATATTTTTGAAAATATGACTGGTGGTGGGAGGACTAAGGACCGTGCATGGAAGCTGGGCAAGAGCGTGGTTGACAAGGGTGTTAGAGCTAGGTTTTTTACTTGGAGAGTGGTGAATGAGTGGAATAAGCTTCCAGAGTCTGTTGTGGGTGCTACGACCGTGAATGAGTTCAAGGCAAGGTATGATAGATACTGTGTCAATGTCGAATAGTTGTTCTTGACATGATGTTAGGGCCTCCCTCGATGAGTCTGTCGACTCCTTGGAGTTGCCCGGAACAATAATAATAAATAATAATAATAATCTGCCACACTGACACCCATCCATCTGCTCGGTAGTGGATGTAGCATGATTTGTCACTCCATGATTTTTCATGGAGTGACAAATCATGAAGTGACATTTTTTCCCATGATATTCATGATTCTTTAAAAGAATGATATGTGACTGATACTCAAACAAACTCACTCTTTATAACAAATTACTGAAAAGTGCCAACAAAAACATTATAGGTAAAAAGCATATTAAAACAAAGAAATCCACTCCATTAAACTGTCCACTAACAAACTATTTCTGTAATTAATGAGAGCTGTTACTGAGACTGTCCACTCTTTATGGACAGTCTCACTGTTCACACTCTTTTCACCACTGAAGATGATGCTGCATGTTGATTCGGGTATTGTGGGGGTTGCATTTTGCAGTCGTACTGTGGAAATGCATGTTGTGAGGCTTGGTTCTGAATGTTTTTGTGCACATTCATGTTCCAGTCAATGCCCGGAACTCCGCATTCAGTGTGTCAACCAACGAATGCCAGTTTTTACATATTATTCTTTGTAACACCTTATAGTAACATTCGGTGATGTGTGATTGGTCATTCACTGAATGTTGAACTGGAAAAGCCCAATTTATCAACAATTTGCTGAACAGATAGACCTGTGACATTGCATTCTATAACATCTCTTTCAAACTGTCAGTTCCCTTCTCACAGCCATTTCACCCAGACACAGTTGCACTGACTTGGGAGCATCATGTTCCTCCAGTTTATACTGGCTACAAACATGTGACTCATCACATGGCATGATGCACCTTGCAATGGGATGTCTGTTGACTTCTTTCCAAGCAGTGTTTTTTTAAATGGTTATATCATGCCTTTGGTTGGACTCCAGCACTAGCTTTACACCAAAGTGGAACAACCCACCCTAAGAACTGGGACAGAAGTAACACCTAGTGATTGTTGTTGTTTAGAAGCAGCGTAGCATAGTTGGTTTATAGTTCAGAAAGTTGATATTGTAACTTCAACATCATATATTTCTCAAGCTTGAAGCCTTTTCATTATACTATCTTTTTGAAATTTGAAGTTTTGAAAATTAATGCTTAGTTGCATTCATGCTGCTACTTAACTGTGATGTGGCTGTTTTGCATAGTATTTTAAGGATGCATCATATCATTTAGTTTAGTTTTTATGTTGGGTATTTAAATTAATGAAAACAGAACTCAGTGTATTCTAAATGCCAAGTTATCTTGGTAAATTTGGGAATATTTTGTGATAATTTTATTATTGTTTTAAATTCTGGTTTGTACAGACAAATGAAATTAGAGTGATAGACAAATAAAAAATAAAATAAAATGAAATGCAAAGTAAAATTTAACAGAAGAGAGTAGTACTATTCATGTATAGGGCAGCACTATTGTGAAATTTAGATAAAGTTGGACTGAGTGGTATATGAGGTAAGGTATATGAAACATTTTGTTTCAAATGTGTGAACTGTCGATTACATTATTTAAAATTCAATATAACAATATTTTTATATAAAATTTATATATTTTTTTCATTTTAGATTTCTTATCTTTTCCTTACTTGTGCCATTTGTACATCGTGAAGGAGCTATTGGTCAACAAGCAAGAGATGCATTATTGCTTTGTATGGCTCTGTCTAGGAGAAATGACAGCATTGGAACATATATTGCTGAAAACTCAAACTTTTGTCCTGTAAGTATAATTATTTTAAACACTTTTCAGTCTTGTTTAGTTTTGTGTTGTGTACTTAATGAAAACAGTACTCAGTGTATTTCAAATGTCAGGTTATCATGCTAACTTTGGGAATATTTTTTTATAATTTTATTATTCTTGTGAGTTCTGGTATCATGAAGAGAGTAGTACTATCATGCCAGTGATCTAAAAGAAAGATGACAGAAGCCAATCCGCCAGGCAAAGCATATATTTGATGACGAATTGACGAATCTTTGCCGGGAGCTGTTGTCCGTGGGAAGAAATTGCTCCGTTAGTCCAACGTGCATGCAAGCATTCCACAAGCCGATAATCTTCATCCTAAGTGCGGCGCGTACAGCTTCCCAAGAAGCGTTAGTAAATCTATCGCTAATATATAAATCTATAATATATAAATCTATCGCTAATATAGACTGTAACTAATAAGGATATTAAAAAAATTATTATTATTATATCAGTATGACTAGATTCTTCTCGTAATCTGATTTTGCCTTCCTTGCCATGCTGGTCACCTTTTTCTTTATGTACCCTCCTCTGCATTTTCTTCTTCTGAAGCTTCTTGTGCTTAATGATATTACTCATCCATCTAATTCCTACCCAATTAACTGTAAAAATTTGATGTAGCTTAATAATGCCAGAAAGCCTTACATCAATTTTTACAGAAGTCAAGCCCAGTAAGATTGTAACCTGTATGTCTATGTATAGTTAAAATTGTTAATGTAAATAATCCCTATGGGAATTGTCCTTACTTGCTGCCCTAAGACAAATTCTAGAATGTGGTTGAACTAAGGCAATACCTTGCCACCAGAAAACCATATATGTTATCTTCTTATAAGGACATAAAATTTGTTTGTGAGTGCACCTGTAAATACTCAAGGTCAGTGTTAAACAGACCGACAAACTTCAGACAAATATCCGCTGCTCGAATCAAATAGGATTAGAAGTGTACATGAGAAGAACAAAGAAAGGGTCATCATCAGTGGAAGAACAAGGGACTGCACCGAATGTTCAGGGTCCCATATCTTTGTGCAGGGATATTGAAAGAAGGTGAATAAAAGGTGTTCTCCCAAAGATCGAGTGTCGGTTCCAAGAGTTCCTCATTGGTTGTCGAGAGTTCATTATCGAGAAGTCGCCAGCGGTTGTCCGTCAGATGTTAGCCATCGAGGATGCAGCTTCAGGAGAAATCATGCCAGTGATCTAAAAGAAAGATGACAGAAGCCAATCCGCCAGGCAAAGCATATATTTGATGACGAATTGACGAATCTTTGCCGGGAGCTGTTGTCCGTGGGAAGAAATTGCTCCGTTAGTCCAACGTGCATGCAAGCATTCCACAAGCCGATAATCTTCATCCTAAGTGCGGCGCGTACAGCTTCCCAAGAAGCGTCAGTAAATCTATCGCCGCCGTAAAGGGGGAGAGAAAAACCTGATTCGGAAAAAAACGGGCAGGACTCCAGTTCGAAGCCAAGTACACAGTGAGTAGCAGCTATAAAGTGAGTTGATTCGTTTATTCAATTTTCATGAATTATAGGAGAACTTTATTAGTAGACTGTTAAGTTGAGGCTGATGAAATTGAGCAGAGTTAATGGTTGAAAATTAGATGTTTAATAATTAGTAGAAATTTATATGTGTAACAGTCAGAGGGTAACTGTTTGTCAATGGTGCATTTTGCCTATAGAATTATCTTAATATCGGATGGAAAGAGCTTTTTTGTGTGATGATATTTCTAATGTGCATAACAGTTAAGAAATAACAGTTTATTAATAGGTACCATTGCTTAGGGTAGTAACTTGTATTTTGGAAGTGAGTGGTTAATTTTTGTTACATAATTTTCATGAATTGAAAGGGCATTTTAAGCTAATTGTTGAATTAAGCAAATTTTCTTTAATTGCAATAATAGTGTAAATTGTTGTGTGGTAAATAAATGTGTTCTTTAAATGTTAATAGAGTGTTGCCTGATATTTAATTCTTTAGTGCACTGTTCCGAAAAATTATTAGAGCCTATTAGCAGGACCCCAGGAGAAAGGATCATAAAGGATAGAGAGTAGACCACGACTGTAGGTATTAATTAATCAGGGATAATTTGAATGTAATAGGAAAACTGCTGGACGCATTTTACACTTCTTGTTACTAGAAAACGGACATCAGTGGCATAGCTTTTAATCAAATAAATTTTCTGGTGTTCAAAGAATAAGAAGGCAAGTGCGGAAGGCAGTATAGCATAAAGAGATATTAAAGAGATACCAAAGAGTGATAAGGAAGAATAGTTAGAAGTACATAATTATTGCATTAACGTATATACATAGAGTGGATGCAGAGATAAGATAAGCCAATTAAGGATAAATAAGGTAAGATATAAATATATAATTAGAGATATAAAGAAGGGGGCAGATATATAAGAAAGGATAAATAAGATATAAAGATATTTCTAATAAATAAAAATAAATGCCCCCCCCCGTTTACATAACCCTCCTTTCCCTAGGTATACAATTTAATACTGCTTCCTCTAGATGACCCTTAACTATATCTCATGCACTATTAACGTCCTTATCCTGCAGTGTTTTATACCATGGTACAGATTTAAGCTTCTTCTTAAGCATGTCATAATCACCTGCCTTATAGTTTCACAAATACCTCTTCTTGATAAAATATTCCTCGTGTTTTATAATCTCCCAAGTCAAGACTGCATGGTCATTTTCACCAATTGGAGGCAGCGTTGTCACCTTGGTTATGGATAGCGCTTCTGATCCTATGACCAGATGCAATACAATACCCCCCTCCATCGCATGCTGCTTTAAGTAATTATCTCCCAGCAGGTGTATAAATTTTATATCTTTCCTGCCATGTGTTCTTTCTTCCTTCCTTCCAGTCTATTTCTCCATAGTTGAAATCCCCCATAATAATCACTCAACCTGTACTCATTGTACTAATTTGGTAATGCATGTCTTCCAGATCATCTATGGAACTCCCTGGCCTATAGCAACAGTCAACTCTATATTTTGTCTTTTAGTGAAGTCTCACTAAGGCCTGTAACTTTTGGTGAGGTTGCACTAACCCATGCCAAAAACTTCTCCCTCTTGTTTCTGATACTTCTGGCTTAGTATATAGAAACTGCAGCATCCCTTTAGTTCCCTACCCTCTTTATTTTCTGAATTGACTACAATATACAATATTTTTCCTTGAGAGACTATATTCCTCACTTGGTCATTCTCATACTCACTTGCTTCATGGGTGCCTTCACACAAACTCTTGTTTCCATCCTAATTGCTTAAATTTCCCTGAATTTGCACTTCAGCATTCTCAGTGAACAAAGCTCTCTACAGACACCTAACACCAAAACCATTTAGATGCAGTCCATCACCATTTACATATCCTTCTTTCTGTCAAACAGACCACACATTCTACATCATTCCTTTTGCATGATCTATGTATAGACTCATTGGCTATCAGTGCCCTCCTCCTCAGTTCGTCTCTATCATAGCATGGTAGGAGACTTGTAATCTTCACCTCCTCACTGTTCAGTTTTGCCTCTTCTAACAACAACTCCACACCCTCCCTCATAGAATACTTCTTGCCTCTCAAATCATTTTCTTCAACTTACCATTTTGCATCTGGATGACCATGGCTAGTATTGCGAATTTTTGCATCCGAGAAACACAATTTTGTTAGATTTTGTCATCTTCCTATCTGCCAAACTGTAATCCACATCTCTTCAACCTCTCTCTCTCCATAGTCAAAGTTCCAAAGTTCTGATGTTGTCTTAGTCACTCACCTCTAGACTCTCGCCAATATCTTAACATCACATTGAAAACGAGATGACCAGATTTGAGCACAATAGTCCAAGTGTGGTCTGTCCAGTGCTTTATATAGTGACACAACCACTTTATCCCTACATGTTACAGTACTTCTTATTATAGCAGCACTATGATGTACAGCTTTTGCAACATTACAAATATGCTCTCTAAACTTAGTCTACTGTCAACCATCACTCCCAGATCTCTAATCTCATCCACTTGCTGCAGTACAGCACCATCGATATAGTACACAGCCTTATATTTCTGCACTCCAAAATGCAACATCTTTCACTCATTAATATTAAAACTACAACCCCACTCCTTTGTCCAAGTAAAAAGTCCATTCAAGTCTTTCTGAAAAGAATTAATATCAGCACTGCTACTTATAATTCTTCCCAGCTTTGCATCATCCGCAAACAGCTGAAGATCCCCTGTCAGTCCACATGATACATAATTTACAAACAAATTAAACAGCAGGAGCCCAAGAACAGAATCCTGGGGCATGCCACTGATTAATGTCCTTTTTTGAGACATTGCTCCATTATACACAACCTGCTAGTATTATTCAGACAGCCATTCTCTGATCCATCTAATCAACATACTATATCTGACATTGGATATATATATATATATATAAAAGGCATTAAAACTTTCTTACATGTTTTTCTTTTCAATGTCATATATATGACATTGAAAAGAAGAACATGTAAAAAAGTTTTAATGCGAATAAAAGTTGAGCAATTCTCAGATGTGAACTGTAGACTAAAATACACAAACATTATTGAAGAAAAAATGAAAGAGTTTGAGAACAGGAACCAAACCTTGGAGATTCAGTTGCAAATCCTGAAGAAAACATTGATTTAGCCAGAGAAGCATGTTGTGAGGTTATCTGCAAGGATAGAAAAATCAGACCTCCATGGTGGACACAGGAAGTTAAAGAGGCAGTGAAGGAAAAGAAGATAGCATATCAAAAAGTTCCTGTCAAATAAGTCAGCTTGTGCTCTTAGAGAATATAGAGACAAACGCAAGAATGCTAAACACTGTGTAAAACTAGCTAAACAAAAGTCATGGGAGGACTTTGGCAAGAATATAGAAAATAAATATCAAGAAGGTGGCAAAATATTCTGGAGGTTGTTGAAGAAGCTTAGGAATGGAGGAAAGAGTGCTGTAAAATGAGTTAGAGATGATAAAGGTGACATGAAAACTGGAGAAAAAGATATCCTTGAAGTATGGAGTAATTACTTCGAAAAATTGCTAAATGAAACAAACAGTGATAGCACAGTGGTAAAAAAATATTGACTAGGCATGCAGTTAGGAATACATATCCATACTTGAAGTAGAAAAAGCCATCAAATGCCTGAAATGTGGAAAGGCAGCTGGAGTAGATAATATTCGACCAGAAATGCTCAAATATGAAGGTATAAAAGTATTACAGTGGCTGCACTGAATAGTTCAGAAAGCCTGGACAGAGGTACGAATTCCAGATGATTGGAGTACAGCTCTCATAGTACCCATATATAAAAAGGGAAATAAAACTGAATGTGAGAATTACGGAGGTATTTCTCTACTGAGTATTCCTGGTAAGATTTACCAGTATACTTGAGAAATGGTAGAGAAGAATTGTGGAAGAGAAGCTTGGTGAACAACAAGCTGGATTCAGGTCAAATAGAGGCTGTCAGGATCAGATTTTCACTTTATGACAAATAGTTGAGAAGTCATGGGAAGATAACAAAGATCTGTATTTAAGTTTTGTAGATTTGGAAAAAGCTTATGACAAGGTGCCAAGAGAGAAGCTGTTCAAAAAACAACAGTTGCATGGTGTCAGTGGGGCATTATATCAAACAATACTTAGTCTTTATTTGAGTTGTAAGTCAGCAGTTAGAATTCAAGGAAGTGCAGGAAGGTGGTTTAATGTTAAATGCGGTGTCAGACAAGGATGTACTTTATCCCTGTCTGTTATTCATTATCTTTATGGATCACATCGTGAAGAAAAGTGATATTAAATTTTCTCTCTGAACACTCTCCTGTTCTCTCCCGTTGCTTCGATACTGAACCTGTCAGCTGTCAATCACCCATCAAACGTCTCGGCGAGCATGCGCACTCCTTGAAAATGGCAAACGAGAAACTAGGTGTAATGGCTGGCACGTTGTCTCCGTTAGTGACAAGAGAATGTCTTCATAAAACACAACTTTTGATAATTTTAAATTACAATAAAATTCTTGTAAGTAATACAAATATCAAATCTCGTAAGTACATCAATTTTTTTTTAACTTCTTTACATATCATTTTTGACAAAACAATTTCAATAACGGGCACATTGCAAGTGCCGACAATGCATGTTATGAAACTAATAAACATTCTAACATAAACAATTCATAAAAATATTCAGAATTTTAATTATGATTATTTTTACATGAGTTTCATCTTTCTCTGAAAAATTTTTAAATATTTAACCTATATCTAAACAGAACTTTTAATGCTTATTCCTAGATCTTAAAAAATAACGTGATTCTTGCTGATCATTATTTACACTCTCAGAATCACTAGTTTCAGAATCATCTGATGCTAGAGATAATTCAGAATTTTCTTCTTTCAATTTACTATACTTACAAATCTCATTTCTGTATTCCTCAAATATTTCATTTAAACCATTTTAATTATGCTCTAAATCTACGGAATCTTCACTATCAGAATCAAATTCTACAGGTTTCTGAGATTCTTTATTCTTACTAACTAAATTAGAGGTATTTTCACATTCCTCTGGCTTATTTAACTCCAAATAAAATAACCTATGATATTCTGCTATAATTTCATCTATGTTAGAGTCAATTTGATCATCATCACGATTGCATTGTACATTATCTGAATTATGTACCTTGGGATTTCGGGTTTATTTTACCAAAATTAAATTTTCTCCTTTGCTGCATATTTGAATTATGAGCTTTAAAACTATTCCCTTTCCTACTATTTGATCGTGAATGAGATGCACAATTAGTACTAGGAAAACAACGCTCATCTTTCAATATTTTATTCATATTGTCTCCTAATGTAACTCAATTTTTATTCCCCAAAAAGTACCTTTTTAACCTATCAGAGTGTACACTTAAAATTTTACTAGGATTTTTGACATCTTGAATCCTAAAATTCACAGAGAAAATTTATCTAAAATTCTATATGGACCTAAAGCTTTCCTTCCTAATTTCCCAACTCTTTTTATACTAGATTTATCATCTAACAATACTAAATCTCCTGGTGCAAATGACTTATACTTTCTAAAACGATTTATATACTGCCTAGTTTTCTGAGAACTTAATCTACTTATTTCACCTACTAATCTATGAGTAGTGGAAAATTTATATACTACTGTTTCCAGATACTCATTTATGTCATTATATCCTGTATTAGGAATGACTGAAACAAGTTCATTAGGAAAGATTGGATCAAAGCCATATAAAGCAAAAGATGGTTTTTATTTGATAGCAGAATGAAAAGCAGATTTGCATGCAAATAATGCTTGAGAAAGATATGTGTCCCAATCATTTATTTTAGTGTTTGCCAGATTGGAAAGTATTTGCTTTATATTTTTATTCAGCCTTTCACACATACCATTACACTGCGGGTGGTAAGGTGTTGTAAAAATCTTCCTAACGTTGAGTAATTTACATAACTGTAACAACAGTTCAGATGTGAAATTTACTCCTTGATCTGAAAGTAAGGTCTGAGGAGTTCCATATCTACAAATAATCATATTCAAAAACTTTCTTGCAGTAGTCTTTGCAGTTTGATCCTTCATTGACACTGCTTCAGGAAATCTAGTTAGCATTTCTATGACTACTAGAATATACCTCTTGCCTTTTTAGTAATTGGCAATGGACCTACTACATCAATAGCAACAGCCTGAAAAGGTCTAGTTGGAATTGGAAATGGTTGTAATGGAGCTTTTCCTCTAAAAGGGGATCTTATTTGCCACTTATGGCATGATTTAACATATGTGAGTATATCACTCTTCATACCTTTCCAGATGTAATGATCCTTTATTCTTTCCCAAGTTCTAGAAAATCCTTGGTGTCCTGCTAAGTCTGAATCATGGAAAGTGTACATGATCCAAGGAATCATTTGAGTTGGTGCCAATATTTTCACTTTCAACCTTCCTTCTTCCATTTGTCTAGATAAGAGTAACCCATCTTTATCTAAATACAATCCAGGTTTAAAAATGTATCCAATTGAGTTTCACCCTTCAATACTGCTTCATAGATAGTTTTGAGTATGGGATCATCTTTCTGAGCTTGGACAATCTCATCCTTTTCCCAAATTTTTGAACTAGGTTCCTTATTCTTTAGAGTCTCAATATTAAACACTTGATCTTTATCATTAGTGTCTTGAAAAACTTCAGGAGGCTGCTCTAATTTTCTGTTGTCACCTGATTTCCTGTTCTAAACGGCATTCTAGTCCATGCAAAACCATGACGTTTCAGAAAATCAATTCCAAATATTACTTGAACATTTGGATTAGAGGATTCTGGAAGAACTATTAATGAATGACAAACTTTCAATGGAAAACAAAGAATTGAAATAAAAATATTTATTTGCTTATCAGCTGAAATTTCTGATTCAAATATTCCCTTTAATTTAATTGGATAACTTAAAACTGAAATATCATTTGGAATTAGAGATTTAATTTTGTTAAACAAGCTATAAGAAATGAGTGAAATATGTGCACCTGTGGCAAGTAAGATTTCACAAGGCACATCTTCAATAAATCCTTGTAGAACTGTCAAAGGATTACCTCCATTAGCATAAGGAGCTAATGCTACTTCAAACTATCTTTTAGGGTGGGAGCTGTCTTTAGCTTGACCCTTGTCCAATGAGTAGTTTGACATTTCTGTCCTTGCCAGTATGATATTGGAATAATAACTATTCCCAGATTTTTCTTTATTCTCTGATTTCTTATGTTGAAAACAAGATTTATCTCTAACAGTCTTTAGCAAAATGACCTATTTTATTACATCTAAAGCATTTTGGAACATATCTTCTTTGAGATGTTTTCTTCCTGTCAATACCATTAGATTTACAAAAGAAAGATTGATTATCTGTAGTATTCTTGGATATTGTTAAATCAGATATCATCTTAAACAGAAGTTCCTGTCCTTGTACTATTGGTCTCTGTTATCTTTCTATTTCTTCACTAAGAAAGGTTTTCCATTCCTCTAATTTTCCTAAATCATGTAATTGTACCTTGGACTCAGATTCTGGAATATCTTTGTTGAAATTCACATTAGTTTCCTTAGACTGTTTCCTTTTCTTAGCACCTTTTAATTTATGAAACTTTCCTTCTCTCACTTTATCTGCAGCCACAATGCCAGGAGAATGAGTTTGATTATACTGAAAATAATTTACCTGCTTATTATTTTCAGAATGAAATATATCTCCAAGTCTCTCTTCCCTATCCTTAACAATTTCAAAACACTGTTCAAGATTTTTAACCTTTTTTTTTGTATGCTGTTTCTTTCAAATTATCTTTAAGGCCAAGCCTAAATTGATTAAACAGCAACCATTTCAAAGAGGATTTCTCTTCAGATGAAACATTAAATTCATGAGCAATTCTCCAAAGTTTGTGATAATATTCTGAAACAGACTTCCTCTTACCTTGAATGCACTGATGAATTTTCCAAATGTTAGGCCCTAATTCTCTTACACTTGAAAATTCTGATATTAGCAAACTTTTAAAAGTTGCATAACTGTCAGTGTCTTTTAGTAAAGGAAATGTGTTTAAGAATGTTTTGGATTTGTCCAATAATTTACTGCAAAGTATAATCAACAAATGAAAATCTGACCATTTTCCCAAATCTCTAATTTTTTCTGCATATCTGAAAAATGTTTCTACACTTTCACTGCTATCACCTGAGAAAGAAGGTATTACTAAAGTTGGATTAATTAACCTAAAAAATTCCTCATCCTTAATTGAAGAAACTTCACAACTATAATTGCTATCTCCTGTAGCCATTTTACTTGAGTCAAGATTTACTTTCTGGATTACAAAATAAAATTAAGTCACAACCAATCCTGCTGACTGCGCCATCGTTAATAATCGGTGGGGATTTTTATATACAGGATATTCATAGATATTATATCTTAATATTAATCCTACCATAGAGATGATCTCTGTTTCTAACAATTATTTTTTTTTAATTCCGAGTGCACCTATATGTTATTATATGCACAAGGGTTCACTCTAATTGGTGCAATTATCTTAACTCTTTCTTTCAGAATCCAAATAATCACAGACTCAAGACCAAAATACAAAATAAACACATTTAATAAAACAAAAACAATATATATACATTTCAAACAAATATTACATAACTAACTACAAATTAATTGGATCCAAGGCCTTTTTAAAATAAACTTAGACTTAAGACTAAACACTTTGTTTTCAAAATGACAAAATGTTCATAGCCAGTTTCTTTCTCTGTCAAGGCCCTTCTCCAAAGACATATGACTTTATTCTTCATTTTTACAGGATCCTTTCTCATCACTTATGTAGCACACATTAATTCTTCTGAACTTAATTCTGTCTCTTTTCTTCAGTAGAAATAATAGTCAGATCCGGCATCCTTAATACAGATGAAACTTCCGATTCAGAGTTTTCCCGAACATTCCTTTAGAACGTAAATAGCAAATTCTTCTTTTATTCACTAAATGCTTATTGACAGTCTTAACTCTTCCAATAAAAAAAAAAACTTATAGTTCTACGATTTCCTTTTCGGAACCTATTATAAATCTTCCAATTAGCGTTTCCTCCAATATTCCTTTTAAAATGCTTATAGCAATATTGCCCTTTTATTTATCAATACTTATTCCATTTTAAACTTAATAGTTCCACGATTCCCTTTTCGGAATATACTATTGATTTACCTCTGACTGTCACATAAAAAAACTCAAATTCCGCCATATCTAAATATCTGCCGGCCTGTGTTCTTAATTTTCTCTCCGAACACTCTCTTGTTTACTCTCCCGTTGCTTTGATACCGAACTTGTCAGCTGTCAATCACACATCAAACGTCTCGGTGAGCATGCGCACTGCTTGAAAATGGCAAGCGAGAAACTAGGTGTAATGGCTGGCACATTGTCTCCGTTAGCGACAAGAGAATGTCTTCATAAAACACAACTTTTGATAATTTTAAATTACAATAAAATTCTTGTAAGTAATACAAATATCAAATCTGGTAAGTACATCAATTTTTTTTTAACTTCTTTACATATCATTTTTGACAAAACAATTTCAATAATGGGCACATTGCAAGTGCCGACAATGTGTGTTATGAAACTAAAACTAATAAACATTCTAACATAAACAATTCCTAAAAATATTTAGAATTTTAATTATGGTTATTTTTACACTATCATATGCTGTATACCCCTTGTTGAGGGTACATGTCTGGAATTTGATGATGATGACGATATTGGATATTTTATCACACCAAAGTACATGACTTGACATATACTAACATTGAAGACAGCCATTTTCACATGCCCACAATCCTAGCCTATTCAAATTATTCTGCAAATAGTGCTTATCAGCTGCATTCATGATTATCCTGCCTATCTTTGCATAATCAAAAAATAACTGTTACCTGTCATATCCTTCGCACTGTCATTAATGTAAAGATTGAATAACAATGGACCAATGACTGATCCTTGTGGTACACCACCGGTTACTTTACATCTTGCAGGCTCACATCCTCTCCCCATATACCACTTTTTGATATGTCAGTTAGTCATCCTCATAATTTATGCCAATATTTTATAATGCAATCTCATATTCTCCATTTTATGCAACAGTCTTCCATGCTGCATTCTGTCAAAATCTTTAGCAAAATCCAAAAGGATAATTGTGTATCCATTCCAAGGGGAATGGATACACATTCCCAATTCCCCTTGAAACTCAGTGGCAACATTATTATAGAATGTATGTTGCTGAAACATAACCTTCCCTTTGTTAACCCATGCTGTTCTCTGTTAATTTTATTAGCATGCCTATATGCAAGCCCTAACCAACTTTTCCAAAATCTTCACCTTTAGTTCAGAGATACTGATAGGTCACTAGATAGATAGATACATGATTCTTTGCATCACCCTTGTGCAATAAAATTATAATATGCATTCTTTGCACTCCTGTGGAATCTTCCTTGTCCTGAGACCTAAATTATATAGCCTGGTCAAAGGAATAGCCAGTTCATCTGAACACTCTTTTAGCAGCCATGCTGATATATCCCATCATTTCATATTGCTGAATTCTTATCAGTTGGTGCAACAGCTCTCGTACCTTCCACTCATACACCTGAGTTTTATTTAACCAGTGAAGAGGTAGCAGTAAGCGCAATGCTGCATATACCAGGTTGGTATCTTTCAGCGCAATGGGCACTTATTAGTTGAAGAATCTCATCTATGTCTGTTGCCTGCACGCAATACCATCTGCATTTAGCAGAATTATTCTTTCGTATTCATTCTTTCTTTTACTTGCAGTATAACAATAGAATTCTTTTGGGTTGTCTTTAGCATACAGAACTAGTTTCTTTTCATACTCACTCTTAACTTTCTGTATAATAATTGTGGCTTTTCTGGTCTACTCCTTATAATTTTCATAAGGAGTAGGCATAAGAAGTTGACATTTTCTCCAACTGAAGAAGACAGAATGCTTACTGGATATGTGAGTCTTGTTTGTGGAAATACTATTCCACAGGAAGGTATTTGACTATGTATATTGCACATGATAGCCTTTTAATAGCCTTATAGTTGCTTTACTTTTTACAAAAATTGAACCTTAGAGATGTTTTTTGACATGTGCCATAAGCATCATTTTGCTTCACTAATTATTAAAAATTGCAATTATAGCAAAAAAAACCTGCCATTATTATTTAATTTTATGTTAAAAATTATATAGTGAAATATTAGTCAGTCTTGAACCAAGGACTTGTTTCACAGTGAAAACCACTGGACAGTATGGTACTAGACCATAACAGTTAACCCATTTATAATTATATAGACTGCAGTTGAATTTTTGGTTGCCAGTATTTCCATTATTTTTAGGGGAGTATAATGCTGTGACAGTTATACTATTCAAAGAACTATCCAGCATGTTACTTTTGTAAAAAATTGTGCATAAAAAGTTATAGTGCTTCTGATGGAAGAGATTAGAGTTTGTCCATTTTTGGCTTATATATTCTATGAATATAATTTTGTTTTGCCTGATTTTGCCATGACAAATGGTGCGGTTTACATGATTCATCAAATTTTAAGAGAGGCCAAATATACAAAATTTCATTAAATTTGAACCAGCCATTGCCAAATTATTTATCATTTTAAATTGTTTTGCCAATAAAAACGTATCATTTGAAACTAAAATTGGACCACATGGACATCTGTTTGTATATATATTCTATATTCCATATTTGTTACATCTTGTCAGAATGGAGTTATTGCAGTATATAATTTTTTATACATTTTAGCCCCTTTATGCCACTGCAAATGGTTTGAAACAAAAATTGCATTTGGTTAACAATTTTTTCATAAGGATTCCAGATACCAAATTTGGGTAAAACTGTCCAATCAGAGTCCTGGAATATCTTGCATTTGCAGGGATGAGTCCAGGAACATCTCGTATTCATGGGAATGAATGAAATATCAGAGGTGCATATGCATTTTTACAAAATGTGTCTACAAATTTTTAATAGATATGTCTCATCAGATTCCTAATATGCATTTCAGGGCATGTACAGGATGGTATGATAGTAATACATTAAAAGTTTACATCATTACTGACTTCTTATTGACAGTTTTGCATTAAAATTAATCTATCTCTCTGAACTTCAATATTGTCAGATCTTATACATGGGTCTTCTAAGGCAATATCTTGGCCTTAACATTTCTGGCCACAGCCCAGTTGGACAAAGCACGTAACTAAGCAGCTCACCAACCATAATACTTAATCTTTTACAAATAGGGCATATTTTACCACCAGAGATGAGTGTACAGCTTCTTTATACAAAACTTTTGTCATAGTTGGCATAATATACACAACCTTAATACTTCTCAGTGGAAAATTAAGTCAGAAAAATTATTAAAGGAATGGAATATATTGTGAATTATACCAAAAAGTGAGATAAAAAAAAAAAAAAATCAGCTAACGCCTTTTTATTCCCGTATACAGGGAGTAGGCGAGGCCATTTTAGCCCTATCTAACTTTTTGGAGACTGAGTGGGCAGTTCAATCTCCACTGGTACCAATCAGAGATAGATGGCTCCAGGCTATCACTAATTAAGCGGTACACAGTGAAGAGAGACAGCTCAAATGTACCGCCATCTCGTGGTCCCTAACACAATATATTTAATGTCTGAAATAATGTGGGTTCTACGGTCGATTTTCTTGAGTTTCTGGGAGGAAAAACCCGCTTGCCCATGCCAGAGATCGACTAACTCGGGAACTGGTTGAAAAAAGCTTGGAAAAATTTCCTCGAGTCGCCGACTAGACTCGAAACCAAGTCTTCCTTCGTGCGGCCAAGAGCGTGGTGTGCAAATGCCACATCCACTGAGCTACACAGGCTCCAAAAAAGTGAGATACATAAAATATTTGTTTATTCAAGTTCAATCATTGAAGGAAGTAAGTTTGTATAAAAGAGTTCAAAATCTATTAAATATACTAATGAGAAGAATGGCACTGCTTTCTTTCAGACCCCAGTAAACACATGTCAGGTTCCAAGCTGGAAACGTGCATTGTGTGTGATAATATTATTCATGTTATTATACTAAAAGTAAATGAGTTATGTAGAAGAACTTTTTTTATTTCATAGGATTTTTTAATATATCATATTTGAAACTTATCCTGAGATTAAAAAAGAAAAAATTATTTAACAATAAAATGTTCTCTTTGCCCACTAGAAAAATCATGTAGTTCACAAGCAGGCTGTGAACTACACTTTTAGAAAGGCTGTTCTAAGGAACTGTTTCAATCCATTTAGATTTTGGTCTTCCTCTGAGTCTTGCCTGTCATTCTCTCTTAAAAACACTTGTTCTGTTAACTTTTCCATTTCCTGTTTAAGTAACCATACCACCTAAGGTTAGCTCTACTCATACACATTCCTGAATGCAAACAGTGTTAAATTCTTTCCTATATTACTTGCATTTAATAATTCTGCCATTGATGCCATCTGTTTCACTCTCCAATCTTTCTTAGAACTCTTATATCTGTAGTCTCCAGATGATGTTAAAGTATTACTTCTAACCCAGCTCTCAGATCCATATTAAAATTAGTTTAAACTCTGTCTTGTGGACAGAGTTTAAACTAATTTTAATTAGTGTTTTTACTAATTTCTCTCTTCATACTACATGATCAGTTTTCTGTTTCACTTGACTTCCTGCTGTACCAGCTTTGATAATTTTGTTGTTCATTTCCATATATAACTTGCGATGTTTACCAAAAATTGTATACCTGAATAGCTAAAATGTTTTACTTGTTCTATAGGTTCTCCATTCAGGATATAGTTGATGTTTTCAATGTTCTCTTTTCATAGTCTTCTTTTTTTTTTTTTTAATTTATTTATTATTTTTTATTGCTGATGTACAATAGAACAGATACATTGCATCAGAAGAATCATAGACAGTTCACTTGATAAAAACTTACCACCTCATTTTAACCTTTATAGACTTCAAAAGAGCCTTTGACTCCTTAATAGAGAAGCAGTGTCTAAAATACTCAGCTTCTGTGGTCTACCCCTCAAAACTCATACAAGCAATCTCAGTGCCTTATAAAGATTACAATGCTACAGTAATCTTTAAAACAGAAACATCTGAATCATTTCCGGTGACAACAGGAGTCCTGCAAGGTGATGTACTGGCATCTTATTTGTTTTTAATATGCTTAGACTACATCTTCTGGACCATCAACACAGAAGATCTTGGTTTTAACATTAAAACATCCACCCACATCATGCAAATAACTGATCTTAGCTTTGCTGACGATGTTGTATTTATTGATACAGAACCAACAAATGCACAAAAACATCTCCATCTATTGGAGGCACAGGCTAAATTTATTGGTCTGCAGATCAACATCGAAAAGTCCAAAGTATTCTCAATAGGTTGTGAAAACTTTATACTTCATATCAACAATAAACCCTTAGAAAGAATAAAGGACTTTCAATACCTTGGATCGTACGTCAGCAATACAAAAAATGATATCAGAAAACGTAAACAGCTGGCTCTAGTCTTCCATAAAAAACTCTGCCCCATCTGGAGATCATCATTAAAGACAAAATTAAGACTATACTACCATGCAAGCAGTAGATCCATCTTCTTGTATGGTTCTCAAAAATAAGCACCAAAAGAACTACAGATCTCATTAACTCCTTTGGAATTACATGTCTCAGACTGATCCTTGGATACACCTGGGTATACCATGTCACTAACTCTGCTGTACTAAATCTGGCTAAGCAAGAACCACTTGTCAGTATAGTCAAAAAACTACAGCTCAAATGGCTTGGACATCAACTCAGACATCCTGAAGTCTCGCCCTTTTTGGAATCCCTCATCCTGTACAAACCAGAAGATGGCAAACGCAGTAGAGGAAGACCATGCAAACAATTTTGGTAATACATATGTGAAACCATCAGTAGGCTGATCTGAAAAACTCGATCTGACATCTACCAGTTAGCTCAAGATAGAGAGACTTGGAAGACCATAATTTGCAATCTTTAATTTTTAATATAAATCTCTTTTTTCCTTTTCACATTGTATCATATTGTGAATAAACTATGTATGTATTGCTGATGTTCATATTAAATTTTATCACAATAGTTATTCGGTTTAGTTAGGGAATCCTAATTGCAGACTTGTACTGGATTTAGTAAAAAGTTGAAGTTGAGATTAACATCTCCAATGATATCAGGCTTAATGCCACTCCACTCCATGAAATATATAGATGATGAATAACATAGGCTATGTATTGCATGATATAATGTCCCATTTACTATAATTGTAGCATTTTGTTATATACATTTTCCAGATATACAAAACTTAACTACAGATATTTTTTATCTTGTCATGATTTTTCAACTATTAAAGTGAAAATTTGATCCTGCTTATCCTAACCCCATCTTGTATTTCTCCATATTTCTCTTTCACAATTTTTCTTAACTTCTTCTCAAGTATGCTTGGGTAAATAATACTAAGAACACTCAGTAAGAAAATTCTCACATTCAGTTTTCTTTCCCTTTTTATAAATGGGTAATATAAGAGCTCTATCCCAATCATTGGAAATTTGATCTTTTGACTAAGCCTTCTGAATTATGCAGTGAAGCCATTTAAAAACTTCTGCATTTCTATGTTTGAGTATTTCTGGTTGAATATCATCTTCTCCAGCTGCCTTTCCATATTTCAGTTTTATGGCTTTTTCTACTTCAAGTATTGATATACAGGTAACCCTTGTATAACGCGGTACTTATACAACTCAGTTTCGATATAATGCAGTCTACAGATTGTAGTAACCCTTGTTCAATGCAGTACTTATACAACACGATTTCAATATAACACCGTCTGCAGAGTGTAGTAACCTTTTATCTTTTCATATATTTTTCACTGTGCGACTATACTTATCCTCTTTATACTCTTGTGTCCTAAACCAGCGTTAAGATACTGCTATCAATAATAATGTAGTCAGTGAGACTTCTTGTTTCTTGCATCCTCTGTCTTTGTGAATTTGTGCACATCGTTTTTCATGATAATGGAAATGAATAGTCCATGTCCTGAACAGAAATGCAGCATGTACTTATCTTTATTATTAGTTTTGTTTGTCTCTAAATTTTTCCCAGAACATTTCTATATAGTACTCATTTCCTACTCTGCTATTCTATTCTTTAAAATAAAGACAACTTTTCCCTTTTCTTTGTGTCATCTGCCTTCTTTGTGTCTCTAATGCCTTAATAAATTCCTTCATATATTAGAACCTTCTTTAGGACCATAGGTACAAATAATTGGCATTGTCCAATTCCCTATCTTAATATTCACTTACACCACTCTATTTGGTATTGTCTGCCATTCAAGAAGATTATCCTTGCATTAAGTGCTGAATACTGTAGCCCCTCCTTTTACCTGATTATTATTTCCTGAATATAATATCTTGCATTTTTGCTAGAAGCATTTCACTTGTGTTTCTTTTTTTCTTTAACACCTATTATGTCGACCTGGTACTTATCCAGTTCTTCTAGTAGTCACATTTTTCTGTAGACGCATCTTAGAGACAGAATGCTAATTGTGCTGTTATATATATATATATGTTACTGTGAAAGACCGAAATTAGAGAATGTTGACATTCTCTGGTGAATGTCGACACATACCAAATATGTCAGTGAAAGACTGATGTATTTGGTTATATTATTATACAATCGAACCATCGCCGGTATATGTCGACAAGCACAGATAAGCTCTGGTGGTGGTCGAAAAGACAAGCCGAGAACCTAACCTACCACATCTTCATATCAAGCCCTGACTGAACAACACGAGTTTATTTCTATAAAAAGAGCGGCCACAAAAGAGAATCTTCTACTGCAAGCAACGAAAATGTTATGAACCTCAAAAAGAAAATTTCCTCCTCAAAAAGAAAATTGGTTATATGAAAAATATAACCAATTTCGCTCAAATTGGTTATATTATACCGAATGTATAATAATATAACCAATACAAGTCCCTGATATCGACCGTGGTCGTACAGATGCCTGAAATGTGTTGGCATTGTTGTTGGAATAGAAGACTCGAACTTTTATAAATTAGCAAACAAAAATGGTACCCTCAAGCAGCTTTATACCCGTAATCAGTTTGTAATTTGTAAAGAAAAGTTACTTTCCATAGATGAGATTTCTTCTCAAGAAATGTCGCTGAGAGAAGCAGCTGCAACTAATTCGAGAAGTGGAGGATAAGGCTATACACGCTGTAATTGCAAAAAGAAGTGTTCCACTACTAAATGCAGTTGTAAAAGCAAAACTTTCTCCTAATCCCTTGTTTTTTTGTTATGCTGTAGAGGATAACTTCATCATTTCAGCTGATTCTTTGGATACTAAAGTAAAAGCAGTAATCAATGTGAAGCATTTCAGTTTGTTGCAATCCTACTAGATATTTTGTATCTGTTATATGTGCTGCCACTCCTGATGTTGCCATGGGAACACAGAAAATTATACTGTATATCATATATATATATTGATATATATTAGGGTTACCAAGTAATTTTATAAACTTGGTTATTTTACTCCTAATCCCAAGATTAAGAGTAAAATAACCAAAATCATAATATTATTTCTCCAATTTTGACATATATCATATATTAAAAAGTTGCATTTTTGTCTTAACGTAATAAAAATATTTTTATTCAACATTCACCATCAGTGCATGCTGAATGTTGACATTTGCCGGTGTAAGTGAGAAATAATGATATTTAGCAAATATTTCGTACATACACCAAGCGACTATGTGAATGCTGACATTCACCGAAGAATGTCAACATTTGCCTGATATCGGTCTTTCACAGTAACGTATATATACACACTGTCTTAATGTATTCTTTTTTTTTGTATTAGTGTTTAAGTATAAAACTTAAGTTAATGTTCATTTGGAGCCCTCTTCTATCTTGAAAAATTGTTGTTTCTGATTATCAGTGCTGTTTTTTTTTTTTTTTTACTTATGAGGAGATAAATCATAAGTGAATTGATGCCATTTTTGAAAAATTCTTTGGAATTTTAATAAATAATGGTAGTTTGATGGGGTAGTATGGTGGATATTATGGCATTTGTCTCAGAATGTAGTAATTTCCAAGATCTTTACCTAAACATAGTGGGTGGACTATATACAAGGGTTAGCAGAAAAGTAATTCAATTTTTATTATTATTATTATGATTATAATAATTGGCAGCACTGTTGAACCAACAATGATGTATGTTAGAGTTATTCCTGCTGTTTCCATCAGTACCGGTTTCTCTTTGGTGGTGTAAATACCTGTTGACTTACTCTGTTTTTAGTAAGTGTATCTCCAGTGTGTTCATCACAAACATGGAAAAGTAAAATCTTGAGCAAAGTTATGTGACTAAATTTTGTGTTAACCTGAACAACAATGCTACCAAAATGTTCAATTAAAATAAGCAGACATATTTTAATGATTTCTCTATCACATGTTATACTATAAATTAAAGATTCCAAGAAATTATATTCTTCGTTTAATCCCTATTCCAAGTTGCATGTAAAGCATCTTCACGAATGGATTACTTGTATATGGAGGCTAATGACTTCACATCATTTGCCTTAGTTATCTCATAATACTATCCATTATTTGGGTTTGACCTCAATAAAGGTCAAACCCAAACTGGTTTGATCTTTATTGAGGTCTTATCAGTGGAACCCAGACCCAGAAGTGATACTAAGGTTGACCCTTGAGTTGCCCAGTTGTGAAGTTACTTCACATGCAAATTTTGCTTACACTTGGATAAAGGATTAAACCATGAATATAATTTCTTGGCATCTTTAATTTATAGTATAACCCAGTGGAAAAACTTGCAACTTTTATCTCTAATTCAGAGTATTTTAGCAATAAGTTATGACACCTTTTGGCTACTTGCATATGGAAACATGACCTGCATTCCTTTGACTTTGGTATCACTTCTGGAGAGAGTGCAATCAACCATGAGATGCGGTGATTGATTCATTCAATCCAATACCCTTGGGCGGTAATGGATGGCAGTGCTGTAGCCAATGAAGTTCTAACTGAGGCTTGGCCATTGCTGTTACCTTCCTGCATTGATCAGAGCTTTAATTGCTCAATAACACCTTATCCCTACACTGTCCTTTACAGATAACGGGGAAGATGAAAAGCATTCTTGTTTCACCCCTTTAAGCCAGTCCTTATAAGGATAAGGTATCACTTCTGGGTCTGGCTCCCACTGATGTGCTTTCATGCTGAAGTGGTTGAGATATGAGCTGCAGTGGTGAGGGTGAGCTTGCCATTGGGTAGAGCCACTGCTGAGGGTTCTTCTTGGAGGTGGAGTGAGTTTGTCACTGAGTGGAACCACTCCTGAGTTAAATGATCCTTTGGGTCTGCCTCCCATTGGTGAGCTAACAGAAGAAGACTTCCAGTCCTGTTATACTACACAGAAGGAATGTTAGAACCAGCACACTTCATGCAGGGGAGTTACTTTTAAGGTGACCATGATGTATCAGATGATTAATTGAATTCATGGTTTTATACAAATTTTGTCTTTTCTTTTCTACTAAACTTTGTACATTGTAATGCAGCTGCTTCCCTTGACTTCTGTAAATGCTGTAAGGAGAAAAATAATATGGATGAATATGTTGGACTGTAGTGCTGAGAGCATTGTTTTTCATTAACATCTGAATGACTTGTGTTATGGTTGCAGATCTTTTCATTTCCAAGCATGCTACCATCAGACTTTTTTGTCATAATACTTGCCTCCACAAGTTAATGATAAGCATCTAATGATTTTAAAGTTAAATGATTACTAACATCTAGCTAGAAGTAGTATGGAACTTTGAAGGATTTCATAGATTAAAAAAAAACATCGCATACTAATGAAGTTTTCTGTAAAAGCATTTTTATAATAGTATCTTATTTCTTTCTACCATATATGTTTTATTTTTCTTGATTGTATTATATATATATATATATATATATATATATATAAAATCTGTTTATCAGATGTCATTATATATAGTGTTTATTAATCTTAATTATCAGCATCATTTGTATTTGTTGATAATTAAGGTACTTGCAACTGGACTTAGTGGTCTTTACTCTCTTCTACCTCGGAAATTATGTGTTGTTTCTGAAGATTGGTGCCGTTTTACTTCAGAAGATATACAAGTCATAAGTGAATTAGCCATGTTTTTAAATTCTTTGGAATTTTGCAATGCTGTAATCCAGGTAATTTGATTTGTTTAATCCCCTCATTATTATTATTATATTTTTATGTATACATTATTGTGAATTGTGCTGCTGGCATTGTTCACTGAAATGAACATACACTGGTTTTTGCGATTATTGCATTTATGAATTAAATAAGTAAGGCATATTAAATCATTATGACATTAGACAAAATTCTGTGGTTACATAGTGTGACCACACAATTCTGAAATCAGTTATGTAGGGAGTGGAGTAGTGGTTTCCAAAAATATGTGTTGGTGCTCTTAAACATTGAGTTCTAATTATGCCCACAAATTGTGAAGTTTTAACTATCTTTTTCTTTCCGATATTCTTTTCACAAATATATTTTATTATTTATAATATAATATTGTAATCAATCAGAAATTTAGTACTAAATGGTAACTGGAATCTCATAACTTTCTTATGAGATACAAAACTACTTGAAAACAGTACATTTGAATGCATAAAAGTGTCTCATGGCCTTATTTATCTTAAGCAATGATTTAAAATGCCACACACATACACAAAAAAAAAAAAAGACAAAAGAGTGAATAGTAATGGATACTAAATTAGACACTGACTTATCAGAAGCAGAATAACAAAAAAAAAAACGCTAACACCTTTTTATTTCCATATAGGGAGTAGGCAAGGCTGTTCTATCCCTGTCTAACTTTTGGAGACTGAGTGGGCAGTTCAATCTCCACTGGTACCCAATCAGAGATAGCTGGCCCAAGGCTATCAGTAATTAAGCGACATGCAGTGAAGAGAATGGCTCAACAAGTGCTGCCATCTCGTGGTCCCTAACACAATATATTTAATGTCTGAAATAGTGTGGGTTCTCCTGTCGATTTTCTTGAGTTTACGGGACAAAAAACTGAGTTTCCGGGAGGAAAAAACCGCTTGCCCGTGCCAGAGATTGACTAACTCGGGAACCGGTCAAAAAAAGGCTTGGAAAAATTTCCTCTAGTCGCCGACTAGACTCAAAATAAAGTCTTCCTTCGTGCGGCCAAGAGCGTGGTGTGCAAATGCCACATCCACTGAGCCACAGCAGAATAACATTTAATTAATATTTCCAGTATTTCAGAAAAGTCAGATTGCCATCTGACTTTTCTGAAATACACCAGAACAATGAACAAATGATATATGCACACAGGCACTACATTTTGGTAAGTAAGATCAGAGCAACAAAGGCATGCCTAAAGTTTTAAATAGTTCTCTATAATGAGCTAGGATGGTGTTCTTGGCTGCTGAGCTGAGTTCCACGGATGAGTGCTTCCCAGATTTGGAGCAGTTTCATGCTACCCAAATCTCAGCAACTTTGGTTGAGACAGATTCCAGGAAAATCTTGCATATTTAAATTTGCAGTTGTACAGTAGGGTGACTTTTTTTCATTTATATCCTGTGGTGGGCATTCAGGGTATTGTCAGCAAGACATGAGTGGCCACAGTGATGGAACTAGTTGTTGTCTTTGTGTTCAACAATTCTGATGTTGAGTGTTCTCCCTGTTTGGCCATAGGACAGCTTGCAACTATACTGTACCTAATAGACACCAGACAGGTCTAGGGACTATGGCTGGTCTGGGGAAGCAGATAAGGTATGCCAATTTTTCATACAGATTGTAAGCTATTCAAACCTCAACAGATTTCATTGCACAAACCTTAGAACTTCAGTCCAACATCCAAGAACATACACACACACCCATTCTAGCCTGCTAGGCTGACTCTAAGAATAATCTTTCTGACCCATAATGACTTCTATAAAGCACATTAGTTTTCTTCCATCTCTATGAAGGCTGTCCATTGTATTTCCTTAAATAATATCAGAATGCAGGTTAATTCTCTTTCTTCAGATCAGTATCATTCTTTTAATCTTTCCTCTGAGTTTTAATCCATTTAGTATATCAGCTTTATTTCCTTTTGCTTAAATTTGCTTTTTTATTGTAATCTCCTGTTCTCTTTCATTGTTCAACTAATAAAACTGATGTTATTATGAACTCTGAATTTGGCCATTATGGAGTGATTGGCTTCTGCATATAAAACAAATTGCAGCATGTACAAAGCACTACATTTCTACATTATTATTGTCATTTTGCACACCATAAGTTATGATATATGAGAAAGCTTAATGAGCAAATTTCAGCCTAAATTTGCTCTAAATATATTATCTCAGCTGTTTACAAGAATAAGCAGGTTTAAAATACAATTTTATTTAATGCTGACCATAAAAACAAACTTATATTATAGCCTACCATTTTCGCCAGCAGACACAAAGCTTGGTAAACATATTTGGTCGTTTATAATTAAAATACAATTTTATTTGTTTTTTTTATGTTTATTACAAGTTTCGCCAGCAGACTGTCTGACTTTTTCAAGGCGTTTATGAAATGACATGTGGATAATGCTCAGTTTGTTGACCTTTCTGCATTTTTCTCTTTCCATGCACCGAACTTTGTGTTTCATTAAACTGTTTAAACTAAACATATTTGGTCATTTATAATTAAAATACAATTTTAATTATAAATGACGAAAGAGAAAAATGCAGAAAGGCCAACAAAACTGAGCATTATCCACATGTCTTTTCATAAACGCCTTGAAAAAGTCAGACAGTCTGCTGGCGAAACTTGTAATAAACATAAAAAAAACAAATAAAATTGTATTTTAATTATAAACGACCAAATATGTTTACCAAGCTTTTCTTCCACAATTCTTCTCAAGTATACTTGCATAGATGTTGCCAGGAACACTCAGTAGGGAAATACCTCTGTAATTCTCACATTCAGTTTTATTTCCCTTTTTATATATGTGTGCTATTTTATATATGTGTGCTATATTGGAGTAGAGCTGTAATACAGCTCTACTCCAATCATCGGGAATTCGTTCCTCTGTCCAGGCTTTCTGAACTATGCAGTGCAGCCACTGTAAGACATTTATACAACCATACTTCAGCATTTATGGTCGAATATCATCTACTCCTGCTGCCTTTCCATATTTCAAACCTTTGATGGCTTTTTCTACTTCAAGTATGGATATGTATTCCTGACTGTATGCCTGTTGAGTGTTTTTTACCACTGTGCTATCACTGCTTGTTTCATTTAGCAATTTTTCATCGTAATTACTCCATACTTCAAGGATATCTTTTTCTTCCATTTTTATGTCACCTTTATCATCTCTAATTCCTTTTACAGCACTCTTTCCTCCATTCCTAAGCTTCAACAACCTCCAGAATATTTTGCCACCTTCTTGATATCTATTTTCTATGTTCTTGCCAAAGTCCTCCCATGACTTTTGTTTAGCTAGTTTTACACAGTGTTTAGCTTTCTGTCATTTGTCTCTGTATTCTCTAAGTGCAAAAGCTGACTTATTTACCAGGAACTTTTGATATGCTTTCTTCTTTTCCTTCACTGCCTCTTTAACTTCCTGTGTCCACCATGGAGTTCGGATTTTTCTATCCTTGCAGACAACCTCACTACATGCCTCTCTGTCTGAATCAATCAGGGTTCCACCGAATCTCCAAGGTTTGGTTGCTGTTCTCAAACTCTTTCATTTTTTCTTCAATATTTTTTGTGTATTTTAGTCTAAGTTCACATCAGAGAGCTGCTCAACTTTTATTCGCTTTAAAACTTTCTTACATGTTATTCTTTTCAATATGAATTTCAATTTTATCCTGCTTAAGACTAGTTAGTGATCTCTTCCAATTTCAAGTCCTCTGTACACTCTGGTATCCTGCACCAGGGAGAAAACATCACTATCAACAATAACATAGTCAATGAGACTTTTCTTATTCCTTGCTTCTTCTCTCCATGTGAATTTGTGCACATTTTTATGTTACAACATGGTGTTAGTAATAACCAGTCCATGTCCTGAGCAGAAATCCAACAGGTATTTGCCATTATTATTAGTTTGCTCTTTACTCCAAATTTTCCCAAAATATTTCTGTATGTCTGACAATCATTTCCTACTCTGCTATTTAAATCCCCCAATAAGGAACAACTTTTCCTTTTTCATTGTGTCAGTGGCTTTTTTTAAAGCATCAAAAAATTCCTCCACTTCTACCTTAGGTAGTCTGCAAGGTTAGAAAAATCAGAACTCCATGGTACAAATGTAAGAAAGCTAAACAAAAATCATGGGAGGACTTTGGCAACAACATAGAAAATAAATATCAAGATGATGGCAAAATATTCTGGAGATTGTTGAGGAAGCTTAGAAATGGAGGAAAGAGTGCTATAAAAGGAGTTAGAGATGATAAAAAGTGACATGAAAATGGGAGAAAAAAAGATATCCTTGAAGTATGGAGTAATTATTTCGAAAAATTGCTAAACAAAACAGTGTTAGCACAGTGGTGAAAAACACTCAACAGGCATACAGTTAGGAATGCATATCCTTACTTGAAGTAGAAAAAGCCATCAAAGGCTTGAAATGTGGAATAATTAGGGCTGAGATATTGGGAGAAATCTCAGCCCTATTACAGTTTACAATGAACTCAGGTTATTTTGTTTGGCAGGGAGAATTCTACAAATAAATAGAGGGGACAGCCATTGGTTCACCACTCTCCCCACCCTTGGCCAATTTCTTTATGGAGATCTTTGAAGAAAAAGCCTTAGCTACTGCCCCACAAAAACTAACCATATGGCTTTGCTACGTTGATGATGTGTTCGCTATTTGGCCACATGGCTCTGAAACATTCCTCTCCTTCCTTACACACACTTAAACAACCAACACTCCAGAATCAAGTTCGCCCTGGAAAAAGAGGAAAACAACAGCCTCCCTTTCACCAGTCACACCAGTCACCCACCAGCCTGATAGACCCTTGGTTTTCTCAGTTTATAGAAAACCCACCCATACAGGCAGATACATTCACCAACACTCCCCCCCCCCCCCTCACAACAATATGGAGTGGTGAAAACACTATACAACAGGGCTAAACTAATCTGTTCTAACGACATGGCCCTAAACACTGAACTAAATCGCATCCTTAATTTTCTTTTCTCAGCCAATGGCTACCCCCCCCCCCCCCCAAAAAAAAAAAAAATCCAAAAAATATTAAAACCTACAAACCACAGCCCCCCCCCTCCACAACAAAGATTACTCTAAATCCATCACCATTCCCTACATCCGAGGCACCCTCGGAAAAAATTACCAAAATTTTAAAAAAACATGACTTCACCTCCTGTTACGGGCCTTACAGAAAATTGGCATCCCTTATCCGCTCCACCAAAGACCTACCACTTCCCCTAGACCTACCTGGTGTATACTATGTCCCTTGCAGTTGTAAACTGTCGTAGTTTGGCCAAACAGGCAGGACAACGAATATCAGAATTTCTGAACACAAGGACTACATCCGATTTCACAAGACCATGCTCTGGATACACGCCACAGAATATGGTGGAAGAAAGCTACAGTAATACACCGTAGCAAATACAAATTCGAAAGACTATTTATGAAATCACCCTCATCCCTTAGAAACTCTCCAAACCTCAACAAAAGTGGTTGTATGCGACTGCCCCAAATTTGGGAGGCATACATCAACAGACCTTTAGCCCAACGTCCAGGAACACCTACTTAGCCCGCTAGAGGGCACCATCAGGACTTCTAGGGGAACGATAGCTTCATATCTTCATTCTCAGTTACTGTGTTGTAGTGCCTTTTTGTAAGTTCCTTTTGATAATGGCAACGTGACGTTGCCGAAATATCGGAAATATTTATTAAAGTATAATTTAATTTATATTCGGATCTACGTTGTTCAATTCCCTAAGTGATTTAGAAATGCATAACCAATGTATAAGCCTGTCTACGAGAATTAACTAATGTGTATTCTTTCGATATTGACATATGGCTGTGAAACATGGACACTAAAGGCAAAGGAAATTCAAAAATTAAGAACAACACAATTTAGTATGGAAAGAAGTATGCTTGGTATCACACGACTGGATTACAAAAGGAATATGCGCATAAGAAATCAAACCCAAGTCTCTGACATCATAGGAAGAGTGAAACATCTGAAGTGACAATAGGCTCGGCATTGCTCGAAGACATGATCAACAAAGGACAAAAGAAGTACTTGATTGGATTCCACGAGAGGAAAAACAACCATGATGCCAATATGCACCTAAATCATGGTGGACTGATGATATCAGATTTTCAGGAATCACATGGGAAAAGAGTGCCATGGACAGTTTTAGAGTAATCTTGGAAAGTCCTTCATCCCACAGTGGATTGAAACGGCTGATGATGTTGACATCAAGGATACTTTTTCTACAGTTTTCTTGTTGCCTTTATCATCTTTAATTCCTTTTACAGCACTCTTTCTTCCATTTCTGAGCTTTTTCAAAGCTTCCAAAATATCTTGCCACCTTCTTGATATTTATTTTCTATGTTCTTATCAGTCTTCCCATGACTATTGTTTAGCTTTCTTACATTTGTCTCTCTGTATTCTCTAAGAGCACAAGCTGACTTTTTTTTTTTTGCCAGGAACTTCTGATGTGCTTTTTTCTTCTTTTCCTTCACTGCCTCTTCAATTTCCTTTGTCCACATGGAGTTCGTTCTAATTTTTCTAGGCAACCTCACCACTTGCCTCTCTGAATCAGTCAATGTTTTTTTTTTAGAGCTTGCCACTGAATCTCTAAGCTTTGGTTCCTCTTCTCAAACTCTTTCATTTTTTTTTGAATAATGTTCATGTATTTTAGTCTACAGTTCACATCTGAGAGCTGTTCAACTTTTATTTGCTTTAAACTTTCTTTCTTCTTGTTCTTTTCAATATGAAATTCAGTTTTATCCTGCTCAAGACTAAATAGTGATCACTTCCAATTTGAAATCCTATGTGCACCCTAATGTTCTGCACCAGTGGGAAAACATCAGTATTGACGATAACATAGTCAATGAGACTTTTTTTATTCCTTGCCTCTTCTCTTCATGTGAATTTATGCACATTTTTATGTTGGAACATGGAGTTAGTAATATCCATGTCCTGAGCAGAAATTCAATACGTATTTGCCATTATTATTAGTTTTGCTCTTTTCCCAAAATATTTCTGTATGTCTGACAATCATTTCCTACTCTGCTCTTTAGATCCACCAACAAGGACCAACTTTTCTTTTTTTCATTACTTTCTCTAAAAGCCTTAAAAAATTCCTCCATTTCTACTTTAGTGGAACGTTCTGTTGGACCATAGGCACAAATAGGTCTCATTGTTCACTTCTCCATTCTGATATTGCCCACATCACTCTACTTGATATTGCCTACTATTCAAGAAGATTAGCCTCGTATCTTGTGTTGAATACTATAGCTACTCCTTTTCCCTGATTGTTGTTGCCTAAATATAACATTTTGTATCTATTGCTTAGAAAGATTTCACCTTTTGTCTTTTTTTTTTTTTCCATCACCCCTATTATGTTGATCTGGTACTGATCCAATTCTTCTGCTAGTTCCTTTTTTTTTTGCCGTTCAGGCTTCTTATGTTGATAGTACCAATCTTGAACTCTGTTGATGTTGAGTTGGTATGTGTTTCAGGATTTGTTCTGCTAGCTGACTTTGTACTATTTGGCCTGGTTCCCTGACAAAAGAACGTATGCCTTGTGTGACCGTTCAATGCCCCAGCTGGCATGGAATTCTGTCATGTTATACATTTTACATTGTCATTTTAAGCCAATAAGAATACAATTTGGTCAGCTAAATTCCAAATGGCCAGCCCATCCTCATTCGTTTAGTATCCAGGTAGTTACCTAATGGAGTGCACCATCAGAAGGTGAGGATTGTACGTTAGGTCAGAAGCCCTGTTCGATTTTCCGCATTCCCTTAAAGGCTATGTGGAGGTCTCCTCTCAGTTATATAGCTTTGACCCTTTTAAACACCCCTAACCCCTAAAGTAAAAAAAAATTATAATTTTTATAATTATTTTCAGTTGGCATGACAATCCCTGCAGATGTTATTGCATGGAAGAAACTGGAGAAACGTTAAGTTGTATTGACTTGAAAAAAAAAAATTACATATTTCAAAAGAAATAAATTTACTATAAGTTTTGAAAGCATTATTATGATATTTTTCAAATAAAACTTTCACTACTGCTGTTTCGAACAAATTATCTATATATATCTATATATATATACATACAAAGTGAAATGCATTTTTATCTCTTGTAGCAATTTGAATACCCCCCCACACACAAACATGACTAAGAGGCTTTTCCCGAATCAAATAACTGAATGCCGATATCCTAATTGCACTAGATCCTTTTTTTACACTATAATTATATTGATTATCTTAGGTTTGGATAGTGAGTCTAAAGAAGTTGTCATTATAAATGTCTTAAAGGGATTGGGGGGGGGGGGGGGGGACTTTCTTTTTACAACCATTTTTAAAACTTTCTAGGATTTTGTTTAACATGTTCGCTCCCACACTCTTCAGGCATAGTTTGTTATCGCATACCAAGCATTTTCACTGCTACAAGGTCAGTACGAGTTATCTCGTAGCTGACTTATCAGACAGGATTTTGTTTCATACACCAAGTAAGCTCATATCACCCCCCACCTATGTCTTACATGCGCTAACAACTGTGTAACTTGAGTTCAGAGTCAGTGACGTTCAGCATTCAGTGCAGTAAGGTTTTATTGCATCTAATCTTACAATTATTTAAAATTATCTAAATAAAAACCTTCAATTACACCATGGCCAGAAAGTTTACTGATTAAGAATTAGATTTACTAAAGAAAGTTTACTGATTAAAAATTAGAAGCTTATGCTAATATGAGCGATGATGAATGGAATGAATTATTTGGTTCCAATTCCAAAGATGATTATAATCCTATAGACGACTCTAGCGATGACTCAGATGATGATATATCGTATATATATATATATATATGAAAGAATGATCATTAACTCGGTTAACATACATATTTTTTAAAAAGAATTGAATGACTAGAACCGAGATTTAAGTAAAAAGGTTTTAATATAAAAACACGACTAGTTTTGGCTTGTAACAGCCTTCATCAGGTGACATTATAAAAGAAAGAAAAAACACTAAAACACTGAAGCTTAAATAAACTATGAACATCATAGAGAGAGTCTCTATACATAATTGACATTAAATCTTTGTAGTTGTATTTAAAGCTGTTCTTTTGTTTGTTGTATTGTTGGGAAAGTACGTGCTAGTTGCATCTCGTGAACGCCAGTACATGATTACAGCTGAATGACTATCTGGGAGGTTGTTGCTCAAGTTATTATTTAGATGAACAGGATTGAAGATGATTTCCCTAGATTCCACGATTTTTCTCTCTAGTTCATCATTGCCACGGAAGATGTTAGAAGATTTTTCCCAGCAGACTTTGTGACTTCGGCTTTCATCATAAGGATTAGCCGAGAAAAGGATATGACTTGATAATGCACTGGCTATTTTTATATTAAAACCTTTTTAGTTAAATCTCAGTTCTAGTCATGCAATTCTTTTTTTTTTTTTTAATATATATATATATATATGTTGAAAAAACTTGTTTTATTTGTATTAATAAATACACAGTTTATACAACAATACCTCTTAAAATATAATATGCTTTTGCTGAAATATTTTCCTTCTACCAAGCCCCCAGACATGCTCTCTGCTTTATTCCAAGCCAAGGGTCCAAATTAACATGTTTATACTACCGGTTAACTCCTGCTTGGCATAGGAGGTCGGTAATCGACATACGAGTATATTTGTAGTTGGCTTTTATCAGCGAATGTGTTAATGATAAGATAAAGTAATATTTGCTGGCTGGAAGTAATAGGAATACTTCACATCAAAGATATCTATTGAGTCGATCTTTATACAGTGAAAATAGCTGATGTGTATTGAAACATATTATTACATGGTCATTGCCATGAAGTCTGAAGACTCATCACAGGATATCTATATTAACCATTATTTGTGCAGTATTTCATGCATCTTGAAGTCATTCTCTGAGAAAACATTCATGATATCACCCTCTGGCAATCTATTCCACTCATTCATCACACACTAAGCAAAAACTAGATCCAACCTGGCTGGTCTTTCCCTTATGTTTTGAACAATTTATTTTGCATCAGTCCTATTAATCCCTTTAGTTACTTATATATTTCTCCCCTATACTACTTTTCCACCCATCAAGCTACTTTTATTAACACACATCTTCAATCTGATTAATGAAATAAACCATTTAAAAATTATTGCAAGGAGTATTCTTAAAATAGTGGACATTTCTTTCTGCATTTTTAAGGCTAAAGTTAAGATTCTTCTGGAATATTATTGTATATAAATTTGTGGTATTCAAAAAAAAAAGCAGAAATCATTAAATGTTATCTAATATAATTTTTTCAGAAAAAAGGATCTGAAAAATGATCTGTAAGATATCTTGTTCCATTCATTCATTCAGGTGCCATCTTTGGTCCAGAGGTTAGCGGCCATGGTTTTCCACTTATTCCTATCTTGTTCATCTCTAAAGATCTGGTTGATATTTTGCCTGTCTAGTCTTCTTTGACTGTCGTATATTAAAATCTTGTCAGCTTCATTGTAGTTTTCTGTGATGATCACATTAGATACCTTTTCTTAGAACATGCCATAAGAATTTCATTTTTCTTTCTTCTTTCTGATCTCATTGAAAGGACAAATCCTTGACAAAGTTAATGAGATCAGTAATAACAGAGGACTTTAGCTCAATCCTAGCAAGACTAAGATTATGGTTCTCAAAGGAAATATAGACATGAATTTCCTGAAAAACAGGTGTACCTGGGATCCATTATTAATGTGAAGAATTGCTGTTCAGAGGATGTCAAAAGAAGATTAGGAATGGTTAAAACAACAGTAAGAGACTTGACGTCAATATTGAAGGATGGATCTATTCCCGCAGGAACAAATGCAACTTATGGATTTGTTTTGCTGCTTTTGAGATGTGGTGTTACAGATGGTTGTTAAGGATATCATATACTGAAAGGCAGACAAGCAAATAAATGACTGCTAAAAAAGATCGGTACAACTTCAAGGCTCCTTAAGGATATTGGCAGAAGAAATTTGAAATATTTTAGACAACTTGAAAGGATGGAAGAGGTAGACCCTCAGTGAGATGGACGGTGTGTCTAGAGTAACTGATCTTCAGAGTTAACACGTTCGCTGCCACGCTGCTTCGGCATAGTCTGTTCCCATACGCCGAGCAATTTCACTTCTTCAAGTTCAGTACGGTAATCTCGTTGCTGGCAGTAAGCGTCATACGAGTATACTCGTAGTTGGCAGCAAACGTGTTAAAGCCTCCAGAAAAGCATACAACAGGACCACCTGACGAGGACTAGTGTGGCACATCACCAAGCAGTAGAGTGACCATATGGCATCTAATGATGTCTAATGAATAGACAGATCTCATTCATTCATTAAGTTCCTTTTTATTGGTTTGCTTTTTCAAGAACTTTTATTTTGTAACATTATCTATCTTAATCTGCATCATTTTTCTTAGTAACTGCATCTCCAGAATCATCTGTCATTTTTCCATTTCTTTTCAGTCATCCATGTTTCTGATGTAGAATATACACAGAAGGTCATATTGTATTTATGCTAACTTTTCTGTTAGCATTTGTGTTTTGGCTGTTTGTATCCTTTTTATTTCTTGTTGGTTTCATTATAAGTGGTTAGGCTTCTCAGTTATAAAAAATCTTCTTGTTTTCTGTAGGGTGGCTTTTTAAGGTTAGATTATCATTGTTTTCTATGTGTTTATTTTTAGGCTGTACTTTGTTGATCCTCAGTGACTGAGAATGAAAATCAGTGTAAATAAACAGTTGACTGTGTTGTTTGCATATTTTAGGTTAGCGTGTTTCATTGCTGATTTTTTAAAAAAAAGTAAATATGTTCAGTAATAAATATTATTATTCAGGACTCCATGGAGTCAAGATACTCATTGTGGGAGGAAACACAGTCTGTCATACCATTCTTGAACTCATTGACTGTTCTTGCTCTCACCACTCTATCAGGCAATGCATTCCACGGTTCCACCACCCTCCATACAAAGAAACCACTCCACATCCTCTTGCTCTTAGCTTCCAGAGAAGGCCCTTTGTCATCACTGCTCCACCAAGTGAAAGAACTCCCCAGTATCCACCCTGTAACTGCCTCTCAACAATTTAAAAAGTCTCAGTCATATCACCCCTTCTATCCACCAAACTCTGCAGTCCACATTCCCTCAGCCGATCCTCATAACTACAGTCCTGAAACCATCTTTGTTATCTGCCTCTGTATCCTTTTCACAGTTAATTTATCCCCTTCAAATTCTGGGGACCAAATTTGAGGACAGTAGTCTAAGTGTGGTCTGATCAGGGTCTTATACAACGGAATCATAACTCTTCTATCTCTGCAGGTCAGCGTCCTTCTCAGTATTGCAGCACTCCTCTTGTTTACCTTAAATCCCCTTTGCAATATGCTCCCCCGAATTTCAGTTTTATATCAATCATCCCTCTCAGATCTCTTGTCTCCCCTTACTTCTTGATTGGAGGAGCTATCCTAGAGGAAGTAAGGGGAGACAAGATGTATCCCAAACTTCAAGATTTTACATGTTGCTGCATTAAACTGATACCCCTGTTCATATACCATCTATCTAGTTTATTCAAATCCTCTTTCAGGTCTGCCACATCTTCACTATTACTAATAACCCTTCCCAGCTTCACATTATCTGCAAACAACTGAATATCTCCCTGTAATCCATTGACAATATCATTGATATAAAGGTTAAACAAACAGGTCCCATAATAATCCAAGTGTACGCAAACAAAATTTGCACCTGAAGTATCTTCAGGACTGAGGTAACTCGTGGTGAAGGTGGACCAAACTCTCGTTACTCCTTGTCTTAGTATCTCCCATAATGCAAAGCACATCTCCTTGCAGACATGTATAATGCTATGCATTAAGAGAAGGGCCACTACCCAGACCGGTTTCGACTTTTATTGAGGTCTCGTCAGTGGGAGCCGGACCAGAAGTGGTGATACTAAGGCAGAAGCAATGTAGAGGTCATATTTACCTATATGAGTTGCCAAAAGATGTACCACCTTAGGCCGCAAGGAGATGTGCTTTGCATTATGGGAGATACTAAGACAAGGAGTAATGAGAGCTTGGTCCACCTTTACCACCAGTTGCCTCAGTCCTGAAGATACTTTAGGGGCAAACTTTGTTTGCTTACACTCTTGGATAAAGGATTCAACTAAATTTATTATAGTCTAACCAAGTGGAAAATAAACTTCCAATACAGTCCCAGTACTGAGCCCTGTGGAACCCCACTTGTAACCTTCTGCTTCCTTGATATTGCTCCACCATACACAACTCTGATACCTATCAGGCAGCCAATTCTGAATCCAGTTGACTAACCCGACATCTAAACCCATGCGCTGTAACTTAAATATCAGCTTATCATGTGGCACTCTGTCCAATGCCTTTTGCAAAATCCAAAAGAATGGCAGTGTATGCTTTTCCCTTATCAACTGCTCTTGTCACTTTATTATAAAAGGCAATCATATTACTTAAGAGCACCCCTTAACAAATCCATGTTGATTCTCATAGATAACATTACCCTCATCTGCCCAACTCTGTACACAGTCCCTCACTAATTTCTCCAGGATCTTAACAACTACTAATGACATACAAACTGGCCTATAATTAGACACTTCCAGTCTGCTACTGACCTTATGCAGTGGCACTATCTTACCATCCTTCCATTCCTTGGATACCTTTCCTGTGGCCAGACTTTCATTGAAAACCCAGATGTCAGCTTTGCTGACATCCAGAGTACTCAGTATTTGGAACACACTCTCCTCTTGCACCTCTAACCCTTGAATATGCCTTACCCCTCTAGTATTGAAACATTCTCCAGGATGAAATACTCCAAGTGCTCAATGAACAACCCCACTATGTCCTCTGCATCAGTCACTCTGTTCCCATTTTTATCCCACAATGTCATTCTTCCACAATCATTTCTCCTCCTACTGACCACATAGCTAAAAAATTCCCTGGGATTTTCTTTGGATCTTAGTGCCAATCTCTTCTCATATTTCAGTTTTGCCTTCCTCACTATACTAGTCACTCTCTTGGCCCGAGTCTTATATTCTTTATGCATCTGCTCTCCACCCCTCTCCTTATATCTCTTTTTCACCTGCAATTCCTGTTTGATATTGTTTGTGATGTGCTATATGCAAATATGCTGAGATATATCTAATGTCATATTTATGGAACAGATATAACTTTTTTACACAATCATCAAATTGTCTCCTTTAAATAAATAACATAAAATATATATATATGAAAAAAGCCAAAATATTGTCTCAACACGTTTTAGTTATGCATGTCTTTTGACAACTTTTTCAGGAAACTATATTAAGGTTTTTAATGTATGTTGACTGCAGATTGCTTATATGAAGTTACATGCTTTAAAAAAAATCAACATTTACTAAAGTTCAAATAATACTTTTAGGTATCACATCCAATGGTACAAGAGCAACTCTTAGAATATCTTTATCAAGGATTTCTTGTACCTGTCCTTGGTCCAGCATTACATCAGGTAAGAATTCATAGTAGTTTTGCAAATTCCTCAGTTGGCTTCATTTCATAAAAAAATAATAATAATAATGTCACCATTAAATATTTGGACTCAAACACCATGATGTAACTTTATGGGTTATAAAAAGCCGCCACCAGATACAACAGCTGCTCTCTATGTACAAGTAGCATAATCACAAATATATTTCATGTGAAAACAATAAAACAAATGCTTGGCAAGTATAACATACTTTTGGAAAGTATGTTATATTATCCTGCAAAATTTTGACATCCTGAGCATTCACTATTGCTGTACCGAACTTTGCATCATCCGCAAACAGATGCACAGGTCCTCTCAGATCCTTTCCTATATAGTTAATGAACAAATTAAACAGTAGTGGTCCAAGAACTGAACCCTGCAGCACACCACTAGTCACAGGCTGTCTTTTGGACTCTACTCCTGAATAAACTGCCCTCTGATATCTCTCCATCAACCACCCTCCTATCCATCTCACCAACCCTATATTCATTCTCATAGGCTGCAGTTTACTGATTAGAATTCCATGTGGTATCCTATCAAAGGCTTTAGCAAGGTCCAGTAGAATCACTGTAAACCCGTTATCCTTATCCAGTTCAGCCATCACTGTGTTATAGAACGTGAGCAAGTTACTGAGGCATGATCTACCCTTCACAAAAACCATGCTGTCCCCCATACAGTATCCTATTTTCATCTATCCAATCTTGTATTTTTCTCTTGACTATTTTCTTGAAGACCTTGACAACAATTCCTGATATGCTGATTGGCCGGTAATTTTCAACAGCAGTCTTGGAACCTCTTTTATGCAGTGGAACTATTTTCCCCCTCTTTCCACCCCTTGGGACTAACCCAGACCTGAGACTCAAATTAAACAAAATGGTCAAAGACACTGACAATTCTTTAGCCGCTTCTCGTATGATATGAACTGGTATACCATCCAGTCCTGCAGATGAATTGACATTGAGGTTTTGTAATAGACTATTCACCTCCACTTCATTCACCACAATTCCCGTATAAGCTGTTGGTTCTTCCATTTCTGCAATGTCACCACATGGATGATATACTCTTGCAAAGTGCTGACTCAGTAATTCTACTATTTCAACTGATTCGTTTACTTCCCTACCTTCGGCATTCTTTAAAATCAATCTGCCGTATACATTTTTTCTTTTACTTGCAACATATCGAAAAAACTGTTTGGGATTCTCTTTAGCCTGCATGGTTAATGTTCTTTCATAATTTGCTTTTGCTTTTCTTAACACTTGTTACCCTTCTGGCCTGGGCTTTATACTGTTCATGTGCCTGTAGCTCACCTTTCTCCTTAAATTCCCTCCACAGTTGCTTCTTTTTTTGCAGCTCAAGCTTAATTGTGTTATTCATCCATTTAATCCCTACTTGATTTATTATTCGGACTCTAGGTATCCAGTCAGCCATTGCCTCCTGCAAACACTTCTTAACCGCCTCCCACTGAACCAGTCAAACTGCTAAGCTTGTCATACTTTCCAGCCTGATAATTCCACATGTATCCTATCTTAATTGTAAATTCCACACTTTTAGCCACCTCCCAAGTCAAGACCCTATGATGAGTCTCACCAATTGGTGGCAATGTGGTAATATTCGTTGCAGTCAAATCCTCAGATGCAATTACTAGGTCACGCACTCTCTGACCTCTAATATTTTCCATTACATGCTGTTGCAGATACTTATCCCTTAATAACCGCATAAAATCCAATTCCTTCTTCCCGTGTGTCCTCTCCTCCCTCCAATCAATGCTACCATAGTTGAAATCTCCCGTAATAATTACTCTCTTCCACTCATTTCTTCTATTTGCTTATGCATACTATCTCCACCATCTTTTCCATCACCTGATCTATAGCAGCACCAATTGTATATTTTGTTCTGCTAGCCTCAATCTCACACCAAATGGTCTCAAATGTGCTCTTTTCTCTATCCTGTAATTCAACTTCTATTCTCCTTGGCTGCAGCTCATCAGCTATCATCACTAATACTCCTCTCCCCATTTTATTCTCCCTGTCATTCCTGCACACACACTATACCCCTCACATTCAATCCCACTAGCTATATCATATTCAGTCAGCCATGTTTCACTAATGCCAATAACCTGTGGTCTGGAAGTGCCAACCAAGGCCAAAAACTCTTCCTTCTTGTTCCTAATACTCCTACACCTTACACCGAATCCATTCAAATGCAAACCATCCATCTTATATAGATCCTTTCGCCCATCGAACTCACTCTACACGTCCACAAATTCCACACCACTCATCCTGCATAACTCATGCATAAAGTCATTTGCAATTATGACCCTCCTTCTAAACTCTTCGCTGTCATACCGTGCAAAAGACTAATCATCCTAACTCTCTCACTCTTCGCTTTTGCTACCTCAAACAATTCCTTCAGGTACTCTATCATTTCCATTTTATCTCCTTTCAAATCATTCGTACGTGCCACCACTATCATTTCTTTCACCCTTTGCTTTTTCTCCCTAATAGACTCACGTCCTTAATGGAAGCACCAGGTTGGTACGATTTTGTCAAATTCTCTGCTATCACACCTCATACTAACGAATCTCCATACAGCACTCGCTCCTTCATTCTGTTTACGTTCACAATCATACTCTTATTTTTCCTATCATACTTTTTTTATTGGTGGTACACTCGGTAGACATTTGTGCATATGCTCCAGCTGTCTCTTTGCTCTATGTATCGTTCCAATCAAACATGCGATCTCACTCATTGCATCTATCTCATCTTTTTTTTCATCTGTTAAACCATTAATTTGCACTGTATTAATACCTTCATTCTCACTTTCTACGCACCCGTCACTGCTCTCCGGTACAACTTTGCAATTTCTTATCATATCGCTATTTTCTACGTTCTGAAATTTGACAAAAATATCACACATGCGACCTGAAACACACTTTAATTCCTCGTTTTCCTTACATTTTCTGCACACATTCACTCCACTATCATCTAACCACTCTCTGCAACGCATACATTTTGCAGATAGTACATTGAATAATCTCCTTTATAACTAAGATGAAGAGTCAAACGGCTATTTTTTTCTGGCGAGGTTGATCAGTTAAGGGGATAAAAAATCCCTTATTGTTTTTCAGCCAATAAGCGAAACTAAGATCGAAAACTACGATCTGAACATTTGATGCCGACGAACTGTCAGCGTGTCCAAGCGTAAGTGACCACTTGGTAGTGCCACACCACAGCAACTCGTTGCAAAGGTGGAGCAAGCTCCCTCACTGTTCTTGATATTTTCTGATAATGTAAAAACACACAGCTCTTAGGAGATGTAGTACTGTTTTACATTATGAGGAGAGGTCACTACCCAGATCGGTTTCAACTTTTTTTGAGGTCTCATCAGTGAGTAGCTTGACCTAGAATATCAGAGTTTAAGTGAAAAATACTTACATACTTTTGCTATACGATTGCCAGAAAGGTGTGTCACTATATTATATTATATAACATAGTATAACTAAGATGAAGAACCAAACTGCTATTTTTTTCTGGCGAGGTTGATCAGTTAAGGGGATAAAAATCCCTTATTGTTTTTCAGCCAGTAAGCGAAACTAAGATCGAAAACTACGATCTGAACGTTTCATGCCGACGAACTGTCAGCGTGTCCAAGCGTAAGTGACCACTTGGTAGTGCCACACCACGGCAACTCGTTGCAAAGGTGGAGCAAGCTCCCTCACTGTTCTTGATATTTTCTCATAATGTAAAAATACACAGCTCTTAGGAGATGTAGTACTGTTTTACATTATGAGGAGAGGTCACTACCCAGATCGGTTTCAACCTTTTTTGAGGTCTCATCAGTGAGTAGCTAGACCTAGAATATCAGAGTTTAAGTGAAAAATACTTGCATACTTTTGCTGTACGATTGCCAGAAAGGTGTGTCACTATATTATATAACATAGTATAACTAAGATGAAGAGCCAAACGGCTATTTTTTTCTGGCGAGGTTGATCAGTTAAGGGGGTAAAAATCCCTTATTGTTTTTCAGCCAGTAAGCGAAACTAAGATCGAATACTACGATCTGAATGTTTCATGCCGACGAATGTCAGCGTGTCCAAGCGTAAGTGACCACTTGGAAGTATTTTTCACTTAAACTCTGATATTCTAGGTCTAGCTACTCACTGATGAGACCTCAAAAAAAGGTTGAAACCGGTCTGGGTAGTGACCTCTCCTCATAATGTAAAACAGTACTACATCTCCTAAGAGCTATGTGTTTTTTACGTTATGAGAAAATATCAAGAACAGTGAGGGAGCTTGCTCCACCTTTGCAACGAGTTCTATGGTGTGGCACTACCAAGTGGTCACTTACGCTTAGACACGCTGACAGTTCTTCGGCATAAAACGTTCAGATCGTAGTTTTCGATCTTAGTTTCGCTTACTGGCTGAAAAACAATAAGGGATTTTTTATCCCCTTAACTAATCTCCTTTATGTTATCGTTATTGAACAAAGATGACGAACCATTATTACTAGCTGCCATTTTCCTTCTTACCGCGTATCTTATCAAATTAATAATTGAAACACCAAAAACACACAAACAGACACACTAAGATACGAATGATAACTTAAAATAACACTTATCTTATCAGGAGCTCTCAACAAACACTACACACCATGAGTCCCTCTAGTGGCCTAGCAAATATATACTGAGAATGAAAAAACAATAAAGTTTAATATTAAGATACAACTTGTTTTGTTGAATGATTCAACTTCTTCAGGTATCACAGGCAAAGAATTATACAAAAAATGATAGAGACATGATAAAATTACATCCACAGATCTAGTATAAAAGACAATAGTATATTTCAAAAACAAGAATGCGAACTCAAGTTCTAAATTAAAGTTGACTACATGCGTGAGCTGCCACGAGTGCGCCAATACTTCCTACTCCAGAACAAACTATCCAAGAAATTATTTTCCTTACTCTCTCGCTGTGTAAATTCAGGATACTTCAAATTCGAAAAAAAGATCTACAAACAAAACTCAGGATTGGCTATGGGCAGTCTGCTCTCTCCGATTCTTGCTGATATATTTCTTAAGGATTTTGAAGAAAAAGCAATTAATTCCTCTACTCTTAAACCAAAAATTTGGTATCTTTATATAGACGATATATTCCTCATCTGGGAACACTGTATGAACAACTCAATTTGTTTCTAGACCACCTCAACAGGTTTCATGAAAATATCAATTTTACCTTCGAACTGGAATCCAACGACTGTCTCTCCTTTCCAGACTTAAAACTTATGAGATACACTGAAAATATCAAAATCTCAATTTTTAGAAAACCGACTCACACATACAGATACCTTTCATGCTTCTTCCCATCACTACTCTCCGCAAAAATTTGATATTATTTCAACCCTGGCACATCGAGCCAGATCTTTACTTACAGAAGAAACAGAAATTGAAAATGAACTCCATTTACTTAAAATGACTTTTGTCAACAATGGTTTCTCTCTTAAACAGATTGATAAATTTTTCTCTTTCCATCACTCTACTGCTACTGAAGATTCTTCTCCCCCAAGAGCTTTTATTTCATTGCCATACATCAGCTCTCTCTCTCCCCAAAACTAGCAAAAATTCTTAAGAAATTCAACATTAGAACTTGTTTCACTACATTTCCAAAACTTCGCTCCATACTAAGTAAACCTAAAGTGAAACATCTCCCTACTCAATATCCAGGAGTCTACAAGATTTTGTGTGAATGTGGAAACCCATATTACGGCCAGACAGCTAAATCCATCCTTTTGCGTATGGAAGAACACCAGAGAGACATTTCCTAAAATAGGACCAGAGCTCTCTCTCTAGCCACGTTCTCTTCTCTGTTAACTCGGATGAAGTAGCCAACACCTCGTAGACTGGCCAAAAACTTCTAATATCCATGTGTATTATGATGAACTCAAAAGAAAGATCATTGAATCTAGAAAAATTTCATTAGATTCATCCCATATTAGCAGCAGTCTTAGCTTCAATCTCTCTGATGCACACATTGCCTCTGTTCAGTATTGGCGCATGTTGAAAGTTTATTTTTCACTTAGTTAGAATATAATAAATTTAGTTTAATCCTTTATCCAAGTGTGAGCAAACAAAGTTTGCGCCTGAAAGTATCTTCAGGACTGGGGTAAGGTGGTACAACACCAGGGCACTCCTTGCAAAGGTGGAGCAAGATACCAACAATCCTATCTCAGTATCTCCCATAATGCAAAACACATCTCCTTGAGGATATGTCTAATGTTGTGCATTAAGGGAAGGGCCACTACCCAGACTAGTTTCGACCTTTATTGAGGTCTCTTCAGTGGGAGCCAGGCCCAAGTGGAGATACCGGTCAGAAACATTAGCAAGGTCATCTCTACCTATAGGAGTTGCCAATTGGTATGCCACCTTTTTAATAAATAAATTACTCTGGATTTAGAGGAAGATGTTGAAAGTTTACTTTTCACTTGGTTAGAATATAATAAATTAAGTTTAATCCTTTATCCAAGTGTGAGCAAACAAAGTTTGCTCCTGAAAGTATCTTCAGGACCAGGGCAAGGTGGTACAACACCAGGGCACTCCTTGCAAAGGTGCAAGCTACCAACACTCCTATCTCAGTATCTCCCATAATGCAAAACACATCTCCTTGTGGATATGTCTAATGTTATGCTCACACTTGGATAAAGGATTAAACTAAATTTATTATTAGTATTGGTGCACTCGTGGCAGCTCTCACACGTAGTCAACTTTAATTTAGAACTCAAGCTCGCATTCCTGTTTTTGAAATGTACTATTGTCTTTTATACAAGATCTGTTGATGTAATTTTATCATGTCTCTGTCATTTTTTGTTTAATTCTTTGCCTGTGATGCCTGAAGAAGTTCAATCATTCAACGAAACTAGTTGTATCTTAATATTAAATCTTATTGTTTTTTCATTCTCGGTATGTAGTCATTCAAACTAATTTTTTATAATGCATTTTTGGAAATTATGGAGCTAACTACCGTGTTTGAATAAAAACTTTAGTTTACTATTACTAAAATTTTACAATTCGACGTTCGACCTTTATGTTAAGGTCATCTTCTGGAGCGTACAAATATACACAGGAAACAAGCTATACCACAATCATACTGGTTCGTTAAAGACACTGACTAACCGCTACCACAATTGTTGGCCTGACCTCTGGTGGGAAAAAAAAAAAAAAAAATTATACATCAGCACTAAAGTCCTATTATTTGTGTTGTCTACTATATACATATATTAACATTATATTAACATCATTCCAGCCAGTTGGAGTGGAATGGTTTCTAATAATAGCAGATTGGCTAGAGTCCTGACTTGTGTTGAATCTTTCAAATTAGGTTGGCTGAATGTGTGCCATCCAGATCCTTGGAATTTTCATACCATCTTTGTTGTTGATATTTGGGTGGTTTATCAGGATTTCGCAGGATTCTTTAAATTTTCTTTCGTACCATGTTTTTGTACGGTGTAAGGAGCAGGTGCTTTTCCAGTTGATTTGGTGTAAGGTGTTGAGTGCGTGGTCTGAGAGGCCTGCTTCACCATAATGGTTATATTTAATGTGTCTAATGTGTTCTTTTTTGCGTATAGGGATTGTCCGTCCTGTTTCACCAATGTACGGTAAGTTACAGGTGCAGCGGATGCAATAGACTCCAGGATGTGCTAATGGGAGGAGAGGGTCCTTAGAGGAGCTGAATATAGTTTTAAGTTTAGTGGGTGGTTTAAAGGTGGCATTAAGGTTATAATGTTGTAGGATTCTGTTGATTTTTTCTGATAACCCTTTAATGTATGGGATGGCTATGGTTTTACTGTAGTCTAGATTCGTTTTTGTTGTGGTTTTATAGAGTATTTTATTGACAGTATTTTTGTTATAGCCATTGTTTATGAATGTGTCACTAATGATTTTTAGTTCTTGTTTCAGGGCCTGCTGGTTAGAGCAAATAGTTGTGGCTCTGTTTTTAAGGGTGTTTATGACTCCATATTTTTGTGCTGCGTGGTGATATGAAGTCGCATGTATGTATTGGCCCGTGTGTGTAGGTTTTCGGTAGACCGTGAAGGATAGATTGCCTGAAGGAAGACGTGTAACTAGTGTGTCTAGGAACGGGAGCGAATTTTGGTTTTCGATTTCGATGGTAAATTGTATGCGTTCGTGTTGTTTGTTTAGGTGGCTGAGGAATGTGTTTAGCGTTTGTCGACCGTGCGGCCAGATCGCGAACACGTCGTCAACGTATCTGAGCCAGATTGTCGGTCGAAGCGTGGCGGAATCAAGAGCCCTTTGCTCAAAGGTTTCCATGTAGAAGTTCGCGATTGGGGGGGATAATGGTGAGCCCATGGCCGTACCTTCCTTTTGTAGGTAGAATTTGTTTTGCCACACGAAGTAACCGGACTTTAGTACGTGGGCAAAGAGGGCCGTAATGTCGGGCTGAAATTTGTTTTGTAGTAGGAGAATTGTGCCATTGATGGGGACATTAGTGAAAAGGGCAGAAATGTCAAAACTGACTAATAAGTCGTCTTTGTCGAGTGTTATGTTTTTGATTATGTTTATAAAGTGTTGTGTGTTTTTTACGTAGGAGGGGGAATGACCTACCAACTCCTTGAGTGTTGCCGCTAATTTCTTGGCTAGGTGGTAATTGGGACTGTCTATTCCTTCCACTATTGGTCGAAGGGGCACATTTTGTTTGTGTATTTTCGGAACCCCATATATTCTGGGGGGGCGGGCGTAGTGGGGTTTGAGTTTTTTAACTGTGTCTGGTGGCCAAGAAGTGACGGACTTTAATAGTTTTTCTGTTTTGTCCTTTATCCTCTTTGTTGGGTTATAATGTCTCCATAATTTCCAAAAATGCATTCGGATCACCGTGCAAGCCTAAAAGAAAGGATTCAGATCATCCATGGAAATAATTTTTTATAATATTTTCTACCGAGTACAGATGAATAATAATAATATATATATATATATATATACATACATACATACATACATACATAGGAGTCTTGACAAGTGACAGACTGATTTGGAGGAAAATTGTAGATAGGAAGTTAGTAACGACGTAAATTTTTCATGTAGTACTATCATATCCTGTACACCCCTTGAGGGTACATGTCAGGAATTTGATGATGATGACATACATACATAGACAAGTATTATTGTTTGTGATCAGTAGATTTAAGTGATATTTCTGGAGCCCAGTTTATATATATATATATATATATATATATATATATATATATATTTAATCACTGTTTACTAAACTTCACTGAGTAATGCAATCAATATTTTTTGTGCAAAACAATTAACAGAAGGTTTCACAATTTAATAGAAAATATTTTTGAAAGAAAAATGAGTTTGAATAGATAGTTAACATAAAATAAGGAAATTGCACTTGTTATATATAATTTTGGTGGATGGAAATTTTTAAAATTAAGCTGAAGCAAAACCTAAGAGGTGAGTATATCTTCTTTGATAACTGTGTACTCACTGCTCTTGGCAGCTTTGCTAGATGGAAAAAATGAATCGCATCTTTTCATCTTTGTATGAGACTAGTACCCAAAATTTGAGTAGCTTGAATATGTATACCTATACATATTCTGAGAGAGTATGAACCTAGTCTTTTCAACAGAAGAGAACATTGAATCATGATAGCAATGCACAGTTAAATACTTTATCCTTCAAGATTATAATTCACTTATCAGGCTTGCAAGATCATAATCTCTGGATTTTAAAAAAAAATTAAGACACATCAAGAATTTATATTTCTTAATTCTTACTTAACTTGAATATAATTGAATGAAACACTTTATTTCTACCTAATGAAAATCAGTGATGGTTCAAAATTTTCTTTAAGCAGAAATTTCATGATCATCAAATTCCTGCCATGTACAGGATATGACAGTACTACATGAAAAAAATTACATCATTACTAATTTCCTATCTACAATTTTCCTCCAAATCAGTCTGTTACTTGTCAAGACTCCAACATTATCAGATCTTATATTTCTGTCGTCTAAGGCACTTTGTACTGTATCAATCCACCTATATCTTGGTCTTCCTCTGGGTCGTTTTGCTGCCAACCTGGCAGAGAAACACTTGTTTTGCTAATCTTTCTTTGCCCATTCTGTTTAAGTCACCATACCACCTGAGATTAGCTCTACTAACACATTCCTGGATGCTGACAATCAAGTTCTTTCCTAATATCCTCGTTTTTAATATGATATTGCCATTGATGCCATCAGTTCACACCTATAATCTCTCTGAGGACTCTCATATCTGCGGTCTCTAGTCTTTGGTGTTTTTACTTCTGACCCAGCTCTCAGATCAATAAGTTAAAACTGGTTTGAACACTGTCTTGTATACAGCTAATTTAGTGTTCTGACTAATTTCTTTCTTATTCCATATGAATTTATTCAGTTGACTTCCTACCATACCAGCTTTGTTGTCTATTTCTATATTGAATTTACCATCATCAGTAAAAAGCATGCTTAAGTAGCTGAAATGTTTTACTTGTTCCACAGGTTCTCCATTCACAACACAGTTGACATTTTCAATGATTCTGCCTATTTTCATTGTCTTTGTCTTTTTATTGCTGACCTTCATACCATATCTATTACAACAGCTATTCAATTTAGTCAGAAAATCTTGCAAACTTGTAGCGGATTTATTTAGAAGTATAACATCATCCGCATAAAGCAAAGAGCTGACATTAACATCTCCAATTTTGATGTCATGTTTAATACCACTTTCCTTCATAATGTGATCCTTATAGATAATCAATAACAGAGGGGATAATGTACATTCTTGTCTCACACCAAATTTAACATTAAACCATCTTCCTGTACTTTCTTCAATTCTAACTGCTGACTTACAACTCAAATAAAGACTAAGTATTGCTTGATATAATTCCCAATTGACACCATATAACCGTAGCATATTGAATAGCCTCTCTCTTGGCACCTTGCTTTTCCAGTTTTTCAAAACCTTAATACAGATCTTTGTTATATTCCCATGCTTTCTCGACTATTTGTCGTAAAGTGAAGATCTGATCCTGACAGCCTCTATTTGGCCTGAATCCAGCTTGTTCTTCACCAAGCTTTTCTTCCACAATTCTTCTCAACCGTTTCTCAAGTATACTTGCATAGATCTTGCCAGGAACACTCAGTAGGGAAATACCTCTGTAATTCTCACATTCAGTGTTATTTCCCTTTTTATATATGGGTACTATGAGAGCTCTACTCCAATCATCAGGAATTCGTTCCTCTGTCCAGGCTTTCTGAACTATGCAGTGCAGCCACTGTAAGACTTTTATACCACCATACTTCAGCATTTCTGGTCGAATTTCATCTACTCCTGCTGCCTTTCCACATTTCAAGCCTTTGATGGCTTTTTCTACTTCAAGTATGGATATGTATTCCTGACTGCATGCCTGGTCAGTGTTTTTTACCACTATGCTGTCATCACTGGTTGTTTCATTTAGCAGTTTTTCAAAGTAATTACTCCATACTTCAAGGATATCTTTTTCTACTGTTTTCATGTCACCTTTATCATCTCTAACTCCTTTTACAGCACTCTTTCCTCCATTCCTAAGTTTCTTCAACAACCTCCAGAATATTTTGCCACCTTGATATTTATTTTCTATATTCTTGCCAAAGTTCTCCAATGACTTTTGTTTAGCTAGTTTTACACAGTGTTTAGCATTCTTGCATTTGTCTCTATATTCTCTAAGAGCACAAACTGACTTATTTGACAGGAACTTTTGATATGCTTTCTTCTTTTCCTTCACTGCCTCTTTAACTTCCTGTGTCCACCAGGGAGTTCTGATTTTTTTATCCTTGCAGACAACCTCACCACATGCCTCTCTGGCAGAATCAATCAATGTTTTCTTCAGAGTTTGCCACTGAATCTCCAAGTTTCGATTCCTTTTCTCAAACTCTTTCATTTTTTCTTCAATAATCTTTGTGTATTTCAGTCTACAGTTCACATCTGAGGGCTGCTCAACTTTTATTCGCTTTAAAACTTTCTTACGTGTTATTCTTTTCAATATGAAATTCAATTTTATCCTGCTCAAGACTGAATAGTGATCACTTCCAATTTCAAATCCTCTGTACACTCTGGTGTCCTGCATCAGGGAGAAAACATCACTATCAACAATAACATACTCAATGAGACTTTTCTTATTACTTGCCTCTTCTCTTCATGTGAATTTGTGCACATTTTAATGTTGGAACATGGTGTTAGTAATAACCAGTCCATGTCCTGAGCAGAAATCCAACAGGTATTTGCCATTATTATTAGCTTTGCTCTTTTCTCCAAATTTTCCCAAAATATTTTTGTATGTCTCACAATCATTTCCTACTCTGCTATTTAGATCCCCAACAAGGACCAACTTTTCCTTTTTCATTGTGTCAGTTGCTTTTTCTAAAGCATCAAAAAAATTCCTCCACTTCTACCTTAGTAGAACCTTCTGTGGGACCATAGGCACAAATAAGTCTCATTGTCCAGTTCCCCATTTTCATATTTGCCCACATTATTCTACTTGAGACTGACTGCCATTCAATAATATTTGCCTCGTATTTTATGTTGAATAATATGGCTACTCCATCTTTTCCTTGATTGTCATTGCCTGAATATAACATTTTGTATTTATTGCTCAGAAAGGGCTCACCAGTTTTTGTCTTTTTTGTTTCAGTTACCCCTATTATGTCGATCTGGTACTTATCTAATTCTTCAGCTAGTTCTATTTCTTTGCCATTCAGGCTTCTTACGTTGATAGTACCGATCTTTCACTCTTTTGATGTTGAGTTGGGGTTTATTTTCAGATTTGTTCCAATAGCTGATTTTTTGCTGTTTGCCCTGGTTCCCTGGCGAAAACAACGGGAGCCTTGTTTAACTGGGCGATGCCCCAGCCCTCATGAAATTTTGTCATGTTGGACCATCATTTTTTATTTTGGTTTAACCAATAAGAATATAATTTGGTTGGCTAAATCCCAAATTGCCAGCCCATCCTCGTTCGTTCAGTATCCAAGTAGATACCCAACAGGATGCACCATGAGAAGGTGAGGATTGGACATTAGGTCAGATGCCCTGGTCGGTTCTCCGCATTCCTTTAAAGGCTATGTGCAGGTCTCCTCTCAGTTATACAGCTTTGACCATTAAGCAGAAATTTTGTTGTTCAAAATACTAAACAAATGTCTTTAAATGTCATGTACTCACAAGTTTTTCATTTTTTGTGAGGTGAAAAAAAAAACAATATTCCTGGACAAAAACGCTGATTCCACTATTTGAGACTGATTGACTTATGCTCCCATTGAATACTATTTTGAGATGAAGAAAAGAGAGATATTAGCTTTTTATATTCTTATCTACCAAAATGTTATTAACTAGTGACAAACACCTCAATGCAGCAAAACAAATGTACCATTGAAAGGGCAGGGATAATTCATCACTTGGATGTACCGATTAGTATCCTTTTGGCAAAGACATATATTCCTATTGTGGGAGATGGAACCATTGGATTCTCCACTGTATAAATTCTTGATAAATTCTTTCTTGAGGAATCTACAAAATATTCTAGTTTGTTTGCTAAACATGGACATAGTATACATGTAATTTATATACATACTGTTTTGTGGGAGATTCCCCGGAAGACTACTGCATTATTCAAGAAGCTTTTGCTGATATGTTAAGAAATATATGCTATACCTGTACTTTACATATCATTGTGCTCAGGACTCCATAACTCTCACTTAAGTCTGCTGATCACAAAAAAATTTCTCTCCCGTGGTATGAATTGTGGTAAAAGGTGGGCACGATGTATGTGTATGCATATAATATCTTGAGAATTTAAAGCAGCAAATTTCAATTATATGCAATAATTTGTAAGATCTGCCATGCCTTTAATTTTGCCTGTTCACTGTTTTTTCTTCCATGCTACTTCTCTTCCATTGCCTACTAATCAATTACCAGTCTTTCATGACAAGAAGAACTAATTTATTTTACTTCCTCATCTATCAAAGTACGCTGCATTGAGTTTTGGAGAGGAATTATCTAAACAAATGCTTCCTGTGATTTTTATCCGTGCATCTTATATAATGGATGAGTGTCTCTTCATTTGAGATATCTGTATAAGCATCTAGAAGAAGCTGGGGTCTTTCATTTCCTTAACTAATTTTAATTTAATGACATCAGTAGTAACTCACACAAATTCTTTACATTTCATGTCGTTTTGATACTGTTATACTACTGGACCTATGTAGTTTTTTAAGTCAGTAAATACAAAGCCGCTCTTCAGGTGTTCAAACCTATTATAATCCATCTTTCTTTGGAACAGCAAGAGATATGTTTCCAGGTTGATTTCATTATTGTCCATTTTATGGACAATAGCAAAAGGGGGCTGCAATTCATTATTCACAATAATGAATAATGAATTGGAGGCTGCCCATAATTAAATAACTTGATAATGAATGAGATGCTTTAAAATAAAAATAATGTAAAATAAAAAATGTAAAATATGTGAAGAAAATAAGGCAATGCATTTAGAATGAGTCAGAAAATTCACTCACCATTTGTCTCTGATAACTTGCCTGTAATTAGTGAAAGTATAGATTTCTAGAGCCCTGCCAGCATGTACTGTCAATTTGAATAATTCAAATATATCTGGGGGGAGGGGGGAGTTTATCAATTCAAAGGTATTAGTTAATGAATTGACCAAGTCCCATTTCCCTCCAGATATATTTGTATACCACCACTAACAGACATTCATATTTATTTTTAACTGAAACCTCAACTTGCTGTTACAGTAGTCATTATACACCTTAGTCTAAACTATACATACTTTCCATGATGATGAAAGTTTATTCCATTCCTCTCCATTTAACTTGCTTTCCAGCACCCAAATATTCTAACCTTCAAGATCCTTCATTGGGACCACTTTGTTCTTTCTTCTCAGAAAGAAAAAAAAAAAAAAAAAAACCTCACTCACTCCACTTTCTCCTACATTAACAATATAGTCAATCATTGACTTACTTACTGATCCAGGCTTAAAATGTTTACTAATAAAGGAACATGATACACTTGGTTCACACTTACTAACATTGAAAACCTGATGCTAGGCCAACTGTATAACACGAAATTTGACAAATACATGTTTGACAAAAGTTGTAGTGTTGGCAGTGTTTCTGGCTCTAATAATAAGAAATATAAACATTTAACAGTATCTCTGACAAAGGTCAGATAGACCTTTTTCAACTTGGATATCCCTCATACAGTGTTGACTTTCATAAAAACCAAAATGAGATTTTGGAAAATATTAAGAGTGGCATTCAAATGTAAGCAATGGTGATAACCAAAAGTAGGGTATCTCAAATTGAAAAACTTAAAACTTTTGATCATTTGCAGGATCACACTTGATGTCATATGCATTTGAGCTTGCATTATGATTCGCAAAATCAAAGGTTCTACATTAGAACTCTTTTCTTACTTGTTTGAGCTGCAGAAAAAAGCCAAGAGTTAGTTTCAGTTTCTCAAACAAGTAAGGAAAGAGTTCTAATGTAGAATCTGTCAGTTGATAGTTTGGTTGGCTAAATATAAAGTGAAGGCAAATGTGCATAAGATGCGAGTAGTAAATCTGCTGGTTCAGAGGAAACTTGAACTTTTCTTTGAAAAATATTAGCTAAAACATATCAAAGGAGGATTGAAATTGTACTCGAGTGTTCAACATGGACAAAACTAAGCTCTGTTGGAAATAAATGCCATCTGCAATATACATTGTGAGAGGAGTGATTGTTACCAGATCACTAAGCTACATACTTGGATACTGTAGATGATTTTAAACTAAAACCCTTATTTTATGTTATTCAGAAAATCCTAGACCCTTTCAAGGTCACTCAAATTGATCCCTTCCAGATGTTTTGTAATCAAATACTAGGATCGGATTACATGAAGCACTTTTGATGATTGATTTAGTAATTTGTTCCAGTTAAGGTTTATTGTTCTGAAAATTCTGAAAATAATTTCCATTTAAATTTCACTTATGACATTTTGACATGTGATTCAGAAAAGCAATTGTCATATGAGGACCTGCTTATATCCAAATCTTTCTTGGCCAATTTAATTTAAAAACCTCTTTAAATGCTTGATGCTTGCCAGAAAATGGCAGGTTAATTTATGATTATTATTTTACAAATTTTAACTTGACAAAGTTAAAAGAAACATATTATTTAACATATTAAAAGAAAGACAAATACCAAATAATATCCTAAAAGCTGTCACAAGTATATATGAAAATAATCAAATACAAATAAGATTAAATCACGAGCTATCATATACGAGAGAGAGATAAACCAAGGGGTCCGACAGGGATGTCCCCTCTCAGCAACTCTTTTTAATATCTACTTAAATGAAATAATAATAAAATGGAGTAAAAATTTACATCAAGGAATTAAACTTTCACCTACAGTTAACTTTAACACTCTCCTCTTTGCAGACGACCAAATAATAATACAAATTCTGAAGATAACTTACAGAAAGCTATTTTAAATCTAAATGAGATATCCAAAGATTATGGTATGATAATATCAATGGAAAAATCAAAAAATATGGCCTTTAAAGGACAAGATCCAGCAAGAACTAAAATAGTAATAGATAACAAGATCTTAGAACAGGTGAATTCATTTAACTACCTAGGATGTATGATCACATATGAAAAAGATATAAACGTAAAAATTGCAAAATATTTAAAAATAACTGGTGTAATTAACTCTATATTTAAACCAAACCTAGTTCAAAAACAAACCAGGCTAAAAGTATACAATACATTTACAATTAGCCTTACCGGTCTTAATGTATGGAAGCGAAATCTGGACAATAAAACAAAAAGACAAACAAAGATTAACAACAGCAGAAATTAAGTTTATGAGAAAAACTACAAAGTATACCCTATTTGATCACAAAAGAAATGATGATACTATGAAAGAATTAAACCAAGAATCAGTAATAGAAAAAATTAAAAAATATAAACATAAATGGATGGAACACGTTAAAAAAATGAAAACAGAAAGATTACCAAAACAAGCCTTAAAGTACAAGCCATTAGGAAAAAGAAAACCAGGACGACCTCTTAAACGATTCAACGATGACTTCTAAGGCCGGAACAGGCCATGCTAGGCCTAAATCCTTGATACGTATGATGATGATGATTTTACAAACTCCTCAAGGAAGAGCTCCTGTCATTTGGTGCCTATCATTTCTCTTTTTAAACACATTTACTGAAGACATATTCACAACACTCAAATTGTAGACTATTCCACACTCACTATACAGTGGAAGATTGAGACCTCACATGCTTCCTAACTTGACTTCCACCTGACATGAACTGCAAAATCTCATTATCAGATTCCTCCTATGTTCACTCAAGTAATGTACAGTATGTTATGGCAATACTACATGAAAAGTTTACTTATTACTAACATCCTATCAATAATTCTCCTACAAATCAGTCTTTCTCTCTCTCTCTCTCTCTCTCTCTCTCTCTCTCTCTAAGGACTGTAATATTGTTAGATCTTATATTTCAATCTTCCAAGACACTTCTGTCTACATCAGTCCGCGTAGATTGTAGTATTTCCTCCCAATTGTTTTCCTGCTGTCCTTTCATCAAGCTCAGTGCAAAGCTGGTCTAGGGTACAAAGATCCTTCATAAACATTATTTTTTTCATCTGAAGGGAGTTAGCCAGTCTCATACACAGGTGGTAGAGTATCTCCTCCCAGTAATTGTATTTATACTATAAAATCAACTTGTATGTCTCCATCATATCTCTCATTTGACTATTTCTTCAACTTTGAAGACATATTTCTTCTAGTCTGTTCTCATGTTGACATTTTTGGCAAGTTATCATTTTGGTTATCCTTTTCTAGATCTTTTGACTGTCTCTGCATCTATTTTAGATGCAGAGACTCTGATAACTCCTGTGAAGTGAGAGATTAGTGTCTCCCTATTCCTGCACATCAGTGTCCCCTTCAACATTGCAGTTAGCCGATATGATGACTAAACATTGTGGCCCTTCAGCACCAACTGTCTGTAATCATTCCAAATTTTCTGGCTTCATTGTGCACTTTGCAGAAAATTCCCATTATTTGCGTGCAATGTTCTCACTTCAAAATGCATACTGTTACACTAGGCAACAACCGATTGATACTCATTATCATTTGTCTATAGAACCCTCCCTCAGCTGTGCATTATCAGCATAGAAGTCACTGTTATCCTCTAGACCAGAGCTTCCTAAACTGTGGGCCGTGACCCCTTTGGGGGGGGGCATAAGTTTTGTTGAGGGGCCGTGAAGTAATGAAAACAAATTTAAAATGCTTTAAGACACAGTAGATTTTTTTTTAAATCTTCAAAGAAACGTATTTAATTTTTATTATTTATTATTTCTTTTTTGTTCTTTTTTATATTTTAATGGAAAAAATCACACATTGGTGTTGGTTAACAAATTTTTCTTCTCGCGTATTTCAGCGATTAATGAATATATGCTTATTCATATAAGTTTCGTTTCAAAGGTATTGATACAAAACACAAAAAAGATTACAAATCAAAATTTTGAATATAAATATAATAAATATTATAATAATATATGTCTGGATTACAATTTTTTTGGTGTGAGGAGGGGGGGGGGGGGGGCTGTGAAATATTTTAATTTTTCCAAAGGGGGGCCTTGGCATTCATAAGTTTGGGAAGCACTGCTCTAGACCAGTGTTTTTCAACCTTTTATTGATCATGCCCCACCTCAATGTCTCAAAGATTTTGATGCCCCCCCCCCCCATCTAGCATAATAGTCAGCCAAATTCTGAAAAAGTATAATATAAATATGTACATGTACATTTTCTAATTCCCCCTCCCCCCTCCGGAGCGTACGCCCCACATTGAGAAACATTGCTCTAGACCATCCTCAATATCATTAACATACAATTTAAACAACACTTGCCCAAGTTTAGAACAATGAGGGTACACCTCTCATCGTCCTTCTCTAAGACTTTTCACCTCCAAGGATCACTTCTGATACCTGTTAGTCTGCTTCTCTCTTATTCATGTCACTAGCCTATTTTCCAAACCTATCCCTTTGACTTTGTATAACAATCTCCTATATGGAATATTATCAGATGCCTTAGCAAAATACTTATGTATCATTTCCTGTCTGTGTTGCCACTGTAATAGAATATAAGCACATTGATGATCTCTCTCTCCTTCTCTTTCACATGATTTCATTCCAACCATCTTACAGTTTGTTTTTATGCTTTATTTTGTCAGTCACTTTCACAGGCACTGATCTGACAGCCATTGTTCCTTTGCTTTCATTCAGTCCTATATACATAAACGTGGCCACTGATCATCATCCATTCATAAGACAAATACAAATATGCTGAACCAGCGTTTCCTTCGTTCCATATATTTCTGTTCTCTGGAAGTTTCATTTAATGTCCCTCAAAGACTGAACAGACAAGAGCTTAAATAAGTTCTAACCCAGTTATTAATAGTTATTAATGCAGCATTCCATAGCATATGCATTCAATCTTGATTTTGTGGAAATGTACATACATAATTCCTGTACCTTTAATCCAGAGTTTAAAATTTAAGTAGCCTAAACTCAAATTAACTGTAACAGTGCATAATTTTTGATTTTTGTTATGTTTGATTTCTCAGAATGCAATGATACCAACAAGTTATTAATGTTATGCATTAGTAATATAAAATATTTATTAAATTTATATATATTTCAAAACTTGCTTTGAAGGTTAGTAGTGGCATTTGCCGAGAGCAGAAAACTAAAACATTAACCACTGCTGACTTACAAATAATATAATCTGAGTATCTTTGAGACATATAAGTGTGTAATTTCTAGTTTTAAAATTTAGAACTCCGTTGAAGAAATTGTTGTTTCAACAGCCTACTTGGAATTATTCCTTCGAACAGTTACAGAACCTGCACTTTTACAAGTCTTCCTTAAGTTCGTTTTGACATCAAACTATGAAAGTAGTAATGTGCTAAATACATTAGTTAACAGAATAAATGCACAAACAAGAGTAAGTATTGCCTTATGTTAATGCTATAGGTTCTTGATGTGTTCATGCTAGATTTACTGTTAACATTAAGTGGTTATTAACAGAAAATTAAGAATTTAGAAAATAGGATTGTGATAATCATCTGTTATTATCTAATCAAAAATTGCGTGCTCATATATGCACTTATGATTTTTTATGTATCCCTTTTCTTTATTTGTATAAGAAATCACTATATTTATGTAATGCATGCTCTAGCAAAACATTATCTGTTCTTCATGTTGAAGTTTCTGGAACAGGAAACAACACAGACACTGGAATGTAAATAAATAATTTATTGGCGACATTCACTAGCTTTAGCTAGCACCATCAAGAGGCAGTTTAACACTACACACTCAGTGAAGACATAAACCAAAATGATCTGGATAACAAGGACAGTCACGTGCAAGGTTGGTGACAGTGTCACTCTTCATGGTGATTCCTGTTGTTAATGCTGATGGGCAGATAGGACAGTGCACCAAAATCTATGTAAAATCATACTGTCCATTCTGTTACAATTGATAGGATTCTACACAACTTGTGCCACATTTAGGAACAGTCTCTCCAATTTAAACCACAATTTGTGGAGTAGCCTGGCTTTCTTTCATCTTATGAAGTGGTCTTTCTTTAAGGCAAGTTGGGATAGTCCACTTTTTTGTTTCTCCAATCCAGATGTTCTTTTTCGTGACGAAAATAGTTCATCCTCTCTGTCCAAATATTGAGTTTCACTTTTGCAGGGGATGCTGTAGACACCTGGGAATGAGAGAGGGTCCAGGCAATCCTTTGTCTTGGGCAGGTAGATATTTTGTATTGTTTCTGCCTTGTTTTTCTGTTGTACCTTTCATGTAGGGTAAAGATATAGTGTATGTGTAGTCTAGTTAGAGGGTGGGGATTTGTTCTACTTTTAAGGAGTTTGGTGAGAGTTTTAATGTTATATCCATTTAATTTTGTTGGAATAATGTGAGTAGAGCCTGTTGTTCCAGGTGCAGTGCTGGTCCTGAGCACAAAATTCGCTCTGCCCCAAAGGCTAAAGTTTTGAAAATTCCAAGTTCCTCAGCAGAATGATGGTATGAAGTGGCATGTAAGTATCTGCTTGTGTGTGGGGTGGGGGGGTGCATATAGTAGACTGAGCATACGAGGAGACCCATCTGCTTTCCTTGTAATTAAAGTATCCAAGAAAGCAAGTGCCCCCTTCTTTTTTTCCTCTTCCACACTGAAAGTAATTCGAGGATGGATATTATTGAGGAAATGTTAAAAGTTAGACAGAGCCTGTGAGCCATGGGGATATCTAGAAGAAGCAATATTCCACTAAATACCTGAGGTAAGGAGGGTAAATCGGTAGACGTTAGATGGATTAGTAGTATCATTAAGCATGAGATGCAAAAAACAAATGTTGTGGAAGGTATATAAGAAGAAAGATGACCAGCTAACTTGTGAACAGTGCAAGGATCCAAGTTTCTCAAAATTCTAGAAAGGTGACTAGCATGGTAAGGAAGGCCAAATCAGATTATGAGAAGAAATTAGCCAAAGAGATGAAAGGAAATCCCAAAGAGATTTTTCATTATGTGGCAAGTAAGAGGAAAAATGACTATGGAAGGATAACTTTAATGAGAGCATATGGTAGAGAGGTAACAAAGGTAGATGAAATTGTTGAGCTACTGAGTGACCACTTTACAAGGGTATATCATTGAAGTGATATGCCTGTGATATATGTCTTTCAAACCCTGTAGCGTAGTTGAGAGACATAAATGGAGTCGGAACACTTAATGCTGAGCAGAAAATTTTAAAAAATTTTGTGTTTGAATGAATTTGAGTTTTTATCCTTCTTAAGATTTTGTACTTATTTGTAGTTGCAGATCGTACTATTGTATAATTATTCTTGAGGTTTAGATGAGATGTGCAATATTAGCATACCTAATGAATGCTTTAAATATTTCAAAACATTTATATGTAGATTTGCTGATCTCAAAATTACATTGCATTAGGGTTATCTTCATTATATACAGGGTGTCCCAGGAGGATAATCTAAACTTCAAAAATTGATTTCTTTAATTGATTTTAAGCAAAAAAAAAACTATATCATGTATCCAGTTCCAGATGGGTGAGGCAATGATTGTTCAGCTACTAGTAGCACTAATTGTCTATGCACATATCATGGTCTTATGTAAATTAGTTATCACAGGAACTTGTAAATAAGTTCTGTTCATGTTATTAGCAGCTATGTGATTGAAACTTAAGATGCTGACCAAGTTTTCATATGAGGAGATGATTATGCTGATGTTTGCTTTTTTTTTTAATGAGAGCCACTATTGAGGAATATCAATGGGTATTTCTGAACTATATCATCCTTAACTAAGTAAGAAATCAATTGTGTTGGCAACTGTATATTTGTCATTGTATCTGACAGTATTGTATGTTACTAATCAATTACCAAGTTCAAAATTGAAGTGCTTTGAGCAATGCAATATGGTCCAAACAGAAGAAGGAGCTCTTGGTGTTTATTTCTAATTACCATATCTCCAAATTGGTTAGACATTGTACTGTTTTTTTAAGTTGAAATCACTCACAAAATTGGCTTATGAAGTTTGGCAGATTCCTCCTAGACCATCCTGTATTGATTTGCTACTTTTAAGAGTAAATATCAGCTAGGCTTGAAAAAATTCTTAAACCTGATGTTGATGATAATGTGCAACTTCGCTGGTGAAATAATTCTGTATTTATATTTCAACACAATTTCTCTTTTTCTTTTCAGCTCAGTGTTGTTACAATGGCTCTGTTTCGAACCCTTGTTGATTTGAATTGTGAAGATGTCATGCTGGAATTAGTGCTTAAGTATGTGTTTATTTGTTACCCAATTTGTATTGCTGTTTTATGAAATGGAATCCATATTAATCTTTTTTTTCTTTTATTCACTAGGAAGCCTATAAAAGTATTTAAAATTATTTGATATTTTTCATCCGTGTGTTAAGGCTAAAGTGCAGGAGGTTTAATGGAGTATTGATATTGACAGCACTAGGAAAGGATTAAAAGCTATTTTTAATTAGGGGCAAATGCTGGTCTTGAAATTCACGCTTGCTCTTGTTGTCATTCAGGGAGTGAGAGGTGTGATTGAAGTCTGATTAGAGGAATAATGAATTACTGACCATTTAAAACTATATATTTAGAAATTTATGTACATTTAATCATACAAATACAACATTTATTTTACAAATGATATTCTATCTTTTTCAATTTAGCTACTTGAATACAAGTAGCTAAATTGAAAAAGGACGGTTATTGACCAACAGTGGCTGGTCAATAACCATCAAAAAAAGTTGGTTGTAACTTAATTTTCCGAAGCAACATGCACACTTGTAAAAGCATGCTGAAGCTCACTGGCTAGAGTTACTTTAACTGCGTATGGCCTGTGTTTAAGCAACAGAGTGAGATGACGTGAAATGGCTATGCGCGCGCTTGAAATCACAGTGCTGCTGCGAGAACCTGGAAGCTCCTACAACCGAGCAAGCCAAGGTAGCTTTGACTAGACAAGTAAGCATCGGCCTTCGATACGTAACGCAAAGCTCAATTATTTCTACGCAAGCTTAAGACGTCTTCTGTCTACAAAAATAAAAGCCTAAATGTAAATGCATGCATTTACTAACAAATAAATATTACTTCTTTCTCAATTAATGAGCTTGTGCAGCAAGCATGGAGAATTCGCCACTGCTTTTAATGATTCTAATATTTCGTCTCAATCACTGAGACATCTTCAGGGAGTACAAATAACACACAGAAATTTAAAAATGAAAAAAGTGTGTGAATCTAAAGTCCTGTCTAGGTAATGTGACCTATGGGTGTTTGGTTTGTAGGCATTCTTAGGATGTAAACTCGGAACTCTGGCAATTATTGTTTCACAAATTTTGGGAAGTTTTATGCATCTGTATTTGTTTTAATTAGGTAGATTTCTGAATCCCATTGCTGATTCCAAAAATTTAGTTTTTGGAATTTTCAAAATTCTGAAACAATCATAGAAGGTAAAGTTCCTGGAAAAAGAGGAAGGGGACCATCGGTGAGACAGATGGATGGATGGTGTGTCTGGATTAACTAATCTTCAGAGAGTTAAAACCTCCAGAAAAAACATACAACAGGACCACGTGGTGAGTGTTTTTGCCAAGGTGGTAGGGGAAAAAAGATTCAGAGGAAGACCAAGATGTAGGTGGATTGATATAGTAAAAAATATCTTAGAATACAGAAATATAAGATGCTCTAGAGACCAAGCACATAACTCTTGTACATATAACCAGAAATTGAAAAATGCCACTTCCTTCAAATATCTTGGAACATTGCATTCTCAAAATAATAAAACGAGTAATGGAAATACAAACTAAAATACATGCCTCTAGTAGATCTTATCATTCACTAGATCATTTATTATCCTCCAAAATTATTTCAAGCAGAGTTAGATGTACACAAGACAATCATTAGGTCTGTTATTTTATCTGGAGCAGAAACCTGAAGCATAATTAACCAAGGTGAAAAAGCCGTGAAGATCTCTGAAAATAAATCATAAGCCTGTGGACATGTAATAGATAACACAATCGTCATGATCATCATGAACTCTACTATCTATAGATATCCACTGCTTACTGATGAAATGAGAGCTTGCAGGCCGAGATGGCTTGGATGTGGAAATATGTAGTAATATGAGCTGTATTGAAGAGTTCAGTGACTTTTTGACATGTCACTATCATATAATGCCACCTTTACAACTGAGTTTGTGCAATTTCTGCCCTGGTACAGCTGCCCCAATCAACTCTTAATTAATGTTATTGTGAAGCACATTGAGCAAAAAACACCTATCCTCAATTGAAATGCTTGCTTAGTTCTAAAATGCCTCTACAATCTCACTAACACCAAAGCTGTTCATTGGAAGCTGAAGAACAAGGATTTTCATGATCGCAGCCAGCCACAGAAAAGTCTAACATGAGCAAAGGCAATACCAACATCAGGTGGAGTGGTATAAAAGAGAGCTCTACTCCAATCATCGGGAATTCGTCCCTCTGTCCAGGCTTTCTGAACTATGCAGTGCAGCCACTGTAAGACTCTTATACCACCATATTTCAGAATTTCTGGTCGAATATCATCTACTCCAGCTGCCTTTCCACATTTCAAGCCTTTGATGGCTTTTTCTACTTCAAGTATGGATATGTATTCCTGACTGCATGCCTGGTCAGTGTTTTTTACCACTTTGCTGTCATCACTACTTGTTTCATTTAGCAGTTTTTCAAAGTAATTACTCAATACTTCAAGGATATCTTTTTCTACCGTTTTCATGTCACCTTTATCATCTCTAACTCCTTTTACAGCACTCTTTCCTCCATTCCTAAACTTCTTCAACAACCTCCAAAATGTTTTGCCACATTCTTGATATTTATTTTCTATATTCTTGCCAGTCCTCCCATGACTTTTATTTAGCTAGTTTTACACGGTGTTTAGCATTCTTGCATTTGTCTCTATATTCTCTAAGAACACAAGCTGACTTATTTGACAGGAACTTTTGAAATGCTTTCTTCTTTTCCTTCACTGCCTCTTTAACTTTTTAACTTCCTGTGTCCACCAGGGAGTTCTGATTTTTTCATCCTTGCAGACAACCTCACCACATGCCTCTCTGGCAGAATCAATCAATGTTTTCTTCAGAGTTTGTCACTGAATCTCCAAGGTTCGATTCCTTTTCTCAAACTCTTTCATTTTTTCTTCAATAATCTTTGTGTATTTTAGTCTACAGGTCACATCTGAGAGCTGCTCAACTTTTATTCGCTTTAAAACTTTCTTACATGTTTTTCTTTTCAATATGAAATTCAATTTTATCCTGCTCAAGACTAAATAGTGATCACTTCCAATATCAAATCCTCTGTACACTCTGGTGTCCTGCACCAGGGAGAAAACATCACTATCAACAATAACATACTCAATGAGACTTTTCTTATTCCTTTCCTCTTCTCTCCATGTGAATTTGTGCACATTTTTATGTTGGAACATGGTGTTAGTAATAACCAGTCCATGTCCTGAGCAGAAATCCAACAGATATTTGCCATTATTATTAGCTTTTCTCTTTTCTCCAAATTTTCCCAAAATATTTTTGTATGTCTCACAATCATTTCCTACTCTGCTATTTAGATCCCAACAAGGACCAACTTTTCCTTTTTCATTGTGTCAGTTGCTTTTTCTAAAGCGTCAAAAAATATCTCCACTTCTACCTTAGTGGAACCTTCTGTGGGACCATAGGCACAAATAAGTCTCATTGTCCAGTTCCCCATTCTCATATTTGTCCACATTACTGTACTTGAGACTCTACAGTGCCAACTCAAACTATGATTATGAGTCAAAGAGAAAATGATATAAGGGCTAGGGCGTACCCCTTAAGCGACGTGCAGCTACATCGCCCTACAGCTGTGAGAAGTGGACGAGGGCTACCGCATCAAGGGCGGGTGCGGTTAAAGAAGCGAGCCCAGCAGGTGGAGAGGATGTTGCGAGTGGGAACACTGAATGTTGGAAGCATGACTGGAAGGGGAAGAGAGGTGGCAGACATGATGAGGAAGAGTAAGTTGGACATTTTATGTGTGCAGGAGACAAGGTGGAAAGGGGGAAAGGCAAAGGAACTGGGAGATGGATATAAATTGTTCTACTCTGGAGCGAATAACGAGGGAAGAAATGGTGTAGGAATTGTGGTGTGTGGCAGAATGAAGGGCGAAGTACTGGACATGGTTAGAAGGAACGACAGGATCATGCGAATGAAATTGGGTGTTGGAGAAGAGCGGGTGGTCGTATTATGTGTATATGCCCCGCAAGTTGGTTGTACAGCAGAGGAAAAAGATGAGTTCTGGAACGTGTTAGATGAAGGAATGAGGGAATTGGAAGAAAATGAGATGGTGATTGTCGGAGGAGACTTGAACGGGCACATAGGAAGACAGAATAGAGACTGTGAAAGGGTGCATGGTGGCCACGGAGTGGGAATGATGAACCAAAAAGGAGAGAGGGTTGTGGACTTTGCAGTAGCGTTTGATCTGGCAATTGTGAACTCGTTTTACTTCAAGAGGGAAGAACATTTGATAACATTTAGAAGTGGTAACAACAGCTCACAAATTGACTACATTTTGACTAGAAGAAAACATCTTAAGGTTGTGACAAATTGTAAGGTAATTCCAACAGATCAAGTAGCACAACAACACCGACTGCTGTGCGCAGACTTTAAATTAAGATCGAAGAAAAGAACTTCTGGTTGCCATGGGATGAAGACAATTAAGTGGTTTCGCTTAAAAGAAGAGAGTGTGAGGAATCATTTTAGGGTGAGAGTGTTAGACAGGATTTCAGATGGACTGGAAAGTGTACAAGATTGGTGGAAACATAATTCAAAAGTAATCCTGAGCTGTGCAATCGAGGTGCTTGGTGAGACATCTGGAAAGATTAGAGAGCAGAAGGAGGGTTGGTGGTGGAATAATGATGTACAAGTGGCAGTGACAGCTAAGAGGAAGGCAAAGCAGAAGTGGGATGAGTCAAGAGTGGAAGAGGACAGAGAGGTGTACAAAGAGAGAAAGCAAGAAGCCAAGAGAGTTGTGGCACAGGCGAAGGCCATGGCATATCAAGATCTGTATGATCAATTAGAAACAAAGGAAGGACAGAGAAAAATGTACCAACTAGCGAAATGTAGAAATAAAGCAGCTAAGGACATCTTACATGTGAGGCAGATCAAAGATGCTGAATGAAGAGTATTATGGAGGGATGTGGACATAAGAAACAGATGGAAAATATACTTTGAGGGACTTCTGAATGAGGAAAATGCAAGGACTCACAGAGGAGATGGGCAGCCTTCTGAGGGGATGGTGCAGAACATCAGTAGAATGGAAGTGATGGAGGCCATGAAGAGGATGAGGAATGGAAAAGCGGTGGGCCCAGACAGAATTCCAGTGGAGGCATGGAAGGCACTGGGGGAAGAGGGTATTGACCTGCTGTGGGACCTGTTCATGAAAGTTTGCCAACAGGAAAATATACCCGAGGAATGGAGGGAGAGTACTCTTGTTCCCATCTACAAGGGTAAAGGGGATGCACAAGACTGTAAAAATTACAGAGGAATAAAGTTGATGTCCCACACAATGAAGATCCTAGAAAGGGTTCTTGATGGTAGATTGAGGGAGGAGGTGGAGATTGCAAAGGAACAATTTGGCTTCATGCCTGGTAGATCAACAACAGATGCTATCTTTGGGTTACGACAGATGATGGAAAAATATCGAGAGAAACAAAGGGAGCTACATCTGGTATTTATTGATCTGGAGAAAGCATACGATAGAGTGCCAAGGCAAGAAGTCTGGAGGTGTCTGAGGGAGAAGAAGGTGCCGGAGAAGTATGTCAGGTTGGTGCAGGAAATGTACAGAAATGTGAAGACAAGTGTTCGGACCTGTTTGGGACAGACAGAAAGTTTTCAAGTAACAGTTGGCTTGCATCAAGGGTCAGCATTAAGTCCGTTTCTGTTTAATATTGTGATGGAGGTGGTAACAGAGGAGGTGAGAGAAGCTGCACCTTGGACAATGTTGTATGCAGATGACATCTTGCTGTGTGTAGATTCAAGAGAAGAAGCGGAAACTAAACTGGAAAGATGGAGAAAAGTACTGGAAGAGAGAGGTATGAGACTGAGCAGAAGTAAGACAGAGTATATGTGTTGCGCAGTGGGCGGTGGCCAGGAGACAGACCTGGAGCTGGAAGGAAATGTCATCAGGAAGGTGAGAGACTTTAGATGCTTAGGTTTGACAGTGGAAGAAGATGGAGGAGGTGAGAAGGAAGTGGGATGCAGGATACAAGCAGGTTGGAGAAACTGGAGGGAGATGGCTGGAGTGTTATGTGATAAGAGGGTGCCGATCAATCTGAAAGGCAAAATTTATAGGACAGTAGTGAGGCCAGCTATGACATATGCTATAGAAACTGTGGCCCTGAGGAAAAATAACATTAGCAGGATGGAAGTAGCAGAGATGAGAATGCTTAGGTGGATGTGCGGTGTGACCAGAAAGGATTGTCTGAGAAATGACTATGTCAGGGGAACAGTGAAAGTTACGAACTTAGGAGCGAAAATACAGGAGGCAAGGTTGAGATGGTTTGGTCATGTGATGAGGAGGGAGGACGAATATGTGGGAAGAAGGGTCATGCAGATGGATCTGCAAGGAAGGCGGAAGCATGGGCGGCCAAAGAAGAGATGGAGGGAGCTGGTAGAAGAGGACTTGAAGATGAAGAACTTGGATGTGGTGACAGCCCAAGACAGGAAGGTGTGGAGGAGACTCATAATAAACAGTGACCCCACTTAAGTGGGAGAATGCAGAAGAAGGAGAAGAAGACTCTACTTGAGACTGACTGCCATTCAAGAAGATTAGCCTCGTATTTTGTGTTGAATACTATGGCTACTCCTTCTTTTCCTTGATTGTCATTGCCTGAATGTAATATTTTCTATTTATTGCTCAGAAAGATCTCACCAGTTTTGGTCTTTTTTGTTTCAGTCATCCCTATTATGTCGATCTGGTACTTATCTAATTCCTCAGCTAGCTCCATTTCTTTGCCATTCAGGCTTCTTATGTTGATAGTACCGATCTTTAACTCTGGTGATGTTGAGTTGGGGTTTGTTTTCAGATTTGTTCCAGTAGCTTACTCATCGCTGTTCGCCCTGGTTCCCTGGCGAAAACAACTTGTTTAACCGGGCGACGCCCCAGCCGGCATGAAATTTTGTCATGTTGTACCATCATTTTTTATTTTGGTTTAACCAATAAGAATACAATTTGGTCGGCTAAATCCCAAATTGTAGCCCATCCTCATTCGTTCGGTATCCAAGTAGATACCCAACAGGGTGCACCACGAGAAGGTGAGGATTGGACATTAGATCAGAAGCCCTGGTTGGTTCTCCGCATTCCTTTAAAGGCTATGTGGAGGTCTGCTCTCAGTTATACAGCTTTGACCCTTAAGCACCTCAATAACCAAATAACCCCAATTAACCAAATATTTCAGTCTGGAAATAGCAGACCATCTTCAGTGGCACTACAAGAACAGTTTAAAAATAAAATAAAATAAAATAAATATACAAGGTGTAATACTAATCATAGGAAACTAATCAAAATAGGAAAGATCCAGAATAGGATCTTTCCTATTTTGAACAAACTGGACGTTTTCTCTTGAAAAAAGAATCCAAGTATATCAATCCTCCATTCATCAAAACAAACCTGAAAAATCTGGATTGGCTCAGCACAGGATTGAAACTAACTACAATATCCTTTGGTCAAAAACTCGCCTCTTACATAGATCCCGTTATAAATTTGAACATTTATTCAAAGAAAGCGTAGAGGCCTTACTCCATCGTCCTAACCTGAATCGGAATGACTGTATATATATATATATCAAAAATCTGGCAAAGTCTAATCAGGATAACTTATTAATTCATATTAATTTTATGTTATTTAATATTATTAATTAATATCTTTATTTCAATCATGTCTCTGCTTAAAAATATTCCCTTTAATACTTAGTGATATAACATCACGTGGCTTGTTCTATTTTTAAATGATCTATTGTTAGTATTCCACCTTGTATATATTTTTATTTTATTATTTTTTTTTAATTTATTTTATTTTATTTTTAAACTGTTCTTGTAGTGCCACTGAAGATGTTCTGCTATTTCCAGACCGAAATATTTGGTTAATTAAATATCTTTCTTGTGTTTACGTGCTTATATTATTCAATTGTTGATGTATTCTGGTGTAATTACATCTGTCTGATGGTTCACGTTCATTTTTGTTGTGTTGAGGTCTTTTTGAACTAATTTGGAGTCTTTTCTCTCTCTTGGCAGCCTATCTATGTCTTCCAAGCTTTTTATTTGTATTGATTTTGAAGTTTGTGACTTTCTCAAGAATATCTTGCCGTCTCTGGTCCACAAAAATTTATAATTTTTTTCTGTTTTTGCTTTTCTTGCTTGGTACAACAGATTCTGATTGAATAGTGTTAAATACTCAGATAGAAAGATTTGTGTATTGTCTTGCAATGTGGTTAAGTTGTTGGCAATCTGTTTTTTGAGTCTGCTGGCTTTTATGAGATTGTCTCTTGTGGACTTGCTTGTCAGACTAACTATGACTGGTGCAGGTCGTGGCAAGCTTTGTATTTTGTTCTTCCTGGGAATCCGATTTATGGTCTGAATATTATTATGCTGTAGGAGGATGTCAATTGTATAGCCTAACTTTAAAACTATGTCTCTGAGATTTTCTATGGATGCAGTTTCTGGAAGACCATTTATGACAAGATCTTCATGTTGATGATTCAAAAGTTTGTATTGTAATTTTAGGGAATTAAGTTCTTGATGGGGTTTGGATATGTCTTTCATCAATTTGTGTTGCCTGTCAATTAGTATGTTAATGCTGATTTTAATGTCTTTTATAGTTTGTAAGACTTCTTCAACTGTTGAATTATTATATTTAACAAACTCTTCATATTTGCTAATTTTTTTTGCTATTTGTTCATTCTGTTTATCAAAGAGTTCTTGGACAAGATCTACTAAGTTGGCTTTTATATTCTCTAAACCTTTTTCTAGTAACAAATTTACGGAATTCAAATTCTAAGACACCTGTATTTATTTTGTCTCTTCAGTTCATTGTCCGATTCTTCCTCCGGTGTAATCGGTTGCTCTGTGGGTGGCGGCATTTCTTTGTTCTCTCTGCAGTATAGGCACTTCCATTCCTTTAGTTTGGCATTGGATTTGCATTGCCATGTTGTTTCTGAAATTCCAGAACATGGGAAGTGAAGATTCCTAAGGCATTTCCTGCAGGTTATGTGATTTCCGTCGGATGATGAATCCTTCAGGCACTTGTTGCACTTCACGATTCACCTTTCATCCCTTGAGCAACTGTAAAGATGGCGACTTTCTTTGCTCGTTGGTGACCACGGTAAACTCTGTTCAATTTTCATCACACTCAAAATTTGGATTCCACTTGGCCGGTTTTGGTGAATTTTATATCACTGTCTTTAGTGTGTCAAGTAGAATTACTTTATGACACTTTTAAATTAAAAACAGGAGTTAGAACCACTTTAAAACTATAAAAAATGGAAGCAGTGATACCGCCGTGCAGCAAAGAACAAAGGACTTCGCCACCTTTATAGTTGCTCAAGGGAAGAAAGGTGAGTCATGAAGTGCAACAAGTGCCTGAAGGATTTATTGTCTGATGGAAATCATATAACCTGCAGAAAATGCCTTAGGAATCTTCACTTTACATGTTCCAGAATTTCAGAAATAACATGGCAACACAAATCCAATGCCAAATGCCTAACCTATACTGTAGAGAGAACAAAGAATTGCCGCCACTCACGGCAGAACCGATTACACCAGAGTCAGAATCGTACGATGAACTGTACAGACAAAAAAAAATACAGGTGAGTCTTATAATTTGAATTCCGTAAATTTATTACTAGAAAAAGGTTTAGAGAATATGAAAGCCAGCTTAGTAGATCTTGTCCAAGAACTCTTGGACAATAATAATAATGGCTGTGAAGAGATGGGGAAACACTTGATTTTAACTTTTCGGTAGTGTATTAAGTGTTTTCAAAATATAGTGATTTAATTACTGGTCATTAGTATTTTAAATAGTTTTTAAATTTAAATATTTCTTGTTTTTTGGCTTGAGCATATCTGTACTTGTTTTTAAACAGTGTAGAAATAATTGTATTTTGAGTTTTGTTTATGCAAATCATATTAAATTGCACCTGCTATAGATAATTTATTCTGTGCTATATGTTGAAATTATGTATTTTTTTATTTCCATAAATAACCAGTGAATAATAATTAAACATGAGGTAAATATACATAAAACATTACAATAAAATAAATTTTTAGTAAAACACTTAACAAAAACTGTTTATAATTGTAATCTACAATATTAATTTCTTAGCTGTAATATTATTCTTAGCTATGCATTGTGAAAATTATAGGTGTAGATAAAAAAAAATATTTAAAATTATTCAGCCCTTCTTTAATGGGCCTTCTAAGTAGTTTTATTTTAATAGTCCTATATAACTGGTTTTTCATTCATATGTTTCAGATATCTAATACCATGTTCTCATGTCATGGTAAGCCAGAGAAGCCGAGTAAGAGACAGCGATTTGTATAGTCACACAGCAGATAAATTCCTCTCACTGATTCCCTCATGCTGTTTTCTAAATAGATTTTCTACCCAATCAGTTGTATATAATAATTCAGTCAACACATCTGGACTTGGTGAATTGTACAGTACTCTCACTGGAGACAGACAATCTCGAGGAGGTAGTTTGCGTCTCAAAGGTCACAGTCGTTCATCATCAACTACTAGTTTTACTTTTGGTGATTATGAAGCTGTGGTTGCTAATTTGTTTTCCAATAAAAATGTGCCTTCATCACTAATTAGACATGATAATTTGCAAACTAATTATCTACGGTATCTTAATGAAGCTCACAATAATATTAAGTCATGTACACAGGCATGTAAATGTTGGTCAGCACTTTATGATGGTATTAATCCAGCTCCAGATATTCGTAAAGAGGATAGATTATGTAAATCAGTTCTTGCTCCTGATATTCCAACTGTGATATGTAATGGTGTTGCCTTATCTTCTGCTGAAAAGAAAAAAACTTTACCACTGGAATTTTCTTTGAAGAGAACAGCTGTGTTACAATCCTGGAAAGAAGATTCAGTTTCATTAATAAATACACAGAATTCATTGGTATGTGGAATGCAGCAGATGAAAAAGCAAGATCAAATAAATAGTGGCAAAAATCATTCAGAAAATGTAGAAGATAATTTAATTTTTCAGGGTTCAGATGAATCAAAGGACACTCAGTTAACTTTTTTAGACGATGAAGAAAATAATCATAATTCATTAAAGAGCAATAGTGAGTTTTCAGATCAACATGCACTAAATGGTAGGCCATTGTGGTCTGTTTCAAACTCTACAGAAATGTCAGCTGATATTTCAGATAATGAAAACAATCCTGAGCAATCTTTTTCATCAGATGTAAAAGAAGAAACTCATTCTCTTCATAACTGCAATATTCCAAATAGTAATGCCTGTTTAATTTGTGCAAAAAATGTTAATGATTCTGGCATTTTTGAACCAAAAGGAAGCATATCTCCCTTACTTGATAAAAGTGATGACTGCTTGTATTCTGCAGATATCAAATGTAACAATGAGAAGAGGTTTAAAAGTAGACTTTCAAATGTCATTGAAACAAATTCTTCTTCTGGTTTATCTAGGTATGAGCACCCTCATCAGCCTTACTTACTTAGCAGTTGCCAGAAAAGCATAAAAAATGATAATAGTTCCTCAAGACTTGGTAGTTCAGAGGCATTTGGAAGCCCAGATATAGGACCTTTTCTAAGTATTCTGCTCACAAGATTGGAAATGATGATGCAAAATGATGTATATACTAATTTACAACTCACTGGACTAATAGCACGACTGGCTTGCTATCCACAACCTCTTCTTCGCTCATTTCTGCTGAATCACACACTTGTTTTTCAGCCTACTGTTCGTTCGTTACTTCAGGTAAGATAAATTATTTCAAATATCTTTCCGAGGTAATGTCCTTAAAGTTGTAATGAAGGATATGTGGTCCTTTATAAGCTATTAGGAATTATTTCTGGTAATGTGTTGTAAGGTAGAAGATTCTGAGATGATTTTCATATACTATGGTTTTTTTTTATTCACACTGTCATTGAGCAGTTGTGTTTCTTACTTATTTCCTCTTAAACTGTACACTGAACACTGCCTGTTACATTTAATTTATACTTTTTTCTTGATAATATCATTCACTGTTCATCATTTCTTTTAATATTCCACACTAAACTCCAGTTATTATAGAGTAGGCAAAAATAAAACTCAGGATATTCTATCTGCCATATTCTGTATGTGAATTACTATATTTCTCCAAACAGAACTAAACTCTCTATAACTCATATTTTCTATTTTCTCAGCATTAAGAGTTATATCAGAAACTTGTTCACAAAACACTATGTATAAATATCGTGTTTTATGAATAGTTTTGTTAATGCCGCATAATTGATGGTCAATATCATGACGAAAAAAATACACGTAATAACCACAGTAATTTGTTTTAATAAGTAAATATTTCATCCAAAGTATCTTAGGACATTGTTAGTACAGTTAATTCAAACAATACTATGAATAACATAAAGTTAAGGCTCATGATTACAATGGAATCCCAATATGCGTGCAGTAGCATGTTAATAGAATTAAATTAAAATATATCGAAGGGGGGGGGGATTACATTAAAATAAGATAACATATATAAAAATTATATTACATAATTATGTATGACATTTTCCCATACTTTAGGAATAGCAAGAACGTTATTACGGTTTAGATTTGGTCTGTGAAGTAGGGCTTTAGCACTTTCTTTATATAAACATTCATGTTTATATAAAGATCTATGTAGAAGTTTGGTCTTTTCCCAGTGGATCCTATGGTTTGGGTTTTCAACTCCATGTTGAGCGAGGCCAGATTTCTGCAATTTGATAAGACAGATATGGTCTTGATGTTCCAAAATGTGTTTATGAACAGATCTACCTGTCTGTCCATAGTAAGACAGTTTACAGGAACATGAAACCTCATACACGCCAGGTAGTATCAGAGGTGAGAATTTGTCTTTAGGACACAAGTTTATAGATAGTAGCAAGATTGTATTTCTTCATAATTTTTGAAAGACGTTCAGAGATGCCTTTGACATAAGTTATGGGAATCCTATGGGCTTGTTCTTGTCTAGGTTGATGTGTGGGGCAGTGACTGATGATTTTTTGAGTTGTTTTAAGATTGTATCCATTTAGTATGGCTGTATTTTTGATTATTTCCAATTCTTGGTTTAGAGATTCTTCAGAGGAGTAGAATCTGTGTGCTCTGGTTACTAATGATTTAATGATGCCAAATTTTTGAGATGGATGATGAGCAGAAGAATTGAATGTAGCGACCTGAAAATGTCGGCTTGTGATAGACAGAAGTGGAGATGGAACCATCTTCTTTTCTTTGGATATGTAAATCCAGAAAGGAGATACCCTGTGGAGATTCTTTTTCTAGCGTAAATTTGATGCAAGGATGAAGAAAGTTTATTTTATATAGAAACAGATGTAGTTCTTGTTCAGAATGACCCCAGACAGCAAAGACGTCATCAACATATCGTAGCCAAATTTTTGATTTGGGTTTAAACTTGAAATTTTTTCTTCAAGATATTCTAGAAACAGGTTTGCTATGTTTGGTGATAAGGGAGACCCCATTGCTGTTCCTTCCTCTTGCTTGTAAATTTTTTCTTTCCAAGTGAAGTAACCGGATGTAATAACAAATTTCAATAATTCAACAATATCAGACAGAAATTTTTGAGTTAACAAGTCTACCATTTCCTTATGGGAATATTAGTGAAGAGGGAGACAACGTTGAAGCTAATTAGCATGTCAGTTTCCAACAGTTGAATGTCTTTTACTTTTGCATGAAACCTCTGTGGAATTTTTAATTGAGGCTGAGTGGCCTATGTGAGGACAGAGAAGGTTAGATAAAAATCTTGATAACTTGTTAGTCGGACTGCTAATAGAATCCACAACGAGTCTGAGTGGAACGTTATTCTTGTGAAGCTTAGGTAAACCATATATTTTAGGAGGTCTAGCATAGTATGTCCCGAGTTTTTTATTGTTTCTTTATCTAAGGAAGTGGTTTCATCAAGTAACTTGTTCAGTTTCTTGAGCTGTCTTTTTGTAGGATCATAATCAATTTTGGCTTAAGTATTTCGATCTCGGAGTAGTAAATTCATTTTTCGGTCATATGAATTGGTATCTAGAACTACAGTGGTATTTCCCTTGTTGGCTCTGGTGATGATTATGTTTTTATTATGTTTCAAGGAGGTAAAAGCTTTCAATTCTGATGGCGGGATATTTAAGTCCGAAGGTTTGGCATCATAGATTATTTTGGCTATTTCGAAACGAAGTCTGTTGGCTTCAATACTGGAAAGATTGCTGATGTTTCTTTCAATGTTGTGTATAAAATCTAATTATGGAAAGTATTTAGGTGAAATGGCAAACTTATGACCTCTTGCTAGAATATTTAATTCATCTTCTGTTAGTGGATGGTTAAATAAGTTGACAACCCATTTTTTGATCGGTAATTTGTTGGTATTTTGCTTAGATCGATTTAACAAATTAAGTATTTTTTATGTAGATTAATATTAGTTTTATCAAATGCTTTGATCCCTGAATTTTTGGACACTAATAATCACTTGTAGCTACTGCACGCATATTGGGATTCCATATTCCATTGTAATCATATGCCCTAACTGTATGTTATTCCTAGTATTGTTTGAATTAACTGTACTGATGATGTCCTGAGATACTTAGGATGAAATATTTACTTATTAAAACTTATTATTGTTGTTATTACATGTGTTTGTTTAGTCATGAATTCTCCACAGGTTTTCATATATGATAGTCAGGGAGCAAGATAAAGTCACTACCAAGCTTATATCATTCAATATTATATTATTACAATAATATATTACAATATTATATTCAATTATATCAATATTATATATATTGGTCTCTACGGTCATGAGATGAACTGGCTTGTGATGCAGACCATTCCTTGCCATTATGCTATAACAGTTAATTTTATGAATTAACTGTTATAGTTACTGAACACCAGTGTGTCACCTGTTGTTGATATTTGATGACTGACAGTTTTTTAATAACTAAATTTATCTTTTAATTATAATTAATGATTTCTGAACTGTATTGTTGAATTCCTTGTATGATTACACCAAAAGCAGTATGTTTCTATAGCACAGATTATGAAAGAATAAACTGACATACTTTTTATACAAATTGTAAAATTTGTAAAGTTTCCTTCTAATGTACATTTCCAAAATATATTATTCTTGTTGTGGATTCTTCATTGTTATTCTGATCTGATACAGAAAGAAATTATCTTTTAATTTCTTTCTGTATCAGATATTTTTGAAAAATCTCATTTAAATAAAACATTAATTATATACACTGGTTGAGAGGCATAGGGACAAGTCACAATATTATCTATAATGTTGTGACTTGTTTATAATGTAACCTGTGTCTTCCCCATGGGTTAACATTTATTAATGGTTGACTCAGTGCATTTGTCATCAGCAAATGAAGCTCTAAAACAAACAAACTACTTGCTCATTCATTTATTTATGTGGCCTAATGTTACTTACCTGCAATTTATTAATTGCAAACATAGTCTTCCAACTTGATTTGATAACATGGCTATATTTTCTCATCATCATCATCAAATTCCTGCCATGTACTCTCAAGGGGTGTAGAGGATATGATAGCACTACATGAAAAAAATTACATCATTACCAACTTCCTATCTACAATTTTCCTCCAAATTAGTCAACTTCCTATCTACAATTTTCCTCCAACATTATCAGATCTTATATTTCTATCGTCTAAGGCACTATGTACCATATCAATCCACCTATATCTTGGTCTTCCTCTGGGTCGCTCTGCTGCCAACCTGACAGAGAACACTTGCTTTGCTAATCTTTGGCTATATTTTCTTAATAATTTAAAGTTAGAATCAGGTTGGTTTTAAGCTGCAAGTGATTTTTTTTTTCTCCCCTTTCATGGATAGGCAATGTGTTTTTCCTTGATTTCAGATTTTTTTTTTTTTTTTGTCTTCTACGGTCTTTTTTCCTGTTTGATGGCAGTGTAGAACTTCTTTTAATAATCATCCCTTCCTTCTGTAATTCTGTTTTCCTCATATTTTGCCATTTAGGGTGGATGGTGTTTTTTTTTTTTTGTTTTCTACGGTCTTTTTTCCTGTTTGATGGCAGTGTAGAACTTCTTTTAATAATCATCCCTTCCTTCTGTAATTCTGTTTTCCTCATATTTTGCCATTTAGGGTGGATGGTGTTCATCCTTTTATGGACCATCCTTGATCATCCTTTTACGAATTTCAGTTCTGGAATGTGCGTGCGTTACTTATTAGCGTTCATACTCTTTTATACATTAATGTACACTGCTGTCCAAAAGCTATGAAAAACTACATTTTATCTATATAGGAAAAAATTTCACGACTACAGCCAAATGTGGACATAATTTTTTTGCTATACTAATAAATTATATTACACAAAAAATGTGTTATAATTTTCGTACGGATTAAATTGCAATAGAACTTTGGCAAATGTTACAAATTTCTTAAGGATGTAATTAAGGAATTAAAAGTACATTTCAGTATGGAATATGTCCACCCAAACTGCATTGCAGTTCTCACGCATCACACCATGCTTTGCACCAAGTGAGGAGTTCTTGAGGCAAACTGCCTCATTCACCAGTCATAATCCTTTTTTTCCAGCACTTGTAGCTCGCTGTGTTCATTGAGCATAATGCCTCCTTACACCATGGCCCCAGCACCGCTGTATCTATTCCTTTCAAGAGCATTTTAGTGATAAGCAGTACCAATTTCATGCCAGATCAAGTGTCAGAAAGACTCATCTGTGAAGAGTACATTAACTCATTAGTGTCTTGTTAAATTTTTATGGATACAACACCACTGAAAATGTGCTCTACAGTGAACTGTAGATAAAGGAACACGGGCTAACAGGCCTTCAGATGTAATAGGCCTACTTGTCGCAAATATCTTTCTGCAGATTATTGAGATATCTGTGTACCCGTGCTTGAATGGAGCCAACTTGCAACCTGACCTGCTGTGGTGTGTCAGTTACGTTTTGCTGTTATAACCAAATATCTGTCTTCGTGCTCCATGGTAGACTGAGGGTGGCCTCTTAGTAAACATTTGGAATACATTCCATTGGTTTGAATCTCTGCCCAGAGCCTGAATACAGTGCTATGTGAGATTCCAAATTCTCTAGCAATATCAATAATTCTACAGCCTTCTTCAAGCTTTCCAGTAATTCTTACCTATCATCTGGATAAGTAGTTTTTCCCTCCTTTCGTACATCCTGGAGATTGCCCTGTAAGCTTGAGGTGGATGAATCACTATTTGTTGCATCACAAACACCTTGGATACAAGATTTCTTAACACCAAAATTGAACAAAGTTCCTTGTCTCTTATTCATATTAAAATTTAAATCTGTAGGCCTATTACTTTTAAAAAATCATGGCACTCCGGTTTCAAAATAAGCACTTACACACTGCAATACAAACTTGCAAAGAAACAGTATTACTAGATTTCAGAACTGGATACAGACTACCTTGATCTTCAATTTCAGTGGAAAAATTTTCTCTATACCTCCTTGCTGATTGGTCACTGACATTTGCTACACAGATTTGTTATTCTCCTCAGAATATTTCCACTATAAAATATTTATTTATGAAAAATGCTTAGAAAACTAAAATGACAAATTCCAGGAGAACTTCTCGTTGCCTGGTATAATTGATGCCATGGCCCTGTATTGGGCCATGGCATCAATTGTCTTTGATGATGTCATCTAGATGATGTCTTTGAGACATTACAGGACATCCAGATCTACTCAAAACCGTCATTTATACAAACTGCCACAAGCTGATTCATCTGAATTTGTGGTTGTAATCTTCAGAAATAGTATTCGTCCATAGGTTTTCAACACCAGTGTATGTTTAATAATTAATAATTAATATGTATTTATTAATTATTTATCCAAAGGCATTTTAAGTGCATTAAGTAACAACGTCATTATTCCTATCCTATCCTTCTCATCCATCCCTTAGGACGGGTTGAGCCCCCCCTCCCCATAATGAGGGGGCTTACAATGAATTAATGCAGCTAGTTCGTCACTTCTCTGCTGCATCTCTTAAGGGCGGTATTCATGACTAGATCCAGGTATGTTCTGGGGGATGAAAAACCTGAGTTTCTGGGTGAAAAAACACCCTATCTCTGTATGAGATGAGACCAGCTAACTCACCTTTAGTCTTCAGGTTTTTCTGAGCAAAGGGCTTCGTCTACACTTACTGAGCTATGGAGGTTCTAATGTCATTAATTGGTCTGATTATCTACTTGCTTGATATTTGTCTTCTGTGGGGTTTTCCATTTTGCTCTGCTATTTTTACATTTAATTTAGCTTTCATGCAGTTTTCTCTATATCCTGAAGTTCACATACTGATATACTAGAGAAGAATTTCTTTTCAGTTTCTCCTTTTAGTAGACTGTTTAACTTTTTCCCACTATGGGGTTACTCTCTTCCTGCTTACATTTCACTGGTGTTCTCATTTTCAGATTCTTTCTCTTTTTCCCAATAAATAATATCATGCACATTTATCCCGATCAACTAGATCAGAGGTTGGCAACAATAGTGCTCCCTCAGAGAAATTATTGTAAACTGCTTTGGAGCTCGCAGCGGTAATTTTGCAGTGTACGTCGTAGTATATCTGAGAGATACATTCATTACTAGTATGTGCTAAAATGCAAGAAAACATAAAGAAAAAAAAAACTGCAAATATAATACACGATGATACAAATTAAGTGAATATTGAATCCAAAATTATTTCATAGCCGAATATAGAAACTACAAGAGTTTCGTGCCGAATACAGAAACTAAATGTTTTGGCAGATGCAAGTTCCAGACCTCTTTCCTTAGTATTTTCCATAAATGTAGCACATCTTGCTGAGGTCAGCAACCTTTTTAATATGAAGAGCGCAATATAAAATTTGAAATTTACGGAGGGCTCATGACACAGGCACTTTTTCTATCATTTCAGGCTTAGAAATTCTATGATTAGTTGCTTTTAAGAAAAATGAGACTTCAAATTTTAACATTCTTTTATTTACCTCGCTTTTACAACATATTTTATCACATATGAATGAATGTAAAATACCATAAAAAATAAATAAATACAAAAAGAATATTCATATTAGCAATTAGCATGTATCTGTCATATCAGATGCGAGCACCTTGCTTTTTCAATCATAACGGCAAATGTATTTGTTTATTATGCAATAATACTGTGGCTATTTCTAAGAAAAAGTAATAGAAAGACATTTCAAAACCATTCATGCCAATTGTAATTCATCATCATCATCAAATTCCTGCCATGTACCCTCAAGCGGCGTACAGGATATGATAGTACTACATGGAAAAAAAAAATTACATCATTACTAACTTCCTATCTACAATTTTCCTCCAAATCAGTCTGTTACTTGTCAAAACTCCAACATTATCAGATCTTATATTTCTATCATCTAAGGCACTTTGTACCATATCAATCCACCTATATCTTGGTCTTCCTCTGGGTCATTTTGCTGCCAACCTGGCAGAGAACACTTGTTTTGCTAATCTTTCCTCTCCCATTCTATTTAAGTGACCATACCACCTGAGATTAGCTCTGCTAACGCATTCCTGGATGCTGACAATGTCAAGTTCTTTCCTAATATCCTCATTTTTAATATGATATTGCCATTGATGCCAACTCTTCACGCCTATAATCTTTCTCAGGACTCTCAGATCCATAAGTTAAAACTGGTTTGAACACTGTCTTCTATACAGCTAATTTAGTGTTCCAACTAATTTTTCTCTTATTCATATGAATTTATTCAATTGACTTCCCACCATACCAGCTTTGCTGATTCTGTTGTCTATTTCTATATTTAATTTACCATCTTCAGTAAAAATCGTGCCCAAGTAGCTGAAATGTTTTACTTGTTCCACAGGTTCTCCATTCACACCACAGTTGACATTTTCAATGATCCAGCCTATTTTCATTGTCTTGGTCTTTTTATTGCTGACCTTCATACCATATCTATTACAACAGCTATTCAATTTAGTCAGAGAATCTTGCAGACTTGTAGCAGATTTATTTAGAAGTATAACATCATCCGCATAGAGCAAAGAGCTGACATTAACATCTCCAATTTTGATATCATGTTTAATACCACTTTCCTTCATAGATAATGAATAACAGAGGGGATAATGTACATCCTTGTCTCACACCAGATTTAACATTAAACCATCTTCCTGTACTTCCTTCAATTCTAACTGCTGACTCACAACTCAAATAAAGACTAAGTATTGCTTGATATAATGTCCCATTGACACCATATAACTGTAGCATATTGAATAGCCTCTCTCTTGGCACCTTGCTTTTCCAGTTCTTCAAAACTTAAATACAGATCTTTGTTATATTCCCATGCTTTCTCGACTATTTGTCGTAAAGTGAAGAACTGATCCTGACAACCTCTATTTAGCCTGAATCCAGCTTGTTCTTTACTAAGCTTTTCTTCCACAATTCTTCTCAACCGTTCTTCAAGTATACTTGCATAGATCTTGCCAGGAACACTCAGTAGGGAAATACCTCTGTAATTCTCACATTCAGTGTTATTTCCCTTTTTATATATGGGTACTATTAGAGCTCTACTCCAATCATCGGGAATTCGTTTCTTTGTCCAGGCTTTCTGAACTATGCAGTGCAGCCACTGTAAGACTCTTATACCACCATATTTCAGAATTTCTGGTCAAATATCATCTACTCCTGCTCCTTTCCACATATCAAGCCTTTGATGGCTTTCTACTTCAAGTATGGATATGTATTCCTGACTGCATGCCTGGTCAGTGTTTTTTACCACTATGCTGTCATCACTGCTTGTTTCATTTAGCAGTTTTTCAAAGTAATTACTCCATACTTCAAGGATATCTTTTTCTACCGTTTTCATGTCACCTTTATCATCTCTAACTCCTTTTACAGCACTCCTTCCTCCATTCCTAAGCTCCAGTATATTTTGCCACCTTCTTGATATTTATTTTCTATATTGTTGCCAAAGTCCTCCCATGACTTTTGTTTAGCTAGTTTTACACAGTGTTAAGCATTCTTGCATTTGTCTCTGTATTCTCTAAGAACACAAGCTGACTTATTTGACAGGAACTTTTTATATGCCTTCTTCTTTTCACTGCCTTTTTCACTGCCTCTTTAACTTCCTGTGTCCACCAGGGAGTTCTGATTTTTTTATCCTTGCAGACAATCTCATCACATGCCTCTCTGGCATAATCAGTCAATGTTTTCTTTAGAGTTTGCCACTGAATCTCCACGGTTTGATTCCTGTTCTCAAACTCTTTCATTTTTTCTTCAATAATCTTTGCATATTTTAGTCTTCATTTCACATCTGAGAGCTGCTCAACTTTTATTCGCTTTAAAACTTTCTTACATGTTATTCTTTTCAATATGAAATTCAATTTTATCCTGCTCAAGACTGAATAGTGAACACTTCCAATTTCAAATCCTCTGTACACTCTGGTGTCCTGCACCAGGGAGAAAACATCACTATCAACAATAACATAGCCAATGAGACTTTTCTTATTCCTTGCCTCTTCTCTCCATGTGAATTTGTGCACATTTTTATGTTGGAACATGGTGTTAGTAATAACCAGTCCATGTCCTGAGCAGAAAGCCAACAGATATTTGCCATTATTATTATTAGCTTTGCTCTTTTCTCCAAATTTTCCCAAAATATTATTGTATGTCTCACAATCATTTCCTACTCTGCTATTTAGATCCCCAACAAGGACCAACTTTTCCTTTTTCATTGTGTCAGTTGCTTTTTCTAAAGCCTCAAAAAAATTTTAAGTTTAATTATTTAAATCATGAATAGTCGGCAGCACCTGCGAGCTTCATGGCTCCCACAGTATTGCACCTCTTCATATTAAAAAGGTTGCCGATCACTGAACTAGATGATCCCTATATTTTCTCCACGAATCAGAGACATATATAGGTATTATTTCTATGACATTCCCATGTTACTCCTCTTATAGACTATTATTTTTCGCTATTTTTGCCTGTTTTCGTTTAGGAGTGTCCCTTATTTTAGAAACATTGGCTTTTTACTCAAGAATTCTTTTGGCATTATAGGTGTATTTTAAAGATAAATATATGCAGACTAGTAGAGGAAGAAGTTTTGCACATACCTTGTTTGGATGTTAGGTTGTCTTCATTCTGCATACTTCTACTGTTAAAGGGGGGGGGGGGCGAGATTTGAGGCAAGGTGGGAAATTAATTAGAAAACCTAGTTTTTTTAAAAAATACTATATATATATATATATTATATTTAAGGGCGCATCTTTGGGGAAGGAGAATGGTTTAATGGGAAATTGGCAGGGGAGTGTTTTAATGGGGTGTAAGTCGTTTCGCTCGTGCTATCATCATCAAAACATTTTGGTATAAGTGTAGGGGTATGTCATGTCGGCTTGGTGTTTCTGCCTTTGAGGAGCTTGTGTTATTGCTTATTTATCGGAGTCATGACCTAATTTTTATGTTGTGGAGCTTCCAACACTGAGATGAAGTAGAGTCGGTGGACGTTGATTGAGTTTTCATCACATTTTATGGCTATCGTTTCCGATATTGTAAGCATTGTTTCATTATCTTGATTGTCTATTATATGGCCTTGTCGTTTGGCGGGGTATGTTTGTGTTCAAGGGCAGAACTGCTATTTCTGTCTTTCCTGTACTCTGTATTCTATTTTTCTTTTTGATGTTGTGTATTTTTGTATTTAAATGTTCTGGAATAGGGATATTACAGGCATGGTAGAACCTGTGTAGGTGAAGTCTTTTTGGCAAGGAAATTTGTAGACTACATTGTGGTGTTCTAATATTTCTTTTTGTGTGAGAGATTTAGTGGGTTCTATGAGAGTTGCTAATTTTTGGTTCGTGGTGAACACTAGCTTGTAGTCCATGTGTTTGAAAATGTATTTGTAGGCTTTGTATGTGTTCTGGATGTATGGCAGTTTGATAACCTTTTGTGTTGGGAAGTTTGTTTTGGTTGTTGGGTTGTTTTGATTTTGACGGGTTTCTGTTCTATTTGCATAATTTATTAGTTGTGTGGGATAGTTGCGATTTTTAAAAATCTGTGTTAAATTCTTTAATTCCATGTTGAAATAATTACGGTTAATTGAGAATTTGTAAGCATTTATAAATTGTGATATGACAACCGATTTTTTAATTGAATATGGATAGTATGAACTGAAATGGAGGTAGTTTCCATGGGTTTTTTACCACAAATATACCACAAACCCACACATGTGTGGGTTTGTGGTATATTTTTGTGGTTATTTTGTTGTTAATTCTGATTAATGTCAGGTTTAAGAAATTGATGGATTTCTTCTGTTCGATTTCTATGGTGAACTGTTGCTGTAATTGTTAAGGAATGCTTGTGAGGTGGTGATGTGTGTTGGTTCTCCAATGCATAGAAAGTCGTCCACATATCTGCCATAAAAGATGATGCTGGAGGGGGCGGGGGGAGTAGGAGTGCTTCTCTGTGTGCCAGGAATAATTCTGCTAGTTGTCCACTGATGTTTTGGCCCATATGGAGACCGAAAATTTGAACATACATGTTCTTGTTGAACTTAAAGCAGTTAGCTGATGTTATGAGTTTGATCAAGTTTATGATGTCATTAGGTGTTAATTTTGTGCATGCATGCATGCAGGGTGTGGTCCTCTGTGAGTGGTGTGTGTACGATGTCTAACATTCTGGGGACGTCCAAGTTAGTGTATAATGAAGTTACATCCAATGAGGTGAGGACATCTTTCTGGGATAATGTTACGTTATTTATTTTCTGGAATAGGTCGTCCATATTTTTTATCATAGAGTTTGATGCACTCTTCAAACACGCCATACATGGATTTAAAAAGAAAAATCAAGCATATTCATGCATTCACAAAACAAAATGCAGATTGAAAACTTTACTGTCCCCAAACAAATGGTCAGTTTATTTCAGAAAGTATCCAAACACACATCAACGACTACATGCAATTAATAGAAGTCCGACATCATAAAAAATGGAATGCCCTAACAGGCACCCAGTACAAAATACATGCAGCTTCCAACCCTTCAGATATTACCACCTTGCGACCGACATAAGACAATTCCATCATAAATCTATCACATCATAACACCTGACAAAATCACCATCCTGAATAAAAGACTTAGCTTCGCTGTATCCCCAAAATACGTACCGAGCAAAGATATCATTATCGAAGTTCAAGCAAAACTTGAAAATGACCCAAACAGAGAAACAATATTCCAGAAAATAAACATCATAAAGAGCAAAATAATAGTAAAACCCAACATTACTCCCAACTTAAAAAAGCCCTATTATCTTTAAAAATGAATCCGAATATAATGATCACAAAAGCAGACAAAGAGAATACAGTAGTCATCATAAACTAAACTGATTACCACAACAAAATAACGGCCGTCTTAAACAACCAACAAAACTACCAAAAAAATCCAAAATGATCCCACCCCAACCTCATAAAACAAATCAACAACACCCTACACACCTTAAAAAATCAAAACAAGATAGGCAAAACTACAATAAAAAAAACACAATACACCACACGCACCTTGTATATTCGGGAACATCAAAAACCTGCAAAGATAGTTACCCAATACGGCCTATAGTCTCCTACAAGGACACCACCACGGCACCATTATCAAACCACTACTTACAATGTCAAAGTCTATGATATAAAATACGGACGACCTATTCCAGAAAATAAATAATGTTACCTTATCCCAGGAAGACGTCCTCACCTCATTAGATGCAACTTCATTGGATATTGCATATTCAATGATGGCCTCATTGGATATGCATCCAATGAGGTCCTCAACATCATTGGATGCAACTGTGGATGGGACGTCCACACTAATGTGGACGTCCCCAGAACATTAGACATCGTACACATGCTACTCACAGAGGACCACACCCTGCATGCATGCACATAATTAACACCTAACGTATCGGGTCATCATAAACTTGATCAAACTCATAATATCAGCTAACTTCTTTAAGTTCAACAAGACTTAAAGTGTGTGTTCAAATTTTCGGTCTCCCTATAGGCTGAAACATCAGTGGACAACTACTGGAATTATTCCTGGCACACAGGGAATCACTCCTACTCGCCCCCCCCCCCCCCCGGCATCACCTTTTATGGCAGATACGTGCACAGCATTCTGTGCATTGGAGAACCAACACACATCACCACCTTACAAGCATTCCTTAACAATTACAGCAACAGACTAAAATTCACCATAGAAACCGAACAGAACAAATCCATCAATTTCTTAAACCTGACATTAATCAGAGCTAACAACAAAATAGCCATGAAAATATACCACAAACCCACACATATTGGAAACTACCTCCATTTCAGTTCATATCATCCATATTCAATTAAAAAATCGGTCATCCTATCACAATTTATAAATGCTTACAAATTCTCAATTAACCGTAATTATTTCAACATGGAATTAAAGAATTTAACACAGATTTTTAAAAATCGCAACTATCCCACACAACTAATAAATTACGCAAATAGAACAGAAACCCGTCAAAATCAAAACAACCCAACAACCAAAACAAACTTCCCAACACAAAAGGTTATCAAACTGCCATACATCCAGAACACATACAAAGCCTACAAATACATTTTCAAACACATGGACTACAAGCTAGTGTTCACCACGAACCAAAAATTAGCAACTCTCATAGAACCCACTGAATTTCTCGCACACAAAGAAATATTAGAACACCACAATGTAGTCTACAAAATTCCTTGCCGAAAAGACTGTGATATTACCTACACAGGATCTACCATCAATTCTTTATGGGCTAGACTACAAGAACACTTCCTTGACTATAACATCCCTATTCCAGAACATTTAAACACAAAAAAAAATGCAACATCAAAAAAAAGAAAAATAGAATACGGAGTACAGGGAAGACAGAAATAGCAGTTCACGCCCTTGAACAGAAACATACCCCACAAATTGACAAGTCCATAATAATAGAAAAACAAGACAATGAAACAATAATGCTTAGAATATCAGAAACGATAGCCACAAAATGTGACAAAAACTCAATCAATGTCCACCGACCCTACTTCATCTCACAGTGTTGGAATCTTCACAACATAAAAATTAGGTCATGACTCCGACCAATAAGTGATAACACAAGCTTCTCAAAAGCAGAAACACCAAGCCGACATGAAATAGCCCAACACTTATCCCGAAATGTTCCGATGACGATAACACGATCGAAATGGCTTGCACCCCTTTAACGCACTCCCCCACCCCTGTTTCTCATAAAACCCTTACCCTTCCCCAAAGAAGCACCCTTAAATATAATAATATATATGTATATATTATTTTTAAAAAAAAACCTAGATTTTCTAATTAAATTCCCGCTTTGCCTCAACCCCCCCCCCCTCCCAACGTTTCCTAAACCTCTCCCCTTTTAACAGCCTAACAGCAGAAGTATGCAGAAAAATAAGACAACCTAACATCCAAACAAAGTATGTGCAAAATTTCTTCCTCTTCTAGTCTACATATATTTAGCTTTAAAATACACCTATAATACCCTAAGAATTCTTGAGTAAAAAGCCAATGTTTTCAAAATAAGGGACACTCCTAAATGAAAACAGGCAAAAATAGCCGTAAAAATAAAAGAGACATTTTTCTGATTCATTTCCCTCTGTGTGAGGCACTTGTTTGTATGGGAGAGAACATCCAGGCGATAGTACTAGGACTTTGCATCTTTATGCTTTTTCTATGCCTTCTATTCCCATATTCTCTGCCTTACTCTCCTGAATCTTTCTTTACTATCCTATCCAGCAGACCACCATCATACGATCCAACACCTTGGTGCTATATTTGTCATGTGGTGAAACCCATGGTCTTCCAGAAAGGGGGATCTGGTGATCTAATGCTACTTTAGCCTATGCTTAGGCAAGATAGGTGGTTGTGGATTGCCTGTCAAGAATCAGTCAGCTTGCCTGCAAGTCGCACCAGTATTGCAGTAAGTCTCCTTCTAAAATATAATACTATGAATTGACATAATCAAAGGAAATATAAAAACAGAGGAAAACTCACTTAAAAAAACTTATTTAATATAAAATTTTTGATTAAGTGTCATACGTATCATCAGTACAGGATTATAATTTAAAATAGTAATTAAATAATAACAGACAATTCTAAAAAGTGAAACCTAAGTATCTAGTCCAGATACCTAAATAAGGTCAATAATTTCCTAGCTTAAAGGATATATATATGTGTTTGTGTGTGTGTGTATCATTTTTATATATCCTTTGTGTGTGTGTGTTATAACATACACACACACATAAATAAAGTTAGTAGTTTTTAAATCTGCTAATCTTCCCTAAAGGAAATAGACCATCAGATTTGTTTATGGATAATGGAGTAAAGTTTCACACATTTCTTTATAAAAATGTTCAATGAGGAAACAACTTCTGTGAAGGACTATTGTTCCAATAAACTATGTCAGGTGTCGATAGCTTGTTCAGCAAGTCCAGAATATTAAGGCTCATGGGATTTAACATAAGACTTATGTTCTTCTAGACAAATAAAAGCAGATTTTCTTTTTCAGTCCATTGAAAATAAGATAGCCTATAAGAGCAAGGAATCTGTTAGATGCCTGAAAATTTAGTCATGGAAGCTTTTCCTTAGAAGAAGTGAGAAAGGTAGATCTTTTTCTGATGAAGCAAAAGGCAACAAAAATATTCTGTGAGTTTACTACACATTCAGAAATGACTCGTATTGTGCATAAGGAATAGGAATACAAGCTATTTCTTGTGTTAAAGATACCAAGCAATTTTAAACCTGGTTTTACTCCATTTTTTCCAAGTAAGCAAACAGACAAAATGTCAAGTTTGCACCTGCAATTTATGCAAGACTAGCTGATCCCACAGGTAGTGCAAGACCAAGGCAACTCGTGGTAGAAGTGGAGCAAGCTCTGATCACTAATCTTAATATTTACCCTTAATGCCAAAACACATCTCCAAGAATGGGATGTATGATGTTTTGTATTAAAGGCAAGGGGCCACTACTCAGACCGGTTTCGACCTTTATTGAGATCTCATCAGTGGAGAGCCAGGCTAGAAATACCAAGATTTAGTAATGCAGAGCTTGTAAGTATTTTATCAAAATGAGTTACCATAAGGTGTTATAACCTTATTAAATAAAAATCTCAGGAGGAGATATAGATGTAGAAAGTATTTTTAACTTGGGTATAGTTATGTTAAAGATACCAAGCAATTTTAAACCTGGTTTTACTCCATTTTTTCCAAGTAAGCAAACAGACAAAACGTCAAGTTTGCGCCTGCAATTTATGCAAGACTAGCTGATCCCACAGGTAGTGCAAGACCAAGGCAACTCGTGGTAGAAGTGGAGCAAGCTCTGATCACTAATCTTAATATTTACCCTTAATGCCAAAACACATCTCCAAGAATGGGATGTATGATGTTTTGTATTAAAGGCAAAGGGCCACTACTCAGACCGGTTTCGACCTTTATTGAGATCTCATCAGTGGAGAGCCAGGCTAGAAATACCAAGATTTAGTAATGCAGAGCTTGTAAGTATTTTATCAAAACGAGTTACCATAAGGTGTTATAACCTTATTAAATAAAAATCTCAGGAGGAGATATAGATGTAGAAAGTATTTTTAACTTGGGTATAGTTATGTTAAAGATACCAAGCAATTTTAAACCTGGTTTTACTCCATTTTTTCCAAGTAAGCAAACAGACAAAACGTCAAGTTTGCGCCTGCAATTTATGCAAGACTAGCTGATCCCACAGGTAGTGCAAGACCAAGGCAACTCGTGGTAGAAGTGGAGCAAGCTCTGATCACTAATCTTAATATTTACCCTTAATGCCAAAACACATCCCCAAGAATGGGATGTATGATGTTTTGTATTAAAGGCAAGGGGCCACTACTCAGACCGGTTTCGACCTTTATTGAGATCTCATCAGTGGAGAGCCAGGCTAGAAATACCAAGATTTAGTAATGCAGAGCTTGTAAGTATTTTATCAAAACGAGTTACCATAAGGTGTTATAACCTTATTAAATAAAAATCTCAGGAGGAGATATAGATGTAGAAAGTATTTTTAACTTGGGTATAGTTATGTTAAAGATACCAAGCAATTTTAAACCTGGTTTTACTCCATTTTTTCCAAGTAAGCAAACAGACAAAACGTCAAGTTTGCGCCTGCAATTTATGCAAGACTAGCTGATCCCACAGGTAGTGCAAGACCAAGGCAACTCGTGGTAGAAGTGGAGCAAGCTCTGATCACTAATCTTAATATTTACCCTTAATGCCAAAACACATCTCCAAGAATGGGATGTATGATGTTTTGTATTAAAGGCAAAGGGCCACTACTCAGACCGGTTTCGACCTTTATTGAGATCTCATCAGTGGAGAGCCAGGCTAGAAATACCAAGATTTAGTAATGCAGAGCTTGTAAGTATTTTATCAAAACGAGTTACCATAAGGTGTTATAACCTTATTAAATAAAAATCTCAGGAGGAGATATAGATGTAGAAAGTATTTTTAACTTGGGTATAGTTATGTTAAAGATACCAAGCAATTTTAAACCTGGTTTTACTCCATTTTTTCCAAGTAAGCAAACAGACAAAACATCAAGTTTGCGCCTGCAATTTATGCAAGACTAGCTGATCCCACAGGTAGTGCAAGACCAAGGCAACTCGTGGTAGAAGTGGAGCAAGCTCTGATCACTAATCTTAATATTTACCCTTAATGCCAAAACACATCTCCAAGAGGGGAATGTATGATGTTTTGTATTAATATTAACAATTTTGTATTGATCAGAGCTTGCTCCACTTCTATCTTTAACTTAACTATACCCAAGTTAAAAATACTTTCTACATCTATATCTCCTCCTGAGATTTTTATTTAATAAGGTTATAACACCTTATGGTAACTCGTTTTGGTAAAATACTTACAAGCTCTGCATTACTAAATCTTGGTATTTCTATTTCTAGCCTGGCTCCCCACTGATGAGACCTCAATAAAGGTCGAAACCGGTCTGGGTAGTGGCCCTTGCCTTTAATACAAAACATCATACATCCCCTTCTTGGAGATGTGTTTTGGCATTAAGGGTAAATATTAAGATTAGTGATCAGAGCTTGCTCCACTTCTACCATGAGTTGCCTTGGTCTTGCACTACCTGTGGGATCAGCTAGTCTTGCATAAATTGCAGGCGCAAACTTGACATTTTGTCTGTTTGCTTACTTGGAAAAAATGGAGTAAAACCAGGTTTAAAATTGCTTGGTATCTTTAACATAACTATACCCAAGTTAAAAATACTTTCTACAAGCTATTTCTTGTTTATTGAAAGTGGTAGAAATACCATAACTGTTAAAAGCTTTCCAATGAAAGAACCCTTAAAACCATTAGATAATGTGGATTTAATGTCTTAATTCTTTCAGTAAAAGGTCATCTGAAGAACAAAGAATGAGCACGATATACTCAAGTCTTAATAGTTCCAGCCTTTTGATATGATGGTGAGATTCACTGTGGATATAATGGCTAGTATGCGTCTGCTTCTGAAAAACCGAAAAATCCTAGCTTCTATTTGTATGATCTTCTAATTCTTCCGATGAAGAATTAGAAGATCTAAAAAGGCTAACTGGTTATTTACTTCTTATTCTAAGGTAACTGGATTCTGGAATGAAGTGCATTTAATTTGAAAAAAAAAATGCTGTTACTCAGAGGAAGAGCCATTCCAAATTGCAAAAATATCATTCACAAATCTGAAGCAATGTGTAGGTCTAGGCGAAATATTATCAAAGATGCAATGTTCAAAGAGTCCCACAAAGAAGTTGGCAATAGGAGAATTGCCAACTTCTTTGTGAGTAGGAGAATAGCAATATGATTTTTATGGCTGTTCCTTTGATTTGTTGATATAATTTGTTTTTAAACAAGAAATAATCAGAACGTATAACAAAATCAAATAGTTTAACAACATCTGAAGGAAATATTTCTTGAAGTAATTCAATAGTGTCTGCTAAAAGAATATTAATTAACAAAGATACAACACCTAAAGTGATAAAATAGATTTTATTTTTAAAATCTAGAGTGTTTTTTATATAAGTAGCAGTTCTTCTAGTTGAAGTAGCAAGTAAATTGGATAAAATTTTATTTGAGCTTATTTAGGTATCTGACATTGGTTACTTAGATTTTGCTTTTTAGAATTGTCTGCTATTGTTTAATTACCATTCTATGATCCTGTACTGATGATGCCTATAACACTTGACCAAACATTTTGTATTAAATAAGTTTTTTATTCTAATTTTTCTCCGTTTTTATATTTCTTTGGTGGAAGTCTCCTTCCCCATGGTCCTGGACAGGCCCATGGCTTGCTATGGTATGGCATCAATGTGTGTGTGTGGTAGGTGGGAACTCTGGCATGGAAATAACTTCCCTGAGTAATTTTTCATCCTCAAGTTTATCATGGGCCCTCACCAAGCCCCAACCATTTTCAGAAACTTTCTCAACATCAACTGAAAACTAAATGAAGAAGCAAAAATCATCAGAGACAGCAATAAACATATCAGCTTTTTTTTTAATATTACATTCACTGGCAAAATATTACCCATCTTCATCCAGAAGGCTTTGGAAGGGTTAGTAGGATCTCCGAAATCTGTCGAAACTTTATTCAAGAGACATTTTTGTAGAAACTAAAATTTAGACACAATCAGAGCAGCTCCTTTGTGCAACATCGATTAGAGGAATACCAGTGATAGAATTCCCTTAACTTGGAACTACACTCAAGGGGTAATAGAGTGGGGATCTATTTGATGTGCCTGGCAAAAAAAAAAGATATGCTCCAAGATGGAAGACCATTGAGTGACAGCCATGTGGAGAATACCGATATGGAGGGATTGTCACCTGTTTCTCACCAGAAATTAGCCTTACTTTCAACAAACCACCACTGCGTATAAGCAGGATATCCAACCTGCCTACTTGGGCTCTACATCCTTAACCCTTTGACATGCCACTTGTCATGTCTCGGCATAGATGGCAGAGCCATGATAAGTTTTTGTTGTGGCTCTGCCATCTGTCCCAGATTATAGGAAGAGCAAAACACTGAAATGTCTTAATTGTGAGTGAGATCACCAAGTACTCCTGCGTATGTCCAAGGTGGAAAGATTAAAAGGAGATTCAAAAGTTAAAAACTGATTAGGGCATCCTCTATCAGGAGGCAAGAAAGCAGTATGCCACAAATGTAGAAACATCTAGTGGTAAATGGTAAACCCTCCTATGCTGAAAATGCAAACTGTAGAAGTGTGAGTAAGGAACTTAGTTCATATCTTAGTTCCATTTCACATTTACAACATCCTTGAACTGTATGATTTGCTTGTTGTTTCTTTAATGTGCATAAAAGAGAAAAATTGATGTAGGCATACTTTTGAAAACATGCCAAAAATTTTCCACTACACAAGCATCCACAAATTAAAAAAATTACTGGAATATGTGCCACAGAAGATCAAAAACATGCCTCCAAGATCCATTATAAAATGAAATGAATACCTCCCCCCCCCCCCATAAGAAGCTATCACAATATCAGTCATCCCAAGAGTAATGTTGTTTTTAGCATTAAGTTTTGAAAGGATATAAAAGATAAATCACTTGCTAATTTAATCAAGTATGCATTCTCCATTTGAATCAGTAATGCTCTTCCAACATTGTGAAATCTTCAATGCCATTTCTATAGAATTCAGGAAGTTTGGAGGCAAAGAAGTACCATAGGCTCAATTTCAATGCCTCTAATGTATCGTATTGTAATGAAATGTTGGAAACTTTGAAATAAGTAGTAACCTGAAGGTGCAAGATCAACGAGAATACGCAGGGTGTGGAATCTTTTCCCAGCTGAGTTTCTCAATCTTCTTAAGGGTGATTCTTGCACTATGAGAGCGTGAGTTATCCTGATGAAAAACAATACACTTTCAATTGACCAGATAACACCTCTTTTCTTTCAGTTTTTCATTCAGTCGATCGAGTTGTTCACAGTATACTTCAACTATGATTTGTTTGGTTTTGTGGCAAGAGTTCAAAGTGTGTAATGCCAGCTATATCCCACCTAATGCTTAACAAAACCTTCTGACAGCGAAGGTCTTGTTTTAGCTGAGGCTTAGCCTTGTCCTCTTGAACGAACCCACCTTTAACATTCTTGTCAAGTATCCAGTTTTCATCACTGATGACTACACAAGTCAAAAATGGAGATTGAACCTCTCTAGAATGAAGAGCAGTACACATGTTGATGCACACTTTCTTCGATTGTTGTTCATTTTATGAGGAACCCACTTGCCAAGGCGATAGATGGTCGATGATGATTTAAGATCTTTTGCTAAATCTTTAATAGTTGCATTGGCATTTCTTGTAATAGCAGCTTCCGGCATATCATTATTGAGAGAGACAGAGTGTCAAGCTAAAGTTCCCTTGTCAGAATTTTTGGAACCATCGCTGGCACTTTCGCACATTCAAAACATTATCACTATACACTTCTTGCACATTTTTTAATGTTAGCAGCATTGTTGCCTTTTTTGAACTCGTAAAGCATGATGCGTCTAATGCTATCTTTAGTGACCCCATAGTAATATGTTATTTAAACAATAACTTATGTATGATGTTCTTGCAAGGTGTCTTAGAACGAGGCCACCTCAGCTTAGCAGTACTTATAAAGCTTTAAAATTTTGTGTTTAGACAAGCTGAGACACATTTGAACAAGTACCATATAAAAACAACATTACTTTTGGAATGACCTGATTTATCTAGCGCTTTAGAGGGAATGTAATTTGACAGTGCCTTGGATTTTTTTTTCTTTTTGGAGAATTGTGGAGAACTAGTGTCCATTTATTCTCCACAATTCTCCAAAAAGAAAAAACAATCCAAGGCCAGAGAAAATTATTATCTCTTGGCTAGTTCAGGATACAAGAGTATTCTAAGGATTTGAAATTGAAAGTGATCATCACTACTTCTAAGTAGGATACAAATTAATATCACGTTGAAGAGTAGCTTTAACAGCATGAAGTTCTATAAAGGATGAAGTTCTATCCTTGCAGTGAAGTTATCTGCAAGGATAGAAAAATAAGAACATGATGATTAATAGAAAATTAAAGAAGCAATCCTGGAAAAGATACAAAAGTATCTAGCAAATAAGGCAACAAATGCCCAAAAGGAATAGAGGGGAAAAAATGTAAGAGTTAAGCTATGTGTAAAAGCAGCAAACAAACGTCATGGGAAGACTTATGAACATGAAGATAAACATCTGGATGGTGCAAAATATATTCTGGAGGCTATATATTCTGAAAAAGCCTATGAAAGAGTACTGTAAAAGGAATCAAAGGTAAGAGTGACACAAAAACAGAACACATTCTAGACTGGAGTAATTACTTTGAAAGACTGTTAAATTAGAAGGGAAAAAAAAAAACAGTAGTAAAAATATTCAAAAATAATTCAAACAGGAGTACATATCAATGCTTAAGATAGAAAATTCTATGAAAAGTCTGAAATGCGAAAAGGCCACTGGAGTGGATGATATTTGACTATGCTGAAATATATAGGTAAAATTTTGCAGTGGCTACAGCATAATTCAGAAAACCTGATCAGAATGTCAAATTGCAAATGGAGTAAAGATCTCATATTTCCCATCCGTAAAAAAGAGAATAAAATAAATGTGATAAGTACAGAGAAATTTCTTTAGTAAATGTTCAAAGTAATGTTTATGCAAGCAAGAAATAAAAAGGTTTTATAGTGGCTGCTACATAATTCAGAAGATCATATTCCAGCTGGAGTAGAGCTCTCATAGTACCCATTTGTGAAAAAGGGAATGAAACAATGTGAGAGGTACAGAGAAATTTCTGTATTAAGTGCTCCAAGTAAGATTTACTTGTAAGAATCTCCAAGTAAGAATCTTCTTGAATGGCAGTCAGTCTCAAGTAGAGTAATATGGGCAAATATGAGAATGGGGAACTGGACAATGAGACTTATTTGTGCCTATGGTCCCACAGAAGGTTCTACTAAGGTAGAAGTGGAGGAATTTTTTGAGGCTTTAGAAAAAGCAACTGACACAATGAAAAAGGAAAAGTTGGTCCTTGTTGGGGATCTAAATAGCAGAGTAGGAAATGATTGTGAGACATACAAAAATATTTTGGGAAAATTTGGAGAAAAGAGCAAAGCTAATAATAATGGCAAATATCTGTTGGATTTCTGCTCAGGACATGGACTGGTTATTACCAACACCATGTTCCAACATAAAAATGTGCACAAATTCACATGGAGAGAAGAGGCTAGGAATAAGAAAAGTCTCATTGACTATGTTATTGTTGATAGTGATGTTTTCTCCCTGGTGCAGGACACCAGAGTGTACAGAGGATTTGAAATTGGTAGTGATCACTATTTAGTCTTGAGCAGGATAAAATTGAATTTCATATTCAAAAGAATAACATGTAAGAAAGTTTTAAAGCGAATAAAAGTTGAGCAGCTCCCAGATGTGAACTGTAGACTAAAATACAGAAATATTATTGAAAAGAAAATGAAAGAGGTTGAGAACAGGAATCAAACCTTGGAGATTCAGTGGCAAACTCTGAAGGAAACATTGATTGATTCTGCCAGAGAGGCATGTGGTGAGGTTGTCTGCAAGGATAAAAAAATCAGAACTCCCTGGTGGACACAGGAAGTTAAAGAGGCAGTGAAGGAAAAGAAGAAAGCATAACAAAAGTTCCTGGCAAATAAGTCAGCTTTTACTCTTACAGAATACAGAGACAAATGTAAGAAAGCTAAACAGTGTGTAAAACTAGCTAAACAAAAGTCATGGGAAGACTTTGGCAACAACATAGAAAATAAATATCAAGAAGGTGGCAAAATATTCTGGAGGTTGTTGAAGAAGCTTAGGAATGGAGGAAAGAGTGCTGTAAAAGGAATTAGAGATGATAAAGGTGAAATGAAAACAGGAGAAAAAGATATCCTTGAAGTATGGAGTAATTACTTTGAAAAACTGCTAAATAAAACAAGCAGTGATGACAGCACAGTGATAAAAAAACACTGACCAGGCATGCAGTCAGGAATACATATCCATACTTGAAGTAGAAAAAGCCATCAAAGGCTTGAAATGTGGAAAGGCAGCAGGAGTAGATGATATTCGACCAGAAATGCTGAAGTATGGTGGTATAAGAGTCTTACAGTGGCTGCACTGCATAGTTCAGAAAGCCTGGGCAGAGGGACGAATTCCAGATGATTGGAGTAGAGCCCTCATAGTACCCATATATAAAAAGGGAAATAAAACTGAATGTGAGAATTACAGAGGTATTTCCCTACTGAGTGTTTCTGGCAAGATCTATGCAAGTATACTTGAGAAACAGTTGAGAAGAATTGTGGAAGAAAAGCTTGGTGAAGAACAAGCTGGATTCAGGCCAAATAGAGTCTGTCAGGATCAGATCTTCACTTTACGACAAATAGTCGAGAAAGCATGGGAATATAACAAAGATCTGTATTTAAGTTTTGTCGATTTGGAAAAGGCATATGACAAGGTGCCAAGAGAGAAGCTATTCAATACGCTGCAGTTATATGGTGTCAATGGGGCATTATATCAAGCAATACTTAGTCTTTATTTGAGCTGTGAATCAGCAGTTAGAATTGAAGGAAGTACAGGAAGATGGTTTAATGTTAAATCTGGTGTGAGACAAGGATGTACATTATTGCCTCTGTTATTCATTATCTATATGGATCACATTATGAAGGAATGTGGTATTAAACCTGATATCAAAATTGGAGATGTTAATGTCAGCTCTTTGCTTTATGCAGATGATGTTATACTTCTAAATAAATCTGCTACAAGTCTGCAAGATTCTCTTACTAAATTGAATAGCTGTTGTAATAGATATGGTATGAAGGTCAGCAATAAAAAGACAAAGACAATGAAAATAGGCAGAATCATTGAAAAAATCATCTGTGTTGTGAATGTAGAACCTGTGGAATAAGTAAAACATTTCAGCTACTTAGGCACAATTTTTACTGAAGATGGTAAACTAAATATAGAAATAGACAACAGAATCAGCAAAGCTGGTATCGTGGGAAGTCAATTGAATAAATTCATATGGAATAAGAAAGAAATTAGTCGGAACACTAAATTAGCTGTATACAAGACAGTGTTCAAACCAATTTTAATTTATGGATCTGAGAGCTGGGTCAGAAGTAAAACACTTGACCAAAGACTAGAGACCGCAAATATGAGAGTCCTGAGAAAGATTAGAGGCGTGAACAGATGGCATCAATGGCAATATCATATTAAAAATGAGGATATTAGGAAAGAACTTGACGTTGTCAGCATCCAGGAATGCGTTAGCAGAGCTAATCTCAGGTGGTATGGTCACTTAAATAGAATGTGAGAGGAAAGATTAGCAAAACAAGTTTTCTCTGCCAGGTTGGCAGGAAAACGACCCAGAGGAAGACCAAGATATAGGTGGATTTATACGGTACAAAGTGAATTAGACGATAGAAATATAAGATCTGATAATGTTGGAGTCTTGACAAATAACAGACTGATTTGGAGGAAAATTGTAGATAGGAAGTTAGTTATGATGTAATTTTTTCATGTCGTACTGTCATATCCTGTACACCCCTTGAGGGTACATGGCAGGAATTTGATGATGATGATGAAGTAAAATTTATGCAAGCATACTTGACAAGACTGAGAAAAATTGTTCAAGAGAAACAACTTGCAGAAGAACATGCTGGGTTCAGGCCAAATAGAGGTTGTCATGATCAGATTTTAACTTCATGATAAATAGTTGAGAAATCTTGGGAATAAAATAACAAGAATCTGTATACTTCAGCGTTGTAGATCTGGAAAATGTATACAAGAGAAAAGCTTTACAACATGCTACAATTATACAGCTACATAGTCTATACTTAAGTTGAAAATCACGTTCTTGTTTTACACATGATGTAAAATCAAGTGTAAAACAAGGACACACTATCTCCACTTTTATTCATCATCTATATGGATCTCAATATGTGAAAGAAAGCGGCATTCAACTTAATTTTAGAATCAGAGATAACAAACTTTGCTTTATGCAGATAATGATGTACTCCTAACTTAGTCCACAAAGTCTCCAATTCTCTAACTAAATTGAATAGCCGTTAAAACAAATTTGGCATGAAAATAGGCAATTAAAAGACCAAAACTCTGAAAATAGGCAGAAATATGGAAAATTTCAACTGCATTCTCAGTTGAGAAAGTATAGAACAAGTAAAATATTTCAGTTATTTAGGCACAGTTTTTAGTGAAGATGGCAAATTAAATATAGAAATGTATACAGAATAAGCAAACCTGGTATGGTGGGGAGCCAGTTGAATAAATTTATATGGCGTGAGAGAGAAATTAGTCAAAACATTAAATTAGCATTCAACCTCTAAGGTGTGTGACTATGCACTGACTGAGATGCTATCATTATTATTATTGTTATTATTGTTCCGGGCAACTCCAAGGAGTCAACAGACTCATCGAGGGAGGCCCTAACATCATGTCAAGAACAACTATTCGACATTCACACAGTATCTATCATACCTTGCCTTGAATTCATTCACAGTCGTAGCACTTACAGACTCTGGAAGCTTATTCCACTCATTCACTATTCTCCAAGTTAAAAAACCTAGCTCTAACACCCTTGTCAACCACGCTCTTGCCCAGCTTCCATTCATGGCCCCTAGTCCTCCCACCACCAGTCATATTTTCAAAAATATCTTCTGGATCAATCTTATAGAAACCCTTCAGTAATTTGAATATCTCAATCATATCACCCCTCCTTCGCCTATCAACTAATTTCTGCAACCCACAAATCTTCAACTTATTCTCATAAAGTTCATTCCACAGACCTGCTATCATCTTGGTCACTCGTCTCTGGATCCTCTCCACTTCCTCCCCATCACGAAGAAACCCTGGTGCCCATAACTGGGCACAGTAGTCCAGATGGGGTCTTATCAAGGCTCGATACAGAGGAACAACAACTTGTTTGTCTCTGCATGTTAAAGTATTTTTCAGAAACCAAGTGATTTGGTGAGCTGTTTTAGTCACTTTTACAGCGTGCCCCCTAAACTTCAATTCCTTATCCACCAACACTCCCAAATCCCTGGCCTTGTCAATCTCCTGGAGTATGGGTCCACCAATGCGATATACTGTTGCTATTCTTTTCACCCCAAAGTGCATAACCTTACACTTTGGCACATTAAATTGACATCCATTTTTCCTACCCCAGTCCTCCAAACTATCCAAATCATCCTGTAAAATTTTGACATCCTGTGCACTCATAATTGCTCTACCCAACTTCGCATCATCAGCAAACAAGTGAACACTTCCTCTCAAATCCTTTCCTATATCATTGATGAACAAATTGAAAAGCAGTGGTCCTAGAACAGAGCCCTGTGGCACTCCACTAGTCACAAGCCGTCTTTTAGACTCCACTCCTGAATAAACCACTCTCTGGTATCTCTCATTCAACCACCCTCCTATCCATCTCACCAATCCTATATCTATCCCCATCTGCTCCAGTTTACTGATTAGGGTTCTATGTGGTATCCTATCAAAAGCCTTGGCAAGGTCCAGTAGTATTACTGTAAACCCATTACCCCTATCCAGTTCAGCACAATGCACAATGAAGTTGCTACGCAGCTCAAATTTTCTTTTAATAACACTGCCAGTTCTAAGGCATTATTTACAATTGGTTTTGCTTTCCTTTTCTGACACTATATATTCTAATTGGTTTTTGAACTTTGGATTGATCTAGTTAAGTCATGTGATCTTAGCTGGCTGGCAGGCCTTGTATAAAAATGAAATAGGCGACCTTCCTATTTTAAAACAGATTGGGAAAGCAATGATTCGCTGAAGTTATGAGATAGACTCAAAGCCCTGTACATTTTTTTAATTACTTAACACATTATTATTAAAATACTCTGGATTAGAGCAAGTAGGTGAAAGTTTTTTTCACTTGGTTGTAAATTAAATTAAAGATGCTAAGAAATTATATTGCTTAATCCTTTATTCAAGTGTAAGCAAACAAAATTTGCACATATGGTATCTTCATGACTAGCCTACTTGTATATAGAAGCTGAGCTCACATTAATTGCTTTAATGTTACATAATAGCCAAGTAAAAAAAACTTTCAACAACTTTCTCTGACCTAGAGTATTTTAATAATAAGATGTTACATCTTTTCACTACTTGTACAAATACAGGAGATATGACTTCTGTATTACTTCGACCTTAGTATTGCTTCTGAGTCTGTCTCCCACTCATCAATAAAGGTCAAAATCAGTCTTCTCATATTGCATAGCATTATACACACCCAAAAGGATGTATATAATGCAATGCTATGCAATGTGGGAATATTGCATAATGAAAACCACATGATAATGTGTGGTTTGCATTATGCAATACCAGGCAAATAATGTGAAGTCATTTGCCACTGTATACAAGTAGCCTAGTTGTGAAGATACTTCACATGCAAACTTTGTTTGCTTATACTTTAATAAATTATTAAACAAGAATATAGTTTCTTGGCATCTTTAATTTATGCCCTTGACCTGGTTATTTAATGAAAGTCTTGCAGTAGGTACAGGTCCTAAGGAGCAGAAAGAAGGCAAAATAGTACTACTCCACAAGCATGGTTCTAGGACAGAAGTTTCCAATTATAGACCAGTCTGTATAACTGCGGTTTGATCAAGGTGTTGGAGAGATTGGTTAGAAATAGAATACAGGATTGGGTTGATGGACGTAGCATTCTTTATGATGGTCAGCATGGATTTGTGAACAGTAGGTCCTGTTTTAGCAATTTACTTGCATTGTATGAAAGAATAACGAGTGTCTGTGAGATAAGAGAGAATCATATACAGTGATATTCTTGGACTTTGCAAAAACATTTGATAGATTACCACATGATAAGTTAGTGTACAAGCCGCAGAGGATGGGAATAGATAGTATATTGGTTAGATAGATCGAAGATCAGCTCTGATGATTGGTGTACAAGCTGCAGAGGATGGGAATATTTATTTATTTATGTTTATCACTATATGAAACTGGCAAGTGAAAAGTACAATCACAATTTCCAGAAACAAATGATGAAAATCTTAACATACAAAAGTTCATTACATAAAAGGCAAATCTGCTTTCTAAGTCTTTCTTTTTTGTTAAAATAAAGCAAAAGTAACTTGTCAGAATCAAGCCAGGGGCAATTATCGTCCTGCTGCACCAAGTATGACAAGGCTGCATGCTCTCACAACACTTCACAACATAAATGTAGCTGTATCTGAGGTTTAATTAGAGAGCAGTTGTGTCTTGTGTGAGAACTTGATCCATTAGAGGAAGCCCATTTCACATTGCATTATCATCTTATAACATGAGAAGGAGTTCTGCTGATACTATGACGAGGACTATGAGAGTGACTACAAGAATAACGTCTTCGTGGTGAGAAGGGGGTCCTGATCTTCTGTTTCCTCCATAACCACTACTACGACCATACCAACTACAGGTCAAGGTCCAGACTGGAAAGCCAATCCAAGGCCTCATCCATCACCTTGTGGATGTCCTGTAGGCCACACTGTGAAATTGGCATCTTGGGCAGTCATACACAATATGAGTAATCGTCTGAGCCACGGGCGAACAATCACAATAAGGTTGATCTAACAGCCCCCATTTATGTAGACGGTAGCCACATCTGCCCTGATTAGTTCTGATCCTGTTTATTGATGACCAAATCTTCCTAGGAAGATCAAACCAGGCTGCAGAGCATAGGGATCTTCTACCAGGAAGCTGTTTGTTGGGAGATTGTTAGACCAGTATTCTCTTCATATGTCAGATATTGATGGTAGCGCAGCTGAAGAGAGTTCGTCCACGGACCAGAGAGGCTTTCTAGATTTGAGGCGAAGACTAGGTGGATTTATGAGAGTCTGGTGCAGGGGTAGGAGTGGGTTGCTCATTGCTTTATTAAATTGGTTTGTCTTCTCTGTATGTTTGGGGAAGCAATGTTAGATAGGACAGGCAGCCAGGAGAGAGGGGTGCTTCTCACTGTCCCACTAATTGTGTGCATGGTAGAGTTTAGCTGGATGTCTATAATGTTAGTGTGTGCACTTCTTTCCCAGACAGGGATATAATATTCTGCTGCAGAGAATGCGAGGGCTAATGCAGACGACCTTAGGACTTCTGCACCACAACCCCAGGTTGTTCTAGCATGCCTTGAGATGATATTGGTTTTAATTTTATTGGAGAGGTTGATGATGTGCCTTTTATAGGTTAGGCTTTTGTCCAGGCTCACTCCAAGGTATTTTGGGTGAGGCTCGTGTTCCACCATTTTTCCACAGAAAAAAAGGTTGAGTTGTCGATTCACCTCTGCATTGTACAGATGAAATACCAAGGACACTGTTGTTGTTGGATTTGGCTTCAAATGCCACTGCTTGAAGAGCTCTTCCAGGGTGTTCAGGTCTGTATTCAAGGTTGATTCTAGGTTGGCAAAGGAGGTGGATTGATGTAAGATCGCTAGGTCATCGGCGTACATGTACTTTCTTGATGTGGTATGAGGTAGATCATGCACGTAGATGTTAAAAAGTAAAGGGGATAACACAAAGCCCCGAGGAAGACCGTTGTGAAGGAATAGATAGTATTGTTTGTTAATGATGCAGAGTTGGGGAGAATTATAACTAGCACTGCTGATGTTAATTCCTTTCAGGAAGATTTGAATACACTTTTAACTTGAACGAAGGAGTGGGGTTGTAGAGGAATTTGGGAGTGCAGAAATATAAGGCTGTGTACTATATTGGCAGTGTCATACTGCAGGAAGTGGTTGAGATTTGGGAGTGATGGCTGATAGTAGACTGAAATTTAGGTGGCATATTGTTAGTGTTGCAAAGGTTGCATATCATAGTGCTGCTATGATAAGAAGTACTCTAATATAGGTATAAGGAAGTGATTGTGCCACTGTATAAAACACTGGTCAGATCACACTTGGACTATTGTGCTCATATCTGGTCACCTGGTTTTCACTCTGATGTGGAAATATTGGAGAGGGTCCAGAGATGAGTGACTAAGACAATATCAGCACTTTGGAATGCTGGCTGTGAAGAGAGATTGAAGAAATGTGGATTGCAGACTTTAGTGGATAGGAGGTAAAGAGAGGATATGATAGAGACATTTGAGTTAGTGAGAGGATTTTATTGGATTAATCCAGATGGGATTATAAAAAGTGTAGAACGCTAGAGGGGAAAAACCAGAAGTCATTCCTAGAATTTATGTAAGTGTAGTGAAGAAGGGTGTGAGGAGTAGATTTTTTACATAGTAAATTGTCAGTGAATGGAATGGATTACTAGAATGTTGTTAATGCTAGGAGTGTTACTGTATGATAAATATGTTATCAGTTGAATGACTCTCCCACCCATGATGAGTCTGCAGACTCCATGGAGGGTGCAATAATAATAATTTATTTTATAACCAAGTGAAAAAAACTTTCAACAGTGATGTTGCACTTCTTCACTTCAAACACACACAAACAGTTATGATGCTTAATACTGTCTAACTTGATGCATTTTGTAACCTTGATGAGCTGCTGTTCTAAGGTTAACCATGATTTTTCTGAAATTTTGTGCGCAGTGTAAAATTAAAAATTGTTTGCTTTGATGAATGCAAAATAAGATCAGGGATCCTGGGGTGGGAGAAAAGTAAGAAATGAATGGAAGCATTTGAAAACCAAGTCCAAGAAAATTAACTGGCTTATATTAATTGATGCATATCAGAATGTGGATTAGAAGTGTGAGGAAGGTAAGAAAACGAGTTGGAGTTAGAGAAGATTAGAGGAGCATGGAAATCAGGAAAGTGAGAGAGTGTGTGTGGAAGTATGGGAGTTTGGATGAAGAGAGGTGTTCTTGAAGACTGTATTTGGAATAACAGAATTTAGTGTAGCATATCACAAATAGCAGTGGATACCAAGAATAATAATGGGTATAGTAATTCTGGCAGTGCTCTGCTTTGTAACTGTGTGTGTTAAAGTAATAGAAATAATCTGGATGTTTCATGCTTTTGATAGATTCAGGTTTCTTGAAGATTATTGGGTGGTGAAATGTGGTTGGCAGAAAATAACATTTTCTGTCAACCACATTTCACTACCTGAAAGGCATGACATTTTTGAAGGAGCAGGAGAGTAGAGTGGGAATGTTAGTCACCATATTGCATAAGGTAACTAAAATTTTCATGTACTCTCAGAGTGGAGAATTAGAAACAAAATGGTATCAGTAGCTTTGAGAGTGTATGCTGTGAAGTGGAGTTGGTCAATACAGAATATTTAGTGGAGTTTTGATTAGCTTGGGGATTGTAGAGCATGAGGAATGATGTATAGGTAAATAGGTCAGCTGTTGCAAAGTAGGTAATTATTATGCGACATTTCAACTATCACATCATAGATTGAAAGAGGAATCAGCATCTCATAACACAAACTGAATTTCTGGAATTTTTGGCAGTATTACTCAGACAGCATGTAGTTAAGGGAATTGAAAAATCTAAAGTTTTGGATACAGTCACAGCATCAAAGGATGTTGCTGTGAATGAAATCATTTCTAATCTTGATTAGAGAGAGAGAAAATGGTTAAGTGCTTTTGACTAGGAGTGTAGACATGGAAATTTTAAACTGCTATCATTCCCACATAGAATTACTAGGTAAGTGCTTTTACCTTGTATAGATGAAAATAAAGGATCAGAAAAAATCTGGTAATATCAGGGAAAAATTGAATATCTATGATGAAAGGTCCTGAAGTGTGGGTTATTTCACTACTGCAAGGTTCATCAAATGAAGGCAAAGAATGGTGTATACTGTAATCAGAAAAACTGAAATTTGTGGTCAGTGAAAAGGATAATTTGCATATAGAAGATGTATAGATAAACATATGGAGCCTTGGAGTATTCTGGCATTTCTGGGGGAAATGTAGAGCTGTTTACCGTGATATGTATCAGAATAATAAAAATGATCTAACTGCAAAGGGTGAAGGAAGACAGCAAGATGATATTTTAGTAGGTAGGACTTGACATCAGCCCTGATCAAATGTCCTGAACATGTTGAGATTTGGTTATAATTATGCCTGAATAATTTAAGGCTGTGAGGCCAGTATGTCTGTTATTGCATATATTCTCTACCTATTTTATGGGATAAAAAAAAATGTCTCTGTATAAACCAGGCTAAATCATCTTCAGTTGTGAAACTGAATCCTTTGTTTCCTTTCAGTGGCTGACCTCCAGGTGACAAAGTTGACTTGATGATCTTCACTATTTTTTTTTTTCAAGGGAATCGAGGTGAGATCAGTGGAGCAATAATTTCATGGTGGCTGTCTTTTTTAAATAGACCAGATATTAGCTTCTTTCTATGCTATGGGATGGATGCCAGCAAAAGATCCCTTTACTATTATTTTAATTAAGGGAATATTAAATCCCACATTATTTCAAAGCCGAATAAGAAACTCAAAGATTGGAATCAAAGAGTTTCATGCTGAATATAGTAAACTATAAAAGTTTCAGCAGATTGTAGTGTAAACTAAAGTATGTAGTTCAACACTAAGGCAAGTCATTTTAAAGGTGAGTAAACTTCTGATCACTATTCTTAGTATTACCCATAATGTAAAACATATCTCCTAGGAGATGTATGATGTTATACATTATGGTGAAAGATCACTACCCAGACCAGTTTCAACCTTTATTGAGGTCTCATCAGTAAGTAAGTAGACCAGATAATACTGATGTTATAGCAACAATGGGTGCATCTTTTTGACAACTATACGAGTTGTCAAAAAGATGCACCCATAAATTACTTAAATAAAAGAGCCAACAGGCTTCACTTCGGCAATATAACATTATTTAAATTAAGGGGGATATTAAATCCCACATTATTTCAAATCTGAATAAGAAACTCAAAGATCGGAATCAAAGTGTTTCATGCCGAATATAGTAAACTATAAACATTTCGGCGGATTGTAGCGTAAGCTAAAGTACGTAGTTCAACACTAGGGCAGCTCATTGCAAAGGTGGGCAAAGTTCTAATCACTATTCTTATCCTAAAACAGTCTAAAGTCATGCATATATATCAAGAAACAGAACTAGGTCATAGGAAAATGAACGGGAGAACATAATTACTGTATAGTACAGAAAACTGACAAAAATGAAACTGTAATAAAAAAACAAACATAAAAATGAGAACAATCCCCAAAATGACAAATGAAACTGTACATTCTGTACAGGTGGGAATACGTGGGTACAGGCTAATTGGGATAGAGCGTTGATGCTGGTCTTCCAGCCAAAGAACAAGAAGCCTTTCCATCTCAATCATGAGCCTACTATGTTTTTTCGTAATCACAGTAGATTTCATGGGTGCCAATCCTTTCATATGTTCAAGGATGCGAACTTTATCCTTGATAATAGTCCCCGACTGTGGTACAACTTAAGTTCAACACGCGGCCAATGTTCGTTGGAGTTTCTCCATTTTTTGCCCTTTTAATAATGTCTAATTTCACTTCTGATGTAATGGCTTTCTAAGTACCTTGCAACTTTTTAAAGAAATCTTTCTGGAATTTCCTCTTCTCATATTAAAAACTGCTGACTTTGTATCAAAAATAAAGGACATCAAACTTAAAAAAACAGATTTAATGGCTAGTTTCGATATTGTCTCTCTCTCTCCACAAATGTTCCTACTCAAGAAGTCCTCAATCTTCTTAAGAACAAATTATCCAAAAAACTCTTTACTTTACTCTCTCATTGCATAAAATCAGGATACTTCAAATATGACAACAAGATCTACTTACAAAACTCAGGTCTAGCCATGAGCAGCCCACTCTCTCCGATTCTCGCAGATTTATTTCTTTACAATTTTGAAGAAAAAGCTATTAACTCCTTCCCCCTTAAACCAAATTTTGATATCGTTATATAGACGATATATTCCTCATCCAGGAAGACTGTGTCAACAGCCTCGATTTATTTTTGGACCACCTAAACGAGTTTCATCAAAAAATCTCTTTTACCTTTGAACTGGAATCTGATGACTGCCGCCACTTTCTAGATCTGAATCTTACCAGATGTTCTGAAAGTATTAAAATCTCAATTTTTAGAAAACCTACTCTTACTGACAGATATCTTCATGCTTCTTCCCATCACTACTCTCCACAAAAATTAGGTATTATTTTTACCTTAGCACACCGGGCTAAATCTTTACTAACAGAAGAAATAGAAATTGAAAATGAACTCCTTTTTCTTAAAAAGACTTTTATCAATAATGGTTTCTCTCCTAATAAGATTGAAAAGTTTCTTTCTCTCCATCACTCTGCTTCTGAAGATCCCTCTTCCTCCAAAGCCTTTATTTCTTTGCCTTTCATCAGCTCTCTTTCACCAAAACTAGCTAAAATTCTCAAGAAATTTAACTTCAGAACTTGCTTAACTACGCTCCTAAAACTTTGATCCATACTTAGTAAACCTAAAGAGAAACATCTTCCAACTCAGTTTACAGGAGTCTATAAGATCTTATGTGATTGTGGAAAGCCATACTATGGCCAAACTGCTAAATCCATCCTTCTTCGTCTGGAAGAACACCGTAGAGATATTTCCTACAACAGGACTAGAGCCATCGCTCTCTCTAGCCACATTCTTTTCTCCGTTAACTCAAATGAAGGCCACCAACACATTGTGAACTGGACACAAACTTCTAATATCTATGTGTGCTATGACGAACTTGAAAGAAAGATTGTCGAGTCCAGAGAAATTGCCTTAGATTCTTCCCATATCAATAACTCCCTAAGTTTCAATCTTTCTGATGCACACATTGCCTCTGTTCAATACTGGCGCACTCGTGACAGCACGTAGTCAACTTTTATTTGGAACTCGAGCTAGCATTACTGTTTTCAAAATATACTATTGTTTTTTTGGACTAGTACTGTTAATGCAATTTTTAAGTCTGTTATTTTTTGTATATTTCTTTGATTGTGATACCTGAAGAAGTTGATCCATTCAATGAAACTAGTAAACTAGTAGTATCTTTTTAAATAAATCATGTCGTCTCTTTATCTCTCAGTATCAGTCATTTAAAATATTTTATATATATAAGTTAGTACTTTTTTAGATCTACTAATCTTACCTGTCTCCCATAAAGGGGATAAACGTAGACCACTGGCTCTGTTTAAGTTAGGATAGTGGAGTAATGTTTCACATGTTTCTTTATATTTATCAAGTGATGTAAAACATGCTATGAGGAACTGACATTTATGAAGGATTTTTGTCTTGTTCAAGTGAACTCTATTTAGTGGTGGACAGCAATTCCAGACTGCTCAAGCTCGTGATATTTAATAAGACTTCAAGACAAATTAAAGCATATCTTTCAGTTTATTCAAAATAAACTAAGCCACAAGAGCAAGGAATCCAATAGATGTCGCGTGTTCTTAATATAATTTGGATTGGAATATGATTGAAGGCCTTCATGCTAACAAGAATTATTAAAGTTATTCAGTTACAGATGTCTGGATTAGGAGAAGTAATAAATTAAAGATGCCAAGATATTATATTCTTGGTTTAATCCTTTATCCAAGTGGAAGTGCATGGAGTATTTTCAAGACTGGGCTACTTGTACATCAAAGCTAATCACTTCACACCAATTGCTTTAGCATCCCATAATGCAAAGCACACCCCTTTTGGATGTGTATAATGCTAAGCATTATGGGAAGGACCACTATCCAGACCAGTTTCAACCTTTTTTTGACATCTCATCAGTGGGAGTCAGACCAAAAAAAGATATCAAGGTTGAAGTAATGTAGAAGTCATATATTTCCCATATACAGTAGAGAAGTATATACAGTATGAGTCTTAATAAGTCTGAGTATAAATCTATTAAAATACTCTGGATCAGAGATAGATGTTGAAAGTTTCTTCAATTGGTTATATTATAAATTAAAGATACCAAGAAATTATAATCTTGGTTTAATCCTTTATCCAAGTGTAATCAGACAAAGTTTGCATGTGAAGTATCTTCATGACTACTAAGGTAATTGATGTGAAGTCGTTAGCCTCAATATACAAGTAGCCCAGTCATGAAGATACTTAACACACAAACTTTGTCTGCTTACACTTGGATAAAGGATTAAACCAAGAATATAATTTCTTAGCATCTTTCATTTATAATATAATCAAATGAAAGAACTTTTCACATCCAGGAGAAGTAAAATGTTGACTGTGAGAAGAGTAGAAATGGATCATTTTATTTAGAACTAAAGGTCATGCTGATGAGAATGAATTGGGGAATGACATTCCTTGAAAAGGAAGATTTGATAATGTTATGGTCTGAGTTGTCAAGAGAAAAACTGATTATGAAAAAGTCAGTGGTTGGTGGGAGAATAGTGAGAATTTTCTAATATTCTGATGAATGTGAGTGGTGATGTGAGATCACCACTGCTTGTTTGGAAATTTTATTTATTTTCCTAACATCACACTGAAAACAGCGCTATGTACTATGGTCCCACATGTAGTACCAAAAGAGGTCTATGCCCTCAGCAGTATCCTGTTCTTATCCAACTCCACACTTGGGGAATTGAGAATCTGGTAAGTCCTCCACATTGCTAATGTGTGTGTCCTACAAGACATGCAAAGAGAACATCATGATTAGCTCAAGAAAGTCCAAAGCATAGCATGTCCATATAACTGCTGCTACTCTACACCTCAAAAGGTTGCAGAGGTATATATTGATAGTATGATCTTGAATTATATGAAGTCTTGATTTTTAGCATAGTACGAAGCTTTCTTGAGAGTGACAAGTAGTTGCCCAGCACATACAGCTTGTACATCAATATTGTCCTATTGTGGGGATCTACTGTTGCCATCCAACTTTTGTTTTCTAACCTATTTTCCTTCACTATTGCATTATGTCTTCTGACATGTAATCTATGTGTGCATTTGCAACATGAGCCAAATTTTCTATGTTCAGGCAGCTTGCTCTGTTTCTTCCCCAAGTCATATGAGCTTAATTTGGCAGAGCATTGATTCCTTAGTTAAATCTGTATATTCATATCCATAGAGGAGGGGAGTTAAGGTTATTTTCTGGTTGTGTTAGATCGTAGCTTCTGCTCAATCATATTTTATCGTCTTACGATTCTCTCTCTTTAGTATTTAACTAGTTGTAGGCTGATATATCAATCGAATATGAAGAAAATTTATATTATACTGCGCCACTCCATATTTAGAAATTGCAAGAGCAACTTAAATAAATCAACCTTCAACTGTATCAGGTTATCATAAGTTGATTTTAGGCCGAGGTTTTTATTTTTATTACATAGGGTTCCCGCTGAGATTCAAATTATTTTAATGAGCGGTGCAATGAAACAATCAGTCAAATACAAGATTCAATTCAAACAAAATTATTTAATGCAGTGACACATAAATTACATCATAACACAATATTCCAACAGGGACATTATGATTGAATGAATATAAAGCTCTCATTAAGATTCTAGTATACTACTCAACTGAGCTTAAACTTTATAATTAAAGATTATATTTAAGAGATCTTATCCTTCTTATTACAAAGAACTTATATCATAACTCTACTCTGATTAAGGTTACATTTCAAAACATTTTTAAATATCAAATCAGTTCAAGATATTCAGAAGAATACAACTCATGAACATTCAGACATTCATTTGTAATTCTCTAGGCTCAGTTAATCAATTTTAGTTCATGTAAGTTTGAGATTCCTAAATTACAACAAATAGCTTCACAGTATTCTCATTCAGTTAATGAACACTTGATTACTCTAGGCTCAGTTAATCAATTTTAGTTCATGTAAGTTTGAGATTCCTAAATTACAACAAATAGCTTCACAGTATTCTCATTCAGTTAATGAACACTTGATTAAATAACATAGCATTTATCATTTGAAGAGGGAAAAGTCTTAGCACATCACATATTAAATCTTGACTCGCTGAATACTGCAACTAGGAACAATTTACTTTCGGAAGAATTAATTTCGTTACTTCTCCCTAAGTATAGTAAAGCTAATCTTACCAGGATATAGCTTAAGTAGATCGAACAACAATTTTTTAGTCTTTGCTGACTTTTAGTTTGTAATAACACAGACCTAAAAGAATCTTTGACTTCCACGACTGATTTATAGACTTGGGAGAATATAACCTTTATGCACTTGGTTTAAATTATCTACCTATTTCTTCTTTTTCTTATACGTATTGTCCTATTTCCTGCACTATTCCACTGTTAGGCGTTAGGAAGTTTTGGTATAAATCCAACTCAGAAAAAGGTAAGTTAAAATACCAAGCAATTCCCAGTCCTTTAAATTCCATTTTCGGCACGTCAAAATTCCCTTCCAGTCTCCAACTACCGTTCTCTATACTTCCCTACTCAATTCTCCTTTTTACTTTCGTTTTGTATCCACTCCTTCCTTTTTCCCCGTCAGTAACTGGTTCTCATTCACTGGTTTAGCTCACATCAAAATTGTTTTTCCCTTGGTATATAGTAGTTCACACTCCAACACACGCTAGGAGAAATTTGCATGTTTTCTCACAACAACCAATCAAATGATATCACAAAGAATCTTCTGGATATATTAAAATTACATACATTTCAGTTTCTTATAATATTATTAAAGGAATAAAGCAAATAAAATAAATGACACTTTAATATAGACTTTTTCATATCTATAATATATTTTAAAATTACATAAATAAAATTAACTAACAAAACTCAAAAGGATTACATGAATAACATTTTATAAGCAAGAGACTAACAAAATAAATTTAAATAAATCCTGCTTATGATATGGTATTATGATATATGTTAATTATGAATGAAGTATTATTAATTATAAATATCTTCATTCACAATTTAACATTTGGGAAGCCTGCAAAAGCATTACCATTAGGTTTGATCCCATATGCTGTCTAGTGGTTAGCTTACTGTAAAGTATTAGGAATCTTGAGTGAGATGGACTCTGGGTCCTTACAGTATGTTTGAATTTCTTTTGAAGGGCATCAGACCTGCTAGATGTAAGAAAAAGGGAGTTGCAAATTAACTGAAATTTCCCTTTATGCTGACATATTTTTTTTTGCACAGATTTTATCCCAAAACATTAAATGTTACTATTCCGTTTTAAACTACTTGCTATTTTATAAGTTATATTTCAGAAGGAAATTTAATAGATACTTTAAAAAATTTGCATTTCTAAGATTTTTTTATATTTATTATATATGTGATGACAGTTTTCTTTTCTTTTCCTTTTTTTATCTGCCTCTTGTTCCTTTGAAATCAGCCAACATACATTTTTAGTTTTGTTAAGTAGCTGAAATGTGCTCTTAATTCTTGACATTTTTTAATAACAGTAATAAATTATTGTATTTAGAACAGTTTTTTTCTTTCCTAAGTTCTCAGTTCATAAATAATGACAGATTCTGAAATATTTAAATATTTTTTTAGGTTCTCACCTCCTTGAAGCATAAAGTCGATAAATGTTCATCAGTGACTGATAACTTTGAACATCAGCTTACCAAAGCACGTAAGTTTCTTGTTACAAGAGAAGAATATTTGCTTGGAAATGGACCTCCAAGAGTATACCAAGATTCTACAAATAGCAAAGAGAACAGTAATGTTTCTGAACTTCAGAGAGGTGATTATTTTATATTTTTAAAATTAGATGTTTTTTATAATGTGATTCCCATCCACAAACCTATTGTACATTACTACTGATTGTGGGAGCTGAGGGTTATATAATGCAAAAATCTTGCTTTAGAGACTGAACATGGTACTTTTGATTGCAGTGTAAATGAAATGCTGTAGTGGCAGAAAATCAAAAGTAACATAGTAAAAATGAAAGCATTAAGGTCTTGGCAGATCTCAGGGATACAGAAAAGTGATAGAGAAAGCATTTGAAAAAAAAAAAAAAATGACAGGAAGGGCTATACAATTTGCATATGAATGTATTAGTCAAAAAAGATAGTTCAAGTGATAATGGATCTGAAGAGTTTTAGTGCTCTTTAACAGCTAAATAATGAGTAAGCATTAAGTCAAGATGGTATAAGTGCAGAACTGGTAAAAGAAGGATGACATTATAGAATGTAAGTTATTTGAATTATTTTAAAAAATAAAATAAAAAATACAAAAAAAGAGTTAGAAAGCTAGATAAAGAGAAAACAAGTATAATAATCCAAATACCAAAGGGAGCTAATGCTACAGACTGGAAAAATTATAGTAGTTATTATCTTGTCACATGCTTAAAAATACTTTGCTAAATAATATGAAACAGAATAAGAAATAAAGGGAGGATACTGAAGGAGAGAGAAGACCTGTTTCATTTCAGAAAAAAAATATGAGACAAGGAAAAAAATCCTTTTCCCAAAACCAGTCATAAAAAAGAGAGGTAGTAAGGAAGGGTATATTATGCTTTTGCAGATTGTTAGATTAAGAACAATAGTTTAAAAGTGTGGAAAGAGTTAACAAAGACTGGAGAGAAGGGAAAGTTGTTACTTAAAACTCAAAGCAAACAACAGTTTCAAAAGTTTGTAATTGAATTCTGCAATCACCTAATTCAGAATTGCAATTTGAAATAGAACTGAAAAATGTTCTGGAGGTTATGAATGCAGTTTATAAAAAATATTATCTGACTAAAGTCTTGTCATGATACAAGTGTGATGAATCACAGTGGCAAAGAAAATGTTACCAGTGACGAGATGCTTATTCTTCTTCAGCATCAATTTCAAACCATGAAAACTATTTGTAAAAAGCACTAGAGCATTGCTCTCTATGTAAGTGAAACATAGACTTTATCAAAGCCAGACATGAGAATAATGAAGAAGAATTAAATTTTCTTGCAAAAGGGTACTGAAAATTAAATGGATAGAAGTCAACTAAAGTTGCTTAAAGGTCAAAGTTAGAAGATTATAAAGATAATGTTACATCCTGAATGAAACATTCAGTAAAAGAAATTATTCATTCAGGATCTAACAAGTCTAAAATGTAAACAAGGAGAAAACTTGTACTTTGGCAAGAGAGAAAATACACATATATTAACCTTAAGTAAGGCCATAAAAACGTTGATTTAGAGATGTGAAATTAATCTTGTTTACCCAAGTTCATGAAAGGAATTGTGTATATAAATGTAGTTAAAAGGAGAATATCCTATGTAATGTATGTGAATTAATTGAATATAAGCAAAAGTCTAAAGGTCACGTATTAGCCGTCCAGTGTAATTTATGGCCTAAGGCAAAGAGAATTATATGGAAATCGAAGCTCAATCGCGTTTCTCGGAAGATGAGTGCCATGCAGAAAAACATAGCGGAAAGAGGCGGCAAAAGAGGTGATATAAAAGGGGTTTGCCCCACTCTCTAGAGGCTTTTTTTGTTCCTGGTTCCTGTTTCTTGGATGTTGGCTCTCTCTCCTGCCTCCTGAGTGAGTCCAGACCACCCGTAGTTCCAGAGTCCCGGCTAGCTATCTCTTATAACAGGGTAGTGGAGCACGATCAAAGGACTGGCAATGCTGATGACTGCAAGCGGCAATGGAACGAGACCATGGCGGCATATTGGCAAGTCGTTCGGAAAGGCCATATCGTGTGGCTATCATAAGTGACCACGTGGACGAAAGCCAGCAAAAGGATTGAGATGTCTAGACAAAGCTGTGGATGGGCCAGATAATCATACCAGGGAATGGTAAAGTACAGAATTTATTTTATGTTTCCAGTCAAAGAAATGAATGGACACTGTATGTAATTTAGAGTGTGGACATTTGATAGTGAACTTTTAAGTGATTACCATATTTGGAAGTGACCTGTCCCAACTGGAAATAAATGTCTGAGAAGGAAATTATGTGTGATATGACAATGATTAATGTGAGAAATTTACGTAACTTAAAAATAATTGAATGGATTAATTCTAAACTAGCAATTTTGTGTATATTAATGAATGTTTTGTAGAGCAAGTTAGTGTTCATGTTCAAGGGTGTTTAGCTGTGTTATCTAATTTTACTTAGAATGAAATTGAATTGACTATGTGTTTGATGCATTTATTGTATATGAATTTTAGACTTCAATAAACATGCTTTGTATTTTATACCTGATATTGGCCTGAGATATGAATTCAAATTACCACTCATAAAACTGAACCTAAGCAGGGGCGTGGGGGGGATATAGATGTATAGTAGATATTTATAAGCCACGACTGCAGACTAAGTTAGATATAGACGAATTGAAGTAGATTGTAAATGTGTATAATTGCTAGAACTTTCACCTCTGTATATTATTCTGAGAAGGTCTCCTTGGATAAGAGTCTCATCTATCCTAGGATATTGGCTGGCGCAGCATGTCAAATAAATTCATCAATATTTGATCAGGAGACAGTCTCAGATAGTAGAATTAGGGGCTTTGTTCCTAACTAAGACAATAACCAAAGAGTAGATTAGAGCATAGCCTTTTAAAGAATACTAAGAATTTTCACCTAATGCCCATTCCTCACCTTCTTGTGGTGTACCCCATTAGTAGGTATGCAACTGTATGCTGAACAAATGAGGATGGGCTGAAAATTTGGGATTTAACTGACCACATTGTATCTTACTTGGGGTTTAAACCAAAGACAATCATGATACAAGATGAAATGTCATGTCAACTGAAGCATTGCCCAGTTAAACAAGGACCCTTCCTTTTTTGTCAAGGGAAGCAAAATAAACGGGAAAATTCAAATGCTTTATCAAACTCGGCACCAGCAGAATTCAAGATAGGCACCATTAAACCATTGATAAACATAAGGCATATCATGATCAATGTTATCAAATTCCAACTAATTAAAACCCAATTTCGGTTATCTTATTCGAATAAGACATATCAATGGAAAAGAGGTGTAAATGTCAGAGAAATGTTAACATAATTGGAGTTACCAAAACAAAGAAAAAAAATGAGATTCTTCTAAATAACAAATGTGATATGTTCAGGCAATGATGGTCAAAGAAAAAGTAATAGATATAATGTTAAACACTAAACTCACTGATCATATTTCTAAATGGCAAGCACTTTTAGGTGGAGAAATTAGTACAGTGAATTAAACAGTGAGGATTATTCTTTCAAACAAGGGGTATATGTGGAATTTCAAGGCAGGTGATTATGGCAAGCTTAAGAGGAAGCTCAAAGCTGTGTCATTGCATAAAACCTTGCAAGGGAAGGATGTTAGTATGGATGAGAGATAAGCGGCCTCTAGAGGAAGCTATTTTAAATTGTATACCTAATGTAATAAGGGTTAATCATGTAGGATTAGATTGATGAGTAATATCCTTAAGAATGAGCTTCAGAAAAGGAAAATGCTGTGGAAGGTATATAAGGAGAAAGGTGATCAACAAACTGATGAACAATATGAGGGTTAGGCAAGAAGGGGTTAACTGTATAGTAAGGAAGGCAAAATCAGATTACAAGAAGAAACTTGCCGAGAAGGACAAGGGAAATCCCAAAGAGTTCTTTCATTGTGTGGCAAGTAAGAGGAAGAATGAGTATGGAAGAATAACCTTAATGAGTGATGATGGTTACGAGGTGTGAAATATCTGAAAAAGATTTATGTGGGAACAGAATTGGATGAATTGCAGGTTCTTGGGATATTGCAGAATCTCAGTGTGAATATAGCTCTGGAATTAGATGGGATATCAGCTTGCGTTTTAAGGAAATGTGCAAGGGAACTAGCAATGTCTCTGACTGGGCTCATTTAAGTCTCAGCTCTGGTAGAGTTCCATGGGAGTGGAAAGAAAGAAAAATAATTCCCTTATATAAGGAAAGTTCTATAGTAACATATTATAGACTAATCAGTATCTAAGGAATGGTGGAAAAATTGGTCACTGAGAGAAATCAGGAATGGGTGGATAGGAATATGATACTCTGTGACGGACAACATGGATTTGTAAAGGGTAGGTCATGCCTTAGTAATTTACTAACTTTTTATAATGGAGTGACAGCTCCATGAATAAAGGAAATGCAAAGGCATTTGACAAAATACCACGTGGAACTCTTTTATGTAAATTTGAACAAATGGGGATGGGTGTGACACTGGTTATGTGGATAAGAGAATGGCTGCTGGACAGATATCAAAACGTGGCATGCAAAGGAGCAGAATCCAGGTGAAAACTGGTGAGTGACTAATGGTGTGCTGCAAAGTTCAGTGAGACTACTACTGTTTGTGTACACATGATATAGGAAATAATATGAGTTGTTTGTTGAAATAATATAAAATAATAATCAGTTGTTTGCTGACTATGCAAAATTAGGTAGAGTATAGGCAATGTGGAGAGCTTGGAAGATTATTTAAATAGACTATCAGTATGGGCAGAAGATAATAGGTGTCAGTTTAATGTGGAGAAAGCATTTTGGAGTAAATAAGCCGTGTACCACATTGATGGAGCCGTACTCCAGGAAATAGATGAAACTAGGATTTAGGGGTGGTGTTCAACAGAGTTGAAGTTTTAGAAGATTTATTTCTAAGGTTGCTCATAAGATTTCTTGGTTATTGAAGTAGACTAACAAGAGATAGGAAAGTAGAGATAAGGAAGTTGTTATTCCTCTTTATGTGGCCTTAATACATCAAGTCCACATCTGGATTACTGTGCTTGAGTCTGATCTGTTTCTTTGGGATGAGGAAGTTGTGGAGAGGAAGCAGAGTCAAGCAACCAAGATGGTTAATAGTCTGCGGAACATTTCCTATGAGGATAGATTGAGGGTATATGGACTGCAGAAATTGGTTCAGAGGCAAAAAAGAGGGGATATGATAGAAACAGTTAAGTTACTTAAAAGGTTTTATAGGATTGATGCAGGGGAATTGTTTCAACACTTAGAGGGGCAGAAGAGGTCATCCCTGAAAGTTGAGTAAAAGTGTAGTTAGTTGGGGCGTGAATACTAGATTTTCACTTGGAGTGTTGTGAATGAATGAATGGAATCGGTTACCAGAGTCAGTTGTTAGTGCTTTGTCTGTTAATGGGTTCAAGAAGAGCTATGATAGATTGTGTGGATAAATTGGGTGTCCTGTGATAAGTCTTCAGACTCCATGTTTGTGTCCATACAATAATAATAATAAAGCCATCAAAAATTTCAAATGTGGAAAAGCAGCTGGAACAGATGATGCTTAACCACAAATGCTCAAATATAATTGTTATCTGAGACCTTCAGGTAGTCAAGGGCTCATTGAGGGAGGCCATTGATTATCCTCACCATCATCATCATCCTGCCATGTACCCACATGGGGTGTACAGGATATGATAGTACTACATGAAAAAAATTATATTATTACTAACTTCCTATCTACAATTTTCCTCCAAATCAGTCTGTTACTTGTCAAGACTCCAACATTATCAGATCTTATATTTCTATCGTCTAAGGCACTTTGTACCGTATCAATCCACCTATATCTTGGTCTTCCTCTGGGTCGTTTTGCTGCCAACCTGGCAGAGAACACTTGTTTTGCTAATCTTTCCTCGCCCATTCTGTTTAGGTGACCATACCACCTGAGATTAGCTCTGCTAACGCATTCCTGGATGCAGACAATGTCAAGTTCTTTCCTAATATCCTCGTTTTTAATATGATATTGCCATTGATGCCATCTGTTCACGCCTATAATCTTTCTCAGGACTCTCATATCTGCGGTCTCTAGTCTTTGGTCAAGTGTTTTACTTCTGACCCAGCTTTCAGATCCCAGCCATCATAATTTCTTTTAAATTTATTCACACGCTCACATACTGCTTGGGAGAGAACAATTTTAATGCTCATCCCTTTCTTAACTGCACACAAACTTAGTTTGCGTGATCTCCATATGCTCTCCCCATCTTTTAACAAAAAATTTATTTTCATCAAACGATATCCTGTAACACCCATCCAGAAGTTTTCTATCCACCATAACCCTAAGCATAATCCCATCAATATATTATGCCATTAGAAATCTCATCATACCAAAGTGCATAACTTTACACTTACTAACATGGACCTCACAGCCAACATTTCCCACCATTTCAACTTATCAAATTCTTTAAGTACTGTATATCAGTAGCATCCCTGATTATTATTCTGAATGGTCTGGGGACATTGTCATTAACAAGTGGCAGTGAATGTGTTAACAAGAGGATAAGAATGTAGTAGATTTTTGCATTTTGTTTGGGAATGAGTTGCCTGAGGAGGTATAATTTGTGGTAAGTTACTTTGTCAGTAAAATAAGTAAAAAAAAAAAAATTTTGATATTGTGAGAGTTGATGTGGATCTTCCATGGTAGAGGTCTGAAACTCCATACAAGTACTCAAATGATGATCATAATTATTATTATTCTGGATGCAGGATTAAAAAGTTTAAATCATATCAAGAGTGCCTTGAGAATTCTGGGATGTCTGTCTGCTATGTGTTTAATTCAAATAGCTTTCTAATAAATTACAAAATATACCAGTGTCATCATATGCAGGATTTTCCAACAGAAGGTGAGTGGGTGGTGATCTTTTGTTCATCATTATTAACTGTAAAAATAGGAATTTCTTTTCATAGAATAATAGTTCCTTTATTATAATGTACATTTGATACTAGTTAGTTCAGAACACTGTACAATCAACCCTATGAACTTGTTAGGACTTTGGAGAATAGTTTGTTGTAAACAGTTTGCTATAGTTAATCTCTTAAAGTGCCCGTGGGAATGTGCTCAGAGCTTTTCATTAGTTTGTTATACTAAATTTTAATAAAATCGATAATTGAAATACATTTATAGTCATGAAACTGAATAGGAAGCACTGCATATCTTCACCTAAAGTTTTTAATCCTTCATTAATCTTATTTTATTATTATTATTATTATTATTATTATTTGACACCTCCAGGGAGTCCAAAGACTCATCAAGGGAGGGCACCTGCTCTACAACTGTCTCCACCACTCAGTCACTAATCATCCACCAACTGACTGCAACTACCTCAACGGCATCTATTGCTGACCACCACCACCACCACTAGTTTTTCCACAGACAATCACAAACATCCATGCCCAATGCGGGATTCGAACCCACAGCCTTTTGGCTGGAGAGCAGATACAACATAGGTTATTGTTGTGTTATAATAGTTATAGCACAATTATAGCTCTTATGTTAAAAATCTGCATCTTATCACTGTCATGTTTGAAAACTATACAAAAGTATTTTGAAAAAAAAAATTAAAAAAGTTATGAATAGCAATTTAAAGTGGCATATAGAAAATGGGCTGATAGAAACAAAAAAAAATACAAAAAAAAAATTCTTTTTTTTTAAATTATAAAAATTACAGTATCGTTTGGAAGTTTGCAGTGTGCTTTCTGAATTAATTTCATTGCCTTACTTTAAAAGATGTGTATTGATTAATAAGATTGCATATGTTGGCATTCTTGATAGCGTCAAGATAGTGGTTTGATACAGACTTATAAAAATAAGTTGCTATATATATATATATATATATATGTTAAACAGCGAAATTTTTCCATTTTTCACTGAATGCTTTTATTATTCTGACAAAAAAAAATATTTACATTAACTAAAATATTAGATTAGATTTCTGAAGTGTAATACTTCAGTTCTTTTCTGGGGGTTTTTGCAAGGTCACATTGCTCTCTTTGACTATCCATTGATAGTCAAAGAGAGCATGTTACAACACGAATCATCTCATTTGGCAAAAATTGTATTTTATGTTTAATACTGTCCATACTACTGGCCTGATTATGAATGGCAATAGATGAATTTCGTCTTCCTGTGAAAGACTCAACTCACCCTACTTATTAGAGAAGATGTGCTATAGGTATCCAACCTTTCATGCGGTGGAATTGACAAAGGAAATACCATCACTCACCAAAACAGTGCTATGTATTGGGAGTATGTCCCATCCAGCACCATTTCTAAACAAGGCATGTATGATATCAAAAAATAATTTTCAGTATTGAGTTTGGTTTCAAATCTTCTTTCTCTTCACACTGCTCTGTTTAGATCAGTATTTCTCAAAACCAAAACCTGTTGTGGCTTAGTCACTATTTGAAATTTTTTGAACTAACAGAACAGTATTATTAGTCTCAAGTAGAAAACATGTTCATTCTAAATGATGTACAAAAATATAAATATTTTATATTTCAAGTACAAAATTGATGATTTTTGTACTTGAAATTGGTCATCAAAGGATATATATTGGTTAAGAGTCTGTTACTGAGCAACAGCCATTTGTGTGGAATGACCTAGGTTTGAATCCCATCTGATATGCCAAGATAGGGAGTTTTCAACTGGAGGCAAGTTGGCTATTCTTATATGGAGGTGGAAGAAATGTAACAGAAACTTGGGTTTTTCATCTTTCATAACTAACAAACCAGCCAGAGAATGCATGGAATTCATTATGCAGACAGGATTAACTGCCCTGTCATAGCATTAGGTTTCTATATAGTTATGTACTCTTCTTCTTCTTCTACGCGTTATTCCCGCTTCCTATGCAGGGTCCGCGTGTTACTTTTAGATGCGACTTCTTGTTAGTACTACTCCCAACTGACCCATCGCCTGGTCTGCCGCTCGGGGGGGGGGGGATATATTTGTGATTGTAGAGGCGTATGTTCACGGGGCCAGTTTGCCTGTTTGCAGGATGAAAAACGCCAGATAAACTGGCGGAAAAAACCCTACTGACTACACCCGAGACCGGGTAACTTGGCTATGCCTGAGGAAGATCCTCAAATTCCTCACGTCTACAACGGGAATCGAACCTGGGACACTCCTTCCCCAGGCATATGGTTGCGAAACGCAAAGCCACTAGGCTAACTGCGCGGTTATATAGTTATGTACTAAACGGAAGATAAAGTGTTTAGTTTTAGTTTACAAGCTTTTACATTTGTAAACATTAAGCATAACCATTCTTGATTTTAGAGGCAAATGTATCTGAAAGGTGTTTTAGAGATATGCAATGTTCTGTTTATTTCATGAATTGGTATAGGTTATTGATAAATTAACTGTTACATATTTGATTTTTCAGTTGCTTCTAGTTCTGATTTAATTCAGTGGCTATAACAATGAACAGGATTATTTCTAGACATAAAATAGATGTTAGATGATACTAACCTGTAGTATGTTAGTATCCTGGATGGGGAAATGTTTTGTATGGGCAAGATTTGATGAATGATGAGAAGGATTGCAGTATACTGTCAGGAACAAAACTGTATTGGATTATTGGTTAACTGGAGCAGGTCTTTGATATATAGCAGAAAGAGAATAGTGAACAGAGCCCTGTGGAATCTCAGGATTGATTGTAACCTTAGAAAATATGGAACCATCTAGTGGTGAGCATTCAGAAGCTGGCAGCAGTTGCAGAAGTAATGGGGACTTACTAAATGGAAGTTTGTGGCAGATCCAATCAAAAGCATTGGAGATATTAAATACAACCACTTTTGATTTGCTAAACTTTTTCATAATGTTTGTTCAAAGATGAATGACATAGGTAAGTAGATATCCTATTGATTGACAGTGAAAGAATCATTACTGGCAGTTGTTTATTAGTTGAGCCTTCAAGGTAGTGTAGAAGTAGAGTGTTAGAGGTTCTCTCTATTACTTCGGAGAAAAATGAGATGAGAGAAATTTGGTGATAGTGTGATGTGAGGATTTGTCACCGATCTTAGGAATGGGTTTGAATACAGGCTAGTTTCCAGACTGTGGAATAGATACCATTAGAATAAGAGAGAGCATAAAAAGGTGACTTAGAACAGAAATTATCTTTGGAGTGCAAACTTATATAACAGTCAGAGAAATGTCATTAGGAGATTTTTTGGTATCTAATGACAAGATTCTTTTGATCTCTTTCTGGCAAAAGGTCAGATGGGAGCATTGAGTGTTTGGGAGACATTACCGAGGTCTGTTAAGGATGCATTTGAGGAAAAGTATAAAGTCAAGAGATTGGCATTTATTATGAGTTATGATGCAGATGCAATACAACCAATTGGATGCAACAGGAATGGGAGCAGTGTTAGACAAAAGTCAGTAGCTCTAGCAAAAGATCAGAAGGGCAACTCCCATTTAAACATGATGCAAATATCTTATTTTTATGTTTTTGTAAATTAGTTTTGGATGTATTAATAGTTTTCTTGCAGCTGTTTCAGGCTTTTAATATAAGCCCAGACATTCTCTTGTACAGCTTTGACATCTTTTGGAGAACTAAAGCTTAGATAACAGATGGAAATTTAGAGTGAAATGCAGAATATATGTTTCTTTATCAATAAAGATTTGGTTAGTGAACGTATTTAGGTCAGAAAGAAAATATATATATATATATATATATATAATAATCCAACCAAGGAAATGAAGCATAAAAGCTATAAAGATTATCTTACTTGGCATTCTTATAATGCCAGAGAACTCATAGACAAGTGAGTGACTATATGAGTGTTATTCCATGAAAGATCAGCACTTGGAAGAACAACATTTACGATATACTTGAAAGAATCGCCATTGAGGAAGAGTTCTAGGATGTTTGGAGAGTGGTGGGGACTGCTAGTATCATGCCTGCCAGGTATTTAATTATATAAGATTAATGGAACAAATCTGAAAATAAACCCCAACTCAACATCACCAGAGTTAAAAATCGGTACTATCAACGTAAGAAGCCTGAATGGCAAAGAAATGGAGCTAGCTGAAGAATTAGATAAGTACCAGATCGACATAATAGGGGTGACTGAAACAAAAAAGACCAAAACTGGTGAGATCTTTCTGAGCAATAAATACAAAATATTATATTCAGGCAATGACAATCAAGGAAAAGAAGGAGTAGCCATAGTATTCAACACAAAATACGAGGCTAATCTTCTTGAATGGCAGTCAGTCTCAAGTAGAGTAATGTGGGCAAATATGAGAATGGGGAACTGGACAATGAGACTTATTTGTGCCTATGGTCCCACAGAAGGTTCTACTAAGGTAGAAGTGGAGGAATTTTTTGATGCTTTAGAAAAAGCAACAGACACAATGAAAAATGAAAAGTTGGTCCTTGTTGGGGATCTAAATAGCAGAGTAGGAAATGATTGTGAGACATACAAAAATATTTTTGGGAAAATTTGGAGAAAAGAGCAAAGCTAATAATAATGGCAAATATCTGTTGGATTTCTGCTCAGGACATGGACTGGTTATTACTAACACCATGTTCCAACATAAAAATGTGCACAAATTCACATGGAGAGAAGAGGCTAGGAATAAGAAAAGTCTCATTGACTATGTTATTGTTGATAGTGATGTTTTCTCCCTGGTGCAGGACACCAGAGTGTACAGAGGATTTGAAATTGGAAATGATCACTATTTAGTCTTGACCAGGATAAAATTGAATTTCATATTCAAAAGAATAACATGTAAGAAAGTTTTAAAGCTAATAAAAGTTGAGCAGCTCTCAGATGTGAGCTGTAGACCAAAATACACAAAGATTATTGAAGGAAAAATGAAAGAGTTTGAGAACAGAAATCAAACCTTGGAGATTCAGTGGCAAACTCTGAAGAAAACATTGATTGATTCTGCCAGAGAGGCATGTGGTGAGGTTGTTTGTAAGGATAAAAAAATCAGAACTCCCTGGTGGACACAGGAAGTTAAAGAGGCAGTGAAGGAAAAGAAGAAAGCATACCAAAAGTTCCTGTCAAATAAGTCAGCGTGTGCTCTTAGAGAATATAGAGACAAATGCAAGAATGCTAAACACTGTGTAAAACTAGCTAAACAAAAGTCATGGGAGGACTTTGGCAAGAATATAGAAAATAAATATCAAGAAGGTGGCAAAATATTCTGGAGGTTGTTGAAGAAGCTTAAGAATGGAGGAAAGAGTGCTATAAAAGGAATTAGAGATGATAAAGGTGACATGGAAACGGGAGAAAAAGATATCCTTGAAGTATGGAGTAATTACTTTGAAAAACTGCTAAATGAAACAAGCAGTGATGACAGCACAGTGGTAAAAAACACTGACCAGGCATGCAGTCAGGAATACATATCCATACTTGAAGTAGAAAAAGCCATCAAAGGCTTGAAATGTGGAAAGGCAGCAGGAGTAGATGATATTCGACCAGAAATGCTGAAGTATGGTGGTATAAGAGTCTTACAGAGGCTGCACTGCATACTTCAGAAAGCCTGGACAAAGGGACGAATTCCTGATGATTGGAGTAGAGCTCTCATAGTACCCATATATAAAAAGGGAAATAAAACTGCATGTGAGAATTACAGAGGTATTTCCCTACTGAATGTTCCTGGCAAGATCTATGCAAGTATACTTGAGAAACGGTTGAGAAGAATTGTGGAAGAAAAGCTTGGTGAAGAACAAGCTGGATTCAGGCCAAATAGAGGCTGTCAGGATCAGATCTTCACTTTACAACAAATAGTCGAGAAAGCATGGGAATATAACAAAGATCTGTATTTAAGTTTTGTCGATTTGGAAAAGGCATATGACAAGGTGCCAAGAGAGAAGCTGTTCAATACGCTGCGGTTATATGGTGTCAGTGGGACATTATATCAAGTAATAGTTAGTCTTTATTTGAGTTGTAAGTCAGCAGTTGGAACTGAAGGAAGTACAGGAAGATGGTTTAATGTTAAATCTGGTGTGAGTCAAGGATGTACATTATCCCCTCTGTTATTCATTATCTATATGGATCGCATTATGAAGGAAAGTGGTATTAAACATGATATCGAAATTGGAGATGTTAATGTCAGCTCTTTGCTCTATGCAGATGATGTTATACTTCTAAATAAATCCGCTACAAGTCTGCAAGTTTCTCTGACTAAATTGAATAGCTCTTGTAATAGATATGGTATGAAGGTCAGCAATAAAAAGACAAAGACAATGAAAATAGGCAGAATCATTGAAAATGTCAACTGTGTTGTGAATGGAGAACCTGTGGAACAAGTAAAACATTTCAGCTATTTAGGCACGATTTTTACTGAAGATGGTAAATTAAATATAGAAATAGACAACAGAATCAGCAAAGCTGGTATGGTGGGAAGTCAATTGAATAAATTCATATGGAATAAGAGAGAAATTAGTCGCAACACTAAATTAGCTGTATACAAAACAGTGTTCAAACCAGTTTTAACTTATGGATCTGAGAGCTGGGTCAGAAGTAAAACACTTGACCGAAGACTAGAGACTTCAGATATGAGAGTCCTGAGAAAGATTATAGGCGTGAACAGGTGGCATCAATGGCAGTATCATATTAAAAACGAGGATATTAGGAAAGAACTTGACATTGTCAGCATCCAGGAATGTGTTAGCAGAGCTAATCTCAGGTGGTATGGTCACTTAAACAGAATGGGAGAGGAAAGATTAGCAAAACAAGTGTTCTCTGCCAGGTTGGCAGGAAAACGACTGAGAGGAAGACCAAGATATAGGTGGATTGATACGGTACAAAGTGCTTTAGACGATAGAAATATAAGAGCTGATAATATTGGAGTGTTGACAAGTAACAGACTGATTTGGAGGAAAATTGTAGATAGGAAATTAATCATGATGTAATTTTTTTCATGTAGTACTATCATATCCTGTACACCCCTTGAGGGTACATGGCAGGAATTTGATGATGATGATGATGATGATGAAGATTAATGGTGATAATAAATTCTCACCTCTCTACCTGCTTAGTGTGCAGCTGGAAGAGAAAAGCCACTCAGTATTGTGGATATTAAATTCTCTGAGAAATATGACCTTCTCTGTTAAGAAAGTTGAACTGAAAGAAATTATTTAAAAAAAAAAAGAAGGCAAAAAGTTCAAAATGGAACAAAGAGTTTCAGCCAAAGAAACCAGAAGTTCTGTTGAATAGTCTCTGGTATGGTATATCGAAGGAAACATATGCCACCTTTGAGATGAAAGGAGTCAAAGAATGTGTAACTGTGAAAGCTGAGATGTATGCTTGAGGAGGTCAGAATTTGTGTTACTATCAGGAAAAGTAGACGAAGTTTTGCAGACTGGAGATGGAAATGAACACTGAGGTCAGAACTTGAGGATACATATATTTGTGAAGTAGATTTGGAAGGCCCTGTGAGATGCTGATAGATTTTTTCTGCTTGACAAGCAATAATATTTTTGATCTGGAACCAATTTGTTTTGTTTTTCTCAATTACAGGAGGAACTGAATATTGTATTTCCTGCTTTATACGTATTGATTGTTTCGTTTGTTTATTTGCATCCTTACACTTTTCAGTGTTATATTGACTGGTATTTCTTTTTCTCATAACATTTTACCATTTAACAGAAAATCTAAGTTAAAATGTGCTATTACAGATAGTAATTAGTATCTTCACCAGCTCCTGTAGATGTACATGTCTTGTTCCTGTTGTTTATCATTACATGGTCTGTTTGGTTTGATTTGATTATTGCTCCATATAGGGAGAACAATATGTAACATCTTGAGGATGCAAAGTTAATAACTGTAATCCCATTATCATTAGTAATGGCATGCATTGCAGACTATCTGGATCATTTGTTGGTCTATATCTTGTTTCTTTTCCCAGTTTAGCATTGAAGTCATCCATAACTAATTTTATAAAATGCCCCAGTAAAGAATCATATATCCTTTGTAGTTCTTCATGAAAGTTATCTTTGGTGTCGTCATCATTGTATCTTCTGTTGGTGCATAACCATTAATAATCTATTGCAGCGTGTCTGACGAACAAATAAGCCTATCCATGCATTAATAATTGCATTATCAAGCAGATGTCAGAAATGTAGATATAACAGAATTGATTGTCTGCTGGTGTGAAAATTTTTACATATTGAGATGTTATCATGCACTATAAAACCTACACCATTGTCATGTCTATTATTACATGTTCCACTGTAGAATATTGTTTTTTATATTTTTTTAGGTGTCCATGATTCAGCCACCTAGTTTCTGTACAGGAAGAGACACAAGTTTAAGCAAAGGTTTTATATTCCACATCCCATCTAGTAGCCCACTAGTAATTTCCAAATAGTTGTCATTGTGAACAATCCAGTTTGTAACCCAAGTGCATGGTTTCGTGACTTAGTGGTGTTTTTCTTTAGATGGGTAGTCAGCCCATCATAACAACTCCAAACATGGAGGATCAGGGCATTTCTTAGCCTGATCCCTACTCTTTGAACTGACTTGCATGGGAGACCTTATAGGCAGTGTTACTGTTGGCATTACTCTCCAGGTCAATAGGGCGCCACAACACGATATCAGTTGACAGACAAAATTCTTGGGACCAACGTTTAATTATAAAAAACTAACTTTCTTATCCAGTATCTAACGTATGTAAACATCTTCACACCATGTCTTCCACCTCCATGGTACAGACCAGTGTTCTTTGTTCTATCTCTAGCAAGTAATCATCCAGTCAAGATACTATGGATCTGAATTCTATGCTTCCACCTGAGACAGTACACTTTGGATTGCATCCTACCTGCCATTAAGCATTCAGAATATTACCTTTTTTCTTTTCATCAAAATCCCTTTCAGATCATTTGATGTAGAGAAGCTATTTGGACAAACTTAACACATTACAGACTGAGTATAAAGAAAGTATTACCATCTCTCGACGATTACTATAGATAATATTGCATGAATGCCTTTGATCACATTCTTATCCTGGCACAACTTCGTTTCATCATACAACTTCTCTTTCTGCAAGTTATGGAGACCTTCTGCTCCCTCTCTCAGTCTAGAAGCAGCTCTTTCAAACATGGAAGAATACTCTACTTTACTACCATCTGCACAGACATTTCATGATCAGTCCCTGGTGGGATCTGCCAGTATCTTCCCATATAGTGTAAATGTACAATCAAATCTCATTGTAATTTAGCAATCCCATTTAGCTATATGTCATAGAACTTACATTACATTATATATATATATATATATTTTTTTATGTTGAGCCCATGGTTGGTAAATCAACCTATAGTAGATTAGTACTGTGTATGGGTTGGGAATGAAGGTACTTGTTCACACTGGATTCGAATGACTGTATATTGTATTCCTTAGGGAACACATTAAGGGGAAGACTGTTATATAAAGATGAAATATAAAGAAGATCCTACATAGCTCAGTTGGTATAGATTGAACTCTTTAGTTTGAAAAGACCAAAGTTCAAATCCCATGATGTGACTATTGGGCTTTTCAATCAAATGGTGAGTTAGCCAGTCTCATACAAAAGTAGAATGTTTTATCCTCCTGGAAACTCAGATTCTTTTTTGTCATCTCTCAGAGCAGGCAAATCAGCCCTATGAATGCACAGATCTACAGCCATAAATACTTGCCTTTAGGGAATGCAGCAGAAGACATGCTGGCTACTTATGAAGAATGTTATAATGAATCACACAAATTCATATAATGAATTTGTAGATCCAGGTAGATCTAGGGGGGGGGGGGGTTCTTTAGTAGAATGGATAAGGGATGCCAAATTTTTATATAGTCTGTAACAATAAGAAGTTAAGTCATGTTTTTTTAGGATTTTTGTAATTTTTTCCTAGGTGCCTCGGATATAGGGTATGGTGATGGATTTAGAGTAATCCTTGTTGTGAGGGGGGGTTGTGGTTTACAGGTTTCAATATTTTTTTTTGGGGGGGGGGGATAGCCATTGGCTGAGAAAGTGTTGAGAATGTGGTTTAGTTCTGTGGTTAGGGCATTGTCATTTGAACAGATAAGTTTAGCCTTGTTGTGTAGTGTCTTAATGACTCCATATTGTTGCAAGGAGGGGTGATGGAATTGTTGATGAATGTATCTGCCTGATGGAACCTTGGTTTACTCAGTCTATAGAAAACCCACCCATACAGGCAGATACATTCACCAACAATCCCACCTTCCCTCCTCGCAACAATATGGAGTCATTAAGACACTACACAACAGGGCTAAACTTATCTGTTCAAATGACAATGCCCTAACCACAGAACTTAACCACATTCTCAACACTTTCTCAGCCAGTGGCTATTCCCCCCAAAAAAAAATATTGAAACCAGTAAACCACAACCCCCCCTCTCCCTTCACAACAAGGATTACTCTAAATCCATCACCATACCCTATATCCGAGACACCTCGGAAAAAATTACAAAAATCCTAAAAAAACATGACTTAAATTCTTTTTACAGACCATATAAAAAATTGGCATCCCTTATCTGCTGTACTAAATACCAACCCCCAGACCTACCTGGTGTATACCAGATCGCTTGCAGCTGTAAGCTGTCCTACTTTGGCCAAACAGGCAGGACAGCCAATATCAGAATTTCAGAACACAAGGACTACATCCGGTTTCACCAATACAGCCACTCTGGTCTTGCTGACCATGCGTTGGATACCTGCCATAGAATATGGTGGAAGAAAGCCACAATAGTACTCCGTAGTAAATACAAATATGAAAGGCTTGTCATGGAATCAGCTTCAACCCTAAGAAACAATCCAAACCTCAACAAATTTGGCTGCATGAGACTGCCTCAAATTTGGGAAACCTACATCAGAAGACGTTCAGCCCAATTGCCCAAGAATACCAACATTGCCCGCTAGGGGGAACCATCAGGACTTTAGGAGAAATAATAGCTTCCTACTTCTTCGTCGTTTACTGTTTGTTGTGCCTGTGTACACGTTTCTTGTTCTTAAGATTCTTGAAAATGGCAATGTGACGTTGCTGAAATATTGAAGTATATTAAAATTCATTTTAATGTATATCCTAGTTGACGTTGTAATTTCCTTAAATTATTTAGTAAAAAATAGGTAGGCTGTAGCTGCCAACTTGTTCCTTAAGATACCATCATCTCTGTTCCTGCACAGATTACACACAGATTATAAGACAAAAACTAATATCCCCATGGCAAACAACCAGATTAAGCTAGAAATTAAAATGTGGCAATCTTATTTTTGCACAGAGAGAAAGTTGTTCTTTCTCTTTTTAGCATGGGTCATACTCATCTCACACATTCCTTCTTTTTGAGGAATGACATGCCACTGTGTTAATATTGTTCATCTGCTTTAACTGTTCATCATTTTAGTATAATACCTTCATTATTTTAATGAACACAGTTACTATTTTATCACTTAATAGTCTGCCTAAGTCTTATACACGAAGGCAGATTTTATCAGATTTATCATCATCATCATCATCAAATTCCTGCCATGTACCCTCAAGGGGTGTACAGAATATGATAGTACTACATGAAAAAAAAAAAATAAATAAATAAAATACATCATTATTAATTTTCTATCTACAATTTTCCTCCAAATCAGTCTGTTACTTGTCAAGACTCCAACATTATCAGATCTTATATTTCTATCGTCTAAACCACTTTGTACCGTATCAATCCACCTATATCTTGATCTTAATCTGGGTCGTTTTGCTGCCAACCTGGCAGAGAACACTTGTTTTGCTAATCTTTCCTCGCCCATTCTGTTTAGGTGACCATACCACCTGAGATTAGCTCTGCTAACACATTCCTGAGTGCTGACAATGTCAAGTTCTTTCCTAATATCCTCGTTTTTAATATGATATTGCCATTGATGACATCTGTTCACGCCTATAATCTTTCTCAAGACTCGCATATCTGTGGTCTGTAGTCTTTGGTCAAGTGTTTTACTTCTGACCCAGCTCTCAGATCCATAAGTTAAAACTGGTTTGAACACTGTCTTGTATACAGCTAATTTAGTCTTCCGACTAATTTCTCTCTTATTCCATACGAATTTATTCAATTGACTTCCTACCATACCAGCTTTGCTGATTCTGTTGTCTATTTCTATATTTAATTTACCATCATCAGTAAAAATCGTGCCTAAATAGCTGAAATGTTTTACTTGTTCCACAGGTTCTCCATTCACAACACAGTTGACATTTTCAGTGATTCTGCCTATTTTCATTGTCTTTGTCTTTTTATTGCTGACCTTCATACCATATCTATTACAACAGCTATTCAATTTAGTCAGAGAATCTTGCAGACTTGTAGCAGATTTATTTAGAAGTATAACATCATCTGCATAAAGCAAAGAGCTGACATTAACATCTCCAATTTTGATATCAGGTTTAATACCACATTCCTTCATAATGTGATCCATATAGATAATGAATAACAGAGGGGATAATGTACATCCTTGTCTCACACCAGATTTAACATTAAACCATCTTCCTGTACTTCCTTCAATTCTAACTGCTGACTTACAACTCAAATAAAGACTACGTATTGCTTGATATAATGCCCCATTGACACCATATAACTGCAGTGTATTGAATAGCTTCTCTCTTGGCACCTTGTCATATGCCTTTTCCAAATCGACAAAACTTAAATACAGATCTTTGTTATATTCCCATACTTTCTCGACTATTTGTCGTAAAGTGAAGATCTGATACCGACAGACTCTATTTGGCCTGAATCCAGCTTGTTCTTCACCAAGCTTTTCTTCCACAATTCTTCTCAACTGTTTCTCAAGTATACTTGCATAGATCTTGCCAGGAACACTCAGTAGGGAAATACCTCTGTAATTCTCACCTGCAGTTTTATTTCCCTTTTTATATATGGGTACTATGAGAGCTCTACTCCAATCATCGGGAATTTGTCCCTCTGTTCAGGCTTTCTGAACAGAGTCTTACAGTGGTTGCACTATACAGTGCAACCACTGTAAGACTCTTATACCACCATACTTCAGCATTTCTGGTCGAATATGCTATACTCCTGCTGCCTTTCCACATTTCAAGGGTTTGATGTCTTTTTCTACTTCAAGTATGGATATGTATCCGTGACTGCATGCCTGATCAGTGTTTTTTACCACTGTGCTGTCATCACTGCTTGTTTCATTTAGCAGTTTTTCAAAGTAATTACTCCATACTTCAAGGATATCTTTTTCTCCCGTTTTCATGTCACCTTTATCATCTCTAATTCCTTTTACAGCACTCTTTCCTCCATTCTGAAGCTTCTTCAACAACCTCCAGAATATTTTGCCACCTTCTTGATATTTATTTTCTATAATCTTGCCAAAGTCCTCCCATGACTTTTGTTTAGCTAGTTTTACACAGTGTTTAGCATTCATGCGTTTGTCTCTATATTCTCTAAGAGCACAGGCTGATTTATTTGACAGGCACTTTCACTTCCTCTTTAACTTCCTGTGTCCACCAGGGAGTTCTGATTTTTTTATCCTTACAGACAACCTTACCACATGCCTCTCTGGCAGAATCAATCAATGTTTTCTTCAGAGTTTGGCACTGAATCTCCAAGGTTTGATTCCTGTTCTCAAACTCTTTCATTTTTTCTTCAATAATCTTTGTGTATTTTAGTCTACAGTTCACATCTGAGAGCTGCTCAACTTTTATTCGCTTTAAAACTTTCTTGCATGTTATTCTTTTCAATATTAAATTCAATTTTATCCTGCTCAACACTAAATAGTGATCACTTCCAATTTCAAATCCTCTGTACACTCTGGTGTCCTGCACCAGGGAGAAAACATCACTATCAACAATAACATAGTCAATGAGACTTTTCTTATTCCTAGCCTCTTCTCTCCATGTGAATTTGTGCACATTTTTATGTTGGAACATGGTGTTAGTAATAACCAATCCATGTCCTGAGCAGAAATCCAACAGATATTTGCCATTATTATTAGCTTTGCTCTTTTCTCCAAATTTTCCCAAAATATTTTTGTATGTCTCACAATCATTTCCTACTCTGCTATTTAGATCCCCAACAAGGACCAACTTTTCATTTTTCATTGTGTCTGTTGCTTTTTCTAAAGCCTCAAAAAACTTCTCCACTTCTACCTTAGTAGAACCTTCTGTGGGACCATAGGCACAAATAAGTCTCATTGTCCAGTTCCCCATTCTCATATTTGCCCACATTACTCTACTTGAGACTGACTGCCATTCAAGAAGATTAGCCTCGTATTTTGTGTTGAATACTATGGCTACCCCTTCTTTTCCTGATTGTCATTGCCTGAATATAACATTTTGTATTTATTGCTCAGAAAGGTCTCACCAGTTTTGGTCTTTTTTTGTTTCAGTCACCCCTATTACGTCAATCTGGTACTTATCTAATTCCTCAGCTAGCTCCATTTCTTTGCCATTCAGGCTTCTTACGTTGATAGTACCGATCTTTAACTCTGGTGATGTTCAGTTGGGGTTTGTTTTCAGATTTGTTCCAGTAGCTGACTTTTCGCTGTTCCTTGTTTAACCGGGCGAAGCCCCAGCTGGCATGAAATTCTGTCATGTTGTACCACCTTTTTTCATTTTGGTTTAACCAATAAGAATACAATTTGGTCGGCTAAATCCCAAATTGCCGGCCCATCCTCGTTCGTTCAGTATCCAAGTAGATACCCAACAGGGTGCACAATGAGAAGGTGAGGATTGGACATTAGATCAGAAGCCCTGGTCGGTTCTCCGTATTCCGTTAAAGGCTATGTGGAGGTCTCCTGTCAGTTATACAGCTTTGACCCTTAAGCACCCCTCAGATTTATCTTATCTTATCTCATCAGATTTATCTTATTTTTTAAATGTTTGCAACAGAAATTTATATAATCTTCTTTAATACTTGTCATTTTTTTTTTAATATGATTTTATGAATATCTGCCTAAAGGTAACAAATCTTGTTTTTTATACTCCAGTATTGTTTTTATGCTTTTAAACTTAGTGCATTATATCCATAATTGATATGTCATAAAGATCAAACAAGAATAGTGGCTCTAGAAAGTTTCATGTTTGACCTAGAACTGATTCCTAGATTTTATAACACTTGACCCACCAATGTGTTCTAATACTTAGAATTAGAACATAGGTAATAATATTAGAATGTTTTAATTCCAAAATATTATCCATTGCAACCTTTCATGAGTGGGATTCACATAAAGTAGATACCTAATAAAGGGATTCACGGGTTCACTACAGAAAAGGTGAGGATTCAACAATGGATCAGAAGTCTGCTTTTCTACATTCCTTACTGGCTCTGTAGAGAGCTCCTTCCAGTTATCTACTTTGAACCTTGAGTATTCCCTATTGTACTGAACCTTTGTCATCCTGAACAGAAAAAGTTAATAATACACATACCATTTTTCAGATCTTTAATGAATTTATACCAGTAAAAAGAAAAGGTTGGCTACTTTTCAGTGTATTGTAGTTTGGTTTTTAAAATTATTTTTTATAGGAGAATCAAGGAGACGGAGTTTAACAAGCATTTTATTTAGAAGAGGAAATACTATGGAAAAGCAACAGGTTTCATTAAAAGAACCAATTCTGGAATCAGTTCCTAATGGACAAGGTTATAGGTGTGTATTAATGTTAGTCTCAAAAGTATCACTTAATACTACATAATGGAGTTAATAACTCAGACCTGTGAATTTAAACTTTTTGAAAATTATTTTGATTCTGATAAATTAATTTCTAGCTGTTAATTTTGAAAATGACCTTTTTTGTATCAATAATATTTTACACAAAATGCTATTTTGACTTTTACATTGGTTGTGAGTCACTTACAGTACACCCGATAGAATCGTGTTGCTCTTCAGTGTTCCTGTTCACTCAGGGTTTACAGTGGTCACCATTCATTGTATGGAAATTATGAAGACAAAAACACGTTAGAGCAATTAGTTCGATTACTCTGCTTACAACTAAGAAAAATAATATTTGACATTTCGACCTCTAAAGTCATCATCAGGAATACATGTACCTTGTATTTTTGTACATATATATCATGATACACATAAGTAAGCTATAGTGTAACTGTTTTGTTAACTGTTTACACTAGCCTGGCCTCTGCTGAGGGAAAGAAAAAAGGGGAAGAGTAAAATAAAAAGTATAATAACATCATCATCAAATTCCTGCCATGTACTTTCAAGGGGTGTACAGGATATGACAGTACTACATGAAAAATTTACATCATTACTAACTTCCTATCTACAATTTTCCTCCAAATCAGTCTGTTACTTGTCAAGACTCCAATATTATCAGATCTTATATTTCTATCGTCTAAGGCACTTTGTACCGTATCAATCCACCTATATCTTGGTCTTCCTCTGGGTCGTTTTCCTGCCAACCTGGCAGAGAACACTTGTTTTGCTAATCTTTCCTCACCCATTCTGTTTAAGTGACCATACCACCTGAGATTAGCTCTGCTAACGCATTCCTGGATGCTGACAATGTCAAGTTCTTTCCTAATATTCTCATTTTTAATATGATATTGCCATTGATGCCATCTGTTCACGCCTATAATTTTTCTCAGGACTCTCATATCTGCAGTCTCTAGTCTTTGGTCAAATGTTTTACTTCTGACCCAGCTCTCAGATCCATAAGTTAAAACTGGTTTGAACACTGTCTTGTATACAGCTAATTTAGTGTTCTGACTAATTTCTTTCTTATTCCATATGAATTTATTCAAACGACTTCCCACCATACCAGTGTTGCTGATTCTGTTGTCTATATCTATATTTCATTTACCATCTTCAGTAAAAATCATGCCTAAGTAGCTGAAATGTTTTACTTGTTCCACAGGTTCTCCATTCACAACACAGTTGACATTTTCAATGATTCTGCCTATTTTCATTGTCTTTGTCTTTTTATTGCTGACCTTCATACCATATCTATTACAACAGCTATTCAATTTAGTCAGAGAATCTTGCAGACTTGTAGCGGATTTATTTAGAAGTATGGCATCATCCGCATAAAGCAAAGAACTGACATTAACATCTCCAATTTTGATATCAGGTTAAAAACCACTTTCCTTCATAATGTGATCCGTATAGATAATGAATAACAGAGGGGATAATGTACATCCTTGTCTCACACCAGATTTAACATTAAACCATCTTCCTGTACTTCCTTCAATTCTAACTGCTGACTTACAACTCAAATAAAGACTAAGTATTGCTTGATATAATGCCCCATTGACATCATATAACTGCAGCGTATTGAATAGCTTCTCTCTTGGCACCTTGTCATATGCCTTTTCCAAATTGACAAAACTGAAATACAGATCTCTGTTATATTCCCATGCTTTCTCGACTGTTTGTCGTAAAGTGAAGATCTGATCCTGACAGCCTCTCTTTGGCCTGAATCCAGCTTGTTCTTCACCATGCTTTTCTTCCACAATTCTTCTCAACCGTTTCTCGAGTATACTTGCATAGATCTTTGCCAGGAACACTCAGAAGGTAAATACTCTGTAATTCTCACATTCAGTTTTATGTCCCTTTTTAGATATGGGTACTATGAGAGCTCTACTCCAATCATCGGGAATTTGTCCCTCTGTCCTGGCTTTCTGAACTATGCAGTGCAGCCACTATAAGACTTTTATACCACCATACTTCAGCATTTCTGATCGAATATCATCTACTCCTGTTGCCTTTCCACATTACAAGCCTTTGATGGCTTTTTCCACTTCAAGTATGGATATGTATTCCTGACTGCATGCCTGGACAGTGTTTTTTATCACTGTGCTGTCATCACTGCTTGTTTCATTTAGCAGTTTTTCAAAGTAATTACTCCATACTTCAAGGATATCTTTTTCTCCTGTTTTCTTGTCACCTTTATCATCTCTGACTCCTTTTACAGCACTCTTTCCTCCATTCCTAAGCTTCTTCAACAACCTCCAGAATATTTTGCCACCTTCTTGATATTTATTTTCTATATTCTTGCCAAAGTCCTCCCATGACTTTTGTTTAGCTAGTTTTACGCACTGTTTAGCTTTCTTACATTTGTCTCTGTATTCTGTCTTATTTGCCAGGAACGTTTGATATGCTTTCTTCTTTTCCTTCACTGCCTCTTTAACTTCCTGTGTCCACCAGGGAGTTCTGATTTTTTTATCCTTGCACACAACCTCACCACATGCCTCTCTGGCAGAATCAATTAATGTTTTCTTCAGAGTTTGCCACTGAATCTCCAAGGTTTGTTTCCTGTTCTCAAACTCTTTCATGTTCTTTTCAATAATCTTTGTGTATTTTAGTCTACAGTTCACATCTGAGAGCTGCTCAACTTTTATTCGCTTTAAAACTTTCTTACATGTTATTCTTTTCAATATGAAATTCAATTTTATCCTGCTCAAGACTAAATAGTGATCACTTCCAATTTCAAATCCTCTGTACACTCTGGTGTCCTGCACCAAGGAGAAAACATCACTATCAACAATAACATAGTCAATGAGATTTTTCTTATTCCTAGCCTCTTCGCTCCATGTGAATTTGTGCACATTTTTATGTTGGAACATGGTGTTAGTAATAACCAGTCCATGTCCTGAGTAGAAATCCAATAAATATTTGCCATTATTATTAGCTTTTCTCTTTTCTCCAAATTTTCCCAAAATATTTTTGTATGTCTCACAGTCATTTCCTACTCTGCTATTTAGATCCCCAACAAGGACCAACTTTTCCTTTTTCATTGTGTCAGTTGCTTTTTCTAAAGCGTCAAAAAATATCTTCCACTTCTACCTTAGTAGAAACTTCTGTTGCACCATAGGCACAAATAAGTCTCATTGTCCAGTTCCCCATTCTCATATTTGCCCACGTTACTCTACTTGAGACTGACTGCCGTTGAAGAAGATTAGCCTCTTATTTTGTGTTGAATACTATGGCTACTCCTTCTTTTCCTTGATTGTCATTGCCTGAATATAACATTCTACATTTATTGCTCAGAAAGATCTCACCAGTTTTTGTCTTTTTTGTTTCAGTCACCCCTATTATGTTGATCTGGTACTTATCTAATTCCTCAACTAGCTCCATTTCTTTGCCATTCAGGCTTCTTACGTTGATAGTGCCGATCTTTAACTCTGGTGATGTTGAGTTGGGGTTTGTTTTCAGATTTGTTCCAGTAGCTGACTTTTCGCTGTTCGCCCTGATTCCCTGGCGAAAACAATGGGGGGCCTTGTTTAACTGGGCGACGCCCCAGCCAGCATGAAATTTTGTCATGTTGTACCATCATTTTTTATTTTGGTTTAACCAATAAGAATACAATTTGGTCGGCTTAATACCAAATTGCCAGCCCATCCTTGTTCGTTCAGTATCAAAGTAGATACCCAACAGGGTGAACCACGAGAAGGTGAGGACTGGACATTAGGTCAGAAGCCCTGGTCGTTTCTCCGCATTCCTTTAAAGGCTATGTGGAGGTCTCCTCTCAGTTATACAGCTTTGATCCTTAAGCACCCATTATAATAACATAAGAATGATTGTAAGAATTTAAATTGCAAGTGGAACTACATCAGTTTTATTTAATTTTTTATTTTAAATTTGACTCTCTTTCCTTCTCTCACCAGAGGTCAGGCTAGTGTAAATGACTGACAAAGCAGTTATACTATAGCTTGCTTATGTGTACTAGTAACTTGTGTTTGAGTTCATGTACACTGAAAAAAAAAAAGTCAACACACCAAACAGCTACAGCACCTACCTTAGTAAGGTTGGTGCTGTGGCTGTTTGTAAGTAAGATGTAGGACCTCCTCTTGCTGCAATGACTGCAGCAATGCTGTGTGCATACTTTCCTCAAGTGGATGATAGCAATCAATGGGATTTTGGACCATTTTTCCTGTAGTCATGTAATGAGGTCCTGGACTGTTGTGGGGCAGACATCCCTTGACCTCATCCGACACTCCAGTTCATCCCACAGATGTTTGATAGGGTTGAGATCAGTGGAGATCACTCAAGTGTGGTGATGTTCATCTCCACAAACCATACAGTTACAGCAGCAGCCTTATGAGATGGTGCACTTTCTTGCTGAAAGAAACAATGATCAGTTCTGTAGAAATGCCACAAAGTAGGAAACATTGCATTGTCCAGAATGTTCAGATACCTCTCGGAGTTCATTGTTCATGGCTGTATAAACATTGGTCTGAGGCCAAATCAGGAAAAACAGGACCATACCATCACACTGCCATATCCGAATTTCATAGTTGGGGTTACACAGTGTGATACAGGACGTTCATTAGCATCCACGCCTGTCCATCTGCTGGTGTATAGTGTGATTTGTGAGATTCCACATCCCACTGTACATGCTCTTTGCACCACTGAAGATGACACTGCATGTTGGTTCACGTAATGTGGGGCTTGCATATTTCATCCCTACCATGAAAACCCATGTTGTGAGCCTCGGTTCTGAATGTTTTTGTGCAGATTCGTATTCCAGTCGATGTCCAAAACTCTGCATTGAACATGATGGCCAACAAATATTATCCTTCGTAGCACCCTGTAGTGATGTTTGGCGAGTGTGGTGGGTGGTAGCACTTGTAGTTGACTCCATGTGCTTCCATCTCAGTATAGTATCACTGATTATTGACCTGGGATGGCCCAATTTGTCAACAATTTACCAAGATGCAACATGGCATCCTATCACAATGGCTCTTTCAATCTTCATTGCACTGACTTGGGAGCATCATATTCCTCCGTTTTTACCAGCTGCAAACACGTGACTTGTTATATGGCAGGATACATCTTGTCCATCATGGGGATATACATCGACTTCTTTCCAAGCAGTGCAAATGTCTGTGTGTGTGTGTGTGTGTGTGTGTGTGTGTGTGTGTGTGTGTGTGTGTGTGTGTGTGTGTAGGCCAGTAATGGGCAATCCTCTTTCTCCTACTATCTCCAATTTCTTTATGGAACATTTTGAACAACATATCTTTGACAACATTTCTCCCACACCTACTCATTGGTTCAGATATGTCGATGACATTTTTGCTATATGGAATAGCTCTTCTGATGAACTTCAACAGTTTCTCAGTAAGTTAAATGCACTTCATCCAAGGATCCAGTTTACCCTAGAAGAAGAATCAAATAAGCAGTTAATTATTCGTCACCCAGATGGTAACCTACATTTCTCAGTCTATAGAAAGAAGACTCATATAGGCCATTATACCCATGCTGAATCTCATCACCATCCCAGTCAAAAGGCAGGAACTATTAAAACACTGGTTCACCGGGCCCACTCCTTTTGTTCTTCAGACGATCTTTTACAGAAAGAACTACAATATATTACTTCTTCCTTTCTATCTAATGGATATAAGAATTCCTTCATCAAAAGAGCTTTGAGTAGTTTTAATATGTCTTCCTCTTCAATTACAGAAGAATTAACGTGCATTTCTATCCCTTATGTACAAGGCATTAGTGAACATATAGCAAAAATTTTAAAACCACTGAATATTTTTGTTGCCTTTTGATCATTTAGAAAAATCTCCACCTTTCTCACTTCTCCTAAGGACTAGCTTCCACATCTTAATTATCCAGGTGTCTACCAGATTCCGTGCTCTTGTGGATTATCTTATTTCGGACAAACAGGAAGATCTGCCTTTATTCAGCTAGAAGAACACCGATCTTATATTGAATACTTTAAACCTGAACAGTCTGGACTTGCAGAACATGCCATATTCATTAGATGTAGAGTTCATTGGAAAAAGACAAGAGTCCTTCACAAAAGTCAGTTCCTCATGGAACGGCTTTATAAAGAAACATGTGAAACTTTATTTCATTCTCCTAACTTAAACAGATTCGATGGTTTACGTCTATCCCATTTATGGGAGATAGTATTTTATAAATCAGCTAATCTTTCCTAACTTTTTATTGTATATATATATATATTAAAGATACCAAACAAATAAAACAAAATAAATAAAACTTGGTTTTAATCCTATTTCCCAAGTAAACAAACAAACAAGTTTGTCTGTTTGCTTACTTGACAAGTCAAGTTTGCACCTGCATGTAGTGCAAGTCTGGGCGACTCCGCACGTAGTGCAAGTCCAGGCAACTTGTGGTAAAGGTGGAATAAGCTTTGATCACTATCCTTGGTATTTACCCTTAATGCAAAGCACATCCCCTAGTGGAGATGTAGGATGCTATACGTTAAAGGCAAGGGCCACTACCCAGACCGGTTTCAACCTTTATTGAAGTCTCATCAGTGGGAGCCAGGCTTAAGAAATGCCAAGATTTAAGTAATACAGAGCTTATAAATTTTACTAAAACAAGTTGCCACAAGGTGCTTTGGCCTTATTAATTAAAAATCTCAGAATGAGACATAGATATTAAAAGTTTTTTACCTTGGGTATGTTATATATTAAAGATACCAAGCAATTTTAGATAAAACTTGGTTTTAATCCTATTTCCCAAGTAAGCAAACATACAAGTAAGTCAAGTTTGCGTAATGTATACCATCATACATCTCCACTAGGGGATGTGCTTTGCATTAAGGGTAAATACCAAGGATAGTGATCAAAGCTTATTTCACCTTTACCACGAGTTGCCTGGACTTGCACTACGCGTGGAGTCGCCCTGACTTGTACTACGTGCAGGCGCAAACTTGACTTACTTGTCTGTTTGTTTACTTGGGAAATAGGATTAAAACCAGGTTTTATTTAAAATTGCTTGGCATCGTTAATATATAACATACCCAAGGTAAAAAGCTTTCAACATATGTGTGTGTGTGTGTGTATATATATAATTATTATTTTTTTGTTAGGAAATTTATTGACCTTTTTAGTTATCTTACACCAGCTACTTAGGTGGTACTTTTTGGAATTGTCCGTTATTGTTTAATTTGAGCTTAAAATGTACTGAAGATGCCTGTGACACACAAGCGAAAATTATACTATTAAATAATCTTTGTATGTGAGTTTTCCGTTATTAATTTTGTATCTGTATGTGTACTCACGGTGTTCCTTTATTGAAACGACAACAAATATCAGAATGGAAAGACATATCAAGAGGAATACAACAAGGATATACACTATCCCATTTCCCATTTGGTATACAAATAAAAACACGTATAAAGATAGATAGATACACTATTATTTGCAGATGATCAAATTGTATTAACTACATCAGAAGATTATCTACAGAGATCACTAAAATCATCAAATGAAATTTCAGAACAATATAATATGAGAATATCAGAATTAAAGACAAAAATAATGACTTTCAAAGGAGAAAACCCAATAAGAAGTAAAATGGTGATAGGTAATAAAATATTAGAATAAGTAAATACTTTCAAATACCTGGGGTGTGACATCATATGAAGATGAAAAAGATATAGACATTAAAATATAAATGGCATAATAAACAATGTTTTATATTTTTATAACAATATAAAAACACACCAGAATCAGATTATATAATGTCCTATTTAAACCAGCTTTATTATATGAAAGTGAAATGTGGACTATAAAAAAAGAGTGATAAACGGATTCAAACAGCAGAAATAAAATTTCACAGAAAAACAGCTGGATATACCAAGTGGGACCATAAAACAATAAAGAAATTTTGCAATCTTTGAATATAAAACGAATTGACTACCATATAAGTAAATATAAACAAAAAATAATGAACATTTGAATAGAATGGACTATAGCAGACTACCAAAAATACTAAATGGATATAAAATAAATGGAAAAAGAAAAATTGGAAGACCAAGAAAGCGATAGACCACTTTAAACAGGCAACTTTGCCTAAATTCTGTGATAAGAAGAACATTGAGTTATTTTTACTTAATTGTAAGTTCTGTAATGTGTGTTCAGTCTAACCTGGTATTATGAATCCTTTCTCCTTCATTACAGCATTGAACTGTTTTGAAAAGTAGACCAAATGTAAGGTAAAGAAACTAATATTCTATCTTATACTTCAGTGTCTGCCCCTGAATTTGTTGAACACGTTGGCAATGTGAGTCCTTGATATTTTTGAAAGACTGTTTTTTCTTATCTGAGAATTCCAAAAAAAAAAAATCTTACATTTGCAATTTATGTTCGTGCAAGTTTTTCCTTGATAGGAAATAACTTTGAGTGACTAAAAAATATTTAGCATCTAATATTGTCTATTTTAGATCTTGAAAGAAGGATTTCAGCTACCCTGGATGACGAATTGCAGAGTATCGTTAGATTACTTCTGACAACACTCCTACTAATAAATAGCTTGTGAATATTTCTAGATGCCTGTTGTCTGATGCTGAAACTAGAGTATTGGCTAAAGGCCATGATTTTGCTGTGGTATCTGAATGCATCTCACGTCTTGATTTTTTGCATAACATCGAACTCAATCAGTCAGGACTTTCCAGTGAAGATGCAAATAAACTACACTTTGAAGTTGCTGCTTTACTTTTTTTTTAAAAAAATTTCCTCCATGCAATTTATCTAGTGCTGAAAACCCATGCACTGTTTTCATTACGACAAAAGAGAACTATATCTATTTCGAAAGCAGATAAAGGAAAAGCTGTAGTGGTAATGGATAAGCAGACTGTGAAAGAAAGATAGACTGCCTTTTACAGGATACCTCCACCTATCAAGAAATTAGTTATAACCCTACAAAATCACAAATGAAACAATTAAATAAGCTGCTTGATGAAGTTCTTAGTTGGGATCAAAATACTATGTGCAAGTTGCGCACTCATTTTGAAAGAACTCCTTGTTTATATGAACTCCCAAAAATTCATAAAGAATTATCAAGGAAGACCCATCATGTATGAATTGCTAAATTTCATCATCATTATCATCAAATTCCTGCCATGTACCCTCATACCCTCAAGGGGTGTACAGGATATGATAGTACTACATGAAAAAAATTACATCATTACTAACTTCCTATCTACAATTTTCCTCCAAATCAGTCTGTTCCTTGTCAGGGTCTTATATTTCTATATAAGATCTTGTATTTTTATCTAGATCTTATATTTCTATCGTCTAAGGTACTTTGTACCTTATTGATCCACCTATATCTTGGTCTTCCTCTGGGTCGTTTTGCTGCCAACCTGGCAGAGAACACTTGTTTTGCTAATCTTTCTTCGCCCATTCTGTTTAAGTAACCATATACCACCTGACACCAGCTCTGCTAACGCATTCCTGGATGCTGACAATGTCAAGTTCTTTCCTAATATCCTCGTTTTTAATATGATATTGCCATTGATGCCATCTGTTCACGCCTATAATCTTTCTCAGGACTCATATCTGCAGTCTCTAGTCTTTGGTCAAGTGTTTTACTTCTGACCCAGCTCTCAGATCCATAAGTTAAAACTGGTTTGAACACTGTCTTGTATACAGCTAATTTGGTGTTCTGACTAATTTCTCTCTTATTCCATATGAATTTATTCAGTTGACTTCCCATCATACCAGCTTTGCTGATTCTATTGTCTATTTCTATATTTAATTTACCATCTTCAGTAAAAAGTGTGCCTAAATAGCTGAAATGTTTTACTTGTTCCACAGATTCTCCATTCACAACACAGTTGACATTTTCAATGATTCTGCCTATTTTCATTGTCTTTGTCTTTTTATTGCTGATCTTCATACCATATCTATTACAATAGCTATTCAATTTAATCAGAGATTCTTGCAGACTTGTAGCGGATTTATTTAGAAGTATAACATCATCCGCATAAAGCAAAGAGCTGACATTAATATCTCCAATTTTGATATCATGTGTAATATAACTTTCCTTCATAATGTGATCCATATAGATAATGAATAACAGATGGGATAATGTACATCCTTGTCTCACACCAGATTTAACATTAAACCATCTTCCTGTACTTCCTTCAATTCTAACTGCTGACTTACAGCTTAAATAAAGACAAAGTATTGCTTGATATAATGCCCCATTGACACCATATAACTGTAGCGTATTGAATAGCTTCTCTCTTGGCACCTTGTCATATGCCTTTTCCAAATCGACAAAACAGAAATACAGATCTCTGTTATATTCCCATGCTTTCTCAACTATTTGTTGTAAAGTGAAGATCTGATCCTGACAGCCTCTGTTTGGCCTGAATCCAGCTTGTTCTTCACCGAGCTTTTCTTCCACAATTCTTCTCAACCGTTTCTCAAGTATACTTGCATAGATCTTGCCAGGAACTCAGTAGGAAAATACTTCTGTAATTCTCACATTCAGTTTTATTTCCCTTTTTATATATGGGTACTGTGAGAGCTCTACTCCAATCATCGGGAATTCGTCCCTCTGTCCAGGCTTTCTGAACTATGCAGTGCAGCCACTGTAAGACTCTTATACCACCATAGTTCAGCATTTCTGGTCGAATATCATCTACTCCTGCTGCCTTTCCACATTTCAAGCCTTTGATGGCTTTTTCTACTTCAAGTATGGATATGTATTCCTGACTGTATGCCTGGTCAGTGTTTTTTACCACTGTGCTGTCATCACTGCTTGTTTCATTTAGCAGTCTTTCCAAGTAATTACTCCACACTTCAAGGATATCTTTTTTTTCTCCCGTTTTCATGTCACCTTTATCATCTCTAATTCCTTTTACAGCACTCTTTCCTAAATTCTTAAGCTTCTTCAACAACCTCCAGAATATTTTGCCACCTTCTTGATATTTATTTTCTATAATCTTGCCAAAGTCCTCCCATGACTTTTGTTTAGCTAGTTTTACACAGTGTTTAGCATTCTTGCGTTTGTCTCTATATTCTCTAAGAGCACAAGCTGATTTATTTGACAGGAACTTTTGATATGCTTTCCTCACTGCCTCTTTAACTTCGTGTGTCCACCAGGGAGTTCTAATTTTTTTATCCTTGCAGACAACTTCACCAGTTGCTTCTCTGGCAGAATCAATCAGAGTTTTCTTCAGAGTTTGCCACTGAATCTCCAAGGTTTGATTCCTGTTCTCAAACTCTTTCATTTTTTCTTCAATAATCTTTGTGTATTTTAGTCTACAGTTCACATCTGAGAGCTGCTCAACTTTTATTCGCTTTAAAACTTTCTTACATGTTATTCTTTTCAATATGAAATTCAATTTTATCCTGCTCAAGACTGAATAGTGATCACTTCCAATTTCAAATTCTCTTTACACATTCTGGTGTCTGCAACAGTGGTAAAACATCACTATCAACAATAACGTAGTCAATGAGACTTTTCTTATTCCTAGCCTCTTCTCTCCATGTGAATTTGTGCACATTTTTGTGTTGGAACATGGTGTTAGTAATAACTAGTCCATGTCCTGAGCCGAAATCCAACAGGTATTTGCCATTATTATTAGCTTTGCTCTTTTCTCCAAATTTTCCCAAAATATTTTTGTTTGTCTCACAGTCATTTCCTACTCTGCTATTTAGATCCCCAACAAGGACCAACTTTTCCTTTTTCATTGTGTCAGTTGCTTTCTCTAAAGCATAAAAAAATCATCCATTTCTACTTTAGTAGAACCTTCTGTGGGATCATAGGCACAAATAAGTCTCATTGTCCAGTTCCCCATTCTCATATTTGCTCACATTACTCTACTTGAGACTGACTGCCATTCAAGAAGATTAGCCTCGTATTTTGTGTTGAATACTATGGCTACTCCTTTTTTTCCTTGATTGTCATTGCCTGAATATAACATTCTGTATTTATTGCTCAGAAAGATCTCATTAGTTTTTGTCTTTTTTTGTGTCAGTCACCCCAATTATGTCGATCTGGTACTTATCTAATTCCTTAGCTAGCTCCATTTGTTTGCCTTCTTATATTGATGGTATCGATCTTTAACTCTGGTGATGTTAAGTTGGTGTGTGTTTTCAGATTTGTTCCAGTAGCTGACTTTTCGCTGTTCGCCTTGGTGAAAACAACAGGGACCTTGTTTAACTGGTGGGCGACGCCCCAGCCGGTATGAAATTTTGTCATGTTGTACCATCATTTTTTTTTTATATTGGTTTAACCAATAAGAATACAATTTGGTTGGCTAAATCCCAAATTGCCAGCCCATCCTCGTTTGTTTAGTGTCCAAGTAGATACCCAACAGGGTGCACCATGAGAAGGTGAGGATTGGACATTAGGTCAGAAGCCCTGGTCGGTTCTCCGCATTCCTTTAAAGGCTATGTGGAGGTCTCCTCTCAGTTATACAGCTTTGATCCTTAATTTCTGACATGTTTATTAATTGCCCATACTGGACAATCGAGATCATTCGTGAAGAATTCCACACATTTTCTTGAGAAAATCAAGGATATTCAAATACAAGAGTCGGATTTGTTAGTCAGCTTTGACATTATTTCCCTCTCTACCAACATTCCATTATCTTACACTGTTATTATTAAGAGAGACCTCCAGGGAGTCAGACTCATTGAGGGAGGCTGCATACTATGCATACCAGCTGTCATACTTATTCTTGAATTCATTCACTGCTTGCACTCACAACATCCAATTATTATTATTATTTGGAGAGACCTCCAGGGAGTCAGACTCATCGAGGAGGCCACATACAACACACACCAGCTGTCATACTTATTCTTGAATTCATTCACACTGCTTGCACTCACAACATGACAATCCATTCCAATCAGAAACCACCCTGTGAGAGAAAAATCTACTCCCTACCCCTTATTAGCAACCTTCATTCTCAGCTTCCGAGGATGCCCTCTTGTCCTTTCCCCACCCTCCATAAATTGAAAAATTCCATCAATTGAAATGCTATATGACCATGTCAGAAGTTTGTAAGTCTCAATCATATCACCCCTCTTTCTCCTGTTTGCTAGTGTCTACAGTCTGCAAATTCTCAATCTGTCTTCCTAATCAGTATTCCATAATTCTGGTATTGTTTTTAACACTCTCCTTTGCACTCTCTCTCTCTCTCTCCAATATCTCAGTATCACAATGGAAACACCAGGAGACCAGTTCTGCGCACAATAGTCCAAGTGAGGTCTTATTAAGGCTTTGTAAAGAGGCAAAATAACATCCTTATCTTGACATGTGAACATTCGTTTCAGCATTGCAATTATTTTTTGAGTTGTATTTTCAATCTTTTCCACGTGGTCCCTGAACTTCAACTTCCTATCTGTTAACACCCCAAGATCCATGGCCTCATCAGTTTCTTCTAGCCGAATCCCACCAATGTAATATGACATCGGATATGTAATCACACCGAAGTGAAGGACTTTAAATTTACAGACATTGAACTGATACCAATTTTCCCATGCCCACAATTCCAGCATATTCAAATCATTCTGCAAGGACTGCATATTAGCAGCATTCCTGATTACCCTACCTATCTTTGCATTATCAGCAAATAGCTGTATGTCACTTGTCAAATCCTTTCCAGTATCATTAATGTACAGATTGAATAACTGTGGACTAAGCACTGATCCTTGTGGTACACCCCTAGTTACCTTACTTGCAGACTTGCATCTCCGTATACCACTTTTTGATATCTGTCAGTCTGCCATCCTCTAATCCATGCTAATATTCTATAATGCAAACCCATATTCTCCAATTTATGCAGCATTCTGCATAAATTGGAGAATATTCTGTCAAAAGCCTTAGCAAAATCCAAAAGTGTCATGGTGTATCCATTCCTCTTGTCTAGTTTAATGGTAACATTGTTATAGAATGTGAGCAAGTTGCTAAAATATGACCTTCCCTTAGTAAACCCATGTTGCACACTGCAAAGTAGAGATTCACTGTCAACCCATTTCTGAATGCAAGCCCTAAGCAATTTTTCCAAATTCTTAACCACCACTCCTGAGATACTAATTGGTTGATAGTTGGATACATTGCACAACCCTTGTGCAATGGAATTAACATGCATTCCTTCCATTCCTGCAGAATCTTCCCTGTTCAGAGACGTATATTAAACCGCCTAGTCAAAGGAATGGCCAGTTCAGCTGAACACTCTTTTAGTACACATGCTGATATCCCATCAGTCCCTATTGCTGAATTCTTATTCAATTTGTGCAACAGCTCTAATACCTTGTCCTCATACACCTGCGTTTCTTCATCTAGTGAAGAGGTAACAGTGAGCTTAATGTTGCATACATTGATATAGAATCAGGATATTTCAACTGGAAAAACAAGATCTACAGACATATTGGAGGCACTGCATTTTGTTGATGATGTCTTTGCTGTTTGGCCTGATTCTGAAAATGGACTTACCACTGTCCTACAACTCAATAGCCTTCACCCATTCACCATGAAAAAAGAAAAGGCTGGTAGTTTACCATTCTTGGACATCCATCTAACATGCACAGCCTCCAGTAGGCAGATACATTCATCAGAAGTCTGCTCATCACACCTCTCAAAAAATTGGTGTTATCAAGTGTTTAATTAATAGAGCACATAATGTGTGCTCCTCTTCTTCAAGCTAGAATTTCTCACTTCATAATGCTAATGGAATTTAATGGTTATAACTGTCATCAAATCCATCAGATAATTGACTCCTATGTTACAACACCTCAGGATTCTTCAACAGACCGCAGGGTTTCAGTCCTTTATATTTCTGGCATCTCTGAACTGATTGGTAGAATTTTTAATAAGTATTATCTCATGCCCACATATTTTCCTATCAATAAAATTTCTCATCTGTTGCCATCTACAAAAGACAAACTGTCATCTCTATCATTAGCTGGCATTTACCAGATATCTTGTGAATGTAATCTAACATACTTTGGGCAGACAGGCGTTCTGTGGAAAAAAGAATTATTGAACATCAGTATTATATTGAATACATGAAACCTCAAAAGTCTGGTTTGACACAACGTAGTATTGACACTAAACACTGGATCCAGTGGGATCAAGCTCGTCTTCTCCATAGAAGCAAGTTTAAATATGAACGCCTTTTCAAAGAAAGTTGCAAAGCCCTTTTTCATTAGCCAAATCTGAATTGGAACGATTGTCTCTCTCTCCCAAAAGTTTGGGAGATTTCTTATTTTATCAAAAATAGTTTTTAATAATATTATTTATTAATATTAATTTTTAGTACATAGCAACAGTTTTTAATTGGTAAACCACTGACTGCTGTATGTACCTTGTATTTCCATTTATTTGATTTGCTTGTTTCTATGCACTGATGATGTACTGTTATTTTCAGTACGAATTATCTGTACTTTCATTTCATTAAAGTTGATTACTGTGGTTCTCATGTAACGTATTATTTATAGTCATGCCACAGGTACCTTTAAAGATTATTCTTCCTGAATGATGCTGATGCTCATATTACAGTGAGCAAAATATAGGCATTGATATTAAATGCTTCTCTTACATCTGTTAACCATTTTATAAGACATTATTATTCACTCTACTTCTCTGAGTCTTTTTTTTTTATACTCTCTTCTATCTTCCCATCTGCCATCACTGAGTTCTAGTGTCTGCCACTGTTTGCTGTGCAGTGCAACCCATGAACATTTAAAAAAAAAAGAGGATTTAGTAGCTTGGATCATTTGTCTGTCAGGCTTGCCTGCAAGGGTCACCATTGTCCAGGGTAAAGCTAGAGCAGACAGTTCACCAGCACTGAAGCAAGCGATGTCCAGGGTAACACTGGCATTCCACTCCTGAACACATTTATTGTTTTCTTGGTAGTCAACATCATTGTGTAACTTCATGGTTGGAGATCTTTGGCACCGAAACAAAAATTCCTTTGAGCATGAATCCTTCATTCTGAAAATTTTCAAGGTGTCCTCCCAAGATCCAAACTGCCAACAGATAACATAGATACCTTGTTTGATTGCAGAAATAAGAAACAATAAATAATTCAAATGTGTCTTAACCAGTTCTTGCAATCAATGAAAGGCTAATAGAGAAAATTTCACTGTTCTTTATTTTAGGAGTGTTTGCAGGATCTCCTGAAACAGTTTTAAAAAATGGCACTCTCAAAATCTACTGCAAGTATTGTCACTTGATAATGCTTACAATAGAGGGGGAGGTGATACCAATTACAATAACATCCCATAAAACTAAACTGTTCTAGAGGAATGATATCAGAAAAGGTGATCACCTTGATGTTCCAGAATGATGAGGAGATATGTTCAAAGCTTAAAGATCAAGGAGTGATAGGTATGGGGTGCATATATGTTTGATACACCTAAACCCCCAGTATTTAGAAAAGCAGGATCTCTCAACTATCTTGTTAGGTCCTACATTCCTATTTCACTAAGATTCACTAAATGTCAGAAATGCAGACATGCCCAGGAACTGTCTGTGCCTAATGCAGTAAAGAGCATGAAAATAACTGCTGAAAAACCTAAATGCATTAACTGTGAGAGAGACCATCCAGCCTACTCCTAAGCATGCCAAAGGTGAAAGGGTGAAAAGAGATGCAAAAGATTAAGACCGAACAGAACATCTCATATCATGATGCAAGAGGAAGCTGCCAACACCTGCTTTGATCTTCTTAACTTTCGTGATGAGAAAGTGGCAGTTAAGAAAGTATCAAAAGCGACACATATCTTTATTTCACCATCCAGTTATTTCAGCATTCCTGGTTGAGAGTGCATTAACTACCAAAGCTATTACAATCTCGCTCCTGAAAAAACAGGCCCTAAAATGATCCTGCTAAACGAGAATCCAATTGTTATGAAAATCTTAGCAAGATCACCATATAAAAAAAATCCACCAGGCACCTCCATAGAAAAATGAATACTTCTTTATCTGCTGAAAATCTAAAATAAACATAAGAACTGACCATGACATATTAGATGAAATATTAAACATTTTTCCTGAAAAGGAGGTGGACTAGCCATTTTTACTTCTCAAAATGAAATGACAAAAGCTAGACAAATGTAAGCCTTCAACCTCTCAGAAATCAGATATATCCACAGAAGCAAAGGAATATTGAAACACTTCATGGAACTGTCATGGTTTTCACCAAGATATTGATACCGAGTTACTTATTCATAAACATAAACTTTGTCTGCAGGAAACATTTTAAACCCAACTAAGATCCATCCTTAAGATGTTTCACTATATCTTTAGGTACCTAATCCCTTTTTTCAGTATGTCCGACTTAATGCTGCCCTGGAAGCTGTAGCCAACATCTCTCAGTATAATTTATTATAATATGTTCATATGCTTACCACCAGATTCTGAGTTAACCCAGAATGACCTTGATAATCATGCCTCTATGTATGGGCAGTTGCCTCTGCCCATACTTTTTATGAGCATCTTTAATTAACACTGTACACTGGAAGGTGATGTTAATGGATGAGGCCAAATGGTTGAATGTGCATTTCATGATATGAACCTCTTTTCTTAATAATGGGCATAATCCTTGTTTCATATGCTTATCTGCTCATATTTTGAATGTTCTTCATGGATGCCCAGTGGAAAATTGACCAGTCAGCACGACCTTTTTTGATCTTTTGTGGCTTAAGATTTCCCTGCCTCATGTCTCATTCAGCTGCTGTCTCTTCTGTTCCCCCAATTCTGAAAATCATTTTTGTGGGACATATTCTCCTCTCAGCCATTCACAGTCCTGTATAGTTTTACATTACAACAGTGCCAAGTGGGAAGATCTCCATGACTTTTACTCCTCCTCCTTTCCATGGTCAGAGTACTGTTTCTGTTCTTCACATCTAAATGCTTACTGTGATCTTGTTACAGAAATTATCCATGTTGGAATGGAGGTTTCATTCCTCACCCTGTTCAAAATTCCCATCCTATATATCTAAACCATGGTTTTCCAAAAAATATATACTAGGGTAGTCCAAGAAGGGGAAGAAGGGCTTATCAGAAGTGGCTTAAGACAAACACCACAGCTTCATTCACATTGTATCTGACATCTACGATACTCGCTAAATTATCATTAAAAAAGCAAAGTCTGACTTTGATAATGCTAAATATTTAAACTCACTACCTGTGCTAATGGGTCATGCCTTCTGGTCCCTTGCAATGGCTATTGGACATAATTTTTATCCATCTGTTCTTCCACCCCTTTCTCATCCAAATGGTAGAATTGCAACATCATTCTTCTCATCTGACTCCCGCATAAATGATGAAGGCAAATCACCACTTCTTTTACCTAGAACATTACATCATAAACTCTCCTATAGAAAGACATCAGAAGAATCTTGGAAGAACCTGAATACCAAAAAAAAAGGCTTCTTGCCTTGATAGAATTCTTCTGAACTAATACCTGTACTTTATCATCTTTACACTATATTATGTTCAGTGGGCATCTACTCTGCAGAATTGGAAGCAAACTCACATGGCCAATATCCCCCCCCCCAAAAAAAGTACTAAGTGTCTACCATCCAATCCATCCAATTACCAATCTTTTGCTCTTGCCTCATTTGTCTAAAGCAGTGTTTCTCACACTTCAGATATCTGTGTACCCCTTCTTAAAATTTCATTATGACCAAGTATCCCCTTATCAAAATAATAAGTATATTTCATTGTAAATGTCTATTTAGACTGTTCATATTTGATCTTTATATACTGTAATAAACACAAAAACTTATTCTGATTATTAGACCATTGGTTTAATAAACATATGTACAGGAATGCCAACTAGTTTCGCTAGCATGCTGTCTAGCTTTGTCAAGACTAAAAAGGTGAAAAAATAATAACAAAAAACGAAAGAATACAGTAACTGTTTACAAGGGTTAGGCAACCAAATTTGACAATGTATGCATGTAGCGAAATGCTTCACTCGTTATTGTGAATACATGTCGAATAGTTTTTAGCGTACTGTAGTTCCGCTATACTTAATGAATTAATCAGATTTTTCCATGTATCTTCAGGTTATTTCCTAATAATCTGAAATAACCTGAACAGAAATCAAGGAACAGTATTGAAAGATACATGGAAAAATCTGATTAATTCATTAAGTATAGCGGAACTACAGTACACTAAAAACTATGTAACGCATATTCACCATAATGACTGAAGCATCTCGCTACATGCATACATTATTGTCACACGAGCTGTCAAATTTGGTTGCCTAACATTTCTAAACAGTTACTGTATTCTTTAGTTTTTTTGCATTTTTTTTTCACCTTTTTAGTCTTGATAAAACTAGACAGCATGCTAGCGAAACTAGTCAGCATTCTTGTACATATGTGTATTAAACTGATGGTCCTATAATAATCAGAATAAGTTTTTGTGTTTATTACTGTAAATGTCTATATTATTTGAATTTAGATGTACATGTAAACAAAAAATATGATTTATTTTTACCAGAACAAAATTTATAAAGATACTATACATTTTTACTTAATTTAAATAATTTTCATCAATGAGAGAAGTGAAATTGCTTATGGTAGGATAAAATTTTAGCAAAATTTGGCTTTATAGTTAATTTCAGTCTCAGATGCTGCTAGACATCTATAATGTGGTTCTTCTTCTTCATCTTAATATTTACAAGAGCTGAAAATCCAACTTTGCACAGATATGAACTTGGAAATGGGAAAATGAACCTTAGAGCTTTATCTGTTAATTTGGGAAATGCATTCTATATTTGTAGCCAAAAAAATTATAATGTATTCTCATTTTATTTGTTTTTTAGGAAACCATCAGAAGTTAGTTCTAAAAGTTGTTCTATTGGCGACAGACCCTTTGGCATAGATTTATTGATATTGAAAGGGTAGCTTATCTACTCAATATTAATGTCCAATTCAGGGAAATACTTTTCTAGATTTGTTTCTAAGCTTTGTAAATGCTGCATGATAATAATTTTCACATCATCATCATCATCATCAATTTGTTCATTCGAACTTGCGAACAATTCATGAAGAGATAGAAACGTGTCATATTCTCCATTACCAACCCGCTTTTGCTATAACTTCATCTTTGCAATATGGTGTTTACTTTATCTTGGACATAAAATATAGAAATTTCTTTGCCTTGTAAAGACACATTAAAATTATTTAATACAGTAAATATATCTGCCAGGAATGCTAATTGATTGAGTCATTTCCAATTGAAAATATTTTTTCAATTCAAAATTTTCATCAAGAAAAACTTGTAGTTCATTTCGAAGTTCAAATAAATGAGTAAGGGCTTTTCTATGAGAAAGCCAATGAACATCAGTAAGGAAAAGTAGTTGTGTATGATTACTTCCCATTTTTTCACAAAGTTGAGAGAAAATTCTGGCATTTAGAGGAGTGCCTTTAATATAATTTATGATTTTTACAGAGAACTTTTCTTAGGTCTGTTGACATCATATGTATAGCCAAAGCCAAAGTGTATGCAGTGGCATGTCGACTCTGCATCAAGTACAACAGCTTGAATCCTTGAAACAAGCCCTTTTTAGATCCAACCATGGATTTCTCTCCGTCCTTGCTTATTCAAACACAAACTTTTCCAATCATGCTTATTTTGATGCATAAATGTATGTATATTGTCGAATATTTCTTCTCCTGTTGTATGTTCTGGCAAGGATTGGCAAAATAAAAGGTCATTATGAAGTTTTTGATTTTTTTTCATACCTAACAAACACTAGAAAATTTGTAATGTAGGTGGATTCATCGACCTGCAACGCATAATAATGACTCTTATGTATATCGGATAACAATGTTTGTTTTACATTTTCAGCCCCTTTCAGTGATTCTTCGATGAACAATACTATTTGAAAGGCAAATTCGATCAGAAGACCTTTTGCATTTTGCATTATCTCCGATCATAATTTCTGCTATTATTTTTTGCTGCAGGCTTGACCAAAGTTTCACTTTTTTGTTTCCACCAATTGTTTCCACTTTTTTGCTATTAACAGCGACACACAATATGAAGCTTTTAAAGACTTCTTATTTACTATCAACATTATTTTTTGAGATTCTTTTACATTTTTTAGTTTATTTTGAAAAAATTCTACAGATTTCTCCTTGTATTCATTATGTTTCGATTCAAAATGGCAATTTAAATTAGATGGTTTCATGCTTTCATTTTTTAATCCATTCTTTAACCAGTAATCCATACTTAAGAATTTGAAAGCTAAAAAAATTATATTTATTATAGATATTATAACTTCCATGCATTATTAAAGCAATAATATCACTGTAAAAGTAGTACAAACCTATTAATCGTTCTATTAACTAAAAACAAATTTGTAATATGATAAAATAATGAAGCACATTGATTAATATCTGCTTAACTGTCTTAATTAATCTACTAATGATTCATATAATTAATTTTTTATCAGTCTCTATCATACGCTCTTCACGTTGTTGCAGGCTCACAATGTACATTCATATACGAAGCTGAACGAAGATTCACAAGTGATCGCCTGCGAATTTGCAAACTATTCAAATGAAGCAGTTATCACAATTTGAGTAGGAGAATTCATACATAACATATATAATTTATTGAGAAATATATACGTTTAAAATAATTTTTTTTTTTTTAATAATGATTCCATGTGTTAATGATGCATAGCCGAAAATTGCCACATACCTCCTGAAGATCTTTCACATACCCCTGTGGTACATGTACCACACTTTGAGAAACACTGTTCTAAAGTAATGGAGAAGGTTATCAACGACGACTGCCAATATGGCTTTCACCAGTCAAGATCCACAGCAGATCTAGCCCAGGGTTTCCCAAAGCCGGCTTCACAGAGTCCTAAGGCTCCACAGCTGAAATTCTAAGGCGCTACGAATCTTGTTTGCAAACATTCACTTTTTTTTTTTAATGAATCGATGATACGGTGAAATGTTATGATGCTACAAATTACATCCATCATACCAGACTTTGGAATACTCTGCAGTTCAAAACAAAACACTGTACTGTAGTCATTAAAATGAACTTAAATTTTTTTAAATTTACAGAGCACTAAATTGTAAAATGGTGAGTGTTTATTGATTTCTTATTATTTTTTTTTTCATGTTTATTTTGAAGGTTGAGTTGTGAGGGCTCTGCAAAAAAAAAAAAAAAAAAAAAAAAAAATTTGCTTGCTTTAGGGCTCCACTTTAGCAAGAAGTTTGGGAAACCCTGTCATAGCCGAAATCTCCCACCTCTGACACATGCTACAGAAAAGTTTAAAGAAACTTGTGCTGTTGTATTTGATATGGTCTGACATCAAGGGCTTCTCAGCAAATTGCTGTCTGGTCTATCTTCCTCCCTTTCTAATTGGATTGTCAGTTTTCTCTCTGATTGTTCATTATATGTAATGGTGGAAAGTGTTCTCTCTCTCTCTCTCTCTCCAGATTTTCCTGTTATGCAGATGTTCCTCAAGGCTTTATTTTGCCAACCCTCCTCCTTATATATAAAAATTATCTCCTCTTAATAACTTCAATCCCTATTCACGGTTTTGCTGATGACAACACTCTGCATTCATTCTGTTTATACAGTAAACCTTACGATGCTCAAACATCTCAAGCTTCAAGATCAGCTATAAGTACTTTAATGCAGGTCTTCACACCACCTTGCAATTGGACAACAACCTAGTCACCTTCAGTGCTTCCAAAACACAGTTTTGCTTGTTTTCTCACAAAAAAAAACTTAATTCTTCTCCACTTTGATACAAACAGATAAAAGAATAAAGATTTTATGTTAAGAATAATGAAGATTTATTCAAAGCCTCTGTAACTTAGCCTGTTTATGTCTATGTCCCGTCTAGGATGCAAAGAACCTTTATCACGGCTTTTCAATTAAAGTTGAGCTTTTCGGAAACTCAGGATTTTCATCTTTCAAAACAGGCAAATGAGTCTTTGACTCCATTGGGTCTTGGGTAATAATAATAATAATAATACTCAACTTAACAGTCATGACCAGATCACTCTTCTTGGACTGACTTTCATTCCTTATCTATCCTGGCATTATCACATCACTTTTATATAATTTTCAGCTTCTAGAAAACATGGCACTTTTTGGCTCAAGGTGTTACTTTTCTCTTGGCCTGTTGCTTACTCTGTACAAACTTTAAATTTGCTCAACCTTGAAATACTGCTCTCGCATTTGGGATGGTGCACGTAAGACCTATTTAAGAATTCTTGATGTGGTTTGGTTGGTTGGTGATCCTCTCTTACAGACTCTCTTCAACCTCTGCCTTGTAGATAGTTTTCACATTGTTCTCTTCTATAGATATCTCCATGGTCACTATTCAGCAGAACTAGCATCCATTATGTCCCCTATTTCTGCTAAATTTATAGGAACACGAGAAGCAACTGTCCAACATCCTTTTATAGTTGAACTGTAGACTCACCAAACATTACTCTGTCATCTTTTATTCCATCTACCTCAGTTCTGTGGACATTTTCTCCCATGAAATATTGCCCAAGGACTATAACTTCCAGCTCTTCCAAAAGGATATCAACAAATTACTTTGCTCTTGACACCCAGCCAAAACATGGCATTTATTTGCTATATACCTTGACTTCTTGAATTGGGGAGTGATATAAAAAAATTACATTTTCTCTATTATATTTCAGAGAAAGCCAATCACATCAAATCTCAGTTTTAAATGTGCTCAGGCCAAAGCATGCTCTGTTGATGCCTGAGCCAAAAGTAATCTCAGATCCAGTTTATATTGTCTATCAATTATGCAACGTTGCAAATATGGGATAAAATCAAGAAAACAATGGATAGAAACTGCTCCTCTAATCTGGAGCATAATGAATGTGCAGTTGCTGAATTTGAAGCACTTGAACACGTTTTAGGTGAAAGCTATGCTAGAATCATCTAAGCAAGAGCTTTATATCCTCCATAATTTCTAAAATTCAAGGAACAACAACAGAAATTGAGGCTAAATATCTCTTCAAAATTGGACAGAACTACACTGACAGCCATTCGTTAACATCCATCTGATAAAACATCTCCTGTCGTCTTCTGTGGATCTCCTCCACTTACTATCCAACAGAATACTTACTGAGGAGAGTTTCTCGATCTGTTGCATAAGACAATTGTTTTTGCCTTCCCAGAGCTAGGAAAAGATCCAAAAATAGCAAATAGTTATCATCCTCTCATCCTGACCAGCTGTCTTTATAAGATCTTAGAGAAAATGGTTAATGCCAGACTTCTATGGTATTTAGAAAGCAGTGATATTTTTTCCAACAGATGGTGTGCTTTTGTAGATGCCAGTCAACATTAGACCATTTGATCCATTTAGATATATCTATCAGGGATGCATCCCTGAAACATGACAGTCTAGTTTTTTTTTTTTTTTTTTTTTTTCTTGCCATGGAAAAGTAGCATAGTCTGTAGATATGGCATATTCCCAAGGCTCTGTTCTAAGTGTAACCTCTTTGCTGTTAATTTAAACTTATTCACTGGACAACTTCCCAATTTTAGGTAATGCTCTATATGTAGATTTATTTGTCAGTCAATCTTGTAACATGAGAGGCAACTTCAACAAACAGTTCATATATGTTTATGGGCTTGTAATCTTCAGATTTTCAGCAGGGGAGAGAAAAAAAAACATCTCTATACCTATTAGTCCAGTAGCTGCAGATGTGAAATTCTCAAGACTCATTTTTGACATAAAAAAGCATACATTCCTTGTACACATTTGTCGACTAAGAGAAACGTGCAAGCGAGCATTGAATATCCTCTGCACTATCATCTATATAATGGGGATACTGATTGATGTTCCTTGTTTAGTCTGTGTCAAGCTTGAGTCTAAAACAGGTGTGTCACTGAAGCTGGACTGGTGTCAGGGCCTTCTCTTTGAATGTCTCACTTTGCACCATGATGGTGGCCCATTTGAAATTAGCATTTCGACCTGCAACTGACAGATATACACTTACATATTCAAAGCATTGGGCAGAAATACATTTCTGCCAATGCTTTGAATATGTAAGTGTAAGAATATCAATAAAGATTATGGTGCATAAATTTCACATAACTGTAATTTACTTATATTTGTTTTTTACAGTATTATATTTATACAAGGTGACATGAATGATTTCTGCCTATTTTTACGAAGAAACAAGCAACAGGAAATGCACATGCAGTAATTGAAAAACTCAGAGTTCATCAAGATGAAGCATGGCTGCACATCCATCACAAAATCATGTCCCTTTTGAATATTGAACTTCTTGACAGATGGATAGGCTGAATGGGACCTACAGCCTGATCTTCATGGTCACCGGACCTTACACCCCCCCCCCTAGATTTTTTCTTCTGGGGGTATTGTAAAGGACAAAGTTTATGTGCCGCCTTTGCCACAAAACTTGGTTGATCTGAATGATTGCATACACGCATAGCCTTAGAAACGATTGATTGTCAAATGTTGGTTTCTGTGTGGCAAGAAGTTGCATATCATGTTGATGTGTGCTGCGTGACACGTGTACACATTGAACTTTTATAAATCAGGTACAAAAATTGCTTCAGTTACTATTTCAACTAATGCAAGTTTTGTATTGTTGTGTTCAATAGTTTTTGTTCAATAAATGTTTTTAATTGCTCACATCATTTTGATTCACCCTGTGTATGTATGTATATGTGTTATATATATGCTGAGCATGAATTTCATAAAAAAAGGTTTCTTTTATTATGTGATAAAGTAATTATCATATAATAAAAGAAACCTTTTTTTATGAAAAAAAAAAAATTATTTATTTGTTCACATTATACATATGGATAATAACAGAGTTCTTAAGAAGATATTCAGTGCTAGGCCAGAAGGAAAAAGGAAAATTGGAAGACCTAAATTGAGATCAGAAGATGGAGTGAGCCAGGATATTAGGACTTTGGGAGTTAAAATTAGAGGAACATAGCAATGAATAAGGAAGGCTGGCAGAAGTTAATGAAAAAGGCCAGGCCCACACTGGAGCTATCGAGCCAATGATGATAATGATGTTTTGCATTTATTATTACTGGAACTGCCATGTGGTTAAGAAGTAGTGATACAAAAGGAGATTTAAAATGTATTTAAGTAGTCTACTTGCTTACCTTAATATTGTAAGCTCAGGAACTACATAGAAATACAATTGCATGAATATTATTATTTGATTATAGTAGCATTCTTATGCCATACACTATCACAACGTGTAAGTACTGTAGCAATGCCAGCCATTACTAGTCATGTTAGTCTTAATGAAGTGAAACAGCAGAAAAAGGATTAAAAATAATATTTAATCCTTCCCATATTTCTTCTCAGTCACTAAGACATCATCAAAGAGTACAATATGAGGACTTGTAACACATAAACGCAGCACAAAACTAAGTGAAACATATGGACAAAAGAGTCTAGTCCTAAGTGGGACACCCTCTTTGGGTTCCTGTTGGTGGCCTTGAATGTAAACTGGGATCTCAAAATATTAGTGTTTCTCCTATTTTTGGAAGTAACTACATCGATGACAATATCATCACCTTCATACCCATCATATATTTCAATGTAATATCAATGATATTGCAATTTTAATAGGCACTTTGCATCCATGATAACTTTGATGTGTATGCATGTTATGGCCAGTTGGGTGGTTAATGCAACCATATTTATTAAAATGAAGCTGATGTCTGAGAGCTGCTGCAGATTCTAAAAATAGTCTTTCTCTTTTACTACTTACTATGGTGGAGCATGGTGGTTTTTTCCAATTGATTCTATGCAAGTTGGCTTACTATGTGTCTAAAGATGGTCTGCAAACCCGATTGAGCATAGTCTCATCTTGAGATGTATTTTTTGTGTTCTTCCATGTAGATGTTGGTTGATCTTTCCTGTCTGTCCATAGTAGGCCAATTTGCAGGAATGGGACACTTTATATACTCCGGACAAAAAGAGCTGATCTTTATTAGAACGTGTATAAGTAGCAAGCTTTCAGCTGGGCTTGAAAGCATGCAGAGAATGTTTTTCTTAAAGATTCTGTCTATTTTTTTCTGAAGTGCCTTGGACATAGGTATGATGATAGCATTACTAAAATATTTTTGAAGAGAAGGTAGGCAATTGGGGAAAGAATTGATTATTTTGCCGTTGCGAATTCTCTAGTTAAATTTAATGTTAAATTATCAGTAGAAGTTTTAAAGTGGATACCTTTTTATACAGGAAGTAGTATGACCATTGATGGGGAAGGAGGCTAAGAGCTTGCTAACTCTTTTGTTAATTTATAGCATAGTGAATCTATAGTATCTGCTGTAGATCTTAGGGGACAAATTGGATTTGAATATTTTTAGTAATCTGCATGTTCAGGTGGGGGATGAGAATTTTTTTTTTTTAGTGATTTCAGGAGACAAGGAAGAAACAGACTTCAATTTTCTGATCTGAGATTTGGTGGGGTTGTAATCTTAAAGATCTGTAGGTGGAGGTGGTCTTTGATAATGATGTCATTTTTCTGTTGTATTTACTGGTATTAAGAATAACAGTAGCACTTTATATGTATCAGCTCTAGTGATGACTTTACTGCTATTTTTGTGTAGCTTCCAGAGGAAGTTGTTGGGCTTGAAAGCTATTCTAAATCTGAGTTGGAAAGATGATAGATTAATTTCTTTTAGGAGGTGAAGATCGAGAAAGAATGCTGGCGACGTCAAGCATAATGATGTTTGCTATTTCCAGAGCTATGTTATGGATACCGCATTCGATGTTGAACATTAGGTCTAGTGCTGGTAATTGTTTCGGAGCAATGGCAAAATTATGGCCAAGACTAAGGGCACTGATGGCAGCATCGCTAAGCCTCTGACAACATGTTAACTATTATATGAAGAAGTTGAACTAGAGGTACAGGTTTCGAATCCACAAGACTGTAATTTTTAAGAATTCTTTCTGAACAAAGATTTCTGAAATATTAAAAAGAATGGTAGAGTTCAGTATTTAGAATAGCTGAAAGCTCTAGCTGCAATAAGCTGATAGCTGCATTGGTAGCAGCGAGGATGGTATGTATAGCAGCAATCTCTTTCCATAGTAAAGCAAAACTGGCATGCTTGTAGTTACAGAGAGCATTTTTAGATTTGAACTGGACCTTAAATTTTACACAGTTAGTAATATTCCTGTATCCCAACATCTTTTGAGAAAGGCCAGCTTGTTTAATTCCTTAGAAATTTGACACACAGGTTTATTATCATAAACCTGTGTGTTGAGGCTGGGAAAAACTCATTAGAGGCTTAATGAAGTAAAACAGTACTGAGAAAGGATTGAAAATAATATTTAATTTTTCCAATAAGTTTAGCCTTTCTTTAGACACCTTGGTAGCACATTTATCGAATGTCCTTTTCAGTATACAAAAAGCCCACTCATACAGGCAGAATACATTCACAAATTTTCCCATCACCCCCACTCCACAATATGATATTATGTACACCATACCTTTTTATATAATGGCTACAGTTCCCACAGTATCAAAAAAAATAATAATAATAATCAATCTTTTCCCCCAGTCCTCTTCAGAAAGATTTTAGTAATGTTATCATCTCCTGTGTCCAAGGCACTTCAGAAAAAATAGCCAGTATCTTAAAGAAATACAATCTTTGCATGGCTTTCAAACCCCCACCAAAAGCTTGCTACCCTTATATGTTTTACTAAATACTAAAGATCAGCTTCTTTCTCTCTCTGTGCCTGGAGTATATAAAGTGCCCCATTCCTGCAAGTTGGCCTGCTATGAACAGACAGCAAGATCAGCCAATATATGCATGGAAGAACACAAAAAATACATCTACAGTCATAACTATGGTCAATCGGCCTTGCAGACCATGCTTTAGATATGGCTCATAGATTCAATTGGAAAAAGACCACCATGCTCCATTGCAGTAAATTTAGAAGAGAAAGACTATTTCTGGAATCTGCAGCTGCTCTTAGAAATCAGCCTAATTTAAACATGGTTGCATTAAACTTCCCAAAATATAGGAAACACTAATACTTTGAGATCCCATTTTGGATCCTAGGCTGCCAACAGGTGTCCAAAGAGGGGGGGGGGGCCACACACACACACACACCTAGTTAGGACTTTCATCCTTGTATTTCACTTAGCTTTGTGTGTGTTACAAGTCTCATATTTTACTCCATGATGATGTCTCAGTGACTGAGACAAAATATTGAAAGAATTAAATATTATTTTTAATCCTTTCTCGGTGCTGTTTTTCATTTCATTAAACCTGGAATATGAGTTGCTCTCTCAGCGCTTAAGTCTTAACACCTGTTGCCCAGCAACAGGTGTTCTTGCAAATGCCAAGAAAGGGAGAACTGGAAAGGAAGATGAACTACCAAGTTAAGTGTTGCAATCACAAAGTTTTTATGTGCATATTTATGTACTCTCCAATGACGAACTGTGAGGTTAATATTGATAGACAGTACAATGGATCGAGAAATTGTATATTAGTAAGAATGTTACATGCTTAATGAGAAGCAAGTCATATATGGTCCATGAAGCAAGATGGAATCTGCAGTAAAGTTTCTTTTATTGGAAATGCCTTTGGAACTACCCAACTAAATGCAATATAATTGCCAGAGTGGTTATCTTCATGCCTATTTCAGCCAGTAAAAGAATGTTGTTTAAGGAATTTGCTGACCAGAAGAAGCAGATGTATGCAAGTATAACAGTCAAGTGAAATCTTTTACTTCATTTATGGTTGTTCTTCAGAATTTGAGAGGTAAGATAGGCTGTGTAAACGGGGGGGGGGGGGGGGGGGTATTTTTATAACATCCATACAGGGCTTGACTTCTGTAAAAATTGATGTAAGGCTTTCTGGCATTATTAAACTCTACATCAAATTTTTACATCTGAATGAGTGAGTAGAAATGAAATAAAGAAAAATAAAGAAATAAAGATGGCAGCGATAAAATAAATATTGCAAAGGAAGTTCCATATGGTTCAGTGAAACTATAAAACTTTTTGCTGAATGCTGCTCTTGTTTTGTATAGTATTTGATATCTCTAAGAATTGAATTTAACTGTGAGTCAGAGTGAAAGATATGTAATTTTATTGAGCTCGTACTGTGCAAATCCTAGAATGTTATTTAATTGCTTCTGGCCATTTTAATTATTTGCATGCATTAAGAAGTTAGATATATAGCAGAAATTAATTTACTACTTTTAATTCTGTAGAGAATTAAAATGATTCAATTTTATTAGTAATCTGTCCAGTGAGAGTTTATAGTGCAGCTGGTGAGCATTGGTAGTACTTGCTATAATATTCATTTATGCAGTATACCATAAGTCACATTTATTTGAGATTATTTCTTCCTTTTTTTTAAGCCAAAGTATCTTTTTTATGTTGCATTTTCAGAAATGAATTGTTTGGCTAATATACTAAAATTTAGGAAATAATTCCTAAATTTTACTTGACAGCTGAGCTTTTCTTAACCACGTAGTATACTGAACTGGTTGCTATGAAAATTTAGTGCAGGAGAGTTCCTGTAGCTGTCCAATCCAAATATGAATTGTTCACTGTTAAGCTCCAATACAAAATAGTGGAGCATCTGGCTAGTATGAAAGTCAGACTAATATATCTATATTGTTAATGTAAAATCCATCAGCTATATTAATAACATGCACACACACACACACACAGATACTAACATTCAACTCTACACTAGTCTCTTTAATGAGATAAATCAACAGTTTCTATTCTTCAGTTTTACTTGGCATTATGTATGAGAAGTATTAAGAAAGAAATGTAAATGCATAAACACTATCAACTTGGTAAAAAGAGCTTAACTTCTGTTAAAGGATTTAACAAGAATTATTTTTACATGAAAAAGATCAGCTGATCATTAAATTAATATGCTATGCTATAATAAATTTAGTTTAATCCTTTATCCAAGTGTGAGCAAACAAAGTTTGCGCCTGAAAGTATCTTCAGGACTGGGTTAAGGTGATACAACACCAGGGCAACTCGTTGCAAAGGTGGAGCAAGCTACCAACACTCCTATCTTAGTATCTCCTATAATGCAAAACACATCTCCTTGCGGATATGTCTAATGTTATGCATTAAGGGAAGGGCCACTACCCAGACCGGTTTCGACCTTTATTGAGGTCTCTTCAGTGGGAGCCAGGCCCAAGTAGAGATATCAGGCAGAAGCATTGGCAGAAGCAAAACACATCTCCTTGCGGATATGTCTAATGTGTTTTGCATTATAGGAGATACTAAGATAGGAGTGTTGGTAGCTTGCTCCACCTTTGCAAACAGTTGCCCTGGTGTTGTATCACCTTAACCCAGTCCTGAAGATACTTTCAGGCGCAAACTTTGTTTGCTCACACTTGGATAAAGGATTAAACTAAATTTATTATACTCTAACCAAGTGGAAAATAAACTTTCAACATCTTTCTCTAAATCCAGAGTAATTTATTAAAAAAGGGTGGCACACCAATTGGCAATTCCTATAGGTGGAGATGACCTGCTAATGCTTCTGCCTGATATCTCTACTTGGGCCTGGCTCCCACTGAAGAGACCTCAATAAAGGTCGAAACCGGTCTGGGTAGTGGCCCTTCCCTTAATGCATAACATTAGACATATCCACAAGGAGATGTGTTTTGCATTATAGGAGATACTAAGATAGGAGTGTTGGTAGCTTGCTCCACCTTTGCAAACAGTTGCCCTGGTGTTGTATCACCTTAACCCAGTCCTGAAGATACTTTCAGGCGCAAACTTTGTTTGCTCACACTTGGATAAAGGATTAAACTAAATTTATTATACTCTAACCAAGTGGAAAATAAACTTTCAACATCTTTCTCTAAATCCAGAGTAATTTATTAAAAAAGGGTGGCACACCAATTGGCAATTCCTATAGGTGGAGATGACCTGCTAATGCTTCTGCCTGATATCTCTACTTGGGCCTGGCTCCCACTGAAGAGACCTCAATAAAGGTCGAAACTGGTCTGGGTAGTGGCCCTTCCCTTAATGCATAACATTAGACATATCCGCAAGGAGATGTGTTTTGCATTATAGGAGATACTAAGATAGGAGTGTTGGTAGCTTGCTCCACCTTTGCAACGAGTTGCCCTGGTGTTGTATCACCTTAACCCAGTCCTGAAGATACTTTCAGGCGCAAACTTTGTTTGCTCACACTTGGATAAAGGATTAAACTAAATTTATTATACTCTAACCAAGTGGAAAATAAACTTTTAATATGCTATGCATGCTAAATAAATATTTTTTCATGTTTAAATTGTTGTCATCATCCCCTTTCCCATCCTCTCCTCCACAAATTTTACTTTTACATCTAAAGCACTTTGGAAGAGAGAGAGATCAGATTTTGGTGATAAATTTTTAATTAAGCAAGTGGAGTAAACTAAGTAATGATTTTTTCTTTTTGGCAGATTCATTTATTGTTTTCATTATTATTTTCTGAGCTTTTATTACTTAATCTATATTATAATAGTTATATCATTTATTCCAGGTATGTGAATAGACAATCTGAAAATAATACCGATTCTGAAAGGATAGCAAATGCCGTTCTTTCTGCCGTTGTCTTGGAGGAGTTCTTGAAAGAGTTATCTGCAATCACTCAAGAGCATGCTATTTTACAACTAGATCCAGACTTTTGGAGGTTTCAGTGGCCATTGTAAAATACTGTAAAGTGAAATTGTACAGTTCTTTCCTATATAGATCATATTTCACTGAACTTTGTCTTAAAAAGAAAAGCCCTTATTTGTTGGTTCCTTGAGCTGTTAAAAGTTAAATATATGAACTGATTTTAATTTATCTTTTTTGATGGACTGTTTTATCACTTGCTTTTAAATGATTTTAAGAACATGAACCTCTCACAAATTAAAAAAAAAATTAAAAAATTCAAACTCGAGTTTAAAACTTGTTTTTCTTTAAGTTCCTTAACTGCAGTTTATACCATGATGATGCTTAATATAAAATTTAAAGGAGAAATTATTCATTTTTATAAAAATTTAGTAATTTGTTAAATTTTTATTTAAGTGCCACAAACTAGTTTTCAGTAGCTTTAATTGTTCATCTTTGTCATATTTTTATTATTTCGATTTCTAATTTAGAAAATGAGACTGTCCTCCAACTTAATTTTTGAAACCTTCTATAAAAATTGGGAGGTTTCAGAAAAAAATATTAAATTTTGTTAAGGATATAAAGAGTTTAGATAAAATTAGTTTATTTTCATTGATTTTAATTAGTCTGAAGTTAAAGAGTAAACAGTTTTTCATTTTATTTATTTTAAACAAGTGCAGTTTCATGTGAAGCTTTTTGGTATTAGTTTAAAATTGTATGAAAAATGTGATGTTTTATTGATTTATGTTAATTTAATAGCAGTTTTATAAATCATTTCATTTTTTTTTAATGCATTTTGTGCTTTTTTGCTTTCTTTTACTTAGAAAACAATTTTTTCATTATGATTTATTACGAGTAAATAACATAGGAAAGTTATTTCAGGAAGTGGTATTTCTGAAACATTATTTTAACCAAGTTTTCTCAGTAATCAGCCTTTCCAATTTGCAATGCACATTGTATGTAGTAGGTTTCTTTTTTTTTATCTTTTGCTGAATAACATTCATAATTTTTATAATTATCTGACAATTTTATAGTGAGAATGACCATCAAATATTCTGAAAGAATGTATTTGATACATAGGTTTAGTGTGTGTGTGTGTGGATGTTCCTTCAGAGATTATTTTTATAATCCAGTGTAAATATATACAGTTTATGTTAGAAATATTGTGAATTTTAGGAAAAAAACCATAAAGATATATATATATATCTTAATTTGTACAAACCAAATATCCAAGATACTATAGTAGATATGAACAATAATGCAAAAGAAAGTCATATTGTTACCTCCATTTTTGTCATTCTGTTAAAAATAAAAATTAAAAGTACTTCCTTTTATACTCGTATTAATGTTTGATTTTTTTTAATGTATTATTTTGTCTTGATAATCAATATGAGACAAATGTGAACTTAGTTTCTATCAAAAAATTAATAAAGGCACTTCATGCATTATAAAAAACGTTAAGATCGATAAAAGTGTAGCTAGAATATATTAAAAGCAGTGGCAGGAATGAATATGACTGGCAAGAATTGCTCATTAGACAGAATCCTTTCATCTGTTCATCAGTTTCAGCATAGCATACACGAATAATGCATGTTCGCTTTAGTTGAAAAATGCCCAAGTTCACATCACTTCATTTTATGAGGGTGAGTTAGCAAGACTTTTTCCTCCTGAAAAATATTTATCTGGCTAAACTGGCCAGAGAACATGGCACATTTGACAGGCAGAAATGCACATAGTGAAATGTAATTGGATGGATTCAGGCCAAATAGAGACTGTCAGGATCATTTTTACTTTATGACAAATAGTTGAGAAATCATGGGAATATAACAAATATCTGTATTTAAGTTTTGTAGATCTAGAAAAGACATATGACAAGGTGTCAAGAGAAAAGCTATTCAAAATGCTACAGTTGTATGGTCTCAGTGGAGCATTATATCAAGCAATACGTAGTCTTTATTTGAGTTGTAAGTCAGCAGATAGAATTAAAGGAAGTACAGGAAGATGGTTGAATGTTAAATCTGGTGTCAGATTTAAGACGCCCTTGTCAGACAAGGATGTATATTATCCCCTCTGTTATTCATTATATATATATTAGGATAACCAAGTAATTTTATAAACTTGGTTATTTTAACTCCTAATCCCAAGTATGCAAACAATTAAGTTTGCACCAGAAACAAAGTTCAGGCGCAAACTTAATTGTTTGCATACTTGGGATTAGGAGTTAAAATAACCAAGTTTATAAAATTACTTGGTTATCCTAATATACAATATCCCCAAGTTAAAAAATTTATTACACATATATATATATGGATCACATTATGAAGGAAAGTGGTATTAAACCTGATATCAGAATTGGAGATATTAATGTCAGCTCTTTGCTTTATGCAGGTGTTATACTTCTAAATAAATTCAGTATAAGTCTGCAAGATTCGTTAACTAAATTGAATAACTGTTTTAATAGATATGGTATGAAGGTCAGCAATAAAAAGACAAAGACAATGAAAATAGGCAGAAGCATTGAAAATATCAGCTGCATTGTTGAATGGAGAACCTATAGAACAAGTAAAACATTTCAGCTACTTAGGCATAATTTTAATGAAGGTGGTAAATTAAATCTGGAAATAGACAATAGAATCAACAAAGCTGGTATGGTAGGAAGTCAGCTGAATAAATTTATATCGAATAAGAGAGAAATTAGTCAAAACACTAAATTAGCTGTATACCTGACAGTGTTCAAGCCAATTTTAACTATGGATCTGAGAGCCGGGTTAGAAGTAAAACACTTGACCAAAGACTAGAGATCACAGATATGAGAGTCCTGAGAAAGATTGTAGGCGTGAACAGATGGCATCAATGGCAATATCATATTAAATACGAGGAAAGAACTTCACATTGTTAGCATCCAGGAATGTGTTAGCAGAGCTAATCTCTGCTAACACATTCCTGGATATTAGGAAAGAACTTCACATTGTTAGCATCCAGGAATGTGTTAGCAGAGCTAATCTCTGCTAACACATTCCTGGATATTAGGAAAGAACTTCACATTGTTAGCATCCAGGAATGTGTTAGCAGAGCTAATCTCAGTTGTTATGGTCACTTAAACAGAATGGGAGAGAAAAGATTAGCAAAACAAGTGTTCTCTGCCCGGTCGGAAGGAAAAAAACATATAGGAAGACCCAGATATAATTCGATTGATATGGTAAAAAGTGCCTTAGACGATAGAAATATATGATCTGATCATGTTGGAGTCTTGACAGATAACAGATTGATTTGGAGGAAAATTGTAGATAGGAAGTAATGGGTGGTGAAAGGGTGGTGGAAGGGGTGGTGAAGCGCAATACATAGCCTCTCCCACTCAAATGTCAACATCACCTTCCCGTGGTCCATCCTGTTCTAAAAGTACAAACGAGGCACTGGCGACCGAGTATGGGCGGTATAACCTTAACACCCTAACAGAGTAAATGCTGTTAGATCTGCCTGTCCAGAGGCGTTAGGTAGCAGCCCTACCACTGGACTTACCCAGCGACAGGTTAGTAACCTGCCCTGGGGAAATTCAAAATACTTTCAAGTTTCATGCAAAGAAAAGCCGGACGGACTGTCAGGGAAAAGACCACAACCCAGGAAACGGTAAACGAAATTGGAAAAAGGAACACATAATGAAGATTGCAACATGGAATGTGAGAAACATTGCACACAAAGAAGAAGAACTTGATAAACAACTAAACCAAGCTAACATAAAGATATGTATAGTAACAGAAACAAAGAAAAAACAAAAAGGTACAAAAGAAACAAACAACTATATACAAATCTACAGTGGGGTAAAAAAAGAAGAAAGAGCAAAAGCAGGTATAATGGTTATGGTACATAAATCCCTAAAGAACAATATTGTATATTACAACTATTTGAATGAAAGACTAATAGAAATTAGACTCAAGTCATTAAGAGGCCACATAACAATAATTGGTGCATATGCACCAGAAGAGGGAAAAGAAGAAGACAGTAATATATTTTATAAATAATTACAGAATGCCATAGATAAAACAAACAAAACTGACTATTTACTGCTAGCAGGAGATTTAAATGCCAGAATAGGAAACAAAAAATACAAAACAAAATTTAGCGAAGATACATGTAATCAAAATGGTCGCAGATTGCGCGATTTTGTCATTTATAATAACATGAGAATAATGAATTCAATGTTTAAACACAAGGAAATACATAAATATACTTGGTCAGCCAGAGGATACAAATCAGTAATTGACTACGTTATCACAAATTTTAAATTAGCGGAGTTAATTTTAGACGTAAGAGCATATCGAGGCTTTGAATTAAACTCTGATCATTATATGGTATCAGCAAAAATTTGTTTTAAACTAAAGTGGCTAAAACCACATAGAATTGAAAATTCTTACCAGCCAAGCTACAAAATTTCTTCATTACAGGATGCTCAAGTTAGACTACAATATCAAAAATGCACAAACTTAAAAACAGAAACCACACATGAATCAAGGGACATAGAAGATGAATGGGAAAATTTGAAACAAATTCTCACTAAAGCAGCAACAGAAACCTTAGGAATAAAGCACAAATGGATTAGAAAAAGAGGACTACGAGACTGGAACAAAGAAATAGAAAATATAAAAACCGAAAAGGACAGTTACCAGAAATGGCTAAATTCCAAAACAATAGAAGCAGAAATAGAGTATAAAAGAAATAGTGCAATTGCAAAACGAGAAGTAAGGAAAAAACATAGAGAAAATGGAACAATTTCGTAACAGAACTAGAAAAGGGTTTATTTAAGCCACAACCCAAAACCTATAAAGTAACAAAATACATGAATAAAGAAATAAAAGAAAAGATAAAAATACAAACAATAGATTTAGAAAAATGGGTGACCTATTTCCAAAATCTCTGGACAGATGAGAACAATGAATTAAAATTTTATAAGACAAAGAATGACCTAATAGAAAATATCACAATGTTAGAACTGAAAAATATAATAAAGAAGATGAAAAATAGGAAAACGCCAGGAGAAGACAATATAAATATAGAACTATACAAAAATGCAGGTGAAAAATTTAATGAAAGACTTTTGAAATTTTTTAATATGGTTTGGATGTCTGGAAAAACCCCTAACTCTTGGAAAAAAGCACTGGTCATCCCAATCTATAAAAAAGGAAATAAAGACAATTGCAATAATTATAGGGGAATTAGCCTGCTGAATACAGGATATAAAATATATGCAGGAATATTAAAAGAGAAACTAAGCAGCATTGTAGAAAAATTACTAGAAGAACAAAATGGCTTCCGAAAAGGCCGATCATGCATAGATCCAATTTTTACTTTAAAATTATTAATAGAAAAGAGAAGAGAATTTCAAAAAGAAACACGCGTTTATTGATTATGAAAAAGCTTTCGACAAAATTAGTCGACAAAAATTGTTTAAAATATTAACCAATTTAAACATACCAAACCAACTTTTACAATCTATTCAAGAAATATATACAGGAAATAAAATAGCAGTTAAATTAGAACACACCTCAGAATTGAAAGATATATCAGGAGGAGTACGACAAGGATGTACCCTCTCACCTCTGCTTTTCAATATATATATATAAGTGAAATATTAACAATCTGGAAACAGCATAACCCATTTGGTATACAAATTATTATTATTATTTGACACCTCCAGGGAGTCCAAAGACTCATCGAGGGAGAGTGTGCCAACAGCATCAATCGATTAGTCCCCTTCCAACTACTAACGGCGCTCAAACTTACTTAACTGAGCCATTAGTAGCAGAGGCGCTAACAATCGACCACCCTTTGCCTGCAAATGAAGATAGATACACTACTATTTGCAGATGATCAAATAGTATTAGCTACATCAGAAGATGACTTACAAAGATCATTAAAATCATTAAACGATATCTCAAAGCAATATAATATGACAATATTCAAAGGAGAAAACCCAATAAGAAGTAAAATAGTGATAGATAATAAAATACTAGAACAAGTAAACACTTTCAGATACTTGGGATGTGACCTATCATACGAAGAAGAAAAAGACATAGATACTAAAATATCAAACTTTGTCAAAGTAAATGGCATAATAAACAGTATATTTAAGCCATCCCTGGTACAAAAACACACTAGAATCAGACTATAATGTCTTGTCAAAACCAACTCTACTATACGGAAGCGAAACATGGACCATGAAAAGGAAAGATGAAAAACGAATTCAAACAGCAGAAATGAAGTTCCTCAGAAAAACAGCTGGATATACCAAGTGGAACCACAAAACAAATGAAGAAATCTTACAATCCCTAAAAATCAAACCAATTGATTACTACATAAGACAGTATAAACAAAAATGGCTAGAACATTTAAATCGAATGGACAACAGCAGACTACCAAAAATATTATACAGATACAAAATAAGTGGAAAAAGAAGAATCGGAAGACCAAGAAAGAGATGGCATGAGACCGGAACAGGCCACATGGCCTATGTTCCATGTTAGGAAGAAGAAGAAGTTAGTAATGATGTGAATTTTTCATATACTGTAATACTATCATATCCTGTATATCCCTCGAGGGTATATGTCAGGAATTTGATGATGATATCCCATCAGTCTATTGCCGCCCTCTTATTCAATACAAAATTAGTAACGGGAAAAAAAACTCGCATACAAAGATTATTTAATAGTATAATTTTCGCCTGTGTGTCATAGGCATCTTCAGTACATTAAGCTCAAATTAAACAATAATTGACAATTCCAAAAAAGCACCACCTAAGTAGCTGGTGTAAGATAACTAAAAAGGTCAAATTTCCTAGAAAAAAAAAAAAAATTAATACAATAAAAAGTTAGTACTTTACAAATCAGCTAATCTTTCCTATCTCCCATAAAGGGGATAGACGTAAACCGTCGGATCTGTTTAAGTTAGGAGAATGAAGGAGAGTTTCACGTTTCTTTATAAAGGTGTTCGATGAGAAACTGACTTTTGTGAAGAACTCTCATCTTTCTCCAATGAACTCTGTGTCTAGTGAAGATGGCATGTTCTGCAAGTCCAGCCTTTTCAGGTTTAAAGTATTCAATATAAGATTGGTGTTCTTCTAGCCGAGTAGAGGCAGATCTTCCTGTTTGTCCGAAATAAGATAATCCACAAGAGTACGGAATCTGGTAGACACCTGGATGATTAAGATGTGGAAGCTAGTCCTTAGGAGAAGTGAGAAAGGTGGAGATTTTTCTAAACGGTCGAAAGGCAACAAAAATATTCAGTGGTTTTAAAACTTTTGCTATACATTCACTGATGCCTTGTACATAAGGGATAGTAATGTGTGTTATTTCTTCTGTATTTGAAGAGGAAGACATATTAAAACTACTCAAAGTTCTTTTAATGAAGCAATTCTTATAACCATTAGAAAGGAAAGGAAGAAGAAAGAACTACAATATATGTTCTTTCTGTAAAAGATCATCTTAAGAACAAAAGGACTGGTCCCGATGAACCAGTGTTTTAATAGTTCCTGCCTTTTGACTGGGATGGTGATGAGATTCCGCATGGATATAATGGCCTGTATGAGTCTTCTTTCTATAAACTGAGAAATACAGGTTACCATCTGGTTGGCGAAGAATTAGAAGATCTAAAAAGGCTAACTGCTTATTTGATTCTACTTCTAGGGTAAACTTGATCCTACAATGAAATGCGTTTAACTTAGTAAGAAATTGTTGAAGTTCATCCGAAGAGCCATTCCATACAGCAAAAATGTCATCGACATATCTGAACCAATGAGTAGGTCTGGGAGAAATGTCAAAGATACTTAGTTCAAAATGTTCCATAAAGAAATTGGAGATAGCAAGAAAAAGTGGATTACCCATTGCTGTTCCTTAAATTTGTTGATACAACTTATTTTTAAAGGAAAAATAACCAGCATGTATTACAAAATCAAATACGTTTACAATGCCTGAAGGAAATTCCTGTTGTAGTAATTCAATGCTTCAGAAAGAGGCACATTTGTAAAATTTCTCCTGCTATCTCCAATTTCTTTATGGAACATTTTGATCAACGTATCTTTGACAACATTTTTGCTGTATGGAATGGCTCTTCGGATGAACTTCAACAATTTCTTACTAAGTTAAATGCATTTCATCCTAGGATCAAGTTTACCCTAGAAGTAGAATCAAATAAACAGTTAGCCTTTTTAGATCTTCTAATTCTTCGCCAACCAGATGGTAACCTACATTTCTCAGTTTATAGAAAGAAGACTCATACAGGCAATTATATCCGTGTGGAATCACATCACCATCCCAGTCAAAAGGCAGGAACTATTATCCTTTCTTTTAGGCTTATATGATGATCCGAATGCATTTTTGAAAATTATGGAGACAACTACCGTGTTTGAATAAAAACTTTAGTTTAATATAACTGAAATCTACATTCAACGTTTCGGCTTTTATGTTAAGGTCATCTTCTGGAGCATACAACTATACACAGAAAACAAGCTACACTACACTACAATCAAACTGGTTTGTTAAATACACTGACCAACCGCTACAACAATTGTTGGCCTGACCTCTGGTGGGGAAAAAAAATTATACATCAACGCTAGAGTCCTATTATTAGTGTTATCTGTTGGTTGTAGAAATACATTGGGCACAACAACAAGTGTCTATCTATATACATATATTAACATCATGTACACATTCCAGCCAGTTGGTATGGAATGGTTTCTAATACTAGCTGAGGATTGGCTAGAGTCCTGACTTATGCTGGATCTTATATATTAGGTAGGCTGAATGTGTGCCATCCAGATCCTTGGAATTTTCATGCCATCTTTGTGGTTGATATTTGGGTGGTTTATCAGGATTTCGCAGGCTTCCTTAAATTTCCTTTCATACCAGGTTTTTGTGCGGTGTAAAGAGCAGGTGCTTTTCCAGTTGATTTGGTGTAAGGTGTTGAGTGTGTGGTCTGAGAGGCCTGCTTCACCATAATGGTTATATTTAATGTGTCTAATGTGTTCTTTCTTGCGTATAGGGATTGTCCGTCCTGTTTCACCAATGTACGGTAAGTTACAGGTGCAGCGGATGCAATAGACTCCAGGATGTGCTAATGGGAGGAGAGGATTCTTAGAGGAGTTGAATATGGTTTTAAGTTTAGTGGGTGGTTTAAAGGTGGCATTGAGGTTATAATGTTGTAGGATTCTGTTGATTTTTCCGATAACCATTTAATGTATGGGATGGCTATGGTTTTACTGTAATCTAGATACGTTTTTGTAGTAGTTTTATGGAGTATTTTATTAACGGTATTTTTGTTATAGCCATTATTTTTGAATGTGTCGCTGATGATTTTTAGTTCTTGTTTCAGGGCTTGCTGTTTAGAGCAAATTTTAGCTCTGTTTTTAAGGGTGTTAATGACTCCATATTTTTGTGATGGGTGGTGGTATGAATTAGCATGTATGTATTGGCCAGTGTGTGTCGGTTTTCGGTAGACCGTGAAGGATAGACTGCCTGAAGGAAGACGTGTGTCTAGGAATGGGAGCGAATTTTGGTTTTCGATTTCGATGGTAAATTGTATGCGTTCGTGTTGTTTGTTCAGGTGGCTAAGGAATATGTTTAGCGTTTGTCGCCCCATGCGGCCAGATCGCGAACACGTCGTCAAGGTTTTCATGTAGAAGTTAGCGATTGGGGGGTGGGGGGGGGATAGTGGTGAGCCCATGGCTGTACCTTCTTTTTGTAGGTAGAATTTGTTTTGCCACACGAAGTAACCGGACTGTAGTACGTGGGAAAAGAGGGCCGTAATGTCGGGCGGAAATTTGTTCTGTAGTAGGAGAATTGTGTCATTGATGGGAACATTAGTGAAAAGGGCAGAAACGTCGAAACTGACTAATAAGTCGTCTTTGTCGAGTGTTATGTTTTTAATTTTGTTTATAAAGTGATAAAGTGTTGTGTGTTTTTTATGTAGGAGGGGGAATGACCTACCAACTCCTTGAGTGTTGCCGCTAATTTCTTGGCTAAGTGGTAATTGGGACTGTCTGTTCCTTCCACGATTGGTCGAAGGGGCACATTTTGTTTGTGTATTTTCGGAACCCCATATATTCTGGGGGGGGGGGGGGGCGTAGTGAGGTTTGAGTTTTTTCACCATGTCTGGTGGCCAAGAAGTGATGGACTTGAATAGTTTCTCTGTTTTATCCTTTATCCTTTTTGTTGGGTTATAATTTACCATTTTATATGTGTTGTTATCGGCTACTAGTTCATTCATTTGAAGTATGTATGTTGACCTGCCAAGGACTACAGTGGCATTGCCTTTATCCGCTTTCGTTATTATTATGTTTTGTTTGGCTTTTAATGATTTAATTGCTGCTAATTCTGTTTTTGTGAGGTTGTTCTGTATGGTTTTCTTAGTGTTCAGGACATTACTAGTTTCTAGTCGTATTTTATTTTCTATATTGTTAGATAGGGACCTTATGCCTCTTTCAATGTGATAAATAAAATCCAATTTGTTTACCTTTTTAGGTGCTATTGCGCAGGAACTATTAAAACACTGGTTCAGCCCTCTCCTTTTGTTCTTCAGACGATCTTTTACAGAACGAACTACAATATATAACTTCTTCCTTTCTATCTAATGGTTATAAGAATTGCTTCAAACTACTCAAAGAACTTTGAGTAGTTTTAATATGTCTTCCTCTTCAAACACAGAAGAAATAACGCGCATTACTATCCCTTATGTACAAGGCATCAGTGAACGTATAGCAAAAGTTTTAAAACCACTGAATATTTTTGTTGACTTTCGACCATTTAGAAAAATCTCCACCTTTCTCACTTCTCCTAAGGACAAGCTTCCACATCTTAATCATCCAGGTGTCTACCAGATTCCGTGCTCTTGTGGATTATCTTATTTCGGACAAACAGGAAGATCTGCCTCTATTCGGCTAGAAGAACACCAATCTTATATTGAATACTTTAAACGTGAAAAGGCTGGACTTACAGAACATGCCATCTTCACTAGACACAGAGTTCATTGGAGAAAGACAAGAGGTCTTCATAAAAGTCAGTTTCTCATGGAACGCCTTTATAAAGAAACGTGAAACTCTACTTCATTCTCCTAACTTAAACAGATCTGACGGCTTATGGCTATCCCCTTTATGGGAAATAGTACTTTACAAATCAGCTAATCTTTCCTAACTTTTTATTGTATTGATTTTTTTTATGTTCTACAATGCCATGTCGATTTTTGCTTCCCCAAATTCTACGGTTGTGAGTGTTTATTGGTTACTTACGTGAAAGTGCACTCATCACTGAAAACAGGCGTGTCCAAAAAGTCCTCATTTCTGTCCTGATCATTTTCGTACAGAAATCCTGGCATATCTTCTTATCTTTCTTCAAATGTTATATGAGGATAAATTTGTAGGTACTGTTGTAAAACATGCCACACAGTCATATGGAATTCCCTGTCTGGTTGACTTTCCAGAGCTTCTCTGAAAACTTTTCTGACCTTCTTCCTCGGCAGCATGCAGCCTTCCCATTGACCTCGATGATGTACAGAACAGCCTGTTTATACAAGTCTTGTGCCATGTGCCTACTAGGAAGTTCTTTGCCATATTGCGTGTGGAAATTCCTCTGAACTTGTGTTGCCGAGTTACTTTTCGAAAGTGACCATTTTCAAATGGTGTGACGTATCACACCATCTAGTGTTGTCATTTGGTAATAAAGTTAAGTGACCAAAAATTGATTTGTTTCACTACATTATTGACAGTTTTTTCACTTGGTTAGACTATAAAATATATATTTAGTTTAATCCTTTTTCCAAGTTTAAGCAAACTTTGTTTGCTTAAACTTGGAAAAAGTTTAAATACAACTTGAAATATAATCAGAAGTTGGGCAACTCACGGCAAAGGTGGACTGACTTCCCATCACTTGTCTTAGTATCCCATAATCAGGGCCGGTGGAAGCGGACATGCGAGCGACGCTACGAAGGGGGCGCTGCCGCCAGGGCACCGTTCATAAGTTCATTTTTAAGAAACAAAATTTTTATCATCAAAACAAAAAATTCTTAGAATGATCAATATTAAAATAAATAAAGTCGGATACACCGAATAAAAAGTTTAAAAAATTGTATATTGCCGCCTCTTTGATCAGCTGGCTGTTTACAATTTTGCAGCGAGAGCAGGCTAAATGCTTGCCTGCAGAATGTTGTTCACTGCAGCCTATCTAAAGTGAAATGGTGAACGGTTTTATGTACAGAACATTTGTTGCTCGTTAACCAGGTATATGGTACGCATCTCAGTACTACTGACAGTAGCGCAGTGTGGATTATTATTTCCTCTCTGTCGTGTTGTGTAATAATTTCTTGTGGGTATAAAATAGAAATGGAATCAAAAATTAAAAAAAAAAGTTATCCAGTGCACAAAATCGTATGCGTCATGCTGCAAAAGAAGCACATGTTAAGAAACAAACTGGGGCTCTTAATAAATTTGTTAAAATATTCTGATGCAGATTGTAACCAACTCGATACATCAGAAATCAGAGTTGAAGAACCGTGCACATCATCCAGTTTGCATGAAAGTACTATTGCAACTATTGAACAGGATAACAAGACGCATGATTTAAGTGAAAAACAGTTAGGAGAAGACTTAGTTGTAGTTGATCACGAAACTAACACATTGTTAGTCTCTGTAAATTTAGAAGATCCAGGTGAATAGGGAAATATTGATGGAAAATTACGAGTTGTTTTAATTGAAATGGGACCTGTTCAAAAGAAAAATATAATATATCCAGAGATACATATGGTCGTAAATTTGGCGACACGTATTATAATAGAAAAATGGAAAATGGTGACCTCATGCCAAGAACATGGCTCATTTATTCCAAAACTTTAAATTCTGTTTTTTGCTTTTGTTGCAAACCTTTCACGCCTACCGAATCAAGTAGTCTTGTAGAAGGTTATAACGATTGGAGAAATGTAAGTACAACTTTGCATATACATGAGACTAGTTTAACTCACATGAAAAATTTCTTAAAATGGAAGGAAGTTGATAAAAAAAAAGAAAAAAAAACTACCATTGATTGAGAAACTCAATGGAAAAGAAACATTGGACGAGTGTTTTAGAACGCTTGATTGAAATTATAAAATTCCTTGGTAGCCAAAATTTAGCTTTTCGTGGTTCATCTGATAAATTATATGAAAGGAATAACGGCATTTTTTTTTAAATTAGTCGAACTTTGATACCGTTATGGAAAATCATATTGAAAGGACCCTACAACTAAACAATAGAGTACACCATTTGAGTAAAGACAGTCAAAATGAAATATTGGAAACTTTAAGTAATGCAATTAGGGATACAATTTTATTATCAATTCGAAAATAAATATTATTCCATAATTTTAGACTGCACACCTGATGTAAGTAAAACAGAACAAATGACCATTATTATTCGCTTTGTTTCCTGTGACAATGGAATTGTCAAGATCAGAGAAAACTTTTTAGGTTTTGCAGATATATCAGATTCCACAGGACGTGGTTTATGTGCAACAATGGAACAACTGGAAAAATGGAACATTCCCATTGAAGACATGCGAGCTCAAGGGTATGACAATAGGGCAAATATGAAAGGGAAAAATATGGGCTCCAAAATTTCCTTTTGAACAAAAATCCTCGAGCTTTCGTGCCATGTGCTGCTCATACTCTAAATTTAATTATTAACGATGCAGCCAAAGTGAATGCAGATGCAATTAGTTTCTTTGTAATTATTCAAGAAATATACAATTTCTTTTCATTCTCTTACAAACGTTGGGCAATCCTTTTAAACTTTGTAAAAAATTAACATTGAAACAGAAATCAGATACGCGATGGAAAAGTAAAATTAATGAAATCTGTCCTCTACGATATCAGTTACGAGAAATTTACGATGCACTTTTTGAAATTTTAAATAATGTAAATTTTAATAAGAACCTCCGCATTAAGCACAAACATTATGTGCTAAAATAAAGGACTACAAATTTATTTGTTCTCTTATAACTGGGCATGATTTACTTAACAGAATAAACCCTGTGAGTAAAATGCTTCAAGACGAAAATATGAACATTACACTTGCTTTAGAATCTATCGAAAACTTAAAAATATTCATACAAGAGTATCGATCAGATACAAATTTTAAAGAAGTTCTAAAACGGCAAAAGAACTTAGTGAAGGGGTGGATGGAGAACAAGAATTTAAAACTGGTACGGAAGTCCGACGACGAAAGAAGACACGACAATTTCACTTCGAGCATCATGACGAAACGCCACAATCGCGAAGATAAATTTAGAGTGAATGTGTTTTATACACTTCTAGACGTTGAAATGTGTTCGTTAATAGAACGTTTTGAACAACAAAAAATATATTATAATTTCAATTTCTTGTATAGATTACTACAAATTAATAACGAAGATTTACGAAAAAATTGTGACAATTTAGAGATTCTCTTGAAGGACGGCGACAATAAAGACGTAAATGCAACAGTACTATATGACGAGTTATGTGCTTTCCGGGATATTTTTCGAAAGGATAATTTAAATATTCAAAACCCTTTCGATATTCTTAATTTTATGGTGTCCAATAATTTATCTTCCCCTAACTTTTTAATTGCTTTAAGAATACTATTAACCTTACCTGTTAGTGTAGCCAGCGGTGAACGTTCCTTTTCCAAGTTGAAATTGATTAAAAGTAGGTTTGAATTTAAAACCTACTTAAGAACAAGTATGTCACAAAAAAGGCTTGTTAGTTTGGTTAATAGCTATTGAAAATTATATATGTGCGGAATTAGACGTTAAGACCATTATTTCTAATTTTATGAATATGAAATCAAAAATCCTAAAATTTTAATTTAAAAAAATTTCAAGTATATTTATGTAATTTAATTTATTTTCTGTTATTCTGTAAAGATGTTATTTTTCGAATACTTATATTAAATGTTCTAATTATTTCTGAATTCTTTTCTTATTTTCTCATCTATCTCGAGTTTCTTTTATTTTCCTAAAAGATAGTTCCGCTTATAAAAAGTATTAAAAAATTTTACAAGTTACTAAGAATTTAGTAACCTGTAAAATGCAAGAATTTTATAAACTTTAGTTCAAATAAATTTTAACTTTAATTAAAATTTATTTTAATTTTGTTAGCAATTCAGGTCGGTGAGAAGCCTATAATCCCAGTATCATTATATTCACCGATTAAAGTTAAGTGGCTTTATCAAAATTTGCTTTAACTTTTGAGAATTTTTTGAATATTCGGGTTTTTAACGATTATCCTGCCTAGTCAACACCCCCGGTTCGTTACATTTAGCTAACCAACGTGTGGTTGTTCTGTCAAAATTTATTTAAGAAATTTCAAATAATTTAAATTATTATCGTAAAAGAACCACACACGCCTGGATCGTTACAGGGCGTGATTAGATAGACATTGCATGCGGGTGGCAAAGACCCTAGCACCGGCTCTGCCCATAATGCAAAGCACATCTCCTTACAGACATGCATAATGCTATGCATTATGGGAAGGGTCACTTCCCAGACTGGTTTTGACCTTTATTGAGGTCTCTTCAGTGGGAACCAGACCCAGAGGTGATACCAAGGTTGAAGCAATGCAGAAGTCTTTATTATATCCATATACCAGAGCCAGACCTGAAATACAAAGGTTGAAGTAATGCAGAGCTTATATGAATTTTACCCAAACATGTTGCCACAAGGTGCTTCGACCTCATTAAATAAAAATCTCAGGATGAGAGTAAGATGTAGAAAGTTTTTTACATTGGGTATATAGTATGTTAAAGACACCAAACAATTTTATAAGCTAGGTTTTAATCCTTTATCCTAAGTAAGCAAACAGACCAAGTTTGCCTTTAATGCATAGCACCATAAATCTCCACAAGGGGATGTGCTTTGCATTAGGGGAAAAGTACTAATGAAAGTGATCTGAGCTTACTCCACTACCTTTACCGAGTTCCCTCAGTCTTGCACTACGTACAGGCACAAACTTGACATACTTGTCTGTTTGCTTACTTGGGTAAAAGAATTAAAACCTAGCTTATAAAATTGCTTGGTATCTTTAACATACTATACACCCAAGGTAAAAAACTTTGTATAAAAAATTTAAATGATCATGCATTTATAGATCTTTGTCCCACTAATTCACATTTCCAAATTTTTTTGGCCCAAGAAAATCTTTAAAAAATAATAAAATAAAACCTTATGTAAATATGTTATGTTATGTTATGTAATAAAATAATGGCTTTAACAGGCCTTTAAGGCCCACAACCTTCCAAGCATGCTTGGATTTCGTAACCGAAATACGAGGATAGAATGGTCACTGCTATGCCTCAAGGTATTCTTGGTTGTATCCCTGTGTGTTCACGGGGCCGGTTTGCCTGCTTACAGGATGAAAAACACCAGATAAACTGGCGGAAAAAACCCTACTTTCCGCGCCCAAGACTGGCTAACTTGGCTATGGCCGAGGAAGATCCTTCAATACCTCACGTCTCCGATGGGAATCGAACCTAGGACACTCCTTCCCCAGGCATATGGTTGCGAAGCGCAAAGCCACTAGGCTAACCGCCCGGACATGTGGATGAAATAGTGACACCAAATTGCACTTCTTATCCATGTTATTCAATGGGTTTTAGAGTTTCGTATCCAGATTTATTTCATCTATAGACGTCGTGGCCGGTTGGGGGTTTAAATACTCTGGAGGTGTAGAATCTCCTATAAATTTACAAATCTAAACCTCTTCATTTAGTCCTACACAAACTTGTAAAACAGAAAAATCACTCTTCTGTCTCTCCTACCCCCATATTAAAATTATATACACACACATACATATAGATATGCAGACACACACGGTTTTACAAATTATACAAAATCCTACTCATCACATCATGCAATCCCCCCCCCCCCCCTCCACGTTTTGTGTGTGATATTTCTCACTTAACTGACAGGAATTCTATTCATTTTTTGGAGAACATTTTCTTTATGAGAGCCATTCCAAGAAGGTGGTCGATGAATAAAAATAGGAAGAACAGTAAAAACAACATTGATTTTTTGGAAAATATAATTTATTACATTAATTTTCATTACTAACTGGTCCTGTATGCATATTCGTCTGTTTTCTTATAAATTAAAAAAAAATTCTAAAATTATTTTTTATTAAATAAAAAATAGTCTATTATTCGTGTTAAAGTTTCTGGAACGGAAAACTACTTAGACATGGAATGCAAATAAGTAATTTGCCAACTAAAATTAATTATTTGCATTCCATGTCCACATAGTTTTCTGTTCCAGAATTGACATGAATAATAGCAATAGCTACAGAAATTTGAACATGAAAAAAAAAAATATATTCTCGTTTGTCCAGTCTGCAGCTACTTGCCAGCTGTTAAATTCTACTTCCTGTGGGTGAGCATATTTATTTGTCACAGATACACTGCTGATTTTTCAACAACAGAAGGTTCAGTCTTTAGTCTGGATAAAATTACACGAGTTCACTTGAAATTCCTATGACCATCCAACTATTTACTGGGTTGCCACAGGATGTGCATGTGGCACATACTCTTCTCTTCTTCTTCCACTTAAGTGGGGTCACTGTTGATAATGAGTCTCCTCCACACCTTCCTGTCTTGGGCTGTCACCACATCCAAGTTCTTCATCCTTAACTCCTCTTCTACCAGCTCCCTCCATCTCTTCTTTGGCCGCCCACGCTTCCGCCTTCCTTGCACATCCATCTGCATGACCTTCTTCCCACATATTTGTCCTTCCTCCTCATCTTATGACCAAACCATCTCAACCTTGCCTCCTGTATTTTCGCTCCTAAGTTCGTAATTTTCACTGTTCCCCTGACAGAGTCATTTCTCAGACGATCCTTTCTGGTCACACCGCACATCCACCTAAGCATTCTCATCTCTGCTACTTCCATCCTGCTGTTATTTTTCCTCAGGGCCACAGTTTCTATAGCATGTCATAGCTGGCCTTACTACTGTCCTATAGATTTTGCCTTTCAGATTGATCAGCACCCTCTTATCGCATAACACTCTAGCCATCTCCCTCCAACCCGCTTGTATCCTGCATCCCACTTCCTTCTCAGCTCCTCCATCTTCTTCCACTGTTGAACCTAAGTATCTAAAGTTTCTCACCTTCCTGATGACATTTCCTTCCTGCTCCAGATCTGTCTCCTGCCCACTGTGCAACACATATACTCTGTCTTACTTCTGCTCAGTCTCATAGCTCTCTCTTCCAGTACTTTTCTCCATCTTTCCAGTTTAGTTCCCACTTCTTCTCTTGAATCTGCATACAACATTGTTCAAGGCACATCTTCTCTCACCTCCTCTGTTACCACCTCCATCACAATATTAAACAGAAACAGACTTAATGCTGACCATTGATGCAAGCCAACTGTTACTTGAAAACTTTCTGTCTGTCCCAGACAGGTCCAAACACTTGTCTTCACATTTCTGTACATTTCCCGCACCAACCTAACATATTTCTCCGGAATCTTCTTCTCCCTCAGACACCTCCAGACTTCTTGCCTTGGCACTCTATTGTATGCTTTCTCCAGATCAATAAATGCCAGATGTAGCTCCCTTTGTTTCTCTCGATACTTTTCCATCATCTGCCGTAACCCAAAGATAGCATCTGTTGTTGATCTACCAGGCATGAAGCCAAATTGTTCCTTTGCAATCTCCACCTCCTTCCTCAATCTACCATAATAATCCTCAATAATATGACGTATTTACATCTACAGTTCGCAGAGATCCCTTGATTTTGAGTGATTTTTTAGCATATTTTGCATACATTTAACCCTAGCTAGGTCCAATTCACAGTGGAGTCAATCACAAGTTCATATCAATTCAAGATAAGGGAGAAAAAGTCTGCACGGGAACACCACACTCAAAAAACTCAACTGTGGTGTTTCAGTGTAGAAACAGTGTTATACACCAAACTGCTGTTGCTTTGGAACCAATCACATATGAGTATGCTGCACTTAGTTAATGGCTACAAGATAACTCCATCTCCCACTTCCATGGCATATAGAACATAGGAAAGCTATTTGTTTCCCTTCTATCTTGGTTATGTCTGAAAAGATAACCAAAGTGCTAATGTAATCTTCACACCTCTTGAAACCACATTGAATTAGCAAGTTTTATCCACTCTCCTAAGGGGAAGCTCACCATAATGATGGTAACATATCATCTGTACACAGCATTAAAGGTATGGTATACCTGTATGTTAAGAGATGGTGTTTGATGCATGATTTATTAACCTTGAATATCTATTCATATAGCAGATCATCACAAATTTGAAAGACTATTTTTAGTTAGTATCAACCACTAAATCTCAATAAGTATTCCAGGAGTATATTTGCACTATTAATAAGGTGACTCATCAACTCTTCCAATGTGGCATTCGTTTTTTATTAATTTTTTTTATTATTATGCAAGTTCCACCTTCAAAAGATTGTAGACCCATAGTATATTAGTATTGTTGGCATGATAAGGATATTTTTTTTGTATTTTTTAATTTCATATTTTACCTAGTTCAGAAATCCTGCCCTAGAGACCAAACAGAACTTTTTCAAGCCATTTCAGCCCTACAATAAGTGAGATGATGAAATTCATCTTCCGCCTAAAGACAATAACAAATATCTGTGCCCATGGGGGGGGGGGGGGGCATAATTAGAACCCACAGCATTTTGGTAAAAGAGTGGATATGCTAATCATTTGGCCAATCAGGCCAGCAGCATAATAAGTGATCATGAATAAAAGCTTGAAACTAATTTCTTTTTTATTCTCATCCTCTCAATGCTTGATGTTCCTAAACTGAGATATGACTATGTTCTAACAAAGATGAAGTTCACTATAACAGGCTAGCATAGATTTATGTCTGCATCTGATTTAAATGATTTCCCTTAAATTTTAGTGTCATGCATTGCACCAAATATGACACCTTACTCACTTTTTAATATCATTGAAATTAACTCGAAAATACTCCAAAAAAAAAAAAAGTTAACTCCAAACGTTGCATTGTCCTATGTGGTAGAATGCTGAACTGTATTCTCATCTCTATTCTATTCTATTGATATGTGGAAGTTCCCTTTTCATTATTGTTTTGTCATCCTCTTCTATGTGGATTTGCTCAGGTGAGCAGTGATAAGCAAATATCATGAATAGTACGTCGGCTATGTGAGAAAAAAATGAGTGAAATTGAGAGATCAATGGATGAAAGGAATTGTATATTAAGAGTGATAGACTGTATTCAAATAGTTACTTAGCTGGAATGGTGTTGCTGGAAGCTATGTCATTGACAGATGTGAACAAGAGACCTTAAGATCTCTTGTTCACATTTGTAGGAGGTGATGTGGAGAACAGGAGAGCATGGTACGACACTAAAGAAGTTGAACATTTAAACCAGGTATATTATTTCACATGAAGTAATTTTTCCTGATCAGTTATTTTATTGTTTAAATCTCGACTATTTTCATGTATATCATAGTACACTTCATGAGGGGGGGTGAAAGAAAAAAAATTACAATGAATGAGGTAATACACAAGCAATTTAATGGGAACCATAACAGAATATTTGAAAAAAGACCTAACTGTGCATGCATACAGTTCACATTATGATAGCTAGTGGCATAATGAGTAGAGTCAGATCTGCATGCACTTTTTCATGAATGATGACCAAACCTAGTGTATGACTATATACTTTGTTTCTTATAACAGTTATGTTGATGACTTTTTTTTTTTTTTAACATTTCCAATGACTCTTTGAATGGCTGACATTGTAATTGATGTTGGCCATTTTTGGATGATGCCATAGTACTTAATTGTTTATCTATATCCTTAATGTTCTGACCAGCCTTTTGTTCCACATATCAAATTCCTATGAACGAGCAGCCTTATATAATCCTGGTTTCCTGAGTGGTGAATGGGGAAGGCTTGAAGGACACTTGAGATATTATCTAGCATGGAGGAAGCTGCTATATAGGAAGCTTACCATCAAAGATAAGTCAAGATGCTTGTTGAGCCTAGCAATCCTTGTTATCAAAACCTAACAGCACATAAAATGACCTATGATCAAATCACAGATTCATTTTCCTAGCCCAAAGCCCACAAAGTAAAATTTGAAGACACATCATTATATATATATATATATATATATATATATATATATTTTTTTTTTTTTTTTGCTGAATTTGTACTTTTGCATTTTTTTCTGAAGAGAAAATATATTTACATTTTTCTTTGCTTGAAATACAAAACATTCACATGCTTTTTATATGTTTTAAACTTTATGATCATAGCAGCAAAAATTGGTCTCTTCCTCCAGATTTTTTTTTATTTTGAGATCTGATCCTTCTACACACAACATTTACTGCCATTAATAGTATTTTTTTATCTTTAAATTGCATGTACTTGGGCTTATTTCCTGGATTTAGGATGCAAAACTCTGGGTTTACAGGAGGGGAAACTTTACTATCTCTATATGAGATCAGTTAACTCACCTTCAAGTGGGGGTTAAAAAAAAAAAAAAAAAAAAAAAAAAAAAAAAAAAAAAAAACATTCCGTTCATCACAACAAGAATCTAACCGAGCTCATTTGCAAGGATTTCAAAAACTGAATTTCAATAAATCATCCAGTCAGAAGTATAGGAATAAATAACCCATTAGCAAAAATTAATGCAATAAGTTTTTGCATTTCATAAAACGTATGTAAAAAAGTAGTGAAGAGAAAAATTCCTCCTTCCATCTCCTTTGAGACACTCTCAGCTTTCAGTGAATGACACCCAGAGAAAATATTCTGACCATCTTTGATGGAATTAAACTTTGGCCTTGCAAGTGAAGGAAAAGATGCTATTTATTCTTCTGAAAATTAATGCTGAAATGATTGAAGTAGAGAAAAAATAGATTTGGGAATTTTAACATTGAACTCAAATGAAATGGATGTGAATAGTTCCTTCTTTTATACCAATAGTTTTGATGAGAAAAGCCAGATGAGATGAATACTCAAGGAAGAATTATTAAAAGATCATTAAATTTGTATAACACAAAACAAACAAACAAACAAAAAACACTGTTTATGTATCACTTCAACTATTCTGTATTACAGTGCTGCTTATTGCTTAACTCAGTTGATGTAACATCAGCTTATTTTTTTTTTTAATATTTATTTTACTCTCCTGAAGAAGTGTACCATAATGCACACGAAGCTAACAGACATTAAAAATTTAATTAAATAACTGTTCAACAACAAGTATCCATGTGGAATATATACTGGACATAAACATTTAATATAATAAAAATTGGCAAATAAAGGTCCTGAAACTAAACATGGAGACAAGACATATGATGAGCTATCTTGATCTTAAGCATTAAATATTTAACTTAATTTAGTTCAACCAGATGTCCTTTTTTTTTTTTTTTTTTTTTTTATGTACCTCCCATCCACAAAAGGCTTCTATAAACCTATAATACATTTGTACATGGGTGGGCTAAAGATTCTTGTATTTTTTTTCATTTTTTATTAATTTCATATTATTTTTTGTATTTTTATGTAGTCTGGAAAACCCTGCTATAGAAACCAAACATGAACTTTTTCAAGCCTTCAATAAACGGGAGAGTGGTCTCACATCGGACGATGAAATTCACCTCTCACCTAAATACAATCACACAAACATCCACACCCACAGCAGGATTTGAACCTGCAGACTGTTGGTTGGAGAGCAGATATGCTAATTGCTCAGCAAACTCAGCCAGTCTAGTTGGCCAAGTAGTTAGCATACCCACTCTCCAACCAACAGGCTGTGGGTTCGAATCCTGTCATGGATGTTTGTAATTGTCTTGAAGTGGGAGATGAATTTTACTGCTCGGTGAGAGCCCACTGTCCCGCTTATTAGAAGTCTAAACTAACTTGAAAAAGTTCACTGTTTGGTCTAAGTAAAAATAAATTCAAAAATAGAAAAAAAAAATCCTTAGCCCAACCATGGTACAAAATGTACTATGCAAATAACCTTTTGTAGGTAGGATTGACATAAAAAAAAAAAAAATCAGTGTTTGAAACCACAAACAGTATCTTTTGATACTGTTTGTGGTTTCAATAAATAAAATAAAAATAACATGAGTTTGTACCAATTTATGCACAAAATTACCTCCTTGTAAATACACTTCATATGTAAGATCAACAAAAAATAATAATAAAAAAATAAAGAAAAAGAAAAGAATTAATCAGGTCAGGTCAAGGATAACTTTTAGTGAAGCATGCCACTCAAAAAAGGTTGAGATTCCTGTTTTAGCAGTAAATATTCAATTTCTTTTTTTTACCTCCATTATCGTAATTTTTCAATTATGATACAGAATAACTTCACCTTTCCTTTCCCTTTTCTTTTTGTGAATTATCCCACACCATTAATTTTCATTTTATAACATGCAACTTCACTGCCACATTAGCAATTAACATGGAACTGGCAAGTCAAACTCTTCAATTCATATCATGTATACTTCAAATCCAGTTAATTTTCATAACATGACCAGATACAAACAAGCCCATTTCTTTATTGTTCAGTTGATCCAGTGTTCTGAATCAAAACAATTTCATAATTTTTAGATCAATGAGATTATCTCTCTCTTAAACTTAATCATTTCACCAATCCCATGTACACATCTCATGGCTTGTCCTAACATCCAAATGGTTTGATGTATCCTAGAGAAATAATCTGTGTGAAATGGGGGGGGGGTTACATATCAGGATCAGGTAAAGGCAGATCGTTCTAATTATATGAACTTTTTAGTATTACCCCTTGTGATTATATATATATTTGCACATAAAATGATTTTATTTAACTGGATTTATGTGTTTTTATAAATCATTATTCTTAAGGTTACCTAGAGATACTTTAACAGCATATATTATGTAAGGATGAAAGCTCAAAGATAATATGTTTGAAAAATGCGAAGTTTTTTTTAAACCCAACATAAGAGTCAATAAGAAACTATAACACATTAATGCTGTGTATAGGATGCAGGTAATGAACGACTGAGAAAGAAGAAATCCATGTTCAAGAAGACAGAGGTAGATGAAACAAATAAGGAAGAGGAGAATATTATTATTATTAAGAGAGACCTCCAGGAAGTCAGGGACTTATCGAGGAAGTCCACATCTTACACACACCAGCTATCATCCTTTTCTTGAATTCATTCACACTGCTTGCGCCACAATATCCAAAGGCAATCCATTCCAATCGCACACCACCCTATGAGAGAAAAATCTAGCCCTCACTCCCTTCTTAGCAGCATTCATTCTCAGCTTCCAAGGATGTCCTTTCCCCACCCTCCATAAATTGAAAAATTCCATCAACTGAAATCCTATATGACCATGTCAGAAGTTTGTAAGTCTCAATCATATCACCCCTCTTTCTCCTGTTTGCTAGTGTCTACAGTCTGCAAATTCTCAATCTGTCTTCCTAATCAGTATTCCATAATCCTGGTATTGTTTTTAACACTCCTTTGTACTCTCTCTCTCCCTCCAGTATCTCATAATCACAATGGAAACCAGTCCTGTGCACAATAGGCCAAGTGAGGTCTCATCAAAGCCTTGTAAAGAAGCAAAATGACATCCTCATCTTTACATGTGAACATTCATTTCAGCATTGCCACTATCTTTTGAGTTGTATTTGCAATCTTTGCTACATGGCCCCTGAACTTCAACTTCCTATCTACAAACACTCCAAGATCCCTAGCCTCATCAGTTTCTTCAAGCATAATCCCAATAATATAATACAACATTGGATAGCTAATCATGCCGATGTGAATGACTACATTTACTGACATCCATTTTCCCATGCCCACAATTCCAGCCTATTCAAATCATTTTGCAAGTAATGCATATCAGCAGCATTTCGGACTACCCTTCCTATCTTTGAATCATCAGCAAATAGCTGTATGCTGCTTGTCAAATCCTTCCCAATATCATTAATGTATAGATTGAATAACAGTGGACCAAGCACTGATCCTTGTGGTACACTGTTGGTTACTTTAAATCTTGCAGACTCACATCCCCCGTATATATACCACTTTTCGATATCTGTCAGTCAGAAATGCTAATGAATATGAGCCATCCTCTTATCCATGCTAATGTTCTATAATCCAAACCCATATTCTCCAATTTATGCAACAGTCTTCCATGCTGTATTCTATCAAAAGCCTTAGCAAAATCCAAAAGTATCATGGTGTATCCATTCCCCTTGTCTAGTTAAATGGTAACATTGTTATAGAATGTGAGCAAGTTGCTAAAACATGACCTTCCCTTAGTAAACCCATGTTGCACATTGCAAAGTAAAGATTCACTGTCAACCCATTTCTGAAATCCTCAGTTTCCAAAATCTTCACCACCACTCCTGAGATACTAATTGGTCAATAGTTGGATACATCAGTCTTTGCACTACTCATGTGCAATGGAATTACTATACATTCTTTCCATTCCTGAGACTCATATTAAATAGCCTACTCAAAAGAAGAGCCAGTTCAACTGTACTCTTTTAGCACACGTGATATCCGATCAGTCCCTATTGCTGAATTCCTATTCAAGTTTGTATTCTAATACCTCATCCTCATACACCTGAGTTTCTTCATTCAGTTAAGAGGTAGCAGTGAACTCAATGTCATGCACACCAGGTTGATAGCTCTAACAAAATGGGCACTCATTAGTTGAACAACCTCTTCTGCATCTGTAACCCTCATGCCATCTGGATTTAGAAGAGTTATTCTTTCTTTTACTTGCAGCATATAATAGAATTCTTGTGGGTTGTCTTTAGCAAGCAGAGCCAGTTTCTTTTCATACTCAGATTTCAGATTCATATTTGTTTTCCGTACAACAGTTGTGACTATTCTGCACGTGGTATTCCTTCCACATCATCCTTTTCTTATGAATCTATTGCTTAATAAAATTACACATCCATTTGACTCCTATCCTATTTATTCTTTGAACTCTCAGGACTCACTGTAATATTGCATCATTTAAGTATTGTTTAAATGCTTCCCATGCACTGTTGATATTCTTCCCATCCATCAACCGATCCCATTCCACTTAGCTTAGTATACTCCTCAGTTAGTTATAATTTCCTGCTTTGTAGTTCAGCATGTAACCTTTTCTGAATGGAACATTCAAAAAACTTAGTCACTTTCCAAGTGAGTAAAGAAGTTCAATATGTTTGCAGCTGTACTGAAAAGCAATGCTGGACAGCAACTGCTCGTTTTAACAGGGTCCAGCAAACGGTAAAGGAATGATGTTGCCAGTTCCCTGGAGCAGTGACCATGGAAGTACCTGTAAAAGAGACAGAGCTGACACAGTGTAACTGTGAGATAAGAGATTAAAATGAGTTTGTAAGGGAAGGGTCATCAATGAGCCAAATTGCTCTCCTCTGGACTGCATCAAGAATTTTTAGGTGTAAAACTCTAAATGTGTAAACATTATCTTAAGGATGTGCAAATTTGGGATTTTATAGGATTGATGCCTAGGTAGGTGCAAACATACAGTGAACAACCAGAAGAAAAAGCTGGTTATCCAATTACAGAGGGTGGCAGGTAGATCAAAGGAAGGCAGTTTGTTAAGCAAAGTGTATGAATAACTTATCTAATAATGTAATTTGTTTCTTTGGAAAATGTGGATAAAACAAAAAATAAAATAATAATATACTAATGACAACTTACAAAAGTCTGGATTTATCAAAATACTTTATTCTAGTAAATGTACGAAGGGAGTCTGGAAAGTTCTGATGAGAACAGATGAGGATATAAGAATATAAATTACCTTCATAATTCTGCTACTAGTATGTGCTTTCTTGTGTTTTTATCAGTTGCTTTAATATCATTTTGTTCTAGATATTTATCAGAACTTTCCAGACCCCCCCCCCCCTCTTCATATGTAGAAAGTGTTTTGTTTGGTTAAAATTATATTATACCAGACAAAACACTTTCTACATAAGTGTTTTGTCTGGTATAATTATTCCTGTTTTAATCCCTGCACATAAAAATTGTTATTTTTATGTGCAGGGATTGTACAGAAGCTGGTTGACTTCACATCAATTGTGTCAGTATCCGATAATGCAGAAACATTTATAGGAAGGGCTATTACCCAGACCAGGTTCAACCTTTATTGAAGTCTCTTATCAATAGAACTAGACTCAAGAAAATAATATGGTTAAATTAATATAGAAGTCATATATTTTCAATATACAAGTGGTAAAATGGTGTCTCACCATATTATTAAAATATTCTAAATCAGATACAGAAGGCTTCCCCCACCCCTCACTCGGTTACAAAGTAAGTTATACTTAAAAGAAATGACATCTTCATATGTATAAACTTTTTTGCTTATGCTTGGATAAAGGATTTAAATATCAATATAATTTCTTGTCAAGTATTCTATAGTATGTAACTAAGCAAAATAAACTTTCTACACACTATCTCTAATCCAAAGTATTTTAATAACCTGTATATGGAAAATACATTACTTCTGCATTGATCTAAACCTTAGTATTTTCCTGGTTCTAGCTCCAACTGATGAGAAATCATTTAAAATAAAACGGTCTGGATAGAAACTCTTCCCAAACATAATGTGTTTGCATTACGTGCTATTGAGACAACTGATGTCAAGTCTACATAATTCTCATGCAGACTGTTGCTTATGCTTAAATATATACAATAAAGAATATAATTTCCTATCAAGAATAATGCATCTAGAAAATATGCTTAAAAAATATTATAAACTTAATACTACATTTGCACACAGACACATATGCAAGTTGGCACAAAAGTCATGCATCAGTAGTAACATATATATATATATAATTATTTTTATTATTATTGTTTGTTTTTTTTACTCCTTTTCAGGCATCTGATGGCTGAAAAATTAAATAGGATGTTTACAAACAAGTAGATAGAATGCATGTGCCTGCACCTGGCATGAGGTTCCCACATCTCTTGTCTTCTTTCTGTAGCAGCATTTAAAGTCAGTCATATATTCAGAAAACAGAGTAACTGAAGGAGAAAATGAGACCCAAATGTGTTAAAAACTGGCAATAATGTTATGGATTTAAACTGATTGTTTATAGTGACTCAAAAAGTAGTTGAAAGTTTATTTTTATTTTTTTTTGTTTTTATTTTTACAAGATGATTTTGGCATATTAAGATTTCATGTACAATAAAAGCTATTATTTTACAGATGCATGTACACAATTTTATTGTTCTTTCTTTAAATTGGACTTGGTTTTTTTAATTAAGGTTCCACCAATTATGCCTAGAAACAGAATCCATCCAACCCATTTGTTTGATTGGAATTTTGTCCAACAGTCTTCTGGGCTATTTACATTCAATGTCAGACACTGAAATAAAAAATATAGGAATAATTTATGCAATAAGAAAATGCCAAACAACTTGGAATATAAAGTAAACATGAGTTTATTTACTATTTGTTTTTATTTTTAAATTAATACTCATATCTAAAAATTTCATAGCTCTGATTTAGGAATAAGTTTTATTTTAAGATACATCCAGTAAAAAGTCAGCTACCAGAATAAACTCTCACTCAGCATCAGCAGAAAGATATGCACCATCATCAAATTCCTGATATCTAGCCTCAAGGGGTTTACAGGATTATTATATTAGTAATAATGTAACTTTTCATGTAGTACTAACTTCCAATTGACAATTTTCCTCCAAATCAATCTGTTAATACTCCAATATCATTACATATTTCTGTCTTCTAAGGTACTTTTTATTGTATCAATCCACCTATATCTTAGTCTTCCTCTGGGCCTTTTTGCTGCCAACCTGACAAAGAACACTTGTTTTGCTAATCTGTCTTCTCCTGTTCTATTTATTGAGATTAGCTCTGCTAATACATTCCTGAATGCTAACAATGTCAAGTTCTTTCATATCCTCAATTTTTAATATAATATTGCCACTGATGCATTCACTCTCCTAATCTTTCTTTGAATTCTTATATCTGTGATCTCCAGTCAAGTGTTTTATTTCTAACCCAGCACTCAGATCCATAAGTTAAAACTGGTGTTTGAACAAGAAGAATCAATGGAAAAGTAGAACTAGCTGAAGAATTAGAGAAGTATCACACTGACATAACTGATACTACTGAAAAACAATGACGACTAAAACAGACAAGAAGTATTTAGAAGTATTCGTAAATACACTTGTTTCCATAAATTAAAACAAAGCAAAAAAATCACAATAACTTACTCTAATGAATTTTTATGCCATTCAGTGAAAAGCAGTATGATTTGAGATGTAAAAGAAACAAGCACAAAAATTGTAAATACACACTTTAATTCAGTAACAAGTGAGCACATGAAGACAATGGTCAAAAGCAAGAGGTAAAAATGCAATGTAATTCTCCTTGTAAAAGTGCCTCGATAAGGAATGTGGTAACCTCTCCCTCCCTCCATAGCAATACAACGACACTTGCAAGGATGTTTCATACCATTTGTAATGGTGTCCAGGAACTCAGTTGGTAATAAAAACTATTGCTCCTGCAAAGTTCTAAGTCCCTCAAAGTTTTTTTTTTTAGTGGGGAGGAGGAGGAATGGGAGCAGCAGCAACAAATCTATCTAGAGCATGCTCAACAGAATTAAGTTTAGGAGACCTGACTGGCCAGTCCATACATATGATAGTCTCTTCTTGAAGATACTGGTCCGCAAGCTTCTCGATGAGGATGAGCATTATCATTTTGTAGGATAAATGTCTCCCCTATCACACCTATATATGAATGAACATAGGGCCCAGACCTAATCTCTTTAATAGCTAACACATAGAGGTCAGTGTGTCCACCCAGTAAAATGCCTCCCCAAACCACCACCATAAGTGTCCCTTTCACAAATGTTAGAGGGATGATAACGTGTCCTTGGTTCTCTCCAGAGAGCATGCCTGATATCACCTTGTAGAGCAAATTGGGACTTATCTGTAAAAAAGTCCAGTGGTGCAGAGATGAGTCAACTAGCATACAGACCCCCTTCATAAAACCTTCTGCGCACAGTGGAAGCAGATACCAACATTCATGCAGCCGATGTGAGGTCAGATCATAACTGATTTGGGGTAGCATTCCTGTTTTAGTGAGCAGATACTCGGAGATATTGTCTACTGTGTTTGCAACATCTTCCTTCACTGTATCTTTGGGATGTTGTTTGTGACTGCTGGAATTGGTTCCACAGTCTGTGAACCACAGAATAACTCACAAGTAACTACCTGGCTACCTCCACCTGACTTTGGTCAGCCTTTAGCATATGATGGCTCACCACCTGAAAATCATCAGTTAAATGATGTCTGCAGTCATATCCAAGAATTTTGTTACCATGAAATGTCTTGTTCTCACTCCAAACATGAAATGGAAATCCACTCCAAAATGCCAGCTTATTCACATATAACGATGACAGTGCCACTCTTTTGTATATGATAACCAGTGTCACTTTTTACATAATGATGTACCTGACTTTCCTATCTCCCTTTCAAAAGTCATTGAGATTTTTCTCTCTGTTCCTTAATTTATGAAAACCAGTGTAATAACAACAAAATTTTATATTCAGGCATGAATGAACAGGAAAAAGAAGAAGAAGTACCTACAGTAGTATTCAACCTAATTCATGAAGATTATCTTCTTGAGTCCACACGGTTAGCCGAGTGGCTAACCGTGCAGACCAAATGCCTGGGAAAGGAGTGTCCTTTGTTCGATTCCCGTCACCGATGTGAGGAGCTTAAGGGTCTTTCTCAGACATAGCCAAGTTAGCCAGTCTTGGGTGTGTACTGCAGGTTTTTCTTCCTGCAAGCAGGCAAACCAGCCTCATGAGTACATGCACCTACAGACATAGGACACACACCTGGAGATATAGGGCTAGCCACCTTATCCTCAGGATGGGTACGGCTTAGAAGGAGTAAGGATAGCCCCGTAATAGGTCACTAGGCCTAATACATGAAGGAAGAAGAGGAATCTTCTTGAATGGCAGGTCATTTTAAGCAGAGTATACATAAGCAAATATCAAAATGGCGAATTCAACAATGAGACTTATCTATGTATATGAGTTCATAGAATGTTCTATGAAGGAAAGAAATGGAGGAATTTTCTGAGTCATTAGAGAAGGCAAATGACAAAGAAAAGGGAAAATTTGGTCCTTACTGGAGATCTAAATAGCAAAGTTGGAAACGAATATCAGACATACAGAAATGCAAGAGGGAAATTTAGGGAAAAGAGTAATGACAATAATAATGGTAAATATACCAACATAAATATGTGCACAAATTCACATGGAAAGAAAAACCAAGAAACAGGAAAACTATATGTTATTTGATAATCTTATGCTAGTTTAGGATCCAACAATATACAGAGGATTTGAAATAGGAAGTGATCACCATTTAGTTTTAAGCAGGATAACGATAAATAAAATATCAAAGTTTGGGAAGCTTTCAGAGGTGAGCTGCAAACTCTATTACTATTGAAAAGCATATGTAAGAGTTTGATTATTGGTTTCAAATGCTTGGTTTGAATACTGTCTTAACTAGACAGGATTCAAGCCAATATTAAATGATTAATCTGGGTTAAAAGTAAAATAGTTGATCAAAGTTTAGAGATCCCAGATAAGAAAGTTCTGAGAACAATTGAGAGCAAACAGATGGCAGAATTATATTAAAAATGAGGATATTAGAAAGAAACTTGACAATTAATGCCAAGTTCCTCCTGTATATTGCCATACTTTGTTTGGTGTGGTTCCAACCACAAAAGGTTATTCATAAACCTATAGTACATTTGTACTGTGGGTGGGCTAAGTATTTTTATTCCCCCCCATTTTTATCGATTTTATATATATATATATATTATTTTTTTTTTGTAATTTTTTATTTTATTTTTACATAGACTGAAAATCCTGCTCTAGAGATCAAACATGGAACTTTTTCCAGCCACTTCAGGATTCCAATAAGTTGAGAAGTAGTCTCACACCAAGCAGTGAAATTCATCTGGCAGAGTAAGCTACAGTGAAGCCTGGCCTTGCTTCACAATGCCAATGACACTAGACACAGGGTTTATTGGACTCAGATCAAGATTCTTTATTCCAGCAGCTTCAAATTTGATTGTTTGTTCCTTGAAATATGTGACATTTTCAAACCTTACCACTCTGGGAAGTGACTGTGCACAATTTTTTTTTCTTTTCTTAAATACTAATTAAGTTATTTAATTTTGTAACTCAGCTGTGACTGAGATGCACAAGCCAGTAAGCACATGCTACATGACTCATATTTGTGATTCATGTTTTGAATGTAGTTTACTGATCTTCTTTTATTGATAATGACCATGTTATATTTGAATGAAATATACTGGAGTTCTTAATTAATTCTACATTTTTCTACACATATATTAGCCATGCAAGTGTTTAGCAGGAATTATCGAGGTCATCAGCTGACGGTGGTGGTGCACTTTGTTTATATTGCTGTTTAGGCCGAAAATGCTTGTATTGTGGAAACTTTTTTTTTGTAAGCATTATTATTATTAATGCTTGCAATGAATTTTTCTGGATTTTTACTGTTGTGATCCACAATACAACCGTATTTCAATAAGTTGCTTTTCATTGTACATCAGAAGGAGAGTTAAATAAAGAGCACAGAAATGCAATGGGGTATGAAAGACTTACAGTCATGCCCACACAGAGGAGATGCATGACGTTATCAGTTCTCCCTGGAATTCCCCGTACCTGGACTTCCTCAAGGCATGAACCAAGCAGAGTAAGCAGCAAATTTATCCCTAGCTAAACAGAAAGCTTCCAGATTCATCATTATTACCATTACTATCAAAATTGGCATGCAGTTTTTGCTAGCTATCATTTTGATGGGTGTCATCTACACTGTAGGTGAGAAGTGGCCTACTTCCTTGTTTTGCTCTGAACACCAAAACATGGCAGTAGGCCACTTCAAGCTTCCAATAAGCAAAGTGATAGTGTTTCACCACATAATGAAAGACATCTACTACCTGGAGTATCTCAAATCAGGCAAAGCATTGCACCCACTTAGCACTTTACAATCAAAACCCATACTCCACATTCTCTTGCTCGCATCCTTCTTATACAACTTCCAAGGATGTCTGTCCTCATTCACTCCATGAAAAATCTCTTCTGCAGTAATCTAAAACAAATCTCACACCAATTGATATGTTTCAATTATATCATCACTTCTCCTCATAGCCAACGTTTCAGAGACTGTCACTAACCTAGTCAATTGTCTTGGAATCCTTTCTAAAATCTCTTAATCTCTGTGAAAATCCATGCCCGCATTTTTGTGCAGTCAAACTACAACTTCTTGATTTATGCACATCAGCATCCTCTTCATTCAATTACTCTGACATCAATGCTTTATGAAGTCATGGAGAAATCTATTAATAGTCAACTTACATGCTATATGAAAAATTGTAAGCTACTAAAAATCACCATGGATCTAAAAAATTACTATGGATTTTATCCACAGGGAAATCGCTTCTTCTTTGCCACCTGCTTCTGAAAAACTACCATAAAAACATATGGAGAAAGATTATTTTTTGATATTTCTAAAGTATCTGAATAGGTTTGGTAAAAAGGCCAATTAATTAAGTAAGTTCCCATCTTATTGATCTTTCCCTTTCTTCTGACTTCTGCAAGTGAGTCATTTTTTCTTTGTGGTTTCGCATTGCTTGCAGGTGATAGTGAATGGATCTTTATCCTCAAACTTTGCAAATGAGGTACCACTGGCCTCCATTATTTTGCCACCTATCTTATTTCTATATACCAATCACTAATTAACTGCAAATTCAACCTACCATTATATTGCATTCCTCATGTTCAATCCTCCTCCCTTTTCCCCATACAAATCTCACCCAGGTAAGACTGTTTGGGCCTAGTGCACATTAGTGTCAGTAGTGTATGTATGTTTGGGGGGGGGGGTCCTAAATGTTAGATAATCCATAAACCTTGCTCTAAAAACCGAAAATGGAACTTCAACTTTGTCTGGCATTCATATACCTGGTAATGCACAAATCATCAAAATGTTTAGAATCATCTACTCCTACACACCCTAAATTCTTATCTCCAAACCATTTTTCGGTGTGGTTTTGACAACTAACTTTTAACCAACTAAAAAAACCCTTTCCTTTCAATCTTACTTTTTGACAACAACCAAATCCCTGACAAGATAAGATCTCTCTTCTTGGAATAACTCTAACCTCTAATATTTCTGCACATAAACATATTAAAAGTACCATCTTCTTATATACAAATTGCAAATCTAATCAATCCAACTGATATCTCTAAAAATCTTTGACTCAGCACAAACGAAAGCAATTAGGTTGATTAATGACTCAACCTACAGTACATAATGCAGATAGGTTAAGCAATTTTTATTTATTTGTTTTTTTAATTAATTTTTATATAATATTTAAATTAGGTTCTAAGGACCAAAAATTGAACTTTTTCAGGCCTCCAAGTAAGCAGGACAATGGTCTCAAAATTTGGCAATGAAATTCATCTCCAACTTAAGGACAATCATAAACCACCATTCAATGGTAGGGTTTGAACCAGCAACCTGTTGGTTGGAGAGCAGATATGCTAAGCACATGGTCCATCAAGCTAGCAAATAATAAAAACAGGTAACCCTTGTATGACACGGATGTTAGGTTCTATAGAAATGCCACATTATATAAATCGTGTTATGTGAGACTCAGATCACATAGAAAAAGTAGGGTTAGGTTCCGAAATCGTTTTTTTTTAAGATTATATAAACAATGACATACCCAATAAAAAATATATTTTTATTTAATTCAGGTAATTCATATAAGTTAAGAAAACATATAAACTATGAAACAAATACATAGTATAAAATTATAAAAAATGATAAATTGTATGTAAACTTCATTTCATATAATGCATAAAATGTTTTAGGCAAAATAATAAAATAAAGTGTATATTTTAATCGTCATCACTGTCTTCAAAACTAACATTTCGTAGATGTTCTTTATTTATGAGTGGCCAGATATCGTCATCACTTGAAATCTCTTGGACATCATTTGTACAATTCTCATTGCATACTTAAGCTGATTTAGTTATCAAGAAGTGAGTAATAAGACCTTGCTTACCACTGTGCAGCAATTTTTTATTAAGTTCATAATATGGAGCTAAACAAATGTTCATTGTCTTGTGAATTTTCTGGAGTGCTCCATTGAGGGATCATTATCCATGAAATAAATTCCTAACTCTCTTGCCAAGTCCAATCCTTCTGTTAATTTCTTTAAACTGAACTCTTTAACGGATTCATCGCAATCAGAATCTTCGGCAGAACTTTCCCCACCATTTGGTTCGACATCATCTATTAATTGTACCAGTTCCTCCTCATTTAAATCTATTTCCCCATCAATTAATTCACTAATTTCGTTTTCAACCATATCGGCATTACTTTAAAAATAAATTTTTACATGAAAAAAAAAAAAAAAAACATTATATATTATATGTAACTCACCAAAAAATAAAGTGCTCAGCTTGAGATTAACACACTTATGATTTTTAATGCGCTTTCCTGGCAGAAAACAAAGACAATTTTCAACAATAAACAACTGAACGTACATGTGTGCTAAACGGTATTCCCCTAATATAAATTCGCTACTTATAACTACATGCACGATATGGGCAGATGCAAATTTAATGAAGATAAAATTTGATTTTTAAGTCACACATTGAAAAATATATGAAAAGATAAAGGGTTACTACAGTTTGTAGACTGTCTTATATCGAAACTGCGTTGTATAAGTATCGCGTTTAATAAGGGATACTACAATTTGTAGACCACATTATATCGAAACCGCATTGTATAATTACTGTGTTATCCGAGGGTTACCTGTAGTTTAATTACAAATACAGGAATACCTTGTATAGCGTGGTTTTGAACAACGCGGGTTTTGGTCTAATGCGGTTTTTATTATTACACTTATCATTATTACACTAACATTGTCAACATTGACTGGCGACTCCCGGGCGCTGCAAGTGACAGTCGAGAGCCACATTTATGCAGTAGTTATTCGATTGGCCCTCACATAGACATGTTCTTTCCCCACGGCATTTTATTATTTACGTTAATATTAGTATTTAATATTTTTTTATTATTTAAGTACGAGTGAAAAGAGACAAAACAAAGAAGACACTGTTGGAGTAACAAGAAAACGCAAGTGGTTGACATCAGAGAAGAAACTTGAAATTATAAAATGTCACGAGAATGGCGCTTCGTTTGCTAAAATAGTATGTGAGAATTCAATGAATGAGTCATCTGTACGAACAATTATTCAGAGCAAAGAAAATATTAAACAACATGGAATGAGCACCGCTTCTTATATGTCAAAAGTGATCACGAGAAATTAATCTTCTACAATGGAAAATATGGAAAGCCTTCTAATGATCTGGATTGAAGATTGTAATCAGAAAAAGATTCCTTTGAGTCAAATGATAATCCAGGCAAAAGCAACAAGTCTATATGACAAAATAAAAGAAAATGAAGGAGGTACAACCAGTGAAACTTTTATAGCAAGTCGGGTGGGTCTGCAATTTCAAAAAGCGTATGGGACTCCATAATGTAAGAATCCAAGGTAAAAGCGCAAGTGCTGACACTAAAACTGCAGAATTATTTCCCAATGAATTGAAGGAGCTTACTGAGAAGGAAGGCTACACAGATGATCAAATTTTTAACGATGACGAGACTGGCTTGTTCTGGAAAAGAATGCCATCGCGCACATTTCTAGCAGAGAAGGAAAAAACACAAGCTGGGTATAAAGTGTCAAAAGACCGATTGACACTTTTACTAGGAGGTAATGCATCAGGTGATTAAAATTTAAGCCACTGTTAGTACAGAGCAGAAAACCCAAGAGCTCTTAAGGGCTTTACAAAGAACAATTTACCTGTTCATTAGCATTCGAATAAAAAAGCGTGGGTGACTCGTTCAATTTTCGAAGACAGGTTTAAAACTTGTTTTTGCCCTGAAGTTAAAAGCTAGTGTAAAAAAGAATGATATTCCTTTCAAAATTTTGCTTTTATTAGACAATGCACCAGGCCATCCAACTCTATTGACTGACTTAGATGAAAATGTCAAGATTCATTTTTTCCCCCCAAACACAATATCAATTCTGCAGCTGATGGATCAAGGCATTATCTTCCACTTTCAAGGCTTACTATTTAAGACGAACTTTTACTCAAGCTATTAAAGCTTGAGCAAAAGAAGAAGCAGAAGAAGAAGATTCTTGGATTTTGAGTGAATTTTGGAAGAAATTCACTATAAAAGATGCCATTCAAAATATTTATGAATCTTGGCAAGAGGTGGCTCAAAGCAACATGAGAGCCATATGGCATAATATCTTGCCGCATTGTTCAAAGGACTTTGCTGCCTTTGTAACACAGAAAGAGGAAATCTCAACAGAAATTGTTCAGATGGTCAGAGATCTTGGTTTTAAAAGTTTAGAGTGTAACAATGTGAACGAATGTATTGATTCTCATTCAAATGATCCGGATGATAAAACCCTTTTGGAGTTGGAACAACAATGAGCATATGAAGTAGAAGAAGATGAAAATGACCTCACTGATGTCATGGTTGAAGAATTTCCCTTTGCTGACCTTTCAACTTTTGTGAGAAAAATTGATGAAGCTTCTGACTTTCTCATAAATGCCGATCCGAATTTGGAAAGTAGCATCAAAGTGAGACAAAGTCTCAATAATACCATCAAATGCTATAGAGATCTAGTACTTGACCAGACAAAGAAGACAAGGATGGTGCAACGAACACTAAAAGACTACTTTAGTAAAAAGTAAATTACTGTATGCTAAAATTGAAGCAATATTTGTTTTGTTTTCTACAACTTTTATATCAGTTTAAAAGGATTTTATTTGTTATTTAGTTAATAAAAATAACAATTTTTTTTTCATTTTTAAATATTTTTATTATCCTAAATTTTCGTAATAAAGAAATTAAATTGGGGTGCTTAAGGGTCAAAGCTGTATAACTGAGAGGAGATCTCCACATTGCCTTTAAAGGAATGCGGAGAACTGACCAGTGCTTTTGACCTAATGTCCACTCCTCACCTTCTCATGGTGCACCCTGTTGGGTATCTACCTGGATACTGAACGAACGAGGATTGGCTGCAAATTTGGGATTTAGCCAACCAAAGTGTATTCTTATTGGCTTAAACCAATATACAAATGATGGTACAACATGACAAAATTTCATGCCGGCTGGGGCATCAACCGGTTAAACACGGTCCCCGTTGTTTTCGCCAGGGAACCAGGGCTAACAGTGAAAAGTCAGCTACTGGAACAAATCTGAAAGCACACCCAACAAAACATCGCCAGAGTTAAAGATCGGTTACTGTCAACATAAGAAGCCTGAATGGCAAAGAAATGGAGCCAGCTGAAGAATTAGTTAAGTACCAGATCGACATAATAGGAGTGAAGGAAAAAAAAAAGACAAAACTGGTGAGATCTATCTAAGCAATAAATACAAGATGTTATATTCAGGCAATGACAATAATGGAAAAGCAGAAGTAGCCATAGTATTCAACACAAAATATGAGGTTAATCTTCTTGAATGGCAGGCAGTCTAAAGTAGAGTGATGTGGACAAATATCAGAATGGGGAATCAGACAATGAGACTTATTTGTGCCTATGATACCACAGAAGGTTCTACTAAGGTAGAAATGGATGATTTTTTTTATGCTTTAGAGAAAGCAACTAACACAATGAAAAAGGAAAAGTTGGTCCTTGTTGGGGATCTAAATAGCAGAGTAGGAAATGACTGTGAGACACAAAAATATTTTGGGAAAATTTGGAGAAAAGAGCAATCATCATCATCTTCCTTTTACCCTCTTTTACCTTGCAGTGTCGAGGGTTTGTTAATTATCAGACCTCAAACTGTTCACAGGATAAGGTGGTCAGCCCTACGCCCCGGTGTATCCTATGTCCTGTAGTGTTGAGCTCTCAAGGCCGGTTTGCCTGCTTTGTGGGATGAAAAACCCCAGGATAAACTAGGGGAAAAAATTCTACTGTCCATGCCCAAGACCAGCTAACTTGGCTATGGCTGACGAAGATCCTTCAGCTCCTCACGGCACCAACGGGAATCGAACCCAGGACACTCCTTCTCCAGACAAATGGTTGCGAAGCGCTTAGCCACAAGGCTAACCATATGTCTGGGGAAGGAAGGTCCTTGGGTTCAATTCCCGTCTGCATTCCATTATCCTGATATTTTTAACAGTCTCCTTTGCACTCTCTCTCTCTCCACTGTATCAGAATCACAACAGAAACCATGAAAACAGAACTGCACACAACAGTCCGAGTGAGATCTTATCATGGCCTTGTAAAGAGGCAAAATGATATCCTTATCTTTACATGTGAACACGCAAGCACAAGAAACAGTAAATGAGGACGAAGCAGGAAGCTATTCTTTCTCCTAAAAGTCATACTAGCAAATATCTGTTGGATTTCTGCTCAGGACACGGTCTGGTTCTTACTAACACCATGTTCCAACATAAAAATGTGCACAAATTCACATGGAGAGAAGAGGCTAGGAATAAGAAAAGTCTCATTGACTATGTTATTGTTGATAGTGATGTTTTCTCCCTGGCGCAGTACACCAGAGTATACAGAGGATTTGATATTGGAAGTGAATACAATTTAGTCTTGAGCAGGATAAAATTGAATTTCATATTGAAAAGAATAACGAAAGAAAGTTTCAAAGCGAATAAAAGTTGAGCAGCTCTCAGATGTGAACTGTAGACTAAAATACACAAAGATTAATGAAGAAAAAATGAAAGAGTTTGAGAACAGGAACCAAACCTTGGAGATTCAGTGGCAAGCCTTGAAGAAAACCGTGATTGATTCAGCCAGAGAGGCATGTGGTGAGGTTGTCTACAAGGATAGAAAAATCAGAACTCCATGGTGGACACAGAAAGTTAAAGAGTTTGTGAAGGAAAAGAAGAAAGCATATTGAAAGTTCCTGGCAAATAAGTCAGCTTGTGCTCTTAGAAAAATCAGAGACAAATGTAAGAAAGCTAAACACTGTGTAAAATTAGCTAACCAAAAGTCATGGGAAGACTTTGGAAAGAACATAGAAAATAAATATCAAGAAGATGGTAAGATATTCTGGAGGTTGTTGAAAAAGCTTAGAAATGGAGGAAAGAGTGCTGTAAAAGGAGTCAGAGATGATAAAGGTGACATGTAAACAGGAGAAAAAGATATCCTTGAAGTATGGAGTAATTACTTCGAAAAACTGCTAAATGAAACAAGCAGTGATGACAGCACAGTGATAAAAAACACTGACCAGGCATGCAGTAAGGAAAACACATCCATACTTGAAGTAAAAAAAGCCATCAGAGGATTGAAATGTGGAAAGGCAGCAGGAGTAGATGATATTCGACCAGAAATGCTGAAGTATGGTAGTATAAAAGTCTTACAGTGTCTACACTGCATAGTTCAGAAAGCCTGGACAGAGCGGCGAATTCCCGATGATTTGAGTAGAGCTCCGATAGTACCCATATCTAAAAAGAGAAATAAAACTGAATGTGAGAATTACAGAGGTATTTCTCTACTGAGTGTTTCTGGCAAGATCTATGGAAGTATACTTGAGAAACAGTTGAGAAGACTTGTGGAAGAAAAGCTTGGTGAAGAAGAAGCTGGATTCAAGCCAAATAGAGGCTGTCAGGATCAGATCTTCACTTTACGACAAATAGATGAGAAACCATGGGAATATAACAAAGATCTGTATTTAAGTTTTGTCGATCTGGAAAAGGCATATGACAAGGTTCCAAGAGAGGAGCTATTCAATATGCTACAGTTATATGGTGTCAATGGGGAATTATATCAAGCAATACTTAGTCTTTATTTGAGCTGTAAATCAGCAGTTAGAATTGAAGGAAGTACAGGAAGATGGTTTGATGTTAAATCTGGTGTGAGGCAAGGATGTACATTACCCCCCTCTATTATTCATTATCTACATGGATCATGTTAGGAAGGAAAGTGGTATTAAACCTGATATCAAAATTGGAGATGTTAATGTCAGCTTTTTGCTTTATGCAGACAATGCTATACTTCTAAATAAATCTACTACAAGTTTGCAAGATTCCCTGACTAAATTGAATAGGTGTTGTAATATGTATGGCATGAAGGTCAGCAATAAAAAGACAAAGACAATGAAAATAGGCAGGATCATTGAAAATGTCAACTGTGTTGTGATTGGAGAATCTGTGGAACAAGTAAAACATTTCAGCTACTTAGGCATGTTTTTACTGAAGATGGTAAATTATATATGGAAATAGACAACAGAATCAACAAAGCTGGTATGGTAGGAAGTCAATTGAATAAATTCATATGGAATAAGAGAGAAATTAGTTGGAACACTAAATTAGCTGTATATATACAAGGCTATATTCAAACCAGTGTTAACTTATGGATCTGAGAGCTGGGTCAGAAGTAAAAACAGTTGACCAAAGACTGGAGACCGCAGATATGAGAGTCCTGAGAAAGATTAGAGTCGTGAACATATGGCTTCAATGGCAATATCATATTAAAAATGAGGATATTAGGAAAGAACTTGACATTGTCAGCATCCAGGAATGCATTAGCAGAGCTAATCTCAGGTGGTATGGTCACTTAAACAGAATGGACAAGGAAAGATTAGTAGAACATGTTCTCTGCCAGGTTACCAGGAAAATGGCCCAGAGGAAGACCAAGAAATAGGTGGATTGATATGGTACAAAGTGCCTTAGATGATAGAAATATAAGATCTGATAATATTGGAGTCTTGACAAGTAACAGACTGATTTGGGGAAAAATTGTAGATAGGAAGTTATTAATGATGTAAATTTTTCATGTAGTACTATCATATCCTGTACACCCCTTGAGGTTACAAATCAGGAATTTGATGATAATGAGGATGACAAATTAAATTGAAAACCTTTATAAATACACCTCAAACAACACGGTTTAGCATAGCGCAGACGCTTCTTGGAACCAATTAACCAAGTTAAGGTATTCCTGTATTTTATTTCACATTTTGTAAAACATCCTCAGTGTAATAACAACAGAATTTGAATATAAAAGGTGATATTTAAATTTCTGTATTCTCACTAATATGCAGCTGTATGTATGCTAGTCTTAAAACTATAACACCTTTTCAAAATTTAAAAATTATTTTATACAGTTACAAAGCCATCAAAGGCTTGAAATGTGGAAAGGCAGCAGGAGTAGATGATATTCGACTAGAAATGCTGAAGTATGGTGGTATAAGAGTCTTTCAGTGGCTGCACTGCATACTTCAGAAAGCCTGGACAAAGGGACGAATTCCCGATGATTGGAGTAGAGCTCTCACAGTACCCATATATAAAAAGGGAAATAAAACTGAATGTGAGAATTACAGAGGTATTTCCCTACTAAGTGTTCCTGGCAAGATCTACGCAAGTATACTTGAGAAACGGTTGAGAAGAATTGTGGAAGAAAAGCTTGGTGAAGAACAGGCTGGATTCATACCAAATAGAGGCTGTCAGGATCAGATCTTCACTTTACGACAAATAGTCGAGAAAGCATGGGAATATAACAAAGATCTGTATTTAAGTTTTGTCGATTTGGAAAAGGCATATGACAAGGTGCCAAGAAAGAAGCTATTCAATACGCTGCAGTTATATGGCGTGAATGGGGCATTATATCAAGCAACTTAGTCTTTATTTGAGTTGTAAGTCAGCAGTTAGAATTGAAGAAAGTACAGGAAGATGGTTTAATGTTAAATCTGGTGTGAGAGAAGGATGTACATTATCCGCTCTGTTATTCATTATCTATATGGATCACATTATGAACGAAAGTGATATTAAACATGATATCAAAATTGGAGATGTTAATGTCAGCTCTTTGCTTTATGCAGATGATGTTATACTTCTAAATAAATCTGCTACAAGTCTGCAAGACTCTCTGACTAAATTGAATAGCTATTGTAACAGATATGGTATGAAGGTCAGCAATAAAAAGACAAAGACAATGAAAATAGGCAGGCTCATTGAAAATGTCAACTGTGTTGTGAATGGAGAACCTGTGGAACAAGTAAAACATTTCAGCTACTTAGGCACGATTTTTACTGAAGATGGTAAATTAAATATAGAAATAGACAACAGAATCAGCAAAGCTGGTATGTTGGGAAGTCAATTGAATAAATTCATATGGAATAAGAGATAAATTAGTTGGAACACTAAATTAGCTCTATACAAGACAGTGTTCAAACCAGTTTTAACTTATGGATCTGAGAGCTGGGTCAGAAGTAAAACACTTGACCAAAGACTAGAGACCGCAGACATGAGTCCTGAGAAAGATTAGAGGGATGAATAATGGCATCAATGGCAATATCATATTAAAAACAAGGATATTAGGAAAGAACTTGACATTGTCAGAATCCAGGAATGCGTTAGCAGAGCTAATCTCAGGTGGTATGGTCATTTAAACAGAATGGGCGAAGAAAGATTAGCAAAACAAGTGTTCTCTGCCAGGTTGGCAGCAAAACAACCCAGAGGAAGACCAAGATATAGGTGGATTGATATGGTACAAAGTGCCTTAGACAATATTAATATAAGATCTGGTAATGTTGGAGTCTTGACAAGTAACAGACTGATTTGGAGGAAAATTGTAGATAGGAAGTTAGTAATGATGTAATTTTTTTCATGTAGTACTATCATATCCTGTACACCCCTTGAGGGTACATGGCAGGAATTTGATGTTGATGATGAGTTACAGACAATTTCTCGAATTCTGAAAATGGTTAGAAAACTTCAGTTGACACTTGGGTGATACAATAGGGTTTCAGCACTATCTTTCAACAAATGTTCATATTTATAAATGCTTCACTGTAATAATTTGGGTATTCTCATATAGATCAATTTAGATTTATATACTTAAATCAACTGAATATAAATTTCATGTTCAGAAATAGATTTTTCAATTGATCTACTTGTCTGATTCAAGTAAGATTAGTTACAGGAACACACAACATAATATGCAGAAGTTAGAAGTAAAGGAAAGAGTTTGCCTTTAGAAAAGTAATAGTTGATGGACATGAAAATTTTCCCTCTAAAATTAAAGTTCACCATCATCATCAAATTCCTGATATGGAATTTGATGATGGAATTTATTATTGTATCTCCATGGGGTGGACAGGATATTATGATAATAATGATGTAAATTTTTCATGTAGTACTAACTTCTTATCCATAATTTTCCTCCAAATCGATCAGTTATTTGTCATGGATGCAATACTATCAGATCTTATACTTTGGTCCCATAACCACTTGTGGGATATCTGTATTGAAATTCAGACATCCCACAGATTTAAAAATATAAAATGAGATTAAAGTTAATAATAATGCGGTATTTGTAAAGTTGTTAGTTAAACGTACTTTTTTGTTGTTGTTTGTTTGTTTGTTTTTTGTATATCACAAGCAAGACATTTTGCAATGTTATTTTAATATTTTTAGCTAATGAAGTCTTGCTTAGTTATATAATAAATATTTTCAATTAGATATTGGCAATTAGTTATAATTTTGTATGAGCTGTCAAGTTTTGTAATGATGGTACCCAGTGAATACTTACTAATGGGGGTACGTTACATGAAGGTGAGAATTGGACATTGGATTAAGTGTGAAGCCCTAGTTGGTTCTGCACAGTCCTTAAAGATGATGTGGAGGTGTTGTCCCAGTTATCTTGCCCTGATTCTTAAGCAACCCTGTTTTTATAATTCACGTCTATTTTCATAGTCCAGATGTGTCTTTTTATTGCTGATTTTCATACCAAATTTAATACAGCAGTTATTCAATTTTGTTAGTGAATCCTGCAGAGTTGTACTGATATCATGTTTAATGCCACTTTTCTTCATAAGCTGATAAATAACAGAAAAGATGATGTGTACCCTTGTCTCACACCTGATTTAATATCAAACCACCTTCCTGTACCTTCTTTAATTCTAACTGCTAACTTAAATACAGAATATGTATGGCTCAATATAAAGTCACATCTACACAATACCATTGTAGAACAGTTTTTTTTTCTTTTTTTGGCACTTTGTAATATGTCTTCTCTCATAATTTCTCAATTATTTTTTATTTTATATATATATATTTATCATTTTTTAAAATTTATTCTACATACAAGAACCTACCATACATCAGTGTCATGTGTGAGATGCAGATAAGGATTGAGAAAGAACTCTATTGATATTTTTCTTGAAGACATGGAGGTTGAAGTTGTAAGGAAGCACATTATGAGGAAGGCTATATCAGAAGAAAAAGATAGATGGAATAAATGAGTAAGAGAAGAAGCAGGTTTGATGTGTTTGTAATTGTAGAGAAAATGGATACTGGGCAGCTGCTGCTCTTGTTTTAATAGGCAAAGATGTAAGTGGAGGATTGATGTTTACCAATTCATTGGAGCAGTGACCATGGAAATACCAGTAGAAGAGATAGAGGTTGAAGTGAGCCTGTGAAGGAAGAGTCATCTATGAACCAAATTGCTCTCTTCCAACAGCATTTAAAATTTTTAGGGAGGTTTTAAGTGCACCACCCAAATGTGTGAACAGTATTCTAAGGATGAGAAAATTTGGGATTTATATAGGATTAGTAGCTGGATGGATGTAAAATAGCTTCTTAAGCAGAAAATAATCCTATTTTTTAGAGGCTGAGAAAGATACCAATGTGATGTTTTTGTGCTGGTAGCACTGAAAATAAATGTCAGTCTAAAGAGAAAGATATCTAATCCTCTATGGCGATGTGTGTGTGTGCTACTAAGGATAAGAAAAGGGAAAGCGAGCTCAGATTCCTTTTGTGAGAGAAAAGGCAGGATTGCCTTTATGTGGATTTAAAGTCACCAGGTTATGAAAGATGATATGGAGATCAGTGTTTAAGTTAGAGATGATCTTGATGCTTGGGATGTCTGAGAAGTACATAGTTTGTAGGAGTAGGATGATTTCAACAATGGTATTCAATGAATGCTATCATTTGAAAAAACTCTGAATAAATGTGGTGGTGATTGAGAGTAGGATTTTTTTTCCCTTTTTTTTTCATCTTCCAGTTTCTCTTCCACAATTTTTCTCCACCTCTTTTCAAGTATGCTTGCACTATATAAATGATTGATACAATAATAGAAGGGGATAACTGAAGGCCATCAGATCTGTTTAAATTCAAATATTAAGGTCCTATAGTTTTATATAAACATTCTGTTAGGAATCTCCTCAGTACCATGGCACTGGATATAAGATTTATGTTCTTCACAATACATGACTGAGCAACAGAAGCTCTATATGATAATGATAATTATTTTGAGCAATGATTCAAAGCAGCCATTCATGTGTGAATGACCTGATGTCAGATACTTTTTTCAACAAATAATAAATGAAGTGGAAATAATAAATTTAACAAAACAATGAACTTTTCTAAGATTATGTGATTAAATTACCTGTCTTAAAATATGAATTCCAGTGATCCCTACAGCAGTATAATAAGGCCATGTCTGATTACATACCACACCAGTAACAATAAGACTTGAAATCATTGAGACAGAAAATCCTAATAACCATTTCCAAGTATCATCACCAAATTTTAGGGCAGTTGACTTCACTCCTATTAATATGTCCTCTTCCTTGTCCTTTACAGATATAAAATGATTATGAATACTAGATCAAAATAATTACTGCAGGAGCAGAAAAGTTTATTCAATTGTAATTTACTGTAATCAATAAATAAATATCATAGACCACCTTTGTTTATATTCCTTTTACAATCTTTTTTTTTTGCAGCTCCATTTTATATTGCTACTTACCCACTTAATTTCTTCTCAGTTTATCCCCTAAAACCGTTATAAACTATAATCAACTGATTCAAATTATATTAGACAAAAGAACATAGTGTGTACAAAACATGCTGAACACAGATGTGTAGAAATTCATGGTAAGTAGTTACCTTTAATCTTAGGTACAAGAACTAAGTAGTCTTAAAATAAAAGAAAATTCAAGAACATTTACAACAGTCTTATGCAATTCCTTATAGCCTCTATAAGAAACTGCATAAATTTCCAGGAGAAAACCATGCTATCTCCATATGAAATATGCTAACTCACCTTCAACTGAAAAAGGCAACATAAAGATTCCTCTTGTCACAACAATAATTGAACTTGGGTCTGAAGAGGCATGAACTGCAAAGGCAAATAAACCTCATGGATATAAGGTAAGGTCTCATTATGGGTGATTTCAGATATGGGGTTATAGATTAGAGAGAAGAGAAAGCATCAAGATGAGAGAAAGATAATTTATAGAATGACTTAAAAATAACTATCTTAAGCAGTATATGATGTAAGGGACTGGTAGTACAAGAACATTGGATCTGGTAATGGCATCTTAAAATCTGTCTGTAAATGAGCTGATCATTATGTCGCCAACTGGAGAAGAGAGCGATTATGCTTGATTCAGGAGGTAACAATGCACATGAGAGTTGACTAAGGTACACATGTTGAATTACAAGGCAAGTGATTATTATTATAATAAACTGAGAAGACAGCATGAAGTGCCCTGACATGTGAAATTGCATGGCACAGGAATCAGAGGTGCATGAAAAAGAGTCAATGAATGTTTAAATGGAGCAATATTTTTTTAATGTGTCTTCCACTTACAAAAGATTACAAGCCTATAAATACATCAGTATATGAGTAGGTTAAGGATTTTTTTTAAACATTTTTTTATTTTTTTACATTTTTGTATTTTTATTTATTTTATATGGAACCTTTTCAAGCTATTTCAAGGCTTCAACAAACAGGGCAACCCTCTCTCTCTCTCTCTCACACACACACACACACACACCAGGTGATGAAATTTATCTACCACCTAAAAACAAACATCCATTGTTAAATGGTAGGATTCAAATGTGGAGCATGCTTGTTGAAAAGTAGGCACATTAATCACTTGGCCAACTAGGCTGCATTCCCAAAGAAAATATTGTATGGGAATTAAATGGGTGAATAATAATTTAAAGGAGGAGCTGAAAAAAAAAATGTTGTGAATCTGATACTGTGAAAAGAGTAATGAGAAGGCTCAGGAGCAGTATAAAGAACAGGCCAGGAGACAGACAGCTATGGTAAAGAAAGATCTAATCATGAAAAAAAGTTAGCTGAACAGGTGAAAGAAAATGCACAAGGATTTTATCATTATGCATCAAAGTGAAAGGAAGAATAACTATTGAAGAATAACCTTAGTGAATGTGGATACAGGAAAGTGAATCCAAAAGAAAATTAGAGCTGTTGTTTATTCATTTAGTAAGATATACATTCTGGGCAGATCCATTACCTTACTGGATGCAAAAAAAAAAAAAAAAGTGAGTGAAATAACAGGAGTCAGTGAGTTACTCACTGGATGGGATATTAGCATGGATTCTAAAGGAATAGACAAGAGAGTTAACAATGTTGCTGACCTCACTATTCAGCTTGAATCTTAACATATGATTCCTATTGAACAGAAAGACAGCAAAATAATTCCAAATATACAAGGGTAGAACTAGGAATGATTATAGTCCTCACCCCATCAATCAGTATAGCTGGTATGGTCATCAAGATTTTGAAAAGGCTGATTAGGAATTACATCCACAGGTGGATAAGCAGCACTAGAATCCTCTATACAGGACAGCACAGGATTTTTCAAGTATGTCTGCTTTAACAGCTCACTCATGATGTACAATAGTGTGACAGCAGAATTAGATAGAGGAAATGGATATACCACAATACTTCTAGAACTTGCCAATTCATTTGATGAGTATGCAAAAATAAACTTGTAACATGGTAGGAGAGCACTAAGTGATAGGTATTAGAAACTGATGTACGGAAGTGCTGCTCACAGAAGAAAGTCAGTGATGTTCTGTACTTGTGCCACCATTGTTTATCTTACATTAATCATACTGGAGATAGACTAGATTGCACTGTACAAAGATGTACGCATTACCAAAGGTAATGAATGCATTTCCAAAGGCAAATGGAGATGTTCGCATTACCAAAGGCAAATGGAATTTGGTTTCAAAGTGATAGAGGTGGGAAAGTGCATATGAAAGCAAAGGCTTTCATATGCAAGTCAGGTCATGAGATTGAAGTGGTGGATGGAACAGAGAATATGAGTGAAAATGTCTGTGATGGTGTAATGGCAGATAGGACTGAAACAGAGGTTAAAAGTCACATGATTGAGAGAGAGAGAGCAAAAGTGATGATCAAAAGAATAGTAGTATGATGGATGTAACGAATGAAGAGTTGGCAAAAAAAGGATATTGGGTTCGAGGTTATATGGTGAGTGGTCGGTGTAATTTAGTGCTCGTGTAAAATTGGTGATTTTTGGTGTTTTTTGTGTGTGTTTTTCCTTAGAAAATTGGTTTTATAGTATATTAGAACGAATTTCATGTTTTTAGAGTATTCTGTGCGTCTTTATAACATATTTTATTGGGCTGTCGCCGCTAGAGGGATTCGTAGTGTGTAGTGTTCGTGAAAGCTCAGGATAAGATAAGTATTATTTTCAGTTATCGTTGATAAATTTATTTAATATTGCATAGTTTTGTTTGCCTTGCGTCTCTTAGTGCATCTTTTTGTGTGTTTTTGGTGTGTTATAATTTATAATTTGATAAAATACGTTGCAAGTAAGTATGGCTCCAGTACGAAGGAAAATGGCGGCTGGTAATGATGGTTCGCCATCTTTATCAAAGAACAGTAGTATAAAAGAGATGATTCAGTATACTAGTGTACTAGCTGCGAAATGAACGCTTTGCGGAATGCTGTCGGAGTGTGGTTAGATGATAATAAAGGAGTGAATGTGTGTAGAAAATGTAGGGAGAATGAGAAATTGAAGAGTATTTCGGATCGTGAGTGTGATATTTTTGTCAAACTTCAGAATGAAGAAAATAGGGATATGACAAGAGACGGTGAGGTTGTACCAGAGAATTGTGAGAGTGTGAATGTAGAAAGTGTGAATGTAGAAAGTGTGAATGATAGTATTAATGGTTTTACTGAGAATAAAAAAGATGAGATAGATGCAATGAGTGAGGTCGCGTTGTTGAATGGTGCGATACAAAGAGCAAAACAGCAGCTAGAGCGTATGAGCAAAAGTCGACTGAATGAACCAGCCAATAATTGGTTAGGTTAGAGAGTGGGTTCGAGGTTATATCGTAGGGTGTAGTGTTTATGCAAGCTCCTGATAAGATAAGTATTATTTTCAGTTATCGTTGATAAAATTACTTAATATTGCGTGAGTTTTGTTTGCCTTGCGTATTTATGTGCGTCTATTTGTGTGTTTTTGGTGTGTTATAATTTATTATTTGATAAAACACGTTGCAATAATTATGGCACCTGTACAAAGGAAAATGGCGGCCAGTAATGATGGTTCGCCATCTTTATCAAAGAACGGTAGCATAAAAGAAATGAGTCAGTGTACTAGCTGTGAAATGTATGCTTTACGAAGTGCGGTCGGAGTGTGGATAGATGATAATAAAGGATTGAATGTGTGTAGAAAATGTAGGGAGAATGAGGAATTGAAGTGCATTTTGGATCGTGAGTGTGATAATTTTGTCAAACTTCAGAATGAAGAAAATAGCGATATGACAAGAAACGGCAAGGTCGTACAAGAGAATTATGAGAGTGTGAATGTAGAAAGTGTGAATGATAGTATTAATGGTTTATCAGAGAATAAAAATGATGAGATAGATGCATTGAGTGAGATCGCGTTGTTGAATGGTGCAATAGAAAGGGCAAAACAGCAGCTAGAGTGCATGAACAAAAGTCGACTGAATGAACCAACCAGTAATAAAAGGTATGACAGGAAAAATAGGCGTATGAATGTGAACATGAACAAAATGAAGGATACAGTGCTGTATGGAGACTCGTTAGTACGAGGTGTGTTTGTAGAGGATTTGACAAAATCGTACCAACCTGGTGCGACCATAAAGGATGTAACTGAGTCTATTAGAGAGCAAAAGGAAAGGTGAAAGAAATGATTGTTGTGGCAGGTACGAATGATTTGAAAGGAGATAAAATGGAAATGATAGAAGACCTGAATGAATTGTTTGAGGTAGCAAAAGAAAAGAGTGAGAGAGTTAGAATGATTAGTCTTTTGCCACAGTATGACAGTGAAATGTTTAAAAGGAGGGCCATAATTGCGAATGACTTTATGTGTGGGTTATGTATGACGAGTGGTGTGGAATTTGTGGACGTGTGGAGTGAGTTTGATGGGCGAAAGGATCTATATAAGATGGATGGCCTGCATTTGAATGGTTATGGTGTAAGAAGACTTGAGAGAGTGTTGCTGAATGTAGTGGATGTGCAAATTCAGGGAAACTAGATTTGTTAAGGGGGGGGGAGTAGATATACAGTCCTTAGGGAGGCAATTGAATGTAAGAATGAATATAATATGCTAGAGCAAATAAGGACAACAAACCAGAGTGGGATAGTTAATATAAGGCATCAAGGTAGGGTTGGGGCTAATGGGGGTCTTAAATTCATGTACACTAATACTAGGAGTATTAGGAACAAGAAGGAAGAGTTTTTGGCCATGGTTGGCACTTCCAGACCACAGGTTATTGGTATTAGTGAAACATGGCTGACTGTAGATGATATAACTAGTGGGATTGAATGTGATGGGAATAGTGTGTTCAGGAATGACAGAGAGAATAAAATGGGGGGAAGAATATTGTTGATGATAGCTGATGAGCTACAGCCAAGGAGAATAGAAGTTGAATTGCAGGATAGAAAAGAGCACAAATGAGGCCATTTGGTGTGAGATTGTGGCTAGCAGAACTAAATATACAATTGGGTGCTGTTATAGACCAGGTGATGGAAAAGATGGTGGTGACAGTATGCACAAGCAAATAGAAGAAATGAGTGGAAGGAGGGTGATTATTATGGGAGATTTCACCTATGGTCGCATTGATTGGAGTGAGGAGAGGACACATGGGAGGAAGGAATTGGATCTTATGCGGTTATTAAGGGATAACTATCTGCGACAGCATGTAATGGAAAATACTAGGGGTCAGAGAGTGCTTGACCTAGTAATCACATCTGAGGATTTGGCTGTAACAAATATCACCACATTGCCACCAATCGGTGAGAGTGATCATAGGGTCTTGACTTGGGAGGTGGCTAAAGGTGTAGAATTTTCAATTAAGACAGGGTACATGTGGAATTATCGGGCGGGAAAGTATGACAAGCTTAGGAGTTTGATTGGCTCAGTGCCATGGCATGTACAACTGCAAGGACTAGAAGTTGATAGTGCATGGGAGGTAGTTAGGAAGTGCTTGCATGAAGCAATGGCTGACTGTATACCTAGAGTCCGAATAATAAATCAAGTAGGGGTTAAATGGATGAATAACACCATTAAGCTTGAGCTGCAAAAAAAGAAACAACTATGGAGGGAATTTAAGGAGAAAGGTGACCGGCAGGCACACGAACGGTATAAATGGTAAGAAAAGCAAAAAAGGATAACGATAGAACATTGGCCATGCAGGCTAAAGAGAATCCTAAACAGTTTTTTAGATATGTAGCAAGTAAAAGGAAAAATGTACATGGCAGAATGATTTTAAAGAATGCCGATGGTAGGGAGGTAACTGAATCAGTTGATATAGTTGAGTTATTGAGTGAGCACTTTGCAAGAATATATCATCCAGGTGGTGATATTGCAGAAAGGAATGTACCAGTAGATTATACGGGAATTATGGTGAATGAAGTGGAGGTGAGTAGTCTATTGCATAACCTCAATGTCAATACATCTGTGGGATTGGATGGTATACCAGCTCGTGTTGTACGAGAAGCAGCGAGGGGGTGGAAAGAGGGGAAAATAGTTCCACTGCATAAATGTGGTTCCAAGACTGCTGTTGTAAATTACCGACCGATTAGCATATCAGGAATCATTGTCAAGCTCTTAGAGAAATTAGTCAAGAAAAGAATACAGGATTGGATAGATGAAAATGGGATATTGTATGGAGGGACAACATGGTTTTGTGAAGGGTAGATCATGCCTCAGTAACATGTTCACGTATTATAACACAGTGACGGCTGAACTGGATAGGGGGTAATGGGTTTACAGTAATACTACTGGACCTTGCCAAGGCTTTTGATAGGATACCACATAGAACCCTAATCTGTAAACTGGAGCAGGTGGGTATAGATATAGGGTTGGTGAGATGGATAGGAGGGTGGTTGAAGGAGAGATACCAGAGAGTGGTTTATTCGGGAGTGGAGTCTAAAAGACGGCTTGTAGACTAGTAGAGTGCCACAGGGCTCTGTTCTTGGACCACTGCTTTTCAATTTGTTCATCAATAATATAGGAAAGGATTTGAGAGGAAGTGTTCACTTGTTTTCTGATGATGCAAAGTTGGGTAGAGCAATTATGAGTTCACAGGATGTCAAAATTTTACAGGATGATTTGGATAGTTTGGAGGACTGGGCTAGGAAAAATGGATGTCAATTTAATGTGCCAAAGTGTAAGGTTATGCACTTAGGGGTGAAAAGAATAACAGCAGTATATCGCATTGGTGGAACCGTACTACTCCAGGAGATTAATGAGGGCAGGGATTTGGGAGTGTTGGTGGATAGGGAATTGACGTTTAGGGGGCACATTGCAAAAGTGACTAAAACAGCTCACCAAATCACTTGGCTTCTGAAAAATACTTTAACAGGCAGAGACAAACAAGTTGTTGTTCCTCTGTATCGAGTCTTGATAAGACCTCATCTGGACTACTGTGCCCAGTTATGGGCACCAGGGTTTCTTCGTGATGGGGAGGAAGTGGAGAGGATCCAGAGACAAGTAACCAAGATGATAGCAGGTCTGTGGAATGAACCTTATGAGAATAGGTTGAAGATTTGTGGGTTGCAGAAATTGGTCGATAGGCAAAGGAGGGGTGATATGATTGAGACATTCAAATTACTGAAGAGTTTCTATAGGATTGATTCAGAGGATATTTTTGAAAATATGACTGGTGGTGGGAGGACTAGGGGCCATGAATGGAAGCTGGGCAAGAGCGTGGCTGACAAGGGTGTTAGAGCTATTTTTTTACTTGGAAAGTAGTGAATGAGTGGAATAAGCTTCCAGAGTCTGTTGTGGGTGCTACGACCATGAATGAGTTCAAGGCAAGGTATGATAGATACTGTGTGAATGTTGAATAGTTGTTCTCGACATGATGTTAGGGCCTCCCTCGATGAGCCTGTCGACTCCTTGGAGTTGCCCGGAACAATACTAATAAAAAAAAAAAAAATGAGGGAGACACTTTGTTACGCAGAATGATACACAAGACTAAGAGAGAGAGAGAGCTGCAATGAATACAGAAACATCTGGTGAGTGGGTCAGCTGATATCAGAAAGAAGTATGAGAAAAGAAATATGAACGCTTGGCTAAGAAAGAGAAGGAAAAATCAAGAGCAAGTCTTCTATAAGAGGCGTGACTGGCGAGAGAGACAGACATAATCGTGCTTTCTGGGTACAAAAATTAATGATGTTAACGAGGCTATTAGAGCACAAAAGGATCAAGTAAAAGAGTTGATTGTTTTGAATTGAACGAATGATTTGAAAGGAGAAAAGTATGGCATGAGGTAGGACATGAAAGAATTCCTGGAAGTAGCAAAAGAAAAGAATGAGAAAGCTAAGATAGTGCATTTGTTGGCACAGTATGACAGAGCAGAGCTGAGAGGAGGACCATAATAGCAAATGACTCAATGTGTAGGTTATGCAGGAGGTATAATGTTGAGTTTATGGATGTGTAGATGGTTGCGAGTTTGATGGGCAAAGAAGGAGGAGGATGGTTTGTATCTGATTAAATTTGGTTTTCAGAGCCTGGAAAAATTGTTGAACAAAGTGAAAGTGGATGTGCAAAATCAGGGAAACTAGAGTTTTTAGAGGGAAAGCTGATGAGTGGATACAGATATCAGTGAAGCAGATGAGTGTAAGAATATGCATCTTCTTCTTCTTCTTTGAGTGCCATCACCCATGAGGTCAGCGACCACCTTGGCAAATTTTGAGCAATCCTCAGCCACTCTAAACAGTCCCTCAGAGCTCATGCCAGTCCACTGTCTGATGTCTGTCAGCCAAGATTTTCTTTGTCTTCCTTGTCCTCTTCTTCCATTTATCTTCCCCTTTATAAGCAATTGAAATATTTTATATTTTTCATTACAAAGTAGGTGACCAAGATATGCAGTTTTCCTTCTTTTTATGGTATCTAAAAGTTCACGTGATTTCCCCATTTGTTCCAGTACTTCCTGATTGGACTTTTTTGCTGTTCATGGGATTTTTAACATTGCCTATAAGCCTATAACCACATCTCAAAGGCTTCAAGTTTTTTTATTCATGTTGTCTTGAAGGTCCAAGTTTCTGCACCGTACATCAGTATAGACCATACATAGCATTTAACCATGCATACTCTAAGCTCTAAGTTGCGGTTACACCGTGTTGATTTCATCAGGAGAACATTTTTTCTTGCCATTTCAATTCTAACTTTTATTTCCATTTCTGGATTGTATTCTTCATTTAACCAGCATCTGAGATATTTAAACTTTGTCACGCCGGCGAAGGTTGGTCGATTGGTAGAGCCTCTGCTACTAATGGCTCAGTTAAGTATGTTTGAGCGCGGTTAGTAGTTGGAAGGGAACCCATCGTTCGATGCTGTCGGCACACTCTCCCTCGATGAGTCTTTGGACTCCCTGGAGGTGTGTCAAAATAATAATAATAATAATAATTTTCCATTTAAAGAAAGTGATGAATTAAGAATTGGTTTCTTGCTTATGACCATGAATTTAGTTTTGGTGATATTTATTTTTAATCCCATTTTTTCACTCTTTTCATTCACTAGTTCCCGAAGATTTTGAAGATCCTGAATATTGTCAGCCAGGAGAGCTGCGTCATCAGCATATTGGATGTTTACTGATGATTTCACCATTTACATTAATCCCTTCCTCTCTTCCTTTTAAGATTTTTTGAAATATGGCTTCTGAGTATATGTTAAAAAGAAGAGGTGACGGCACACACCCTTGCCTTACTCCTCGTTTGATGTTAATGGGGGTCTGTAATAATGTCATCAACTTGAACAGATGCCTTTTAGTTCCAATATAAGTTTTGAATGATCCTGATGTATTTACCATCTAATCCAATTCTCTTTAATAGTGCAATCATTTTAGTATGTTGGACTTTATCAAATGCTTTCTCAAAGTCAATGAAGCAAATGAATACTTCCTTGTTTTGATCAATACATTTTTGGAATAAGATTTGAGAGCCTCTCTTGTTCCCAAACCATTTCTAAAGCTGAACTGAATATCACTGATGGTGTCTTCACATTTTCTGTATATTCTTTTTTGAATTATTTTCAGGAACATTTTGAGAACATGACTCATTAGGCTGATCATTCTAAAGTCATTACAAGTTTTTGCATTTGCTTTTTTAGGTAGCATGATGAAGGTCGACTGTAACCAATCTTGTAGGAATATGCCTGTATCGTAGACCTTATTAAATAGCTTTACTAATATAGCAATGTTCAGCGCACATTCTATCTCTGTTCATAAGTATTTTCTGGGTTCTGTCTGATATCAGAAAAGAGTTCTTCTACATATTTCACCCATTCTTGTATTTTGTCATCTTTTTCGGATATTATTTCTCCCTTTTTGTTTCAAAGGACACACAGTTGTTTTTTCTTAAATATCCCTGAGGTCTCTTTCAGCTTTTTGTGTAGATTAAAACTGTCATGCTTTTCTTGTAGAATTTCAATTTCTCTACATTTTTCATTCATCCAGATTTCTTTTGCTTCTTTGATCTTGCCTTTAAGAATATGCATAAAATGCCTAAATTAGTATGATTGGTAACAAAGCAGAATGGGATAGTTAGCTTAAAGTATCAGGAAAACAGTAAGCCTAAGGCTTTTGCACTTTATGTACAGGAGCATTCGATAGAAGGAGGAGGAGTTTTTGGCATTGGTTAGTTCATCCTGGCCAAAGGTTATTGGCATTACTGAGACATGGCTGACAGAAGATGATATAGTTAATGTGAATGGTACAATGTGTTTAAGGAGGATAGAGAGATAAGAATGGGAGGAGGATTGTTATTGCTGATAACTGATGAACTGCAACCAAAGAGAATAGCAGTGCAACTGCAGGCTATTGAAAATAGCACATTTGAGGCTCTCTGGTGTAAGATAGAGGCGAGAAGAACAAAAGATCCAGTTGGATGCTTCTATAGACCAGGGGATGGAAAGGATGATGGGGATAGCATAAATTGGCAAATAAGCTCAATGAGTTGAGGGCAGGTAATTATTATGTGGGATTTCAACTATGGGAACATAAATTGGGAGGAAGAAAATGGAATTTATGCAGTTACTAAGGAATAATTACCTGAGACAGTAAGTGATGGAATATACTAAGGGTTTGAGAGTGCTATATCTAGTAATTGCATCTGAGAATTTGTCTATAACCAATATGACGATGTTGCCACTGATTAGTGAGAGTGATCATATGGTCTTGACCTAGAAGGTAGTTAAATGTGTGGAATTTTCAGTTAAGAGGGCGTATATGTGAAATTATAGGGTTGTCAAGTATAACAAGCTTAGGAGATTGCTTGGATCAGTGTCATGACATGAAACTGAAAGGGCCTCAAATACTCATTTACCATGCTAGTGCATGGTAAATGAGTATTTGAGGGAAGTAAAGACAGGCTGAATACCTAGGGTCAGTAGAGTAAATCAAGTGGAAGTTAAATGGATGAATATCATCATTAAGCTGGAGGCTACAAAAAAAATAAAAATTTGTGGAGGGAATTCAAGGAGAACGGTGACCAGCAGGCACAGGCAGTGCAAAGTAGTGCAAAGCACAGGCCAGTAAGATAACCAGTGTGGTAAGAAAAGCAAAAGCAGAGTAAAAAAGGGAATTAGCAGTGCAGGCCAGAGATAATCCCAAACAGTTCTTTCAATATGTTGCAAGTAAAAGAAGGATGTTTATGGCAGAATAATTTTAATGAATGCCGACGGTAGGGAGGTAACTGAATCACTCAAAATAGTAGAATTACTAAGTGAAAACTTTGCATAAGTATATCATCCAAGTGGAGATATTGCAGTAACGAGAAAGGCAAATACTTATATGGAAACTGAGGTAAATGAAATGGAAGTGCATAGCATATTACAGCACCTTGATGTGAATAGAGCTATGGGATTGGATAGTATACCAGCTCGAGTTTTATGTGAAGGTGCTAGAGTATTGTCAGTACCTTTGACCATGTGGATTAATCTAACTCTTGTAGCTGGATTAATCCAAAGGGAGTGGAAAATAGTTCCATTTTTTAAAGGAGGCTCCAAGACTGATGTAGCAAGTTACTGACTGATCAGCATATCAGGAGTTGTCAAGGTACTGGAGAAGTTGGTCAAGAGCAAAATACAGGAATAGATAGATGGAAATGAGATACTGTATTGGAGGGAGGGAGGGGGGACATGGTTTTGTAAAGAGTAGGTTGTGTCTCAGCAACTTGCTCACATTTTATAACAGAGTGACAGCTGAGATGAATAAAGCTGATAGATTTACAGTGATACTGCTGGACTTTACAAAAGTCTTTGACAGGATACCACATAGAATTCTAATCAATAAAATGCACATGGGGATGGATATAAAGTTTGAAGTGGATAAGAGAGTGGTTTATAGAGGGATGTCAGACAATAGTTTACTCGGGAAAAGAGTCCAGAAAGGCTGTGACTAGTGGCATGCAACAGGGCTCCGTTCTTGGGTTGCTACTATTTAATTTGTACATTAATGATATAGGAAAGGATGTAAGAGGAACTGTTCATTTGTTTGCTGATGATTCAAAATTGGGCAGGGCAACAGTCAATACACATGATAACATTTTCAAGGATGATTGGAGAGACTGGCAGTCTGGGAAAAGGAGAATGGATGTCAGTTTAATGTGTCAAAGCATAAAGTTATGGACTTTGGGGTGAAAAGATTACCAGCTGTGTACCACATTGATGGAACTGTACTCCAGGAAACTGACAAAGCCAGAGATTTGCAAATGTTAAAGAGTATCAGTTCAGTGTTTCTAAATATAAGCTTATGCATTATGAATGAAGAATATTGCAGGCAGATATCATATTAATGAGAATGTGCTGCAATTATTCAGTGAAGCTAAAGACTTAGGAATTAGAGCTGACAGAAAGTTAAAGTATAGCAGATATTACTAAGGTGTCACCACATTGAAAGTTCTAGTGAAAAGTTCTAGAGGCAGATGAAGTGACTGAGATGATAACTGACCTATGGAACTGTATATGAGGATAAACAGAATAAGGTCTTCAAAGGTTGAGCAACAGAGGAGTGAGAGGAGATATAATAGAAATAAAAAGTGAGATTTTGTAGATTATGAATGCTGCAGAGAAAACTCCAGATCATCACTGGAAACTGGCTAAAGGAGAAAATACAATGTAATGTTCAGGTTCTTTTTATGGCAAGTGAAATGAGAAAGAGTATGTATATGTGGAATGTCTGCCATTAGCTAATGGGAGTGCTTTTTCAGTGAGTGTGTTCATGAATGAGTCTTTGGAATCACTGGAGGATCAAGTATAATAATAATATGAGAGTTGAATGCACCTGATTTTGACTATTATTTTTCCACTGCTAGTAGATATCTCAAAGTAATTTTGGCTTCTCAGATGGTATTGGCTGCATCTAGTTACTTCTCCTCCTCCTGGTGATAATTACTAACCTGTGAGGAGAGTTTAGTTTCGGGAAGACACAAAGAAATAAGGAACTGGTAAGGATATGGTAAATACTGAATTTCATGATATATTTCATCGGAGGATGTTATTATAAATGATTTGTCAAATCTTCCTCTAGCTGGTGAGAGTGATTACCTGTGTGGTGACCAGTTTTATGAGGATGTTTATAAGAATGGAGAATGTGTGGAACTATAAGGCTGATGATTGTGATAAATTAAGGGGAGCTTGCACCTATATATCATGGAATGAAGAATTGGATGGAAAGAGAGGTGCTCAATGCTGCTTGGACTCTGTTCAAGAGATATCTGAGAGGCGATGTTAATATATTCCAAAGGTCAGGAGGTTAAACAAAGTAGGTGTAAAGTGGATGAATTAAAGTTGATTGGTTGTTTTGGATTTACGACCATAAAAACTCAGGCTATGCAGCCAATGTATTATGCCTATTAGTTGTGTGTTCTTACGGCTGATTTGTCTGTTTTGTAGAAAGAAAAACCCTACTACCTCCATATGATACTGGCTAGATGAATTATGAGGTAAGACATGCAGTCGTGACAAAGGCATTAATGGAGGAAGCATAAGATGAGTAGTAATAGTTAGTTGCACGAGGAGTACAAAGGGTAGGCAAGGTAAGTAACTTGTTCTTTTGATATGTGGCCAGCAGAGAAAAGAATATGGAAAGATGATACTGGTTGGTGACAAGGTAGAATGATGACCAGTGCAGAAAATACAGTTGGGATATTAAATGGGCAATTCATAAGGATATTTCATTCTCGTGAATGTGATATCAATGAATAATTATTCAAACACTCTGACTGGGTAGAAGAGAAAAATCATGATAAGGATGAAGAGGAATTTATTGAATTGTTGGGAGACAACATTATCAAGCAGCATGTGAAAGCAGGAACTCAAGGTCAAAGAATGTTAGACATCAGAAGGGATCTCTTAAAAATATGGCTATTTTACCACCAGTTGGTGACAGTGATCAGACTGTGCTTTCTTGGGAAGTATCTAATTATACTGATGTTCCTATTAGAACAGGCTACATGCTGAACTACAAAGCTGGAAATTATGATCAACTTAGCAGAATACTATCTTTGGTCCCATAGTATCAGTTACTCAGGGCTGGCTCTAGAATTTTTGCTGCCCCAGCACCAACCTCAAATTAACTTTTGGAATTTTGAAAACCATTATGTTCAACATTAGTTTCATGACCATTAATTTTAAATATAGTATTAAATATAATATAATATGGAATTTTGAAAACCATTATGTTCAACATTAGTTTCATGACCATTAATAATAATGCACTGATAAAGTGATTAAAATACTGCATATTCATAAAATAAACCATCGACTTCATCAATTGACAATTAAATGAAATGTAGTTATAATTATTACTTACATATATGGAATGATCTTCACTTGTACAATGGTGAACTGTTGAGTTACACTTAACTATAGAATGTACACGTTATAGTTTTAGCACTATTTTCACATTATTTTAATTAGAATTTATATTGTTTTTAGTATCTACTGATTAAAAATACACTTTTCTTGCTTTCATATTTTCAAAATCAGAAATTAAATCTGCATAGTCTAATTTCTGACCGATTTCATGTTCAAGTGAAATCATGGCAAGTCCTTCCAATCTAGTTTCGGCCATTGTTGAGCATAAGTAAGCTTTAATAAGATTCAGTTTTGAGAAACTTCGCTCACCACTTGCAACGATCACAGGCAATGGCAGTAATATTCTTAGGGCGACAGCGACATTTGGAGCAAAGTTATTTTCAACAATAAAACGAAGCACTTCAATTGGCACCGTATTTTCTGGTACTAATTTGGATGCTACTTTCAGTTCATCACAGCTCAATTGCATCGATGTCTCTATTTTCTTCATGTGTTAAAACGGCTTCTAGGTTTTTACAATTGTCTAAGAGCTGATTTGTCGTCTCAGATTTTAATTTAGAGATGTTATATAAAAATGAAAAATGTGAACTGTGATGCTTCAATTGCTCGAACCTTTCTTCAATAGAATTAGTTGCAACATCAATAATAAAAAAGAAAAACTCAACTTTGAATTTTGTTTTGAGATCTAAAATAGGTTCATCTCTTGCTTCATAATCATGTTGTTTTTTCTGCTGACGCAATCTGGTACTTTCGAATGTTGGTTTCAAATCAGCATCAGTTTCGACTTTCTCAGCTAATGTTGTAGCATCGACAAGAAAATTTTGAAATGATTTATCATTTCTGAGATTCTTAAGACTTTTGAGAATATTACCCAATGTTGTTATGGCACTAGACAATTCCATCTTTATGCTTTGCAACAGTTTACTTGCAACATTAATTTCATTTAAAACATAGTGCCATATAACCAGACAACATAAAAATTTAAAGTCTCTAAGTTTTAGAGCAAGGGTTTCGGCTTCGTGTCTCGCCAGTTTGTCTACTGACTCATCATCAGCAATTTCTATCAGTGCATAATAAAACTCCTCAATATAGTATCTTAAAGGACGAATAGCGTCTATATTAGATTCCCAGAGAGTTGTACTTAATGGCTTGGGCATTAGGGTTGTAATATGTGTCTTAAGGATTCCCCAACGCAGCGTTGACGCTGAGAAAAATACATACAATTTCTGAACCATTTCAAAAAATGAAATCCCTTCTCTAGATGACATTGCAGCATCATTGACCACCAAGTTGAGAGAATGAGAACAACAAGGGATATAAAAAGCTCTTGGGTTCAAGTCCCTAATGCGTTGTTGAACTCCTGAATGCTTTCCTTTCATGTTCAATCCATTGTCATAACCCTGGTCATGCATGTTTGTGATTGGAACATTCATGTCTGATAATTTTCTTACGATATTCGGTTAACGCTGAGCCTGTAGTGGCTTCTACAGGAATGAAACCAAGAAAATGCTCATGAATGTTGATATCAGTTGGATTCGTATTAACAAATCTTACAATTAGTGTTAATTGTTCAATGTGGCTTACATTGGAGTACAGTCTGCAACTATGCTGTAATATTTAGCTTTCTCAACCATAGAAATTATTTGTTTTTTTATGGTTTTCCAGAGAGGAGAGCAATCAATTCATTTTGAATATTTTTCCCAAGATAATGTTGGATCGAACCACAAGCTACTCTCATTAAATGTTCAGACATAGCACTGTCAAATCTGGCAATCAAGCTGTAAAAAATTTCCATTGTTAGGGTCATATATATTATCAGATGTTCCATGAAATGGTAAGCATTGTTGGCCCAAGAACTGGACAACAGCAATTAGGCATTCTATTATGCTTCTCCAGTGCTGAATTTCTGAATTTAATAACTTCTGTTGCATTGAATCAATTGTCTGTTCTAATTTAAGCCTGGATGATAATTCAATCCACTTTTTATGGGGCTCCAAATGGTTTTTAGATTTCTCGTGTTCATTAAGATACACATACAAATGACCCCAATCGTTATACCCATCAGTAGTGAATGACATTATGTTACAGGAAAACAACTTACAGCAGAAACAAAATACAGAATCTTTTTCTTTTGAATACACTAACCATGATCGATTAATATGTTCCCCATTGCTTAGTTCCATGGTGTAAAAATTTAATGAAAATTTCCTACCATTAGAGCTGCGTGGAAAAATGAAATCACTGTTTGGTTTCTCTGGCGGGCCTTTTTTTTACGATTTCCAGTCTTTCGGCATCGCTTAAAGAAGGATTCCATCTAGCTGGATCAGTGTACCTATCAAGTTCATCGCTTAAATCTCTAGATTCGGAAATTGTCATATCAGTCTCATTTTCGAGATTCCTTGCAATGTCTATGTTACTGGGATCCGAGTTAGAAATACTTGCCATGAGCTCAGAATCATTGGTTTCGATACATTTACTTATTTCCTCCTGCCCTACATCAGTTGATTGAGTTTTTAGATATTTAAGTAAAGTCTCACTATGTTTTTGAACATCACATTCTTTTTCCAGTTTCCGTTTGCGATATTCTGCACCTGATAGTCTTTCTTTTATCGGATATTGTAATCTATTAAAAAAAAAAAAAAAATCAGCTAATGCCTTTTTGTTCCTATATAGGGAGTAGCCGAGGCCGTTTTTAAGCCTTATCTAACTTTTTGGAGACTGAGTGGGCACTTCAATCTCCACTGGTAGCCAATCAGAGATAGCTGGCTCAAGGCTATCACTAATTAATCAGCATGCAGTGAAGAAGGCAACTAGTAAGTGCTGCCATCTGGTGGTCCCTAACCCTAACACAATATTTTTAATGTCTGAAAATAGTGTGGGTTCGACGGCCGATTTTCTTGAGTTTACAGGACGAAAAACCCACGTTTCTGGGAGGAAAAACCCGCTAGCCCATGCCAGAGATCGACTAACTCTGGAACTGGTCGAGAAATGGCTTAGAAAAAGTTTCTCTAGTCAGCGGCTAGATTCGAACGCCTTTAGTTGTGTGGTCAAGCGCTGTGGAGTGCAAATGCCACTTCTACTGAGATAATTTGAATATTAAAATTGTTTTAAACCCTACAATAAAATATTATTAGTATGGTATTATTTAGTAATTAATGGAGGTTGAAACACTGTACTAACTTCTAATTTACATAAAACTCTAAAAAAAATTTATCACTGTAACAGTCACTAACACTGAGCAAATCAACTTTTGTTAATACACACTCAAAAACAACTGAAACGTTCTGTAGATTACAGTATCGATGGCCATTACTCAAAGAGAAGGACTCTAGTGGAAATTTCAATTACTTCGTATATGACTCATTTTCTAGTAAACATGTCTTGCCTTAGGCAGTAATTCATATAATCGGATTAAGTTCCAAGTTCCCGTGTTTAATTCACATGGTATGCATACACAATACTAAGAATTAGCATGATTAATACAACTAACAACTACAAATTTTTACAAATATATTACAATATATTATACAAAATAGTGGCACGCAACAGTAGGTAATACTTTAACATTTATTTTGATGAACAAAATTGGCTTTGGGAATGGCAGATTATGTTAAACTCTGAATGAGATACTATTATATTATAATTCTTCTTATTCAGAATTTAACACCAGCTAACAGTGGGAAATTCAATTCATAGTAAGTTAACAAGCACAAGATGGAAATATAATATCGCATAATGAACTTTTAAATGCAGTTTTATTGCAGACTCCATTGTTGCATATGCAAGGAATAGAGAGAAGAGGGAAAGGGAGTAAGCGAAGAATGACTCACATAGCTACGATTACCGAAGAGCATTACGTGAGTATCATTGGTTGACGGATTGTCGGAAATAGAAACAGCATCATGGATATAATAAGTCACTAGTCAACTTATTATAAAAACTGCGATCTTATGCAGTATTATTATAATTATTATTTATTCCACATCTTCATTTTATTCACTTTCATTTTGGCTGCCTTATGCAAATGCATGCGTTGCACTGTCGGTAGAGCCCGCCCTACAGTTACTGAATGGGAAAAATGTCAGCAATGCATAGTAATCTTTGAAAAAGTGATTAAATGCAGCCAGTATTTGAATGTATCCCTAGTGTTTGAAGAATAAATTGGTTAGGAGTGAAATGGATGTGCAACCTTGTTAAGTAAGAGATCCAAAAAAGAAGATAATATGGCAAGAAGTGTCATGAGAATAAGAATGAGAGTAGTTATGAATCATATAAAGTGCAGGCCAGAAAAGTAATGAATACTGTGCAGAAAGCTATCGGAGCATGAAAAGAAATTGGCTATGCAAGTTATAAATTATGCTGCAAGCAAATGAAAGAATGAATGTGAAAGAATAACTTTATTGAATGCAGATGGTACTCAAGTGTCAGAAGCTAATGAGATTGTTCAGTTAATGAGTGCTCACTTTGCTAAGATTATATCAACCAGGTGTATGTAAAATGATGCACAGTGCTACTGCTACATTGGATGAAGAGTTAGAGTTCATGAAAATGAGGTTGAAGAGCTGTTGCATAACCTGGATAAGAATTTGTCAATAGGGACAGATGGAATACCAGCCTGTTTGCTAAAAGAATGTTCATTCAAATTGGTTAGGCCTTTCATATGTTTGTATAACTCAAGTCTCGGCTCAGGAATGATACCACAGGAATGGAAGGAATGTATGACAGATCCATTGTACGAGGGTATTGCAAAAACTGATGTTTTTGCACTATCAGTATCGCTGGTGTGGTAGTGAAGATTTTAGAGAAGGTTTAAACTCGCATACAGAAATGGGTGGACAAACAAGCTATACTCTGCAAGGAGCAGCATGGATTTACTAAAGGAAGGTCATGTTTTAGCAATTTACTTATATTTTATAACAACGTTATGGCCAAGTTGGATATGCGCAATTGTTTACACATAAAGCTGGAAATGCCTTAGCAAAATCCAACACTATGATAATGTTGGATTTGGCTAAGGCATTTCATAGGATACCACATGAAAGGCTCTAGCATAAACTGGAGAATATGGGATCGGAATATAAACTCTTGTCTTGGATCAGTGGATGGTTGACAGACAGATATCAAAAAGTAGAATACAGTGGGTGGGAATCTGCCAGATTTAAAGTGACCAGTGATGTACCTTAGAGTTCAGTCCTTGGACAATTGTTGTTCAATCTGTACATTAATAACATTGGGAAGGGTCTAACAGGATATGTGCAATTGTTTGTCGATGACACAAAGAAAGGTAGGGCAATCAGGGATGCTACTGATATCCAGCACTTACAAAATGATTTGAATATGCTGAAAATTTGGGCAAACAAAAATTACTGTCAGTTTAATAATAGTAAGTGTGTAAAGTTATGCACTTTGGCATGATGAGATTTCCAGTAGCATATTGTGTTAGAGGGGTTATGCTACAAGAAACTGATGATACTAGGGATCTTGGCATAATGGTGGATATGAATTTGAAATTCAAAGGCAAAGGTCACATAGCACAAGTTGCAAATACAACTCAGAGAATAACTGTGATGTTGAATTGAACTTTGACATGTAACAATCTTGCCTCTGGCCTTGATAAAAACTTACCTGGAAAATTAAAAATTTTCATTTTGTTTCTGTATATTGAGGTGTTCAAAGTTACTTTTTTTTCATTTTCCTGTCAACAACAAAAAAAGTAACTTGATCACCTTCGAGATTAGCACAAAATTAAACTATTTCATTAAATTATTATTTTTCATAATTAACCTGAATGTGAAACAGCTCACCTTTCAATCACCACTTAAAATGTAATATTTATAAATTGGGTAATGGTCACTATCTTTAAACACTATTTTTTTACCTAAAAATAAATTTCATATACTTTTAAACAAAAGTAATACAGAAAGCTTAATGAGATATAATGAGGAAGTATACCTGATGTGCATAGATAGTATCATATATCATAGTCCATGATATACATGCTATATACAAAGGTAGAACAGCTAACCAGTTGCAGGAACCATAGACAGCTGTCCAACCCATCAGAGCACCCCAGTTAAAAGTCAAACCTATGGAAGATATAACTGCAATAAATGAATTATTTTATTTGTTTCACTTACTCTTACTTTAACTAAATTCAAGTCTACCTTTCTGTGTATACACAAGCATATATTTTATTCTGAAACAAAATAAGCCTCAAGGCTTATCACAAAGAAGTTCATGCAAGGTCCATATTCACACAATGTCTATCATAACTCTGCTTAAACTCATTCACCAATAAATGCACTCACAACTATCTCTGGCAAAGCTAATCCACTCATTCACCATTCTCCATGCAAAAAATATAGTTCTACCATCATCCTTATCATCTACACGTGGATTCTCCTAAGAACATAGATTCCAGGAAAACCTCATGATTTGCCACAATAAACTGGCAATCATTATCCTTAGATCAAAAAATCAATCTGTTCAAATCATCCTACAAATTTATTTACCACTGATCTTCCCTATTTAGCATCATCAACCAACAACTGGATATTCCTATGTAAATCATTCTCAATATCATGACACAAATTAAACAGCAGCAATTGAAGTCCAGAGCCAATATATTGCATCACTCGTAACCTGCTTTCTCCTTGATTCTGCTTTGCCATACATTACTCTTTGATGTTTATCAGCCACCCTCTTATCTATGTCATAAGCTTCATATGCATCCTCATTTGTATTAATGTACATAATAGATCTCCATGCAGGATCCCAACAAATGCATTTGTAAAGCCCATCAATATTACTGTGTAGCAAATTACAAAACAAACCAAACCTCCATTTTGCAAATTGCATTGCCTCTTCTAGTGTTGTATGCCCATTCCTGAATTCTCGACTTAACCAAATTTTCCAAATTAACTTAACCACCATCACCCCTGAAAAGCTGACTAAATTTGATATCTTTATCTTGCTTTCTTTCCACCATCTAGAAACGTTTGTTATTAAACAAGTGACAGTGGATAGATATATGGTCAGATATCATCTAATCCCACAACCACATTTGCATCAAGATCTTGCAATATCCTGACCACATATGATCCATCTACTTCTATTCTTATACTAGTCTTACATCAATCACACCTGATTCTGCACCTGAATGATACACTCTCATAAAATGACTACTCATTAATTTAACTATTTCTTTCACTGCTATCACCTTCTTGCAAGATGCATTCACTAACATTATCTTTCCACAATTATGCTTCCTTTTATTTGCCACATAGCAAAAAAGAACTCTGAGATTTCCTTTGGTATGGATGGCTAACTTTCACTCATATGCTTTTGCTTTTCTTAGCATGCTATCTACCTTTTATCCATGTTCATGAGCTTGCTAGCATCTCTGCTTATATTCCTTCAACTTTTTTTGTGTTGTTGCACCTCCAGCTTAATGGCATTACTTTATACATTTAACTCCCGCTGGATTTATTCTCATAACTGTGGATAGTATGATGCCGATTCCCTCAAACATTCATTACCCATTTCCCATGTACCACTGTCTTCCCTAGTAGTTTCCAATGACAGGATACTGCTCAAAGCCACTTCTTAAGTTTGCCATAATCATGTGCTCTGTAGTTCCATACATACATACCAATCCACATGTTCAGATATCTCCCAGATTAAAATTGCATAATCACTCTCCACAATTAGAAACAAAGTAGCTACCATTGTTATGGATGGACAACTCCTCTGATGCTATCTCCAGGTCCCCCCCCCCCCATCACATACCACCAGTTTGGTATGTGATGGGGGGGGGGGACTTTTCTGGTGTAACTTTTCACCAAGTTAGAAAAAACTTCAATAATTAAATAACTGAAATAAAATAAAAGCAAGTGGGTATTGGTACTAGTGGGTGATAATAATTAGTAACAGTGAGCAACAGTATTAAGGACTGCTAGTTGGTGTTTAGGATTAAGCAAAGGCAGTTTAGGCAATAGTATTATTCACTTAACCACATGCTTGTTCATTTTGTTTTAACTGCTATGTTTATTTTAACCAGCCAAATCTGGTTATAGAGGTGCACCAAACATTTATACTTTTTGGTTGGTACTAAAATCTCATTTCTATTTAAATTTATGTAATTATGTCTACTTAAAACAGGAATTATCCCATATAATCTGAAGAGCTAATTGAGAAATCAAATCTTATAGATCTGGTTCTGTTCACATCTCATCTTATGGTTAGTAATGACTGCACAGCCTTAAAGTACTGATGTCATTTGTGACTGATATTCCAGAAAATTACTTTTTCTCACCCATGAAAAGTCTTCATTTTAATGATATTTCCTCCATCACCAACAAATCTTTTCTTCCCTTTTCATAAATTTTTCCACTTCACCTGCTTTTCCGTTTCTTAATCCTTCATGTTAACATCCTACTAACAATGACTAACAACAAGATTCCTTCTGTTTCACTAACGAGATTGGAAACACAGTTTGAGTAATCTTTCAATCATGTAATTTCAAATTAAGCCTGGTGTATAGGCAGGTTACTCTGAAATGAACCCTTAGTAGTGAATAATTAATTATTCCTTTTTATTTTGATAAGTTTTCCACAATAGCTTCCAGGTATAAATCTTTTGATCTGAAACACACAAAATGATATTTATGGGAAAGTGAGACTCCCTTTATTTTTCCACAGAGTAAGAATGCAAGTCCTGATGTGTCATTATTCATTGTGTAAAAAGTAGCATCTTCTGGGAAAAGCTATTACATACCATTTGTAAGATAAACAGGCAATAAACAGGAAAGATTAGTTGAAGATCATTCGACAGGCAGATGTGGCTATAGCATTCCTAGTATTTATTAACCCGATGAATACTATACAGAAGAATGGATATTTACAATGATATGCTGGAGTTAGTAGCTAAACACACTAAAAACTGTTTGGAAATTAAGTGAAATAATTGGTGAGCCTTCTGATTGGGGAAACAGACTGTTGCCCCAAAGAGAAGGCCCCATGAAAGACAACTCAGGAGAAGAGAAAGTTTATTATCTTGCAGTTTATCTCTTGAAAATATTAGAAGAGTTAGAGATACTGGGAGGTCCTAGACAGTGATAGAAAACACTGCAGTGAACTCACCAGGGCATAACCAACAGGAACAAGGTACCAGTTAGCTTCTAAGTGGTGGCTATCACATATCAATAGTCCTGTATCTGAATCTTCAACAAAGATGATATTTGACCAGAAATGCTTAAGTATGGAGGTATAAAAGTCTTGCAGTTGCTGAACTGCATTGTTCAGAAGGCAGGGACAAATTTTAGATGATTGGAGTAGATCTCTCAAAGTACCCATATACAAAAATGGAAATAAAACTAAATGTGAGAATTACAGAGGTTTTCCTAATGAGTATTCCTGTTAAGATTTATGCAAGTATAATTGAGAAACAGTTGGGAAAAATTGGGGAAGGGAAGATTGGTGAAGAGCAAGTTGAATTCAGACCAGATACATGCTATCAGGAACAGATTTTCACTTTATGACAAATAGTTGAAAAATCATGGGAATATAATTTTGTAGAGCTGCAAAAGGCATATGACAAGATGCCAAGAGAAAAGGTAGTCAAAACACTACAGTTATATGGTGTCAATGGAGCATTATATCAAGCAATACTAGTCTTTATTTGAGTTGTAAATCAGCAGTTAGAATTGAAGAAAGTACGGGAAGATGGTTTGATATTAAATCTGGTGTTAGACAAGGATGTACATTATCCCCTCTGTTATTCATTATCTATATGGATCACATTATGAAGGAAAGTAATATTAAACCTGATATCAAAATGTTATACTTCTAAATAAATCTGCTACAAGTCTGCAAGATTGCCTGACTAAACTGAATAACTGTTGTAATAGATATGGTATAAAAGTAAGCAATAACAAGACAAAGACAATGAAAATAGGGAGAGGCATTGAAAATATCAACTCCATTGTGAATGGAGAACCTATAGAATAAGTAAAACATTTAAGCTACTTAGGTATGATTTTTAGTGAAGATGGTAAATTAAATACGGAAATAGACAACAGAATTAACAAAGCTGGTATGGTAGGAAGTCAACTGAATAAATTTATATGGAATAAGAGAGAAATTAGTCGGAACACTAAATTAGCTGTATACAAGACAGTGTTCAAACCAATTTTAACTTATGGATCTGAGAGCTGGATTAGAAATAAAATACTTGATCAAAGACTAGAGATTACAGATATTTATTGTCCTCAGAAAGATCAGGGACACGAACAGATGGCAATATCATATTAAAAATGAGGATATTAGTAAAGAACTGGACCTTGTTATCATCCAGGAATGTGTTAGCAGAGCTAATCTCAGGTGGTATGGTCACTTAACCAGAAGGGGAGAGGAAAGACCAGCCAAACAAGTGTTCTCTGCCAGGTTGACAGGAAAAAGAACCAAAAGAAGACCAAGATATAGGTGGATTGATACAGTAAAAAGTGCCTTAGAAGACAGAAATATAAGATCTCATAATTTTGGATTATTGACAGATAACAGATTGATTTCGAGGAAAATTGTTGATAGGAAGTTAGTAATCATGTACATTCTTCATGTAGTGCTATCATAATATTCTGTACATCCTTTGAGGGTACATGTCAGGAATTTGATGGTGATGATGATGTATCTGAATCACATCTGTAAGAAAAGCTCAGCAAAAATGCTGACATCCCTAGCACCAATGAAGAAAAGTAATTTCTATCATATTCGTGGATAAACTAACATTTTTCTATTTATTAGTATAACAATTTTCTGAAACAAAATTTTAGTTAAATTTCGAACTTTTCTTTCTAAAAAGGCTGGAGAGAGAGAGATAATATTTTCCACAAATGATCAATAAAATAAAAGAACTGGAATTTTTTTTCAAATGGTAAATGCTTATATTTCATCAGCTAATCAACTAATTCTAGGTAGTTAGGTTAAAAAAAAAAGAAGTGAGTTGTTTCCTCTTAATTTGGACTAAAAACTTAATTTAAAAGGTTGCTAAAAGCTTTTGGATGGATATTATTATTATTATTATTATTTCGGGCAACTCCAGGAGTCCTCAGACCCATTGAGGGAGGCCCTAAACATGTCCACACAACTATGCGATTACATTCTCACAGTATCTATCATAACTTGCCTTGAACTCGTTCACCGTCATAGCACCCACAACAGACTCTGGCAGCTTATTCCACTCATTTACCACTCTAAAAGTAAAGAACCCAGCTCTAACACCCCTGCTAACCACACTCTTGCCCAGCTTCCATAGGTTTAGAAGAGTTAGAATTACAAGGCATTACAAGAAGACTTGAATAGATTGAGTGATTTGGCACGGAAATGGGGATGTGAGTTCAATGTTGCAAAATGTAAGGTTTTAAAATTTGGAAAACAAAGATGGGATGCAGAATTTATGCTTGGTGAGAATATATTGTTGGAGGTAGAGCAAATAAGAGATCTGGGGGTGATAGCGGATAAGGATCTAAAACTTAGGGAACACATTGCCAAAATTGTGAAGACACCACAAAGGCTTCTGGAAATGATGCGGAGGACACTGACGTGTAGAAGTAGGGAGATTCTTGTTCTGTTGTATAAGGCTTTGATTAGGCCACACATGGACTATTGTGCCCAGATTTGGTCACCGGTTTTCAGAAGGATGAAGAGATTTTGGAAAGGGTCCAAAGGCGACTGACTAAGGTAGTTTCTGACCTCTGGAATGTCGAGTATGAGGAAAGATTAAAAAGATGTAATTTGCAGAGTCCAGTGGGGAGAAGGAAGAGGGGAGATATGATAGAGACCTACAAGTTGGTAAGGGGTTGTTATAAGATCAATGGTGGAGATGTTCTACAGAGAATAGTGGGAGATCAGGGGAGAACCAGAGGTCATCCCTGGAAACTGTATAAAGAGGGTGTGAGTAGGGGAGTGAGAGGCAGGTTTTTTTCGTGCAGAATTGTGAGTGATTGGAATGCCTTGCCTGAGAATGTGGTGTCTGCAAGGAGTTTGAATGTGTTTAAGACGCAGTATGATGAGATGTTTGTGAGATAAAAGGACCTCCTAGATGAGTCTTTGACTCCATGAGGTCTTGTTTAATAATAATAATAATAATAATAATAATAATAATAATAATAATAATTTGAATGTCTCAATCATATCTCCCCTTTTCCGCCTATCAACTAGTTTCTGCAACCCACAAATCTTCAACCTGTTCTCATATGGTTCATTCCATAGACCTGTTATCATCTTAGTCACTCGCCTCTGGATCCTCTCCACCTCCTCCCCATCAAGAAGGAACCGAGGTGACCAAATCTGGGCACAGTAGTCGAGATGAGGTCTTATCAAGGCTCGGTACAGAGGTACAATAACTTGCTTGTCTCTGCTCATCAAGGTATTTTTCAACAACCAAGTGAGTTGATGAGCTGATTTAGCTACTTTTGCAATGTGCCCCCTAAACTTCATCTCCCTATCCACCAACACTCCCAAGTCCCTGGCCTCATCAATCTCTTGCAGTACAGTTCCACCAATGTGGTATACTGCTGCTAATCTTTTCACCCCAAAATGCATAACCTTACATTTTGTCACATTAAATTGACATCCATTCTCCTTAGCCCAGAACTCCAATCTATCTAAGTCATCCTACAAGACTTTGACATCTTCTGCATTCACTACTGCCCTACCCAACTTTGCATCATCAGCGAACAAATAAATTGTTCCACTTAGATCCTTCCCTATATCGTTAATGAACAAATTAAACAGCAGTGTTCCAAGAACAGAACCCTGAGGCACACAACTAGTAACAGGCCGTCTTTTGGACACTACTCCTGAATAAACTACTCTTTGATATCTCTCCATCAACCAACCACCTATCCATCTCACCAACCCTATATCCATTCCCATATGTTGTAGTTTACGGATTAGTATTCCATGTGGTATCCTGCCAAATGCCTTTGCCCAGGTCCAGCAGTATCACTGTAAACCCATTTCCCTTATCCAGTTCAGCCGTCACCTTGTTATAAAACTTGAGCAAGTTACTGAAGCATGATCTACCCTTCACAAAGCCATGCTATCCCCTGTACAGTATCTCATTTTCATCAATCCATTCCTGTATTTTTCCCTTGACTACTTTCTCCATGACCTTGACAACGACTCCTGATATGCTGATCGGTCGGTAATTTGCAACCGTAGTCTTGAATCCTCCTTTATGCAGTGAAACTATTTTCCCCTCTTTCCACACCTTCGGGACTAAACCAGATCTGAGACTCAGATTAAACAACATGGTCAAGGGCACTGATAATTCCTTAGCCACATCATGCAAGACCCGTGTCGGTATACCATCCAATCCCACAGATGTGTTCACATTAAGGTTCTGTAATAGACTAGTCACCTCCACTTCATTCATCACTATTTCTGTATAAACTAATGGTTCCTTCATTTTTTCCATGTCACCACCTGGATGATATGCTTTTGCAAAGTATGCGCTCAGTAACTCCACTATATCGACTGATTCAGTGACCTCCTTACCATAGTCATTCCTTAAAATCATTTTGCAGTGTACAGTTTTTTTCTTACTTGAAGCATATTGAAAGAACTGTTTGGGATTCTCTTTTGCTTGCACTAGTTTCCTTTCATAATCCGCTTTTTGCTTTTTTTACCACACTCGTTACCTTTCTGGCCTGCACTTTATACTGTTCATGTGCCTGCAGGTCACCCCTTTCTTTAAATTCCCTCCACAGTTGTTTCTTTTTTTGCAGCTCAAGCTTAATGGTGTTATTCATCCATTTAACCCCTACTTGTTTTACTATTCGGACCCTAGGAATACAATCAGCCATAACCTCCTGTAAATGCTCCTTGACCACTTCAAATATATATAGAAAAGCATTTTAAATTTATGAAAAGCATTTTTATCTTATGATTCAGTAAAATTAAAATTGTGCAAAACCACACAACCATTAAGAATCTCTCTTTCATGCAGTTATCTTTAAAGCACTCTTGCACAAGGATCAATGCTAGATAAATGTAGCTTGTAACTCATAGAGAATCCACACTTTCTTGTGGTTATTACCTGATAATATGTATCTGCTTCGATACTGAACAAAATGGACTGGAAATGTGGGAGTTAAACAAAATGCATTCCATACTGACTTCATCATCATCGTCATCATCAAATTCCAGCCATGTACCCTCAAGGGGTGTACAGGATATGATAGTACTACATGAAAAAAATTACATCATTATTAATTTCCTATCTACAATTTTCCTCCAAATCAGTCTGTTACCTGTCAAGACTCCAACATTATCAGATCTTATATTTCTATCGTCTAAAGCACTTTGTACCGTATCAATCCACCTATATCTTGGTCTTCCTCTGGGTCGTTTTGCTGCCAACCTGGCAGAGAACACTTGTTTTGCTAATCTTTCCTCGCCCATTTGTTTAAGTGACCATACCACCTAAGATTAGCTCTGCTAACACATTCCTGGATGCTGACAATGTCAAGTTCTTTCCTAATATCCTCGTTTTTAATATGGTATTGCCATTGATGCCATCTGTTCATGCCTATAATCTTTCTCAGGACTCTCATATCTGTGGTCTCTAGTCTTTGGTCAAGTGTTTTACTTCTGACCAGCTCTCAGATCCCTAAGTTAAAACTAGTTTGAACACTGTCTTGTACACAGCTAATGTGTTCCGACTGATTTCTCTCTTATTCCATATGAATTTATTCAATTGACATCCCAACATACCAGCTTTGCTGATTCTGTTGTCTATTTCTATATTTAATTTACCATCTTCATTAAAAATCGTGCCTAAATAGCTGAAATGTTTTACTTGTTCCACAGGTTCTCCATTCACAACACAGTTGACATTTTCAATGATTCTGCCTATTTTCATTGTCTTTGTCTTTTTATTGCTGACCTTCATATTATATCTATTACAACAGCTATTCAATTTAGTCAGAGAATCTTGCAGACTTGTAGCAGATTTATTTAGAAGTATAACATCATCCGCATAAAGCAAAGAGCTGAAATTAACATCTCCAATTTTGATATCATATTTAATACCACTTTCCTTCATAATGTGATCCATATAGATAATGAATAACAGAGGGGATAATGTACATCTTTGTCTCACACCAGATTTAACATTAAACCATCTTCCTGTACTTCCTTCAATTCTAACTGCTGACTTACAACTCAAATAAAGACTAACTATTACTTGATATAATGTCCCACTGACACCATATAACCGCAGCGTATTGAACAGCTTCTCTCTTGGCACCTTGTCATATGCCTTTTCCAGATCGACAAAACTTAAAAACAGATCTTTGTTATATTCCCATGCTTTCTCGATTATTTGTCGTAATGTGAAGATCTGATCCTGACAGCCTCTATTTGACCTGAATCCAGCTTGTTCTTTACTATGTTTTTCTTCCACAATTCTTCTCAACCGTTTCTCAAGTATACTTGCATATATCTTACCAGGAACACTCAATAGGGATATACCTCTTTAATTCTCACATTCAGTTTTATTTCCCTTTTTATTAATGGGTACTATGAGAGCTCTACTCCAATCATCTGGAATCCATCCTTCTGTCCAGGCATTCTGAACTATGCAGTGGAACCACTGTAAGACATTGTCAGACATACAAATTTTCCCAAAACATTTTTGTATGTCTGACAATCGCTTCCTACTCTGCTATTTAGATCCCCCAACAAGCACCAACTTTTCCTTTTTCATTATGTCAGTAGCTTTCTCTAGAGCCTCAAAAAATTCCTCCACTTCTACCTTAGTAGAGCCTTCTGTGGGACCATAGGCACAAATAAGTCTCATTGTCCAGTTCCCCATTCTGATATTTGCCCAAATCACTCTACTTGACACTGCCTGCCATTCAAGAAGATCAGCCTCGTATTTTGTGTTGAATACTATGGCTACTCCTTCTTTTGCTCGATTGTTATTGACTGAATATAACATTTTGTATTTATTGCTCAGAAAGATCTCACCAGTTTTTGTCTTTTTTGTTTCAGTCACCCCTATTACGTCAATCTGGTACTTATCTAATTCCTCAGCTAGCTCCATTTCTTTGCCATTCAGGCTTCTTATGTTGATAGTACTGATCTTTAACTCTGCTGATGTTGAGTTGGGGTGTGTTTTCAGATTTGTTCCAGTAGCTGACTTTTCACTGTTCACCCTGGTTCCCTGGCGAAAACAACAGGGGGCCTTGTTTAACCAGGTGACTTCCCACCTGGCACGAAATTTTGTCATGTTGTACCATCATTTTGTATTTTGATTTAAGCCAATAAAAATACAATTTGGTCGACTAAATCCTAAATTGGTCATTAACACTAAATATGAAACAAACTTCTTTACTGGCAAGCAATTTCAAATACAGTGATGTGGGCAAGTTTCAGAATAGAAGGTTGGACAACGAGACTTATTTGTGCCTATGGTGCCACAGAAGGCTATATTAAAGAAGAAGCATAGGAAATTGAGTCATCAGAGAGTGTACAAGTTGACAAAAAAAAAAAAAAAGGAAAAGCTGTTCCTTGTTGGAGATCTGAAAAGGAAATTAGAAAATGAATAACAAACAAAAAAAATGTTGTGGGAAAATTTGCAGAAAAGCGACAAAGTTAGTAATGATACTATGCATTTAATAAATCTCTGTTCAGGATAAGGACTAGTCATAACAAATACAGTAATATGCAGATTATCCAGGGCTCAATTATCCATGAGGTTAGATTAACTGTGGTCCTCTGTAGTACATACAAATTTCACTTTTTTTTAAATTCTCTACGCAAGTGGATTCTTAAAATAACAAAAGTCATTACTACATATTTTAAACATCAAAATCATAGCATGTTTAAGAAAAATAAAACGGAAAATAATGCTACAAAGAAAACAAACAAAAATCACAGACTTTCTATCTAAATAAGTTGAAAAATGCTCACTTTTGTATTTACATAGTATAAGAATGTTCATCTTAAGTTTTTATAGTTTTTTCCCCATCATCATCATCAAATTCCTGCCATATACCCTCATATTCCTGCCATATAATAGTACTACATGAAAAAAATTACATCATTACTAACTTCCTATCTACAATTTTCTTCCAAATCAGTCTGTTACTTGTCAAGATTCCAACATTATCAGATCTTATATTTCTATCATCTAAGGCACTTTGTACCGTATCAATCCACCTATATCTCGGTTTTCCTCTGGGTCGTTTTGCTGCCAACCTGGCATAGAACACTTGTTTTGCTAATCTTTCTTCGCCTATTCTGTTTAAGTGACCATACCACCTGAGATTAGCTCTGCTAACGCATTCCTGGATGCTGACAATGTCAAGTTCTTTCCTAAAATCCTCATTTCTAATATGATATTGCCATTGAAGCCATCTGTTCACGGCTATAATCTTTCTCAGGACTCTCATATCTGCGGTCTCCAGTCTTTGGTCAACTGTTTTTACTTCTGACCCAGCTCTCAGATCCATAAGTTAACACTGGTTTGAATATAGCCTTGTATATATACAGCTAATTTAGTGTTCCAACTAATTTCTCTCTTATTCCATATGAATTTATTCAATTGACTTCCTACCATACCAGCTTTGTTGATTCTGTTGTCTATTTCCATATATAATTTACCATCTTCAGTAAAAACATGCCTAAGTAGCTGAAATGTTTTACTTGTTCCACAGATTCTCCATTCACAACACAGTTGACATTTTAAATGATTCTGCCTATTTTCATAGTCTTTGTCGTTTTATTGCTGACCTTCATACCATATCTATTACAACAGTTATTCAATTTAGTCAGAGAATCTTGCAGACTTGTAGCAGATTTATTCAGAAGTAAAACATCATCCGCATAAAGCAAAGAACTGACATTAACATCTCCAATTTTGATATCATGTTTAATACCACTTTCCTTCATAATGTGATCCATATAGATAATGAATAACAGAGGGGATAACACTACAGAGGGTACATCCTTGTCTCACACCAGATTTAACATTAAACCATCTTCCTGTACTTCCTTCAATTCTAACTGTGACTTACAACTCTTAGTTACAACTTGCTTGATATAATGCCCCATTGACACCATATAACTGTAGACTATTGAACAGCTTCTCTCTTGGCACCTTGTCATATACCTTTTCCAAATCGACAAAACTTCAATACAGATCTTTGTTATATTCCCATGCTTTCTTGACTATTTGTTGTAAAGTGAAGATCTGATCCTGACAGCCTCTATTTGGCCTGAATCCAGCTTGTTCTTCACCCAGCTTTTCTTCCACAATTCTTCTCAACCATTTCTCAAGTATACTTGCATAGATCTTGCCAGGAACACTCAATAGGGAAATACCTCTGTAAATTCTCACATTCAGTTTTATTTCCCTTTTTAGATATGGGTACTATTAGAGCTCTACTCCAATCATCGGGAATTCATCCCTCGATCCAGGCTTTCTGAACTATGCAGTGCGGCAAGAGTAAGACTTTTATACAACCATATTTCAGCATTTCTGGTCGAATATGATCTACTCCTGCTGCCTCTCCACATTTCAATCCTCTGATGGCTTTTTTTACTCCAAGTATGGATGTGTTTTCCTTACTGCATGCCTGGTCAGTGTTTTTTATCACTGTGCTGTCATCACTACTTGTTTCATTTAGCAGTTTTTCAAAGTAATTACTTCATACTTCAAGGATATCTTTTCTCCCGTTTTCATGTCACCTTTATCATCTCTAACTCCTTTTACAGCACTCTTTCCTCCATTCCTAAGCTCCTTCAACAACCTCCAGAATATTTTGCCACCTTCTTGATATTTATTTTCTATATTCTTGCTAAAGTCCTCCCATGACTTTTGTTTAGCTAGTTTTACACAGTGTTTTGCATTCCTGCATTTGTCTCTGTATTCTCTAAGAGCACAAGCTGACTTATTTTCCAGGAACTTTTGATATGCTTTCTTCTTTTCCTTCACTGCCTCTTTAACTTCCTGTGTCCACCATGGAGTTCTAATTTTTCTATCCTTGCAGACAACTTCTTCACATGCCTCTCTAGCTGAATCAATCAGGGCTTTCTTCAAGGCTTGCCACTGAATCTCCAAGGTTTGATTCCTGTTCTCAAACTCTTTCATTTTTCCTTCAAGAATCTTTGTGTATTTTAGTCTACAGTTCACATTTGAGAGCTGCTCAACTTTTATTTGCGTTAAAATTTGCTTACATGTTATTCCTTTTAATATGAAATTCAATTTTATCCTGCTCAAGACTATATAGTGATCACTTCCAATTTCAAATCCTCTGTACACCAGTGTCCTGCACCAGGGAGAAAACATTACTATCAACAATAACATAGTCAATGAGACTTTTCTTATTCCTTGCCTGTTCTCGTCATGTGAATTTGTGCACATTTTTATGTTGGAACATGGTGTTAGTAATAACCAGTCCATGTGCTGAGCAGAAATCCTACAGATATTTGCCATTATTATTAGCTTTGCTCTTTTCTCCAAATTTTCCCAAAATATTTTTGTATGTCTCACAATCATTTCTTACTCTGCTATTTAGATCCCCAGCAAGGACCGACTTTTCCTTTTTCATTGTGTCAGTTGCTTTTTCTGAAGCCTCAAAAAATTCCTCCACTTCTACCATAGTAGAACCTTCTGTGGGACTATAGGCACAAATAAGTCTCATTGTCCAGTTCCCCATTCTCATATCTGCCCACATTACTCTACTTGAAATTGACTACCATTCAAGAAGATTAGCCTCGTATTTTGTGTTGAATATTATGGCTACTTCTTCTTTTCCATTATTGTCATTGCCTGAATATAACATCTTGTATATATTGCTTAGATAGATCTCACCAGTTTTGTCTTTTTTTTTTTTTCCATCACTCCTATTATGTCGATCTGGTACTTATCTATACTTCAGCTGGTTCCATTTCTTTGCCATTCAGGCTTCTTATTTTGACAGTACCGATCTTTAACTCTGGTGATGTTTTGTTGGGTGTGCTTTCAGATTTGTTGCAGTAGCTGACTTTTCACTGTTCGCCCTGGTTCACTGGTGAAAACAACAGAGGCCTTGTTTAACCGGGCAACGCCCCAGCGGGCATGAAATTTTGTCATGTTGTACCGTCATTTTTTAATTTGGTTTAACCCATAAGAATATACAATTTGGTCGGTTAAATCCCAAATTGCCAGCCCATCCTCGTTCGTTCAGTATCCAAGTAGATACTCAACAGGGTGCGCCACGAGAAGGTGAGGATTGGACATTAGGTCAGAAGCCCTGGTCGGTTCTCCGCATTCCTTTAAAGGCTATGTGGAGGTCTCCTTTAAGTTATACAGCTTTGACTCTTAAGCACCCCATAGTTGTTTTTTATTTTATGTAATTAATCCAATAAAACATAATTTGGATTAACCTTGTTTCTCAATTATCTGGTCAACAATTGATTGATGTTTAATTGATGTTTGATAATTGGTGTTTTAATGTATCACATTCCAATATAAACATGCAGATAAATTCACCTGGAGAGAACAAACAAGAAATGAGAAGTCTTATTGATTATGTTGCTCATAGTGTTATCTTCACATCTGTTCAGGGCAAAAAGTATACAGGGAATTTGAAATAGGAGATGATCATTTACTTTTGAACAGAATAAAAATGAATATCACACTAAAAAAGGAAAAAAAAATGTTTGAAAGTTTTAAAAAGGAATCAGAGTCAACCATGTTTCAGATGTAAATTGTAGACTGAAATATACACATATTACTGATCAAAAAATGAAAGAGTCTGAAATCAAACAAAACCCTTGGAAACTCAGTGGCCAATTCTGAAGAAAACATTTGACTGATTCAGTCAGAAAAGCATATAATGAAGTTGTTTGCAAGGAAGGAAACATGAATGTTATGGTGGACTTGAGAAGTTAAGAGACAGTCCTGGAAAACAAGAAATCATACCAAAAGTTCCTCAAAAATAAGTCATTAGGTACCCTGAGAAAATACAGAGAAAACTGTAAGCAGTCTAAATTGTGTAAAAGCAGCAAAAACAAAATGTAATGGAAAGCGATAAGAATAGAGAAGATAAATTTCATGAAAGCAGCAAAAATGATCTGGAGGCTATTATAAAAAAAAAAAATAAGAAAAGGTGGAAAGAATACCACGAAAGGAATCAGAGATGATAAAGGTGGCATAAAAAATGAAGACAGTTATTCCGAATGTTTGGAGTAATTACACTGAAGGATTATTATATGAAATAATGACAAAAAAAAGATAGAAATCAAAGAGAAATGCAATTTGGAGTAAGTAACAATACTTTTTTAAAAAAATAAAAAGAAAAGAAAAGCATTATAAACTCAAGGAGCTATACCAGCTCATCCAGAGCAGGCTTGTACAAATATCCGTGTCCACAGCAGGATTCAAAAACCCACAACTTATTGGTTGGAGAGCAGAGTATACTATCCACTTTGTCAACCAGGCTGGCAACTTGATGTAGAAAAAAGCCACCAGAAAGTCGAAAAGCAAAGTTAAATGGAATAAGTGATACTAGACCAGAAATGTTCAACTAAGAGGTATAAGGTTTACAGTAGCTACAATGCATAATTTAGAAGGCATGCTTTGGTCACTAGGCAAAATCCAGATGATGGGAGTAGAGCTATTACCATTATTATTATTAAGAGATACCTCCAGGGAGTGAGACTCATTGAGGAAGGCCACATACTACTCGCACCAGCTGTCATACTTATTCATGAATTCATTAACACTGCTTGCACACACAACATCCAATGGCAATCCATTCCAATCACACACCTGTATAAGAGAAAAATCTAGATCTCACTCCCCCTTCATAACGGCATTCATTCTCAGCCTTCCAAATATGCCCTCTTGTCCTTTCCCAATCCTACATAAAATAAAAAATTTCACCAACTGAAATCCTGTATGAACCTTTCATAAGTTTGTAAGTCTCAATCAAATCACCCATCTTTCTCCTGTTTGTTAATGTCTGCAGCCTACAAATTCTCAGTCTGTCTTCATAATCAGTATCATAATCAGTATTATGAAGACAGACTAAGAATTTGTAGGATGCAGACATTAACAAACAGGAGAAAGATGGGTGATTTGATTGAGACTTACAAACTTATGAAAGAGTCATACAGGATTTCAGTTGGTGAAATTTTTGCTAATGATTTTTGATATCAAAAATTATATCAAAAATCCTGATATCATTTTTGACGTCCTTCTTTCACTTTGTCCACTTAGTCCAAAGTAGGTCTTATAAAGGCCTTGTAAAGAGGCAAAATGACTTCCTTATCTTTATATTTCAAAATTCGTTTCAGCATTGCAATTATCTTTTGAGCTGTATTTGCAGTTCTCTGCTACATGCCTCTGAAATTCAACTTCCTATCTACTAACACTCCAAGATCCCTAGTCTGATCAGTTTCTTCTAGCATAATCCCACCAATATAATATGACACTGGATATCTAATCATAATCATGCCAAAGTGCATGACTTTTCATCAATTGACACTGAACTGACATCCATTTTCTCGAGCCCACAATTCCACCTATTCAAATCATTCTGCAAGTACTGCATATTAGCCACATTTCTGATTTCCCTACCTATCTCTGCATCATCAACAAATAGCTGTGTGTCGCTGTCAAATCCTTCCCAGTGTACAGATTGAATAATAGTGGACCAAACTGATCCTTGTCATACACCACTGGTTATCTTACATCTTGCAGACTAACATCCCCTGTATACCACTTTTTGTTATCTGTCAGTGAGCCATCCTCTTATCCATGCTAATATTTTATACTCCAAACCCATATTCTCAAATTTATGCAATGCTCTTCCATGCTATGTCAAAATCTTTCACAAAATCCAAAAGTATCATGGTATATCCATCCTCTTGTCTAGCTCAATGGTAACATTATTATAGAAAGTAAACTGTTAAAACATGATATTCCCTTAGTAAACCCATGTTGTTCACTGCAAAGTAGATATTCTCTGTCAACCCATTTCTGAATGCAAGCCCTAACCAACTTTTCCAAAATCTTCACAACCACCCTTGGGATTACCATACATTCCTTCCACTCCTGAAGAATCTTCCCTGTTCTGAGACTAAAATTATATAGCCTGGTTAAAGAAATAGCCAGTTAAGCTGAACACTCTTTTAGCACCCATGCTGATATCCCATCAGTCTGTTTTGCTGAATTCTTATTCAGTTTGTGCAACAGTTCTAATACCTCCTCTTTATACCCCTGAATTTCTTCATCCAGTGAAAAGATAGCAGTGGATTCAATGTTGCATACACAAGGTTGATAGCTTTTAGCAAAATGAGCACTCATTTGTTGAACAATCTCTTCTGCATTTGTCACCTTCACACCATCTGCATTCAGTAGAGTTATTCTTTCTTTTACTTGAAGCATATCGACAGAATTCTTTGGGGTTACCCTTAGCTTGCAGACCCAGTTTCTTTACATACTCAAACTTAGCTTTCCGTACAACAGCTGTGACTGTTCTGCCTACTGCTTATAATTTTCATAACTGACATCATCCTTATGCACACTGTATTCCTTCCACATCATCCTTTTTTTTTTATGACTCTCATGCTTGATAAGATTACACATCCATTTGACTCCTACCCTACTTATTCTTTGAACTCTCAGGACACATTCTGATATTGCATCATTTAAGTATTTTTTTTAAATGCTTCACATGCACTGTCGATGTTCTTATCATCTAGCAATCAATACTATTGCAATGAACTCAGTATACTCCTCTGTTGGTCATAACTTCTTGCTTTGTGGTTCAGCATGTAACCTTTTCTGAATTCATAAACTTGGCCACTTCCCGAGTACCACATTATTACTGTCACCAACTTAAGGCAGAATAGTTACGTTATTAACTGAAACACCTTCTGACAATATAATCAAATCTAGCGCTCTTTGACCTCAAGTTCCTTCTATCACGTGCTGCTTGAGGAAGTTGTCTTGCAACAGCTCAACAACTCAATAAATTCAGTTTCATTCTTCTCATGAGATTTTACTGCTACCCAATCAATGTTTGGATAATTCAAGTCTCCCATTATGATTACTCTTTTCGCACTCATCTTTTCTATTTGGTGATGCATTTCTTCATCACTAGCAACTGATCCACCAGTTCTGTAACAATACCCCAGTATGTATTTGATCTTGTTAGATTCTACCTCATACCAGATGGCCTCAAGCTCATTGCCACATGAAAAACTGTTACTAGTATTACAATCATGGGTCTCAACACTAACTGGATTCAAGCTGTCTGATATCATTAGCAGTACGTTCCCCCTCCTCTCCTATCCTGGCTATCCTTCCTAAAAATACTGTACCCTTTACACTCAATACCAGTTAGTATATCTACTTCTGATAACCAGATTTCACTAATGCTTACAATCTGAGATGCCAACTCTACCCTTCTGAAACTCCTAGCATTTGTGTACGGACATAATAAGTTACCTGCATGTTTTTTTGTATACTCTTATCTGTAGTGTGCATGACACAATTGGACAACTTGCAGATTTCTAATCTTCTCTAATGGCTTATATATGCAGACATCTATGCACACATTTGGTGGTTACAAACAGGACAAACACCAAGTCAAAATTGCAATCTCCACCTACATAATCATTTCAATGATAATGCCCATTCCCATCATTAACACAGTAACATAACATTATCACTCTTACCCACACACATTATCACCATTCCTCCCATTATAATTTAGTTTCCCTGACTCTGTGTTAGGTCTCATACCTATTATTAGTTTTTCAAGAGACTCCTAATACAGTTACTGATTATAGTACCAATCTTATAAAAGAAATTAAAATATGACAATTACAAAGGATTTTACATCCTAATGAGTGTTCCAGGAAGATTTATGCAAGTATACCTGTGAAGGAACTAAGATATAAATTTTTTTTATTTCTTTCCTAAGAGAAACCTGGGAATGAACAAACAGGTTCCAGGCCAAGCAGAGGTTGTCAGGAGCAGATTTTTACTTTATGACAAATGGTTGGGAATAGATAACATACCAATTCAAAACTAAGTTATATTGTGTAAATGGAACATATAAAGTAATATATAGCCTATACTTATTAAGTTGTAATAACCTGTCAGAACTGAAGGAAGTAGAGAATAATGAATCTACTCTTATTCGTCATCTATATGAATCACATTATGAAAGATGCAAACCTGATATCAAAACACTGGAAATATTCTACTAAGTTTCTTGCTTTATGGAGATATTATACTCCCAAATAAATCCAGCAGAAATGATTTTTTAATTAAACTGAATAACTGCTGCAATAAGTTTGGTATGAAAATTGGCAGTAAAAAGACAATTATAAAAATAGACCAGAACATGGAAAACATCAACTGCATTCTCAATGAAAACAACTTAAAAGAAAAAGAATAAACTTTATATACTTTAGCTGCAGGTACAATTTTGAGGAAGGAGGTGGAGATTGTAAAGGAACAATTTGGCTTCATGCCTGGTAGATCAACAACGGATGCTATCTTTGGGTTACAGCAGATGATGGAAAAGTATCGAGAGAAACAAAGGGAGCTACATCTGGCATTTATTGATCTGGAGAAAGCATACGATAGAGTGCCAAGGCAAGAAGTCTGGAGGTGTCTGAGGGAGAAGAAGGTTCCGGAGAAATATGTCAGATTGGTGCAGGAAATGTACAGAAATGTGAAGACAAGTGTTCGGACCTATCTGGGACAGACAGAAAGTTTTCAAGTAACTTGCATCAATGGTCAGCATTAAGTCCGTTTCTGTTTAATATTGTGATGAAGGTGGTAACAGAGGAGGTGAGAGAGGATGCGCCTGGGACAATGTTGTATGCAGATGACATCTTGCTGTGAGCAGATTCAAAAGAAGAAGCGGGAACTAAACTGGAAAGATGGAAAAAATTACTGGAAGAGAGAGAGGTATGAGACTGAGCAGAAGTAAGACAGAGTATATGTGTTGCACAGTAGGCGGCAGACAGGAGACAGATCTGGAGCTGGAAGGAAATGTCATCAGGAAGGTGAGCGACTTTAGATACTTAGGTTCAAAATTGGAAGAAGATGGAGGAGCTGAGAAGGAAGTGGGATGCAGGATACAAGCGGGTTGGAGGAACTGGAGGGAGATGGCTGGAGTGTTATGCGATAAGAGGGTGCCGATCAATCTGAAAGGCAAAATCTATAGGACAGTAGTGAGGCCAGCTATGACATATGCTATAGAAACTGTGGTCCTGAGGAAAAATAACATCAGCAGGATGGAAGTAGCAGAGATGAGAATGCTTAGGTGGATGTGCGGTGTGACCAGAAAGGATTGTCTGAGAAATGACTATGTCCCGGTAACAGTGAAAGTTACGAACTTAGGAGTAAAAATACAGGAGGCAAGGTTGAGATGGTTTGGTCATGTGATGAGGAGAGAGGACGAATGTGGGCGGCCAAAGAAGAGATGGAGGGAGCTGGTAGAAGAGGACTTGAGGATGAAGAATGTGGATGTGGTGACAGCCCAAGACAGGAAGGTTTGGAGAGACTCATTATCAACAGTGACCCCACTTAAGTGGGAGAAGTTGCAGATGAAGAAAAAGAAGCTGCAGGTACAATTTTAAAGCTGATATGGTGAGAAGCCAACTGAATAAATTCATATGGAATAAGAGAGAAATTGGCCAAAACACTGAACTAGCAGTACCACAATGTGTTCGCACCAATTTTAACTTATGAATATGACAGCTAAGTTAGAAATAAAGAACTTGTTCAAGGGCTAGACCACAGACATGAAAATTCTGAAAAAAATTAGAGGTATGAACAGATGGCATTAATGAAAGAATCATATTAAAAATGATTATTACAAGGCAAGAACTTGCTATTGTTAGCATTCAAGAATATGAGAGAGCTAATCTAAGGTGATGTGTGTCATTGCTTAAACTGAATGGGAGAGAAAAAATATGGCAGAACAGGCATTTGGTAACAGGATGGTAGGAAAAAGACCCAGAGGAAGCCATGATCTAGATGGATGGATGCAGTGAAAAGTTAGAATGCTGAAATGTTAGTTGTGATCTTATTAGAGATCTGACAAATAATGCCAATTTAATCAAGTAGAATTATCATGTGCACAGTATCCTGCATACCCCTAGAGGGTATATATGGAAATGTGATGACATGATACACTCTTACAGAATTTTTAACAAATTTCAGTAAATACAAAAATAAAGACTGCGTCAGTAACTCAGCTGGTAAAAGCCACTGCCTGTTTACTATATGCTTGGGACTCTAAGGCAAGATGTTTATGAATGACTATGATGGACTAGCTTACACAGCTTCTTGAGTTTAAATATGACATTTTTTTAATTAAAAAACTTATAAAAAAATGTTTTATGTTTTAAATAACCATTAAAATTTAAAGACGTGCATACCTAATATAATCTGTGGCCAATAGGTGATTCGTTTCATTAATGGATATACAGCAATAAGTCCCAAGGAGCATACACCTAAAATAATACTAAAAAAAAAATATGTGTATATATATATAAAATTATCCATCTGAAAACTATTATGTAAATACATACAAAAACAATTCAAAAATTATTAGTGTTACAAGCAATCTAGATTGATTGCTAGTAAAAAATAATAAGTGTTGGCAGTCATGAATAACTGCCAACACCTAAGCAAATAAGCTTAGGTGTTGGTGATTATTCATGACTTATTTTTAATAATATTAAGAACACCAAACAAACAATTTTATCAAAAGATGTTTTATTAACTGCTTATATTTTGCTGAATTTCAAATCAGCATCATACTAAGTGAAACAGTACAACTGTAATGGACAAAAAATCTAAAGTCCTATTTTAGCACACGCTAATGTTTTAAAAAATAAAAAAAAATTACAGCTATGTAGGAGTTGCTCTTAAGATAACAGTCTCCCAAATTTTTGGCAAATTAATGGAACCATATTTGTTCAGGTTAGGAGAATTCTTCATAGCCATAACCAACTTAAAAAATCTTTCAGATCTGTAATGACTTCTAAACAGCACATTCGTTTTCTTCCATCTAATCCTGTGTAGATGGAAGAAAAAGGCAAGCTGACAACTGAGTTGAAATGCTTATTCTCTTCGACCGAATTCCAAAATATCCGAAACTGCCATAAAACTTTCACTATTTATTTCTTAAAGTTTTAAACTTTTTTCTTGTGCAGGGCACAAAACAGACAGCAAAGGTAGGCTGGGAGAAATAGCAGAGCTATGAAGACATGCATATGAGATGTGTGGTATTTCAATACCACACTTGACAAAAGATCGCGCAACTCAACGAAAAAGGCAAGCTGACAATTGAGTTGAAATGGTGATTCTCTTTAACTGAATTCTAAAATATCCGAAACTGCCATAAAACATTCACTATCTATTTCTTAAAGTTTTAAACTTTTTTTCTTGTGCAAGGTATATATGAAACTTTTTAATTTCTTTTTTCGTAAAGTAAAATCAGGGGTGTGAGATATACGCAAGGGCGAATTATATTTGAGTAAATATGGTAATTGGTATGTTTAATTGGCATAGTAGAATTACAGATACATAATCGAATGAAAGTGTTATAATAACATAATTAATACAGTCAAACCTTATTGTAATAAGCACAGAAATAACGAGTCATGGCTGTAATGGGCAAAAAGCCATAATGATTTTAACTTACACATATTCCCATACAATTGTTCACTTGTATAACAAGCATACTATATGCTTGTTATACAAGTTTGTATAACAAGCATATACCACTTGTTATACCATCACACAAACTTTGTGTGGTGGTATAACAAGTTATACCACCACACAAAGTTTGATAACTATGCAAATGTTTTTAATTATTCAGGTCATTTTTAGACCAACCAATTCTTTGAATAGACAAAAATTAAAGTACAGCTTTTATGATCACCTGCATTCAGATATCACAGACCAGTTTATAACATAATCTTATCCTTGGGAATCACTTAAACCTCCTCCCTCACTTAAACCAAACACTGTCATGACTGTAAAATCAGTTAAAAACAAACTCTTCCATCAGAAACATGTCTACTGAAAGAAAGTGTCAATTTGTGAAAATGTTGAAATTATTTATGAGTTAGAACATAGTGCAAAAAATGTTGAAGTGTGTAAAAAGTTTTCTTTGTCCTTTTCAACAGTATCAACATTGTTGAAGAATAACAATATTTACATAATGGCACTGGAAAACAACATAACCAGAAAAAATAAAAAATTTAGAAAGTTTTAGCAGTACAGTAACAAGGGTATGAAGTGCCTGTGGCAAGTGTCTAACTTGTGCCCCCCCCTGCTCCAACCCAAAAATTTTGAAAAATTTAAATGTAACAAGTTAAATTTTACTAAATGCAATATGTTAAATACTATTAACCCCATCAAAATGAGTTGCAGTGTGTTGCAAAATTTGTGTATCTAAAGCAGCGTATTGCTGAAATTTAAAAATACAATATAAAATAGTGGACTTTTATATCCATTTATTTATTTTTTTACATTTTTTACGTTTTGCGCCCCAAACCTAGTTGCGCCAGTGGCGGGCACCTCTTTCACCACGACACCAAGTTTTAGCTTACGGAGATCTATGGAGCACTACATCAATGAAGCAACATGAAATCTTTAAAACAAACATCTCTTTTAAGATTCATAAATAAAAAGACTAATTGAAAACCTGTTTATTATTAAGTACATAGTTTTAAAATTATGTCTAAATAAATTGTGTTTAATATTAAGTATACTGTAGTTTATACAAGCATATTCATACAAATAATATCTAGGTAAGTTATTATATTATGATTTTTTCTCTAATATTTCTTCTTATTTTTTAATCTATATTTTATCAAATTATTGAGAATTTAAAAAATCAGAGGCAGATTTAACTCATCACTGATATAGTGAGTAATGGTTATAATAAAGAAATTTTATCAGTCCCCAGGTGCTCATTATAATTAAGTTTGATTGTATATTATTATTAAGAGAATGATAAACAATTATAAATGACAGAAGAAAAATTCATAAGTAGATAAGATGAAGAAATAAATAAGCAAATTTTTCTGATTATGATATCAAAGAAAGTAAATTAAGAGTCAAGTTATCAAGTGAGTTTGGTAAAATCCCAGTGACTATGAAGAGAGTGAACTTTTATGAAGAATTCCTAACAAGTCAAGTCAGCATGTGCTCTGAGAGAAATACAGAGAAAAATGTAAGGAAAGCAAAGCAATGTATAAAAGTAGTCATACAAAAGTCATGGGAAGATTTTTGTAAGAATAAAGAAAGTAAATATCAGGAAGGTGGGAGAATGTTCTGGAGGCTACTGATAAAGCTTAAAATTAGAGGAAAGTGCATGATAAAAGAAATAAGAGATGATACAGGTGATATGAAACCTGAAGATAGATATTCTAGATGAGGGATCGGCAACCTTTTCAGACTAGCGGGCCACATTCAACTTTTATTTTTAATAATCGGGCCACAAGCGTTTAAGAGAAAATAGTGAGTGAAAAAAAAAATCAACACATAAAAATACTTATAGTATTTTTATGTGTAAAAATAAATAAGATAGTAAAAAAAAAATACTTAAGTTATCAATTTTTATTATGTCAATCTTAAAAAACACAGAATATTTATTAAAGTATGAAATATGAAACAAGCATGAAAATTAAACGCAATGAAAAATTATTATCACGTAAAAACAAAGTAATATAGTGTATCTGCTTAATATGACTTTTGTGATTGCTTTCCCTTAGCCAGATTATCTAGATTCACTTTATAACCTGAGGTGCAAATTCGAATCGAAGCATGCAAATGTTCAGTCAGTCAGTCAAGAAGAAAAAATTTTATTTTTTCTAAAATTCATGGCAGAAAATGCTTATTCGCAAATGTAGGTGCTTCCAAATGCGACTATCATCTTTGCGAAACTGATTAATTCTTTTTTTTTTTTTTTTTTGGGTAAACATTGATCAATGTCGACATTAAAAGCCTTCAAACATAATCGCATTTCGATGCTATTTTTCATGAAAATCCACAAATCTTGTTGAAAATTCCGTTTGTAAATCTTCAATAATAATAATATTTCCAAGTTGCACGGGAGATATCACGAAGTATAGGTATAAAGTTATTTTTAATTTATTATTCATATTATAAAATGTATTATTTAAATAATTCAAAATACGGGACACATGCCATGCAAGTATGGTCAACCTTTTATGGGCTGCCAAAAATGCATGTTTGGGCCACATGCGACCCGCAGGCCACCAGTTGACCCCTGTTCTAGATGTCTGGAGTAATACTTTGAATGTTTGCTAAATGAGACAAGAAGTGGAAGAAGATAGAACAATGGTAGAAAATTCTCTACATGAATGTAATCAGGAGTAATACTTAAGATAGAAAAAGCCATCAAAAACCTGAAATATGGAAGGCAGCTACAGTAAATATTCAACTAGAAATGCTCAAATAAGGGTGTATAAAGGACTTATATGCCGTACTGCATAATTCAGAATGTCTTGTCAGAGTTGAAGTCCAGATGATTAGAGTACAGCTCTAGTTATCTATTTAAAAAAAAGACGAATAAAACAATGAATGAATTCTGAGCGAGCTTTGCAAGAGTATATCATCCAGGTGGTGACACTGCAGGAATGGAAGAACCAACAGCTTATACTGGAATTGTGATGAATGAAGTAGAGATAACTAGTTTATTACAGAACCTCAATGTCAATACATCTGTGGGATTGGATGGTATACCAGCTCGTGTCGTAAGTGAAGCGGCTAAAGAACTGTCAATGCCCTTGACCATTTTGTTTAATTTGAGCCTTGGGTCTGGGTCAGTCCCAAGGGAGTGGAAAGAGGGGAAAATAGTTCTGCTGCATAAAGGTGGTTCCAAGGCTGCTGTTGAAAATTACCGGCCAATCAGCATAACAGGAATCATTATCAAGGTCTTGGAGAAAATAGTCAAGAGGAAAATACAAGATTGGATAGAAGAAAATGGGATACTGTATCGGGGACAGGTTTTGTGAAGGGTAGGTCATGCCTCAGTAACTTGCTCAAGTATTATAACACAGTGACGGCTGAACTGGATAAAGTTAATGGGTTTACAGTGATGTGATTCTACTGGACCTTGCTAAGGCCTCTGACAGGATACCACACGGAATTCTAATCAGTAAATTGCAGCATATAGGGATGGATATAGGGTTGGTGAGATGGATAGGAGGGTGGTTGATGGAGAGATATCAGAGAGTGGTTTATTCAGGAGTAGAGTCCACAAGACGGCCTGTGACTAGTGGTGTGCCACAAGGATCTGTTCTTGGACCACTGCTGTTTAATTTGTTCATTAATGATATAGGAAAGGATCTGAGAGGAACAGTTCATTTGTTTGCAGATGATGCAAAGTTGAGTAGGGTAATAGTGAATGCAGATGACGTCAAAATTTTGCAAGATGATTTGGATAGATTGGAGGTCAGGACTAAGGAGAATGGATGTCAATTTAATGTGGCAAAATGTAAGGTTATACATTTTGGAGTGAAAAGATTAGCAGCAGTTTACTACATTGGTGGACCTGTACTCCAGGAAATTGCTGAGGCATGAGATTTAGGAGTGTTGGTGGATAAGGAGTTGAAGTTTAGGGGGCACATTGCAAAAAGTGGTCAAATCAGCTCATCAAATCACTTGGTTGCTGAAGAATATGTTGACAAGCAGGTTATTATTCCTCTGTATCGAGCCTTGATAAGATCCCATTTCGACTACTGTGCCCAGATTTGGTCACCTAGGTTTCTTCTTGATGGGGAGGAGGTGGAGAGGATCCAGAGGCGAGTGACCAAGATGATAGCAGGCCTGTGGAATGAACCTTATGAGAACAGGTTGAGGATTTGTGGGTTGCAAAAATTGGTTGATAGGCGGAGGAGGGGAGATATGATTGAGACATTCAAATTACTGAAAGGTTTCTATAAAATTAATTCAGAAGATATTCTTGAGAACAGGGCTAGTTGTGGGAGGACTAGAGGACATTCATGGAAACTGGGCAAAAGTGTGGTTAGTAAAGGTGTTAGGGCTGGGTTCTTTACTTTTAGAGTGGTGAATGAGTGGAATGCACTCCCAGAGTCTGTGGTGGATGCTGTGACAGTGAATGAGTTTAAGGCGAGGTATGATAGATACTGTATGAATGTCGAATAGTTGTGATGAATATGATTTGGGCCTCCCTTGATGAGTCTAATGACTCCCTGGAGTTGCCCATAATAATAATAATAATAATAATTCCAAACTAATTTTCATACTCAGTGTTCTAGAAGAAGAAACTAAGAAAAATTGCAGAAGGGGAAACATGGAGAAGAACAAACTGGATTCAGGTTAAATAGAGGTTGTAAGGATCTGATTTTCATTCTAAGACAAACAGTTCTTGAAAAGGCATACAATAAAATGTCAAGAGAAAGCTGTTCAAATGCTACAATTATATGGGATAAACAATTCCTTAATTAAACTGAATAACTGCTGTAATGTCTGGTATGACAATCAAAAAAGACTATGAAAACACACAAAAACACAGAAAACCTCCAACTGCATTCTCAATGGAGAATGCGGTTGGAGGTTTTCAGCTATTTAGGCATAATTTTGGTGTAGATGCAAATTAAATATGAAAATTGACAACAGAATTAATAAAGTTGGTCTGATAAGGACAACACACCGGCTCGCGAAACCCAACAAAGAATACACAACTTGGGCTTTCAATGTCTGCCTCACCCACCCTATTTGCCAGACCTGGTCCCATCTGAATATTTCCTACTCCCAAATTAAAAGAAACACTTGTAAGGAACAAAATTTACCACAGATGACGAACTCATATCTGAAGCTGAGGACTGGTTTGTGCATCAAGGAAAAGACTTTTTTTTTTCCATCATCATCATCATCAAATATCTGACATGTACCGTCAAGGGGTGTACAGGATATGATAGTACTACATGAAAAACTTACACCATTACTAACTTCCTATCTACAGTTTTTCCTCCAAATCAGTCTGTTACTTGTCAAGACTCCAACATTATCAGATCTTATATTTCTATCATCTAAGGCACTTTGTACTGTATCAATCCACCTATATCTTGGTCTTCCTCTGTGTCGTTTTCCTGCCAACCTGGCAGGGAACACTTATTTTCTGATCTTTCCTTGCCCATTCTGTTTAAGTGACCATACTACCTGAGATTAGCTCTGCAAACGCATTCCTGGATGCTGACAATGTCAAGTTCTTTCCTAATATCCTCATTTTTAATATGATATTGCCATTGAAGCCATCTGTTCACACCTCTAATCTTTCTCAGGTCTCTCATATCTGCGGTCTCTAGTCTTTGGTCAAGTGTTTTATTTCTGACCCAGCTCTCAGATCCATAGGTTAAAACTGGTTTGAACACTGTCTTGTATACAGCTAATTTAGTGTTCCGACTAATTTCTCTCTTATTCCATATGAATTTATTCAATTGACTGCCTACCATACCATCTTTGTTGATTCTGTTGTCTATTTCCATATTTAATTTACCATCTTCAGTAAAAATCGTGCCTAAGTAGCTGAAATGTTTTACTTATTCCACGGGTTCCCTGTTCACAACACAGTTGACATTTTCAACAATTCTACTTATTTTCATTGTCTTTGTCTTTTTAATGCTGACCTTCATACCATATCTGTTACAACAGTTATTCAATTTAGTCAGGAAATCTTGCAAACTTGTAGTGGATTTATTTAGAAGTATAACATCGTCCACATAAAGCAAAGAGCTGACATTAACATCTCCAATTCTGATATCATGTTTAATACCACTTTCCTTCATAATGTGATCCATATAGATAATGAATAACAGAGGGGATAATGTACATCCTTGTCTCACACCAGATTTAACATTAAACTATCATCCTGTACTTCCTTCAATTCTGACTGCTGACTTACAACTCAAATAAAGACTAAGTATTGCTTAATATAATGCCCCATTGACACCATATAACTGTAGCCTATTTAACAGCTTCTCTCTTGGCACCTTGTCATATGCCTTTTCCAAATCGACAAAACTTCAATACAGATCTTTGTTATATTCGCATGCTTTCTCGATTATTTGTCGTAAAGTGAAGATCTGATCCTGACAGCCTCTATTTGGGCTGAATCCAGCTTGTTCTTCACCCAGCTTTTCGTCCACAATTCTTCTCAACCATTTCACCATTTCTCAAGTATACTTGCATAGATCTTGCCAGGAACACTCAGTAGGGAATTACCTCTGTAATTCTCACATTCAGTTTTATTTCCCTTTTTAGATATGGGTACTATTAGAGCTCTACTCCAATCATTAGGAATTCATCCTTCTGTCCGGGCTCTATGCAGTGCAGTGCAGTGCAGCCACAGTAAGACTTTTATACCACCATACTTCAGCATTTCTGGTCGAATATGATCTACTCCTGCTGCCTCTCCACATTTCAAGCCTCTGATGGCTTTTTTTACTTCAAGTATGGATATTTATTCCTGACTGTATGCCTGCTCAGTGTTTTTTACCACTGTGCTGACATCACTACTTGTTTCATTTAGCAGTTTTTCAAAGTAATTACTTCATACTTCAAGGATATCTTTTTCTCCTGTTTTCATATCACCTTTATCATCTCTAACTCCTTTTACAGCACTCTTACCTCCATTTCTAAGCTTCTTCAACAACCTCCAGAATATCTTACCACCTTCTTGATATTTATTTTCTATGTACTTGCCAAAGTCCTCCCATGACTTTTATTTAGCTAGTTTTACACACTGTATACAAGACAGTGTTAACTTATAAATCTGAGAGCTGGGTCAGAAGTAAAATACTTGACCAAAGACTAGAGGCCGCAGATATGAGAATCCTGAGAAAGATTAGAGGCGTAAACAGATGGCATCAATGGCAATATATTAAAAACGAAGATATTAGGAAAGAACTTGACATTGTCAGCATCCAAGAATGCGTTAGCAGAGCTAATCTCAGGTGGTATGGTCACTTAAACAGAATGGGCGAGGAAAGATTAGCAAAACAAGTGTTCTCTGCCAGGTTGGCAGGAAAATGACCCAGAGGAAGAAGTTATTATTTGTGTCTATGGTCCCACAGAAGGTTCTACCTTAGTAGAACCTTCTGTGGGACCATAGGCACAAATAAGTCTCATTGTCCAGTTCTCCACTCTGATATTTGCCCAAATCACTCTACTTGACATGGCCTGCCATTCAAGAAGATGAGCCTCGTATTTTGTATTGAATACTATGGCTACTCCTTCTTTTCCTTGATTGTCATTGCCTGTATATAACATTTTGTATATATTGCTCAGAAAGATCTCACCAGTTTTTGTGTTTTTTGTTTCAGTCACCCCTATTATGTCAATCTGGTACTTATCTAATTCCTCAGCAAGTCCATTTCTTTGCCATTCAGGCTTCTTATGTTGATAGTACCAATCTTTAACTCTGGTGATGTTGAGTTTGGGGGTGCTTTCAGATTTGTTCCAGTAGCTGACTTTTCGCTGTTCGCCCTGGTTCCCTGGCGAAAACAACGGGGGCCTTGTTTAACTGGGCGACGCCCCAGCCTGCATGAAATTTTGTCATGTTGTACCATCATTTTCTATATTGGTTTAAGCCAATAAGAATACAATTTGGTCGGCTAAATCCCAAATTGCCAGCCCATCCTCGTTCATTCAGTATCCAGATAGATACCCAACAGGGTGCACCAGGAGAAGGTGAGGATTGGACATTAGGTCAGAAGCCCTGGTCGGTTCTACGCATTCCTTTAAAAGCTATGCGGAGGTCTCCTCTCAATTATACAGCTTTGACCCTTTGGCATCCCTCTGTAGTTTATTACCTTATTAAATATGCTCAATATGGTTAAAATTATGATCAGTCAGGATTTTGAAAACATTTGGTATATATATATGTACTTGTTGATTTTTAAAACTAATACAAATTAACAGTTTAAAATCTGCATGCATGAATAAATGTTATTATGTACATGTATTTCTTAATATTTATATAAATATTTTTGTAATAAAATGTGCATGTAGCAGTAAAATAGTGTGTAATATTTATTCATGTCTTGCAGCTCTCAAACATTGAAGTTTATCATATATGGCTCTTACGTTAAGCAATTTTGGCCAACCACGTTGTAGATCAACTTCATTAATATATGTTAAACAAGAATAGAATGAACACTCTCATGCAGTTTTGCTTTGGTAAGTAACAGTGCATGTGAAAGTCTTCACTAGGAAGCGACATATGTGGAACTAAAAGGTAGGTGAACTTGGGAGGTATCTGAAAGAAACTATATACACATGTGTATGATTATATCGCTAAATTTAGAAGAAAAATTTACACTGAAGCTAAATGGATATGAATTAGATTTTGAATCTGTGTATAAATGAGTCTCCCCATTTATACACAGATTCTTAGATACTGTTACTAGATCAGGTAATTGACGATGATGTTAATAGATTTAACGTTCTTGGACTTAGTTCAATCACATGCCACTTAAACTGTTATCCCTCAATAATTCTATAAATTCTCTTTAATCATGCATGCTTTCTTCTCTCTCTCCAATCTATAGCTCCATAAATGAAATCATTTATCATGTGCTATCTGCCTATGCAGCTCACAGTCCTCTTCAGATAACCAGGTTCTGTAGCTGAACTCAACTATGTAGTTTTTTTATTGTTAACCTGTTTCACAATACCAAACAGTCTCACCTCAAATGTATTACATATACTATTACCACTAGAAATTTCTACTCTAGATTTGATTCCTCTTCATGCATTAGCAATGCTTCTCCCATCCTCCTCTTGTCTGTCCTCCTTAATACCTTGAATCTATTGCATTTTGTTCCAGTAGTGATATCCTCTTCGGTCAGTCAAGGTCTCACTGATACCAATAACTTTTAGTCCCATTACACCCAGCAATGCTAAGAACTCATCTTTATTCCTAAGGCTTCTGGCATTAGTGGATACACAAATACCAGAAGCATCAGGAACATCCATCAGACCATCAGGTTGATTGGTGGGTAATTCTTAAAGCTTGGCCAGTTCATATAGGAAACTGGAGATGATTCCTCAACAAAATACCCAACCATATTTCTAAACTGGCCATTCTCTCTCTCTCTCATTCCACTCACAACTCTGACATCTTCAACTTAAGCCACATTAGTTTCTCTGTCTATCTACATTCACTCTTTCACTGAATAATAAATTCTTCAAGCACCTAATACCAAAACCATTTAAATATAACACATCTTGCAAGCACAAATCGTTTTAACAATAAAAATTATCCCACACATCAACATGCTGCCCACCACTTCCCTATACCATCTTCTCATTAAATCACTAGCAGCCAAAGCTCTCCACCTCAGTTTGCTTCTATCATACCTTGACAACATTCATAATTCTGACTCCTTTGCACTCCTTTTTTTGCCTCACTCAATGCTCATACCATGCTTATTTCCTTTCAATTGTTCTGACCAACACAATCACATCATCTACTATTTTTGCTTGCTTACATATAGTCTTGGTGACATCATGAATCTTCATTCTGGGAAAACATGTTTCTGCTGCTTGTTTATCCAGCATGTTCCTAATCATGGAATCATTTTACAGCAATCCCTCGATTAGTGCACCTAATGCATTCTTTAAAACAGGTGCACTAATCGAATACGATAATGTATGAGAAAATGTATAATTCGTTCCTCAAATTTCTTTTTGAACCTTAATTTTTTTATAAAAGAATTAAGGTATGTCTCAGGGCCTAGTTAAAGGAAAACCATGAAGCTGAAAGACAACAAAACTCATTCAGAATATAAATTTAATTATTCTGCTTCTTAACAAAGAATTCAGCTAATGTAGTTTGGCAAGCATTTTGTTTCTTTTTTTTGCACAACCGACGGTATGGCCCTATTGCTTCTTCTACTCTTCTGCAAATTTTTTTGCTTCTCTCTTCATCAGGGTCAGCCTCTAAGCATTGCTGCTTAAAAACTTCGATTGTACAAAAAATATTTTCAAATTGTTTCTGTGAAATCTCTTTTTATTATTATTATTACGGGTATCTCCATGGAGTCAGTAGACTGATCGCGAGAGACCCAAACTAACAAAATAATATATGTCATATCTCTTCTTGAATTCATTTACAGACAAAGAGCTCACAACTAAGTCAGGCAATGAATTCCACTCATTCACCACCCTCCAGGCAAAAAACCTTGTTCTGACACCCTTGTTAACCACACTCTTCTTTAATTTCCAGGGATGACCTCTTGTTCTTCCATCACTATCACACAGCTGAAACATTTCCCCTGCATCAATCCTATAAAAACCTTTCAGTAATTTAAATGTTTCTATCATATCCCCTCTTCTCTGCCTATCAACCAACCTCTGCAATCCACAAGTTATCAATCTATCAATGTAGGGAGCATTTTTTACATCACTCACCAACTTGGTCACTCTTCTCTGAACCCTCTCCACAGCCTCCTCATCTCCAAGGAATCCAGGTGATCAGACCAGAGCACAGTAATCCAAATGTGAAAGTATCAATGCTTTATAAAGGGGAATAATAACCTCTTTATCTCTGGATGTCAGTGTGTTCGTCAACAACCAAGTAATCCGATGTGCAATCTTGGACACCTTAGCAATGTGTCCTGAACTTCATCTCCCTATCTCCCAACACACCTAAGTCCCTAGCCTCATCAATCTCTTGGAGTACTGTTCCATCAATGTAGTACAAGGATGGTAATCTTTTAATCCCAAAATGCATGAATTTACACTCTTCCACATTGAACTGACATCCATTATCTTTTGCCCATTCTACCAGCTTATTTAAATCATTCTGCAAACTTTCAACATCAGCTTGATTTTTTATTGCGCTACCCAACTTTGCATCATCAGCAAACAACTGAATATCTCCCTGCAAGCCATTTCCTATATCATGTATATACAAATTAAACGACAATGGCCAAAGCACAGAGCCCTGAGGCACACCACAGGTCACCTGCCTCATCCTGGACTCGGTTCCTCCATACATCACCTTCTGGTATCTCTCCCTGAGTAATTCTCCTATCCATATCACCAATTTAGTATCCATTCCTATCTGCTCCAATTTGCATAAGTGTTCCATGGGGTATCCTGTCAAAAACCTTAGCAAAATCCAGAAGTACCACAGTGGAGCCAGTTCCTTTGTCCAACTCAGATGTCATTCTATTATGAAAAGTTAATAGATTGCTAAGGCAGGATCTACCTTTAACAAAACCATGTTGGCCTCTATAGAGTATCATATCCTGATCCACCCATTCTTGAATTTTGTCTTTAACCAACTTTGCCAATACTTTTACCACTACTCCAGGGATGGTGATTAGTCTGTAATTAACTACGGCAGTTTTAGAGCCACCCTTATTCAAAGGAACCACTTTGCCTAACTTCCACTCCCTAGGGACCATACCAGAGTTCAAACTTAAATTAAATATCCAAGTAAGACGGGTTGACAATTCCTTTGCACATTCACACAACACCCGAGCTGATATTCCATCTAAGCCTACAGCAGTGTTTGCATTTAAATTTCGCAATATATTAAATACCTCTGATTCTTTAGCTTCAATTCTAACATTAGTTATTGCTACAGGTACAGAGATATTCTCACTTGGGTGACAGACTTTTGAAAAGTGATCACTCAGTAACTCGACTATTACATCTGATTTTGTCACCTCAATACCATCAGCACTCACTAAAATTATCCTTCCGAAGTCATTCTTCCTTTTACTTGCTACATAGCGGAAGAACTCTTTGGCTAAGGTCTTCTCATAATCTGATTTAGCTTTTCTTACTATGCTGGTAACCTTCCTAGCTTGAGCCTTGTACTGCTCATGGGTGTACTGATCGCTTTTCTCCTTGTAAATTCTCCATAACATTTTCTTTTTTTTGCAGATCTAGCTTGATACTACTGCTCATCCATCTAACGCCTGCCTTGTTTGACTTCCTGACCATGGGGACACAATCTGATATTGCCTTCCTCAGATACCTGCTGATTTTATCCCATGCACTGCTAACATCTTTCCCCTGCAATATGTTCTGCCATGGGATGGCTGCAAGCTCATTCCGAAGCTTGTTATAATTGCCTAACCTGTAGTTCCGTATATACCCCTTCTTAACAGAAAAATCCACAGATTTTGCAACCTCCCAAGTCAATATCACATGATTGCTTTCACCAATTGGAGGTAACTAGGACACCTTACTTATGCATATAACCTCTGAACCAATAACCAGGTCCAATACTCTCACACCACGTGTCCCTTCAGTTGTGTGCTGTTTCAAGTAATTATCTCGTAGAATATGTATGAACTCCATTTCCTTTTTTCCATGTGATATTTCCTCCTTCCAATCGATATCGCCGTAATTAAAATCCCCCATGATAATCACTAAACCTGCATTCATTGCACTAATTTGCTGATGCATGAATTCAATATCTCCTCCTGTACCCCCTGGCCTATAGCGGCAACCAACTGTATATTTGGTTGTGTTGGTCACTAATTCACACCAGACCGCCTCAAATGTACTATCATTCACATGTCTATCATCTTGATATACTACTTTCTTTGGCTGCAACTCATCAGCTATCATCAACAGTACTCCTCCCACGTTCTATCTTCTCTATCCTCCCTGAAAATACTGTACCCATCACATTCAATTCCAGTGACCACATCTTCTGCTGACAGCCAAGTTTCACTAATGCCTACAACTTTTGGTGAGATTGCACCGACTAATGCCAAAAATTCTTCTCTCTTATTTTGAATGCTTCCTGCATTAGTATACAAAAATTGCAGATTCCCTCTAGATCTTGTACCGGCTTTAGAACTGATATATAAGTCACTAATTTCAGTAGTCCCATGCCAATTTTTATCCCCTCTCTTCTGCAATTTATTCTGCGTATAAAGATGAATAAATATACAATCAGTGCTAAAGTTTCTCTCTCTTACACTCAACCTTTTCAATATTAATTTCCCTGCCCAATTACTTCAACTTGTTCAGAAAACAGTAACTTCTTCAATCGCTTATGTCCTTCCATGTTCAGATGCAACCCATCTCTTGCATACAGCTGTCTTTTTCCTTCAAACACACTCCAAACATCAACAAATTCCAGACCTCTTTTTTTGCACATTCTTGCAATCATATCATTCATTATCATCACTCGTCTACTTAACTCGTAATTGTCAAAACGAGGCAGCACACACACACACTATCCTCCCATTGACACTTTTCCTCTTCACAATATCTAACAATGTTCTTAAATCTTTTGTTGTGTCTTAAATTATACCACCATTCAGGTCATTTGTACCCACCATACCTATCATCTTGTCTGCTTCATGCCCTCTCTTTATTGCTAAAGCCACTCTTTCTATTGTCCCACCAGCCAAGCACTCCTCATGCATACCGCTCTCCATACCCACTCTTAACTTCATTCATGTCCACACAAGCGTCACTCATGGACTCATTTTCTACGCTATTCAGCATGACTCTCCCAGTTTCATTACTTAACGCTCTATTACTTACCCTCCCACTCTCATGACATCTCGTTTCTTCTAGGCCACTTGTGGTTTTATTTTGTCAACTCCCAATCTCTCCCATACTATTTATTACTGCATCATTCACCAAAGACTCACCCATACGTAATCCTGTTCTAGTTACTTCAGCTAAAGTAATCTCTATAGTCCTAATTTCTCTGTTTAACACATTAAACTCAGTTTTAACTTCCAGTATCTCCTTACTGAGCACTTCCAATTTCTCATGCAGAAGATGAAGGTCATTTTTCATTTTCATGAACTCCTGTCGAAGTTCTTCCGCTACGATCCCAATGTCAGCTTCCATTCCTAAAAGCTCCAGCCCATCCTGACACCTCACATATGTCGACATTCTCGTTCTTCTCATTTAGCCAGACCGACCAAAGATCCTTCACATTCTTTGGTGCATACATGTAGCAGTTTCCGCAACGCATCCATTGTGAAAAATCTAACACTGAGCCAGCCTTTCATGTAGAAGTCCTGTGCACCGCTGACGTATGTTTCTTGATGGACGCCATCTTTACATGTTGAAGTAGTGAAACAAACGGCAGTGAAAACACAATATATACAACACAGTTCCAAACAATAACACCACTGAAAGACACTTGTATCTAACCAATGCACAACTGCAGCACAATTTGAGACAAAAAGCCACACTATATTTAAATTTAAAAACATGTTTTCTAGACTAATTAAACACGACCACCACATTCACCAAGGACACTAGCACCACCCCCTTTTGGCTGACTATCAGTGGTTAAATTTTCTTCATTTTCTTCAGGATCTTCCAGCTGTGCATCTAAATTTAGCAGGTCGGAATCACTCAATTCTTCAGAATGAAATTTAAATAACTATTAGACGTTATCATTGAAGGGGAGAAAGAAATGAAGGACGTACAAATTGGTCACCAGCACGCGAAATCACGAGCTTTATAGATAAAATTTCTAACTGTTATACAAGCAAAATAGTTACCACTTTAAAAACTACAATGATCATAAAAGAGAAGTTAATTTTCCGACGTGTAATAATAAACAACTCATCCCAGAAGACGGATTGATTACCCTATAATCGGAATGGATTCTCCTTTTTGTGAGATGTGCAGAAGTGTTGAAGGGTCTTGAATCTGTGGGCATACTATAGCAGACAACATAAATTTTGGCAGTAAAAATTTGGAACATAGTGTACATGGAAGTAGTGTTGTATGCCATTAAAAATAACTTTGTAAAATGTTTTAAATCGGTAACTAAATTATTTCATTCTGGTGAGTGATTTTTTTTTAAATAGTTAGACATAAAAATGTATAGATAGAAAATTTTTAAAATATGTAACATTTATTTTTAAGATGTATATAGGCGCACTAATAGAATTTAGGTATTGAAAAAAAAAATTACCCTCTAAATAAAATGCACTAATCGGGGAACACTAATCGAGGGATTACTGTATATTATCATCATCATCATCAACAGATCTCCATGGAGTCAAGACACTCATCGTGGGAGGTCTCACTCTCACATGCACAACTCATCGTACCTAAACTTAAATGTATTCGCTATCCCTACCACTCACCACACTCTCAGGCAATACATTCCAATCACTCACCACTCTCAATGCAAAAAATCTACTCCTCAGCCCCACCTTATACAGTTTCCAGGGATGGCCTCTCGTTCTCCCCATCTCCAGATATTCTATAAAAAATCTCATCCACTTTAATCGGGTAATTATAGTTTGCCCACCAATTAGAGATCCTTCGACACTTCTGCGCATGTCAGAAAAAGGAGAATCTATTCCAATAATAGGGTAATCAGTCCGTATTGTGGGACGAGTTGTTTATTATTACGGGTCGGAAAATTAACTTCTCTTTTATGATTATTGTAGTTAACTATGTTGCTTGTATAACAGTGGGGAAATTTTACCTATAAAGCACGTGATTTCGCGCGTTGGCGACCAATTCGTACATCCTTCATTTCTTTTTTACCTTCAGCATGAGTCGACTATTCTTGGCAAGACGCTAAGCAGAGACCTACAAACGGTGGGCGAACTATACCCCTTATCAACTTATACGTCTTGATCATGTCTCCCCTCTTCCTTCTATCCACTAGGTTCTGTAATTTGTATTCTCTCAATCTGTCCTCATATTCTACATTAGACACCAAATTAGTCATCTCTGGATCCTCTCCAACATCTCATCATCCTTTTGAAAGCCTGGCAACCCAATCTGTGCACACTAATCCATATGTGGCCTGATCAAAGTCTTGTACAATGGAATCAAAAAATCCTTACTTCTACATGTCAGTTCATCCAGCATGTTCCCTACATCATTCCCATAATCCGCTGTGTTGTCCTCACAATTTTAGCAAAATTGTCCATGAAATTTCAAGTCTCTATCTGCTACAATCCCCAAATCCATCTCTTCCGCTTTCTCCAAAATATCCTCACCAATCTTATACTCTGCATCCCATCTTTGCTTCCCAAATTTTAAATCTTCACACTTCATAACATTAAACTGATATTCCCACACACTCACTCAATCAGACAGTCTATTTAGATCCCCTTGCAAAGCTACAACATCTGCTCTAATTCTCATAACTCTCCCCAACTTTGCATCATCTGCAAACAACTGTATATCACTATTTTCCTTTCCAATGTCATTTACATACAAATTAAACAACAATATTCCCAAAACAGACTCCTGAGGCATGCCACTAGTGTTCTTTCTGGGATATCACTTCCTCATATACACAAAAAAATGTTTGCCCATGCCAGAGATGGACTAACTCATGAACTGGTTGAAAAAAAAAATGCTTACAAAAAGTTCCTCTAGTCAGCAACTAGAACTGAATGCTTGGCATTCTCAGAATGGTGGATGCACAACACCACTTCCATTGGGCTACTCAGACTCCATAACACTATCTTTGTTCATCCATTCCTGCTTCTTATATCTAAATTTACTTCATGTGCTTCATTCCTCTCACTAATTTTTACAAACCAATAGGTTGTCGACAGATATATCAGATCAGTCTTTGTATACCCACATACAATGGGATCATGTGCCTTTGATCTGACTGTATAATTTAATTATACAGCCAGATCAAAGGCACAATCAGTTCAATTGAACACTGGCTTTTAGATCACACTGGAGGAGCACGAAGAAAGATATCAAGATTTATTGTCTTCATTCCTTCTTTGTCGGTATCATTACAGACAGGATCTGGATGCCACCAGATTGAATCTGACAAGGCTTATCCTAGCAGCATGTGACATTAGAGTAGTGGAGAGACACGAATTACATGTTGTGTGCGTTTCCGCTCTTCCTGATAATGGAATGCTGTAGTGCTTATTTCTAGCCTACTTACTGTCTCGATGAGAGAGCTTTCCTTCTTTTTTCTTTTAGTTGAACACTCTTTTAACATCCATGCTGATATCCAATCAGTCTGTATTGCCAAACATGCAGATGCTGTACCTCCTCATACACCTAAGCTTCTTCATCCAGTGTAGAGATAGCATGGAGCTGCATGTTGCATACACCAAGTGGATAGCTTTTAGCAAAATGGATTCATTAGTCAAACAATCTCTTCTACATTTGCCATCTTCATACAATCCTCATTCAGTAGTTATTCTGCAACATAATGATAGAATTCTTTTGAGTCATCTTCAGCTTGCAGAGCTAGTTTCATTTCATACTTACACATCCTGTGTACAATAATTGTACCTCTTCTGGCATATAGAATTTTGGCATATACCTTACAATTATTATGATGTCATCCTTATGCACACAGTATTCCTACTACATCATATTTTTTTTTGTTAAAAACTCCTATACTATTTCTTATTTCATTCCTACAATATTTATTCTTCATTGCACCGTTGATGTATTTCTATAATACTTCTCATGCACTTCCAATATCCTTCCCATCAAGCAACACAAAGATAATGAATCTAGTATTCTCCTCAGTTGGTCACAATATTCTGCTTTGTAGTTCAGCAAGTATTCATCATGTTGGAGGTTTAATGGAACATTTACAGCACTAGGAAAGAATTAAAACTAATTTTAATGCTTCCAATATTTCGTCTCAGTCACTGAGACATCTTCAGGGATTACAAATAACTTTTGTAACACACACTCAAATACAACACAATACTAAATGAAACACGTGGATGACTCTAAAGTTTTATCTGGATCACATCCTCCATGGACATTTGTAGGTGGCTTAGGATGTAATGTGGGATCTCTGATAATTAATGTTTCCCAAATTTTGGGAAGTTTCATGCAACCATATTTATTTAAATTCGGTTGATTTCTGAGTGCTGCAGCAGATTCTAAAAACAGTCTTTCTTTTTTGAAGTTACTATGGTGGAGCCTGGTGGTTTTTCACCAGTTTTCATTTCTGAAATCTTTCTGAAGAGATGGCGGAGGAATGGGTGAGGAACTGATTATTTTTTTAATACCATAATCACTGTAACCATTATGTATGGTTGAGTTCGGTTGAAAGGAAGGTTCTACTGGAACAAAGATTTTGGGCTCTATTTCAGAATTCTGAAATCAGAAATTTTGAATTTCAGAAATGCCATCACCATACTGTACATCTTGTTTATTATTTTAACGGTATAATAGAACACAGAAACTAAGTAAATAATTAATTTATTAACTTGATGCTGATATTTCGCTGGTATTATAACCAGCATCTTCAGAGCACAAAAACACTGTTTGTCACAATACGCGAGACTAAAACAACATGGTGTACATTAACAAAATTGTAGCAGCAACACAAAGACTAGAGTCCTGATTTTGGCGCCCTCTATCTGGAAAAAAAAAAAAAAAAAAAAAAAAAAAAAACCGCTATCATATATTGCTAGAGTCCTAGAAAAGTGCTAGTTTTTCCTTAATATGACTGTCTCCCAGATCTTCGGCAAGTTAATACAGCCATATTTGTTGAGATTTGGGGTGTGTTTTAGGGCTTCTGTCGCCTCTAAGAACAATCTCTCTGATTTATATGGGTTTCTGTGTAGTACTTTTGTGTTTTTCCAGTTGATCCTGTGTGCAGGGGTATCCAGAGCATGGTCTGCTAGGCCCGACTTCCCATAATGATATTTCCGGACGTATCGTTTATGTTCGCTGATGCGGATATTCACAGTTCTTCCTGTTTGACCGTAGTAGGCTTGATTGCATGAGCAGGGTACTTGGTAGACTCCTGGATGTGATAAAGGAGGAATGCTGTCCTTGGGTGAGCGGATGAGGGTGGCTAATTTGCTACATGGTCTGAATGTAGTGCGTAGTTTATGTTTAATGAGAATTCTTGAGATCTTTTCGGATGTGCCTTTAATGTAAGGGATGGTGACTGTTTTGTTGTAGTTCTCTGTGGTGGATGGTGGGAGGGGTTTCTTAGGAGTGTTTAGTATTTTGTTTATTTTTTGTGGATTGTAGCCGTTGGCCAAGAAGGTGTGGCGTAAGTGAGTCAGTTCAGCAGTAAGAGCTTTGTCATTTGAACAGATTGCTCTCGCTCTATGGGTTAGCGTTTTTAAAATGCCATATTGTTGAGAAGGATGATGGTGTGATTGTTTGTGTAAGTATCTGCCTGTATGTGTGGGTTTTCTGAAAACTGAAAATGATAAGGAACCATCTGGGAGACGTGTAATGAGTGTATCCAGGAAGGGCAGACAGTTGTTGGCTTCCGGTTCCATAGTAAAGTGGATTTTTGGGTGTTGGCTATTTAAATGTGCTAGGAATGTTTTCAATGTCTCAGGGCCATGTGGCCAAATGGCAAGCACATCATCAACATAGCGTAGCCAAAGTGTTGGTTTGAGAGTGGCTGTATTGATTGCTTGTTTTTCCAGGTGTTCTATGTAAAAGTTGGCTAGGGGGGGAGAAAGGGGGGAGCCCATGGCTGTCCCATCAATTTGTTTGTATATTTTCCCTTTCCATGTGAAATATCCTGCATGTATTGTGAATTTGAATAGTTCAAATATATCAGGGGGGAAGTGTGACTTCAGTAGATTGAGGGTTTCTATTAGTGGTACATTTGTGAATAGTGAAGTGATGTCAAAGCTTACTATTAAGTCTGAGCTTTTTAGGGTGAGGTGTTGTAAGATGCTTTTTAGGTGTGCTGAATTTTTGATAAAGGAGGGAGAATTGTTAGTGAGAGTGGCTAGTAGCTTTGCTAAATGTCTAGCCAGTTTGTATGTGGGACTATTTATACTGTCCACAATTGGGCGTAGGGGTGTGCCTGGTTTGTGAATTTTTGGTGATCCATAGATCCTCGGTGTTCTAACATGGAAGGGTTTGAGTTTGTTAACAAAACAGTCACCATCCCTTACATTAAAGGCACATCCGAAAAGATCTCAAGAATTCTCATTAAACATAAACTACGCACTACATTCAGACCATGTAGCAAATTAGCCACCCTCATCCGCTCACCCAAGGACAGCATTCCTCCTTTATCACATCCAGGAGTCTACCAAGTACCCTGCTCATGCAATCAAGCCTACTACGGTCAAACAGGAAGAACTGTGAATATCCGCATCAGCGAACATAAACGATACGTCCGGAAATATCATTATGGGAAGTCGGGCCTAGCAGACCATGCTCTGGATATCCCTGCACACAGGATCAACTGGAAAAACACAAAAGTACTACACAGAAACCCATATAAATCAGAGAGATTGTTCTTAGAGGCGACAGAAGCCCTAAAACACACCCCAAATCTCAACAAATATGGCTGTATTAACTTGCTGAAGATCTGGGAGACAGTCATATTAAGGAAAAACTAGCACTTTTCTAGGACTCTAGCAATATATGATAGCGTGTTTTTTTTTTTTTTTTTTTTTTTTTTTTTTTTTTTTTTTTCAGATAGAGGGCGCCAAAATCAGGACTCTAGTCTTTGTGTTGCTGCTACAATTTTGTTAATGTACACCATGTTGTTTTAGTCTCGCGTATTGTGACAAACAGTGTTTTTGTGCTCTGAAGATGCTGGTTATAATACCAGCGAAATATCAGCATCAAGTTAATAAATTAATTATTTACTTAGTTTCTGTGTTCTATTATACCGTTAAAATAATAAACAACATGTTCGATGAACACATAAGTCTGTCCACACATACTGTACATCCATGGCACATCAGAAAAAATATCCAGGTCGTTAAAAAAAGTACAATCTCCACATAGCATTTAAGCCCCACCGCAAACTTGCTACCCTTATCCATTCTACCGAAGATCAGCTCCTGCCTCTCTCAGTGCCTGGAGTATATAAAGTACCCTGTTCTTGCAAGCTGGCTTACTTCAGATAGACAGGTAGATCAGCAATCATCCATTTAGAAGAACGCAAATCATACATCTGCAATCATGATTATAGTTAATCTGGCCTTGCAGACCATGTTTTGGATACAACCCACAGGATCTCCTGGAGAAAAATCACCAGGCTCCACCACAGCAAATTCAAAAACAGAAAGACTTTTTTAGAATCTGCAGCAGCACTCAGAAATCAATTGAATTTAAATACAGCTGCATAAAACTTCCCAAAATTTAGAAACATTAATTATCAGTGATCCCACGTTACATCCTAGGCCACCTACAAATGCCCATAGAGGGCGCACCACTTAGATAGGAATTTAGAGTTACCCACGTGTTTCACTTAGTATTGTGTGTGTGTGTGTGTGTGTTTTACAAGAGTTATTTGTAATCCCTGAAGATGTCTCAGTGACTGAGACAAAATATTGAAAGCATTAAAATTAGTTTTAATCCTTTCCTAGTGCTGTAAATATTCCATTAAACTTCCACCATGATGTCCTCACAGCACTAAAGACACACGAGTTCAGCAAGTAACCTTATCTGAATGAAACATCCATACACTTAGCAACTTCTCAGATCAGTACATTGTCACCAACTGGAGGTAGAACAGTCACATCTTTAACTGAAAGCCCCTCTGACATTATAATAAGGTCTAACACACTTTGACCTTGAGTTCCTTCTAACACATGCTGCTTAAGAAAGTCTTGCACAAGCTCAAGAAATTCCACTTCAGTCTTCATCTGAGATTTCAGGAGAAGAACATTGCCTAATCAATGTTTGGATAATTAAAATCTCCCATGATTGCTAAATGAACCTGATAAGGTGCTAAATGAGCAATGTATTTCACTGTCATCAGCAACTGGTCAGTAATAACAACCCACTATGTATATTTCATCTCGTACCAAACAGCTTCAAACTTACTGCTATGTGGAAAATGGTTAGTAATATTGTAATCATAGCTGTCCTCCCCAAAGTAAAGACAAGATAGGAGGGGGTGTAATCCTTAACTGGTATTGAGTGTAAAATACTGTACCCTTTACACTCAATGCCAGTTAAGGTAACAAGGTATTCACTAATGCAATAAACTCAACCCCATTGTTCCTGACACTCCCAGAATATGTGTACAAAAATAATAAGTTACATGCTTTTTAGTATACTCACCTCTGTAGGCTGCATGACCCAACTGGCCAACTTTCAGATCTTTATTTGTATCTAATGCTTCACTTATGCAGACATCCTTGCAAACACTTGTTCATCCATGTTAGATGAACACACAATCATCCTTTCATCATAATCACCTCAACGATTTTCACATTCATAACATTAACACAGCTGCATAACTCAATTAAGCATAGATTCTCACCATTCCCATCATAATTCAGTTTCTCTGACTCTCTCTGTATTAGGTCGCATACTAATACATATTTTCTCCAGAATCTTGATACCCAATGCTTTCAATTGCAGGCTGTCTTTCATATATATAAATCCATTATTTCCTCAAACTCACTCTGTGCATCCAAAACTATACAATCATTATTTCAGCACAGCTTGTGCACTGAATTGTGTACTATCATAGCCCTTTTTAATTCAGCACTATCATAACAAATTTCTCATTTAAAATTCTCCCCTTCTAGCAATCCTTTCTCATACTGTATGTATTGCTGATTAAATTGTTTGAACCTATGAAAAATACCATATCATTTACTTTTTTGTTTTTCAATTGTATTCATTAAATTTTTGACTTTAGCATCCGGAAAATTCAAAGCAACAACATGGTCATCAATAGCATGTTTCATAATTGAATCATCATAAAACATCTTTCTTTTTATATTTTACTTATCTGATTATAGTTACAGAATAATATCCTACTGTTTCAATGCTTTGCTGTTTTTCCTTTTTCTGCTTAACTTTATGTTTCCTATTCATCTCTAATCATGATATAAATTAAAGATGCCAAGAAATTATATTCTTGGTTTATAACAAACAAAGTTTGCCTATGAAGTAACTGGGCTACTTGGATATAGAGGCTAATGACTTCACATCAATTGCCTTAGTATCCCATAATGCAATGCATATGTATAATGTTATGCATTATGGGAAGGGCCACTACCCAGGCTCGTTTTGACCTTTATTGAGGTCAAAATTAACTTTTGGGTCTAACTCCTCATCAATGGGAGTTAGACCCAAAAGGGTCTAACTCCCATTGATGAGGTAATGCAGAAGTCATATTTCCAAATACAAGTAGTCAAAAGGTGTCACACCTTATTATTAAAATACTCTGGAAAAAGCTTCTCTAATCACTTCTTGCCTTTTCTAATCCCTGTGATCTGTCTAATAATTTGTTTTAATTTTAAGATCAAAAATTATTTTCAATATCCTCATTAGTTTCAGTATCAACATGTTTCTGTTCATTGGGGCAAGCCTCCTTGTTATCAACTTTACTATTCAGATTAGCATTCCTCTTTGTTACTGGTCTATTGTTCTTATGCATTTTGGTGCTATTTTACAGTACAATATCACAATATTTCAACAAAATATAAGGAAGTATACCAAACACAACAAAAACATACAAATCAGCAGCAATATACTATTAAAAAAATAATTATTCTAAGTAATAAAACAGATAAAAATCACTGAGTTGCTCTTAAGCAAAAGGTTGGTGTTAAAATAAACCAACCTCTCATGATATAACCTTGAACCCAATCTGTGCATTTCCAGGAAGGCATATTCAGGAAAGAAAGGGAAATAAGACATTTTCTGTTCATAGCTATTACTTTTTTTTTTTAAGTTATGAACTTTGTGAAGATTAATAAATGGTTGCTAAATTAAAAGAAATACATAAACTAAAATCATAAAGAGGAAAATGCAATGTTCTGATGTAAATAATCATGCATATAATTTCAAGCTATTTACCAGTCCCAGTTCAACTGTAACAAAATAAGCAATGCTAAAGCCATGTTGCCTCCAAGAAAAATCGCTGTATCCTGTACAGTTATCTCACCTGAAGCTAATGGGCGAAATTTGGTTCTTTCTACCTATAAATTTAGGAAATGAACTTAGTGGAAGGATCCTTTCTTTGAGTTACAATGGAAAGATAATTACAGAAGTCATATTTCAGACAATAATTTATAAGTTGGTCAAAGTAAATAAATTTAAATCTTAAATTGCAAAATATATATCTTCAATAGCACCAGAGAAGAACATAAATCATATTCCTTGACTGTTGCTATTAAAATGAAACAAACTTTAAGATGTTATAATGAAAGTAACCTCCAACATCAGGAAGAGAGTTCCCCCCCCCCCCTACAAAGTGTACCTATGGGATGTGATTAGAGCTTTTTAGCAGTTTGGTCATGTGAGTGAGTTAGTTAAAGCCAATAGAATGAAACAATATTTTATTCAGAATGTTCTCAACATACTATACAGACAAAATATTTCATGATTTTCTTGTAACCTTCATCAGTTGAGCACTGCTATTAAGAATTGCATTTTTTTTTTCTTATTTATTTTGTGGCATTAGTTGCATACGAGATTAACAAGAACATATTTGTTTCTCTACAGTTTAGCCACATACAGTAATGAGCAAGGCTCTGGGAAGTGGGGGGGGGAGATAAATGTTCAAAGTAATGTTACTGTGTTAGGATTATATCTTTCTTGTAATGTTACATATAAAGTTTGCAATATGTATACAGTTAATTTCCCCTCTCTCTCTCTACAAGAGACACTGTACAAGTGTGGAAAGTGCATCTTGTAAAATAATTTCTAACTAGAATTATGAATTCTAATTCTATGCTCATGCATAGACCTATACTTTTTACTGTGTATTCATTTAGAACTGAAATCCTACGGAATAGGTTCTTCTTCTTCTCCCATAGTCCTAAATGAACCATTGGGTCATTCATGGCTAGTAGGTGATACTCTTTGCTAGCCTCCTCCAGTCATCTCGGTCTCTTGTTCTTGATGTCAGTTGAGAAAGGGAGGAATTTGTCCATTTTTTGATGTTATCAGTCCATTTTAATCGAGGTCGGCCCCTAACCCTTGATCCCGGAACGATTCCTTCTAGGGTTTGCTTTGGAATGCCATTAGCCCTACGGAATAGGTTAGTTACTCCTTATTCCTGGAGATATCCTATGACTGTAGCCTGTGTGTTCATAGGGCCGGTTTGCCTGCTTGCAGGATAAAAACCCCAGATAAACTGGAGGGAAAAACCCTGCTGCTCATGACCAAGACCGGCTAATTTGGCTATGGCTGAGGAAGATCCTTGAGCTCCTCACATTGTCGACAGGAATCAAACCTAGGCCACTCCTTCCCCAGAAGCTTTTTCGATACAAGAAATAAATCATGTCCACTTTTATCTAGCTCTAATAGGAAAAGAAGGACACAATTTATTGATTCGTTTAAGGAATCGAAGTTGAACGATTTCTTTTAAAGAGTTAAAGCTTTAAGAGTGGTTTACCACATGTAATCAAAAAAATTATAAGTGGTAATCTGATAATGGCCTATGGTAGCATGGCTGTTTTATCAACAAATTAACACATATCCAGCATATTTTCATACCATTGTACATCCTCCCTTCACTAGATGAGAATGTAAAACTATATCCTCCACACTGCGGCCCACTCAGATGTAAGTTTCCATGACAATGAACATTGAAGAAAGAGCTTACGTACCTTATGCAGATTTTGCTTCTGTTGGACCCATCTGCTTCACCTTTAAACACCTAATGGAAACATTCATGTTGTAACCCCTCGCCTCTAACCACGCACGACACAAATCAACCCACATTCTGTAATAAGAAAGATGATTCAATCGCATTCCAATATTCAAAATTAAGAAACTACATCATTCCCGATATTTGAAAATCGTCTTCAACGAATGAGATTTCCGATTCATTCAGATTTTCTGAATCTTACTTTATCATTATAGAATTATTATATTATATTATTATATCATTATAAAATTATGAACAAACAAACAAAATAATTTAGGATAGTGAGCTCTTCAAAAGTTGAACATTTATGATAATTTATAATAACTATTCATGAAAATTATCTTCTTGAACAAATTAATTGAGAATCACAGAGAACAACAGTGTACTTGTAACCTAAGCATAATTATGCAAAAGTTATATATACACACAAAATATATACTGATTAATATTCTTTTATAAGTCGATACAATATTAGTCAGCAATTTCAATCCTCTTCTTTTCGGTTTTAAAAATATATGTAGAAGATTTTTTTTGTAATTAATGACAAACGACTAAAAATGTGGACATGTCTAAGAAGAGCTCCTGATTGAGATAAGATATTCTAGGAATAATTAAGTATATATGCGTAATTGTTTGAGTAAGAGCAGCTGTAAACATTGTGCGCTGACGGTATTATTAGTGTGGGAGATTTTTCTTGCCTAAACTCCATTACGAAATCGTTATCATTAGACCTAGTAACCTGCAGGGGGAAAAAAAAAAAAAAATGGTGGCAGCATTGTCATTCCATGACTTTAATTTAGATTTCAGTCATTTCGTTAAGTGTGAGGTCTGTAACATTTTTTCGCCTCTCTTTCCCACAATCATTCTCTTTCGAATGTGCACTCATTTTCCCCGTGACATTCTCGCTACTAACACTTTCTGTCATCAATTTCATATTTGCATTTATCATTTCCTCGTTCAGTCACACTTCGCACACACCCTTCTTCCATCTGCCCTAAACATCCACAATTCATTTATGTATTCTTTCGATTACATAAATGATTTGTGGATGTTTAGGGCAGATGGAAGAAGGGTGTGTGCGAAGTGTGACTGAACAAGAAAATGATAAATGCAAATATGAAATTGATGACAGAAAGTGTTAGTAGCGAGAATGTCACGGGGAAAATGAGTGCACATTCGAAAGAGAAGGATGGTGGGAAAGAGAGGCGAAAAAATGTTAAAAAATGAGTAAAAAAGAAAAAAGGTCAATTTGAAAACAGTAACGGATGTTAAAAGAGACGAAAGTGAGGCGAGAGTGGCAGAAGGAAAACGAAATTGAGAGAACGAATGAAACTAGATATGGCGTGATGCAGAAATCGAAAGCGAAAAAAATCGAAAGAATGAATGATGGCGAAAGTTGGATGCATGTTGGACTGAAAGTATGGAAACAAAGAAAAATTAATGAGAGTGAAAGTGAGAAGAATGATAGCGAAAGTTGGATACATGTTAGACCGAAAGTACGGAAACAAAGAAAGGTGAATGAGAGTGAAAGTAAGAAGAATGATAGCAAACGTTGGACTTATGTTGGACCGAAAGTACAGAAACAAAGAAGGATGAATGAGAGTAAAAGTGAGAAGAGGGGGTCGAGAGTTAGAAAGACTGAATGATAGAGAGATGTGTCGCGAGATTTGGAAGTTGAATTGGATTGGATGAGGCAAGAAATGAAATGGATGAGGAATGAAATTAAGAGAATTCAGGTCAAAACTATTAAAATAAATTATGATGACATGAAAGAGTTAGCGAAAGATGAGCAAGTGGCGTTGTATGGTGACTCCATTATTAAAGGTGTGCTAGAGGATAGAATGCACAAGGTATGTTTTCCAGGCGGTAAAATTAGAAGAGTGATTGAGGCATTGGATATGAGGCAGAAGCGAGCAAAAGAGTTAACAGTATTAATTACTACAAATGATTTGAGAGAGGACAAAGAGTGTGTCAGAATGGATATCAGGAGGCTGCTTGGAAGGATAAAAGAGAAGTGTGACAGGAAGGGTAGTCAGTGCGTTGCCTAGGTATGACTGTGGTGAAATTAGGTGGAGAGCAAGGATTATGAATGATATTCTGGGTGAAATGTGTGAGGAGATGGGAGTACAGTTTGTTAATGTGTGGAATGAGTTTGGGGGATGAAGTGAGCTGTATGAGAGCGATGAACTGCATTTGAGTGGTTATGGTGTGAGTCGCTTAGAGAGATTGCTGCTGGAAGGTAGAGAAGTGAATAGAGAGGATGAAACATATCGAGAGGGGAGTGATATGGAAGAGCAGGAGAGTAAGACAGGAGAGTGAAGAGGTGGATATGAATGGTGAAGTGAGTGGTATGAGTATAGAAAATGAGAGAATGGGTGTGCAAGAGGAGCAGGGAAACAGGGAGGCTCAGGGTGGACAGGGGTACACAGCATGAGAAAGTTGGTTGCTCCAATAGGAGGTGAGAGCATGTGTTGACAGGAAAGGAATGGGATGACCAGGGATCAAGAGGAAACAGTTGGAATTGAAAAGGGTTCTAAAATGAAGAAGCAGAAAGGGAAATGGCCCTAGTCGAGCATGGAGAGATCACATCGAGTGAGTGGTATCAGTGGAACTATCTGTAGATCCAGAAATGAGCTGTTGTGTTTGTATACAAATGCTAGAAGTATAAGAAACAAGGCAGATGAAATGGTTGCACTAATTGTGTCTGTTCACCCAAAGATTGTCAGAATAAGTGAGACATGGTTGGAAGAGGATGACATCCTGACAGGAATAGAGATGGAAGGGTATGATGTGTTTCGTGAGGATAGAAGGGGTAAAAGAGGGAGGGGGAGTGTTATTGATGATAGAGAAAGAGTTATGTCAATACAAAGTAGAGATGCAAGACAAAAATAGTGCCAGTGGTTTTGAGGCATTATGGTGCGAGATAGAGGTGAATGGAATCAAATACTTGGGGGGATGTTGTTATAGACCTGGTAATGTATAGTCAAATTAGCCAAGCAAATAAGAAAAGGGTGATCATTATGGGTGATTTTAATTATGGCAATATAGACTAGAATGATGAGATAGCAACTGGAAGTAAAGAAAATAAGTTTCTTGAGTTTTTGAGGGATAACTACCTCAGACAGTATGTAACAGAGGGCACACGAGGATTAAGGGTCTTGGATTTGGTCATCTCATCAGAGGATGTAATTATAAATGAGGTGTCAAATTATCCACCAATTGGTAAGAGTGACCATGAGGTGATTACCTGGGTGGGTGCCAGCAATGCGTGGACTCCTGTGAGAAAAGGGTATATGTGGAACTACAAGGGGGGGGGGTGATTACAAAAAACTCAGTAGATAGCTTGCGGGTGTAGTGTGGAATGAGGAATTAGCTGGAAAAGAGATCAATGCAACTTGGGAGATTTTAAAAAACTATCTAGTAGATGCAATGTCTAAATGTATTCCAAGGATGAGAGGGTTAAATAAGGTAGGTGTGAGATGGATGAATAAAGAGATTAAGCATGTGATACAGAGAAAAAGGGCATTGTGGAGGCAGCATACGAGAAGTGGAAACAACCAATTTCATGAGGTCTACAAAGACCAGGCAAGGAGGGTGACTTGGTTGGTGAGAGTAGCTAAAGAGAGGTATGAACAGCAGTTAGCTAATGAAGCCAAAAAAGAATTCTAGGGAGTTCTTTTGATATGTAGCTAGCAAAAGAAAGAATGATTATGGAAGGATGACAATGACTGGAGAAAATGGTATAAAGACAGCTGTTGCAGAATGTGTGGTGGAGATACTTAGTGAGCAGTTCAAAAAGATCTTTCAATCTTGTGAATGTGACTTCATGGAGAGATTGAGAGCAGTTGATGAAGAGGAGAGACTGACTGTAAGTGAGCAAGAGGTGTTTGGGAAGTTGAGTAAACTAGATGTAAATAAGGCTGTGGGACTTGATAATATATCACCGCGTATTCTGAAGGAATGTGCCATGGAGTTGACACCTGCCTTGACATATTTTTTTAATACGAGTCTTGCACTTGGTCAAGTTCCTAAGGAGTGGAAAGAGGGCAAGATTGTGCCACTTCATAAAGGAGGTGATCAAACTCAAGCATCAAACTATAGGCCTATCTGTGTGTCAGGTGTTGTGGTTAAGTTGTTGGAGAAGCTTGTGAGAACTAGGATCCAGAGTTGGGTTGACAACAATGGTATTATCTTTGATGGACAGCATGGATTTGCTGAAGGGAGATCATGTTTTAGTAACCTACTTACTTATTACAATAAAGTGACTGCTTCCTTAGACAGAGGAGAAGGATACACAGTAATATACTTGGATTTCGCAAAGGCTTTTAACAGAGTACCTCATGATAAGTTAACAGTCAAACTAGGGCAGATGGGGTTGGATATTAGATTAGTGCATTGGATTGGAGACTGACTATCTGATAGGTATCAACAAGTTTTGTATGGGGGTGCGATATACAGGAAAAGGAAAGTCACTAGTGGAGTGCCTCAAGGGCCATTACTGTTTAACTTGTATATTAATGATATTGGCGAAGATTTGGATGGAGATATTCAGTTGTTTGCAGATGATGCAAAGTTTGGATGAACCATAAAGAGTAGTGAAGATGTTCTGGCATTACAAGAAGACTTGAATAAATTGAGTGATTGGACATGGATAAGGGGATGCAAGTTCAATGTTGCAAAATGTAAGGTTTTAAAATTTGAAAAACAAAGATGGGATGCAGAATTTATGCTTGGTGAGAATATATTGTTGGAGGTAGAGGAAATAAGAGATCGGGGGGTGATAGTGGATAAGGATCTAAAATTTAGAGGACACATCACCAAAATTGTGAAGACAACACAAAGGCTTCTGGGAATGATGTGGAGGACACTGACGTGTAGAAGTAGGGAGATTCTTGTTCCGTTGTGTATAAGGCTTCGATTAGGCCACACATGGACTATTGTGTCCAGATTTGGTCACCGGGTTTTCAGAAGGATGAAGAGATGTTGGAAAGGGTCCAAAGATGACTGACTAAGGTAGTTTCTGACCTCTGGAATGTCGAGTATGAGGAAAGATTGAGAAGATGTAATTTGCAGAGTCTGGTGGACAGGAGGAAGAGGGGAGATATGATAGAGACCTACTAGTTGGTAAGGGGTTGTTATAGGATCAGTGGTGGAGAAGTTCTACAGAGAATAGTGGGAGATCAGGGGAGAACCAGAGGTCATCCCTGGAAACTGTATAAAGAGGGTGTGAGTAGGGTAGTGAGAGGGAGGTTTTTTTTGTGCAGAGTTGTGAATGATTGGAATGCTTTGGCTGAGAGTGTGGTGTCTGCAAGGAGTTTCAGTGTGTTTAAGACACGGTATGATGAGATATGTGTGTGATAAAAGGACCTCCCAGATGAGTCTTTGACTCCATGAGGTCTTGAGGTAATAATAATAATAATAATATTGCATATGTTTAGTTTTCAAGGTATTCTACCATTACAACTACGCTATATACTGCACAATAAGAAGACACAATTTTTGCTTTATGCTCTGAGACACATAAAGGACACAGCTATAATTAATCCTGCTACATGTTCTGAGTGTATAGGATTATAATGCCTCATAATAGGTCACTGATAGGTTACATTGGGCATTTGGAATTCATCATCAGAAATTAACTGTTTCTTCATCAGAAACAGTTAATGAAAATAAAGTTTATTGAATGACAATTCATAAGAAAAAGTATTTCATCACATAAACAATTTAACAAATGACAATTTACTGAAAAGACAAATCGTTGCACTGAATAAATAATTCACCAAACGATTATCGAATGATAACTCATCATAAAAACAGATGACTAAAAAACATTCCTTAATAATTTCCAATGAATTCCTTTCAGAATTCATTGAAAGAGTTTCTTGAGATTTCTAATATTACATGAAATGCAGATAACATGAGTAGTAATCATCAACACTTTTAATTTTGTTGTCTTTTAAACCATTATTCTATGATGTCTGTACTATTTCATATGGTAGATTAGATAGTGATTCTTTGTGCAAGACACCATCTTAATTTTGATTATGCACTTTACGCATAAAATTTCATTCACTCCTAATTTTTCACAATAAATGATCTGAATGAAATCAAACCTCATAAATTTTGACAGAGATCCTAGCAAAAAAAAAAAATTCATTCATTTTTAACCAGCCAGAGCGAAACTGTTAATATCAATTCAAGTTTTTTTTCTGGCCAAATTTTTATGATAAAAAATGAGACTTCTAACTAATGAATCACACAGACAACTTGTTATTTTGCAAATCACAAAGTTTATTAAATTTAACCAAGTCAGGGTACAGTTATATTGCAAAACATAGCCCCACTTATGATATAAAATACAAAATGATAGTACAACATAACAAATTTCATGCCGGCTGGGACATCGCCCAGTTAAACAAGGCCCCCCCCCCCATTGTTTTCACCAGGGAACCAGGGCAAACAGCGAAAAGTCAGCTACTGGAACAAATCTGAAAACACACCCCAACTCAACATCACCAGAGTTAAAGATCGGTACTATCAATTTTAGTTTAATAAAAGGATTAAACTAAATTTATTATAGTCTAACCAAGTGGAAAATAAACTTCCAACATCCTTCTCTAAATCCAGAGTAAATTAATAATAAGATGGTACACCCTTTGGTAACTTGTATAAGTAAATATGACCTTTCCATTGCTTCTGCCTTGGTATCACCACTCCTGGGTCTGCCTCCCACTGACGAGATCTCAATAAAGGCCGAAACCAATCTGGGTAGTGGCCCTTCCCTTAATGCATAGTTTTATACATGTCTGCAAGGAGATGTGCTTAGCAATATGGGAGATACTGTGACAAGGAGTGATGAGAGCTTGGTCCACCTTTACTATGAGTTGCCTCAGTCCTGAACTACTTCAGGTGCAAACTTTGTTTGCCTAAACTTGGGTAAAGTATTAAACTAAATTTATTATAGTCTAACCAAGTGGAAAATAAACTTCCAACCAAAATAATAAGATGATATTAACAAAACTAACCCTATCTTTACATTACAAAGACTTAAAGGCTTCTGAAAAAACTGACTCTGCTTAGAAAAATTTGCAAACTGATGATCCAAATTTTGAATAAAACAGCTCCTTATCCTGAAGGTCTTATCCACAGTCAGATTGTCTTTAATGCTACAGCAAAATGCTCCTTAATTCAGAAGAAACTATATAAGATTTTTATTTTAAGAAATCCTAAATAGTAAATCTTGTAGCATTTACACCTTTTACTTGATTAAATAAATGCATTTTTTTACTTAAATGCCACTTTGGTGTGGCATTATATTATATTATTTTATTATTTAGGATCGCTTAACAACAGTTTTCATTTAGAAATCAATTAAGTCATATATTTTTGACATATTGTCCTATTGTAGCATTTAAAATAGCCAGAATGAAAAGAGGAATGACTTGACAAATTCTCATAAGAATTTCCAATAGTAAATCTGAGTAGCATCCACTCTAAAGCTTTGTGTAAAGCCAAACAGACATAACGAATCTTAAAGGTGCTTACACATTTTGTGAAATGTACTAAATAAATTATTATTGTTATTAGGTGCATGTGATCAGGAATGCCAGGATTCCATGCCAGGAGAAGCTATCTGGTTGACATTTTATCACTAGTAATCCATCCAGATAGATTAATATTAATGTACTCACTAAAATGCAAAGTATTGATATTATAATTCATAGAATAAAAAAATAAACTAGAAAACATACCATGATCATAATGACTCATAAATTTGTTGAACATAATGTTTGGTACTCTGAAAGATTTTCTTTCTTGCTTTCTTTTTGAGGTAGGTGGATTTAGCTGCTTATTCAGATATTTTGTAAATATTTATTTTCAGAAATGATTACAAAAGAAGTAAAAATGTATTTTACTTTGGAAATATGTATATAAACATTTTTGGTGTAAAATAATAGTAGAAATGCAACATAATATCAAAACAAACAGTAAATGTATTTTTTTTAATAGAAGGAGCAGTAAGTAGCTCTTTCTGCACCCAAAGCAAGAATAGAAACTTGCACCCCATCACCATCACAATATATTTTCATAGTAGTTATTTTGCAGAAAAAAAAAGGAAATCCAAACCTCTCACTTGCTGTTGTTACAACAGTGCTAATATTTGTGATTGGTCAATGATTTTATAGCTTGTGTGGAAGCTAAAAGTGTTCAGCTGAACTGGCTATTCCTTTAACCATGCTATGTAATTTGATTCTCAGAACAAAAAAGATTCTGCAGGAATCCCATTACACACAAGGGTGGTGCAAAGACCAATGTATCCAACTATCAACCAATCAGTATCTCAGGAGAGATGGTGAAAATTTTAGAAAAACTGGTTAGGACTTGCATTCAGAAATGGGTTGACAGTGAATCTCTACTTTGCCATAAACAGCATGGGTTTATTAACAATCAGTATCTCAGGAGAGATGGTGAAAATTTTAGAAACACTGGTTAGGACTTGCATTCAGAAATGGGTTGACAGTGAATCTCTACTTTGCCATAAACAGCATGGGTTTATTAACAATCAGTATCTCAGGAGAGATGGTGAAAATTTTAGAAACACTGGTTAGGACTTGCATTCAGAAATGGGTTGACAGTGAATCTCTACTTTCCCATAAACAGCATGGGTTTACTAAGGTCATGTTTTAGCAACTTGCTCACATTCTATAATAATGTTATTGAACTAGACAATGGGAATGGATACACCATGATACTTTTGGATTTCGCAAAGGCTTCTGACAGAATACAGCATGGAAGACTTTTGCATAAATTGGAGAATATGGGTTTGTATTATAAAATATTAGTGTTGATAAGAGGACAGCTGACAGACAGATATCCAAAAGTGGTATATGGGGGATGTGAGTCTGCAAGATTTAAGGTAACTACTGGTGTACCACAAGGATCAGCCCTTGGTCCACTGTTATTCATTCTGTACATTAATGACATTGGCAAGGATTTCACAGGTGATATACAGCTATTTGCTGATGATGCAAAGATATGCAGGGTAATCAGGAATTCTGCTGATATGCAGTACTTGCAGAATAATATGAATAGGCTGGAATTGTGTGCATGGAAAAATGGAAGTCAATTCAATGTCAGTAAATACAAAGTCATACACTTTGGCATGATGAGATATCCAATGTCACATTATATTGGTGGGATTATGCTAGAAGAAACTGATCAGGCTAGAAATCTTGGAGTGCTAGAAGACAGGAAGTTGAATTTCAGGGGGCCATGTAGCATGCAAATACAACTCAAAAGATAATTGCAATGCTGAAACAAACTTTGACATGTAAAGATAAGGATGTCATTTTGTCCCTTTACATGACTTTGATAAGACATCACTTGGACTATAGTGCACAGGTCTGATCTCCTAGTTTCCATTGTGATTCTGACACAGTGGAGAAAGTGCAAAGGAGAGTGTTAAAAATGATATCAGGATTGCAGAACATTGATTATGAAGACAGACTGAGAATTTGTAGAGTGCAGACACTAGCAAACGAGAAAGAGGGGAGATATGATTGAGACTTACAAAACTTCTGAAAGGATCACACACAATTTAAGTTAATGGAATTTTTCATTTTATGGAGGGTGGGAAAGGACAAGAGGGAATCCTTGGAAGATGAGAATGAATGCAGCTAAGAAGGGGTGAGGGATAGATTTTTCTTTCATAGGCTGTGAGTGATTGGAATGGATTGCCATTGGATGTTGTGAGTACAAGCAGTGTGATAGCTGGTGCTTGTAGTATGTGGCCTTGCTTCATTGAGCCCCTCATTCCCTGGAGATCTGTCTTAATAATAATAATAGTAAAAATGCCACATAATATCAAAACTAGCAGTAAATGCATTTTTTTTAAATATGAGGAGCAGTAAGTAGCTCTTTCTACATCCAAAGCAAGAATAGAATTTGCGCCCTATCACCATGCCACCACAATATATTTTCGTAGCAGTTATTTTGAAGAAAAAGAAAAGGAAATCTGCACCTCTCACTTACTTGCTGTTGCTACTACAGTGTTAATACAGTATTTTCTTCTTCATACTTCAAAAAAAAAAAAAAAAATACATAATAATAATGTAACTAGAACAGGATTAAGTATGGAAGAGTCTTTGGTGACTGATGAAGAAATAAATAGTATGGGAGTGATTGGGAGTCAATAGAATGAAAGCACAAGAGGTCTAGAAGAAACGAGATGTCGTGAGAGTGAAGGAGTAAGTAAAAGAGCGTTGAGTAATGAAACTGGGAGAGTCATGCTGAATAGCATAGAAAATGAGGCCGCGAGTGACTCTTATTTGGACTTGAATGAAGTTATGAGTGGTAAAATATATGGTCATTCTATATTCTATAGATTATATAGATTATTATTCTATAGATTATATATTCTATAGATTCTATAGGGCATGATGCAGAAAAGATGATAGTTATGGTGGGTACAAATGACCTGATTGATAGTATAAATTGGGTAGTAAAAGATTTAAGAACATTGCTAATATCGTGAAGAAGAAAAGTGTCAATGGGAGGATAGTGTGTGTGTGCTGCTTCGTTCTGACAATTATGAGTTAAGCAGACAAACGATGATAATGAATGATATGATTGCAAGAATGTGCAAAAAAAGAGGTCTGGAATTTGTGGATGTCTGGAGTGTGTTTGAAGGAAAAAGACAGCTGTATGCAAGAGATGGGGACATGGAAGGTCATAAGCGATTGAAGAAGTTACTGTTTTCTGAACAAGTTGAAGTAATTGGGCAGGGAAACTAAAATTGAAAAGGTTGAGTGTAAGAGGGAGAAACTTAAGCAGTGATTATATAATTGTTGATCCTTATATGCAGAATAAATTGCAAAAGAGAGGGGATAAAAATCGGCAAGGGGCTACTGAAATTAGTGACTTATATATCAGTTCTAAAGCTGGTACAAGAAATGAAGGGAATCTGCAATTTTTGTATACACATGCAAGAAGCATTGGAAATAAGATGGAAGAATTTTCGGCATTAGTCAGTGCAATCTCACCAAAAAGTTGTAGGCATTAGTGAAACTTGGCTGTCAGCAGAAGATGTGGTCACTGGAATTGAATGTGATGGGTACAGTATTTTCAGGGAGGATAGAGAAGATAGAACGTGGGAGGAGTACTGTTGATGATAGCTGATGAGTTGCAGCCAAAGAAAGTAGTATATCAAGATGATAGACATGTGAATGATAGTACATTTGAGGCGGTCTGGTGTGAAATAGTGACCAACACAACCAAATATACAGTTGGTTGCTGCTATAGGCCGGGAGTATAAGGGGTGATATTGAATTCATGCATCAGCAAATTAGTGTAATGGGTGCAGGGTTAGTGATTATTATGGGGGATTTTAATTATGGTGATATCAATTGGAAGGAGGAAATATCACATGGCAAAAAGGAAATGGAATTTATACATCTTTTACAAGATAATTACGTGAAACAACACATAACTGAAGGGACACGTGGTGTGAGAGTGTTGGACCTGGTCATTGGTTCAGAGGATATATCATAAGTAAGGTGTCCTCGTTACCTCCAATTGGTGAGCGTGATCATGTGGTATTGACTTGGGAGGTTGCAAAATTTGTGGATTTCACTCTTAAGAAGGGGTTATATAAGGAACAACAGGTTAGGCAATTATAACAAGCTTTGGAGTGAGCTTGCAGCAGTCCCATGGCAGAAAATATTGCAGGGGAAAGATGTTAGCAGTGCATGGGATAAAATCAGCAGGTATCTGAGGAAGGCAATATCAGATTGTGTCCCCATGGTCAGGAAGACAAACATGGTAGGCGTTAGATGGATGAGTAGTAACATCAAGCTTGATCTGCAAAAAAAGAAAATGTTATGGAGAATTTTACAAGGAGAAATGCGATCAGTACAAAGCTCAAGCTAGGAAGGTTACCAGCATAGTAAGAAAAGCTACATCAGCTTATGAGAAGCTTTTAGCCAAGGAGATCAAGGGTAATCCCAAAGAGTTCTTCAGCTATGTGGCAAGTAAAAGGAAGAATGACTTTGGAAGGATAACCTTAGTGGGTGCTGATGGTATCGAGGTGACCAATTCAGATGTAATAGTAGAGTTACTGAGTTATCACTTTTCAAAAGTCTATCACCCAAGTGAGAATATCTCTGTACCTGTAGCCATAACTAATGTGAGAATTGAAGCTAAAGAATCAGAGGTATTTAATATATTGCAAAATTTAAATGTGAACACTGCTGTAGGTTTAGATGGAATATCAGCTTGGGTGTTGCGTGAATGTGCAAAGGAATTGTCAATGCCTCTTACTTGGTTATTTAACTTAAGTTTGAACTCTGGTATGGTCCCTAGGCAGTGGAAGGAAGGCAAAGTAGTTCCTTTGCATAAAGGTAGCTCTAAAACTGCAGTAGTTAATTACAGACCAATCACCATCTCAGGAGTGTTGGTAAAAGTATTGGAAAAGTTGGTTAAAGACAAAATTCAAGAATGGGTGGATCAGGATATGATATTCTATAGGGGCTAACATGGTCTTGTTAAAGGTCGATCCTGCCTTAGCAATTTATTAGCTTATTATAATAGAATGACATCTGAGTTGGATAAAGGAAATGGTTACACAGTGGTACTTTTGGATTTTGCTAAGGCTTTTGACAGGATACCCCATGGAATACTGTTGCGCAAATTGGAGCAGATAGGCATGGATACTAAACTGGTGATTAGGGATAGGAGAATGGATCAGGGAGAGATATCAGAAGGGGGTGTATGGAGGAGTTGAGTCCAAGACGAGGCAGGTGACCAATGGTGTGACTCAGGGCTATGTGCTTGGGCCATTGTTGTTTAATTTGTACATAAATGATACAGGAAATGGGCTTAAAGAGAAATATCCAGTTGTTTGCTGATGATGCATGGTTGGTTAGCACAATAAAAAATCAAGCTGATGTCGAGAGTTTGCAGGATGATTTAAATAAGCTGGCAAAATGGACAAAAGGAAATGGATGTCAGTTCAATATGGAAAAGTGTAAAGTTATGCATTTTGGGATTAAAAGATTACCATCCTTGTACTACATTAATGGAATGGTACTGTAAGAGATTGATGAGGCTAGGGACTTAGGGGTGTTGGTAGATAGGGAGATGAAGTTCAGGGGACACATTGCTAAGGTGTCCAAGATTGCACATAGGATTACTTGGTTATTGAGGAACACACTAACATCCAGAGATAAAGAGGTTATTATTCCCCTTTATAAAGTGTTGATACTTCCACATTTGGATTACTGTGCTCAGGTCTGGTCACCTGGATTCGTTGGAGATGAGGAGGCTGTGGAGAATGTTCAGAGAAGAGTGACCAAGTTGGTGAGTGATGTAAAAAATGCTCCCTACATTGATAGATTGAGAGCTTGTGGATTGCAGAGGTTGCTTGACAGGCAGAGAAGAGAGGATATGATAGAAACATTTAAATTACTGAAAGGTTTTTATAAGATTGATGCACAGGTAATGTTTCAGCTGTGTGATAGTGATGGAAGAACAAGAGGTCATCCCTGGAAATTAAGGAAAAGTGTGGTTAACAAGGTTTTTCACCTGGAGGGTGATGAATGAGTGGAATGCACTGACTGACTCACTTATGAGTTCTTTGTCTATAAATGAATTCAAGAACAGATATGATAGATATTGTTTTGATAGTTTGGGTCTCCCACGATGAGTCTACTGACTCCATGGAGATACCCATAATAATAATAATAAATAATAATAATGATATGTAGTGTTTTCTTTTTCAAGGGACATAATGAGAACCAAATTTTATTCACAATGTCCTTTTTTTTTTCTCCTAAAAAACAAAATGCACAAGTTATTTTCTTGCTACTTTTGCCAACTGAACATCAAAAAATAATTACAAGTATAGTACTATTAAAACTGTTATTGCTTTTGTTGCACATTACGGCAGAACAAATTATGCAGATTTGCATCAATCAAATAAACATTATTTATTTTCATATGTGATATCAAAATTGGAGATGTTAATCAAAGTCCTTTGCTTTATGTGGATAAAGTTATACTTCAAATAAATCCGTTACAAGTCTGCAAGATTCCCTGACTAAATTGAATAACTGCTGTATTAGATATGGTATGAAGGTCAGCAATAAAAAGACAAAGACAATGAAGATAGGTAGAAGCATTGAAAATATCAACTGCATTGTGAATGGAGAATCTATAGAACAAGTAAAACATTTCAGCTACTTAGGCACAATTTTTAGTGAAGATGGTAAGTTAAATATGGAAATAGACAACAGAATCAACAAAGCTAGGTATGGTAGGAAGTCAACTGAATAAATTTATATGGAATAAGAGAAAAATTAGCCAAAACACTAAATTAGCTGTATACAAGACCATGTTCAAACCAATTTTAATTTATGGATCTGAGAGCTGGGTGAGAAGTAAAACACTTGCCCAAAAACTAGACACTACAGAAATGAGAGCCCTGAGAAAGATTAGGGGCATGAACAGATGGCATCAATGGCAATATCATATTAAAAACAGGATATTAGGATAGAACTTGACATTGTCAACATTCAGGAATGCATTAGCAGAGCTAATCTAAGGTGGTGTGGTCACTTAAATAGAATGGGCAAGGAAAGATTAGCAAAACAAGTGTTCTCTGCCAGGTTGACAGGAAAAACGACCCAGAGGAAGACCAAGATATAGGTGGATTGATACTGTACAAAGTGCCTTAGAAGATAGAAATATAAGATCTGATAATGTTAGAGTCTTGACAGGTAACAGAGTGATTTGGAGGAAAATTGTAGATAGGAAATTAGTAATGATGTAAATTTTTCATGTAGTACTATCATATCCTGTACATCCCTTGAGGTACATGGCAGGAATTTGATGATGATGATATCCTAGTATGTTCTTTCTTGTGGTTATATAAGTTGCATTAATATCATTTTTGTTCTAAGTGTTTATCATAACTTTCTAGTTCCCCGCCCCCATAAGTGAAAAATATTATTATTATTATTATTAACATCTGTCCTCCGTGGAGTAAGAAACTCATCGTGAGAGGTACACACTATCACACACACACAATGCTCATCCAACTGTGCCTTAAACGGATTTGACATGCCTACATTCACAACACTCAGACAATGCATTCCATTCACCAGCCACTCTTCATGCAAATAATATGCTCCTCGCTCCTCTGCTCACATCCTCCTTATACAATTTCCAGCAATGGCCTCTTGTTCTACACCTCTCCCATTCTATAAAAAATCTCCTCTACATCAACCTGATAACAACCCCCTGACTAGCTTATATGTCTCGATCAAATTCCCCATCCTCCTCCTATTCACGAGGCCTTGCAATTTACATTCTCTCAATCTATCCTTACACTCCACACTCCAAAGACCACTGACCACCTTTGTGAATCTTCTCTGGACCCTTTTTAACATATCCTCATCAGCATGAAAACCTGGAGACCAAATCTGTGCATAATAATCCATATGAAGCCTGATCAAGGCCTTATACAAATGCATTATAATCACTTTGGTTTTGCATGTCAGTCTCTGCATCACTGCCATTACCCAATGTGATGTCTTCATAACTTGTGCAATGTACCCCCTGAATTTCAGGTCCTTGTCCACCACCACTCCCAGATCTCCCATGTCCTCTACCTCCTTTAAAGTTTCCCCATCCAGTGTATGCATTGCATCCCATCGCTGCTTACCAAATTCCAAAACCTTATTGCAACACTGAACTGACAGTTCCACTTACCTGCTCATTCATGTAATCTATTCAAATCCTCCTGTAAGGCCATAACACCTGCTTGATTCTACATTGTTCTCCCCAATTTTGCATCATCTGCAAACAGCTGCATATCACTAGTTAAACCTATCCAATATTATTAATATACAAACTGAACAACAATAGTCCTAAAACTGACCTCTGTGGCACACTACTAGTGACCTTCCTCTTTCGGGATACTACACTGCCATATACAACTTTCTGACCTATCTGATAGCCAGTAAATGATCCAACTCAGAAGTCAGTTATCCAATCCCATCTGTTTCAATTTATTTAATAGCTATTGTATGGCAGTCTATCAAAAGCTTTTGCAAAATCCAAGTACACCACTGTATATGCATCTTCCCTGTTCAAGGTATTTGTCATCTAGTTACAGTAAACATGATCTCCTTTTAACAAACCCACGCTGATAACCACAGAGAATATTGCTGTTATCAATCCATTTCTGTATCCTACTTCTCACCAATCTCTCTAGTATCTTCACCACAAATCCAGATATACAGATTGGCCTAGAATTTATAGCCTTATAACCATTGCCTTATCACCACCTTTATGCAGCGGAACAATTTTACCTTCTTTCAACTCCCTTGGAACCTGTGCTGTTGTAAGACTCTTATTAAATAAGCATGCCATGCCAATTCCCTGGAACAATCCCTTAAGACATGTGGTGATATGTCATTAAATTCTATCACCATATTGACAACAAGGTTATTGATTTCCTCAAATACCTTCTGCTCACTCACAATTAAGCCATCCTCTCCTACATCCTCTACACTTAAGTTGCTCATGATTCCACCCTGAAGAGGATGAAACACCCTTATAAACTGATCACTGAATACCTCAACAATGCCCTCTGCAGCAGTTACCATTCTACCATTTTCATCCATTAACATCTTACCATAATCATTCTTCCTTCTACTTGGCACATATCTAAAAAACTTTCTATGGTTTTTCTTTGCCCAAGTTGCCAATTTCTGCTCATAATCTTCTTTCCCTTACTAAGTCACTCTCCTGGCTTGTTCTTTATACTCTTCATGTAACTGATTATTACCATTATTCTTCTTGTACTGCCTCCAAAGTACATTTTTCCAGATTTCTTGCTTAAGCCCCTCATTCATCCATTTTACACCCACTCAGTCTTTTGGCTTTTGGAATGCATTCACACATTGATGCTGTTATGTATTTCTTTGTCAGTTTCCAAGTAGCATATATTTTCTTATCACTCAACTCCTCATTCCATTATATAGCTCCAGGCTGTCTCCTAAGCTTGTCATAATCACCAGCCTTGTACTTCTACATATATTCTTTCCTCATAGAAGTTTGCATATGGCTAGCCACAACCCAGGTGATCACTTCACAATCACTCTCACTAACTGGAGGATAGTCTGAAACCCCACTCACAATTACATCCTCTGAATGAAATGATCAGATCTAAAACTGTCGATCCTCATGTGCTCTCCTTTGCATGCTGCCTGAGATAGTTATCTCTCAAGAACTTGAGATATTCATTTTCCTTATTCCCAAATGCTATCTTTTCATTCCAATCTATACTGCCATAATTAAAGTCACCCATAATAATTATCCTTCCTTTGTTCATTAATCCAAGTTGTTTACACATTTCTTCATCACCACTCTCCACATTCCCTGACCTATGGCAACATCGAACTAAATATGTCTTCTTGTCAACCAGCACTTCACACCACACTGCACTGCCTTATAACCATTGCCACTATTTCCCTCTTTCATGTCAACCATATGTGGGCATAATTCCCTTGCTATCAGCAGCAGCAGCACTCCCTTACCCTTCTTGTCCTTTCTATCTTCGCAAAAAATACTGTATCTTTCCGGTTCTATTCCCATTAGGATATCATCTTCATTCAACTATGTTTCACTTATTCCAATGAATTTAGGATGAATAAACTCAATCAGTGAAACCATTTCATCTCTCTTATTTCTGATACTTCTGGCATTTGTAAACAAAGACAGCAGTTCATTCTTAGGTCTATAGCTAGTCCTATCTAAGCCACCTGTTGGTTGCAATTTCCTCACTACACCCTTGCCCAGTCACCTTTACCACTGCTTACCAGATATATCCGTTCAGTCTCAACTCCCCCATCCACATCACAATATTCTCCATCTCCATACACACATTCACTGCTACTTTCAACACCCACTTTCTCTATGCCATGTCTCCCTGTCTACCTGGTCTCCCCCTGTTTCCTGTTCCTCTTGTCTCCATTCTCTTTTCATCTCTCCTGCTACTACTGTTTCCACTCCCAAGTACTTCTGCCTCTTCAATACCATTCTCCAGATCTTTCACTTCATCTCTTGCTTGCATAACACACTGCATGTTCATCTGGCAACACTTTCTCCAGTGCAACCACTCCACAGCCATTCAAATGTAACCCATCACACCTTTTAATTCCATTCTTCCCTCAAACATCTCAAATATAAAATCTATCAGATCTGTTGTTGGTAAAGCAGCTATTTCTAGATTATAATTTAAAGAGTATAATTATTATAAAAATTTCAAGCCATCTCAGTTTTGCTTTAATTAGTCTATTTGCAAGGACACAAATGGATAACACTTGTAGAAATTTTATATTGCAATAATCCTACTCTACATCAGCTACACTCAAAAGGGTTCAACTGGTTTTTACTGGCAAAATGATTCAAACTGATATTACCATCAGTTATAATTTGTATTATAAGTAGGAAAAACTTATGTTTCTAACAAATACTAACTGCAAATGAAATACAATTTCATTTGCAGTTAGTATTCATTACAGGTTTCACACGTAATGAGCATTTATGGTTACATTTTGAACTGATTTAAGTGATTAACAGTGTGCAAGAAATGTTTTGCTAGTGTATATAATATACCACATAAAAAAAGAACAGAACATACCTTAGCATCTATGTCTTTATCCCACATATCATTAATGATACAACCTGTACCTCTCATTAAGAAAGCTCCTATACCAAATATTAACATCAATGATGGGTCAGGTAGATGGTTAGGTGAAGCAGTAAGTCCTAAACTCCAATAACAAGGCCATAATAATAACCAGGTTCCTAGTCAGATTAGAGAGATGAAAGAAGAATGTATGAATGAAAGATATAAATTCAATACCTTCACAATTAGTATATATTATCATCATCGTTATCTGGGCATCTCAAGGAACTCCAAGATTCACTGTGGGAAGCCCATATTAACTATTATTCTACAATGTCTATCACTTCTCCTTAAACTCATTATTATTATTATTACCCCAAGACTCATCTGGGAGGTCTTTTTATCACACACATATCTCATCATACCGTGTCTTAAACACACTCAAACTCCTTGCAGACACCACACTCTCAGGCAAGACATTTCAATCATTCACAACTCTGCACGAAAAAAAACTGCCTCTCACTCCCCTACTCCCACACTCTTTATACAGTTTCCAGGGATGACCTCTGGTTCTCCCTGATCTCCCACTATTCTCTGTAGAACTTCTCCACCACTGATCCTATAACAACCCCTTACCAACTAGTAGGTCTCTATCATATCTCCCCTTCCTCCTGTCCACCAGACTCTGCAAATTACATCTTCTCAATCTTTCCTCATACTCGACATTCCAGAGGTCAGAAACTACCTTAGTCAGTCATCTTTGGACCCTTTCCAACATCTCTTCATCCTTCTGAAAACCCGGTGACCAAATCTGGACACAATAGTCCATGTGTGGCCTAATCGAAGCCTTATACACAACGGAACAAGAATCTCCCTACTTCTACATGTCAGTGTCCTCCACATCATTTGCAGAAGCCTTTGTGTTGTCTTCACAATTTTGGTGACGTGTCCCCTAAATTTTAGATCCTTATCCACTATCACCCCCAGATCCTCTACCTCCAACAATATATTCTCACAAAGCATAAATTCTGCATCCCATCTTTGTTTTCCAAATTTTAAAACCTTACATTTTGCAACATTGAACTCACATCCCCATTTCCGTGTCCAATGACTCAATTTATTCGTCTTCTTGTAAGGCCACAACATCTTCACTACTCTTTATGGTTCGTCCCAACTTTGCATCATCTGCAAACAACTGTTTGCAGATGATGCAAATGACAATCTCCATCCAAATCTTCGCCAACAGCATTAATATACAAGTTACACAGTAATGGTCCTAAAACAGACCCCTGAGGCACTCCACTGGCGACTTTCCTTTTCCTGGATATTGCAACCCGATACAAAACTTGTTGATACCTATCAGATAGTCAGTCTCCAATCCAATGCACTAATCTAATATCCAACCCCATCTGCCCTAGTTTGACTGTCAACTTATCATGAGGTACTCTATCAAAAGCCTTTGCGAAATCCAAGTATATTACTGTGTATCCTTCTCCTCTGTCCAAGGAAGCAGTCACTTTATTGTAATAAGTAAGTAGATTACTAAAACATGACCTCCGTTCAGCAAATCCATGCTGTCCATCAAAGATAATACCATTGTTGTCAACCCAACTCTGGATCCTAGTTCTCGCAAGCTTCTCCAACAACTTAACCACAACACCTGACACACAGATAGGCCTATAGTTTGATGCTTGAGTTTGATCACCTCCTTTATGAAGTGGCACAATCTTGCCCTCCTTCCACTCCTTAGGAACTTGACCAATTGCAAGACTCGTATTAAAAAAATATGTCAAGGCAGGTGTCAACTCCCTGGCACATTTCCACAGAATATGCGGTGACATATTATCAAGTCCCACAGCCGTATTTAGATCTAGTTTACTCAACTCCCCAAACGTCTGTTTCTTATACTTCTAGCATTTGTATACAAACACAACTCAAAACTAAAAGCTCATTTCTGGATCTACAGCTAGTTCCACTGATACCACTCACTTGATGTGATCTCTCCATGCTTGACTAGGGCCATTTCCCTTTCTGCTTCTTCATTTTAGAACCTTTTTCAATTCCAATTGTTTTCTCTTGATCCCTGGTCATCACATTCCTTTCCTGCCTACTCATGCTCTCACCTCCTCTTGGAGCATCCAGCTTTCTCACGCTGTGTACCCCTGTCCACCCTGAGCGTCCCCGTTTCCCTGCTCCTCTTGCACACCCATTCTCTCATTTTCTATACTCATACCACTCACTTCCCCATTCATATCCACCTCTTCACTCTCTCCTGTCTTACTCTCCTGCTCTTCCACATCACTCCCCCTCTCGATCTGATTCATTCTCTATATTCACTTCTCTACCTTCCAGCAGCAGTCTCTCCAAGCGACTCACACCATAACCACTCAAATGCAGTCCATCGCTCCCATACAGCTCACTTTGTCCCTCAAACTCATTCCACACATTAACAAACTGTACTCCCATCTCCTCACACATTTCACCCAGAATATCATTCATAATCCTTGCTCTCTGCCTCATTTCACCACAGTCATACCTAGGCAACGCACTGACTACCCTTCCTGTCACACTATTCTCTTTTATCTTTCCAAGCAGCCTCCTGATATCCATTTCTGACATGCTCTTCGTCCTCTCTCAAATCATTTCTACTAATTAATACTATTAACTCTTTTGCTCGCTCCTGCCTCATATCCAATGCCTCAATCACTACTCACTTTACGGCCTGGAAAACATACCTTGTGCATTCTATCCTCTAGCACACCTTTAATAATGGAGTCGCCATACAATGCCACTTGCTCATCTTTCATTAACTCTTTCATGCCATCATGTTTTATTTTAATAGTTTTTACCTGAATTCTCTTAATTTCATTCCTCATCCATTTTATTTCTTGCCTCATCCAATCCAATTCAACTTCCAAATCTCGTGACACATTCTCTCCATCATTCAATCTTTCCAACTTTCTAACTCTCGATCCCCTCTTCTCACTTTTACTCTCATTCATCCTTCTTTGTTTCCGTACTTTTGGTCTAACATGTGCCCAACTTTTGCAATCATTCTTCTCACTTTCACTCTCATTCACCTTTCTTTGTTTCTGTACTTTCAGTTTAACATGCATCCAACTTTCGCTATCATTCTTCTCACTTTCACTCTCATTCATCTTTCTTTGTTTCTGTATTTTCAGTCCAGCTTGTGTCCAACTTTCGGCATCATTCATTCTTTTTTCGCTATCATTCATTCTTTCAATTTTTTTCACTTTCGATTTCTGCGTCACGCCATTTCTAATTTCATTAGTTCTCTCAATTTCGTTTCCTTTCCGCCATTCTCGACTCACTTTCGTCCCTTTTAAAATCCATTACGGTTTTCAAATTGCCCTTTTTTTTTTTTTACTCATTTTTTAACATTTTTTCGCCTCTCTTTCCCACCATCCTTATCTTTCAAATGTGCACTCATTTTCCCCATGACATTCTAGCTATTAACACTTTCTGTCATCAATTTCATATTTGCATTCATCAGTTCCTCTTTCAGGTCACACTTTGCACACACACACACCCTTCTTCCATCCGCTCTAAACATCCACAAATCATTTATGTAATCGAAAGAATACATATAACAGACCTCACACTTAACGAAACAACTGAAATGTCACTGAAAAAAAACTGAAAAAAAAACAACTTAAAGTCATGGAATGATGATGCCGCTGCCATTTTTTTTTTTTTCCTGCAGGTTACTAGGTCTAATACTAACGATTTCGTAATTAAGTTTAGGCAAGAAAAATCCCCCACACTAGTAATACTGGTAGCATACAACGTTTACGGTCGCTCTTACTCAAACAATTACACATATATACTTAATATTTCCTAGAATAACTTATCTCAATCAGGAGCTCTTCTTAGACACGTCCACAGCGCTTGGCTTCCAGTGACAACAATGCACACAACTATCTTCAGCAATCCATTTCAGTCATTCAAAATAATAGCATAATAAGTTTATATGCATAAGCTAAAAATCTAGTCCTGCATCCTTGCTAACCACACTCTTACTCAACATCCAGGGGTTATCCCTTCTTCACTCTGCTTCTGTCATGAAATGAAAGGTTTCTTTTGCATCAATACAACATTAAACCCTTAGCAACATATGTTTTTATTGTATCCTCTCTTTCCTGTCTCAGCCAATTTTTGTAATCCACAAACCTTCTTCCACAAACTTGTAGCCATCACAGTGAAGTAAGAAACCCAGGCAACCATATTTGAGCAGTGTTCCAGATATGATCATGTTTGTATTTTATAAAAAAAAGGGGATAATAACATCCTTATCTTTACATATTAGTGTATTATTCAACATCTAACCCTTTGTACTACTACTGCATTTTACTCACTTTTACAAAATGTCCTAAGAACTCCACATCTCTATTAAATTAGCCATTATCTTGCATCTCTAGCTTCAGCAATTTCTTGTAGTGCCATCCAACCAATAACAGTTAGTGATTTTTTCATCCCAAAGTGCATCAACCTGTTTTGTTTTGCTATGTTGAATTGTCAAACACTCCTTACATCAACACAAGTCTATTCAAATCATCTTGCAGAATCTCTATCACTTGCCAATGAAATCCAAACCAACCAATATTACTTTGCTCCCTTCCTCAAATCATCCTCAGAATAAATACAAAAATTTAGTTGCACTGATGTCTATGCATGCGTGCATGCACGCACACACACACAGCATTAATTACTGATGTCTACCTATCTCAATTTACTCTGATTTACGTAATAGATTTCCATGTGGTATAGAAATGTTTTAGTCAAATGCTTTCAAAAAAATCCAACAGAAGGATACTGTAGTCATTTCTTTTAGTCAATTCAGCTGCCACTTTGACAGAAAGTAAGTAAATTACTAATGCAAGACCTTGCTCACAAAATAGTGCTACTTCCCACAGGGTCAGACTGCATAGCATAGTCTAATGAATGTGTGTAGTTTAGTCCACACCACATATTGGATTCTTTCATTAAAAAAAAGTTATGTTTTTGAATTGAAAAACTGTTTGTATACAAAGACAGTTAATCTTAACAATTGAATGTAACATGGCTTCACTGCAGTTGAATTTGCTAAGATTGCTTCACAGTCCCAGCGAATCTTGTAGTGCACCACAGTAAGCTGAATTCATTCACAAACACAATTAATGTAATGATAGTGCAAACTGGCTTTGTACATCAGTTTCGAGAACATTTAAAGAAACTGACTGTAAATGAGCAGTTGCAAACCACTTAAAGGGTAATCAGTATCCACACATGCCAATTAATCATTATTTCATAACAGAAAATATTGTCTCTTTATGCAAGAAAAAAATTTTAATAAACATAACTAAAAAATTGGTTTAGACTAGTTTATCCACTTTTACTTCAAACAGATTATATTATCAATATTACATCCAAGCCTCCAGGAGTCTAAAGACTCATCATAGAACACTCACTGACCACAATACCTATCATACTTTGCCTCAAATATGTTCAATGTTGGAGCACTCACCACCCATTCCAGCAATGCCATTCCTCATTCTCCACCTGCCAAGCACTTCCTTACTCATATAACCTTTAGTTTCCAGGGATGACCTCTTATTCTCATCAGCCATTATTCTATGCAATAATTCTCCTATATCTATCTGAAAGGTGTTCCTCTCACCAACTCATGCATTTCAATCATCTCACCCTTCCTCACTTATCCACCAAGCTCTGATGACTACAATCCTAAATCTCAATATTTCAGAGTCCTGAGACAGCCTTAGTTATTTATCTCTGCATTCTTTAGTGTTTCCTCATCACCAATATGGTATTAGCCAGGTGACCAGATCTGTGCACAGATATTCAAGTGAGGCCTAAACAGTGCCTAATGAAATGGGATTATCGCCTCCTTACCTGCATATGCAGGAATTTTGCAATAGCAGTTAGAGCAGCAATGTGTTCCTTATAACTTTTTGTGATATCCCATGAACTCCAGTTCCCTATCCACTAAGATCCTCAGTTCCCTTGTTTCCTCCACCTCATTCTTACTCAAATAGACATCTGCAACAGTTTTCCTAACCTTCAAATTTATTCCATACATCCACACACACTCAAGTCCTCTTTTCCTGCACATTCTAGCCCATTCTACCATTTGTGATCATTGCTCTTCTCCTCAGCTCTCTACTATCCTACCTTGGCAACACAAAATTCTCCCTTTCACACTCTTCCACTTCACATGTCTGCAAATCTCACACTACCTCATTCATATTTCTTCACAAATCTTTTGTTCCTACCAGCACAGTAAACTCCTCTGTATTTCCTCTCCTCTCCACACCCACAGTCTCTATTTCTATCATTGCTCCTCTCATATTTTTGACAGTTGCACCATTTTCACATCTTATGCCACTGAATCTGCATACAGCAACACTACTTTCCACCATTCTGCTGCAATAATTCATCTTTCACTCATCTGCCACCTTCCTTCTTGCACCTCCAACTATCAACTGCTTCTCTAAATGTCCTATCTCACTCCTGGATGCCTCAATTCATTCTTCAATCTTAGCAATTATTTTCTAATATCATTACTCATTCATATCTTTCATACTAAAATTTCATTACAGGGCTTAGTTTTATTTTTTAAATAAGTCTGGAAATGAAGGCCTTTCGCTTGTTGAAGGTGCATGTTTTGGGAATCATCTGTTTCAGTCAGAAGTAAATTAATACTGCCCAGGGCGATTCATGTAATGTGGTAAAATCACACCGACGTGTACGTGGGCAAATTAGTTTCGTCAACGTAACTGTGAATGCTTTTAAGTTATGAAAATGTATCAAAATATACATGCAGCATTCATTACTATAGGATGCAATTACCATCCTAAAGTGCAATTACAATCACTAACGCAGGGGAAATATCCTAGTATCGTTTGTGTATGAAAGTTACTCAGGTCACTCGCACAGTAAAAAAAAAAAAAAAAAAAAAAAAAAAAAAAAAAATATATATATATATATATATATATATATATATATATATATTAATCTGCATTGTAAAGTAGTATTAAGTTTTCATTTTTATCAGAATTCAAATTTCGCGACATGCTTTTTTTTTTTCTTTCTCTCCAAGTCATAAATATTACGTTTCATCGAAATTGATTTATCCGTTCTCTTGATGTTTCATGCGAACGGAGGGGGTAGGCGTGGCGATTTTCAGAGGCACGTGTTGTTCGCTAGCGAACAGCACATGCCTATAAAAATGCACGTGTTATATTAGACAGCATCAAGTGTTTATGGATTCGGGCATAGCAGAAGCTGTACGCGAAGTTCTTGTATACATTGTAATTATATAGCCGTTTGGATAACATGCCTAATTACCTCTTATCCACAAATTATCCAAAGGGACAATGCGAATTAGGGTGAACAATTTTAAACTTACCGGCTGGTTTGTCAAGTCTCACAAGCTTCATATACGGTTGCAGACGTAGTGGAGCTTTTTCTATAAGCTTCTCTAATAAATTCTTATGTGCAATCAGATTAAGATCCTTCTTGGTGAACACTGATGTTAAACGAGAGTGATCTGTTTTGGTAGCGGCGTTATTATCATCATCCAATGTTCTCGATGTAAATGAGGTCTGAAACGCACAGCAAGATTTAAACAGAGTGACTGAGGACCTTCCTTTCAGCGATAATAAACATTTCATTTTTTCTTTAAGTATTCTTTGAGTGTACGAGGAGGAGTAATTATTAACTCCAACGTATTTAGCATATGTACAAGGAATCATATATCTGAAAATCATGGTCTCTCCTAAACGGCGAAAAAAATAATGCCTATTCATACCGGGGATGTACACAAAAAACAAATCACTAATTAGGATTGTAATCCAACCGTCAAATGCCTTGAAACACAGTAGGTAATCCGTAAGCCGCACTTAGCTGCGATATTGATCATCGTATTCATTACGGGCAAACGTGTGCCGTCATTTAGTTTTACAGCCATATCGAGAAAAACACTGTCCAATAAGACTTCTAGCTTTTCAAGGTCGATTTTGACTTTCGAACTAGCATTTCTTCTCTGACTAGTTGCAGGTGACATTCCCATTGTTTTCAGTTCCGAAAATAAAAACTCAAGAAAACCGAATCAAAGCAAGTGGAAAAATTTGTCTTTAAAATAAAGAAAATCACACTACCCGCACCAAACTTAACTCCGTACTCTGCGTGCAAAATTATACGACATACCATTTCACTGTTAGTGCCATTCGAGTTCTGTGGCCGCCTTTTCGCAAAATAACCGCCAGATATTTGATTCACCACGAAATATTTGGCTCCTATAACAAAGTTAAGAAATCGAATTTGTGTCTAGTAGCAGAATAAAATAAAACATATGCCGCAATCAATTAGCGAATCGGCAGGTACACTAGCCGATTCGCATTAAATAAACCTTACTTAATTATTTAAATATACTACGATAAAGAGCCAAGAGGCTATTTTTTTTCCGACGGCGTAAATTAAGTTAAGGGGATAATAAATCCCTCATTATTTTAAAGCCGGATACGAAACTCGGAGATTGAAATCTCAGAGTTTCATGCTGAAGAATTGGCGAGTCGCGTTGCTCTAGTGTTGTACTACCCAGGTGTTGACTTATGCTTGGATACGAGAAAATATTAAGGATAGTGATGGATCTTGCCCCACCTTTGCTTCGAGTCGCCTTAGTATTGTACTGTCCAGGTGTTGACTTACGCTTGGACTCGCCAATAGTTCTTCGGCATGAAACTCTTAGAGTTCGATAGATTTCGATCTTCGAGTTTCGTATCTGGCTAAAGTAATGGGGATTTATTATCCCCTTAACTTATTTAAATATACTTTGATTAACATTTCTGGCATAAAGGGTGAAGCAAAATGCTTTTCATACTCCCGGCTATCTGATAGGCAAACGGTGAGTGGAAAATTTTGTGAGCCAATTGCTCGCCCTGAGAGGGCTTGAAGATTAGACATCAGAGTTGGAGTTTAAGATGGCTTTTGGTCTTTTATGTTTGAAGTAATCTGTTGGGTCGTAATTTGCAGTTAGTTGAACCAATTTGTTGGGGTGTATAGATGCTTTTGAAAAGAACTTTTTTACTATAGTCTGCAGGAAAGTGTAGATATAGGGGATATCTGTGTCCGGATGGAGTTGCACATTTCGTATGAACCATGGTGCGTTTAAGATCATTCGTAAACATTTATTTTGCACTCGTTGTAACTTGAAAATATTAGTATCAGCGGTATGGCTCAAAGTCGGAGAATCGTGAGTCTTGTGGATAATTAATTTGATTCTGGTGTTCAGCTTACTGTTCCTGTTGATTACAGGATAAAGCTAGGTTCCAAATGGAGTGATTGTCAGGAGAGATAGAAGTTAATCTTTCTTCCCAAAGTTGACTTCTAAATTTTCTGCTATTGCTTCGGCTTAATCTAAATCAGTATGAGGGGCGTGCCGACCATATGTGCAATGTGTGCGACGCACACAGGCGCCAGGACAGTAAAGGTGCCAAAGAGGAGGACATACTTTTAAAAAAACGTTTTTTTTAAGTGATTTTTTTTATTGGAGGGGGGATACGGGCGCCAACTAAAGTTTTGCACACAGGCGCCGGACACTACTGGCATACCCCTGATCAGTGTGGATGTGGCCTAGATCGGTTTGGAGAAGGGGTAGAGATTTGTTTTTGTTTTTGATCTTCCTGATTAGGTTCCAAATGGAGTAATTGTCAGGAGAGAAAGAAGTAAATCTTTCTTCCCAAAGTTGACTTCTATGTGTTTTGAGCGCATCTCTCACTGCAGAGTTGAGTCTGTTTAGTATTCGTTTGTCTTGTGGTGCACGGGTATTGTGAATCCTTTTTCTGCCCTTATTTTTCTCCTTGATCAGGTTCATGACATCTTCTGGCAAGTGATTGGGCCTGAGGGTAGTTGTGGACGTAGTGACTGCTGTAAGGCTGTGTTAATTTGTTGAATGAGATCTTTAACATGTTCATTGCCAATCACGCGATATCGCGGGATGCGAGTTCTCACCAAACGGCCGATCACGCATTATCGCGTTGACTTGGCTAACTAAATAAAAAAATAAAAAAAAAATTTGGCCATCACACGAAATTCCAATTTTCAGCTTGGCAATGAACGATATATGATATCGCGTGATGCGAGTTCTTACCAAACGGCTGATCACGCGTTATCGCGTGGACGTCGCTAACTAAATAAAAAAATAAAAAAAATTTGACCACCACACGAAATTCCAATTTTCAGCTTGGCAATGAAAGTGTTAATCGCTGTTTCGATTTCTTCTTTGGATTTTATAAGCGGAACGGGACCAATATATTTCGAGAGTATTTTGGTCAACCTTTCCCATGATATGAATGAGTGTGTGTGGGGGGGGATAGTTTTTCTTGATTTCCCAACTGTAACAGTATTGGGTTGCGATCAGATGAAAGATCATTGAGCTGTACTGGAGTCTCACATTCCGCAGTATGACTATGTTCAAGACATCAGCCCTTCCAAACGTATTGTGATGGGTGGGTTCAGTGGTACCTGCCACAACTGCGTTGTTGGTTCGTGTGTAGTTAGCAAGTATGTGTCCGTTTTATTGGTAGTTCGACTGATCCAGGGGGGGGGGGGATGCTTAGTGTTCAAGTCACCGGCAATGATGACAGACTCTCTGATGCCCAAGATTGCGTCCAAGTCCGATGACAGTAATGATTTTAGTAGAGGATTGTACGCTGCAAAGATTTTTAGTCTACCAGCCGAGCTCATGAGAACCTCTATACCTCTAACCTCTAGATTAGTAGTAGATGGGACATTTATAGACTGATGACTGATGTAAATCTTGATTAGAATGGTAGTTCCGCCGCCTCTGTCAGTTCTGTACAGCTGATATCCTATGAGTTTGGGGTTGTCCGACGATCTCAGATGCATTTCCTTTATCAAAACTACATCCAGTTGATGTGTCTTTGGGTAAACTCTTGGAGCTCCAAGATCTTATTTCTGAGGCCGTTCGCGTTCCACGCAATAATCTGTAGTGAGTCTGGATTTAATTTATTCCTATTTATGAGTGAGCGCTGTGATGATAGTTTCTGTATCCTTTAGGAATCTGTTAGTAGCGGATGGAGAGGGGTTGGATCTGCTAAAGTCTAATAGCATATTTGCCAGAGAAGAGGTGATAATAACTGTCATGTTTGTGTGTGTGTGGTACTGATTGATCCTGTTCCTGGATTATCTGTTTAAACGGACTACGTCCGCATATGTCCTTGTATGTCGTTGCTGAGTTGTTCTTTTGAAGGCCTCTATAGCAGATAGGCTTCTGACAATTTTTGCTAGTCTTTGAGAGACTGTGAAGCTGCACCCTCTGCCATGGATCTGCTGAGGGAGAAAGAGCCTCTGTCTGTCTCTGATCTTCTGTTTTTGGTTTTTCTATAAAACCCCTAGAGTTGGTTGTGTGAGGGCAGCCATAGTTGACACATTTAGCTGGGGTAGTTTTCGACTTTGTGCAGATATTGTTTGGGTGGCTGTTCCCATATTTAAGACAATTAAACTCAGCCTTACACATTTTCTGGGCGTAGCCAAATTTTTAACATGTGTGGCACTGACCTGTTGAAACCCTTTTCCTTAAGGGTTCTAGGCTGATTTTCAGACCACAGATGAACGTCAAGTCATATATGTGCTTGTAAGCTTGGCTGGTCTCTACTAATACTAGTGGCATCGAAGTCTTGTCTTTTTTGGTCATTCTGCTGACCTTAATTGGTGGTAGGTCCTGTTGGTGTAGATCAGCAGCCACTTCTTCTGTGGATGTCTTCAGACACTCCTCTGAGCACTACCTTCAGATATTTCTCTGAACCAAGTGTGAAGGTGTGACACTGAATGCCTCTGGTATTCATTTCACCTGTGAGTTTTTGTTTGTCCATCACTGTGGCGGGCTGAATCTTAATGCCGTCAGTAACATTTTTTGCATATGTATAAGCGATTTGTAGATTGGACATGGTAGCCCTTAGAGACATCCATTTTTGTTTTTCGCAGAGAGTAATCGGAGGTATCTTTTCTCTAGTCGATATAGAGGAATCCGAAACATGACCATTTTCTTCCATTCCATCCTCTTTTGGTGGTTCTGATGCTGTGGCTTTGCGTTTCTTATGCGCGCAGACCTCTGTGAAGTCTGAGGGAATGGAGATCACCAAGTCCTGCTTCTCATCAGTTGGAACATTGTCGTCGTTCTCGTCGCCATCCCCTGACATAGAATACAGATTAAGTTCAAATTTTTTGATGATCTTTTTTAGTATATTTATGGCTATTCCTCTGACAAGTGACCCTATCAGGTCGTCAGAGTCAATCTCATTGATACCGAGGTGCGAAATCACTACTTAAGATCTTGGATCCTTGGGTCTGCATAGATATCCCATAGTCCCAATCGGTGGTCTACACGCAAAAAGAATCCCGCAACCGCAAAAGACTGCCAGCAAAACCATGTGTTGGAGAACGCGCGAAGTAATAGCAATTTATAGTACCCTAATAAATAGGAAAAGGAATGTCAAGAACTCACTTGGCCACAGAGTGAAACGTACCTCTATAAAATACCATACATCCATCACTAGTCCTCTTTTCGGGGGTGCCCACAGCCATCAGATCTCGTGCATTTTTCATGCAGAGGAGGAGACAAACTGTGTTAGCTCCAGTGCAATGTGAGTTTCCCGAAAAACCTTAAATAAATTTTATCAGGTACAGCTTAAAATAATACGTCCGATCACATCAAATGTTTTTGGTATGTTTTCTCTTCTGTGAGCAATTATTAATAAATTCGTTTTTAATATTAACTTTTGCACAATCTTGTGTATATTGACATATTTGGAAGCGCAGTCTGAAATGTAAAAAGAGCTTAAAATTAACAACCAGCAACCTTGAATACAGAATGCCAGATTCTTTAACACACTTTCTGGGGCAAGATTCTACTGCAGAACATAATAAAATATTAAGTAAGAAACAGAGTTACTTAAAATTTTATTAAGTAACTCCGTTTTATTAAGATTTCATTAAATATAAAGATTTCATTACTGTTTACGTGTAGATTGGAGAATGTATGGAATGCTTGTGTTATTATATTGTACAATGAAACTTGTGGAGAATTCATTACTAAACAAACACACGTAATAACCACAGTAATAAGTTTTAATGAGTAACTATTTCATCCTAAGTATCTTACGACATCGTCTGTACAGTTAATTCAACAATACTAGGAATAACATACAGTTAGGGCGCATGATTACAATGGAATCCCAATATGCGTGCAGTGTGCTACTGCACGCATATTGGGATTCCATTGTAATCATGCGCCCTAACTGTATGTTATTCCTAGTATTGTTTGAATTAACTATACTGACGAATATCCTAAGATACTTAGAATGAAATATTTAGTCATTAAAACTTATTACTATGTGTTTGTTTAGTCATGTGTTACTATAAGCTTAGACAAGTAAGAAAAAAGCGATGAATGTTATTTCAGTGAACGTACGTGTGAGATAAAATGTGAGAGAGTAACGTATGAGAGGAGCCTCCTTAATAGCTTAGTCAGTATAGACGAGGCCCTTTGTTCGGAAATACATGGGTTCGATTTCCGTTAGTGATGTGAGGAACCTTTATCTGGTCTCTTTTGAAAAAGTGAGCCACATACGGAGGTAGGGAAGGGGTTCAACCGGAAACTCGGGTTTTTCGTCCCACAGAACAAGCAAGCCTGCCGGTGAACAGACATTGATTACAGTCATGAATACGTCCGTACCATATGCCGGTCCGGAGCCCGGATTAAATTGGGGGTGGGGGGAATAGTGAACTACTCTGTAAAAATGTACAATGTCACCTAGGGTCGGAAATGACTAAAGGGCAAACTACTAACATTGTATGACAGATAGTAGTTTAGGTTAACATCGAGAGAGAGAGAGAGAGAGAGAGAGAGAAGGATTATCAGTTAGACGAACTGGCCTGATCTTGGCACTTGTGAATTTAGGAAAGATTTTTTTTTATATCTCCAACTAAATGAGAGAACAGTATTCTAAGCTTGGGAAGATATTTGGTACTGCAGGGGATACGAGCTGTATAGGCAAGAAGTGATATAAAATAAATAAATAATCCACTGTAATTACAGGCCATTAGGGCTCATGACCTATTAAGACTAGGCCTTTTAATTCTAATTTTAGGATAAGATGGCTGTTCTTATGCCAAAATGTATTTGTGTGGGTGGGTGGGTGGGTGTAAAAGGCAAGAACATACAAGGATATAAGAGTATAATAATATAAGTCACCTTCATAACTCTGCTACTAGTAGTATGTTCTTTCTTGTGATTATATCAGTTGCTTTAATATCATATTTTGTTCTAGGTTTCATCAGAACATTCCAAATCCCCTCCTAACACCCATTCAGAAGTCTATGGACCTGTATCATATCACTCTGCCTTCTCCTGTTCCATTTTTCCACGAGGTAAGAACTCTACTTTAATGTGCCAAATATTGACTAACCAAGAAACTGGCAGAAGATATGCCGAAAATATTTTTCCACTCGACAACAGCCTTCCTTCAGGCAGGCTGGTGCTGTGGAAGCAAACACAATTTTTACTGAGCTACAGAGGTAACACAAAGTAATATCTTAAGAATTAAATCACAGAAAGTGTTTTAATATGTGGGATAAAAAAACTCAGTTACTGCCTTTTTCATTCCCGTATAGGGAATATGCGAGGCCGTTGTAGCCCTATCTAACTTTTGGAGACCGAGTGGGCAGTTGAATCTCCACTGGTAGCAATCAGAGATAGCTGGTCCAAGACTATCACTAGTTAAAGGGCACGTTTTGAAGAGAGACGGCTCAACAAGTGCCAACATCTCGTGGTCCCTGACCCTAACACAATATATTTAATGTATGAAATAATGTGGGTTTTACGGTCAATTTTCTTGAGTTTACGGGACGAAAACCGAGTTTCTGGTAGAAAAAATCCGCTTTCCCGTATCAGAGATCGACTGACTCGGGAACCGGTCGAAAAAAGGCTTAAAAATTTCCCTCTACTCCGACTAGATTCAAAAGCAAGTCTTCCTTCTTGCGGTCAAGAGCTGTGGTGTGCAAATGCCACATCCACTGAGCTACACAGACTATAATATAAAAGGCAAGAACATACAAGGATATAAGAATATTACAATGTAAGTCCCCTTCATAATCCTGCTACTATCAGTATGTTCTTTCTTGTAATTATATCAATTGCTTTAATATCATTTTTGTTCTAGGTGTTATCAGAACTTTCCAAATTTCCTCGTAACACCCATTCAGAAGGATATAGACCTCTAACATATCACTCTGCTTTCTCCTGTTGACCAGAATCTGTAATCCACATACTCGCAATCTGTCCTCATAATCTAAATCCCAGAATCCAGATATAATCTTTGTTACTCTTCTTTACAACCTTTCCACAGCTTCTTTATCCTCTTGAAACCCAGTAGACCCATTCTTTGCATAATAATCCAGGTGCGGTCTTATCACGGCCTTATAAAGAAGCAAGGTGACTTATCGTTACATGTCAAGGTTCGATTCAACATCGCAATTAATCTCTGAGTTTGAAATTTGTGCTAAATTTCAAACTCAGAGATTAATTGCGATAAATTTCAAACTCAGAGTTTGAAATTTGTGCTAAATTTCAAACTTCAAATTCCTATCCACAATTACACCAGTTTCTTGTAGCATAATCCCGCTGACACAATATGCTTCTGGAAATCGCATCAAACCAAACTGCGTAACTTTACACTTACTGACATTAAACTGAAGCAATTTCGTTTGCCCCAATTTCCAGTCTACTCATATATATTTCATAAGTGCTGGATATCAGTAACATATCTGATTGTCCTGCCTAGCTTCACATCATTGGCAACCAATTGCACATCTCTTGTTATACTCTTTCTGATTTCATTAATGTACAGATTGAAAAACAATGGCCCAAGGACCAAAACCTCTGGGCACCTTAAATCTAGCAGTTACACACATACTGTATATCACTTTTTGATATCTATCTTCCAACCATCCACTGATCCAAGTCAAGAGTTTATATTCCATTCCCATATTCTCCAGTTTATGCAACAGCCCATTCGTGTGATATCCTATCAAATGCCTTAGAAAATGAAAAATCTACGAAAAAATCTCATCCACAAAAATTTGGTAAATACCCCTTACAACTTATAAGTCTCAATATTGTCTCTCCTCTTCCTTCTATACATTAAGTCTGTAATTTGCATTTTCTCTCTCTTTCTCTCTCTCTCACACAATCCTTTGACATTCCACAGAACAGAAACCAGCTTACTGAATCGTCTCTGAACTTCTTCAACATTTCATTATCCTTTTGAAAACTGGCGACCAAATTTGTGCACAGTAACTTATATGCGACCTGATCGAAATCTTGTGTATAATGGATTCAAAGCATTCTTACTTCTATACGTCAGTATTGTCCGCATCATTCCCATAAACTGTTGCGTTATGCTCATAATTTTAGTAAAATGTCCACAAAATTTCATGTCCATGCCAAACATCATCCCCACATCTTTCATCTCTTCTACTTCCTCTAAAATATCCCAGCCAGTGCCATACTCTGCATGCCATGTTTACTTCCCAAATTTTAAAACCTTACACTTTTCAATTTTAAAGTGACATTCGCCCATTAAGTCAATCTGGTTAGGTCCTCTTGCAAACTTACAATATCTGTTCTACTTCTCATAAATCTCCAAACTTTAAATCATATGCAAAGAACTGTATATCACCATTTAAGCCATTTCCAATGACATTTACTTACAAATTAAGCAACAATTGTCCCAAAACAGACCCCCTACGGCACGTCACTAGTGACTTTCCTTTTCTGGGATATCACTCCCCCATACACTACCTGCTGATACATATCAGACAGCCCATCTCCAATCCAAAGCTAATCTACTAATCAACCTCATTTGTTCCAATTTACCTACTAGTTTCTCATGTCGTAATCTGTCTAAAGCCTTTGTAAAATCTAAATACAGTAATGGATATGATTTCTGCTGATAAATGTCTGTCTAAGAAAAGAGATCTGATCTGTTTCTATTGATCTGATGATTATTAAAATTAAGTAGATGATTATTATTTGCATTCAAGTAAGTGATTTTCTATATACAGTTGGTATGGAGTCCTTGGCTTGATTTAATGCACTGATTGTAGAAAATCTTGTGGCTTTGAATGCTTGAGTGCTTATGATTTGTCAAATGAGTTGGAGGAATAGAGTTTACTATTATCAGAAAAATTATTAATTGGATCTGATATCAGTGAATGAAGGTTATAAAGAATTCGAAAGTTGTCCATCATGATATGCAATGAATATATAAGGGAAAAAGAACTAAGGTACCATTTAGTCTCAAATAGTGAGAGAGAGAAATGGTCATTGTTAAGTAGGCCTTTATCACTTGGATCAAACCAAGTAATAAATTGGCGAGAGACGGAATAAAATTTATTCACATATCCAGCAGGTAATGTAAGCTGACATCTACTATAGAAGAGAATGATGAAATCCATATTGATTGTTATTGAATATGTGGGCGTTCACAAAATATTAATCACAAACTTTATTTCAAGCAGGACTGAAATTGTTTACGGAAGATTTTGCTCTTTGGAAGTCTGAAATAACCCTTGCCGTGTTTGATTTCCACAAATTGTTTCTCCCTTTTTACATGCTGCTTAGACAACAAGGATATGGAAAATCGAACTCAGTAGGAAAAAATAGACAGATCAATTTGAATATTCTGCATTAAAGCATAATTCAAGCAAGTTCGTTCACTTGATCTAAGTCAATGGTAACTGATTAGGAGGCTGTCACCAATTAGCGAATAATTCTGCTGCCACTTACTCTGATATATAAAGGAGTCGGATATGCATTATAGAGGCCATGTATGGATATTTTCATGGGTACACTCTTTCTAAGAGAGACCTGTAAACATATTTTCACGTGCACAGTGCATGTCTCCACTTGAATTTTTTTTTTTTTTTTTTACACTACTGAGCAATAGAGGCACCATCAGTAAATACTGAAATATTACGGATACTAAATATCTTCAATAAAATACTCCAATATGCGACCAGAGAATACACTTCTGCACGCATGCTCTCACACACACGCACACACAGAATCCATAGAAAAACACATTTCCTATATTGGAAGGAACCACATAGGAAGGGGCGTTTCCTAAGTGAATTCCAAGGTATTTGTTATCCTTTGCAGACCAGTGGCAGACATGGCCAAACCGACATCCCCAGACATGGGAATGTCGGTTCGGCTTCTCCGTTTTGCACACTAGAGTCCTGTTGTTTTATATGTGTTTAGTTTGTCTCCTGAGGCTGTTTGATATTCTTGGTATGCTGTTTCTATATTAGAGAAATCCTTATCATTGTGGTCTATATCATCATCAGCATATACTGTCAAGGTTATGGCTTGGTTCGAGAGATTAGGACAGACTGGTCTAAAAAACATGTTTAATAGACTCCGAAAAGGTTCTATGATAATTGTATAAAGAGAACCAGAAAAAGAACAGCTTTGTTTAATTCCTCTGCTGTTAACCTTCATGCGGAAGTTAGCATTATGTATAGCATTTTAATGGCTTGAATGATGCCAGGGCCAAAACCGAAAGCTTTGGCCCTGGCATCATTCAAAGGTGGGGATGTTCAATGCGATCAAAAGCGTTTTTCTTGGTGAAGTGTTACGAGGCCCATAGTTCTCTTGTTGTTGCTGCTGCTGCAGCTGCTGCTATGCTTATTAGGTCCCTTATAAGATGTACGTTTTCATGGATGGATCGTCGTGGGAAAGTGTGGCTCTGGTTCATGTCAGTTATTTCCTTCAGAGCGAGCTTGAGTTTATTGGCAATGGCTTTTGATATTATCCTACAGTCAGTGTTTATAATGGCGATGGGTCTCGAATTTCCCAAATTTGCAAGGTCTCCTTTCTTTGGGATAATCTTAATAATAGATGTTGTCATAATCGGTGGTAAGCCGTTGGTAGTAGTGACTTCGACATATCTGGAGAATAGATCCAAGCTGTTCCCATGAGGACTAGTAAAATTCAGTAGCGAGCCTGTCTATGCCAGGAGATTTATCTTTTGGTAAAGACGCAGGCAGTTGTCAAAGCAAGTAGCATAATGTGAAGTTCTGTCTTATGCCGCATCATGGTTGAGAGTGTTTTCACATCAAAAAAGATTATACTAATGCATTGATAGGCATTGTGTTAGCTTAGTAAAAGTTTTAGTAATATCATCAAGCATATAAGAGGATTTCATCATGATTTTCTATAATACTTCCACTACTCTGATATATTAGCAAAAATAGTGGTGGACTTGGCGTTTTTCCAGTGAAGTGAAATATTTTGTGGGTGTGTCTATGAAGTTTATATGCCTACATCCTGCTTGTATTAGGGCTCCTCTTACAGAGTGCTCTAGATGTGAACGTATGGTGGCTTCTAGGGACTGGTGTTCCTCAGAATCCGAATGATCTAGTTGTTGTTGTTGTTGCAGATTATGTAAGACTGTATGTCTATCACATGCCTATGGCGGTTATACTTTTGAGTAAAAACCTTTATTTTAACCTTAAAAGTCACCACAATCAGAGATTGGCTGTGAAGTAGACATGTCTCTGATAAGGATATTGATAAAGTTTCTGGAGCATCTCAGATATTCTGTCTCCTATAGCAAGCTGTTGTTAATAATCACGTATGCTCCTTCTTTGTGTTCAGTGTGTCCAGGGATGCAGATGCTTAAAAGAATGGAATCATGATCTAATGCATGAGATGGAAGAAATGTAATGCTTCTTATTATGGGTAATGTGTGCATGGATGTATAGTGTCTATAGAGCCGTGCCTGGTACAGGGCCCTGGTAGGACTACCTTTGACCCTCCAAGAGAACAATTTTTCATGTCGGTGTCTGAAGATATCAGTCGGCTTGTAGTTATTGATTACATCCTGCAGAAGCTGCATTAGGGAGAGTCGATGTTCCTGGCATGGGTGTCTGTCCATCGCAGAATCCAAAGTGCAGTTGGTATCCCTTGCCAGTATGAGGTGATTTTAAACAAACTCCAGGACCTTCGCTGCAAACTGATCATCCTGTCGTATATATGCATTAATTATACGTATTCTATTCCCAGTCTGAATTTTAATGATTACATAAGTTGCACAACCTGGAAAGGTATTTGTATGGCAGGGCAGTGGTGCATGGTATGTGGCGAGTGATTTCAGTGCTGTTGTGAAGGTTTTTGTGTGGAGTGGAAGTGCGTTTTCTGCAACATCACTATTTCTGTCCGATGGGCAAGGATATGCTGCAGGACGAGCCTGTTTCGTAATGGTATGACACATCCTCTTGCATTTAATGAGAGAAAGGTTACTGGGGTGCTCATGATGCACTGATTCATTTTGGCTGGAACGATGCTCTTCGTTTGCCTTAATGATAATTACGTTAACTCTGGGATTCAAGCCCGTTGATCAGGTAATATATTTTTTTTCTGACGTTGATGGTTTTTCTGCCTTTTTTTCCTGCCAGAACGGTTCTTAGTTCTTTCAGCTAGGCAATTAGACCATTGATGTCGACTATGTAGTCATAAGCTGTGAGATGTAGCTATATAGAGAAAGAGAAGAAATTTTGTGTTTGATACAAGATACTATCAACATACCAGATGACCTTCTTGGTATATACAGTATGTGATTGACAACGGGCTTTTTTGTTTGGTATTGTAAAAAGACCATAGCAAGCATGTAGTGAGTTGTTTTTTGATATAGTATGACGGGACTTTGTTATTTTGATACACAGCAGTTGGAGTAGTAGAAGCCAAGAAATAAGCTGTATAACATTTTACAGTAATGACACTGTATATGGAGAGATTGTGGGAGCATATAATGAAGTTAGACCTAGTTGTATTCATAAGAGATCAAAATTAGTGACTGTCGTTTTTGAATGTAATGGTTTCCAAAATTACGTATAGATTTCTTATATTTTATTGGATTGTGTTTGATATGTACTGGAAAATCAATGTCAAAAATATTATTCAACAGTTTTCGATAGGCATCACATGAATACCTTCATCCCAATAAGTAATGTCTTTTTACTTAATCAGATCAAGTGTTTGGATCCAGAATGCTGAAAAAGTAATCTAACTGGAAAAGGATTGTAACAGTTCCTAAAATTATTCCACTTGATAACATTGCAGCTGCACTGGATAATGTTAAGAATAGGTGGTGAACGGTACTTCCTAAAAGAAGAAGCTTGCTCACACACTAAGGTTATGAATTGCCTGGAAGAGATGTGACATGTAAGGTACGAGAATTATTTAAGAAATATCGAGAGTTAGAGAGCGGATATGATTATCTGGTACGATTTGTGTTAGCATAACATTTGGAAATCGTTAAGCTTCCCGGTAATTACAACCCCCAATACGAGTATACCCTCCAGTGATATGCTTGGTGGATTGGCTTCGAAAATATGGTATATAATTGCTGGCATCTCAGAGTAACTAGTATTATACATGTAGGCAATTATGGATGTTGCATAATTTTTTTTTTCTTATTAGGTAGTATTAAAACAAGAGTTTATGTTAAAAACCGTTTACTTTTCTTGACCAAAAAGCTCTGGAAAGACTTTTAATGGGATTATATTAATCAAGTGCATATAATAAACAACTATGTTATACCAACTAGTTTCACCAACTAAGGCTGTTGGCATCTTCAGGGTACATAACTGATGTAAGGCACTAAAAAGTAAAATACCGTTACAAACTATAATCAACCGATTCCAATTATATTAAACAAAGAACAGAGCGCGTACAATATATGCATAGAGCGTGCATGATATCACTTGTTGTTATTTAGGAACATTCTATAGTTGGCACTATAATTCAGTTCTGGCGACTTGAAGGATCTGATAAGGGTCTTCCAGATCACGGGCAAGAATAGTCCTTGGTTCCTGTTAAGGTTTTGTATACAGCGGCAACTGTTGTGGCCTCCTTAAAAATTCGGGAGCGGAAGTCCTCCTCCATGTAAGGAATTGTGCTTCTATCCCACTTTATGGTATGGTTCGTTCTTGAGAAATGAAAAGTTAACCCCGATTTTACTTCTCTGTTATTACTGACGTCACCTATGTGTTCTTTTTGCCTAATTTCAAGGCTCCTTGAACTTTGGCCGATGTAATTCAAGCCGCACGAGCAGGGTACGTTATAAACTTCAGCATATTTGGATTAAGGATGGCCATCTTTCGGAGATCTTAAGAGTTGTCTAATCGTTTCTGTGGGTTTAAAGGCCACTCTTATTTTATGTGGTCTGAGGAGTCTAGCAATCTTATTGGAAACTGTCCCTAAGTATGGAATGACGATAGTAAAAATATAACGTATATCATCTTGTTGTCTGTGTCGGGGTTCAGAGAAAAGTATATTGTGGACAGGAACCCAGGACTAATCTTGCCCGTGATCTGGAAGACCCTTATCAGATCCTTCAAGTCGCCAGAACTGAATTATAGTGCCAACTATAGAACGTTCCTAAATAACAACATCCACACTCTATGAATGTATTGTAGGCGCTCTGTTCTTTATTTAATATAATTGGAATCGGTTGATTATAGTTTATAACGGTTTTTTACTTTTTAGTGCCCTACATCAGTTATGTACCCTGAAGATGCCAACAGCCTTAGGTGGTGAAACTAGTTGGTATAACATAGTTGTTTATTATATGCACTTGATCAATATAATCCCATTAAAAGTCTTTCCAAAACAAGAGGTAACTATACAGTAAGAATCTCTTTTATTATAAAATGTTACCACTATAACAGTTTTTAGAAGGTGGCATAGTTACCAGCATTAAAAATACTAATAGTAAATATGTTCTTAATAATTAAGCATATTTATTATGTCGTAATTATATTACATTCATATGATTTAAAACATAATCAACAACGCTGCAGTTTGTTAATAGATTGCGAATACCATTATCATTGGTATATTGAACTGACAAATGGTACCTATTCCCTTTGTACTTCTTGGAACATAATCTCGAGATCCATCTTCTGCAATTAAACCTCACTTTTGCAACTAATTCTTCTACTCTTCAGTAAGCCATTCGTCTGTATTTTTTTGTAATTTTCTGCCATATAAGTTTAGGCCTTCCCCTTTTCCTTTTTTCTTCCCTTCTGAAATCGATGTCAATGTTTGGAATTTTTACTTTACCCATTCTCTATCCATTTCCATCTATATCTTTTAATTTTATTGGTGATACGTTTGTGCTCTGTCTATTTATGTAAGTCCGCAATGTTATAAGCTGATGCCAAAATATTTGAAGCAAACATTTTGTTTGAAAACTATTTAATCTAATTCTCTGTCTCTTTATCAGTTACTATGTATCTGATGTGTATAACAATATGACCTTGATATTGCCTTGCGTTTAGGTTTATTAATATTTGCATGATTTCCACATATTATTAAATCTTTTGAAAGCAGTTTTTACTTTTAATTATCTGCATGTTATATCGTTCTGAGTACTGTCTTCACTATCAGCATTAGCCTCTCATGTGTATAAAATTTTTAATTTCTATTCCATGTTGGTCATAATTTCTTTCTAGCATCTGTTGTTCAATGTAAAAACTTTTGTTTTATTGATATTTATTTCAAGTCCAACTTTCTCAGCTGTTTCATGTAGTGCTTCTGGTTTCGCTTGGATATCACTGTGTTCTGATGATATTGACATTATGATATCTGCATATGACACATAATATAGGTGTGTGGTATAGGAGGTATAGACATGTGGTATAGGAGTCCACTTTATTTCTCTCATTATTCCTGTAACTTTTTTCCTAATCCAAAAGTAGCCCAGACATTATGCAGCTATGTCTTACACCAGTCGCTTTCTCAAACGATTCTGTTATTGTTTGCTGGGCATTACACAACTTTCACTTTCTTTATATACATTTCTTTTATTATTCTCACATATTTATCAGAAATTCCATAGCTCCTTATAATTATCTATAATGTCTTTCTATCAGTGCTGCCAAAAGCTTCAGACAAAAAATCTATAAAATAATTATTTAAATTAAGGGGATATTAAATCCCACATTATTTGAAAGCCGAATAAGAAACTCAAAGATAGGAATCTAAGAGTTTCATGCCGAATATAGTAAACTATAAAAGTTTCGGCGGACTGTAGCGTAAGCTAAAGCACGTAGTTCAACACTAGGGCAACTCGTTGCAAAGGTGGATAAAACTCTGATCACTATTCTTAGTATTACCCATAATGTAAATCACATCTCCTAGGAGGTGTTTGATGTTATTCATTATGGTGGAAGGCCACTACCGAGACCGGTTTCGACCTTTATTGAGGTCTCATCAGTGAGTAGGTAGACCAGGTAAAACCGAAGTTATACCGAAGAGAACTTTATACTTTGCTATACGAGTTGTCAAAAATGTGCACCCATAAATTACTTAAATATAAAGAGCCAATAGGCTTCACTTCGGCGATGTAACATTATTTATATATTTTAATTTAATTTAAATAATGTTACATCGCCGAAGTGAAGCCTATTGGCTCTTTATATTTAAGTAATCTATAAAATAATTTTACGTATAACGGAAATCTATATCATTTACGTATAAGAAGGTTTTATAATCTATACTTGGTTCAGTGATATTCCTTAAAGCAAAAAAAAAGAAAAGAAAAAAAAGTGATGTACAGTATTTCCCCTGTTCTAAAACTCACTTACTCATTCTGTAATAGCATTTCTATTTCGCTTTTAACCCTCTTTTTTGAAATAATAATAATAATAATTGAGGCTACTAACAGTAGACCAATTTCCATCAAATTTTTAATAAGATTTAATTATTATTATTTTTTTTTAATTATGGTTATGACTGGTTCTTTTCACTCTCTGGGTATCGTTTCAATCTATATTTAGTAAACTTATTCAACTGTGGTATTTGCAGTTATTTCTTTTTAAAAAAAATTACAAATAACAAATGAAAACAAACTGCGAACCACACTTGAGTGGTTCTAATCACGGTCACTAAATATTTCCGAAGTTTTATATACGTTACGGTTAAAGTGATAAATCCGGTTCTTATTAATAATTACCGGTTAAAGTGAATAATTCCTAGAAGAGTCTGGTAAATGTAATAAAAACATGTCTATAGGCGTTGTATATAGGTTCTCATTCTCAATAGCAATTATAACAGCTTAGGTTAGGTTATAATGAAAAAATTAAGGAAAGTACTTCTTTTGAACTCATTGAAATCAGAAATCATTATAAACTAACCTAACCTAACCTAACATCCATGGGCACATGAATGGGGATTTTAGCTCTCTTCTCCCACTGACATCCCCATTCATCTGTCTATGAAGTGACAGATGAATGGTGTCATTTATATTATATATATATATATATATATATATATATATATATATATATATATATATATATATATATATATATATATATATATATATATATAAATGACAACAGATGACTTAAGGTATCAAACTCAGAGAGTAACTTTATTCAGTGTTTTTCTCTATTGATGAGGAAAGAGGTACAGCAACGACGTTTATCTATAATCCCCATTCATTTTCCCACAACAACTTTTATTTGTTATTCTCATTTATCTGCCCGCAATCATTAAGCTCAGCCCACAACAACGTTTATCTTTCATCCCCATTAATCTGCCCACGATAAACTACGACTTCACTCTTGTTCGACATGCGACATCCAGGTTAGTTTAGGTTATGTTAGGTTAGGTTAGTTTATAATGATTTCTCATTTCTCAGTTCATTGAGCGCAAAAGAAGTACTTTCCTTACTTTTTTCATTATAAACTAACCTAACCTAACCTAAACTAACCTAACCAATAAATGTTAGGTTAGTTTAGTTTAGGTTAGTTTATAAGGATTTCTGATTTCTTTGAGTGCAAAAGAAGTACTTTCCTTACTTTTTTCATTATAAACTAACCTAACCTAACCTAACCTAAGCTATTATAATTTCTATTGAGAATGAAAACTTATATATAAAACCTGTAAACATGTTTTTATTACATTTACCAGACTCCTCTAGGAATTATTCTCTTTAACTGGTTAAAGTGATTAATTCTTATAAATTATTCACTTTAACCGGTAATTAAACCGGTAATTTTATTTTGAGGCCAACTCAGAATAAAATTTAAAGACAGAAAAAGCTTTCCATGGTTGAGGGTTTAAGGTGACATATCTCAATCACATTTACGATTATAATTTGTGGAATTATTTACTCAAGCCCGGGGGAGAGTCCCCCGTTTTCCCCTTCTTCTGCAGACGCACATGTCCGTACGGTTGCATTTTTATAGATGCATGAAAGTTTTGAGAGTGCACAGTGCTCATCTTAATTGGTCTAATGCAGTTAATTGCAGGATAACTTTGAATACTTCTGCGTAGAATGGGGGAACAATCTGTTTGTTTTAAGATTTATTAGAAAACAACAATGAAGGGGTATGTTATAGTTGGTTGGTATATTTGAAATACTCAAAGATGAAAATATGTGAACCATCATTTATGACATGCTAAATAGGAAATGAAAAGAAAGAATAAGTGTGAGTAGAAATATTTTCATTACTGGTAAACGAATTATTAATAATTAACATTTGTGATATGTGTGTCCTATAAGTTGCTGGGCAGAGCCAATAGCACGATCCTATAAAGTCTAGACATGAATAAGTGAATTTGTGATGGCTTAATTAAAAAAAAAAAACTTATGAGGAGACAGAGAATGGCAGGAATAAATATCGTTTGATGGAGCAGCAAATCATCTCGTAAAATTTGTTGCATATGTTATGTGTATTTCTCTGGTTTGTGTATATTTCGCTCCGTTTTCCACGAAATTTCTTTTGTTTTTTGTTTACTGAGACTCAGTATACATAACATCCGATCATTATCGGAAGTATCCACATTTTCGAGAATCCTACTTTCATCGGGTTTTTTTTTTTGTTGTTGTTGTTGTTGTTTGCTTGTTTGTTTATTTTTTAGTATCAGCGGTTCTTCTGTCTTATCAATCTCACATATACTGGTATTTTGTTTAGAACAACAACGTCTTATAATACACAGAATATTAATTTTTATTCAGGAATAGATTTTTTTTACTATCAGCTGTTTCCGAAGACTAGAATAAAAATGTCTCCATACCGTTAAAAAACTTTGCAACCTCAACAGATGCTATACTGCATAAGAGAAACATTTAGGTTTTTTCTCCTAACATCCACTTTCAAATTTTCAGTTCCAGAAAACATGTGTAACAGCAGTTTGTAATGCAGCCATCGGATACAGAAAGCGTTCAACTCATGACAGGTGACCAACGTTCAATCACAGCCGCTAGGTGCTGGGTGAGCTCGTAATGTGAGCTCATCCAGCATCGGCTTCTCAGCGGTTTAAAAATACTAAAACGCTAAGAATTTGACCCGCTGCGCCCTCTTTACATATTTTCGAAGGGCTCAAAGGTGAATGCATTTTGAAAGCACACCCGGGCTATTAACGTGCAATGTTTACGCGTCGCAAAGTGCCCTCTTCAGGAAGCACTAATGCTTCATTATCCTCGTGAAGAGGGCAATGAAGTATTAGTATATTGTGTTCGATTTTAGGAATCGCGCGAAGTCTGCAAACAATTGGGGAGTCTTTAACGGGAATAAATGCAGAAATATAATATCGGTGATACTGATATTTCGTGGATGAGCACTATACATTTAGCACACCCGGAATATACGCCCATGATATATATATATATATGCATTCACGAACATTGACTCGGTTGTTTTGATACATTTTTATAAAGAGAATTAATGACTAAAACCTAGAATAATTGTAAGGCTTTAATGATATAAAACATTAAATATACTAGTTTCGGCTTTTGACAGCCTTCTTCAGGTGTCTTCTAAAAATAGGAAACAGCAAATAAAAACACTGAAGTTTAAAACTGAGAAGCACAGGAAAATTGCAGTGCATAATTGAAATAAGAAACGTTGTATTTACATTTAAGTTGTTCTTTCAAACGTGGCATTGTTTGAAACGTATATATATATATATATATATATAGTTATCAAAATTAAACAACTATCCCTGTTGTTTTAAGATGGTGTGAAGCACCAGCCAGTGATCCAAATGCTGCTGCAAAACTTTGCATGTACATTGTGCGATATCTGAGAAAAATAAAAAACGTAGACCCAAAATTCACCACTAGGAGCGTTTTCACAACAAATACATGGAATTTGTATATCACCACAGGTAACAGTAAGGTTTAAAAATATGGACACGGGGTTTTCCCCTTCATTCTAGTTGTTAATACCGTCTACAGTGATGGCACTAACCTTTCCCCAACGTGCTTTGCTTGTGAAGCTGTACTATCTAAACCAGTGGTTCTCAAACATTTTTGTCTGGCGGCACACTAAAATCAATAAATAAATTTCACGGCACCCCTAGTATTATTTGCTTTTTATAGAGAGTAAAGTGCCGATTAATTGATTCTGAAAGACTCGCATATATAACCCATAAATAAATTGATATTACAGATACTAAAGATATGAAGGAAAGCGTGTTTAAAAGAAAGCAGATTTTTAAGTTAAGGGGATAAAAATCCCTTATTATTTTTCAGCCAGTAAGCGAAACTAAGATCAAAAACTACGATCTGAACGTTTCATGCCGACGAACTGTCGACGGATCCAAGCGTAAGTGACCACTTGGTAGTGCCACACCACGGCAACTCGTTGCAAAGGTGGAGCAAGCTCCCTCACTAGCCGTTTTGGCTTTTCTTCTTAGAAAACAGATTTTATTTAAACTAAAAAGCAAAAAGGAAAAACATTTGTTTACGATGTCGCTCGTTATAGTTGGAATATATAACAATAAGAAAAACCTCTACTCACTGAATTTAACGACTTTAATATTGTACTTCGTTTATTCTCACCGATGATAAAAGACTCATGATTTTTGTTTAGGGGAAATGATCATGTATAATACTTGTCACACTGAACAGAGAAATACTAAAACAGACAGCAGGACAACTAACCATTCATTAGTTCATTTTCCACAGTATTTAGGTACCGTCACATATCTAGTTACTACGACACGCGGTGATTTAATGAAATCCCAGGATATAATATAAGAGTGATAGAAAAAATGATAATTTTTATATACGCTTCATCCATTAAAATCAAAATATATAATTTTTTTGTTTTTGATTTAATTATTTGTGGCAATTGAATCTTTTGCTTTTTTCAAATAAACAATTCAAAATTTCGTGGCACCCTTGTGGCATACTTGCGGCACCCAGTTTGAGAACCACTGATCTAAACAATTGCAATGTTCTGCACTTTGCGAATTTCGTCGCCTGAGTAAATGTGGAACACGTCCACTATCGTCATGTGTTCTGTGACGAATGATTAGTCTTTTTGAAGAAACGGAATCATTCGGAGTTAGACTTGGCAGAAGTTGCAAACCAGTTAGTTCACAAGAAGTGAATGAAAATGCTACTGCTGTTGTGGAGCAGGCCATGAATAACAGCGTTGGTTCCTGCAGTGCATTAGCTGTATCATGACATGTGCCTCAAACAACTGTCTGAAAAATTCTATGGAAGATTCTGCATTTCTACCCATTCAAGATAATCCTGACACAGGAGTTCCACTCATAGGACTAATGCAGTTTGCTGACATGCGCTTTAACATTCCTTGCTCGAGTGGAGTTGGACGCTAGTGGCCGTGGATGATTTTAAGGGTAGAAGAGGCTCATGTTCACCTGAACAGAACTGTGAATACCCACAATTTCCGGGTATGGATTCGCAAAACCAGCATGCAATCCAACAAAATTTTTTGTATTCGCCCAAAGGTACTATCTGCTGCGGGTTTACAGCTTCGTTTATAATTGGACCATTCTTCTTTGAGGATATTCGCCAGTTGGGTTCTATGGCCTGCTCAGTTACTGCCGAGAGATATCGCGATATGACAAAATATTCTGTTGTGCGTCAGCTTCAGCAGCGCCTGTGCATAGTTGCATAGATTCTGTCATTTTCATATAGGATGGGGAGGCCCTCCACGCATCAGTCGATCCGTTCAGGTGGTTCTTTGAGAACATTTCACGAAAACCAGAATGATTAGCTTGCGTTTCTCACTGCATTGCCGCCTCGTTCATTTGATCCGACCCCTTTATATTATCCCCAAGGTAAAAAACTTTTTACTTCTTTATCTCATCCAGAGTTTCTTATTCAAAGTAAAAGCACCTTGTAACAACTTGTATAGGTAAAGTTGATAAGGCCTTAGGATGAACCTGGAAGGAGGGTAATGGATACAGCCAAAGAAGCTCTAACTGAGGCTCGGCTATTGCTAATACGAGTACGCTCTCTTAAGGTTTTTGCCCTAATGGAGTAATTTGAGTCTCCAGGGAAAGTGTTCTCCGGCACGGCCCGGTGAGGGCCGTGCTGTCGGTAAATCCTTTTCTTCAGAATTTGAGCTGTTCTGCTCGGTGGTGGAAGGCCATCACTGAGTGGAGCCACCGCTGAGATGGACAGTCTTTCGCCCACGATTGAGTGGCCTAGGGATCGTCCGAATTTTTAGAGACGGCTTTACCTTTAGAGAAGGCATTCCATACATCTCCTCCTTTCTTCGTAATCTTGCAGAAAAATCTTCGTGAAGTCAAGTTCACATTCAAACCCACTAATCGTACAAGCTGTCAATTACAATGAGACTGATTACTACAAACACAAAAGACCGAAGGTTATTCTTCTCTCAACCGATCATAGCTAACACAACTGCCCTCAGAGGGCGAGCTTAATTGCTCACAAATCTCCCAATCCCATACAACTCTCATTACAGATGAAGGGGAATATGAAAAGCACTAGTGCTTCACTCATTCTGTCAGTAATGTTAATGGTTAATGGTAAAAATCTTGTATTTCGGGGTCTAGCTACTCACTGAGAAGACCTCAAAAAAGGTTGAAACCGGTCTGGGTAGTGACCCCCCCCCTACCCATAATGTATAACGGTATACATCTCCTAGTGAGATGTGTTTTACATTATGGGAAATACTAAGAATAATGATCAGAGCTTTACTCACCTTTACAACGAGTTGCCCTGGTGTTGCACTACCTTTAGACTTCAACTACGTTCAGGCGCAAACTTAACTGTTTTGCTTACTTGGGAGAAGGAGTAAAAAAAAACAAGTTTATAAAATTACTTGGTATCCTTAATATATATTATACCCAAGGTAAAAAACTTTTTACATATATATATATATTTAGAAAGATATTTAATGACTAAAGAACCGAGATTTAATTAAAATCTTTAATGATAAAAAACACAGCTCGTTTCGGCTGTTTACTCAGGTATCTTGTTAGGGAGAGGAAACAATAATAAAAACCTGAAGATTCTAAAAAACTGAGAAGCACAGATAAATTGCAGTACATAATTGAAATATAAAACGTTGTATTAACATTCGTGTTGTTCTATTTTACGTGCCATTGTTTGTTGTATGCGTGGTAGCAGACTCTCGAGAACGCCAGTACTGAATAACAGCAGTATGGCTATCAGGGATGTTATAGCTTAAATTGTTGTTTAAATGTTCAGGATTAAGGACGATCTCCCTGGATTCCACTATCTTTCTTTCAAATTCTTCATGGCAGCGGAAAATGTTTTCAGATCTACCCAGGAAATTGAGTGACCTTGAAAATCATCATGAGGATTATTAGAGAAGAGAATATGACTGGAAAAGGAACTGGCATGTGATCTTTGTTGTACTTCTTAAGGACTTTAGCCAATTTTTGGGCGACCGAACTGATGTATGGGATTGAGATGCTACCTTCAAAATTGGTAGTTTCTGGATTGCTATGCCTAGGATGATCTATGAGAAATTTCTTAATCGTTTTGTTATAATATCCATTTTGTTCAAAGACATGTGAGAGGTGATTAATTTCTTTTTGAAGTTCATCTGGGTGGTTTAAAAGAGAGCGCGCTCTTTGTCCCAAGCTGGAAATAGTTCCGATTTTTTGTGGTGGAAAATGATGACAAAGATTGTGAAGATATGAATTAGTATGTGTTGGTTTTTTGTACATAGAGATTCTTAATTTTCTAGAGCAGCTTGAGAGTTTTATATCTAGGAATGGTAGGGAATTTTCATGTTTTAGTTCGGCTGTGAAGTTTATATTTAGATGTTGGTTATTGAGATGATGAAGAAATTCCATGAGAGAGTTTTTGCCGTGATTCCCTATAATAAAAATGTCATCTACATAACGCTTCGAAACTTTTGGTTTAAACGAAAAGGACGATATAGCTCTTGTTCCGAAGTCCTCAAGGTAAATATTCGCCAGAATAGAGGATAAAGGGTTCCCCATCGCCAAGCCCTGGTTCTGTTTATAGATGATGTCTTGATATCGGAAGTAGCCAGATTGAACGCAATGCTTTAATAAAGCAAACATTTTTTTGAATAATTTATCCTTTGGTAAAATTAATGCTTCTTCAGTTGGTACATTTGTAAATAATGAAATAATATCTAAACTGAAATAATATCTAAGCTTTCAAACTTCCAAAAGTTAGGAAGCGTTATGTAGATGACATTTTTATTATATGGAGTCATGGCAAAAACTGTCTCAGTGATTTTCTTCATCATCTCAAGTCCATTCAATGTTCAGAAACTTTTATTGAAATGGGCTGCCTAGTTTAAACGTGGCCGTACCACCTTGAAGATGATCCACGTGAAGGACGTCAAAAAAGGCTAACAACACCAGAAATCTTTCATCAGTGCACGATATGGTATTGGATGACTGGCGAATCGAAGTGCGTGAAATTGCTGAGACTATAGGCATTTCAAAAGAACGTGTAGGATATATTTTAACGTAGAATTGCAAATGAGACAGCTCTGCGCAAGATGGGTACCGCGCTTTCTCACAGCAGACCAAAAATGCACTCGCATGAAAATCTCTGAACAGTGCTTGGAGCGTTTTAACAAGAATAAAACTGATTTTGTGAGCGTCGATTTATTACTGTGGATGAGACTTGGATTCACCATTACACACCAGAATCCAAACATCAGTAAAAACGGTAGACAGAAACCGGTTGTTCAGCGCCAAAGAAGACAAAGTCGGTTCCATCAGCAGGAAAGGTCATAGCATCGGTGTTTTGGGATGCTAAAGGCATTTTGTTTATTAATTATCTAGAATAATTTTGAAATTATAAATTCGTTTTTTCACTGTTAGGCGAGAACTTTTATATTTATATCTATATCTATATTTATCTATCTATCTATAACAGAATACCACTTTCCAGCATAGAAGTGACATCATTCCCCCCCCCCCCCAAAAAAAAGAAAGGGAGAAGGATTGTCGTGCTTAACAGTGCGAAAATTAATCAGTTGGCACTCTCATGTAAATAGATAATATTGTGCTATAGTAACTCTTATGTTCTTCCACATTTATGTTCTTATACAGAATCATGTCAAAATAACTCTTAATGGCTTTAATCTATATAAAAAAAATTATATTTATAATTCGCCTTATAAGTGACTTCGATGTAACATACCTCAACAAGAGTATGAGAATGTAACCTCTCTGCCTGACTGCAGAGAACCTAAAACCGGTTAATCCTGTATACAAGATTTTTATGTTCACAATAAAAACATATATCTATAACAGAATAGCTCTTGACCAGGTACAAAAAAAAATATCATATAGACCTTATACTTCTGCAAGAAACAAACATCAACTCCTCATCCAATTTATCCAGAAGATGGGCAGAGTGGCCTTACAGCACTCTGCAACCCAACATCATGGAGCAGGAGTTGGCTTAGGTGTACATCATAGATCTCCCTATAAACTAAAAGTGATTGCTGATATACTAGGATATGCCTTGTATGCTCACATAATTGTACCCAACCATAATACCCTACACGTGTTCAGCAGGATGCTCTGGCATCACAAATCCTGGATTTCGTTCAAAACTATCTTTCTAGTAGAGACCAAGAACATATCATAATAGCTGGAGACTTTAATTGCCCTTGACCAAGAAAAAGACAGATTTCAGTGTGCTAAACATCGTAGCCAATTAATAAACAAACTTCAAACACTGGTAAACGATAATGAACTCATCGACGTCTTTCGGCATCACCATCCTGATAAGAAATCCTACACATGGAGGTCAGCAGTCATAGCGACAAATAGGCCACTCTACCAAGCACGACTGGACAGATACTACATTTCCAAACACACCTTGCCTCTAGTTAGAAACATCTCACACATCCCTTCCTACATTTCAGATCATTGCTTCGTCAAGCTGCAACTTTCATTATCTTTGGAAGCATCCAAATCAGGAAGTGCCTATTGGATCTTCAACAATACTCTCCTGAAAGATCCAGCTTATATAATAAACAATCAGGCTTTAATAACCAACTTCACTCACTCGAAAGTGGATACAGAACCAATGAAAACATGGTGGCTCCACTTAAAATCACGAATAAAATCCTCTACGCAGATCTACAGTCACCAGAAAAATCAACAGGGGAACATTAGAATCCGACAACTTGAAGAACAGTTCAAGTATCTCCCAGAAGAAAGCCCTGATCATGCTGTCTTCCAAGCCATGCAAAGACAGGCAGAATTATCGGCAAAAGGTGCCCTACTTAGATCGCGGCATACACAAATAAATCTTTCAGATGCCCCCCACAAAATATTTTCAGACTTCAAGATGACAGTATCACAGAAGATCCAAGTAAAATCACCTCTGAAATCCTATAATACTACAAGAATGCATACAGCACTGCAGGAACATCCCATCATGCCATTCACGAAATATTGAAAGAAACAAAAAAAAATCTTTGCAACAGATCGGAACCACTTAGAAAACAAAATCACGCTAGATGAACTGAAAACCGCATGCACATCTTTGCCAAAGAACAAATCTCCTGGCCTTGATGGTCTCACATCACAGTTTTTCAAAGTCTTCTGGAATCAACTCGGACCACTTCTCCTCAAAACACTGCAAGAAGCCTACATCAATGGCCTCCCACAATCCGTCACGACCTCAGTAGCACGATTGATACCAAAGAAGGGAGACCACAGGGATATCCGAAACTGGCGTCCAATCTCCCTAATTAATACCGATTGCAAAATCATTTCCAAAGTTATAGCAAACCGAATAAAGCCAACATTGCCTGAAGTTATTGGCCAACATCAAACGTACTCTGTCCCAGGAAGATCGATACATGATAACCTCCATTTAATAAGAGATCTCATCCACATCGTAAACAGCCAACATGAAAATCTAGCACTCGTCAACCTTGATCAGGAGAAGGCTTTCGACAGGGTAGAGCACGAGTGCCTTTATGAAGTTCTAAAGGCATTTGGTTATGGTCCTGTCATCACTGAAACAGTGCAATTACTTTACAGAGATGCACACTTCTGTTTAAAAATCAACAACAGGCTCACTCGCACTCTATCATACTCTCGAAGGATCAAGCAAGGATGTCCCCTCTCCGGACAATTATACACAGTGGCCATAGAACCCTTGTTAAAAAGAGTACACGACACCAACTCCAAACGAACCAGCATAATAGAGTCACATCAAAAAATTACCCTATCAACATATGCCGATGACGTCACTGTATAGTCCGAAATGAAGAGGAAATGACAGTAACCGAGGAAGCACACAGAATATATGCACAAGCCTCAGGGGCCAAATTAAATTCTGCAAAAACAACGGGCTTGTGGTCAGGCAGATGGAAGTCTAGAAATGATTCTCCGATCGAATGTACCTGGTCAAGCGAAGGACAAAGATACTTAGGTGTGCACCGTGGCAACACCAAAATATATAACACATTGAATTGGACACAGCTGTACAACCGTTTTAAGCAGGTGCTGTAAATGGAATAGCATTCGTTCCATGTCTTCACCTAGAGGAAGAGTACTAATAGTTCAGCAGGTGGCTGCGAGTGTCTTATGGCATACCCTCAAAGTACTCACACCTGAAGAATTTCTCTACCACATTCAAAAGGAAATCAAACGTTTTCTCTGGAACAAAACTCACTGGGCAACATACCCTCAACTCTGCAAGCCATTCAGCAAGGGAGGGAAAGGCCTGATTTCCCTTGAAAACAAGATTAGATCCTTTAGGATAATCCTCCTCCTAAAGACCCTTCATTGCAATCACACTTATGTAACCACCTTCGATTACATCACGAAATCATCCACCAGAGGACTTACACTTTCCACAATCCTCCGAATGGCCAGTCCTGCACCATCTCCTTCTAAACTACCTAATTTTTACAAAGATGCTCTACAGCGGTGGAAAAACAGAGTACTTCATCACACACTTACAGGATCAACAGAGACAGCTCTACTTACAGAGCCACTATTTTCGAACAGAAACATAACAAATCTCACAACTGGCCAACCCTTTCTTTTCCCTAAATGGAACTGGGCAGGAATAAGTCATAGGGGGGGACCTCCTAACCCAGACCCTAAAGTGGAAAACATTCACAAGCCTACCAATGAATAACCCAAAAACTGAAAAGCAATATCAACAGCTGCAAGCTTCTATTATAAAACCCTATCCAGATATCGCTACACCTCAGGAAATTCGTATTCCTTCTAGAAACTGCTCGGGGCCGATATTTCTTCTTGTACAATCTAAAGCCTCACTTCCAGTTCTTCCCTCTAACTATAAGAAAATATACCACTTCCTCATGTCAGTGTCTCCAACTTCGCCCTTCTTATATTGATCCTTAACCCTCTCATCTTCAAGGCTGCATATGCCACTCAGTTTTCAGTGGGATCTGCCATATAAATCGAAGTGTGCCAAACCAGATTCCGACATACAGTGGAGACTATGGCATAACATCTTGCCAACTCCTTCAAAGCTCTACAAATTTCAGCTAAGAGAAACGGATTTGTGTCTATTCTGCGACGTTTCAGGTTCCTTAGAACACACATATCTAATCTGTTCCCGCAAAGAAAGTGATAATCACTTATGCCCTGAATACTTCCTCTAACACCTGTAACTACGCACACAGCCAAGAAGACTACTGGAATTTAGTCACAGAAGAAAATAGCACAGAACATGCAATTTCCTCTTTATCTGCGCTAAGGCCGTCATCTACAGCTTCTACCTAAAACAGACACGAAATAATCAGCACCCATCCATCACTGAAACTGCACAAACCCTCATGTATATCCTCCGTCGGAAACTAAAAAGCAGGCTTTTATTGGAACTTGAATACTTCAAAGAAACAAGAACTGTCGCGAAATTCATAGAGGAGTGGAATCGAACTGGTACCCTCTTCTTGACGACAATACGCTTCATCTGAAAGATAACTCAGACTGAAACTGAACTGTAAATTTTGAATTCATTTATTGCATTGTCTATTGTATACCCGAAAGGAAAATGTTTCTTTTTCTGTAATATATATACTTATATACTTATAATGTGTAAATAGTCCTTGTTACCTATCGTCTAATGTATATTTTAACAAATTAAATAAATAAATTAAAAAAAAAAATATATATATATATATATATGTATGTATATATATATATATCCCAAGCATGAAGGCAGAAGAGCCTTATGCAAAAAGATGCCGTATGAGAGCGGGGTCAGGAATACAGAAATCTGGTTGATATTCTTGGAAATGCTTCATGAGGGGGGACTCTTCCACAGAATTAAGGTAGAAGGAATGAAAGTTGACTTGGAGTAACCGGTTCAGCGAGTATGCAGTTCGACTGTAAAATGATGGATGCTGAACAGCTGTTGTACGAGTTGCTACATATCTTGCAGAAATATGAGTCACATTGGATGCTAGTTTTGCTGAACAATGGCCATGGAAATATCTGTGGTTATGCAGAAATTAATCTTTTATGTTGTGATTATGGCAGAAGAGAGCCTATAAGAGAAGTGTCATTTATCATCTGGACTGCCATTTTTTGAACAACATCAACAATTTTATGGAGGTCTTAGGCGACCATCCCATACATGAGAGTAGTATTCCAATGTAGGTCGGATTTGGGATTTGTACTTAGTAACTGTTCAGTAAAGAAGCATCCTCTTCATCAGAAAAAGGTGCCAAGTTTTTGGAAGCTACTGATGCTATAGAAGTGGTATGATTCTGCCAGGAAAGATTTGTAGTTAGAGCAGGACTACACTTAGACTTTTCCTGAGGTGGGCAGGGCCCCAGGCACTAGACTGATCTGGAGCCCCTCCCTCTCATTGTTTGGGTGCCATAAATTGGCGCTAATTTTTAGTGGTTCCCAGCTAAAGCCTCGTGTGCCTATGCATAAATAGGGCCCTCAGTAAGAATCAGTAAATCAATCATGGGGGATAGTTTGGCCGTGACTATTGAGCTCAGCATTATCAAACATAAGTAATCTTGGGTCTTTTTTTTACCGGAAAACACGCAATCCTGCATTTTGAAAGTATTTAAGTTGACTAAGTTGCTTTCATTCAGTTATGGATACTTTGAAAAATCAATGTTTAGGGCGCTTATTATAAATGATCTTGAAACATGAGATGTTTGAGCAGCACCGCAAGGGCTATCATATGAATAAAACGAGTGAAGTATTTTATCCTTAGCAAAATTATGAATAGGGTTTGCAGTGAATGAGAGCAAATCATTTATATAAATCAGGAGGAGAGGAAATGACAGAGCCCTGAGGGATACCATTGATAGGAAAGTCTGAGGGGAGAACACCATCCACCATTATACGTCAGAATCGATCTGAGAAAAAGCTGGCGATCCATTTACACAAAGACAAAGACAGTCCAAATGATGGTAACTTGGCGAAATTGTTTTTTTAGCCAGCTTTTATAATAATAATAATAATAATCAATCAACCAGACATTATTATTCATTCATAATAATTATAATTTATACACGCATATGTGCATATGGTACTTACACATGCATAGTACCTACATATGTTGTATTTTCTGTTCAATAAAGACACTCGGAACTTTTTCGATAAATATCCATGATCGTGTTTGTTACTATTGTACTGAACTTTTTATTTGTTTGTTTGTTTAGGTGGAGTCTCTCTCTCTCTCTCTCCCCCCCCCTCCCTCCCTCTTTCTCTCTCTCTCCTCTCCCTCCCCTCCCTCTCTCTCTTCCCCTCTCCCCCTCTCTCCTCCCTCCCTCTTTCTCTCTCTCCCACTCTCTCTCCCCCTCTCTTTCTATCTCTTTCTATCTTCTTTCGATGTCCCACATGTGGGACATCGAAATTATCCTCGCAATGTTTATTGTGCCTCTCATCGAACTCATCGACAGACAAAGCACTTACTACAAACTGGCAATCCATTCCATTTATTCACTATCCAAACAAAGAATCTAGTCCTCACAATGCTGTTAATTACACTCAGTTTCTAGGAATTAATTTTGTTCTGCATTATCGATCGAAGGGCTGAAGTATTTCCTCTTCAACAATTGTATAAAACTCAAACTCTTTTAGTAACATTAGAGTTTCTAAGATATCCTTTTTTTTTGTCTGACAGTTAACTTTTGCAATACACAAATCCTCCATCTCTCATTATAGGGTAAATTTCACAGAACACTCATCATCATAGTCACTCGCCACTCTGGATTTTCACCACTACTTCCTCATCACGAAGAAATCCAGGTGACTAGACCTAAACACAGTAATTCAGATTAGGTTGTATAGAGTTATAAAGAGGAATGGTAACTTCCTTATTACTGCTTGTGTGTTCTTTAACAACCAAACAACGCAATGTTTGATTTTTTACCTAGACATCGTTAGCAGTATGCTCTCTAAACTTCAACTCTCTGTCTTCTACCATCAACCAATCCCTAGATTTATAATTTTCCTGGACTACCCTTCCATCAAATGCGGTTTTTTATAATTAAGGTCTGAAACTCAACTAAGGCTATTAGACGAGTCTATTCTTCTTGCAGTTTCTCATCTTGTAGATGAGAAAATATTATCTGAACGAAAATTTTCATAAAAACATGAAAAAGAGCCTCTTTATTTTGTTTAAAAAATATTTTTGATATATAGTAAAATATATTTCAAAGTTAGTCCTTGAAAATCTTAAATGCAAAAAACAGGTGAGATCGAAATATTTTTTTTTTTTTTTCAATTTTCTAAAAGAATTTACACCTGACAGTAACAAAATACTGTAAATCGATACTCCAGAAATATATGTACATTCATTTAATATGCTGCAAATTTCTTGATATCCGTTTTTCTCGAATACTACTTACGAGTTTCATCTACTTCGTTCTCGCCTATAATAATTTATCCAAGAACACAGACAAAATTTACAGACAAATTATACTCATTCGTTATCAAATTACACGAAAAGTCTCGTCATGTGATTCGACATTAGCATTTCAGTATACTTCTCACAACTAAGATATAAGTTCCCATTTCTAGATTTTAAAATATAATTAATCATCCACAGAAAGAAAGAGTTCCTGGTGTTTATATTTAAGTGCTTATCCTTCATGAAAATAAAAAGGAAACCTGTGTAGCTCAGTGGATGTGACGTTTGCACACCACAGCACTTGACCGCATGAAGAAAGACTTCTTGGTTTCAAATCTAGTCAGCGACTAGAAGAAAATTTTCTAAACTTTTTTCGACTGGTTCCCAAGTTAGTCGATCTCTGGCACGGGAAAGCGGGTTTTTTCACCCGTAAACTAGGGTGAAAAAACTTCCTCGGGTTTTTCTTCCGTAAACTCAAGAAAATCGACCGTAGAACACGCATTATTTCACACATTAAATACGAGTGTTCGGGTTAGGGAGGAACACGAGATGGCAGCACTTGTTGAGCCGTCTCTCTTCACTGTGTGCCACTTAATTAGTGATAGCCTTGGGTCAGCTATCTCTGATTGGCTACCAGTGGAGATTGAAGTGCCCACTCACTCTCCAAAAGTTAGGGAGGGCTAAAACGGCCTCGCCTACTCCCAATATATAGGAATAAAAAGGCATTAGATGATTTTTCCCCATATTGAATACTGCATCCCCCATATTGAATACTGCGTCCATCTCTTTCCTATCTTGTATATGATGTAAAATCTGTATAAAGCATTTAAAGGACAGTTCCACAGCTGGGCATTTGATCATTTGTGGCATGAATGAGAACTAGTCCTTCATATTTTGGCAGGAAGTCTTTTCCAGACGACTAAGGCTATAATTGCAACTAAGGCTATAAGTAAGTTTTAATGTATTTTGACTGGCCAGAGCAGAGTCTATAAAAAGACTCTGCTCTGGCCAGTTTGGCTGTTTTAAGCGATTTTAAAAAAATAGTCTTGGGATGAAAAACGCTGTTACCTCCATATGAGATGGATAACTGACTATAATACTCGTAATTATAATAATAATAGTAATAATAATAATAATTTTTTTATAGTTTATTATCTCTCAAATAATTACATGAATATACTAATATTTAGGCAACAATGCATCTTTTTCTTGCAAAATGGTTCAGTAAGAATTATAATTACTCTTAATATCATTATCATTTGCAGAATTTCTCATTGACACAAGAGTAAAAAGTGTGTATTATTACCATTAATAATAATCTTAGTAATCGTGTTTATTTTTAATGACTCACAAGTTAAACAATATTACTTATGTTGTAGTTTACATAATAATAATTTTTTTAAATTTAAATTGTAAATTAAATATATAATTTTAAACTTAAATATATAACTGAAGTATTACTATCACATTTTCTGTTTACTACTTAATGTTAAGTAGTAAAAGAATGTTAAGTGAATAATGTTAGATAAATACTACTACTGGAATGTAACTCAAATGTATAATAATAATAATAATAATAATAATAATAATAATAATAATAATAATAATAGCTAATGCTTTTTTTATTCCCTTATAGGGATTAGGCGAGGATTTTTAACCCTATCTAGCTTTTGGAGACTGATAGGTATTTTCGGGTAGTTCAATCTCCACCTGTAGCCAATCAGAGATAGCTGCCCATGACTATCACTAATTATAAGCCTCCACAGATGAAGAGACTGGCAAGCAAGTGCTGCCATCTCTTGGTATTTAACCCTAACAGGATACATTACTGTCTGAATTAATGTGGGTTGTACAGTCGATTTTCTTGAATTTATGGGAAGAAAAATCCCAGTTTACTGAGAAAAAACCCGCCTGCCTGTGGCAGAGAACCGGTCGAAGATAGGCTTAGAAAAGTTTCTCCAATTGGAGACTAGACTTCTAATAAAGTGATGGTGCTTTTCGTTTTCTGAAAGCCATATTGGTTTTGTTGCAGTGGCGGCCCGTACATAAGCACTCCGAAACTGCAGCACCCCAAAGAAAAAATGATAAAAATAAATTTTTTTGTGTTTATAAATAATAACAATGCTTACAACATTATATAAATGCAATACAACATGTTAAAGGTTACAGCTTATGTTTTGACATTGACTGAATAGTTAATAATTGGAATTGTTCGATTAACGCTTTAGATTACGAAACAAATGCACTGCGATCTAACACCAATATTCTTTTGCGCTTGTCATTGCACGTTACGTCATTAGATATACTGCCGTCTGGGCAGTGTATCTTATTATTGTGTGCGTTATTTCTGTGAGATATGAAACGTTTATTATTGGTGGGTGTGCGTGGCGAACTATTTTTTGTAAATCTTATTTTATTTTGTTAAAATAACATATCATTATTTATTTATTATAGATACAAGGCTGATTATGACGAGTACTGTTGAAAATATGAAGAGAATTATATTTTTTAAATTATCGTTACACGAAACAAAAGCATCGCGATCTACCGCCGATATTCGTTTGCGCTTGTCATTGCTATTGATACGAAACTTTTATTATTGGTGTTTGTTCGTCGTGAGGATGAAATATTTTTAATAAAGCAATTTTTTAATATGCACATTTATTTATTAATAAATTCATTACTGATTAGGAAAAAAGTTTTTATTATTATTATTATTTTTTTATTTATTTTATTTTATTTTATTTTATTTTATTTTTTTATATGCAGCACCACCACTTAAAATTTTCACCGGCAACCACTGTTTTGTGAGATGATGTTGTACTCTAATAATAATAATAATAATAATAATAATAATAATAATAATAATAATAATAATAATAATAATAATAATTTCTGCAATCTACTAGTCAAAATTTATTATTTTTATGTAATATTTATAATATATTACATGAACACAATTGTGCATAACAGACACTTGCGCGTACATAATATTTTTCAAATAATAATAATAACTGTTTACAACATATATCAGTGGTATTCAACCCGTCAATCGCGATCGACCGGTCGATTGCGGAGCGATTTTTGGTCGATCTCTTGTGTATTCCTCCTTACTTACAAATTTAATTAAAACCGAAAACGTAATATTTTATTTATCATTATTTTGTATTATTTTTAATTCGCTTTAAGTGTATTGCTATTGTTTATTTATTTTTCGTGAAATCGGTAATTTTCTTAAAAGTCCGAGTAAATGAATTAATTTGGATCAGTGGAAGGCAAACAGCGAGCCGAGTGAATACGATTATAAGCAAAGTGTAAAAACACGATTGTAGCTTAAATATTAAATATTCCAAAGCACATTACATTGATTTTTTACTTAGGTTAAGTCCCATGTGAATATTGTAAAAAAATACACTTTGTTTGTCTCGGTATAGTTTGTATTAGATGTTTTTGTAAATAACTGTTTTGAAGCTAACTGTATATACTGCTTTAATAAGAAAATGTTAGAGCCTTAAAAACAAAGGCAATGTTTTGTCGCCGAAGCTGTACATTATAAAGATTAGAAAGATTGTTATTGAAACTTGTATGTATGAGAAAGGCTTGCAGGCTCAAAGTGTAAACATCTCCGAAGTCAGTCAGAAAGAGTTCAAACAACTTTCCAATGGCCGGCAACTTACAATCAAAAGAAGGTGGAGAACAAAACGCATGCCGAACTTGAAACTTAAGATGAAAGACTCATACCGATTCTTTGGGGGTTGCCAAACTTAATGCGAGGTCTCAGAGGAGGCCTAATAAAAAGGGACTGAAGCAAGCAGAAGGGATCCTGGTTCCAGAATTGCTGTCAGAGAGGAGGCCGCCCAGTCCAGAGTCGCCATCAGAGAGCCTGCCCGGATCTACGTTGCTTGAGAGAGGAGTTTCCTGCTTCCAGAAAGGAGCTTCTCGGTTCGAGACGTCGCTAGAGAGAGACTACTTCTAGGCCACAGACAAGGTTTCAAATTGCAGAAAGGAAGCGTTCCAATTGCTGGAGAAAAGTTTCCAAGCCAGGGTAATGTCAGACATTCACCAGTTTGTTGCGTTTTCATTACAATTTGATGAATCAAGCGACTTCACTGATATCCCTCAGTTAATGGTATTTATTCGCGTGGTATTTCAAGATTATTCAAGTAAAGAAGAACTTTTGAAAATTATACCATTATTGGGAAGGACTAGGGGAGAAGGCATTTTTTCGGCATTTGATGAATTTGTGAGACAACACAAACTTCCGCTTTTAAAACTTGTGTCTATTACTGCTGATGGTGCTTCTACAATGATAGGTAATAAATCAGGCTTCATTTCATTATGTAAAAACAATGACAAATATTCAGATTTTTTAACGTACCACTGTATTATTATTATTATTATTATTATTATTATTATTATTATTATTATTATTATTATTATTATTATTCCTGATTTCTCCAAGGAGTCCGAAGACTCATCGCGGGAGGACACCTACAACTGTCTCAACCACTACACCGAACTTCTACTACGAATCATCCCCATCAACGCCATCTACCGCCCACCTCCACCACCACCACAACTAATATTTTTTGTCTGTAAATTGCGTGTGTTCTTAAGGGCCGATTTGTCTATATGCGGGATGAAAAACCCGAGTTTCCTGGAGAAAAAACCCTGCTATTATTCACCAACAAGTACTGTGTAGTAAAAGATTAAACACAAAAGATGTTTTGGATATTACATTTAAAATTGTAATTTCTGTTCGAGGAAAAGCCCTGCAATGGCAGTTATTTAAATTACAGGCACATGACGACAGGGAACTTCTCGCTGGTTCAGCAGAAGTCAATTTTTAGAAAGATTTCTTGTATTAATTAACGATATAAAAATTTTTTCTTGATGAAAAAGGAGATATTTATCCACAGTTGAGTGATAAAAGATGGTTGTTAAACTTATCGTTTTTAGTAGATTTCTGTACGAAATTAAGCAATTTAAATTTAGAGTAATAAGGTAGAGATAAAAATTTAATTGACATGTTAAGTTCAATAAAACATTCCAACAATACCTACTTTTATTAAAGAAAAATATAAATGACCGCGAATTTAGACATCTCCCATATTTATTAAATATTTTGAACAAAATCAAGAAATGCTTCGCTATGATTTAAAATAATTTATTCGTGAAATAGAATTAGTTGAGGAAGAAATAAATTCAAGATTTGAAGATTTTAATAAAACTGAAATGATTGTTGTATCTTTTATGAATAATCCATTTCAAGAAAACTGGAACATCACAGAAATTTCAAATAAAATTAGTGGGCTGTTTGATATAAACCAAGTTGAAGTAGAACTTGAGATAATAAACATTCGGAATAGTTTACATTTAAAATCAATAAACAATGAAGTCATTTGGAAGTATGCACATGAAAAATTCCCAATATTAACTGATATTGCGCGAAAAATTCTGTCGTGTTTCGGATCGACATACTTGTCAGAATCCGCTTCTTCAAAAATGACCGTCATAAAAAATCAATTAAGAAACCAAATTACAAATGATCTTTTGGATGATTGTCTCCGATTAGCCACTTCTTCATATCAACTTGACTATGAAAATATTGCGAGGTTCAAACAATGCCAAATTTCATAACTTTTTTTTTTTAATCAACCAGCATTTTTTCCTGTAATTTGTGAGTTTGTAATCAATCTGTGGTTTTTTCTAACTTAGGTTTTCCAAAATAGAGAAATAAATATTTTATTCTAATATTTTTTTTTTAGTTGTTTATTTTTAGTTGTTTATTTGTGCGTAATCAGATATCAGGTTGGGGGAACATGATCTATATAAGAGAGTAGATCGCTGAATAACTTTTTCTAGAAAAGTAGCTCGCGTAGTAAAAAAGGTTGAACACTACTGACATATATTATTATAAAATTAACAATGATGATTATTACAGATTTTTTCTCCTTTTTTTTCTTTTTTTGCATTTTTACACTACATCTATATATAATATATTTTTTTTGAATAATACTTTTTATTCTGTTTTTAATATACAGAGTATTAACATATGTACAATTAAGACATATTACATTTTCTGCTGTGTACAAAATTCTGTACACAGTTAAGAGTACCTTTTGTTTCTTTTTAATATTTTTTCCTTTAAATAAAACCCACACTTTTTTTCATAAAAATCGGTATCATCATTTATATCGGTATAAATAATGTTATTATCATTTATACCGATATAAATGTTGTTATTATCATAATCATAAAAATCTATGATTATGATAATAACAATAATAATAAACATTCCTTCGATTCAATTTGAATTCTAACCAGTTTTTTTTTTCTTTTTCTTATTTTCTTTCTTTTTTCTTCTCTAATGTCAAGACTTCAACTAAATGGAATGTTTTCCTCATACAAAGCAGACAAACTCGTTATTCGAGAATTACTGCTTTCAGCAAATATAAAGATTACGAGCATATGATATCATCAAAATCAATGCTGGAATACTAAATGAGAATGCTGACTTGTCTAGTTTTGTAACACACACGCGCCAGGAAATATTTCTGCAGTAGGAGTGAAATAATTTTTCCTTCTACAAAATAAAATGTTATAAAAATAATTAGATGGCAGCGTATCATGTTGTAACGTCTATGACGCGATTCTGTCACGGGCTAGAGAAACGTTTTTTTTTACCTAGCTACTGAATTACCTAATATTAGGTTTATTTATCTAAAAAAATCGAGTTTTGGAAAACTCTGCAATTAAAAAAAAAATGGTCAGTAGAATTCACATATTTTAAACTATTAATACCCATTACACGATTCAACCATGTTGTTGATTCATTTATTATAGCTACATGGCTGAATTATTACGAGTGTCACTGTTGAAAATACGAAAAGAATTATATTTTCTCAATTAGTTACATGAAAAAATAGAAATAAAAAATAAAGGTCGTCCTATTCAAGATATTATTATTAGTCAGGAAGGAATAAGTAAAAGTTAAAAAAAAATACATCAGGTCTTTTAACAGTGAGTGGTATCAAAAAATTGAATGTTTAAAATTTATTTTTTAAAATTAAAAATTAAATAATTAAAGCATTTTTTAATATGTAAATTTACTTATTAATAAATTGGTTACTGATTAGGAAAAAACGAATTCTTTTTCTTATTTTGTATATTCAGCACCCCACTTAAAATTTTCACCTTTCGCCACTGGTAAAGAATGAAATGAATGAGTTTCGTAAGAAATTTAGAAATAAATTTGGAACGGCGATGGGCTAATAATATATGGAGACAGAATAGTTGATTCTCTTCTGAAATCATAAATGTCTATGAATATTTGGTTGGCTTACTGAATTCGCTGCTGATGTCAAAAAAGTCATTTTCTGTAGTGAAGCATCTTTTCTGTTTGATCCTGTATAAGATGTCCACAGCATGGTAAGCTATACCAGACCATAACTGTGAATGCGTATATATTCTTGTGTTACCAAGACGGATATTCACAAATCTTATAGCAAGAACAACGAAAACTTGTTCCTGCAACCTGTTCTTACTTTCTTAAAGAAACCTGTTCTTACTTTCTCTATCTGTCTTCACTACTTTTTCTTCCCAAGGAGAATAAATCTCCACATTCTTTTGTCTCTTTAATGTGAAAGTTTACACAAAATATATGCGTGTCAATTTTATACCATATTTGATTTTTATTCAATCTATCCAAGTAATATTTAATACTAGACCGATAAATCTACTCTTAAATTCCTGTCATTAATTATCATTCTTCTATGTTTCTTAAATGCAGTACAAAAGAAAATCTAAATGAATTAGAATTTATTGCATTTAACTTATAATGAAAAAGTTAACAGCATTCATATCGAAAAATCTAGCATCTGTCAAATAATTTGATTCAGTATTATGCATGGTCAACAATAATATCTAACAGTGGAAACTAGAATGATTTTCATATCTGAAAAAAAAAAAAAAAAAAAAAAAATCCATACTGTAACAGCGTAATGATGCAATTCAAAGATTGAAAAATTAAGAATAACTCACTTTGATATAACGCCCACATATTGTAGATCTCCGCTTGGCTTTCTGCTAAGAATAGTCGATTCATGCTGAAGGGAAGAAAGAAATGAAGGATGTATGAATTGGTCGCCTACATGCGAAATCACGTGCTTTCTTGTCTGTCGCTGTACTAGTTTAAAAACTACAATGTTCGTAAAAGAAAAGCAATTTTCCGACCTGTAATAATAAACAAACTTATCTCAGAAGACGGATTGATTACCCTATTATCGAAATGGATTCTCCTTTTTGTGACATGCGCAGAAGTGTCGAATGGTCTCAAATCTGTGGGAGTACTAGATATGCCACAATTCACTAATTCTTGGTTATAATGGCGTCATTATTTAAACTTGAATTCATTGCCGAATATTTTTTTTTAAAATAGAGTACATTCAGCTTGCCTAAGTTTTATAAGAAAATAAAGGTTCTTAAGTTTTATAAGGAAAAATGAGTAATCTTTTATCATAAATTTTGTGAAATAAATTGAAAGATTGTTCATTACAAAAGAATGTCAGCAGAATTGTAACTGTATTAAAAACATTTTGACAGAGTTTTGATAGTCTTCGTTTCACTTATTTCAATATTAATGGAAATATTTTGAAGAGAGTATGAATCAGACTCCTTCAAAAGAAGAGGATCAACCATCCCGTCTCCGTATGTTTATTAACATTTGCGTTTCAAATTTATGCCTTAATTTCTTAGAAATGCATTCATTTCATTCTTTACTCTTAATTAACTCCGTCCATACCCCATGGAATTTAATTCCTTCTGCCTCCATGGAATCAATGAAATCCTTGATAATTAAATCGTAGGTTTTATGAATAAGACGGATACTCGAGCAAAGTTCATTGAAATGTACGTTTGCTTTTTTTTTTCAATTTGTATTAATTATTTGCGTTTCTTCTTTCTATCCAACCTTTTTCCAATGCTTGTCTTTTATTTCGAGGTTTCGAAACATAAAAGCGTCCTTGTCGAATTACTTTCGGTTGCGTTCGAAGATCTCTTATAACATGTTCCTAAAAGTGTGATCTGAGGTCTGGTATGATCCAGACCGCAGATCACACTTTTTTTTGATCCAGTCCTTGTAAAAAAAAATTACAGGTTCCCAGAAAATATATTCTTGCTCTTCGAGTGCCGTCTCCTATCGGAGGTTGGTGACCACCAATTTTGAGCGATCTTCAGCCACTCTGAACAGTCCCTCAGAGCTCATGCCAGTTTAGTGTCTGATGTCTGCTAGCCAAGATTTTCTTCGTCTTCCTTGTCCTCTTCTTCCAATTATCTTCCCTTTTATAATCAATTGAAGCATCTTATATTTTTCATTACGAAGTAGGTGAGCATAATATGCAGTTATTCTACTTTTTAATAGCATTTTCTAAAAAACCACGTGATTTCCCAATTTGTTCCGTACTACTTGATTAAACGTTTTTGGTGTCCATGGGATTATTAACATTCGTTTGTATAACCACATCTCAAAGACTTCGAGTGTTTTTAGTAATTCTCTCTTCAAGGTCCAAGTTTCTGCGCTGGACAGCAGTACAGACCATATATAGCATGTGTACTCTAAGCTCTAAATTTAAGTTGCAGTTACACAGTGTTGATTTCATCAGAAGAATTTTTTTTTGCCATTTCAATTCTAACTTTTATTTTCATTTCTGGGTTGTATTCCTCATTTAACCAGATATTTAAATTTTCTCACTCTTTCTACGAAATTCAAGTATTGTACATTGCGGTTTTACATCTACTGTAAGACGTCTCGCGTACGCTGTGGAATTGCTGTTTAGCAAGTTGTCCCAAAGAAAAAGAAGAGTTTCAGTAAATCAGCTGGTATAAAACAGGATTTGAATTCCGTCTAAGATGAGAAGAATCTTTATACGAACTTTTCAGCTCAAGATGAATCAGCCATCTCATACTGAAGCAAGAGGATGTTCTGAAAAGTTCTCGGCTTTTCAGAACATCCTCTTTTATATTTTCAAACATTTATAATTTCAAAATTTATAATTTTGAAATTATAAGTTCGGTTTTTTCATAACAATGAAAAAACGAATTTATAATTTCAAAATTATTTTTATTTTTCAATATAATCTCCCTTAAGACTACTACATTTATTCCAGCTCCATTATCCTCTACAGCTGATCACCTCTTCATTCGAAGAGGAAGATTTTTAGTTTTGGGACGAGACAGAAGTCAGAGGGAGCCAAATCTGGGGAATAGGGTGGATGTTCCAACAATTCATAGTGCAGATCCCTTAATTTTCCCATTGACAATGCATTGTCCTGATGGAAGATGATTTTTTTCTTCTGCAAACCGGGTCTTTTCTCATGCCTGATTAAAAGATCGGAATAATATTTCCCGGTTATTATTTTACCCATTACAAGATAATTAATAAACAAAATGCCTTGAGCATCCCAAAACACCGATGCCATGACCTTTCCTGCTGATGAAACCGACTTTGTTTTCTTTGGCGCTGAACAACCGGCTACTGTCCACTGTTTTGACTGCTGTTTGGATTCTGGTGTGTAATGGTGAATCCAAGTCTCATCCATAGTAATAAATTGACGCACAAAATCAGTTTTATTCTTGTTAAAACGCTCCAAGCATTGTTCAGAAATTTTCATGCGAGTGTGTTTTTGATTTGCTGTGAGCAAGCGTGGCACCCATCTTGCGCAAAGCCTTTTCATATGCAATTCTTCATGAAAAATATATCCTAGACGTTCTTTTGAAATGCGTATAGTCTTAGCAATTTCACGCACTTTGACTCGCAGGTCATCCAATACGACATCATGCACTTGATGAATGATTTCTGGTGTTGTTACACTTTTTTGATGTCCTTCACGTGGATCATCTTCGAGGCTGGTACGGCCACGTTTAAACTCGATAGCCCATTTCTTATTTGTCGAGAACGAAGGAGAAGAGTGCCCATAAACGTTTATGAACTTCGAATGAATTTTTTTGGCGATAAACCTTCTTTTACAAAGAATTTTATAACCGCACGATACTCGATTTTATCCATTTCAAGGGATACAGACAACAATTTTGCTTCAGACAGCTGTATAAAACAAACTACTTGATAGAATGACTTGCAATTTCACACTGATGTTTATGACAGATATACCAACTAAGAAAAAAAAAATCTTGCCAATAGTGTTGTCATCTCTGGTCGAGACCGAGAAATTTTCAGATTAGCCTTTTAGTATTGTTTTTTCTCCCCAGAAACTCGGTTTTTAATCCCTCAAAACAGGCACACCTGTCAGAATAATATATTTAATAGACATAATACTGGTCTCGTATTCTTGGTGGCTTCGGGATCATAAACAAAAAATGGCGGCCCGTGTGTTAATGTTTTGTGTCGTGTATTATTAATGATGATTTGTGTTGGTATTAGTTCAGTGCGATAGTTTGAATGATAAATGATAAATATAGAGGTAAGTGTTCTCCATTTTCTGAGATTTTTTAGGGTGAAATATTTGCTACTGATGCTGGTAGATCGATTTGATCTACGGGATATATAAATATAGAGTAATTGCTGGTAGACACCTAAGAGTGTCTACGGGATTTGCTAGTGGACCCTCAAAAGTCCACAGGATTGTCTTTGCCTGCTTGGGGCACCTGAGGGATCTCTACTCTTTCTCCATCTGTGTCTCAACATTGAAATGGCAAATCTTCTGAATGAGACCAAATTCGAAGAAGTTTACAGGGAATTCCTCAGACTGGGAAAGCTACGGAGTGATAATTGGCCGGGAAAAGTTAAACTGTATGACACGTTTCCCCCCTAATGTGTCTCTGACGCTGTCGCTGAAGATCATTTAGAGTCGATGCCTTCTACTCCTTCAGACTTTGTAGAAGTGCGTACTCGCAAAGTTGTCGCTGAAGAACATTTAGAGCCGATGCCTTCTACTCCTTCAGACTTTGTAGAAGTGCGTGCTCGCAAAAAGCGAAGAACAACAGAAGAACCCCACAATGACAACACTGAAATGGAACAGGATTCTCAGGGTTCGGACGCCGCTACTTCTCCCAAAGAAAAGGTGCCTCCGGTCATCCTTAGAGAAAAACAAAAGTGGGCAGCTTTACGATCCACAATGTCCAATCTGCATATTGGCTTCATTAAGGCCAAAAACATAGATGAAGGCATAAAGATTCAGCCAGCAACAGTGACAGATTATAGAAGGTTGACCAAGGAACTGGACGACAGAGGCATCCAGTATCATACCTTTGCGCTCAGTTCGGAAAAAAATTTAAAAGTAGTCCGTCGTGGTGTCTGTGAAGACATTGACACAGCAGAAATCGCTGCTGACCTAAATTCTCAGGATCTGCCACCAGTCAAGGTAAGCAGAATGTACAAAACAGACAAAACTCCCATGCCATTAGTCCTAGTTGAGATTCACAAAATATATAAGGATATCTACAACTTAAAAACAGTCTGTGGTCTCATCGTCACACCGGAACCACTCCGTAAAAGATCATCTTCTGGGCAGTGCCACAGGTGCCAAAAGTTTGGCCATGCCCAGAATCTATGTAGAGCAGAATATAGATGTTTAAAATGTGGAGACAGCCACCCAACCAATACTTGCACTAAACCAAGGACCACCTCGGCCAAATGTGCCAACTGCAGTGGCCCTCATCCGGCAAATTACAAAGGATGTACTCAACACCCAAAGAACAGACGGATGGAGGCAATCAGTCAGCCCTCCTCCTACCGTACAAGAACACCAGCGGCCCAGACATCAAAACCGGAGACTCAGCGGCCACAGTCGGAGACCTCCAACCAAAAGCAAACAAGAAGTTATGCCGATGGGACCCGTACAATCAGACCAATTCCAGAACCAAATCAACAAAGAGCACCTAAAAACCTAACAGCTATTATCACGGCCTCACTAGCTAATATGCTACAAAATTTCAGCCTATCAAACCCTACCGAAACCTCCACTAAAAGATTTCTTCGTGAAACACAGGTCATCCTCACAGCTCTCATAAATGAATAGAAACAAACTCATTCCAGCATCTCTTCAAATTGTTGCTTGGAACGCAAATGGCCTCAAAAACAAAATCCTGGAACTCCGTTCCTTCACATCTAGGTATCAGCCGGATGTTATTCTAATCAGCGAAACTCATCTAAGACCCTCAGACAATCCTACAATAAGGGGCTATCACCTATACAGAAATGACAGACTACTCTACAGAGGCGGTGGCACTGCCATCTTCATTAAAAACTACATTAAGCACCACTCTGTGAGCATCCCTTCAACCACTAACCTCGAGATCACAGAAGTGGAAGTAGTCACCAACTCCACTGGCAAACTGAAAATCTACTCAGCTTACAACCCTCCCCAAAAATCTCTCCTTCACTCTGATCTAAATGCCATCTTAGGCATCAGAGGGCCCATTATTGCCGGGGATCTGAATTCCAAGCATCCTGCGTGGAATTGCTCAACCACAAACAAGAATGGTTGCATCCTTTTCAATTACTTAGGATCAAGCAACGCTGTTGTGGCAGGCCCCACCGAACCAACTCATCTCAGTACGTTCGGCACTGCTGACATCCTGGATATAGCTATCCTGCAGGATATTAAACTTCAGTACAGTGTCATAACTATGGATGAACTATCATCCGATCACAATCCAATTCTATTACAGCTGGGAAATCAGGAATTCCTGTGTCCTCCTTCTCATTCCTACATTGTATGGGAAAGACTGTCAGCAGCACTCAAGGATTATATTGGACCTGTTCCTCACATACGCACAAAAGAAGAAGTAGAAACTGCAGTTACAAATCTCACACAACAAATTAATTCTGCTATAAAGGTAGCTTCCTCCTACAAATCTGCCCACAAACCAGATCGTTTGCCTGAAGACATCATGAACTTAATCAGAGACAAAAACAGAGCTCGAAAAAGATTCCGTAACACGTGTGCACCACAAGATGAAACAAATCTAAACAGACTAAATGGGGCAGTAAGAGATGCACTGAAAGCTCATCGAGACTATCTATGGGATGAAAAGTTATCCTCCATTTCACCTAGTGATCACTCTATCTGGGGACTACTGAAAAATACCAAAAACAAAGGCAGATCCCTTCCCCCAATATTAACTGACCAGGGCCTTGCTCACACAGATGTGGACAAAGCAGAGGTTATAGCGCACAGCTTGGAAGAGCAATGCAGACCTTCGTATGAAAACCTTGACTTTGTCCACATACATAAGATTCACAGCAAGGTCAGACACTCACTCAAACTTCCTATCACCAGCACTGACCATATTGTATCAACATCACCTGCTGAGATATATGACATTATTAAAAATTTAAAGAACAAAAAAGCTCCTGGACCAGATGGCATTACTAATCGTGTGATTAAACTTCTGCCCCGGAGGGCAGTAGTGTACCTGACCAGTATAATAAATGCAATTTTAAGATTTCACTATTTTCCTTCCACCTGGAAACTGGCTGACGTAATTCCCATACATAAGCCAGGCAAAGACTCACACCTACCCCAAAATTATCGTCCAATCAGTCTCATCTCAAATCTGGGTAAGGTTGCAGAGAAGGTCATCCTTTCACGACTTCAGACCTCAGTAAATAACCTAAACATCCTTCCAAAAGAACAGTTTGGTTTTAGGCAACACCATAGTACTACCCAGCAAATCCACAGAATTGTTGAATACATCACTACCAGCTACAACTGGCGCCAGTGCACAGGCGCTGTTTTCTTAGACTTATCCAAAGCATTTGACAAAATCTGGCATTTTGGACTCCTGCACAAGCTTATCTCAGCCGGCATCTCACCTAAAATGGTTCATTTAATCCACTCATATCTTCAAAACAGATCAATGCAAGTAAAAATCAACGGTTCTGCATCCTCCCAGCGCCGCATCTCTGCTGGAGTGCCGCAGGGATCTCTACTGGCTCCATTGCTGTTCTCTATATACATGTCAGACATTCCGCACAATCCGATGACCTCCATTTTGGCCCTATATGCGGACGATACGGCAATACTAACCAGATCGCTCAGACCTCTTTTCATTACCAGAAAGCTTCAAGAAAACATTCTAAAGCTGGAGGGTTGGTTCTCTAAGTGGAGATTGGAAGTCAACCCCCAGAAAAGCTCAGCCGTTCTTTTCTCAAAAAGGCCAATGTCTCCTGTAGGAGATTTGTTACTATTCAATACTAAAATTCCCTGGCAGTCAGAAACAAATTACCTGGGTGTGATTCTCGACAAAAAGCTATCTTTCAATCAACATACCAAGTCTGCATGCACAAAGGCATCTAAAGCCATAGCACAGATCTATCCGCTAATTAATAGAAATAGCAAGCTCAGCAACAGAATCAAATTTTAACTATACCAGATGACACTTCGTCCTATAATCAGCTATGCCTCTCCGGCCTGGAGCCACACCTCTAATGCTAACATCATCAAAATACAGCGAGTGCAGAACAAGTGCCTGAGAATGATTTTGAACGCCCCGTGGTATGTTAGAAACATTCAACTCCACAGAGACACAAATATTCCTTATATTTTCTCTTTTCTACGATCCTTAGCCACCAAGTTTTTCCTAAAGACGTCCACACATCCCAACGATTTGGTTCAACAAGCTACAGCATACGATCCAACGGACATATTCAAATATAGAAGACCAAAAGCTATATTGGCCTCCTTCGGTGATGCATAATCTCCATGCCCAATCAGGGCGAGCATTCTGCTCATAAATTTTACCTTCACTGTAACCACAACAGATAGCGGGGAATATGAAAAGCATCTTGCTTCACCCCTAAAGTCATAAATGTCAATTGTCAATTGTCAATTGGTGGCTTCGGTCGTTCGTAATTCACATCACTACCCAACCCAAAGAAAGTTATATTCACATAAATAGTTTTGTAGTAGAAGCAGTACAAACATCGCATAGCACTTTGTTAGTATTGATAAAGTACACATACAGTAAAACCTAGATATAACGGACTAATTCGGGCGAGGGGGTGTCCGTTAAATCCGAAAGTCCGTTATATAATAAAGTAGATTTTCCGAATGCATATGTTAAAAAATTGACAAATTAGCTAATTAATGTTTTTACTTATGTTGAAACCTTTATGTAATTAAAATTAAGTACTGTATCTATGAAAAGTTTAATTTCACAGAAACGTTTTCTATATGTATTATTGCTTATAACCTCCTCACCGTGGTTTTGAGACTCTAAAAAACAAGTCTGCGATCTATACCGAAATAAATAAACAAACATTTTCCCGAAAATAAGCTTTAATTATATTTAAATAAACAAATAAACAAGTTCTTAAACACAAAACAAAATTTAAATTTTATAAAAACACAAAATATTTTTCCTATTTATTCATCTTCGGATGATGATATATTCAGACACTTCCGTTCTAACGTGAAGTTAATTTTGATGTTGAGGCGCTTGGCAGTATCAAGCGTCTGTAGCAAGTGTCTAACTTGTGCCCCACTAACCAAAAAATGACAAAAATTTTGAAAAATTTAAATGTAAGAAGTTAAATTTTACTAATATGTTAAATGCAATATGTTAAATGTTTACTATTAACCCCATCAAAATGAGTTGCAGTGTGTTGCAGAATTTGTGTGTCTATAGCGGCGTATTGCCGAAATTTAAAAATACAATATATAATAGAGGACTTTCATACTTATTTATTTTTATTATTTTTTTTAATTTTTTACGTTTTGCGCCCCAAACCTAGTTGCGCCCGTGGTGGGCGTCTCTTTCGGAACGCCCTCGTTACGGCACTAGCGCTTGGATTAAGTAATCCTGATTTGAACGAGTTAAAACTGCCGCAGAAAGTGACGCCAAGCGACAAAAGAACCAATTATTACAGCACGATTGGTTGGATCACGTGCTAATCACTCTCCGATCATGTTTTATAAGCGGTGATTCATTCATATCGGCTAAATTACTACAGTGTTTTCCCAACATATGATGTCCTATTCGCCAAAATTTGTTAAAAATAATAGCAAATTAATAACAAAAAATAACCTGCTAATTTAATTATAAGCAAATCTTGGTTAAAAGATTTTCTTATAATTATAAGCAAATCTTCTAATTATAATTTAATTTAATTATTAGCAAATATGGATTTTAAAATTAACAGGGTGTTAATTTTCTCATGTGACATACGGACTGGAAATTTTGTCCGTTAAATCCGAAGTCCGTTAAATCGAAGTCTGTAAAATCGAGGGTTTGTTGTATTTATCAGGGAATTATAAACTTTTATTGAGTACAGTGGTCTTTGTGTAAGCATGCATCTGCCAAAACTGATCCTCTTCAATTCTCAGCGCATAGTTAGGTGAGATATAGGTCGGGAACAGCCATCATTAAATGCGTCGGTCAGTTGCCGCACACAGGAACTGTTGTATGTCCGTACAAACGTTCTCAGATGACGGTAATCTCGTTCCTGACACAGACTGTCTTAGGACCACAGTTACGCCTCGTAGACAAGCAACGTGGATTATTTTTCCACTCATAAAACACCCAGGATCTGTTGAGAAATCAGTCAGCTCTGCTGTTTTCAAAATCGTGGCTTCAGCCAGGCGGGCACTCACAATAAGTCCATTATCGAACTCAAAACGATCATTTGTTTTTCCCATTGTGATTAGCAGAAGCAATCTTAAATTGTTGTTTAGAACATGGTGATGGTGACGCACGTCACCAAGTATTTTGCATATACGCTGCGTAAGTGATATTTACGTACATCTGCATAAATGTTTCTAATTCAGTGGCCGGTATGTGTAGTATTTCCATATTTTGAGATTAGTACAAAAGTATGATGCCATTACAGTTGGATGGCTCTAAGTACGGGACTTAAATGACAATCAAAGACAGCGTCCTGTTTTGAATGCGATTAATGATACTTCAGTTAAATATTTTCGAAGTAGCTGTTGCTGTTCAGGACAGACTTAACGCAAAGGCATATTTAATATTATTTATTATCGTTTATACTCAACGGAATCAAAAGATTCATCCTTAATATCTCTTTCTTTCTCTTCGCACCGAATTAAAGGTAAAGCTTCTAAATTAAACGCATGAAACGAGTCGTGCGGAAAATAAGCACATAGGATTGCTGTTTCTCGATGACACTGAATCTTTACATTTAACCTTCGTGTTCAACGCGATGTTTCCTTAACTTAAATATGTTTTGATGCAACTTAAAGTGCTCATTAATGCTATTGGAACTTCCAAGAATTTTTATTATCGTTTAAATTATCTCTTTAGCATTTTTTTATGTCGTTCCGTTCTACATCAGTGAATTCCTTCTACTGCTTTAATAACTGAAAATAAATTTTATAAGAAAATCTAATAATGTTGCTTTATACGCATTTATCAAAATACAGAGACAAATTTAACTGGGAAATAAGCATTCAATTATTCCTAAATAAAGACTGTTCAGGGCAGACAAGCAATTAAGCACATCTAGAATATCCAGTAATAGCACGATTTTTGCGATAGTAAATATATTTAAGTAAGTAGTAGGAGCCTGTGTAGTTCAGTGGATGTGGCGTTTGCACACCACGGCTCTTGACCGCACGAAGGAAGAGTTGGTTTCGAATCTAGTCGGCGACTAGAGGAAATGTTTCTAAGCCTTTTCGACCGGTTCCCGAGTTAGTCAATCTCTGGCACGGGAAAAGCGGGTTTTTTTCTCCCGGAATCTCGGTTTTTCGTCCAGTAAACTCAAGAAAATCAAATCATCATGGGTGAATCTGTTTGGAATAACATAGCTGTGTTGTCTGCAGGGGCGGCTCGTGCATAGGCACTACTGAACTGCAGCATCCCCAGTTTTTCTCGATATATCAATATATTTATTAATTTATTTATATTTGCTTGTAATATTTAATTTTATCATCAACAATTCTATACAAGTCTCTTATTTTGTATAAAAAAATAATAAAAATCCATCTTGTAGCACTTAGGAGGACGAAGGACGCTAGCAGCACTGTGTTTACCACAGTGTGGTAAACTTGCTACGCACACAATATTGCTACGCGCGCAAGCATATGCAAATCATAGTGAGATGCGAGCTATTAGCGTAATGCGGCACTGTCCATCGCGCGCTTCGATTGTTGTTTATATGCAGTTTCCGCCAGTATAGTTCGCCCACCGGTTGTAGGTCTCTCCTTGGCATTTTGCCAAGAATAGTCGATTCATGCTGAAGGGGAGAAAGAAATGAAGGATGTACGAATTGGTCGCCAACATGCGAAATCACGTGCTTTATACTGATCTCTGTCGCTTTACTAGTACTAGCTTGATTTTTGTTGTCGCTTTTTGGCATTATTTTTTTTTTTTCTTTTGGTTTATTTAAACCCATGGAGACAAAATTGGAATACAAAACCAACCAAGTAAAAGCGAGAACCGAAAGATGGAAAAATAAGTCATTGCATGGAAAATACCTTCACAGCATAGAGGACAGCGCTGACAGCAACTTGACCTGGCAATGGTTGAGAAATGGAGCACTAAAGAAAGAAACAGAATCTGTAATTTTTGCAGCACAAGAACAGGCCATTAAAAGCAACGTTATGAAGGCAAAATACAAAAAAATTCAAGAAGACAGTAAATGTAGATTGTGCAAAGAAAAGGAAGAAACGGTAGACCACATTATAAGTGGATGCAGCAAAATCACACAAATTGAGTACCGTAAAAGGTATGATAACGTAGCTAAGATAATCCACTGGCATTTATGTAAAAAGTATGGGTTTGAAGCATCTAAAGACTATTGGAAGCATAAAGTTCACCAGAAAGTGGTTGAGAATGAAAAAGCTAAAATACTCTGCGATTTCAAAATCCAGACTGACAAAAGCTTGGAATGTAATACACCCACCCGATATTACAGTGGTTGAAAAAAGTGAAAACAAGGGTGTTACGTTTATCGAAATATCAGTACCAGGAGATATTCGGATTGACAACAAAGAAAATGAAAAAATTACAAAATATCGCGATTTGCAAATCGAAGTTTGACGAATCTGGCAAAAGAAAACGAAAGTTGTTCCATAATAATAGGTGCTTTAGGCGCCATCCCTAAAACATTGAAAAAACATCTAGAAACACTCGAGTTAGATGGATTAAAAATTGGGTAGCTGCAAAAGGCCGCTTTGTTCGGCACAGCTTTCATTTTCAGAAAGTATTTCCACAACTCATAGGCCCTTGGGTAGGGCTCGAATCAGTAGAATATAACCAGCCTTTTCTTAAGACTGAGGAAGCAAATCAAGCTTTGATAAATATTATGTATACATATATATATGTATATATATATAATTGGGATTAGGAGTAAAATATCCAATATATATATATATATATGTTTTTTTTTTATATGTATTAGGGTTACCAAGTAATTTTATAAACTTGGTTATCCTAATCCCAAGTAAGTAAACAGATATATATATATATATATATATATATATATATATATATATATATATATATATATATATATATATATATATATATATATATATATATATATATATATATATATATATATATATATATATATATATATATATATATATGATTAGTACTATTAACTCGGGGTTGGGATATGTTCATTTTTCTAAATTAACTGACTTAAAACCCGAGAATTATAACACAATGACATTTATTTGAAAAAAAAAAGCAACATGTTTCGTCAAGAATGACTTTATCAGGCAATAAGAACATAGAAAGATATTAAAAGACACGAAATTAACATTGACACACTCTAAAGCTATGCAATTATAAAGCCATAATATTCGACTGTAAATTACAGTTATTATGAGCTTGAGCTACAGTCCGAGTTAAAGTTCTATTGTTGTACACCTGTGCGTGTGTGGAATCACGCGATCTCCAGTATCTAATAGTAGAGTTGAAAGAGTCAGCCAAATTATAGCTAAGATTGTTATTCATGTGAAAAGGGTCCAAGGTGATTTCTTTTGAATCGACAATGCGGCGCTCTACTTCATCATGGGAGATGTGTAGGTTTGAAGTTGATGGCCAGTTTATTTCATGTTGGTGGCTTTCGTTGTTCGTGTTTATTGAAAACAGGACATGGCTTGACAGAGCAGTTGCTCTGGTTCTCTTATAAGCAATGTCACGCTGGTGCTCTTCGAGACGTGGTAAGATAGATTTCTCTGTCTGCCCATAGTAAGGCTTTCCGCATTCACAAGTGACCTTGTATACACCTGGGAATTGTAGAAGGTTGTGAGGTTGTTTATAGTTGTTGAAGCGTGATCTTATTTTTGGCATAGTCGAGAAGCACGTTTTTATGTTAAACTTCTTTAGAATTCTACTCAGCTTTTTGGATAGTGTGCTGATATATGAATTCTAAAGAAGTTTAACATAAAAACGTGCTTCTCGACTATGCCAAAAATAAGATCACGCTTCAACAACTATAAACAACCTCACAACCTTCTACAATTCCCAGGTGTATACAAGGTCACTTGTGATCGCGTGATTCCACACACGCACAGGTGTACAACAATAGAACTTTAACTCGGACTGTAGTGCAAGCTCATAATAACTGTAATTCACAGTCGAATATTATGGCTTAATTGTATAGCTTTAGAGTGTGTCAATGTTAATTTCGTGTCTTTTAATATCTTTCTATGTTCTTATTGCCTGATGAAGTCATTCTTGACGAAACATGTTGCGTTTTTTTTTCGAATAAATGTCATTGTGTTATAATTCTCGGGTTTTAAGTCAGTTAATTTAGAAAAATGAATATATATATATATATATATATATTACAAACAATTAAGTTTGCGCCTGAAACATAGTTCAAGTCTACAGATGGCAACACCAAGGCAACTCATTGTAAAAAATTAAGTTAACCAAGTTAAAAAATTAATTACATCTATATCTCCTCCAGAGATTCTTATTAAAAATAAAAACACTTTGCAGTAACTTCTATAGGTAAAGTTGATAAAGCTCTGTATTATTAAAGCCTTGGTATTTAGGGTCTAGCTACTCACTGAGGAGACCTCAAAAAAGGTTGAAACCGGTCTGGGTAGTGACCCCACCCATAATGTATTGCAGTATACATCTTTTAGTGAGATGTGCTTTACATTATGGGAAAATACTAAGAATAGTGATCAGAACTTTACCCACCTTTACAATGAGTTGCCCTGGTGTTGTACCATCTTTACAACTTGAACTATGTTTCAGGCGCAAACTTAATTGTTTGCATACTTGGGATTAGGAGTTAAAATAACCAAGCTTATAAAATTACTTGGTAAACCTAATATACAATATCCCCAAGTTAAAAAATTAATTACACACACACACACACACACACACACACACACACACACACACACACACACACACACACACACACACACATACAGTATATATATATCCTCGCCGGTAGCCGGACCGCGCGGACATATGGTTACGCAGTAGGCACCAGGGGGAGAAGAGTCCCCCCTAGTAGATATAGTATATATATAGTGAGTTATGAAACCCAAAAATGGGAGGCCAAGGCCCTTCATGGATCTTCCTCAAACATAGCCAAGTTAGCCGATGTTGAGCATGAACTGGAGGGTATTTCTCCCCAGTTTATCTGGAGTTTTTCCTACCGCAAAGCAGCAAACAGGTCTTAAGAGCAAAACGCTTCACAGACAATTACACATGTTTCAGCGTGGGAGGTAACGACCCCCACCTCGTAGTGAGTTATGAAACTCAAAAATGGGAGGCCAAGGCCCTTCATGGTGCTGTGGTGCAAGAGAAGAAGAAGAATATATTTATCTACCCTATATATATAAAAAGATAAGCTAAAATGTCACGTTTTCATGTCACGTTTTTTATGTCAACTCAGGGGCTACCCTCAGTGTCGAGTCTTCAATATTTGAGTCTTCAAAATTCGAGAGTTCAAAATTAGTATTTCTTAGCTTGGCTCCCACTGATGATACCTCAATAAAGGTCGAATCTGGTCTGGGTAGTGGCCCTTTGCGTTTAATACATAGCATCATACATCTCCCCCAGGAGATGCGCTTTGCATTAAGGGTAAATATTAAGAATAGTGATCAGAGCTTATTCTACCTTTACCACGAGTTGCCTTGGACGTGCACTACTTGCAGGGTCAGCTAGACTTGCAACACTTGCAGGCCAAACTTGACTGACTTGTCAGTTTGCTTACTTCGGAAATGGAATAAAAAACCGGGTTTATATTTAAAATAACTTGGTATCTTCAACACATATTATTCCCAAGGTAAAAAACTTTCTACATATATATATATATATATATATATATATATACATGATCATCAGTTATTAAAAACACTTAAAGCAAATGAAAAAACCATGAAAACTCCGTACCATTATAATAAACAGACTTGTAAACTGAAGTTAGGTTTCCCTTCGGTTCTATTGTATGAGATATGTCTCTCTGGTGTTTTTCGAGACGTAGATCGATAGATTCTTCAGGTGCGGGAACACTTAAAACAAATGAAGGAACCATAAAAACATTGTTCCATTATAATATTATGATAACAGACGGACTATAATGACAATTCAAACTTAACTTTACAAGTCTGTTTATTATAATGGTACAGTGTTTTTATGCTTTTTTGATTTGCTTTAAGTGTTCCCACGCCTGAAGAAGAAGAAGTCATTTTTGACGACAGAAGTTGTGTGCCTCATTAAATTAATTTGTTGTCTGTTTTCCGGGTTTCAGTCAGTCAAAAAAACATGAACACATATATATATATATATATTTATAGTGTGTACTGTATATATATATATATATATATATATATATATACAGTACACACACACACACACACACACACACACACACACACACACACACACACACACACACGTATATATATATATATACATATATGTAGAAAGTATTTTACCTTGGGTATAATAAATGTTAAGAATACTAAGCAATTTTTTAAACCTGGTTTTACTCCATTTCCCAAGTAAGCAAACAGACAAACAAGTCAAGTTTGCGCCTGCAAGTGATGCAAGTCTAGCTGATCGTACAGGTAGTGCAAGACCAGGGCAACTCGTGGTAAAGGTGGCATGAGCTCCGATCACTAATCTTTATATTTACCCTTAATGCCAAAACACATCTCCAAGAAGGAGATGTATGATGTTTTGTATTAAAGGCAAGAGGCCACTACCCAGACCGGTTTCGACCTTTATTGAGGTCGAATGGGAGTTCATGTCTCTCATCATCGGCCTTTGGAGAATAAAGCATGCTGAGGGTCAGCAAACAGTAAGAGAGGAGAATAATGAAAGATAGAGTAGGACAGTAGGAGGTAAAAGAGGCCTCAGTCAACCTGTTTAGCCTTATATGGCTAATTGGTCTGTGACACATATTCTCAATTTATCTGTTAAAAAAAAAAGAAAATTTAACCATAAAAATTTTGACTAAAGTTCACTTATAAATTTATCCTTAATAATTTCGTAAGTTATCTATGAAGGAGATCCATTGACCTTTTTTGAAAACAATATTTTCAGTTAGAACATTTTTTTTTTTTTTTAGTATAAATTACATAAAAATTAAAGGACTTAAGGTCCGGTTAGTTGAGCTGAAAGGGAACAAAATAAGGAACTTACAGACCTGGTACCACTGGGACTTAAAATGGGGTAGAAGACTGGCCCTGGAGATGCCGCTCACAAGGAGCAGCACCGCCTCGCAGTAAGCCTTCGCAGCCCGGGTTCTCAGATCTACCCCCCTTATTTGGAGTAAAGGAAACCGTGCCAGCGAAAGCTTTGTGGCGAGGAAGAACAGAGTGGTTGTTACTTTTCCTAGGGAGAGTTAGGCGGAGTTTTGGAGATACTAAAGAAATATACAGGGCTTGATTCGTCCCTGTATAAGAAAGCATATTTTCGGTGGTTTGCAGTAGTTGTTCACAAATTTAAAGTCGCCTAGTAGATGTCTCTCTTGCGCAAGAAATTTAGGAAGGTAAAAAAAAGAAACCTTTCCTTATTCCTGCGTACATTAAATTTGCGTCCCGTACCTGGGATTTTTTCCGTACCTTCCAGATGTGATACTTTAAGACGTTAATTAAAAAAATGGCGAATTTTTGGGTCTTGTTGACTGGTGGCGGGAATTGCAGGTGTATGACCTCTTCTAGTGATAGCATCGGGATTCCCAGTGCTGTGCTCAGTCTTTGCCAAACGCGTTGGGCTGGTGGGCAAAAATAAAAGAAATGCTCCACCGTTTTCACGCTCCGGCAGACATCACAAAAGGGATCGCACGGACTGGGTACGTACCTAGATTTAACCTGTTTCACCGGGAGCTGCCCATAAGCTATTCGCCAGGCCAGATCCCGATGAAAAGGCTGTCCCCAGCTATTCTTGATGTTTTTAAAGAGAATTTCATTGTTTGTCCCGAGGTTTGGTGTATCACGCCTGGAGAGTTGGAAGAAATCCCAGTATACTGCTTTCGGTTTGTGTGTGAGGATTTCTGTTCCTTTGTCTCTAAGTACTGTGAGTGATTTTACTAGTGTGCGGTACCACTTGGGCACAACCCTTGCACGGGGTCCAGCATAGTCCGTGGTTCCAAAGAGGGGGAGGAAAAGTCCTATAAAATATCTAATTAGGAGGCCTGAAATATGGTTTGAGTTTCAGGCCTTCCGTACGGTTTTGAATGTATTTGCATAAAGCAAGCTTTTGAGATCAGGCAGAGCGTACCCCCCTTCTTCATGTTTTAGTTGCAGGTATTGTTTTTTAACCTCATGTTTTTTTTTCATTCCAGAAGAAATCTATGAGTTTTTTGGATAATTGGTTTTCTTGTAGCAGTGTGATGCCTGTGATATTGACTGTGTGCATCAGCATTGGGGTATTGATTGCTTTTATCACTGTGGCTCTGCCATAAAAGGAGAAAAAGGTCAGTTTGAATAGACTTATCTTTTCCGTACTTATTTCCTGTAATTTTTTAACTGGTAAAGCTAGCGACTCAGAAAAGGGAACTCCTAGGATTGTTAGCGGTTGCGTATGCAGCGCTAAACCGTAGGGAAGTCCGGTGTTATGGAAATTTCCAAAATTTTTGATTTTGGTTTTTTGTGCATTAACTCGGAGACCACTGACTATGCTGAAGTTTTGCAGTATGTCAAGATAGATGCAGATAGACTCAGAGTCTCTGAGTGTGGCCACTACATCATCTGCATATGCTACTATTTTGCACTGTTTGGAGACTTGGGGCAGTGGAATACCATTAATTGCAGGGGTGTTCTCTATTCTTTTGATGAGGGGTTCTAATGCTAGGGAAAAGAGAAGGGGACTTAGTGGGCAGCCTTGCCTAACCCCTCTCTTTATACGGATTGGTTCTGTCAGAAACCCATTAATAGACAATTGTGTCGAGGCCTCCGGGTACATATGTTTAATTGTACGCCGAAGTCTCGGGCCTATGCCTACTTTTTTTAGGGTGTCCTGTAAGTATGTGTGGCTGACGCTGTCGAACGCTTTTTCCAGGTCGGTGGAGAGAAGTGCCAGGGGGTATTTTTTTTCCTTGGCCAGTCTGATTAGGTCTCTTAGCAGGAAGAGATTAAATTCCATAGATCTACCTGGGATTCCATAGACCTGTGAATTTGTTATTATGTTTTCTATTCAGCCCTTAATGCGTATACAGATAATTTTTGTGAAAAGTTTATAGTCTAGGTTAGTTAAGGAGATGGGACGCCAGTTATTTGACAAGGTCCGATCTCGGTCTTTTTTGCGGATAAAGATTGTATAGCTCTTAGCGAATTCCTCGGGGATGTTTCCCGAAGTGAGGAATTCGTTAAAGATCTTTACTAGTGCTGGCAGTACAAGGTCCCAGATAGATCTATAGAATTCTATCCCCAGTCCGTCTGGCCCTGGGGTCATTTTTGTCTTCATCATTTTGCATGTGGCTTTTATTTCAGCTACAGTTATCGGCCTGTCATGTAGGGCGCTAAGATGCTCGGGAAAACGTTTGACGTCCCACTCACTGAAGTCATCCGTGCCCTGCTGGTCAGCGAAGATGCCGAGATACTGCTGGTGAAAGTGACGGAGTATTTCATGGGTTGAATTTAGAATCTGGCCTTTCTCCTCGATCTGGTAAATCGTTCTTTCATCGTTTGCTGCCACCCGTTGTTGATTGTAGAATGCGGCGGAGGGTGTTTCCAAATTTCTGAGATAGAGTCTCGTGCGAAAGTCGAGGTCATCGACTCTACTCTGCCGGTCTTGCTGCAGCTCTATTTCTACCTGTCTGATAAGATGTCCGCAGGGAACTCCGCTCCGTTCGCTTGACCGGTACCAGCCGAGTTCCCTGTAGAGATCCTTCAGCCGTTTACGTTGGTGGTAGACCCTTTAGCGCCCACATTTTTGAAACAGTTCCTTAGCCTGCCACTTAAAGTGCAGCCAGTTTTCCCAGTCCCAGTTGATGTTTGTGCATTCATCACAGAGTTTCTGTAGCTGGTCGCTAAAGAGACTGGGAAAGGTAGGAGGAAGCCTCCAAGGACCTCTGGCTGTTTCCATAACCTCTGGGAGTGTAGTTTTTAAAATGACTAATTTGTGGTCTGTTGACATGTTGTGTGCTGCGGTGTGACTTGTCCTTTGAACATACTGTTCCAAGTTTTGGGACACGTACACCCTATCTAGTCTCGTCGATATCTGGCCGCGGCACCACGTTGTTTCTGCCTTCGATGGGTTATTCCTCCTCCAGACATCAACGAGATCAAAATTTACACAGCATCTTTTTAGAGCTGCGGTTCCACAGGTTCAGGAGTTTGCGTTCCCGCCTACTTTGTCCAAACGTGTGTCTTCCACACAATTCCAGTCCCCGGCTACTATTAGGTGTTCTGCTCCCAAGAGGTAGTTTTCAAGGGCAGAGAAGAAACCGCTTCTGTGGTATGGGCTGTTCGCTGCAACAAGCCGGATGGTACGGCCACCGTACTTCCAATCTACCATTATTAGACGTCCCATGGAGTCCTTCTGGACTTTGAAGAACCCCCCGCGATTGGGGGGCGAATTAGTATCCCCACCCCTCGCGAGTGAGCATCCCCAAAGCACCAGTAGCTGGTGACTGGGTAGCTTCTCGAGAAGTTCTCCATGTCCCAATGCTTATAAAAATGGGTTTCTTGAATCAGGAGGATATTAATTTTGTACCTTAACATTAGCTTCCAGACAGTGCTTTGTGAAAAGGGGTTGCGTAAACCATTGGTGTTTAAAGTGGCAATTTTAAAATCCATGTTGGTATTTGGAGGAAGGGGGGGTGTTGTCTGTTTGTTGCTCTACATGTTCCACATGTGATTCACTATCGGAGCTGTTTGGAATATCCATAACGAGGTCGTTTTGAAATTCCATTTCTGTGACGCTATAAATGTCCGTGCTGCAGATATGTGAGTGGGGTTCTGCAGGTTGGTCCGCTACTGGGGATAGGTTTCCTGTCTTTGTTACCGCCTCCTCAAGGGGCTGGGTGCCTTCGCATTGGCTTGTAGTTTGGATGTTGTCCATTTCATCTTCTGACGAGAGTAGGCTGCTTTGTTTAGCCTTTTTTGCCTCTTCTGTTTCTGCCTCTCTTGTGTGCTTTATTGGGGCGCTGGTTGTTACGACTTCTTCCTCTTTGCTGCGGGTTTCGAAGTTGGCTGTTATTTCCTTGATGTGGCGGGTTGCCCTGGGTGTCTTACCCGTTACGGGTTTCATGGAGGTTGTGTTTTCTGCTAGTGTTTCTTTTTCGGTCTGTTGCCGGAGCTCTGGAAAATCGCTTCCTGATGATACCTCAGGTTTACCGAGGGGTATAGCTCTGATCGGTATTATGGTCCCTCCAGCTGCTTCTGAGATTGTTCTGTGCGAGCACGTGTCCACTTTATGGGTCAAGTCCCCACATTTAAGACAAGCTTCTGTGCAGTTTACTATTTTGTGCTCTGTTGATTTGCAATTTCTGCACTGTAGTTTTGGGCATTCTGCCTCTAGGTGACCCTCAGAGTTACATCGGAAACACAATCTTTTAACACCCGGGTAGTTAACCATGACTCTTGTTTGGCCCACTAAAATGAAGTTGGGAACTTCCTTTTTCATATCCATCTGTACTTCAACGTCGTCTGTTTTCCAGCCTTTGTAATCTGGATGTTCAAATGCTTTGTTATTAATAATATCGCCCCATTGGCTAAAATATTTCTTGACCTTGTCTTCATTCTTCAGGTATTCCAAGGGAAATCTAGTTATTCTTAACGTTTTTCGTAAACTCCCTATTAAATAAGGTTTAATTGTTTGTCCCACACAGGGAAAACCTTCTAATAATTTGCTTCTTGTTTGGTCATTTTTAACTACAATTTGGAATCTTTCTTTTGAGTATGGTGTGAAACCGTATATGTTTTCTGCCCCTACTATATCAATCAGAGCTTTCACTAACGTCCGCTCATCTGGGAGCCGCTTGACTTCGATGCCAAGCGTTCTAGTTCTGGGTAAGATAAGGTAAGGTAAGGTAAAGATAAAGATTGAGACAGGTGATCAGAAATTTTAGGTAAGTAGGTAAGGTAAGGTAAAGGTAAAAGACTAGTCTTAATCATCATGAGCACTCCTTATGATGAACTAGACTTTAAGCAGCTACTTGCAATTTTCCGACATGTAGGAAACCTCCTACATACAAAATGGCCAGGTAAAGTAGAGATCCATCAAATCGCGGAAGTCGAATCTGAGGACTATCAACCTTCAGAAAATCTCCCCACCACATCTCAGGATGAAACAAGAGACAACAACCCAGCCACAGATACTCAGACTCCGGAAGAACCAGACGACTACCAAACGGTGAGCAGAAAAAAGCGACGAAAAGAGACACCACCCGAAGAACTGGAACACCAGCCAATGGACACAGTGGCACAGATCAAAGAACGAGTCCCGCCGGTAATCCTACGAGACAAAAAACAATGGTCGAGAATTTCGGAGGCCATGAGAAACTCCGAGATTAAATTCAAAACAGTGAAAAACTCCGATGAAGGAGTCCGTATCCAGCCCGAAGGGACATCAGACTACCGTCGGCTAACAAAGTTGATGGACAAGCTAAAGACCCCATACCACACTTTCGAACTGAAAAGCGAAAAGAACCTAAAAGTTGTCATTAGAGGACTGGTAGAAGAAATCACGTCCGAAGAAATAGCCATCGACCTTAGATCTCAAGGACTGGAGCCCATAAAAATATCAAGAATGTACCGGGCAGACAAACGTCCCATGCCGCTGGTTCTCGTGGAAATTAATAAGGAACAAAGAAGGATTTACGATCTCAAAACAGTTTGCAATCTCAGGATTAAAACAGAACCACTCAGAAAGAAAGCAACAACAGGACAATGCCATCGCTGCCAGAGATATGGGCATGCATAGAAACTGTGCAGAGCAGAGTACAAATGTGTGAAGTGTGGGGACAGTCACCCTACTCACACATGCTCCAAACCACGCACAACTCCAACCACATGTGCAAACTGCGGCGGCCCACACCCAGCGAACTATAGAGGCTGCACTCTCCACCCAGATAACCTGGCAAGCAACAGAAAATCAGGCACTCCACCAGCTCAAAAACGTGCAACACCCCTTGAAGAAGATATCAATCAGCGAACATCACACAGCTCATATGCTGCAGCAGTCATTTCAAAGGCTAAATCAGCAGAATCTATGCCCAACAGTCAGAACACAGCTGCTATCCTTGCTGCCACCCTAGGGGAGATGCTAACGGCTTTTAGCAAGACCAACCCCAATCAGAGTGATACGAACAAGTTCTTAAAAAACACTCAAGTCATCTTCACAATGATAAGCAATGAATAATACACCTGGCTCGAACAACTTCATACAGATCGCATTTTGGAATGCCAACGGCCTAAACAACAAACTCCTGGAACTACAAGAATTTACAGCAAGACATAGAATAGACAACCTCTTAATCAACGAGACGCACCTTCGGCCCTGCGACAACCCCAAACTAAGGAACCACGCACTACTAAGGAATGACAGACTCAATGCCAGAGGAGGTGGAACGGCTATCTTTGTCAAAAAAGACATAAGATACAATGAGATCAAGAAGACAACGACTACACACCTGGAAGAAACTGGAATTGAGATAAACACCAACAATGCAGGTAACCTAAAGCTATATTCAGTCTACAACCCTCCAGGCAAACCACTACTAGCCTCGGATCTCTCCCAGCTCCTGGACACAAATGAAGCAACAATTGTGGCGGGAGACCTAAATGCCAAACATCCTGCATGGAACAGTAGGAACTCCAACAACAATGGGAAGAGCCTACACACGTACGCTATGAAAAGAAACATCATCATAGCAGGTCCCGCCGAACCAACACACTACGGACCGCTGGGAAGACCTGATGTGCTGGATATAGCCATTTATAGGAACACCTCGCACCAATTCCAGTTACAGGTAGTCAATGATCTAAGCTCCGACCACAATCCGGTACTACTAAGCCTAGGTGGGGAAACAGAAATCATCCCCAGGCAGTCCTGCACAAATTTCAAAAAGCTGAACGCTATCCTCTGCAACCTCACAGGACCCGTTCCAACCATCTCCTCACCTAAAGAAATAGATACAACGATCAGAACATTGGAAAGCACAATCCAAGCTGGCCTAGCAGCAGCTTCCACCGTTACCACTCCAGCTCAAGCCAACCTGCTTCCAGAAGAGATTCTAAAGCTCATCCGCAGCAAAAACAGGATCAGACGCCGTTACCATACAACACTATCCCCCCAGGATAGACAAGAGCTAAACAGGGCAACAAACCTTGTTCGATATGCGATCAAAGATCACAAAAACCAGCTGTGGGAGAAGAAGCTAAGCTCCTTAAACACCAAAGACAACGCATTGTGGAAAATGACGAAAGCCCTTCGCAGCGACCGCCCCAACATTCAGCCAATCCAGGGAGAAAGGGGCATGGCCTACCGAGACGACGAGAAAGCAGAAGCCTTCGCGGATGCCCTGGAACTGCAATTCAGCCCCAACTATGCGCATGCAGACTTGCACTTCATTGAAAAAATACACAGGCATGTCCGCTGTGCACTCCATCAAACCAGCAGCCAAGACAATATAAGCTATGCTACACCAAAGGAGGTACATCAAATCATCAAGAGCCTCAGCAACAGAAATGCCCCAGGTCCTGACGAGATTTCAAACCAAACCATAAAAGCACTCCCCCATAAAACAGTTATGCATCTAGTGGCGATCATCAACGCAATGCTCAGACTCAACTACTTCCCCACTCGCTGGAAACAGGCAGATGTAATCCTCATCCACAAACCCGGAAAAGCACCTCAATTCCCCCAGAACTACAGACCTATCAGCCTCCTATCAAATCTGGGAAAAATCGCTGAAAAGATAATTCTGAACCGCCTACAAAAAGAAACGGACACGATCGACCTTTGCGAAATCCGAACAATTCGGATTTCGCAAAGGCCACTGCACAACCCAACAGGTCCACAGAATTATAGAATTCATAACTACTGGATACAACTGGAAACAACACACAGGTGCAATCTTCCTGGATGTGGCGAAAGCCTTTGACAAAGTATGGCACAAAGGCCTCATCCACAAACTATTGGCTGCAAAATACCCACTAAATCTAGCAAAAATCATAGAATCCTATCTGAAAGACCGGAAATTTCAAGTTAAGCTACGTGGGCTCAGATCCTCCATGAGAAGCATCACAGCAGGTGTCCCGCAAGGCTCCCTCCTATCGCCGCTACTCTTCAACATTTTCATCTCAGACCTACCAAACACAGCATCAACTACCACGGCCTTCTATGCAGACGACATGGCAATACTGACCAGATCCCTCAGGCCGCACTTAGCCACACAACGACTACAAGACGCAGCAACAAATCTTGAAGAATGGTTTCAGAAATGGAGGATAGATGTCAACGCCAAAAAAAGTACTGCCATACTATTCACAAGAAGGAAAGCAACCCACCACGGAGCAGTCACGATGTTTAACACTGATATCCCATGGCAAAAAGAAGTCAAATACCTGGGTATCAAACTGGATAACTGACTCAGATTCAACTCCCACATCTCACATGCCTGCAACAAAGCCAACTCAGCAATAGCTCAACTCTATCCGCTACTCAACCGAAGAAGCAAAGTCAGTACAGAAAACAAACTAACAATATACAAGATAATCATCAGACCCATATTAACGTACGGATCGCCGGCATGGAGCCACACCTCCCCCAGCAACATCAAAAGATTACAGGTACTACAAAATAAATGCCTCCGAATGATCTTCGACGCCCCGTGGTTTGTGAGGAATGCTCTCCTCCACCAAGACGGAAACATGCCAGACATACCTTCATATCTCAACCAAGTACTTCGTCCAGGCATCACTCCACCCCAACCAACTCATTCGTGATGCATCAAATTATGATGAAAACGACAGATGGAGACACAAACGTCCGAAGGCAGCTCTGATCATCGCTTCACACGATTCTACACAGCCCTAATTCGGGCGAGCCATGCGCTCAAAAAAATTTTTTCTCATATCGATAATCACAATCTAGCGATGAAGGGATAAAAGTCCAAGGGACTGACATCCATCTCGCCATTTAAGTTAACAGTTAACAGTCTGGGTAAGAATAACGGCATTGTTGGGGGGAAGACCTAACTACTGGCTGTAGAAAGGGGGGGGAGGTAAAGGAGAGCGAAGTCGGGGAACGCCCGGTGTCCCTCACAACAAGCAAAGAGATACCAGAAGGAATGGGTAAAAGAGCCAATAATAAGAAAAAAGGTCTTACCAACGCCGAGGTACTTCTGTAGAAAGTGAGCATGGAGCTCTCTCTTTGGGCCGCGGGAAATGGATCCTCTTTTGGACTGGTAGGCACAGGTTCTTTCTTCTTCGAACTGGAGCTGTCTTTCACGTCTTGGCGAATGGGGTGAAAGTGAGGGGAATCCCATCATTGGCCTACGAAGAATAGCGGGGTCAGAGTGCCCCTAGTAGGAAAGAAAAAGAAGGGAGGGGAAGTGACAGTGAGGTTAAGGTGGAGAGATGAAGGGGATGGGAAAGGGGAAAGGCAGAGGAGAAGGAATAGGATGGGAGGGGCGGGTGGGGAGGTGGGGAGTGGAAAGAAGGAAGTGTAGGCCTCAGCTCATGTCTCACATCTATCTAGTACCTCACTATTAGATGATAATGTTTCACCCTACCGCTCCTGGCTCTCAAGATGGAAAGGACCACGGAGGTAGCCGGTGCTTGGGTGACCTGCCCCTTCAGGGCAGCCCGCCTCGAGTAGGGCGCTGCCCGGGTTTTTCCTCCGAACTACCTCCGTGGGAGACCAGGGAACAGAACAGACCTCAGGGGGGGACGCAGAGACCAAGGAAATGACTCAGAGTGGAGCTGCTGCTGCAGATGGAGATCTTAAAACAGCAGCAGGCAGAACTTGATGTTGTTGTGTCTGACATTACACAGGATTGGAGGAGAACACCACTTGATCTTAAATGTGGTGTCCCCAAGAGCCTCTCTTTCAAGATGTAAAAATCTCCTTAAGGAACCTTAGAACTTATAAAGAACGATCGTGGAAAGATTCAACAGATTGGGAGGATTAGTTGGATTAGAAAATTTCTTTCTTACCTTCCAGATGTGGTATTTGAGCTCGTTAATAATGAATACCACTGACTTCTGCTTGTTGTTGGCTGGGCGAGCGAACTGCAGGAAGATGACTTGCTCCTGCAGCAAGAGGGGGATGCGGAGCTCGACGCTTAGCCTCCTCCAAATGTTGATGGATATAGGACACCGGTAGAAGGCGTGCTCCACGGTGTCCAGGCTCCCGCAGAAGTCGCACATGGGGTTCCGGGTGGTGTTGAACCGCCAGATGTTGCTGTTGACTGGAAGGTGTCCGTACGCAATCCTCCATGCCAGGTCCTTTCTCGACTGGTAGCCTCGATGTTTGGTGAGGTGGCCGAAGAGGATCTTGTTGTGGCTAATCCCCAGATCCGGAACGTCGGTACGAACGATGTTGAAGAAGTGTTCGTACCAGGTGGAACTGTTCCGGATCACGGCGATGTTCACACCCGACGAGCGGAGTTGTTGCATTAGCTGGCACAGTCTGTTGTAGTCCTCTGGAACAATGTCCGCCTTGGGACCCTGATGGACTGGGATCCCAAAAAGTGGAAGCTTGTGACCCAAGAAATACCGCCCAGGGTAACTACAGGGATGTGTAGTCTGCAGCACCCTGTTTAGATGGAACGAGGTATTACTTAGGTACTTGATGTTAAAGGAGGGGAGGCCAAAGCCCCCCCGCTTCTCCGGAAGTTGAAGGATGTTAAGGCCAACTTCCTAGCGTAGATTGCCCCAGAAGAACTTCAGGGGATTCCTGTAGAGCCGGCTTTCCTGATCCTCGCTGATGTTTGTGATGTTCAGGATGTGCTGGAGCGCAGGGCAAATGATGGTCTTGATGACGGTGGCCCTGGAGGAGAGTGACAGCTGTCCGTTTTTCCAGTCCTCGAGTTTCTCGACGGTGTTATTGTCGAGATGTTCGATGTTAAGCACGGGCTGTTCTTCAAACGGGACCCCCTGGATGGTGAGGGGGTCGGCAGTAGGGACGAGGCCTGCAGGGATGTGCTAATCCCCAGATCCGGAACGTCGGTACGAACGATGTTGAAGAAGTGTTCGTACCAGGTGGAACTGTTCCGGATCACGGCGATGTTCACACCCGACGAGCGGAGTTGTTGCATTAGCTGGCACAGTCTGTTGTAGTCCTCTGGAACAATGTCCGCCTTGGGACCCTGATGGACTGGGATCCCAAAAAGTGGAAGCTTGTGACCCAAGAAATACCGCCCAGGGTAACTACAGGGATGTGTAGTCTGCAGCACCCTGTTTAGATGGAACGAGGTATTACTTAGGTACTTGATGTTAAAGGAGGGGAGGCCAAAGCCCCCCCGCTTCTCCGGAAGTTGAAGGATGTTAAGGCCAACTTCCTAGCGTAGATTGCCCCAGAAGAACTTCAGGGGATTCCTGTAGAGCCGGCTTTCCTGATCCTCGCTGATGTTTGTGATGTTCAGGATGTGCTGGAGCGCAGGGCAAATGATGGTCTTGATGACGGTGGCCCTGGAGGAGAGTGACAGCTGTCCGTTTTTCCAGTCCTCGAGTTTCTCGACGGTGTTATTGTCGAGATGTTCGATGTTAAGCACGGGCTGTTCTTCAAACGGGACCCCCTGGATGGTGAGGGGGTCGGCAGTAGGGACGAGGCCTGCAGGGATGTTGTGAAGGTCCCAGACTCCATATAGCTTGATCTTTGTTTTGTCGGGGTTAGATGTTAGCCCCGACACTTTAAACTTCTCTAGGATGTTGTAGAAGTTTAATATGGAGTCATTGTCCCTAAGAGTGCCCACCACGTCATCTGCGTAGGCGATCACCTTGGAGTCATCCGTGGTGAGAGGTAGTGGAATCCCTCTAACCGCTTGAGAATTATTCACAGCCTGCAGGAACGGTTCAAGGACTAGAGCAAAGAGCAGCGGACTGAGGGGACACCCTTGTTTGACCCCTTTCTGGATGGTAATGGGGTCAGATAGGTGTCCGTTGATGAGGAGGCGAGTAGTGCTGTTGTTGTAGCCTCCTCTGATGATGTTAAGAAGCCCACTGCTGACCCAGAATTTCTCTAGGATGTTGAAGAAAAAGCAATGCCGGACGCTATCGAACGCTCGGTTCAGATCTATAGAGAACAATGCCACGGAATACTTCTTGAGGTTAACCAGACGAAGCACTTCTCTGATGAGGATGAGATTGAACTCCATCGATCGACCAGGAACACCATACACTTGTGTACTTTTGATGATATACCTCATCCCGATTTTCAGTCTGTTGTTGAGAACACGGGCGAGGATCATGTAGTCCGTGTTCGACAGACTGATGGGGTGCCAGTTTTTGATGACCGAAGGGTACCTGTTGGTTTTCGGGATGAAGACTGTATGGCATTCCAAAAATTCTCGCGGAAGGTTCCCGGTGGTAAGGAAGATGTTGTAGACTGCCACGAGAATGGGGAGGATGTGGTCCCAGGCCTCTCGGTAGAGTTCCGTGCTTAAGCCGTCTGGCCCAGGCGCTTTCTTGTTGCGGCACTATTTGAAGGCTGATGTAATTTTGGCCGCTGTAAATGGTGTAACCAACTCTGCTTGGATGTGCGCAGGGAAGGAGTCAATGTTCCAACAGGAGTAATCCTGGGGGGTACTGTTGTCTGAGTAGAGTTGACTGTAGTACCCCCAGAAGGCGTTCATGATGTCAGGTGTTGTGGTGTGGTTACACCCGCCTTCACTGATGGTGGTGATGGTTCGCTCCTGCCGGAAGTTGACGTAACGCCTGTTATAAAAAGCAGCCGATTGCCTGTCTTCCGAGCGGAGGTGGAGACGGATCTTACTGTTCTTTTCTTCCACCTGCTTTTGCTTCTCCAATTCGATGTCGAGATTAATGTCACGGATGGTGTTGTGACATGGAAAGCCTTGGCGTTGGCTGGCCACGAACCAGCTCCTCTCCTTGTAGAGATCTCGGAGCCGAGCTCTTCTGAGGAAGGCACGTTCCTGGCCCCATTTTTTCATGTTTTCTTTGATGTTGTTCTTGAGTCGTGCCCAGGCGTCCCAGTCCCAGCCAGCAGTGCTCCAGGTGGAGCACAGTTGGTTAAGCTTGGCCGAGAACAGGGACGGGAAGTTTGATGGTAACTTCCAGGGGCCCGGACCAACATCTACAGCTTCTAAAGGATGGTACCTGAGCATGACTAATTTGTGGTTCGAGATGGAATAATTAACTGGAACGTGCCTTATTGTCTCGGCTCTGGAGACAAGGGATGGTGTTAGGTAGAGGCGATCGAGCCTTGTGCCGATGCCTTGGCCCGTCCAAGTATAATCTCGACGGTAGGGGTTATGAGCCCTCCAGATATCCTTCAACTGGAGATTCTTAAGGTGAATTTCCAAGTCTTGGTAGACAGCAGTACCTGTATTTGGATTTCCCCCTACTTTGTCGTAGGCCGGGTCCGCCACACAGTTAAAGTCCCCCATCAAGATGACGTGATGGGCACCGTATAGATAGTTGTGTAACGACTGGAAGAATGCAGGTCTTAGTGTTGCATTTACCGGGGCGTAGATGTTAATGTACCTGCTGGTACAGCCCCGGTACTTCCAGTCGACGGCAATGACTCTCCCTTCTGTGTCCCTCTGGATGTTATGGAAGGCTCCGAGGAGGGGGGGCTAGCATAAGTACCCCTACCCCGGCACTGTGACTGGTGCCAAAGCTCCAAAATGATGTCACGGGGTACTTATGGCTCAGTTCCTGCATGTTCCGGAAGTGGAAAAAGTGGGTCTCCTGCAGGAACAAGAGCCGGATGTTGTGGGCTAGCATAAGATTCCACACCTCCTGTTGTTTTGGTGGTGAACGGAGCCCTCGGATGTTAAGAGAGGCGACACAAAAGGGGGGGTGGCGACACTACAATGTTTTAGGTTATTAAACTCGGCCTAGATCTTTGATGCGTAGCCTCTTTACATATCTGCTGAGGTTGTCGATCTGTAGGGGGGAGGTAGTATATCCCGCTTCCTGCAGACCGGCTTCCAGTTTTGAGCGCGAGTTCGAAAGGACCTCGAACTCGTGCTGGGTGTTAGAAATCTTGAAGCTTGTGATCTTGTTGTCTTTGATTTTGTAGCTATAAAGATTAAACTGGGAGCCGGTAAGTCTTTGGATTTTGGAGTTGATGCTTTCCCTACGGGAAGAGGAGGTTTCTACCTCCATCTCGGACTCCGATGTTGTGGAGTCCAAACCTCCCTTGGGGCGACTTCGTTGGTGTTTCTTTTCTATTTTAGGGGAAGTCGCCTCTTTCCTCTTCTTAGGGAGGTCTTGTGGGGGGAGAAGGTGTTGGTCCCCCTCTTCCGTGGTCAACTCTACTGCAGGGGGGGGATGCTGGCTGCTGCAGGGGTGTCTTGTAGAGCGTCCACAGACGACGCTTCCTCTGATGTTGTTGAGGGGGGGATAGCTGTTGTTGTGCTATCCATTGCGTCGTCTGTTCCCTCGGCTGTGTGGTGTTCTGCTTCCGACGGTCGTGGAGGAATATCGGAAGTGGCCGAGGGGGGGACTGTTTCCTCAGTAGATGTTATCACTGGGGGGGAAACAGTCTCTTCTGCTGATGTTGTTGCAGTAACTGGACGCTTCTTTATTTTCCCCAAGATGGTCTGGGAAAATGTTTTGTCCCCTGCGACGGTGGTGATAGTAGGTGGTGCTGGAAACTCACCCGCGTCTATTACAGGCTGGCGGTTCAACGGTTCTATGGGCGCCCCTGCCCTCTCTGCAAATGTGCGCAGAGAGCATGTGGTCACTGAGTGTTCGGTGCTTGCGCACTTTTGGCAGGTGTGTGTGCACTGATGGGAAATGTGCCCAACGCCGGAACAGTTGAAACACCTGGCTCGGGGACAGTCACTACCCAGATGTTCCACCGAGCCACATCGCAGACACTGTCTTTGAACTCCGGGGTAATTCACTAGTACACGCGCAGTGCCGATGTTAACCAGATTAGGTACTGGTTGGCGCATGTCCCTGGTGAAGATGACTTCTCCGGAGTACCAGGCGGGGTCTTCCTGGGAGACGCTCTTTTTGATGTTGCTCACTTTTCCCCATTTTGAAAATGTCTGTATCAGCACGTCATTGCCGGCTTCTAAATACTCCATGGGGAAGCGGCTGATAGTCAACTGGCGCACTTGGGACCCAACCATGGAAGGGGTCACCTGCTTCCCTTGTACTTGGAAGCCCTCTAACAGTCTATCTCTCGTTGAAACGTTCTTCACAACTATCAGAAACCTTCCCCCTCCATAGAAGGTGAAGGAGAAGATGTTCTGAGCTCCTACTAGCTCCTTTAGGACTTTGGAAAGGATCCGGGGGTTCTCCAGCCTGGTATCTCCACTCCTAGAGTCCTGGTCCTGGGCGGCACGAGGATCGTCTTGCTCATACTTGGTCTCTGCGTCCAGAAAAAATAAAAGAAAAAGAATTAGAGTCCGTGGACTCTAAGTAAATCCCGCAGCACTTCAAAGAAGTGCTACCAGCAGGTTAAATGTTAGTATAACAAACAAAAGGAACAAGTTAGTATTAATACAAACAACACTCTTAAGATAAATATAAAGGATATCCTGGAACTTCGGCGACTTTTGGCGAATAAGGTCTCTTCAGTAGGAGCTAGGCTAGAAATACAAAGATTTAGTAATACAGAGCTTGTAAGTATTTTACCAAACCAAGTTACCATAAGGTGTTTTAACCTTATTAAATAAAATCTCTGGAGGAGATATAAATGTAGAAAGTATTTTTACCTTGGGTATAAATATGTTAAGGATACCAAGCAATTTTAAACCTGGTTTTACTCCATTTCCCAAGTAAGCAAACAGACCAAAAGTCAAGTTTGCGCCTGCAATTAATGCAAGTCTAACTGATCCCACAGGTAGTGCAAGATCAGGGCAACTCGTGGCAAAGGTGGAACAAGCTCCGATCACTAATCTTAATATTTACCCTTAATGCCAAAACACATCTCCAAGAAGGGGATGTATGATGTTTTGTATTAAAGGCAAGGGGCCACTACCCAGACCGGTTTCGACCTTTATTGAGGTCTCATCAGTGGGAGCTAGGCAAGAAATAGAAATACCAAGATTTAATAATACAGAGCTTGTAAGTATTTCACCAAAACAAGTTACCATAAGGTGTTTTAACCTTATTAAATAAAATCTCTGGAGGAGATATAAATGTAGAAAGTATTTTTACCTTGGGTATAAATATGTTAAGGATACCAAGCAATTTTAAACCTGGTTTTACTCCATTTCCCAAGCAAGAAATACTTACAAGCTCTGTATTACTAAATCTTAGTATTTCTATTTCTTGCCTAGCTCCCACTGATGAGACCTCAATAAAGGTCCAAACCGGTCTGGGTAGTGGCCCCTTGCCTTTAATACAAAACATCATACATCCCCTTCTTGGAGATGTGTTTTGGCATTAAGGGTAAATATTAAGATTAGTGATCGGAGCTTGTTACACCTTTGCCACGAGTTGCCCTGATCTTGCACTACCTGTGGGATCAGTTAGACTTGCATCAATTGCAGGCGCAAACTTGACTTTTGGTCTGTTTGCTTACTTGGGAAATGGAGTAAAACCAAGGTTTAAAATTGCTTGGTATCCTTAACATATTTATACCCAAGGTAAAAATACTTTCTACATATATATATATGTAATATAATAAATTTTTTAACTTGGGGATACTGTATACTGTATATTACGTTTTCCAAGTAATTTTATAAGCTTGGTTATTTAACTCCTAATCCCAAGTAAGCAAACAATTAAGTTTGCGTCTGAAACATGGTTCAAGTCTAAAGATGGTACAACACTAGGACAACTCATTGTAAAGGTGGGTAAAGCTCTGATCACTATTCTTAGTATTTTCCCATAATGTAAAGCACATCTCACTAAGAGATGTATACTGCAATACATTATGGGTGGGGTCACTGCCCAGACCGGTTTCAACCTTTTTTGAGGTCTCCTCAGTGAATAGCTAGACCCTAAATACCAAGGTTACTGATAACTGATAACTGATGTGGCATGATGGATATCAGTCCCAAGGACTCCAATCCCTTTGTCTCTATGAAATAGTCTTGCATTAAAGATTAGCGAGCACTTGGCTCACCCTATTTATAGCTGCATGGAGGCACCTGAACCGATAAGCAGAGCTGTTTTCGGGCGCTTATGTTTCCACCTGTCGTGTTCGTCATAGTTAGAAGATTCTCGAATGTGTTGATTTGGATGAACAGCTGCTTTGGCAAAATAAGTAGCAGCACTGTTATGGAGGAACGTGGAATATCTGGAATATCGGCATCACGGTGCAAGAGAGCATTTCTGACAAACCACGGAGCGTTAAAAATCATACGGAGGCACTTGTTTTGAATAACTTGTAGCTTGTTGATGTTGGTGGGGGAAGTGTGACCCCAGGCTGGAGATCCGTAAGTTAACGATGGTCTGATAATTGTTTTATAGATCCGTAGTTTGTTTTCAGTGCTAACTTGACTTCTTCTATTGAGGAGAGAATAGAGTTGTGCAATTGCAGAGTTTGCTTTTTTGCATGCATAAACTATGTGGGAGTTAAAGTTTAAGTGGTTATCAAGCTGAATGCCTAGATATTTGGTACTAGATCTCCATGGGATGGCTGTGTTAAAAAGTTTAACTTCTCCAGAGTGAGATGCTTGTCTTCTTGTGAAGAGAATCGCAGTGCTTTTATCGGCATTTACAGATATTCTCCATTTTCTGAACCAGTCCTCCAAGTTTCTTGCTGCAGTTTGTAATCGCTGAGTAGCTATATTAGGCCTGAGAGATCTGCTAAGAATTGCCATATCATCCGCATAACTAGCTATAGTGGTTAGTGATGTGCTAGGAACATCAGAAACAAAGATGTTAAAAAGCAGCGGTGAGAGCAGCGAGCCTTGAGGGACACCAGCAGTGATTTTTTTCAGTGAGGATCGAATTCCGCGCAACTGGACCTGGATTTTACTGTCCTGTAGAAAGGAGTTAATAATTTTAGTAAGGTAAAGAGGTATGTTGGCTGTAATTAATTTATAGATGAGACCTTTGTGCCACACCTTATCAAATGCTTTTGCAACATCTAAAAAGATAGCTCCTGTATGCTGTTTCCAGTTAAAGCCTGTAGTGATGAATTCAGTCAGTCTGTGAATTTGCTGTGTAGTGCTATGGCCGGTACGGAAACCAAATTGTTCTTTCGGAATTATGTTATTTTTATTCACCTCCTCATTAAGTCGGTTGAGAATGACTCTTTCTGCGATTTTTCCTAAGCATGATAAAAGACTGATAGGTCTATAGCTCTCTGTCATTTGAGGTGCCTTACCAGGCTTGAGAATAAGGAATATATCAGCTTGTTTCCATCTTGAGGGGAAATAATTTAATCTCAGAATTGCATTAATAATGGCTACTAGATGCATGACAGATTTGTGTGGGAGGGCTTTAATTGTTTTGTTGGTAATTTCATCTGGACCAGGGGCTTTTTTGTTTTTAAGCTTCCTAATGATTGAATAGACCTCTTTAGGTGAGGCGGGACAGATATTTTCACAGCTACAAGGTTTCCGAAGCGCAGAGCGTACACGACGGTGTATCCTCTCTATGAAGGTCAGATCAGCATGCGTATAATTAGGACGGCACTGAAGCTGGAGGGCATCAACGAAAGCTTCCGCTTTTTCATTATCTCTGTAAACAAGACCTCTTTCTCTGTGAATGGGCTGGATGTTAGAGCGATCTGTACGGAGAGCTTTAGTCAACTTCCACAGAGAATTATCTTCAGCTTTGAGAGAACAGAGTTTTCTTTCCCATTGCTGGTTTTTGTGATCTTTTAATGCATAACGAACTTGGTTGGATGCTCTATTTAGTTCTCGACGGTCTTGCGGAGATAGCGTGTTGTGATAGCGGCGCCTGAGTCTATTTTTGTTCCTGATCAGAACAAGGATTTCTTCAGGAAGTGAGTTGACTTGAGCTGGGGTGGAAATAGAACAAGCTGCGGATAAGCCAGCGTGTATTTTACATTCAAGATTGCTGACTGCCACGTCAATTTCTTCACAGGTGGAGATAGTAGGTACTGAGTCTATGATAGTGTTCATTTTAGCCTTGAATTTTGCAAAATTAGTGTGGGATTGGTTGGGAATGAGCTCAGGCTCCCCCCCTAAACTTAAGAGTACTGGATTGTGATCTAAGCTGAGCTCGTCAACCACTTGAAGTTGAAATTGATGACAAATATTGTTAAAAATAGCAATATCCAAAACATCAGGTCTGCCGATCGCTCCATAATGTGTTGGCTCAATTGGGCCTGCAATAACAATATTTCTCTTCAAGGCAAAATTGTAGAGGATCATTCCGTTGTTGTTAAAACTCTTGCTGTTCCATAAAGGATGCTTAGAATTGAGATCTCCTGCTACAATTATTGCTTCATTTGTATCTAGTAGCTGAGAGAGATCAGAGGGGAGTAAAGGTTTGCCAGGGGGGTTGTATACAGAATAAATCTTCAAGCTGCCTGCATTGTTGGTATGAATTTCTATGCCTGTCTCCTCAAGGTTAGATGTATTAGTCTTCTTAATCTCATTATAGCGGATGTTTCTTCTTACAAAGATGGCAGTGCCTCCTCCTCTGGCATTGAGTCTATCATTTCTAAGTAATGAATAATTTCTGAGTTTGGGATTATCGCAGGGACGTAGGTGAGTCTCGTTAATGAGGAGAATATCAATTTGTAAATGATCTGTAAGTTCCTGTAATTCCAAACTTTTGTTGTTGAGACCGTTTGCATTCCAGAATATTATCTGTATAGAATTTGATGTTGAAGCTGGATTAGTCATTAATCATGGAGAAGATGACTTGAGTATTCCTAAGGAATTTGTTGGTGTCGGCCTGGCTTGGATTTGTTTTGCTGAAGGCCATTAGCATCTCCCCTAGTGAGGCAGCGAGAATTGCTGAGGAATTTTGACTGCTAGCTGCAGGGAGTGCCTCTGTGTTACGTGAGGAAACCACAGAAGCATAAGATTTATCTGGTGTAACTTTTCGTGCTTTGATTTCAGGCACAGATCTCACAATATTTTTCTGCGTGGGCTGAATTAACTCCTGTCTAGGTTTTTGAAGGTTGGATGGGTGGAGAGAACAGCCCTTGTAATTAGCAGGATGTGGGCCACTGCAGTTCGCACATTTAGCAGGTGTGGACTTTGGCTTGACGCAAGTGTGTGAGGGATGGTTGCCACCGCATTTCACACACTTGTAGTCTGCTCTGCATAACATTTTCGCATGCCCAAATTTTTGGCAGCGATGGCATTTACCAGCCGATGCCTTCCTTCTTAGTGGCTCGGTCTTGATGACCAAGTTGCAGACTATTTTAAGATCATAAATTTCTCTCTGATCTTTACTGATCTCTACTAAGACCAGAGGCATGGGACGCTTGTCTGCTCGATACATTCGAGAAATCTTCATTGGCTCCAAGCCTTGTAATCTAAGGTCAGTAGCTATTTCTTCTGATGTTATGTTTTCTACCAATCCTCTGATCACTACCTTGAGGTTCTTTTCACTTTTGAGTTGGTAAGTATGGTATGGAAATTTATGATCGTCCATAAGTCTGGTGAGCTGGCGGTAGTCCGTTGTTCCTTCAGGCTGTATGCGGACTCCGTCATCTGTGTTTTTGGCTGATGAGAACTTGATGTTATTTTTCTTCATCGTCTCTGCAAGCAACGACCATTTCTCCTTAGATCGCAAGACTACTGGTGGGATCCTCTCTTTGGGCTGTGTCGGTATATTTGTCTCTGTTCTTGCACTAGATTGTGCTGATGTGTCCATTTGAGGTGCAAATTCAGGTTCTGCAGCAATAGACTCTTTCTTTCTCTTCTTTCTGCTGACTTCCTGATAATCATTGGAATCTATGTCAGTTGTTGTGACGTTGTCATGTGTACTGTGAGGAGAAATTTCGGAGATTTGAGGGTCTTCTGTCTCGACCTCCATAATCTGATGAACTTCAACTCTTCCTGGCCATTTCGTGTGCAAAATGTTACCAATTTGCCGAAAAATAGCTAGAAGTTCTTTGAAAGAGAGATCCTCATATGGTGAATCCATAATTAAATCTAGACTTGAAATGGGGGAAGGATCGGCCTTGTCCCTTCAACCACCAAGTGTGCTGCACAGGGCAGGGAACAGGAGAGGGCCTGAAAATGTTTTTGAAGATGAAATAAAAGTCTTACCTGCTCTGATGATCGAGCACTCTGTTGACGCTGGATAATGCACTGACGAAAATTAAGCGACTGTTTATAACAGCAAGCTATTAACTACTATTACAATGAATAAACATAAAAAATCGCTAAAATATATCAATTAAATTCACAGTTCATCATCAATAATACACGATACGAAACACTAACACACTCCGACTACCTGTCACTATTTGCCAGAATTAACAATCAACATCGACTACTCGAGACGCCATCTTGAAATCCTATCTACGACCCACGGGAAACTGAAGGCCAGAACGGGTAGAGCGAGACTTGCTCTTTTTTCTTGCTTTACCTCCCTTACCACGACCAGACATTATCTAAACTATTAACTACTCTATAGCAACAAGCATCACAAGCAAAAGCTGAACAAATAATCATCAAATACCAAGGTTATAGTAATACAGAGACTTATCAACTTTACCTATACAAGTTGCTGCAAGGTGTTTTTATTTTTAATAAGAATATCTGGAGGAGATATAGATGTAATAAATAACCAAGCTTATAAAATTACTTGGTAACCCTAATATACAGTATCCCCAAATTAAAAAATTTATTACATCTATATCTCCTCCAGAGATTCTTATTAAAAAAAGACGCCTTGCAGCAACTGGTATAGGTAAAGTTGATAAGGCTCTGTATTACTATAACCTCGGTATTACCCAGACTTCTTCATCGCAAAAGCGAACAAGCTCTAATCTCACATCAACTTTCACCTCTTCACTTGCAACAATGCTGCATGAATTCAGCAAAGTAAGCACCTCACCATCCTAGAGAAAAAGATTCTACCTAGAAACCCAACCCATATTAACAGCTCTCTATAATGTTTAAAAAATTAAAACAAATTCTCTCATGATAACAGCATGGAATGCCAATGGGTTAACAAATAAAATTCTCGAGCTGCAAGAATTTGCAAAAAGATACAATCCAGACATAATCTTGATCAGTGAATCCCACCTCAGACCATCAAACAACCCAAAGCTAAGAGGTTATATTTTATACAGAACAGATAGACTTAACTCTAGTGGAGGCGGCACAGCTATTTTCATCAAAAATTATTTAAGCCACAACTCGCTGACCAGCCCCCAAACTGTAAACCTTGAGGTGACGGGTGTGGAGGTGCACACTAATAACGCAGCAAACTCAAAATCTACGCGGCGTACAATCCTTCCAGCATTCCACTATTGACAGCAGACTTAGACTCTATCCTCAGTTCCACGGATTCCATAATTATAGCAGGAGACCAAAACTCCAAACACACGGTCTGGTTCAGTTCTTCAATCAACTCCAAAGGCCGTACCTTATTCAACTACTCGTTACTCAACTCATCAGTAGTAGCTGGATCCACTGAGCCCACCCAATACAGCCCATCAGGAAGTTCTGATGTATTAGACATAGTTATCCTCAGAAACATCAAATATCAATACCAGCTGGAGACAGTAGAAGAGCTTAACTCAGATCATAATCCCATCCTGCTCAGGTTAGGACTTTAAGATCAGCTCTTTCCCCATCATTCTTTCATACCATGGGACAAGCTCTCTAAGGTTCTCCCAGTCCACATCGGTCCACCCCCTGTCATTCATGAAAAAGAAGAAATAGACCAAGCTGTAAGCAATTTAAGTAGGCAAATCAACACAGCAATAGCATCAGTCACTCAAATCACTGTCTTCCACTCCTAATTGGATCCCAGAAGAGATAATGGGCCTGATTTGTTCCAAAAATAAAACCAGAAAGCGATATCACAACACCAGAGCCCCGCAGGACAAAGAAACCTTAAACACCTTGAACAGACAGTTTCGAGAAGCCCTCCAGATCCACAGGAATTCCAAATGGGAACCCAAACTCAAGGAAATCAACCCAGAAGATAACTCCATGTGTAAGTTTGTAAAACAACCACTTCCCCCTTTAAAGACCAATCTTGGAATTGCACACACACAGATGAAGAAAAAGCAGAAGCCCTAATTGACAATCTGGAAAATCAATGCAACCCATCTTATGCAAACTTAAATTTCAATCTTATTTACAAAGTTCATCATAAAGTTAAAAATGCACTAAGTCAGCCTAAGGATGATTCAGAAACCATCACCCCCACATCTCCAACAGAAATAATAAACATCATTTCCCACCTGAAGAATAAAAAGGCCCCCGGCCCTGACGGCATTACCAATAGAATAATAAAGCAACTCCCACAGAAAGCCATAATTCACCTAGTTAATATTACCAGTTCCATTTTAAGATTCCAGTACTTTCCCACAGATATGAAAATCGCGGACATTATACCTCTGAAAAAGCCTGGTAATAACCCACAATCTCACCAAAGCTACAGGCCCATCAGTCTTCTTTCCTCTCTTGGCAAAGTAACAGAAAAGGTCATCCTATCAAGACTACAATCAGCAGTGGACCAACAGAAAATAATCCCAAATGAGCAATTTTGGTTTCGCAAAGCTCACAACACGGTGCAACAAATTCACTGACTAACAGAACATATCACTCATGGTTCTAACTGGCACCTTCACACTGCTGCTGTATTTTTGGATGTTGCTAAGGCCTTTGATAAGGTCTGGCATAAAGGCCTTATCTTCAAACTAATTGAAAACAATATCCCAATTAAACTAGTGAAACTCATATATTCATATATTAATGAAAGATACATGGAAGTAAAACTCAACGGAATTGTGTCATCAAGGCACAAAATCCTGGCAGGAGTACCTCAGGGTTCTCTTCTGGCCCCAGTACCTTTCACAACTTACATTGCATATATTCCTCTCAATTCAAGAACAACTACTACTACGGCTCTTTATGCCGACGACTCCGCTATTCTAGCTAGATCACTCAGCCCTCACCTAGCAATCACAAGACTCCAAGGAAGTATCAATGAGCTAGCAAACTGGTTCACCAACTGGAGGATTCAAGTGAACCCCCTCAAAAGCTCAGCCATGGTGTTTTCAAGAAGAAAGATCTGCAACAAAGAAGACATCCTGCTTTCTGGTCATAAGATCCCATGGCAATCAGAGACCAAATATCTTGGGTTATTAATGGATAAGAAACTCCTTTTTAACAAACACATCAATCTCATTTGCTCCGAATCTTCCAAAGTAATAGCATAGCTCTACCCATTGATCAACCGCAAGAGCAAATTGAACCTACATAATAAATTGCTTCTTTACTGGATGGTAATACGTCCAGTCATTATCTACGCCTCACCAGCATGGAGTCACACTTCAAGATCAAACATTTCAAAATTACAGAGAATCCAAAACAAATGCCTTAGGATGATCATGGATGCACCGTGGTTCATCAGAAATTCACAGATTCACCAAGAAACCGGCACTCCATACATCTCCTCCCTTCTTCGTGATCTTGCAGAAAAATTCTTCGTGAAGTCAAGTTCACATTCAAACCAAATAATCGTACAAGCTGTCGATTACAATGAGACAGATTACTACACACAAGAGACCGAAGGCTATTCTTCTCTCAACCGATCATTGCTAACACAACTGCCCTCAGAGGGCGAGCTTAACTGCTCACAAACCTCCCATTCCCAAACAACTCTCATCACAGATAAAGGGGAATATGAAAAGCACTAGTGCTTCACCCAACCTGTCAGTAATGTTAATGGTTAATGGTAACCTTGATATTTAGAGTCTGACTACTCACCGAGGAGATCTCAAAAAAAGGTTGAAACCGGTCTGGGTAGTGACCCCACCCATAATGTATTGCAGTATACATCTTTTAGTGAGATGTGCTTTACATTATGGGAAAATACTAAGAATAGTGATCAGAGCTTTACCCACCTTTACAATGAGTTGCCCTGGTGTTGTACCATCTTTACAACTTGAACTATGTTTCAGGCACAAACTTAATTGATTGCATACTTGGGATTAGGAGTTAAATAACCAAGCTTATAAAATTACTTGGTAACTATATATATATATATATATAGTTACCAAGTTACCAATATATAGTTACCAATATATATATAACCATATATAACAATATATATAAACCAAGGTTTAAAATAGCTTGGTATCTTTAAAACACACACACACACACACACACACACACACACACACACACACACACACACACACACACACACACACACACACACACACACACACATATATATATATGTGTATATATATATATATATGTGTATACACACACACACATATATATATATATATATGTGTGTGTGTGTGTGTGTGTGTGTGTGTGTGTGTGTGTGTGTGTGTGTGTGTGTGTGTGTGTGTGTGTGTGTGTGTGTGTGTGTGTGTTTTAAAGATACCAAGCTATTTTAAACCTGGTTTTACTGCATTTCCCATGTAAGCAAACAGACAAACAAGTCAAGTTTGCGCCTGCAAGTCTAGGTGACCCGCAAAGTAGTGCAAGTCTAGGCAACTCATGGTAAAGGTAGAATAAGCTCTGATCACTATTCTTAATATTTACCCTTAATGCAAAGCCCATCTCCTTGAGGAGATGTATGATGCTATGTATTAAAGGCAAGGGGCCACTACCCAGACCGGTTTCGACCTTATGTATAGGTGAAGCGGGTTCTAAAAATAAGACGATCCCGAAAGATGGCCAAACTCAGCGTTGTTCCACTCAATGACAGGCCCACCCCGTCACCGAGAAGAAATTCTCAGCATTGGCTCTACCCAGTGGCAGACTCACCCCACCACCAAGCAGAGCCATAATCTCAGTGGTGGCCCCACTAAGAGACAGGCAAAAACTCACCTCCAAGTGGCGCTTCTCAAAGCCAGATCCGCCCCGCATCGGTTTCCACCCTTATTGGGGTCTCATCAGTGAGTAGGTAGCCACTACCCAGACCGGTTTCGACCTTTATTGAAGTCTCATCAGTGGGAGCCAGGCTAGAGATATACCAAGATTTTAGTAATACAGAGCTTATAAGTATTTTACCCGAACAAGTTATCATAAGGTGTTTTAACCTTATTAAATAAAAATCTTTTAAATCTACCTTTACCATGAGTTGCCTTGACTTGCACTACTTTGAGGGTCAACTAGACTTGCAATACCTGCAGTCGCAAACTTGACTTGCATGTCTGTTTGCTTACTTGGGAAATGGAGTAAAACCAGGTTTAAAATAGCTTGGTGTCGTTAACATTTATTATTCCCATAGTAAAATACTTTCTACATTTATATCTCATCCGGAGATTTTTTATTTAATAAGGTTAAAACACCTTATGGTAACTTGTTCGGGTAAAATACTTATAAGCTCTGTATTACTAAAATCTTGGTATATCTCTAGCCTGGCTCTGACTGATGAGACCTCAATAAAGGTCGAAACCGGTCTGAGTAGTGGCCTCATGCCTTCAGTACATAGCATCATACATCTCCTCAAGGAGATGGGCTGTGCATTACCTGTAAATATTAAGAATAGTGATCAGAGCTTATTCTAACTTTACCATGAGTTGCCTTGACTTGAACTACTCTGAGGGTCAGCTAGACTCGCAATACGTGCAGGCGCAAACTTGACTTGTTTGTCTGTTTACTTACTTGGGAAATGGAGTAAAACCAGGTTTAAAATAGCTTCGTATCTTTAACATTTATTATTCCCATAGTAAAATACTTTGTACATTTATATCTCATCCGGAGATTTTTATTTAATAAGGTTAAAACACTTTATGGTAACTTGTTCTGGTAAAATACTTATAAGCTCTGTATTACTAAAATCTTGGTATGAATATGGGGTGGAAAGGATCGACCGTGAGATGCGGTGATTAATTAATACCTTGGAGGGTAATGGATGGCAATGCTGTAGCCAATGAAGTCCTAACTGAGGCTCGGCTATTGTTGTTTCCCTCCTGCAATGATCAGTGTTTTAATAGCTCAAATCTTGGTATCTCTAGCCTGGCTCCTACTGATGGGGCCTCAGTAAGGGTTGAAACCGGTTGGGTGCTATTATGAGTTCGCTCTCTTAAAGTTTTTGCCTTAAGGGAGCAATTTGAGTCTTCAGGGAAAGTGTTTTCCGGCACGGCCCAGTGTGGGGCTTTGTCGGTGAATGCTTTTCTTTGGAATATGAGCGGTTCTGCTCGGTGGTGGTGGGTGGAAGGCAATCACTGAGTGGAGGCAACGCTAAGATGGACAGTCTTTCGCCCACTATTGAGTGGTCTAGGGATCGTTCCGAATTTTTAGAGCCGGCTTTACTTACACATAAGGTCGAAACCGGTCCGGGTAGTGGCTATCTACTCACTGATGAGACTCCAATGATGGTGGAAACCGGTGCGAGGCAGATCTGGTTTTGAGAGGCTCCACTTGGGGGTAGGTTTTTGCCTGTCTCTTAGTGGGGCCACCACTGAGATTATGGCTCTGCTTGCTGGTGGGGTGAGTCTACCACTGGGTAGAGCCAATGCTGAGAATTTCTTCTCGGTGACGGGGTGAGCCTGTCATTGAGTGGACCAACGCTGAGTTTGGCGATCTTTAGGGGTCGTCTTATTTTTAGAGCCCGCTTCACCTATACATAAGGTCGAAACCGGTCTGGGTAGTGGCCCCTTGCCTTTAATACATAGCATCATACATCTCCTCAAGGAGATGGGCTTTGCATTAAGGGTAAATATTAAGAATAGTGATCAGAGCTTATGCTACCTTTACCACGAGTTGCCTTGGACTTGCACTACGTGCAGGATCAGCTAGACTTGATGCAAAGCACATCTCCTGGAGGAGATGTATGATGCTATGTGTTAAAGGCAAGGGCCACTACCCAGACCGGTTTCAACCTTTATTGAGGTCTCATCAGTGGAAGCCAGGCTAAGAAATACTAAGTTTTAAGTAATACAGAGCTTATAAATAGAATTTTTTTTCTTTTCCAAAACAAGTTACCATAAGGTGCTTTCAACTTATTAAATAAAAATGTCAGGATGAGAGATAGATGTATTTAATAAGGTCAAAGCACACCTTATGGTAACATGTTTTGGTAAAAAAAAACAAACATATTTATATTTATAGACTTCGTATTTCTTAGTCTGGATCCCACTGACGAGTCTTCAATAAAGGTCAAAACCGGTCTGGGTAGTGGACCTTGCCTTTAATACATAGCATTATACATCTCCTCCAGGAGATGTGCTTTGCATTAAGGGTAAATATTAAGAATAGTGATCAGAGCTTATGCTACCTTTACCACGAGTTGCCTTAAGATTGCACTACGCGCAAGGTCAGCTAGACTTGCAACACTTGCAGGCGCAAACTTGAATGACTTGTCTGTTTGCTTACTTTGGAAATGGAGTAAAAAAACCAGGTCTATGTTTAAAATAACTTGGTATCTTTAACATATATTTTACCCAAGGTAAAAAACTTTCTCTCTCTCTCTCTCTCTCTCTCTCTCTCTCTCTCTCTCTCTATATATATATATATATATATATATATATATATATATTAGCATAACCAAGTTATTTTATAAACTGGGTTATTTTAACTCCTAATCCCAAATACTGAAACAAAGTTCAAGTCAAAGGATGGTACAACACCAGGGCAACTCATTGTAAAGATGGGTAAAGCTGTGATCACTATTCTTCCATAATGTAAAGCACATCTCACTATAAGATGTATACTGCAATGCATTATGGGTGGGGTCACTACTAAAACTTTGGTATTTAGGGTCTAGCTACTCACGGAGGAGACCTCAAAAAAGGTTGAAACCGGTCTGGGCAGTTACCCCACCCATAATGCATTGCAGTATACATCTTCTAGTGAGATGTGCTTTACATTATTGGAGAATACTAAGAATAGTGATCAGACTTTACCCACCTTTACAATGAGTTTCCCTGGTGTTGTATCGTTCTTAGGCTTGAACTTTGTTTCAGGCGCAAACTTAATTGTTTGCATACTTGGGATTAGGAGTTAAAATAACCCAGTTTATAAAATAACTTGGTTATCCTAATATACAATATCCCCAAGTTAAAAAATTTATTAAACACACATATATATATATATATATATAGTAGGGGACTCTACCCCCCCTACTATATATATATATATATATATATATATAGTAGGGGACTCTACCCCCCCCCCCTGGCGCCTACGGCGCCCAAATCCCCGAGTTCTGGGCTGGTAAGCCGGAGACAAAAAACGTGACATAAAAACGTTTCGAATTTCGGCTTATCTTTTTATATATATAGAGGTAGATATATTATAGTAGAAACTGATGGTAAGGTTAGGAGAATGTAGGCTCTGTGGTTGGTCGAAACCATAATACGGCCATACTGAAAAGTCTGTCTATCTATGTCTAGAAGAACACCAGAGAGACATCTAATACAATAGAACAAGAGCCAGCGCCCTCTCTAGCTACGTTTTGTTCTCAGGTTATCCATTGATGAAAGCCGCCAACATCAAATATATTAGAATTCAACATCCAATATTCAGAAATGTTACGATGAATTAGAACGTCGTATCCTGGAATCAAAATAAATAATTCTTGACTCTTCCCACATGAACAGCAATCTCAGTTATAGTCTGCTAGAGTCACATAGCTCTGTTATAGTACTTGCGAACTCGTGAAGTTAACGCTCGCATGTACTTAACAATAGAACTGCAGCTACGACTCCAATTCAAACTTAACCTATAGAGTTTTTAATGCTCTGTTGTTGTAATGGTGCAATGTTTTTTTGCAGTCTTTTATTTGCTTTTTACGTTATCACGCATTTTGCATTATCACAACTGACAAAGTCGACAATTCGATGAAACTAGCTGTGTGGTTATATTAAATCTACTTATTTCTCTATTATCTCGGAATATATATATATATATATATATATATATATATATATATATATATATATATATATATATATATATATATATATATATATATATATATATATATATATATATATATATATATATAATGTATTTAATATAATAGCTATTTTAAACCTGGTTTTACTCCATTTCCCAAGTAAGCAAACAGACAAAATAAGTCCAGTTTCGCCTGCACGTATTTCAAGTCTAGGTGACCCGCAAATTAGTGCAAGTCTAGGCAACTCGTGGTAAAGTTGGAATAAGCTCTGATCATTATTCTTAATATTTACCCTCTCATCCTGAGATTTTTATTTAATAAGGTCAAAGAACCTTATGTAACTTGTTTTGGTAAAAACTTGTAAGTTCTGTATTACTTAACTTGTTATTTCTAAGCCTGGCTCCCACTGATGAGACCTCAATAAAGGTCGAAACCGGTCTGAGTAGTGGCCCATTCCCTTTAATGCATAGCATCATATATCTCCTCAAGGAAATGGACTTTTCATTAAGGGTAAATATTAAGAATAGTGATCAGAGCTTATTCCACCTTTACCACGAGTTGCCTAGACTTGCACTAATTTGCGGGTTACCTAGACTTGCAATACGTGCAGCTGCAAACTTGACTTACTTGTCTGTTTGCTTACTTGGGAAATGGAGTAAAACCAGGTTTAAAATAGCTTGGTATCTTTAACATATATTATACCCAAGGTAAAAAACTTTCTACATATATATATATATATATATTGACCACTGGAACACTATTAAAGCGATATTTCTAACGTGTTCTCTCTCTCTCTCTCTCTCTCTCTCTCTTTTCGGGTGTTTTTGTCTTTAGATCTCCTTAACAAACTAGAGAAGAAGAATTAGTTCATTTTCTAATATTATCTATCCGGATGATTCTAGGTCGTCCCGGTTTTTTTTTTATTCCTGTGGTTTTTTAGCTATCTGATCTAGCTATGTGGCCCACCACTAGAGATGTTTTTCGACGTATTTTATCGATACTGTTTTCTTCTGTTCTAGCAATAGAGCAGATCCCTCTGATGTCGTCATTTATCACGTGTATGGTATCTCCAAAAGTTTCTGTAACACTACATGTTGAAAGCCAATAGCCTTTTCTCGTCTTCGTTTACTAATGCCCATCTCTAACATCCGTATAGTATTACATTACTAATTAACGAGGATGTCAATAAGCTAGCATCTTGTAATTAGATGTATTTGATTGTCCTTCTGACGTTGCTTTAACCTTAAGGACAACAGTTGCGTTAACGATGCGCACTTTAATATCATGTTTGGACTGGCTATCCTGTGTTGTACACTTTCCAGTTAAGTGAATCTTTCTACTTCTTTCAATTCTTCATCATAAACTCTTTACCCGAAGATGTCGTGTGCACCCTAAGATATATAACATTCCAAATATAGGTTAAAAATCATCGGCGAAAGTATGCACCCTTGTCGCACACCTCATTTGAAAGACTTATACAGTCGCCTCTGATTTCTATTAGCATTTCACAGGAACAGTAAAAGTTTAAGTCATGCGTGTCTATTTGTTATTTTTTCCATACTGATACAGTTTTCTCCAGAGTGCCTTATGCCATACTGAATCGAAAGCCTTCTGCTTATTTTTAAAATTATAACATGGTATTTTATTATGTTCAATATATTTTTATCCAATGAGATGTATTGTAAAGAAATTTCTATTGTATTCTTTTTTTTACCGAATCCTGCTTGGTTCTCTGAAAATACACTCTCTATTTTCCTCTCAGTCCTAGAGAGTAATTTTGAGGAAAATTTTGGTTGGATGACTGATTAATTCTACAATTGCTACATTTTGTACTGTAGTATTAGGAATAGAAACCAGAACAGAACTATGCCAATCTTTAGGCCATGATTGATTGTTCCACATATCTCGGCAAATTTTAAGCAGGGCATTTATGATGGTTTTCCACCTGCTTTCCTTTTTGCCTGGTGATTTTTGATTATCTCATCTTCAAATACTAATTGCTGCTTCTCCTTCTCCTAAAATAGGGACGGCTCCTTCATCCAATGTCATTTGTATTATGTCTTTAAGGTTTTGATTATTAAGGATAGTCTTCTAAGAAAAGGTTAGCTGAGTAATCATGCCAACGTTGCAAGATTTCGTCCTTTCCAGTCAAAAGCTTGCCATTTTCATTCTCAAGTAATTAGTTTGTTTTAGTGAAAGATTTTGTTCATCTCCTTATCATTTGGAAAGCTTGTCTATATTTATTTCTTTGTAATTCCTCTTCAGTCTTTTCACATTCATTCAGAATCCAGTTGGTTTCAGCTGTTTTAATTTTGTTTAGTTCACTGTACTCTTCTCTGCTATAGTCATCCTCATTTATAGTGGATTTTAAGGTTCTCTTTTAATCACATAGCTGTAAAATATCTTCGGTAATCCAGAGTTTAATTATCCTGCAAGATTTTATTATTATGGTATCAGCTGCTTCCAAATTAGTTTTGGGAAATAGTTTGTATTCATTATCTATACTTATAAATTATTTAAGGAATATATTCAAGGAATTAGTAATGTGGGTTTATATTTATATTGATATGAGGTTATTAAAATTTCTCATATATCTGCTTTAGTTATCTTTTTATTTGTTTTAATTATATATTCAAGGGGGGCAATTACCATGTTGTGGTCACAGCAAATATCTGCTTCCAGGAAAGATCTAGTCTTAGGAAGGTTAGCTGGTGTGTTTATGTGTTGTCCAAAGAAGTATATAATCAATTAAATTGCACAGATCCATTAGGTGAAGTCCATATCCATATCCACATTTTTGATAGCTTATGGCAATATATAATGTATTAAAAATGTGTTAAATTATTTTGAATGGCAAAATGAATAAGTTTGTATCCTCTGCCATTGGTTCACCAAAACCAAATGCATCACAATGAGCAAGAAAATTCCAGTATCTACACCATTTTTGCAGTCTGGTCTCCTTGGACAATGAAATAGTCTTTATTTGGATTTTTTTTTTTATCACTGAGTTAATTTATCCATAGAAGTAATTAGTATTAGTACACTCTTCATCATATAACAATGTAGGTGCTTAGACCTGAATTATCGATACATTTATTGGTGTTCCTTTCAGTCTGGGAAGAGCAATTCTGTTATTTCTATAAATAGCAGAAATTGCTTTTGTCAAAGTGTCAAAATATATATGATAGATTTTTAAAATTATATATTTGAAATTCATCACGTATCTTTTGACAGTTTCTTGAATCAAATAACCAATTCCCTCTTCTCTCCATCGTTCTGTTCCTGAATAAAGCAAACGATTTTCCTGATCTGTAACCAATTCTCCTGCTTGTGGCCATCTGTTCTCACAAAATGCCATGGCAAACCCAATGATAGCGTGAGAGTTCACATTAGCCTGTGCTGACCACCTTTTCTGAAGTGTTCTGACATTCCAGATACCAACAATAAAACTTCTCCTGAGCTATAGAGTTCTCTTTGTTGGTCCGTATACAACCAATATCAGACTTTTTACACCATCCAGAAGGCCGCGGTCCTTATTTGTCCAAGCCGGCACAGATTGCTGTATGAATGTCTCGATAATGTGATATGGGTAGATATAGACAGTTGGCACACATCTCCTCTGCTGTCTTTAGCCTACTATGTAAGGCAAATACCTCGGAGTGAAAGCAGACTCCCGTTGAATGAGAACGAAAGAAAAAAGGAACGATTCACACTTAGCCCTCGAATACTCTAATAGAAATGAGGGAAGGAGTAAGAAGAAAAGAAAAAAGAAAGAAGAGTAAAGGAGCAGTCTACATATAACATAACAGATGTATATTACATGAAGTAAGGGCTGGTCCATCATCATGGACCTCGTGTTGTCACTCTCGTACTCACTAGAGCGAGCCCATGAGGTAATAAATGCTCTAATATCTTTTGTTTCCCAAAGGAATAGACTATTTAACTCAGTTACTATTGGAAATCATTTAGCAGCCAAATTTACTCTTAACCTTAACGGGTAAGCTCCTGGTTGCAAATTTAAAATAAATGAAAAATTGAGATAGATTTCCTTAATAAAACAAGAAATGCTTTTTTTTAAAAAAAAGAATAATAAATATTACTAAGCGACATCTTCAAGTACTTGATTACTTCCCCTTCCAGAACTCATGTCTAGATATGCTATAGAATGTTCTCCCAGGAAATAATTAAATAAAGGAGAAAATTTTACATAATTAACGTGTTACTGAAACTATAACTGTTTCAGCAACACGTTATTTTTATTTTATTTTTATTTTTGCTTTTATATTTTTTGTTAACTCAAGACAGCCAATCAGAAAGATGTTTCATGCCAATAAATGATTCGATTTGCACATATTTGAGTAAGATAAATTATTATTCGATACTACAGAATATCATGCAATGCAAAAAGTTATTAAACCTAAAAACTAAGTCACACTTGACTAGTAATGATGAAATAAACATTGTGACAGACTGAATAGAAAAAGTCTTCTTATATAAACATTTCCTAGAACTGGTTTACGTGTCTCGTTGTTACAAGGGATTCAAGACACCTATAGAAAACATTATCATCATTATGGGCACTTTTTTTGATATTGAGGTAGCACTTTTGCATTACCAGACCATCAAGAGAAAGACTGTTTAGCAACGATTGCAGTAGCCAATTAGAGAACTTATTATAGATTAACCCCTTTTTCCAGCCAATTATCAAATCTTTAGCAATACTGTCCTAAAATCGGTAGCTATGAACTTGACTAGAGGTAATGATGAGGAGTTGAGATCAGGTGCTTTCCGATTTCCAAAAGTTGTCTGCACCAAAGAGTTTCTGCATTCTCCCTTTTAGGGAATAAAGAACGTTAAAGGGATTATTTATTATTAATATTGCTATTACGACTACTACTAATGTCTCCACTACTAGGCGTTTCTTTCTTTGTTCTCATCAACAAGATATTGGTTGTAATTAAACATCAACCGCAACTACCACTTGCGAACTCGCCATCATTTGGTGCTCAAAAATATAATGTAAAATGTAAATATACAATGCAAATACTGTTCTTCTTAAAACGCATTAGATTAGATGTATATTAATGTCGGAAGATTAGATGTCAACTAGTTTAACTGTAAGCCAGTTTTCAATAGAGCAGTCAAACAGTAACTGTGCTGTCTGATTACTCTGATGAAATAACCACTTTAGCTACATTTGGAGAGAGTGGCTATTTTGAAGATTACTTAATTCCAGATAACGAGGTGATTCTCACAGACTACAAATCGCAAATCATGACCTGAAATCTTGAAATATTTGATTTGATCTACGTATCCACGTTGTTTAGCTGGCATCCTACATTACAACTTCTTATCATGACAAACTACACTGAGTAGGGTGCATACATGAATATTGTTCGTATTGCAATAGATTAATTTACCGCATTAATTGCAGTTATTATTATTATTATTATTTCAATGGCTGAAAGAAGTTAAAATCCGTTATCTGAATTACTTGAATGACGGTAACTGCTGAGTGTCTAAATGCATTCATCGCTCCATATTTAGGTTCGATCATCTTGGGCTTATTAAATAATAATTATTATTATTTAATTAAAAAATGAATCATTCACATATGCTTTTTTTGTTCCCCAAATGGATCCTCTTTAGCATTATCTTTTTTTGGGGATCGTCTGGCAGTTATCCTCACCTTCGTCATTTCCCAGAGGTTTGCTTACACTTTGGTGTGGTGTTAATACTGAATGATATCATTGCGTGAAATAAAGTAATCCGAAAGAAGATTTTTTTTTTTTTTTTTTTTTTTTTTTTTTTTTTTTTTTTTTTGAGGTTGGAGACTAAATATCCCAGTTCGTTATAGGTTTGTTTCCTGAGAGAAAAAACTTTATTGAAGTGCCTTAAAGATCAGTAGATCCAGATTATTTTTTTTTTACAGCTATATATTTATTTTATGGCTATAATTGCTAAACGATGAAAGTGATCAATATTTATCTATTTTATTTTATTTACTTTTTATATACCAGATATACATTGATGTTGATTGCGAATTTCTCACATCAGCAGGTTAAAATAGTGCAGCTGTTTTTGGTATAGCAACCAATAAAATATTAAACAAAACTGCTGTTTTTAAAATAATTTTCAATAAAGTTAAATAGGCATGCAAGGTTTTGAAAATACACCAAGTAAAACGATTCGAGACCTTTGTAACAAGATGCCTTTCTCAACAGCATTCTTGTGATCATAATCCCAGCCTCAATTGCTCTTCTACAAAACCTCGTAATGCAAGAGGACTGAGAATTTACATGGATTCAATAAAGACTGTAGCCCAGACAAAAAATTCTCGAGGTTCATAGGGTTCATCGAAAATTTGTTGAGTTGAGTGGTGGAAGAAATTTGTCTAAACACTGATCACACATCACACCCTGAACATACAGCCATTTTTGACTTTCTTATGCACGATAGGTAGTTTCTCTCGGAAACTTGGGTTTTTCGTCCCGTAAACTCAGGAAAATCGACCGTAGAACCCACATTATTTCAGTCATTAAATATATTTGTTAGGGTTAGGGACCACGAGATGGCGGCACTTGTTGAGCCGTCTCTCATCACTGCGTGTCGCTTAATTAGTGATACCCTTCGGCCAGCTATCTATGATTGGCTGCCAGTGGAGATTGAATTGCCCACTCATTCTCCAAAAATTAGATAGGGCTAAACGGCCTAGCCTACTCCCTATACGCGAATAAAAAAGGCGTTAGCTGATTTTTTTTTAAAATTTATTATCATTTGTAACAAAAATGAAATAAAATCAGCTAACGCCCATGTTGGTCCCCGTATAGGGAGTAGGCAGGGCTGTTTACCCTATCTAACTTTGGAGACTGAGTGGGCAGCTCAATCTCCACTGGTAGCCAATCAGAGAGGTAGCTGACCCAAAGCTATCACTGATTCATCGGTACGCAGTGAAGAAGGCGGCAAGCTAGTGCCGCCATCTCGTGGTCTCTAACCCTAACACAATATTTTTAATGTCTGAAAATAGTGTGGGTTCTACGGTCGATTTTCTTGAGTTTACGGGACGAAAAACCCGATTTTCCGGGAGAAAAAACCCGCTACCCAGAAATCGACTAACTCGGGAACCGGCCGAAAAAAAGGCTTAGAAAAAGTTCCTCTAGTCGGCGACTAGATTTGAACCACCAAATCCTTTCTTCGTGCGGTCAAGCGCTGTAGAGTGCAAACGTCATTTCTACTGAGCTACACAGGCTCATTTGTAAAATTTGAATCGTTTGGACAATTATTAAAACAGTTCCATTTTAAAGGAAATCGGAATACTTCAACAAATTTTAGTAAATATCCTAAATGCCAAACTTTATTGCATTCAAAAAAGGCCAGAATATAATTATTACTTTCTACAATATACACTCCATGCGAATTTGTTAATAACAATTTATCTTAATGATTTGAAAAACGGTCATCGATTTTCCTCCTAATAGTGTTACAGCGACATCTTTGGAGTTTCAGCAGTACTATCTTGAAGTTGTAGCGGTATCTTATACTGAAAGATGTAGGATTTTGTCTTGCTGTATGTGGGAGGAGTGAAAGTTTTGTCTTTGATTATAAAGCTGCTTCAGTGTATTGAGTGTCCTGTCATGTATGCCACCGGTAAGTGTAATAATACCCACGCTTTTATCACTCGACTGCAAAAGACCTGAGTTCGTTTCTCGTCAAGTTTTTTTTTTTTTTTTAATAAATTATATGTAGACTTTAGGGCCGAATTTAGACTTGCTGAGGCTTTCAGCTATACAAAACCCAAAGGCCTCCACTGTTTTAAATTACATCAGCTGGTCTTTTTGCATTTTTATTTGAGGTCCCGGCAGATTGCGAGTTCCTAAGCTGTAGCTTTTTTTAGCTTATACGTAAATCCGGCACTTGTAGACTTTTTTTTCAAATGAATATGAATTAGCCGAATCTCATGCGGTGGTATCAGTTTTTTTTCTTTCTTTCCGAAACTCAAGTTTTTTCGTGCCGCATATCGACGGATTGGCCAGAACATGCAGTTAACAGAGCGAAATATGCTGCGCAGGTGATAATGTAATAATAACAACAATAATTTCATCACCCACCCAATTTTTGTTTATTAAAATTTATGTATTAACATCTGATTAAGAAGCGAATGAATGACTGTTAATCTATATTTCGGCTATTAAGGATGATGACAATGCAAAGGGTATTTTTATTTTCCAGGACAATGCGAAGTGGTGTCACGTTGTTCTCTTCTCTAACTGCCGTTTAAAAAATGTATGTGTTGAAGACGTAAGCCGATGTCTGTAGGTTTGAATATGCTAATCGAAATAAAAATAAACCGATACATTAATATTCTCTGCCCAATAGATTCCAGGAAGTTCGGGTATATAAATGATGACTTTACGGATTGATTTTTTTTTTTTTTTTTTTTTTTGTTTGGTTAGAGTAATATGAAACTACATGAAAATGACAGACAGGAATATATATTGGATGTGGACATGAAAGCAGAGTTGATGATGATGATGAAGCAAGATATGAACTGCATGAGAAATGAGATGAAAAGAATTAGAGACATACATGGAAGAGTGAATAAGAACAGAAGGAAAGATGGACATGCAAAAGATATATTGAATGATTTGAGAGTGGTTCTCAATGGAGAATCCATTATTACTGGTGTGGTGAATGAGAAGATGCACAAGGTTTGTTTTCCCAGTGGTAGAATGGAGAGAGTGATTGAAGCGGTGGACATGAGGAATAAGAGAGCACAAGAGTTGGTGGTTGTAGTAGGAACAAATGATTTGGATGGGAACAAGGAAAATGCCAGATTGGATATAAGGAGATTATTAAGGAGAGTAAAAGATAACAGTGTGGTAGGAAAGGTAGTCAGTGTGTTGCCAAGGTATGATAGTGATGAATTGAGGAGGCAGGCAAAGATTATGAATGATATGTTAGCGCAGTTATGTGAGTGTGAGTGAGAATGGAGTGCATTTTGTGAATGTGTGGGAGGAATTTGAGGGACGGATGGAATTGTATAAAGAAGATGGGCTGCATTTAAATGGTTTTGGTGTGAGTCTGCTGGAGAGATTGTTACTGGCAGGAGAAATAATGACTGTAATGAATATATCTGAGGTGGTGGGAAGTGATATTAAAGAGAAAAAAGTAAGGTAGGGAGAGGTATTTGTTCAGTTGCAAATGGGGAGGTGAATATTATGAATGAAGTAAATGAGAGAGTGGAGGTACAACACGAACAGGGAAACAGGGGGAGTCAGGGTGAACGGGGAGAAACTTTATGAAACATGCGAGTGTTGAATTCAGAAGTGAATGTGTAAGCGGACAAACACAAATTGAGATGGCCTGGGATGGGTGGAAAGAGTTTAGGTGTGAAGAAAGTTGTAGAATTGGTAGTAATATAGAGGAAGTGACAGGGGAAGGTATTGAAGAGTCACATTGCAGGAGTTATGTTCTTAGGACTTGTAGAAGAAGTAATGATTTATTATGTTTATTCACTAATGCTAGAAGTATTCAAAATAAGGGGAACGAAATTGTTGCTTTGCTCGAGTCTGTTCGCCCCAAAATTGTTGGTATAAGTGAGACGTGGTTAGATGACAATGACATCCTGACAGGAATAGAGATGAACAGATATGATATTTTTCATGAAGATAGACAGGGAAGAAAGGGAGGAGGAGTACTGTTAATGGTAGCAGATGAGTTGTGCCCATCTGAGGTGGAATTGCAAGGTGCAAATAGTGGTCATGGTTTTGAGGCCATGTGGTGTGAGGTAGAAGTTGACAGGATGAAATATTTAGTTGGGTGTTGCTATAGACTTGGTAATATGGAGGGTAATGAGAAGGAAATGTATAGGCAAATTGGCCTAGCTAGCAAGAAACGAGTTATCATTATGGGCGACTTTAATTATGGTAATATAGACTGGAAGCAAGAGACTGCATCTGGGAGTAAAGAAAATGAATTTTTGGAGTTTTTGAAAGATAATTACCTTAGGCAGCACGTAACGGGGAGGGTACACGAGGATCAAGAGTATTGGATTTGATCATCTCATCAGATGATGTTATTATAAATGAGGTGTCAAATCTTCCACCAGTTGGTGAGAGTGACCACGAGGTGATCACGTGCAGGGTGACCAGTCATTCGAGGACGTCTGTTAGAAAGGGATATATGTGGAATTATAAGACTGGTAATTATGAAAAGCTCAGGAAACAGCTTGCGATAATAAATTGGAAAGAGGAACTGGATGGAAAGGATATCAGTGCTGCTTGGGCCATACTCAAGAACTATTTAGTGGAGGCAATATCAGAGTGTATTCCAAGGGTCAAGAGGGTAAACAGAGTGGGTGTAAAATGGATGAATCAAGAGATAAGGTATGCAATATGGAAGAAGAAGGTATTATGAAGAAACACAAAATGAGTATATATAACAACCAGTTGTATGAGAAGTACAAAGAGCAGGCGAGTAAGGTAACTAGCTTGATAAAGGTAGCAAAAATGCAGTATGAGCAGCAGTTAGCTAAAGCGGCCAAAAAAAATCCTAAGGAGTTTTTTCGATATGTCACCAGTAGAAGAAAGAATGATTATGGTAGAATGGGATTGATTGGTGAAAGCAGAGGAATGATAACCGCTGCAGAGGATATAGTTGAGATATTTAGTGAGCAATTTCTAAAGGTATTTCATTCTTGTGAATGTGACATCATGCAGAACTTGAAAGCAGTGGGAGAGGTGGAGGAGGAGGAACAGTTAGTAAGTGAACAGAAGGTATATGAGGAATTGAATAGACTTGATGTAAATAAGGCTGTGGGACTTGATGCTATTTCACCACGTGTCTTGAGGGAATGTGCCAGAGAGTTAACAACAGCTTTTGTATATCTTTTCAACATGAGTCTCTCACTGGGTCAAGTTCCAAAAGAATGGAAAGAGGGTAAAATTGTTCCAATTCATAAGGGAGGTGATAAGAGTGAGGCTTTGAATTATAGACCAGTCTGTGTGTCTGGAGTTGTGGTCAAGGTATTAGAGAAGTTAGTTAGGAATAAAGTTCAGAATTGGGTTGACAACAGATAAACACTCTTTGGTGGCCAGCATGGATTTACTAAAGGAAAATCGTGCTTTAGCAACCTGCTTACTTTTTATAATAAAGTGACAAATGCGTTGGATAAGGGTATTGCATATATAGTGGTATATTTAGATTTTGCAAAGGCATTTGATAAATTGCCACATGACAAGCTGGTAATTAAATTGGAACGGATGGAGCTGAACAGTAGATTGGTTCACTGGATTGGAGATTGGTTGTCTGATAGGTATCAGCGAGTTGTCTGTGGAGGAGCGATATCCCAGAAAAGGAAAGTTACTAGTGGTGTACCTCAAGGGTCTGTTTTGGGTCCATTGCTGTTTAATTTGTATGTAAATGATATCTGGAGAGGCCTGAATGGTGATGTGCAGTTGTTTGCAGATGATGCAAAGTTGGGCAGAGCTATCAGGAGTAGTGTTGATGCTTTAGCTTTGCAAGAGGACTTGAATACACTGTCTGAATGGGTAAATAAGTGGGGATGTCAATTCAATGTTTCAAAGTGTAAGGTTTTGAAATTTGGGAAGCAGAGATGGGATGTAAATTACACAATCGGTGAAAATATCTTGAAAGAGGTAGAGGAAATGAGAGATCTGGGAGTGATTGTAGACAAGGACCTAAAATTTCGGGGACATGTTACTAAAATAGTGAAGACAACACAGCGGATAATGGGAATGATGCGGAGGACATTGACTTGTAGAAGTAAGGATGTTATGGTTCCTTTGTATAAGGCTTTGATCAGGCCACATATGGATTACTGTGCACAGATCTGGTCACCTGGTTTTCAAAAAGATGAAATTGCATTGGAAAAAGTTCAGAGGCGATTGACTAAGGTGGTTTCTGGTCTCTGGAATGTAGAGTATGAAGACAGATTGACAAAATACAATTTGCAGAAATTGGTGGATAGAAGGAAGAGGGGGGGGATATGATTGAGACATATAGGCTGTTAAGTGGTTATTACCAGATTAACATCGGGGAGGTTTTGCACAAAATGGGTGAGGATAGCAGGAGAACAAGAGGTCATTCCTGGAAGCTGTATAAGGAGGGTGTGAGCAAGGGAGTGAGGAGCAGGTTTTTTGCATGGAGAGTGGTAGCGATTGGAATGCTTTACCCGAGAGTGTGGTGTGTGCAGAGCAGTGAATATATTTAAGTCGCAGTATGATAAACTGTGTGTATAACAGTGGACCTCCCATGGTGAGTCGTTGACTCCATGGAGGTTTTTATAATAATAATAATAAATACAAACATTAATATTTGAATAATGTTTTGGTTTTGTTTTTTATAGTAATTGCATACCAATTTAAAATTAATAAAATATAAAGTTTTATAGCATTTTCTATATTCTTGCATTTCTAGAAGAAGCACAGAATACTTCTACCTCAACAGTTCCTTCAGATGGAGAGCTTGAAATTAAAGTTAAGAAATGTAAGGTTTTAAAAAAATATTCAGTTATATGTGCTGATATATAATGTGTTTATATATTTACTTATTTAATTTCTAATTAGCATAATCAGCTGTCAACCTGATCAACAGAAGAGAATATGCTATATGAATTGTAGCCCACTAGGCTGTTTGGCTCAAAGTAGGTTACATAATACATAGCTGAATGCTGCTGTAGAGCAGGGTCAACTAAAGATGATTAGAACTGCATAAGTACATTAACATTATGGATACAAGAAGGGCTGTTATTGCTGCTGTTATGGGTGATTTTGACTGTGGACATATAGACTGGAGGGAGGAGAAAGCATGCTAGATGACGGAAAAAATAATTTAGTACTGAGGATCATCTTCCTTAAGTAGCACTTTATGGAAGAGACTTGGTGCAAAAATATTAGGTTTGATAATAACCTCTGAGAACCTGACTGTAAATGTAGTAATTATTATTCTTCAAGCTGAAGGCACTCAGGTAGCATCAACTACAAGGACAGCTAAAAGCTGTCCTTGGTATGAGAAGTGATCAAGGAAATTTTTAGAGTATGCCATAACTGACTGCATTCCCATAGTCAGGAAGCTATGAAAAATTGAGGAAGAACGATCTGAGTTCAGGCCAAATATGGAATCAGGTTTTTACATTAAGACAGATGGTTGAGAAATCATGGGAATAAGAGGATCAATATTTAATTTTCATAGCTCTGGAAAAGGCATATGAGAAAGCTGTTTAAAAGTGTACAATTATATGGTATAAATGGAACATCAGCTTTCAGTATTTAAAGATGTAGACGAAGATGGTTTGAATATGCACAAGGATGTATGCTATCCCTAGTCATCATGGTGTTATCATTTAAATGCATCATATTATGAAAGAAAGAAGCATTAAACTTTAGCAAAGTTGGGGATATTCAACTCTTTACTTTATGCTGATGATGTTATATTGGAGACCTCCACATAGCCTTTAAAGGAATGCGGAGAACCGACCAGGGCTTCTGACCTAATGTCCAATCCTCACCTTCTCGTGGTGCACCCTGTTGGGTATCTACTTTGATACTGAACGAACGAGGATGGGCTGGCAATTTGGGATTTAGCCGACCAAATTGTATTCTTATTGGTTAAACCAAAATAAAAAATGATGGTACAACATGACAAAATTTCATGCCGGCTGGGGCGTCGCCTGGTTAAACAAGGCCCCCGTTGTTTTCGCCAGGGAACCAGGGCGAACAGCGAAAAGTCAGCTACTGGAACAAATCTGAAAACAAACCCCAACTCAACATCACTAGAGTTAAAGATCGGTACTATCAACGTAAGAAGCCTGAATGGCAAAGAAATGGAGCTAGCTGAGGTATTAGATAAGTACCAGATCGACATAATAGGGGTGACTGAAACAAAAAAGACCAAAACTGGTGAGATCTTTCTGAGCAATAAATACAAAATGTTATATTCAGGCAATGACAATCAAGGAAAAGAAGGAGTAGCCATAGTATTCAACACAAAATACGAGGCTAATCTTCTTGAATGGCAGTCAGTCTCAAGTAGAGTAATGTGGGCAAATATGAGAATGGGGAACTCGACAATGAGACTTATTTGTGCCTATGGTCCCACAGAAGGTTCTTCTAAGGTAGAAGTGGAGGAATTTTTTGAGGCTTTAGAAAAAGCAACTGACACAATGAAAAAGGAAAAGTTGGTCCTTGTTGGGGATCTAAATAGTAGAGTAGGAAATGATTGTAAGACATACAAAAATATTTTGGGAAAATTTGGAGAAAAGAGCAAAGCTAATAATAATGGCAAATATCTGTTGGCTTTCTGCTCAGGACATGGACTGGTTATTACTAACACCATGTTCCAACATAAAAATGTGCACAAATTCACATGGAGAGAAGAGGCTAGGAATAAGAAAAGTCTCATTGACTATGTTATTGTTGATAGTGATGTTTTCTCCCTGGTGCAGGACACTAGAGTGTACAGAGGATTTGAAATTGGAAGTGATCAATATTTAGTCTTGAGCAGGATAAAATTGAATTTCATATTGAAAAGAATAACATGTAAGAAAGTTTTAAACCGAATAAAAGTTGAGCAGCTCTCAGATGTGAACTGTAGACTAAAATACAGAAATATTATTGAAAAGAAAATGAAAGAGTTTGAGAACAGGAATCAAACCTTGGAGATTCAGTGGCAAACTCTGAAGGAAACATTGATTGATTCTGCCAGAGAGGCATGTGGTGAGGTTGTGTGCAAGGATAAAAAAATCAGAACTCCCTGGTGGACACAGGAAGTTAAAGAGGCAGTCAAGGAAAAGAAGAAAGCATATCAAAAGTTCCTGGCAAATAAGTCAGCTTTTACTCTTACAGAATACAGAGACAAATGTAAGAAAGCTAAACAGTGTGTAAAACTAGCTAAACAAAAGTCATGGGAGGACTTTGGCAAGAATATAGAAAATAAATATCAAGAAGGTGGCAAAATATTCTGGAGGTTGTTGAAGAAGCTTAGGAATGGAGGAAAGAGTGCTGTAAAAGGAATTAGAGATGATAAAGGTGAAATGAAAACAGGAGAAAAAGATATCCTTGAAGTATGGAGTAATTACTTTGAAAAACTGCTAAATGAAACAAGCAGTGATGACAGCACAGTGATAAAAAACACTGACCAGGCATGCAGTCAGGAATACATATCCATACTTGAAGTAGAAAAAGCCATCAAAGGCTTGAAATGTGGAAAGGCAGCAGGAGTAGATGATATTCAACCAGAAATGCTGAAGTATCGTGGTATAACAGTCTTACAGTGGCTGCACTGCATAGTTTAGAAAGCCTGGACAGAGGGACGAATTTCCGATGATTGGAGTAGAGCTCTCATAGTACCCATATATAAAAAGGGAAATAAAACTGAATGTGAGAATTACAGAGGTATTTCCCTACTGAGTGTTCCTGGCAAGATCTATGCAAGTATACTTGAGAAACGGTTGAGAAGAATTGTGGAAGAAAAGCTTGGTGAAGAACAAGCTCGATTCAGGCCAAATAGAGGCTGTCAAGATCAGATCTTCACTTTACGACAAATAGTCGAGAAAGCATGGGAATATAACAAAGATCTGTATTTAAGTTTTGTCGATTTGGAAAAGGCATATGACAAGGTGCCAAGAGAGAAGCTATTCAATATGCTGCAGTTATATGGTATCAATGGGGCATTATATCAAGCAATACTTAGTCTTTATTTGAGTTGTGAGTCAGCAGTTAGAATTGAAGGAAGTAGAGGAAGATGGTTTAATGTTAAATCTGGTGTGAGACAAGGATGTACATTATCCCCTCTGTTATTCATTATCTATATGGATCACATTATGAAGGGATGTGGTATTAAACCTGATATCAAAATTGGAGATGTTAATGTCAGCTCTTTGCTTTATGCGGATGATGTTATACTTCTAAATAAATCCGCTACAAGTCTGCAAGATTCTCTGACTAAATTGAATAGCTGTTGTAATAGATATGGTATGAAGGTCAGCAATAAAAAGACAAAGACAATGAAAATAGGCAGAATCATTGAAAATGTCAACTGTGTTGTGAATGGAGAACCTGTGGAACAAGTAAAACATTTCAGCTACTTAGGCACAATTTTTACTGAAGATGGTAAACTAAATATAGAAATAGACAACAGAATCAGCAAAGCTGGTATCGTGGGAAGTCAATTGAATAAATTCATATGGAATAAGAAAGAAATTAGTCGGAACATTAAATTAGCTGTATACAAGACTGTGTTCAAACCAATTTTAACTTATGGATTTGAGAGCTGGGTCAGAAGTAAAACACTTGACCAAAGACTAGAGACCGCAGATATGAGAGTTCTGAGAAAGATTAGAGGCGTGAACAGATGGCATCAATGGCAATATCATATTAAAAATGAGGATATTAGGAAAGAACTTGACATTGTCAGCATCCAGGAATGCGTTAGCAGAGCTAATCTCAGATGGTATGGTCACTTAAATAGAATGGGAGAAGAAAGATTAGCAAAACAAGTGTTCTCTGCCAGGTTGGCAGGAAAACGACCCAGAGGAAGACCAAGATATAGGTGGATTGATACAGTACAAAGTGCCTTAGATGATAGAAATATAAGATCTGATAATGTTGGAGTCTTGACAAGTAACAGACTGATTTGAAGGAAAATTGTAGATAGGAAGTTAGTAATGATGTAATTTTTTCATGTAGTACTGTCATATCCTGTACACCCCTTGAGGGTACATAGCAGGAATTTGATGATGATGATGATGTTATATTGTTAAAATCCAGTGCGAGTCTTCAGGATGACCAGCCAAATTGAATAAAGGTGAATAAAGAGGTTTAGTATGAAAATCAACAATAAAAAGATAAAATACTGAAAATATTCAGTAATTTGGGAAATATCAGTTGTATTCTCAATGAGAAATCTATAGAACAAGTAAAATACTTCCACTATTTAGCTACAATTTTTAGTGAAGATGGCAAATTAAATTGGAAATAAACAACAGAATAAACAGCTGTTTTGGGTGGGGAGTCAGCCAGTTGAATAAATATACATAGAATAATAAAAAATTAGCCAAACACCAAACCAGTATACAATACAAGACAGTATATTGTATACTATCCAATTTTAACTTTTGGTTGATAGTTGGATTGGAAATAAAGCAGCTTATCAGACTCTAAATCCATAGGCATGAGAGCTCAGAAAAATTAGAGAAGTCCTTAGAAGGCATCAGTGACAAAATCATCTTAAAAATTAAGATATTAAAGAAAATTTAGCATTCAGAAATGTCTGTGCAGAACTGATCTAGGCTTGACTATACAACAATAGCCTGCTCTGCGATACCTGCTATGTAAACAATATCATGTGACCTAGTGGGCAGTGTCACTGGAAGTGACTGCACATAAGACAAGGAACAAATGCACCATTACATAGAAGAAGAGTATAAATCATTCTGTGGCCAACTTGGAAACACATTCAATTTCAAAAAAGGAAAGAAGCCAAGTAAAATCCAGAAAACATGCCACCTATTACACATATAAAGTAATAATAAAAATAACATGGCATTATTAAAATATGTACACAACAAAAGTAAATGTACTAATAATGACTATTAATAGTTTCATCATTTCTATTTGTTACACATATGAACATTGTTTTTTTTTTATTTTTGTTCCTCTTATGTATAAGAATGCGATTGTTGTCATTCTGCTATAATTTCTTTGGGAATACCTTTCTGAGAGTAACTTGGCCTGTGTAAATAACTAATTTTCTTCCTACTAAACTAAATTGAAAGTTGAAATAAAAAAGGACTTTATAAAGTTACCATTTTGCTGGAGAAACCTAATAAGTTATATTGCATGCTGAATATTCTTTTGTTACAGTTATTGATGAAGATATCGCTGGTAGTATTTCTTTTCACTTCCAGTAATGAAACTTAACATCAAATATATGTAAATGTGTAATGTGGGATTTCCCTTGATGTGGAAATATCAGCTGCTATTCCTTTTTATATAGATGTTGCTTCACTAAAATAAATGCTGGTTTCACAGCCACAAAAGTAATCCAAGAAAACTGAACACTACACAACTCGCATCAGATGAACCCAAAACAAATCTTTAAAAGGTACTTGTTGGCTGCATTTCTAGTACTGGTATTTGCATATTTTGGGGCATTTCTTGGTTAGCTCTCGAGGGTCGCACTGTGCCCTCAAGAGTTAATCTGACCATTTAAAGTCAGTAAAACAAATCATCATCCCAATACAAAAAAAAAAAATCCAAAAAACATGCAAATACCAGCACCAGAAACACAGCCAACAGGTACCAAACACTTCTCCCTTGCAACCTTGAAGCCTGATGTACACCCACCCACTCTGTCCCATCTCAAAAAACACACCCACCTAAAAAACACCCATTCATTTGAACATATTACACATATGTTTTATGCTTAAAAACATGCCATGCCCCTACCCACCCATTTCCATCTGAAAACATCCCCTGTCCTGACCACTACATCACATTTATTCACCTTCTCCAGCTCAAAACACCCTTACTCCCCACCTCAAAAACATCTCCACCCACTTTTTCCAGGTCAAAAAACACCCACCTCAAAAAACACCCACTCTGTCTGCACCTCATAATTCACACTAAATAAAATATGAAGTGCAAACAGGGCAGATGTTTTTTCCACAAAACAGCAACACGAGTTGCTGTTTTGTGTGGGGGGGGGGGGGATCTGTTTCTAAAAACAGATTCACAAAAAGCAATTTCCCCATATATGCATGCATGCATGTTTCTACATATTGTTTGTAGCAACATGCATGCATGCATATATATCCTCATCATGCTACATTCTTCATTAAAAAAATTAACTGTAATTCTTAATAAATAATACAAACACATGTAAAGTAACAAAACAATCATCACAAACAAGAGCACAATAAAAAGAATCTTACAACCAAGTCACTTAAAAAAACTTCACTAAAGAGAAGCATGAAAACAAATAACCTGCCACCCTGCTAAAATAATAAAAAAAAAAACATTTTTTCTTCTGCATGATGGTAAATAATAGTTAATAATCTTCCACTTGGTGGCAAGCTGGTTGCCATAGTGACGTCACTTCCAGTGATGTTTAAAACATACCACCCACTAGGTCATATATTGTTTATGTAGCAAGCATTGGGGAGCAGACTTTTGTTATACAGTCATACTCTGATCTAAGCTGATATGGTCACTTAAACAGAAAGGAAAAGGAAAGGCTTGCAAAAAGGTGTTTCATGTTTCAAGTTTTGTGTTTCAAGACCCAGAGAATGACTGAGATTTAAGAAGATTGATACTTCTTAAATGATGGAAATGATGGATTAGTTTAGAAAAAAAAATGTCAGTAGGAAGCTGGTAAGAATGAAAATTTAATCACATAGTACACAAGGGATATGACAAGAAACGGCAAGGTTGTACATGAAAATTGTGAGAGTGTGAATGTAGAAAGTGTGAATGATAGTATAAATGGTTTCTCAGAGAACAAAAAAGATGAGATAGATGCATTGAGTGAGATCGTGTTGTTGAATAGTGCGATAGAAAGAGCAAAACAGCAGCTAGAGTGCATGAACAAAAGTAGACTGAATGAACCAACCAATAATAAAAGGTATGACAGGAAAAATAGACGTATGAATGTGAACATGAACAAAATGAAGGATAGAGTGCTGTATGGAGACTCGTTAGTACGAGGTGTGTTAGTAGAGGATTTGACAAAATCGTACCAACCTGGTGCGACCATAAAGGACGTAACTGCGTCTATTAGAGAGCAAAAGGAAAGGGTGAAAGAAATGATTGTTGTGGCAGGTACGAATGATTTGAAAGGAGATAAAATGGAAATGATAGAAGACCTGAATGAATTGTTTGAGGTAGCAAAGGAAAAGAGTGAGAGAGTTAGAATGATTAGTCTTTTGCCACGGTATGACAGTGAAATGTTTAAAAGGAGGGCTATAATTGCAAATGACTTTATGCGTGGGTTATGTATGACGAGTGGTGTGGAATTTGTGGATGTGTGGAGTGAGTTTGATGGGCGAAAGGATCTGTATAAGATGGATGGCTTGCATTTGAATGGTTACGGTGTAAGAAGACTTGAAAGTGTTGCTGAATGTAGTGGATGTGCAAATTCAGGGAAACTAGATTTGTTAAGGGGGGGGAGTAGAGATACAGTCCTTATGGAGGCAGTTGAATGTAAGAATGAATATAATATGCCAGAGCAAATAAGGACAACAAATCTGAGTGGGATAGTTAATATAAGGCATCAAGGTAGAGTTGGGGCTAATGGGGGTCTTAAATTCATGTACACTAACACTAGGAGTATTAGGAACAAGAAGGAAGAGTTTTTGGCAATGGTTGGCACTTCCAGACCACAGGTTATAGGTATTAGTGAAACATGGCTGACTGTAGATGATATAACTAGTGGGATTGAATGTGATGGGTATAGTGTGTTCAGGAATGACAGAGAGAATAAAATGGGGGGAGGAGTATTGTTGATGATAGCTGATGAGCTCCAGCCAAGGAGAATAGAAGTTGAATTGCAGGATAGAGAAAAGAGCACATTTGAGGCCATTTGGTGTGAGATTGTGGCTAGCAGAACTAAATATACAATTGGGTGCTGCTATAGACCAGGTGATGGAAAAGATGGTGGTGACAGTATGCACAAGCAAATAGAAGAAATGGGTGGAAGGAGGATGATTATTATGGGAGATTTCAACTATGGTCGCATTGATTGGAGTGAGGAGAGGACACACGGGAGGAAGGAACTGGATTTTATGCGGTTATTAAGGGATAACTATCTGCGACAGCATGTAATGGAAAATACTAGGGGTCAGAGAGTGCTTGACCTAGTAATTACATCTGAGGATTTGGCTGTAACAAATATTACCACATTGCCACCAATCGGTGAGAGTGATCATAGGGTCTTAACTTGGGAGGTGGCTAAAGGTGTAGAATTTTCAATTAAGACAGGGTACATGTGGAATTATCGGGCTGGAAAGTATGACAAGCTTAGGAGTTTGATTGGTTCAGTGCCATGGCATGTACAACTGCAAGGACTAGAAGTTGATAGTGCATGGGAGGTAGTTAAGAAGTGCTTGCATGAAGCAATGGCTGACTGTATACCTAGAGTCCGAATAATAAATCAAGTAGGGGTTAAATGGATGAATAACACCATTAAGCTTGAGTTGCAAAAAAAGAAACAACTATGGAGGGAATTTAAGGAGAAGGGTGACCGGCAGGCACATGAACGGTATAAAGCACAGGCCAGAAGGGTGACGAGTGTGGTAAGAAAAGCAAAAAAGGATTACGAAAGAACATTGGCCATGCAGGCTAAAGAGAATCCTAAACAGTTTTTTAGATATGTAGCAAGTAAAAGGAAAAATGTACATGGCAGATTGATTTTAAAGAATACCGATGGTAGGGAGGTAACTGAATCAGTTGAGATAGTTGAGTTACTGAGTGAGCACTTTGCAAAAGTATATCATCCAGGTGGTGGCATTGCAGAAACGAATAAACCAGTAGATTATATGGGAATTGTGGTTAATGAAGTGGAGGTGAGTAGTCTATTGCATAACCTCAATGTCAATACATCTGTGGGATTGGATGGTATACCAACTCGTGTTGTACGAGAAGCAGCTAAAGAATTGTCAGTACCCTTGACCATTTTGTTTAATTTGAGTCTCGGGTCTGGGTTAGTCCCGAGCGGGTGGAAAGAGGGGAAAATAGTTCCACTGCATAAAGGTGGTTCCAAGACTGCTGTAGTAAATTACCGACCGATTAGCATATCAGGAATCATTGTCAAGGTCTTAGAGAAAATAGTCAAGAGGAAAATACAAGATTGGGTAGAAGAAAATGGGATACTGTATCGGGGACAGCATGGTTTTGTGAAGGGTAGGTCATGCCTCAGTAACTTGCTCACGTATTATAACACAGTGACGGCTGAACTGGATAAGGGTAATTGGTTTATGGTGATTCTACTGGACCTTGCCAAGGCCTTTGACAGGATTCCACATGGAATTCTAATCAGTAAATTGCAGCATATGGGAATGGACATAGGGTTGGTGAGATGGATAGGAGGGTGGTTGACGGAGAGATATCAGAGAGTGGTTTACTCGGGAGTAGAGTCCACAAGACGGCCTGTGACTAGTGGTGTGCCACAAGGATCTGTTCTTGGACCACTGCTGTTTAATTTGTTCATAAATGATATAGGAAATGACCTGTGAGGAACAGTTCATTTGTTTGCGGATGATGCGAAGTTGGGTAGGGCAATAGTGAATGCAGATGACGTCAAAATTTTGCAGGATGATTTGGATAGATTGGAGGTCTGGGCTAAGGAGAATGGATGTCAGTTTAATGTGGCAAAATGTAAGGTTATGCATTTTGGGGTGAAAAGATTGGCGGCAGTTTACTGCATTGGTGGAACCGTGCTCCAGGAAATTGATGAGGCACGAGATTTAGGAGTGTTGGTAGATAAGGAATTGAAATTTAGGGGACACATTGCAAAAGTGACCAAAACAGCTCATCAAATCACTTGGTTGCTGAAGAATACGATGACAAGCAGAGACAAGCAGGTTATTGTTCCTCTGTAACGAGCCTTGATAAGACCCCATCTAGACTACTGTGCTCAGATTTGGTCACCTAGGTTTCTTCTTGATGGGGAGGAGGTGGAGAGGATCCAGAGGCGAGTGACCAAGATGATAGCAGGTCTGTGGAATGAACCGTATGAGAACAGGTTGAGGATTTGTGGGTTGCAAAAATTGGTTGATAGGCGAAGGAGGGGAGATATGATTGAGACATTCAAATTACTGAAGGGTTTCTATAAAATTAATTCAGAAGATATTTTTGAGAACAGGGCTGGTTTTGGGAGGACTAGGGGACATCCATGGAAACTGGGCAAAAGTGTGGTTAGTAAAGGTGTTAGAACTGGGTTCTTTACTTTTAGAGTAGTGAATGAGTGGAATGCGCTCCCTGAGTCTGTGGTGGATGCTGTGACAGTGAATGAGTTTAAGGCGAGGTATGATAGATACTGTATGAATGTCAAATAGTTGTGATGAATATGATTTGGGGCCTCCCTCGATGAGTCCAATGACTCCCTGGAGTTGCCCGTAATAATAGTAATAATAATAGTAATAGTACTGTACTGTGCATAGTATTATGTACTTAATTGTACATATCAGGAATTTGATGATGGTTAAAAAACTTTCTAAGAACAGATTCACTTTCAAGTTAGCTAATCTGTCTGAAATTCTATTAGGATTATGCTAATGTATTTCTAAGACATGACAGCAAATACTTCTGCTCACTACTTTTGTTAAATGTGTGCTTTTAGTCCTTTCTTAATGCTAAATATATAGATTTTACATAGCCAGTTCATAAAATATAAATATATTTATTTTGCTAGTAATTTCATTTGATAGTGACATCCTAATGCATGGTTTACAAACTTCTTAAACAGATGTCTCCCCCCTTTCCCTGCACACACACACACACACACATATATTACTTTTTTTTTTTTCTTTTTTTTTTGTAAAAACAAAATCTCTCATTGTTTTTCAGAAAACAGTATTGACCTATAGTTTATTATTATTAATAAAAGTCTAATCTTTAATCCCTTATTTCTGGCATCTTGGAACTGATTGGTAGAATTTTAAGAAGTATCACCTTATTCCCACATATTTTCATATCAACAAAATTTTTTATATTTTGCCATCTACAAAAGACAAACTGTCACCTCTATCATTAGCTGGTGTTTACCAGGTACCTTGTGAATGTAATCTGACATACTTTGGGTAGACAGGCTGTTCTGTGGAAAAAAGAATTAATGAACGTCAATATTATATTGAATACATGAAACCTCAAAGTCTGGTCTGACACAACATAGTATTGACACTAAACACAATATCTGGTGGGATAAAGCTCATCTTCTCCATACAAGCAGTTTTAAATTTATGAATGCCTTTTCAAAGAAAGTTGGGAAACCCTTTGACATCAGCCAAATCAATAAGAACGATTGTTTCTCTCTCTCTCCCAAAAGTTTGGGAGATTCTCATTTTATGTAACCATCAAAAATAGTTTTTAATAATATTATTTATTAATATTAATTTCTAGCACACAGCAATAGTTTTTAATTGGTAAACCACCAATTGTTGTATGTACCTTGTATTCCTGTTACTTTGATTTGCTTGTTTCTCTATGTACTGATGATGTACTGTTATTTTCAGTATGAAATAGTCTGTACTTTCATTTCATTAAAGTTAATTACTGTGGTTATTGTGTAATTTGTTGTTGACTAATGATGTACTATTATTTTCAGTATGATTTAATTACATGATAACCAAAGCTAATTACTTTGGTTATCATGTAATTTGTTGTTTATTATTATTATAAGTGAACTCCACGAAATTAAAAAAAACTCATCTAATCTAATTTTCTTAGTATGTATTTTATTTTAATAAGATTCTTACGAATTTTTGATAGTACGCTATTATATATCAAACCAGACTAAACGTGAAATAGCACAGATATATTTATTTAAAATATTACAACTATAAATCTAATCAATTTTAATCTAATCATTCTAATCAGTTCTAGTATTAGTACATTAGGGAATTTTTGGTGCATTTTGACCACATTGTTTAAGTCTCGGCTCTGGGTTAGTCCCAAAGGGGTGGAGGGGGGAGGGAATAGTTCCATCTCAAGACTGATGTAGCAAGTTACTGACCGATCAGAATATCAGGAGTTGTCAAGTTCAGAGAAGCTAGTCAAGAGCAAAATACAGGAATAGATGGACAGAAATGGGATACTGTATGGGGAGCAACATGGTTTTGTGAAATTCATTTTAGAAATTATGGACTTTACAACCATGTTATGAATAACTCTTTTAATTTTCTGACGTTTCGATCTTCATATTAAGATCATCATCTGGAGTACAAATATACAAGTACAAGCCGAGTTACATTACACACAGTAAGCTAGAGACACAATGATTTGATCACTGGTTATTCTACTGGCATGACCTCTAGTGAAAAAATAAAAAATAAAGTAAAATAAATTACAAATTAATTAATTATTTAGAAACTACATCAGAGCTAAATTCTATTTGAGGTAACATGAGAAAAACATTCTTTCTTTCTTATAGATAGTCTTCTTTCTGTAACAATGATGTCCTATTTTTAACATTACAATTGTTATTTGGGATTCTGGATTACCTTCAGTCCTGTTTATAGTTACTCTTAGAAAGGTTGAATATGTGCCTTCCATATGCTAGGGATTTTTAGACCATCAATATTGTTCAGATTGGAGTGGTTGATAAGAATCTCACAGACTTTCTTAAAAATGCATTCATACCATGCTTTGGTGTGATGTAAACAACTGGTGCTTTTCCAGTCAATTCTATATAAAGTGTTCAGGGCATGATCTGAAAGGCCAGCTTCACCATAGTTATTATATTTAATGTGTTGTTTATGTTCTTTTTGTCTCATAAGAATTGTGCGTCCTCTTTTCCCTATATGAGGTATGTTACAGGTGCAATAAATATGGTATACTCCAAGGTGGACCAGTGGAGGGAGTGGGTCTTTGGATGAGTTGCATAAGCTTTTTAATTTTGTAGGAGGTTTAAAGGTGGCTTTGAGGTTGTATTTTTGTAGTATTCTGTTTATTTTATCTAATGTCCTTTAATGTAAGGAATGGTTATAGTTTTATTGTAGTCTGGTTTATCTTTGTTTTTTTATTGAGGGCTTCTAGAGAATTTTGTTAATAGTGTTTTGGCTATAACCATTTTTTAGAAAAGTATTGTTGATAACTTTAAATTCGTCTTTCAGAGCTTGTTCACTGGAACAGATATTCAAATACTCTAAAAAAACAGGGCTTTGAAGATCTGCTCCAGTGAACAAGCTCTGAAAGACAAATTTAAAGTTATCAGCAATACTTTTCTAAAAAATAGTTACAGCCAAAATGCTATTAACAAAATTCTCTACAAGACCTCAATAAAAAAACAAAGATAAACCAGACTACAATAAAACTATAACCATTCCTTACATTAAAGGGACATCAGATAAAATAAACAGAATACTACAAAAATACAACCTCAAAGGCAGCTTTAAGCCTCCTGCAAAATTAAAAAGCTTACTCAACTCATCCAAAGACCCACTCCCTCCACTGGTCCACCTTGGAGTATACCATATTTATTGCACCTGTAATATACCTTATATAGGGGAAACAGGACGCACAATTCCTATCAGACAAAAAGAACATAAACAATACATTAAATATAATAACTATGGTGAAGCTGGCCTTTCAGATCATGCCCTGAACACTTTATATAGAATTGACTGGAAAAGCACCAGTTGTTTACATCACACCAAAGCATGGTATGAATGCAAATTTAAGGACTCCCGTGAGATCCTTATCAACCACCCCAATCTGAACAATAATGATGGTCTAGAAATCCCAAGCATATAGATGGCACAGAGTCACTCTTTCTCTCTAAGAGTTAACTATAAACAGGACTGTAGGTAATCCAGAATCCTAAATCTAAAATAAGTAATGTTAAAAATAGGACATCATTGTTACTGAAAGAAGACTATCTATAAGAAAGAATGTTTTTCTCATGTTACCTCAAATAGAATTTAGCTTTGATGTAGTTTCTAAATAATTAATTTGTAATTTTTTACTTTTATTTTATTTATTTTTTTCACTAGAGGTCATGCCAGTAGAATAACCGGTGATCAAATCATTGTTTCTCTAGCTTACTGTGTGTAATGTAACTCAGCTTGTACTTGTATATTTGTATATACTCAAGATGATGATCTTAATATGAAGATCGAAACATCGGGAAATTAAAAGAGTTATTTATAACACGGTTGTAAAGGCCATAATTTCTAAAACGAATGCTGATCACCGTGCAAACACTAAAAGAAAGGATGGTTTTTTGAAAGGTAGGTCATGCCTCGATAACTTGCTCATTCTTTATAATACCGTTACAACTGAGTTGGATAAAGGTTTTTTATTTATTTATTTTTTTTTTATTATGTTGGGCCCATACACAAGAGGTTGATTGGTCAACCTATAGTACATTAGTACCGTGTATGGGTGGTGGGTTGAGAAAGGAGGAATTTGTTTACACTTGATTTGAATGGCTTTAAATTGTATTCCTTGGGAAACACAGCAGGTGGGAGACTGTTCCACAGTGCAGCAGTTGCAGGGATGAAGGAAGAGGAAAAGAAACTTGTTCTGTTTGTTTCTAGGTGTACTGTGAAGGGATGTTGTGCAGAAGTTGCACATGTTCCAATGAGCTTTGTACTGAGTGGAGGAATTATTGATGTTATTTCGGATGAGTATTTCCCATGGAAATATTTGTAGAATATACATACTGCAGAGACCATACGTCTGTGAAATTGGGGGGAGAGAGTTGGTAAGGGATGGATCATTGATAAGTCTAATTGCTCTCCTCTGTATTGAGTCGAGCATTTTGAGAGAATTTTTAGGGGCCCCATTCCATATGTGGGAGCAGTATTCAATAGCTGGGAAGATTTGTGATTTGTATAATGTTAGTAGCTGTTTGGGGGGTTAAGTAACGTCTTGAGCCAAAGAGAAATCCTAGATTTTTTGAGGCTGAGGATGCAATGGTTGTGATATGTTGATGCCAGGAGAGGTTTGATGTGAGGGTGATTCCAAGTAGCGAGATCTAGGACTGTCTGGAAATTTGGGTATCATCAAAAAGGATACTGGGAAAAAATGATTATTTTTATGGGAAATAGTACAGAACTGGGTTTTATTGGCGTTGAAATTTATGAGGTTATCCAAACCCAATTGGATGGCTTGGAGATCGGTGTTGAGGGTGGTGGTTGATGTTCTGTTGGTTGAGGTAAGTTGTGAAGGATAAGGCTTATCAAATGCAAGCGAGGAGTGAAGTGTGTTGTCATTCGCAAAACTGTGTATTGGGTTGGAGGTCAATTGCAGTAGGTCATTGATATATAGCAGGAAGAGGGTTGGTGAGAGGACAGAACTTTGTGGAACCCCAGCATTAATTGAGGGTGAGAGGATAGGGAGCCGTTCACCATCACACACAGTGTGCATCCAGACAGAAAGCTGGCAATCCAACTACAGAAGTCCTGGGTCAGACCAAATGATGGTAGTTTGTCTAGTAGGCCTTTGTGGCAGACCCGGTCAAAGGCTTTGGAGATATCTAGTGCAACCACTTCAAACCTCTCCATACCATTTGTCCAGAGATGGGTGACGTATGTGAGTAGATCTCCTGTTGATCGGCAGTGGCGGAATCCATACTGGCGGCCATTAATTTGATGAGTGTTTTCAATATAGTGTAGGAGTTGGGAATTGATTATTTTTTCTATTACTTTTGACAGGACTGAGGTAAGCGAGATAGGCCGGTAATTGGATGGCAGTGATTTGTCACCCTTCTTGGGAATGGGCTGAATATAGGCCAATTTCCGGTTTATGGGATAGATTTCCTGTGAAGTAAGAGAGTATATAGGTGACAGAGGATAGGGGCCAATTCTGGAGCACAAACCTTCAGAACAATTGGGGGAATGCCATCAGGGCCAGGAGACTTGTGTGTGTCTAATTTGGACAATATTTTTCTGATCTCATCCTGGCAAAAGGATATAGGGAGGGGCATTGTATGTTGGATCTCTGGAATGGTTGGGGGACATTTACCATCATCAGTTATGCATGCATTTGAAGCAAAGTATGAAGCCAGAAGATTGGCTAAAATTGGCTTTTTCTGTGGGTGATGAGGCAGTAAAGCCATCTGGGTATGATAGGGGTGGGAATAGTGTTGGACAGAAGTTACGGCCAATTGCTTTGGCGAGACCAAAAGGCTCGGCTGCTGTTTGGACAGGCTGCTAGTTTCCTGCTTTTTTGCTCTTTCTCTTGTTTTGGAAGCGTTGATTGTTTTTTTGCATCTATTAGAGGCTTCGGTGTAAGCTTTGAAGGAGGATGAGGTTCTTGATTTCAGTAGTTGTGGTATGTCTGGTGTTTCATCTCTACAGCCTTGGCACATAAATATGTGCCAAGGCTGTAGAGCATAACATAAATAATGGGTTTACAGTGATACTGCTGGCCTTTGCAAAAGCCTTTGACAGGATACCACATGAAATTCTAATCAGTAAATTGCAGTACATGGGGATGAATATAGTGTCAGTGAGGTGGATAAGAGGGTGGTTGGAAAGATAATGGAGAGTAGTTTATTCAGGAGTAGAGTCAGTCCAGAAGAATGCCTGTGATTAGTGCCATGCGACAGGGCTCTGTATTTGAACCAGTACTGTTTAATTTGTACATTAATAAAATAGGAAAGGATCTCAGAGGAACTGTTCAGGTGTTTGCTGATGATGCAAAATTGGGTAGAGCAATAGTTAATGTAGATATTAAAATTTTGCAGGATGATTTGTATAGACTGGCAATTTGGTTAAAGGAGAATGGATGTCAGTTTAATGTGGCAAAGTGTAAGTTTGTGCATTTTGGGGTGAAAAAATTACCAGCTGTATATCTCATTGATGGAACTGTACTCCAGAAAATTGGCAAAGACAGCAGAGATCTAGGAGCATTTTTGGATAAGAGAATTAAAGTTTAGCGGACATATAACAAAAGTGGAAAACCAGTTCACTGGATTACTTGGTTACTGAAGAATACTTTGATGACCTGAGACAGGCAAGTAATTATTTCTCTTTATTGAGCCTTTATGAGACCCCATCTTGACTACCATGTGTAGATCTGGTAACCTGGGTTTCTTGGAGATGAGAAAAAGGTGGAGATGATCCAGAGGTGAGTGACCAGGATGGTAGCAGATCTATGAATGAACCTTATGAGAGCAGACTGAAGATTTGTGGGTTACAGAAATTGGTTGACAGGTGGAAAGGGGTGATATGAATTGAGATATACAAATTACCAAAGGGTTTTTACAGAGGAAATTTTTCAAAACAGTTCTGTGGTGGTAGAACTAGCACCAGCCTTGGAAACTGAACAAGAATGTTAAAATTGGATTTTTTGCTTGGAGAGTGGTGTATGAGTGGAATAGGTTGCCAGAATTAGTTGTAGGTGCCATTACTGTGAGTGACTTCAAAGCAAAGTATGGTACATACTGCCCAAATGTTGGATAGTGCTTGGCATAATGTTTAGGGCCTCCCTCAATGAGTCTAATGACTCCACGGAATAGCCTGTAATAATATTAATGAAAATGAATATTGAATGAGATGGCTGGGCTTGTTCTTCAGCATGTAGTTTTGCAAAACATGAAGTGTTTTAATGCTGTATTGCATTGGAATAAGTGGGATGGAATATTGAGTACATGTTGCAGGAATTGTGCTCAAAATAAACAATAATAATGACCATTGCTTCCAGTGGTGCACCTAGAGAGAGGCTAGGGGGCTCTGGCTCGTCCCAAAGGGAAAAAATCGATAAAACATTTTCCAAAAATCTTTTTTAATTAAAATTCTTTTTTTAATTTTATTTATGTTGTGTCGTGTCTTCTGTTTCTATACTACTTATGAATTAGCGCTCGTTGCAGATGCTCAGTCATAGGTTGTATGCGATGAGTAGTATGTGTATTCTCAAACCGTCTATTCAATTCGGGGGGCCCTCCACACCACCAAGATCAAATCCTGAGTGTGCTACTGATTGCTTCACTTTCCCACAGTTTAATGAACACTGTCCTAATGCAAATTTTATTGCTCTCTCTCACTCAGACAGCTGTTTTCCTTGGAAATTTATGGAGGATATGTATTTATAGTAACTGCAAACTTTATGCTGCTGCAGAAATTCAGAAGAGATCTAAAGGAGCTGAAAATGGTCAAAGGGATAAAAGCATAAGATTTATAATTTGTCTCTTCTTTCCATTGTGACTTGGCACTGTTCTTTTTACATTTTTACAGCCATCATCCCCAAGTTGTATAATAAGAATATCTCCACTCTGTTGTTTAGAGAGATTTTTTTTAATTTTCTAAGTATTTGTATGAATAAATTTTCCAAATAGGTTTGAAACCAAATCATGTTGAATTACACTATCTTCTCTTCTACCTCTGCAGTTTTCTTTAGAAATTTAGTCTGTGCTGTCATAGTATCACAAATATTGAAATTATGTTATGATTTATATATATTGGATTAATTAAGTTCAGTTACTTCCTTTCATTATCGATTTAAGTTTGTCAGATTAGTACATATAGAAAATCACTTCATGTAATTAATATATTTGTGTGTAATCTGTTCATTAAAGTTATCATTAATAAGGCTTTCATTTTTTAAAACTCTGCCTCAGTGATTTGAAAAATGTTAATGATTAGTATATTTATCTATATTAGCATCAGAAAAGATATCTGAAAATTTGCATATTGTTGCCAATGAACCATCATTAGCATGCTATAGACTTCAAGAACACATACAGAAGTCTCTCCCACAGCTAGTATTAAAAAGGGTATGTATTTATTACCTGATTTTTTTAAAATATCATTTTCATTTTTAAAAATTTGAAATATGAAATATCAAAATGATGGAGAGTTGTTCCCTTTCTCGATGAGTCTTGAACTCCCTGGATGTGTTATTATTATTATTACATAACACCTCCAGGGAGTTCAAGACTCATCAAGAAAGGGAACAACTCTCCATCTCCACCAACCTCAACTATCTTCATCTACACCAACGGCATCTACTGCCGACCACCATCACTAGAATTTTCACAAACAAACATCCACGCCCATGGCGGCATTCGAACCTGCAGCCTTTTAGCTGGAGAGCTGATATGCTGACCATTAATTTGTACAGCAATTTAAATAGTAAAATTTGTCAGTATATGCTGATCAGGAAGTCAAAATTAGAGTACTTACCATATCATAGATCACTGGAATTTATGCTAATCTTTCAGTGTGGTATGCTTCTCTATACCAGTTGTTTGTAGTGGTGTTATTGCATCAGCAGGTAGTGTACTCACTAGCTAGGAAGGGATTTCTTGAAATTAAAGGGTAGATTTCTCTTGCTCAGTATAATGAAATATTAGTTTTCATCCCTTATAAGTAAGTAATTTTTCCTTTAATTTCTGGGATAAATAAGATGTTATATATTTCAAGCAGAAGAAATAGTTGAGTTACTGAATAATCACTTGGTGGATGTTATAGTTGCCTGTGTGCCAGTTTGATGTGAGAATAGATAAACTGCAAGTGCTCAGCATATTACAAAATATCATTGTGAATGCATCAATAGGATTGGATGGGATAATAGTCTGCTTGGTATGAGAATTGATAGTGCCTCTGACCAAGCTGTTGAAGTTTCAACTCTGGCAAGGTCCTTAAGGAGTTAAAAAATAGCATGATAGTTCCATTATATAAAGGAATTTCCAAGACAGTAGTAAATTACACACTGCTTAGTATTCTCTGGAGCAATGGTAAAGTATTGGAAAAGTCAGAATTAGGTGGATAGGAATACAGTACTCTGGAAAGGAAGGAGTCATCATTTTGTGAAGGGATAGGTCTTGACAGGCAAAGTAAATAAATGAAAAGGCTAAACATGATACTGCTAGTCTTTGCAACAGCATTTAATCGGATAAATTCTGTAGTGCTTTTTGTTCCCAAATAAAACTGTTACACTCTTACACAATTTCCAAATGACCCACTGTTCTCTTGTCTTTTGTAGAGTAGCTGCAAAATGTTTATTTTGCAGCTACACTACAAAAAATTAAGTTTACTAGTGAAGAAATTCATTAGAAAACTGTGCACTATTGTGAATTATTCCTGTGGTCCTTACAAGTTTACTGTAATGAGAGCTAGCTATAGTTGGTTTACGCACCTTGTTTTTTTTTTTTTTATATCTACAAGCTGAACTTTGCTGATGATGTTGATTGGTATTATCTCTGCTTTCAAATTAATTGTCTTCTCCTCTACAGATACATATCAAAAAAGTTACTTATATAAAACATTGATATATTCATAATGGCATGTACATTTGGTTTACTGTTTAGTATTATTCTTCAGGAATAGAGAAATGATAATCCCAAGTCTCCAGTCTCTTTCACATCATAGTCTTTACCTAAAAATGTACTAATAATATGAATGTTACAATACTGCTGCATCATTTGCAATACTCTGAGAAAAAAAAGTCTTTCCATTGTTTTATCAAAACTTTTCAGCCCCCCCCCTCATATATTCATATCACTCCCGTGCACACATGGGATTGCTAAACTTATTACCCACCAGTGTTGAATGTGTGAACAGGTGGTTAAGTAGAAATGTTTTTTTGAATGACTGGAGAATGTAGGCCTTAGGGAAAACTGAAGATTATTCTAAAGAACAGAAGTAAACAGAATGAAAAAAGTATGAGACGTTGGTTTGGTGTACTTGAAGTTGGCAGTGAATGGATGATGAACAATAGTAGCATGTATGTTTGCAGGCTTTTGGAAAAGTGGCGGAATGTTCATGGTAACAACACACATTAAAATACTTATAAAACAAGTGACAGAATGTCTGAGAAAGTGACTGGCATGAATTAGTGGAGAAGTCATCATTTAACTAATTATCATATTTTGCTTGTATCAAGCACATTTAAGGAAGATTTTGCACAACCTGAGATTTGAGAACAATTAAAATAATCTTAAAAGAGCCTAAAAGGCTTCATTTGTTGCTTCTGAAAGTTAATTTTCAAAACAGACATTCTTTCATGGCCAAATAGTAAAACCATTTTGAATATTTATTATCCTTTCTTTAAGATCATTTTCTGATTTTAGGCCCTTTTCCCACATATGTTTTTCACTGACTGACGGAACTTTCAAACAAGGGATTTCATGATAGTGCTCTTCTAAGGTTTCAGCTTGATCTCTGATGAAAGAGTCAGCAGTTCTTAACAGCTGTTGGGCCAACAAACCTTTATTAAAACACGAATAAAAGATGTATATATGGGCTCCTGGACACGCTTTGTCATATAGTAGAGCAAGACCAAGGCAAATATCATGCCTGAGCAGGGCCGCATTTATATGTTTTGGAGGACTTGGTGCAACATCATTATGAGACCTCAAAAGAACAAGTCTATTTCAGTTAATCAAATTCATGTGCATTTTTTTTTTAATTGAAAATAAAAGTCAATATTTTCATAACTCATTTTAATAAAAATAAAAATAACACAACATTGGTATACATATATTTGCATTTAAAAAAAGTAGAAAATAAATGCGTTCAAATTTAAATTAAAAAAAATTAATAACTGAAATTTTTTTCTGGTTTTGGTTTTAGCAAATATATCTATAATATCATCATCATTAATTGAGTCCATTATATCTGATTCAATGCATAATAATCACAGGTCACGTGTTTTATTTTAGTGCAAGTTGCTTCTTAAATAATTTTTTTATTTGTTCCAACACTGAAAATGAGCATTCATTACTTACATTTGAAATAGGCATTGTCAAAAATATTTTTAAAATTGTTTCTATGTTCAGAAAAGTAGACCTTAACCCATTGATTATGAATTTGCACATGTTAATTGAAAAATTTTTTTCCTTTATCATTATTAATAATTGCTTAACTTCATCGATAAATTTTTTTAAGTCAATATTAGTCCCATAAGTTTGTAAAATTTTGTTAATACTAGTCTTGTATTTGTCTTGTTCTATATCTTTCTTCAAAAAAATGTTAAACATATCTGTTTAAATAGCTTTTTTGCTCTTTCATTTATTTTCAAAATTAGGTTATCGCAAATATAATCTCATCGTTAGAATGTGAAACTTCATCACACTTTTTTTTTCGTTTTTTCACTCTTTCCTTCTCATCTTTAAATTTTATCTCATCTGTTAATAAATTCGCTTCTTCATTTAAAGCAGCAAAACTATTTCTTATATATAAAATAAAAACCAACTAAAGACTTTTAACAAATTATTAGCTAACAACAAATCCATATCAGGAACTTGTAGAGATTTACTAGTAGCATTTATTCGTTGTAAAATTTTGTCTCACGCAACTGTTAAAATTGCTGTTTCTGCATTGTCAGAAACTCGGCCAATGATGAGCTCTCTAATTTAGAAATATGTTTTTCATGAGGAGAAATGGATAGTTTAAGTAATGCCTCTTTAATTTTTTTATATCCACATTTCAAAGCGAATACAGCATCAGCTGTTGCAGACCATCCCATTTCTCTTAGTTTTTTAACTGTTAAAGATTTTTTTTTTTTTAAATGTTTAAGGAGTATAGCCAATCTTCTTGTCATAGATGAAAAGTAATTATATACATTTTGAATAAAACAAATATGTTGCACTACTTCCGGAAAAGATTCTACTGCATAGTTGCCAATTAAATTTAAGGAATGACTAGAGCATGGTATGTAATGTGCAGAGGGACTGTTTTTTCAGCCTAGCTTGTAAACATGTATAGATACCTTTCATATTAGCAACGTTATCACAGCTTTGCCCTTTGAACATTTTTATCTCCAATGATAATTCTTCTAATTTTTTTAATACTACCTCTTCTAAATAAAAGGAATTACGTTGTGTAATACTGATGAACCCGATAAATGTTTCTCTATATAAGTTTCAGTAAGGAAATACCATGAGTAGACATATTACTTACTATTATAATAACAGAATTAACTCACATAAAATATTCTTTATTTGTAGAATTTTTGCCCTAATATCACAGACATCATCAGTACAGGTACAAAGGCTAATTAAATAATAACTGTTATATTCACAAAGCACCACCAAAGTAGCTAAGGTTAAATTTCCTAAATTTATTTTTAAAATAAATAAAATAAAATAATTTTTTTTTTTTAATGTGTGTGTGTGTGTGTGTGTGTGTGTGTGTGTGTGTGTGTGTGTGTGTGTGTGTGTGTGTGTGTGTGTGTGTGTACACTTACATGTTAGGAAAGATTTGCTGATTTATAGAGTATTATCTCCCACAAGGGGAAAAGACTTAGACCATCGGATCTGTTTAGGTTAGGGGAGTGAAGTTTCCTCACGTCTCCAAAGGACAAGCTCCCACATTTCAGCTATCCAGGTGTCTACCAGATTCCCTGCTCTTGTGGCTTATCATATTTCAGACAAACAGGAAGATCTACTCTGGTTAGAAGAACACAAGTCGTATATCCAGTACCTTGAACCTGAACAGTCTGGACTTGCGGAGCATGCCATCAACACTAGGCATAGAGTTCAGTGGAACAAGACAAAAGTCATTCACAAAAGTTGGTTCCATTAGGAACCTAACGGCTTTACAAAGAAACGTGAAACGTACTTCACTCCCTTAACCTAAACAGATCCGATGGTCCACGTCTTTCCCCCTTGTGGGAGATAATACTCTATAAATCAGCAAATCTTTCGTAATTTGTAATTGTATACACACACATATATATAAAATTATTTTATTTTATTATTTTTTATTGATTTATTTTTTTTTAAAAATAAATTTAGGAAATTTAACCTTAGCTACTTAGGTAGCACTTTATGAATAAACAGTTATTGTTTAATTAGCCTTTGTACCTGTACTGATGATGCCTGTGATACTCAGGTGAAAATTCTACAAATAAAGAATATTTTACGTGAGTTAATTCTGTTATTATAATAGTATTCCATTAGTATAATATTATATAACAAGTAAGTAAAATGTTTCTCTAATGTCAGAATTTGTGGTAACCTAAATATAATAGCTAGTTGGTCATTATGGGCAACGTCTAGTGTTGAATCAAGTATTATTGCAAAATAAACAGCTCCCTTAATTTTTGATATTAATACTTCTCTTGTTTTATTAGCTATTAATGCTATGAATTCATAAGTTAGTAAGAAAGACAATTTGATCTGCTAAAACCACAGAATCATTTTCATGTGATGTTTTAAAAAATCATGAAATTCACTTAAATAATGTAAACACGATAAATAATTTCCGCAAGAATCAGAAAACATATAATTTGCATTGCCATTAAATGCTAGCTCTAATATACTTAGTAGCTTAATGGTAGCTATTATTGTTGAAAGTTTTTTACTTGGTTATATTATATTATATATATAAATGCTCTGTAAGATGATAAATAAAATGTTATTACAGAAAAAAAAAAATTATCCAAGTTTAAGCAAACACAAAGTTTGCGCCTGAAGTATCTTTCAGGACTGGGTCAACTCGTGGGAAAGGAAAAAATATCATTTGCATTGTCCCTAAATGCTAGCCCTAGTTTATTCAGTAACTTAATGGTAGCTATTATTGTTGACAGTTTTTCACTTGGTTATATTATATTATATATTTGAAGATACCAAGAAATTATATACTTGGTTTAATCTATTATCCAAGTGTAAGCAAACAAAGTTTGCACCTGAAGTATCTTTCAGGACTGGGGCAACTCATGGCAAAGGTGGTATAAATTCTCATCACTTGCCTCAGTATCCCATAATGCAAAGCACATCTCCTTGCAGACATGTATAATGCTATGCATTGAGGGAAGGGTCACTGGTTTCTGGTACCCAGACTGGTTTCGACCTTTATTGAGGTTCTGATTAAGTAAAGACCTCTCTAAAAATTAGGCGGTCCCCCAGACCACTCCCCACGAGTGACTGTCCAACTCAGCAGTGGTTTCACTCAATGACAGGCTCACCTCACCACCAAGCATAGCCATAATCTCAGTGTTTGTCCCACTCAGAGACAGGCAAAGATCTACCCCTAAACAGAGCCTCTCACATCTCAGGGAAAGCAACCACTTCTACGCAAAAGCATGTCAGTGGGAGCCAGACCCAGTGGTGGTGATACTGAGGTGGAAGTAACAGAGAAGTCATATTTCCATTTACCAGTTGCCAAAAGGTGTCACATCTTATTATTAAAAACTCTTTGGATTAGAGATAGATAGTTGTTGAAAGTTTTCACTTGATTATATTATAAATTGAAGATACCAAGAAATTATATACTTGGTTCAATCCATTATCCAAGTGTAAGCAAACAAAGTTTGCACCCGAAGTATCTTTCAGGACTGGGGCAACTCGTGGCAAAGGTGGTGTAAGTTCTCATTACTTGCCTCAGTATCCTATGCATAGCATTATACATGTCCCCAAGGAAATGTGCTTTGCATTTGGTAGGGGGAGCTTATCACTGAGTGGAGCCACCGCTGAGTTGGACGGGCCTTCGGTCACTTGTAGGGAGTGGTCTGGGAGACTGCCTAATTTTTAGAGAGTTCTTTACTTAAGTAGCACCTCAATAATGGTCTAAACTGGTGTGGTTAGTGACCTTTCCTTTAATGCATAGCTACATGTCTGCAAGGAGATGTGCTTTGATTATGGGATATGGGATACTGAGGCAAGTGATGAGAACTTATACTGCCTTTGCCATGAGCTGTCCCAGTTTTGAAAGATATTTCAGGTGCAAACTTTGCTTACACTTGGATAATGGATTAAACCAAGTATATAATTTCTTGGTATCTTCAATTTGGTAGCTATTATTCTTTTTAAAACCTCTTTCCAATAGTTTTCTTCAGATTGTATTTTGTTTCATCAATTCAGAATCAATTAGACTATTTACAGAACTTGATTTTCTTTTGCAATATGTGCAATATATGCTCAGTAGAACGCTCATGATCACATAAGATTTGTGTTATATTTCACCAATTAAAAGTCATTAAAACCCTTCATTAAGCGATTATTTGACTTAGAAAATAATTTACAAACAAAGCAGTAAATTGCTTTACCGGTTTCTGAAAAAAATTGGCCTTTGTTCGATTTGCCTTTTTACAGTTTACAGTAAAAATGTGATTCATTTGCATGTCTGAGATATATTCTATTGTGTTCTGTGTATTCTTTTTTTAAATTTTTGACTTTCCCAACATTCTGAGGCATATTTATTAAAATATGCTTGATAAATTGTTCATTAATACTAATTGGCCACACTGCTATATTGGTAGGATAAGAAACTTGCTTGCTGGTAAGTGCAGACTCAGATTGAACATTTTCTTCAAACCCTCTTGATTTGTTTCATTTACTTCTTTCTCTCCTATGTTTTCCACATTATTTTGATGTTCTTCATTTTAACTTTCATCTCCTCCTGGAAGTGATACCAATGTTTCTCTTTCATTCCCAGAAGTTTGAGGTACAACTTCAGTTCTATGAAATTCTTCACTTCATTTTCAGAAGAACATAAGAAAGACAAAATTGCTTCCTTTTAACTGTTTATCTATTTTTCCTTTTGTCTGAGCTGTTTTGTTTTACTAGCTCCAGATTCAAACTCTCTTGACGTCATTATGTGTATTATAGTATCAAAAGTTAAATATTTATCATCATCATCATCAATTTCCTGAGATGTACAAGATATGATAGTACTACATGAAAAAAATTACATCATTACTAACTTCCTATCTACAATTTTCCTTCAAATCAGTCTGTTACTTGTCAAGACTCCAACATTACCAGATCTTATATTTCTATCATCTAAGGCACTTTGTACAGTATCAATCCACCTATATCTTGGTCTTCCTCTGGGTCGTTTTCCTGCCAACTTGGCAGAGAACACTTGTTTTGCTAATCTTTCCTCACCCATTCTGTTTAAGTGACCATACCACCTGAGATTAGCTCTGCTAACGCATTCCTGGATGCTGACAATGTCAAGTTCTTTCCTAATATTCTCATTTTTAATATGATATTGCCATTGATGCCATCTGTTCACCTATATAATCTTTCTCAGGACTCTCATATCTGCAGTCTCTAGTCTTTAGTCAAATGTTTTACTTCTGACCCAGCTCTCAGATCCATAAGTTAAAACTGGTTTGAACACTGTCTTGTATACAGCTAATTTAGTGTTCCGACTAATTTCTCTCTTATTCCATATGAATTTATTCAATTGACTTCCCACCATACCAGCTTTGCTGATTCTGTTGTCTATTTCTATATTTAATTTACCATCTTCAGTAAAAATCGTACCTAAGTAGCTGAAATGTTTTACTTGTTCCACAGGTTCTCCATTCACAACACAGTTGACATTTTCAATGATTCTGCCTATTTTCATTGTCTTTGTCTTTTTATTGCTGACCTTCATACTATATCTATTACAACAGTTATTCAATTTAGTCAGAGAATCTTGCAGACTTGTAGCGGATTTATTTAGAAGTATAACATCATCTGCATAAAGCAAAGAGCTGACATTAACATTTCCAATTCTGATATCAGGTTTAATACCACTTTCCTTCATAATGTGATCCATATAAATAATGAATAACAGAGGGGATAATGTACATCCTTGTCTCACACCAGATTTAACATTAAACTATCTTCCTGTACGTCCTTCAATTCTAACTGCCGACTTACAGCTCAAATAAAGACTAAGTATTGCTTCATATAATGCCCCATTGACACCATATAACTGTAGCGTATTGAATCGCTTCTCTCTTGGCACCTTGTCATATGCCTTTTCCAAATCGACAAAACTTAAATACAGATGTTTGTCATATTCCCATTCTTTCTTGACTATTTGTCATAAAATGAAGATCTGATCCTGACAGCCTCTATTTGGCCTGAATCCAGCTTGTTCTTCACCAAGCTTTTCTTCCACAATTCTTCTCAACCGTTTCTCAAGTATACTTGCATAGATCTTGCCAGGAATACGCAGTAGGGAAATACCTCTGTACTTCTCACATTCAGTTTTATTTCCCTTTTTATATATGGGTACTATTAGAGCTCTACTCCAATCATCGGCAATTCGTCCCTCTGTCCAGGCTTTCTGAACTATGCAATGTAGCCACTGTAAGACTCGTATACCACCATACTTCAGCATTTCTGGTCGAATATCATCTACTCCTGCTGCCTTTCCACATTTCAAGCCTTTGATGGCTTTTTCTACTTCAAGTATGGATATGTATTCCTGACTGCATGCCTGGTCAGTGTTTTTTACCACTGTGCTGTCATCACTGCTTGTTTCATTTAGCAGTTTTTCAAGGTAATTACTCCATACTTCAAGGATATCTTTTTCTCTCATTTTTATGTCACCTTTATCATCTCTAACTCCTTTTACAGCACTCTTTCCTCCATTTCTAAGCGTCTTCAACATCCACCAGAATATTTTGCCACCTTCTGATATTTATTTTGTATATTCTTGCCAAAGTCCTCCCATGACTTTTGTTTAGCTAGTTTTACACAGTGTTTTGCATTCCTGCATTTGTCTCTGTATTCTCTAAGGGCACAAGCTGACTTATTTTCCAGGAACTTTTGGTATGCTTTCTTCTTTTCCTTCACTGCCTCTTTAACTTCCTGTGTCCACCATGGAGTTCTAATTTTTCTATCCTTGCAGACAACTTCTTCACATGCCTCTCTAGCTGAATCAATCAGGGCTTTCTTCAAGGCTTGCCACTGAATCTCCACGGTTTGATTCCTGTTCTCAAACTCTTTCATTTTTCCTTCAAGAATCTTTGTGTATTTTAGTCTACAGTTCACATTTGAGAGCTGCTCAACTTTTATTCGCGTTAAAATTTGCTTACATGTTATTCTTTTTAATATGAAATTCAATTTTATCCTGGTCAAGACTATATAGTGATCACTTCCAATTTCAAATCCTCTGTACACCGGTGTCCTGCACCAGGGAGAAAACATTACTATCAACAATAACATAGTCAATGAGACTTTTCTTATTCCTTGCCTCTTCTCGTCATGTGAATTTGTGCACATTTTTATGTTGGAACATGGTGTTAGTAATAACCAGTCCATGTCCTGAGCAGAAATCCAACAGATATTTGCTATTATTATTAGCTTTGCTCTTTTCTCCAAATTTTCCCAAAATATTTTTGTATGTCTCACAATCATTTCTTACTCTGCTATTTAGATCCCCAACAAGGACCAACTTTTCCTTTTTCATTGTGTCAGTTACTTTTTCTAAAGCCTCAAAAAATTCCTCCACTTCCCTTAGTAGAACCTTCTGTGGGACCATAGGCACAAATAAGTCTCATTATCCAATTCCCCATTCTCATATTTGCCCACATTACTCTACTTGAGACTGACTGCCATTCAAGAAGATTAGCCTCGTATTTTGTGTTGAATACTATGGCTACTCCTTCTTTTCTTTGATTGTCATTGCCTGAATATAACATTTTGTATTTATTGCTCAGAAAGATCTCACCAGTTTTTGTCTTTTTTGTTTCAGTCACCCATATTATGTCGATCTGGTACTTATCTAATTCCTCAACTAGCTCCATTTCTTTGCCATTCAGGCTTCTTATGTTGATAGTACCGATCTTTAACTGTGGTGATGTTGAGTTGGGGGTGTGTTTTCAGATTTGTTCCAGTAGCTGACTTTTTGTTGTTCGCCTTGATTCCCTGGGGAAAACAACAGGGGCCTTGTTTAACCGGGTGACGCCCCAGCCGGCATGAAATTTTGTCATTTTGTGCCATCATTTGTTATTTTGGTTTAACCAATAGGAATACTATTTGGTCAGCTAAATCCCAAATTGCCAGCCCATCCTTGTTCATTCACTATCCAAGTTGGTACCTAACAGGGTGCACCATGAGAAGGTGAAGATTGGACATTAGATCAAAAGCCCTGGTCGGTTCTCCACATTCCTTTAAAGGCTATGTGGAGGTCTCCTCTCATTTATACAGCTTTGACCGTTAAGCACCCCCTGTGAGATATTTATTAAAACCAAAATAAACATATAAATAAATCTAAAATAAGTAATTATGTTAAAAAAAAACACACACACAAAAAAAAACAGTGGTATCTTGGTTTTGTTAAAATAAATGAATAACAGTAAAATAAGAATAATAAATTCATAGAAAAAGATATTCTTACCAACTGCAACAACTACTTCAACCATATCATTAGGTATATAATTTGTATACCTATTTGTATTTCATTGTATATGCAATTTGTATATAATTAGGCATTTTGGGGTGAACAGATTAGCAGCAGTATACCAGGTGACCTGCAAGCACACGAACAGTATAAAGTGCAGGCCAGAAGGGTAACGAGTGTGGTAAAAAAAGCAAAAGCAGATTATGAAAGGAAATAACTATGCAAGCTAAAGAGAATCCCAAACAGTTTTTTCAGTATGTTGCAAGCAAAAAAAAACTGTACATGTCAAAATGATTTTAAGGAATGATGATAGTAAGGAGGTCACTGAATCAGTTGATATAGTGGAATTACTGAGCGAGCACTTTGCAAGAATATGTCATCCAAGTAGTGACATTGAAAAAATGAATGAACCATTACTTTATACGGAAATTGTGATGAATGAAGTGGAGGTGAATAGTCTATTTCAGAACCTTAATGTGAATACATCTGTGGAATTGGATGGTATATCGGCACGGGTCTTACGTGAAACAGCTAAAGAATTATCAGTGCCCTTGACCATGTTGTTTAATCTGAGTCTCAGGTCTGGTTTAGTCCCGATTGCATGAAAAGAGGGGAAAATAGTTCCGCTGCATTAAGAAGGATCCAAGACTACTGTTGCAAATTACCAACCGATCAGCATATCAGGAGTCATTGTCAAGGTCTTGGAGAAAGTAGTCAAGGGAAAAATACAGGAATGGATTGATGAAAATGAGATACTGTACGGGGGGGGGACAGCATAGTTTTGTGAAGTGTAGATCATGCCTCAGTAACTTGCTCAAGTTTTATAACAAGGTGACGTCTGAACTGGATAAGGGTAATGGGTTTACAGGGATACTGCTGGACCTGGCTAAGACCTTTGACAGAATACCACATGGAATTCTAATCCGTAAACTGCAACATATGGGATATCAGAGAGTAGTTTATTCAGGAGTAGAATCCAAAAGATGGCCTGTGACTAGTGGTGTGCCACAGAGTTCTGTTCTTGGACCACTGCTGTTTAATTTGTTCATTAACGATATAGGGAAGGATCTAAGAGGAACAGTTCATTTGTTCACTGATGATGCAAAGTTGGGTAGGGCAATAGTGAATGCAGAAGATGTCAAAATCTTGCAGGACGACTTGGATAGATTGGAGTTCTGGGCTAAGGAGAATGGATGTCAATTTAATGGGACAAAATGTAAGGTTATGCATTTTGGGGTGAAAAGATTAGGAGCAGTATACCACATTGGTGGAACTGTACTCCAGGAGATTGAAGAGGCGAGGGACTTGGGAGTGTTGGTGGATAGGGAGATGAAGTTTAGGGGGCACATTGCAAAAGTAGCTAAATCAGCTTATCAACTCACTTGGTTGTTGAAAAATCTTTAGACTTTTTGATTTTAGACCCATTAACGGCTTAACTGTGGTGGAACGACCTTTGTGTTACTTGTCTTTATGTGTACTGTGTTACTTGGAATTTCCTTTACTGTCCTACGATATTTGATCCTTTTTTGCTGCACAATTTATTTATTCTCTTCCCAAAAATAAAAACAAATTTCACATGTGCAAAAATAATCAACCCTGAAATGATGAGAGATCAGTCTTTGTAATGAATCTATTTAGTAATACTAAATTTTCTGTCTTTTATTCTTCAAATCGGTGTAATGGAACAAGGTGTAATGAAACTTTATGTTCTTTCACTTTACTGACAATATAGAAGGATTTTTTTTTGCGAATTTTTAAATGTTTGCTCAATTGTAAGGTTTTAAAATGTGGTCTCATAGAGAGCGAGGCCCCAGCTTGCTCCTTATTGTAAATACAGCCTTGTGCCTGAGATTGTATTCATTTAAGCTCTTGGTTTGTTTCAAAACTTGCATTTGAAAGGAAATGGTGTTTTACTATTGAGCTATAAAAAGATAGTGGATATTTAATTAATCTTTGTTTTTATAATGGTTTTAGTGCAGAACTTTTTTTTTTTTTCATCACAATAAAATAAATAAAAATAACAAGAACAATAAATCGACTTTGTAAAATATTGCCAGTAGAGTAAAGAAACTTAATATAAGAGTTACACAAAGACAGCTGTCTATTCCAAAGTTTGGATTTGTTCTGTACTTGTTTAGTAAAGATTTTTAATAGCTTTTATGTTTTCTTTAAGAAAATGAGAGAACAAAACTAAAATAATTTTAATTAATTAAAATAAATAATTATTTACAAGCCAACATTTTTCTAGCTTATGCCAGTTATATTTTGGGACCTGAAAGGCACATTCAACAAAGACTGAAATTATCTAAAGAAAACAAGAAGGTCATGTGGTTAATGCTAGATGTGAGAGTTGCCCTCCTCATGCCTGTCTTCTGTAATTGGTGCTTTTAGGCTGATGGAAACATAAAGGATTGCACTGGAATTTGTTGATAACTAATGAGTTCTGTCACAATTTTCATGGTTTTATAGCCATTTCCAAGAACAGTCTTTGTGAATTGAAATATGAATTTCTGCAGTAACTTACTTCTTCCATCTGATGATGGAATCTTTACTTTCCAGGCCATATGCTACTGTTGCCTTCCATACACATGACTCCTCTTAGATGTGAACTGTAGACTAAAATACACAAACAACATTCAAGAAAAAGTGAAAGATTTTTGAAAACAAGAACCAAACCTCAGTGGCAAATCCTGAAGAAAACATTGATTGATTCAGAGAGGCATGTGGTGAGATTGTCTGCAAGGATAGAAAAATCAGAACTCTATATGGTGGACACAGGAAGTTAAAGAGGCTGTAAAGGAAAAGAAAGCATATCAATAGTTCCTGGTGAATAAGTCAGCTTGTGCACTTAGAGAATACAGAGACAAATGTAAGAAAGCTAAACACTGTGTAAAACTATCTAAGCAAAAGTCATGGGAAGACTCTGGCAGGAACATAGAAAATAAATATCAGGAAGATGGCAAAATATTCTGGAGGTTGTTGAAAGAGCTCATAAAAATGGAGGAAAGAGTGCTATAAAAGGAATTAGAGATGATAAAGGTGACACATGAAAACTGGAGATTTATTTATTTGGCATATGGCAATCTACATGCAGTTATAAAGGTACATAAGTCAAAATAAATATATAGAAAGTAAGTGACAAACAATTAGAATAAAACGAAGACACTTTCAACAAGCAAAACACTTATAGGTTAATATCAAGTTGTCTGATCCAGTCTATAACATGCAGTGACACCTCCAGGAAATTGTTTCTTTGGCCTGTGTATGCACGAAGACTGCACTCAGTAGAGATGTGGTGGATTGATTGATTTGGGTGCCTGCAGTTACATTCTGGTGAGGGAATTTTTTCCCACTTGTAGAGAGAGAGCTTGCACATCTTCCATGTTCTGTGTGAATCCTGTTCAGCGTTGTCCAAGTCTTTCGGCTCAATTCCATACACGGGATGTTGAGAAGATGCCTATCAAACCAAGTTTGGAGTTGAGCATTGGTATTTATGCTCCACATTCGCTTCCATTGTTCTTTGGTGTTGTAGTTGGTTGTTCTCAGGTGTTTAGCTTCACAGAGAGGGGGCTTTCGTGATTTCAGTCTGTTCAGCTGTAGCTCTAGTATGTCATTGTGTATAGGCAATTCAGTGTTTCTGAGTATTTTATCATATTCATATAGTAGAGCATCATGTCCTCGTAGGTTTGGTGGTATTATGTTACTCGGCATTGGGAGCCAGTAAATAGGAGTTGTTTTTATGGTTTCAGTGATAAGTCGCATTGTGGTGTTAAGTTGGCTGTCAATTAGTTTGGTGTGGCAGCTGTTGAGCCGAACAGGAGCGCAATACTCTGCCACCGAAAAAACCAATCCGAATATGGATGTTCTTAATGTGGTTGCTGCTGCACCCCAAGAAGTGCCACATAATTTCTGGATGATGTTGTTTCTGGTTCTAATTTTTCCAGCTGTGTTTTCAGCATGTTTCTTATTTGATAAGGTGCAATCAGGTGTAACGCCTAGGAATTTAAGATATTTGTTATGGTGTAGAACTGAGTTTCCAAATCTGATGTTCAGCTCGTCATGTGCCAAGTTTATTGCTGAGATGGAATGTTCACACTTCAGTTTTACTTTGGCTTGGTTGCAGTCTCAATTTTTTAAAATAGTTATGCTTTAGAAAAAGGAAAAAACTGGAGACACAGATGTCATTGATATATAGAGTAATTACTTCAAGAAATTTCTAAATGAAACAAGCAGTTGCAGCACAGTGGTAAAAAAGCACTCAACACAACAGGCTTGCAATCAGGAATACATAGCTATACTTGAAGTAGAAAAAGCCATCAAAAGCCTAAAATGTGGAAAGGCAGCAGGAGTAAATGATATTCAACCAGAAATGCTCAAGTATGGTGGTATAAAAGTCTTGCGTTGGTTGCACTGCATAGTTCAGAAGGCCTTAACAGAGGAACGAATTTCTGATGATCAGAGTAGAGCTCTCATAGTACCCATGTACAAAAAGGGAAATAAAACTGAAAGTGAGAATTACAGAGATATTTCCCTGTTGAGTGTTTCTGGTAAGATTAAGATTTATGCAAGTATACTTGACAAATGGTTGAGAAGGATTGTGGGACGGAAGCTTGGTGAAAAACAAGCTGGATTCAGGCCAAATAGATGTGCTCAGGATCAGATTTTCACTTTATGACAAATAGTTGAGAAATTGTTGGAATATAATAAAGATCTGTATTCAAGTTTTGTAGACCTTCAAAAGGCATATGACAAGGTGCCAAGAGAAAAGCTATTCAAAACGCTACAGTTATATGGTGTCAATGGGGCATTATAGCAAGCAGTACTTAGTCTTTATTTGAGTTGTAAGTCAGCAGTTAGAATTGAAGTACAGGAAGATGTGACATTAAATCTGGTGTCAGACAAGGATGTACATTATTCCCTTTGTTATTCATTATCTATATGGATCACATTATGAAGGAATGCGGTATTAAACTTGATATCAAAATTGGAGATGTTAATCTCAGCTCTTTATTATGTAGATGTTATATTTTTAAATAAATCCAGGACAAGGTTGCAAGATTTCTTGACTAAATTGAATAACTGTTGTAATAAATTTGGTATGAAAATCAGCAATAACAAGACAAAGAACAATGAAAATAGGCAGAAACATTGAAAATATCAACTGCATTGTGAAGAGAACCTATAGAACAAGCAAAACATTTCAGCTACTTAGGCACGATTTTTAGTGAAGATGATAAATTAAATATGAAAAAATACAACAGAATCAACAAAACCGATATCTGAATAAAAATAAATTTATATGGAATAAGAGAGAAATTAGTCCAAACACTAAATTAGCTGTACACAAGGCATTGTTAAAATTGTTCAAACCAAATTTAACTTATGGATCTGAGAGCTGGGTTAGAAGTAAAACACTTGACCAGACTAGAGACCACAGATATGAGAGTTCTGGGAATTAGAGGCATGAACAGATGGCATCAATGGCAACATCTTATTAAAAACGAGGATATTAGGAAAGAATTTGACATTGTTATCATCCAGGAATGTGTTAGGAGAGCTAATGTCTGGTGGTATGGTCACTTAAACAGACTGGGAGAGGAAATATTAGCAAAACAAGTGTTCTCTGCTAGGTTGGCAGGAAAAAAAACAAGATATAGGTGGATTGATATAGTAAAAGTGCCTTAGATGACAGAAATATAAGATCTGATAATGTTGGAATTTTTGACAGATAACAGATTGATTTGGAGGAAAATTGTTCATAGGAAGTTAGTAATGATGTAAATTCTTCATGTAGTACTATTATAATATCCTGTACACCCCTTGAGGATACATGTCAGGAATTTGATGATAATGATAATAATAAATAACTATTACATTAGTTATAATGGTAATGGAATTAGTTAAGATTAACTGGCGCCTTAGGATTTTATTTCTTTTTAGAGTTGCACTTATGTTTTTCATCATATTTTGTTATGCTTATAAATTGGTTTTATTATATTTTGTGAATGGGAGCATATATACTAAAGTTTAATTGTGTGGATTGGAGAAATTGGACTTACTGTGATCCACATACACACATTCACTCTTTTGCCAGTGATATCTGTTTTTTGTTCCACCTTGAAATCATAATTTCTTGTCATGATTAATCATCATAGCAATGGACTTTTTTTTTCACATGCAGAAAAAGTAGGAAACTTCATAAAAATACACTATGAAAATATTTACTTTATATATGGCACAATCACATCTTTTTTTTTTTTTTTACAAAATTTATGTGCCCAAAGAGCCAACCACAAACTGAAATCTGCGTCATAGGGACATTCTATTCTAATGAAATATAAAATATACAAAATATGAAAAAGTTTTTTGACAAGATGCTCCTTAGGATTTTATTTCTTTTTAGAGTTGCACTTATGTTTTTCATCATATTTTGTTATGCTTATAAATTGGTTTTATTATATTTTGTGAATTGGAGCATATATACTAAAGTTTAATTGTGTGGATTGGAGAAATTGGACTTACTGTGATCCACATACACACATTCACTCTTTTGCCAGTGATATCTGTTTTTTGTTATAAGATGTCATGTTCATATCAATGCGATGGCATTGTTAGATAACTGTTACTGAAAGCCATTTTAACTTCACAATAATATCTGTGTTATTTTTCTGGAATGGATTCGGGGATATAGATATGTATGAATTTTTTTTTTTTTTTTTTTTCTAGATGCGAAAGATGTGTGTATGTATTTTTCATTAATTAATTTTTTTTTTTTTTTTGCAGTTGGATGTTAACTATGTACATCGGGAATTGCAAGGAAAATGCTATGACCTTGAGTATTCAGTCAAGTAAGTAGTTTGTAATTGTGTATGTTTTTAAATATAGAATTGAAAAATGCTTCAATACTACCTGACTTGTATTAGAGATCACATCCCCTTGCAATTCAAAATGTAATTTTCTGTAGACACAATGCTGGATTATATTTCTGAACAGAGGGTTGCAAAATAATGCCTAAATTTTAAAGTTTTCTAATGAATGAGTGAAATAATCTGTGTTATAGCTATGCCACAAAAACAAATAATCAGCATATAATGGCACTTGATATTTTCTTTTAAATTTTAACCTCCTCACATGAAAGGTTGCAAAACTCTATAGCACTTGAGTACTGGTGCTGTATGTGTGATTAGGTTAGAGGTTTAGGGGAAAGAAGGAATCATTTCTTGAAGTTTGCATGTAGTCTTTGTAAAAGACAGTGAGGAAGGCTGTTCCAAAATAGAATGTTAAATAGAATGAAAGAGGAGGAAAAGGAAGTTTGTTCAGTAGATTTGAAGCTGGACAAGTAAATGGATGTTGACTGGTAGCTGCTCATGTTTTTACATTCTTAGAAGAAAGTGGAGGAATGAAACTGGCTAATTCAGGAAACATTGTCCATGAAAGTTTGCCAACAGGAAAATATACCCGAGGAATGGAGGGAGAGTACTCTTGTTCCCATCTACAAGGGTAAAGGGGATGCACATGACTGTAAAAATTACAGAGGAATAAAGTTGATGCCCCACACAATGAAGATCCTAGAAAAGGGTTCTTGATGGTAGATTGAGGGAGGAGGTGGAGATTGCAAAGGAACAATTTGGCTTCATGCCTGGTAGATCAACAACAGATGCTATCTTTGGGTTACGACAGATGATGGGAAAATATCGAGAGAAACAAAGGGAGCTACATCTGGTATTTATTGATCTGGAGAAAGCATACGATAGAGTGCCAAGGCAAGAAGTCTGGAGGTGTCTGAGGGAGAAGAAGGTGCTGGAGAAATATGTCAGGTTGGTGCAGGAAATGTACAGAAATGTGAAGACAAGTGTTTGGACCTGTTTGGGACAGACAGAAAGTTTTCAAGTAACAGTTGGCTTGCATCAAGGGTCAGCATTAAGTCCGTTTCTGTTTAATATTGTGATGGAGGTGGTAACAGAGGAGGTGAGAGAAGATGCACCTTGGACAATGTTGTATGCAGATGACATCTTGCTGTGTGTGGATTCAAGAGAAGAAGCGGAAACTAAACTGGAAAGATGGAGAAAAGTACTGGAAGAGAGAGGTATGAGACTGAGCAGAAGTAAGACAGAGTATATGTGTTGCGCAGTGGGCAGTGGCCAGGAGACAGATCTGGAGCTGGAAGGAAATGTCATCAGGAAGGTGAGAGACTTTAGATACATAGGTTCAACAGTGGAAGAAGATGGAGGAGCTGAGAAGGAAGTGGGATGCAGGATACAAGCGGGTTGGAGGAACTGGAGGGAGATGGCTGGATTGTTATGCGATAAGAGGGTGCCGATCAATCTGAAAGGCAAAATTTATAGGACAGTAGTGAGGCTAGCTATGACATATGCTATAGAAACTGTGGCCCTGAGGAAAAATAACATCAGCATGATGGAAGTAGCAGAGATGAGAATGCTTAGGTGGATGTGCGGTGTAACCAGAAAGGATCATCTGAGAAATTATTATGTCAGGGGAACAGTGAAAGTTACGAACTTAGGAGTGAAAATACAGGAGGCAAGGTTGAGATGGTTTGGTCATGTGATGAGGAGGGAGGACGAATATGTGGGAAGAAGGGTCATGCAGATGGATGTGCAAGGAAGGCGTAAGCGTGGGCGGCCAAAGAAGAGATGGAGGGAGCTGGTAGAAGAGGACTTGAAGATGAAGAACTTGGATGTGGTGACAGCCCAAGACAGGAAGGTGTGGAGGAGACTCATAGCAAACAGTGACCCCACTTAAGTGGGAGAAGCTGTAGAAGAAGATTGTCCATGAAAATATCAACAGAAGAGGCATGAAACAGAATTAAGTTACTTAAATATAAAGAGCCAATAGGCTTCATTTCGGCAAAATAAACATTATTTAAATTAAAGGGATATTAAATCCCACATTTTTATCAATTTTTATGTTTTTTGTAATTTTTTAATTTATTTTTTGTATAGTCTGGTTGTACAAATCAGAAGATAACAAACGTAGTAGAGGAAAACCATGGAAACAATTTTGACAATACATATGTGAAACCATCAGTAGGCTGAACTGCAAAACTCCATCTGACATCTACCAGTTAGCTCAAGATAGCGACTTGGAAGACCATAATTTGCAATATTTCATCATCATCATCATCAAATTCCTGCCATGTACCCTCAAGGGGTGTACAGGATATGATAGTACTACATGAAAAAAAATTACATCATTACTAACTTCCTATCTACAATTTTCCTCCAAATCAGTCTGTTACTTGTCAAGACTCCAACATTATCAGATCTTATATTTCTATCGTCTAAGGCACATTGTACCGTATCAATCCACCTATATCTTGGTATTCCACTGGGTCGTTTTGCTGCCAACCTGGCAGAGAACACTTGTTTTGCTAATTTTTCTTTGCCCATTCTGTTTAAGTGACCATACCACCTGAGATTAGCTCTGCTAACGCATTCCTGGATGCTGACAATGTCAAGTTCTTCCCTAATATCCACGTTTTGAATATGATATTGCCATCTGTTCACGCCTCTAATCTTTCTCAGGACTCTCATATCTGCGTTTTCTAGTCTTTGATCAAGTGATTTATTTCTGACCCAGCTCTCAGATCCATAAGTTAAAATTGGTTTGAACACTGTCTTGTATACAGCTAATTTAGTGTTCCGACTAATTTCTCTCTTATTCCATATGAATTTATTCAATTGACTTCCTACCATACCAGCTTTGCTGATTTTGTTGTCTATTTCTATATTTAATTTACTATCTTCACTAAAAAATCGTGCCTAAGTAGCTGAAATGTTTTACTTGTTCCACAGGTTCTCCATTCAAAACACAGTTGACATTTTCAATGATTCTGCCTATTTTTATTGCTGTCCTTCATACCATATCTATTATAACAGTTATTCAATTTAGTCACAGAATCTTGCATAGAATCATCTGCATAAAGCAAAGAGCTGACATTAACGTATTCCATTTTGATATCAAGTTTAATACCACTTTCCTTCATAATGTTATCCATATAGATAATGAATAACAGAGGGGATAATGTACATCCTTGTCTCACACCAGATTTAGCATTAAACCATCTTTCTGTACTTCCTTCAATTCTAACTGCAGACTTACAACTCAAATAAAGTCTAAGTATTGCTTGATATAATGCCCCATCGACACCATATAACTGTAACATATTGAATAGCGTCTCTCTTGGCACCTTGTCATATGCCTTTTCCAAATCGACAAAACTTAAATACAGATCTTTGTTATATTCCCATTCTTTCTCGACTATTTGTCATAAAGTGAAGATCTGATCCTGATGACAGCCTTTATTTGGCTTGAATCCAGCTTGTTCTTCACCAAGCTTTTCTTCCACAATTCTTCTCAACCGTTTCTCAAGTATACTTGTATAGATCTTGCCAGGAACATTCAGTAGGAAAATACCTCTGTACTTCTCACATTCAGTTTTATTTCCCTTTTTATATATGGGTATACTATGAGAGCTCTACTCCAATCATTAGCAATTCGTCCCTCTGTCCAGGCTTTCTGAACTATGCAATGTAGCCACTGTAAGACTCGTATATCACCATACTTCAGCATTTCTGGTCGAATATCATCTACTCCTGCTGACTTTCCACATTTCAAGCCTTTGATGGCTTTTTCTACTTCAAGTATGGATATGTATTCCTGACTGCATGTCTGGTCAGTGTTTTTTACCACTGTGCTGTCATCACTGCTTGTTTCATTTAGCAGTTTTTCAAAGTAATTACTCCATACTTCAAGGATATCTTTTTCTCCCGTTTTCATGTCACCTTTATCATCTCTAACTCCTTTTACAGGTACTCTTTCCTTTATTCCTAAGCTTCAACAACCACCAGAATATTTTGCCACCTTCTGATATTTATTTTGTATATTCTTGCCAAAGTCCTCCCGTGACTTTTGTTTAGCTAGTTTTACACAGTGTTTTGCATTCTTGCATTTGTCTCTGTATTCTCTAAGAGCACAAGCTGACTTATTTTCCAGGAACTTTTGATATGCTTTCTTCTTTTCCTTCACTGCCTCTTTAACTTCCTGTGTCCACCATGGAGTTCTAATTTTTCTATCCTAGCAGACAACTTCACCACATGCCTCTCTAGCTGAATCAATCAGGGCTTTCTTCAAGGCTTACCACTGAATCTCCAAGGTTTGATTCCTGTTCTCAAACTCTTTCATTTTTTCTTCAATAATCTTTGTGTACTTTAGTCTACAGTTCACATCTGAGAGCTGCTCAACTTTCATTAGCTTTAAAACTTTCTTATATGTTATTCTTTTCAATATGAAATTCAATTTTATCCTGCTCAAGACTAAATAGTGATCACTTCCAATTTCAAATCCTCTATACACTGTGGTGTCCTGCACCAGGGAGAAAATATCACTATCAACAATAACATAGTCAATGAGACTTTTCTTATTCCTTGCCTCTTCTCTCCATGTGAATTTGTGCACATTTTTTATGTTGGAACATGGTGTTAGTAATAACCAGTCCATGTCCTGAGCAGAAATCCAACAGATATTTGCCATTATTATTAGCTTTGCTCTTTTCTCCAAATTTTCCCAAAATATTTTTGTATGTCTCACAATCCTTTCCTACTCTGCTATTTAGATCCCCAACAAGGACCAACTTTTCATTTTTCATTGTGTCAGTTGCTTTTTCTAAAGCCTCAAAAAATTCCTCCACTTCTACCTTAGTAGAACCTTCTGTGGGACCATAGACACAAATAAACCTCATTGTCGAATTCCCCATTCTGATATTTGCCACATTACTCTACTTGAGACTGACTGCCATTCAAGAAGATTAGCCTCGTATTTTGTGTTGAATACTATGGCTACTCCTTCTTTTCCTTGATTGTCATTGCCTGAATGTAACATTTTGTATTTATTGCTCAGAAAGATCTCACCAGTTTTTGTCTTTTTTGTTTCAGTCACCCCTATTATGTTGATCTGGTACTTATCTAATTCCTCAGCTAGCTCCATTTCTTTGCCATTCAGGCTTCTTATGTTGATAGTACCGATCTTTAACTGTGGTGATGTTGAGTTGGGGTTTATTTTCAGGTTTGTTCCAGTAGCTGACTTTTCGCTGTTCGCCCTGGTTACGTGGCGAAAACAACAGGGGCCTTGTTTAACCGGGCGACGCCCCAGCCAGCATGAAATTTTGTCATGTTGTACCATCATTTTTTATTTTGGTTTAACCAATAAGAATACAATTTGGTCGGCTAAATCCCAAATTGCCAGCCCATCCTCGTTCGTTCAGTATCAAAGTAGATACCCAACAGGGTGCACCACGAGAAGGTGAGGATTGGACATTAGGTCAGAAGCCCTGGTCGGTTCTCCGCATTCCTTTAAAGGCTTTATTAAAACACTTAAGGAAATTGAACAACGTAGTTAAGGATATAAATTAAATTAAACTTTAATAAATATTTTCCAATATTTCGGCAATGTCACATTGCCATCTTCTAAAGGAACTTACAAAAAAAGCACGTGCACGTAGGCACTACAAACACAGTAATTGGGAATGAAGAGATGAAGCTATTGTTCTCCTAAAAGTCCTGATGGTGCCCTCTAGCGGGCTAAATCCGCCAAGGCGGCCAAGAACACCTACTTAGCTAGAGGCTTAGAGGGCACCCTCAGGACTTTTAGGAGAACAATAGCTTCATCTCTTCATTCCCAATTACTGTGTTTGTAGTGCCTATGTGCACGTGCTTTTTTTGTAAGTTCCTTTAGAAGATGGTAATGTGACATTGCCGAAATATCGGAAAATATTTATTAAAGTTTAATTTAATTTATATCCTTCACTACGTTGTTCAGTTTCCTTAAGTGTTTTAATAATGCATAACCAACGTATAAGCCTGTCTACGAGAATCCTTTAAAGGCTATCTCAGTTATACAGCTTTGATCCTTTTTCTAATATAAATCTCTTTTCCCTTTTCACATCTGTATCATATTGTGAATAAACTATGTATGTATAGTCTAGAAACTCTGCTCTAGACTCGAAACATGGAAGTTTTTTAAAGTCACTCCAATAATTAGGGCAGTGGTCTCTCATTAGGCAACGAAATTCATTTCCCATCTAAAGACAATCATAAATATCTATGCCCACAGCAGAATTTGAACCTGTGACCTGTTGGTTGGAGAGCCACTATGTTAACCACTTGGCCAACCAGGCAAGCTGAATTGGAGCAATTGTTCAATGGCTAACTTTATCACTCCCCCCCCCTCTTCCCTTGTTCTAAATGGTCTAAATATAGACTTGTTTCTATGCTGTAGGATAGATGCCAGACAACTCCAAAATGTTGATTGAGAAGGTAATGTGGAATAAGTGTTAATTCCAGAGCACAAGTTTTTAGGCTCCATAACAGGAATATTATCAGGTCCAGAAGATTTTTTAGTGTATGATGTGTTCAACATTCTTTACAGAAGATAGATGCATGGCATTAGCTGTTCTTGGTAATATGGGAGGTAATGTACGATGATTGTGTCTGCGGGAGTTGAAAGAGAAGAATGATACTAGGATGGTTATTTTTGGGTAATGTTATTATAATTCCAGCGTGATGAAAATGATAAGAACATAGCCCTTCCATGCTCCCATCACTTCCATTTGATGAACAGGATGCATGCCTTTTGGGTCAAAGTTTTGCAACTGTTGTGGACTGAGTGCAGAGCTGGAGTTCACAAGCCGCTTGTAATATGTTGAATTTTCCTTGGATGGCCTTAGCACTCTTGGAGAACCAAGGCTTGGTTTGGATAGTGATTGAAGATATTGGGTGGAATGGTAATGAAGGCCTTTATTCCAGGTTTGATCAGAATGGATGTTTGAGTCAGGAGAACATGACTAGTAATCACACCATGGAAAGAAAAGTGTAAAAGTCATGGAGGTCATTCCATTTATCACTGATGTAATACCGAAGAACATAAACTGAGAATGACTAAGTAAAGGATGTTTCACAGTAAAAGAAACTTGGATGATGTTACAGTCAGTTTCCAAGAAGAGAACTTACATCTGTAGTCAAAGGTGTTTGCAGGATGGTGAAGATTATCTAGTATTTTGATAGGTAGATTAACTATTTGTGTTAGGTCATTGCTGAAATGCTAAAAATATTTTAGCATTTAACTTGATCACTGGAATTGAAAAAGTTTGAGTTGTGGGTGTTGAAGTCTTCAAAGAAGATGATCTCACTGCTTGAGTATTTGGACTACAGAAAATCAAATTTTAGAGATAGTCATCTCTCACTACAGCAAATACTTCTATAAGGATCTTACTCGCTAACATGCAGTTGAAAATTCCTGACCAATGCCCCTTCATTACAGTGCTCTTTAAAAGAAATTTACTATAGTAAACTACTTGTCGTCCCCCTACAAGTTTACTATAGTAAGAATTGACTGTAAATAATCAGAGATTAGAGTGGTTATCAAAATTTAGATAGTGAAAAATATGATGAATGTAACAAACTTACAAATAAATTTTGTGCCAAAGCAGTTCAAACGATGTGTGTGTGTGTGTGTGTGTGTGTGTGTGTGTGTGTGTGTGTGTGTGTGTGTGTGTGTGTAGGGGGGTGGGGTTAATTCTAGGTCTGGTTCTCTGACATGAGATGTTGATCTGTATATACTTGTCGCTGCTTCTGTGTCAGAAGGAATTGTAGAGTGTAGTTTAGTGAGTAAGCTTGTTATAGTGAGTGTCAACTACTTTTTTTTGTTGAAGGTGATAGGAATAGCTCAAAGCTGCTGCTGAGTATTTTTTTCACCTAGGACCAAAATAATTCATTTATATTTCTTTGCGTTATTATTATTATTTTTTTTTTTTTGTCAATTCGCACCTTCTTTATTTGTTATATGAAGTAAATTCTCCACTTTATCATCTTTGGCATTGGCACTGCTTATAATAGCAAAGAATGTAAATTGACCTGTCGGCATGATCTCAAAAGCAAAGCAGTATATCATATCAAATAATGTAAAAATGCTATGGATGTTTGTATAAGTCAAGTCAAAATGCATTATTTCCAAAGTGAATTGTTTTTAAAATAAATATCAGTTTCATTTGTAGAAGATTGCAAAACTTATAGCAAAATTGTACTATAATTAATAGTATATACACAGTACTATAATTAATATAGTACTGTGTATGGATAGGTTGGGAATTGCCTGTGTAGGGATAATATATGTACGAAATGATCAAAAAAAAGTATCAAGTTAAGATATAAAAACCAAAATGCTACTTTCACAGGATCTAGGATTAATTTTCTTCAAAGAAAGTTCCTTGCACATGTCATTTTCTCCTGCATCATACTGCAGCAGCAGCACCTGCTAGTTGCAATTTTCAATATCACTAAAATTTTTCTTGTTGCATTTTGTTGAATTGTTATGATCAGGGCTTGAGAAATATGCTTGTCCACTCACCAGTGGTGAGTAGATTTTGCCAGCTGAGTAGCTGCAGACTAGAGAGAATTGGAATATTTTTGATTTAATGAAAAGTAACTTTATAAAAAAATTTTTTTTAACTTTTGGAAAACAAAAGAAGATTCATAATTTAAAGGGCCATTCTAGTAACAAAGTATCTAACAACATTTTACAAAAAATCAATGTTGTTTTACTTTTCTTCCTGTTCTTATTATTTATTGACTTCTTGGAATGGTTTTTTACACAATAGAATTGTTACTCAAACAACAATGTAGTATGCACACTAATCACTTTATAGAACTCTAATTGACTTATTGGGACATGTGTAAAAAAATTGGGACTTTGGTGAGTAGGATTTTGCATAATTTGTTGAGTCCTGGTTATGATAACATATTTCTTCATGTCCAAGTTCTCTTGCATTTCATTTCAGTAATTTTTATTTATGGCATTTCTGCTGGTGAAAGGTTATAAACTTTTAATATGATACTTTTTCTGAGCCCCTTGAAGTCTAAATAGGATGCTGGTTCACATTAGGTGAATGAAAATCATTTACTTTCTGAAAAGAGATTCTCATATCAAATTTATTACAACAGCTATTCATAGTTAGGGAATCCTGCACTCATGTACTGGATTTATGTAGGAGTATAACCAGGGCTGTACTTAAACTTATCCCAAGGCACTAGATTGCTCTGCGGAACCTCCCTCATTATTTGGGGCTCTTAATTGGTCCTAATTTTTCAGGAGCCCCCTCATCTAGAGCCTCATACAGCTTTGCATAAGTATGGCCCTGAGTTTAACATCCTTTGCATACAGTAAGGAGCAGAGATTAGCATTTTCAATTTTGATATCACCTTTACCGCTTTCCTTCATAATGTGATCCATAGATATGATGAATAAGATTGGAGATAATGTGCACACTTGATTTAACATTGGACTGCCTTCCTGCACTTTTTTTTTTTTGCCCACACCACTACTTGATATTGCCTTCCATTCAAGATTATTATCTTCATATTTAGTGTTATATACTATAACTATTCCTTTTCCTTCATTATTATTGCCTGAATATAACATCTTATATTTGTTGCTTAAAAAAATCTCACATGATTTTGTTTTTTGTGTATCAGTAACCACTATTATGTTGATCTGCTATTTATCTAGTTTTTCTGCTAGTTTTCCATTTATTTCCCATTAAAATGTTTCTTATGTTGATGGTTCTATTGAACTCTGCTGATGTTGAGTTGGAGTTTGTTTCAGTAGCAGACTTTTCACTGTTCACACTAGTTCTCTGATGAAGATGGTGGAGGTGGTGGGAGATATTGTTTAATCAGGCACTGTCCCGGCCAGCATGAGATTCTGTCATGTTACAGTGGTTTAAGCCAATAAAAATACAGTTTGGTTGGCTAAATCCCTATTTGCCAACCCATCCTTGTTTGTTTAGTATTGAGGTTGATACCTACTAAAAGTCAATTATTATTTATTAATATAATAAGACATAAGAATAGAAAGTCTTATTATGCTTCTGGTCAAACCAACAAAGTAATCATTTGGATCATACAAGGTCAGTTTAAGTGCTTAATGATTGCAAGTGAAATTTAATTTTGTTGCCCATTGTAGTCAGCTGTATAGTTTTCATATTAATAATAAAGGTCATTAATAATTAGTAATATTAACCTTTATTAATATTATTAATAAAGGTTAAACAACTAAAATCTGGATTTCCAACTGGGCAAAAAAATAAATTAAAACGCTTGTTCATTAAGAAAGATTACATTCCTTTGAGGCATTTTTATGGAATAGTACAGTGATGTTGCATCTTTAAATATTATCAGGATTAATTAATCAAATCAGACTTATTTTTCTTGCTTTAGTTTTCAAACATATTAAGTCAGAGTCATTTAGTACATTAATATATCATTCTCATTTGGAAACATTGGACATCCAACATGTTGCTCATATCAGTTTTAATAACTGTTTGTTTGCCTCTTGCTTATTACTGTTATAAGTGTAGTGGGTATTCTGAGAGCAGTTGATGTTTTTGGTAGAATATTATGAAAGCAGTTTTCATATGTATAACAGAGCATCGAATACAGTTTGACACTGGTATGATTTTAGACGGAACTTTAATTTTTGTGAAGGTTTAAACCACCTGTGTCTGTACTTCCATTATCTTGTTCTGAGTAGTAACTGCAGTTTTTGCCATAAGATCAAATTACACGTTTTTTTTCTTCTTCTTTTTTTTAAATGGAAATCCAAAATTTTCTGTTCATTTCATATGCAAATTATTTTTCAGTAAACTGAAGTCTTAAAACATCATTGGAATTTATTTGCAAGTTCATTTGCTGAAATTTTTTAACATGAAAGAAAAAGGACTTGAATAAAAAATATTTGTCTATTTTACAGTAATAATAATAATAATGCATGATCTGACTGCATGCTTTTGTTCTGATGATGGTGTTTATGTAAAAAATAAACATAAATTACAAATCATGATTTCCTAATTTCTTAGTCTTGGAAGTCGTCAAATTATATGTTTCAGATAAGTTATAGATGATGCATATAAATGATCACAAGTAAACATCTGTTCAGTTATGCCGAGAGATGGCCTGATCTGATATTTCCCAGTTGTTTTTAGGAGTGTATAGATAGTGCATTCACTTTGTCCTGATTTTATTTTATTGTGCTCTTTAACAAACTTGTATTTTAGTATATCAGAAATATTTGGTAAAAGGGATAATTGTTATGGAAATATTTTGTTTGCATAATTTTTTTTATTTTTTTTTAGTGCTGTCAAGTCAATTCATGGTAGCAAACAGTATTTCTTGAATATTCAAGAGCTTATAAAGAATGCTATGTTTATGAAACAGCAGATAGCCTATGAAGAATCACTGCGTTCAGAAAAGAAATCTCAGCAAAGTATGTATCAGAGATTTTCAGGATCATTTGACCTTCCAGCTTCATTTTTGCCAACAGGACTGAGTTCTTCCCTGTCAGCAAGTGCTGATCTCAAATCATCTCCAATACCACCAAGAATTGCATCCTCTCCAAGAAGGGTACGAGCATCATCAGTGTCATCAACACCATCTCATAGGTCTGTATCACACACTACTCATTCAGCCTCATGTACAACAACTCCTAAGAAACAAGCTTTTACAGCTGCTACTTGATGTAAATTTGTTACCTCTACTGGTGTGTGTGTTTATATACATCTCTTGAATAATGCAGTCTTGATATGACAAAAGATCTAGATGTAATTAAATGACATTACTACTAATTAGTAATAATAATGGAAAAACAGGTAAAATTTTTTTGATAAACACAATTTTCAGGCATATCTCACAACCATTTGGTGAGGCAAGCCTCTGTTTCTCTAATGGTACAAGCACAGCAAGAGCTTGATCTGTAATATCATTAGATTAAATATATATATATATATTTATTTATTTATTAGCTACAGACGTGATGTATATTTACTAAAAATACTTCCCAAAATTACAAAATTTTCAAGTATTTAATTTAAATACTTGAATGGTTGATGAACAAAAGTTTTGCAACTTTCTTTATGCAGTTTTTCATATAAGAATGGTTTTTGTATAACACTTTGATCTTTTCCATTCATGTATCTGGAAGATATAGCTTCATCCACAAGAATCAAATTCAATAGATAAGCTTAGCTTAACATACAGCATTTTGGAAGGGTAATGACTTCCATTTAATGCATAGCATTATACATGTCTGCAAGGATATGTACTTTGCATTATGGGATACTAAGGCAAGTGATGTGTCCACGTGGTTAGCCGAGTGGTTACGGTGTCCGCAAAGGAGAGTCCTGTGTTTGATTCTCGTCACCGATGTGAGTTGCTAAGGATCTTTCTCAGACATAGCCAAGTTAGACTGTCTTGGGCGTGGACTGCAGGGGTATTTCTCCCCAGTTTATCTGGGTTTTTCCTCCTGCAAAGCAGGCAAACTGGTTTTAAGAACATGACTTCTTTTAGAAAGGCTTAGATGTTGGTTATACATGCTTATTAAATTACTTAAGGAATTTACAATGAACAAATGATATAAATTAAAATTAAATTTTAATCTATATTCCAATATTTTGGCAATGTCACGTTGTCATTTTCACAGGAACTTAAAATAAAGACACGTGCACGCAGGCACTACACACAGTAACTGAGGACGAAGCAGGAGGCTGTTGTTTCTCCGAAAAGTCCCGATGGTGTCCCCTAGCGGGCTATGTACGTATTCTCGGCCGTTGGGCTGAAGGTCTTCTGATGTAAGTCTCCCAAATTTGGGGCCATCTCATGCAAGCTTCAGTCTTTTCATCCCTTTATGAAGAGAATGTTAAATTTTATTTTATTTAAATATTAAACATATTTAAAATGTTATTTTAAATATGTTTATTATATTGGATATCTCTCTTTTGTTAAATGTTTTTTATTCCCTTTTTTCCTTATACTCCTTGCTAAATAAGATCTTTCGATGCGCCCCCCCCCCTTTTTTTTTTCTCGGCGGCCCTAATTTCAATAAAAATCATGTGCAAAACCTTCAAACAAAGAGAATGCCTCAAGCTAGAGCCAATTTCTCCCTGATTGAAAATCTGATATCAAATCCGCTACACCATCTTAGTTCCTATACAAGATAGAATTTCTTGTCAGAGATATGATTCATAGATTATCACGATTTTCAAAAATTATCAGAATGACTCAAGCCCTTACTAATTTGCTCTTAACTGCAGTTGTAACCTTTCCTATCTTAAACTTCCGCACTTCTTACATATACAGGTTCAATAATTGTAGCAGGTGGTGCATTGACTTAAATGATCAGACATGTATTTTGGGTTAAAAGACAAAGAAATTTATTCGTGCTAAATACGATACATGTTAAACGAAACTTAAACTAGTTGAAAGGTCCTCAAAAATTAAATAAGCTAAACTAACACACAAGATAAGGTTTTCACAATAGGTAATTCATTCACATCAGATGATATATAACAAAATTTCAACCTGCCCATATCCCAATTACTTAATACAAATAAGTAGATTTAGTCTCACTTCCTCCTTAATTAACTTCAGTACAATACATCGACCTAAAATTAACAATAATGCTGAAACTTTACACTTCTAATACCAAAGATCCTTGTTAGAGAAATATCTATCAAAGTCCTGACTTCAGCCTTAATGAGTCTGATTTACAAATTTTACACACAATTGCTCACCCTGGCTTCACGATATTATACAATAAGACATAAACTCTACTTTACCTGCCTGACTAATTCAATTAGACGATATTTCTCATTCTGTTCCTTTAGACTTTCTTCCGATCGCTTCCTTGTCTTCGTATTCCTTGTTTTGGCCAGTCGATAATTCTTCGGACATGTGCTTCTTTCTAACCTTATGCTCAGGAACCCATCAGATGGAAATGTGCGCTTGGAGCTACTCAAAACCTTGGCGTTCGCTGTTAGTTTCATTGCATGGAATACTATACTTGGACAAGCCCGCTACTTAGCCACATCGTTGCCGCTGAACGACACTTACTCGTTCCCGTCACATCGAAGCAACTACCCATGGAAAACCGCAGGGGACAGCCAACATCCAAAACCTGAATGAGTAGAAAAATAACTACCAAAAAAGAAGCCTCGAACTAGCATTGCTAAAACTTTTATAGGCTCTGCGTCTGTTCTCCCTATTACGTCATTGATTTTCCAGACGCCACCCAAATTTTGCACATCGCACCTTCTCTTCTCATTGCGTCTTCACAAGGTTAGTTTACATGTGCCTTCGGTTCATATCGCAATTTGCCAGCGGTCATGTTATTAATCTGATTACAATTGTTTATGCTAAACTTTTTGTTGCAAAGTCCCCTTTACAATACCTTATTTTCTTGTCGTTATTTAAGGACCATTTACAAAATTATAAATGGTCCTTATATAAAAAATTTACATGAAAGGACTATTAATACTATATGCATAAAGATTCAACTATTATCTATTTACAAGTCATTTTTTTCTCTAGGAAGATGTTGCATTTCAGTTAAATCCTGAATGAAACACTCGCAGACAAATTAAGGGTTTCATTCCAGATTTAACACAAAAGTGTTGCCACTTTCTTTATGCAGTTTTTCATTTAAGAATGGCTTTTGTATAACACTTTGATCTTTTCCATTCATGTATTTGGAAGATATAGATTCATTTGCAAGAATCAAATTCAATAGATAAGCTGAGTTTAACATACAGCATTTTGGGAAGGGTAATGACTTCCATTTAATGCATAGCATTATACCTGTCTGCAAGGATATGTACTTTGCATTATGGGATTCTAAGGCAAGTGATGTGGCCACGTGGTTAGTCAAGTAGTTACGGTCTCCACAACCATATGTCTGGGAAAGGAGGGTCCTGTTTTGATTCTTGTTGCCGACGTGAGTTGTTAAGGATCTTTCTCGACATAGCCAAGTTAGACTGTCGTGGCCGTGGACTGCAGGGGTATTTTTACCCAATTTATCTGGGGTTTTTCCTCCTGCAAAGCAGGCAAACTGGTCTTAAGAACACGACTTCTCGTAGAAAGGCTTAAATGTTTGTTATACATGCTTATTAAATTACTTAAGGAATTTACAACATACAAATGATATAAATTGAAATTAAACTTTAAAATATATTCCAATATTTTGGTAATGTCACGTTACCATTTTCACAGGAACTTAAAATAAAGACACATGCACGCAGACACTACACACAGTAACTGAGGACGAAGCAGGAAGCTGTTGTTTCTCCTAAAAGTCCTGATTGTGCCCTCTAGTGGGCTATGTACGTATTCTTGGCCGTTGGGCTGAAGGTCTTCTGATGTAAGTCTCCAATATTTGGGGCAGTCTCATGCAACCAAATTTGTTGAGGTTTGGCATGTTTCTTAGGGTTGAGGCTGATTCCATGAATAGCCTTTCAAATTTGAATTTACTACGGTGTATTACTGTGGCTTTCTTCCACTATATTCTGTGACGAGTATCCAGAGCATGGTCTGTAAGACCAGAATGTCTGTGCTGGTGAAAACGGATGTAGTCCTTGTGTTCTGAAATTCTGATGTTCACTGTCCTGCCTGTTTGGCCAAAGTAGGACAGTTTACAGCTGCAAGGAACCTGGTATACACCAGGTAGGTCTAAGGGAGGTGGTTGGTCTTTAGTGGAGCAGATAAGGGATGCCAATTTTTTATATGGTCTGTAACAAGAGGTCAAGTTATGTTTTTTTAGGATTTTGGTAATTTTTTCCGAGGTGCCTTGGATGTACGGAATGGTGATGGATTTAGAATAATCCTTGTTGTGAAGGGGGGAGGGGGAGGGTTATAGTTAACTGGTGTCAATATTTTTTGGGGGGTAGCCATTGCCTGAGAAAGTGTTGAGGATGTGGTTTAGTTTCATGGTTAGGGCAGTGTCATTTGAACAGATGAGTTTAGCCCTGTTGTGTAGTGTCTTAATATTTCCATATTGTTGTGAGGAGGGGGAGGAGAATTGTTGGTGAATGTATCTGCCTGTATGGGTGGATTTTCTATAAACTGAGAAAACTAAGGTTCCATCAGGCTGGTGGGTGACTAGTGTGTCTAAGAAAAAAGGAGGCTGTTATTTTTCTCCTTTTCCAGGGTGAACTTGATTCTGGGGTTTTGGTTGTTTAGGTGTGTTAGGAAGGAGAGGAGTGTATCAGAGCCATGTGGGCAAATAGCGAACACATCAACGTAGCAAAGCCATATAGTTGGTTTCTGTGGGGCAGAGTTTAAGGCTTTCTCTTCAAAAGTCTCCATAAAAAAGTTGACCAAGGGTGGGGAGAGTGGTTGTTGGAATGTCCTTCTTGTTCTATGGTTCGCCATCTTGTAATGTTGTTCTTAATTAAAATCAATTAATTGCTGGTTGATTACTAGTCAAAATATAGGGAAATTTATATTTATACTGTGCCACCCTATATTTAGATTAGTCTATGTAAAATAACTAATTAGTCTATCTTTAATTAGCTTAGCAGTCTCCTTATTCATACTGACCGAATTTAATATTTTTCACTTAGGGCTCCCGCAAGGTTCGAACTTTTCATGAACGGTGCAATGAAAAAGAATCAGGCACACACACAATATTGAAATCAACAAAACAAAACATTTAATATAAGGTTATATGACAAGTACATAAATTTAACTCTAAAAATAAGATAATACAAATAACTTAGTTCTTCAGGTCAAAACATTCATATTAAATTAGGCTTCAAATCTTCAGATACAAAATTCACAGTTCTCTCAATAACAAAGATTGTTCACGCTGATCAATACTACAGAATTTCTTGCTAAATAAATTTGCTGGTGTCATTCAGTTACACTCTATATTTAACACTTAGTAAGCACTTATAACATTATTAATCGCGGCAGTTATTGCTTCAAGGGGAGTTATTTTCAACTTCTAACTTCGGCTAAAATTCAGTGAAACGCCACAGTAAATATTAGGATATTCGAGACGGAACTATCACTTAACTCTTTGCACTGAAATAAAATAAAATAGGACTGTTCTTACCGGGATTAATCTTTAGCACATCAGATTCAATGTGAGCACATTTCAAACTTAAATTCACTTATTACTCCGATGGAACACTATTCAAAAGAATTCTTCAAGGAGATAACTGAATTATTATATATCGCGCTACACAATTCTTGACGGGCTTACTATAGGGCAGAATAATTATTCCATGTTTACTACTGTATAACAAGTTGAGCTTTGTACAATCCTTCTGTAAAGCGATATAGGAATACGTAGTAATTCTAAAACTTAGTGGATTTATTCTGAATCTTCTATTAATCTTCCAGTCTTTTTGTTATCCTATTAGTTTTCTCCTCGTCTCCGTACACTTCTGAATGCTACTCCCTTGAATTCCCTGCCCTTCAGTCTCCTTGTTTACTTTTTACCTCTCGCTTCTATGCCTTCCTTCTTCCCGCTTAAAACTTGTTCACTCCGTCTAACCCATCAATTTCTCTTCTCCCAATTATCGAAGCTCATGCTCTATGCTCGCGCGTTCTATTTTATTTCTATCTCCATGACAACGATCAAAACAGAACATGAGCATTAGCATTACATAAGGTTATACCTTTACACTGAGTAATGAAAAATAATAAAATATTATAGTTACTTAATTTCTCTTTCATTTCATTTACAAATAATAATAATAAAATATATGTTACAGTTTATATAAGGCACATAAAAGTTACATACATAGAATTCCTCATAATATTATTGAAGGAATAAAGTAATAAGATAAATGTTAATTACTACAGAGTTCTTTCAAGAGTATAATATACATTAAAATTATATAATTAAATAATAACTGATAAAATTCAAGGATAATACATGAATAATAAATCTTAAGCAAGGGACTAACAAATAATATTTAAACAAGTCTTGCTTAGTATATGGTAGATCATGTTAAATGTGAATGAAGAATAAAAACATACAAAACAATTTCATTCACAGTTTAACATAGTGAACCCATGGCTGTCCTCTCTATTTGTTTGTAGAATTTTTCTTGCCAAACAAAATAGCCTGGGTTCATAGTGAATTGAAATAGGGCTGAGATATTGGGAAAAAATTTAGCTTGGATTAGCTCTAAGATTTCTTTGAGTGGGACATTTGTGAATAAAGAGGAGACGTTTATTTCAAAAGACGATGATGTACGGTTAGAACTGTCGCAAATAGCTAAGACTCTATCTCTGAATGGTTACCCCACCAACATTTTAAACAAATTTCTATTCAAAGACAACCTCCAACAACGTGTAACTGATTCCCAATATGTGTCCACAGCAGTGATTCCATATATTAGTTCAGTATCCACAAAATTAGCTAGAATGTTAAAAGCTCATAACATCAGAGTGGTTTTTAAACCAACTACTACGATCAGACAGGTCTTCAGATCACCTAAAGATGAAGTCCCATTCTTCAAATATCCTGGAGTATATGTAATTCCATGCACGTGTGGCCTATCGTACATTGGACAGACCTCTCGAAGTCTTGAAATAAGACCGAAAAACATGTGGGAGACGTAAATCACTACAGAATAATCAAATCAGCTTTGTCTCACCATTTTTCGACATCCAATCACGTTATAGACTGGAAAAGCAGTTCTATGCCTTACATTGAGGATGACTACAGACACAGAACTTTTAAAGAATCAGCAGTGGTGCTACGCACAGGCAGCAATTTAAATAGAAATCAGGGTGCTATTCTTAAAGACATAGGGAAAAATCTCATCAATTCTCTCAGCTTAACAGAACTACAATATGCGAGAAACCACACAACACATAGTCATGTACCGGATTCTAACGCATGCGCACTTCCAAATGAGAATTATCAAATGTAATGGCCTAATAGGTACTAACGCTTCTGTATTCATGTAACTTGGTGCATTTGTATTTACACCAGTACATCCTTGATAATGCTAGACAGTAGCTAGTGAAACTGGTTGGCAATTTGTATTTTATTCATTAAATCGTATGGTCTCTTATTAATAAAGTTTTCAGTTTTAATACATTAGACCAAATATGAACAATTTAAAAAATCAATTGTTTAAATTTTTATTTAATGTCTAAACATTTGATTGAGCTACTTTTTTACAAAACAAATTAAGTAAAGATGTTTGAATAGTGTTTGACTTTTTCATCTTGTCATGCAATTTGCAATAGCTGGTGATAACTTTGTCAAGATTTCGGCAGACTTCAAAGCTTTTTATCAGGATCAGCATCAAACAAAATTTCCTTAGCATGCTTAATATAATTGAAAACTAGCTCAAGTTGTTTTGCAGTTAGCTTCTTAGTCATAACATTCTCTTCTTGTTCTCGCTCCTTATCTTCTTTTTCATATGCACACTGTTCTTCTAGTTGAAGGAGATCATTCTCGCTTAACTGTTCTGAATGGGAATTGAGCAAGTTTCTCACATCTTCATTATCCAATTCATTAAATCCAAGGTTCTTTTCCAATTGTGCTGATTGCTTTAGCCCTTTAACTGCTGAGAACGTATTAATACATGCTCAGAAATAATGCCTGCTTTGCTGAGCCCGTATATGTACGGTTAATCGTCATAAGATATTCAAACTTTGCGTGTAGTTTCCTCCATCTATTGCCAAACCAATTGAAGTTTATTTGAATTGGGTTTCTGTCCGACATCTAAAGAGAAAAATTTGAACTGGTGTAACTAATCATATTAAGCTCCTCCGTAGCGCGATTGGAAGGACAATGGTACGTTGCGCTGTTCGATTGGAAAAGGCCTAAGTTCGATTCTCGTCATGACAGGAGGAATCTTTATATATGGACTTTTTCAATCGAAAGTGAGTTAGCCGATCTCATATGGAGGTAGCAGGGTTTTTTCTCCCAGAAACTTGGGTTTTTTCATCCTGCATACAGACAAATCGGCCCTTCAGAACACATGCAATTTACAGAAAAAAAATACTAGTTGTGGTGGAGGGCGGTAGATGGCATTAATGTGGATGATTGGTTGTAGAGGTTTGGGTGGAGACTGAGAGTTGTACAGTAGGTGTCCTCCCGTGATGAGTCTTTGGACTCCTTGGAGGTGTGTCACGAATAATAATAATCATAATATGCAGCATGATGCATAAACCACGTGACTGCGGAGATTTCTGGGATGTCACAATATGGCGTCTACCAGTAAATATCCGCGTTATGTATACTGATGATCAAATTGATGAATTGTTAACAACAAATGAGTCGGGAGAAGAATTGTCCAAGTTAAGTGAATTGTGTACTTCAGATGAAGAAGATCCTGGTGATTCTACATAAATTAATGTCTGTAATTTGCATAATCAAGTGGACACCCCTTGATTATGCAAATTTTATGAAACACTATTATTGCTATTTTTGTGAGTGAACAAGTGTATATCAAGAATGTATGATACTGTCTGGACTTCTTACTTCAGTAAGAATTTTAATTGATTTTATTTATAAATTTTTTGCAAAATTAATTCAGCACATGGGACAATGTCAGTAGAATATAAAATCAACAGTTAAAGGGTTAATAATGTTATCAACTGGGTTATTAAAAGCAATGAAATCATTTGCATAGTGAGGTAAGACCTTATGCCGCACGGCTCCTTTATTATTGCAGCTTTCTTTATCAGTCTTTCTCTTTTCCATATCAGGGGTTGAATATAATAGAGCCTTATAGATATCTAAATTAAAACAAAATGAAAAGTGATTAAGCAAGAGAACAGAGATTGCATGCATGCTTGCGATGATGACTTTGAGTCAACTGCTGAGTGTTGCCAGCCACCACCTGCTGCACTGCCATTACCCACTGGCTGCTACATTGAAAAGTGCTGCTGCTGCTCGCTGCAGATTGGTGACAAAAAATTTCACATAACGTAAAAAGATTGTGTTAACTGATTAATCACTCACTTAAAGCGGGAAATGGTATAATTTCACTCACTTGCACATGTTGAATTCACGTTAAGCGAGGTTTTCCTGTATAACCAAGTGGAAAAACTTTCAACATCTATTTCTAATCCAGAGTATTTTAGTAATAAGGTGTAACACCTTTTGGCTACTTGTATATGGAAATATAACTTCTGCATTACTTCAACTTTGGCATCACTTCTGCATCTGGCTCCCACTGATGAGACCTCAATAAAAGTTGAAACTGGTCTGGCTAGTGACCCTTCCCATAATGCATAGCATATTAGCATTGCTGCAAGGATATGTGCTTTGCATTATGGGATATTAAGGTAAGTGATGTGAAGTCATTAGCCTCTATGTATGCGTTTGCCAGTCATGGGGTTACTCTAATCTATGGTTGGCTGCCATACCATTGTAAAGTTAGGTCTTTTGTTCTTTATTTCTACCTATATTCTATCTCAACGGTCTTGTATATGCCTTATACTTACTCTACTTTACTTTTGCTACTCCTGGCAACTTTACTATAGTTAGGCTTAAGTTTGCTTAACTTATACCTCACAATGTTAATCTTACCATGACTAATTTCTGTCTCCCCCCCATTCTCTGCTGTTAAATAGGCCTCATGTAGTAGACCGCACAAGCATTAGGTGGGACAGAAGAAACAATCTTTTGGAGAAATGTTACCAACTTGTCAACATGATGGAAAAGGATAAAGGTTTTACACTGAACACAAGCCTAGAATGCTTTTCTGATAAACCCTTGATATAAAGAATAGAAATCTAGAAATGTCTTCTTAAGGAGTCAAAGGATAAGAAGAGAAGATTATTGTTAGATTCTTCTAAGTCTGGTACAGTGGAACCTCAGTTGCTGAACATAATTCATTCCTAAAGGCTGTTCGGAAACTGATTTGTTTAAAAACTGAAACCATTTTCCCATAATAATTAATGTAAAATGGATTAATCCGCTCCAGAATCCCAGATAATTGCTTATTTAAACCTTTATAACAGTACTTACTTCATGCATAAAATCATATACAAAAACAATGAAAATGCATAAAATCTTACACAAAAAGAATAAACACAATAAATAAAATCTAGATGAAAATTAGATTACCTCTACAGAGGAGAGTTGATGCCATAAGTTGAAGGGGAGTCTCCTCCCATAAAAACATCAGGTGACTGTCCTGGAGTTTTTTCTCTTTCTTTTTTTTCGCCTCTTGGCACCACTCGACTCTGCTTGAGATGCACTGGGCCTCTGTCTCACTAAAAACCTGTCCACTGAGATTTATTTTTGCCTGCATTTTAAATTGTTTCTGAAGTGGGACATGGCATTGTCATTTGAAAAGGTGTATGATGTGATTTTCTACAGCTTTGTCAGGGTGATATCTTTCCACAAAACTCTGCACCTCATCCCATTTCACACACATTTTGTCATCATCATCATACGTATCAAGGATTTAGGCTTAGTATGGCCTGTTCCGGCCTTAGAAGTCATCGTTTAAGAGGACGGCCTGTTTTCTTTTTCCTAATGGCTTGTACTTTAAGGCTTGTTTTGGTAATACAACACATTTTGTTGATCAAAGAATTAGGAACATCCTTCCTTCCTCTGTCTCTAAAGACATTTCCTCCACCACCGTCTTTTGCTGCTCCTTCTGAAGGTGTTTCATTTCTTCCACGGTGAGCTCATTCTTCTGGTCCTCCCCTAACTCCTCCACATCAGCATTGTCAACTTCCAAGCCCAGAGACACAATATCATCAACAATGGCAACATACACGGCTTCAAAGTCCTAAATGTCTCTGTCTGCTGCATAGTCTGGCCACAATTTCCTCCAGGCAAGTTCATGATCCTGTGTCAGTTGCATCCAGATTTTGTCAAGGATACTTAAGCAATGGATGTTGTAGTGATTTTTCCAGAATTCTCTGAGTGTTAATTCTTTGTCAGCGGTCACTTCAAAACACCTTTGAAACAGTGCTTTTGTGGTGTAGAGTTTCTTAAAGTTGGAAATGACCTGCTGGTCCATTGGCTGGATTAGAGGAGTTATGTTAGGAGGCAGGAGCTTCACTGTGATAAAATCAGGCTCCTCCACCAACTCATCCTCCAAGCCTGGAAGGTGAGCAGGAGCATTGTCTATCACAAGAAGACATTTTATTGGCAAATTTTTTTCTTGAAGGTATTTTTCATACTTGGGGCAAAGACTTCAAGGATCCACTTAATAAAAAATTGCCTGGTTACCCAAGCCTTACTATTAGCCCTCCACATAACAGACAATTTACTTTTCATCATGTTATTTTCTTAAACATCCTTGGATTCACAGAGTGGTACACACTGGACCTGACCTTAAGTCCCCACTTGCGTTTACACATAGTAAAGGAGTCAGTCTGTCCTTCAGTGGCTTATGTCCTGTCAGTGCTTTTTCCTCCTGAGTGATGCAAGTCCTCCTTGGCAATTTTTTTCCGAAATAGGCTAGTTTCATCACAGTTGAACACTTTTAGTCACTAAATGAGGACAGATTGCAAGTATGTGGATTACAGACTCTGGTTAACATGGGTGATATGATATATCCATGGAAGTTAAATTTATTTGCAGACAAGAAAGGGGTAAGAGCTAGGTTTTTCTCCCATAGAGCCGTGAGTGAGTGGAATAATTTGCTCTTAGGAGTAGTGAGTGCATCTAGTGTAAACGAATTTAAGGGAAGGTATGATAGCTGGATTTGGTAATTTACAGACTCCCTCTATGAGTCCTTGACTCCCTGGGGGTCTCAGATAATAATAATAATAAAAAATTCTTGCATATATTTCTCAGCAACTTCTTGGTTCGAACTCGCAGTCTCCCCATGCCTAACCACATGTATATGCCACTTCTCCTCTTAAATTTCTCAAACCACCCTCTACTAGCTTTGAACACATCAGTATCACCACTCGTACCTGGGTTTTTCTTTAACAGGTCATCATGAAATCAGCTCACTTTTTCACAAATTATAGCCTCAAACACTATCACGAGCTAACTGTTTCTCGTTTATCCAAATCGGCAACGATTTTTCCACTTCTTCAATCGTCTGTGATCTTTGTTTAGTAAGTACTTTCACACCTTTTGCAACTTCAACTCCCTTGATTGCCTCTTTATTTTTGATTATTGTACAGATCGTTGATTTCGCAATAGCAAGATCTGAGACACGAATGCCATTTTCATGTTTGGATATGATTTCTTCTTTTCTCTATTGTGGTTCTAATAACTTTTCTTTTCGCTTTGCTGCTATCACTATCCTTCTTCAGCCCCATGGTGGCTTATTTAATAATAATTTATAAAAAAAACAACAAAACACAAAGAAACTCAAGAAAAGGCACTGCAAATTCAAGCAGATGCTATGGAGTAACTGACACTCTCCCGCCGTACATCTCGGTCCGCGGAGCACGTGGTTGCTGGTTTGCCTGTTCGGAAACCAGTGCATTTTTTGTTCAGAAAATATGTTTGGGAACTGATTTGTTCGAGATGAATCATTCAACCGAGGTTCCACTGTACTCTCAAAATGTTGTATGTTCCTTTGAAGAACTTTTGCAGCAGGGACTCCATATTAATCCACTTTCCTTTTCAGTAATATCTAAAAAAATGATAAACCATAAGCTTTATTCTTGTTCTTCTTAAGAGGACATTTCTAGATTTTTCTTCCTTATGGCAAGGGTTTATCAGAAAAACTCCAGGCTTATATCTATGCACTGTAAACTTTTAGGTCTTCTTCCATGATGTTCACAAGTTGGCAATATTCTCTGAGAGATTATCTGTTTCTTCTGAGCCATCTGGCACTTGTATGATCTTTTTTATATTATGGGCAGACTGTTAGATCATATGTTAAGCTTCGGAGAGCACTATATTCAATTCCATAAGTCTGACAAATCAGGTATTATAAAACATGCTACACCTTTCAGAAAAAAGTCTTCTTTAATTGCTAGATAGCTATGAAGCACTTATTCATATAAGTTTTAATAAGAACAACTGCCATAAACTTTTCTGGTTTTGGGGAAGTAATCTTGCTAGTTATTCTTCATTACTGTGCTTAATTTTTTTGAACAATGGCATTACAGATCGAGCATTGAACTCTCCTTGAGCTTATATCAGCAGTGTAACATATTTATTTATCTGTTCTCTTTTTAACCATAACAAATGTAAATGAGAAATGACTGAAAATTTTATGTTTATTAAAAAAAATCCTATAGAAGTGTTTTGCCATTTTTCTTTCTTATTAATTAGTGTCATCAGCCTGCATAGTTTAATTTTCAAATCTATCTTTCTTTTATATCTTACAGTGAAGAAAAAACTGTGTACAGTCAATTTTTTACTGTAGCCAAGCTCTTGGAATTACACGAATAGTTTGTTATAGTAGTTTGTCTAGTAAATTTGTTTTTGCACAACATTGTACTTATGGGACTTTGGTTAAGAATTTCCAGTAGTTTCTTATGGTGACATTTCCTGTAGTGAGGGTTACCTGCACTATCCTCATTGCTAAGTAGAATTAGCTTGCATAGCTTACATTCCGTTCATCATGAAGCTGCAGCTTTTCTTAGAGATTGAAGAAATTAGTTTAATTAAGCTGATACCATTCACATCAATGTTGCATGATGCAATCACTAAAGGTTTCATTGTAATTCTGAAGGAATGCAATTGGAATAATCTTAGAATAGAGAATTAATTTAGCAGAAGTAGGTGAAGTTCAAAACTGAGTAATTTACAGAAAATTAATTGGGGCAGGGGTGCTGAAATTGCAAAAGCATATGGAATTACTACTTCAGTGGAAATAATTTTCAGTAATAAGGAAGAGATTTTAGTTGCATTTCATTCCTCACTTTGGCTTTCATGAAATGGTATGCCAGTTAAATTGTACAAAAATTGTCTTTTAGCATGTTATTAAATTATTATAATATATTTGATAATTTCTAGCTCTGTTGATCCTGTTTGTTTATTTATAAGAAAAAATGGTTATTACATGTATGCAAGTGACATTTAATAACCATAATATTTTGTAAATTGTTACAACAAGGATATCAAAAATATAAAAAATTAAAAAAATAATTAAAAAAAATAATAATAAACAAAAGCTGTGGTAAAATAGTCATTGTTTTCGTGATTTACAATACATGCATTAGTCACAGCTTTGGCATGAGATATACTATTACAGCTCAAACAGAACCAATCACTGAATATCTAGATAACAGTATACATCAAAGAATAGATTTAATGATAGTTCATGGTAAGGACTTCCTGAAATTTTGTTATAGGCTTGTGTGGTTGATTGATTTCCAAGGCATTTGATCAAGTTTGACAGAGGCATTCTTAACAAACTGTCATCTCATGGAACAGTCAACTCTCATATAGCAACCACTATAACAGTTTCACTCACTTTGAAATTGTTATAGTGGTTGCTATACAGACTACTGAAAAGTATTGACCAAGCCCCATAAGTACAATGCTGTGCTAAAACAAATTCACTGCAGCAAACTGTTCATTATAAACTATGTTTGCACCTCTGAGTTGACTATAGTGAGAGTTGACTGTATATGCTACATATAATATGTATTGTAGCTAAATACATATGTAAACGTGTATTGTAAAGTAAAAAGTTTTTACATTTTTCTCTCCCTTTCCTCTCCTGGCAATAATCTGGTAATTAAGGACACCTGCCTGACACTGCCCAACAAGTGACTCTATTTACAAAAAAAGGTTTCTCAAATGTCTGTTTTTGTTAATATGATAACTCATCGGCTAGTATCAGTTACCAGATTAGCACTAATCTAGTTGACAAGCTTAGGTGTTGGACATTGTTCATAACTTATTTTAATGGTATTACAACACCAAACAAAACTAAGCTATAAAAGTATGTTTATTAACTGGCTTATGTTTTGCTGGCTTTCAAACGGGCTTTTCAGGCTTTCAAACCTCCATCATTGAGTATGAAAAGAAATTTGGCTCTGCAAGCTAAAGTCAATCCCAAAAAATTCTGTTATTGAATAAAAGAATGAATGTTTGTCATTTATTCTTTTATTCATTTGTCAAACTAGTGAGTTCTCATTTTGGTATCAACCTGGTATATACAACATTAGCTCATTGCTACCTCTTCACTGGATAAAGAAACTCCAGTGCACAAAGTCAATAAGAATTCAACAATAAGGGCTGATGGGATTTCTGCACAAATGCTAAAAGAGAGTGTTTAGCTGAACCTGCTTGCCTTTGACCAGAATATATAATTTGAATCTCAGAAATGGAAAGATTTCATAGAAGTGGAAAGAATGTATGATAATCTCGTACCAGGGTGGTGGGAAAACTGATCTGTCCAGTTATCATCCTATCAGTATCTTAGAAGTGGTGGCGAATGTTTTGGAAAAATAAAAAAATAAAAACATATAATAAAAACAAAACAAACATCCATGCCCACCTGCAGCCCTGTGGCTGGAGGACGGATATGCTAACCACTCGGCCAACCAAGCTGGTTATCAGCATAATGTTGAACTGTTTTTCATGAATTGAGCTCAGTGCATCATTTGAAAGTATTTATTTTGAAATTCATTTTATTTGGGAAAGACAAATGATTCAGACATTTTAGCTACTAAATACAATGTTTTTAGTAGCTAAAAGCAGTCATAATATTTAGTTTGTATTGCTCTATTGAATGTTTTTCATTATTTTGTATCAGATAGTCCTTAGCACATCATTGCAAGGCCTTATATAAAAAGAAAACTACTGCATTTACAAAGGATGATCAGTTCAAGACTTCCAGATACCTGAAATAAAAGTTTTTTTTTTTATGATCATCAGTTGCAGTATTTCTTGGAATAGTAATAGCTATTGTGCATGTGATATATCAGTTTCCATAATCAGATCTATATTGGGGATGGCTAAGGTTGGAAACTGACTTCCTCTGATTTACAAAAGGGCCAAAACAGCTGCCTAATCATTGTGGTGAATAAAAAGGTCTTTATTTTCATAAGTATGTCACATATATCACATTTTGATGTATACATATTTCATTTCTAGCAATACCTATATAAAATCAGTAAGCTCTGATGTAGATTGTTTTGGACACTAAATATTAAGATCAATCATTTTTCACACACTGATTAGATGGATTTGTCTCTCATCTATCATTCGGTTAGCTAGGAATATATATATTTATTATTGGTTAATTTATTTTAGAAAACAAGTTTTTTGTTCTAACAAACACATGGCCGAGATTGATTGCCGGCTGTAGTTTATAATGGTTTATATTATATTCTACCTAAAGTAATTAGTTGCACCATTCTCATGTAGAAATCCTATGAATTATTGGTTATTTATTTTGCTAATATTATTTTTTTTTTTGTATTTAATGTTTTTATATTTTAAAACAACCTCATGCATCCTGTGTGCTCGCAAGATTCACATCTCCACAATATAGGTTCCCACGTAATTCATTCCTTCTTTTAGTGATTTAGTATGCCAATTGAATATGTAAAGTTTCTTAAGTCTTTTTTTACTGGTATATCAAACAAATAGATAATTTTTTCCATGCATAGCTTTGGTTTTAATGGAAAATATACAGTTTGTGATATGCTTGTTGATATATGAAGTAAGAGACAATTCTATGTCCTACAAATAAGCAAGTACTGTCCGACCACAGATGCAAGACCCCTCGACACTTCTGCACATGGCAGAAGAAGGCGATTCCATTCCGATAATGGGGTAATCAATGTGTTTCATGGGGTGAGTGTTTATTATTATACATTGGAAAATTAGCTTTTCTTTTATGAAAATTGTAGTTTTTAAAGTGGTAACTATTTTGCTTGTACAACAATTGGAAAATTTTACGTATAAAGCACATGATTTTGTGTGTTGGGTGTTGGTGAATGAATTCATACATCACCTTATTCCTTTCTCCCCTTCAACATGAATCGACTCTTCTTGGCATTGTGCCAGCCTGGGTTTTTGCATCTGTGGTCAGACAGTACAGATCAAGATGATTTGTTTGTATAACTTGGCTTCTTGGAAACTTAGTGCTCAGATATGAAATTAATGCTTCTGCACAATGTATTATGGCTGTTAACTGTGTGTGTGTGTTCTTTCGGCTGGTTAACCTATTTTGTGGGATGAAAAAGCTGTTTCCAAGAGGAGAAATTGATGAAGATTCCAGACCTTAGAAATGGGATTTGAATCTACATTTTTTTCAACCAGAAGGCATCATCGAAACCATCTATGCTATAGTGGGTCTTGAATATTAGGGAAATGTGAAAAGATTTTCTCTTTTTTAATTAAATAGATTAAAAAAGCCTCACTAAAATAATTCAATTACAGGTATGAAATTCAGAAATATTGTTGAAGGGTTTTGGGACAACAAATCAGAAAATGATGAAGTAATTGATCAGCTTTATAACAAAATACCACAAGATTGGCAGGATAGGCTGTTGCAGAAGATTCAATCCATTGAAGAATGGATAAAGATTTCTTTTTGCAGCAAGTGATAAGTCATGGCAATGGAGTAGTGATACTGTCATTCCTCCAGGCAAAATGAAATACTAGTATGATAGAGACTACCACCATTTTCTTCAAAAAGACAAAGTGCTTACATGCAGTTTTATTTTTTTAAACATTTCCTTACTTTCTGAACATATATTGAAATATGTAGTAAAATATGCATGTACTTGAATTTTGGGTATTCATTTCACAAAATTCAATTTATTTCTGAACAATGTTTTGTTCTGAAAAAAAAAAAAATTCACTTATTTAAAAATGTAAAAACATTTGTATACCTGTAACAGAGAATCCAGATGTGCTGAGGTGGTTAAAAAAAAAATATATATTTCTTAAAATACATAGAATCTCCAGGTGTAAAATCCTTGTTAACCAGTGCATTGAGTAACTGCATAATATTATGGCTAAAGTGACACTTCCCCAAAATTACTTGTGGGCACATCCAACAAAAGTAATATCTTATTCATAATTATTGTCTTATTTGTTTGCAAGTGATAGTACCAGTTATGTTATTACTGCATTGCATGCAACTGCCATCCAGGTTGGCTGAGTGAATAGTGTATATTCTCTCCAAACAGATTGTGGATTCAAAACCCTGCCATGGATGTTGTCTTAATTTGGAAGATGATTTTTACTATTCAGCATAAGACCACTGCTTATTAGAAGTATGAACTGACTTCGAAAAAATTACATCTCTTGGTGTTGTGCAGAACAGGATTTCTTGGATTATTTAATCCTTGTCCTTTTCATGTTACTAAATGCTATAGGTTTGATATATCATCTATTCATTACACATCGACAGATGCTTGGTGATGTGCTGCGACACTAGTCCTTGCCAGGTGGTTCTGTTGTATACTTTTCTGGACGCTTCAACTCTCTGAAGATCAGACACATCATCCATCCATCTCATTGATTGCCTACCCTTTTCTCTGAAATTTTACCTTCTATTACTGTTTTGAGATGTTGTCCTTTTATCTTTTCAATGTGTCCAAAGTTTCAACTTTTCAAAGTATAGGTAACCCTCGCCTAACATGGTACTTATACAATGCAGTTTCAATATAATGCGGTCTACAAATTGTAGTAACCCTTGTTCAACGCGGTACTTATACAATGCGGTTTTGGACAAAAACACAGTCTAGAAATTGTAGTAACCCTTTATCTTTTCATATATTTTTCACCGCGCGACTTAAAAATCAAATTTTGTATACCATATAAAGTGTTTATTGTTGAAAATTGTCTTCGTTTTCTGCCAGGAAAGCACATTAAAAATCATAAGTGTGTTCGTCTCAAGCAGAGCACTTTATTTTCTGGTGAGTTACCCACATAATTAATATGTAATGCTTTATGTAAAGAAAAATATTTTTGTAGTAATGGCCACAAATTGCATTGAAAGGGAAAAAATGAATATTGAAAAGAAAATTCGTCTCGAAGAAAAAAAATTAAAATCATGGATGTTGAAAAAATGGAGAAAAACCAGTTGTTGTATGGATTTTGAATTTAAATGAATCAACAGTTCAAACACAATGAACATAATATCCGAGAAAGTGTTTATTGCTGGGTCAACAGCAAGTGCAAAGCTCATTGCTCGTGTACACAATATTCTAAGAGAAAAATGAAATCTCTAATGATTTGGAAAGGAGATGCACTCAAAAGAAAATTGCTTTGGATTGAAATCTTAAAAAACTCTCAAAGTTTATAAACATTTATAATGCAGATCAGATGTTCAATGCTGATGAATCCGGGTTATATTGGGAAAAAATGCCAAAATGCACCTATATTTCGAAAAATGAAAGATCAGCTCCTGGATTCAAAGTTTCCAAAGACAATTACTCTACTGTTTTGTAGTAATGCATCGGGTGATTACATGACAAAACCAATGTTTATTAACCGATCCTCAAATCCTCGTGATATGAAAGATTAAAATATGCACTTATTTTTATTTTGCCTAAAACATTTATGCATTATGTGCAATAAAGCTTAATTACAATTTGTGATTTTTATAATTTTATACTATGTATTTGTGTCATAGTTTGTTTTCTTAACTTACATGAATTACCTGAATTAAATAAAAATATTTTTTTTGTTGGATATGTTACTGTTGTTTATATAATTAAAAAAAAAAACGATTTCGGAACATAGCCGTACTTGTATGTGATCTGAGTCTCGCATAACGCGATTTATATAACACTGCATTTCTATGGAACTTAACATCCGCGTTATACGAAGGTTACCTGTATTTCAAATTTCAGGTTTGATATAAATGAAGTTTACAGCTGTAATGTTTTTCAAAATGTTTACAGCTGGTTACCATTTCTTTATTTCTTTTGCTTATTAGAGAAGCAAAACAGCTTAAAAATTTCCATGCTTCATCTCTAGAGCAAGGAACTGGACCACTCAAACCTTAGCCCTTCCATGGTAGGAAGAGTAAGACAGACAAACTTCTCTGAACGAGATCCACATTAAAAAAAATAAAGGAACAAACTGAAATTGTTTCAGAAAATTGATTGTAGCATAATCATGTATATAACTAGATGATGTAAAAAATTTTTAATGCATTCAGTAAAATCTAGTGTTGAGCAGGATGAGAATGACTATCCAGAAATGAAGTCCTCCATGAAAATGTTTTAAAAAGAATTAATTAACAATCAGATATGACCAGCAGAATGAATATTAGTGAATGAATGTCAAAACCTGAAGAAAACTGAATCAGCAAAAGAAGTGAAGTTATTACAAAATCAAATAAAAGAGACCGTAATGTAAACATTTTGCGAAAACAAGAAGTCATCTGAAAAGAACTGATTAGTAATCGAGTGTATGGTCTTAGAGAATATGGAGAAAAATACAGGAAAGCTAAATTATGTGTAAAAGAAAAAATTGGAAAGAATATTGAAGTGAAAAAATGAAAGTTTAATTATTTTGAAAAATTATTAAATGAGGTAAATTAGGATAGTGATAAAAATATAAGAAGGATGCAGTTGGGAAAATACACTAGTGTCCAAAACCCAAGGACGAACTACATTTTTACCTATATATATATATATATATATATATATATATATATATGTGAAAAAATATTCATGATACAACCATAAATATGAACACTTCACTTACAGCACTGAACATAATTTATTGCCAGCATGCTAATAAATTACATTACACATAAAATCTGTTATAAATTTCGTACAAATTAAATTACAATACATTTTTGGCAAAAGTTACAAATTTCTTAAGGACGTAGTTAAGGAATTAACGTACGGTACTTAGAAAAAGCTATTGGAACAGACATTTCAGTGTGGAATTTGTCCACGCCGGACTACGATTCAGCTCTCAACGTCGTACCATGCTTGGCACCAAGTGATTCAGGAGTTTTTAAGAGAAACCAGTCAGGATAAGAGCTTGTTTGTTTTCTGGAGGGGAATTTCGAACAGCAATGTGTCTCCCTGTTGCGATCCAAACGTGTTCTATGAGGTGGAGATATAGGGATCGTGCTAGTTCGATAGTTCGATTATCCCCCGTCTCCAGAAGTATCTCCACTGTTCGTGTACGATGTAGTCTTGTATTGTCATCTATAAAAATGAATTCTTCACCTGCAGTACCACGTAACAATCGAACATGACGTTGAAGAACTTCGTTGCAATGTCATTCACCAGTCTTACCTCCCTTTTTCCAGCACTTGTAGCCTGGTGCATCAACACTGCTGTATCTATTCCTTTCAAGAGCATTCTCGAGGTGGAAAGCAGTACTACTTTCACGTCCGATCAAACGTCGTCTATAATCGGAGGAAAGAGTAAAATGACTCATCTGTAAAGAGTACATTAGCCCATTGGTCGTGTCCAATTTGTATGAATAGAACACCACTGAAAACGTGCTCTACGATAAGCTGTGGATAAAGGGACACAAACTACAGGCCTACTTGTCGCGGATGTCTTGTCACAGTTCAGATGTTCACGTGCATGTTCTTGAATGTAACCGACTTGTCGTGGGTGCGTCGATGTACGTTTTGCTGTTATAACCAAAATTTTGTCTTCATGCTCCATGGTAGAGTGAGGGCGACATCTTAGCAAACGTCTGTAACATTCCATACGTTTGAATCGCTGTCCAGAGCCTGGATGTAATGCTATGTGAGATTCCAAACTCTAGCAATATCAGTAATTCTGTGGCCTTCAAGCTTTCTTATTCTAGTGACATTATCTAGATGATATCTTTGAGACATTATATGACATCGAAGTTTGCAATTTTATTCCTTCACGAAAAGTTTCCTTCAAACACAATTCGCTTAGCTCAGCCTTTTGCCTTTCATCCTCTTGAGTGCTACCCCGTGACCACTTTGCGCGCGATTCAAAAATTTGAACGTGTCTACTTTCTACTCGAAATCGTCATTTATACAAATTGACAAGCTGATTCGTCTGAATTTGCGGTTGGTTCGTCCTTAGGTTTTTGACACCAGTGTATATCATCAATACTAGTGAGAAAAAATAATAATAAAAAAAAAGAATATCAAGGAAGAATTGGTTATACTCGTACTAAAATGCTTAAATCTGGCGATAGGCAAGTTTTGTAGGGACTTCACGGCATAATGAAAGTCGACCCACGTGATCGAATCCCAGATTATACAGCTATCACAGTAATTATTTAAAAAACGATGGGGAATGTTTTTTTATGTGCATTCACTATCTCCACACTTCCATGCAGTGCATTCCAACCACTTACAACACTTCATGTAAAAACCTCATCCGTTCCAAGGATGGCTGGTTCTTCTCCTGTCTCCAACCATTCTAAGAAAAATTGCTCATATTAATCCAGTAATAAACCCTTACCAATTTATGCCTCGATCCTGTCCCTCTCTCCTCTCGCCATTCTATGCACTAAACTGTGCAATTTTCATTCCCGCAAACTGCCTTCACATTGTACAGATCAGAAACTAACCTAGTCATCGTCTCTCAACACGCTCTAGCATCTCTTCATTCATTTGAAAACCTTTTCAAGACACTAAATCTGTAATTTGAATTTTCCGATGATCAAATCTGCACGCAATAATCTATATGTATGCGGTCTGATGAAAGTCTTATACAAGGGAATCAACATCCTTACTCCTACATGTCACTTTTTGTATCATTCCTATAATCTTCTGTGCTGTCCTAACAATTTTAGCAAAATGTCCTCGAAATTTCAGGTTGTTATCCACCGATACCTCCAGATCCCGCATTTTCTACCTCTAAGACAGTGGTTCTTAACCTTTTTTTTTTTAACCTGGCGCCCCCTGCTCAATTTTATGCTAGGTTAATGACTCAATAAGATAATTATAATATATATTAACCTAAATTATCACCAACACATTTGAACTGATAGTTGATTAAAAATTAATGGCATACAAATTCATTTTTACTCAAAAAAGATGTAAACTTACTGTATTTAATAAGCCAATCATTAATGGCTACCCTGAGCCTGATGAGATCCTGCTAATGTTTCAATATCAGGTTCGATGTTCGACAAACGAAGTCTTAAGTCTCCTCCTTCGCTTATTTATAATTTATTTCCCTGCTTAGCTAACACTTGCAACACAATACTGAATCCTTTCTCAATCAAGTATGAAGAAGGAAAAGCAATGAGAAGTAATTTTATTTCTTGCCAAAGCTGAGGCAAGAAATGCATTGTTTGGTCGGAATCTTTCATATCCATGCTATTGAAATTGTACTTCAGTTTGAAGATCTTTTTTTTAAGTCAATAAATTATTCACACAAATTTGGATAAACAGACGTGGCATCAGAAAGAAATGGATTTATGACCTAATCGGGTATTTTAAACGCATCAAAGTCTTTGAATCTGATCATAAAGTCTTCTTTCAGTGTCAGAAGGTGGAAACAATAGCAATCCAAATCTGTATCTAATATTAAATCATCGGCTATTATTTGTAGACTTGGGAACTGCAGAAAATCTCATCTTGCAATGATCTGCTTGTAGAATGCTAATTTGCTGATAAAATCATTTAATTACATTTGCTTTAATAAGATTTATGTTGCTTCCCCGCAATTTGATGTTAACCTCATTTAATTTGGTGAAAATATCGGAAAGATATGCAATATCAACCTTTTCCTTTTTTAGAACATTACACATGTTCTCATCCCGTGATGTAGAAATTCCAAAACAGTATCTCAGAGATCGTTAAATCGTTGCAGACAGTTTCCATTTGAGAGCCGTCTAACGTCAGTGTGAAGCAAAAGACGCCCAATTCTTAATTTTCATAGCAAAGTTCCCGAAAACCACGATTTATTCACTGCTTTAATAAGAACATCCGAAGTCTTATGTACACTAGTGGCCAAAATTGTGAAAACCTTTTGGAAAAAGTATTTTTGAGGTTTGATGGCTCATAACACCACATTTTTTTTGTGTAATACCATAAAATTATATATCAATGGAAAGATAATTTAACCAAGAATGTAATCCAAGAACTCTTATGAAGGATTTTTTTTTTATTAGAACAGCAGTTATGAAGAAGAAAAGTGAAACACAGAAAAAAAATGAGATATTCAAAAATTCTCACAATGTGAGTTAATACTTAGTTGGGTAACCTTTAGCGTTAATTGCGGCCTTACAACGCCTTCCCATGGAGTGAACCAATTTTTTTAGTTCTGCAGCTGTTATAATGTGAAACCAAGATTGAATTATTGCTTCCATTAATTGGGTTTTATTGCTGAGTTACTTCTGACTATCAAGTTTCTTTAGTCTGCTCCATAGATTTTCGATTGGGTTAAGGTCTCGGCTATTCCCAGGCCATTCCAGCTAGGGGAGGAATGCTGGTCTTGAAATTCACGCTTGCACTTGTTATCATTCAGGAAGTGAGAGGTGTGATTGAAGTCTGATTAGCGGAATAATGAATTATTGACCATTTAAAACTATATATTTAGAAATTTATGTACATTTAATCATACAAAAACAACATTTATTTTACAAATGATATTCTATCTTTTTCAATTTAGCTACTTGAATACAAATTCTACCCTACGGTTCTTCTTTATGAACTGGTCAATAACATCGTCATAAAAAGTTGGTTGTAACTTAATTTTTCCAAGCAACACGCACACTTGTAAAGGCTGGCTGAAGCTCATTGGCTAGAGCTACTTTCACTGCATATGGCCTTGTGTTTAAGACGACGTGAAGGGAGTGGAAATAGCTATGCACGCGCATGAAATCACAGTGCTGTAGTGAGGACCTGGAAGCTCACACAACCGAGCAAGCATTGGACTTCGATACACAACGCAAAGCTCAATTATTCCCACGCAAGCTTAAGACGTCTTCTGTCTACAAAAATGAAAGCCTAAGTGGAATGCTTATAAATGCATGCATTTATTAACAAATAAATATTACTTCTTTCTCAATTAATGAGCTTGCGCAGCAAGCATGGAGAATTCGCCCCTGATTTCAGCAGTGGAATATGATTATCTTGAAACCGCTTATTACACACAGCAGCAACATGACATGGAGCTGAATCCTGTTAAAATATAAATGCTTTATTATCTTGTGAAAGATTACATGCGGAAGGCTTCAGTTTAGGCTCAAGTATTTCATTTCTGTATTTTTGGACATTTATTTATATTCCCATTAATCACGCGAATTCTGCCCACACCTTTTGATGTCATACAAACCCAGATCATAACACTAAGTGGGTGTTTCACGGTAGGTGTAATGTAATCAGGATGCCAATGTTCTCTGATTCTTCTCCTTGCGTATTTTATGCCATCACTACCAAACAGGGAGATTTTGGTCTCATCACTCCAAATAACACTGTCCCATTGTTTCGCTGTCCAGTTAGCATGGGTTTTAGCCCAATTTAATCTTTTCAACCTTTGTTCGAGAGATAAAAATGGCTTTCGTGGAATTCTAGCATTTAGACCCAATTCCTGCGGTCTGTGCCGAACAGTCCTTGCACTCAACTTCACATTGTATTGCGCCATTTCTTCTTGTATACATCCAGATGATTTTTTTGTCATGTAGGCAGAGTCTCTCAATTCTATCATCACTTGCTGTTGTGCACCTTTACCTGCCTTTACCAGTCTGGTTTTGTAGTGACTGAGTCTCCTTATACCTCTTCAGAAATTTAGAAATGCCACCTTTGGTTAACTTTCCACCAATTTTTCTTCTAATAAAATTTCTTCATTTCTAAATTGTAGCCTTGTTCACTTAATAGCACTATTTTAGTTCGCTTTTGGGATGACCAGTCAACTCTTTGTGCCATTTCTTTAATTTTATCACGTTTTACAAGCTCACTAAATGAAAGAACACAAAAAACCAATCACATAGCACACTGACAAATGTCCTCCTCTCAGCTCCAATACATGACATCAATAACTGAATCCAATTGTGACTTTATTGGCTCATTTCCAAAACAAGATGACACCTGATTGGCTCTCTAAACACTCATGCTCATTGGCTACATTAAAATGAAGGAAAGCTACTTCAGATCAACCTAAGCAAGTTGTGCTTCTTTTTTCTGGTTATTTGGCTAACTTTTCACAGAATACAGATAATTGAACAATCTTTGTTGCATTACATTCTTGATTAAATTATCTTTCCATTGATATATAATTTTATGGTATTACACCAAACAGAAGTGGTGTTATGAGCCATCAAACCTCAAAAATACACTTTTTTCAAAAGGTTCCACAATTTTGGCCACTAGTGTAGTGTACCGCTAAGATGTTTTGAAGCGAAGTATTGTCGATGAAGAATGCAGTGAATTGTAAATATATTCGGAACTGCTTCTTTTAAATCCACGGTGACGACCAATCATAGCTGGTACTCCATCAGTTGCACATGCAATAATATTTGCGAGAGGAATGTTTTTAGCATTAAAAAAGTCTTTAACAACCTTAAAAATTGTACCATCATTTTTTGTTTTCAGTTGTTCAGCAAATAGAAACTCTTCAATAATTTCTACATTAGTATTGATATAACGCACGTAGGCCATTAACAATGTTTCGTTGTCACAGAAAGTTGTCTCATCGAGTTGCAAAGAAAATTCTATGGATTTTAAACCATCACAAAGTTTTATTTAATGTCCTTTGCTATTTCGTCAATTCTTGTTGATACTGAATTATTGATGAGCTGAATTATATTACTTTTAACTGGGCCAATCATCGTATCTAAAACTTCATTTATAGCTGGTAAGATTAGAGTTTGCTAATAGTATGTGCTTTCCACATTTGGCAATTAATTTTGAAAGTTTGTAAGATACAAGTCCCTTCTCTTGTTGGTTACTTTGTTTTGCAACCAACCAATCCAGGACGATTTTTAAAATTTGTCTTTAATTCGCGAAAGTACTCCACATCCTTTCTGCTTTATTTGGATGCTTCGTTCTTTAATGCTCAATCATTCTTGATGGCTTCAGTCCTTCGTTTGAGAAAGTTTTTTTCACATATTAAGCACATCGGTAACTGCTCATTATTTATAGATGGAATAAGTCCCTATTTTAAATATCCACTTGAATATTGACAACACTTCTTTTTTCACTTATTATAATAGCTTAAATTAATGATTTTAAATGTAGAAAATTCACACCAAAAAGTAGCCCAATTACTTAACTATCAACGTAAAAATTCTAAAAAAATAAGTAGCGAATAAATTTTAACAGTATTGCCAAACATACAATATAAATAGGGATGCTAGATTAAATACGAAATTTTTTGCTTTTATTATATTAGTAGTATTATAACGCTTACCTCCCCCCTCAGTGTTCATAGCTCCCACAGGGGCGCTACCTCTCAGGTTAAGAACCAATGCTCTAAGATATCCCCACCGATCTTATACTCTCCATTCCATCTGTGTTTCCCAAACTTTAAAACGTGTTACGTTCAACTGTTAGCCCCATTCAATTACCCATTCAGAAATTATTCAAGTTCCCCTTGCAAGGCTACAACATCCATTGTACTCATAGCTCTTCCCAACTTTGCATCATCTGCAAACAACTTTGTATCGTCATTCAAATCCTTCCTAATGTCATTTGTGAACTTTGAACACCTGGTAACCGTCCTTCTCTGGAATATCGCTTCTCTATACACAACTTGCTGATACCTATCAGATAGCTAATCTCAAATACAGTGCACTAATCTTCTATCCAACCCCGTTTGTTCCAGTTTATCAAAGACTAGCAAAATATAAATATACCACCATGTATGCTTCTCCTTTGTCCAATGCGACTGTCACCTTGTTATATTAAGTAGACTGCTAAAACACGCCCTTCCTTTAGTAAAACCATGCTGTCCATCAGAGAATGTTGTCATCAACCGAATTCTGAATCCTGGTCCTCTTTCACTCCTTTACAACTCCAGACAAATAGATTGGTCTGTAATTCGAAGCTTTAGTCTTATCATCCTTTTTCCACTCCTTTGGAACTTTGGCAAATCTAAGACTCAAAGAGGTAAGTTAAAGCTTAACTCCCCGGAACTTTCCCTTAAGACAGGAGGTGATATACCATAGTTCCTATGGCTTTATTAATATGAGGTTTACTCGAATTCCTCAGATCTCCTGTTCACTCACCATCAGTGGATCCTTCTCACTTCTTTCAAGCATGATTCACGAGGATAAAATACCTTTGACTATAAAATTATTTAAGGAATTTACAACGTATAATGGAATATTAATTAAAAGAAACTTTAATAAATACTTCCTATATTTGCCATCTTCAATGGGAACATATAACTATGACACATGTCTCATGCACACAAATTTGTGTGCATGAGACTTCCCCAAATTTGGGAAGCTTGCATCACGAGAATATCAGCCCAATAGCCAAGACAACCCAATATAGCCCGCTAGGGAGGACAATTAGGACTCTAGGAACAACAGTAGTTTCTCTCTCCTGCTTCATTTGCTTTTGTAGTGCCTGCGTGCACGTGTCATAGTTGTATGTTCCCATTGAAGATGGCAATGTGACATTGCCAAAATATAGGAAGTATTTATTAAAGTTAAATTTATAAAAATTTACATTTAGCGATTTCCGTTCCATCATGTTTCGTACATTATATATATATATATATATATATATATATATATATATATATATATATATATATATATATATATATATATATATATATGCATTAAAGATACCAAGTAATTTTATATAAACTTGGTTTTAATCCTATTTCCCAAGTAAGCAAACAGACAAGTAAGTCAAGTTTGCGCCTGCACGTAGTGCAAGTCTGAGGCAACTGGAAGGAACATGACAATTTTTGAGAAAGTCTAGAGCTTTTTGGCTATAGAAGAATGCAGTTATTAAGCTTTCACTGAAAGGTACTACACACTTCTAATAATAATACTGTAGACCGAACAGGTTAGGTTTGAGTCCATTTCATGAGTTGTCGAATTAGAAAGATCGGTTAATTGTATGAGTAGCTTCGCAGCATCTCTACAAAGACAGCATAACAGAGGAAATGGAAGGAGCAGGAGCAAAGGCTCTGATTCTGTGAGTTGAACATTTTTTTTTATAGGCTGTTTCTTTATAATATTAAAAAATACCGACTTTCTCTACTGGGTGCTCAGTGTTTTTTCAGCTGGGAATTCTCAATGTACAGTGTAATCACACTGTAATAATTAATTACATTGACGATTGACTCCTGTTTCGTATTCCTTCCCCCTCCCCCCTCCAAAAAAAAGCCACTAATGTGTTGGGTTTTGCAAATATTCTGTCGGGAGTTGTGCACCTATATTTAGCTTAGCAGCTACCATAAATGAAGGGGGGGGGAAAACAAAATTATCTGTTGATTATTAACAATGGAATTTATTATAATTTTCTAAAACGAGTACCGTTTTTTAATGTTTTTTGTGCATATACGGTTCATCACTACTGTTTATTGTAATGATGAAACTTTTTCGTATAGCTCACAGTCATTACAGAATGACTTCCAGCTGATAAAACAAAAGTACATCTATTTCAAAACCTGTTCCATCTTACTGATTAGAGATTACTGTATGATTAAAACATTTTCGTTCATTTTTAAGTAGTTTTTTTTTTTACAGTTATAGAAGTATTTTCTCTCCAAAACAGACAAATCAAATAGATACGAAAACACATATCTGTAGGTATAATACACAAGCACCTGCTACGATCAGGGATTAGATGGGATTGGCAGGTGACAAAACTTGATTAAATCTCAACAGGAGTTAGCTAAAAGACGAAGGAAGGAAGAAATGTGTGTTCAAGATAAAAGACGAAGGAAGGAAGAAATGTGTGTTCAAGATTACTAGTTAGTGGTAATCTTTAACGCATATTGCCTTTCAGCGTTAGCGACTTCTACTTTTATCATCCAACTCATGTCCATCATCGATCATGACGCGAGTGTAACAAACAAAAATATGGAACTCATCCTGCTGATAACTGGTGCTATGTTATCTTTGTTTGTTTAGGCAGAAATGTATATTTGATGAGGTTCTTCACGCCAGTAATATGAAGATTTTTACGTGGGCATGTCAACTGTGACAAGGGAGATACGTCCTGAATTTCAAACGGTACCTTCCTGTCAAGATGTTACAGGAAAATTTTGCTGTTTTCAAGCGTCCTTGTAATATTGTTTTTCCTATCTTTTATTTTATTAGACGCCTTGCATATCATCTCCCCCCCCCCCCTCAGGCAACAGTCTTATTTCTTATTCATGTGAATATCGGGAAGTTACCACTACATCGCATGCGCTTCCTGCATGCTACAGGATAAAATTTTTATTCTCTTTTTTTTTTTTTTAAAGCTTTTGTCTTTCACTTACCGTTCATTAACACTTTGATTATGCTAACAAAACGGGTCTCGTAGCGAGTAAAATAAAAATAAAAAAAGGACTTCAAATAATTAACATAGGTAACGTGAAAGTAAACATAAAATTCCCTTGTTTGTTAATAATTTATTCAACATCTGCTGTCTTGAAACACCACATGGTAGAGTCAACGTTGTGATATTAACTCCGAGTTTACGACCTCATTCGTTCCCTACCGTTCTCCGAATTTCTTCATGCTAGACTGTGGATGGAGGAATACTGCTACACATCCACGTCATTAATAATATCCATTTCATTAATGATTAATATCGAGACACGCACATCGCCTACTATAATACCAAAAGAAGTTCATGCAAGTTGGCAGATCGTTATTTATTCAGCAACTATCTGGCTGAACAGCCAGTTGATTTGACGTTGCATTAAAACCGAACCTCACTCAGCGTTGTTGTGTTTACGCCTGTTTTGTTATCACAGGTGTCAAGTTCTTGCGTCGACAAGAACCTTGTAAATCATAAGTAATATTTACAAGAGTGTGAAAAGTCCATTTATATAACAGATCCTGATATTATGTGTTACTCTGCTTCTTTATACTTCAATTTCACAACCATACGGGGCATAATAAAAGATTATTAACTTCCTACAGATTTCTGGAAGTAATATAATAATATATATGAAATATAGTTTGCATTTCAAGTAAAATATAATTCAAATTTATTCTAAGCTTCCTTTTATTTTGCAAGAATCGTACTTAAGCCTTTTTTTTTTTTTTTTTTTAGGCTCAGGCTATTCCACCCATTTCTCTGCATTTGCTGTAAAGTCAGTTAACTGATTATTTAACAGAATCCACAACCAGTTATTCACCCTTTCCTTTTATTTATTAATAATTCCAATTCACAGCTTAAATAACTACAAGATAATCTGTAGTTTATATATTTTAATTTGTTCGAAGGAAATAGGATTTTTTTTATTTTATTCTTTTTTTTTTTTTTTTTTAATAAAACAATTTTTTTTGAAGCTTATCATCTAATACCATATTCGAAACAAAATATCATTCTACACACAAACGCTATTGTGATAAGTGCAGCCATCTATTGAGCTAATATTTAACTAATACAGCGTTATCAATCTTCTTAAAGTACGCTGTATCTAGTGCAATAAAAAAAAAAAGAATAATAAAACTCGAATTACTTATCTCATATGCTGTATATTTAGTTACACTTTCAGACAAATTTTATGAATAAATTATAATAGTGAACAAGCAGACAAACTCCAAAACATTAAAAAAAAAAAAAAGGAAAAAAAAAGACGATTACTAAAAGTAACAGCCGATTGTTGCCATAACCAATGAGATGTTTAAACCAGTTCAGATAAAATTAACGAGGCCGGCTGTCGATTCATGTTCATTTATCCATTTCAAATATTGAATTTTAATGTAATGTCTTAAACCTACATAACTGTACAATGAAATACTCTCTTCTACTGCTATCGTAATAATGAAATATCGATATCTTATTTATTTTATTATTTATTTATTTATTTATTATAGAGCAAACAATGATTCACACTACAAAGCTGCTATTCTAGATGTTTAAGAGGGGTAAGTTTATCCGCTAAAGGAAGAAATTATCTCGCCAGACTTAGAGATAGCCTACTCTTCAGACTAGGAATAAATGCATTTCCCCCCCTTGCACTAAATGATTGCCCTCCTACGGTTTACAAGAACATTTTTGATTTTGCTGTTTTTCTTGATTACATTCGGAGATTCTAAATGGTCCTTCACTATAGTTTGCTACCTTCCGGTTGTCTTGTTCTGTTATAACTTGTGAGTTACTGCAGTCTGAATGGTTCTGTCCAGCAAAAGTATTTATTTATTTTTATATTCGTAAACCTAAGGAAATTTGCTGTCAATTTTGAGCAAATTCTTCCTTCATTTTAAAGTTTTATTATTGATTTCTTTTTCATTTAATTTATTTTGCTGTTTTCTTTGTTGCATATAACTCCTTATTAGATAGCATTCCAAGACGTTTGTACAAGCAATAAATTTATTGTTCTTTCTTTCCCATTACGAGACTCTACGTTCGTTTATCATCATTGAAACCATTACGTGTTTTGCTGCCTATCATTAAACTCTGGCGCTATCTGTCAGGCGCATCAATGCATTTTTGTACTTATCTGCAAATTAGTGCAGTGAATATTGCAGGTGTCTCCCTCTATGATATTAGCGTGCTGTCTTATTTATTTATGACAAATTCATGCATTGTCGTGGATATTTGTTTTCCCAGATTATTGTTTAACATTTGCGTTATGGTTGTCTATTTATTGACTGGTCTTTGCATTTATTTTCCTGCCAGCATATATCTTTAATGTCATTAACGTTTTTATTGTCAATATTATTAGTCTTCAGCGAACTTATTATTGCTGATTTCCTTTTGCTGAGCATGTATTAAAACTCTACCCTTGAGCCTGCTTTGCTTATTCTTGACGACGTAATTTACTTGAGCATCATTCATTCACTCTATCTTTCGAATGACAATGCAAAAAAGCGTTAGATATATTTCCTTTGTTGTCTGAAAATAATAAAGTTTTTAGTTTATTTTCAATTTAGTAAAGGCGCGGAGATATGACTCACTCTTGACTAAGACGGCAACCAAATAAAATTGCATTATATATAGAGAGAACATAATGGAGGTTATATTTTTCCAATATAACCTCCATTATCACAAGACTCGCATTGCGTAAGCATGATTCGAAGAGTATATCCAAAAATTCCGTGTGTTTCTCTGGCCGCCCAATTCTCCCGATTTGAATCCCATCGAACATTTCTGGGATCATGGGAAACGCAGCATTCCCCGAATGATGTCAGTGTCTCTCTCGGTCGCTGACTTACCAAACGGTATTCTGTATCGTTGGTCCAGAACAGAATACCTCACGACACTTTTCCGTTTAGTGGAGTCTATGCCAAGACTAACGCAAGTGGATATCTACGCCAAAAGGTGCCCAACACTGGACGATGCTGCCTTCCATGGATGCCATCCCATGGTTCTAATAACATCATCATCATTATGCGTATCAAGGATTTAGGCCTAGCATGGCCTAAATCCTTGAATCGATGACTTCCGGCCTTAGAAGTCATCGTTGAATCTTTTAAGAGGATGTCCTGGTTTTCTTTTTCCTAATGGCTTGTACTTTAAGGCTTGTTTTGGTAATCTTTCTGTTTTCATTCTTTGAACATGTTCCATCCATTTATGTTTATTAATTTTTTCTATTACTGATTCTTGGTTTAATTCTTTCATAATTTCTTCATTTCTTTTGTGATCAAATAGAGTATACTTTGCAGTTTTTCTCATAAACTTCATTTCTGCTGTTGTTAATCTTTGTCTTTTTGTTTTATTGTCCAGATTTCGCTTCCATACATTAAGACTGGTAGGGCTAATATATTGTATACTTTTAGTCTGGTTTGTTTTTGAACTAGGTTTGGTTTAAATATCGAGTTAATCACACCTGTTATTTTTTAAATATTTTGTAATTTTTAGGTTTATATCTTTTTCATTTTCATATGTGATCATACATCCTAGGTAGTTAAATGAATTCACCTTTCTAAGATCTTGTTATCTATTACTATCTTAGTTCTTGCTGGATCTTGTCCATTAAAGGTCATAGTTTTTGATTTTTCTGTTGATATTATCTTTGGCTATCTCATTTAGATCTAAAATAGCTTTCTGTAAGTTGGTTCTGATAACAATGCAGTAAAAAGTATTTTCTTGTGTAGGATTCATTAATCGTAGAAAAAAAAAATAATTTCCACTATCACATTACAACCACACTTAACTTCTTTCTCATGATATAAATAAAGTATCGTGGAGAACTGTAGGAACAAATGAAATACCGGCTGAAATTAAAACCTTGAAGATTCAACATGTGAAGTCGTATTTAACGTGAAAGTCTCAAACTTTTGGGCGAGAAGATGCGAATGTTTTCAATCGTCAAATCATGAATGGTTCAAATCGTTCTCATTTATTGATTTATTTAGATGATTAAATAACAAGATTTGCATGGTTTATTATTTTCTTTTACTGTGAAAATGAAGTGAAAAATCTTGCTTGAAAACCAATTCGAATCATTTACTTTTAATTAATATTTGTACAGAATTATTTTTAATGAGAAATTTCGAAAACGATTTTAGAAGGGACATTTTAAGCAAACAGTTAGCTGCGGAAATTTGTTGTTTCAAGCAATAATCATAATACCCGATCTAACTAAAGTTTTATATCTTAATTTCATTTTTTTTTTGTCTTAAATTTGTGTGAATTATTTTGCTTCGATCTGCATATACTACACTGGTCTGAAAATGATTGTCATACTATATAGAGATAAATTAATCCTTATTTATATTTAAAGATAATAAACCACCGTTTTCATTTTTAACGTTCTTTAACATCTCTTTAATCCGCCGATTTCTAACAGCAGGATTGAGTAGGAAGGGAAGCCTCCTCTCCACTGGATGCAATAATAGGCAGGACTTCATATTCGCAAATCTTACGTTGCTATTCCTGACATAGCACAATCAACATTCGGTTTTCACTACGTGCATCGGATTTTCGTTATCTTTTACTGATAAGTTCATTTGGAATTTTCTCCTTGTTGATTACAGAGGTATGGATGCTTGCTCGGTTTCACGAACTTGTTCTTACGTGAAGATTTGCCACGAGTGAAAAACCTCTTTGCCGATAACAAATTTTCGGCGGTATAATAAATGAATATTGATTTTATTCGTACGAAAATGCATTCCTTAATGGATGTCGTTTACGGAATAATAAATTAGAAGGTTATATCGAGCATATTATCAGTACACGTTAGAGATGGAGAGATCGTTTATTATTGGGAATACCGTATTTAGGATTTTAGGAATTCTGGTGCACATTCTTTTTTCCGATTTTCTTTTTCGATTTTTTATTTCCCGTTTTTCTTTCTTTCTTTCTTTTTCTTTTCTTTTTGAGTTGTATGAGTATGTATAATTTTTTGAGGTATAACATATATTTTTCGAAATATGTAGGTATTAAACTGCATACTTTCTTTTATGTTTTTTCTTATTTCATTGGCATACAAACAAAACTGTTTATTTGTTTGTTTTACAGTGTGTATCTTAATGATTCCTTCACACATTCTAATATTTCCTGGAACTCTGCACCCGTGGACATACACGTATCATGCGCTATACTTCCCCCCACAAAAAAGAACCCTGAGTAATTCAGTGAAGTCATTTTTTTTTTATATTTATCTATGATTAGAGTTAAAAATCATTCAGTCAGCATTACACGTTTACGTGAAGAGCGAATTTTAATGTGTAGGCTACATTTGTAAATTACCTTACATTGGTATACAGCACTTTTGAACTAAAGTTATATTTTCAGCAATAGATGGCAGCACTTCACTGGAGGACTGCTCCTTTAACAAAGTCAAGATGTTATAGAACAGAATGCACGAATAGAAGGAATCGCTAGGCAGATTAATAATTATTACACTAAAGGGTGTTATACTGCTTGGAAAGAAGTCAACGGACATCCCCTTCCCCCCCATAAGCAAGGTGCATCGCGACATGTAACAAGTCACGTGTTTGTATCCGCTATAAATTGGAGGAATATGATGCTCCTAAGTCATTGCGGCTGTGTCTGAGTGAAATGGATGCCAGAAGGGAACTGACAGAGTTTGAAAGAGGCGTTGTGATAGGATGCATGTTGCAGGCCTATCTGCTCGGCAAATTGGTAACAAATTAGGCCATCTCAGGTCAACAATCAATGATACAATACCGAGATGGAAGCGCAGGGAGTCAATTGCAAGTGCTACTCGCAATGGACGAACCATCACGCTTCCCAAATGCGACCATAGAGTGCTACGAAGGATAATATGCAATTCTTCAGGACACGTTGAATGCGATGTTCCGGACATCGACCGAAACACGAAGCTGCACAAAAGCATTCAGAAGCAAAGTTCACAACATAAGTTTCTATGGTAGGACAGCCATATGCAAGCCTCACATTACCCAAACCAACATGCAGCTTCGACTTCAGTGGTGCAAAAGTGTGTACGTGAGACGTGGAAGCTTTGAAAGCTTGTTAATGAGCCACGAATCGCGGTACATTCTTTATTGAGCAGACAGATGAGTATGGGTGTGGCGGATGCCTAGTGAATGTATCTTACCAGAGTGCATCACACCAAATATGAAATTCGGAGGAGCCAGTGTGATGGTATGGTCCTGTTTTTCCTGGTTTGGCCTCAGACCTCTGTTTGTAGTGCCACGAACATTGAACTCCGAAAGGTATCTGAACATTCTGGACAATGCATTCCTGCGTACTTCGTGGCAGTAATGCATTGTCTACAGGGTGCTACAAAGGATAATATGAAATTCAGGACACGTTGAATGCGATGTTCTACAGAACTGATCATTGTCTTTTCCAGCAAGACAATGGTTCTTCATCTTATTAAGGTGGGCACTATGGCTGTTTTTTCCTTAGACTATGGTATACTTTGGCTTCTTTCCAAGCAGTGTATGTATACTAGCATTCTCTTACAATCTTAGGAGGTTATAATAATTTCATATTTTATTAGTTCTTCACTGAAACTAATTAAAGAAAAATATGATCGAATCATAATTGAAAATTCGAATCAGCCAAAATCAACAAATTAATGGCGAAATTAAATATATCCTTTATGGATAGGAACTCAACCCAATATAACGAACATGTATATTTCTTTATTTATATGTAACTTGTAGGTAGCAGACAGTTTTTATCGTCCTTTAGGCAACTACCAGCACTACCATCCTGCTCAATGGAGGTCGGAAAGTCATCATTGGATTTAGAAAAGGACGATCATATATAGACCCAGCCTTTTGCCTAAAATTAATAATAGAGAAAGAAGAGAATTCAATTTAGAAATACATATTGTTTATTGACTTTGAAAAAGCATTCGATAAAGTTAAAAGAAGCATTTTATTTAACATATTAAAAGAAAGACAAATACCAAATAGTATTCTAAAAGCTATCATAAATATGTATGAAAATAATCAAATACAAATAAGATTAAATAATGAGCTATCATATACGAGAGAGATAAAGCAAGGGGTCCGACAGGGATGTCCCCTCTCAGCAACTCTTTTTAATATCTACTTAAATGAAATAATAATAAATTGGAATAAAAATTTCCATCAAGGTATTAAACTTTCTCCTACTGTGAACTTAAACACTTTCCTCTTTGCCGACGACCAAATAATAATTACAAATTCTTAAGATAACTTACAGAAAGCTATTTTAGATCTAAATGAGATAACCAAGATTACGGTAGGATAATATCAACAGAAAAATCAAAAACTATGGTCTTTAAAGGACAAGATCCAGCAAGAACTAAGATAGTAATAGATAACAAGATCTTAGAACAGGTGAGTTCATTTAACTACCTAGGATGTATGATCACATATGAAAAAGATATAAATGTAAAAATTGCAAAATGTTTAAAAATAGCAAGTGTAATTAACTCTATATTTAAACCAAACCTAATTCAAAAACAAACCAGATTAAAGGTATACAATACATTAGCCCTACCAGTCTTACTGTATGGAAGCGAAATCTGGACAATAAAACAAAAATACGAAGATTAATAACAGCAGAAATGAAGTTTATGAGAAAAACTGCAAAGTATACCCTATTTGATCACAAAAGAAACGAAGAAATTATGAAAGAATTAAAATTAAACCAAGAACCAGTAATAGAAAAAATTAAAAAATATAAACATAAATGGATGGAACACGTTCAAAGAATGAAAACAGAAAGATTACCAAAACAAGCCTTAAAGTATACAAGCCATTAGGAAAAAGAAAACCAGGAGGTCCTCTTAAAAGATTCAACGATGACGTCTAAGGACGGAACAGGTCACGCTAGGCCTGAATCCTTGATATGTATGATAGAGGTCGGAAAGTAGTCTGAAAAAATTCATATTTGATGTAGAACAAGTTTCCAGGATTATGTATTTAATGCATCTTTAAGTGCGAAATGCGTTATAGACTACCAAACGTTTATGGAGTGCCATACAATAATAAAACATTTCCTAGTTAAAGGCAGGAGTCAGTTATCCGACATATACTGCTCAAAACAATTAGGGGATATTTTGGTTTTCTTGTAAATTATATAAAGTTATAAAAATAATTTACAAATGTAACACATTTATTTTAAAATATTCTTAATGTACAACAGTGTAGAACACGCAACGGCGTACAAAATCATGTTAAGACTTGTCGAAACATGTCTTAGCCGTATTAGCATGTGGGGGATATAAAAGCGTGGCTTGTTGCGCTCACTTCCACAGTGCATAATTATCACTTCAATTGTAAACTTGTGTCACCTACCACCCATTATTTTGTTAAAAATGGCAGAACAACATGATATCCCGGAATCCATGGCTTGCAGAGCCATTGGTCGATTAGAAGCTGGACAAACGCAGCAAGTTGTCGCTCAAGCGTGTCGTGTATCTCAAAGCGTAATTTCGCGACTTTGGAATCGCTTTCTGGAGATGGGAAATGTTCGAAATCGTCTTCATGCCATAGGTTTATATGCTCGAAGACCAATGGTCTGCAATCCACTTACTGCAAATCACAAAAGAGCCTGAAGAATTTGGGCGCAGGAACACCGCAATTGGACAATTGAGGCTCGTGTACTTTTTAGTGACGAGTCCAGGTTCGGTCTGCAACCAGATAACCGACGTATCTTGATATGGCGTGAAAGTGGAACAAGAAATAATCCACAGTTTGTTCGTGAAAGACCCCAACATCAAGATGAGAGTTTGATGGTATGGGTTGGAATAAGTATATATGGCCATGTTGATCTCTCTTTTATATAAATGGTTCCTTAACAGCCCAAAACTATTGCGACGAGATTTTGGAACCTATAGTTCGTCCATATGTTGCTGCAATTGGCCAAGAATTCATTTTTGCCACGATCGCTTCAAGAGCTCGAAATTGCTCTTACAGAAGAGTGGAGAAATATCCCACAAGAACTGTTTGATCATCTTATCCGGTCCATGTAATCAAGATGTAGCGCTGTTTTAGCTGTTAAGGGAGACCATATGCCCGATTAAAAATTAATAAAAGCGTTTTTGGCTATTCTTGTTAAAATTATTTCACTCTAAAATGTATAAGTTATTAAATTCGTAATAAATATCGATTATTTAAACAATATCTCATCAATTACACCCTATCCGTAAGTAAGAAATATTTATTCATGTATAAAGTACCCAATAGTTATAATTATTTGAATAATATGGTAATACCTTAGGTATCGGTAACGATTTGTTGTTACGTGATAACGAAATTATAACAAATTGCTGCATTCGTTTTATAGATTACTGATCAACATACACACACACACATATATATATATATATATAGAATAATAAATGTTAAAGATACCAAGCTATTTTAAATCTAGTTTTACTCTGTTTCCCAAGTAAGCAAACAAGTCAAGTTTGCGCCTGAAAGTGTTGCAAGCCTAGCTGACCCTGCACGTAGTGCAAGATCAAGGCAACTCACGGTAAAAGTAGATAAAGCTCTGTTACCCTTAATGCAAAGCACATCTCCTGGAGGAGATGTATGATGCTTTGTATTAAAGGCAAGGGGCCACTACCCAGACCGGTTTCGACCTTTATTGAGGTCTCATCAGCGGGAGCCAGGTTAGAAATACCAAGATTTTAGTAATACAGAGCTTAAAAGTATTTTACCAAAACAAGTTACCATAAGGTGTTTTAACCTTATTAAATAAAAATCTCAGGAGGAGATATAAATGTAGAAAGTATTTTACCTTGGGTATAATAAATGTTAAAGATACCAAACTATTTTAAACCTGGTTTTACTCCATTTCCCAAGTAGCAAACAGACAAGTGAGTCACGTTTGCGCCTCAAGTGTTGCAAGTCTAGCTGACCCTGCACGTAGTGCAAGACCAAGGCAACTCATGGTAAAAGTAGAATAAGCTCTGATCACTAAAAACAGTCCAGTGAGAGCAAAAACAGAAGAAAAATTATTTCATATCATTTTTTCCCATAAAGGTAAAATTATAAGAAAAGTACTCATGAAACCATCTAGAACCTGGGACTGGTTCAACAATGAAAATCAATAAATTATATGTTTTAGAAGGAAAAAAAAAAGCAAAGAAGAGTGGCTCACAGCAGGGAAAACCTTTTTGATCATAAAGGATAAAGAAAAATGTCCAAACCCAGAAAACTTCCGACGAATAACCTACCTGCCAACAACTTTTAAGCTACTCACAGGCATACTAGCTGATAAAATATACAGCTATCTTAAAGCAAATTCTCTTTTCCCAATTGAACAAAAAGGTAACAGCAAAAATTCAAGAGGCACAAAAGACCAATTGCTGATTGATAAAATGATTCTTAAAAATTGCAAACGTAGAAAAACCAACTTCATATGGCTTGGATAGATTATAAAAAAGCGTTTGATTTGGTGCTTCATAGTTGGATTTTAAAATACACAGAACTATTCGGTATTAAAAAACGTACAAAAAGCTTTGCAATCCAGCATGAAAAACAACGTTGGTTCTAAATAGAGAAGAAATTGGAGAGGTAAACATAAAAAGGGGCATCTTTCAAGGAGACTCATTATCTCCTCTATTGTTTATATTGTCATTGATCCCCTTAACTAGAATTTTAAATAAAACTGCTCACGGTTATCAAACTACGCAAAAGAGTACAAAGATATCTCACGTTTTATACATGGATGATCTGAAGGTCTATGCAAAAGCAGAGAATGAACTCGGATCATTGCTTAACGCTGTGCACATATTCAATCAAGATATATCAGTGGATTTTGGCTTAGACAAATGCGCAATTGCTGGAATAACAAGAGGAAAGTTTGAAGATCTGAACGAAATCGAGCTGCTCAATGGTGAAATAATCAAGGCAATAAAATTCGAAGACAGCTACAAATGTTTGGGAATTCTAGAAGCATCACAAATTCTGCACAATAAGATCAAAGGAAGAACTAGAGCAGAATACATAAGACGATTAAGAAAACTACTTAAGTCAGTGCTTAATGCTGGAAATTTGATAAAAGCAATTAATATCTGGGCCATACCTGTTCTGAGATATTCAGCAGGCATTGCTGAATGGACCCAGCTAGAAATGGAAGATTTAGACCGAAAAACTCGAAAATTAATGACAATGCATCATGCCCTCAATCCTCGCAGTGACATTGATAGGCTCTATCTATAACGCAAAAAAGGAAGTAGAGGATTATTACAAGTGAAGCAAGTTATTGAAGAAGAAAAACGAAATTTAAATGATTATCTGCATCAAACAACGGAAAATGTTCTAATTGAAGTAAGGAAAGAGGGTTTATTTAAACCCATGGCGACAAAATTGGAATATAAAACCAACCAAGTAAAAGAGAGAACTGAAAGATGGAAAAATAAGGCATTGCATGGAAAATACCTTCACAGCATAGAGGACAGCGCTGATAGCAACTTGACCTGGCAATGGTTGAGAAATCGAGCACTAAAGAAAGAAACAGAATCGGTAATTTTTGCAGCACAAGAACAGGCCATTAAAACCAACGTTATGAAGGCAAAAATACAAAAAATTCAAGAAGACAGTAAATATAGATTGTGCAAAGAAAAGGAAGAAACGGTAGACCACATTATAAGTGGATGCAGCAAAATCGCACAAATTTTGTGATATCGGATGTGTTACATTCCAAGCTTTTGTCAGTTTGGATTTTGAAATCTCAGAGTATTTTAGCTTTTTCATCCTCAACCCACTTTCTGGGGAACTTTATTCTAAAGACTATTGGAAGCATAAAGTTCACCAGAAAGTGGTTGAGAATGAAAAAGCTAAAATACTCTGGGATTTCAAAATCCAAACTGACAAACGCTTGGAATGTAACACACCCGATATCACAGTGGTTGAAAAAAGTGAAAACAAGGGTGTTACGTTTATCGAAATATTAGTACCAGGAGATAGTCGGATTGACGACAAAGAAAATGAAAAAATTACAAAATATCGCGATTTGCAAATCGAAGTTGAACGAATCTGGCAAAAGAAAACGAAAGTTGTTCCCATAATAATAGGTGCTTTAGGCGCCATCCTTAAAACATTAAAAAAACATCTAGAAGCACTCGAGTTAGATGGATTAAAAATTGGGCAGCTGCAAAAGGCCGCTTTGGTCGGCACAGCTTTCATTTCAGAAAGTATTTCCACAACTCATAGGCCCCCCCTAGTATATATATATTTAAAATCGTTCTCGTTATTTAAAATAGAAAGAAAAGTATATGACGCAGTTTAAATTCAAACAAACGTTTGACAAATTTATGGCATTAGATAATTTAATTTATATATAATAAACTAAAATACATAAAGTTGTAATATATATATATATACACACACACACACACACACACACACACACACACACACACACACACACACACACACACACACACACACACACACCATATTTTTATGTCATTTTTAGGACATTTTTAATCATTTCTAACTAATCATTCTTAAACAAATTATCTGCCTGTGCAATTTATTTTCTCTCTTTTTTTTTTCTTTCTTTCTTTTTCTTTTTTTTATCTAAGAAATCTTTCCTTTACAATAAGAAAATAACTTGTATTTCCTAACAGGGAATTCAAGTTATTTCCCTAATTAAAAGTTAAAAGGGGTAACATTTAATTGATATCTGCTGGTAAACAGTTTCTGATATACATTTACTCATAACATCGACAAATTTGTGTTATAATGAGTCATTTTAGAACATCTTTAAGTCACTGGTGTTTCTACTAATGCATTATGTCATTGCTATACTGGACTTACAACAGTATTTTACTCGATAATATTAATATTTTTAAGAATTAAACTCAACTAAGCGAAAACCTATTCTTAAAGAAAAAAATCATGACATTTAGTTTGAAATCTTGCCTTACATTTTATCCATACGGACAGATTGTTTGCAATTATCACTCTAAGCTTGTGGCAGAACTCATATCTTTTGAACACTGATTTTAATAAATGTCCACTTGCCAACTTCAAGAAATCTTTCTGGCAACACATGTTCCCTGCAAGCTGCGAGTGGCCGATCCTGTCTCACAGTAATATGTTCTCTAAGTCAATGATGTGTGGGCAAATCTTTTATACCTGACTGCAGTCTCCATCCTTTTCCACTAATCCATCCATCATGTCATTGCCATACTCGCTCTCGTTATTTAAAATAGAAAGAAAAGTATATGACGCAGTTTAAATTCAAACAAACGTTTCACAAATTTATGGCATTAGATAATTTAATTTATAAATAAACTAAAATACATAAAGTTGTAATAAAAACGGTTGTAAATATTCGAATGCCAGCATAGTTGGCCAAATAATGATTACGCACGCTCTCCAAACTACAAGAGGCAAGAATCGATCCTGCCTCCTGAAGTCCTCTGCTTGAGATGATTTTTCCATCGCCCCGTTTAAAATCACCAAGTGAAGCGATTTGAAATAAAAACAAAAGTCCTAGTTCCTAAAGCAGGGTTTTGAGATTATGTTATTAATTATTATCTTAACCTATTAATAAAAATAATATACGGTACGATTACAACATTTCGTGGCTGAGATTAAAAAAATAAACTAAAATCACATTTATTTATATTCATATCTTGAGTTGTGTATACTCATTCATGTATTTTTTTAAAATTATTCTTATTGTCATTCCGTATCTTATATTTATATTCCTAAGATATATGCATCTCAGGTACTGCAAGTATTTTCCGAAACTTTTAGCATCTGATATTTTAGCTCACTGTTGAATTTCTATTCAAACCAGACCCAAAAACCAGAAAAATTTACATTTACATAGATTTTACATTTAGTTATTTTAATTGATTTTTAGTAAGCTTTTAATAAATCGATCAATTGCTACTAATGGACGTCAAGAAAGGTTTGGGGTTATAAAAGTAATTACCTACAAAAATTATGCAATAATGGAAATTTTAGTTGACAATCTCAAAACCTTTGTACTTCTTTTGAATGCAACAGACTTTTTTTTGTTATCCATAATAGACAAGAGCATTCAGACCTTACACTTAAAAAACCAATACGTAACATAAATTTCAATTCAGACATGTTCCATCACTAATGATAAAAAAAGAAAGAAAATACAAATTCTTCGAGTGAAATTATTTGCGTAACTAAAGAACATTTAAATGAATTTTTTGCCTTAATTCATTCAAATAGCTTTCAGTAAAACTTGAGTAAATCTAAAATTACTTAGCTACAAAGCAGTGTGTAAAGGAATAAAAATTAGGAAACCAGCAGAGAAGGTCGTGCGAATATAATTGTAAATATAAAGCATTACCATTTATACTGAGATTTTTAGACATTAAAAAATTCAGAAGGCAAATTGAATACATAGACAGATCCATTTAATTTCTCGTTACATGTAAAATAAGTTCTACAATTGGAGAGAAATTTGTCGCCTAATATTTTAAATCCTGGATAAGGAAGGTGTAATTTGTCAAGATCATGCCAGACAAGGAGCTACTTGTTTGAAGCTTTCTGTCTTTTCCTTGGCAGCAGGTAATTGCTCAATGTAACAAGCAACCCACATGTGATGCATCATACGAAATTTATCTCCGAAGCTTCCGTGTGTTCGGATGCACAACATTTGTGGAATGCTTGCAAACTATTATATTGTACTGCATGTGGTAATTTTGTATGCTTTCGCAGGAGTTAGCAGTATTATGTAGATTGGTATACTCAGGGAACTGATCACCCTCGTTAATTTATAAATGACTGCATTAGAAAAGGATTGATTCGTATCGAACTAGTAAGGCAAACTTACATTTTAACCCCTGAGTTAGCTGCTTTGGTTCTCCAGATACTGCTTTATTGTATAACGCCACATCATTTGCGAGTTGCTTTTTGTGAAGGATGGTAGATTGATACACAGGAAAGTATATTCAGAAGAAACAGAGATAAGAAGATGAGAACACTGTCAGGATCTAATGACATCATGAGAACAATTTACAGACAAAAAATACTAGTAGTGACGATAGACAGTAGATGGCGTTGCGTGTAGATGATGATGATGATGGTAGTGGCGTTATGGGCAGTTGGTGAATTATGTGGTGGAGATGAGAGTGGATTGAGTGTTGACATTAGCTTCATCGTTTTAATTGCAACGGACGTTATTCCCAAACAAACAGTCATGCCGAGCAAGATATGTATTTTTATTTCTTTTATATACTTTCCATTTTCAAGCACAAATGATGCTAGCGCCATCATTACGCGAGGAAAAAAAGTTTTGAGTTGCATTTATAACACAACCGATATTCAGCGTTTTTCTTTAATTTTCCTAAAGGATAAATTTGCAAACAACGTTTCCGTTGTAACCGTTATTTTCAATGTACCGCGATAATCATCAGTGTATGCATGCAATCAATTTACTTCTGATCGTGTATTATGAAAATTGTTAATAAAATCATTTTGTTGCATTAGATGGCGGCATTTCCAACTTAAGTGGACCGCATAAACAAAAGGACTTCACTACTAATCACACTTGCAATCCAAAGATGCCTGTAGTAAAGAACGCCGTATGGCTGTGGGCCGGATATAAATGCACTTTTCTAGGAGCGTTGTCTGCGGGCATATGGAGCAGACACGCGATTTCCTCATTTCCTTTGCCCGTGCAGGTTCTGTAGAAAACAGTAATGGATATTTACCTGCTTGCTGCTCTCCACCGTAATTTTCTGGCTGTTTCCTTTAGTGACCTTTGCTGTATCGTTAAACGAAAGGAGCACGAAAAATATGCTTCCATGTAAGGTTTGCGTTCTGTTTGTGTCCTCCAGTCAAGGCGGTTCTACTTTGGTGTGACTGCTGTGGATGTGTGAACGTTTCTGGCTGGGAACTCGCCCGATACATCAACCATCTTCTCACCACTCAAACGAATAGCACTTTACTTTTTTTTTTTTTTTTTTTACTTACATTACTTCGCCCTTCTTTTCTCTCAATTTTTCTATCTCCTTATTTCTGTTATTACTTCTGTTAGTCTTTAATTTATTCAGTTTTTCCATTTTTATCTTGGTTTCCATAAGCTTTGCTTGCTTGTGTTGCTTTTCTCTTTTTCCTTCTGTCTTTCGAATAATTTTCAGTTGTGTAGGAAGAATTCCAATCCAGGAACATTTATAATGATTTTTTTCCCAACTGTTTTTCCATATCAGGAGATTTTACTGGTTTTTCTCCCAGAAAGTCGGTTTTTTTTTCAAATCAAACAGCCAAACCAATTGTAGAACACATGTATTGGTAGATGGAGCAGAGAATAGACATAAAAATAACCCTCGCACCAAATCATAAATTTCGTTTATGAAAACTTACTTGGCCATGAAATCATTTTCTTAGAAAATGCTAACTTAATTACACGTGAAATCTTTTAACAAAGAATCTTGCATTCGAGGAACGTCAAACAAACTTGATATCATCTGAAAGGGTTCCTTTTCAATGACAAGAAAACTTCGATTTTTAAGAGTACTGAAATAAAAAACAACTAAATTGATAACAAAAATAAATGATGAAACTCTAAGTTAACTAAATGAAAAAATGAAACTAATAAAAAACTAAACAATTAGTAAGCAAACATCAGACCTTTTTGCCAATATTGTAAATTTCAATCTTAGATATATCGTTTTCTTTTTAAGATTTACCTTCTTTAACATACTAGTAACAGCATTAAAATGTGCGAAATGAATAAGTTGGATGTAGTTGGAACGTGAATATTTTTAATTGTAACTTTACTGAAAAGTTACATGAAACTGATGAAACTTACTCGCAAAATAGTTTATCCTACTTCCAAATTACTTCCAAAATAGTTTACGCTATCGTGTAGCAAAATTTCATTTTTGATGCGTATGGATGAATATTTCTTTGTATATTATAAAGTTGTTTGTTTCAATATAACTTGCCAACTACAGATTACACAATATAGAGACTTTCTATGTACACACTTGTCTGATGATTATTTGTATGTCAACTTTGTTTCACTAAAACTGCGAACAAAGAAAATTTGATCACAAAAGTATTGTGTTCAGCCAAAAAATATATGAATCACACTCATTATATATTTATATGAGTAACGAGCAATCTATAAGCATTCGTAAAGTAAACGTATGTAGAAATGATGTCCCCTCTTTGACTGAGGAGAAAGATGAGCAGTGACAAGACTTATGGACATAACGAAAATGATACACATCAAATAATGAAGCGCACAAAAAAAATATCATTCTCATGCAGAGAGAGAGAGAGAGAGAGAAATACGGAACTGTTAGCGAAGAGATTTACGAGGCCCAGCAGTTTAAAACTTCCACTGTGTAAATAAGAACTGTTTTCGTGTAGCCATTCGCTGAAAATTCACGAAGAATTCAGCCATATTTAGATCATTTTTTTCCCCTTTTCGATGGAAATGTCTATTACAAACAGCACGTGCTGGTCATCATTATCCATACTATCGTTTCTATTACTTTCCGGGAGTGACTGATCTGTACAGAAAGTCGATGACATGCTTCGAGTTTTCCTTCTCTACAATGGGCCCTTTTTCTAATGAACGCTGATAACTTTTTTTTCCTGATATTTGGTTTACACTCCCCTCTTTTGTTTTTTGTTTTTTTCTCCTTCAGAGTTATTTTTCGTTGTTCAGCTTCTGTCAGTGGTTTCTTAATGAAAAAAATAGGGTTGATAATATCAAAAGATGTGCGCTTGAAGCACCTACTAGAAGAGCATGTAGACCAGTGTTTCTCAACGTTTTTTGGGTCGTGCCCCAACTCAACGCCTCAAAGATTTTGATGCCTCCCCCCCCAGCATAATAGTCTGCCAAGTTCTGAAAAAGTATAATATAAATTAATTAAAAAAGGAGCATAAGTAAAACTGTTTTTAATTTGACTTTCTTCAATGAATATAAATTTAATATTATACTTTGTATATTATGAAACATAAATCGAACTGAACTCGGGAAAATAAAATCCAAGTTAACGCGATCCTTGAGCTTGATGTCAGCTGCAAAGAGTTTTTATTTGAGGAATTAATTTAGTCATTTTCAATCTCAAATCCCCACGGTATCCAGATGATTTCTTTTTTCAGTAGCAAGTCATTCACAGCACTAAAGCCACATTCAACTAAATATGACGACGGGGAGGGCAACAGTATTATTATTATTATTATTATTTTTTTTTTTTTTTGCGAAACGTTGAATTTCGGTATTTCGTTTCTGTCTCGTCAGAAAGCCATGCCATTGTTCCTTTTATGTTGAATAAAGTTCTAATAAACTCATCATTTTGCTTTTCTGAGAGTTCTTCTTGATACTATATTTATGTTCACTGCTGTACTAGTGATGTCAGCTTTTTTTCTCGAAGTCAGGGTTGCAACTTCGACAATTTATCGACGACAATGGTGAGTGTTTTGAGTATATCGGTGATGAGGTGACGAATGCAACGTCATTTTCTAACCCCCCCCAATATTCAAATCCCCCCTGTGGGGGTACGCCCCACGTTGGGAAATACTGATGTAGACGAAATACGCATCTTAACAACTGTAAATGTAAAAAGGATAAATTCTACAAGTTAATTGTTGCACAGCCTTTCATGTTTTAAATGCTATTTTAGCAACTCGGCAGTGGCATCATCACCATCATACGAAGCGAAATTAAGGATTCGAACATGCAAAGAACCACGAGATCTCCGATCATTTAAGATGAGCAGAACTCTTTCAAGTTCTTTTCTAGGTATGAAAAATCTTTTAACTCATGAACGCATATGTATTGACTTATGCAAAGTTTCATTCATAGTAAGCACACTAGGTGGCATCCCATCTTCTATTTCTGTCTTTTTTTTTAATTTTAACTTAAAATGCAGAACTCTACTCTCAACACTATAACATGCAATACCTGTCTCCACTGAGTTTAGATGACTAAAAAGTAATATTTTATTTATTTATTTATTATTTTTTGTTTTGTTTTTTACGTTTTCCTACCAACAGTAACCCTACCAGGAGGTAATTTATTCCTGCATGCTCCATTGCATTAGAATGCTGCAACGGAGCATGTAGGAATAAATTACCTCCTGGTAGGGTTACTATTGGGGGAAAAACGCAAAAAATTTAAAAAAAAAATATTACTTGTAGTCATATAAACTCAGTGGAGAAAGTTATTGCATGAATGAAACTTTGCATAAGTCAATACATGTGTGTGTGTGTGTGTGTGTGTGTGTGTGTGTGTGTGTGTGTGTGTGTGTGTGTGTGTGTGTGTGTGTGTGTGTGTGTGTGTGTGTGTGTGTGTGTGTGTGTGTGAGAGAGAGAGAGAGAGAGAGAGCGTTGATTACACATTTTACTTGTCATACGTAAACGTGAGAAGTCACACTGTGTATGTAAATTCATATAGCATAAAATAAAAAGCGCCATCTTTGGTATCAAGAGGAGGTTGCTCAGACCCACAGTAAATATGCAATGTATTAATATGTTATTTGTATTTCGTAAGTGGAATTTATATAAAAATAGAATTCTTTCTGACATTGATCATTAGGCACATTCATTATATAATGAAACGTTAGTGGAAAGTGAAATATCCATTGCACTACATACTCATCTGTCTTGATTTTTATTATTTCGTTATTATGGTTATACATATTTAATCTCTCTCTCTCTCTCTCTCTCTCTCTCTCTCTCTCTCTCTCTCACACACACACACACACACACAATAATATTCTTTTAGTCTTTTATGATGGCATACCAACAACTTTTTGCCAATTTTTTCTGGAGTAGGCGGAGGAATACATTATATATTACGAACCTTTCAGAATATACAGATGAACGAAGAATCCTTTTCAACATATACTCTCAAACTTTCTGAAACATTGGCTTCGTCGTTCTGTGAGATTTTGTCGTGGAATGTGGCCACTTTATCGTAATATAGGAAGTTGCGAATAATATCGTAAATCGTTCCCTACGTAGATACATTCTAAAATTTCGAAATTTTATTGATGAGCATACTGAATAAAGTGGCTGCCACTGTTGTAATGTTGATGTCACGGTATTAGAGTACACATATTAAAGCACATGTGGACATATGTTGAGCGATTGAGGGGAAAATCATAGTAGTGTTCCCCCTTCAGACTAGCGCTCACAGTTGTCTAATACAATCAATAGTGATGTCATCAAAAATATTAAAATATTAAAAAAAATGACTATACTATAGGTTTCAACCATTCTACGGTCGGAACACATAAAAAAAAGCCATAGTTTTTTTTTTTTTTTTTTTTTTAATAAAAACGTAACTTAAATTATAAATGCATTTTCTTAGCTATACTAGGTTGAACGTATAAGCTTTATAACTATGTTACGTTGATTACGTAGGAATAAGCGATCTATAAGTATAAATAATAAACTCTCTGGTTCATAAAAGTGTAAAAGATGGAAGAGTGAAACAAGCAGCGTCACGGAGCATGAGAGGCGATGCAAGACTACCAACCTGAAGCAAATCGAGCACTGAATACCTGGGAAGTTGGTGAGCTGTAGCGAACACTTTGAAAAATTCATTTCCATCGCTTTAGGAATATTAATGGATGAAAAGTAATCAAAATACCACGGCGACTGCGTTTCAAACCCACATGAAACGTTTGTATGAAGAAATCTCCGGACCGAGTTATTACAAGAGCATATTATTATTAACAATCTCATTACATTTAATTTAGGATATACTTTTAATATTAGATGAAAAATAAATACAAAAATGCATTCCAGATCGAGAAACGTAACATTTAGGCATCAAAATATCAAAAGTATATTCTCGGCAGAATTGTTCAAGTTCCCCTGTAAATGACGCTTCACTGTATTGATGAACAGTATTGCGGTTGCAAGTTACTTTGAGAGTTGGGAATGTAGTGTGAAGTTTATCGTCTGTTCCATTAGGAACACATCCAACTGCATTTCAGGTCACATGTCTTTAATTGCGTTAATCGGACAGGAACCGATCGCATGCGGTTAGTCGGTTAACGCTTTGAAGGCTATGAACATTGCATAGAATGTAATTAAAGCGAATATGCGTTGTATAATTCTGTACACGTTAAACTATGGACGTTGTATAAATCCTCTTGTTCATTTTCACAAATCACGCGATATGTATAAATCACAACAATCATTCCAAATGTGTGCAGTTTTACTGCCACCGTTTGTAAAGCATCCTTTAGAGGCATTCACAACTAATTAATTGTATTAAGAACTTATGTAAAGTATGTATAATATCCCTTAAGAATGAAAACAAAGCGTTGTTTCGTGATTGAAGAGATCCAATTTCAGATAAAGGCAACGCCCAACTCTAAATATTAAGACTGTATTAGAATATGCAGGGGAGAGAAAATAAATAAGAAAGCTTTTTGTAGGTGGTCATTATCAGGCATACAAAATGGCCCCTCCGTAATGAGTTTGAAGGAGAGGATGTGCAAGCCTTCGATTGGAAAAGACCTGAGTTGGATTGTCGTCATGACGATAGAAACACTTATATTAGCTGCTGTTGTTGCTATTGTTCATTATTAGAATTGACGGACGAGGCAACTAACGGCCACTGTAATATTATGTCTCTTCATTGTGTGTGTTCTTCTGCCGATTTGTCTGTTTTGTGGGAGGATAAGACCGAGTTTGCTGCAGGAAGAGAAAACCTTGAAAGGTTTCCGTTGGAATGCCTTCCATACAAATGGAAAACATTCCTTACAACACCAACTATCTCACCTTCAGTTGCAAAGTCATTATAAAAGCTCTGGGCTTCTTAGACCGGATTCAAACCAGATATTTTCACCAAGCTTGGATACTGAATGAGCTATTGAGGATTTTTTCAGTTTTTATTTAACTTTTGCTTTTTCATCGCGCAAAACAAGCAAATCGGTGAGAATACATGTAATTAAGATTTACAAAAATAGCATCTAGCTGATGGTTAATGGTGTATGCGAAGATGGCGGATTAAGCGTCTAGACGGATATCGTGTAGTATTGTGAGGCCTTCCTCAGACTCCATGGAGTCGAATACAGCTTTTTTTTTCAGCGTTGAACAAAAGAGAGGTTTCAAAAAGAAAATTCTGTGACCAGATAACCACGTAGGCTGAAATGATCTCAAAAAAATTCAGCAAAGTTCCTCGCGCCCTTGAAAACATTGAAAAAAAAAGACAAGTCTCATCACTCCGAATGGCTGACGAAAGCACTATGTATTTTATCTATGATTTTAGGTAGATGTCAAAGGAACTGTGTGATACTTGGAAGTATTCGGATATAAAGTTTAGAAGATACGATCGGAAAGAAATTCAAATCTTTCTTATGAACAAATGATTTCGCTCTCTTCATTAGGTGCGAATTTTTTTTCAATGAAAAATTTATCTAACTTAAAACCTCATCCCTTTTGCAATTTCTTGTAACTGTTTAGATTATTTATTTCAGCTTTTTCCTTGATGCTTATTTTTTCATCTATTTTCTTTCATTTAGTCGAGTTCAAAAATGCACGGTGATTCAGAAGTTGATATATATTAAGAGACATATAAGTAAAATATAGTTCGCCTCCTCTTGATCAAGATAGCATCACATGTATCGATTTTCTTTCTCTCTCTCTCTCGCTCTCTCTCTCTCGCTCTCTCTCTCTCTGTCTGTCTCTTGTCACATGAATTTTCAAGAAGAGCAATTTATTTCAATTTTGTAGTATAGAGAGATAAAATAATACAATTTGGAACAGTTGATTTGCTTGACATTGCACGATATAAACCTTATCTGGCTTTGTTATGTTGAATTTTTTCTTGACAATTATTCATAAGAATATTACACTCTTTTTATAAAATCTTTATCAAGTAGCTTTATTTTTTATCTTCCTACATGTTTCGCCAATCCGTTTCTATTGGCATCCTCAGGGAATACAAATCAGTAAGCAAAAATGAAGGTTACAGACTAGGTTATAACCGATGGTTCTAAATCATACAAAAAATTGGTATTGTGCGTGACAATGTGCGTGTCTCGTTAACGTGATTTATTCGTAATGACTCATGACGTAATTGTTATGAAAGTTCATTTCTTTGATATTTAATGATCTGATAAAAGTTTTCCAAATTTCTGGTAAAATTAGACCTTGATTCTTGTTTAGGTTTTCAGTTGTACGGGCAACTGTAGCTGCTTCCTTGAAGGTTCTTGAATGGTAGTTATCTTCTATGTATGGCATAAGGCTCTTATCCCACTCAATGTGATGGTTAGTAGAGGCAAAGTGGCATGAAAGGCCTGAAATGTCTTGTCTGTTATTTCTGACATATCCTATGTGTTCTTTCTTTCTCGTTTAGAAACTTCTAGATGTCTGACCTACGTAACTAATACCACATGAACAAGGAATATTATATACTCCAGAGTATTTGTAGAATGGGTGAGGATCTTTCGGTGATCTTAAAAATTTCCGAATAGTGTTGATTGGTTTGAATGCCACTCTGATCTTATGTGGTTTTAAAAGGTTAGCTAATTTTTTGGAAAGGTTGTTGACAAAAGGAATCGTAATTGTACTGATGTATTGGACGTCATCACGTTGTCGATGTGGTATATCAGTAAATAGAATCTTGTTATAGAGTCTTTTAGGGTAACCATTTAAAGAAAGTTCTCTGGATATTGTGGTTAATTCCGTGAGTAGGTCATCCTTGTCTGTCGTATACTGTATAGCTCTTTTCTTGAGACTATGAATAATGCTAATTTTCTGAGCTATGTGATGAGCTGAGTTGAAATGGAGGTAACTTCCAGTATTTGTAGGTTTTCTGTATACAGATAGGTTGATACTATTATTGGATTGTTTCTTTATTAAAACGTCAAGGAATGGCAGTTTTTTATCTTTTTCCATTTCTAATGTGAATTTTATGGTATTGTGGAAAATATTGATTTGTTTGAGGTAATTCATTAGTTCTTCTTTTGTATGATCCCAAATGATAAAGATGTCATCTACATATCTGTACCAAATTTTCGGTTTTGGAACGATCTGGGTTAAGATTTTTTTCTCTAGATCTTCCATGAATAAGTCAGCAACTGGAGGTGAGAGGAGGCTACCCATAGCTAATCCAGTTAGTTGTTTGTAGATCGTTTCTTGCCAAATGAAATAGTTAGAAGTTAAACAGTGATTGAACAAAGTAGTGATGTTTCTAGGGAACAATTTCTCTAAGATGTTGATGACTTCAACCACTGGAATGTTAGTAAACAGAGATGTGATGTCCAGGCTTGCTAGTATATCCTCTTCAAAAATAGGGATATTTTTTATTTTATCTATAAAAGGTTTTGAGTTTTTAATATAAGTATCCGAGACGTGAATGTGTTGTTGTAAAATCTTCGCAAGATGCTTGGATAGTTGGTAAGTGGGAGAATAGATTCCATCAACTATTGGACGTAATGGTATACCTTCTTTGTGAATTTTTGGAAGGCCATACAATCTAGGAGTAAGTGGGTGCATAGATTTTAATTTTTGTATCATTTCTATAGGCCAATTATTCATTCCACGTAATAATTCATTGGTGTCATTATGATTTTTTGTCGTAGGATGTCTACTGAGAACTTCATATACAGACCTGTCAGATAATAGAGTTTTAATTTTTTCTTTATAATCTGAAGTATTTAATATAACTGTATTATTACCTTTGTCGGCTTTGAGTATGATGATATCTTTATTATTCCTTAATTTGAGAAGCGTTCTTCTTTCCATTTGGTTAGAGTTGGTGTTAGAAGATCTTGACTGAGCTGAAAGGATTATGCTGCTTTTTAATCGCAAGTCATTAGCTGTTGGAGCTGGTAGTAATGAGAAGGCTTTTTCTAAGTTGCAGATGAACTCTATTTTAGGAATGACAGTGGGTTTTAAAGCAAAGTTGAAACCTTTTTTGAGGATAGAGATCTCAGGTTTACTTAAAACGTGTTTAGATAGGTTAATTATCAATTGGTTATCTGGTAGAGATGGTTTGCAGTTGTTATGATTATCATACAGTATATTGAATTTATCAATTTGTGTCTTTTTGCTGTGATTAAATGTCTTGGTGAAACTGTGGTTAATCATATTGTCTAATAGTTGCCATGTCTCAGCGTCAAGATTATTAGAGATATCTGTGAATAAATTATAGCACTGTGAGTCTATTTTGCTAAGCATGAATCTCGTATGGCGAAAATAAAGTTACTTGATAAAGATTTTATAAAAAGAGTGTAATAGTCTTATCTGGCTTTGATTCCTGAAACTACAGAAACGTTTTAAATGACTAACACAACATGATGAAATATGGCGGACACTTTCTTAAATGGAACCCTTCAGCGTTGTCAATGTGAAAATCTCATTTCAAATTTTTCTCAATTATAGATCATGTCAAAAAATAGTCCCTAGCAAAAGCTGAATCCCCTAACATCATCATCAGGCGTACGAAAATAAAACGCGAGTGTAACTCTTTGGCACGTTTTCAAACTGCATTCACATAGACTAATGAAGGCTTATGCGCACGTATGCCTCGGGAGTTGCACAGTCAACTGATAGCCCATACTCATACACTTCCCAAACGATGTATTCGTTCTACTCGTGTTCATAAACATGTAATCATAATTAAGTCTATTCTCCTATGAAACTTCTTGAAAATTATAGGAGTGCCAAAAACTGCACCCAATTGTTGATGGTGCAATTTTCACACAAGCAATTGATTGATGTCTTACTTTTTCTAACACTAAATAAAGAGCGTTTGTTTCTTTTTTAATTGCGTCCTTATATTAAAGCTCTGATCATGGCAGGACGGTAACAGCAATAGCCGAGCCTCAGTTAGAACTTCATTGGCTACAGCATTGCCATCCATTACCCTCCCTCATTTAATTACGTATATCTTTTTATTATGCTACATTTATCTGCCATCTTTTTAATTTTATGGTGTGCTAATTCTAATTAAGCAAACAAGGAATGCAAATCTCTAGTGTTAATCTCAACAGCTGAAGACGCAAGGGTTGCCTATTTTAATTTGCGTCTTTCCATACAATTTGCCTTTATCCCATTCCACGTCGCGTATGAGATTAGCTGTAGTAGTCACGTGACTTACAGCTACCATACTTGTAGTGATATTTGCAATTAAGCTTTTGCATGGAAATATTGCTTGACAGAGCAAGAGTTTCACGTGACAACATCGAAGTCTCCTTGTTAGAAAACATAATTTCCAAAGTCATGTGACTTTCATATTAACGTTGGTCGCCACTGAAGAGAACAGATAGAAACATTTGCAATCCTTATATACACGAATTATATATTTATTCAATAATTATGTAAATATGATAAATAATTTTTCTTTTAATTAACTATATATATATTTTTAGTTATTTGTGAAATCATTAATTATACCATTTAGATGTTTGGAGATCAGCGGAAATAAACTGGATTCTAAATAATCGAAGTAAGAATTCGAAGTAATCAATTGTTAGAATCGATTTTTCCATATGAATTAGCTGATTGTTTATAACACTATTCCAAAACAGCTAAGACTAGTAAAAGAGAGAGTCAAGTGGTGTACTGTAGCGTCATATGTGCATATATTTGGCTAGTTCGTCTGTTTTGAGGGAGAGAGAGAGAAATTTAGTTTTGGGTAGAAAAAAAAAATCGGCCACCTCTGTATGAGGTTATGTAAGTCACTGAAGCTGAACAGCCCTTAAAAATCTATGCTAGTGAGTGAGCAGGGCTCCGAGACTGCTTTTTTTTGCCTTTCTTCTTAGACATACATAAAGTACAAGCAATAATATTGATAAAATAAATATCCGTATTCTGAAAACTGACTGTCAAAAGATTTTTCGGAACAGTGCAAAATATTCTATGCAGTAGCATGGAAACAATACTTTCAGAAATATTGCACCGATATGTTTTTCCCCTTTATCAGAAAGGGAAAAAATATCGGTGCAATATTTCTTAAAGTACTGTTTTAAAGACATTTTAAACTCGTTCAATGCTTTCAATTGCACAGTTGTTTCTCACTTAATACTTTAAATTCGTTCGATGTCTTTTGAATATTTATTTATTAAACAACTATCCTTTTCTGGTTTAGCCCTCTATCGTGCTTTACTAATTCGGTTTATTAGTCTTATTCAAAATCATTACACGTTTCTTTAAATATCCTATGAAAAGTAATCTGAGTTTAACAATTCAAAATGAGCCATTTGAAAAACCGAAACACATGAAGATATCGAAAAACGAACATGGGATGACAGCTGATGTAAGTAAGGAAAAACTCCACTCGAATTACCTTCTTATTTCTAACCTTAGTGAATACTTATTTCATGCAGTGATAAAAATTGAGATTTATTTTAATTTCATAAATCTTTTAATTATAGCTTCATTTTTAACTATCAATATTAATAACAAATACAGCTATTATAATAAATATTTATTCTATTTATTTTTAGCTGCATGTTTACTTCAGCTTATAATTTTTTGGACAGAATATTCGACATTGTTATATATTCATAGCGCATGAACTCTGTGAATGTTTTAAAGAATTCGAATCTTTATTGTTGTATTGAATAGACACGAATATCTACATAAACTTGCATATTTATAACTTTGGTTAGGGATAGAAAGCATTGTTTCAATGGACATCAGCCGGTAAACTGTAACCTAATGCAGTTTCTTAACTTGATCGTTAATTTAATGGCTAGCAAATAATTGTTCCGTATTTGTTAGTCATTACAGTGTCTTAATATCGGATATTTTTATCACATACTTGGATGCTTCTTGGAAGTGTTTTAAATATGCAAGGTATTGGAAAATGTTTCAGACTTTTTTGTAATTATTTTTAATTGCTTGAACCTTATAACCATAATTGTCTGCGGGTTGCTCTCTGGTGTTCTAGAAACAGCTAATTTTTTCTCTCCAATAATTGTGTAATTATTATTATTAATCACTAATTACTAAACTTGGTGATATACGAACACAACAGAACATACATTGCTAGAATAAACAAATAATTACAAAAAAAATTGGATAAATTGGAATATTCACAATTAAAGTTAAACGTTCACACTGTCTATTCATTCTGGTGCGAAGGTTCCGATACAGACGTACGTTTTGCAGTCTTTTTTCCCTTCTCTTTTGAAGTAGTATTTTACTACACAGCCATTAGTGATGATAGGATATTTTCTTTCAGAACAATCTATAGTTTTGCTAGGAACAGCCGACTTGAGCACGCATTTGGCGGACTTAGTAGACCATGGAAATAATAGGATTAATCCATCTATGATAATAGTACTATATATCGGAACATTGGACAGAATGATCAATAAAAAGGATTAGCCTTCCTATTTTAGTATTAACTCGTTAAGAAAAGCCTTGTTATAAGCTGTAATAGATCGTTTCGCCTAATATAAAAAAAAATGACCCCCCCCCAAAAAAATTTTATATACCCCTAAGCAAACTTGAATTTAGCGGTATAAAAATATGTGGCCAGTTGAAATGATTTAGGATAACTATAAGTATTTGAATATTTGGTTTCTTTTTGTGAAACTAAAATTATTAAACGAATTGCCGAATATTCTTCTCAATTCCATGGCAAAAAGGGAAGAAGCGGAAGATCACTTCGGTGCTCCAGTTTGATTTCAATGAACAACGGACTAGAGAGCTTTGTTCACAGCACACGTGAATATTTTTAGTAACAATACGTACTTTTTCTAATCCACAGTCATGAATCTTGTTTGTTTATCTAGATAGAAATGCCGAATTAGTTGACCTCCATTATTTTTTCCCGGCATTTCAATCGTAGTCTCTCTTTGTGTATGCTCAGACTGCTTCTCTCCTTTCGACTCTGTATTTGACATCCTTTTCCACAACTTCTGCTTGTCTATTTTCATATCTTCATTAAAGAACGTTCGTTATCATTTTAATTGCCTTCTTCTTGGATGTTTTTCTTTATTATCGCATGAAGCCTTTCTTGCTCCTTTGTCATATCGAATCCATCTAAGATAGCTTTCTTTTTTTTTTACATTGTTTCTTAAACCACTGAACTCTTGTATTCTCGTTTCAGATATGATCTCTCTTTCTTTTGTTCACCTAAGTATGTTCCTAAGTTCCTAAGTATGTTCATTTTCATTCTTTTGAATCAGATTCCATGTTTACCTTCCATATAACAGAGTTAATCTTACTATAATTTTGCAAATTTTCACTTGAAGGTTCATAGGGAGTTTTTTTATCACAAAATCCTAGATATTGCTTTCAATTTTAGTAAGCTAACTTTCACCAAATCATCGACTGATCATGAGTATCTCAATAACTAGTTAATCAAGCGGAATCTTGAAACTGACAGATCGATGTGATAGATTTCTTTATTACTATGCTGTTTAATTACAGTTCGTAGCAGATATCATGAATGCATGAGAAAGAATGCCTACAGCAAAAGTTGAGCTTCTCTGAATGCCACCTGTATGTTCACTTGTTTTGGATAATTGCAGAGTTGAGAGTTGGTTCATTATGACTTACACTAACCAATCTTCGTTTTATCTGCAATACGAAAACCTAGTATTTATTATTAAATGGATTAAACCAATTGCTTCGTGCTTTGATGATGTTATGATGAGGATTCTAACACAACGTAACACAACACAATACAGATTTCCTCCTCCTCCTTCTCTCTTTTATTTTCCAATGGATGCATCGCATACCAAATTGTTTTCTTTTCAGAATAATCCAATGTTCGGAATTTAAAGTTCTTTTGTGCTGTTACAACAGAATCACCAGATTGATTAGACTGTTTTTCAATGCGCTTGTATTTTCTCTCATGTGCAACGAAGCGATACTGTTGATTAGACTCCCATTTTCTTCATTTATTTAATTACATTTTCTTTGTGTATTCTTACTAGGTTGCGAATAATTTTTTATTCTCACTTTTTTCGATTGTATCAATTAGTTAAGCAGTGTTTTGCATCACCATCAACCTTAGATTAAAAAAAACGACAACTAAGTTTTAACAATTGATTGAAAAACACATTAAGAGAACTTCCGAAATAATAAAGCGAAATACAAACATTCTGAAAGAGATGTGAAGAATATTTTATTCTCCATTGATGAAGGTAGATCAAGCTGCTTTAATATCAAAGGATTGAAATTCAGTCAACATAAATGTTGAAGATATTTTTGAAATATAAATAAATACTTGTACTATCTGTACTATTTGAAGAGGTACTAGATATAATTATTATTGTTATACATTGTAAAAAATAATTGAGTTTAAATATTTTAATATACAAAGGAACCAGTGGAGGAATCCACTGGTTCCTTAATAACGACACAGAAAGCAGTGTTTTTGTTTCAAAAATCAACAGCATCACATTTGAAATTCTTAAATAGCTCTTACAGTACACTGAGGTAAATCCCAGAACTGCAAATTTAGAATAATCATTGCATAAGAATGTATAAATCTCCTCTGTAATATAAAACGTCACTCATGCAGATTTTCCTTAATACTCCAAATTAATGTTAATCTTCAGTTAATCTTCTTTTGGAGTTAATTTTTCTTTCACCCAAGTTTTCTTCCTATCCACCTCTCAGGCATTTGAATTCTTCCGATGACCCACAAGTGGTTATATTCTAGCTCCCATCTTCCTGTTCACGAAATGGAGGAGTTATTTTTTTCATGTCGGATCGATTCATGTTTGCTTATTTTTAGCATTCTCCGATACTTTGGGTTTTTATTTTTGATATTGCTTCTCATTCTACCTGTACTTTTTATTTCTGTCTCGCAATCCGAGCTGGATTTATCGTCTTCTGTCTGCGAATTGATGTGCTCTGCTGTCCTTATGTACACATTGTTGAGCAAGTGAATTTTCTAGTCTTCGATTCTTAGGTCACTTTGAAAGAGGTCTTAACTATTGCTATTGCATTTAGCATCGCTTATGCACTTAAGTGCACTTTTTTCCCCCTCTTTCTTCTAGCGTCATTACTTCGATGTTTTCATAATTAAACACTTGGTTGATACTCAAGAGATCTGAGGGATTTCTAGACAACGAGTACTTCTGTTTGGTATACTCCACTCAGCATTCATTTTCTTTTCTTCTTTCCAGCAGAGTTCGTTGCTTTCTAAAATTGAAACATTTTACATTAACACGAATACTTTTTTGTTGTTCTGAAAGTCGTATAATATAATCACAACGAAAATTAAATGAGTAATTAATGGCAAAATGAGGAATGCGATATCTTTCGATCGAATATTTCGTTTTAAAAATATGAACTATAATGATTTAAGTTTTGTACATTTCAATTAAGGCATCCTCAGTATAATTTTGAGGACTGTGAAACATTAAAGAAATAGGACAGAAATGCTTTGTAATGATGTACTCAAAATATGCACGAAGATTCATTAGTAGAACATTTCCATTTTTTTTAGGTTTAAAGGTAACATCTGAATGGCGCTTATGACGTTGAATGAAACAAAGAGTCATCAAGTTAAAAACATTTTAAATTTTGACTTCATCTTCCTTCAGTTTGGTTGATTGTTTTGGATTTACGGAAGCAATTCAGGCTATGAAGCCAGAGTGTTATGTCTGTTAATCGCGTATGTTTTTATGGACGGTTTTTGCGAGATGAAAAACCCGAGATTCCAGGACATAAAACCCTTCCACCTCCCTATGAAACCGGCTAACACACCTTCAATCTAAAATCCCTGACAAAGATTCTTCCCGTAGACGGGATACGAACCTAGGCTTCTCAAACGAAAGGGCATCGTCAAGACCGTTCCGAGCTGAGGCTGCTTCCTTCAGCGGCTTTAAATTAATATTTATTAATTTGAAATCTTAATGAATGTTCATTTATGATGCTATAATCAGTTTTGTTATATTTCCTGCGTTAAGAAATCAGAAACCCTGGATGATGTAGGCTGAACTCTCTGCCCATATGTTTGATGGACCATAGCTGCTGCTTAGGAAATATGATAAGCTTGTACTACCAAAACGTTGGATTCTCAACTGCATTAGATAAAGCAAGATAGCTAAAGATGACCGCATCAGCATCATATGCTGACGACATCACTTGCCTTTTTTAGCGTGTGTCTGTTGCGCGGATTTTCGCATTTTTTCCCTAAAGGTAAATTCGACTTTCTGTAGAAAGACTTTTGCCTCAATATAAAAAACAAACGTAATTCAGCCTTTTCGAAAAACCTAGAAGACAGTTTTGAAATCACTGGAAAATTTAAACTGAGGATCTACTTTTCATAACAAAGGAGTATTATATTGATCTTCCGACTAGTTAGTCGTTCCTTACTTTATTTATCTAAACATTCTTGATGCCAAGTAGTGTAGCTCAAAAATCTTGACACTGCCGCTTAAAGTTCATATCGATACGGTATTTTTATCCTAACATTTGTTTTTTTTTTTTAGCGCCTCCGTAGCTTGCTCGGTATAGACGAAGCCCTTGGTCTGGAAAGACCTGGGTTCGATTGCCGTCAATGAGGTAAGGAACCTTTATCTGGTCTTTTTCGACTAAAAGTGACTTAGCCAGTCTCATACGAGGTAAAGGGTTTTTTCCTTCCCGAAACTAGGGCTTTTCGTCCCTTAGAACAGTAGAACACACGCAATTTGCAGACAAAAGTACTTAGAGACATAGAGATAACTACCTTCTTCTTGTATTACGGCTAGCAAATCCAAAGATATTTGGAAGACTACGTGCGCTTAAATGCATGCCTGTTAGAGCCACTAACACTGGCTTAACAACGGAAACTGGCTGACTACTGAGACTTCTCATATTTAAAGACATTTTCTCTTCTTAGCTGCTCTTTACTTCAATATTTCAAAATATATTTTCAAAAGGTAGCAAAAATTCTTTTCCCCACCTATAGATGGGGTAAGGAATTTTTATTCAAAACTCCAAGTCTTTCTGACTTACAAAATGCCCGAATTTTTCTTTTCTGTTACATCAACTTGTTCTCCGTCTCTTGGAAAGAAATTTGACATCATTAGGCAACATGAAAATACCTTTCAGGAGACAAAGTTTATTCATCTTAATCACCTTCACGTTTGGAGACATGACAATCAGAAACATTTGATTATTATAAAGTTTCGTCGAGTGTACAAATCTTGTTAATTTTTGTTGGTGTTTGAACTTGCCGTTACAATGAAACCCTATTACTAAACGAACATAACTGCTACTAAAAGATCACCATTCACTTATTCCATGTCAACGTTTTCTTTGTCGCACGCATGTTTAGTTTAAGTTTTAATTTCTGTCAATTAACTTATTAACGTCATTGGCTTTATTACATTTACTCTCATGCTGGAAAGACACGAATAGGAATCTCGACAGCAGTTTTTTCTCCCGTATAACAGACAAGAAGAATACACACGCCTAATACATTAAATACTGGCCTCACAGAACCTGTGAACCCACTTCGGCCTGATAGATTCTCCAGTTAGTTGTTCGTTCTTCATTTATTGCAGTTAATTGGTTAGTACGTTTTATACAACCTTTCCATCCGACATAATTAGCTATGCAGTTGGATTTCATGGAAAAGTAATACATTTATCGGATTAAAATATTGATTACATTGATGTGAACAACTGCATACTGGAGATACTGCTTGTTGAGCGCACACTCGTAGAATGATGATACAAAATTATATGGCCGTCCATCCCACGAAAGACTGAAGTTCTATCGTACATAGAAATCGTAGAGAGACAATAATACTTATACCTACGTTTTACTATTTTTTTCAGCTAAATCATATAATGAAAGAAGGTTTTACATTTATAAATTATATTGCAGAAAAGTTTGATAGAACCTTTCCCTTATAAATTGTATTGCAGGAGTAAGATTTCTACCTGCGCAAATGTTCGTGTGAGTTTAACTTAATTTCTGTGTTTAGGCTTTAAAAAGTAATAAGTTAATCTAAATTTGGCTTGTAATGATCTCCATGTTTTGAGAGTTAAATAAGAAATTCAAGTAGACCATAATAAGATCCTTTTCAATGTGAAACTTTCAGACAAAACTTTGACGTTTTCAATTAGTATATCTATTCACAAGTAGTTGTTCATTCTCTTACGATATCCTTGAGAGTTAAGAGAGAGAGAGATTTAGAACAGTTAACAACTAAGGATTGGATAATCTTTGAGTTCTAGAGACCAAGTGGTGTCGCACCATGCGATGAAAATCATTTTGCTACTTATAGACTTTCACAAACCGGCTTGGTTCATCGAGTGGGTAGAGATCGCACTCTCCAGCCAATGAGGCGTGAATTGAATTCCACTTCTGGCATGGATGTTTCATGTTTCTGAGTGTCTTTAGTTGGCAGATGAATTTCATTGGAACGTGAGTCTACCACCGTGCTTTCGTGAGGACCGAAGCAGTTTGAAAGAATTCTATCTGTGATATCTGGAACACGGATTACCTAATCATAGCCCACCCACAATACCAATGTACAATAGGCTTAGAGTGTTTCATAAGTTAAATTCAGAAATGACATATAATTAAAAAATAAACATGTAATGCAGTGGCGGCTTGTACATAAGCACTGCGACACTGCAGCACCCCAAGGAAAAAACGAAAAAAATTAAATTTTGTTTGTGTTTATAAATAATAACAATGCTTACAACATTATATAAATGCAATACAACATGTTAAAGGTTACAGCTTATGTTTTGACATTGATTGAATAGTTAATAATTGGAATTGTTCGATTAACGCTTTAGATTACGAAACAAACGCACTGCGATCTAACTCAGTGTCGGAATTATCACGTTCGGTCAGTTCCTGCTAGACTCGTCGATATCCGTTTGCACTTCTCATTGCACGTTACAAATGAATCCGACACTGCTCGTGGAGAGGGTCGCTACAGATAAATTGTGTGCTCGTGCGCGCTAGTTCTGTGAGATACGAAACTTTTATTATTGGTGTGTGTTCGTGGTGAGGGTGAACTATTTTTAATAAAGCAATTTTTTAATATGTACATTTATTTATTAATAAATTGGTTACTGATTAGGGAAAAAATAATTTTTAAAATTTTTTAAAAATTTTGTATATGCACACCCCCACTTAAAATTTTCACCGGCCGCCACTGATGTAACGTAAGAAATTTTAATTTAATAGTAGGATTATTTCAGTTAATAGTAGAATTTCAAGTAAGTATAAATTATTATAAATATATCACAAACTTTAAAAATAATAAATTTGATTGAGCGTTATGTTTAACTTATGATATTTGTAAATGGGAAATAAAAAATAGTGCTTACGGGCTCCAAAAACCTAAATTGGTGTTTGTTACTTTCTACTAATTCTTAGAACCCAAGGCTTCAAAAGCTTTGGTGTATTATACAATCTCTTTTCTATGTTTGTTTCTCGTCTGGTACTGCTGCACAAGCTGGAGTGCTTGACGTAATCATCATCATCATCATCATACGTATCAAGGATTTAGGCCTAGCATGGCCTGTTCCGGCCTTAGAAGTCATCGTTGAATCGTTTAAGAGGACGTCCTGGTTTTCTTTTTCCTAACAGCTTGTACTTTAAGGCTTGATTTGGTAATCTTTCTGTTTTCATTCTTTGAACGTGTTCCATCCATTTATGTTTATATTTTTTAATTTTTTCAAATACTGGTTCTTGGTTTAATTCTTTCATAATTTCTTTTCTTTTGTGATCAAATAGAGTATACTTTGCAGTTTTTCTCATAAACTTCATTTCTGCTGTTATTAATCTTTGTTTGTCTTTTTCTTTTATTGTCCAGTTTTATTGCTTTATTGCTTTACGTAATGGACTATCTAATAATAACTATGATCATGTGATATATATTTTACATGATTTGGTTATAAACACGTGGCCATTCACATAACGTAGGTTGTTTGATAGCGCCAATGTACTCCTAGCAACCGATATTAAAGTACTTCGATCAGTGCATGGTCTCTATGTTTGTTTTCGTCTTCCAATTTCGTTTGTTATTGCAAAAGTTCGCCGTGATGTCCCCGCCACTGATTTATTTTTACAAAATTTATCGCGAATAACAGAGTAAGCAAATAGTCTGGAGTTTTTCAAATCAAAATTTTTTTGCAATGTCAACATTTTAAGATCGATATCTAGAAGGATGTTAGAAATGAGTCACGCAGATGAACATTATAACCATATTGAAACGTATCGTATAGAAGCAGTGAAAATCTGTGTTGGCATTTTGATTAAACCAAACCAAACAAAATTATTATATCTTCGGTTGATCTGAGCCATTCAATAATACTCTTAGGAAAAAGCATACACACATATATATATATATATATATATATATATATATATATATATATATATATATATATATATATATATATATATATATATAAGAAATGGGTTACACAATGCCACACTGAATGTTTCCCGTCCCAAAACTCACTGATTAAAATGCAGCATATCCAAATATCGCTTTTATATTCACTGGCATACAATAGAAATTACGGTTACTTGACTTGGCTTCCTAGTTCCTCTGGATTTGACTTCCTTGTTTTATCGCTATCTTACAGTACGCTGCAACTGGTTAGGAGTATCTGAATGCCAGCTGAAATAGCACACCTTCTTTGGTAAAATATTCCTTCATGTGCAGGTTTTAGTTTTGAAGTTATTACTAAATAATCGATACAAACCAGTTGTGGATGGGGTTTTTGGTTTGCCCATTCAAATTCTTAACACATGCTATATTCTCAAAACATTCATGCAACCACTCCATAAGAAGTGCACGAACTGAATCAGCCGCAATAATCATGCACACAAATGTGCATTTCAATGATATTTCTTCCAAAATATCAGAACTCTCAGTAGAGCCAAGCTCAGTAAGTTGCTTTCGACTATGAAAGAGGCCCGAGGATGTTATGTTCGTTATTCATCGTTGAATATTACAATATACTGTTTCAACTTTCTAGAACCATCACTAGCGCTTGTTATGAAACAAGCGTGACGGAAGGATGAATACTGAGTAGTGATTATTGAAGACATCCTTACCCCGAAATCAAATCTCCAAATGTCCACAGATTTGTCTATAACCTATCCGCTTTTCAAGAGGATTACAGGCCTCGGCAATTGGTAAGCGCCATATAAGCAACTTAATCCAAAATCCTTTAGAGTGTTCTTTTCTACTAGACAACAGAAAAGTTGTCTAGTAGATGAGGAACACCAAATCATGCTAGAAAAAAATCTTAAGTGTGTAGGTTGGAATTGGAAAAGGCGAGAACTTGATTGTACGAGGGTGGTCTGAAAAGGTCTCGGTCTCGACCATAGATGGCAACACTATCGGCAAGATTCTTTTGTATAAGTTGGTACATCTGTCATAAGCATCTATGCAAAATTGCAGGTCATTCTATCAAGTAGTTTGTTTTATGCAGCTTCAGAAGCAAAAGTGTTGTCTGTATCCCTTGAAATGGACAAAATTGAGTATCGTGCGGTTATAAAATTCTTTGTAAAAGAAGATTTAACGCCAAACGAAATTCATTTGAAGTTCGTAGAAGTTTATGGGCACTCTTCTCCTTCGTTTTCGACAAAATGGGCTGTCGAGTTTAAACGTGGCCGTACCAGCCATGAAGGTGATTAACGTGAAGGACGTCCAAAAAGTGTAACAACACCAGAAATGATTGATCAAGTGCATGATACAGTATCGGCTGACCGGCGAGTCAAAGTGCGTGAAATTGCTGAGACTATAGGCATTTCAAAAGAACGTGTAGGATATATTTTGCATGAAGAATTGCAAATGAAAAAAAGCTTTGCGCAAGATGCGTGCCGCGCTTGCTCACAGAAGTTGCAAAACGCACTCGCATGAAAATCTCTGAATGCTTGGAGCGTTTTAACAAGAATAAAACTGATTTTGTGCATCGATTTATTACTATGGATGAGACGTGGATTCACCATTACACACCAGAATCCAAACAGCAGTGAAAACAGTGGACAGAACCGGTTGTTCGTAGTAGTTTTGTTTTAGTTAATGGAAGGCAATTACGGCAATCTCTTCTTAGTTTCTATTGACAAAAATTCAGAATTGCATGACTTATATTGATATTTAGGACTTCTTGCTGGTTCTTACACCCTTCTTGTTGGTGTGAATGATATCCAGATTCTTGATCTAATTTCTGTAGAATATCTTTGGATCAAAATGGAATGATGGTCAACACATTCCACTTCCACTGTAGCAATGCAAACTATACTCAAGAAAGAATGGAAACAAACTTCACCTACATTCTTCCTGTTGCAAACCCGTCGAATATGTTCCACACAGATGATCACTGCCGCCATTCAAACTTAAGAGTGGTGTGCATGTTATTTATGCATGTTTCCTCATTAAACGCCAGCTTGGTTCCCCATTGCTTTGTTTTTCTTTCACCATTAGTGAAAAAAAAACAAACCTAAAACAGAAACAAAACTGGAACACACGGTAATATCCAAATACATCCTTAAGAGTCCAAACATGGACTTTTTTAAAGCTACTTCAGGCTTTTAATAAATAGGATGGCGATCTCCCACTGGAAGACACAAATCATCTCCCACCTAAAGACATTCATGCCACATAATAATTCGAACATGCGGCCTGTAAATAACAGGAATAATAAATAAACAAATGAAAAATAAATGAATATATATTTATTTATTAATACTATTTATTTCTGCGTTTAATTAGGTGAACATCATAGTACAATTAATTTACATAGCGTTACACAATATGACGAAGTTCCGTGATTTCTAAATGTATAAGTAATGCCCGGATCAAAAATAGTGACATTTTCTCGCTAGATATTCGCTTTCATGGAAGAAATAGCCTCCCAAATACCGCTAACATTATTTGCTTTATATTCTGGATTCATTCTATAATATTTATTTAGGAAATCGTATTACGATCGGTAGATGTCGCTTCTCTCAAGAAAAATATAGTTTCAAATATAAGCAAGTTAGATAGAGCTGATCGGATGTGCCACAAGAGATTTTTTTTTACTTTTTTTTTTAATCCTGTGTTATCAGAAATAACGTTTATCAATTTTTAATGTTTTTTTTTATTTTATTCGTTCTCCTGTTGAATAATGTTATCAGTTTTTACGCTGAATTGCATTTTATTGAATAAAACGAAAACCCCGCTTTCTGTCAAAGTCGAGGTTCCCGGAGATGAACGCCCAGACGAAAGAAAGTGACTTAGAGGAGCATCACGTCATACCACGTGACCTGGCTGTAGTTTGTAACGGCAACGACTACCGCAGTGCGCCGAGTGGAGCTGTTCAGAGCTGGCTGTGTCCGAATATACGAAAGGGTGTCCGCGTGTGGAGAGAATAGAGAGAGAGAGCGCGCGCGCTAGCTCAACCTCGCTCTCGCTATCTTGTTTCACTGGCTCGTCGCTTGGAGAAAAATCAATAATCGCCCCCTTTTTAAAACGACTTTTCCTTTACGGCGAAGAAACGCACAGTCAAACAGAAAGAGAAGAAGAAGAAGAAGAAAAAGCGATTTATTTTTTTTCTTCCACTTCCGAAACCTCCTTTTCCAAGATTTCAGGTATGTTCTCAGCCGACACTGCCCGTTCCTCTCCTCGTGCAACGACCACGTCGGCAGCCTGTGTCCTACCGAGGCTAGCATGGATAAAGTGTGTGTGAAGGAGGAAAGTGCCTGATGGTGCTGACACTGTAACGTAGTCAAATATTACTTCTCAAGGTGCAGTTTTTTTTTTCTTGTTTTTTTTTATTGTGTTGTGTTGTCGGGTTTACGACCCCTCCCTCCTTCGAAAACGACGGACCATTAGATCGTGAACGGCGTTTCCTTCGACATTTCTGTTCAGGATGCCTGCACGGATCCACACCTTCGTTATTGTCACTCTGCTTCTATTAAGAGATAAAGGTAAGTAGCTGTTGGTGGAGAAAAATGCGAAGCGTTTAGTGGCCTTTTATACTTTGAAACAAATTCAAAAGTTTATATACATTAATGACTGTCGTTAGGACTAACATTATACAAAGCTGTATCCAACAAACTAGAGAAAAGGTAACGTTTAATTTGTTGTAATATACTCCAAAGTGAATCCAGAACTTTCTAAGATTCTTTAAGGTTTTGTGATGAGCTTGCAGAAGAGAATTTCAACTGGAATTCTCTAGGAAAGCTTTTAAGAACAATATCTCACCGGTTTTTCTACGTATTAGGACGTTTGATTATCCTCCTATACCTTAATCATCGTGTAGATGAAATGCATTCAAGCTCGTGGGTGTTCTTACTGGCGGAAGTGTTGATATTTCATAAGCAACTGTCCGCTGATTTAAAATATCGACTTGCAAACAACCCCAAGGTTCATTCACCAGTCGATTACTGCAACACACCTCGGTCGGCGTAGCCAATGGACGGTTAAGGCTTTCTCGAATTCGCTCTCTTCCGCTTTATAGCTCCAATAACTTTAGCAATTTTGGCATCTGCTGGAATTCTCACGTTTAACTGCTTTGTAAAATAATCGCAGAGGAAGAGGAGACTGTGGAATAGATTAAGAGACCGTTTCAGCAGAATCACGGAAGAGAGAGAGAGAGAGAGAGAGAGAGAGAGAGAGAGAGAGAGAGAGAGAGAGAGAGAGAGAGAGAGAGAAACTTTTGTCTCTCAACTATTATTAAAAGTAGAAAAGACTGAATCGACAAAAATGCATACTATTAAGTACTGAAAAGGGTGTGGGAAGAACAATTAATGCCAAATGATACGATGTTTAAGTATTTCTTTATCCCAAAAGTTCTTAGATGCTTAAAATATAAGTTAGTAAATTGAACTTATGACTTTCTCTCTCTTTATTTCATTCCTTGCCCTTATATACTACATTAATATGTAATATTATACATTTTCATAAATTATCAAAATGTTCATAAATTTCCATTTACTGACTTTGGTTAGAAATAGCGGAGAAATCACAGTTTTTTAATACGAAAGTCAAAAATCCGAAGGTTTAATAATTTTCTAAATCTAAATGTTGCTGTTTAGTCATTTCTAGTATTTAGATTCAAATACAACACACTCGATGTCATCTGTAATGTCCGTATTTCATTAATGTTTATTGCTTTAACTATTTTCAAATAACTATCTCTTGTTTTCTATTGTGATGATACTTTTCGTATATTATGCGGATCCACAGGGCTATCCTCGCTTCTGCTAAGTATTTTGGTGTTATAAAAAAACTTAATTTGTGACAGAAATACTAAAATTAATCGCTGATTAGCCAAACTCAAACGTCAACTGAAGTCACGACTGTTTTATTATATGATGTCATGAGAATCGAAACACCTCCAAAAGCGTTTCTAATACTTCTGTTGATGGATAGAACTTTCGGATGGTGTGGTTATACTTCTAAATATTCTTATTTAAATTACATCAAGATTTGGATCGGCATAAAGTATGATGAATCTGAGTGAAATGGTTTCATAGTTCAGGTTACGTTTGTATGATAATTAGTGGCAATTTAATTGACTGAATGACTACTGCTTTAGTTAAACTTAAGATTGGTAAAACCTTTGGAGTAAAACATGCGGGAGTTTGTGCTGCTTGGAGCAGAGATACAAAGACGTTGAGAACAATCTTCAAAAGGTTAAAACCCATCCACCTCTAGGTTGATAACTTGAAATATTTGGAATTCCATAATCGAAAACGAATGACGCGAGCTATTTTTAATGCTTTCTGCATTCTAATTATCATTTAGCAACGCTTGAATAAGTGTTTGAAATCATTTAGGAGCATTATTCGCTAATTGGGAGAAGGAGTGCATAATAATAGGCTTGTTAAGCACTTGATGAGTTGCATGTCGCTCCCAAATATTTGTTGTGGCCATAACAATACAGTCAACTTTTATAATTTCATCATCACATTAGACGTTAATTTTGCATCTCTGATGATGACATTCGATTAGTACCGATTGAAGAGTTCTATTTTAAAAGACTTGAAATAGAAGCTAAGAACCGATGTCCAAAAACCTTCAGTGACGAAACTTTAACAACAAATTTTCAATTAAAATAAACGTGTAGGGGTAAGAAAAAATGTGACAGAAGTTTCCGTTTCCCCCTCTTTGACTTGAATATAACAAAATTGTGTTGCGAATGGCAATATTTTTATTTCAATTGAGATAAAGTCCAACTATTAACCATTATTGTCACTCCACACATTCCTAACCTTCCAAGGAAAGCTTGAGGCTACTAAATAACAAAGCTGATTCTTTACTCCTCGTTAATATGACCATATTAATTGATGAAACTACAGTAGTTATTGAGTTTAACGCAAAGTTAATATGTATTCCATCTCATCTGCAATAAAAGGGGAAAAAGTCGTAAGTAGTATTACTTTCTTTCTGTCCGTGCATGACTTTTGTCAGAGCGATGAAGAAACTCGTTTTTTATATCATCAATTTTTGTTTTATTTATAGTTTTTCCTTTCAGAATTGTTTAAGATAGATAATGAGAAGACTGTTGGACACAGATTGGTTGAGGAATAAAACTAGAACATTTCTCTATCATATCAAGTTAACATAATAGCAGTAGGAAAACTTATCATTAGTAGAAGATCACGTGGATCAATAGACTTTCTCTGAGGATCTGTTATTATTATAGAATGATAAACCGATTAATAAAAGGAATGTTAAATATTAAAATACTTAATCGAAACTATCCCAGTTCATAACATGAACAATTCTTTTAATCAGAATGACGTCACTGATTTAAAAATTAGTTCATTTAATTATCTTATGAATTATTCGAATTAAAATCTCCGAGGCTATGAAAATGTCTCAATATTGCGAGAGATTTCTTCCGATTTTTATTTCTGCAAAGAAAAAAAATTAAATCGTTAACTTTTAGCGAATCTTGAATTACAGACCAAAACTGTAAAGACAATTTTAATTTTTTTAGGATACTTTTAGTGCACTAATTTAAGTAAAAAAATATGCAATTATTTCTAGCTGCTATGAACGTGTGAATAAAGTTTAATAGGACTCTAGGCAACGAGGCGGCTGTAACTAACACAACCAACCAAAGTCTCTGTACTACTAGGCATTTATATTTTACTCATTTGCCTTTGAATGCTATGCCACCAATGAAAAGAGAATAAGATCATGTACTTCAAAAGATTTTATCATCCTTAATTTTGAGCTTGTAGCGAGTTAAGAAAGCTACCGTTCTATGGAAAGTTAATGCCAACAATCTTTAAGACAGGCTATTTTGTCTTGTTTCTATCAGCACAGCAAGTTTGATTATTTCTGTCAATGGTACTTGTGGGAGCCAATATTATGGCCGTGTGTGTGTGTGAGTGAGAGACAGAGAGGGGGGTTTTATTGTTTAAAGAATTGATACTCAAGACTTGTTTCTTTGGCTAATCTGTTTTAGTAAACAAAGACATTCGCAGGTTTCCTTAATGCGTAATGAAGAAAAAGACAAAAGTAGTACTTAGCTTTTGTTACATGATTTTAACTGACGTGGCTGTTGTTGTTGCTAAAAGAAATGAAAGATCTTTCATTTCTTTTACTAAGCGTTGCTGGCTGTTGAAGACTGTCCTTACCGTCTTCTCTCGGGCTGTAGATAAGTGATTTCAGTAGAAAAATTGCCAGTGGGAATAAACAGATCCCTTGACAATATAAATGGGAGAAGGCGTGTGAGATCATTCGGTCACTACTTGTTAAGAAATGCAAATAAATGAATATCTAGATAGCCAAGATACAACAGCTTACAAATCTATTGAATACTCGACGTTTCTTCCAAACTATACTTCATATTATTTCTTGGATAATGAGAAAATGCTAAATATAATATCCCCTGAACAATAATACGGCGAAGAACTAAGTGCACATAATGATTTGAAGAACACACACTTCCAATTCTTGCTGAACCAGTACATCGATCATTGGAATTAGGCAATAAAAATGTAAAACATTTAACTGATCTGTTGCTATGGAAACTAAAATATGTTGATCTAGTAAAGTTTTCTCCAGTCGTATGCAAATGGTACGCAAAATGCATCGAGTTTTTTACGTTAATACAAAACGTATACCGTTTTTTTTCACGGAATTCAACTTTGGATATTATAAAAGTAATCTTCATTGTGGTAAAAGGTCCTAGAAAAAGTTATAAAACATACATTCTGATCCATAAGTTATTTGTAATGATACTCGAAAAGGTGAGTTTCAACTTCAATGTAATTGAAGGTCGCAGGTCAGTCGGCCTCTTTACGTAGCTATTGAGTAGTTCGTAAACCATTTAAATTAGAAAGCACATGAATATCAATCTGCATTTCTGTATTTATTCTTAACTTTTTTCCTAATTGTGTGCAATATACTTCCAAAAAAAATTAAGGGAAAATATTTCCCATGAAATTTTTCCTATACTCCTCTTAAGGCAGAAACGATGCGGAAAGGAACATCTGTCCGATACTCATGACCACACTGGAGACTGCTGTATGTGTTATCCATTCTTCCATCTCATCAAGTAATCAATGAACAAAATCGCTCCGAAAAGGTGAATTAAATGTTACACTTAATCTATCTTGTAAGCTTCATTTCGTTCTTAAGTAAATTCTGAACAACACAACTTTCATATCGAAAAAATATTCATAATCAATTAATTCTTGATTTGATCTATTATTACCGAGCTCATCATAGTATACTTGGCCAGTTCGTTTTGTTCGGGTGCTTCATTAAAAGTCTAGTGCAGTACTGTTTTGCAGGTCAGCGGAAACTGTTGCAGCAGTAAACAATTTGCCTACCATTAACATAAATTATGGTAATTAACCCAGTTATCTGTTTTCACTGAAATGCATTCTTGTTATTTTGTACTGGAATTGCATTTTTCGTTTGACTGACGAGACAAACAATAACTAATCCACCCACCCACCCACCCACCCACACGCACGCACGCACGCACACACGCACACACACATACACACACACACACACACACACACACACACGCACGCACACACACACACACACGCACACTTTATGTTTACTCTAGAATAGAAACAATCTAAAAAGCGTTTTGCATCTCCATTTAGGACCATTCATAAAGCACTTTCAAATGGAAAAGAATTAATTGGTCTTATACAGAGGTGGGTTACGGTGCTTACTCCGCAAAACTCAGATGTTTTATCTTGTAAAACATTCAAACCAGCCAAAGAACACACATAGAAGCAATTTACATACAAAATACACCAAAAGGCTAATCCAACAATCAGTCAACGAAATAGTTAAGCTTGCTGAAGACACATATATCACGTATTCCTCTACCATGATTAAAAATAAATCACGTTCCATCTCGGATGGAACGTGATTCTTTTGACCGTGCATTAACTACTGAAAGAAAATGCGAATCATTTTAATATTCTTAAAGAAAACCAAATGGTTTCTTTAAGAATTTCAGAGAAATGCGATATGGAAGAAACCAAATTCAACCAAGAATTTCTGTCTTTCATTTGTCCATTTACATATCGATTCTTGCGATGTTGAAAAGATAATTGCTACCAGGACATTTACTTATCTCTAAGTCATTTCTGGCTAATGGTAGATATTTCTGTATATTTTTATCTACTGAAGTCCACCAAGGTCCACGAGTAATGATATTTCTTTGCAGACTTAGCAAAACTATTTATTTCTCGTCTCCAGTGTCTAATCGAAGTTGTTCTCCTTTCCTACCCCTTTCCGAACCCTGTCGTCTGCGATAAAATTGATCGAAGAACACAGCTTTAACGGGGAATGTATTCACTAGGCCTCGATTATCATCCCTGATCGAACTAGAGATACGACAGAAAGAAAACTATGGCCGCACAGGAGAGATCTTTTTTTTTTATCTCCTGTTATCGATTGCGGAAAATTTTACAACCTATCGTCACGCGCTGAGTACGCGCGCACACATATATGGGGTGGGGTGGGGGGTAGATGGAAAGAGGAATTGGGTAGTCGACGAATAGACGTATAAATAGATAGCGAAACAAGTGCTTGTTTAAGGTCGCAGATAAGACCTACACGGAAAAATTCTAGTGGTAAAGAATTGTAGCCTGCTGGAGGTTGAATTTCAAAACGTAGTTAGCAATCCCCGATTGATTTTTAAAGGGATCTCTACTGAGTGTTTCTAAATGACTGGGAAATAAAACATTTTTCTTTTAGAATTTTTCTGAGATTCTTTTATTCCATGATCGGATTCTTTTAATGTGTTCGACCTTTATATGACCTTTTCCATATAATTCTTTATGTTCAAAAGCTGCAATTTAATTTGTATCTTTTCTTAAAAGATAGAAATTGAATTTCTTAAAATATACAAATTTCTTAAATTTCTTAAAAGATACAAAACGATAGAGAGAAAGAGATAGTATCCTTAGCAGAGATGGGAAAAAATCCTTGTCCTACCGTCTTGATTAGTAAAACCGAGTTCAGTTCCATCAAGGACGCAGAGAATATTTTCCAGTCTTATTCAGATATAGCTGACAGAAAGTGAAATACTGTCCAGTTGTTTGGAGTTTCAGAATGGCCTTGAAATGTGTTTGGTTACTCCATCCCTTCACTACAGTTTAGTAAACAGTAATGTACGATCGCAGTTGTATTTCTCATGTTATGGCGTACACAATGGAGAACTCTTAAGTCTACCAAAAGATGTGAACAGCACCCAGTCAATGAATTCTTGATGAATGAAAATGTGATTACAATGGAAATTCACTGCTGACTGCAAGGTTTTTATAGTGACACAGCTGTAGATGTGAATACTGCACATCGTTTGGTATGAGGAACAGGAAACAAACATAGCAGAATTGATATTAGAAGTGAGCAGCAACCACTGTAGATGATTTTCATCTATGTAGAAAACCAGCAAATGAGTCAGAGATCACTAGCGCCGAAATAGAATATTAACGTTGCACAAGTCAACCCATTGGTTGACTTGTGCAACGTTAATATTCGTTGCACAAGTTCTCACTTCGTTTTCTCCTCAGCTGATAGAGAAAACGAAGCTAGAAGCGATGGCAGTTCGTTCCTGCACAAAATAGTCACTGGAGACGAAAGTCAGGTCAATCATTATGACCACGAAATGAAACTTCAGTCCATTGAGTATTCCTGCTCTACCCTACTGGGATCAAAAAAGTTCAAAGATGAGCCTCCTGTCGTTAAATACACACTAACAATCTTTTTGGACATCAAAAGTGTCTTTTATCAGAAATGTTTGAGAAAAGGATGGTGATTGATTCACAAAACTATGTTAAGACTGAGAAAGTTGAAACAAGAATTAATTCTGTTCATGCAGAGGAGTAGTCATCGCATTTGCGACATAGCAACACCAGACCGTATATGAGTCCGAAGAGATAAGATTTCAAACTGCGGAATACTCTTCCTAGAGTGGAATTGACTCCATCGGATTTCTGGTTATTTCCTAAAACCGCCAGTTTTACTCCGGCGGTTTTGAAAAACTTATTAAGCGGTTGGAAGATAGTGTTGAGAAACAGTGTATGGAAATAAAGTGAAAAACAATGTTTGAAGTTTTCACTTTATTTTTTCATCTCTTGTGAATGGAGAACTATCACAATAGGCTCTTTACTTTTGTGACTCCCCCTCATAGTATACTTAAGTGTGGTGCAAAGACAGCTGTATTTGACTATCGACCTATATGCTTTGAAGTGTTGGTGAAGGTTTGGGAAAAGTTAGATAGGACTCGCATTCAGAAAAGGGTTGAGAGAGGAAACTATACTTTCCAATTAGCATGTTGAGTGAGGCAAGTGGAATGGATCCACCATGATACCTCTGGATTTTAAAGGCTTTTGACTGAATACGGCATGGAAAACCGTTGCATAAATTGGAGAATATGGGATTGGATTGGATTACAAAATATTGGCGTGGATAAGAGGATGCTGACTAGCAGATATCACGAAGTGGATTAATGGGATGGGAGTCTGCAAGATTTAAGGTAAACAGTGGTATGCCATAAGGATCAGTTCTTGATCCATTGTTATTCAATTTATACATTAATGGCATTGGGATTTGACATGCGACATAGAGCTGTTTACTGATGATGCAAAGATAGGTATGCTAATCAGGAATACGAGTGTCAGGCAGCAGAATGGTTTGAATAGGATGGAATTGTGGGCATGGGAAAATGGCTTTCAGGTCATTGGTACTAAATCCAAAGTCATGCACTTTGTTGTGATGAGATATCCAATGTCATATATTAGTGGTATTACGCTAGAAGAAATTGATCAGGCTAGGGATCTTGGAGTGTTAGTAGATAGGAACTTGACGTTCAAAGTCCATATAGCAAAGCTTGCAAATACAACTCAGATGCTGAAACAAACTTTGACATGTGAAAATGAGGAAGTCGTTTTGCCTCTTTACAAGGTCTTGATAAGACCTCACTTGGAGTTTTGTGCGCAGGTTTGGTCTCCTAGTTTCCGTTGTGATTTTTACATGGTGGAGAGAGTGTGCAAAGAATAGAGTGTTCAAATGATATAAGGATTGTGGAATACTGATCATGAAGACAGCTTGAGAATTTACAGACAGCAGACGTTAGCAAATAGGAGAAAGAGGGGTAATATGTTTGAGACTTACAAATTTCTGAAAGGGTCAGTAGATGGAATTTTTCATTTTATGGTGAGTGAAGCAAGGACGAAAGGGTATCCTTGACGAGCATGTTGAGAATGAATGCCGTCAGGAAGTGGGTGGGGCTAGATTTTTCTCTCATAGATGCATGATTGGAATGGATTGCCATTGGATGTGTGTGCAAATCGCGTGAATCATTCAAGAATATGTATAATGAATGGTGCGGATATGTTGCTATCTCGATGAGTTCCTGACTCCGTAGAGATATCTAATAATAATAATAATAATAATAATAATAATAAATCTTCGTCTTACCTCGGTTCCTTGTACGTTAATTGTAAGCAACTTGACCAAAAAGTTAGATTTGCATTACAAAAATAAGAACACAAAGCTCCATATAGTATAATAAACGTTATTATAAGCATGATCAAAAATGAAACATGCTCTACCTTCTTAATTATGTAGGAAGAGATCCAAATTCTCTTCTACGAGAGGAATGTTTATAGCGATTTTCACCATAAGCCAAGAATTAATCTCGTGCGGTGGTGGAAGAGCTTTTCTCACAAACTTTCGGGTTTTTAATTCTGCAAAATATGCAGACCAGTCAGAGAACAGACGGACGTCCTTTGATGATTTTAATAATTTTTGTCCCAATTGTGGAAATGGATTTATTATTATTATTATTATTAAACAGTAGCAACAACACAAATAGTGAAGGTTAAATCCCACTCTCTTCATAAAAGCTAACCCAAGCTTCGAAGTAGGTGGGATTAACTTGCCTCACTCATCTACACGTAATCCTTATAAGCAAATGCAGAAATTTGTATGTATAATCACTCTTTCTCAAACTTAAAAAATAAAATAAAATAAAATAAAAAATAAAAAATTATACAAAAAATTCTGTATAATCTTCATTGTTAATATTAGAAGAACATGTGTTGTAAATACATAATATAAAGGCAAAAAAGTATTATTAAAAATTTTAATTGAAATCCAATGTAGGAATTGCAGCACTTAGTGCTGAACTCTGTAAAATTATAAGGTGCAATGTCACACATGATGTTTATTGTATGTATAAATATTTTAGCAATCAATAAAGAATTAGCAATAAAAAAAAATTAATAATAATGTGTCAGGGACTCATCGAGGTGGGGGGAGGCACATACTACACACACACACACACACCAGCTATCATACTTATTCTTGAATTCATTCTCACTGCTTGCACTCCCAACATCTAATGGCAATCTATTCCGATCACGCACCACCCTCTCAGAGAAACATCTAACCCTCATCCCCTTCTTAGCAGTATTCATTCTCAGCTTCCAAGGATGCCCTGGTCTTTTCTCCACCCTCCATAAATTGAAAAATTCCATCAATTGAAATCCTGTTTTACCCTTTCAGAAGTTTGTAAGTCTCAATCATATCACCCCTCTTTCTCCTGTTTGCTTGTGTCTGCAGTCTATAACTTCTCAATCTGTCTTCAGAATCCTGATATCATTTTTAGCACTCTCCTTTGTACTCTCTCCAATATATCAGAATCACAACGGAATGCAGGAGACCAGACCTGCGTACAATAGTCCAAGTGAGGTCTTATCAAGGCCTTGTAAAGAGGCAAAATAACATCCTTATCTTTACATGTGAACGTTCGTTTCAGCATTGAAATTATCTTTTGTATTTGCAAGTTGTATTTTACACAAGGTTCACTTATGAAGAAGGATGGATGACGAAACATCAGATATTCAGGAAGGAAAGATGGAGCAAGTTAAAACTCAGCAAGAAATAAAAAATATTTTTTGTGAAATGAGATAAAAATGAAATTTCACTGTCCATTGAATAAATAATGTGTCACATGGAGCTCCATTAGGTTCTAGCGCACAGCGGGCTCCTTTTTGAAAAGATACATAACAATTTAAACGAAATTCAAATATTGAAATAGAAAAAGAACTGTGGGATTTAAGGAATTTAGTATTAAAATATTAATACTAAATTCCTTTATTAGTATTAGATTGTATTAGATTGTAATACTCAAGAAATTAAATTTCTTGAGTATTACAATTAGGTTGAGAGCCACGTGTGTGTGTGTGTGTGTGTGTGTGTGTGTGTGTGTGTGTGTGTGTGTGTGTGTGTGTGTGTGTGTGTGTGTGCGTGCGCAGGGACGCTATAAAATAATTAATGCATTTGATTTTGAATTTTGAATCTTTCATCAATAAAGGTGAACTTTGTGAAGGGTTTAAAAATTCACAATGCCCATCTCTCTCTCTCTCTCTCTTTCTATTTTTTTTTTACCCGTCTTTCCCGGAAGCCACCCTATAATCGCCAGCAAAGTGAACGGTGACGCCCTAGGCGAGAGAGCGTAGAGTTCAAAAATCGTTTATGTGATGCATTTGCCTAATATACGAAGTGTCACCGAACACCTTTCACTGTAGAATCACTTGAGATGATTTGCCAACTGATACTCTTCACTCTCTAGCTCGGCAACCATGTCGCCCTTAAGGGAATTACTCAAATGACAGTCGCACAACTGCGGGGACGGCATTGCTCCTAACAGAGTTCTCTGTTCATTTTAAATAATGGAACAAACTGCTCCTTCCGGCAGTTAAGGGGTGGAAGAGAATTATGGGATGTATTTCCTCATGATATACTGAGGTGATAAAATTATGTTGTGAAAAGCCGGAAATTATAAAAAGTAAATAAATAAATAAAATGAAATAAATACGAAACCGATTTTGGACTCTCCTATATAGGAGATGGTTTTGTGTTTATACACAATTTAACAATTATGGGTACAAGATCTGCGATTTCCAGGATTTATAAAAGATCTTAGCTTTAAAGAAGTGCGTTGCAGCATTAAAATATTTTACTAGGATGCCACGTATTTCATAAGTAAATCTTTTACTTTAGTCGATTCATTTTTGCAGGAGAAAAGAAAACCGGTCTGAGAAGGAATCCGACGAATAATCTGAATATATTAATGTTTTATTTATTTTTTTATTTTTATTTATTTTTTTGTGAAACTTCCAGAATAGAAGATATAAACTATCTTTAAAATGAGATAATGGCTTACCTTGAGCAGATGTTTTTAGACTGAAATTCTTCAATAAAATTGCAAGGCACTAAGGTATCCAGTTCAGAAATATTAAAATCACCACCACAGATTTTACACTACACACGAAAATTTCATTTTAACTGATTAGCTAGGCATAGACTATTTTATAATAACAAAAAATGAGAAATCTTGAAACTGAACGTTCAGCCACGAGTTTTATTTTAATTTCAAATTAATCTGTTGATTATTGAATTGCTGGAAAGTCGGTTTTTCGTCCTTCAAAACAAGTAGATTTGCCTTGTGAACAAATACCGCTAGAGGGATGCAGCAGTGGAATGGAAGCGGGCTGTATTTGACTACAGAATTGGATGGATAAATACTGATAGCATCTTAAGAATAAACATAAAAATATACTTTTTTTCAAAAATATTGTCAGTACATGGAAAGAAAAATAGGTTGGTACTCGTAGTTAAAATAGTTACGTGAGAAACGTCAGTTAGTTATCACGCTGGGCTTCAGACAATTTCTATTGCATACCTACCTACCCACTTGCCTATCTTTCTGTATCCGTTCTACCGAGCACTTCGGGGAAGGATGGATGTTGCTAAATTTATTCTTATCATGATTAAATACTGAATAGATATCTTTCTGCAATTGTTATATCGGTAATTTAGTCTAAAGCTGTTCGCAAATAACATGGTAATTTTGGAAACCTTGTAAAACATATTACCTTTTGCCATCTGCAGAAGTATTCCAATTTCCCTTTGTACAATTCGAAGTGTACGTGTGGTAGTGGAAATAACATAATCTTTAATTAACAAATCCAGGTTAAAAGCTATCTCCATTATCTAAAGCATTTTCCGTATTCGTATTATGGATCCCGCAAGTGACATTTACCACCGTTCTGTTGTGTGCGTCGAGCCCGTTCTCTGCCACGTTAAAGCGTTTTCGACAGATGAGTGTGGAGAAAATGTCTATTCTGATAATGTAACTGCAGCCTCACGAGATCAATCGCGCGCCACTCTTATCATTTGTTACATCGGAGAGGGCGCATCCTTCGAACAAACCGAGTTCCCATGGGAAACATTTTCAGAAATTTTAAAAGTGGTAATACAATTACCCGAGAACACTTGCTCACCATCCGGGTGTTTTGACGTGCGGGCTCTACCCGTAGAAAACTCCTAGTTGATTTGTGCATTTTATTTCTATTGCTCGCTGTTCCATTTAATGCATATTTATTGGCTTTGATGCAAAAATAAGTACAGTGCTTATTCAATTTATTTTACGCACTGTTTTTTTTTCTTTCTTCATCTGTCGTGGGCTTTTTTTTATTGTTGTCTTTTGGTGAGCAGTGGGAACTGCTCACCAAAAGACAACAATAATTTGCGAACCTATAGAGTATGGAATTTTTCCTGACAAAGATTACACAATAAATTTATAAAGATAAATGCTTGTTAAATTGATGGAATAGGAAAGAGTTCAAAAACACACAAAAAAAAAGTCCGGTAGGTTTATCTTTGAATTAAAGGAGAAAATCTTCTTATGTCTTTATTTCTGAGGATGTCGCTATAAATATTGCTATTCAAACAACGAAAGATTAAATAGGATCGAATTTCAAACGTATGTAGGTTAAATAGGATTCAATTTCAAATAATTCTAGTTTAATAGGATTCAATTTCAAATACTGTTTGATTAAATAGGATTTATAGATCTCATAAATAAAAAAAGTTCAAAAATACGAATCAAAATTTGTCATTTGAACTCTGAGTTCCCGATCTAATACTGAATTAGCTGTTTGGATTCAGAAAATATCGATCGATTTCATTAGCTTAGTTTAAATTAGGACACGACAAGTGTCCTCCGGAAAGAAGAACGTGTGTTCAATTCCCATCTGATAAGGGGGGGAAACTTTTATAAGAATATTCATTTGTGTATCACTTATACGTCTTCTCATATGGAACAGGCAGGATTTCTCCAAGAATATACTGGCCGAAGAACACAATGATTACATGTATACTAGTCTCGTAGCTTCAGTGGTCTCTACCATAATTCCAACTAGTTCCAATCATATTCTTTACTAAAGTAGAGTTTTGCTTTCAATAAACAAAACAAATCAGCCTAAGAATATACATAATTAACATCAAGATTTGAGAGAATCTTCGTCTCTGCCTTTTCTTTGTGCTTAATCAACGTAGTATCCAAGAAATCTGGATTACTTACTTTAGGAAGAACTTTAACGCTCCTCTTCCCAGCTAATTTAGGCAGCTACCTTCAAATTAATTAGTTAAGCAGATAAATACGCGACGTGTAATGGAATGTGCTATTAACCACCCGATCAATGATGCACTTCAAAGATGGCATTTGTGTTCTTCTTACAAAGCGAGTGGTTAGTTCGGTCGAGTGTCTTACTTGGAGAATATACAACAGCAATTGACGTTTTAAATGAAGAATGGAATTTAGAGGATTGCATGGCCTGATTTGTCTGTTCGCACGTTTGCCGAAATACTTTTAAAAAGATTGTCTTATCATGGACAATATTATTGTTTTCTTTCAATGATAAACATCAAATGAATGCGATGCAAAAGAATACCGAGAGATTATATTGCTAAATACGTTTAGGATAATGCATTTATTAATGTGCATCGTCATTCACATGGCTAAAATTAGCATTTAAAGACTGGGTGAGGTAGCATTTGATAATATCCGGAATTTGGTATTCATTAATGTTTAGATGTCTTTTAAAGCTAGAAATTCTCTTACTTTCGTTTGGTTCCTATCCGACTCCATTATTCTAAAATTTGTTATAACCATAATCCCGAAAAAAAGCTTTTCAGTCTATAGAGATCACATTTTCCATATATTCAAAAACCTAACCTTTGGCATACCACTTTACTATGGATAACTGTAAGACGTGATTTAATTACGTCCAGCTATGTATGTGCAAGCATATTCTACAAAGTTCAAGAAACGAAGCATGGACTTGAATGGGTTGAATTTTGTTTAAAATTAACTTTGAGTCATGTAAGACCACGTATGTATTATGTCTGTGAAATTTCTGAAGCTTTTGAGAGACAAAAAAAGAAACTATTCCTTCTCCGTCCTAGACAGAAAAATTCAACTTCAACAGAAAACGCCCAGAAAATAGTTTCCGCTTGCTTGCTGTTGGAACTCAGGTCTGTCCAACCGAAAAGGCAAGTGAAGTTCGACTGCGTTATGTAAGTGTCGAATTTAGCGTGCACTTGCAGAAGTATAATTAGTTTATCACCTGAGGTTTGATCGAACATTCAAACCGTCTGACATGTAAGACAGCAAAGTTACTGGTGAGTTGTAATTACTTTAACGAAGCACTCATTAAGTCGAGTATTAGTAGTAATTTCAAAGATTAAAAGCAAAACCAGAGTAGCAAAAGGACGTTATTTTCTAGCACAACGATTCCGGATAATAACCATGCAGAGCTATAAATTTTTGATGCGATTTGAGCAATGGTTTAGATACGGTTGGTTGGTTACCAAGTTTCATTGATATTGGAAAAAGGGATTCGCGGAGCCCTCGTTTAGTGATCCCTCGTGTGTAAAATAACTAACCTCTCCTTTTATCGTCCTCTGTTGTTGTTGTTGTCTTTAAGAAATAATTAATAAAAATGTTCACTATGAATAAATACTCACACAGTCGCTACGTAAGTATGTTTACGTTATAACTTTTTTCTTATTTCATACTGAAATTTATTCCAACGAATCACTCGTTTTTTTTATCTCGTAAAATGTAATTTTAGGAGATAAAAATACGAATGGCATACATTTTTCTCTAGGAAATACGGGACTGTTTACACCGCTCAAAACAAGCAAACCGGCTTGGGAATAAACGCAATTAGCACTTCCTTTATATTCGTAGTCGTTTCAGAAGCATTTCTTTTTTTCTCTGAACTACTCTAAAATGTCTGTAAACGTAGAAACAAAACTATTTTGCTTTACGTTTTATTAATACTAACGCACAAGAAGTTTCCTGTACATTTGTGTATCTGAAGAGGTAACTGTATGAGATGAAACGTCACTATGACAATTTGCATAATTGTTATAATTCTAAAAAAGTCAGTGAATGTTTTAGACCAGAACACACAAATAAGAATACCGCAAACTTACTTCAATGACTAAATCCAAGAGGGCACTTAGGAACACTCTGCTAATCAGTGTTTCTTTTGGTCTCGTGGATTAATAAGGCTGCAGGTCTGAGGTCAAGGCTTATTCAAAATCAATACTCTGCTACAACTAAAAGTATTCTGTAGTATTTAGGAAAATCCTTTCTTTAGATCTATCTATCTATCTATGTTGAGTGAAGATGCGGTCAGATTCGATTGTATGAATTATGTTACATTCGTATTTTGAGTTGTCATTTTGTATTTTTTTTTTTGTTATTTTTTCCTAATATTAGCTGGCTCTCTCGAAGGTCTTTAATACTACAATGTCTACTCCTAAAAAAGGACGAAATATCTTTCATCTGTCTGAAGAAGGATATTTAGTTACGTTGTATACTTACTGTTCTGTCATCATGTGTTTTACGAGGTGTGCTGTTTAGACTGATGCTTTTAATATACGAAATTTGTAGGCCTGTGTAGCTCAGTGGAAGTGGCGCTTGCGTCCTCTGCGCTTGGTCGCTTGAAGTCAGACTTAAGTTCAAGTCTAGTCTCCGACTGGAGGAACTTTTTCTAAGCCTTTCTTCGACCGATTCCCGAGTTAGTCGATCTCTGGCACGGGCAAACGGGTTTTTCATCCCGTAAACTCAAGAAAATCGACCGTAGTGCCCACATTATGTCCGACAGTAACATATCTTGTTAGGGTTAGGTACCAAGAGATGGCAGCACTTGTTTGCCAGCCTCTTCATCGGTGGCTGCTATAATTAGTGATAGACATGGGCCAGATATCTATGATTGGCTACCGGTGGAGATTGAACTGCCCACTCAGTCTCCAAAAGCTAGATAGGGTTAAAAGGCCTCGCCTACTCCCTATAAGGGAATAAAAGGCGTTAGCTTATTTATTTATTTATATACGAAATTTGTGTAGAAGGCAAAGTGTAATGTAATGAGTGTATTTTCCTATTGTAGTTTTGTGTTATAGATAGTCTTTAGTTCCTTTTTTGTTTTAATCCGTCCACAAAAAGCTTCATTCTCATATATTGCATTGTATCAGTACCTTAGGTGAGCTCAGGATAATATAATCCGAAAGCCGTACTCTACAGAATAAACTAGTACTTTTTCAAGCCACATTTCAAGCCTCCAATAAACAGGATGGGGCTTAAAAGCTTAAAATTTACAAACATCCCTGCTCACGTTGGGATTATAACTTCTGTTGGTTGGGGTAAGCCTGTGTAGCTCGGTCAGTATAGCCCTTTGTTTTTGACAAACCTAGTTCAAATCCTGTTTAGGGTGTGAAGAACTTTAATCGGTGCTTTTCAACTGATAGTGAATGAGAGGTCTCATGCGAAGCTAGCAGCGATTTTTCCTCTCCTGAACTTGGGCTTTTTCATCCGGCAAATAGGCAAATAGACCCGTGAACACACACACACATCTACAGACATAAAATACTTACCTTTACAGGGATACGGTAGAGGAATGGCTTGCCATTAGTTTTCTTAACTTTAGACACTTAACCCTTGCCAGGGTTTTCTTAACTTTAGTATACAAAGGAGAACTGGTGCCTCAAAGCCATCTGCTTGCTGTCAACATTGTGAAAATTGTGATCTAGATGACGAACTGCGCTTAAAACTTCAGGCGAGCATATAAGTGGTTAACCGAAGATAATGGTGATGTTTACCCACTTAATTTAAGTGGGTTAACATCACAGAGTTAATATATCAAAGAAATGCAAACATGAATTGGTAATAGGAGAAAAGTTCCCAAATTTAAAGAGTTCCCCGAAACTCCCCTCCTTTTACAGAAACGTAATCCCGTCCCATACTGGGACCGTTTCCAATATTTTTAGATAAACGGATAACTATTACGAATAACCTAATAGCTAACCTTAAGAAAGAACGCAAAGGTCTTGCAGGGACTTAAATCGGGATTCACGTAAAATGTAACAGAATGAGGTTACTTCATTTATAATAAAACACTGCTCATCCTCCAATCTAGATTTAAAGCACAAACACGTATCCGAAACGGTCCTTAATTTTTTGATATTATTGAATTCATACTGATATTAAACGATCATTTCAAGAGAATCATCCATAAAAATTGTGCTAGAAGTGAACGAATAGTGTATGTATTAGCAATGCATTTTTACTTTGCTATATATCGACTTTCTTTTACTATGCAATCTATTGCAATTCAATTTCGTATTGCTTTGAAAACGTGAGTTTAAGCTAGAGAAACTTTAGTATTTTAAGTATCATTTGGTTATTAAATTTCACTCTTTGTGTGTACGTGGTTTTAATTCTGTGAAATGTAAGCCTTTTTGAATTTCTACCCTTCCTGAATAATGAGTGAGCGTACACCCAACTGGATTATCTTGAGATTACGGAGTTTGTGAGCGTGATTACTGCGCATGATATCAATTTGAGTTTCCGGAATTTTATCCTGAAATTGATTCAACTCAAAATAACGACTCGGAAAACATATTTCTCGCTGCATATGTTTGTGTGTAGTGAGATATGGACATTCTTGCGAGTAATAGTTAATAAATTGTTTCACTAAATTAGTGGTAGTGGTAAGTGTTTTAATATTCCCATTTAACATATTTTACTGATCAAAATAATTCTGTACTTTGCTTTCTAGAACTAAGCTTAAGTTGCGATCAACCAACCAGTCTTTTAGTAAAGTTCTGCTTCGTACGTATTATTATTGGTGGGATTAGGCTAGAAGAAACTGACTGATGAGGCTAGGGATCTCGGAGTGTTAATAGGTAGGAAGTTGAAGTTCAGGGGCCATGGGGCAAAGATTGGAAATACAACTGAAAAGATAATTGCAAGGCTGAAACGAACGTTCACATGTAAAGATAAGGATGTTATTTTGACTCTTTACAAGGCCTTGATAAGACCTCACTCGGACTATTGTGCGCAGGTCTGGTCTCCTGCATTCCGTTGTGATTCTGATATATTGGAGAGAGGACAAAGGCGAGTGTTAAAAATGATATCAGGATTGTGGAATACTGATTATGAAGACAGATTGAGCAATTTGTAGACTGCAGACACTAGCAAACAGGAGAAAGAGGGGGTGATATGATTGAGACTTACAAACTTCTGGAAGGGTCATACAGGATTTCAATTGATGGAATTTTTCAATTTATGGAGGGTGGGGAAAGGACGAGAGGGCATCCTTGAAAGCTCAGAATGAACGCCCCCAAGAAGGGTGTGAGGGCTAGATTTTTCTCTCAGAGGGTGGTGCGTGATTGGAATGGATTGCCATTGGATGTTGTGAGTGCAAGCAGTGTGAATGAATTCAAGAATAAGTATGATAGCTGGTGTGTAGTATGTGGCCTCCCTCGATCAGTCTCTGACTCCCGGAAGGTCTCTCTCTCAGTAATATAATAATAATAATAATAATAATAATAATAATAATAATAATAATAATAATAATAATAATAATAATAATACCTTACAAGTTTTGAGCCACCCGAATTAATACCAATATTCTTGCTTCGTTATTGTAAAAAGAATAAAAAAATCGTAATAATGTACAGTACTGATCATAATATCGATTAATACAAGTTAATAACAGTGAAGACGTTTGCTGATTAGTTTAACATTGCTCAATATCTTGGACTTAAAGAGTGAGCCTCGAGAAAGTATAAGATTGGATTGTTAACAATGAGCAAAAAGACGTAAAAAACGGAGGAGTAGAAAAAGAAGAAGAAGAAGAGGAGAAAGCATGGGCACCACGAATTGTATCTTTTTTTTCTTTCCAAACTTTTAGTTAATGACAAATTTTTCACAACTTTTCTTTTCCTATTACAAATTAAAGTTTATAGCACGTTAGTGCTCTACTTTTATTAAACAAAGAAGTGTGGAGGGGTACCAGTGACACTGCTGCTTCTATGTTTAATGATGTCACGCTCATGATCTTGGGGGTTGTTCCCTTACCAGACAGTGTCGGTCGTTCTTAGCTGTGAGGCAGGAAGAGAGCTTAATTTTTCATCCTTTATGAATATATTATCGCACCATAATTTAAAATCTCTCCCTCACAATTTTTGAATCTGATATCGATTAGCAGATGCCGACAGATGCGGGTTACCATCTTCGCGACGGGAATGCCACACCACACTCTTAAGGCTCACCTATTTCCATATTCAATCCTGTACATCGTAATTCGTGTAATCAGTAGGGTTCGTTTCCGCACGCATTTAAACCAAAACGGTCAGGGGACGAACCTCCTCATTACTGCACGCACTCCCAACCTTCCTTGTGTATTCGGTGGGAGTTGAGGCGCCTGCGAGTCTAACAGGAACGGACAAGTCTTAAAAAGGAGATGGACAATTCTCCATCGCCATTAACACTTTTAACTGCGTTAAGTGCTCGGGTTTCTAACGCACGAGGAGAGTGTGAAAGGAGTGCAGATCAATAACAGTGCACCAAGTCGGCCAATTTTCAGATCGAAATTCGATTAAAAGTTGCACTCAGCGGTTTGTGTTTCGTGCATTTCGTTTTCATCATAAAACGAACTTTTAAACACTTAAAAGAAGCATTTCGACACCTAATACGTACCATCATTCGTTTTTGTAGACTGTTTTGCTGTTGGCCAGAGACCTGTTTCTTCTTTCAGGAAGTCTTGATTGCATTACTATCATTTGGTAACTGCCCACTAAGAATCACAGAGCAAGGCTGTGTGGAATATTAACCAATAGATCCGTTGTATCTTATGATTTTCCTCGCTTTCTTCGTCGGATTCACAGCGCTTTGCCTTCCATTTGCTTCACAGAATGTGGGCTGAATGTATCACTGTGACTTATTTTATTACTGGCGTTTATCTACCTTAATATTTTATTAGCTAACATTTGTGCGTTGGATTTAGGCGGAGAAAGAAAATCATATACTTGATGTGTTGTCTGCGCGAGAGTGTGTGTGCGTACATGAGAGAGAGAGAGCGAGAATAAAAACATCTTATTAGTTCTTCAAATAGCAGTACATAACTGGAAATATAAAAATATTAAGTATCTACAGTACTTTATTAAAAGGTTGTGTTTTAGATACAACAATAACTGTGTCTTATTTCGCCCACCAAAAAAAATTTTCTTATATCGAATCCTTACACAATACCAGATTTATAGATAAAATCATTTTGCGCCGTGTCTGCTGTGTTTATCGGTCTTTTTGACAGACTGTACAAAGAATACTCTCATCTTTTTTTGTTTAGGATTGTGCTGAGGCTATGAAGCGAATATATTGCAATTGCGGATGTTGGCTGGGCTGACTGTTTTAGTTTTTTTTAATATATTTTTGAGTAAACTCGTCCCCCTTCCTTATTAGACTGACTTCTTTACCATTCTTCCAGTCATTCTTCCGAATGCACTATGGAAGCATTGAATACGATAATCTGTGCACTAAGGGACGGACCATGATTTTAGTGTGTACTTAGAAGTGTTTGATATTCACTGCCTCTAATTGCTTAATATTTTAAACCTTATTTACGGTGGTCCACGTTTTTGTTTTCCCTAAAGCCCAACTTTTAACACTGACCGAATCTGAAATCCGTCTTGTGTAATGTATGTACATCCTGAGAGCATCTTTCTTAATTAGACAGCCACTTTGTTCTTAGCTACTGACAATCCTTAATATTACAGAATTTGATGCGACATGATATTCACGGTATTTTGTTTTCCCAACGATAATCCAGTGCGACCATCAACTAGTCACACTGAAGCTCAGTTTCTTCCGGATTCATCACTCGACTAAATCGATGTCTATAATTCGACTATTTCTTCTAATTTTTTAAAACACGTTATGAAAAAGTCTTTTTCCGATTCTGTAAAAACGTCAACTACTCTCATGAATTAAGTTTGAACTTCAACACCGAGTAACTTTTCGCCCGATTCAATTGTTCTCTCTAATCCTATTGTATCAGTAATCCTTACGAATTTTTTTAAAATGTAACAAATTATAACCTGCATATATTCCAATCTACAGCCTCTATCCAAAAAGAAACCGAACTTTTGATAGAAATAAAAGACAGGCCAATTATAATTATTCAAATCATTTATTTCAATCAATATACTCTCCCGCAGCTTCTATACAGCGTTTGGCAGGTCAATTAATTCGTTAAATGAGTTTTTTATATCGGTTTTTGAGATACTGTTCAGGATCGTGGTGACTGATCCAACACACAAACTTGGTTTTTGCTCAAAAACTGTCTCACAATGTTCGAACGATGAGGTGGTGCATTATCGTGCAAAAGTGACCAGCTGCCTGCATCACGATATTCATGCCGTACGCGACGAATTCTCGCTATCAATCGCTTCAAAACTTGTGTGTAATGTTAATACGCCTCTTTCTTCTCAACTCTCTTCCCATCCAAATACCAAGCATATTACAATTTAAACAACTTGTCATGCTAGGCATTCACATAGAACCGATAGCCTAATTTTAAACCCATTAGATCGCAGTTATTATTATTATTAATTGGCATGATTTGCATATTCTATTGATGGGGAGAAAGAAACATAGATGGCATTCCAAAATTTCGCCTAATTCCTAAGTCACTTCTTTTTATTCTTCTTCTTATTGTTATTATTATTAGTAGCATTATTAGTAAATATTTGATCGTATTTAAAGAACATCCTGTTCACAGGATCACCAAGTATTCTTAAAATAGCCTTTGGTTAACAGAATGATTTTAATGACAAAGATGGAGTTCGTCTAGAGTTTTAAGAGTGGTGGAAAGTTGACGTCTTCAGAGGTTCCTTTCTAAAACTCTAGACGAACTCCATCTTTATAATGAATTAAAACGATGTCATAATGAACGCATTCCATTAGACACGTTTCTTTTATGGCATTACAACTGTTGTCTTAACTCATACGAAGGCGGATTGCCTTGGGAAGGTAACATCGTCAAATTGCCTTTTTTTGAAATTTCTTTGAAATTACGGACGAAGCAAGAAAAGAATATAAGGCTGTTGCATCTTATCTGTTAACTGCGTGTTCTTATAGAAGGGTTTCCTGTTTTTCAGTAATTGAACTTTTTTATACGTAACTATTTCTTTTTTCTGAATTTCAAAATTTTCAAAAGTTGGACTTGGAAAATTTAAACACATTAAAAAAGAACATCTTAATGCTATAACATAAGATTTCTTAATATAACAATTACCTACTTCAAAAAATTATTTCAAAAAATTCTTGAAATTTAGGTGCCTAGTTTCTAATATTAGTGCTTTCGCAATAGTCTATGCTTCAGTTTTACACTTTCAATTTGCATAACAGGGAAACCATAAACATTAAATGAGTGTTCATCTAATCCTAACTTTTTGCTTTGATACGCAAACTAATATCACGTATTTACTCTTAGAAAAGCGACATTTTGATTCTGTTCGTGTATCGTTTACCTTCTGTTTGCGTCAAGTCTGCCCACTGAAATCTTACCTTCACGCGACACATGAAAAAAAAAGTAAACTGACAGATGGCAGCACGTTGATGGTTTGTGATCACGTTAGTTACCCGTCGGCATTGAAGGAATAGCTGAAGCCTTTCTCGCAACTGAGTGCGATTAGTGGTTCTTCAAGGACTTTTCCCATTGTTTATCAAATGTCACGCTACCCACGAAGATCTTCCATCAGCATCCAATCTTATTTCCTAAATTTTTCTCTATTTTTAATGGCAAAATAATAGATTTCTATAACCAACCTTCGGTTGACTTTCTTTTATTATAATTATCCGCTTTCGTTTTTTAAATGACGCGCTGATCACAGTGTGTAATCTTTTTTATGACAGATCCACCACGAGGTTGTAAATCTATCGAATATTTTAGTAAAGTTCGCATGCTGAAGGTTAAAAAACCACAGCTGCACAAATATAAGATATACAAATTATATATTCTGAAAGTAGAATTCACATGAAATTATAAATTTCATCAAAATTCATCGAACGGTTGCGATTCTAATTCTAGGACAAATTATTTATTTTTTAAAACAAAATACCTTCTTTTTTTGTTTCACTAATAATATCTAAAAATGTTCATTTCTATTTATGTAACCTTCAAATATAAAAGCATTTCTCACTCTCTTTACATGCTGGTCACATGCAAGTAACGAAATAATTTTAGCATATCAGAAACAAACGTTCTAACTCGCATTATTAAGTAATACGTCGACTAATTATAAACCCTGCTTTAATAAGTTTAATGGAACCTCTCTTCTGGATCAAGGATGTTAACACTGAAAGTGTACGTAATAGTGACAATCGGTATTCAAACCTCGTGCATCAGGTGACCATAACGCATTAATAACAAGAGTTATTCTTTGTGTGTGTGTGTGTGTGTGTGTGTGTGTGTGTGTGTGTGTGTGTGTGTGTGTGTGTGTGTGTGTGTGTGTGTGTGTGTGTGTGTGTGTGTGTGTGTTAATGATTACGTGCTCGAAATGGGCACCTTGTCTTTCAAGGCAGGTTTCGTAGCGCATGCGAAGGTAATTTGGAGAACAACGGTTGGGACATCTGCTTGACATGTCGTGTAATTTTATCCCTTCGTTCATCAAGGTTAGAACGCGGGTCATGGTGGAATACCCGTTCCTTCAACATACCTCAAACGAAGGCATCAAGCGAAGTGAGATCAGGAGAAACGTGAAGAGTACGGGAATTCTGTGAACCTCGAAAGGCATCCAGGAGAAGTGGTCTGATAAATAGGCTATAGAACCACGTGATGTGTGACAGGTTGCTCCGTCCTGTTGGAATATTTGTGCACGAAATGGAATGTTTTTTGAACAGCACATCCTATGCAAATCTTGGCTGAACGGAACCAGTCCATTCTCGATGTAACGTGCGCTATTCAAGTTCACGATTCCCTCTTCACTGAAGTAGGACCCAGTTATGCCATGATCGGAAACCGCACACCATGCGGTGACCTTCTCGCTTGAAGACATTTCCATTGGACAAATTCGGGTCTCGAGAAACCAAGAAACCTGTAGGTTCGTCTATTATGACCGCTTAGATGGAAATACGCTCCGAGAGCCAAACATTATGCATGAAGGATGGATCCTCATAGAGATTGGCCAGCACGCCTGCAATGTATTCCCGTTGTGTAGCGTAATCCGTTGATGCTAAATACTGACCCACCTGAATGACGTACGAAAACGGGACCCAGCTCTTTAAGGATGCTCTATAGTGATCGCTCCGATGTCCCAAGTTTTATCGCTGTTCGGCGTTGAGTGCGCGGAGACTGAAATACTTGCTCCAGCACACGACCGTGATTCTCATTGGTGTTAACAGTTCGTGGTCTCCCCGAATGCCCTTTACATTGCGGTAGAACACTCCCGGTATGTCGGAACCTCTCGATTAAGGCAATGATGACACATGCTTGGGGCACGCTTATGGAAACGACGAACAAACTGCTCACAAACATGTCGTAGGCTTGGACCATTTGCTCTACCGAGTTCGTATGAACGAAAATAATGCTCAACAATAAATGGATTTTCTTCCAACGTCAACACCATTGCTACAGCTAAATGTAATGGGTAGACTACACGTGCTCTTCTTGTAATGCGCATGCAGTTAAACGGCATATCTCATAGCGCGTGCACTGAAGAGCGTGTCGAAGTTCAGTACTGTTTTTTTTTTTTTTACGCCATACTGTACGAGTGAAAAATATTCTTAGAAATTTGTGAACTGCAATCATAGAGCCTTTTGTGGTTCAGTGATTGCTTTACCTACTAAATAATAATAATAATAAAAAAATCATATCCTAGAGTGCAGATGCCGTGAACCGTACCAGAGAAAGCGATACCACTATGATAACACAAACAACTGTAGCCTTTACCAAATAATGAAGGGGATATAAAACCTTTGATGTTTATCTGCCAGTAAGCGAAACTCTAAGAACTAGGACTAAGATCTATGAGTTTCATACCGAAAAACTATCGGCAAATCCAAGTGTAAGTAACCACTTGGTAGTACAACACCAAGGCAACTCGTATCAAAGGTGGAGCAAGCTCCCTCACTATCCTTGATAGCCTTTTGGCTTTTATTTTATGTCATGATATACAGGCACACCTTTATGGCATTCGTATAGTGAAGGTATGTAAGTTCTTTTCACTTAAACCTTGTTATCTTCCAGGTCTACCTACTCGCTGATGAGACCTTAAAAAAAGGTTGAAACCGGTCTGGGTAGTAACCTCTCCTCATAATGTAATTACAGTATTACATCCCCTAGGGGCTGTGTTTTTACATTATGAGAAAATATCAAGGATAATGAGGGAGCTTGCTCCACCTTTGTTACGAGTTGCCTTGGTGTTGTACTACCAAGTGGTTACTTACACTTGGATTTACCGATAGTTTTTCGGTATGAAACTCATAGATCTTAGTCCTAGTTCTCAGAGTTTCGCTTACTGGCAGATAAACATCAAAGGATTTATATCCCCTTCATTATTATTAAGGTTGCCAGAAAAATAGCCTTTTGGCTTTTATTCTATGTAGCCTTTACCGTTGTAGTTATCATCGTCAATCCCTTGGTTAAACGGATTGATGGATGACCCATTTGTTCCTATGCTACTCCTGTGGAGGATTGCATTTTTTTTTTGAATATATGTATTATAATTTAAAGTTTGGAATTCCTTAATTGAAGACTTTTCCCGCAAGTCTTAAAGATTTTACCCTTCTGTTTGTCGATTTTTTTTGTGATAAGGAAATCGAAAGCAGTAATATCAGTGGAGATGGAAAAATTCGGATAAAAATAGAAAAAAAAATCTAACTACAAAGTAGGGTGGAAACCCCTTTAGAAATCAATTGTGGGTCGATGACATCGATGCTTATAGAAGGGAAAGAGAAGATATGAGAAAGATAATTCGATAAATGCAAAGAATTGGAGGAATTGTAACTGAAGAAAAGGGATCAGACGCATGCATTGAAGAAAGACATCCTTGGTTACATGGGGATAATCGCAAGAAAATGATGTACTCCATTATTTAAAACGTGGTTCAGGTTATATTATTCTCATAATTGCGTGTGTTCGTTGAACGATTTGCCAGTTTTTTAGAAGTGGGAAAACGAGTTTTTCGGAGGACAGTTTTCTACTTTCTTACCAGATTGGATAATCCTCTTTTATTATTAACTGGTAAAAAATAAACGAAAGTAAGAGAGCATAAATTTAAGCTGGAACGGACAGGACGTAAAAGTGTGCTTCCAAACAGCTATCACAGAAAGATAGATCGTGCAAAGTACAATCGCAGTGGGTTTTGCGGAATCAGAATTTAAAAAAAAATTAATAAAACAAAGAAAAAGTCGTTTATCTTAAATGATATTAATTGGCTACAGACATTACCCAGATGTTTATGAGCCTCTCATAAAAGATTTAAAAACAACCTTTGCAGTTGAATATCCTAATTCAGGATCTATATCATAGTAAACATTAAAATATAGTAGTATTACTGGAATGGTATCATTTACAATACAGCGGTAATTCTAAATTTCTGAATACTGAAGATGTCCGATTATCGTGCGTACACAATTTTCCATGTCATAACAATTTTGGGGATAGTTTTACGTGAGCAAACTAACAGTGGATGCATATTGACGTCAGTGAAATGGGAAGCTTTTCAATGGAGTTCTCGTGAATAGATTCGTCGGAGTATTTCGCAAACTGCGTATGTCGAGTTCTATCTCACACGATGCACTTAGAGTTTAAAAGGTTCATTTGGTGCAGAAATAGTAAATGACAAGCTGAACGGTAACTTTCTAGAGGATGAATACTTACAGCGTATTTCTTGCGCACGTTGCATGCCTTTGATGATACCAACTTGCAAGTTTCGGGGGTAGGGTATACCGAATTGAAAATACACACATTCAAGCCCCAGCTTCAACTGTTGACATGTTAGAACTTCGTTTTCCATGCTTGGGCCATTCTTCTATGAAAGGGCATAAAAATAGGGACAGACCTGAGCACTCTACAAAATTAGGCAATCCTTTGAGTAACTCTTCTCACCTAATGGAACTAATCGACCAATCCAGTAAGAGACTTTCTTCATAAGAGGTTTTCTGACAAATGGATTGAGTGAATGGCGCCCGTAACGTGGCTTACTGGTCATTAGAATTGACTCCCCCTACAGATTTCTTTATGTGTAATAATGAAGGTAAAGAAGTGGTTGAATTGAGTCTGAAAATAACCACTGTTTGCTATTCCATCCCATTCTGGGTTCGCTAAACCTATATCAAGAGATCAGGTATTCTTTCCGAACTACAATGGATGGCCTTGTCAAAATACACCGTGTATTCTAAAAGCCATTAAAATTTGGTGAATATCCCTCATCTCTGAGCAAGAATTTCGTGGATCTATCAGTGTTAAATTAATCTGCTTGTTATTATATTTGTACAACCTTATGGACCATACTTGTCACTTTATCTGTTGGCTTATGTCATACGCATATAACAAACGCACTCTAGTCAAATATTTTTTGAAAAAAAAAACACTTGAACATTTAATTATAAGATTTAGTGAGAAATTTCAGTCTTGATATATAAATGATTTTATATTGTTGCTTGCCTGATTGGACAAATGGATATCCACTTTCTCCAACCAAATATTCACACCCTACTATGGAATATGAACCCCCCTTACCTCAATGAAATCACCCAACGAATAGTTACTTTGTGTTAGGTCGTTTTGAATTACCGCCTTGAGAATTTATGCATTTCTCGCTATTTTAATTTATGTTTTCTATATATTTCTCTGCATTTAGGCAGGCTGTACTTCTCCTATTGAGAAGAGAACAAGTTATAAAGAGTGTGCTTCATCGATTATAATTTCTGCTGTATTCGTTCTTAATAATTTTATTTGCTTAAGTAATATAACATTTGCTGTCGGCATTTTAAATATTTGTATATTCTTAATTACGAGTGTTTTAATTTTTCTGAAAAACATAACGCAAAACTGGAAAAGTTGTAACCTGCATGCATGCAGGTTACAACTGTAAGAGCAGCTATATCATATGGCTGATCTGAAGTTCGTTTGATTTATTTCATAAAAACACTTATTATTCCTCCCGTATGGCGAAGACACTCGACTGAATACCAAAACGTAATCACAAAATTGCTTTTCAGAAGAAATTCCAAAGCATTATCGTTTTAGCTGCACGAATAAAATTAGGTATTGATTTCACTGTCCAAACATAAATCTGATTCAATAAACCTGCACTAAGAAATGATACGCTTATTTTCAATTTGTTAAATTAATGACTGCCTTGAATTCGTTATTCAAATACTTCAAACTTTATCTGGAGTTATGTTTGCTGAAGAAACATTTTATATCTCCAAGAATGCACTGTATACTTTGTAATTGTAAGGAACTAGGCGAATTCTTATCGGATGGATTATCCGATACAGTAATTTACATATTTGCTTCACAGTGTATTTTATTATGAGGATGATTTTCCAGTTCATTTATGTGAACTGGAAAATGTGAACTGTGAGCTTTAAGAAACAGACTATAACGAAAATATGCGAAAACTATGTGTGTACTTTTGATGCGATTCGTATTCGCGTATACAAGTCTCGAGTACATTAGTACCATGATAAGTAAGAATTAAATAACCCGAGAACACCATTCTAGAATTCACTATCCACATTACACCACATTAAAAAAAGTTTCTAATGGTCATAAAATTATTCATCCCACTTAAAAATCTGCTGTCGGTAGTCTAATAACTCTTCTATGAACTTGCTTCAGTAGTATAATTTATCTCATACCCTGTTTATAATTCAACTTTATTTCGTATATTGATATGGTATTAGATTATACTAACAGCATCTTGGTCGTGGATGGCTGTACTAAATTCCTGACTCAGTTGTTTAGGGATAATACAAGATTCCCCGTAGTATCTCAGAACAAGAATCACACGAAAAAAAAAGCTATGAGAAATTACAGCTTTTTTGGGGGGGCTCTCTTATGAACTGAAATAAATAAATAAAATCTTCTAATGCCTTTTATTTCCCAACGATATTTGGTTTCTGGATATTGGAAAGTCAAGTCACTTTATTTGGCAAAGTTGGTTAACATACTTGCTCGTCAACCAACAAGGCGGGCTCGAATCTTCGGGCCTGCTTATTGAAGGCCTGAAATCATTACCGATAGTTGAGTTCATGGCTCTCAAAATCATCGGACCATCAACTCATCTATAGGTGACAATTAGGAAGGAAACTATTGCCTTTTGATTTTAAGTAAGTTAGTTGGTGAGAACGAGTTCTGTCTAAATCCCAGTCAAAATTCTGAACAACTTCACAAATTAGCTAATTTTGTAAAGGATCGAAACTATCCCTCTTTTGTATCTGACTAACTAAATGTTTACCTTACTTAATCGTGTGTTCAATATTTTATTTTTTTTCTTTAATATACGTGAATGCATATGTGACTGGATTCTCGATCAATCTAACAGTGTGACATTCTTCGGTGGAGACACCCGAATTCAAAATTCCCATTTAAAATGCAAACGTTTTAAGATTTTAAAACCGCTATTTTTCCCCTTCTGTGCAACAATCAGATCAGAAAACATATATATTAATAAACACGGACCAATACGGAGAATTTACCGTCCTATTAAGAAAATAAATGAAATTTATAAGAAGCCACGTTACTTAGTCGTAGCAGGATATTTAATACGTTAAGAAAGACGGAATGAGATGGGACTGATTATGACTATCGTCATACCATTACATCTCATTTATTATTTAATAATAATTACCCAGCAAATTGCTTAACAAAGTAATTATTACATTTATTAGTTCACTTAGTTGAATTTCAGAAATTTTTAGCTTAAGAAGTTAATTAAATTATTTGATTTTCATCACGGTCACGAGCTTTGCGTTACCACTGTATCCGTTTTACATCAAACGTAACAAATCTTGGTGGTCAGAGATGCTGGATACTTCATGGACATCCTTATTTACAGAAATGGGTGAAAAACGCTTTTTCCTTTTTACATCCCTCCGTATTTTTAAAACCAAATAAAATCATATCCTACTTGAGTTAATTATTTTCAGTTTTTATCCAAACCTTTGCGTTGAATGCATTCATCGATTAATCACAGTTTCAACTTCAGATTCTTACTTCTTATTAACCCTCGCATTTCATTGCAAAATATCGAAATAAAGAAATCAAGCATATCGCAAATGATATTTCTAGGCTTCTTTTCTCCTAAACTAAACTAGAAATAGTGGTAATCCCACTCGCATCTTCTTCGTATCTCTCTTTACCTCGAGAAAGAAAAAAATTCGATATGATAGCGAAATATTTACTTGTGGCTGTATAGAAAAGTGGGGAGCCACTTCACTGCATATAATAGTTACTTTTTACAGATAGAATAACAATTCATTACTCTCAGAAATAGGAACTGTAATAGGAACTTTTTTATAAGAAACTGATAATACAGACATTGTTTTCCTTTTTGTAACTTTTCAAACGTTTATTCGTAAAACTTAAGGTCATTTTGTTATTGGTAATCTGTGTTGTGTGGAAGACTCTTTTTCTTACTACGCAAATCCTTTGTGGCTTTCATAATTAAAACTCATGAACTCTAAAAGTTAAACCGTATTACCCTATTACGGTATATTATGTGCCGATGAGATATGTTTAAGGATTTCATTTAAGAGATTTCACGGTTTTATATAATCAGGCAAACCGTAAAGGATGCAGTGCACACACAAAAAATCTTCAGGCATTTGACTAATCTCCTTATCCTAAAATTATGGTTACGAAATCCTTAAGGATATAATGAATATATTTATTATTATAAAAAAAAATCAGCTAACGCCTTTTTATTCCCGTATACGGGGGTAAGCGAGGCCATTTAGCCCTATCTAACTTTTTGGAGACTGAGTGGGCAGTTCAATCTCCACTGGTACCAATCAGAGATAGATGGCCCAAGGCTATCACTAATTAAGCGATACTCAGTGAAGAGAGACGACTCAAATGTCCCGCCATCTCGTGGTCCCTAACCCTAACAATATATTTAATGTCTGAAATAATGTGGGTTCTACGGTCGATTTTCTTGAGTTATAATAATAAATGTAGTCATTTATATTAAGATAATGTATCCAGGAAATTAGCATTCTTCTTGAACTACGGAAGATCTTGAATAAAATTACCATCTTATTATTTACAGTTTCATATTACATTGTCATCATCATCATCATCATCATCGTGCATATCAAGGATTTAGGCCTAGCATGGCCTGTTCCGGCCTTAGAAGTCATCGTTGAATCGTTTAAGAGGATGTCCTGGTTTTCTCTTTCCTAATGGCTTGTACTTTAAGGCTTGTTTTGGTAATCTTTCTGTTCATAAATATAAACATATTATGTATACATAGAATGTAATATAAACATATTACATTGTAAAAATTCAAATATTATTTAGATTTAAATTAAGCGGTAGATGATTTTCATCGGTCGGTTTGACACCTCTCCATCGTTTGACTTATTGGAGTAATAAATGGCTTCAAAGCTGTCAGCTAAAATCTCGAGAGCAGGATTTCTTTAATACCATTATGGAACTAGTGAAATGAAGGCTTCTACATTTCGTGAAGGAAGTTATTATACAATTAATTCGAATTAATTTTATAATAGCTCCCTCCTAAAATAACTAAAATAATTCTTAAGTTTTTATCATTTTAATCGTAAAGTAAACAAAAGCAGAAAATATTTAGTTCTGCCAGAAGATTAAAATCAGGAAAAGTAAACCTTCCTACGATTTTATTATTTTTCTTCCATGTTGAGGATTTATTGAAATCCTTGGCACTACTCCAATACTCATTGCCTTCGATTAATTCTTTTTTTTTTCTCCGTTTGGAAAACGATCCCAATAATTCTTATTAAATCTGGATACGAAATATTTTGTGATAATATGATAGCCAAGAATTATCTACTTTTTGGGAACAGCTGTAATCCCATCTAGGACAAGAAGAATTCTTTCACACTGAAGGTGAATTTCCCGGTGATCACATATCGTGGTGACAGAGTTTACCTACTGGAAAATTGGCAGTTTCTTTTCACCAAACAGAAAAACTGCTCACAAGAATACACGGATTAACAGATATAATGCACAAGCCTCGCAGACTATGTTGCTTCGGATGTAATTCCAAATAACACCAAAAACAGCCAATATGGATTCTACCACTGTTGAGCCACAGTCTTGTTTATGTTACCTGCCTCTAGACCATAGGTTCCCAAAGTGGGCGGTAGCGCCCCCCCCCCCCCCCCCCCCCCCAGTGGGTGCTGAAACCTTCTAGAGGGGCTATAGTGGGATCAGAAGCATTTGGGGGCGTTCAGGCGGTCGGTGGCTCTTTATAGAAGAAATTAATAATATATATTTAAAAATTAATTATTTTCGTGATTTTGCGATTAGATAATCATTTAAAATTTAAATATTGCATTTTAATTCATCTTATGTCCGTCTTACATGATCAATTTTTTATCAATTTTCTATTTCAATTATTTAATCATTTGAAAATTTACCATGTCAGATAGCAATAGATGTCAATTTTCTATGTCAATGAGAAAATAGATCATGTATATATGTGTAGAATAGGTTATGTTTACAGTAGCAAATATATTCGTTATATTTCATTTCAAAATATATATAAAATATATAAAAACCACTTTTCTAATTGATTTGTACAAAAATAAACCCAATTTTATATAATTTAATATTACGAGTTAAAATAATAATGGCAAGAAAGAAATAAAATCGTAAATTTTAGTTAGCCTAGTTAGTACTAACTTATGTTGCTAACTAGAGGGAAAAAACAAAGCAAATATTATTCGAAAGTTATTATACTGTTTTCTGTGGTTATGTTTTGTAGGTTTGTTGTTTATATCTTGTGTAAGTATTTTATTTATTAATTAGTATTTATAATTATTCGGACAATGTCGTAGCCGGACGAACAAAATGCGCTTGCGTGCAAAATAAAAAATTCAACGTGTCATACAGGATACTTTAACTTCTATTTTTTATATACTTAAAAAATTTATTCATTTTTTGCTATTGTAAAAATGGGGAGGGCGTTACAAAATTTATGTATTGCAAAGTGGGCAGTGGTCCGAAAAAGTTTGGCAACCTATGCTCTAGACAAATCACAAATCAGGTTACACTTGGCACCTAAAGAATTGAATCTGACTGATCTGATTGCGACTCGTCTGTGTGCTCAATTTCACTGTTTCCACCAAAGAATGTGCACACGTTTGATTTCCATCTCTATTGGAAACTGAAAAAATATTTGAAAGGAGAAAGAATATTTGAGAGGAATTCGCTTAGTATTGGATGAAGAAATTAAGACAGTGAAGATACGAGTTCCGGTAAGAAGGCGTTTGGTGCTATCGTAATGAAGTCATGCAACTTCCCCAACACAGAATGGCATGGATCACAGAAGTGTTTATGTCCAGAAAGATTCTTAGATTGAAGAATACAGTTCGAAGAAAGTAAGCTTATTTATTGCTGTGAAATACATACTTCCATTACAGAAAAATTTCTGTCATCTTCCGCCAGTGTTTAATGCCTCTTGTATCTTATTTCATTGGGTTTTTCTTGGAACTTTTGTTGGTCTTGTTCTCTTTAGTTTTCTCTCAATTATTGTCAAGAACCGAACATCATACTTGAGGTCACATCTCAGGCACTTTAAGCTTCTCAGCCCATCACAATATGGTTTGAAAATATTTGTATTCCTCCTTCTTCTCTGCTTTTCCTAAATTCCGTTATTTGTACCTTTCTCTGTGCTATTTTTTGCATCTTCCCATCACCACCACCATCGCGAAGATTTCCAATTTTTCTCCACCATGATTGGTCCGAGTTAACTGTGTACAACCCTGAAACCGACCAACCTTGGAATACCGTTCTCGCATTTAGAGTAGTGCGTCAATGACCTCCCTATTAATTACACAGGCCTGCGATGGAAAAGTTGTCTGAGAAGTAATAATTGATTTTTATAGATTTTTAGGTAAATAGTAAAAAAAATTCCATCACCCACCAATTTTACCCAATTTCTAATTTTATCCTTTTTATTAGTAGTATTTGGATTTAAATTCAGCGCATTGGTATTTATTTTCATTCTCCTTTATTTACAGCTAATTAGTTGTATAAGTGCGTTTTTGAAGTGCCTTTTTATGGTAAATAAAGAAATTTCCACGAAACTTTTCATTCTTAAGGTAGGAGAGGGAGGGAGGGAGGAATGCAGATAAAAGTGCAGGTGGCCACTTTGAATCTGATTCGCCGATATAACGGATGGCTTTCCTGTTGTCACAGCCACTTACATTTTGACTACTAAGGTTATCATATTTCTGAAAGGTGGCAAATTTTCTAAAGAGAAGGAGCTTTTCTTCTTTACTTTTCAGAGGAAGGTGATTTAGTTTACTGTAGCGATATTCCTGGACTGATAAGCACATTCAACGTAAAATATGAAGTCATCGATTGAAGGTTGTTTATCGATTCCTCAAAAAGAAGCCTGAAAGCTGTGCTTCTCCATAATTACAATAAGTATGCTTCTGTACCAGTAGCACATTCCGTGCATTTGAAAGTACGATACGAAAATTCAGCCTTCATTCTCAGCAAACTTAAGTACAATGATCATGGATGGATAGTCTGCGGTGATCTTAAAGTGATATCTATGATTTTTGGACAACAAAGAGGATACACCAAGTACCTGTGCTTTTTGTGTGAGTGGGACAGCCGAGATCGAGAGCAACATTGGATCGAGAAGGAATGGCCAGAAAGAGTCACATTAGAACCTGGAAGTAAAAATGTGTTACACGAAACTTTGGTTGCTCGGTAAAAATCCTTTTACCCCCGCTTCACATAAAGCTGGGATTGATGAAGCAATTTGGCAATGCTTTGTCAAAAGAAGGAGAATGTTTTAAATACATCTGTGTAAAATTTCCGGGACTATCTACAGCAAAATTGAAAGAAGGTATTTTTATCAGCCCGTACATCAGGAAACTTATGAACGATAAACTGCTTGAAGAAAAAATGGCAACTGTTGAAAAATAAGCGTATATTTATAATTATTTCTCTTACTGGTTCTATATCAACCACGATTTAATTTCTGACGGATGCATTTCATGAGAATATTTTTGGTATCAGTTTTTATCAGGATAAGATTAAAGGATTCGAAAAATGTAGGGTAATCTCTTCACGTTTCTCTAACCCTGTATATTTTTCTTACAAAAAAGTAAAATCCGCAAATATTCAAATTTGATGTTTTTCGTTTTCTTTTTCTTCTTTCTTCCCAACCTTCCATCCATCCACGGAAGTAGAGAATTATATGCCGAAACCCTTTTTGTATTCTGAGCCCTATTAAAAAATATCACAAAGATAATGCTCAGCATGCAATAAAATGAGTAATTGTGACAATTCTAACAGTTGATCAATTACTAACAAATGGTTCATGTTTTTGCTAGTAGAAATCCGCAAATACAACAATTACTTTGGTCACATCATAACAGAGGTCGCCATAAAGAAATCACTTATCATTAATTTATTCAATAGAAAATAATCAAATACAGATTCCTGTATTCCAGATTCCAAAGAAAATTCGAATATTTTCCTATGAACGAAACTAAATTTTCGCGATTTTTTTAAAGCAACCTTTCCTTATCATTGAAGTGACCTTTGCTTTTTTTTTATGATTGCACTGGGAGCAACAAGAAGGATTTGAAGTAGAACTAAATCGCCAATGCGAAGGAAAAAAATTGAAAAAAAAAGGAAAGTCAGGAGGCTAAAAGTTTTTAAATGCCTGATTTTTTTTTTTGTATTAATATTTTTCTTCGATTCCGAGGGAACATTGGCTCTGTCTGTGTGTGTGTGTGTGTGTGTGTGTGTGTGTGTGTGTGTGTGTGTGTGTGTGTGTGTGTGTGTGTGTGTGTGTGTGTGTGTGTGTGTGTGTGTGTGTGTGTGTGTGTGTGTGTGTGTGTGAGAGAGAGAGAATTGACTTGAAGTTAGATAACCAACTCTCACTGTAGGTGGACAGAAATTAATAAAATTTATAATCTTTACATTCTGACAATTTTGAGTATCAAAATTAGATTAGGTGGTGATGTAACACATCTCCATTTTTCATACGATGTTACGTGCAATCACAAGGGCAGCAGCCGATTTTACTGAATTAGCTTTGCATTAGGAACACTCCATCCCGATTTACATATTCGGTGCGGTAACGAAGCACCACGTGATATCAATGTCATGTGCGGATACTATAAATGGACACACCTATTCTCTGTACGTAATCAGTAAACGCTTGCCAGTAATCGAGAAGCATGGCGACGTAAACCAATTTGACCTCGCGCAGATTGTTGGGACAAGGTGAGCCGGTGCCAATATTTCGGAAATTGTTGCACTTGTTGGTTGCTCCCGTGGTACTGTATCAAGGATGTACCAGGACGGAATTAACCATGAACAGACATCCTGCAAAAGGGTTCACATTTCGGCTACGCCTGATTGATCCTATAGGTGAGCGTCGGCTGTCACGACTGGTATCTCTGCAATCGAGTGCAACAGTCGCACAACTCACCAGAGGAAGTCCGACCCATTTCCACATGTACCTTGCTTCGCCTGGGGTTCCACAACCGGAGATCAACAAGAGTAACTATAATGACGTCCAGGAATCGCAAATAATGGCTCGCATGGGCCAGGAAGTCAGTAATGGACCCTAAACAGATGAAGAAAGGAGAGACGAGTCCCGTTTCCTGCTGCACCATGCTAATCGCCATGTTCACATTTGGTGTAAACAGAATGAAACCCATCCCCACACTAGTTGCACAGTTGGGGGTTAACAGGCTGGTAGAGGTGGTGTTATGGTTTGGGTAGCTTTTTACAGACGCGCCCTGAACGCTATGGGGACCTGTTAGCTGATCATCTCCATCCATCGGGGAAGACCTCCTTGACATCCGCAGGAGGTCTTCACCCGACCACAGTGCCATCCTTCGACAGGACAAAGCACACGACAACGAATTCGCCACATTTCCTTGGCCCCCAAACTCCCCTGACTGTAATCCAGTTGAATACTAGTGGGATATGCTAGAACGGGATGTGAGTACTGCTGATGCAACTCCGTCAGTTCACGCTCATCCCGGGGAGGAATCAGCAGTACTCACACCCCGTTGCACAGAGAGTGCACCAATGAGTTAATAGGTGGGTGTTCCTGATGCAAAACTAACTCAGTGTACATGTTTCATCCGTTTGCGCAGATTACAACCTTCATTTTATCCACTTGATTTAATCTGTCTCTTTAACTGTTTGCTTTGGTTATCACGCGCAAATTTGTAATGCTAGAAAATGACACTTTCATCATTTTCTGCTGACCGATTACTCCACTAATTAATTCAAAGAGTGCAGAAAAGTTGATTTAGAAAATGACAGGAATCTAATTAAATTTTATAACTCGTTCTGTAAAGATTATATGAATCAAGCGTGCCTGATCAGTTTCTAACAAACTGCACAAAATTATTTAAACATACCCGTCTCTGGGATACCGAACTTAGGATTTATTCTCGATCAGATCAGATCGCCCAATTTCTACAGTCTACTTTTCCCAATTTATTTAGACTTTGTTTCCACTCTTCTACCCCTTATTACAATGCAGAATTCATTAGTAGCATTTCTAACAGGAATTTATCTAATTATCGAGAAAATATTTTACCAAGAGACGAAAAGAATTCCTATCATATCTCAGATAAACTCAGATCAAATCATGCTTTCATTTTTGATGGTTATTTAGCTTTATAGATTTAATTAATTCTATTATTAATGAAGATAATTCTTTAATCTTTTTAAACTTTGAAGATTAAAGGATTAATAAAATACAGAAACGGACGAATGATTTCGAAATGGTTTTGGAATACAAGCTAATTAGTAGGAATGGGAGTTGCAATTCTCGTTAAATCGTAAATTCTTCACGACTTTATTCCAATTAGAACAAACGTAATTGGGATAATGCGAATAATTCATTAATTGACACGCCGCACTGAGGAAGAACAACTTGCTGGCGCTCTTTTGGTTGAAAAGACCTGAATCCGGTCTAGGATATGGAAAATGCTCATTCTCTGGTAGGAGTTTGAAGTAACTGTAGTAATTGGCGTAGATTTGTAAGATATTTAATGATTTTTTAATTAAATTCCGTTGATAAAGCTGTATTCAATGAAAACAACAGCCATTGAGTCCATTCTTTAACTTTTTCTATAGTTTAATATACCTGTGTCCAAAAAGAAACCGAACTTTTCGAAAATAGAAGAAACTAGTGGCGCCACCTGTTGTATTGTTTCTGTTGTCGAAAGCGGCAACTTTCATTAGTGTTGTTCCAACTGTTTATGACATTTGTTTCATTAGAAGCCGAGTTATAGTGCCAAGAGTGACAGTGTGTTTTGATGAACGGTCGGAAAATGAGTTTCAAACAAAGAACTGCGATTGACTTTTGTGTTGAACCTGGTAAAGGTTTTACTGAAACGCATCAAATGCTTCAAAAAGCATATGATGATGAATGCTTATCCCGTACTCAAGTTTACAAGTGGTTTAAGCGATTTCAAAGTGATCGTGAGACACTGAGCGAAGCTAATATCCAAAAAGTGCGCGATTTCATCAAAGAAAACCTGAAATTGTGCCTGAGATTGATTGAAGATGAATTATAGATTCCAAAATCAACTGTGCACAACATTTTGACCGAGAGTTTGGGTCTTCGTAAATTGAATTCGCGATTTATTCCCCACAAGCAAAAAAGTATCGGATTGAACACTGCAAGGACCTCATTAAAACCGTTCGCAAGGACTCAGACTTCCTTGAAACGAATCGCTACTGGTGATGAAACGTGATGTTTTGAGTATGACCCCGAAACAAAGCGCCAGAGTGATGAGTGGAGAAGAGGGGCATCAGAAAAAAAAAGAGAAGTCAAAAGTAAAGAAATTGCTGATTTCTATTCGTTCAAAGAATTCGTTCCGCCCGGCCAAACGGTTAATGGTGAGTTTTATCTCGAAGTTTTGAAGCGACCGATAGCGAGAATTCATCGCCTACGGCATGAATATCGTGACGACCGACCGTTCGTCAAAACACACTGTCACTCTTAGCACTATAACTCGGCTTCTAGTGAAACAAATGTCATAAACAGTTGACACAACACTAATGAAGGTTGCCGCTTTCGACAACAAAAAAGATACAACAGGTGGCGCCACTAGTTTCTTGTATTTTCGTAAAGTTCGGTTTCTTTTTGGACAGAGGGTGTATTTTATTTTTCTAAAACCATGAAATGAGGAAGTAAATCAAAAGCCTCTGTAAACGTTTTAGCCTAATCTGTAATTTCTGTCCTCATAAGAACAGTGTGACACTAGTTTAACCAAGTTTATTTCGATTTTGGAAACCCATTATGATTGGAGAAGTTTCCGATAACTACCAAAGTGTATTGTTTACGATATTGGCTTGATGATGTGATCATTACACGTGTAGTTCCGGAATATATGTAACATTAACTTTAATCGTGTCATTAAAAAGGTTTTTCACGATGCAGTTAGTAGCTGAACTTCAAGTTTAATCTGTTCTGTCCTTCACTGGCGCGTGGTTGATGTGGATTGTGCGTGTCAGAAACAATATTGCAACAATTACTCATTGTTGTCTAACATTAATTTGTGGTTTCGAAGTGGTACTTTATATCGGTCTTTTGAAAGTCACATGACACGATCCCTCCCTAAAGCAAACAGAAAATACTTTTATGAGAACGTGCAGATGATGATGATGATGCACAACAAAGTCAAGAGATGGAACCAGATATTCTTTTAGGCACGGGATTTTTATGTGGATGAAATTAAGGGCACTGCTCTCGTAAAGTGACATCATTGCAGTCTTTCCTCATTTTAAAGTTGTTTCTAAACATAGATTAATCATTAAAGTAAGGTTAATCCATTTTGGAATTAGGTACAAGGGAATGATGACTTGTCAATACGACACACATTTCCGCATGGATTATTTTTAATTTTCTAAATGTGGTTGCGAACAAGGGTTGTGAAAAAGTCGTTACTAATAACAGATCACGTGATTGAAGCGTTGGCCATGTGGATCACATGATTTTTCTACTGATAACATACTTTGAGTAATTTCTTTTACTGTGTTACCCCTCATGAGGTTACGATAATAGAACAAGATCTGCGAATAGAACATAAGCAGTTATTTGAGGGTAGTGAAGCTATTTTTATAGAACATACTTTGATATATAAGAGAAATTCCGTTTTTAAGAACGTTACCATTTGATTTAGGTCTTCACAGTACTTTCTTTTATTCATCATATCGGCGATGAATGCATTCTCTTTTCTCTAATAAAAACTTATGCACATCTAACAGGTTTTAAATAGATTTTTTAAAATTTAGATTTAAACTGTAAAATGTAAAAATAACTGTATTAATCGCTTCTATGCTATGGAATTTATAATACTTTAGATCCCGAACATCATGTGACTATTTTTGCTTTATACATATGAGGATGCATTGAGAGTGATTTAAAAAAAAAACGATCTGAAAAAATCCATTTGTATTATATTACAAGATGGCGACCTGAAATACTTCTAGAGCATTTACTTATTATAAACAAGTACACAACTAAACATCAATTTTTGGTATATGTTGTGCTAAAATTATAAGAAATGCCGAGGGTGTTGAGCATCATTAATAATTCAATGTCTGCATATAGCACTGTGGATGCCTTATGTGTTAAATGTGCGAGATGGTCCCTTCTATACACGTACAGTTTTTAACATTACTGGGAAAAAACTTACACCAAGAACACATTTGCAAGATGGCTGGTATTTCGAACGAGGCATTTGTTTTAAAAAAGAAATACAAGCACTGAAAATGATGTCCATGCCAAAAATGAAGTGGATCCAGATGCGTGTGATCAAGATGGAAATGTCCGTTATGAGAATAGATCGAAGATTTTTGGAATCCCGTAATTGGTTGATAGGCGGAAATGGGGGATGTAACAGAGGCATTCATTTCTTAATGGATTTCGTACGATTGGTAAAGATAAAAGATTTCACAACTTGACTGATGGGAGGAGAATTAGGAGTCATTCCTGGAAATCGAGTAAGAGTAAGCGCGTGAGGATTAGATTTTTTTCCCTTAGAGAGTTTGATTAATCGGAATGGATTGAAAAAATCAGTTATGAGTGCTTTGTCCGTGAATGAGTTTAAGGCTAGGTACGGCGCGAATGATTTTTAGTGAAATGTCAGTAATAATAATATGAGTATGTTCATTATTGTTATACACCTTACTGACTGTTTTGTTACATAATCTGCAGTCTTTGATTATAAGGATTACGTGTAGATGAGTAAGGCGAATTAAATCCACCTACTTCGAAGTTTGGGTTAGGTTTTGTGAAGAGAGTGGGATTTAGGCTTCACCATTTATGTTGTTGTTACTGTTTATGCATGGGCTTAGGCATTGCTGTTGGTGATTTCTGATGTGTATGTCAGTGTTAATGGTATATTAACTTTGCTGGCATATTTTCCAGAGTTCGTGTTTTAATGTTCTGTAATTATCTATGTGTTTTGTATTTCTTGGTAGGTTGTTGAGTTGCGTGGGTATCTGATGTGATCTCACAAAAGAACCGTATGAATTGTTGAAGGATGTAGGGATGTAGAGAGTTGTTGTGGGTCGTGTTATACGATATGTGTGTCTGTTGTTTCGTTAGGTGATGTTGACATAATTCTTTGTTAATGTCATGTAGTATTTCAGGTTTTTAGCCTGTGCTGGTCCGATATTGGTTGTTGCGTGTAAGGTGTCCAAATCGCTGTTGACACAATTTTCCTGTGTAACATTTCTAATTTTGTTAGGTGGCTGTTTGATGTGTTTGCATAGACTGTTATTCCGTATCTGAGTAGGGATTCGCAGATACCGTGATGATATAGCAGTTTTTTTATGTTGGATGGAATAATGTCTTTTACAATAATAATAATAATAATAATAATAAAAGCACATATAATTATGACCACATTCTTATGGCGTTCAGCATCTATTTTTTATATCCTGTGATCGCCTTTGCGTAGAGACTAGTCAAATGCAACTTTCAGCTGAAAATATACCGATTTAATCTATGCACCCAAGAATTCAGAAAAAAAAATGATTCCTAAGGTATTTAACTTTGATGCTACAAAGCACGATCTTTGATTATTTGTCTACATCCGTGGAAGGCACTTACTAGCCACACTCAACATTACTGACGATTTTATCTATCATTGTTGCATTCAAGCGAGACACGTTACATGCAAACAATTATGCAAATTATTCAAAGCAACCATAAAAAGATGGTTAAAATGTTAAGTCGAATGAAACTAAAATCGAAGGGAGAAATATATATTAATAGAGATTCCAAATACTAAAACTGCGATTAAATCTATTCAGTCATAAAAATAGATTAACTCGTGTAGAGAACAGAAAAAGTTGAATCAAAAGATGCTACGTATTTTGCGAAAGAGAACTACACCAGATAATTATTTTATGCAGGCTCTATTTGAACCAAATGAAAGAAGCATCTTCGTTGGCATCACTAAATATCTCACTTAAAATATCTTCATTGGAACCCATACTATTTTTTTTTACTGTTTTTTTAGTTATTTTGAAAAAGAATGTTGCTTGGAATAACCGCTCTATATTTACATCGAAGAACTCTTAAGTAAGTGGCTGGTGATGATACGAGGCACGTGCCTATAGCAGAACGGATTCTTTTTTTTTTTATTATTCTATGATGAATGCTGTCAAGTGTTTTCGGGTTGCTCCGATTGATGACTTTTATATTTTTTTAAAGTTCCCAACACATGGATAATGCCACAGCTCCGAAAGAAATATGCGTTTTCTTCTTTTGTTTTCCTTCCGTTCTTTCTGAGAGGTTAGCGTGATACGAAAGGCATTGAAGGTGCTAAAGTGTGTAAAGCATCCAGCCTTTAATGGGCAGGTGATTTGGAAAGAAAGAATGAAACAGTGAAGCATGATAACAGACTGAATAAAGAGAGCTTTTCCAGAGCTCTGTGGTATCATTATATATATATATATATATATATATATATATATATATATATATATATATATATATATATATATATATAGTTATTTCAACCTTTTTCTTAAAAGACCCATGAAAGTCGTAAAATCTTTGCTTTTATGGAACTTTCTTTCGAGTGTGTTATTTCCTATCTGTTAATTCATCTATCTAGAAATTGAAATCTTTCTTATATCCGAAAATGCTCGCTAGGAAGGTTTAGAAGGAAATGGTGGCCTTCTCCAAAATTCTCCCTATAAAGCACATTGAAATACTTTAAGTTCCCTTGGTGTTTCGTACTGTTTAAAGAAATGTAAAGTAGTCGAAGGAAGTCGCTAAAAGTATTTCTAACGTAAAAGGAATTTTGGCTTTGAACCCAATAAGATGTTTCTTAATATTTATTTGTTTTTAATAAGTAATATCCATTTTGATTGATGATTTTCTCCATCACTAGTCCGTTGGAAGTGTCTGGTGGACACACCTCTTCTTAGTTAAAAATATTTGGGTTTTAAAACCCTACAACATGAAAACTTTTTTAAATCAACATTTTAAAACTTAAATAGTTACAGATAGAAATATGGAGTGGATTTATGGCTGTGTGGTGCAATATTTATTGCAGTTTGAATATTAAAGTTAGAAAGACCACAATAATTGCTTCGACTCGCTATGGCTTTGCTTTGAGAAGCAGGTGCGAAAACTGAAAATTGAAGATTTACTGTAGTTCAAGCTTAATTTTTACTTTGAATTTCAAACCGAGGTCTGTTCGAGATCGTGGAAATATCAAAAGATTATATTTTTATATTCAAATCAAATTACTATTATTGAGTTTATAAAGGCACTGTGTGAATTAGATGCGATTGATTCCTAATATATAACATGGAAAATAGTTAAAGAAATAAGGACTGTATATATACATCCCCTAGATAAGGGATAGACCAAATGAAAGGTGAACTTGGTGAACTTAGTGAACTTGGTTCACTAAGTTTAAAGGTGAACTGTGTATGAAATGTTGATTGCCCCAGCAGCTATTGTGTTTTCATTCGTTTACAAGAGTGTGGAACAGCACTTATGAACATATCCACAGAAAAAGCATAGGCACAAACGCAATGTCTTTGGGTAGGTGAATGTGTCTGTGCGAACCATCATCTATTAAAAGAAGTTTCCTCTCCTGAACACTGCAGTCAAGCAATTTTAGCTAAGTTTTTGATGCACTACTCCTATTCTGTGAGAAGAGTATTGTCAAAGGAGACGAATTTGAGATTTATGTAATGTTCGGTGCTCTTCGTATGAGAATAGTGTTGAGAAGAAAAGGACACACGAAGATTTTTGGAGGCTTACAGGGACTAGGAAACCCAGTAGTATGATCTTGACTGGAAGATCTGCGTGATACCAAATCTAAGAGCAAGTGAAACGAGATCTCTCTCTTTAAAAAATAAGACAGAACTGTGTTTTTGTAGCATTGAAGTTCACTAGGTTTTCCTCAAAGAGATCAGTATTTTAAGTGTTAATTAAGGAATACTTTGAATATCGGAGAACATTTGGAAATTTACATTGAAAAAGAGCAATGGAGTGCACTGTCATCAGCAAAACTATGGATAGGATTTGAAGTTACTGTAAGAGAATCATTTACGTATAGGATTAAGATAGATTAGGTGAAAGAACTGCGCACTAGGGACCGGAAAATCCGAAGCCAGGACACTATCCACCAATAACATTTAGTAACTATCCAGTAGAATCTGCTCACTTGACTGCAAAGATCAGAAGCCGACCATTAGATGGAAGCATGGTTAAGAGGTGTCTATGTTTAGACCCGATTAAATGCCTGGAATTGGCAAGAGTGATTGCAAGCATTACTCCAAACCATTACAGGCTTGAATCCAAAGGTGGATGATGTTGTCTGAGCGATCTGATTTGGAGCTAAAGTAGAAATCCATTTAGGGAAAGACCTCCAAGTAGTGAAAGAAGTTTGACGTTCAAAAAACTGATGTAAGGCAATGGAACAAAAGTTCGACAGCTGAATGAATTTTTCTTTCCTTTTTTGGGAGGGGCTAAATATAGGCATCGTTGCATAGTTATTTTTATTTATATTTTGGCTATTATTTTTGTGGAAGATTTTCTCCCTGCATACCTTTATACTTCGACTCTTCCCAGGTACAATTTGGCATTATTCGATAAACGGTTGAGAAGCCTATACCATTAGATCCAGTTCCGTGCATTATCATTTAGAGAACTGCTTTAACCCTAATGAGCGTCCTTCAGCAATGCATTGAAAGAAATCGGAGACCCTACTCTGAAGAAACATGACGACAATCACTTCACGCACGTCTCCGATAAACAAGGTAGTAGTTTTTCACAAGGTAATGAAAGTAATCTACCACCCAGACGTCTAGGTGACATTTCCTCCAATTAGGGAAAATGATGCTTTTAAGGCAGGTACTCGTGCGGGTGTGTCATAGCTCCTTTTGTCGAAACAGGACAAACTGAGGAAGTGGTAGTTGACTTTGATTGCATATGCAATATGGATATGTTTGTAGCAGTTTTTAATGGATTAGTATTATATGATAAATTATCTATTGTATTATCTTTTCATTATCGTTTTAACAGCTTTTCGTTTTCATTACCATTTCGTCCGCCTGAAACTCCTAGTGACCTTTATTGTTAGTTTTTCTATCGATCCATCTGTTTAGACTGAACAATTAACTGAATAGTGGACACAGTTTGACCATAGAATTACATGATGTGCAATTTTTTTTGGTCAGCAGACCAGAGAACACATACAATTAACAGATATAATACTGGCCTCATTGCTTTAATTGCTTGACTGCAATTCGAATCCAAACTGAAACTTTTCTGCAGTTCGAATAGAGTTTGATAGGAAAGGAGAGTCTGCTTTTTCTCTGTCTTTCACAGTCGTCCAGTTATTATGGGATACTTAATTGATGAGAATGAGGTAATTAAGGAATTGATTTGAACGTGTAGTGTCTAATGTAAGAAAAGTGTGATGAACTCATCACAATAAATTTTCTTTGAGTTTACTTGGGATCATCTTTTTGTCCTTTGATTTCTCTGGTACTTTCCAAAGGAACCCTGTACGTTTCAGATAAATGATTGAGAAGCCAATTTAGGTGAATTGAAAGCTTTAAGGTGAAAGATGAATAAATAATATCCAAAATGGAAGATCATACTCACTCAGGGTGTCTAAAATCACCATGGAAACATTAGCGTAGACACAAAGGTTTTGTTTTGCTTGATCTTTTCTGTAAGACTTGCTACTGGATTTATATTCATACCTTTGAGAGGATTTAGCTCCAAATGTTTTTGATCCAGAAGGTTGGATTAATTTTTACCCTTTCAGATGAAAAGTTTGTCAACAAACTCTTAATAAAACATGAAAACTTACTTGTTTTCTCATTACAAAATCTACTTGTATAAAGAAAACTTCTTACGACGTAACACAAGGGATTAGTTACATAATAACATCTTCAGGTCTTATTTTCTTTTCATATTACTTCTAAGCTACACGAGAGTCTCGTAGGAGGAACCATATACATTTAGTCATGATGGAATATCTAAAGACCATTGTCCGTTGACAAAAGTCCATCCACATACGTCAGCCAGTCGCTTTCATCTTCACCTTTTAGATGGACGAGAAAGTTCATAGAAGAGAATTCTTTGTTTTCTAAAAGCAAGTTACTCGCGCAAAGGGGAAAAAAAACAGGAAAGTAAGAAGAGAAGATGAAGTATAAATATTTAATGTTGACGACTGTAATACTGAAACCACAATAAGCTCGAGAGAAAAGCCGCTTCGTGTGTACATTAAGAAAACACAGGCAGAGTAGAATCCCAAGCACGTAAAGAACGCTTATCCAGGGCATGGTTTCGTATCTTAAGCGATAAATGGGAGGCACATCCTTGGAGGAAGTAAGAATAATTAATGGCAAGGTTAGATAGAAATTAAATAAATTACTTTTTTTTTCTGTTTAATGTACTCCACTAGTGGCCGAGGTAGCCAAAGCGGAGGATCTCAGAAAGGTAATGTTTTTGGGGCAGTTCTCGTAATAACCGTAAAGATAATAAAGATAAATATAATTGCAGTGGTCCTATTAAGGATGTGGTAATACTTAATGTAATTGTCATAAGTTACTGTTCCTGCCCTTTAACCACTACTTTAACATCCACGTCAGTCTTCATCATTGTTGATGGTGGACTCATGTTCTTCTACTTCTTCTGATAGCCTATACTAATGGACTTAACCAGACTATTGCTACTTTCTCAACCCACTTTGTCTTGGAATGGTGAAGCTGTTTTGGAGGTGACCAACGTAATTCAATTTAATAAAGGTAGAATTTTTCTATTGCATACTGTGTTTCGTGCAGGTGGGCTACACAGGATCATCGCTAAATGGCTTTTCGTTCAGGTCATGATTAGACAGTTTTACTTACGTAGATTGCAACAACTTATGAGGTGGTCATATATTACTCTAAACTAAGTGTTTCGCCAAGAATAGATTACACTTTCTAATAACTTTAAAACAATCTTATTTTGAAGTAGGAGAGCACAACACACATTTCCTTTATTAAGTGCATAGTTTATTCGGGTAATTTTGAGTTGCAAAAATAATTGTGGTTTAATAGTTAAACTAATGAGAATTTAATGGTTAGAAATATCTCGAGGAACCTACCTACTCTCTGAAGAGAGGACATTGATCGATGAAATGCTGTTTAGATGGCGAAATTCTCTTATGAAGAAGCGAACACTTCGCTTCCTGAATATTAGTAGCTGACCTTCGTGGTGCAATAGCAAAACTGACGCAGGGAGTCTATGCTTAAACAAGCCAGGGAGTAAAATTTTTAATTTCTGTCAAGGAGAACTTTACGTCTAGTTTGAAAACCTAGCGAAGGGTTTTTCATTCGTTTCATAGAATGATGTCTTTCCCTTTTATGATACTGCAAAAAACGCAAAGTTACCATTTTTGTTATAAATACAGTACACGGAAGCATAATATTGCTTATGAATGTAGTCGATCCCGAAGAGAGTTATTCACTATTCTTAGAAATTATTCTTGCCATGCATCATCATATTGACATTTTGTTGATTTTAATATCACACAACGTAATACGTTCTCAAAAAAGCCCACTAAGGCAAGCTTGTTATCACAGAATATATCAAATATCACAGACAACAGACAGAAACGTTTTAAAAACCACACCACATTTCCACACCACACTCATAAAACGAAAAATAAGAAAATTAATGGGGTATTATTATTTCTTTCTAAAAATGGTGTTTAATAATACACATAATTTTTTTAATAGTTCTGCTTTTACGGCCCTTATTATCCATACACGATGAAAAGCATTTAATTGCTATTTAGTTTTATATATTTAATATTTTTTGTAATGTTTAATTTGTCTTACTTAAAACTTTTATTTACAAACAACACTAACACTAAATTTTCGATCATCTCGCTACCAACTTCTCATCTCCAAGCTTTTGTTACAAGCAACACAATAGATGATTCGAAGTTACCAATGTTTCTATCTTAGCCAATTTATATTACAACAAAATCTTTTTACTCAAGAACTTTAATACCTTTCGATCTTATCTGCCGTAAGTACCTACCACATTTTCTGTTTGAAGATGTGAGACTGCATGCAGTTCTCCCAATTTCTATAATGTGCCCAAGTTGCAGCGATATTTGTATCGGTGTCACTGCGCACTGTCACACCGAGGTGGCCGATGAGGTAACCAATTAATAATTTAGTAACTTAATTGAATGTGTACACGATGGGAGACGTTAAAATAAGCATGTAATGCTAAATGATCGATAGCGTATATTAATTGCTTGTGTCAGAGATAGAATGAATGGCATAGTTAATGAGGAACCATACATACAAGCCATCAACTGCGTTTAGTTGTGTGAACTAATATGCTGTGCCTCCTGTAACCCACTCCCTCTAATATGAACAGCACCACTAGAGAATTCTTACTTAGATAACGTCACAATGTCATATTTTCTTTTTTATTCTATTAAAAATTATTTTCTGACTTAAGTTTGCATTTCGGTCTTACGCAAAGTAACCAATTTTTCTATTAACGTGTAGTTGTATGCAAAATAGAACGTCCATATCCACGTAGCTGTTTATACTTTTGTGAAGTGAGTGTATTTATGGTATATTTACAAATATAAAGCCGACCCAGTAACGTATTACAGTAGGGATTTTGTAGCGCACGTGCTCCGATATTTATGTGCAACACGCGCTGTCCACATCTCAAGAGAACCACAATTTCACTCTTATGCTCAGATAATCCAAAGATCATGGTTCGTAGAAACGCTGCAAACTACCTCTTATTATCAGGGAATAGTGGACTACCCTAAGATTTATTCACTTACTAACAATGCGATATGATCATTATGCGTTCGCCTGACACAGAGATCAGCCATCACTATCCCTAGGCGAAGCGGTGGCTAGGAAAGATATGCGCTGAGAAGGACGAGATAAGTATTACCGAGACTACCGCATGAATCTGGAGGTTACCTCATTAGATTACTCATTAGCTAATGGGTGCCACCTTCTGCAATGATTCCTTTCTACTATCTATGAGTTAAGTTTGTTATTATCCGATCCCTCCATGAAAAGTTCCCTAGCAACCAAGAAAGAACGTTATCTGTGGCAATAATGCGCTTCTATTGCATGTAGCAACATTGTTTATTGCCATATGTATGCATAAACCGGTGGATGTACTCCAAGTGAGAATATTCTAGTGGAGTTTGATGTAAAAAAATGGCTGAAGACAAAATTGCTTTTGCAGCAGGAGTATTTTATGTTACTTTCCTTCGTTCCAATTTTTTTTCTCTCACTCACTTTTATTCCTGGAATAGATCCAACTACTGTACTACACACACTAACGGTCGTTGTACGAGGAGGTTTATAACCTTAGTCGTTATGCGTTTGCACGCGCTTCTAGTGCTTATCATTCTTTGCAACCGACAATGAAATATTGGGTTCAAATTGCTTGTGTAAATTCTTAATAATCTTGCTGATTGAGTCATAAATAGAAAGAAGGATACGCTACTATTTCCCGTATCCGGTTTGGGGTGTTGAAAACGGTAGAAGTAATCTTTAACTGTTTGCGTGTAGAATAAAAAATAATAATTCGGTATCGGAGAACCGAATTTAATCGCTTTATCTTATATTTATTTGATTTGACTCGCTGTGGTGCTTATCTTTAAACTATATGCATAACTTCGTAGATTTCTTATGTGTTCAAGAGGGTAGTGGATACTAGTAATAATAACTAATAGGACTGGAACTATTCATCAAATAACAGCATTGTGCAACGGATATTGTCCCCAGTTATGTATGAAACAGAAGTTAAAAAAGATAACAAAACTCCTAGATACCAGTGGAGCAAAAATTGAATGAAGTGGCCTAGATTAACATTTACAGTTACAGTTATTCCTATCTTTGCACTTTGCTATTTATGTCAATACGTGTGTTCCGTGGTGCTTGATTTTTGCATAAAAAAATCCCGAGATTCTAGAATGAAACACTTTGTCTCCCCCGTCTAAGATGAACTAATTAGCTTTTATTTAAAAAGCTAATTTTTATTGGAGCTTTTATAGGAGCTTTTATTTAAAAGCTCCTATTAATGTACAGTGCTTACAGAAAACTATGCGGATTTCAGTATGGAATATGTCCACCCCGAACTGCGACTGGAGAAAACTTGAGGCATCCTTCAGAGCAAGGATAAGACTGTTTGTTTTTTGGAGGGGAAATGAGTCTCCCTATTGTGTCCCAAACGTGTTCTATGGGGTTGAGATCTGGGCACACTCGATTCGATTAATACTCTCGGTCTCCAGAAGTATCTCCACTGCTCGTGTGCGATGTGGTGCGGCATTGTCATCCGTAAAACGAATTCTTCGCCTATAACACCCATCGAACATGACGATGAAGAACTTCGTTGCAATATCGTTCCCCAGTCATAGTCCCATTTTCACGCCAGATTAAGTGTCGTCTAGAATCTGAAGAAAGACTAAAACGACTCTCATCTGTAAAGAGTACATTATTCTATTGATGTCTTGGAAATGTTTCATGGATACAACCCCACTGAAACGTGCCCTGCGATGAGTAGATAAAGGGACGCATTTCTATTTTAAATCTTTCGGCTATTTCGTATGGTATTTCATCGGATTAGGAATACACTAACACTGTTTACCATACAATAGGAAGGACCCATGTCAAGTCTAGTTCGATTTCCGTCTCTCCCAGAACGCATTCGGTTGCAATAGACTTTTGCAACCGATTCTGAGTTCTATGTTCACTGGGCATCTACAGATGCCGTATGGTCACTCCGAGGCTCGGTGATGTGCCACACCAGGCATCGCCTTGTAGTCCTGTTGTTTGCTTTTCTGACGGCCTCAACTCTCTGAAGATCAGTCGCTCAACACACACACACACACACCATCCATCCATCTCATTGATGGTCCACCCCTTCCTATTTTGAGAAGTCTCCCTTCCATCCTTTCTATGTGTCCAAAATATTTTAACTTTCTTCTGTCAATATCCTTAAGGAGCCATAAAGTTTTACTGATCTTTTATAACATCCATTCATTTGTACGCCTTTCAGTTTATGATATCCTCAACATCCTTCTGTGACACCACATCTCAAAAGCAGATATCCGTTTCTTATCTGACTTCTTTAGGTTCCAAGTCTCACATCCATAAGCCGCTGTTGGAAAAACAGCTGCATCCCAAATCTTCAACTTTGTTCCCATGGAGATAGATCCATCCTTCCAGATTTTAGACAAGTCTCTGACTGTTGTTTTAGCCATTCCTAACCTTCTCCTTACCTCTTCGGAACAGCAATTCTTCACATTAATAATGGATCCCAGGTACTCAAACGTGCTGACTTCCTCAATTCTTTCTCTATTAAGGTACACTTGTTTCTCAAGAGCTTCTCTGTTTGTATTTCCTTTGAGAACCATAATCTTTGTCTTGCTAGGATTGAGATGAAGTCCTCTGTTATTACTGATCTTGTTAACTTTGTCAAAAATTAATTCTAATTTTTCCATGCCATTACAAAGAAGTACTGTATTATCAGCATACCTCAGATTACTGATCAATCTACTTCCTATCCTAATTCCTGTCCTCAGCTCATCCAATGCTTCCCGCATGATGACCTCCGCATATATACTAAACAAGTGAGGAGAAAGTAAACATCCTTGCCTAACTCCTTTTCCAACTTGAAGCCAGTCAGTCAATCCAACACCTGTTCTTACCATGGCTTGTTGCTCCTTATACAAGTTGGCTATCAACCTTATAGTGTGTTGAGGAAAACTCATTTTTTTCATTACTTCCCATAGTTTCACATGCTGAACACAGTCGAACGCTTTAGAGTAGTCTAAGAAACACATTACCAGAAGGAGTCTGAATTCTTTATATTTTTCTATGATCAGTTTAAGGCAAAGGATCTGATCTCAGGTGCTCTTACCTTTCCTAAAACCTGCTTGTTCCTCGGGCATCTCTGCCTCAACTTTGACCTCAATCCTATTTAGCATGATCTTCAATAAAAAGTTGCTTTCATGAGATATCAAACTAACAGTTCTATAATTCTTGCATGCCTTCACATCACCTTTCTTATGAAGTGGTATGAAAACTGACTTCTTCCAGTCTCTAGGCCATTCTGAGTTAACCGGTCTTATGTGAAATCGATGAATTTAGGAAATAATCCACTAAAATAAAAATAATCGGATTATTAGAAAATTCTAATATTCCAGTTATCAAACTCTTTAATTTTATAGACTCGACATTAGGATGAATCAGAATAGAGAAAGATGTTAAAGGTAATTGAAAGCCGTTGTCAGCTGAAATTATGTAAACACACATCATTCTGCACATTAATCTGAGTGCGAGGATAGTATACATATGCAACATATCATGACTAAGACAGTAACTAAAATCAACCCTGTGTGAGACCACCGTCCCCATCTTTCAGGCGTTTAATAATGAAGGCTTAAAAATTGGCTAGAAAAATTCCCAACTTTAGTTTATAGAATAGGTTTTTCCGGACTGTAAAAATAAATTTAAAAATATAAATAAATAAATAAAATAACACAAATGATTAAAATTTCTTAGCGTACCTTCGGTACTGATGTGCTATAGGTCTACAATCTTTCTTTGAGGTAAGATACATAAAACTTGTATTTTTGAAAAGCTTACCATTTTTTATTTTATATAATCGATAATCATATGTAATGGATGAAAATTCCCAACCTCCAACCTAGAACTCACCGGTGTCGAAGTTCACACAAGTTCAACTGGAAGACTTAAAATCTACGCCGTCTACAACTCCCCTGCTAAGACCCTGCTATTTTCTGACTTGGATGCTGTACTAGGCACAAACGAATCTATCATCGTCGCTGGGGACTTAAACTCCAAACATCCCTCCTGGAACAGCAGAACCACAAATAAAAATGGCCGTATCCTCTTCAGCTACACAGGATTAAACAACGCTGTCGTAACAGGACCCAGTGAACCAACCCACCACAGCCCAACTGGCACAGCCGACATCCTAGACATCGCCATTCTACACAACATCAAATACCAGCACAGCATTCAAGCACTGAACGAATTATCATCAGATTATAACCCAATCCTACTTCACTAAGGAACAAAGATCAGTCACCTCCCCCCCCCCCAAACCTCCATCATCTGGGAGAAACTCAAGAAAGTGCTACCAGAACACATTGGTCCGGTTCCCCATATAAAAGCCAAGGAAGAAATAGACACGGCAATAAAGAACCTCACCAATCAAATCAATAAAGCCATAACAGCAGCCACAGTATCCACGATTACCCACAAACAAAATCGTCTCCCGGAAGAAATCATGGACTTAATGAGGAAAAAAAAACAGACAAAGAAAAAGATATCACAACACTCGTGCTCCCCAGGACCAAACAGCCCTCAACAGATTAAACAAATCTGTCCGAGAAGCTCTTCAGAACCACAGAAACCAACAATGGGACAACAAGCTCACCTCCATCTCCACAGCAGATCATTCTATATGGAAATTCCTAAACAACCTCAGGATTAAGCGCAAATCCCTCCCCCCTCTGCAAGCAGAACAGCACCTTGCATACACAGATGCTGACAAAGCCGAAGCCATAGCAAGAAACCCAGAGAAACATGGTTTCTTGCTATGGCTTCAACAATGCAGTCCTGCATATGATAACCTAAACATCAGCCACGTATACAAGATCCATTGTAAAGTCAGGTTCACAGTAAATCGTCCCGATGTCAATCCAAGTCAGTTCTGCCCACTCAGGGCGAGCTAAAATAGCTCACAAATCTCTCCCATCACTGCTCCCGAAAGAGACAACAGGGAATATGAAAAGCGTCAAGCTTCACCCTCTGCGCCATATATGTCCTGCGTCCTGCGTCCTCCCAAACACTCATTTTCCTACTGTTGATAATGAATTTTTGGATTTAAATATAAACAACCAACAGGATTCATTTCGGCGATATATAAACACTATTTAAATCAAGGGAATATTAGATCCCACATTGTTTTAAAACCGAATAAGAAACTCAAAGACTGGAATCAGAGAGTTTCATGCCAAATATAGTATAAAAAAACTATAAAAGTATCGGCGAATACCAGTGTGAGCTAATGTAAGTAGTCCTAGAACGTAGTACAAACACGGGCAACTCGTTGCAAAGGTGGGTAAAGTTCTGATTTCTATTCTTGGTATTTTCCATAATGCAAAAACACATTTCCTATGGAAAATACCAAGAATAGAAATCAGAACTTTACCCACCTTTGCAACGAGTTGCCCGTGTTTGTACTACGTTCTAGGACTACTTACATTAGCTCACACTGGTATTCGCCGATACTTTTATAGTTTTTTTATACTATATTTGGCATGAAACTCTCTGATTCCAGTCTTTGAGTTTCTTATTCGGTTTTAAAACAATGTGGGATCTAATATCCCCTTGATTTAAATAGTTTTTGCACATTTTCATCATTGTGGACATTTTGGACATTTTGCTCATTCCAAAACAAAACACGACTTTTATGGAAATCAAAAATGGTGAAAAAAAAAATTAGAATTGTATGATAAATAATTCTTTTTTTAGAATTAGAATTAAGTTAAGGAAGTTGAAAAACATTGATGTTCCGCTAGCCACAAATGAAGTCAAAGAACATCCTCTACGGACAAAGAGGTCGGACGTGATTTCTCTGTAATGTACGCCTCCTCTTTTAAAAATGCAAAGCATCAAGTACTTGAAAATTGATTATACAAGTTAATGGCAGTAGACAGGCGGCACGTCTACAGCTATTAACAACTTCCCTTCTGAATAATGCAGATCCGTTAAGTTCGACAGTTTGAGGGCAACTAACAGCATACAAGAAGCAGTCGAAGTGTTTGATAGGTATGTACATGATATATACATTGCCCCGATTGTGAATTCCAGGGAATTAGGCAGAGAGAAAGCTATTTTAAATACGAAATAAGGGGAAATTGGTTTTTAATATTTCTCTTGTGCTCTCCAGGAATAATTAATATATTAAAAGAAAATTTCACAGTTTAATGAAGAAGGGTTAGCTTAGTACTGGTTCGATCTCTACGTACATCATTTCTAACTTTTGTTCAGCTGAAGATTTTACATTTTGTTTTTATACTTTTTATATTAATTTTTATACTATAGTTTTACCTAACATGCTTATAAAACATTGTCGTCATTATATATATATATATATATATATATATATATATATATATATATATATATATATATATATATATATATATATATATATATATATATATATATATATATATATATATATATATATATATGGTTTTGGGCCATCCTCTGAAATGAAATGAATAATTTACTCATTATATTAAATAATTTACTCTCATTATATTAATTATTTACATGTCGACGTTTCGCCGTCTCAAACTAGCATTGTCAAAGGTACTTTTTAAAAGAGACTCAATGACGAGTATCTGTGACTGTCCTTGTTCTCGCCGTCATTTCATTCTTTGTCTTTAAAATGCCTTTGATAATGCTAGATTTAGTTGGAGAAACGTCGGCGTGTTGATAATTCACGTAGTGGATAAATTATTTAATTTTATTACAGTTCTACGTAGTTGCTCGCTGAATCGTTGCAACAGCTACGAAAATTTCAATATGGAAATACTAAGTAGGTTTTGAATGCTGAGGAGATTATGAATGTGATGTGTTTGTGTATATAGGCTAAATGCAAAAGCCAATCCAAGAAGATACGTTTAATCTTCACTGGAGATCGAAATATTATCAAAGTAATGGATTGATGAAGTTAGATCTTCCTTCGTAGAAACAAGACAGAATTGTGTTTTGGTAGCATCGAAAATTACCAAATAATCCGGTCCAGTTGAGAATAATTCGGAAAGGAGATTAGTGTTTATTGAGAGGGGATTAATGTAACTTACTTATTAAAGCAAGAGATTAGAATTCGAATAATACAGCTCACTAAACCTCAGACTAATTAGATATTTGCGGAAAGAAACAACATTGCTCCATGAGTTTCTGTGCATTAGCATATGCTTCAGTTGCTAGAAATAATGACATTTACGTTTGTGTTTGGGCAATTCTAGGAAGTTCACTAAGTTTGGTGATATTGCTCAGTGACTTGGATGATATAATAAAACAAAACATGCGCTATAATAATGCACGGTAAGAGATAAATCTTTCAGCATCATTTTGCTGTTTCCTCCTAACGAAACTGTCTTATATTCTTAATTAACCTTGTAGCCCACAAGTTTGGATTTATTTAATTTTCTTAGTTGCTTTGCATACACACTGCTTTGAAATAAGAATAGGCACAGCACTAAATTTCGTTGAAACTTAAATTTCACATCCCCATTTGCTTGTGGGCTCTCGTATGATTCGAATCACAGGATTTGAATCGTATGTGAGTAATTTTCTCCTCATAATTTTCATCAAATTATATTACAATCGCACCTGAAGTATAATGTGATGCATTATCATGTTAAAAGAGGTGTGTGTGTGTGTGTGTGTGTGTGTGTGTGTGTGTGTGTGTGTGTGTGTGTGTGTGTGTGTGTGTGTGTGTGTGTGTGTGTGTGTGTGTGTGTGTGTGTGTGTGTGTGTCATAATCTAGAAAGCATTGCATTATGAAAATAAAGTGTAGCATGACTGTCTCTTCAAGTCATGGACTTGCAGCTCTATACGAACTAGTTTATTAGTCTGTGTATTAGTATTAGTTGTATTAGTATTAGTTGTATTGTTGGTTGGCATAACTATATGCATCTACCTTTCCGTACAAATCCCCAGATTGTACAAGTTGCTCTTTAATTGAACCCTGTAGACTCTTTGAACTACAGGCTGATGGTTTCCAGATTAGGTTTGCCAAGAATTTCACGCTACCCCTCCTTTAGAATATTCTATGCGCTGGTTCGTATTCTGTTTTTTCTCCGCTTTTCTTAGCTGAGATAGAGGTACCAGCACCTTCGCATTTCCATTGACTGGTAGTGTTGCCACCAGGTGATTATGGATGATGTAGTAGTTCACTAATATTGCGAACGGATATCCTATAAAAACAGTTCTTTTCAACTTCTCTCACATGGAGTATGGAAATGAACAACCGAGTTGGGGAATATGCGTTGTATAGGCTAAATACGACGACAGAAACTGATATACATATTCCTGTCCTGCGTTTATACTGGTTTTGAAATGTTGTATAATTAATGGGGAGAAATGTAATGGGAGAGAGTGAGGAGAGATTTTGGATATCATTCAGATATCGTTCTCTGAGATTGAAACAAAACTGCAGAATAACAGATAATACAACATAGACATTTCTAACATCTGAAATGCAGTTTTGGAGCTGTAGAAATATTCAGAAGTGTTAAAAACGAATTGCCGGAAAGCTTAAAACATTTCTTAGTTTTCTTATGCTTTTCATAAATTAATTATTTTTAATATTAATGAATCCTGACTAAAATGATGAATAAGTTTCAAAGTTTAAGTCAGTGTGTGTAAGAAATATATTCTTGTTCGAATTCATGTTGATTACCATTATAAGCAATAAACAATGAATTCTTCTTTGAACTGTTTTTTTTTTATTTTCCTGAACATGATAATTTTAATTTAAAACTTATTAATATGCACGAGCGAATCCTGTAGCTATTCGTATTTGCTTAAAACGTACCTCACCGATACTAATCAAATGATCAACACAATAACATTAAGATAGTAAATCAATATGTAGCTATTAAGAACCATGATAAGTTTCCTTACATATGTAACTATTAAATGTATCGAATCTTTCAAGAACTGAAAGGCAGACTGTTTCTGAAGTATGCGGTTCTTAATTAAATCCCAAGTTTTTGTCATTTTATCGAAACTCTTGGTTTAATGCTAAGACGTACTCCTGGGTGTTCGACCATAAAAAGTCCTCTGTTTATCTCAGTTATATTCGGGTCTGAAGCTATCTCGTGAACTGCTTGTGTCTGACATAGTTGTGAAGTGTGCAGTTAAAGCTTGTTTTTGTTAAGCAAGAAACCTCAATGATAGAACCCACTATGTTGGCCATCTGATAGAAGGCATCATAACAATGAGCCCTCACCCTATCTTCGCGAATCCAAGATCCTATCCTTAATATCCTGTACTGCGAATAGGTGCTGTAAAAAAGAAGTAAGTTAGGCTCACTAGACGGGCTGAGAACGATAAAAAAATAACACCAAAAAAAACAAAATGAACGCTGTCGTTGTAAATGTATGTGTGTGTGTTGGAGACAGGGAAAATTAGGTGTCTGCACTACATAAAAACTGAGAGATAAAGGGAAAAGAATGATGACCCCGGCTAGTAATGAAAAGAGGATGAGGTTGGCTGGCACACATCCAGTGAGTGGAACAGAACGAAGCAGAGGAGGGTGGGTGATAATGGCTGAACGGGCTTCTAAGAAGGAAAAAACAAAAGAAAGAATAAATTCAAATTTATTGAGTCAAACCGGCAGGCAGTTTCGCATCTTTGTTTATACCAAATGAGTCTTTTTTTGCGGTGAATATACAAAGGGTTATTAAACTTGAATTCTGCTTGTTTTTCATTAGCTTGCCGGCAATATAGCACACTAACAATCTATCAATTCATTTTATATTTAAATTTATATACTAGTTTCTTTTATTTTTCTAAGGCTAGTATTCCAATTAATAGCAAAGATATCCCTTTTTTTTTCAGTTGAAGGTGAATTAGCCTGTCTGGTGTGACGGTGGCAGAATTTTTTCCTATAGAGGATATCAGGAAAATCCTGGTGTCTTCTGCAAAACTGATAAGTACAGCAGGCTGTACAGATAGTATTAACTGCTGTATCTTTATCAAAATGAGCATTATAAAAAGTCAGGTTAGTTGGTTTTCACAGAGCCTTTGGTTGGAAAGACCTGGGTTCAAATCCCGTCTATGGCGCGAAGGACCTTCATCAGGGATTTTCAATCAGTGGTGAGTTAGTGGGTCTCATACACAAATGGAGAATGTTTCTCCAGGAAACCAGGGTTTTTCGTCCCACAAAATAGCCCCCCCACATATCTGTAGACATAGGATACTACTGGATAAGAAAGGCAACGGGAAACAACTTTGTTGTGTAATATTTCCCTAGTAAAAGTTGCATTGCTACCCCGTCATAGACTGACGAAACACACACACACACACACACACACACACACACACACACACACACACACACACACACACACACACACACTTGGCTGTAACTGGCCATTGGACATTATAGTGGCTTAAACTGGCATTGGTTTTCACAAGAGTCTATTCGAGTCTATTAGCAAACATCCACTTCATTCGTAAACTTGAGGTATCAACGAAATCAAAATGAATACGTTTCAACATACTCTGTCAAAATAGCACCTACCTTGTTTAGAACGGTAATCATGGGCGCAAACTAAAATTAATGCAAATGATTGTCAAGTCAAAACTGAGAGGAAAACATTTGTTAGCATAATTCAGTAAATCGTCAATATAAGAGTCACTCCCAGGAAAAAAAAAAAAGAACAACCATATGTTCTTACGTAATTCTATTTGCTATTTTGAATAACATCTTACGCACTACTACTCGTATTTTTAAGCATTTTGACAAAAGTAACCAGAAGGTTATAGATTAGGAACTCTACATCACTTATGTGGGAATGTGGCCAACTAAATGCAAAATTCGTTGGGTAGCTAGCGTCTTCACTTTTCATCCAATAATCAGTCCAAATTCCAAATTCGACCATGGAAAGAATATCCATGAGTGCCCTTAAATGGAAAAATTATTTTCATTGCCCAATGTGAGATAATCACCTTTGCATATTGAATCCTGGCTAACGTGGCTTGAAAACAGTTCAATGTTTCCGAACTTTTTAATCAGCGGATTTAGATAACGGACTGTAAAATCTGAAGTTGAGTATAAGAGATTCCATCAAGAGAATACATGGAAATTTCAGTACAAATAGAACTACACACAGCCTTTATATACAGCGGAAATTCTAATTTAGTGCTTTAGAAGCATGGTGTTAAAAAAGAAAAGGATGCTCTTTTTTCCTTAGCATTTTTACAGCATAATCTCATTATTATTCGCAATTAAATTGATACCACAATTAGTATTCACAATTAAATAAAAAGTGATGCATATTAAACAGTTCTTTCATTATGTTAATATCGCAATTTGCAATTCAGTACGGCGAATTAAATTTTAAATAAACGAATAAAAGAATGAACATTGCAACAATTGCTGCTAATCACAGCCTTCAGCAAGAGATGTATGCTGCCATAGTAACAGTTCACATTGTTAACAGCAACGTGCAAATGCAACAAACAATGGAAAAATGTTTTTTTTTTTTTTTAATTGAGCCATTACATATAAATTGCTTCCTATATAAAATGACAGATTAAATGCCTACTTAAAGTTTATATATACAGGCAGCTTTTCTTATATAGAGAGACAACTAGTTAAAGATTCTTTGTTACAAATATGCCAAAATATGTGCTTTACAAAAGCACTAATAAAAATGAAAAAAAGCATGGCAGTTAGAAAAAAAATTACGCTTTCTTCATTTCAAGTCTAACAAATATATCCATTCCTTAAGTTTCTGTTCTGTAATCTTACAGTTAGGTGCTCTAACGAAGGTCCATTTTGTCCAAGACTTTGACAAAATTTTCATGAGACCAGATTTAATATACGATTGTAACAGAAATGTTTTCTTGCGACAAAAAATGAGTTTATGTTCTCTCTCTTCTAAAAAAGAAACATTTTCGTTCCTACAGCTAATTCAATACCAGAAGTAGAAGGCCCGTCAATATCGCAATGGCTTATGGTAACGATCCGCGTGGTTAGCCTAGTGGCTATGCGCTTCGCAACCATATGCCTGGGGAAGGAGTGTCCTAGGTTCGATTCCCGTCGACGACGTGAGGAGCTAAAGGATCTTCCTCAGCCATAGCCAAGTTAGCCGGTCTTGGTCGTGAACAGCAAGATTTTTTTCGCCAGTTTATCTGGTTTTCCATCCCGCTAGCAAGCAAACCGGCCCCCTTGAACACAAAGGGATACAGCCAGGAATACTTCGAGGCATAGGGGTGACCATTCTATCCTCGTATTTCGGTTACGAAATCCAAGCATGCTTGGAGGGTTGTGGGCCTTAAAAGGCCTGTTAAAGCCATTGCGATAGATAGATAGATTGTGGTAACGATGAACCAGCAAATATTGGGAGATCTAAAGAGTCAATTGCAAGTTGACGGTCCTGAATTCTAAATGACATCGTTTTTTTATTTATAAAAAATCCAATCCATCAGCTAAACAAACAATCTGTTACATGACCTTTTAATTCTCGCTAAACCTCGGATATTTAGAAAGTCAGAGACCAGTCTTTACTTGAATCCAGTGACTCAAATTATCTCCAGCAATAATGAAGAGCACACTGCTTGATATATTTTTTATCTTTTTACTCTATTTCACACCTAAAATATTGCAAGTATACAGCCCTTACTACGCATGCCATGTTACGTCCATTCTCGACACTAAATGAATCACACACACACACACACACACACACACACACACACACACAGCCTCGAACGTTTAAATATGCCATAATAATATTTTAAAGACTCTGTAGATTCATAGATGTCTGAGCTACATTTAGAATTTAAAAATTTAATAATATTACTGACTAATGATAAATTATTTAAAAAAAAACTGTGTAAAGCATAAAGGCATATTTATCTGTAAACAAAAAAAAAAAGCCAAATACTGATAGAATTTTTTGGATTACATACTCGTATATGGATTCAGTATATCTCTAAATGCATTAAAATGAAATAATTTAATTAATTTTGGTTATACAAAAAAATTAATTGATTGACTAGTTCATAGAAAAAACAATTTCGTATGAAAGGCGCCCATAAATCGTTTTTAGTACTTAAATTGTATTAAGAAAAACTGGGCCATTTTTCTTTGGAAACAATAAATATGCATTATCTTTATAAGTTATTAAGAGCTGGAAGCAAAAAAAAAATCAATAACAGAAAACGAAAAAAAAAACTACAAAAAAGTGCACATTCGTTTTTCTTCGAGTTGATCATCGCAGCAGCTAATGAATGCTTAAGTAAAGCCCGATTCCATACTAATATCTGGAAATTGTGCATTCGATGCTACATTTTCTCCCTCAGAGAATTAATCGGGCAGCAGCGAGGTATAAGAATGTCGCGCATGCAGCCAATGTCAGAAATTTGATATATTACGACGTGTTTCAGTCTGGGAAATCTTCACCTGACACTACTGGTTGGTGGGGAAATTCTTCTGACCTTTGCGGTGAAAATCGATTTATAATTCGCTAATGCTTTTCTCCCCCTCTTCATTAATATTTGTTGCCTTTTTTATTGCTAGTAAAATTTTTAGTTAATATTTGAACAGAACGTTACTCTGTTGCCTATCATATGAGAGATAGAAAGTATATTTTATGGGAAAGAAAGACACGTGAATAATCTTAACTAGATCTGTGCATTCATTTCGGTATTTAACATTCCAACTGTGAGAATGTTTTGCGTCATCACACTAATTTTAGAAAAAGACTGCCTGACACGACTTAATGTCTAATTATAATACCTAATATGATGAAATTGACAGCATATTTATCGTAGCAATAAACTACTAACCAGCTTTTGATGAGCATACCATCAACTTTTTGACAATTGACAATTGACATTTATGTCTTTAAGGGTGAAGCAAGATGCTTTTCATATTCCCCGCTATCTGTCGTGGTTACAGTGAGGGTAAAATTTACGAGCAGTTTGCTCGCCCTGAATGGGCATGGAGATTATGCATCGTTATAGGAGGCTAATATAGTTTTTGGTCTTCTATATTTGAATATGTCCGTTGGCTCATATGCTGCAGCTTGTTGAATCAAATCATTGGGGTGTGTGGACGTCTTTAGAAAAAACTTGGAAGCTAAGGATTGTAGATAAGAGAGAATATATGGAATATTTGTGTCTCTATGGAGCTGGCTGTTTCTAACATACCACGGGGCGTTCAGAATCATTCTCAAGCACTTGTTCTGCACACGCTGAATCTTGATAATGTTAGCGTTAGAGGTGTGGCTCCAGGCTGGAGAGGCATAGGTGATTATGGGACGAATCGTCATCTGGTAAAGTTGCAATTTGATTCTGTTGCTGAGCTTGCTATTTCTATTAATTAGCGGGTAAATCTGAGCTATGGCTTTAGATGCTTTTGCACATGCAGACTTGATATGTTGGTTGAAAGATAGCTTTTTGTCGAGAATTACACCCAGGTAATTTGTTTCTGTCTGCCAGGGAATTTTAGTATTGAATAGTAACACATCTCCTGCAGGAGACATTGGCCTTTTTGAGAAAAGAACCGCTGAGCTTTTCAGGGGGTTGACTTCCAATCTCCACCTAGAGAACCAACCCTCCAGCTTTAGAATGTTTTCTTGAAGCTTTCTAGTAACGAAGTGGGGTCTGAGGGATCTGGTTAGTATTGCCGTATCGTCCGCATACAGCGCTAAAATGGAAGTCATCGGATTGTGAGGGATGTCTGACATGTATACAGAAAACAGCAATGGAGCCAGTAGAGATCCCTGTGGCACTCCAGCAAAGATATGGCGCTGGGACGATATAGAACCGTTAATTTTAACTTGCATTGATCTATTCTGAAGATATGAACGGATTAGATGAACCATTTTTAGTGAGATGCCGGCTGAGATAAGTTTGTGCAGGAGTCCAAAATGCCAGATTTTATCAAATGCTTTAGATAGGTCTAGGAAAACAGCTCCTGTGTACTGGCGCCAGTTGTAGCTGGTGATGATATATTCCACAATTCTATGGATTTGCTGGGTAGTACTATGGTGTTGCCGAAAACCAAACTGTTCTTTAGGGAGGATGTTTAGGTCATTTATTGAGGTTTGGAGTCGTGAGAGGATGACCTTCTCTGCAATCTTACCCAGGTTGGAGATGAGACTGATTGGACGATAATTCTGCGGTAAGTGTGGGTCTTTGCCTGGCTTATGTATAGGAATCACATCAGCCAGTTTCCAGGTGGAAGGAAAATAGTGAAGTCTTAAGATTGCATTTATTATACTGGTCAGATGCACTATAGCTTTTCGAGGCAGCAGCTTGATCACCCTGTTTGAGATGCTGTCTGGTCCAGGAGCTTTATTGTTCTTAAGTTTTTTAATAATATCATATAATTCAACAGGTGATGCGGGTGCAATATGATCAGCACTGGTATCCGGGAGGTTTAGTGCATGTCTAACCTGTCTGTGGATTTTATACAGATGATTGAAATCAATGTTATTATAAGATGGTTTGCACTGATCCTCAAGATTTTTAAGTATGGCTTCTGCCTTATCTGCATCTGTGTGGATTAGGCCCTGGTTTGAGATTATAGGGGGGAGGGATCTGTTTTTGTTTTTGATGTTTCTCAGTAGGCCCCAGATAGAGTGATCAATAGGTGAGATAGAGGCTAACTTTTTATCCCAAACTTCGTTTCTATGCGTTTTAAGTGCATCTCTTACTGCTCCATTCAATCTATTAAGCACTGTCTTATCCTGAGGAGCGCGAGTGTTACGAAATCTCTTCCTAGCTCTGTTCTTCTCTCTGATCAGGTCCATAATGTCCTCAGGCAAACGATCAGGCTTGGGAACAGGTTTCTGGAAGGTTGCAACCATTATAGCGGACTTAATCTGTTGGGTGAGGCTAGTCACTGCAGAATCCACATCTTCTGGTGTGCATATGTGTGGGACGGGTCCTATTTGATCCCGAAGTGCTTTAGACAATCTCTCCCACGATATGCCTGAATGAGGAGGAGACAGGCATTCTTGTTCTCCCAATTGCAGTAGAATTGGGTTGTGATCCGACGACAGCTCGTTTAGTGATGTAAGGCTGTACTGTAGTTTAATGTCTTGCAGGATGGCTATATCCAAGATGTCAGCAGTGCCAGATGTACTGAGATGAGTTGGTTCGGTAGGTCCAGCCACAACAGCATGGTTTAATCCTGTGTAGCTAGAAAGGATACGACCATTTTTGTTAGTGGATTTACTGTTCCAAGCAGGATGCTTTGCATTGAGGTCTCCAGCGATGATGATCGGTCCTTTTACTCCAAGGATGGCATCCAGATCTGAGGTCAATAATGTCTTTAATGGAGGGTTGTAAGCAGAAAAAATTTTGAGGTTCCCAATTGAGTTTGTATCAACTTTTTGTTCTCACTGTTGAATGTAAATTTTTATATGATAATAAAAAAGTAAAGGTGTTCTAAGATTATTGGCTGTAGCCTCTTACTATTTTCTCATAATAAATATTTATTTTAAATTTTCAAAGAATATTAATGTTGCGAATTAATTTCATAGAATTGATAGGATATGCAATATATTATGTATTAAAAGCTACTTTGTTAATTTCAGCTAACATTGAAATATGTCATGTTAGATTAAAATGCCAAAGTTCCAATATATTCCTGGAGAGCAAAAAAAAAAAAAAAAAAAAAAAAAAACGAATAAACAAATAAATAAAATAAAATAATTCATTGGAACAAAAACTGGTTTGTTCTAGTCTGGGAACGATGTAAAGCTTACTGTACATTGTTTTCTCACCGATATTTTTGACACATTTTGATCTCGTCACGGTTGATGCATTAAAATCAAAATAATTTATTTATTTATTTTTAATATTTATTATGCCAGCATTACAAATGTTTGTATTGTTCTTTTATGAAGTCCAGGAGTGCACCTAGTCACGATTCGTACTGCTACAATTCTTCGGAGTAATTGACAATAATGTGCAGAGTAAATAATTTCATCCACTCACTGGGAACTTGTTCGTCTGTTCAAAAGTAGTCGAAGAGGGAGGCCTGCTGTACATTAAAAGTAATTGAATTTTTGCCAGTAAATGGCATCTATTGTTTGCTGTTTATAGACCTTTGTTATCTACTTATTCGGCTGCAATGAGGTTATTGTGCAGCGTTGGGCACTAATTCTTGGCATCCGGAATAAATCATACTATGATCCTATTGACTTTCGCGATGCTTAAAAAGAAGGTCGATCGTTTTCTTGATCTTTATTTAAATAATATATAGGTAATAAACAGGTCAAGGTGTTCTAATATTACTGGCTGAAGTTTCTTATTGTTTTCTCCTAATAAATGATTATTTTAAATTTTCAAAGAATATTAATGTTACAAATTAATTTCATAGAAATCAATTCATATTAATTTTAATTATCGCTAACTTTTTCATGAACAGGTATTCATTTTATATATTTTATTAACGTAATTTACTAAATTTTATGACCCTCCGTAGCTTAGTCAATATAGACGAAGCCCTTTGATCGAAAAGACCTGCGTTTGATTCCCGTCAGTGACGTGAGGAACCTTTATGTGGTCTCTTTCGACAAAAGGTGAGTTAACCCGTCTTATACTGAGGTAGGGGGTGGGGATTCACCCGGAAACTCGGATTTTTCAGAACAGGCAAACCGGCCCCGTGAATACACACGGATTACAGTCGGGAATACCTAAGACCCAGCCGTACTTCCCTGTAAAAAGGGGGCCTCACGGCCGTTGTATCATCATATGCTAAATAAATAAATAAATAAATTTTATCAACCAACTTGTGCGCGTGCAACACACGCACACACACACACACACACACACACACGGGGATGTATAAATTATACCCTTATTTACACAGATTTTAATACACCGTTTGTCCATTTATTTGGTAAGAGTTTTCCCACCAAAATGATTGCCATTTTAAGTTGTAAAATTGATCATTTAGTGACTTCCTCATGTGATGCCTTTTAACGCTTTTCGATAATACACCAAAAGGTTCTAATGAGAATGTCAGCCCTCTAAATACAATACTTCGCACTCCTATCGCTCAGAATGTCAACATGTTAGGTGGTCGTTTTTCCTGACACAGTCAACGAGTACTAATCCAAACGCACGAAAAGCTTTCCCACACATGATATTCAGCTACTAAACTTAATAGATGTCATTACATCCTACTGAACTACGTTTTGGTGAAGTGCATTATACCCAAATACACTGCTTGGAAAGATGTCAACCGACATTACCATGGACAAGGTGAATCGAACCATGTAACGAAGTGTTTCTAGCCAGTATAAATTGGAGGAATATGTTGCTCCCAAGTCAGTGCAACAGTGTTCGGGTGAGACTACGAGAAGAGAACTGGCGGAATATGAAAGAAGAGCTGTGATAGGATGCCATATTACAGGCCTATCTGTTCGGCAAATTGTTGACAAATGGGCCATCCCAGGTCAACAATCGGTGACGCTATACTGAGATGGAAGCGCAGGGAGTCGAATGCAGGTGCCACTGCAGTGTGACGAGTCACCACATTCACCGAACCTGACCGTAGAGTGCTACGAAGGATAATGTGCAAAGACCGCCATTTGTAGGCCGACACGTGGAGTTCCGGACATCGACAGCAACACGAATCTACGCAAAAACATCCATAACCGAAGCACACTCATCACGTGGGGTTCCATGGTAGAACCGCAATATGCAAGCCCCACATTACCCGAACCAACATGCAGCTCGTCTTCAGCGGTGCAAAGGGCGTGTACAGCGGGACGCGGAAGCGTGAAAAATTGTGCTACAAATAACGCATCACTCTCTATCGAGCAGATGGAAGGATGCCCGATGAACGTCTGTTACCAGAGTGCATAACCCCAGCGATGAAATTCGGAGGCGGCGGTGTGATGGTATGGTTCTGTTTTTTTTCTAGTTTGGCCTTGGACCTTTGCTTGTGGTGCCACCAACACTGACTTCTGAGAGGTATCTGAACATTCTGGACTATGCAATGCTTCCTACTTTTTGGAGTTTCTACGGAACTGACCATTTTCTCTTTCAGTAAGACAATGCACTGTGTCCTAAGGCTGCTTCTGCTGTGTCATAAGGCAGCTGCCGTAGCTGCGTGGTTTGCCGACATGAAACTCACCACACTTGACTGGCCTCCACATGATCCTGATCTCTACGCTACTGAACATCTGTCGGATGAACTGCAGTGTCGGGTGAGGTCAAGGGACGTCCGCTTCACAACCGTCCAGGACCTTATTATATGCTTACGGGAAGAATGGTCCAAAATTCCCATTGATCGCTATCGTATGCTTGTGGAAAGGATGCCCGTTGGATTGCTGCAGTCTTTGCAACAGAGAGAGAGAGATCCCACATCTCTGTTTAAGGTTAACCTCCTGAATTGACTGATGACTAACAACTCGCTGGAAACCGATCAACTCTATAACGTTTCCAGTTTCCGTATCGTATACATGCAAGTAATGCCCTTTCTGTGGTATCAGTTTCATTTAAACCTACTCTATCATGTGACTATTGATAGCCAGCACTCTTGAAAAATGAATGTGACTGAATAATTTATACGGGGGGTTCACGTAAGAGGGGTCCAAATTCGAATATGGGATTTTGCTCTTGAGAGGAGTGTAATGGTTTTAAAAGTTAGATTTTTGTATTATTATTATTATTATTATTAATCTCCAATACCATGCGTTAGAAACTCTTCGTGAACATATTCTTTCTTTTAAATGTGTTTGCTTAATAGATATTAATTATACTTAAATTTAATTAAGTAAATATTTAATAGTCATAGAAATTCTTAGTTGTTATAATAATTCATAGTTTATTTAATTAACAAATTGTTAATTAATAAGTTAATAATTGTGGGATTCGGATTACATTTTTTTTTAAATTTACTTGGTGAATGATTTTCATCCTTTAGTGTGAGATCATCACCATCCTACTTATTGCGATATTATGGATCAAATAATCGCCATTCTATAATCAAATTTAAACTCTGAAGTGATTTGGAAAAAAATGTCTATGATCTTTAAACTCTTGGATAGTTATTCAAAAAAAAAGGATTCGGAATTGCTAAATAACGATATATATCGTCAAAAAGTTAAAACAGAAAAAAAGGCAGAACATGCAAATGATAGATGAACATAATTTTATTAATTTGAACAGAAAAGGGTTAATCTCTCTCTCTCTCTCTCTCTCTCTCAGTATCACCTCCAACAGGTATATTCAAATATAAAAGACCAAAATCCATTTTAACTTCCTGTAGCAATGCATAATCTCCATGCCCATCCAGGGAGAGCAAACTGCTCATAAAACTCTACCCTCACTGTAGCCGTAACAGATAGCGAGGAATATGAAAAGCGTGTTGCTTCACCCCTAAAGATAATAATGTCAAGTGTACAACTTAGTATCACCACCTCTGGGTCTGGCTCCCACTGACGAGACCTCAACAAAGGTCGAAACTGGCTTGGGTCTGGCTCCGAGAGGCTCTGCTTGGAGGCAGGTTTTTGGCAGTCTCTGAGTGGGGGGGGCACCTCTGAGATTATGGCTCTGCTTGGTGGTGGTGGGGTGAACCTGCCACTGGGTAGCCAATGCTGAGAAATTCTTCTTGGTGACGGGGTGAGCCTGTCACTGAGTGGAACAACGCTGAGTTGAGCGATCTTTCGGGATCGTCTAATTTTTAGAGCCTGCTTCACCTATACAAAGGTCGAAACCGGTTGGATGCCTGGGTGATGAATGGCAATGCTGTAGTCCATGAAGTTTTAACTGAGGCTCGACTGTTGCTGTCACCCAGGTCCTGGGGGGGGGTAATGAATAGCACTGCTGTAGCCCATGAAGTTACTGAGGCACGGCTGTTGCTGTTACCCCCCAGATGAAACATGAGCGACTCTGCTCGGTGGTGGGGTAAGCCTACCACGGGGTAGAGCCAACGCTGAGTTTTTGATACTGCGGGTCGCTCATTGTTGGGTGATTCGGGGAATCTCACTAGTTTTTGGAGAGGTAATCCTGCACTTAAACAGGGTAACCTGTCTGGGCAGTGACCTTTGCCTTAATGCATAGTATTATACATGTCCGCAAGGAGATGTGCTTTGCATTATGGGATACTAAGGCAAGTGATGTGAAGTCATACCACATTTGCCACGAGTTGCCCCAGAAATGAAAGATACTTCAGGCGCAAACTTTGTTTTGCTTACATTTGGATAATGGACTAGATTAAGTATATAATTTCTTGGTATCGTAAATTTATAATTTAACCAAGTGAAAAACTTTCAACTCTTAATCCTTGTCCGTATCTACTTCATTTATTGGACGGAAAATTCTGTTTTTCAGTTTTGGTGTTTTAATTTTTGCTGATATTCTTTCTAATCTACGTGTTATTAGACACAAAAATTCATCATAGCTCACCGTAATGTTCTGAAGTACCTAATTATGTACTAATTCTCTCCTTCAACCCTCTTTTACTTCCTTATTTAAGAAGTGCAGTCATTACTGAGACGGAAAAATCAATACGCTCTGCTAAGATCTTCAATAAAAATATCTGCATGGGCCAAAACAAATCCAATATAGCATTGCTACGGTTCTTATAGCAATGGATTTAACATTAAAAAAACTTTCTACTTCCAGGTTACTTCTTCCAATTGATCTCAGATTGAAGGAGAAAAAAAGCCAAACAATACAAACTATGATTGAGAATTTCGATTATAGTTTGCGCATGCGTGAAACTAAGCACGTAATCCTTCAGTCCAAAGATGTTCTATTATATCAGTGAAAGCAAAGGTTGATATACTATTTGATTTATTTTCTTAGCATAACTCGACGCCACGTTGCTGTTGCTATTACTTAACAAGTATATATGTAGCTAGCCACCCAAGAAATAGATTTTTTTTTCTCTCCCTAAGAAATTAGGTACCCGTCAAGTTATAAATCTGTGAGCGCTCAATATAATTACGCGAAGGTACCTTAAGAAGAAAAACTTTGTGAAATGATAGATGGTCTTCGTGCCACATCGCTAAAAGACCGCACACGTGTTAGGTGTGACGAGAAAATTATCGCTTGCAAAGTTTTGGAAAGCTTTTTTTTATATTTTTTTTTAAGTTAGATATCTGTTTAGTTGTATGTAAGGAGATGTAATCCGTTTTTTTTTTTTTTTGTCTGTCTGTTTGTCTAGAGTGCATTCAACTCCTTTTACGGTAGAGAGGTTCTGGTCGATGGGAAAGTCATGAAATTTCAATGACAAAATGTCACAGGCTTATTGCTCAATGCGTTTTTATTACAGACACTTAACTTTCTGGGGCTACTGCATATCAATGAAACAAGAATGACAGAAAGAATCATGCAGAAGAATAGAAGACACTAAGCGAATATTCATCCTCTGTCCAAAAAGAAACCAAACTTTTCGAAAATAGAAGAAACTAGTGGCGCCACCTGCTGTATCTTTTTGTTGCCGAAAGCGGCCACCTTCATTAGTGTTGTGTCAACTGTTTATGAAATTTGTTTCATTAGAAGCCGATTTATAGTGCCAAGAGTGACAGTGTTTTGACGAACGGTCGGTCGTCACGATATTCATGCCGTATACGCGACGAATTCTCGCTATCAATCGCTTCAAAACTTCGAGATGGTTTTATCAAGATAAAACTCACCATTGACCGTTTGGCCAGGCAGAATGAATTCTTTGTGGATAATGCCCTTGGAATCGTAGAAACAAATCAGCATTCCCTTTATTTTTGACTTTTCCAAGCAACTTTTTTTCGGATGCCCCTATTCTGGTGGTCTCCACTACACTGGAGCTTTGTTTCGGGCTCATACTCAAAACACCACGTTTCGTCACCAGTAACGATCGTTTCAGGGAAGTTTGAGTCCTTACGAGTGGTTTTAATGAGATCCTTGCAGTGTTCAATTCGATACATTTTTTGGTCGTCGGTCAACTTGTGGGGAACAAATTGCGAATTCAATTTACGAAGGCCCTAACTCTCGGTCAAATTGTTGTGCACAGTTGATTTTGGAATCCCCAATTCATCATCAATCAATCAATTTCACGGACGAATTCGGGTTTTCTTTGATGAAATCACGGACGTTTTGGATGTTAACTTTACTCGGTCCAGTTTTTGGACGGTCCGGTTTGTCGTCGTCCTCAAGCGTCTCACGACCACTTTGAAATCGCTTAAACGGGATTATAATTAATCACCGTATGTATTTTGAAGCATTTGATGCGTTTGGGTAAAACTTTTATCAAGTTTAACACAAAAGGCAATCGCAGTTCTTTGTTTGAATCTCATTTTCCGACCGTTCGTCAAAACACACTGTCACTCTTGGCACTATAGCTCGGCTTGTAATGAAACAAATGTCATAAACAGTTGACACAACACTAATGAAGGTGGCCGCTGTCGACAACAAAAAGATAAAAATGGTAGCGCGACTGTTTCTTTTTGGACAGAGGAGGGTAAAGAATGAGGGGAAAATGGATGAACCACATCTTGGATTCATTCATTGGTTTGATTCGTCTTTTCCGATTTAGAAGACAGGATTGATATCTGTACCATCATTAGCTGTAAATCTTCCACTGTTTGCTAACCCACTCGATTCATTCTTGTTATCGTAATGTGCCCATGGGGATTAAAAGTCAGTGTTTTAAATTAGGTTAATTTCGGTACTACCCAAGGATTACCATTTCCTGTCACAAACAGATGTGTTTGAAGCTTCTCTCGTGCATTTTAAGTGCGCTCAAATGCGAACTTGTCCAGCTTAAGGATTCATGGGCATTAGAGTAAGGAAGATATAGATGGGCTGGATAATTCCAGTTGCTGGCAAAGTTCCAACTGCAGAGATGTACGACACTGAATGATTGTTAGTTAATTGGCGCTTTGAAGATCAGTTTGAACTTAGCGGATGCTGAGAATGATAAATTTAACCTATGCTTAAAGAATTAATCTCACTTAACCAGAAATAGGATTAAGTCGTTTTCCAAGGACAAAGGAAGTGCGGTTTTAACGGTTGTTGCATCAAGATTTCTAGGTAAACTCCAGCTCCTCGGTTATCGTGAATATAACTCAGATTAAGGTTTAGCTGTCACTCGTGTTGAATATATTTACGTAATCGCATATCCTGGAATTAGACTACTTCGAGTACGGTGAAAACCAAATCTATAAAACTCTGAGCCATTGGCGCACCCAGAGGAGGGCAGGGGTGTCCGAGCCCATCAAAAAAAAAAGAAAAAAAAGAAAAAAAAAAAAAGAAAAACGAAAAAACACTAGAAACATTTCCAAAAATCTTTTCCTAATTAAAATTCATTTTTTATTTCTGTTTTGTCGTATCTTCTATTTCTATGCTACTTATGAATTAGCGGTCACATAAAATGGGAATAACCTATAGCTCTCGGGAATCACGGCCGCTGTGAACGCAAGGCGAACGAAGTAATGCTCGGGGGGACCGAGCTCTACTTCATTTGCATGAGCCGGGGCAGAGGAGATTACGGGTTTCAGGTATTGGAGATCACTGCAGATGCTCAGTCAAAGGTCGTATGCGATGCGTAGTGTGTAATCGCAAATCGTTTACTCAACTCGGTCCCCTCAAGATTAAATCTTGAGTGTCCCCCCCCCCCCCAAGATGAAATCCTGAGTGCCCCACTGCTCTGAGCATACACTACGGACTCACACATCTTCTAGTCTTCCCTAAGCCCAAGATCACACAGGCCTCTGTTTCGGGATAGTAGTTCAAATGGCCTTCCACAGGCCACGCGATGTGAGCCTTTCAAGTAAACGTCTTTAAGCAGCGCTTTACTGACCACGTAAAGTCAGAATACAGGATCTACAGAGAAATAAGCAATATCATATGATCACAGGTGAGAATATAGTCGACGTGAAGATTTTATAAAGTTCATGGAGACAAGGAAGTTCTGGACACTCAAGAAACTTGTATTGACTAAGGCAAAACTATCTTAGAGATTATTTATTCCTCTTATCTCATTATAGATGATATTAGGTTAATTTTGTGATGATATTTTGTGAAAAGAGAAATATCTGAAGATCAGAGTTGTTCAAAAGGTAATATTGGAAACTAATTCCTTTGTGATTGTCCTAATGTGTAAGATAATTTAGCTCGCACAACACACGCAGAACATTACTGGTTTAATGGGCGAAACACATACGCTTTTTATATCCCCCTTTATCTGTAATGGAAGTTCTTTGAGTTGAGTGATATTGAGCTCTAAGCTCGCCCTGTGAGGGCAATGAGATTAGCTGAGCATAAGATTGATTTGGGTCTTTTGTACTTATAATATTCCGCTTCATTGTAGTTCGAAGCTTGTTTGATCAACGGGTTTGGATGATTACTTTCCTTGATGAAAAACGTTTCTGCTAGATCATAGAGAAGGCAAGAGATGTAAGGAATGTTGACTTCTCTATGGATCTGTGAGTTTCTGATAAACCATGGGGCATTCAGAATCATCCTCAGGCATTTGTTCTGTATCCTCTGCAGTTTTTGAATGTTTGTATCCGAGGTATGACTCCATGCAGGAGATGGGTAAGTGATGACTGGACATATTACCATCTTGTATATAAGTAGTTTGTTTCGTGTATCCAGCTTGCTTCTGCAGTTGATCATGGGGTAGCGTTGCGCGATTGCTTTGGATGTCTTCGAGCCTATGTGTTTTATATGATTGCTGAATTGTAGTTTTTTATTAAGCAGCACGCCGAGATATTAATTTCAGTCTGCAACGCAATCTTAACTCCTAATAGGTGTATGTCCTTCTTGCTCTGGGCCCTCTTCTTAAAAACAGTATAGCTGAACTTTTGGGAGGGTTTACTTGAAACCTCCAGTTCATCAGCCACTTCTCTAGAACATGAATACTGCTTTGGAGTCTTCTGATTGCCAGTTGAGGGCTGAGAGATCTTGCTAGTAGAGCAGCATCATCTGCATATAGTGCAGTGATGGTCGTACTTGACTTTTGATGGATGTCAGCTATGTAGATTGAAAATAGAAGAGGACCAAGAGTGAGCCCTGAGGTACACCAACCAGGATTTTGCGTCTAGTTGATACAATTTCATTAATTTTAATTTGCATATATCTGTCTTGGAGGTATTCATCGATTATTTTTATTAGCTTGATTGGTACGTTGAATTCTATGAGTTTATAAAGAAGGCCCTGATGCCACACCTGTCAAAAGCCTTTGCAGCATCTATGAAGACTGCAGCTGTATGGTGGTTCCAGTTATAGCCTTTTGTAATATGCTCAACCAGTCCATGTATCTGTTGTACAGTTTTATGGTCTTTGCGGAATGCAAATTGCTCATTTAGAATAATCCCGAGCTTGTTCATTTCAGATTGAAGCCTTATGAGGATAACTAGGTCTGTACCTTTCAGGGAGTTGGGGGTTGATCGTGTAGAATGAATCGTCATCTGGTATAGTTGCAATTTGATTCTGTTGCTGAGCTTGCTATTTCTATTAATTAGCGGATAGATCTATGCGATGGCTTTAGATGCCTTTGCGCACGTAAACTTGATGTGTTAGTTGAAATATAGCTTTTTTGGCGAGAATTACACCCAGATAATTTGTATCTTTCTGCCAGGGAATTTTAGTATTGAATAGTAACAGATCTCCTGCAGGAGATATTGGCCTTTTCGAGAAAATAATTGCTGAGCTTTTTTTTGGGAAGTTGACTTCCAATCTCCATTTGGAGAAACAACCCTCCAGCTTTAGGTTTTCTTGAACTTTTCTGGTAATGAAATGAGGTTGGAGAGATCTGGTTAGTATTGCTGTATCGTCGCATAGAGGGTCAAAATGGAAGACATCGGATTGTGCGGGATGTCTGACATGTATATAGAAAACAGTAATGGAGCTAGAAGGGATCCCTGCGGCACTACAGCAAAGATATGGCGCTGGGATGAGGTAGAACCGTTGAATGTGACTTGTATTGATCTATTCTGAAGATATGAATGAATTAGGTGAACCGTTTTTAGTGAAATACCGGCTGAGATAAGTTTCTGTAGAAGTTCAAAATGCCAGATTTTGTCAAACGCTTTGACAAAATCTGGAATTTTGAACTTCTACAGGAAAACAGCCCCTATGCACTCGCTCCAGTTATAACTGGTGGTGATGTATTTCACAATTCTGTGGATTTGCTGGGTAGTACTATGGTGTTGCCAAAAACCAAACTGTTCTTTATGGAGGATGTTTAGGTCATTTACTGAGGTTTGGAGTCGTGAGAGGATGACCTTTTCCGCAACCTTACCCAGATTGGAGATGAGACTGATTGGACAATAATTCTGCGGTAGGTGCCTGGCTTATATATAGGGATTACGTCAGCCAGTTTCCAGGTGGAAGGAAAATAGTGAAGTCTTAAGATTGCAGTTATTATAATGGTCATGTGCACTACAGCTTTTCGAGGCAACAGCTTGATCACCCTATTCGAGATGCCGTCTGCGTGCGTTTATTGTTCTTTAGTTTTTTAATAATATCATATAATTCAACAGGTGATGTGGGTGCAATATGATCAGCACTGGTATCTGGGAGTTTTAATACGTATCTGATCTGTCTGTGGATTTTGTATAAGTGATTGAAATCTAAGTTGTTATATGAAGGTTTGCACTGCACCTCTAGATTCTTTACTATGGCTTCTGTGTTATCTACATCTGTGTGAACTAGGTCCTGGCTAGAGATTAAGGGGGTCTGTTTTTATTTTTGATGTTTCTCAGTAACCCCCAGATAGAGTGATCAATAGGTGAGATAAAGGCTAACGTTTCATCCCATACTTGGTTTCTATGAGTTTTGAGTGCATCTCTCACTATTCAATTAGCTTAAAAGTCCTTATAAGGACTGGCTTAAAAGGGCGAAGCAAGAATGCTTTTCATCTTCCCCGTTATCTATAGAGGACAGTGTAGGGATAAGGTGTTATTGAGCTATTAAAGCTCTGATCATGGCAAGAGGGTAACAGCAATAGCACTCCATTTGAACAAAAAATTATTTAGTGTTGTGTAATTAAATCAGTTAAACAAAAAGTTTATTACTTTTGAGTGTTCAAACTTTACCTATATTAAAATGTCTAAAGAAATATTTACGTATCTTAAGTATCTCTTATGTAGGCCTCTACAACCGAGATTTTACCGCATAGATTTTCGAAGAAATGGTATAACAAGAAAATAGTAAGATGAATTAATTTTAAATTAAGAGTTTCATTATTTGAACGACCTCCTTCGTCTGTGTTAAAAAGCAGCAACGTTCAGAATACGTAAGTGATTGCTGATGGGATCGAATCCGGAGTATCTGAAGCGATAACAGAGCACGCTCCGTTTTTCCAGTTTCGGAGATTAAATCGAATCAGACAAATGAAAACTTTTAATGCACTTCTTATGGTCGTTTCGCTACACGAAACGCATCCCCCCCCCCCACCACCAAATACTTCACACCGAACAAAAAGAAAAAACAAACAAACCACAAAATGATCACGGAATGCTTTACATCAGAAACAAGATAAATGAAACGAATTCGAAGGGGGGTCTCTTTAATCCAACCGCATTTTACGGTTTCGAAATGTTTCATTTCCCTGTAGATTTTCCACTTTTCAGTTTAAATGAACAGCGGTTCTTTTTCTCACGCTGTAATTTGTCACGAGCGTTTTTATCTCACACAGGGACCACCAGTAGCTTTGTAATTAATTTTCACCGAATTATAGCTTAGAGGATGTGACTCATTGAACCACAAAGGACGAGTTAAGCTTCCTTTTACGGGCCTTCTGGGTTTTGTATGTCACAAGCTGTCACTTTGAATTTTGCGCTTTGTAATGATATCTCTTTCTTTTTTTTTATTATTATGATGCTATTCTTGCGCCTGTCAGCCATTAGTTACCCTTTATGATAAAGAATAACGACACTAGAAGCAGAGGGACAGAAATATCCATGAAGACTAGTCGATGATAATATTTTAATAATGCTAAAGACCATCAAAACTTTGCCGTTTAGGAACACCTCGGGATCGGTTCTTAATTTTCCAAAACCTGAAATTGAACTTTAGTGACCGCCCCCCCCCATATCTAGCAATGGAACAGATCCGATAAAATGTAATTAGTTTAAATGAAACTGTATTAGGAAAAACAATATATGGGAATTGTATTTTATCATTCTTGTCAATAAATGGTATAATATATATTTTTAAAATTATCAGCGATTGTAACCTCAAATCTTCATGGAAAGTTTGAGATAATGGTTATCAACACCGTAATTTTTTTTTTATTCTGCATTAAAATCTGATCAAAATTGCTCCTCCGAAGTGTAATTGGAAGAACGACGGGATATTGCTCTCTCCCATTGGAACAGACTTGAGTTCTAGTCTAATAGTGATGAGAGGAATCTTTGTAAGGGTATTTTCAACTGAAGGTGAGTTCGCCGATCTCATACTGAGATAGCTGGGATTTTTCTCTCGAGTTTTTCGTCCCGCATAGAGGCAAATCGGCCATGAGAACACACGCAATTTACAGACAAAAATACTATGAGTGGGCGGTAGATGGCGCTGTGCGTACACTATAGGTTTGTGAAGAGGAGTGTCCTCCCACGATGAGTCCTTGGAGGACGTAATAATATGACCTTCATTTGCATTTTTCTGTTCAAAATAGAAAACTGACAATGATAAGATCTGTTTTCACCATGATTAATAAAAGTGCCGGTTAAAATATTTTTAATAGAGATTATATTAAACATTGTCAAGTGTGAAGTACCTCTTCTTAGACTGAAACATGAATAGACTATAAAGAGAAAAAAAATAAAAGAACGGAATTAATTTTTCTACTTATGCATTAAGTACAGTCATTTAATTCAATTGATCACCCTATTCGGGTAGATCGTTAGCCCTGTTAGAATTTGTAATGAATGAATATAAGAAATCCATTGCATGTTGTGTATAATTGGATGAATTAATAATACGAAACTCATTTACAAGACTTTGTTCAATCTTTAGCAAAGTCTTATAAATATTTATTAAATACTTCATTATTGTTCAGCCAAACGAAGCCACTTCGTACGCTCATTATGTTCATGCTAATATGATGCTTATATTCATATATTATTGTAGCTGGTTTTCTTCATTAATGTCTTCATTAGTCTCTCTACCATCGAACCATCAAAGATTACTAATAATGACTAGGAAATTTTCTTCGTTCGTTATATCCATGTAATTATTGTTTTAATTTTTTGTTCCTGACTAAGACAGCTTGCCAATCAACGCCCGGTTATTAGCTATCATAGTTTCCTCTTATCTGTGTTCAGTAATTTAGTATTTAAAGACTGAGTATCATCGCGAAGTATTCTTTTTGCGGTGGTAGTTTTCCTAATGATCATTTTGCATTCCTTGACAATCCGTAGTCACGTGTTAGTTGGAATGTTTAGATTTTATGTGAGATATATTAGGTAGCTTCGAGTTTGATTTCACAGAGTGGCGAGTTGGGAGATATTATGGAGATTTATGAGCGTGTATGGCAATTTAACATAACAGGTTTACAAGATGATTTTTGTGTTGGGATTCATTTGGGTATTGTCTTCATTTTAATGGTGGCAGTGATGGTTTTTTTTATGTCGGCAAAAACGTCGTAATTTCGTTATACTCGTAACGGTGCTTTGCAATAGTTTACAACCCCAATCAGTCGCTTTTGGAATCATTTGGGGGAAAAAAACGAAAGCCGGAAATTGGGACTATTACAACCGAGTTAACAATGGACATTAGCAGTCACCGTTACTGGCTATTCAAATCGTCGATCGATTTTCTCCTGCATTTATTTCTGACTTTAATATGCGAAAAGAAGAAGAAAAAAACCGATAAGGGAAATGAAGTTCCGAACAACTCTTAGTTGAACGTTTCAATTTCGATATTTCACGTGCTAAACGGAAACTGTCGTTAAAATAGATTTGTATCCTTTAGCGTGATTTTCTTGTCCTTTTATTATCGTGTTTTGTTGCTTCTTTATATTTATTGTCGATAATATTTGAGTTATGCGTTTTCATTACGGAGAAAGGACAGACAACCGTTCTTTATACAATGGTTCCGCGGTCATTGACAATCGCTACACACAAATGACTAGCTCTGACCCAATTTTAAGTCAAACACAATAACTCCTACACCCTTTTGTGTGTGTGTTGTCAACTGGCAGCACAGAACAATCTCGTTAACTCTGTTTACTGGGAACAATCGTATATTTTTGGGTACATCTGATAGTTGGGAATGTGGGGGGGGGGAGCATGAAAATAGCTGATTTAAATCGCCGTAAGGAGTATCAGCACATGAAAATATCAATAAATAACATTATTATTTGCTTGTAGCTGTTTATATTCTTATTGATGTTTCCTTTTTCCTGTACGTTTTGATATTCGAAAATGTGTAGGAAAACCAATATGGAAAATACTCAGAATTTAAACCGGTTAATAAGTTCTAGTTGGGTTACAAAGAGTAGTTTATCGCTCCATTTGACTACTGAACAGCTCCTTCTTTGTGGCATTAGTTCCGTATTAAAGGATGATGAACTCTGAACTTTTGGGATTTTTTACATGGCTGTCTTGCCAACTGTGTACTATTATTAAATGTTATTTAATGATATTTAAATAAATTACAGTTTAATTTTAAATAATAAAAAAAAGGCGAGGCCATTTAGCCCTATCTAACTTTCGGAGACTCAGTGGGCAGTTCAATCTCCACTGGTAGCCAATCAGAGATAGCTAGCCCAAGGCTATCACCAATTAAACGGCACGCAGTGCCGCCATCTCGTGGTCCCTAACACAATATTTTTAATGTCTGAAAATAGTAGGTTCTACGGTCACTTTTCTTGAGTTTACGGGACGAAAAACCCGAGTTTCCGGGAGAAAAAACCTGCTTGTCCATGCCAGAGATCGACTAACTTGGGAACTGGTTCGAAAAAAGGCTCAGAAAAATAGATTCGAAAGCAAGTCTTCCTTAATGAGGTCAAGCGCCAAGGAGTGCAAACGCTCTTTTAATTTTAAATTAATTGTTTAATTTTAATTTATCAAATTTAATTCTGAATTAAATTTTTGAATTAATTTTTCATTTGAATTAATTTTTAATTATTTTTTTTTTTAGATTTTTAAAATTTAGAATAAAAAATATTCAAGAACAAAAAAAGTTCAAATTTCATTTTCTAATTTTAAATCAGGTGGCTGATTTAAAATTTGATTGAATCCCAATGCCACAAAACATCCGTTCTGGGCTCAGTACCTTTTTCTTCCCCTGAGAGAGGCAGATTATACGATGAGAGATTGAAATCCATCTCACTTCCATACAAGAGCGAGTAGCAAACTGATATTAATAAATGGGCAAGATTCCTTTGTATCTGTCATCCCCGATAATTCAATGCTATGGAAAGAAGACTGTTTAAATGGTGTGTAGTGAAAATGAATCGATTTTAAGCCTCGGACGCATTAATTTCGTATGCATGACGCCATCCTGCTCTAATGACCGGCGTAAGCCAATAGTGAATGCACAGAATTTGGATACCATTAACACGCGCGCGCGTGCACAGGTGGTAATAAGTGTTGCACTTTCGTTTACCCTTTTACATTAGTTACTACAACGGTAGTAATTAAACGCCTGCCGATCAAATAACCGTAGATCTTGCAGTTCCCAATTCAGGTTACATTAATATTAATTTTCAAATTCACTTTGCTGCTAAATAAGACTATTCAATGTATTACTTCTATCAGTTCTATGCTTGACGAGATGAAAAACTGATTTTCCTTAAGAAAAATCCTTTCTCCCTTCTCCAAAACTGTCCGACTCAAATCTTTTGCATCCTAGACAGCATTCGAACACGAGCCTCTTTCAATCACAGGTGATTTAGCTCCACAACTGAGGTATTTTGCCGTAAAGAATTTAATGAATGTGAATATATGTTTCGGCCCCATCCCTCAAAACACGTGTACTTAAACGGTAGATGATCATTATTATCAGGTGTATGACCGTACCATTTGTCTCTTAGTATTCGATGTATAAAGTAGTTAATGCCGTCTTTAATCTCCAGAGCAGTTTCTGGAATTATTTTCCCTTATTCCTTCATCTTCTTTCCATTCTTTTCCACCCCATAATGCAACGAAATGTGAATGACGCTCTTATGTTACTGGAGTCACTCAAGTGTAGGCTCAATATTTCTGCAATAAAATATTTCCAGGTTTTCCACTAGATAGCATAACACGGCAGACCTAATGGCAACTTATGGATTAGATGGTAAATAAATTATCTTCCAATTACTCTACAGATGTACCAAGAGTTTTTAGAATAGTGATATGTTGGGAACATAGAGGAATCCACTGTTTGGAAGGAAACTAGTAACTTCTTAATTCACTGATATATATATATACTGTATATATATGTCAGGGGTGAATATTCCGGGTGTTCTAGGTATGCAGTGCACACCCAAACGGAATAGCAATATCCCCGATATTATATTTTTACATTTATTCCTGTTAAAGGCTGCCCTAATGGTTTCCCTGCTTCGCGTGATTCCTAAAATTAAACACACAATAAAAGAAAAATAATAATAAAAAATGCTTCTTCATGAAGAGGACACTTTTCACGTTAATAGCCCGGTTGTGCGGTCACAAATACTGATCTCTTTGAGCCCTTGTATGCCTTCTATAAAAGAGATGCAAAAAGCACTGTATGTCAAATTCTTAGCGTTCCAGTGGTTTTAAACGGCCCAAAAGACGAGGCAGGGTGTGCGTCGAGAAAATAGCACCCAGAAGTTGTTAGTGCTGTGATTGGTTATTGTGTGAAGCAATCGAAACGAACGTTGTCATTTGTCATCAATTGCTGTTTTTGTTTTCTGAGTGTCTATGACACCGATGTAGACACATTTTTAATACATAATTTCTATAAATAATTTATTTTCGCCTATATTTACAATGGCAAAGAGTGTTGACGATATACTGAATTTAGCGTTTTCTGCCAGAGCTTTCACGGATTGTATGATTATAGTCGAATTAGATTGGAACCTGTGTATAAGTAAATAAAACGAATTATTTCAATCTTTCTTTGGTTCAGTCCGGAAAAATAACAATTTCCCAAGTGATTACTTTTTCCTATTTGTGTGCGTATTATATGGCTGTATTTAAAAATCGTATCAAAATTCAAATTATGCATGTCTTATTCTAGTATTTGCCATTGATAATCTAATCTCACCACGAAGCGTAAACCCTTTGTGTTTCTCACATAAACGGCATGTGTGAAGCATAGCTATTCTTCATTTGGCCTTTATGCTTTCCATATTTAAAATCACATTAGCGGATAAATTAAAGTGTTCAAAGTTATCCTTCAATTAATTGCATTGGACCAGTTAAGATGAGCGCTGATGCGCTATCTTAAAACTTTCATACACCAATAAAATGCAATGATACAGTCAAATTCACGTGAAGTTTGTATATACGGAATAGGGAATATTTCCGAACCCCTCCCTACACGCACCTACAACAAATACGAGAACTAAATCCAATATCCATCCCATCAACAAGTTGTTGTTTGACTAAGTGATTAGAACTTTTGCTTTCCAATCTGTCTTGCGTGGTAACCCTGGAAAATCTACATGGTAAGAGATCACCACCCATAGTTTCCAGATTATCTACCTTAGTCTATCCATGGTATTAATGTACGATACATTTACAGCCTACGTCGGTGGAACTCATATAAAAATAGATATTCTGAAGTAAAATAGTATTTTCAAAGTGCTACAGATACATTTTGAACAATACGCATGACCCTAATTCCAAACTCAAACTCGCATTAAAATTTCATCTCCACAACCATTCAAATCATTTCTTCCATCTGGCACCCACGAGAGATTTCCTAACATTAGATCTTTCCTGTTTTGACTTCTTTGGTTCCAAATTTCATTATTCTGTTCTACTAGATTCGTTTACTACCTCTATTACTCGCTTAACTAATAAAAAGCACACTCAAGAACTTTCGTTCTAAAGTTTTGGCATTTTTTACAGATTAGCAGGCATTTTACGCGACAACTTGGTTAAGTTCCAACTAGCTTCCTTTTTCCTAGTCTACTATTAGAGATGCCAAAGAGGTGCTGTGAACAATAACCGTGTCCAGATAGTCCACCATAATAGTCCTTCATTCTCCTGGATCTTTTTTTTTCATTAATAATTCTAATCATTGTATACTCTATCGTTAATTCTCAGTAGATCTATTAAACAACTAAATTTCTAAATAATAGCATATATAACTAAAATTAAACCAAAATACAATCTCTTCAATGCACATCGATAATCTTCTTTCATTCACTTCTAACTCCATTCATTCTTAGCTATTCATAAGGGTACGCTTCGTTACTTCATTCTTTCTTCACAATCTTGCAATTCACAAACAAGATCTTAAGAATATATACAACCAACTCTTAAACGTCAATTTCCAGTAGCAGAAAGGTTATGTTTATCTAGCTCACTACCTTGTAAATCAACCCAATCCTATCTCGTTTCTTTCAATAGAAGTCCACTTTCTATCTAGTATTACTTCCGATAATACCTATGACCTTCGGACAAGAACAAATTTCTTGGAGTAATTTCAATATCAAATTTTCATTGGTTTAAAATATCGCATTTAAAAAAAATCAGCTAACGCCTATTTGTTCCCATATAGGGAATAGGCGAGGCCGTTTACCCTATCTAACGTTGGAGACTGAGTGGGCAGTTCAATCTCCACTGGTAGTCAATCAGAGATAGCTGGCCCAAGGTTATCACTGATTCATCGATACGCAGTGAAGAAGGCGGCAAGCTAGTGCCGCCATCTCGTGGTCCCTAACCCTAACACAATATTTTTAATGTCTGAAAATAGTGTGGGTTCGACGGTCGATTTTTTTGAGTTTACGGGACGAAAAACCCGAGTTTCCAGGAGAAAAAACCCGCTAGCCCGTGCCAGAGATCGACTAACTCGGGAACTGGTCGAAAAAAGGCTTAGAAAAATTTCCTCTAGTCGGTGATTAGAGGAAATTTTTCTTAGAGGCATTTAATATCGTCCAAAAGATATGTTTTTTCTTTCGTTGATTGTTTCTCAGCTGAACAGCTAACTTCATATTCTTATATATTGTAGATCAGTCATACTATCGTATTCCCATGTTTGGGAAATTTCGTCAAAAACCTTTGATGCTGTTCCTTCGAAACTGTAATAATTGAGTTAGTGATCTATCTCTCAGTAACTCACTGCACTAACTAACACAGAAATGAAAAGCTGTTAGTTTGTAACTATCAATAGTACCATGGGTGAGTTATGAATGGGTCATAATTCGGAGACCTGCTCTAGAAACGAAACATGGAACTTTTCGATCTACTTCAGGAATCCAATAAGTATTGTCCATTTGTTTGCTACTAATAATTCACTTCTTTAAATTACATAACTTATTGGGTTCCTGACGTAGATCGAAAAGTTCCATGTTTGGTTTCTAGAAGAGATCTCCCGAATTATGATCCACTCATAACCCACCCATGGTACTATTGATAGGTTACAAGCTAACAGCTTTTCATCGGTGAAAAAACATAAACACAATACTAGACACCCATTTACTCATAGTCCTCATTTTGAATCGCTTTACTAGCATCTTAATTCATCCTTTGGAATGCTAGCCTTGTAGATAATGTGCTACACATTTTAAACTTTTAATAAGTAAACTTACTCTAAATAAAATACCACTGAACTACTCGTTTTTTGTCCAAACTCAAACAACGTATTTTGTTCAGGATTAATACAGAGACAACTAAGGCTAAGTTGCGAGTGTATTGTATCTATCGCATATACGTTGACGTTGATCAGTTTGTTTATTTGGAATAAACATTGGTATTTCATGGGATTAGAATCACGTGTTTTCAATTAAAGTGTTCATCGACAAACAGCATGGTAAACTGTAAACTGCTCTCAAGGGAGAAGGCATTGCAAGAGAGATAAACACAGAGAGAATCAAATAAATTAATACACTGTGCACAAGTTTGTTTGTTTTTTTTTACTTTTAAAAGGACGCTTATTCCAAAAATTAGTAGCGTAGTTTAATTTAACGATTGCCAAGTATGTAACACTGGCTCCATTACTGACAAAAGAGTACTAAAGGCAAGATCTTAACATGATTTATTGAAGCATCTTCTATAATGAATTTTGTTCCCTTGGAAGAAGCACTTGAACAGAATGACGTCTCCACTTATTCGCATACAACATCGTTCTGTACTCATCACCACTCCACAATTCATCGGTCTTTTCATTATCAATATCTTTCTATCCGTGAAATTATTTATAGCCGTATTTGAATTCCAGAATGCGTATTTTTAAATCAATTATCTAGTTCAGTTTCACGACTGTTTGTTCTTTGCTATCAGACTCTTACATCTTTCCGGTGAACAGCTCCTTCTTTGTCCTCTTCTTGTTATTACTGAGTTCTTCATTGTCTATCAGCCAATGGTACGTAAGTTAGCATATCGGTGTAAAAATTACTCATTTAAAGGCTCACGCTGCCTGGGTAATGAACGCACTCATCCCTCTCCAAGTTGAAGAGGCTCGTTATGAAACTTAAGAAATTTCCATACCTTCCGGGTTTATTGGTAGAAATGCAATTCTTAAAACTAGTTTAATTTTCTTAACGCTAAAGATATTCCAATTTACCCGTGTCTCGATCTTTGTTCTATATCCTTGCTCTGTCAAGCAATTAACATTTAACAAAACTTGAAATACTTTCAACGGTGTAAATATCATTACTGTGGCTGTTTAAACTGGCAAAACGTAAGGAAATGGTTATCTAGCACATAATTTAGAGACGCTAAAGATCTGTAGAAGATTGAGAGAATACAAATTACGTCTTCATATGCATCTCTTAGCAAGCGTAAAATGTTATTTCTGCTGTTAAAATGGTTTGGTCTGACGACTACACTAAAGTAGATCAACGTGATGATCTTTGGAGAGTACCTTCTTCTTCTGAACACCAGTTCTTTCCTGTTGTGCACAATGGAAATGTTTTTTTTTTTAAGTTTAATCCCTTTTGCTGCACATTTCCTGATGCTAATCACCCATCTAATCTAAATATTTTACTGTAATTGATGGCTCCGCATTCTTTCTCTTTCATTTAACTCGTAGAAAAGATAAAACAGCAAAATATAAAAAAACGACAATAAAAATGACGTACAGAAAGAATAAAATCAATTTGTTCTTGTTCTAATGAAATTTATGAATGCATTTTTTCCCAGTTATTTATCTTTATACATCGTTTGGATATCCGTGGATAATCTGTAAAAAAACAAGTTTGAGACGAGCATATTTTGCTCTGATGAACCTTAACTCTTTGCATCATCTTCAATTTTTAATCAACAGCTATGCATTATGCATGTTTTTCTAAGTGGCTGCTTCCTAACAGTTTAATAATTACTAAAATTGCGAAGCATTCGGAGAGATTATCATAACTGCATCAAGCAGACGGAGAAAATAATTTGATTACTAATCCGCAAGGTGCCGCACCACTCTTAGTTAATGTGTGGGAAGCATTTTCACGGTGATTGAAGAACAGATGGAGCCGGTATTTTTTGAATGGTGTTAAGGATGAAGACTTAACAGTTGAATTTCTTAATTATTTCTTAATTCGGAATGGCAAAAGAGATTTCCACGCAAAGTTAGAATTCTGTCGCAGTGAATTCGACTTTGGACTTTCCTATACGAGAAGCACAGCAAAATAACCAGTGATGGCTCGTGGCTTGAAGTCCTGGGGGTGCTGCAACTTTCGAAATATACATATACACTATAAGTACAGTGCATACATACGTGTTTGGATAAAATATCAAAATTATGGTAATAATTAAAAAAAAAATAAACATGAAAAAATATTATTTATTATCGATAAAATTATACAGTTTGGTATAATTCAAAATTACTGAAAAATAAAATCCATTCCTTTAATTGTAATTAAAAGAATGGATTTTTGGACATTACAATTAAATCCTTGAATTGTAATGTCCAAATATTTAAAGAGACGGAGTAAACACGATAAGCACTACGAACACTCATCTACTGGCGCAAACTGCATACAAACCACAGTGGAACTGCGCGACGGACAGTGCCGCATTACGCTAATAGCTCGCATCTCACTATGACGTGCATGTGCTGGCGCGCGTAGCAATAGGACACTGTGGTAAACACAGTGCTACTAGAGCCCTCCTAAGTGCTACAAGTTGAATTTTTATTATTTTTTATACAAAATAAGAGAATTGTATAGGACTGTTGATAAAATTAAATATTACAAGCAAATATAAATAAATTAATAAATATATTTATATATCGAGAAAAATTGGGGGTGCTGCAGTTCCTCAGGGCCTATGCACGAGCCACCATTGAGAATACCATCATTCATAAGATAGTGTACTATAATCATATATAACGGAATTATGTTACATAATATAAGTATATTAACTGTCCGCGCGGTTAGCCTAGTGGCTTTGAGCTTCGCAACCATATTCCTGGGGAAGGAGTGTCCCAGGTTCGATTCCCGTCGAAGACGTGAGGAACTTGAGTCTTTCCTCAGGAAAGTTAGCCGGTCTTGGGCAGTAGGGTTTTTTCCGCCAGTTTATCTTTCGTTTTTCATCCCACAAGCAGTACCACTCCCAACCAATCTGCTTGTTGGTTGGGACGTGGTACTAACAAATAGTCGCATCTAAGTAACACGCGGACCCTGCATATAACTATATTAACTACAGCTATAAAACTTATAAGAGGCGGTTTCTAATGATTATCTTGGGAGTCTGTGAAATTACGTAACTTTCATAACTCTGAGTTAGCCAAAGAAATAAATTCTTATTTCTGACGAGAATGTTTTCTTTATTTATTTTTGTAGACAGCAGATTTCAGAGTTCAGCGATCTTTGGTGCAAGCAGTTTGGATTTTTTTTTCTTCGCGGAGGAAGGTTTATTAACACTGCAGCTCAACATTAACCGTAGTACATGCATGAGTAGTTATGAATAAATACTTGTTAGATTAACCATGTGCCGACCTTCACGTGTATATACGTCAATAATTAGATGGATGCGAAGTGCCCAATTGAAGTTATTATAGTCTTTGAAGATTATAGGAATGGCATGGATTTGAAGCGTATACTTTTGATACATTTTGTCCGTGTAGCTGTTTGGGTGGTTAACTTCCCGTCTAGTATGCAGCAATGTACAGAATAGTAGCCATGACGAAAAGTGGACTCCTGGATTTCTAATTTCTGAATTCCCATCTGCATGTCCACCAATTGTGTCGCTTCTGCAGATTAAAAAATTCGAGTATCCAGGGGAGGGAGAGAGAGAGAGAGAGAGATACCTGAAATTACGGTATGGGGAAAAGGGCACAACAGGATTTATTTAGTTATTTATTATTTTTTTGCAGTCAATCTTTATTCAAATTAAGCTAATCAAACTATCGGATTGCGTATCTTGAGAACGTTCGTGTCCATTCCAATACAACGAAAAAATCCCCAAGTCAATTTGCAACAAAAAATATACGCAATGTTAAGTCCGTAACTGCAGCTGCTACTAAAGTAACAAACATGTGCACTACTTGGAAAGAAGTCAAAGGACACCATGGTGTGAGGAGCACGGCGCTTACCTTAATAAGATGAAGGACCTCCTTTCGCTGTGATGACCACAGCAATCCTACGATATCAATCAATGGAAATTTGGACCATTCTTCCTATAAACATAACGAGGTCGTGAACTGTTGTGGGACGGGCGTTCCTTGACCTCACCCGACACTCTAGTTCATCCCACAATTGTAGGGTTGATATCAGGGCTCTGTGGAGGCCAGTCAAGTGTGATGACGTTCTTGTCCATAAACCACGCAGTTACAGCAGCAGTTTTATGACAGGCGCATTGTCTTGCTGAAATAGGCAATGGTCAGTTCTGCAGAAAACGCCACAAAGTAGGATGCATTGCATTGTGTGGAATGTTCAGATACCTCTCGGAGTTCAATGTTTGTAGCACCACAAACAGAGATCCGAGGCCACGCAAGGAAAAACAGGACCATACATCACACCGCTTTCTCCAAATTCCATAGTTGGAGTTACACACTCTGGTAAGAATCGTTCATCGGGTATCCTCATTAGCCGTCCATCTGCTCGGTGGAGGGTGTAGCGTGATTCGTCTCCATAGCACAGCTTTCCAAGCCTCCACGTCCCACTATACAAGCTCTTTGCACCACTGAAGACGATGCGCATGTTAGTTCGGGTAATGAGGAACGTGAGTGTGGCGAGTCGTTCACTGCGGGTGAACGCAGTTGTAGTTGACTCCCTCGGCTTCCATCTCAGTATGGTATCACTGATTATTGATCTGAGATGGCCAACTTGTCAACAATTTGCCGAACAGATAGGCCTGCAACATAGCATCCTGTCACGTTACCTTTATCAAACTCCGCCAGTTCCCTTCTCTCGACCATTTCACCTGGATACTGTTGCACTGACTTCGGAGCATCATATTTCTCCAATTTGATGCTCCCAAGTCCGTACGGATACAAACATTTCACTCGTTACATGGCAAGATGCACCTTGCTAATGTTTTAACGTCCATCCAAGCAATGTAAGTTGGCCGTGTATATTAATGTATGTTGGCCTAGCTTAATCGTCATTGTCGACAAGCTGTAGGTACGAATCTCACAGTAGGTAGACAAGGATGTTGTTTGGAAGTCTTTACACGAGATAAATTGAATCGCTCATGAAACCCTTCCTCTGTTATTAAAGGCCCGAAATAGCTTTAAAAAGTTCTGTGTTAGGAGAAGTATTATTCAAATCTGAACTCTATCACATTAGAATACTAATATACGGTTGTCTAATCGCCTTTTGCGGTTGGATAGAAATAAAAAAAAAATCAAACTTTCAGAGCTTCAAGCATCGGCATAATTGCATTTCTTTCTCTGTTATTAGAGTTATTACCAGCTAGCTATTTTGAGTTAAACAACGTTTTCTGGTAAGTATAAATTAAAAGAAGAAACTTCATAAATAGTTATGGAGCACCTATTTTATAATGTAATAACCAGTTAAAAACGTGATTCTGTGTAGGAGGAGGAGCTTCCCTAGAGACTAGATACATCTCTCCTTTTTTTTTTTTTTTTTACTTTACTTTAAACTTAACCTACCACGCAATTGTAGGAGGGTCAAAATACGAAAACTTGGTTTAGGATAGTATAGAAATAAGAGAGAGAGAGAGAGAGAGAGAGAGATTAGATTTACGATGTATGATTCTGCGAAACAAATGATAAAACGAATATACACAAAATTCTTAAAAGACACACAGTTTTAGGATTTTTCTAGTGGAATTCAGCACGACATGCATTCTTTGAAGTATTAAAGAAGACTTCAATGTGCGTGTGTGTGCGTGCTATTAAATTAATATTTTAAATTAAGCTGACACTTTCTAAATAATATTATTCCTGATTATATGGAAACACCAACTAAACTGTTCAGATTTATAAGGCCTACTCTAGTTTTGTTTAATATTTGACTGACCATCATTCTAAATGCTAATTTTCAGGGTCACAATATGAAAAAACCTTACAAAAATCACGGCGACCTAAAATTTGATCTCGAAACTACATCGCAGATCATTATCTATTCATTTATGATCTTACCTGGCATTGGTTTAGAGATGTTACCCATGCATACAAATTCGTTTTTTGATGTAATCTCCCGTAGTAATTTAAGACTAACACAGCTGGGGTAAGGAGTTAATCTATCAAACCTACAAACCTCCCTTGTTGATGCCACACCCTAATAAGAGTCCTTCCTTAACTGAAACGTGCAGTTTCATTAAACCAGTATAATGGAAAACACACTTAAGGACCTTGACTAATCAGTCAAAGCTGCCTAAATAAAGCCAGAAGAATGTTCTTGTTCCATTACCAAGAAATAATCAGATTTCGTTTTGCTTCCCACATAAGGTATATGGTTCAATGGTCTATCACCGGGAAATAATTGGGATTTCTAATTTCTGAATTCCCATCTGCATGTCTACCAGTTGTGTCGCTTCTGCAGATTAAAAAATTTGAGAGAGAGAGAGAGAGACCTGAAATTACGGTATGAGACCAGCTTACTAACCTTCATCCAAGTGTAAGCAAACAAAGGAAAGGATGAACTTGAATTATCTTCACGGATGCATAACGCTATGCATTATTGGAGGGCAACTACCCAGATTTCGAACTTTAAAGAATAACTATTAAAGTACGGAGGTACCTCTCCAATCGACTCAAGTGCTACAAGATCAATCTGGATAACCCGAAAGGATCACCAAACTCATCATTCCAGATCTGAAGTATTCAAGTCAGGACTGATCAGTCGTGACGGTTGACGAGCAAAAAAATCCTACCACCGATCCTAACCAGACCGCTCTACTTCCACAGAAGCAAGTCCAAACGAACGTTAATAAAATTAAAACTACCGACGTTGTAATCAAATAGGGAAGGAACATCACAATTGTCAACTGTCAACATTACTGGCCTAAAGGATGAAGCAGATGCTTTTCATATTCCCCGCTATCTGATGTGGAAAACTGTGACTGGGGAAAGATTTATGGGCCTGTAGCTCGCACTGAGTGGGCCTGAGGATTAGTCATTGGATTTTTTATTTAAAATGGATTTTGGACGTTTGTGCTTGGAGGAGTCTGTTGCGTCGTAATTTGCCGCTAGTTGATGCACAGATGCTTTTGAGAAAAACGTAGTTGCTATAGTCTGCATGAAGGTGTAAATATAGCGGATATTTATGTCCCGGTGAAGTTGCACAGTGCGTACGAACCATGGTGCGTTCAGAATCATTCTGAGACATTTATTTTGCACACGTTGTAATTTTAGGATATTGGTATCAGCAGTATGGCTCCAAGCCGGAGAAGCATATGTGAGTATAGGACGAATCATTATTTTGTATATAAGTAGCTTGATTCTGGTGCTGTTCCTGTTGATTAGTGGATAGAGCTGTTTTGACGTCTTTAGACGTAGAGTTTTGATATGGGAGCTGAAGGTCAACTTTCTGTCCAGCAATACGCCAAGATATTTGATCTCGGTTTGCCATGGGATTTTTGTGTTGAACAAGAGGACGTCTCCTGTAGGAAGCATTGTTCGTCTGGCGAATAGCACGGCTACGCTCTTCTGGGGATTTACTTGAAGTCGCCATTTGGCGAAGTATTGTTCGATTAGCAGTAGATTTTCCTGCAGTTTTTTGATTGCTTGGTGCAGTTTTAAAGATCTGGTTAATATCATCTGCATATAGGGCTTTGATAGATGACAGAGGGTTGTGCGGGATATCACACATATATATGGAGAAGAGCGTCGGCGCCAGTAGGGATCCTTGTGTGACTCCAGCTATGATGCGTTTTTGAGTTGAGAGTGTGCCATTTAACTTAACTTGCATGCGCCTATCATGGAGGTATGATCTGATCAGATGAGCCACTTTCAATGGTGTTCCGGATGTTATCATTTTGTATAGCAAGCCATAATGTCAAACTTTGTCAAATGCTCTGGCTATGTCAAGGAAAACAGCCCCAGTGCATTGACGCCAGTAATATCCCGTGGTGACATATTCCACTAATCTGAAAATCTGTTGTGTGGTCCTGTGCAATTGGCGGAACCCAAACTGCTCCTCAGGAAGAATGTTTAGCTTGCGTACTGATTCTTGGAGTCTGGTGAGAATAACTTTCTCAGCAATTTTGCCCAGATTAGAGATAAGGATGATAGGTCTATCACTTTGAGGTAATCGCGGATCTTTTCCTGTTTTATGGATTGGGATTGTATCCGCCAGCTTCAAGTGGGAAGGGAAATATTTGTGGTGTAGGATGGAGTTTATTATGTTAGTCAGATGTACAATAGATCGAAGACTAGGGAATATTACAATTTACTTGATGCAGAATTCATATATTTTCCACATAAAATGTTTGAAAAAGTGTATTATTTATTATTAAAATAATATGGAACAAAGAAATTTATAAAATATTTTTTCATTATTTATAATTTAAATTAAACTTCCCAATAAATTATATTATTTTATATCCTTTATCTAAAAGTAAGAAAACAAACTTTGAGCGTGAAATTTATTTCCGACTGACAAAACAAATCTGGGTAGTGGCTCGCCCATAATGCATAGCATTCTACCCGTTGGCACAAAAGTGCGCTTTGCAATATGGGATACTAAGGCAATTAATATGAAGTCATCAGCCTTTATATATATATATATATATACAGACCTTATTTCCAGCCAATTATATAAATAAAATATGTAAAATATGTACTCGCATACATTACAGCCACTTAACACAGTGTACTGTAGCAGATTGCAAGCAATGGAATGACTTTAAAAGGACTGAGTTAAATTAAAGTCATTTTACGTAAAACAGGCGATAGTAACATGCTCATATCGGACTTGGACAATATTAAATTTGTCATTTTGTTCAATGTTGTTTCTAATGAAACTGCCTGAGGCGAAACTAGTTTAATAACAACCAAGCGTGCATTATATGATATTTATAAACGGTTTAATTTCGCTAATAACTTACGCTCGGTTTAATGCTGGCTCAGTTCTGGTAAACGATGCGACAAGACAAATTAATCTCCATCGGACAGACTAGAAAAGCGTTTATGACTCCGTTGGGTTCAATCTTGAAAAACATAACAAAAGAGGAAATCTTGTTTTGACTCTTTTTTAAATCCTCATTCTTGTTCGCAATTGCGTGCTTTACTAATGATGCTGTTTGGTAAAGATGTAGTTACATTGGAAGGATTACGTCGTTACCACAACATGATTTGTATCATCCTGACATATGCGCCAGGCATACCATGACGCTGGGGATTACTTTAGTGTTACAGTAATCCGAGTTGAAGTTTGAAAAAGGAATATTTAATCCACTGTGAAACTTGTGGCATGTTCTTTTTTCAAATTTTACATATCAAAGGCTCTGGTGAATGCTAGCAGGCGATAAAATTTAAAAGAAGTGAAATAAAAGTTCATTGTTAATTCTGTTGAATGATACGGTATTAGGTTTATATGATACGGTATTAGGTTTATAAATGAATACAAATACAGAGCGCTGCTTTTTTCTTTTTTGAATATAGGTGGCGCATCGAGGCGACTGTATAAGAGAGCTTTTCAAAAATGTCTGTGATTAAAAAATGCTGATTATGGAAATACACATTATAATTATAGGACTACAATTAGTTAACTTTATCTATTTTATACAATTTATAAATCCAGTATATACGAAGATTAAATCATGATTCAAATTATTATTATTTTGTTTATTTAATCTTTTTATTTATATTTATTTTATTTTTGAAAATTGAATCATCCACGACTTATTACAGAGTGGATGAAGAAAACAATATATTTCACATACAAAATTATAATGGACCTGCTTTTATTTTCTTTTTAAATCGTATCCATAGCAGGAATCGGAGATATTTGCCGATGCTGTCCACAGCAGTGTTTTGTGGTGCAACTCTGAAATCTTCTTAAATCCACATATATTTTATGCTACAAATTTTGGAAACTGATTTTTAAAACTGGCAATGAAAAGTGGTTATAATAAAGATTATGTTGCATAACCAGAGAGGTTTTTCCGAACCAACTTTACATCTTCTATTTCAACATAAAAATTCTGTGGAAAATTTTCCCGTTAAACTAAATACTTTGTGGTGCATTTAATGACAATAAATCATCAAATAGAGAAGAAATTATTATAATGAGAAATAAAATCGGTGCCATTGAAGTCTAGTGGTGAACACTGGTGGTTAACCGCTTAGTGTTGAACACAAGTGACAGCTGCAGACAAATAATAAGAATTTGAAGCTGCCAGAAAACATTAATGCTCATATTGAATAATTCTATTCAATCTCATAACATTTTTTTCAAATCCGTGGACTTTTAAAATGTCGCTTCATCAATTCACTTTATTTATTTACGCAGCGAAAAAAAAAAAGAAAGAATTTTAGCCAACATTTTCAATGGTATTCTTGAAACAACCAATCACATTCTTATGGAAATAGAATAGCTGATCGAAGAGAAATTATCTTCCAAGCCAAACATTCGTTCTGCCACACTTTTAATACAAAAGGTCAATGTTGGATTCACTGTCATTTTCTCAACTCTGTGCATTTGATAAGGGAGTACTATCTCTTAGTGGATCAAGCCATACATTAGATGCATAAATGACATACGCTATTCTGCATTATTCATGAACAAGCCATCGATCCCTTAGTACAAGTCTCGGTTCTGCACGCAATAGATTAAATTTCACCATCGAGCATGAACACAATCATTGTCTTTCATACCTTAACATGAGTCGATCGAATCACATCGATAAACCCAGAGTATATTATAAACCCGTGCACGTCACTGAGTATTTACATTTTGATTCCTGTCATTCTTTTGGATGCAAAAAAAAAAAAAAAGAGCTTTGTAGAAGTGCATCTTCAGTCTTGGGTTAAGCATATATTTCGACCTTCGGCTTTAGTCACTCACTGGCACAGATTTTAAAAATTTTCTCAGCCTTAGGCAACATCGTACCTACCTGATAAACCACACACACACACACACACACACAAACGCAGAGCGATAGCGAGAGAGAGAGAGAGAGAGAGAGAGTTCTTCAGCCATATTAAAACAAGTTAAAATAAATAACTTTAACCATAACCGGAAATTTCATGACACAAACTCGACAAAAAAGTCCATATTATAATCGAATCTGTTTCCAATATATTCTCTCAATTAGATTTATCATATATGTTTAATTAATTAATAATTATAGCAATTTATTAACTAAAAGATGATTTACGATGCATTTTTCTAGTAATGGAAATGACTCTTATATTAACTAGGAAATTAATTTATATTAATTAGAAATGTCTTTCAAGGAAATAAAAGAAAATCCAGCCATTAAAATGGAGATAACTGATATAGTTTTTATTTTTTTATTTATTGGAGTTTAAAATAATGTTATGGAAAACATTGTTTCAATTAAATTAACTGCTCTTGGTTTTTTTTTTTTTTTTTTTTTTTTTTTTTCAGGAGATATCTTTATCTATGACTATGGATATCGAGTTTAATTGCTTGTTAAAAACAATTAAATCCGAATATAAAACACATATGAATTATTTTATGGAGTTATATACAGCCGAAATTCACCACTCCTGAAAATATCAGATATTATTATTTTATCATGTTGTTTTTTATTATTATTTTACGCTATTTTATGTTATTTATATTATTAGCTTCATGTTCAAGAGCATTAAATGTTCCCTTAAATGAGAAGTATTTTTAATATTGTTTCAAGAGTACGTTTAGACGTTTGAAGTGTTCGAAGCGCGTTGGCTTCACTAACAATCACATAACGTGGTAAGGACTTGTGTTCAAATCCTCTTTAAGGAGAGAAATTTCTTAGGTCTTTTTTCAGGGAAAACTAATTTAGCCGATCTGTTGCAGTGAGTGACAGAATGTTTTTTTTTTTTTTTTTTTTTTTTCCCTTAGCAACTCGGATCACGCATTGCATTGTAGTTTATAAAAACAGGGTAAAGCCTTCATCCGATATAAGCCAAAAGGTAAACAAAGTAAAAACCTAAATCTCTAAAGAATTTTGAAATTATATACTATGTGAAATATAATTCTCGACTTATATAAACAGTCTTAAGTATAAACTTATATATAAACAGTCTTAATTATCGTATTATTTATCAGACACGAACTGCAAAGATTCCGTATCAATGCTCGTTATTAATTTGGTTCGAAACAATGTTACAGCATTGTTTTGAACTCACTAATTTCCCTCGAAGGTCAGATAGGAACCCGAAATACAATATGTTCTGAACATCGTGTCAGAGACAGTTCGGATCAGGTAGAAATTCGGTTTCCTACCTAACCTCTGTAGAAAACTAGGGCGTTAGAAGAAATAACACTGGTTGATTAGTGAAGCCTAATGAAAAGAACTAAGAGACAATTAGATGAACTCTTTGGAGTTTGTATCTTTCAAGTAATATGATAATAAAGCAAGTGAGCACTATGTTGCGTATATCTACCAACGAACTTCTTTGACGTGACATGTGAAAACTTTCTTTAACTTTTTGGCTTACATATTTATGCCTTTATTTATCTTTTAATAACGCTGCGTTATTAATAACGTTTTAATAACATATTAATAATGCTAGCTTTCAATAAAATAAGGTCCTCTGGAAACTTTCTTTAATTCTTTAGCCATTTCGGTTGTGATTCTGAAATGGGGAGTTGTAGCTGTAGGGCTGTTCGGCGTATCAGTTCGCCGACCAATTAACATGCTGTGGGTTCCACTCCCATCGTGGACATGAATGTTTTTTGAATGCCTTTAGTTGGAAGGTAAATTTCATACCCACATTGTGAACCCCCATCCTGAAAGCCTAAAGTGGATTAAAAAGTTCATTGTTTGGTCTCTTGAGTAGGGTCACCAGATTATTTATCGTTTAATTCACATATGGCCAGATAAATAGAAAGATAAACATATAAATAACTTTGTATGTTTACGGGCGTAGTCCGCCGAATGGTAGTGTATCCGCTCTGCAACCAATCGGCTGCGGGTGGTGAGAGACACAATCCAGCTTCCTCCTATAGGAGGGCTCAAGTGGCTTGGAAATATTCCACGTTCTAGAGCAGGATGAGTTACAATGATGCATTCAAGTTTATCATGTTTTATTGTATCGTGAGAATTTGTGCTTATGCACTGTTATCTATATGTTCACTGGGAATCTACGGATGCCGTATGGTCACTGCGATGCTCGGTGATCCGACACACCAGGCCTCGCCATGTAGTCCTGTGTTTGCTTTTCTTAAGGCCTCAACTCTCTGAAGATCAGTCACTCCACACGCAGCATCCATCGATCTCATTGAAGCTCCACCCCTTCCTCTTTTTCTAAGAACTTTACCTTCTATTACTGTTCTGAGAAGTCCTCCTTCCATCCTTTTAACGTGTCCAAAATATTTTAACTTTCTTCTGTCCTTAAGGAGCCTTTGGGTTCTACTTATCTTTTCCAACACCCATTCATTTGTACGCCTTTCAGTATATGATATCCTCAACAGCTTTCTGTAACACATCTCAAAAGCAGATATCCGTTTCTTATCTGACTTCTATTGCCTAATCATTAAGAATAGTTTTAGTTTTATATTAATATATACAAGTATTTAAAAGTTTAACATAAAAAAAACAAATAACGCCTATGTTGTTCCCGTATAGGGAGTAGGCGGGGCCGTTTACCCTATCTAACGTTTGGAGACTGAGTGGACAGTTCAATCTCCACTGGTAGCCAATCAGAGAGATAGCTGGCCCAAGGCTATCACTGATTCATCGGTACGCAGTGAAGAAGGCGGCTAGTAAGTGCCGCCATCTCGTGGTCTCTAACCCTAACACAATATTTTTAATGTCTGAAAATAGTGTGGGTTCTGCGGTCGATTTTCTTGAGTTTACGGGATGAAAAACCCGAGTTTCCGGGAAAAAAACCCCGCTAGCCCGTGTCAGAGATCGACTAACTCGGGAACCGGCCGAAAAAAGGCTTAGAAAAATTTCCTCTAGTCGGCGACTAGATTTGAACCACCAAATCCTTTCTTCGTGCGGTCAAACGCTGTAGAGTGCAAACGCTACTTCTACTGAGCTACACAGGCTCTTTAAAATGAAAAAAGTTTAACATAGTTTAATAAAAATATTTCACAAATATATTTAAAATCGTTAAAAACACTTAAATGCCTCGCATACGATATTCATGAATTCTTTTTTCTTATCGTGGTAGATGGTGGATTAGTAGCTAAATAAATATTCAAAAACATTTCCTGTGTTTTACAATTCAAACAAAAGTCCATCTTCATTACATAAAACCGGTTAACTTCAATATTAACGCCGAGTTTATCACGACTCTAAACAACGTGTTCTTTGTGCACACTGCGTTTACATTTATTTTTAAAATTAATCACCAGAGGGCAGGCGTTGCAACATGTTGTGAACCTTGGAGTATTAATTTCACAAATCCTCTTGTTACCGAGTACGTCACTTTGGAAAATGGTAATTACTTTTGGAGAAATAATTGCTTCCACTAGGGGAAAAGTACGCCAGTTAAAATTGCATGCAGTGTATCCCTAGAAAGGGAACATTTTTCAAGCTTATTTTAAATTAATGAACAAACTCAGATTAAAAATACTGTTCAAGGAGGGACATGGAAATGAAGAGTGTCGGCACACACACACACACACACACACACACACACACACACACACACACACACACACACACACACACACACACACACACACACACACACACACACACACACAGACTGTAAAGCGCAAGCAATATATTTTTGATAAGTACTCTACACTACTATGTAAGTTTTCTTAAGTTCATTACCAAAAGACATGAATGATTTACTTACCGTGTTCCGGTTGAGCTTTTGTTTATACACATGTAACATCCGGTTTCAGAGCACGTGCACATATGTGTGTTAAATAACATCGGCATAAGTGCAGAGCTTAAAGTCGAACTATGAGATTTCTTTTTTTTATATTTTTGAAACTACCAACTTCCGAGTCTACCAATAAAACCTCCTACTGGCTATAAAATTCGCTCTTTCTGCTATTAGCCGAGTTTTTAAAATTCAATATGCCGATATCGATCATATAAATGGCTTTCGTTGTTAATGATGGATTAAATATTACCATGTCGAAACGATTAGATATTGATTTTCTTAAACTATTTGCTGATATGGTTACTGAGACGTTCATATATACTCTTTTAACATAATCACTGCACTTTGGAGCCATTTAAAATTTCTTTTTTGACATAAAAGTGATGCCTGTTATTCTTAGTGTCTCAAATGCTGGACGAACTTGTATTTCTAGATAGCTCTTAATAATGCGTACAAGATTAAATTTCTATTCAGTTTTGATAATGTCTAGGGAATAAAGAATGGAATAAGGAAAAGTCAGTTTAGATCATATTCATTTCAGATTAATTTCATGTTGTAATAGGCCAATGGAGAATGTAAATCTCATGTGAATGACTACATACTTATATAGTATAGTATGCTTATATAGATGTATAAACTTTATCGTATATTAAGAGGTATTCTCATTTTTATATTTGATAATTATGAGTGAGATATTAAGAATATTATTTAAATTTTAAATTACTTGCATATAATTTAGTTTTTTAGAAATTATTTGCTGTTTTCAATTTAAAATATTGAAGTTCTATACTACACCATTTAGGTTTTAATAACTCGAGCTATATATTTTATTTTAAGGTGGACAATTCACATGGAGAAGAATCAATCGACCGTGAGATGCGGTGATTGATTCATTCAATCCAATACCTTTGGAGGGTAATGGATGGCAATGCTGTAGCCAATGAAGTTCTGACTGAGGCTCGGCTATTGCTGTTACCCTCCTGCCATGATCAGAGCTTTAATTGCTCAATAACACCTTATCCATACACTGTCCTCTACAGATAACGGGGAAGATGAAAAGCATTCTTGCTTCGCCCCTTTAAGCCAGTCCTTATAAGGACTATAAGGACAATTCACATGGGACTAAAGAATTGGATGATTGATTCATTCAATCCAATACCCTTGGAGGGTAATGGATGGCAATGCTGTAGCTAATGAAGTTCTAACTGAGGCTCGGCTATATATATATATATATATATATATATATATATATATATATATATATATTGCTGTTATCCTCCTGCCATGATCAGAGCTTTAATTGCTCAAAATAATGCCTTATCCCTACACTGTCCTCTACAGATAACGGGGAAAATGAAAAGCATTCCTGCTTCGACCCTTTAAGCCAGTCTTTATAAGGACAAGGACAATTCACATGGTATGTCGGATAGTAGACAATCCAATACCCTTGGAGGGTAATGGATGGCAATGCTGTACCAATGAAGTTTTAACTAAGGTTCGGCTGTTGCTGTTACCCTCCTGCCATTATCAGAGCTTTAATAGCTCATTAACACCTTATCCCTACACTGTCCTCTACAGATAACGGGAAATATGAAAAGCATTCTTGCTTCGCCCCTTTAAGCCAGTCCTTATAAGGATATAAGGACAATTCACATGAGAGTGAGATAGAGGGGATCAATCGACCGTGAGATGCGGTGATTGATTCATTCAATCCAATATTCTTGGAGGGTAATGGATGGCAATGCTGTAGCCAATGAAGTTCTAACTGAGGCTCGGCTATTGCTGTTACTTTCCTGCCATGATCAGAGCTTTAATAGCTCAATAACACCTTATCCCTACACTGTCCTCTACAGATAACGGGGAAGATGAAAAGCATTCTTGCTTCGCCCCTTTAAGCCAGTCCTTATAAGGAAAGGATAATTCACATATATGTCTTTACGGGTGAAGCAAGATGCTTTTCATATTCCACGCTATCTGTTGTGGTTACAGTGAGGGTAAAATTTATGAGCAGTTTGCTCGCCCTGAATGGGCGTGGGAGGCTAATATAGCTTTTGGTCTTCTATATTTGAATATGTGTATATGTGTATATATATATATATATATATATATATATATATATATATATATATATATATATATATATATATATATATATATATATAATATAGCTTTTGGTCTTCTATATTTGAATATGTCCGTTGCCGCGTATGCTGCAGCTTGTTGAACCAAATCGTTGGGGTGTGTGGATGTCTTTCGGAAAAACTTGCATGCTAAGGATTGTAGAAAAGAGAAAATATAGGGAATATTTGTATCTCTATGACGTTGATTGTTTCTAACATACCACAGGCGTTCAGAATCAGTCTCAAGCACTTGTTCTGCACTCGGTGTATCTTGATAATGTTAGTATTAGAGGTGTGGCTCCAGGCCGGAGAGGCATAGGTGAGTATAGGACGAATCGTCATCTGGTATAGTTGCAATTTGATTCTGTTGCTGAGCTTGCTATTTCTATTAATTAGCGGATAGATCTGAGCTATGGCTTTAGATGCCTTTGCGCATGCAGACTTGAAATATTGGTTGAAAGATAGCTTTTTGTCGAGAATTACACCCAGGTAATTTGTTTCTGTCTGCCAGGGAATTTTAGTATTGAATAGTAACACATCTCCTGCAGGAGACATTGGCCTTTTTGAGAAAAGAACGGCTGAGCTTTTTGGGGGGTTGACTTCCAATCTCCACTTGGAGAACCAACCCTCCAGCTTTAGAAGGTTTTCTTGAAGCTTTCTGGTAATGAAATGGGGTCTGAGAGATCTGGTTAGTATTGCTGTATCGTCCGCATATAGGGCCAAAATGGAAGTCATTGTGCGGGATGTCTAACATGTATAGCAATGGAACCAGTAGAGATCCCTGCGGCACTCCAGCAAAGATATGGCGCTGGAAAGATGTATAACCGTTGATTTTAACTTGCACTGATCTATTCTGAAGATATGAGTGGATTAGATGAACACTGTTTAATGAAGTACCGGCTGAGATAAGTTTGTGCAGGAGTCCAAAATGCCAGATTTTATCAAATGCTTTGGATAGGTCTAGGAAAACAGCTCCTGTACACTGACGCCAGTTGTAGCTGTTGTTGATGTATTCGACAATTCTCTGTGCTGAGTAGTACTATGGTGTTGCCGAAAACCAAACTGTTCTTTAGGGAGGATGTTTAGGTCATTTACTGAGGTTTGGAGTCGTCAGAGGATGACCTATTCCGCAACCTTACCAATCGTCATTAAAATGGGTCATTGCCTGGTTTATGTATAGGAATTACATCAGCCAGTTTCCAGGTGGAAGGAAAATAGTGAAATCTTAAAATTGCATTTATCATACTGGTCAGGTGCACTACTGCTTTTCGTGGTAGAAGTTTGATCACCCGATTAGTAATGCCGTCTGGCCCAGGAGCTTTTTTGTTCTTTAATTTTTTAATAATATCATATATCTCAGCAGGTGATGTTGGTGTAATATGGTCAGTGCTGGTGATAGGAAGTTTGAGTGTGTCTGACCTTGCTGTGAATCTTATATATGTGGTCAAAGTCAAGGTTTTCATACGAAAGCCTGAATTGCTCCTCCAAATTGTATGCTATAACTTCTGCTTTGTCTACATCTGTGTGAGCAAGGCCCTGGTCAGAGAATATTGGGGGAAGGGATCTGACTTTGTTTTTGATATTTTTCAGTAGTCGCCAGATGGAGCGATCAGTAGGTGAAATGGAGATGCGCTCAAAGCTCTCTATGAGCTTTGAGCGAATCTTTTACTGTCCCATTTAATCCGTTTAGATTTGTTTTATCTTGTGGCGCATACGTGTTACGAAATCTTTTCCTACCTCTGTTTTTGTCTCTGATCAAGTTCATGATGTCTTCAGGTAAACGATCTGGCTTGCGGCAGATTTGTAGGAGGTAGCTACCGTTATAGCAGAATTAATTTGTTGTGTGAGATTTTTAACTGCAGTTTCTACTTCTTCTTTTGTGCGTATGTGAGGAACAGGTCCAATATAATCCTTCAGTGCTGTTAACAGTCTTTCCCTGCTATGTAGCAGTGAGAAGGAGGAGACAGGTATCCTTGTTTTCCCAGCTGTAGTAGAATTGGGTTGTGATCGGATGATAGTTCATCCATGAATATAATGCTGTACTGAAGTGTGATATCCTGCAGGATAGCTATATCCAGGATATCAGCAGTGCCAAACGTACTGAGATGAGTTGGTTCGGTGGGGCCTGCCACAACAGCGTTGCTTGATCCTAAGTAATTGGAAAGGATGCAGTCATTCTTGTTGGTGGTTGAACAATTCCGCGCAGGGTGCTTGGAGTTCAGATCCCCGGCTATAATGGTCGACTCTCTGACGCACAAGATGGCATTTAACTCGAGCTATATATTTCATTTTATTAAGGTGGTCTATTGTTGAGGGTTCATGGAGTTGACATTTGGGTCGACCGTGAGATGCGGTGATTAATTCCCTTGGAGGGTAATGGATGGCAATTCTGTAGCCAATGACGTTCTAACTGAAGCTCGGCTATTGCTGTTACCCTCCTGCCACGATCAGAACTTAAATAGCTCAATAACACGTTATCCCTACACTATCCTCTACAGATAACTGAGGAAATGAAATGCGTTGAATAATCTGAAAATGTATATATTAACATAATTTTAGTCCTATATCTTTGCCACGTGCATTGTTTAACATTACCTTTGAGATTTCCTTTTATGTTTTAACTTTCTGTCAGCACGCAACTTCGTTTGTAAATCAAATTTACGATACGGCGTCAGCGAATCTAAATTAATTATGTATTTACAAATATGGATTATGAGTGAAGTTGCTCATCGTATTTTTCCTTTCCCGGTATTTTAAATTCAAGTGCTCTTGTGAACTTTGCGGAGAAACTGATGCTGACAGTGGTGAGGAGGTCCTCAATGGACTAATAACAATAATTAACGTCATCTTTCGATGTGAGAATTTCGTTACCATCAGACGTAGCATTACAGCTCGTTAAAATGCTTCCTCAGAGTGTTTCTACATTCAAGGGGCATTTCTGCTTACGGAAGCAACGTGCTCGGCAATAATCTGCTATTCACTTGAGGGATGGTAACTTTATCACCCCAGTGTTTTCCAAAACTAGCATATATTAACAACACCGCGAACGTGTTATGCCCAGTGGCTTACTTATTCACTCACTTTTAACACAGATGTAAAATTATCCATATGTCTGTATTATAATAAAAAATTAAATTTTAACTAATGACAAATATCAGATTAAAATATAAAGGATTAATAATAACGTTATTATTCCCTAACGTTATTAGTCCTTAACGATACGCTAACCAGTTAACATAATGCCAACTGGTTAGCGTATCCGCTCTCCAACCAACAGGTTGCAGGTTCGAGTCCCGATATGGGTTGCCTTTAGGAGAGAAATGAGTTTCACCGTACGGTGTGAGACCACCTCCCTGCTTATTGGTAGCCTGAAAGGGGCGAAAAAATCCATGGTTTGTCTCTATAATTATTTCAAAAATAAATATAAAATTATTAAAAGAAGAAACTTCTTAAGCTCACCCATCTTATGAATGTACAAGAGAAAAAAAACATTTTCGTGCATTGAAGTTGCAAAAATAATCAATATTTCTATGGTCTTTCCACTAATGTTTCAACTGTCCCTAATGTTTAATTATCTTCTCCACAACTGAAGTCCGTATCAGCCACTGGAGAAATGGATCACATCAAGCCATTTCAAGTGTTGTAGTCCTTAATTTTGTACTACTGAGAAGCGGAAAGACAGTCAGTAATGACAGGAACTAATCTGTGATTATGGTAATCGGAATATTAGAGTTTATCAGTCGGTTTTGATATGTTACGATCGTCCATATTGTGAGGCCACGAAGACAGTTGGTCCCCAGCTGTGGCAGTGACGTTCATCAAGTAACCAATCGTGTTTGTCACAGAGACAGTCGGTACAAATCTTCAATAAAGTGGTCAAAGCATCAAATTAGAAGCCGTCAGAGTAACAGCCTCGAAATGACAAGATTAATGTTGGCAGAAATGCTACCAATTAAATTCAAGTCTGGCTTTTCATTATTTTTAATTTCTCGCATTTTTTAAGACGAAGGAATTTCTCTTTTCAAGAAAACCTCTCAACACCCGTAGTGGCATTTAAAAAATACCATCGCTTCAAATGAACGTGAGTTCCAAAAGCATTCTTTTCCTTTTACGAAATCGCTGAGGAGAAGAAATTAGATTTCGTCTTTCTAATAAACTTACTTTCTTAGAGACGTTCGTCAACGCAGTTGTCATCCCATCTATTATTGAAGAGAATGACGCTGTTGCGGCTACCTTCAAAAACCTCCCCCCCCTACACACACACACACACACACGCTTCTCAGTTGGCTGATGAGTGAGAAAAGATCTAAGAATGATGTCAAACCGAGTCTGTCCACGTATTATTCACTTTTAATGAATTTCACTTATTAGTAGAATGGACAGCATCTCCCCTCTCAGTCAATTTAAATCCACCCCACTTTGTCATGGGATGACTGTTTTCCATTAATAGTAGAAGAAAACGATCCACTACTTTAGGTAGTAGGCGATATTTATCGGCCGGTATAAGATTAAACATGGATTTTTTGAAAAAAATCTGAATTGGCTTGGAAAAAAAGCCAACAAGATTGCTGATCTGATATTGATTCCGTCAATTAATTATAGACAATCATATATAATCAATTTCATCAGATTACATATAATCTGATTAAATTGATCAGTTTAGATCATACGCATTTCAGATTGATTTCATGTTGTAATATGCCTATGTGGAGAATGTAAATCTTATGTGAATGACTACGTACTTGTATAGTATAGTATGCGTATATAGATGTATAAACTTTATCGTATATTAAGAGGTATTTTCATTTTTATATTTGATAATTATGAATAAAATATTAAGAATATTATATAAGTTTTATATAATTTGCTTATACTTTAGTTTTTTAGAAGCCAATTATTGTTTTCAACTTAAAAATTTGAAGTTATTTAATACACCATTTAGTTTTTAATAAGTTGAGTAATATATTTTCATTTTAACGATCAGATTTATGACTTAATCGACCGTGAGATGCGGTGATTGATTCATTCAATCAAATACCCTTGGAGGGTAACGGAGGCAATGCTGTAGCCAATGAAGTTCTAACTGAGGCTCGGCTATTGCTGTTACCCTCCTGCCATGATCAGAGCTTTAATTTAATAGCTCAATAACACCTTATCCCTACACTGTCCTCTACAGATAACGGGGAAGATGAAAAGCATTCTTGCTTCGCCCCTTTAAGCCAGTCCTTATAAGGATATAAGGACAGATAGATTACGCAGGAACCCGTGGAAATATCGGGAACCAAGTCCTTTTTAGGACTTCCAGGGTAACAAATGGCAATGCTGCAGCCAATGAAGTTTTAGCTGAGGCTTGGTTATTGCCGTTACCAAGCCATGACTAGAGCTTTTTAGCTCAATAACACCCCACCCACACAGATTTTCTTCATTCAGATGACGGGATAAAGAGTCAAGGATTCAGTCCATCGCCCAGTTCTTTTAAGAACTTTAAGATAGATTACGCAGGGTAATGGATAGCAATGCTATAGCCAACGAAGTTCTAACTGAGGCTTGGCTATTGCTGTTACCCTCCTGCCATGATCAGAGCTTTAATAGCTCAATAACCTTATCCCTACACTGTTCTCTACAGATAACGGGGAAGATGAAAAGCATTCTTGCTTCGCCCCTTTAAGCCAGTCCTTATAAGGATAAGATAGATCACTCACGGTTTATATATGGCAAAATATAATACCTGGATATAATTTTGCGTTAATTATTTTTGAACATACATACATTGGTTTTAAACTTAGTTTTGAATCAAAACTAAGTTTAAAACCAAATCCACTAAAGTACTATTTTGGTTGCCGATTTTTGTTTTTTTTTTTCTTCGTAAATTCAAAATGAATGCGAAATTATTGCACGAATAAAGTAATGTGTAGCTGAACAAAATCGAAATTGGTTAATAAATAATACAGAGAGAAAATCGAATATGAGGTAAGCAAAACCACACGCATATATATCAACTAAATGACGTCAGTTTGTTGTACTGAACCAGTAAAGTTCAGCCTACGAGAAGATTTGTAATGTATAAAAATATGGAATAGCGCAGTTGTATTCAATTTAGTTTTAAATCTACTACAAATTTATTGCATTCAATTTAAAACGGATATGGCAATTATGGTTTATTTTTTTGCCTGTGCAGTCGCTGCAGCAGGATATAAATCTTTGGATGGTTGTTTCGGATTAGAGAAGGTGGGGGGGGGGGGAATTTAATAAATAAATCCGCACCTTAGATGAGTGCCATTTCCACGATTTGATGAAAGAGTGGCAAAAATCGCACTCTATCTGGAAATGATCGAAGATATTTAGTGAAAAAGTAAAAGGAGATATTAGCGGAAATTTATGCAACAATTTAGCCTGTAAAAACGTGAAAAAGAATATCATCGATATGCAGTACATGACAGAAAATATAAAAGTTGAACGTATTCATGGCTACAAAATTATATACAGAAATGCAAAGAACACTGCTGAGATCTCTCTCTCTCTCTCTCTCTCTCTCTCTCACACACACACACACACAAGCTACGGTTGGAAACTGAGCTGTCTATATGCTGAAATAGTTTCCGTTGTATGTTTGTTTGAAAATGAATGTAATACTATGTTTTTATGTTTCCATGGCAACAATAGGTTCTGCTTGCGTCTTTCAAGAAGCACGTGGACGTTTCCACTATCAGCCTAACATGTTACGTTGTCGAAAAGGGTACAGGAATATGATGATGACCCTATCTGCAAATGTTCTGCATTCGATTCTAACTTGCGCATCAGATGTGCGCGTATTTTTTTTTTTTTTGTGTGTCATTTTTTTAACAACAAAATAAACAATCATTTAGGCGAGATACGCGTGCCGAAGCGTTAGTTTATAATAAGGTGACAACAGGAAATCTAGAAGTAGCTTTTTGTTTTCCTATTGGCTAGAAGAATGAAAATGAAAACATTTTTATATCATAAAGAATAAAGTCCCCCAAGTAGGATACGTTAACGATTTCGACTGAGATTAGTTATTTCCTAAAAATGAAGAATCTTTATTTATCCATCGGGTTATTACGATTTAAGAGAAAACGTTTTTGACTTCACAGCTGTCTTCTTAATAATTTTAACGAAGAAATTTCATTCTCTAAGATTCCGTTATTATTTAATGCCTTTACGTTCGAGTTCACATGCCGATCAGAGACGGCTTCGCTTTGCGCAAATTTCAATTTGAGTCTTTTACTCTCCTGAGTTTGCTGCATTTTATTGATGGTAACTAAGTTAATGTTGCTCATTTGTTCGGTCGTTAAATTTCGTTGTTGATTCGGAACAGCTGTTGTAATACTGCGTTGTTTAGTTGGAGTCGTTTGAAAAATTAGAAATACGCCGGATAGTGCTTACGATAATATTTCTTATCTGTTTAACATAATCTCGTTTACATGGAATAGATTCGCAAGAACAATCTTTACATCAGCCTGCGTTGAACGATTTTTGCGAACAAAACAATTCCTTAAGAACGTAGAGAAAGCATTGCAATATATCTGAACGAATGACAAAAGCTGGGAAATGATTCCCTTGTTTAGATCCTTCCCATCACGTCTATCTTCGCTCCTACATCGCTCTGATATTGAATTCATTTTAGCATTTTAAAAGACATTCAAAAGAAGTTCAGTTCTTTTGATGCAAGTTTCAATTGATGCATTGATCAGCTCACCGTCTGCTGATCTGACAGACCCGTCACTTACATCTGCCCTAACCATCATTTAGTTCTTCGCGTTTCCTAGAGATTGAACGCATCCAATTCGTCGAATATACTAAATTTTATAAAGTGTTTGATCTCCTATACTGGGGGGTTCTTAAAGATTCTTTTGTTTGTTGTACGAAGACTTTGCTCTCCCATCCGATATCTCTGATATATTGATATTTTTATCCTATTTGGAAGCGTTTACTACCAACAAGAACTTCGTTACTATGGCAACGCTTTTCATTCGAAGCTTACAGAAGGTGGGAGAAGGAGGTGGGAGGGGGGAGGAAGAAGGTAAATTCATCTTACTTTTTTCCGATTCACTGTTCCCCCATAATGGTATTTCCATCCATAGCCAAGATTGGTCATCGCCTTAATGATGGAATTCTCATTAAGACGAAATATTCCAATATACCATCAAGGTAGCTGTGACTTATTACCACTTGGGAAACTATCGAATAGCTTGAAGGAATCTTAGCAGATACATCTACTAAGATTTCTCCGTACAGGCTGATGCTGTACGGAGAAACAATTATTTTTTTTTTGTTTGTTTTTTTTGTTTTAAACAAATTGATCATCAATATAATGTGCAGCAATCTTTTTAATGGAGTTCTTGCGAGATTTAAAAAAAAAATCGATTCTTTCCTTTACTGTTACACGTGTTTTCCAACAACAAATAGTGTCTATTAGCGTTAGTTGGTTGTATACATAAACGCTGTAGCGGTATGATGGAGTTGGCTTGATGAAATTAGAAATCGTTAACTAAATTCATAACCAATGGCTGAACGAGACAAAAACACATGCAAGCATGGAATTGTATGAAATGATATTTATGATAGATAGTCGTATTTATATTGGGACGTATTGATAATAATGGAATTGAAATTGGGCAGTTGCTCTAACGAGAACTCAAAATGTTTTTTTTTAGGCTGAATTTAAAAAATGCTTTTTAGGTCGAATTACAATTCTTTTAGGCTGTATTAAACAATGCTGTTTTTATGCTGATTTCAAACAATAATTTTATTCTTAACTCAAACAATACGTTTTACGCTTAATTCGAACAATACTTTTTGTGCTGAATTCAAACAATACGTTTTATGCTTAATTCGAACAATACTTTTTATGCTTCTTTCAAACAATACTTTTTATGTTTAATTCGACCAATATTTTTAATGCTTAATTCAAATAATACTTTTTATGGTGAATTCAAACACTACTTTATATGCTGAATTGAAACAATGCGTTTTATGCTTAATTCGAACAATACTTTTTATGCTTCATTCAAACAATACTTTTTATGCTGAATTCAAACAATACTTTTTATGCTTAACTCAAACAATACTTTTTATGCTTGATTCAAACAATACTTTTTATGTTGAATTCGACAATGCTTTTTTTTTCTCAGTTGTCGTTTCAAAAAACTTTTCCTAACAACTGCACAACAGAATATTAAGACAGCGATAATAAAGAGGAATAATTAATGTAACAATTTCCTGTTTTATAGAATCCTATATTTCACAGGTGTCTTATTCTGCTGACAACTTTTTACATTCCGATTAATTGCTAAAGTTGCTTTATATCCGATCACAGGTTGCTTAGGAAAGTTTACCTAGAAGGGCCAGCATAGTAGTTTTATTTCATGTGTTAATTTACTTAAGCTAAGAAAATTATTATTTCGTTTCTGTATTATTCGAATAATTCGAATACAAAGGGAATAAAGAAGAATTTTAAGACTAATATAACTGAAAATTACTTGCCTAGAATACAACGCATCATCCGTATTATTTATTGATTTAAAAAGTTGGTTAAGATTAAAACATGCTAGAAGGAATCAAAGAAAACGACATGTCATAGCTAAGAGAAGTATGGCAAGAGTGGAAAACTAATTCTAAAATTAAACAAAGAGTGTGCCAAAGTGGAACAACATTAGAAAAACTATTCCAAGAAGTAATCCAAAGACTGAAAAACTAAAACAAAAATTTAAAATTACATGAACAGCAAACTTCATTGGAGAGAACCATTTTGTTTTTGCTTTTGTTTTTTTCCTCAGTTATCTACCTAGAAAGAAGTTAATCCGTTTTATTCTTCTTGGCGAAAGAGAAGATAAATGAATCAGAGTGATATAAGAAGAATAGAAGAAGAGTTGGGGTCATTTTAAGAGATCTTAAAAAACGCAAGGAGATACACCTCATCAGTAAACTTGATGAAGCAATTCAGACTAAGGGAGGGGGGGAAAGAAAGAAAAAGAAAAATAGCAATTTGCAGGGCGCACACCGTGGTCTATAGCAAACGAGAAGAAGGTCCAGTCTCTCCGGAGAACAATCCTGAGAAAGAAAACCAAAACCCAGACATACGAAAAACATAGACTACATCCGGTCAGCCATTCCTAATATATTTGAACAACGAAAAGTCCGTTGGCCCCTGTGTCTGCTAAAGAATACAAACAAATGGCTCGTAAAGGGCTAATAAATTGCCTTTGAGATTAAAGAGCGTCTTGATTGCAATAGTCATTTGCTCAAGAATTGAAAAAATAAGTTTTCGAAAAACACACACACACACACACACACACAAATTTCGTCCATCCATAAATATCCAAACACTCAACGAATTTATATAATGCCATCAAATAATCCAATTCTTGACAAGTCCTTTTACAGTATCGTTCAAGAAAATCTACTGCTGTATCTAAACCTGTAACCAGTGGCGGCCGGCGAAAATTTTAAGTGGGGGTGCTGCATATACCAAATAAGAAAAAAAATTATTTTTTTCCTAATCAGTAACCAATTTATTAATAAGTAAATTTACATATTACAAAAATTACTTTATTCAAAATGTTTCACCCTCACCACGAACACACACCAATAATAAAAGTTTCGTATCTCACAGAAAGAAAGCGCGCATACGTACAATTTATCTGTAGCGACACTGCTCAGAGAGCAGTGTAGGATTCATTTGTTACTTGCAGTGAGAAGTGCAAACGAATATCGGCGAGTCTAGCCGCAACTGACCGAACGTGATAATTCCGACACTGCGTTAGATCGCAGTGCATTTGTTTCCTAATCTAAAGCGTTAATCGAACAATTCCAATTAGTAACTATTCAATCAATGTCGAAACATAAGCTGTAACGTTTAACATGTTGTACTGCATTTATATAATGTTGTAAGCGTTGTTATTATTTATAAACACAAACAAAATTAAATTTTTTCATTTTTTTTCCTTGGGGATGCTGTAGTGTCGCCGTGCTTATGTATAAGCCACCACTGCCCGTAACTTAATTCCATGATTTCCTCGAGTGAATTAGAAGCTCACTTAAAAAGGTGAATCAACTTATTTGAGAAGTTCACATCTTTTCAGCACTACGACTGCTTAAACACTTGTGGAATTAAAAATTAAAAGTCTCATCGCGAGAGATGATGAATCATTTGCGAAGTTAAATGACATATTTTGTTGAATGCACGAGAGTTAATTAATTATCGTTAGCAGTGTGAATGATATCCATACAGGTACACCTGTACCTGACGATAATTAAGGCAGGGACTGTAATTACCGCTCAGGGACTTAGGAAACACATGGGAGAAAACTTCTGAAATTAAATGGAACCGTAGCCTACAAGCACATTACGTTGCATTTTTCTAGGAAATGTTATTTCTTAGTAGGCTACAAGGACAGAGAAGGAATCGCTCGAAGATGTATAAGATGAGTCAATCAGCCATTGACCTATCAAATCGAGTGAAATTACGAGGTGTAATTAAGCTAATGTTGTTTTAATTCCTTTTGTTTAAAGTGAGATGACATTCTTGAATTGGCTACTGAAATTTTCCACCAATTGGAAGCTGTGCCTAAAGTCTCGTCATCAACAATGAATCACAGGACTTCGCGTGAAGTATTGTTGCAAGAAACATCTAACTCTAAACAATATCCCGAGATTTTGAAATGAAATCATGTAAAATTTCTTTCTTTTTGTTATATTAAAGATAAAGCTGTAGTTTTTTTTTCTTTTCCGTCATCCAAAAAAAAAAAAAAAAGAAAGAAACAATCGCTTTATTGTATAATACTAGGAGGCAAGAAAATAATGGAAACCATTGCTTCTGGGAATGCATTCACATGAGATAATATGTCGGAACTTTATAAAAGGTTAAAAGATACCCAAGAGAGAGAGAGAGAGAGAGAGAGAGAGAGAGAGAGAGGAGAATAAAATGTATGAGATATGCATTTATTAAGAGCAACACAGTTTAGGATTTTATAGGCGTTTAGGATTTAGAACTTTTGCAGAATTTTTTTTCTAGGTATCATTGTAATAATTTATTAATATTCTAGTTTAAAATAGTAAATTATCATAATTAAGACAATAATAGAGAACCAGTTTTTAAGTTAAAACAAAAGACTATGAGGAAGTGGAGAGCTATGCCATTGTTACGCAACACACATAAAAACGTAATAATGCATAATCTCGAGATACCATTCCAACAATCCTTTAAACAGTCACTCAAATGGCAACACAGACTGAAACGAAAAGATTATGTCCCTATTTTTTGCTTTCTTCTTTGTTACGCATAGACACGTTTACAAAAGAATATTATATTTTAATTTGCCAAATTCTCTTTAATGCTTAGTGATATAACATCACGTGGCTCGTTCTACTTTTCAATGATCAATTGTTGGTATTCCACCTTGTTAAAAACTGTTCCTATGTACCACTGAAGATAGTCTGTTATTTTCAGACTGAAATATTTGGCAAATTAAAATATAATATTCTTGTGTAAACGTGTCTATATGTTATAATCTTAATGCCACAAGTTTCTCTAAAGAATCAAATTCTTTGTTAGACGTTTTTTGATTGCTGTTGGTGTGCTTGCTGCTTTAAAAATTTGGCAGATATCGTTTACTTTTTTGATCTGCTGTTGCTTTGATTTTCACTTTGTACTATAGGAGTTAGATACTCTTATAGAGTAAGAGACTGTATGATGATTTTTGTATGTTGTCTGCGTGTGTTCTCTGGTCGATTTGACTGTATTCGCGATAAAAAAGAACAGTTTTCGTGAGTTTGAGGTCGTGTAATTCATAATGTGTTAAGTGCAAATACAGTTTTATTTATTTATAAATGGCTGATATGAAACCCTTTTCTTACGAAGATATTTCTTAAATTTTAATCTTTTGACTTAGGAGAATTTAAAAAAAAATATGTTTCATTTTTACCAATCTTTTTTGATTTTCTCTACATTATTTATTTAAGTACGGGTTGCATTACAAACGAGGCAGCAACAAGATGATTTTTATTTCTCATTCTTGGTTGATATAATGAGCAGTTTTCTTCTAATTAAGCAGACACAACACTGAAAAACCTTTATGGATTTTATTTTATTATTATTTTTTAATTAATAATTCTACCAATTTGCTGAAATCACTGAAAACGTTGCTACTATCTAGCGACCAGAGTTAGAATCACAATTACATAAGCTGTGTGAGATGACAACCATTCTCGGGTAAAAAAATTTTAAGCTTGAGCAATCCAAGAAGTCTCTTTTTCTTCCTCAATTTAATTAAAGCTTTTTCCCCTCGGAATTCGCAAACCTAATGATGCTTAAATAAAATTTTAAAGGCGAAAAAAAAGTACCATAAAAAGTTCTTTATTTTTTTTTGTTTAAAAATCAATGTGAACTAACAAGATTATTAAACTGTTCACACACACACTGCAAGGATACTGGGAATGTACACATTAAAACAGTACTTTCGAAAATTATTGTTATAATTTATTGTGTAATAAAATAAGCCTTTAACTTTGGTTTCTTAAAATATCATTGACAACAGAGTAAATATTAGAAACAACAGGAAACGAGTAAAGCGAATGAATTAATACCCGAATAATTATAATAATAATAAAAATCTAAATGACTCCTTTCATAACATTAAACTTAGGTTGAAAGTTAAAGACTAGGAATCATAAATTTCCATTAGAAAACCATTTCCTGAACATTAATGACACACAAATGGATAAATATTAATAAGAACACTTAGCATTATTATATAAATTATTCATGCATCATCATTTAATAATTATTAACCTTAATAAACAAAACAACAAAAAAATGTAAATTATCCTTCATATATATATATATATATATATATAATGATTATAATATAATGAGATCAATATTAATATTTTACTTGATATAAATGAATATTAACAGTTAAACATCAGTGTTTCAAACGACACCTAAAAAAAAAATTAATAAATTAGTATATAAATGAAAAGTTGGGTGGAGGCAATATTTTGGAAGGATTTCGAAAGAACCACCATACCCTTGGATGGTAATGGATGGCAATGCTGTAGCCAATGAAGTTCTAACTGAGGCTGGCTATTGCTGTTACCCTCCTGTCATGATCTGAGCTTTAATAGTTCCATAACACCTACACTGTCCTCTACATACAGATAACGGGGAAGATGAAAAGCATTCTTGCTTCGTCCCTTTAAGCCAGTCCTTATAAGGATAAGGAAGCAATATTTCGATAATTAAGCAATGAATTCATTATCCCTATGATTAATTAGTAGCAATCGATATACTGGATATACAGCAGGCCTTCCGTATCCGAGGTTCGAAAAAAGCGCGCGAAACGGTCGAGCGCCTCGCCGGTTGAAACATGCATACGCGCAGGCTGAAAACTTGTCGAAACACGCTTGTTTTGCTAGGAGAGTGGGCTTAAAAGTGCGTGCATGTTCAAGTTTAGTTTTACTCGAATTGTCGAAGAAAGCAATAAATTGTCTGTCATTGCAATTCGATACTGCGTTTAAATTCAAGCAAATAAATTTTGAAAAATTTTAAAATGGCTTCAAAACCGAAGAGAAGACGTGAAGTGCTCAGTATTAGTGAAAAATCAAAATTATCAATATGACTGAAGTAGAAAAAAGTCGTTTGCAACCGTTGCCATGATCTATAATAAAAACAAATCTTCGATGCGTGAAGTGTGAAAGAACAAAGAAAAAATTCGTGCCAGTCTTTCTATTGCACCCAAATCCGCAAAAGTTACGGGTACAGTGCGCAATAAGGCGTTACTCAAGGTAGAGATAGCTTTGAATTTGTGGGTAGAAGACATGAGAAGAAAAATGATTCCTATTGACGGTAACACGTTACGGCAAAATGCATTGATCCTCTATGAAGACATGCGGCCGCAAGAGGAAACAGAAGAGGAAGAAAAGTCATTTATAGCAAGCAAGGGCTGGTTACATGGATTCAAAACTAGGTTTAATCTAAAAAAATACGGGAGAATCTGCATCGGCTGATGAGAAAGCTGCTGCATTGTTCCCAGCAGAATTTTAAAAAATTATTGCAGAGAAAGGTTATCATCCTCAGCAAGTTTTTAATCGTGATGAAACCGGCCTCGTTTGGAAGAAAATGCCCCAACGGACTTACACCCATAAAACTGTGAAGCAAGCACCAGGCTCATTTAAGGACAGATTGACGCTGGTACTTTGTGGCAACGCAGCTGGTCTTATAATTAAACCTGGCCTTGTTTACGGAGCACAGAATCCACGTGCCCTTAAAAACAAAAGTTGTCTGCCTGTTTTTTTTGGCAATCAAATCCAAAAGCGTGAGTCACGACCGTGTTACTTACGGAATAGTTCCATCGATGTTTTATTCTGGAGGTGAAAAAATACTTGGAGAGGGAAGGATTACCATTTAAGTTTTATTGATTATAGACAGGGTACCCTGAGTCACTAGTCACCGAAGATGAAAATGTTCAAATGGTTTTCTTCCCACCTAATATGACCTCATTGCTTCAGCCACTCGATCTAGGTTCATTAGATGATTCCAAGTCTCATATGCTCGGCAGGTTTTTGAGGTGATTCGTGCAATGGTTGAGGATTCGTCTGATGTTGGAGTCATGGAATGTTGGAACTCATTCACAATTGCAGATGCAATTGTATTCATTGAGGGAGCATTGGACGAATTGAAACCAGAAATGGTAACTGCATGCTGGAAGAATTTGTGGAGTGATGCCGTTCATAATTCCCAAGACGCCCCTGATATTAACTCACAGATAACAACGATAATTAACGCAGCACGGAAAATAGGTGGAGAGGGATTTGACGATATGACAGAAGAAGATGATTACATAGATGGACAGCTTGAGGTGCTCACTAACGAGGAGTTGAAAGATCTTGCCAAATCTTCTACAGAAGACGATGGCGATGAGGATCAAAGTGAACAAGAACCACCAGCGTGGACCCTCGAAAATTTGGCCAAGATATTTCGAACGGCTTAAACATTAAAGGAACAGATAATGGATTATGATTCAATGATGGAGCGCAGCATAAAAATTACTCGCACAACAACAGACGCTTTGGAACCTTTGCAGATCCTGTTTACTGAATTGAAGAGACAAAAACGGTGGCAACTTCCAATAACAATGTTTTTTAAAAAAAGTCGACAAAGCTTCGGTGATCCTCAGCCGTCCACATCATTTGCTGAGTAGGCAAGCAAGCAGCGACTGCCAAAGATTCGGAAGATGAATAAATATGTAGTTGAACACATCGAGGTGTTCTGATCTGAGTTGATTCCTCCTAATAAGAATAAAATGTTAAGATTTTGTTAACAACCACATTTTCATTAGCACATTTTCTCATTTCGTTTCTACATAATTATTCTGTGGGTTAACTTTTATTTGGCTAAAGACGAAGTTTTATTGAATGAGGCAATTTGTTTGGTTTGCCACTTCACCCATACTACTCGGGGGTGCTTTCTACCGCACTTGGGCATACATTCCATTACTCCTCGTAGATTCTAAAAAGTAAAAATTGTTTCTTGATAGTTTTAAAGAAATATGTAATATTATTATCGAGGAGCAATGGAATGTGTGCCCAAATACGGTAGAAAGCATCCCTGGACAGTACGGGTGAAGTGGTCGTCTAGAAATTACCTCAGTTAATAAAAAGTCTTTTTCATTATTATTTATTTAGCCATACAATTTAGTGTAAACATTATATATTAACTACATAACATATTCACTAAAGAACCCTACAGTCCTAGCACGTGAGACTAAGTCAATTTACTAATAATTTCCTGCTTCAATTTTGCTATATATGTGCAAAAATCTGCAGTAGTGGTTCGCTACTATCCGCGGAAGAGGATGGAACCAAACCATGCGGATACGGGGGGGGGGCTACTGTATATACAGTTGTTTTATACCAAATTAAAGACATAATTTATTTACATTTTTTTGAAACCGAAGTGTTAATAATGTGTAACTGCAATCGCACTGACTTCAGCGCATGTTTTTTTTTTCGCTCTTGACACAAACAGTATTTCATTATAATGCACTAATTTGCTCAAATCACGGAATACAGCAGCGCTATCTGGTAGATAAAGTTAGAACTACTGATCATGTTTGTGTAAAGCAGGGGTAGGGGAAACCCTCGCCCGCGAGTCTATTTCAATTCGCCCCTTTGCTGATGTACTCGTACGTACATGTAAATAAAATTTTATAATAATTTAAATTTATTATAATTAAATTTATTTAAATTTAAATAATTAAATATACAAAACCCAAAATAGCTATATTACATATAATATGATCCTCATACGTCTGGTCAGATATATATTGCACACTACGTACACTATATATAAGAGTTAAAATTTGTTAGTCGCCCGCGGAAGTTTTTAAATTAGCAATTTTCGCCTTTGATACTAAGAAGGTTCCCCACCCCTGGTGTAAAGTCTTGACCCTAACTGCTTCAGATAATTATTAATAAATCAATTAATAATGTAAATTTTATCCTCTCGAGATTTGTTGATATGATTAAGTATAATTAAAGACATACAAGCTTCTCTTAGAAACCAATTTTTGCTCTTAAGTTCTATGACTACTCATTCATATTTGAAAAAAAAAATCTGATTACTGAATTTATATGAAAGTTTTAAGTGCTGCAATTATATCAAATTCTTCCATGTAGATAATCTCTCTTTAACGGAGATATTCAGAGGAGGAGGTATAGATGGAGGTATTCAGCTGACATTAGGTTTATCATATCATAGCATTGCCGATGATAATGTCTAGAGAGACTTATTTCATTTGTTGACTTGTTTAATTTAATAAAAAGGATTTTAATTAAGTCATTTCTTTTTCTAGCTGACGCTCAGCAACAGTATTTCCGGCTGAAACCAAAAGACACAGAAATAGTTGAAGGACAAACGTCTGACTTGCAGTGTCATATAGGAAATCAGGCAGGAGCTGTTCAATGGAGTAAAGATGGATTCGTTTTAGGTAAGATCTAATTGCTGTAATAAATAAGGTGCAAATTTATAATAAAAAATAAAAAAGCGATTATTTTATAACTGCGAATGTGTTCGTAAAGGAATATTAACATTCATGAGTGTGAAGAATTAAGTATTTAAAGTCCTGTACGTTCCATTATTCATCATAGTTTTCTAGTATAACAAAATTTATTTTTCAACAATATTTTTAAAATCAGATACAAAACTTTTAGTTAATTCAACATTCTTGGAATAAATACACAGATGAAGCTTGACAATGAAGTAAGCAGACTGATTTTGCGTGTGGCATGTGTGAAACTTATGAAACGATACATACATACATACATACATACATAGTTTATTCACAATATGATACAATGAGAAAAGAGATTTATATTAAAAATTAAATATTGCAAATTATGGTCTTCCAAGTCTCTCTATGTTGAGCTAACTGGTAGATGTCAGATCGAGTTTTGCCGTTCATCCTACTGATAGTTTCACTAATGTATTGCCAAAATTGTTTTCATGGTCCTCCTCTACTGCGATTGCCATCTTCTGGTTTGTACAGGATGAGGAATTCCAAAAAGGGCGAGACTTCAGGATGTCTGATTTGATTCCCAAGCCACCTGAATTGTAGTTTTTTTGACTATACTGACAAGTGGTTCTTGCTTGGCCAGATTTAGCACAGAAGAGTTAGTGATGCGGTCCATCCAGGCGTATCGAACGATCAGTCTGAGACATGTAGTTCCAAAGGAGTTAATGAGATCTGTAGTTTTTTTGGTGCTTATTGTCGGGTTTGAAAACCATACAAGAAGATTGATCTACTGGTTGTATGGTATAGTCTTAATTTTGTCTTTAATGATACTAATGATGATTTCCCGATGGGGCGGAGTTTGTTATGGAAGACTAGAGCCAGCTGTTTACGTTTTCTGATATCATTTTTTTCTGTATTGCTCATTTTCTGTACGATCCAAGGTATTGAAAGTCCTTTACTCTTTCTAAGGGTTTATTGTTGACATGAAGTATAAAGTTTTCACAGCCTATTGAGAATATTTTGGATGTTGATCTGCAGACCAATAAGTTTAGCCTGTGCCTCCAGTAAATGGAGATGTTTTTGTGTATTTGTTGGTTCTGTATCAATAAGTACAAAATCGTCAGCAAAGCTAAGATAAGTTATTTGCATGGTGGGGGTGGATGTTTTAATGTTAAAACCAAGATCTTTTGTGTTGATGGTCCGGAAGATGTAATCCAGGCATATTAAAAACAACAGAAACATCTGTTGTCACTGGAAAGGATTCATATGTTTCTGTTTTAAAGATCACTGTAGCATTGTAGTCTCTATAAGGTGCTGAGATTGAATGTATGATTTTTGAGGGTAAACCATAGAAGCTGAGTATTTTAAACATTGATTCTCTATTAATGGAGTCAAAGGCTTTTTTGAAGTCTATTAAGGTTAAAATGAGTGGTAAGTTTTTATCACCTGAACCTTCTATGATTCTTCTGATGCAATGTATCTGTTCTATAAATCGTTTTTTTTTTTTTTTTTTGGAATTCCAGCTTGTTTTTTTTCCTTAAAAGTGTCGTTAAGTAAGGTTCTGTTCTATTGAGTATCATTCTATTGTAGATTTTATCTGTGGTTGATAGCACAACGTAATACCTCTGTAGTCATTCATTCTATTAAGACTGCCCTTTTTGGGTATAGGGACAATAATTGATGGAAATATGACTGCATAAATCATGTTAAGTAAGGTACAATACAGTGTTAGGTTTGGACTGTTTCTTTGGAACAAAATGAAGACCCAAAATTTAGCAAAAAAACTGGAAAAATGGCTGAAATATAATTTTTCTTATGATCTAGAAGTTGCATCTGTCTAACAGGATCCAGCCAAAGTTAGGGACAATCCTGGAAGAACATCCCGCCCATTAAATCAAAACTTAGAAAACTTAATCTTGTTTTGCGATATCAAAAGAGATTTCCATTGCAAATTTATGGAGAAGTGATATCAATTCATGATTCCACGCAGTTCATTTGTGAAGCAATTTTTAACTTTTAACGAACTAGTGAGAGTTTTAGCAATGCAACTTGTGTTTTCATATTCCCATACATGAAAAAAAAAATACATTGGACACATTTTATCTCCGATGTAGAAGACATTCAGAAATACGATCAGGGGCGAATGCTGGTCTTGAAATTCACGCTTGCTCTTGTTATCATTCAGGGAGTGAGAGGTGTGATTGAAGTCTGATTAGCGGAATAATGAATTACTGACCATTTAAAACTATCTATTTAGAAATGTATGTACATTTAATCATACAAATACAACATTTATTTTACAAATGATATTCCTATATCTTTTTCAATTTAGCTACGTGAATACAAATTCTACCCTGCAGTTCTTCTTTATGAACTGGTCAATAACATCGTCATAAAAAGTTGGTTGTAACTTAATTTTCCCAAACAACACGCGCACTTGTAAAGGCTGGCTGAAGCTCACTGGCTAGAGCTACGTTGACTGCGTACGGCCTGTGTTTAAGCAACAGAGTGAGACGACGTGAAATGGCTATGCACGCGCATGAAATCACAGTGCTGCTGCGAGTACCTGGAAGCTCCGACAACCGAGCAAGCCATGATAGTTTTGACTAGACGAGCAAGCGTCTGCCTTCGATACACAACGCAAAGCTCAATTATTGCCGCGCGAGCTTAAAACGTCTTCTGTCTACAAAAATAAAAGCCTAAATGGAATGCTTACAAATGCATGCATTTATTAACAAATAAATATTATTTCTTTCTCAAGTAATGAGCTTGCGCAGCAAGCATAGCAAGCATGGAAAATTTACCCCTGGAACGATACTAAATGAACTTAAAAAAGAACGATGTTTTTGGTACCTGTCAAAAACGTCGGGAAGTCTATAAATAAAGTCTGACAATTTTTTTTTTAACGAGCAACACTGGGTAAACATTGAATGCTGAAATAAAAACTCACTAAAGGATTAATCTGGTTAATTTATGCATGCCCCTAGATAAATGATGACCAAATCGATTTCCTGCAGCCTAATATATAGAAATTTAGATTCCGCTAAATGAGAAATAAACAAACAGACAAATAAATAAATTACAAACTGTAGGTTATTCTAAATACGTCGCAACGATATGCTTGGGGAAGGAGTGTCCTGGGTTCGATTCCCGTCGACGACGCTAGGAGCTTAAGGATCTTCCTCAGCCATAGCCAAGTTAGCCAGTCTTGGGCGTGGACAGCAGGGTTTTTTCCGTCAGTTTATCTGGGGGTTTTCATCCCGCAAGCAGGCAAACCGGCCCCTTGAACACACACGGATTATAGTCAGGAATACTTGAGACCCAACCATAGGTCTGATTCGTCAGCAATGCCGGTTCCGTGAGTCCCCTTTACTCCCCGTAAAGGGGACTCACGGCCGTGTATCATCATACGATTATTATTATTATCATTATTATTATTATTAGTCGCTTGGTTACAAATTTCGGTTTTAAGCAACTTTTCCTTTTGTTGTTTCATTTATTTTTGTTTTTACCCAAGAATTTTAACGATATATTTTTATTCGTTTTCCTTTATTATTTTTAGTATAAAATACTTCACATTCTCTCTCTCTCTCTCTCTCTCTCTCTCTCTGCTGATTTCTTATTTTTTCCCATGGGCTTCTCTCTTTAATTCTTTTACTTGTGTTGTCCTGAAAGAACTTGTTCCTTCTCACTGCACACGTAAAAGAATTCTGCTCGATAAAATTATTAAAAAAAGAAAGAAAGAAAGAAAATAAAAAGGAACAAATTCAACTGCATTGGTTTTGGAGACACATATTTCGGTTAAATTCTTACTTTATTTGTGCTTGCAGCAACCATAATTGGCGATCGATAGGATTGGTCCACTGAGAATCTAAATAGAATTCTCAGAGTGCACAAGAAAATAATAAACAGAAAACATATATTTTTTTAATCTGTTTTGCCACTGCTTTTTCTCTGTAGTGTTTACTTCATCTTGCTGCATTTCCTTAAATTATGGCTTAAATCCCCAAGTAATAACAGACATCTCGTTTTCAGTCGATCGAATTGAACTTATGTTTCGTGACTTTCTACAAATGTTTTCGTTGGCAGTAGCTTTGAAGTTCTTTGTGTAATTTGGCATTGGATTCTGTATTTATTTTGGTTGTCAGCCGACAGAATTGTGTGGTTCGTGTAGAAACCTTGGTTGAATGGAGTTCGCTTGTACCGTGAAGATGATTGATTGTCTAAATATCGTAGTATTTTATGACATGCGCTTTTCGTTTTTTAATTTTTGTGTCTCTTTTCTCTTTTCTATAAAGTTGCGTGTTTGTGTGTGTGTGTGTGTGTGTGTGTGTGTGTGTGTGTGTGTGTGTGTGTGTGTGTGTGTGTGTGTGTGTGTGTGTGTGTGTGTGTGTGTGTGTGTGTGTGTGTGTGTGTGTGTGTGTGTGTGTGTGTGTGTCTTGACGTGTTTAGAGTAAATGAATATCAGATGAAGAGGCGTACCTCTGGAAACCTATTCTAAAAATGGTAGGTGACAATTGTGTTCGTTTCAGGTTATGTAAATACCTACTGGGAATTGAACACGAATTAAAAAGACTATGCCTATTGTCATATAATGCTAATATGTATTCAAAAAATATTGGTCATTTAGAAAGCCTATCAATCATGAACATCTTTAATTTAAATAGAAATAAATGAACAGTCATATCATAGCGAGAGAGAGAGAGAGAGAGAGAGTGTCGACAGTTTATTTGAATATTATTACAAGGCGAGGTTAGAATCGAAACCTTTTTCTAACCACGAATTCATTAATATTTATGCCTATTCTTAATGAATTAAGAACGTTTGCAAGACAGCCAAAAATGGTGTGGAAGAGCCGTTGATTAAAGTGAAATAGATGGCACATCGGCTTCCATATAATAGTTATGATAATATATTCTGCTTGCATACGAGGTAAACGAGGATTGAAATACTGGATATTTTAGCATGCTACGGGCACTCCACAGTAGCTTAAGTTTTAACGCAATTCAAGACAAATCCAGATTGATATATGGGTTTATTGTACAACGAAACCTGTGGAGAATTCATGACTAAACACGTAATAACCACGTAATAACCACAGTAATAACCACAATAACCACGTAATAACCACAGTAATAAGTTTCAATGAGTAAATATTTCATTCTAAGTATCTTAGGACATCGTCAGTACAGTTAATTCAAATAATACTAGGAATAACATACAGTTAGGGCACATGATTACAATGGAATCCCAATATGCGTGCAGTAGCGTGTTATAGAATTAAATTAAAATATATCTAGAGGGGAAGAAAAAAAATCCGCAGAAATCTGGCCTCGCCCAAAACGGAGTTGAAAACCCAAACCATAGGATTCATTGGGAAAAGACCAAACTTTTACATAGATCTTTATATAAACATGAACTAATGAAATAAAGAGCCAAAAGGCTTCACTTCGGCGATGTCAAAATTATTTAAATTAAAGGGATATTTAATCCCACATTTTTTCAAAGCCGAATAAGAAAACTCTAAGATAGAAATCAAAGAGTTTCATACCGAATATAGCAAGCTATAAAAGTTCGGCGAGTCCAAGCGTGAGCAAACACCAGGGTTTAACACCTCCCTTAATGTAAAACAACATACATCTCCTAGGGGACGAGTTTTACATTAGCGCAAACACTAAGAATATCGATCGTAGTTTTATCCACCTTTACAACGAGTTGCCCGGTATTGCACCACCCAGGTGTTTGTTCACGCTTGGACTCGCCGAACTTTTATAGTTTGCTATATTCGGTATGAAACTCTTTGATTTCTATCTTAGAGTTTTCTTATTCGGCTTTGAAATAATGTGGGATAAAATATCCCCTTAATTTAAATAATAAACATGAACGTTTATATAAAGAAAGTGTTGAAGCCCTATTACACAGACCAAATCTAAACCGTAATGACGTTCTTGCTATTCCTAAAGTATAGAAATTGTCATACAAAATTGTGTAAAATAATTTTTATATATGTTATCTTATTTTAATCTAATTTTTTTCTTCCCCTCCAGATATATTTTAATTTAATTCTATAACACTCTGCTGCATGCATATTGGGATTCCATTGTAATCATGCACCCTAACTGTATGTTATTCCTAGTATTGTTTGAATTAACTGTACTGACGATGTTCTAAGATACTTAGGATGAAATATTTACTCATTAAAACTTATTACTGTGCTTATTACGTGTGTTTGTTTAGTCATTAACATATGAGTTGATGATCATGCTTGCTTAGGCGTTAGATGTGAACGCAACCTCTTATTAACACAATTAATATTATTTTTTATTAATAATTAATTATTTTGTATATTCAAGGACACGGACAATTCTTCTCAACATGAAAGCCTAAAACGTGCTTTCTTAAAGAAATGAATTATTGGTGGATTCATAAGATTCTCAGTCTACTTGATGCTCTGACAGGTTGGTTTTGGAATTGGGTGAAAATCGTTGGATTCCACCCATATTCATCGCCGATCGTTAAATTAATGGTGACTGATGGAATTTTTGAAATGTAGGCTGTGTTTAAGCCATGGCCTGTAATACATCTGAAGTAATGGGAGCTTAGGATTGAATTTAAATAAACGTGCCTCCTAAGAAATGCGGAGAACCAACTAGAGCTTATGATTTCATCTTCTTGTGGTGCACTCCCTTAGTGGATACCCACCTGGATACTGAGCGAACGACGATGGGCTGACAACTTCAGATTATCCTACCTCTAATTTCCTTATTAGACACCTGAGTTTGACCTCTAAACTGTGCTATAGTCTTACGACCTTTATGGTGCCTGGGCAATAAACAAGCCCCTCCCCCACTCTCCACCGTTTGTTTTCATCGGGGAACGGTGCGAAATCAGGTACTAGAAATAACTCCCAACTCATCATCAGAGTTCAAGATTTGCACCATCAAAGTAAACGATGGAAAATGAAAAATAAATCGAGTTCGCAGAAATTTGAATAAAAACCGGATCGAGGTGCAACTGAAACAAAAATAAACAAAATGAAACAGGTGAGATTGTCGTAAGAAACAAATACAAGATGTTCTATGCAGATAACAATCAGTAAAAAGGAGTAGTTCTAGTATTCAACACTAAATATGAGAAAAGTCTGTCTTCTTACATTTTCTTAAATCTCATGTCGAGTGATGCGAGAAAATATCAGAATTTTGACGATGAAACTTACTTCGCATCAGAAGGTTCTGCTAAGGAAGAAATGGAGAAATTTCAGGAGATATTAGAGACGGCAACTGAAACAGGTGAGAACTCTAAAGAAAATACCAGAAAAGAACCGATAATAATAATAATAATAATAATAATAATAATAATAATAATAATAATAATAATAATAATAATAAATACCTGCTGGATTTTTGTTTAGGGTATGGGCCCACTACTTATAACTAACGTCATGTTCGAACATGAAGATGTTCACATGGAGAGTGACTGAAGAAATAAGAAAAGTATAAATAGAAAGAAAGCGGCAAAATAGACTGGAGATTATTGAAAAATGCAGAAACGCAGGAGAGAATACTGTAAAAGAAAGAAGAGATGATAAATTCCATAATTCCCTTTATGCGATGAACGTAAACATTATACTTATACAATTAATTTACTTTTGGTCACTACGTGGCAACTATTTAAGAACGCTGCTGCTGGTTAGTAATCGTCAACAGTGTTGATCGCAACGGGAAAAACAAAGGATCTTTCGGAGTTGGATAAAGTTTATTGTGGTGCCCGTCTGGCTGCAGCCACTACAGCGGAGCTGACTGGTTTCTCAAAAGGTGAGATAATCCGAGTACTTAATCAGTGTAAAAATAATCCACTTGCTTGTCTAAGAATCGGAGCTGTGGTCCTAAGATAGCCTGTCAGGAAAGAGATCGCAGTGATGTGAGAAAGCTTGCGCAGACAAACAGAACTTCCAGTGTTCAGCAATTGATCGAAGCATTTAATGAAGGCTGTTCGTGATCCATATTTCGGTTGCAATATTCGAACGGAAATGATCCAATATGTAGGTATAAAATTTATACATTGGCTATGCTGCTTAATTCCAAAGTCCTGGTCACAGGGACAAATTCCTGAAGCTTGGAGTAGAGTTCTCATGCTGCCCATAAAGAGAATCGGAAGATTTGGTTTAATTCACATTCGAATCTGAATTAAACAAAAAGAGAGTTCCCGGACACATATTACTCCTCCTCAGCGTAGTCGCACCTACGCACGAAGCGACTGTTTCGTGTTTTCAACCTTTCCGAAACTTGGGTTATCATACGCGCTAAACAGGCAAACCATCTGAGGAAACAGACACGAGTTTCTTTAACCCTAACTAAAACCAAATCAAACCCGTCACTAACAGTTCCGTATTGTGTACCATCATGTTTTATTTTTTACTGAAGTCAGTATGAAAGTCATTTAATTATCTCAGCAAAGGGAGCTGGATCAATCCCATCCGACTCTCTCCCTATCGTCCATTAACTCTTTTCACAGTAATAGAGAAATCCATTAACAACCAGCTCCTGTACTATAGTTAAGCTTCGCCTTAATTAATAGTTGCAAGTAAGGATTACACCGCTATCGATCTAGAAAGAAAGGCTTAAGAAATGTTCGAGCTTGTGTTGCGCCTTGTCTAGCCAAACCCATTGGAAACTAGCGGGCGAAACTCGAGCAGTCACTCCCATATTTCAAATATCTTGACCGCTTGTGGTAAGAAGATCGTCTTCATTAATTTCGTTGCCATGGTTCTTTTCGGAACTTTGATTCCTAGCTCTTTTTCTTCTTTGACTTAATCTATGAAATAATAGGCGCAAAAGATATTCAAACCTCACAACTAACAATATCACTGCTCTTTCTCGTATGCGTTCCAAAAAAAGAAAAACAACATAAATGTACTGGCAGAATAATATTATTCATTTTTCTTCAGTGAATTGTTCGCATATTCACGTTCCTATATGAAGTACCGATGGTATATTGCAGTGGTCTGATGTAATAATTAAATGAATCCTGAACATGTTCTCCGGCACTGTTAAATTATACTCTCAAAGCGTTCTCTAATAGAATCTATTTAACTTCGTTTTTTTTTAAAAAAAACACTTTTTATCATCATCATCATCAATCTCCTGATATGAACCCCTAAGGGGGTGTTCAGGTTACTATGAGAACAGTATATGATTACGTTTACATTATTATTAATCTCAAATTTCCTCCAAATCAATCTATTACTTGTGAGCACTTCAATATTTTGTCATATCTAACATTTCGTGCTTCTACAGCACTTCTGAATGACTCAATCCACCTAGACCTTGGTCTTCCTCTGGATGTCTTCTCTGCCATCTTGGCATCGAACACCTGTTTTGCTACTCTTTCTTCACCCATTCTATTTAAGTGACCGCACCACCTGAGATTAGCTCTTCTCACATATTCTTGAATTCTAATAATGTCAAGTTCTTTTTATATCTCCATTTTTAATACGATTCTGACAATGATGCCATCGGATCACTTCTCTAATTTTTCTCAGAACCCTCATATCTGTGGTGTCTGGTCTTTGATTAAGTGCTTTATTTCTAATCCAATTCTCAGATCCATAACTTAAAAACGATCTGAAATATTTTATTTGTTTTATAAGATCTGCATTCAAAATGCAGCTGAAGGTTTCTATGCTCCTGCCTATTTTCATAGTTTTGGTCTCTTTAAACATCATCTGCATAAAGTAAAGAGCTAAGATTGATATACCCAATTATGATATCCTATTTAATACCACTTTCTTGCATAATGTGATCCATACAGATGAATAAGAGTGGAGATAATGTGCATCCGTGTCTTACCCCTGATTGTACATCAAAACCATCTTCCTGTAATTCCTTCAATTATAAGTGCTGACTGACAACTTAAATATAGACTATGGATTGCTCTGTATAATGTTCCATTCTAACCCCATATAACTGTAGTGTTTTGAAAAGCTTTTCTCTTGGCACCTTGTTATATGCCTTTTTCAGAGCTACAAAACTTAAGTACATATCCTTGTCATATTCCAATGATTTCTGAACTATTTCTCTTAAAGTGAAAATCTGATCTTAATAACCTCTATCTGGCCTGAACCTAGTTGTTCTTCTCCAAGTTTCTCTTCCACAATCCTTCTCAACCTCTTTTCAAGTATGCTTGCATAAATCGCACCCTGGAACATTTAGTAGAGAAATTCATCTGTAATTCTCACATTCAGTTTTATTCCTTTTTTTATAAATAGTACTACGGGAGTTCTTTTCCCGATCATCAAGAATTTGACCTTCTGACCAGGCTCGCTGAATTATGTAGTGCAGCCACTGAAAAACGTTTATACCTCCATAGTTAAGCATTTCTCACATTTCAAGTTTTTGATGTCTTTTTCTACCTCAAGTATTGATATGTACTCCTCTTTACATTCCTCTTGAAAATTTTCTGATTTTATGGTTCTGTCACTGTGTGGTTCGTTTAACACTCTTTCAAAGTAATTACTTCAGACATCTAAGATATACTTATCTTCAGTTTTCATGTCACCGTTATCATCTTTGATTCATTTTACAGTACTCTTTCCTATATTTCTAAACTTTTTCAGTAGCCTCCAGGATCCACCTTCCTGATATTTAGTTTCTATATTCTTACCATATGACTTTTGTTTAGCTACTTTTACACATAACTTAGCTCGCTTTCATTTTTCTCTGTATTCTTTTAGGACGTCTGCTGACTTCTTTTCTAGGAACTTTTGGTATGTTTTTTTTTTTTCGTTTTTCAGGACAGTTTCTTGTGTCCACCATGGTTTCTTATTTTTCTATCCTTGCAGACAACTTTGCCACATACCTTCAGGCTAGCTGAATCAATCAATGTTGGGTTTTCTACTGAGACGCCAAGGTTTGGCTCTTGTTTACAATTTGTTTCATTTTTTCTTCAAAAATGTGTGTATAGTCAAGTCTACAATTTGTCTGTAAAAGCTGCTGAACTTTAATTCTTTGTAAAACTTTTTTGCATACTGTTCATTTCAATGTGATATCCATTTTTATACTGCTTAGTACTAAGTAATGGTCACTTCCAATTTCAAATCCTCTGTACCCTGAACCAGCCTTATGATATCACTATCAACAATGACGTAGTCAATGACGCTTTTCTTATTTCTTGTGTCTGCTCTCCATGTGAACTTATGCACATCTTTATGTTGAAATATGGTTAGTAATGACTAGCCCGTGTCCTGAGCAGAAGTCCAGTAAATACTTGTCATTATTATTAGCTTTACCCTTTTCTACAAATTTTTCCAGAATGCTCCTATATGCCTGGTAGGATTCATTTCCTACTCGGGTGTTAATATCCCCAACAAGGACCACTTTTTTCATTTTCTTTGTTACCTGACTGTTCTAATGACTCAAAAAATTCTTCCACTTCTTCCTTAGAAGAACATTCTGTGAGACCACAGGCACAAATAAGTTATATTGTCCATATCCCCATTTTGAAGTTTGTCCACATAACTCTACTTGAAACTGCCTTCCAATCAAGAAGTTTATTTTCATGTTTGGTATTGAATGCTATCCTCTACTTCTTACTTTCCTTGATCAGTATTGCCTGAAAATAGCATTCTATATTATTTAATACGATCTCCCCATATTTGTGTCTTTTTTTGTCTGAGTAATGCCAATTATGCCCCCGTGGGACATTTCCAATTCTTCTGCAAGATCGATATCCTTTCCGTTAATATTCCTTATATGGATGGTTTCTATCTTGGTTTCTATCTTCAGTTCTTCTGATAATGGGTTTATTGTACTCCTTCTGTATGTTAAGTTTAAGCTTGTTCCAGTAGTTGACATTTCACTGTTCACCCTGGTTCGCTGATGGAAAACAGCGGGGACCTTGTTTAACCGAGCGACGCCCCAGTTGGCATGAAATCTCACCGTGTTGTACCATCATATGCATTTGTGGTTTAAGTCAATAAAAAGTACAGTTTGGTCGACCAATTTCAAATTTCCAGCCCATCTTCGTTTGTTCAGTACCCAGTAGATACCTACTAAGGGGACGCAGCACGTGAAGGTGAGGATTAGACGTCAGAAGACCCAGTCTGTTCTCCGTATTCCTGAAAGGCGATGTGGAGGTCTTCTTCCAGTTATTTGGCTTTGACCCTTACGCGCCCCTATTATTACATGCAAAAACCTTTTTTACTCATGTAATAATATTCAGATCGAAGGTTAGTTGAAATTTCTGCCAAAGCAAGTAAGGCTATGATGGGATTTTTTCTGCATTGTATATATATGTATTCTTTGGTCTGCTTACATGTTTAATCGGGATGGAAAACGACAGTTTCCGTAGTAAAACCCCTTCAGCTGAAAAAAAGCCTTAACTTTGTTCGCCTACTAGACAGGATTCGAATCTAAGTATTTTCACTAGTCGTGTAAATGTCGTAACGTTCTAGGATTAGCCTTCAGCCTTGTCTGGACAACAGTTAAGGTCCACTTGTTTATTGGACATCTATTCCAAGACTCAATCCATGTAGTTTACATCAAGATTTTTTTTTTTTGACAAAGATTAAATGTTGGTTGTTTTGTATTTACGGTCGAAGTAACTCAGGCGATGAGGCCAGTGTGTGATGCCTGTTAATTGAATGTGTTCTTATGGCTGATTTGTCTGTTTTCCAACAGGGAAAACCTTTCTATCTCCCGTATGAGACCTAACTCACTTTCAGTTGAAAAGTCCATATAAAGATTCTTCGCGTCATAGACCAAAATTAATATCGGAAATTGATATTAAGCAGAATAATAAAGTTGATTGATAAAGTAAGAAAAATAGCACGGCCATTTCACCCCTACATTCGGTTTTACGATATTGTGATTATAGTACTGGGTCATCAATCTTTTTGTTAGTGGGATTCAACAGTTCTAGGATTTAAAATATTCCTTGGAATTCTCCATAATAAATGAATTCCATTCTTCATCAATGTCATTACTTCTGTGATGCGCAGTTTAGGTATAACAAAAGGTGCATGGCATCAACAAATCGGTACCATCGACTATTTGTTTTCGATTATTCAAAATGATTCTTCATTTTTTTACTGAAATTTTTTTGAAAGGTTTTCGTAAGAAGATCGTCCCAATTGCATCTTTATGCAAGCACATTGACTGCATACATTCCAGATATATCTTGTCAACGTCACGCGAATTGGCGGCTGACCTTAAGTAGAGCAGCGATACTTTGCGTGACCATCACGGGGCTAGTTCGTTAAAGTTCAGTGGATTTTTTTAGCTACTGCTAAAGCGAATGAATGTGATGAAATCTTTATCAAGAGTACAGGTAGATTCAGATTAAAAAAAAGAATGTCATCTCAATCTTTTTGTGGAAACAAGACAAATGAAAGACTTTATTTTGAAGTTTCTAAAACGGCCTTTCCCTTCTTACGTAAAAAGGTAGATGAAGGCTGAGAAGAGGTCACAAGTAAATTCGAAATAAGAAAGGCGATATCAAAATTCAGTAAAGTGGAATGCATTCAAATCAGATTTAAATGCAGCTCCCGTTGTTTTAAAGGATCGAAAATTTCAAATTTGTTGCTCATTGACATTTTGAAATGATTTGAGTTCTTTATGTTATGAAATAATTGTTTAATAAAATTAGGATTTCAGAAAGCTCTCTGAAATTTTCACTCCCATTATTTCATCACCGAATTATTCTTCTTCTAATGTTGAATATTATTTTTATAGCTTCATACACTATTTTGTTAGTTTGATTGAACACAGACAACCAGTGGCGGCTCGTGGCTTGAAATCGTGGGGTTGCTGTAACTTTCGAAATATACATACACACTGTAAGTACAGTGTATACCTGTTTGGATAAAACATCAAAATTATGGTAAAAATTAAAAAAAAATATTAAACATGGAACAATATTGTTAATTATTGATAAAAGTATACAGTTTGGTATTATTCAAATTTACTTAAAAATAAAATCTTTTATCATAACCCCAATAATGTTCTAAAATAAAAACTATAACAAATGTTACGTCTTTAAGTGCAATGTCCAAATTTTTTAAGAGACGGAGTAAACACGATAAACACTACGAACACTCATCTACTGGTGCAAACTGCATATAAACAACAGTGGAACTGCGCGACGGACAGTGCAGGGTTACGCTAATAGCTCGCATCTCACTATAACGTGCATATGCTTGCGCGCGTAGCAATATGACACTGCGGTAAACACAGTGCTGCTAGCGTCCTTCGCTCTCCTAAGTGCTACAAGATGGATTTTTATTATTTTTTATACAAAATAAGAGAATTGTATGGGATTGTTGATGATAAAATTAAATGTTACAAGCAAATATAAATAAATAATGAATATATTTATATATCGAGAAAAATTGGGGGTGCTGTAGTTCCGCAGTGCCTATGCACGAGCGGCCCCTGCAGACAATTAATAAGTCTTCTTGATACAATAATAAACAGAACGTAGAAAATCGCTTTTGTCTATTAATCTCTTTCTTTTTTTTTTTTTTCTTTTGTTTTGCTATGTCAAAATCAATGATTTTTGATACCGATTACAATGGAGAACTGTGCAGTAGTCGTAGTAATTAGTACAGTAAAATTGTTACAATAACTGTGCAGATCGTTACAATGAGGAACTGCATATTTGAATGAGAGGTCGTAGTTAATAAAGAAAAAAAAATTCCTTAGAGAATCTGAAAATTGCTTGGTGAATTTGGCATTAGCATTTACTAAGGAACGACAAATCGTGAAACAAATCAGATCAGCTGCATATCTTTAAAGAAAAAATATTTCGCCAAGCCTTCGAACCAACTTAGAGTGCAGCTTTAACATCTTAAATTAAAAAGATAAAAAGTACAAAGGCATGCTAATCACACACACAAAGAGAGAAAGAGAGAGAGAGAGAGAGAAAGAGAGAGATTAATTATTTCCGACATTATTGAAGTGAAAAAGTAGAAAACAACTTAACCATTAATTTCTTCACTTTGACTAAGAAGCAATTTAATATCCTATAATTTAATTAACTTTTCAGTCAGATGTTAAAGAGAATGAAAGAAATACGAAGAAATGCGTCCTTATGTATTTCTTGACACTCTTCTCTGACAGTTTCAATTCGTTTATTGGGCCCCTACAAAAATAAAACATGAAAGTTAGAAGTAATTGAGTTTCACATTCAAAAGCGTCCAAACCGAGTTTGCCAAGTTTGCCAGCAGGCAGCGCTAATGCTATTACGTTAGCTTCGCTCAGCATTCTGGAGGCTTCTCAATTGGAATTGGTGGTAACCATCCTAAACGGAACAGCGTTTGATAATGGTTTGTAATGAACGAAAATACCCGTCCTTAATCGTCAAAACTAAAATGCGCGTATTTTAATTTTCGTGCTGACCTCGTTTCCAATAGTTCAAAATTTTGACTCAAAAATCGGAATTTTGAGTTTCTAATATCGAAAAAAAAAACATCTGAGGGAAACAATAAAATAAATTAAATTAAAATTAAAAATAGCCTTTCTGAACCTGAAAAATTGGTAAAAGACTTTTGGCCACGGTATGTTCAGTAAAAAGTAAAAAGAAAAATTATAGTTAAGAAACTTTTTTTCTTTGCAAACATTTCTATTAAAGTTCCCCTTCGGTAAAATCTCTAGTTTCACAGACAACAGATGTGAAGAATATATCCCATTTCTGCGCCTTTAACGGAAGCTTCTGGGAACTCCACTTGAACACGATGGGGTTCTCTGGAGACATCCCACCGAGTTCACAGAAGACAACTCTCCGGATATCGCGAATGGAAACTTATCCCAAGTTAGTCGTCGGGTTTCAGGATATTCTATATCCAGGAAGTTGTCTTGGTTAGAGCCATAGAAACTCGTCGTAAGTCTGGTTTATTTGGAGAACAAGTGTGAAATATAAACCTGCATTGTTATCCTAATGGCCTCATTAAAAGAGTAATAAAATCGGAGCTCTTGTACTCATATTTCCTTAACTTGCTTAACAGCATAAAGGGGATTTGCGATTTTGAAGTGCATTTAATAATAATAATAATAAATAAATAATCTAAAAGTAACAGGAAACAAATCCGATTACAAAAAGGAACAACAAAATATCCGATATGTGCGCTGGAAAAATAAACCCTTGCATGGCCAATTTCTTCGAGATACTGAGGACAAAATTGACGTGGCAATGGCTACAATACGGATACATTAAAAAAGAAACAGAAGGATTTATTCTAACAGCTCAAGAACAGGCATTACAAACTAATGCAATGAAAGCAAAAATTCTGATTATCAATAATAATAACAGCACATGCAGATTATGCGATCAGAAAGATGAGACTGTAGAATATCTAATCAGTACCTGCAGCAACATAGCTGAAACGGACTATAAAGACCGCCATGATGAAGTGGCCAAAATAATTCATTGGCATGCATGCAAAAAATATGGCTTTCCTACTTCTGATAATTGGTGGAAGCATAAAATAGAGACTCAATTGGAAAACGAAACAGAAAAAATTCTCTGGGACTTTAGAATACAGACTGATCGGCATTTGGAACACAATAGACCTGACATCACAATTATCGAACATCGACAGGTTTGGATTATCGATATCGCAGCACCCAGTGATAACAACATTAACAACAAAGAACGGGAAAAAATTACTAAATATCGAGATCTGGCAATCGAAGTTGGCCGACTGTGGCTTAAACACACCACAGTCATCCCAATAGTTATCGGTGCACCTGGTGCAACTTCAAAGAAGCTGTCCAACTATTTACAGCAATTAAACATCAACGAAGTGACCCCATATGACCTACAACATTACTTTGAACAGTCCATATTTTACGACGCTACCTGACGGACTATTCTTAGATTCTTGGGTAGAATCTGAATTGTTCTGTATCACCAGTCAAATTTTTGTTTATATGATGTCTTGTTTATACTATGTATCAATTATGTAATTAAAATAATAATAATAATAATAATAATAATAATAATAAAATTTGTGTGTATTGTAAACTGGTGTATTTGTTATTAAAAACAATTCGTCGGATATAAAATTATAAGCAGAAATTATTTTAAGTGCTTTCTCCGTATGGAAGTCTGCTGTTTCCTAATTAAAATGAATAAAAATACAAGTATTTTTTTAAATGAAAAAATCAGAGAAAACGCATCAATATAAGACATTTAGATGCAATTGGAGTTGTCATTCTAGTGACAACTCCCATTAACGATGGCTAAGTGAATGCTATCCTTAATATGTTTGAGAGAGTTGGCCAATCAGAAAATAATGCATTTTCATATGAGCAGTTTGTGATGTCATCATCGACAACGATATTATCTGATATTCAGTTAGTGTGATTTGAAAGTATTTCTACTCTTGGATTGTTTTCGTAAATAGGATTGAGGACCGTTTATATAGCTCACAATTAACAATTAAGAATACTTACAGAGTTTATATCGATGCTAATCTAGTCTCCTGAACCTCACACATTCTCCTTTAAAACGTTCGTGTCGGTTCAATAGCAAATGATGCGGAATTCATAATCGTCTCCATCCAGTTCCCGTTAGACGAACGATCTGCGTTTCTGTGATGAGCAACTTCATCAGTCACTCACTAGCGGAGGGATTTCTTATTCGTAAATCACGCGGATAAACAATTTGAAACCACGTTTTTGAGACCGCTTGTTTTATTTTTCAATCAGAGGTAATGCTCGGAGATGCACTTTTCTCGGTCCCATTTGAAAATGGATTTTTTCAGGCGATGCTTCATAAAAGAGAAAGTAATGCTAACGTCTGATTTAACTCTCCCATTTCCTCAACTTATCAAAAGAATACGCGGTGTACATCTCTCAGAAAACTAATGGAGGATATTACGAGAGCATTTTTGCTAAACTTCAAATGCGTTTAAGGCTCAAACTGTACGAATTTATTTTTTTTCCCTCTCTAGTGATTGCGTTAAATGTTCGTTGTTCAAGGAGCTATACTTTGATGTATGGTACGCACACACACAAACGCTGTGTAACGTCCTGTATATTGGTTTTGATTCTGGAAAATGATTCCCCAGCAACTGTGATGTTTGACTGCTGTTTACAAGCGGCTTTTCTGTGATTTGTTATTTGAAAGACGAAACGCACTTAATGTTTATTGGCTGAGTTGATTAACCATAAACTGAGATATCTGTTTTCGCAAAAAATAGACGTTACATTTTCTCTTGATTATATCGATATCATTTTGAGCATTTCACAGGCTTTTTGTTCAATAGCTCTTTGGAAAATGTTTTGTTTCATACATACATACATACATACAGAGAGAAAGATGGAGAGACAGAGAGAGAGATAATAGTTAAAGTCTTACTTATTTGTTTTATCCATGTTCGGTTTCTTTTTGCTATCCTTACAAGGGGTTTCGTTATTATTAACCCCTACTCCCAGATCCTATGAAGGCAACCCTCTGCGAATGTCAAGATCCGATATCCCTTAGACTACTCCTACCTGACACCTTTTATCAAACCTACTTAGTGTGATCCTCTTGCACTCCACGATATTCATGGCTGACCTCTCAGACATGTTTATGTGTGATGAAAACCCACCAGTTATTCCTGTTAGCGTGAGACCGAAACTGTACATGAAAAGCTCTTTTTACTTCGAAAAATATTACCGATATCAGCTACGAGATGGAACCTAAGTCTCATCTGACTGCACTATCTAATATTATTAAAATTTAATAAGGATATTTTAAGTATTGCAGCACTAAATCAATTAATTCCTGAGGTCTGTAAACAAATATTTTAGCAACTTCGTATAAAATACTACAGAATATTTATTGTTCTTTCCTTTTAATGGTGCATGTCACAAGTAACTTATTTTATTCTCGTTTCTACATTAGATATTTATCATACACCACTTTTGAAATCAATGAACTCAGACGTGATATATTATTGTAATATGAAAGCAGTACATATTACGCCTGTTTGTGCTTAGTTGCATATTAACAACATCGTTTTCATCCTTTGCTAGTGCTTTAGTTTCTAGCATGGTTAAATATATTTAAAGAATTTATATGATCGAGCTAATTTTAGCATAAACTTGACTCTCATTCTGTCAGTTTTACCTACAGGAGTGCTTGTATTCCAGACAAATACGATAACATTTCTAACTTCTAGTTAATTGTGGTTTCTAATTAGGTTTCGATCCAGATATTCCGGGTTATCCTAGATATAGTATGATAGTGGACAAGAAGCGTAGTGTATATAATCTTCGAATAAGGGACGCACATCTAGAAGACGAAGGAATTTATCAGTGCCAGGTATGTATGGAATATTTTTCCTATGTTTATTCTGCTTGCGAAGATGCCCTCCTGTCTTTGGAATTCATAAATGTTCTAGAGTGCTTGAATATTTTCTCTGCTGAGAGATACGTGACAGCGACGACGGAAAAATCTATGAATAATATTTGATCTCGCGACTCACGCCGTGTTTTCTAAAATGAAGGGGGGGATAGAAAAGAAACCTTCATATTTTGGCATTCGTGCTTGTGTAAAAAAGACTCTATAGAGTCCATTTCTGCAATATGTAAAACATTTCGTCACAAACGTCCGTTAAATCTTGTCATTGGTCTTTTTCACGTTTCACAGATATTCGTTCTTTGGTCAATTGAGTGTGTCTCATGTGAAATCAAATAAAAATAATTTCCTGTATTGTATATTGAAGTATCGCAAATATTTCATTAAGAAGTATTGCATTCTATATTACAATAATTAGTATTTTACTGTGTAATCTACTTATCTTTCTTTACGATAAAAATTAATATCAAACTGCGTGCAACTTTATTTATCTTTTAAAATTCATTTATTCTTTCATTTAAAAAATATCTCGCACCTCTATGAATATAGTTCTCGACCTATTGGTTAACCAACACTATAATGATGTATTATGAATATACGCATTTCACGTACTACTCAGTTATACATAATGGAAATCGGAGTTTGCCTGATTTCGGTTTTAGCAATGTGAAGGACTCGACATTTTTTCTGTAGAGTAGAATATGAGACACACAAACGGTTGAAGAAAAAAAACGTTTCGTGTCCGCTCTTTGTTTATTTATTAAAAATAATACGGAGAAATGAGCAGAAGATAAATTTAATATATAATGTAATATTAATCTGTTCTTTCAAAATTTGGATGACAGTTTTGCAAGAGAGGAAACAGATTAAAATATGTTAGATTTTAGTTGGAAAAAATGTATATTGATCATTCAAATTGGAACAAAAAATAAAAATAATTAAAACGTTATTGTTGAATATATATTTTTGATTTTATTTTATTTTCTGATACTACGTATCTCTCTAGTTCGTTTCGAAGCACATTAAAGTCGCTTCATGTTGAACAAACATTTTGGAAGTGACTCCGGTCTAGACACGCCCACTTGTTTTCTCTGCCTTTACTCCATTGGCTGATCATTAAGGAGAAAACGCACTCGGAATTTGCATTGTGCTTCAGAATTTTGAGAATAAACACTTGCAGATGACTAGTAATTCAGAGAATTGTTTCTGGGATTCGATTTGCTAAAGAACATCTGGCTACTTCTCGAGGCAGATTTCCTTCATTAGATCTCTGGTGTTCTGTGATTCTTTTCCGAATAGGCCACAGGATGAAAGTTGATTGTCATTTGCTCTTTCACTCCTCTCTTATATCTTCCGTTCAATCTTCACATTACCAATTTAATGGATCGAAACATTCATCGAAATTGGAGCAGTGCTAATGGAATAAGGTGGCCAACTTTATCCCTGTGTTGATAGCTACTAAATAGGGTCATATATCCTTTTTTTGTCTATTCTTCGGGAAGAAACCCTATAATCTCATTCATAATTCATTAACTAAGTTCTGTTTAAAAAGAGGACTGATGTAATTTTTCCATCTACCACAGATAGGAGTTTGAGAGAGATCTCCTTCGTAAACAAGACACACTTAACAAAAGCAAGGATGCCTGCTTTTTGGACATCTCTGCCAGGATGCATCCCACGCATCTACTGTTTGTGACATCAATGCAGAAGAGTGGATATAAGTACCATAGATAAAGATATTCTTGATTTAAGGCTCGGTGTGTTGTGTACTACAGATAAAAATAACTCTTATACCACGATGGTCAGAAAAGTTCTCGGCCTCGACATAGATGGAAATAGCAATAGACCATAGATGGCAATACTATCGGCAAGATTTTTTTTCTATGTTGGTACATCTGTCATAAGCATGCATATGAAATTGCAAGTCACTATATCAAGTAGTTTGTTTTATACAGCTGTCAGAAGCCAAAGTGTTGTCTGTATCCCTTGAAATGGATAAAATCGAGTATTGTGCGGTTATAAAATTCTTTGTAAAAGAAGGTTTAACGCCGAAAGAAATTCATTCGAAGTTCATAAAAGTTTATGGGCACACTTCTGCTTCGTTTTCAACAATTAAGAAATGGGCTGCCAAGTTTAAACGCAGCCGTACCAGCCTCGAAGATGATCCACGTGAAGGACGTCTAAAAAGTAACAACACCAGAAATCATCGATCAAGTGCGCGATATGGTATTGGATGACCGGCGAGTCAAAGTGCGTGAAATTGCTGAGACTATAGGCATTTCAAAAGAACGTGTAGGATATATTTCGCATGAAGAATTGCAAATGTAAAAGCTTTGCGCAAGGTGGGTGCCGCACTTGCTCACAGATCAAAACCGCATCGCATGAAAATCTCTGAACAGTGCTTGGAGCGTTTTAACAAGAATAAAACTGATTTTGCGCGTCGATTTATTACTATGGATGAGACTTGCATTCACCATTGCACACCAGAATCCAAACAGCAGTCAAAACAGTGGACAGAAGCCGGTTGTTCAGCGCCAAAGAAAACAAAGTCGGTTCCATCAGCAGGAAAGGTCATGGCATCGATATTTTGGGATGCTCGAGGCATTTTGTTTATTAATTGTTTTGCAAATAGTCAAACAGTAACCGGGGGATATTGTTCCGATCTTTTAACCAGACTAGATGAAACAATTCCTGAGAAAAGCTCCCTCTGACTTGTATCTCTTCCCAAAACTAAAACTCTTCTTCGCTGGTGAGCGTTTTTCTTCGAATCAAGAGGTGATTGCAGCTGTAGAGGGGTGTTTTGCAGATCTTACTGAGAACCACTACACGGACGGGATAATGGCGATGGAGTATCGCTGGCATAAATGTGTTAGTCTTAAGGGAGATTATGTTGAAAAATAAAAATAACTTTGAAATTATAAATTCGTTTTTTTATTGTTAGGCCGAGAATTTTTCAAACCACTCTCGTATAAAAAAAAAAAAAAAAAAAAAAACAGAATTACTTTTGAAAAATGCTGCGTTTCTTAGCGAAAGAATTTTCCAATCAAGTGAATTTTACTCTCGGAGTTTAAAATTGTGATTCACATTAAGCAAATTTCGCAAAACAGATGTTTGTTGAAATTCTAACCGGCTTGCTCCTTAGACTATCCTTCATGAAATATTACATGTTCACATTTTTACGTCCTAAAACTATAAGAAATACAATAATAAGAATCGATTTATTGATTAATTTTGAACTGTTTCCATTGGGATTTTTATTAATTCTAAACGTTATCAATAAAAACAAAAGCCAAAATGATTTGCTACGGGTTTTGATTATTATTATTATTTTTTTTTTTTTTGTTATATCTGTTAACTTTGATTTTTTTGTGTCAATAATTCTTATTATTGTCGAATTTCATATTATTTATCAATAGGTTGGTCCCGCTCCAAAAAACCACCCAATTCGCACTGAAGCTCAAGTTACTGTTTTAGGTAAGGTACATTAATTGAAACTTAACAGTATGCATCGGATAATGTTAAGAATTTATTTTCATTCAAATTAAATCTGTATACATTTAATAATTCTTAATATTTTACTATCACTATTAATAGGAAATAATATTAATAATATAAATATAATATTAAATTATAAATTAACAAAATTAATTTTATTAATAATAATTCTATAAAATTGTATATAAATATTGTATATACATATATAATTTTATGTGTATTTACGAATTTTAGAGATTAGAATTCTAAATTTTATATAACTTTTATGTAACTTTTGTAAAATTATTTAAAAATATGTTGTAGGTTTATTTTGGAAATATATAATAGTGTTTTATTAATTTTTCTTTACAAACCCTAAATAAGATTATTTACAGTTACTATATCTAATAAAATACGACATTTTGAAACCTAATTGGATTGAAGAATCCAATACCCTTGGAGGGTAATGGATGGCAATGCTGTAGCTAATGAAGTTCTAACTGAGGCTCGGCTATTGCTATTACCCTCCTGCCATGATCAGAGCTTTAATAGCTTAAAATAACACCTTATCCCTACACTGTCCTCTACAGATAACGGGGAAGATGAAAAGCATTATTGCTTCGCCCCTTTAAGCCAGTCCTTATAAGGATAAGGACTTTGAAACCTAATTGGTGGAATCGACCGTGAGATGCGGTGATTAATAATAACCTTGGGGGGGTAATGGATGGCAATGATGTAGCCAATGAAGTTCTAACAGAGGCTCGGCTATTGCTGTTACCATCTGCCATGATCAGAGCTTTAATAGCTCAATAACCTTATCCCTATACTGTTCTCTACAGATAACGGGGAAGATGAAAAGCATTCTTGCTTTGCCCCTTTAAGCCAGTCCTTATAAGGATAAAGTTTGAAACCTATTAGATATTGGATATCCGATTATGTCTAAATTTGAAAATTCGTGGCTAACTCAAGAAATAAAAACAACGACAACACAAAATAAGACATGCAATAAATTCAAAACGAAAAGTTTTGAACTCTCACATTTAAACCGTCAATATTTTACACTCTTTTATCGATCTGTTGATCTGACAACTTCTGTTTTTTGGCTTTTGTTGAACAAGTTCTGTTACTAGACGACACTGCACTGTTGTATATGTCCTGACAAATGCATAACATCGTCTTATTGACTTATTTCAAGACTCATAATTGAGAAGCTGCTATTTTGTGTGGATTTCAAAGGCACTTTCAACTAATCCTTTAATGAAAGAACAGCTGTTCGTGGCAGTTCTGAAATTTATTGAATCGCTTGAGTCTTGTAATGGAACTTAATTTTTCTTGTGTCTATACAACCCTTCATTGTTTATTGGTCTTTTTCGTAGTTTCCATATCTGAATGGGTTTTTTTCTTTTTCACTTGTTTTCTTCTGACTCCACCATTCACTTCTCGCATTTAGATATCCACGGGTGTGTGTATGTCTGAAAGTCCGCGTGTCCCCATTTAATATCCCGACCACTATAACTTTATCTTTATGGGCATCCGAAAGTCTCCAACAAAACATGGTCATATCGTATATATTAGCTCAGTTTTTCACTATTAGTTATAAATAATAGCCTTCCTTTTAGTTACAGAGAGAATTCTACTTGGAATTCCGAGTATATTTTCCTCTCTTTCTTTCGCACACCCGAAGTATCTCGAAGTGCATGCATATGTACGTGACACTGAACTAGACACAGGCGGTGGCACCCGCTGTACATTGCTCAGTCAGCCGTTGAAAGCAATCAATCGATGAACAGTAACTAGAAACGGAAGCAATGGTTCATATGTGTGTGTGTGTGTGTGTGTGTGTGTGTGTGTGCGCGCTTAAGTTCCATGAACTGCACCAATTTTTAATAACTGCCTCTAAGTGATTTTTACAATGCATTTTCTTTAATAGGAAGGACAGAGTAGCTGTGTTTGTAGACTATTGATCTCGGTAAAGCTGTACAGTGGATAAACTGGCCATTTTAAGAACATCTATCCGATTGTCATTCAGAAAAATTGAGCATAATTACTATAATTAAATAGATCGCAAGTACCGTACACAGTTGAAGGTGGTACGATCATAATCTTCATATATGGAAAAGATAATATATATATATATATATATATATATATATATATATATATATATGAGTAAGATTTTGTTGCTCACACATTTTGGTGCTCAAGTATATGCACGTATAAAAGGTGTATATTAAATGTTGAATGTTAAAGGTGATTCTCACAGACATTCGGTATTTTTTAAAGATATATGGAAGGTAATTAGAGGTCAAGCAACTGCTTTGTATTTAGGAAAGTGAGACACCATTAAAGTGAACCCTTCCCTATTTTGGAGAATAGTAGATAGATCGATATTTAACAGTGGATAGAAACCTGTTTTTGTGAAGATTGAAAGGGGAAAAAAGAAAGAACAATATGAGATAGTAAAGATTTTAAGAGCAACATCATTTATTGACGTTACTCTTAAAAATCTGAAATAGAAGAAAAAAAGGTGTAAAATTTGCTTAATGGGATCCAAATGTTGCCTTTCTTTATAGCTTATTCTTGCCCAACAGAGTTATAGACTGGTCTAGTTGCTCATTCTTGCCCAACAGAGTTATAGACCCTGTCTCCTTCAAAAGTATGTAACCAGCTCCTGAATTCACTGTCGAGTTGTCTTGTATAAACTTTTTTTAGCAAATGAAAGCTTCATCTGTTACTCGGATTTTTCATTGGGAATTGCGCATGTTAATTATACGTGCATTACTAATCTATGCAGGTTTTGTCCTATTACTTCTGACATACATAATTCCTAGTGTTGTTCGATTATTGTCAGCATTTTTGTTTAGATTGTAAAGAAATATTTTCAATGTTTAGCTTGGTAGCAAATGCTTCATAACGCATTAACATGAGCAAACATTCCAATTAGCCCATAATTGGAATGTTTGCTCATGTTTAGTACTAAGCCGATATGTTAAATTAATCTTATTTTCAAACATCGCGAAAATTCAACTTGTCTGTAACTCCCGTTACAATTTTATACAGGATATTCCAAAAGGAATTTGCAAAACTATAGAGTTTCGTTCCTTAAGTTATTGTAATAGAAAAGAGCTTATATTAACATGGATCGGATTTTATATTGCCATGAACAAGGCATTCTTAAATCAAGCCATTGTTTGGAATACTAATGGTTGAGATGTCGGAAACTTGCTGTGGAAAACAATACTGTGGAAGTTAGTAACGATGGAAACACACATGCTGTCACATAATAAGGAAACATACATCACAACGCCCCATTTTGTGTAAAAACGAGTATTTTTCACTTCTAAGTTGAAAGTAGATCCACCAAGTCCACATACCGAAAAACTAGTATTGAAAATTATTTTCAAACAGTTGCAAAAGCTTATACCATCACGAAGATGGTATAAGCTTTTGTAGCAGTCCTTACACAAAAGCTTATAATGAGCATTGCTAATTCCATCCCGAGTCATCGTCGCCTTTGCAAGCGAATTAGAACGTGCTTGCACAGATAAAGAATTGTTAGCACCCACCCACAACTGAAGAGGTTCAGTCCTCACTCATAATTTTCTTCTTCGAGGTTACTGTTGAAGGTAGGCGATAAGTATATAAATGCTCTTTACTTATCTTACCTGAAACAGTACATTTGAGATGGGGAAGGGGTTAGGTACCGATGTTTGCTGGTATTCGCCAAGGTTTTATTCCAGGACTGCAGTGTACTTCTGGAAGCACATTACATTTTGAATTTGATAATTAAACGTTGATACAAAGCGACTCATGATAATTTATTGAAATTGCATGCTTTAAAAGTGAATCTTCTTCGTTTTAATGCGCGGATTATTATTTATCAATGGCAGTTACGGTATTCACATAATAAACATTTGAAATCGGGGGGAAAATTCTGCGTGCACTTGAGCGTGCGTGTGTGTGCATTTTTCTCATTTCCGGAAATTTATTTTCAGAAGATTTGTGCGTTCGTACATTATCTCGACATCTTGTGTATTTTTCTTTCTTAACCTCAAGTTTTGTATTAATTTTTGTTTCTGTATATTTTTTGCTGCCCATCTTTTGGATTGAAATCCTCCTTCTGCTCTCAAATTCCAACTGCATTTCCTTTCTGATTGGATTCTTTTCCATCTATAGTAGGAAATAAATCACCCGCACTATTTTCATGAATACATTTTCGAGTTTTATAGAATAGTGGATTTCCTAAGAGAGGACAAAAGCACATAAAGAAACATCCAGAATCCTCCCTTCCAGATTTAAAGGCTGGATATCGAAAGAAGAACCTTTGTTGCTAAGAACAGTGGGGTAGATCATGTAGGGATACAAAATATTGAATATCATGTACGAATTGTCACATGCCTCAAAATTATACAGAATATCAAATGAATACTTCCTATACTTGACCGGAAATTGTAAAATGCAGGGATCGTACAATAATTTAAATTTGTGTTGAATTTTCACACATACCGCTTTTACTCCGGTTATAGATTTTAGTCTATTTATCTTGCAACCTTAAAATTATGATGACTCATGTGGAGACACGTGTTAGTTAATTTAAACACATTTTTCACTCCCCTCTTTCTCACCAAATTATCTTAATTGTAGTAAGGGCTCAATGTTTGCACGCATAGCATCAATTTAGCTCGCACACACGAGACATTTTCTGACATGACATATGTGCATCCGTCTAAGTGTTCTCTAAAACTTTTCCAGTTCCTCCAAAAGAAGTTGTTATCCATCACCACGTCAACGGTAGTGTAATTGAAGTGCGGGAGGCAGAACGGATATCTCTCACGTGCGTGGCCAAGAGCAGTAAACCGGCAGCCAAGCTGAAATGGTATAAAAATGGTGTACAGTTATATGGAGGTAAGACTTCTGTGTTCACGAGTGGATGTAGTGTTGTTGCATGTGTAATACTGCGTTCTCAGACTTCGTAATATTATGTTTCATTGGCCGTGTTTCTAGTAGTGCCCTCAAAGGAAGGAAAACGTCTTCCCCCTCTGGTCAAAAGGAGTTTTCACATGACCAGTAACGTAGATCTCTTATTACAAGTCCATTACGACACAGACAAATACAGAGAGAAAGAGAGAGTGGAGAGAGAGAGAGAGCAGTAGTAAGAACATAAAAAATAGGAAAACGTTGAAATAAAAAAAAACAGAATGAGAGATGAGAAGATAGGGTGAAAAAGGAGAATGCCATTGAGATAGAGGTTTGATGGATGATAATTAGAGGTAAAGCAAAAAAAGGAAATCTCAGAGAAAGATCGATGAGAAAAATAATATAAATGAAGGAAATTGCTTTGAAAGATATCAAGAGGAAATAAATTGACTAGGAAAAGAAAACCTTTCAAACAAGAGAAAGATAGAAAGACAAAAAAAATTAAGAGATGATGTTATGCCTATAAAAAACGGAAAATAATTGGACCAAAGTACTTCAAGATTAGTTTTAAAATAAGGTAAGAGGGATGAAGCGATATTAAGAAAAAGAAATAGCAATCAATATTAAAATCCGTAAGAAAAAATTATCTTGCAGATGCTAATTCTCTATTATTAAATAATCTTTTGTATTTCATTGTCAGTGAGATTTTTATTGTGGTGTTTTATGCAAGATGCAGCTTGACTGTTTGGCGTCAGTGTTTTGACAAGATGGGATGGTCGCTGAGTCGGTGACAATGACGGCATTGTACCCAAGACTAAATACGACCCTTTATTGAGAAGTATAATAGACCATTAAGATTAAGAATGAATATTTCCATGAAATAATATCTCATAATTGGTTATAATAAGAGCAACTCTCAAACAGCTCTTAAAACTGAGCAAGAGAATAATTATGTCCATATGGAGGCACTTTAATCTCACGTTTCACGAAGTGAGTTAATCCATTATAAATTTGTTTCTCTGTTTGGTGAGTTCGCCTCGAACAACATCAGCAGTTGTCGCTCCAGAAATCATTCTGTTCAACTTTGAGCAAATACACAAGATTAAGATTTTATGTGAAAGATTATATCACGGAGATTAGAATATATATCTCAGAATAATATGGTAAATAAATAGTTTAATTTTTACCGTATTAGTTTTGAGCTCATAAATGTCTACTTACGTTTCAAGAAAAAAAATAAAAATGCATTTTAAACTGAAGGCTCCTAAAGACAGTTCAAGTTTATAAAATTACAGAAAGTTGTTTGTTTCTTAATAGTTTCGTGTTTATGCAAGTCTAACTGGCGAAATTATAACGCAACTGTAGATCATGTGAAATATGTAGCCTCACCCCCCTTCTATCCGATTATTGGCTATCGCAAACTTCCCTCAAAGTTTATGGTTCAAGTTGAAAATTTAGTTTCGCAGAATTGAAACTTCATCTCTCCCCAGGTTCCAAAGGAATTCTACTTTTTTTCAAGAAAACATCTTAAATTATTAGCATCTCTAAGAGAAACCACATCATACTTTAAAATCGAAATGGAATCGATGCATTTCGATAATATGTAGTACATCGAAAACCGATAAAAAGTTTGTGGAATTCTTTTTCATTCATATTCGAGCTGATAATGTTTCTAGTGGTTGCTGTATTTTTCAACAGCCACTAGAAACAACAGAAAAACTGGATAATGTCGTAGAACCAGACTCAACCCTGTTTCTTCCTGTACTTTCGAACTTCTTCGCGATGTATAAAACATCATAGAAACAAAACAAGATGTCTTCTGTAATCTTCAGTTTTGAATTTTATTAAGAGTATTGGATTTTTCTCAATTGTCATAAGTTCAAGTTGATCCGACCTCCATTCTTACTCTGTATATTCATGCATGAAAGTTTAGTGGGTTGATTTTTTTTGTTTATTTCAAAGATTTAAAACAAGTAAACCATAAACTACATATTGTGAAGTATCTTCTACCTTTTTTTTTTAATCTTTGACTTGAAGGCAATTCAGTTGTTACCTCATTGCTGACCTTTTTTATAGTCCACAAGCCACATTTCACATGCCAACTTTGTCTATCATCAGATACTTTTTATTGTAGCAGAAAGATTTATTTTCTGTAGCAGTAGGAGTTGCATTTGTGATATTGATGATTAAATAATACGGAAACTTTTATTGTGTTTGAGATGCTGCACTTACAAGTAGTTGAGACATGGCTAGAGGATGTGACATAGCTATCGAATTCCTGTTTGGCTTCTTTTTATTATCTCATGAAATACAAAACACAATTCCTTTGTGTGCTTCACCTCGTGAATAACAACTTTAGTGGCTGCTGCATTCTTGAGAGCGTGCTAGTTACACCTAGGTAACTAGCACGCTCTATGCAGCACATGGCTATTCTGTAAGTATCCAAAAGGAGGGAAAAAAACCTTGTTTGGATGCAACTCGTAACGAGGATATGAGGAACAGGCAGGAAAGGTATTCAATACTCAGGTGTGCTTTGCATAGCTAAGAAGACAGAGATGCCATTATTACACAGAGCGTGCACATGTCCGGCACTCAGCAGAATGAAACACTGTAAATGTTAAAAAGGCAACTAAGAGAGAGACAGAGAGAAAAAGAATAGAGAAAAACCGGAAGAGATAAGATATACAAATTAAAATGATGGAGGATAGAGAATGGTGCATTCTTATTCGAAACGTTTCTTTTTTCGTTTTATTGCAAGTACTGAAATAAATTGACGTGATATATTCCTGTTTATCTGTTGTTTGCTGGAGCACATTTGCTAATCGACGGAGTGCATGAGATGTTTTATGAAACAGTGCATTGTTTTAGAAAATTTTTACCTTGGGTGCAAAATACGTTAAAGATACAAGAAATGTTATACTTGGTTTTGAAATATATTGACGTCTGAGCTACTTGCATATAGAGGCTAATAACTTTATATCACTTGCCTTAGTATGTATCCCATAATGCAAAAGCACACCCCTTTTCAGGCGTGTATAATGCAATGCATAACGGGAAGGGCCACTGTCCAGACCGGTTTCGACCTTTATTGATACAGAGAAGAGATATCTTTAACGTATTTTACACCAAGGTAAAAAAACGTTGTACATCTTTCTCTCATCCAGACATAAGATATTAAGAAGGTCAATCACCTTTTGTCTACTTGTATATGAGATATATATATGACTTCTGCATTACTTCAACCTTGGTATCTCTCCCGGGTCTGGCTCCCACTGAAGAGACCTCAATAAAGGTCGAAATCGGTCTGGATAGTGGCCCTTCCTTTTATGCATTCCATTATACACGCCTTAAAGGGGGTGTGCTTTGCATTATGGGATACATACTAAGGCAAGTAATATGAAGTTATTAGCCTCTCTATACAAGTAGCTCAGACGTGAATATATTTCACGCGCAAAACTTTGTTTTGGTTACTTGGGAAAAGGATTAAAACCAAGTATAAAATTTCTTGGTATCTTTAACGTACACTGTTTTCTCTAGGTGTGTCTTATCTTTAAATGTTACTGAATTTTGTTAATATTTTTGTAAGAACCAAAAAAAGTTACCAAAAACAAAAGATATAATCAAGTTTAAAATACAGTGTTTTAATTTAAATATAAGTTTTATTTTATTCATGTTTCGTCATCTGAAGGAAATGGCGTTAATTAATGTGACTTGTATTCGAGAACTGAATTTTTCTAACTTAGGATGTGATGAGCGGGACCCATGAATTAATAGAAAAAATCAAATAATACAGAAAATAAAAATAAATATATTTTAAATTCATTTAATATCAAACATGACCATGTTTTGTTTTCCTGGGAAGGGGTGGGTATATGCAGAACGCGCGTTCCTGTTTCTCTGTGATTGTAATAGTCCGATGAAAGCCATATTGATTTATCTCGATGTGTTTCAGGGTCTTCCCACACGAAGGAGGAGAACAAAAGGGACCGTCTACATTCCACTACCAGCACAATTACCTTATACGTAATCATGGATGACAACGGAGCCAGCTATTCCTGCGAGGCAGTCCACCGTGCCCTCTCTCAAAATATGAAAGCCTCTGTCACCATCAGTGTCCTATGTAAGCGTGTAATTATGTTTTAATGGAACTTGTAAACTATATCGATGAGCTGTTGGCGAGGGGGGGGGGGATAATTTTTTTTTTTAGCTTTTTTTTTTTTGGTCTGTGCTGTTCTCAGTCATGCCTGCCAACTGAATTAGGTAGTAGTGGTGTTTACCGAAGCGTCTCTTTATAGACCAAGACGTTCTTTTCAAAGTTGATTATCACTTTCCTACTATTATTTAAAGTTTTTGTTGTTGGTTGTAAAACGTTTTAAATAACTTCATAATTGGATGAAGGAAAAGTTTTGATAAATAATGAATTTCCGAATTGTGTTGGGAAGCTAGGAAAAAATTGGTGATTGATTTCGTTGCAGAGGAGGCTGTTGACCTGCGACAAAGGGGTTAATTATTAATCCCGCTTATACCGCATTGACTGGATCCAGTCTTTATATATTCGTCTGTCAAAAGTTAAAACCGCGTATTAACTTTTGACAGACGAATATATAAAGACTCGCGTATTAACTTTTGACAGAACGAATATATATTCCTCTGATTAGCTTTCAAAAATGACTTTTTATGATAAAAAGAAGCAAAATAAATGTGCAGGACCTCAATTCTCTTGGTTTATTTTCCATCATTGAATGTTTATTATGGTCTGTTGGAGGAGGGATAAATTTTGATAAAATAAAATTTGAATAGTTCCTCAAACTGATACTTAAGAATTCAATATCTTATGCAGAAATATTTTTTTAAATAAAATATGATGGATTTTTAGAGCTTCGTTGAATTAAAGAATCATGAACTCCTTTATGCATGAACAAGTTATAGTAATTTATAGTAAATTATAGTATTACTACAACCAACGATTCTTTCCTATTATATTATGTTTTTTTCATTTCACAGTGGGAGTCTGCTTTTCCTCCAAAAAGACAGGTTCGGAGGCTTTAAGATGGCAGTCCCACCATCGCACTCACCCTGCGAAAGGTTGGTGGCCTATCCGGAGGAAATTTCAAATTACTCGCAAAGCTCTGAAGAAATAAAATAAGGTGGATTTAATCGGAATTGACCCGGCTAATATACAGGGACTTCTCTTTGAAAAATTAAAAATAGCTACTTGGAATGTCCGTGGAATCAGACACAAAATTGATGAGCTAAACAGAGAACTAAGAAATAGAAACATTGATATAACAGCAATAACTGAGACACAAAAAAAAGAAAAAGGGATCTCAAATTCTGGAAAATCATGATCTTCTCTAGAGTTCCAGAAGACCAATGGGCTTCATCTGGGGTTGCAATTTGGATTAATAAAAAATGGAAAAACAAAATTTTAGATTAAACTTGGGTATCAGACAGAATAATCAAAGTTAGAATGAAAATTATGACTCAAACATTTTTGGAATTTATGCACCAGTAGACGGAAAAGAGGAAGAGACAGAAGAATTTTACGGAAAACTTCAGGAATGTATTGATGAAACAAATAAAAATGAAAAAGCAATCAATAGCATTGGAATTTTATTAAGAGACTTCTGCATATTTAACAGTCTAAAAATCAGCAAGACTTTCTTCAGGCATAAAATATACATAAGTACACATGGGGAGCAAGAAGAACGAAATCACTAATAGATTACATTATTATTAACAACAAACTAAATAATAATATCATGGATGCAAGGGTTTTTAGAGGGAGCGAAATTGAAAGTGATCACATGTTAGTTGAAAGCAGATTTCAATTCATAAAAAGAACAAAATACTTCAAAAGAAAAAAAGACAACGAATCAACTTTGATGGTTATAGTAATGCTAATTAGTGATAATAATAATGAATATTTAATATCTTTACATAATCCTTTATTACAAGTTTTAATAGCGACAAAATCACCAGATTACAGATGGAGAGATTCTTAGGAGTTACAAGTAGCTGTTACCCAAGGAATCGTTTCAAAGAAGGGGTAGTCGGGAGAACGCATGTCGCTGAACTAAGTGTTAGACGTTAGTTGGTTGGGATGTGATAAGCGAAAGAACTAATCCCATCAATTTCAGATTAGCTTTAACCCTCCACTTAAAGCAAATCGAATGCCCAAAATATCCGTGGATAAAATTTGCAGTTTACGTTGTATGTTTGAAAATTAGAGTTATCCGGAAGGAAAAAAATCCTGCCGTATTCACGTGACTAAACCAGTTGAAAGACCTCTTTTATTTCAGAAAAATGCTCACATCAGTGACAAAAGTCGAACCCGGATCTTTTGCAACCAATGGGCACATATTGCTAAAGATCCGGGTTCGACTTTTGTCACTTCTAACTAAATGGCAAACGGAGGCGTTTGCCATTTAGCTAGAAGGATGGATTTAGAATTAATCCTCAGAGCCTTGAAAAACATAATTATCTCTGTCAGTCTGAGAGACTTAATTACCTTTCCTTATGATTACTTCTTCTTTCAGAGACGGTGTACACTCAGATTCTTCACAGGATTATTGTAACTCAAGTCTCTTTTGCCCCCCCCCCCCCAAAAAAAAAGTATGTGCCGTTTCCAACTTTCCGAAACAGACGAACCAGCTAGAAAACACGCATACACAGTCGACAAAATAACATATCTCGCATGCGGTCGTTTCAGGTAGAGTAAATCCTAACGATGAAGAACTCTAACAGTCCTCCCTTGTATCTGTCAATCTAGAAATTCAAGAATTCTGCTCAGATCTTCAAATAATTAGTATAAACAAGTGACATCGCTGTTTTTTACATAGAAAAACAGTTATTTTCTTCACGGATATAATCATGAATTAATCAGTATACAGGCTAATCAAAATTAAGACCATCCAGTGATGCCAATGCTGCGAAACTTGACGGGAATGCATTGTGCATCATGCGGAAGCGACATCTGAAAAAACATAATCCCAAATTTCACCACAAGGGGCGTTACGCACATATCAGATGCATCGAATTTGTATAGCACGCAACTCGACAGGTGCCTGGAAGATTTAAAAAAAGATGGATACGGAATTTTCCTCTTCATTCTAGTTGTTAATACCGCCCAGAATGATGGCACTAACCTTTCCCTAACATGCTTTGCTCGTAAAGCTGTACTACCTAAACATCTGCAATGCTGTTGCTGCACTTAGCGAATTTCTTCAGCTGAATAAATGTCGACGAGGTCCACTATCTCCGTGTGCTCGGCAATGGATGATTAGTCGTTTTGAAGAAATGGGATCGTCGGGAGTTAGACCTGGCAATGGTCCCAAACCAATCAGTTCAGAACCAGTGAATGAAGATACTACTGCCTTACACAACTGTCTGGAAAGAGTTTACATTTCTACTCATTCACGATAACCCTGACTCAAGAGTTGCGCCAGGAGGACTTTGAAAGTCAACTGACATTCGCTTTTACATTCCTTGCTCGAGTGGAGTTGGACGCTGCGTGGCCATGGATGATTTTGTGGGGAGATGAGACTCACTTTCACCTGAACAGGGCTGTGAATGCCCACAGTTGCCATGGATGGGCTAAACAAAACTCGCATGAAATCCAACAAATTCCTTTGCATTCCCCCAAAGTTACTGTCTGATGTTGGTTTACAGCTTCGTTTATCATCGGACTATTCTTCTTTGAGGATAATTGGCACGAGGATCCTGTGACTGCTCAGTTGCTTCCGAGTGGCATCGCGATATGACAAACAAATTTGTTGTGCCACATCCACAGCAGCTCTTGTTCATGGATTCGATCATTTTCATGCAGGCTGGGACCCTCCACTCATCGGTTGATCCGTAGAGGAGATTTTCGAAAATATTTCACGGAAGCCAGAGTGATGAGTCGTGTGTTTCCCACTGCATGGTGCAACATCAGTCCAGACTAGCTGAGTTCTGCCACACCCTGCGCAAAGGATGCAGTTTGTGGCATACCGGGAAGGGCAGCACATTGAACAGTACAGCCCTTGAATGCATAATGGAAGTGAATAAAATGTGTTATTTATGCTTATGTCGCTTTTCTCCTTCTTACACACACAGAAAAATTACCACATCTACATTCGATACATCATATAGCGCCCTTGGTGATGAATTTTGGAACTATTTTTCTCTCTCAGATATCGCTTCTGTATGAGGCACAATTTATTCTTGTAAAACGTCGCAGCATTTGGATCACTGGATGGCGCTTTACAAGGCCTTTGAACAGGGTGACTTTAATTTTGATCATCCTGTACTTAGTTTGACCCAGAATGTCGTATTATCAATGATTAATTAACCTGTCCAGCACACGTGTTAAAGATAGGAAGATGGGAAAGCAAGATAGAGAGAAGAGAATAGGTCATGAAAAAAAATGGAATGTGAAATCTTCATAAAAATTTTAAAAGTTAAAGACACGCGAAGTTAAGGTATAAGTAACAGCGCAACCTTCTTTGATGCTACTTAGGTATGGATAAGGGAAACCGGACGTCAAAATGAAATTGGATGCGAGTGGATTAGTCAGTGAATTAATCAGTAGGCCGCATCTGAACTTAAATGACAAAAGCCAATCAACGATCTTTGAATATTAATACTATCGTTGGGAAGTGATAATTAACCTTTTTTTCCAAATCGTTTGATAATACAGTAATTCTAATTCTTATGATTCTCTTTCTTAAAACCTCCCTTCCCCATATTATTTAGCTTCAGTACGCGCAGCTTCTAGATACCAATATAAGATCGATTAATAAATGCTGTAATCCAGTTAAATATCTTTTTTTTTCCTTCCCATAGATCCGCCTGGTGTTCCGGAAATCGAAGGGTACCAGGAAGGCGACATTGTTCAAGTTGGCGATACGTTAACATTAGCGTGTATTACACGAGGTGGTAACCCACCCGCAGAGCTTATATGGTATCGGGACAACGTGCAGATCGACATGTCCTTTACAACCAGCGGGAAAGAGGTCACCAATATACACACGTTCACAGTGGATGCCATGGACAACAACGCGATTTATCGATGTGAAGCGTCCAACTCAGTGACCTACCATTCGCGAGTCGCATCCGTCAAATTGAGTGTGCTTTGTAAGTATTGCTACTGTTCAAGCTTTCTTTTGAATAATTCGTATTTGCAGTGCGCTGAATATTTGGCCTGCGTCTTCTGATGGACGTGATTGAGTAGAAATTGCAACGTTTCTCCAAACTACGAATTTTGTGGTGATTAAGACGAAATTGGTTTAATTGAGAAACAGTTGGGAGTTACTAAAAGGTAACCTCATAGATGAAATTTGATGTCATCTTATTTTGAAAAGGACGGAATAAAGAGAATTTTTTTTCTTCTTTGAATTTGAAAATACATTTATGTCAGCATCTGATGTCAACAACATATGACGCCATTACTTGGCTATGGCAGGCGGTTAAGCCTAACACGTAAGGGGAAGACGAAGATGATTTATGTTGAGAGTTAGAAAAAAAATGAATGACTACTACAAACTTTTTTCTTATTCAACATTCAAATGAATTAATTAAAAAACTTAAAGAACTTATTAATGTATATATTATTATTAGACAAATATAGCTGTTAGGTTTTTTGTTTTACTGCATTATGGTTACATTTGAGGTATTTTTGATATTTTTCACGTTAACACGTTTTGTTTTTTTCATTTGTTTTTGTATACGGTGTTTTAAATTTGGTAATTTCATAGGGAATGTTGTAAACGACCAAGAAATATTGCTGTGGTCCTTTCTTCCTTCATACTGGCTCTTTGTGACTTTTTTTTTGTGTTCTCCGAGGAGACACTGCAGTCCAAACAACCGATTTCAATACATTTCAGCGATTAATCCCAAAATGTAACCATTACTAAACGTCATTTCAAAGAAAGACTTCGCCTACATTTCCAGCAGTGTCAGAAAGGCTAAGTTCGCATTGGAATTACTTTAGACGATCTGTGACAACGTTACCGACTATGTTATTTGGTCAGTAGAAAACGTTCTGGTAGCAAGCTGCATGTGTGGTCGATTTCCTGGAAATGTTCATCGGCTTTCATATCAATCTCAAAGAAGGAAAATACCAGGTCCTTCTGTGGTATTACAAAAGTGGTTCTTTTATTGGGAAGAAGCACAGCGGGTTTTTCTTTTTAACAAATTATTCGCTGCTGATATCGGCAGCCAAGATGTCTCACCCACTGGGTCATGTGACTTACATTCTGTTCATTATTTTTGAACATAAATATTCATTAATCTTGTCAATACATCGTAAAAATAATTAGGAAAATGTTCTTTATTACGATGTCATGCATTAAAATAATAAAATGCTCGTGATTTATGCTGTAAAATAAAGAACGTGATATAAATCATTGAGGCCGAGGTAAGTAGATGTGGCGCCGGCGTTTTTCGTTTGCCTTATTAAGAAGAGGATACAATTATAGCATCGCGTGGAGAAGAAATATTTTGTGATACCGGGAAAGGGAAGAAACCAATAAAAAAAAGAGGCGGAGTTTGCAAACACTTCGCTTTATATAGTATTATAAAGGAAGTCATTATACTGATGATAATACGTGGTTGGTTTAGAACAGCAGCTTGTCTGATGTGATGGTACATCAAGTAAGGATATGATCAGGGAAAATCACAAGGAAGAGGCGTTTCTAGTCTGACCTTGGACCTGAGAAAGTATATATCACTCAGCTGACATAAAACCTGATGCCTAAAGGTTTTATTTCCCATTCCATTTGGTTGCTCCATAGTTTACCCGATAATACTAATCAATTAGCTGAAATTTTCGTTCAAATTTTGGCATTAAAACTGTCTCACTGCCATTGGAATTTACACACCTCGACATAGTTTATTAAGATAATTCCTTTTCCTTCGAGCTACAGTTATACTTACTGTTCGTTCGTTTTCCTGTTGTAGCAACACAGTTTCACTCATCGTTTCTAAGACTATTAACAACTTTTTTTTTTAATCGAAATCAGTTTTAGAAATGTCCAGAATCGCATTCATGTAATCTACTAATATTAAAATTTATAAACAAAAGCATAAACGTCGGACAAAGTCAAACCCAGTGAATAGAAAGCTCAAATTTTTAATTTAATTTTATTTTTACCGGATTTCTTCTACAGGTGTCCCAAAATTCAAGCAAGATTTAAATTTAGCGCCATTTGTGCGGTAAAGTGTTGCCAACGAGAAAAAAAAAAGACAGCGTGACAGCTGACAGTTCAGGGTTATTAAAAATGGAGCTCTACACGAAAGAACAACGCATTTCATTGTTGAGCTATATTTTAAAAATAATGAAGGTTTGGCAGCTACAGTTAGCAATTTTCGTACAAAATATGGTCGGAATAGTGATTTAACTTCATCAACTGTGAAAAGATTAATTAAAAAATTCAAGGAAACTGGATCAATTAGTGATCTTATACAGGCTGGGCGTATAAGAACGTCCTTCAACAAGGCGTTCAACAGAAAACATCGAAGCAGTTCGTGAGAGTTTTGCTGAGAGTCCAGGAACAACAATTCGGCAGCGTGGTCTCGAATTGGGCATTTCGAGAAGCTCTCTACAGCGTATTCTCACGCAAGATTTGCATCTTTATGCTTACAAAGTTCAATTGACTCAAGAACTGAAGCCTACTGACCACACACAGCGAAGAGAGTTCGTTGAATGGATTATGGAACAACAACAAGTGGATGCTTATTTTTCGAACAAAATCATCTTCAGCGATGAGGCTCATTTTCATCTTGATGGCTTCGTTAATCGACAAAATTGTCGCATTTGGGGTTCAGAAAATCCACGAGTGATTGTTGAGAAACAAATGCATCCACAACGTGTCACTGTTTGGTGCGGATTTTGGACTGGAGGCATCATCGGTCCATTCTTCTTCGAAAATGCGGCTGGTAAGGCAATAACAGTTAATGGTGCTCGCTATCGCGACATCATAATCCAGTTTTTTGTGCCTAAATTGCAAGATATGGATGTGGACGACATGTGGTTTCAACAAGACGGTGCCACATGCCATACAGCCCGAGAAACAATTCAATTACTGCATGAGTCATTTCCTGGTCGTGTAATTTCCCGTTTTGGTGATCAGAATTGGCCGCCCAGATGATGTGACTTAACGCCGTTGGACTTTTTCCTTTGGGGTTTTTTGAAGTCTAAGGTTTATGTCAACAAGCCCACGACCACCCACGCCTTGTAGGAGGAAATTGAGCGCTGTATCAACGAAATTCAGCCACATTTATGCAAAACGGTCATGGAAAATTTCGACAAAAGAGTGCGTATGTGCCAGCAAAGCCGTGGAGGCCATTTACCCGATATGCTGTTCCATGTATAACCCTATACTGTATACTTTATGAATCAATAAGAAATTACAATTTTTAATTAAAAACCTGTATTTTCTATCAAAATTACTTCTTGCGTGAGTTTTGGGACACCCTATATATTCACCGATTAAACTCTAATTTCACGAAATTATAGCAATTTAGCATGTTCTCTATATTTTTAAATATTTAAATATATTAAATATTATATATCATTTTAAATATTAACCACACTACATGATTTAGATATGTATTTAGTATAAAAAGATTGTAGCCAAGCATACAACAGTTCTTTAGTTGGTGTTTGAGCTAGTTAGAAGTGCATAATAGTGTTATGGATACATCTTTATCTCAAGAGCTTATCTCCTTTCTTCTCCTGCAGTTGCGCCATCTAAAATCACCATCACCGGTCCAAAAGAGGGAAAGATAGGCGAAACCGTCAACTTTTCTTGCTCAGCTGGGCCAAGCAATCCGGCAGCCGAAATATCATGGGTAGTTGATGGTCGACCGTTTATTGTTATGTCCGATGTCCAACTTACCAGGAGTGGATGGTTAACAACGTCAAATATATCGGTGACTCTCTCCAGGCAGGTAAATTAAAACTGGACAAAGTAAAAAAAAAAAAAAAAAGAATGGAAAATGTAGTTTTGGTTTTAACTTGTTAATTCGGTTTGAGGAAAGGGTGTTACGTAATTGTTTTCATATAAACTTAATAAATAATTAAAAAATCATAAAATTCTAAAGATGTTTTCTACACAGGAAAAGTTTCGATGCTGGATGTGTGTGTGGGGAAGAAGATAGAAGCAATATTATTTTTCCAATTAACAAATTAATTTTATGTTTTGGATAAGTTAAAAAAAAGTCACGCAAGTAAAGCGATCGCAAGTTTTTTTTTTTTTTTTTTTGTACAATTAGTCCAGGAAATGAAGCAGGACGAAAAAGAGGAAATAATTATTTGTCGCCAAGAATTTAATATTAAACATGCCACTAGTTATCTTCATTTGGAGTTGATGGACTGCCTTAATCTCATAATTAATGTGTTAATTAAAGTCATAAATATATATTTTTAATTAACATGTTAAGTTATGCTATTTATCGTGGTGGAAGCCAGACATCGCCAGCCAATTTGATTTCTGTCTAAAAATTTCATTAATATAAATTTTGATAATCTGTTTTACTTTGTGAAACATCGCTCGATAATGATGCAGCACTATTAATTTATCAGCGGATGATGTTATTGATATTTATTTATCAGCGGATGATGTTATTGATATTTATTTATCAGCGGATGATGTTATTGATATCAATGTTATTAATATCAATATATTTATAAGCGGATGATGTTATTAATATTAATATATTTATTTTAATATATAAATATATTAATATTAATATATTAATATAATCTGTAGACTGGTCCCTCCTCTTCTCCCTTGCTCTTTCTTTCTTCTCTTCTTGCTCCTTCCCCCGAATGCTATTAAAGTATTCGAGGGGAATCTTTCCTATTTTGCTGTGTCATTTCGTCTTGTGCTAACAGGACATTATCAAACACTGTAACATGATCAGGCCATCAAAAATGTTCATACCGCATCGCCCGTCGCGCGGGTTACCAAGGGACGTGTTCGGGTTTTAGGCAGAGGGACCCGCTCGAAAAATATGTTACAGTCTCCCTTAGACACCACTCCTCAGCACTCTGCTAGAGGAAACTCAAACCAGAATACTTTGTTTGCAAATGCAAACAAAGTCAAAGCAATGGCAGGCAGGCATAATAATACCAGTCTTCAAGAACGGAGACCAGAAGGATTGCAGTAACTATCGTGGCATCTCTCTGCTCAGCCTGCCTGGGAAAGTGTATGCTAAGTGCTTGGAAAGACGGTGCAGGAGCATAGTTGAGTCACAGTTCCAGGAAGAACAATGTGGCTTTCGTCCTGGTAGAAGCACAACTGACCAAATCTTCAGTTTAAGGCAAGTCTTTGAGAAATCTTGAGAATATGCCAAGAATGTCTACACATGTTTTGTGGACTTGGAGAAGGCATATGACCGGGTTCTTCGGGATAAGCTTTGGCAAGTAGTACAGGAGTATGGAGTGGATGGCCAACTATTAGCTGCCATCAAGTCCTTGCATGAATGCCCATGTCTGAACCTTTCACAGTCTCCGTTAGCCTCCGCCAAGGGTGTGTTCTGTCACCCCTCCATTTCATAATATTTATGGACTGGATTGATAGGCACATCCGAGGCAGTGAGTGTGTCAGAATTGGAAAATGTAGTGTATTGGACGTCTGCTTTTTGTAAATGACCTAGTTCTGCTTAGCTCTTCCACAGATGACCTCCAGCGGACCCTGAATAGGTTTTATCTGTTTGTGCAGACGCCGGAATGAAGATCAGTGTGGCCAAAACTGAAACATTTGTGGTCTCAAGACAACAATCCCGGTGCACTCTAAATGTAAGTGGAGTCCTAATGAGGCAGGTGGAGAAGTTTAAATACCTTCTGTCCATATTCACGAGTGATGGAAAATGGGACGTACAGCTAGATGCTCGAATTGGCTTAGCAAGCTCAATATTGCGGGAGCTTGGCCGTTCGATAGTATTGAAGCGGGAGTTAAGCCAGAAGGCAAAGCGGGCTGTCTTCAATACAGTCTATGTCCCCATCCTCACCTATGGTCATGAGAGTTTGGTAATGACCGAAAGAATGCAGACACGAATCTAATCGGCTGAAATGAAGTTCCTTCGATGGGTTGCGGGGCTGCAAGACTCGACAGAATCAGAAGCTCTGCAATTCGGGAAACCCTCAATACTCAACCGCTGCTTCTCCTGCTGTTGAGAGATCACAGGTACGTTGGTACGAGCACCTGGTCAGAATGCCACAAGAGAGGATCCCTCAGCAGGCCCTCTTTGCCAAGCCAGAGGGTGGAAGGCCAAGAACTCGCTGGATAGCTTATATCCAAAACCTTGGGTGAACACGTTTGGGAATCCCACCAGAATACCTGAACTTGGTGGCAGAAGATCGTGACCATTGGAAGTTCCTCTTGCAGCTGTTGCCCCACAACTCAATTAGGAAAGGTGGACCTTGAAGTTGTATGTACGTATGTATATATTTATCTCAGCAGATGACTATTAATGTCAATGTTATTAATATCAATAGTTCTTAAAAGAACTGGGCGATGGAATGAGTCCTTGACTCTTTATCCCGTCATCTGAATGAAGAAAATCTGTGTGGATGGAGTGTTATTGATCTAAAAAGCTCTAGTCATGGCTGGGTAACGGCAATAGCCGAGCCTCAGTTAAAATCTCATTGGCTACAGCATTGCCATTTGTTACCCTGGAAGTCCTAAAAAGGACTTTTCTTCCGCTTACCTCACCGCCTAATATCAATAGTCGCAAGACGCAAGACGCAAGACGTTGCTGACTATAAGGGTGAAGTAAAATGATTTTTTATTCCCTGCTATCTGATAAGGATTGCTGTGTGAGGAAAAGTTGAGCTAAATGCTCTGCCTGAGTGAGTGTGATTTAGAGATCTTCATTTGGAAGTAGGATTGCCTTCGGTCTCCTGTATTTTGAGAAGTCTGTTTCATTATAATTGGGTGCTTGTTGCACTAATTCATTTGGAAGTGAAGAGGATACTGAGAAGAACTTTACTGCTGAAGACTGCAGGAAAGAGTAGATGCAGGGGATATTTGTATCCCGGTGGAGTTGGACATTTCTGACATACCATGGTGCGTTCAAGATCATGCGGAGACATTTGTTTTGCACTTTCTGTAGTTTGAGGATATTTGTACTTGAGGTGTGGCTCCAGGCTGGGGAAGCATAAGTAATACTGGGTCGAATCATCAATTGATAAAGGAGTAGTTTTATTTTGGTATCCAGCTTGCTATTCCTATTGATAAGAGGGTAAAGCTGTGCAATGACTCTTGATGCTTTCGAACATCAGGCTTTTATATGTGAACTGAAAGTTAGTTTTCTGTCCAGCAGTACACCCAGATATTTAGCTTCTGGTTTCCAGGGAATCTTGGTATTAAATAGGAAGATGTCATCTTTGGGAGATATTGTGTTTTTAGTGAAGAGCATGGCGATACTCTTCTGAGGGTTTACTTGCAGTCTCCATTCCGAGAACCAGTGCTCTAATCTCTGCAGGTTTTCTTGCAGTTTCTTGGTGACGAGGTGCGGTTTAATAGATCTGGCTAGTATAGCTGTGTCGTCTGCGTATAGGGCAATAATGGATGACATTGGATTGTGCGGAATGTCCGCCATGTAAATCGCGAAAAGTATCGGTGTCAGAAGGGACCCTTGAGGAACTCCTACCAAGATGCGTCGCTGGGTAGATAATATATCATTTAGTTTGACTTGCATTCGTCTGTCACTAAGAAATGACTTAATGGAATGCCAGCCAAAATCAACTTGTATAGCAGTCCAAAGTGCCATAATTTGTCGAACGCCTTTTCTAAATCAAGAAAAACTGCTCCGGTGTATTGATGCCAATTATAACTTGTGATAATGAATTCTATTAGTCTATGAATTTGTTGGGTGGTACTGTGAAATTGGCGAAAACCAAACTGTTCTGAAGGAAGGATGTTTAATTTTTTTACTGAAAGTTGAATTCTGGAAAGGATAGCTTTTTCTGCTATTTTGCCCAAATTAGATATCAGACTTATGGGACGATAACTTTGAAGCTGCTGAGGATCCTTGCCTGGTTTGTATATAGGAACTACGTCTGCCAACTTCCATGCAGAGGGGAAGTACTTAAACCTGAACATGGCATTTTTGTTGTGAGATATACGATGGCCTTTCGGGGTAGCAGTTTAATAACTTTGTTGGAGATGCCGTCAGGCCCTGGAGCTTTTTTATTCTTTAAATTCTTTATAATATCATAAATTTCAGCTGGGGAAGTAGGTGTGAGTTGGCTGGTATAGGTATCAGGCCGTTTTAACAAGTATCTGACGTGGCAGTGGACTTTGTAAATATGATTGAAATTTAGATTATTGTGTGAAGGGCTACACTGTTTTTCTAAATATTTAGCTATAGTTTCGGCTTTTTCTGCATCTGTGTAAACAATGTTCAGGTCAGATTTGAGAGGAGGAAGAGATTTGTTTTTGTTTTTGATGTTTCTCAGGAACTTCCAAACGCATTGATCACCAGGTGATATGGAGGCTAATTTATCTTCCCCATAGTTTGTTTCTATGGTCTTTAAGTAGATCTCTCACTGCACTGTTCATTTTGTTGAGATATTTCTTGTCTTGGGGTGCTCTGGTGTTGTGGTATCTTTTTCTTGCTTTAGTTTTCTCCCTGATTAAGTTCATTATGTCATCTGGTAGTCGTTTAGGCTTGAAGGCAACTGAATTTGAGGCGATAGATGCTATGGCTGTGTTGATTTGATCAGTAAGTGTATTGACAGCAGAATCAATTTCTTCCTTGGAATTAATATGAGGGATTGGATCAATGTAGTTTGGAAGCATTTTGGATAGTTTTTCCCAGAGAATGAAGGTATGAGGCGAATGGGGAAGATCCCTCTGATAACCCAGTTGGAGCAGAATAGGATTGTGGTCTGATGATAACTCATTCAATGATTCCAGGGAGTACTGAAGGTTGACATTCTGAAAGACAGCTATATCCAAGACGTCGGATATAGCTGCCAGTAGGACTGTGGTGAGTTGGCACTGAGGGACCAGCCACAGTTGCGCAATTTGAGTTTGTGTAGTTAAAGAGGATGCGGCCATTCCTATTTATAAACCTACTGCTCCAGGCATGATGTTTTGCGTTAAAATCTCCGGCAATAATAACCGGCAGTTTAATGCCGAGGATAGCATCCAGATCTGTGGTCAGCAATGTTTTTGATGGTGGGTTATAAGCAGAATATATTTTTATGTTTCCGATAGAGTTTGTGATGACATTGATACTTGTAAGTTCGAGATTGGTGGTTGTAGGAATGGCTACAGTATGATGATTGACGTGATTTTTAATGAGGATGGCTGTGCCACCACCTCTGTAATCCAGTCTGTCATTCCTGTAGAGTTGATATCCTTTGAATTTAGGATTGTCAGCAGGTCTTAGATGAGTCTCATTAATTAATAATATATCCGGATTATATCTGTCATTGAATTCCTGCACTTCTAGTATTTTATTTTTAAGGCCGTTGGCATTCCATGAGATAATCTGGGGTAAATTTTTTCCTATGCATTGGAGAGTGCAGATAAAATGAACTGTGCTTGCTGCAAGAAACTTTTTGTAGTGCTCAGTGATGGATTTGCGTTACTGAAATCCTGTAACATATTTACAAGAGAAGAGGTGATGATGGCTGTTATATTTGAATGTGGATTTGTCATATTCTGGTCATGGATTGCTTTTTTGGGGCGGCCACATCAGCATATGTTCTTGTTTGGTGTTGAAGATTTATTTTCTTAGGGGGCTCAGTTGATGGTGGGTGAACACCTGGCATCTTGTTCAAGCTAATAGGAACCTGATGAACTTGAGCTTCTGGTGCTTTTATTTCTGTCAGTGAGGTAGAATGACTGATTAACTCAGTTTGTCTGTTTTTTGGGTGGCAAATGCACCCTCTGTAATTTGCAGGGTGGGGGCCACCACAATTAGCACACTTAGCCGGGGTGGTTTTTGGTTTGGAGCAGGTATATGTGGGGTGGGTGTCACCACATTTCAGACATCTGTTTTGAGCTTTGCACAACTTATGGGCATTATCAAATTTTTGGCATCTATGGCACTGCCCAGAAGAGGCCCTCTTCCTAAGTGGCTCTGGTGAGACCTTAAGCCCACAGATTGTCTTCAAGTTATAAATATCTTTATAGATGTTGTGTATTTCCACCAATACTAGAGGCATAGGGGTCTTGTTAGCTCTGTACATTCTACTGACTTTGATGGGAGGCTGATCTTGCATGTTGAGGTCAGCAGCTATTTCAGCTGTTTCAATGTCTTCAGATACTCTTCGGAGTACTTTAAAATTTTTCTCCGAGGTAAGTGTGAAGGTATGATATTGTATACCTCTTGTGTCCAACTCCTTGGTTAGATTTCTGTAGTCAGACACTGTAGTGGGCTGAATTTTGATGCCCTCCTCTGTGTTCTTGGCAGTGGAGTAATTTATCTGCAGGTTGGCCAAGGTGGTTCTTAAGGCTGTCCATCTCTGTTTTTCCCTAAGAATGCCTGGAGGCACCTTTTCATTGGTGGAGGCAGAGGAATCTGTGTTGGAGGCATCTTCATCCATGCCATTTTCATTTACTGACTCCGAGGCGAGAGTTTTGCGTTTTTTACGCGCGTACCTCTCTTCTTGATCTGAATGAGTAGAGTCAGAGATAATTGGACTTAGTTTTTCCTAAATTTGAGGAACGTCTTCATTTTGATCTTCATCAGTTTCGGGTAAAGAGTAAAGATTCAGGAAGCCGGGCCATTCAAGCTCGAACTTCTTAAGGAGTTTCTTTACGAAGCTGAAAGCCAGTCCTTTATCTAGAGAGTCTATAATGATATCAGGATCTATCAAGTTTGATGGCCATTTGAGCTTAAATTTCCTTTGAAGTTTATTTACAAGTATGAGCGCTGGCTCTTCATCCAGCGAATCTGTGTGGGCGTCCAAATCTAACACATTCATCACTGACAGAAACGCAAGTAAATGGATTTGAAATAGATACACTAACAATGGCGATTCTAACAGCTGTTAGGCCTAACGAATCGCCCTCGTTGTAATTAGAGTCCACTTACCTTCGCTTATGTTCTTGAATACAGTATAATCCGCGACTTTAAAAAACACGTCTCTGCTAGTTAATCTAGCTGCTACACTACAAAACCAAAGTTTCTCATCATAACAACTATTAAAATCACTGATCATATAAATGAATAAATAAACACTTGGAAACCATTGACTACTACTACCGAAATTTACGCACAAACCTATCTTCAATCAATATCAATAGTTCCTTATAGTCCTTATAAGGACAAGCTTAAAGGGGCGAAGCAGAATGCTTTTCATCTTCCCCGTTATCTGTAGAGGACAGTGTAGGGATAAGGTGTTATTGAGCTATTAAAGCTCTGATCATGGCAGGAAGGTAACAGCAATAGCCGAGCCTCAGTTAGAACTTCATTGGCTACAGCATTGCCATCCATTACCCCCAAGGGTTTTGGATTGAATGAATCAATCACCGCATCTCACGGTCGATTGATCCCTCAATACAATCCATATCAATAGTTCCTTATAGTCCTTATAAGGACTGGCTGAAAGGGGCGAAGCAGAATGCTTTTCATCTTCCCCGTTATCTGTAGAGGACAGTGTAGGGATAAGGTATTATTGAGCTATTAAAGCTCTGATCATGGCAGGAAGGTAACAGCAATAGCCGAGCCTCAGTTAGAACTTCATTGGCTACAGCATTGCCATCCATTACCCCCAAGGGTTTTGGATTGAATGAATCAATCACCGACTATGTAAGTAAAGGTGAAATCTCAAAAATACGGACGATCTCTAGGCCACTCCATAGTGGGCGAAAGACCGTCCTAATCTCAGCGTTGGTTCCACTCAGTGACGGGCTCCCCGACCCTGAGCAGAACCGCTCATATTCCGAGGAAAATAATTCACCGGCAAGTACCCCTCAGCGGGCCGTGCCGGAGAACACTTTCCCCGGAGACTCAAAGTGCTCCCTTAGGACAAAACCTAAGAGAGCGAAATCATTAACCCAGGATAACAGCAACAGCCGATCTCAGTTAAACTTCATTGGTTCAGCATTGCCATCCGTTACCCTATATGGGCATCTCATATAAAATCAATCACCGACTATGTAAGTATAGGTGAAATCTCAAAAATACGGACGATCTCTAGGCCACTCCATAGTGGGCGAAAGACCGTCCTAATCTCAGCGTTGGTTCTACTCAGTGAAACTCGATTACCGAGCAGAACCGCTCAAATTCCGAGGAAAATAATTCACCGACAAAGCCACTCAGCAAGCCGTGCCGGGGAACACCTTCCCCGGAGACTCAAAGTGCTCCCTTAAGGCAAAAACCTTAAGAGAGCGAACTCAAAAACTCATCGCCCAAGTGGGTAACAGCAACAGCCGAACCTCAGTTAAACTTCATTGGTACAGCTTTGCGTTGCTATCCATCACCCCCAAGGGCATTAATGAACCAATCGACTATGGAAGTAAAGGTTCAATCTCAAAAATACGGACGATCTCTAGGCCACTCCACAGTGGGCGAAAGACCGTCCTAATCTCAGCGTTGGTTCCACTCAGTGACGGGCTCCCCGACCACTGAGCAGAACCGCTCAAATTCCGAGGAAAATAATTCACCGACAATGCCCCTCAGCGGGCCCTGCCGGAGAACACCTTCCCCGGAGACTCAAAGTGCTCCCTTAAGGCAAAAACCTTAAGAGAGCGAACTCAAAAACTCGTCGCCCAAGGGGATAAGAGCAACAGCCGAACCTCAGTTAAACTTCATTGGTACAGCAATGCATTGTTGCCATCCGCAACCCCCACGGGCATTAATGAACCAATCGACTACGTAAGTAAAGGTTCAATCTCAAAAATATCGGACGATCTCTAGGCCACTCATTCGTGGGCGAAAGACCGTCCAAATCTCAGCGTTGGTTCTACTCAGTGAAACTCGATTACCGAGCAGAACCGCTCAAATTCCGAGGAAAATAATTCACCGACAAAGCCCCTCAGCGGGCCGTGCCGGAGAACACTTTCCCCGGAGACTCAAAGTGCTCCCTTAAGGCAAAAACCCTAAGAGAGCGAACTCAAAAACTCATCGCCCAAGGGGGTAAGAGCAACAGCCGAACCTCTTTTAAACTTCATTGGTACAGCTTTGCGTTGCTATCCATCACCCCCAAGGGCATTAATGAACCAATCGACTATGTAAGTAAAGGTTCAATCTCAAAAATATCGGACGATCTCTAGGCCACTCATTCGTGGGCGAAAGACCGTCCAAATCTCAGCGTTGATTCTACTCAGTGAAACTCGATTACCGAGCAGAACCGCTCAAATTCCGAAGAAAATAATTCACCGACAAAGCCCCTCAGCGGGCCGTGCCGGAGAACACTTTCCCCGGAGACTCAAAGTGCTTCCTTAAGGCAAAAACCCTAAGAGAGCGAACTCAAAAACTCATCGCCCAAGGGGGTAAGAGCAACAGCCGAACCTCAGTTAAACTTCATTGGTACAGCTTTGCGTTGCTATCCATCACCCCCAAGGGCATTAATGAACCAATCGACTACGTAAGTAAAGGTTCAATCTCAAAAATATCGGACGATCTCTAGGCCACTCATTCGTGGGCGAAAGACCGTCCAAATCTCAGCGTTGGTTCTAATCAGTGAAACTCGATTACCGAGCAGAACCGCTCTAATTCCGAGGAAAATAATTCACCGACAAAGCCCCTCAGCGGGCCGAGCCGGAGAACACCCTCCCCGGAGACTCAAAGTGCTCCCTTAAGGCAAAAACCTTAAGAGAGAGAACTCAAAAACTCATCGCCCAAGTGGGTAAGAGCAACAGCCGAACCTCAGTTGAACTTCATTGATACAGCTTTGCGTTGCTATCCATCACCCCCAAGGGCATTAATGAACCAATCGACTATGTAAGTAAAGGTTCAATCTCAAAAATATCGGACGATCTCTAGGCCACTCATTCGTGGGCGAAAGACCGTCCAAATCTAAGCGTTGGTTCTACTCAGTGAAACTCGATTACCGAGCAGAACCGCTCAAATTCCAAGGAAAATAATTCACCGACAAAGCCCCTCAGCGGGCCGTGCCGGAGAACACCTTCCCCGGAGACTCAAAGTGCTCCCTTAAGGCAAAAACCCTAAGAGAGCGAACTCAAAAACTCATCGCCCAAGGGGGTAAGAGCAACAGCCGAACCTCAGTTAAACTTCATTGGTACAGCTTTGCGTTGCTATCCATCACCCCCAAGGGCATTAATGAACCAATCGACTATGTAAGTAAAGGTTCAATCTCAAAAATATCGGACGATCTCTATTCCACTCATTCGTGGGCGAAAGACCGTCCAAATCTCCGCGTTGGTTCTACTCAGTGAAACTCGAGTACCGAGCAGAACCGCTCATATTCCGAGGAAAATAATTCACCGACAAAGCCCCTCAGCGGGCCGTGCCGGAGAACACTTTCCCCGGAGACTCAAAGTGCTCCCTTAAGGCAAAAACCCCAAGAGAGCGAACTCAAAAACTCATCGCCCAAGTGGGTAAGAGCAACAGCCGAACCTCAGTTAAACTTCATTGGTACAGCTTTGCGTTGCTATCCATCACCCCCAAGGGCATTAATGAACCAATCGACTATGTAAGTAAAGGTTCAATCTCAAAAATATCGGACGATCTCTAGGCCACTCATTCGTGGGCGAAAGACCGTCCAAATCTCCGCGTTGGTTCTACTCAATGAAACTCGAGTACCGAGCAGAACCGCTCATATTCCGAGGAAAATAATTCACCGACAAAGCCCCTCAGCGGGCCGTGCCGGAGAACACTTTCCCCGGAGACTCAAAGTGCTCCCTTAAGGCAAAAACCCCAAGAGAGCGAACTCAAAAACTCATCGCCCAAGGGGATAACAGCAACAGCCGAACCTCAGTTAAACTTCATTGGTACAGCTTTGCGTTGCTATCCATCACCCCCAAGGGCATTAATGAACCAATCGACCATGTAAGTAAAGGTTCAATCTCAAAAATATCGGACGATCTCTAGGCCACTCATTCGTGGGCGAAAGACCGTCCAAATCTCAGCGTTGGTTCTACTCAGTGAAACTCGATTACCGAGCAGAACCGCTCAAATTCCGAGGAAAATAATTCACCGACAAAGCCCCTCAGCGGGCCGTGCCGGAGAACACCTTCCCCGGAGACTCAAAGTGCTCCCTTAAGGCAAAAACCTTAAGAGAGCGAACTCAAAAACTCATCGCCCAAGTGGGTAACAGCAACAGCCGAACCTCAGTTAAACTTCATTGGTACAGCTTTGCGTTGCTATCCATCACCCCCAAGGGCATTAATGAACCAATCGACTATGTAAGTAAAGGTTCAATCTCAAAAATATCGGACGATCTCTAGGCCACTCATTCGTGGGCGAAAGACCGTCCAAATCTCCGCGTTGGTTCTACTCAGTGAAACTCGAGTACCGAGCAGAACCGCTCATATTCCGAGGAAAATAATTTAATTCACCGACAAAGCCCCTCAGCTGGCCGTGCCAGAGAACACTTTCCCCGGAGACTCAGTGCTCCCTTAAGGCAAAAACCCCAAGAGAGCAAACTCAAAAACTCATCTCCCAAGTGGGTAAGAGCAACAGCCGAAGCTCAGTTAAACTTCATTGCTACAGCTTTGCGTTGCTATCCATCACCCCCAAGGGCATTAATGAACCAATCGACTATGTAAGTAAAGGTTCAATCTCAAAAATATCGGACGATCTCTAGGCCACTCATTCGTGGGCGAAAGACCGTCCAAATCTCAGCGTTGGTTCTACTCAGTGAAATTCGATTACCGAGCAGAACCGCTCAAATTCCGAGGAAAATAATTCACCGACAAAGCCCCTCAGCGGGCCGTGCCGGAGAACACCTTCCCCGGAGACTCAAAGTGCTCCCTTAAGGCAAAAACCTTAAGAGAGCGAACTCAAAAACTCATCGCCCAAGTGGGTAACAGCAACAGCCGAACCTCAGTTAAACTTCATTGGTACAGCTTTGCGTTGCTATCCATCACCCCCAAGGGCATTAATGAACCAATCAAACACATCTCACAGCCGATTGATTCCACTCCTCCCTATCAATAGTTCTTAAAAGAACTGGGCGATGGACTGAGTCCTTGACCCTTTATCCCGTCATCTGAATGAAGTAAATCTGTGTGGATGGAGTGTTGTTGAGCTAAAAAGCTCTAGTCATGGCTGGGTAACGGCAATAGCCGAGCATCAGTTAAAACGTCATTAGCTACAGCATTGCCATTTGTCACCCTGATTAGTAAGTAAAGGGTAAAATCTCAAAAAATCGGACGATCTCTAGGCCACTCCATAGTGGGCGAAAGACCGTCCATATCTCAGCGTTGGTTCCACTCAGTGACGGGCTCCCCGACCACTGAGCAGAACCGCTCAAATTCCGAGGAAAATAATTTAATTCACCGACAAGAACCCCTCAGCGGGCCGTGCCGGAGAACACCCTCCCCGGAGACTCAAGGTGCTCCCTTAAGGCAAAAACCCTAAGGGAGCGAACACAAAAACTCACACCCAGGATAACAGCAACAGCCGAACCTCAGTTTACTTCATCGGTTCAGCATTGCTATTTGTTACCCTGATTAGTAAGTAAAGGGTAAAATCTCAAAAAATCGGACGATCTCTAGGCCACTCCATAGTGGGCGAAAGACCGTCCATGTCTCAGCGTTGGTTCCACTCATTGACGGCCGCCCCGTCCAAGCACCCCGACGGGCTCCCCGTTTAAGCAGAACCGCTCAGCGTTGGCTCCACTCAGTGTCGGCCGCCCCATCCTAGCACCCCGATGGGCTCCCCGACTCCTGAGCAGAACCGCTCAAATTCCGAGGAAAATAATTCACCGACAAGAACCCCTCAGCGGGCCCTGCCGGAGAACACATTCCCCGGAGACTCAAGGTGCTCCCTTAAGGCAAAAACCCTAAGGGAGCGAACTCGAAAACTCACACCCAGGATAACAGCAACAGCCGAACCTCAGTTTATTTCCTCGGTTCAGCATTGCTATTTGTTACCCTGGAAGTCCTAAAAAGGACTATTTAAATCTTCCATTTAATTCACCTATCAATAGTTGTGTTTCAAGGAAAACTTTTTGATGAATTAAATGGAGAATTTTAAGTGGTGTCGGACGAGAAAATTTGAAAAATAAATCTCTGAAACATTTATAAAGTTTAAAGTTTTATAAATAAGGATTTTCATTACAATTATAATGTTTATATTGAATTAATCTTAAAGAATTTTAAGATAACGTTAAATTTGGAGATGACTTTAAAGATGGAACTGAATATTAAGATCATGAACTTAGACACAGTTTGAATTCAACACAAACTGGCATGCTGTCTAATGTTAAACTGTGCAAATTTATATTCATAATTTTATCATGCAGCTGTTTAACTGAATCCATTTATTTGTATTAAATAGAATCAATACAAAATAAATCCGTTTTATAAATATAAAATGTATCATACCAGTGCATTGTTAGTGCTAAAACTTTAATAGTAACGTAACCTGTTTTAAACTTCGGTTATTATGCTTGTCTATACGAATATCATAAGTTATATATTATTATGGTATTATATACGTTACTTTTCAGACAATTACGTTTTTCATTCTGTGCAGAATTGGAATAAAATATGAAAAATAAAAATATAAAATTAACCTCTATTTGTCAATATCTCATTATTTATGGAATTCTATCCAGGCTTTTATTGGGTGTATTTCGCATTTTAAACTGTCCTTTAGGTAGGTTATACTTTTCATCTTTTTTATTTCTTTTATATTCTCTTTTTTAAGAAATTACATTTCTTTTTATTACAAAAAATATTTCATGATTGATTTCTTTACATCATGGTTCCAAGGAAGTCAAGATTTTGCCGATACTATACTTATAGATTTCAAGCAAGTAAATATAACTTCAGAGAATAAATGACTTTATTTTCTGCCTAAAGTGAAGCTTTATTTATTTATTTTTGTATTCGTTAGTGTGCTGTATTGCAATCGTTAAGCAACATTTTTCAAGTTGCATTAAACAAGAGAAGTCCGCAAAGTAGTACCAGGACAAGTGGCAACAACTCTTCACTTTTTTTTTTTTCGTTCCAAGAATACTGCCTCGTTTACTGCGCAAATGCTTTAGTAACAACCTCTGACGACAGTGGAGAAAAATAGGTGAAGTGTTGGTAGTTTCTTGCTACGTTTCACACGTGTCTAGAACTCACTCGATACGCGGAAGAAGTGGTCCTCTGAGGATGTAGTCGGATAGATCGACATCACAACTTTTGAACTTCCAACCGAATCTACGTCTGAAGAATTTTAGGAAAATGTACCCCGGGAATATATCGTATCGATTTGTTCGTATCTGATACAAGACACGAGTGCAGTTTTTTAGATAGAAATCGAACTCTAAGCGTATTGTTAAATCAAATTCTGCCCTTCGTAATACAAAAAAAAGAATAAGGAAAACTAGTGTTTGTTGTAGCTTAAAAAAAAGAAATATAATAATAATTGTACCTTTTTGAATATTCGAATTCAGCTCAGACTGAATTACAACAATAATTTTGTAATTAAGTGGGACATCAAATTTCTATTGGTGCAGCGCAGTTCCCACAAGTTTTATAATTGTAAAAGATGCATTACAAGATCGGAAGTTTTGTACTTTTACTTCCTCTCGTTCCTGGATTTTATTACATTTAATAATAAAGAACATTTAAGATCGTCCGAATATAGACTCTTAAGTTTTAAGAATAACCGAAATTTGCTAAACGATTATGCGCAGTTGTTTTTCTTAGTATGCCCATCTTGAAGATATTTCAGAAGAAATCATTTTTGATATATGCAAGCAGAAAAGAATGGAATACAAACAGGGTAAACCTCATAGCAGATGAAGACGAATATTTTTAATGTTCTGGATTCGTGATCTCTTTTTATCGCTCCAAGCTTTGAAAATAACTCCCTGAGTATTCTGGTTGCTGATATTATGATAGAGAAATTAATAAACTGCAAATGTATGCATATTTGGACATCACAGTTGCCCAAATATTTGCAGATATTAATTTTCGAAAACGATATATCCCAGTTAACCTAAAAGAAATAATGTGATATATACACTGCTCAAAACAACTAGAGGATATTTTAGTTTCTGTCGGATAATTATAAATTTCTGCAAATAATTATTCTTCTTCTGGTTCCCATCTGCCATACGGCCGGGGGAGGGTAGCTATATGCTACCATTCTAGAAAGAGATGATTATGAGCAAGGTGGTTTCCCGTTGCCTTCCTTGCCGTGAGTATTTATGACTGTAACCTGTGTGTTCACGAGGCCGGTTTGCCTGCTTGCGGAGTGAAAAACCCCAGGATAAACTGGGGAAAAAACCTTGCTGTCCACGCCCAAGACCGGCTAACTTGGCTATGGCAGATCCTTAAACTCCTCACGTCGTGGACGGGAATCGAACCTAGGACACTCCTTCCCCAGGCATATGGTTGCGAAGCGCAAAGCCACTAGGCTAACCGCGCGGACAAATAATTATAAGTATTATTATTTGACACCTTCAGGGAGTCCAAGGACTCATCGAGGGAGGACACCTGCTATACAACTCTCTCTCCACCATTCAATATCCAACTGACCGCAACTACACCAACGCCGACCACCACTGGTATTTGCACACACAATCACAAACATCCATGCCTACGGCGAGATTCGAACCCGTAGACGTTTGGCTTGAGAGTGGATACGCTATCCACTCGGTCAACCAGGCCGGCAATAATTATAACTATTGGGTACTTTATGCATGAATAAATATTTCTTAGTTACGGAGAGGGTGTAATTGATGAGATATTAAATAATCGATATTTATTACAAATTGTGTTACATTTGTAAATTATTTTTATAACTTTATAATTTGCAAGAAAACCAAAATATCCCCTGATTGTTTTGAGCAGTATATAAATGACAATTATGACATTCTTTAAAGTATCTAAGTGTATCTTAGAGTGTTCTGGGTAATGATTTAATCCACTCTTCCCGTTTGGTAATTTGGTGTGTTCTTCTGTACAGGATCCAGATACAAAATCTTTTTCATGTTATGCTGTTAGCGAAGCCCTGAGCGAGTCCATCATACAAACTGTCACCTTTAAGGTTGTGTGTAAGTATGTTTATCTTTTTTGAAAAATGTTTCGTTTTCCTAGATAGAAAATTTATTAATTTATTTAATTAATTTATTAGCCAATAGGAAAAGAAAACCAGGACGTCCTCTTAAACCATTACTTCTAAGGCCGAAACAGGCCATGCTAGGCCTAAACCTTGCATGATGATGACGACGAAAATTTATTAACTTCATCAACACATCAATATCCATCACATCAACCGTTTAGCAAACAGGGGGATGTTTGCTGGATGGTTACGGCTGATTATTGATGTTATGCCAAATTATTTATCCATTATATGATCCCGTATATTAAATGAAATCAGACTGTCATGAAAGTGATCATCTTTCGTCCGTCCCGTGGATATTTGACCACGAACGGATTAAACTTGAGCTGTGTCGCTGCAAATAAATTGTGTGCTTGTGCGCGTTAGTTCTGTGAGATACAAAACTTTTATTATTGATGTGTGTTTGTGGTGAGGATGAAATATTTTGAATAAAGCAATTTTTGTAATATGTAAATTTACTTATTAATAAATTGGTTACCGATTTAGAAAAAATGAATTATTTTTTTCTTATTTTCTGTATGCAGCACCCCCAATTAAAATTTTCACCGGCCGCCACTGCATAGTTATCTGCTGTTCTTTTCTTCCGCATAAATTTTAGTGCCAAATGGATCTCTCACGAGATCTTTTTAATGCAAACAAATAAAATTTAGGACCATACGTCATGTCGTTCTGGAAATATTTCAAGTGAAAAAAAAAATGCGAGTAGTCTATCCAACTTAAATGAACGTTAAATTCTGTTTCCAGAGTCATATCGAACCACCCAATAAAACCGCGTCATTAATTTGAAAGCATTTCAATCTGGTAATTGTTACAAGTCAACTTTTAAACCAAATTAGTCATCTGATCGAAAATGGCATTTTCTTTTTAATTTAACTTCTCTTATGACATTGTTATTCCGTTCCATGCCAACAGTTAACAATAAAGAATTAAAAGCGAGTGTTTTTGTGTTATCTCGTGATTATTTTTGACTTATTAATTGATCTCACAACAACATTAATATAAATGAAACTGAAATGTTTTCTGTTTCCTTGATCGCTGCCACTTTCGGTGATGTATTTTGAAATGACGTTCGCAAACAATTCACGAAAACCAACGACTTCTTACATCAACAAATGACTTTGGCAGTCCCAATGAATAAAAGAAGTGTGTTGTTGGTTCGGTTTTGTATTGGTTTCTCAATTAACCATTTGTTTGTAGTTAGAGAGACGGCGAGAGGAAAAAAAAAACATTTTAGGATATTTCATACATAATTAAAGAAGGATGTACTCATTTATGCATGGAATTCCAAATGTGTACCGTCCTATAGAAGAATAAAATAATGTTGGGATACAGAAGTTATTCGACTCTCGTGTACAAGCTTATCCAATGACATCAGCTCAAAGCAGTTTATTTTTCCTTTCTTTTCTGGTCATTTCATGGGGAACAGCCTCAGATAATACAACGATGATTCTCATCCAGTTTTTTGTTGATGTGGTTTGTCTTCTGCTTGTGTGGATGAGATTTTAATAGTAACACAGCCGAGATGAGACTTGACAAGAAACCTTTATTCGGTAGGAAAGCGAAGCACACACACACACACACACACACACACACACACACACACACACACACACACACACACACACACACACACACACACACACACACACACACACACACACGTCTGTGTTATTTGAATTAGTTTTCACTTGCATCCGACAGTGAAAATATATTGCGATACCTGAATATAGAAACAGAGAGATTTTCTGTCTCTCTCTCTCTCTCTCTCTCTCTCTCTCTCTCTCTCATTTCATGGCAACGATCATCTCTATAGAAAATTACTTAATGTACGCATTTTTGATATATTTTTTAAATGACTAATACTGCACTCCTTTCATTGCAATTCAAACTGCATGTCATCCATTGGAACAAAACACGCCTTTCGCAATCCATGCCCTTTTGTGTTATTTCTATTAGCATCTCTAAATAGATGACCCACCATAAGAGAAGCCTCTCAGACATTCACTTAACTTTTGTAGTTGCCAGATTTCCATTTCCCATAAGTCAATAACATCAAATATCATTCTACATTTGCATCTGAGTGAATTTAATATTTATATTGGCGATGCCTGCACGATCCTTTCATTTTAGATTCTTCTGCACGATGTACTAGTAGATAATCATAAGGCAGCTGTATTATTCACTTCAGCCGATTTTAAGTTCCATACCTTTTCTGTTTTATCTCATGGACTTATTTTTTGTAGAATGTTATTCTTTTTTTCTGTAAATATAAGCTTGCTAAAATGTGCTCAGTTCTAGGCTAGGCCAGAACGAAGTTATTTGAGATTCCTCTGAGGCATAAAACTGTTCCATTGTAAACGTTTTAATTTTCCTCTTTTTTTAATTTCTTCTTCTTCTCATTTTTTTTCTTTTTATAAATTCGGTGCTCCGTTTTAATTAAACTATTCTCAATCTGTACTTTTTTATAGTATTATTTCCTAAATCTTTTCTGTTCACAAAATACATTTTTCGAAATGTCATTCCTTTTTAAATTGACCCGTATATTGTTCAGTTATTCATTCCTTCTTTTCACTGTCCATATTGAGAGACATATTCTGCTTCAGGAAAACTTTACGTTGGGTATATTACCTAAGTGATACATCAGACATATTTTAGCTTTAAACTGACAAGCGTCTCTATATTAAAAAATAGTTTGATTTATTTGTTCGTTTTGTCGTAATGCCTCCATATTTCCACAGGAAAAAGACTGGAGTCGTGAAGAATGACATAAATTAATCATGATTAACATTGTTGGTAACAATCAAGTCCTGCTTTAAAATGATCTCGCTTCAGGTCCAACTTACACAAGACACATGCAGATCGGCGAAGTTCTAATTAGAATCACTTGAGAAATAAAAAATGAAAAAAGGTACAGAATTTAAATTTCGTGTTTTAATTGAAATATAAAATATTATTTTAGTGCGCTATAGCGATGGTCTATGTAATCAAGATCATCTAAAAGACTAACTCTTAAAGTTCTGTTTACTCAAAAAAAAAAAAAAAAAAAAAAAACTCCAGATCTGCTACGGCGTAAAACAGGCCAAGCCTTTTCAATTAAAGTTATTCTTTCTTAACGCTGATAAATCCTTAATTGACATTCATTTTTTGACTGGAAACCTATTAAATGAGAAAGAAAAAACGTAGCAAGCTTTTTTAAAAATGATTTGAAAATTGATAACACGATAACGTGTAAACAACACACTAATCATCTAACTGAAGAGCGCTGATTTCTTTCATTTTGTAATCCATATTTCTTAGAATTTTGTTCTATGTTTTTTTTTATTACACAAAACTTGACGATTCAAATAAGTAAAGATTAGTAAACGACATTTAAAAAAATACATTGGTGAGAGAAATGTCCCAATTCTTACCATGAAATTATTATATATATTACAAGATAGGAAAGTTACAAGTTACATAGTTCATTATTACATTTATTATTTGGGTTAAATTTGCTGACTGCTGGAAAAATAATGTTGTTATTTCAAAATATTGTTTCGTCCCAAGATCCACCTAGTCCGCCATCTATAATTGGCTACGAAGAAGGAAAGGCGATTAAGGCAGGCGAGTTTCAAAAGTTTACTTGCATGGCTCTTGGAGGTAATCCACTCGCTAGTCTTCGATGGTATAAGCGTGATCGCGAAGTGAGTAGATTTTTTTTTTTTAAAAAAAAAATCCGCATTGAACTTATTTTATTCATTAATTTTAAGAATTGCTGTACAAAATTCATTAGTTATAGATATTTCATATCGGTGAACTTTATATAAAAGAAAATGCTTATAGATTTTCTAAGTACTTATTTGGAAATAATAAATTTACAAATAAAAAATAATGTTTATATTAAAATTATATTGAAACCAATTTATTCCAAAAGTATCTTTTTTAAATATTTTCTTAATATACTTAGAAATATCTTCTTACACCAAATAACTAAATTCATCTTCTTAGGTTTAGTAAAATTTACCGAAAAAACATCTTTTTTTTTTTCATTCAAAACGATGAAACTTCTTGTGGTTGCCGGGATAAGAATAACGCCGAGGTAAATCCAGGCGTGTCGTAAAAGGCGACTAAAATGGACGCAGAGATTCGAGAGTTGAGTTCGCTCTCTTAAGGTTTTTCCCTTAAGGGAGCAATTTGAGTCTCCGGGGAAAGTGTTTTCTGGCACGGCCCGATGAGGGGCTTTGTCGATGAATGCTTTTCTTCGGAATTTGAGCGGTTCTGCTCGGTGGTGGGTGGAAGGCCAACGCTGAGATGGACGGTATTTCGCCCATAATTGAGTGGCCTAGGGATCGTCCGAATTTTTAGAGACGGCTTTACTTAAACATCGCTGGGATAAGCATAGCTTCCATGCATGTCGTAAGAGGCGACTAAAATGGACGCAGTTTCGAGAGTTTCACTCTCTTAGGTTTCTTCAAAAATTCTTCAGGAATTTTGCTCCCGGTGAGGGGGGGAGGGCTCAAGATTCTGGGAGGGGATTGCCCTGAGAGAGCAATTTGAGTCTCCGGGGAGGGTGTTTTCCGGTGTGGCCCGAGTGGGGCATTGTCGGTGGACGCCTTTCCCTGGAATATGAGCGGCTCTTCTCAGTGGTAGGGTGAGCCTGTCACTGAGTAGACCAACGCTGAGTTGGACGATCTTTCGGTCACTATGGAGTGGTCTAGATATCGTTCTAATTTTTAAACAGGACTTTACTTAAAAATCGCCGCTGAAGCCCATGCATGTCGTACCAGGTGACTAAAATGGGACGCAGAGTTTCGCTCTCTTAGGTTTCTTCCGGAATTTTGCTCCCGGTGGGTATTTCGGTCACTTATGGGGAGTGGTCCGGGGATCGCTTAATTTTTAGAAAGGGCTTTATTACATACCAACCCACACTGTAGTCCATGCCTGTCGTACGAGGCAACTAAAATGGGTACTCAGGGAGGGTAATGGATGGCAATGCTGTAGCCAGCGAAGTTTTAACTGAGGCTCGGCTATTGCTGTAACCCTCCTGCCGTGATCAGAGCCCATAGCTCAATAATACCCTATCCTTACATTGTCCTCTACAGATAACGGGGAAGATGAAAAGCATTATTGCTTCGCAAAAAAGAAAAAATGTTTTCATTCGACAGACTGCAGAAGCATCAGTAACAGCACTAAAGAAGAAATATTTTGCATCCAACTTTTTAACAATTTTAAAATTTGCAACTAACCGAATACGAATATTTCGTTATTGTTTCAGTCTGATTTCGAAAATTCATCATCAAAGAAGCTTCCTAATTAAATTTTAATTACTTTAAACTGGATAATTCGCTCACAAATTGCGGTCACGTTTTCATTTATCAAACTTTAATTTTTTTTTCCCTATCGGTTTGCTGTTTTCAGTTGCAGGGATTACTTTAATTACTCCTCGATTACATCACTTTAGTTCATAATCAAAATCGTGCAACTTTCAATACATCTGATTCAATTTGTACAACCACCACAATCTGAATCATATCTCGTCTTTGCCTTAGCGTGTTGGGCTTAATACCCTGTCATGGATGGCCAAATGACTTCGCTTCACAGAAATCTAATTAATGCCAAACTTAGGCATTTAATCCTATCTCGTGGCTTGTTATGTTTACTAACGCACTCCTGTGTGTTGTTTTACGGTGTGAAAAAGCCTGCTTTATTGGAGTGGAACTCCATATGAGACTGAGCAACTCGCAATCCCTTGTCTTACTTGATGAGTGAAAATGCTCTCTCTGTGTATTTCAAGTAACTGTGTATTTCACTTAGGATGAACCATTCTACGAATGGTTCATCCTAAGTGAAAGCGATTGGCTAGATCTCTTATACAGGTATCCTTTTATGTTCGTAAAGTAGTCTTAGGAAACAGAGAATGATTACTACAATCTTTATTGAACAAAGAAAATGGAAATTAAAACTATCAGTGTGCATTAATTTGGTATAATATGAATGATATTGTACACGTTATTATAAAGAATAATATTATCATGGGTTGGTACCAATTGTAATTATTATGTGATAACTCTACAGTTCCAGTATTCATCATGGGAGGCTACTGTACCCTCTACAGTACTACAATCCAGCGTCTACATTACACTACCTACTATGTAGTATAATCATTAATTGCGAGTGTTGTCTGTCAGTTTTTCTATTGAATTTAGCCAGAGAGGAAAAACGAATTAACCCTGATATATCCTTTAGTTGGATGGAGGAACTGGGGAGAGATGGCTGGAGTGTTATGCGATAAGAGGGTGCCAATCAATCTGAAAGGCAGAATCTATAGGACAGTAGTGAGTCCAGCTATGATGTATGCTATAGAAACTGTGGCCCTGAGGAAAAATAACATCAGCAGGATAAAAGTAGCGGAGATGAGAATGCTTTGGTGGATGTGCGGTGTGACCAGAAAGGATCGTCTGAGAAATGACTAGTGAGGGGAACAGTAAAAGTTACGAACTTAGGAGCGAAGATACAGGAGGCAAGGTTGAGATGGTTTGGAGATGATGAGGAGAGAGGACGAATATGTGGGAAGAAAGGTCATGCAGATGGATGTGCAAGGAAGGAGGAAGCGTCGGCGGCCAAAGAAGAGATGGAGGGAGCTGGTAGAAGAGGACTTGAAGATGAAGAACTTGGATGTGGTGACAGCCCAAGACAGGAGACTCGTTAAAAAGAGCGACCCTACTTAAGTGGGATAAGCTTCAGAAGAAGAAGAAATATTTTAGTTGAAAAACCCCATTTAAAGATTAGGAGACAGAGAACCATCATCAAGACGAGAATTAAACCCAGGTTTTTTGTAATCTTAGGGCGCATTCCCCATCATTCTTCCAAATGCACTACAGTTTAAATATTATTTTATAGTTTTTATTGTTAATCTGCCTGTCAAGGAATATGTAACACTCGCCCCCTATAGCCGGATATATTTCATTAAACTGGGATCTTCTAAAATTATAAATTCTTCTTAGTTTGATTAAACCAGATCGTTTCAGTACAAAATTTGGGCAAATGATACAAAGCAGAGGTGTGATTAAATTTCGTTTTTATAATCTCTAAACGACATTTAATGTTATGTCATAACTGACAATAATACCGCTCTCGTTGGACGACTGGTAACGTACTCATACTACAAACAAAATGCTATCAAATCCCGCCATGGGCATAGATGTTTGTGATTGCCTTTAGATGTTCGATGACTAGTGTAAGAGCTGCCTCCGATAAGTGCTGGAGGCTTGAAAACGTTGCGTGTATTTTTAAAAAATAAATTTGAAAAATCTTTAACCCACCCACGGTATTAAGGTACTGTTGATTTACAACCTTTCATAGATGGGAATCTCTGAATAACATAACATAAAAATAAACCATCCACAGTCTTGTTTTTCTTCTTCTTCTTAGGTGCATCAATCCGAAGTTTGAGCAGCCATTCTGTCTTGTGATCTCCTTTTTATCTCTTCATAACTCTTAGCGCCGGTTAGCATCATTATGCTATTTATATATGAAATTCTTGGTCTGCTTCGTGACCTCTTTCCTTCTACAGTCCCCTTCATTATTTCTGTAATCAGTCCCCCGTGCCTCAAATGGTGTCCAATTAGGCTTTTTCTTCTCTTATTGATGTGTTTCATCAATGACCGCTCTTCATGAACTATATTCAGAACTCTTTCATTACTTTTCTGTCCAACTAATTTTCATCATCTTTCTCCAGCACCAAATTTCAAATGCCTCCAACCTCTTGATGTCTTGTTTTGTTAGAGACCTCCAGGCTTCACAACAATATAATGCAGTGCTCCATATGTATGTTTTCACTAGCTTTTTTTGAGCTGGATGCTAAGTCCTTTACTGGTAAAAATGTTTCTTCTGTTGTAGAATGCTTTTTTGGCTAAGATTATTCGTGTTTTAATATCCGATTGGTTTCTTCCATCTTCTGTGATAAATCTTCCAAGATATTCAAAAGCGAATACCTGTTGTAGTAGGTTATTATTTATTTACAGGTTTATTTTCATTGGATTTGCTTTACTTGTAATTAATAATTTTGTTTCCTTATAATTAACTTTTAGGCTGTACTGCGTGAAAATTTATTCCATCTTTGTCAGGGAGGATTTCAGTTTTTCTTCGTTATCAGCTAGAACTTCTGTATCATCCCCAAACCGTAGCCAGTTAATATGAATTCTGTTTATCTTAATTCCTGTTTCTATTAGTTCTTTGAATTTATTTATTGCATCTTCGATGTAGAGATTAAACAGTATGAGAAAGAAACACAGGTTGCTCTCTTTCACTGGAAGCCAGCACCCAGTAAAAGAGAGCACCCCTGTCTTACACCTCTACGTATTCTTGTTATTAAGATTTTTGTTTTATTGCTAGCTGTTTCTATTAGGGCTTCTTGGTGCTTGTATGAGCCTTCTATCTATCCAATCTACCTTTATTGCTTTTAGGAGGCGAAACATTTGGTTCCAGTCAATACTATCGAAGGCTTTCCCCAAGTCAAGAAAGACTATCAGAGTATTTTGATTATTCTCAAATCTTCTTTCGATAACTGTTCTTAGGGCTAGGATTGCTTCTCTTGTGTCCTGCTGTTTCCTGAATCCAAACTGGTCATTGCCAACATATTCTTCAACCTTCTTTGTTAGTCTTTTTTTGTATACTTTTGAGTAGTATTTTCGAAGCATGTGATATTAAGCTTATTGTTCGATGATTTTCACACTTGTTGCATTATTTACTTTAGGAATGATATGATGGAGCATTGTATAAAATCTTTGGGAATGATCCCTGTTTCATAAATATCCTTTATGATCTTGAAAAGGTATGATTTAGTTATGTTTCATGAGTACTTCATTAATTCTGAAGAGATGTTATCAACGCCTGATGCCTTGTTGGCCAACAATTTATTTTAGTGCTCACTCAAATTCATCTTTTAATATAGTTGGACCAATTTCTTCCACATCGAGTCTTGTTTCATCTTCTACAACCTTGAGGTCTAGATATTTTTCACTATATAGATCTTCTAAGTACTCCTATATTTCCGAAATTTCTTCCTTATCTATAAGTATGTGCCCCTGTTTATTTTTGATAATTGTACTTGTCTTGTTTTGGTGGCTTATTCCTTTTATAATGTTATAGGCTTTATCGATTCTCCCAGTCTTTGTTAGATCTTCTACTTCTTTACATTTCTCTATATACCATAGTTCGTTTGCTTCTTTGCACTTTCTATTTATCATATTTTTATATCCACGGTATATGACCCCAAAACCGGCACTCTAGAATTCAACTTCTTTGATTATAAATGATGGCATTGTACACCAAGAATATTATTGTGAATTAATTATTTTCTCGGATAATTCCTATGCTTGTTTATAATGCAACTTGCTCTGCTGCCGTAATATCCATTCTTTTTTTGTATTTTGAACAGGTCAGGGCTTCTACTTCAGTAACTGGCACCGGAGTGTTTAGCGAGCTGGTGGTCAGAGCCGATCCAACTGACAACGGTGCTGTGTATCGCTGTGAAGCTTTCAATTCGGCAACTGATAAGCCTTTAATATCCACGGTTACCCTCACTGTGTACTGTAAGTTCATTTCAATAATTCTCAAAATACTGAAAGGCCAAATGAGAATTAGATCATGGTTGGCGAGCGAGAAGATGGAAATGCATTCTTTACAGCTACCGAACTGTGAAAACAAAGGGAAATTCGTGTTTCAGAGATAAAAGTCAAATCTCATTCTTGCTCGTCAACCGCATTTTGCAATGTATGCCGAATATTTTAAATTTTATTCTTCTGTCCAGCTTCAAACTGTATATACCATGCCCAGTGGCGGCTCGTGGCTTGAAATCGCGGGTTGCTGCAACTTTCGAAATAGACATACACATTGTAAGTACGTGTTTGGATAAAATATCAAAATTATGGCAAAAATTAAAAAAAAAGTGAAAAAATATTGTTTATTATCGATAAAATTATAAAGTTTGGTATAATTCAAAATTACTTAAAAATAAAATCCATTATCATAACGCCAATAATGTTCTAAAATAAAAACTATAACAAATGTTACGTCTTTAATTGTAATGTCCAAATATTTAAAGAGACGGAGTAAACACGATAAGCACTACGAACACTCGACTACTGGCGCAAAATGCATATAAACAACAGTGGAACTGCGCGACGGACAGTGCCGCATTACGCTAATAGCTCTCATCTCACTATGACGTGCATATGCTTGCGCGCGTAGCAATATGACACTGTGGTAAACACAGTGCTGCTAGCGCCCTCCTAAGTGCTACAAGATGGATTTTTATTATTTTTTATACAAAATAAGAGAATTGTATAGGATTGTTAATGGTATAATTAAATATTACAAGCAAATATAAATAAATTAATAAATATATTTATATATTGAGAAAAATTGGGGGTGATGCAGTTCCGTAGTGCCTGTGCACGAGCCGCCCCTGACCATGCCTATTCCATAACGCAAATCTAACATAAACAGAATGATGAACATGCGTGGTCTTTTAGAAGAGTGTATTCATGTGTTTTTTTTTTTTTTCGCAAGAAAATACCGCGTTTTCTGTATAAGAATAAAATAAAAATGAATTTTATTAAGCCTCTGGCCAGTTCAGCGTATGAAAACACTTCTCATAGGGTACGGGTTATTATAATCAAGTGCCTGATGGAAACACTTCAATAGTAATGCGAATCAAGGGAGGACTGGAATCCTAACTTGTACTCTGTTTGCCCAGATATATAAAGGTAGCCTGTGGCCATCTGACGAAAAGCTGTTAGCATAAATCTTTTACATTCCAAGGCTGTCTGATTCGAAGAGACTGAAGGATTTATTCTAACTTAAGAAAAATGCCTGAGAATTTTTTCTAAGCCTTAAGGAATATCTTAAGATCTTATTCCAAGACTTCAAGAAGAGAGATCTGATATTCTACTTGTTTATAGAACTGATATTCTACTGATATGTCTAACTCTCAATTATAGAAGATCATCACGATTTTGTTACTCCTTTGTTTCATGTAGCGATTATATAGAAAATCAAACAGCGCCTATTCATCGATTCCATGCTCGTCTATCTTTGAAATGCTACTCTCGAAGCAGTCTGCTGTTGTGGTTTCACCACCACATTTCACCTGTTTGACTTTAGCGATCCTCCATAAGAGGGAGTGCAGGTGATGAATTTTAGGGGCTATTTTTCTTGCGTCCCCCATTTAAACTTACTGAAGATATTCTGGTGAGTGTTTGAAGGAAATCAATAAGGAACATTTCGATTTACTTAAGAGACTGATCCACATTTCAGATTCCACGATAGCAAATGCAATAGGAAGCGATTCGTTAAGCTGTTTCCTCAGATAATCCAAGAAGTTACTTTAGCATTATTGAGTCAATAGCATAACGTTCAAGGTATTTTAATAATACTTTTTGCCATTTATAATTACGGTAACAGAAATATGAATTCATTCAGCCAAGCACCTCAAGAATTATTATGTAAAAAGTTATAATATGTTAACGACTTTTAATGAGTATGAAACGAAAATGATCCGAAATAGTCCTAAAAAATTCATTTTTCAGTAGCACTTGTACGATGATGCGATTCATTATCCAAAGTTGGTTTAGTTTGTCTATACGTCTATTATAACTTTGCCGTGGCTTGACGAATTTTGCTGAAATGTGATGTTTAGAATTCTCTCCATTTTAGTGTCAATTGGACCATTTTTATTGGCAAAATTTGGCAACAGTTTTCAAAATAATGTCAAATTACACGATACAAAGAAAAATAAATAAATTACCTACATTTATTCCAAAATAGTTACATTCCATTTCACGTGATAATGAATGACGTCATATTATACAAGAATATGAGTGCAATCGCACCTTTCATTGAATGCAAACTTCACGATGTGTTTTTACGAATGCCTTAAATTATTTTCATACTCTCATTATTTTATGTGATAGTTGATTTATTGCAATTAGTTAATATATAATTTTATGTCGTTTCTAATCATTCAGTCGTATTTTGTTAATTAAAATAGTCCCATTTTGATATCCAAATGATCTCTCCAAATAAAGAGTTCAGTTAAGGTTTGAGTTTCGAATCTTTTTTTTTTTTTTTTTGTAAATTTCTCCAATGAACATAGCCCAGTCGAAAACGAAGCTGACAGATTCGAGAGAAATTTGACCTGGTTGTAATCAAAATGGTTGAAATCCAAATAGATCAAAATCCAAATAAATAGATTTGAATCTATGCTAAAATTGAGTGGAATTCCAACATTCTCTAAAATCCATCTACCTACTGCTCAAGGAAGGACACAACGAATCCGATAGGAATTTACAATTCTTTTATTAAAAAAATTGTCTGAAGCCGAACAGTCAACAGCGAAGGCGTCAAGCACGGAAGAGATTGAGTTGGTTTGCATTCGTTTCATTACAACCTTCTCATTTAACACAGCATTCGCGATGTACTTCCGGCGGTAAGCTTTCCCGAAGAAAGGTTACTCCTTCCAAATCAACAAACAGAATAAATGACGTCTTAACACACGACTTCCCCACGGGTGTGTGTTTCTTTAGTCGTTGTTTGCCTGAAAAAAGAGATCGCCTTTTGGGAAAGGTTTATTTGGCAAAATAAAACCAACGAAAGCAAAATCTCCGTCACACGAGGTTGACCGAGATTTTGCTTTCGTTGGCGCATAAGTATTTAAAATTATCAGTCAACCCCATATCTTATTTATGATCTTACTTATAACTAGTACTTTCTTGCGATGCCATTAACATATTCTTGGATTATTTATCTGATAGTTGGCTGTTTTTCTCCCCTTTTACACCCTCTGTCCAAAAAGAAACCGAACTTTTCGAAAAAGAAGAAACTAATGGCGCCACCTGTTGTATCCTTTTGTTGTCGAAAGCGGCAACCTTCATTAGTGTTGTGTCAACCGTTTATGACATTGGTTTCATTGGAAGCCGAGTTATAGTGACAAGAGTGACAGTGTGTTTTGACGAACGGTTGAAAAATGAGTTTCAAACAGAGAGCTGCGATTGACTTTTGTGTTAAACTTGGTAAACGTTTTACCGAAACGCTTCAAAAAGCATACGGTGATGAATGCTTATCCCGTACTCAAATTTACGAGTGGTGCGATTTCAAAGTGGTCGTGAGACGCTTGAGGACGACGACAAGCCGGACCATCCAAAAACTGGACTGAGTAAAGTTAACATCCAAAACGTCCGTGATTTCATCAAAGAAAACCCGAATTCGTCCGTGAGATTGATTGATTGATGATGAATTGGAGATTGCAAAATGAACTGTGCACAACATCTTGACAGAGTTTGGGCCTTCGTAAATTGAATTCAAGATTTGTTCCCCACAAGTTGACCGATCACCAAAAAATGTATCGAATTGAACACTGCAAGAACCTCATTAAAACCGCTATAAGGACGGAAACTTCCTTGAAACGATCGTTACTGGTGACGAAACGTGGTGTTTTGAGTATGAGCCCGAAACAAAGCGCCAGAGTGCTGAGTGGAGACCACCAAAAGAGGGGCATCCGAAAAAAAGTCGCTTGGAAAAGTCAAAAGTAAAGACAATGCTGATTGGTTTCTATGATTCCAATGGCACAAAGAATTCTTTCCGCCTGGCCAAACGTCAATGGTGAGTTTTATCTCGAAGTTTTGAAGCGATTGATAGCGAGAATTCGTCGCGTACTGCATGAATATCATGACGACCGACCGTTCGTCAAAACACACAGTACAATTGGCACTATAACTCGGCTTCTAATGAGACAAATGTCATAAACAGTTGACACAACACTAAGGTTGCCTCTTTCGACAACAAAGAGATACAACAGATACGCCACTCGTTTCTTGTATTTTTGAAAAGTTCGGTTTCTTTTTGGACAGAGGATGTAGTATGATGAACTTTTTCTCCTTCGATAAAACTTTTATTAGACTGCATAATAAGATGCCCTTTGTATCTTGTAGTGTAGGTTATTTTCAGTTAGTTTTGTATAATTCCTCTATCCTTTTATATTTGCTACTTATCCATAATTTCGTTTTTTTTTTTTTTTTAAGTTCCGCCTTCATCTGTGAGTATTCGAATCATTCCCACCCGTCCCAGATCAGGAGAAATGGTAAGAACGAATAAATTCCTATAATATTATTATTACTTATTTAATACTTTATATGCTAATTATTATATCGAAATGCACTGCTTAATTATTTTTTAAATCTGTAATTTAAATAGTTTGGTTTGCAGTGCTGCAAACCAAACTATTAAATGCTGCAGATTCCGTAGAAAGTATTTCTGCTATAAATTATCGTTGAATCCCTTCTAATATTGATTTTACTCAAATATCAAGGAAAAAAAGCAATTCTTTCTTAAGACTGGGTCATACTTGGTATGTTGTTTATCCATCGCTACAAATGCCATATAAAGTCTCCGCTATCTTTATCAAACCAAGAGGATTTTTGTTGGAAATGATTCCACCATTGATTTACTTCTGAAAGGAGTTTGGATTGCTAGAAATGTTCTCATAATCCAATTTCAGCCACAAGACGGAGGAAATTCTGTGCAGTCATAAAAATATGAAATGATAAAGAAACTGCGGATTAATCAAATTTTACCTAGCTCGGTGTGTGCGTGTGTAAGATTAAAAAAAAATTCACAGAATCTGGAAGGAATACATTTGAGTAAATCGCAATACAAATATGTATTGCGCTACTGAATTATAAAAACTCGCTAATAAGTAAGGAAAAAAGTACTTCCGGCTTGGTTGTCTGAGTGATTAGCGTATCTGCTCTCCAGTCATCGAGTCGCGGGTTCGAATCCCGCCACCGTGGACACGGATGTTTGTGATTGTTTTTAGGTGTGAGATGAACTTCATCGGCCGGTGTGAGAACACCTGCTCGCTTATTGGAGGGCTGAAGCGGCTTTCAAAAGAGGTAGGGCTTCAAGACCATCTAAAAAAATAAATGTAAATAAAATGAATAAAGATAGAAATAAAATTCTTAGTCCACCCACATTACTAATGTAGTTTAAGATTACAAAGTCCATTGGTGAGTGGAAGATACATAAAAATAATTATTCACTGTTAATCACTGACAAGTAGTGATAGCAGAACATAGTTACTATAAACTATTTAAGAAAATACATAGTTTTCAGGAAAATTAAAAAAACGTAAGCATTTATCCGACAACTTTTACTGAGAAGTGCATGATATTGCAAAGCACAAGATACCGTTAACTCTACTTACGCTTACTAACTGAAATATACGAAGAACTGCTGAAAATCTTTATGTCGCTATGGCATATAGATTTTAATACGTATAAAATATTACATCAGATTTTCCAGTCTGGAACGAAATCTTTCTCTCTTTCTCTCTTGCAAATAAAGTATCGATTCTGTAACCCCAGATATTTGATAACAGTCCCATAATTTAAATTCTCTAAACTCTCTGACTTTGTCGTAAATTTTCATTTCTTTAGAACGAATTCCACCTTTCTGTTTAATTTGGAAGGCCGTTCCTTTAACTGATGTACTCCCTTCTTCCAGACAGTGCTGATAAATTACGCAATCCCTACGGCAACCTCCCATTCCACTTGTTTAACAACCTTCCTTCCACATTAATATTCATGAATATTAATATTAATAGTCTGCAGTACCTGAACAATAGCGTAGCAAATTTCAGCAATGCACACCCAGCCCTTCATGCATATTCTGTCAGGAATAACCACAAGAGTAACAGACACAAACAGAATCTATAAATCGCATTAACAGTGCGAAAATAAAATAAAATAAAATAAAATAAAAAAAGCAAGAAAAGAAGCTAATGCATTAGAAGGATTGAAAACAATCCTATTAGTACACACACCCCTGAAATTTATACCGATGCAGCGACTGGAAAAGACTCCTTTATATATTTATAGGTTTGTTAATCGATAGATATTGTTCGCATTGCAGATAGTTCTAATAATATCATTCACTAAGTGATACTCCAATCGATAGTTTATGTGAATACCGAAAGATGTCGTAGTTTATTTCAAATGATATATGTTTGATATTACTGTTTAATTTGTTGTTTTTTTTATAATGTATTATATATAAAACAATATATAAAACATGGTTTACTATTGAGATTAACTTTTCATAGGAAACCATGTTTTTTTTTTTTTTTTTTTGAAGGTTGAAACGTAGTATAAGCTCCAGCGTACTGTCACTGAACATTGGTATCCTTTTAAAAATTGTTAATTCTAACCGACAATTCTATTTCAATAACAAAATAGTAGTGCGCGTGAAATAATGCGCGTGTCGCGGATGCATGATTTACTTGTTGAGATGCATTTTGTAGTTTGCACTGAAGTTCATTTCTTGTGTGTTTATTGATCTAATTAAAGTCTTCCATATATCTGGTAGGATTAAACCCTGGTTCCTGTTAAGATTATCTGTGGAACGAGCGACTGTTGCAGCTTCTTTGAAGATTCTGGAACGGTAGTTTTCTTCTATATATGGCATAAGACTTTTATTCCATTCAATAATGTGGTTGGTTGTAGAGAAGAGACTTTGTTTCGTGTATTGTTTCACGCGCACTACTATTTGGTTATTGAAAGCCGGCGAAACTAGTTGGTAATTAAATTAGTTATTCACCTACACTCGACCAATATCTAAATAATAGTTAATTTTCATTGGTATCCTTTTGTTTTTTTTTTAGTTCAGGTTAGTTCAGGTATCGATTTGAATACCAGAACTAACTGTTTATGTTCAGATAAACTTCCGATTATGTTGCTGTGACGTCATTAATGTTTTAAAAACCTAACAATTAAAAATACGTAGAAAGTCTCTTTTTTTTTTTTTTTTTTTACTGTCGAACATTAGCTGGATGTATACCGATACAGGAGAAGGCCCGGATGTGTATTGTCATTTGATAGGAATCTTTATTGTTGTATAAATATCTAACATTTGTTACTTTCCAGTTGGTTCGAGGTAAGGTGACGGAAATGTTAGGTTTGCTTTGACGAGGTTTATGTGTTTCTTCCGCTAGGTGACAATAACCTGTGAATCAGGGAGCAGCAACCCTAAGTCATCGATCCACTGGTGGAAGAATAGCGAAGTCATTAGCGACCATCTTATTGATGTCGTCGATGCAATTTATGGAGGAAAGTCGACGTACAGCAGGATCGAGTTTAATGTTACTTCTCGAGATGACAAATCTGTGTTCACGTGCCAAGCCACCAATCAAGTTTTGCAGCGGAGCGTTCATGAAAGTATTACTCTTCGAGTGTTGTGTAAGTGCACGAGCTTGATGTTTTTTTTTCTTTTTTTTTTTTTTTCTTTTGTTCCGAGTTTCCACTTGAGCCTGGTAATGTAACAAAGTATAAGCTTGTAAAATCTGTAATGTTTATCTCTTCCCCTACAAAAGCGACGAGTCCTTCAACACGAGCGTATAATAACCTCCCTTCTTATTTTGTCATGCTAACGACACAATGAAGTCGAAACAACAGCTCATTACCAATTGCATGGGTGTTAACTTGACGCTTTTCGATTTAAAAGACAAATTTTCTTGTATGAATATCCACGTCAAGTAGTTACAGTGAACGGGGTTGTTTTACGCGCACGTGTGTAATGACGATGGATTTATTTTCTGGTAAATGGAAGCGTTACGTCTATCTTGAGACTAGTCAGCGTTTTAGAAGGAAAGAACACTCTTACTTGTATCGGTCATATGGCATTAGTGACCAATTATATATATATTTTTTTTTTTCAGAGAATTAATGGGAATTTTCGGAACTGTGAAACTTGGATTAAAGACTTTTTTCCCTCTTTTATTTCTTTTAAATATAAATCCAGAATAGCTAATACATTACCGAGATAATAGTCAATTTATTGCGCGCGGATAACAATGACTTCGATGTCAGAATATCCATGGACACAAACAATCTGCTGGATATTAAGCAACAAACAATGAATGTGGTGAATTTCATTTGTGGTGAATGCCAGACTCGTCTATTTGAAACAGAATCAATAATGAATGTATTACGTCATTTTTATGTTGCTGCCACAAATGGAATATCAAACTATCGAAGTTCGTTTATTTATTTATTTATTTATTATTTTGTTTTAGGCGAACTGGCAATATAATAAAGTCAATGGTGTCTATCCATCCATCTGTCTGTATGAAAGCCGTCGAGAATGGATCAACTAATTCTGATAGAACTTAATATTTAGGATTTTTAGGACAATTTTATTTTTAATTAAAATTGTGCAATAATGAAGACCAAAAAAAAACTTATTTTTTTATTTCTGAAGATGCAAAATAATAATAATAACAATAATAATAATAATAACAACAACAACAACAACAATAATAATAATAATAATAATAATAATAATAATAATAATAATAATAAGGAAGATGGACATGGTCTGCTGCAAGTGAGACAGACTGTGGAACAGAAGAAATTAGCTTAATCGACAATAGCTCTGAGCCAATGCTTTAAGCAGTTACACAAGAGGCCCTTCTAAAAGCAAGAGGAAAAAAATCCGATTACAAAAAAGAACAACAAAATAACCGATATGTGCGCTGGAAAAATAAACCCTTGCTTGGCCAATTTCTTCGAGATACTGAGGACAAAATTGACGTGGCAATGACTACAATATGGATACATTAAAAAGAAACAGAGGGATTTATTCTAACAGCTCAAGAATAGGCATTACAAACTAATGCAATCAAAGTAAGCATTTTAAACATCAATAATAACAGCAAATGCAGATTATGCGATCAGAAAGATGAGACTGTAGAACATCTAAGCAGTGCCTGCAGCAAAATAGCTCAAAGTGACTATAAATACGGCCATGATCAAGTGGCCAAAATAGTTCATTGGCATGTATGCAAAAAATATGGCTTATCTATATTTGATAACTGGTGGCAGCATAAAATAGAGACAGTATTGGAAAACGAAATAGAAAAAAGTCTCTGGGACTTTAGAATACAAACTGACCGGCATTTGGAACACAATAGACCTGACATCACAATTATCGAACATCGACAGGTTTGGATTATCGATATCGCAGTACCAGTGATAACAACATCAACAACACAGAACTGGAAAAAATTACTAAATATCGAGATCTGGCAATCGAAGTTGGCGGACTGTGTCTTAAACACACCAAAGTCATCCCAATAGTTATCGGTGCACTTGGTGCAACTTCGAAGAAGCTCTCACCAACTGACCCGAATGACCTACAAAAAACAGCACTACTTGGAACAATCCATATTTTACGACGCTACCTGACGGACTATTCTTAGATTCTTGGTTAGAATATGAATTGTTCTGTATCACCAGTCAAATTGTTGTTTGAATCTTGTTTTGACTGTGTATCAATTATGTGAATAAATAATAATAATAATAATAATAATAATAATAATAATAATAATAATAATAATAATAATAATTTTCGTTTTTCTTGTAGTTAATACGCTGTTACTATAGTAGATTTAGTATCCATTATTTTCAATCCTTTTCAAGGCAGATTAGGAAGCGTTTTTACAGTAATTTATTGAAGATTTGTTGGGAAAAAGTATGACGAAACATATTAGCTTATTTTCTTATTTTATTAAGAAAAGTTTAAATGTTATAGAAGAATAATTAAGAAATCTGTTATATTTACTATTAACTGATCTCTCTCTCTTCTAATTTCTACAAATTCAGACTTATAATAGAGCAGTTATTTATTACGTAAATTACCGAGAGGCTTCGTAAATTGTGTCTACAAGAGGAATTGCAAACTTGGATGTGTGGCATGCGCTTATGTGTCATGGAAACAAAGACGCGATTAGTTTTATGACTTAACGACAACAGCATTCGACATTTATATGAACATTTATGTCGACTAGCAATAAACAGAACGATGAATAGGATCGATCGTCAACATTAATAGAAAGCTTAGAATGGCCAGTTTGGTTGTTGCACAAGTGAGTTATTAGGAATAAAATTTCTTCTAGAAAACAGGGATATCGAACCGTTTTTAATGCCATCGTTCCATCGGTACTTATTTCATTCATTCATTTGGTATGGTGATTCAACGGCCGTGAGCCCCTTTTACGGGAAGGTACGGCACCACCTCAATCCTCCCCCCCCCCCCTATTTTTATCCGGGCTGCTCGGGACCGGCATAGCTGACAATTCAGACCTATGGCTGGAGGGATTGTCTTGTATTCCTGACTGTATCCGTGTGTGTATTCACGGGGCCGGTTTGCCTGCTTGCGGGATGAAAAACCCAAGATGGGGGGAAAACCCTGCTGTTCACGCCCAAGACCGGCTAACTTGGATATGGCTGAGGAAGATCCTTGAGCTCCTCACGTCGTCGAAGGGAATCGAACCTAGGACACTCCTTCCCCAGGCATAGGGTTGCGAAGCGCATAGCCACTAGGCTAACCGCGCGGACGGTACTTATTTGAAGATCTCTATCAGCAAACAATTTTTAAAATATGAGACAAAAACTAAGTTCGTTTCTTTGTTTCCGTAATAATTTTATAAAACTTTTTCTTTTAAATTTTCGTAATAATTCATTACACATAAGTTTCTCTTCACTTATGTTTGGTTCGGAAAAAATCCTAAAAAATTAGCGAAATAAAAGATTCTGAACTTTACTGTGCTAGACAATAAAATTAGAATAATAATAAAGTCAAGAAACTCTAGAAACTGTCTTTAGTTATGAAATTTTAATATAATTAAGAAGAAAAAAACTCTTAAGTGAAATGCCTTCGGGATTTTGCTACAATAATTTATGACGTTCTGAGAAAGTTGGAGATCCTTATAGAGCTGTCAAGACATTTTGCAAAAGGAGAATTCAAGGTTTTGTTGTGTTGTCAACACTGAAACGTTGACAAGGAGAAGGCGGAGTATGTTTCCGTTGTTTTCATGGTTAAGTAGCAAACTAAGGAATGAACAACAGAATGCAGCATCCATTTGGGAAATACAAACTACGCCGTCTTTATAAAGAGCGTTTTTTTTTTTTTTTTTGTTCTCCAGGAATGGGAATCGTTTTGCACTTGTAATGAGTTCTTTGGAAAAGATAAACTTAAAAGGAATTTATTTTCCTTTGTACTTTTCATCACGAAGAAAAAGCTGACCTTTGTCCAATAAAATTCCGTTGCTTTATTCCTCGCATCAATGATTAATTTCATCACCATGGTAACCAAAGTGATTATATCAGAAACGAACTATTAGAAGAAATTGGTACATTGGTCTGTTGCTACTATTGGAATGGAATTAAAAGAACAGACAGTATCGGCTCACTTCATGGCCCTTAGCTATTTATTATTATTATTATTATTTGAAAGAACATTAGATACTTTATTGGAAGAACGAATTACACTTTTTGTTTGTTTTTTTTAAAAAAACATGCTTTTGGAAGAATATATGATCTTTGTTGGAAAATCATTTGCGGGAACCGGTGGCTCCACAGCAGCATGCGGCTCTTGGCTGAAAAAAGTGCGGCTCTTTTATATTGAATTAAAATATACATAATTAATACAAACAACTAAATATTGTTTTTGATACGGCCTGTTCGTGGCGCTAGATACTATGCATGTGATGTGTGTTATGCATGAAATTTTACTCATGCCTAAGTATGCTTAAATATCTATTAAAATACATGATATTGTATTTTGGTTCGGACTAATTCTTTTTGCAATACAAATTCTGACTTTTTTGCAATATTATACTTACCTAAGCATGTTTTGTGATTAAAAACTTAATCAAACTTAATGTTGTTTTATTTACTGAACATATAAAAATTTATATGGAAACGTAAAAGTGGTATTTGATATCTGGAAGTACTGAATTAAAATCAAATTTACACAAGTTTGAACTCACTGCTACTTCGAGTCACCAGGAAAAATCGAATGGAAGTTACAGCTCCCAAAATTTTGTTTTAATTAATTTTTTTGGTGGAATGGCTCTTTGGTTCAAAGAGACCCCTGCTTTATAAGAAGAGCATATACTTTTTTTGGAAGAAGATATTTTTCGAAAGCCAACATAGAATACCCCTTTTCGTAAACAAATTATGATACTTTTGGAATAAATATTTACTGAACATACATGATACTTTTGGAAGAACATACGAGGGGTTTTTGAAAAGTAAGGTAACACCTTTTTGTTTAATAATGGTGTAAAGGAATGAGGAAAACACGATGGAACAGATAGACCCTTTAATAACGTTCTAAAGTACCGCCATTGGAGTGTGGTGCTACTGTCGCCTCACAGCTAATTCCAGTTGCAAGATGGCGGCTGCCCTGCGAGTGCGATCCAAAACAGGTGTCTGTGAAGTCATTCGTTTAATTTATTTTATTTTATTTTGCAAGTAAAAGGGGCTTCACCAAGTGGCATTCATTCACCAGGAACTGGTTGCTGTGCATGGCGAAAAGATGAAGTCAAAGTAGCACGTGTGTTTTTGGTCCAATGAATTTAAAGCTGACCTTGGTCAGATTGAAGATCGACACTTGACGGGCAGGCCTTCATCGAGCAAGACAGAACACAACATTTCGCGCATTGAGGAATATCTTCCTTGAAGAGCGAAGACTGAAACTGGGTGAAATTGCACAAGTGGTGAACTGGAGTAATCCACTGTTTACGAAGTTCACGACGTCCTTGGCTTTCGAAAGGTGAGCTTCCGCTGGGTGTCCCAACAATTTTCGGAGGAACACGAAGCAACACGCATGTGTTTGGAGAATTCTCCAAACACATGTGTTTTTCTCGCTCGCTTAGTCACAGTAGACGAAACGTGGGTTCATCACTTTACCCCGGAGAGCAAACAAGACACAATGATCTGGAAACATCCACAGTTTCGTGTGCAAAAAATCGAAAACCATTCCAACTGTCCGAAAAGTCATGGGCGGAGTGTTCTGGGATCGCCAAGGCGTTCTGTTGGTGGACGCCTTACCGAAGGGAGGAACAGTCGATGCTGAGCTTTACTGTGCAACGCTGGACAAACTGAAAGCCACCATTCGACTCAAACGACTAGGACTCATCACAAGCGGCGTGGTTTTGGTGCACGACAAACGCTATTCTACACACACTGCGCACACCACTCGTGAGTAGTTGCGAAACTCTGCCACCTAATCTACCCCCCCCCTACAGCCCATAGTGCCTTCAGACTTCCATTTGTTCGCCCCCCCCCCTCAAGAAACACCTTTCCGGAAGGTTTTTAACTACAGATGAGAAAGTTTATTCGTCCGTGCCCGCATCCAGTTTACTACTATAGATGTGGGCACGGACTTCTTCAGTACTGAAGCCGAGCTGCCATGCGCATCAATAAATTTGGAGACTTTATGGAGAAGCAGTGCATGTTCACTTATTTCAGCTTCCTATTATTAAACATCCTGGAGAAAAAAAATTGTGTGACGTTACTTTTCGGAAACCCCTCGTACATCCCTTTTTTAAATCACCCAATTATTAATTACAGTGCATTCGATTTCGACTTAAACTTAAACCGATTTTCCACAACTCAGGTTCAAATCTTTTGGGTAATCACTGCTCCAATCGTTTTTCTTCTTTAACTTTTCAGATAAGCCAATCTACCTGGTTGCTATGTACGAGAAGTTTGACGTGGTCGAAGGCGAATCCGTGCTCATTAACTTAACCGCTCAGGGAAACCCGTCTACCATAAACTATACGTGGAAGAAAGGGCCGATTCCGCTGCCTGAGGACTCCGGCGCTTTCCATTGGAAAGGAGATAATTCGCTGACGAAAAGGGTGCTTTCTAAAGGTCCGCTTCTGGAAATTGCTCAAGCAAGACGAGAAGATACAGGTCAATATGAGTGCCGAGCAATCAACTCGGAGGGAGCTACGACAACGGCAATTATCGTTAATGTATTATGTAAGTTTCGATTTTAATAGATCGATAGATCACGTGACTTTTTAACGAATTAGGTCGCGTGGTCTGCTGTTATTTCATTTGATCCGCTGTTGTCTTTAGATTTATTGCACCGAATAAAAATCAATGTATGTTCTGGTTAAAGACTTTTTCTTATATTTCTTAATTAATTATTTCTCTTATTTTTTTCATATTTTTATTGGCTTTCCATATATAGCTTTGCGAGTTGTCAAGATTCTCGATCGTTGTTCATTTCACTTTTCATTAGAAATACATCATCATCATCATCCTTTTCCTTTTATCAAATACTGTATGATTCCTCCCCACAACGAAAACGTACTACAGAAATTCCACTCGAACTAAGAATAAAGAGCCAAAAAGGCTTCATGTCGGCGATGCGAAATTATACAAATTAAGTGGATATTAAATCCAACATCATTTCAAAGCCGACGACAAAAACTATAGAAGTGTCGTGCAAAAATTGACCAGCGAGCTTACGGTAAATACGCTCGCTGGTATACTACGAGGTACCATACTTAGGGCAACTCGCAGTATGGCGGCGAGCGTATTTACTGTAAGCTCTCTGGTCAATTTTTGCACGAAACTTCCATAATTTCTGTCATTTACTTTGAAATAATATTGGAGTTAATATCTACTTAATTATTCTGCTCTTAGTTTAGGAAAAGATATGAATAGAATATTAAAATTATTTATTCATTCATACACCTATTCACTCTTTCCTTCCAACATATTTAAAATTAAAACTGAATTAAAAATTAAACTGTGTATTTAAAATTCTGCCGTTTAAATATTCGTTTTCCTTTTTTTTTTATTCGACTTTCCTTATTCTATAACCATTCTTGGCTTTTCAACATATCTGTAAGGTCTTCTTGACAACTTTATTCCCTAAACCAATTTTCTTGAAGACGTACATGAATATTTAACAACTATTATACTATTAGAGATCAACGCAATGCATCCCACTTTGCATGCCTTCGAGCTAAAACTGGGAAAATGCCGAAGTGCAAAATAATCTTTGAGATATTCACCTACTGTGTATGCTTCTTCATTTACTCGTTCTATCCCGAGTATTGATGTGGATTTCAACTAAGGCGACTTTTAAAAATAATCACCATGTGTTTCTGCTTATAATTCAGTTATTTACAATACAGCCATTATTTACAATATTTCTGTAGATTCTTTATTTCACATTATTATTATATAATGATATAGCTTAAAAACATTGAAATTAACTTTGATTATTTTAACATCTGCTGAGAAATAATTATCTGTGCAATAAAAAGAAAAATCAAAATTTTATATTTTAGTTGGATTAGCAGAGAATATATTTCGCGATTCTGTTGATATTTTGAAGGGTAGTTTATTTTTCATTATCTCACAGACCGTCTATTTCTCCCTTATGTCTTTTGTGTACTGTTCTGCTGAACTTGAATCCATTCTTCTACTTATTTGCAAGCCTGTAAAAGCGCAAGATTCATTTCCTACATCATCATCATGATCCCATTGAACTATCTCCTAATCCTCGTTCCATTCACATCTTCTGGAAAGGACTTTCTCACATAGGTGTTTCTAGAGACCTGCAGATTTGTAAAATGAATAACAATAGTTTCTCTCTCTCTCTCTCTCTCTCTCTCTCTCTTTTGTCAACCTATTCACAAAGCATTAAAAACCTTATATTAAAGGTTCTTCTAGCCTTGTTGGCCAAGTGAATATCCCCACATCGTCTACTCCCCATCCCCTGTCTGTTTCTCTTTCTCCCCAAAACAACAGCCTGTAGGTTCGAATCCAGCTGAGGGCATAGTGAGAGATGAATGTCATTACCCACTATGAGATAAATGCTCTGCTTAGAGGTCTAAGGTGTTTTTAAAAGTTCCGTATTGAGTCTTTAGAGTAGGCCTGTTGATTGTTTTACCCTTCATACCAACAGTACTACGTGTATGATAGACTTGAGTGGCACTGATATAAAAATGCTGTTGTACCTGTTTTTTTAATTAATGATTTCAATGTTTTTTTGCAGTGATTTTCTGTATTTGTGTTAAAACTCATATTGAAGTCCACCCTGTCGTTATATGTAGCATTCATTACGGAGTTGTTCGTATGATGTTCTGTATCGAATAGTCCTTTCGGTCTGGAGAAGTTAAGAAGAAAACCATTGACAAACAGGAATATGAAATGAGCAAGTCTCGTTTCAAAATAAATATTTTCATCATAATCGAAATAAACTGTGCTGGAAGAAGATATCACTTCATAATTATGACATTTTAAGTGACAAAAGTGCACGCTACGCCAAACGGAAAGTAATAGGCAATAACTGAACCGGTTGACAAATGTGAATCGTCGCGGGAGGCAATCGTTACGGCATGAGAGGGGTGTGGCAACTGTACTCTGCATTCTTATCTCTACATCGCATCATCCATTTTCCTATTCGTTCTTTTTCCATTGCAAAACCTATCGTTTCTCAGGATATGATCGATATTCTATTTCGGCCGTCCTCAGCAACGGGATCGCTTCAGGGCACAGATGACCACAAAATGCGAAGATTTTTACCGTTGTTCTTCGGACTCACTCTCAACCGACAAAAGTAAGTTTGAGGAGAACCTCTGCCATAGGCGGAGTACCGAATAATTACAACAAGCAAGGGGATGCCATAGAGCTAGGAGAACTACAAAAGGATTGTTCTAAATTATATAGTTCCCTTCAAGCATGCACTTCCGCCTTTCGCTTAGATATTTCTATGGCAAAGCACTTATTGCTGAAATCGCTGACCTGACGACAATGTCTTCTTTTGTAGGTGCTCGTTATATGTCCTAATTTGTCCCAATTTTTAGTTAGAAAAGTCATATATTTATTTGAGAAAACTGAAGTAGTAATAGCTTTTTTGACATACGAATTGTATCATGGTTTGGTTAGAGAAGTGTTAGTCTGCTCGTTGTCTGTGCAAACAATTATTTGCACAGACAATGTTTCCATCATCCCTGATTTTTTTAAAAAAAAAAGAGAAATTTCAGGTGTTCTCAGATAATGCAGATATTTTTATACTTTCAACTGATCACACCACTTTTTACATCTTTGTGACGTCATGCCGTTCGTGCTCCTGTTTGGCAATTCTGCTTATAGAATCTGCAATGCTAAAAGAATCTTGAGACCGCTGTTAGCACTTCTCTCAAACTGTCTTCATCTATGGTCGTCGCAGTGTCATCCAGTGTCAGCGGATTCATTCAGTTATTTTTGTTTCGTGTTTTTAATTATACAAAATGTTAATTATACGAGGGAGTCCAGGAAGTAAGTTCCGTTTTTAAATATTTTCACTGCAGCGCTGCGATCGCAATGGTGCGCATGCGTGCTGAGTTTGATGATTCGTTAGCAAGGCGTTGGTGCCATTTTCAGACATTCTCGCAGTGCGTACGCTTCTTGGTGTGTGTTTATAATATGTAAGAAAATCGAATCGTCCGCCGCATGTAAAATTGGGTGTCGCACGCGACCCCTGAATCCAAACAACATGGAGTGGAGGCACATCTCATCACCAGTCAAGACGAAATCGAAGACAACGGTTTCCACTCGGAAAATCATGTGCACTGGGTTTTGGGACCGACAAGGAATTTTTCTGGTAGACTTCTTAGGTGAAGGCTCCACAATCAACGCGAGTATGTGCTGCCAAACCCTTAAGAAACTGCATCGTGCGATCCAGAATAAACGGCGTGGCATGCTTACCAGGGGCGTTGTTTGATTCATGATAATGCCCACCCACATACGGCCGCCGTAACACAACAACTTCTCTCCACCTTTCGGCTTGGAACAATTCCATCATTCTCCCATACAGTCCTGACCTCGCACCAAGCGACTTTCACCTCTTCAAACATCTGAAATCTTTCCTTGGTGGCCGGCAGTTTCAAGACGACGACGAAGTCAAAGCAGCAGTTCAATACGTGGTTCACGTCACAAGCGGCAACCTTCTACGACGAAAGTATACAACTCTTGGTGCCCCGTATAGTGCCCGAACAATGGCGGATGTGATGTAGAAAAGTAGTGAAAGATGTCTACTTTAATTTCCAATAAAGTTTTTTTTTTTTAAGCATATTTTTGTTTCTCTGACAACCCATCGGAACTTACTTTCTGGATGTCCCTCGTATAGCGGAATAAGAGCGCAGTTGGAATAAGAAAATGAGATTGTTTTGTTCTGAATGGAATCTTATTTCGGTGTCTTATTTCATCAGCTAAATTCTCAAGCTCTGTTAGGCTATGCTTATTTGATTTTTCCCCATTCCAATCAATGCGTTAATCGTCTGAGACGCTTCTCAAGTTTCTTTCAAATAAGTAATTTTAAATAATGGAATAATTATTTAAATTCAATATATTTTAATTAGTTTTAAATACGTAATAGTTAGCCATTATATGCTAAAAGCTAAGATGATACAGTATTATGTTGAAGCATATATTAATTACTTATATTAGTAAATGAAAAGAAAATCAAATAGATTTCTCTGGGGGTTCTACAAAACAGCCCCTTAGCTTTTGTGTGTAAAGCCAGTAATAAACAAGAACATTTCGGTAGTTTTTTTTTTCTAATTATGTTATGTGGTTATTTTATTAGACGCTCTGTCCCTTCCTCCCTAGCAGGAGTCTCCGTAGTCCAATCGGTATCAACGATGACCAATTAATTGGAAAGACCTGACCTCGAACCTAGTCCGGGATCCGACGAATCGCTTTTACGGCTTTTCAACAGAAGATGAGCTAAAATTCGGAATCTCGGATTTTTCAGCCCACAAAACAAGCAAACCGGCCCGAAGAACACACACACACGCACAACGAACAGACATAATACAGTGGCCACGTAACCTTAGTTACTTCGACTGTAAATCCAAAGCAACCCCCCCCCCCTTCCACACATAAAACCAAATAAACAGACATATGAATGGCTTCAAATAAGCAAAATTTTATATTTTTTGTTTAATTATATATATTCTACTCTGGAAAATATTACAAGACGATAAAATACCTCCTCAATTAATAAAAGCAACAAAAAATCTATACAGAGAAACAAAAATTTGCATGAAATTGCAGATGGAACATTATCAGAACCTATAACTATAAATAAAGGAGTAAGACAAGGTTGCGAATCCCCAATCCTATTCAACATCAACTATAAAGAGAATCCTAAAAGAATGGAAAACAGCTGCCCAAGATGGAATTAAACTGAAAAATAATAAACAGCTAAATACAATACTTTATACAGATGATCAAGTACTAATTTCAAACTCAGAAGATAAACTCCAAATTGCAACTAACCATCTAAAGGAATTAGCCAAAAAGATTGACAATTAAAATCTGTGAAACAAAAACAAAAGCTATGGCAATGTGTCGAAACACCATTCAAAAAGTCAAAATTATGCTCAGCAATAAAATAATAGAACAACTTACAGAATTCAAATACTTGGGAAATATAATCTCGCAATACAATACTGATTCTCAATTGGAAGCAAGACTACAAATTTACAATAGAACGAATGGCGTAATTAAAAGACATTTTGGAAAAAAAATGACTAAAGAAACTCAATTAAGATTACATAATATTATTATCCGCGCGGTTAGCCTAGTGGCTTTGCGCTTGGCAACCATATGCCTGAGGAGTGTCCTGGGTTCGATTCGAGTCGGCGACGTGAGGAGCTTAAGGATCTTCCTGAGCCATAGCCAAGTTAGCCGGTCTTGGGAATGGACAGCAGGGTTTTTCCACCAGTTTAGCTGAGGTTTTTCATCCCGCAATCAGGCAAACCGTGAACACACAGACTACAGTCATAGGATATAGTACGGCAGGGAAGGCAGCGGGAAACACCTTGCTCATAATCATCTCCCTAGTATGGTAGCATATAGCTACCCCCACCAGTCGTATGGCTGAGGGAATAGGATAGAATATGTCCTCTAAACCATCTCTCAAATTTAGAAGTGAAACCTGGATTCTAAAACAAAGACAAAGATTGGAAGCAGCACAGATGAAGTTTCTAAGACCTCTCCTAGGACTCACTTAAAAAATAAAAAAATCACATTTGATGTCCGTAGACTCCGTATGGTCACTGCCGTACTTCACATGGTTTTTTGAGTGAAGTCTTCTGCCAGAATAAGTGGTAGGGTCGCAGATCCCCTTTCCACACAAAGTTCGTAGGACAATCACAAGCATCCTTGCCGATGGTGGGATTCGAACCCACGGCCTCTTGGCTGGAGAGCAGACAGCTAACCACTCGGCTAACTAGGCGGGACTCACTAGGTTAGATAAAAAGAAAAACACAGACCAGATTAACTACACCATATAGAAAGGGTGGGTAACAATAGGATTCCCAAACTAGCATGTAAATATAAACCTACAGGAAGACGAGACCGCGGACGTCCAAGACTAAGATGGAAAGACCAACTTCATCTGCAGAGCAGGAACAGGACATAGAAAGCCTCCACCCGAATTGCTCAGATGAAGATATATGTTTTGGTCATTTCGTAGACAGGAAGTAATGATCAAATTCAAAACAAAAAAATGAACTTTATGTGACCCAGTTTAGATAAATGTTATTAAGGGGGGGGGGAGAACCAAATAACTGAAGATGGGTGATAAATGTACATCACTGTCGGAGGTTATGCGTTCGAATGTAAGCCTTAGTACTTTATTTCGTGGCTTAGTGCACTAATAGAAATTAGTTTAGGAGTTATTACGGCATGCATATTTTATAGTTTTTCTCTTTCTCTTGCAGATCCAGCGACTGTGACCACCGTTACCCGATCTACAGTCGTTAGTCAAGGAAACGATGCGTTCCTCGAATGCGGCGCGATCGGCAATCCGATGTCCAGCGATGTTCTCAAGTGGCGACGGAAAGGATTTAACATGACAAGGACGGAGGAAATGATTGAATGGGGGCGATCTTATCTCACAGTCATGAACGTCTCCCGCGAGGATGCCGGCGTTTTTGAGTGCGTCGCTTTCAACGGAATTGGAGAAGAATCGGTCGGACGAGCACAGCTTATTGTCAAGTGTGAGTTGTGAGTGGAGCTTACCCACGCACCCAGGGTGGTTTTTTAGTAGATATTAACACCAGAAAACAGACATCGGTAATTTATTTCGGATGATGCTTCAATGCGATGGGGGGAGGCAACGCTAGACTTAACGGGAGTTACTCCTCACTTTGGCAGTGACTACTGGAAGCGCATTCCGTCCTCAGTAGATAAAAGGGTCGTAATTTATTATATTGCATTCGCAGTGGTTAGACTTCATCTCCCTCGGTGTTCACCTTTGTAATCCTTTTCGTAAAAAAGGTCTCGAATTGATGTTGTACGGTTTAAATTGCTATGTAGGCAAGTGATTCTGCAGACACCATTATCCTACCCGGTAGCTTACTTAACATATTTAAAAAAACAAACAACAAAATAAAGGGCCCTTCAAAATTCACAAGAATTTTTTTTCGAAGGGAAATATAAAAATATCCTGACATAAAAATAATAACGGTACATTGTCAGTTTATTATTGATTTAATTGCAACTATTTAACCTTTTTTATATAATTATATAAAATTAATAATATCTTAATTAAAATGATTCTTCTTTCTTTAAAATAAGTTAACCTCTTTCGAATGGCCTGCTAAAAAATAAATCATCATCATCATCATCAAATTCCTGCCATGTACCCTCAAGGGATGTACAGGATATGATAGTACTACATGAAAATAATTACATCATTACTAACTTCCTATCTACAATTTTCCTCCAAATCAGTCTATTACTTGTCAAGACTCCAATATTATCTGATGTTATATTTCTATCGTCTAAGGCACATTGTACCATATCAATCCACCTATATCTTGGTCTTCCTCTGGGTCGTTTTCCTGCCAACCTGGCAGAGAACACTTGTTTTGCTAATCTTTCTTCGCCCATTCTGTTTAAGTGACCATACCACCTGAGATTAGCTCTGCTAACACATTACTGGCTGCAGACAATGTCAAGTTCTTTCCTAATATCTTCGTTTTTAATATGATACTACCATTGATGCCATCTGTTCACACCTCTAATCTTTCTCAGGACTCTCATATCTGCGGTCTCTAGTCTTTGGTCAAGTGTTTTACTTCTGACCCAGCTCTCAGATCCATAAGTTAAGACTGGTTTGAACACTGTCTTGTATACAGCTAATTTACTGTTTTGACTAATTTCTCTCTTATTCCATATGAATTCATTCAATTGACTTCCCATCATACCAGCTTTGCTGATTCTGTTGTCTATTTCTATATTTACCATCTTCAGTAAAAATCGTGCCTAAATAGCTGAAATGTTTTACTTGTTCCACAGGTTCTCCGTTCACAACACAGTTGACATTTTCAATGATTTTGCCTATTTTCATTGTCTTTGTCTTTTTATTGCTGACCTTCATACCATATCTATTACAACAGTTATTCAATTTAGTCAGGGAATCTTGCAAACTTGTAGCGGATTTATTTAAAAATATAACATCGCCCGAATAAACAAGGAGCTGAAAAATAACAAATTAATTTAAAATAAAATTAAATAAATAAAAATCAAATAAATATTTTAATTGTTTAAAGTTTGCCCTTTTTATATGCCTCAACAATTTAGCTGCAACTGCCTATTTAGAATATCCAAATGTATTTGGATATTGTGACGTTTGTGCTCTCAAATCTGGTAACCAAATATCGTATTTGTTAGGAAGCATGCATTTCATACTCTTTGATGTTAATTCTATTTTGTTACCAACTTTTCTATTTTACTTTTGTATTATTACTCTATATTATATAAGTTTGCATTATTATTACAATTTGTTAGCTTACATTACTATATTAATTTCTAAATTAATATAATGGTATTAAAATTTGTACAGCAGTAAATATTGTTATCGAATTGAAAGGCAACAGAGATATATTTCACATTATCCTATAAAATAAATTTTTCTAAAAGAAATTAATGTAAAATTATCAACCAAAAAAAATGTATGAAACAAAATTTTGCTTTTTTAGATGTTTGTGAACCATGAATGTTTGCAAACAGAACAGCACTTACAAAGGCAGATGTCGTTTTCTGTTTTTGTATTGAATAGCTGGTGGAAAACTGTGCCACTAATGAGGTAATATGCCAACAAGCTCCCATGATACTCTTTGTTCCAAATATCCTGCTTTAACCACATTTACTTCCGGTGTTGCCTGTGCAGAATGTGGAAATTTCCCAAAAAATATTTGGTAAAAAGCAAGTTTGTGTCCTTAGGCGACCAACTGCTTATGTAAGAATGCATCAAAAGGGGGGGGCATGCTTGTTCCTTTGAAGTTATTGTGATTTTTTTTTCATAATTATTAGTAAATTTTCCGATTCAATAATAATAATAATAATAATTCTTTTTTTTTTTTTTTTTTGGATGCAGTCAAGCCAAGAATTTATCTTCCGAAGAGATATCGAAAAGTGGCTGCAGGAACTGGGGAGACCGTCCGTCTGTTATGTCTTGCAGAAGGAGCCCCAATCGTGAGCTTCGTTTGGTCCAACAACGGCAGTATGATCAAAGAAAATTTAACTAATCTTAAGTACAGCGTTCAAAGCGCTCAGATCGACAACAGCACCTGGGAAAGTATTTTGGTGATCAAAATGGTCCAGGAAAGCGACTTTGGTGAATACGCTTGCATAGGACGAAACGAGATGGGTTACGACAGTTTGAAAATAAAGCTCCGGAAAAGAGGTGAGCGGCATCTACAAGAGAAGTCGATTTCTATTTTTTTTCTCCCCCAGCAAAACCTCAAATCCTTAAGGATTTATGTTTTCTATTGTGCAGGTAAGCCAGATCCTCCTGAGGAGATTCGGGTTGAGAATGCAACATCCAGTTGTATTTTGTTATCCTGGACACCGGGGTTCAATGGCGGATTGCCTCAGAATTTTCGTATTCGCTACAAAAAAGTCGGCAGTGGCGATCACAGAGACGTGGACGTGGTGCCGTACAACTCCACCAGCTACTGCGTGGGCAACCTCTCGCCTGGCACCGAATATAAATTTAGCGTCCTTGCCGTCAACACTTTGGGTGAAAGTGAGAACTTCCAGGAGGGTTTGACGGCATACACCTTAAGTAAGTATGGACTTGCCTCACATTATCATTTCTCGTTTTCATCTCCAAGAAAGAGACGTTATTAATTCTTATTTGTGCGATCTTAATGACAAAGGATGACACAACTCGTCCTAAGTGCAATTTATAGATGAAAAAGCTTTCTCCTTGACACGCTTGAGAAGTTTTAAATATTTTGTAATTGGTTGGTTAAATGTATTAGCGACAAACAACTGTAATACTAAAAAAATGTTATTGATGTTGAGTAAGTCGGCATGGTAGCCTCAATTACATGAGCTTTTCCTTTCCTAAATTACATTAGAATAATTTTAATCCGATTATTGCTGAAGTGAGATAGATTTTCCTGTAATTTCTGCATATGGTTTATTGTTCAAATGGAAAGTATTGCGTTATGCATAATGAAGGATTATGTAGTCGATAACAATTAATAAGTACTAAAATAATGTTATGCTACTTAATGACACACGGTGTGGAAGCGTGTGTCAGTTCAACCTTAGCTATTGTGGCGGTTGACTGGGAGACGGGTTGAACGAAATCCTGGATAGGTAGGCAATTGTTTTATTCAAATTAGGCGCTCAAATGATATTATCTGTATTATGGCAATACAGATGATATGCTATGTTATCCACTTATGTTTGGTCGTTTTCCCATCATGTAGGGATTTGCATTAATTGTTTTACTTGCACCGGCTACTGCAGCATGACTTGTTTAATTATAACAAGGCTGTTTGCTTCTGCAAAGTGCAAAATAAACTGATAAGACTATTTGGGACAGAAAGAGGTCATCAAGTAAGTGCGGTTGTTTTGGTGAGTCCTGAATATAGTTTTAAGTTGGAATTTCTTCAGATAATTTCTCATTTTTTTCTGAGAGAATGTCTGTAAAATCCTTTATAATCTATGTTTTTATCAGTTATTTGTGAATGTTTGGCTTTAATTAAATAAATAATTTATACTGAAGAGCTGTCTGAGGAGATAGTTCTGGCTCTGTTTGACCACGAGGTTTGGGACGATTACACTGGAAATATGCAGATGGATCCACCGATCAGTAGGTTTATTAAGGAAAGAATAAGAAAACGATAGAAAAGAATAATAAAAATAACACGATAATGGAATTTGTCCAGTATAACTGTACTTGGAAACAGTTTCCAAAATAAACAACATATTCAAATTTTCCTATATTTTTGTGCAATGTTTGTGCTTAAAAACATTGGTTTGTTTGTTTTTTTATGCGAATCTCTGCACTAATTGAAATTGAAAACCTATCGAATAGTGAGTTGAACATTAAACATTAGCGGATGTCTGCCAGAAACGACTGTAGAGAGTTGTGATGGAAATATAGAGAGTTATGAAGCGAATGCGATATCAAACGTCATACACACAGATTAGAAAACGTCCGCACATTTAGCAAAGTGTCGAAGGACTGGAATAATAGCTTAACGACATAATCTGTATAATGTGTTCGGTGATATGTTGTCATGGTTTCTAAAATGTACTCTTTCCCATTCATCCCTCCCCTCCCCCCACTTTCTCCTCACACACCAACTGCGCATGCAAGGTTAAAGTAATTAGTACATGTTTAATACTCCAAAGGCAAGTTTGAACATTGGGTTACTAATTTAGAACATCGTTGCAGAAAGACTCATACGCGCAGTAATCATGTTTACAGCGTGTGTATTCCTCTTACACAGACGCTGCATGTATTATGTATTATACACAATATGGAAAGCGTATTAGCAAGAGGACATGCATAATTCCACTTGTCTTACAACACGAAAGTTAAACTGTTAATTTGGTGAGCAATTATATCCACTGATACTGTTAAATTTTAACTGCGTTTCCATCGTTTATTAATACCTGCATTGTCTGAACACCTCGCACAGCATATAAAGCATTGCGATATCAACTTTCACGAATGTCCCGGACGTCAGAAAAATTTTTTTAAAAAAAAAACTTTTTTTCTATCATTTGATAATAGACCATTTTAAGAAATATATCACATGAAAGATTCAGAGATATCTGGAGTGATGTTTCCATAGCAACACGTTGCTTAGTGATATTTAATAATTCTGAGATAAGATATCATGAAATCCCTTGTCTGGTAAAATAATCAATCGGCATTGTCTTTGTCTAGACGGAAAATTAAGTTTCCTTCAAATATGTATGTTATAAAAAGTGGTGAGACTGCTGTAATTTAAGAGAACGTTTTATTTGTTATTACAGTGCTATGTTGTGTGGAAATGAAACAAATTATCTGTTTGTATGACACTTAAAAGCATTTACACTTGCCTCCCAAATACGTACACCAAGTTATCGATGTGCACACGGATCCCCGCTTAACGCGATACCGGTTAACGCGGTGTAAAATAGTTATTTTCCTATCAGATGATTAAAAAAAATAGCATTTTTCTTTATCTAAAGAAGTACTTACCCGAAAGTGTTTCATAAACCAAACCATTAAGCGAGTCAAGTTTTTTCTCCTTTAGAGTTCAGTGGAAAAAAGAAAAAAACATTAAGATCTGAATATAACAGTTACTGGTAGTTTTACCTCTGTTTAAACGCGAAAATTCCAACTGTACTAAACCAAAAAAAAGCTTCTCAGTAGCCCCTCCCCCTTTCCAACCAACCACAGACTAATTTTTCTTCAGGCGAAACTAAAACTAGAACATTAAGGTTATTGAACATTAAGGTCTGAGAGTTTTCATGATGGTCTGTCTTTTTCTTATTATTATTCTATTTATTTTTTCTAATCCTTATATTTCAATTATCAGTCTGTGTTTATATCTTACGATTTATGGTGGCAAAATAGAAAACCAACGTGGCCTGACTACACATTCAGCCGCATGATTCCTTAACATTATGATAATATGGCAGTTTATTCAGCTATTACCTTGTCAAGGATGAAACTATTGTATCACCCTGTATAGGAGCTTTATTTATTTTATTATTTTTCTTCCTAGTTCTATTTTTTGTTTCGTGGTTAAACATTTTTATTTTGAACTTCCATTTTTTATTCTCTGACTTCCTGTTAATGAAAACAAAATGCTACCGACAAAACCCTTATTTAGACGATGAACTGATTCTTATTTTCCTCCCTTTTGGACGCTCTTGCTTGGTGAATTCAATATCAAAATGAATTAACCATTCAGGTTTCCCCTGTGGCAAGTCAGAATATTTTCGAATTTGTTAAAAATTATAAGGCAATTGGCGAGATTACGCTTGTCAGAAAATATTTGCTTCTAACAAACTATTACTTTAATATTTGGGCTTTTGGTTGGTAGTAGCCGAGTTCGAATCCATTCTAGGATGCGAAAAATCTTTATTTAGCCTGCCTCGTACCGAAGTTGAAGGTTTTTAACCCTCCCGGGTTTATTGTTGATTTTGTCTGTCTCTTTATGGCTTTTAAAAAGTTCTTATGCTTATGTGTATCTGCCTAACTACACTGCTCATTGCGCACTTTCTATTTGATATTCTCACACCGCTGACTTCAACTTGTCAGACTTGCCGGCAACCTTCTTTCTACTTTACCTTAATGATAATATTTGATACAGAAAATGCTAATTAAGTACTTGAACACATTCCTAGCTCTCTTCAGGTGCAATACCCACACCACCTTAATTAATTTTTCAGTAAATTATGCAAAAAATTCAATTACTTCATCTCAGCATTTCTCATGTTATGGTGTGAAAAGCTGTTACAGTGTTGCTTCCCTCTTACACCCACAATTTCCACTCGCATTTCATGGATTACACATTCCCTAAATGTTTGCTTGTGCACTGTATAATTTTTTATTTAATCTGCTAGTATTTCGTCTTCCTAAAAGCAATGCCTTCCTTCTCTGTCCAAGCTGTCGGCGTATTAATTACCACCAAGGCTTGCTATACTCGTGATTTATTATCGTGCTTGAATACACATAAAAAAGTCTAACTTTTAAGTTCTGTTATGGGTACAAACGAGATGTAGGCTTAACTATTCTGGTGAAATTTAACTCTGAAATTTAAACTGAATTACGTATTCTGTCTATTGGTATCTTTCTCGTTTTCCCTTATTAGCAAGAGAACATTTTTGAAAATGTACTTGTTATTCTAAGACAAGCCTACAAAATAAAAGTGAAACAACATTAATAATGAAATATCTACTTAAAGAACCTTAAAAATAAAGTTTAAACACGTGCCTTGAAAATAAACTAAGTTTGGGTTATGTAAGACGGTTTTTAAGAAAAGCATCCACGTGAATCTTAGGTTAATAACTTAACATAGCTGTTCCCAAATGAATCGCACTTATGCATGCCTAATGCTGGTTAAAGAAGATATTTAAAAGAATAAAAAAAGAGAATTGTTGTAGTTTGATTGCTTCCTAGGAAAAAATAATAATAACCTACTTAAGAAGACAACACTTTAATTAACTTCTACCTGCAAGTATTTAAGTATGCATTCGTGTGCATCTTATTTGGTCTTTTTCAAAAAGTCAGTAACTGCTAATTGGTGAATGCTTCGAGAAACTGGAAGAGTGCTTGAAGATGGTTATTTATTTAAGCAATTTGTAAAACTAATCAAGAAAGCCGAAAGAATATTTGTGAGAAAAAAAAATCGATATCTTCAATATAAAAAGAGCATAAGAAAAATTATAACATGTTGGATAAAGAAAATTGTTCTTTAATATTGAGAAATTGTATACGAAATGTGTTAATATCGAGATGAATAAACATTGATATAAAATGCATACATCGCTAAGAATCTTCATAAGGGCTTTTAAGTTGAAAGTGAGTTAGTCAGTCTCGTAGAGGTGAAAACAAGAATTTTTTTGTGAATTCACTCTCCACGTGTTCTGATTTATTAAAAATATCTTTCCATTATTGTAAGCAATTTATATTTTAATCTCGTAATACACCAAAAGTGGAAAATTTAGAAAATACTTATAGCTTTTGATTAAACAAATAAATGACCGGTGTTTGTAAAATATTTGAATTAAATATGAAGTAGGAGCAACCATTTTTGTAATGATCATGAAACTGCGCATGTACACATAAGGTACACTAATAAGACCGATATTCCCTTCAGCATAATTTCTCGTCAGTGAAATTCTCCCGCTGGTTTTCAATCTGAGCACTTTGCTCTGATAGGTTTAGAATTATTAATATCAGGATGAAGTTGCTCTAGAAGTTGAAGCAACAGTTTAAACTATGAAACTAAACGGAAGAATTTTAATATATTTTTTAATATGAAGTTCGAGTACATGCAAAATATGATTCATCTACCTTCAAGAAACCCGATGTGGGGGTGGACGCGAATTTTCCAATTCGGAGGAACTCACCTAAAGAAAACAAACACCAAACAGTATCGACTTAGCGATCACGTCAGAATAGATCGTATTTATTTCTGTGAGTAATCCAATACGTGCAAAAGCGTCCTTCCGTGTTGAAAATACTGTTAAAAAATATATTTGAATAAGTAATCTAACTATATTACACGTTTACCGAAATTTGTTATATAACATGATGCCACCGACCAATTTTTGGCAGGAGGGGAACAGCAATAGCCGAGCCTCAGTTAGAACTTCATCGGCTACAGCATTGCCATCAATTACCGACCAATTCCTTATCCTTATAAGGACTGGCTTAAAGGGGCGAAGCAAGAATGCTTTTCATCTTCCCCGTTATCTGTAGAGGACAGTGTATGGATAAGGTGTTATTGTTGAGCAATTAAAGCTCTGATCATGGCAGGAGGGTAACAGCAATAGCTGAGCCTCAGTTAGAACTTCATTGGCTACAGAATTGCCATCCATTACCCTCCAAGTTTGGATTGAATGAATCAATCACCGACTATGTAAGTAAAGGTGAAATCTCAAAAATACGGACGATCTCTAGGCCACTCCATAGTGGGCGAAAGACCGTTCTTATCTCAGCGTTGGTTCCACTCAGTGATGGGCTCCCCGACCACTGAGCAGAACCGCTCAAATTCCGAGGAAAATAATTCACCGACAAAGCCCCTCAGCGGGCCGTGCCGGAGAACACTTTCCCCGGAGACTCAAAGTGCTCCCTTAAGGCAAAAACCTCAAGAGAGCGAACTCAAAAACTCGTCGCCCAAGGGAGTAACAGCAACAGCCGAACCTCAGTTAAACTTCATTGGTACAGCATTGCATTGTTGCCATCCGTTACCCCCAAGGGCATTAATGAACCAATCGACTATGTAAGTAAAGGTTCAATCTCAAAAATATGGACGATCTCTAGGCCACTCATTCGTGGGCGAAAGACCGTCCAAATCTCAGCGTTGGTTCTACTCAGTGAAACTCGATTACCGAGCAGAACCGCTCAAATTCCGAGGAAAATAATTCACCGACAAAGCCCCTCAGCGGGCCGTGCCGGAGAACACCTTCCCCGGAGACTCAAAGTGCTCCCTTAGAGCAAAACCTAAGAGAGCGAACTCAAAAACTCATCGCCCAAGTGGGTAACAGCAACAGTCGAACCTCAGTTAAACTTCATTGGTACAGCTTTGCATTGCTATCCATCACCCCCAAGGGCATTAATGAACCAATCGACCGACTATGTAAGTAAAGGTGAAATCTCAAAAATACGGATACGGACGACCTCTAGGCCACTCCATAGTGGGCGAAAGACCGTCCTAATCTCAGCGTTGGTTCCGCTCAGTGACGGGCTCCCCGACCACTGAGCAGAACCGCTCAAATTCCGAGGAAAATAATTTAATTCACCGACAAAGCCCCTCAGCGGGCCGTGCCGGAGAACACCTTCCCCGGAGACTCAAAGTGCTCCCTTAAGGCAAAAACCTTAAGAGAGCGAACTCAAAAACTCATCGCCCAAGTGGGTAAGAGCAACAGCCGAACCTCAGTTAAACTTCATTGGTACAGCTTTGCGTTGCTATCCATCACCCCCAAGGGCATTAATGAACCAATCGACTATGTAAGTAAAGGTTCAATCTCAAAAATATCGGACGATCTCTAGGCCACTCATTCGTGGGCGAAAGACCGTCCAAATCTCAGCGTTGGTTCTACTCAGTGAAACTCGAGTACCGAGCAGAACCGCTCAAATTCCGAGGAAAATAATTCACCGACAAAGCCCCTCAGCGGGCCGTGCCGGAGAACACCTTCCCCGGAGACTCAAAGTGCTCCCTTAGAGCAAAACCTAAGAGAGCGAACTCAAAAACTCATCGCCCAAGTGGGTAACAGCAACAGTCGAACCTCAGTTAAACTTCATTGGTACAGCTTTGCATTGCTATCCATCACCCCCAAGGGCATTAATGAACCAATCGACCGACTATGTAAGTAAAGGTGAAATCTCAAAAATACGGATACGGACGACCTCTAGGCCACTCCATAGTGGGCGAAAGACCGTCCTAATCTCAGCGTTGGTTCCGCTCAGTGACGGGCTCCCCGACCACTGAGCAGAACCGCTCAAATTCCGAGGAAAATAATTCACCGACAAAGCCCCTCAGCGGGCCGTGCCGGAGAACACCTTCCCCGGAGACTCAAAGTGCTCCCTTAAGGCAAAAACCTTAAGAGAGCGAACTCAAAAACTCATCGCCCAAGGGGGTAACAGCAACAGCCGAACCTCAGTTAAACTTCATTGGTACAGCTTTGCGTTGCTATCCATCACCCCCAAGGGCATTAATGAACCAATCGACTATGTAAGTAAAGGTTCAATCTCAAAAATATCGGACGATCTCTAGGCCACTCATTCGTGGGCGAAAGACCGTCCAAATCTCAGCGTTGGTTCTACTCAGTGAAACTCGAGTACCGAGCAGAACCGCTCAAATTCCGAGGAAAATAATTCACCGACAAAGCCCCTCAGCGGGCCGTGCCGGAGAACACCTTCCCCGGAGACTCAAAGTGCTCCCTTAAGGTAAAAACCTTAAGAGAGCGAACTCAAAAACTCCTCGCCCAAAGGGGTAGTAGCAACAGCCGAACCTCAGTTAAACTTCATTGGTACAGCTTTGCGTTGCTATCCATCACCCCCAAGGGCATTAATGAACCAATCGACCGCATCTCACGGTCGTTTGATTCCTTCATTTCGTACCGACCAATTGACAATTGACAATTGACATTTATGTCTTTAGGGGTGAAGCAAGATGCTTTTCATATTCCCCGCTATCTGTTGTGGTTGCAGTGAAGGTAAAATTTATGAGCAGAATGCTCGCCCTGATTGGGCATGGAGATTATGCATCACTAAAGGAGGCCAATATAGCTTTTGGTCTTCTGTATTTGAATATGTCCGTTGGATCGTATGCTGTAGCTTGTTGAACCAAATCGTTGGGATGTGTGGACGTCTTTAGGAAAAACTTGGTAGCTAAGGATCGTAGAAAAGAGAAGATATAGGGAATATTTGTGTCTCTGTGGAGTTGAATGTTTCTAACATACCACGGGGCATTCAAAATCATTCTCAGGCACTTGTTCTGCACTCGCTGTATTTTGATGATGTTAGCATTAGAGGTGTGGCTCCAGGCCGGAGAGGCATAGGTGATTATAGGACGAATCGTCAACTGGTATAGCTGCAATTTGATTCTGTTGCTGAGCTTGCTATTTCTATTAATTAGCGGATAGATCTGTGCTATGGCTTTAGATGCCTTTGTGCATGCAGACTTGGTGTGTTGATTGAAAGATAGCTTTTTGTCGAGAATTACACCCAGGTAATTTGTTTCTGACTTCCAGGGAATTTTAATATTGAATAGTAACAAATCTCCTACAGGAGACATTGGCCTTTTTGAGAAAAGAACGGCTGAGCTTTTCTGGGGGTTGACTTCCAATCTCCATTTAGAGAACCAACCCTCCAGCTTTAGAATGTTTTCTTGAAGCTTTCTGGTAATGAAAAGGGGTCTGAGAGATCTGGTTAGTATTGCCGTATCGTCTGCATATAGGGCCAAAATGGAAGTCATCGGATTGTGTGGGATGTCTGACATGTATACAGAGAACAGCAATGGAGCCAGCAGAGATCCCTGCGGCACTCCAGCAAAGATGTGGCGCTGGGAGGATGTAGAACCGTTGATTTTTACTTGCATTGATCTATTTTGAAGATATGAGTGGATTAAATGAAACATTTTAGGTGAGATGCCGGCTGAGATAAGCTTGTGCAGGAGTCCAAAATGCCAGATTTTGTCAAATGCTTTGGATAAGTCTAGGAAAACAGCACCTGTGCACTGGCGCCAGTTGTAGCTGGTTGTGATGTATTCAACAATTCTGTGGATTTGCTGGGTAGTACTATGGTGTTGCCTAAAACCAAACTGTTCTTTTGGAAGGATATTTAGGTCATTTATTGAGGTTTGAAGTCGTGAGAGGATGACCTTCTCTGCAACCTTACCCAGATTTGAGATGAGACTGATTGGACGATAATTTTGGGGTAGGTGTGAGTCTTTGCCTGGCTTATGTATGGGAATTACGTCAGCCAGTTTCCAGGTGGAAGGAAAATAGTGAAATCTTAAAATTGCATTTATTATACTGGTCAGGTACACTACTGCCCTCCAGGGCAGAAGTTTAATCACACGATTAGTAATGCCGTCTGGTCCAGGAGCTTTTTTGTTCTTTAAATTTTTAATAATGTCATATATCTCAGCAGGTGATGTTGATGCAATATGGTCAGTGCTGGTGATAGGAAGTTTGAGTGAGTGTCTGACCTTGCTGTGAATCTTATGTATGTGGTCAAAGTCAAGGTTTCCATACGAGGGCCTGCATTGCTCTTCCAAGCTGTGCGCTATAACCTCTGCTTTGTCCACATCTGTGTGAGCAAGGCCCTGATCAGTTAATATTGGGGGAAGGGATCTGCCTTTGTTTTTGGTATTTTTCAGTAGTCCCCAGATGGAGTGATCACTAGGTGAAATGGAGGATAACTTTTCATCCCATACATAGTCTCTGTGAGCTTTCAGTGCATCTCTTACTGCCCCATTTAGTCTGTTTAGATTTGTTTTGTCTTGTGGTGCACACGTGTTACGGAATCTCTTTCGAGCTCTGTTTTTATCTCTGATTAAGTTCATGATGTCTTCAGGCAAACGATCTGGCTTGCGGGCAGATTTGTAGGAGGAAGCTACCTTTATAGCAGAATTAATTTGTTGTGTGAGATTTGTAACTGCAGTTTCTACTTCTTCTTTTGTGCGTATGTGAGGAACAGGTCCAATATGATCCTTGAGTGCGGCTAACAGTCTTTCCCATACAATGTAGGAGTGAGAAGGAGGACACAGGAATTCCTGATTTCCCAGCTGCAGCAGTATTGGATTGTGATCGGATGATAGTTCATCCATAGAAATGATACTGTACTGAAGTTTAATATCCTGCAGGATAGCTATATCCAGGATATCAGCAGTGCCAAACGTACTGAGATGAGTTGGTTCGGTGGGGCCTGCCACAACAGCGTTGCTTGATCCTAAGTAATTGAAAAGGATGCAACCATTCTTGTTTGTGGTTGAACAATTCCAGGCAGGGTGCTTGGAATTCAGATCCCCGGCAATAATGGTGGGCCCTCTGATGCCTAAGATGGCATTTAGATCAGAGTGAAGTAGAGATTTTTGGGGAGGGTTGTAAGCTGAGTAGATTTTCAGTTTGCCAGTGGAGCTGGTGACTACTTCCACTCCTGTGATCTCAAGGTTAGTGGTTGAAGGAATGCTCACAGAGTGGTGCTTAATGTAGTTTTTAATGAAGATGGCAGTGCCACCACCTCTGTAGAGTAGTCTGTCATTTCTGTATAGGTGATAGCCCCTTATTGTAGGGTTGTCTGATGGTCTTAGATGAGTTTCGCTGATTAGAATAACATCTGGCTGATACCTAGATGTGAAGGCACGGAGTTCCAGGGTTTTGTTTTTGAGGCCATTTGCGTTCCAAGCAACTATTTGAAGAGATGCTGGAATGAGTTTGTTACTATTCATTTATGAGAGCTGTGAGGATGACCTGTGTTTCACGAAGAAATCTTTTAGTGGAGGTTTCAGTAGGGTTTGATAGGCTAAAATTTTGTAGCATGTTTGCTAGTGAGGCCGTGATAATAGCTGTTAGGTTTTTAGGTGCTCTTGGTTGATTTTGTTCTGGAATTGGCCTAGTTGTACGGGTCACATCGGCATAACTTCTTGTTTGCTTTTGGTTGGAGGTCTCCGACTGTGGTCGATGAGTCTCCGGTTTTGATGTCTGGGCCGCTGGTGTTCTTGTACTGTAGGAGGAGGGCTGATTGATTGCCTCCATCCGTCTGTTCTTTGGGTGTTGAGTACATCCTTTGTAGTTCGCCGGATGAGGGCCACTGCAGTTGGCACATTTGGCCGAGGTGGTCCTTGGCTTAGTGCAGGTATTGGTTGGGTGGCTGTCTCCACATTTTAAACATCTATATTCTGCACGGCATAGATTCTGGGCATGGCCAAACTTTTGGCACCTGTGGCACTGCCCAGAAGATGATCTTTTACGGAGTGGTTCCGGTGTGACGATGAGACCACAGACTGTTTTTAAGTTGTAGATATCCTTATATATTTTGTGAATCTCAACAAGGACTAATGGCATGGGAGTTTTGTCTGCTTTGTACATTCTGCTCACTTTGACTGGTGGCAGATCCTGAGAATTTAGGTCAGCAGCGATTTCTGCTGTGTCAATGTCTTCACAGACACCACGAAGGACTACTTTTAATTTTTTTTCTGAACTGAGCGCAAAGGTATGATACTGGATGCCTCTGTTGTCCAGTTCCTTGGTCAACCTTCTGTAGTCTGTCACTGTTGCTGGCTGAATCTTTATGCCTTCATCCATGTTTTTGGCCTTAATGAAGCCAATATGCAGATTGGACATTGTGGATCGTAAAGCTGCCCACTTTTGTTTTTCTCTAAGGATGACCGGAGGCACCTTTTCTTTGGGAGAGGTAGCGGCGTCCGAACCCTGAGAATCCTGTTCCATTACAGTATTGTCATTGTGCAGTTCTTCTGTTGTTCTTCGCTTTTTGCGAGCACGCACTTCTACAAAGTCTGAAGGTGTAGAAGGCATCGACTCTAAATGATCTTCACCGACGACTTTGTGAGCACGCACTTCTGCAAAGTCTGAAGGAGTAGAAGGCATCGACTCTAAAAGATCTTCAGCGACAGCGTCTGAGACACATTCAGGGGGAAACGTGTCATACAGTTTAACCTTTCCCGGCCAGTTATCACTCAGTAGCTTTCCCAGTCTGAGGAATTCCCTATAGACTTCTTCGAAGTGGGTCTCATTTAGAAGTTTTGTCATTTCAAGAAATAAAAATGTGTTGATACACAGATGGAGAAAGAGTAGAGGTCCCTCAGGTGCCCCGAGCAGGCAAAGACAATCCTGTGAACTTTTGAGGGTCCACTAGCAGATCCCGTAGACACTCTTAGGTGTCTACCAGCAATAAAATGTTACTCTATTATATATATCCCGTAGATCAAATCGATCTACCAGCAACGGTAGCAAATATTTCACCTTAAAAAACCTTAGAAAATGAAGAACACTTACCTCTGTATATATCATTTATCATTCAAAACTATCGCCACTAATTAACAACACAATGACTCAGCTGACTCTTTAATTTCATCATCCTACCGACCAATTATTGCAATATTGTTCAATTGTATAAGACAAATGACTTTTGTTTTAAGGTGTGGCTCCAAATTTTCTATTATTTTGGTTATTATAAAAATTAAATGCAAAAATCTACAGAAAAATCTAACTTATTTTAAAGAAAATATCTTTTACTTTACAAATATTTTGCATTTCTTTGTTTATCCTTTGGTATTAACGGCATTTATAACCATTTTCCGATGCCTCGCTATTCTCTGCTATTTCAAGTATGATAAAAGAAATACTATTTTTTATGTTAGTAGTTCGCCTGTTTATTTCGTTTCTGTTTTCTCTCTCTCTGTCAGATATTGCTTTATGTGGATTTCGCCCTTCACACAGCCCACAAAGACACATGACTCTAAAAAAAGGATCTGTTCTTTATCATTTTGTAATGAGTTTATGCGAGGTTACATAAGATTGTGAGCTGATGTTGGAGCTTCTTTTAAGGCATGCAGTGTTATTGGATGTTTTTCTTCGATCAGGTGGTGTGGTAATATTTCTACATCTGGAATAGCATTGTAGCGACTACAGCACGCACGCACACACACACACATACACATGAAGAAAGAGAATACGAAAGAAATATTATAGTAAATGAGAGATTTTCTGCATCCAAGGACAGTTGCTGAACTGAATGTGTACAGACAAACATCGAAGGCTTAGAGATCACGTCTAAGCAGAGAGATCGGATTTGCCACAGTAATCTTCTACAGTAATACTTCTTGTTACTCTGATTTTGTCGTTCATGCGATCACCCATTTCTAGCCCAAAAGAACATCAAAGTCTTTTCTTACTTTGTAACAAGATGCTACTGCTCGAGTATAGATAGAGATAGTGCATTCGTTGAAGGTATTTACATTGGGATGCTTATTTGGCGGATTAGATTTATTGTAATTGTAATCCCTCGAATTGAGTTGGTTTTAAGGTAAAAAGTATATTTATTATATAATCTCAATTTCGAATCTCTGGAGTTTTTACCAAAATTTGTTATTGCAATTAATTAAAGCTCTGATCATGGCAGGAGGGTAACAGCAATAGCCGAGCCTCAGTTAGAACTTCATTAGCTACAGCATTGCCATCGATTACAATTGACAATTGACAATTGACATTTATGTCTTTAAGGGTGAAGCAAGATGCTTTTCATATTCCCCGCTATCTGTCGTGGTTACAGTGAGGGTAAAATTTACGAGCAGTTTGCTCGCCCTGAATGGGCATGGAGATTATGCATCGTTATAGGAGGCTAATATAGTTTTTGGTCTTCTATATTTGATCGATTACAATTTTGTTCCATATGGTTTAGTTGTATAAGACGAATAATATTTTTTTTAAGGTGTGGCTACAAAGTTTCTATTATTTTGGTTGTTATAAGAATTAAACGCTTAATTTAAAAAATTATGAAATTTTTATTTATATGTCACTATTTATTAAATTTATATTTTTAATATATGTTTATCCAAATGTTTGGGTTTCCGTCATCTGTATTACAACTGAATCTACCTCAATTACTTGATAAAACCAGCGCATAGCTTCAAATATATGTATAAATGCAACTGCTAAAATATTTGTAACTACATGAAAATTATTTGAATTATTTAAACGTTCTTTTGGTAACGTATCACGATTTCTTTGTGTCGGCATTTTATGACTTTCATTTCGGTTGATGTTAAATTTTGATGTTCTCTGGCCCCTTGATAGTGAAAGGTACTGTGTAATGCGTTTGCATATGAAGAATAGGCGTGGGGGGGGGACTTCATGCACCTGTTTACCTCTTTTGTGGAAGAAAAAACTAACTTGTTAGTATCAGATCATCTAGCTTACCTTCATTTGAAAAAAGTTCTTTGAAAATTCCCGACGTTATTATGAGATTGGATTCTACTTCTCTTTACAACCAAAGAGTGCGTTGTTGTGTTCCTCGTTCTTTTCATTGTGCTACGTAATTGCCTAGCGTATTTCTGTATGTAGCAAATCCAGAAAGCTTCTTATGCATCGCACTCGTCATAGTAATTAGCTGAAAAGCAAAGTTGTGTATATGACCAAGATGGCCGCATCTTACTTGATACAAACACAACAGAACAAATAAGGAACGGAGCAGTATTTCCTGGTATAACTAATTCTGCGTATCTAAGAATCATTTAAGTTAAATCAACAGTCGAATTTCTTATTTTCCATACAAGAAAGCGCCTACGATATATTTTATAGCGAATGCTGAAATTTTTAAAGATTAGAACATGATGTACAGAAAACGCAGTTCTTTTGTTATAGGTCTTGAAAATTTACTCAGATAGGTAGTCGACGTTACGTTTTATAATTGAATTCGAGAGAAGTTTGTCATTAAAGAAAAATTTCGATAAAAACTTGCAAATAAAATTGAACTTCGAGTTTATTTTGCCGAAGTGAATATGTTTGCCATGCAAACAAACTTTGTGTGAGGTTTCTTTTTCTTTACATTCATTTCTTTGTGTGTGTGTGTGTGTGTGTGTGTGTGTGTGTGTGTGTGTGTGTGTGTGTGTGTGTGTGTGTGTGTGTGTGTGTGTGTGTGTGTGTGTGTGTGTGTGTGTGTGTGTGTGTGTGTGTGTGTGTGTGTGTGTGTGTGTGTGTGTGTGTGTGTCTTGTTTACAAGAAAATTGGGTTTTTCTGCTGTAATTTGATGACACGAAGTGATGTAGCATCTCCACAAATAATAGCTTTTGCTGCTTTTTTCTAGAATCAATTAGTGTTTATTATTTACGTACAGTCAATGAGCATTCATCAGTGGAAAAAGCATTATTTTTAATGTCAAATCTACGTTAAAGTTTAGCCATAATCACATTGAAAGGAGTTTTGTGTGTTATCCAGTCTTATAGTCTTAAAGTGAGACGTTTCCGATGAGTTTCTTTTATTTGTTTTCTAGATTTTGAAAACAAATAAAACTAGAACAGAGATCATAATATTTAAAAGAATTTTTAAATATGCTTTACTCCTTTAGATATCTGTAGACCTTCAGATTCGTACCGCTGATGTCTGATTTCACGATCTCGTTTGATTTATGCGGAACACTGCGAACCCCACGCTAAGCTTTATCAAAGCGACCTTCAAAGATAAACAGATAACCATTAAAAGAACATCTCAATGCTTTGAAGGGTCAGCGAGCAGTCCTAAAATCGGCATGCACGACAAGGTTGCTAAGCAATAAAGATTTATTACGGAGATTATACTGTGACCATCGTTCTTGTCTTTCTGAGCAGTTATCAGTTTAAGACGAAATGTTTCCTTTGATATGAATAAGAAACATGTCTTTCATTTTTATAGTGGACAGCGTATATTAATGAAGGAGGAACCGATAAGAAATTAATATTTAAGAAGCGCGTGAGCAGCTTTTATCTCCGAAAAAAGTAGACTATATAGATGCGTGTGCGCAGCTGTTATATTCGTGTGATTCTCTCTAGAGTTATTATTTTTAATTACATTTTTTTTTTTTCATTTAAAACTTTGTTTTATACATCGAATCCAATTTAGCTGTGAAATTACACCGAAGGTGAACCAAAAAAAAAAAAAAAAAACTAAAAATGACTTTGACATATCGATTGTATTTTCTCTTATCCGAACTTTTTTGGGGGCCTATTATTACCCTTATCTTAATCTTATCTCATTTTGAAAATACTCCCTAGAACTTGGTGTTGTGTACCCCTTGATGCTTTACTGCTGCTGTCAAGTTGTACAGTGCCAAGACCCGATTCGCATTCGAATTCTGTCATAGACTTAATGGATTACAGAGAACTGATGAATAATTAACCCTCCCTGAGTCTTGGAGGTGTCATGATGTTCTTCTGAATATCTCTGTCCCATAAAAGGGCGCGGACAGATAATATTCAACTTAGAGCCGGAGTTAGAATTCATCGAACTTCGCCCTTAATGATTCTTATAACAAGAACGGTCAGTGACTCTCTAATTGTACTTGTCTTAAGAGTCAAGTCTTGATAACTACCTAATTAGAGGTACAAGAAACAGCACGGTTTCTATCCACTATATCTTATGTGAACTATCTTCTTTCATTATTCCTAGATTTGTGCACCAACTGGAGAAAATTAGATTGCATTGCGGCATTTGATCTCACCAAACTAAAGGTCCATTTACTACGGGGCAAACTACATTTGCGTTTAGTTCAGCGGATAATGTTGCAAACTAGGACATTGATGGCGCACCACTTCATCCGACTCTGGAACCTCCACGTCTCGGATAGCAGAATGAGAATTATTGTGCGAGTAACACGGTGGAAATTAATGTTATGAGAGACCAGCGACGTATTTAATGGCTTTATGTGTGATGAAATGGGGTCGCTCTATATCACGCTGCTAAAATTACGATGGTTAAAACCGAACAGAGATCATAATAGGAATACTCTATTTATATTAGAGTTAGCTTTTGGATGGCAAATTCGCCGCATTCGTGCGATACTCAGGAATTACTTTAATTGCACTATTTTATTGGATTTTCAACAACATTTGCCTTCTGTTTTCACATCCCGACGAAATCATTTCTCCAAGCCTCCCAATTAAATATAACTACTGCTTTCGCTAGTATTTCTACATTTATCTTACTATAATTTCGAGTGTAATTGTACACAATTTATGGGGAAAGCCGAGTGTACTACAAATTTCTGTTTACAAGGGTGTTCGTAGTATCGAAAGTAATGGAAGTGACTCTTGTCTACCAAGTACTGCAACAAGTCACAGATTTGCTAAACAAAATTCATCTTACCGACCCTTCGTTAACCATTATAAGTACTCAATTTTTATTCGACTGTAATATTCAACGGGACAGACACAGTCTTCCAAATTGAAGTAGTTAAATCGAATAAGACAATCTACACCCTCTGTCCAAAAGGAAACCGAACTTTTCGAAAATAGAAGAAACTAGTGGTGCCACCGCGATTGACTTTTGTGTTAAACTTGATAAACGTTTTACCGCTTCGCATCAGATGCTTTAAAAAGCATACGGTGATGCATTCTTATTCCATACTGAAGTTTGCGAGTGGTTTAAGTGATTTTAAAGTGGTCGTGAGACGCTCGAGGATGACAAAAAGCCATGCCATCCAAAAACGGGACTGAGCGAAGATAACATCCAAAACATGCGTGATTTCATCAAATAAAACCCTAAATCGTCAGGGAGATTGATTGAAGAAGATTCCAAAATCAAGTGCACACAACATTTTGACCGAAAGTGTGGGCCTTCGTAAATTGAATTCGCGATTTGTTCCCTACAAGTTGACCGAGGATCAAAAAATGTATCGAATTGAACACTGCAAGGACCTCATTAAAAAGCCTGTCGTAAGGACTCAGACTTCCTTGAAACGATCATTACTGGTGACGAAAAGTGGTGTTTTGAGTATGAGTCCGAAACAAAGCGCCAGAGTGCTAAGAGGAGACCACCAGAAGAGGAACATCCGAAAAAAAGTCGCTTGGAGAAGTCAAAAGTAAAGACAATTCTGATTTGTTTCTATGATTCCAAGGGAATTATCCGCAAAGAATTCGATCCGCCAATCGGTCAATGGTGAGTTTTATCTCGAAGTTTTGAAGCGATTGATAGCGAGAATTCGTCGCGTACGGCATGAATAGCGTGACGACCGACCGTTCTTCAAAACACACTGTCACTCTTGGCACTATAGCTGGGCTTCTAATGAAACAAATATCATAAACAGTTGACACAACACTAACGAAGGTTGCTGCTTTCGAGAAGAAAAAGATAAAACAGGTGGCGCCACTAGTTTCTTCTAATTTCGAAAAGTTCGGTTTCTTTTTGGACAGAGGGTGTACATCCCTTTAAGAATCCTCTCTAGAAAACAGAAACATTTATAAGGACTTCTTAGCTGCAGATGACTTATACAAAAAGGCGAATGGACTAAATAACACGGATAATTAACAACTCTTTGCTTTAATTTCCTCCATGTAGTACTACACACCCTCAGAAACGTAAACCATCGGAGGTATACGTCGAATGTGGTACAAATAATAAATACTGGTAAATCCACACGATGTAGATGGGAAGATTTTTGTTATTTTGTTTCTACGTACCAGTGAAATATTCTTATTAAAATAAGAGCTGCTTCTTTTACTCGCTCTTCCGTTTTAATATCGCACCGAGATTTATAAGCTCTCTATCCTCTAGCGAAGCTGGCTTGAATGTAATGCCGTAGCTCCCCGGGCCCAAAGACGCATCGTATTTGAATATCGCATATGTTATTCCATCTCCATTATCCACTTAGATGAATGCCTTGAAGGAAAGTATCAATAAAACCCTTTGCGAAATACTTCCCATCTGGGAAGTATAATAGTTTTCGTTCTTACCCGAGAGAATTCAAAAGCGCAAGATTCAGCTTAACATGTTCACCTAAAAGGTACATATCTTCCCAACCTAAAACACTTCACCGATTTCCATTTGTATCTTCGATTTATTATCCTTCGCGCTTAACTGAATTACACCTCTTGTGCTTTGAGGATATTCTTATATACGAGTTATAGCCTCGCTTCTAACACGGCAGGGTAATCTCGTTTGCACTGTCTCTATACAAGAGTGATATTCTCACGTGTATTTCGAAAAGTGTTATTAAAATATCTTTCGGCGCAATAGGTGGGTGTCGTGGATACCGATTGATGGCTACGTATATCATTTTAACAACAAAATACATAAAGATGTTCAAGCAACTGTTCGGCGTGGGTACAGTTGCCTATTCTTATGAAATCCACTATTTTATGAAATAATGATCAACTCATTCAATATTAATGACAGCAAAAAAATGCTGATTGAAAAACTGCTTTGAGCTATAAACATATGGCAAACTTTCTTGCTGTTATTTTGATCATCTGATAGATTCAAAATATTCGGTGTGGTTTTTTTTTTTATATTTAGTAATTATTTATTTATTTATATTTATTAATTTCACAACATTCACATTACTTCTCATTGGAAATATACGTGAGGTTTGTACAGGTATGTTAATTTCGGCAACTGCAATCTTCTAGATGACTCTTTTTTGATGATTGCAATCTTCTAGATGACCGTTTATTAATTGCTCCAATAAGGTAATCAGCTAGCAGCAAACAACTCATGCAGATTATTATCTCATGCATTTGTATCTTGTGTTCGTTATGTTCTCATGATTTCAGTTTTTTTCTGATCAATTATTAAAATCTCTCTACCTATTACTATCATTCCTCCAAATATGCAAGAGTATTCGTTATTATAAAAATTGAATTTTGGAGAACTTTGTTGAATTGGATTTAAACGGTATTGATGTGAACACAGATTGAAAAGAAAATAACTATTTATTAACTTCAAAGCTAATATTTCACTGGTATTATATCCAGCATCTGTAGAGCACACAAACAAAGTTTGCTACAAATGCAAGACAGCCACAATTCGGTGTAACAGTGGGGCTAGTATAAGTAATTGCAGCGTGCAACACAAGACTAAAGTCCTAATAGGCGCCAGTTTAAAAAAAAAAATAGTCCAAAGGTTTGAAAAAAATAAAAGACCTAAGACCAAATTAATATATTTTTTTTTTAATTTTTTTTTTTTTCATTTTTAAACTTTGAACTACTATTTTGGACCACTATATTTTTTTTCAAAACTTTGGACTACTGTTTTTTTTTTTTAACTTAGATGCCGCCTATTAGGACTTTAGTTTTGTGTTGCACGCTGCAATTACTGGCTACACCGAATTGTGGCTGTCTTGCATTTGTAGCAAACTTTGTTTGTGTGCTCTACAGATGCTGGATATAATACCAGCGAAATGTTAGCTTTGAAGTTAATAAATAGTTATTTTCTTATCAATCTGTGTTCGCAACAATACCGTTTAAATCCAATTCAACATGTTTGACGAACACATACATAAGCCTATCCACGCATCCAGATAACGTTACTTCTTTTTTCTTTTGTTGATGTTTCTCTTTTCTTTACGGGACCAGATAATATATTATTCATCCTCGTTCTTCGAAGACATCCCTCTTATAATAAAAATATTTCACTCGATTGTCTTCTCTTCATTGGATCTCAGCTTCCACTCTGATATTTTTCGCAATAAGCGATTTTTCTTGATTCGCTGAACTACGAATACATCACGCAATACAAATGGATCAAATGCTGTACGTTTCAATAAATATTTCTAAATTTTACTTCTTTTAGATTTTTTTGATTTATTATTTTTTTGTAATAATCAAATCGCACCGTATTTTCTTGTTAATGGTTCTGATAAAATATTTAAAAAAATAGTTCATAGAGTCCTGTGTACGAGTAGTTATGAAAAAAAGCAAAAGAATTTTTTAAAAAATCCTTTAATTTTTAAAATGCAGCAATATTTCTCAGAATAAAAACTATTCTCATAGATCTATTCGTCCTATGCAGCTAACATACTGTCTTATAATCACGTTCGAATAGTTGTTAACACATCTGCCTTGATACTCCGAGATAAATGAAGCCTTCGTTTGCATATCATTATATTTAATATGCAGAGTGTTCACAAATGATTACCCTGATTTCAACTGGCTATACTATTTTAACAATGAAACTGAATAAATTTGGTTGCAGATAAACTTGGGCACTCATAAAGTTTCAATACTGGTATCTTCAGTATACTTCTTTTGCCACCAGGAGCGCTGCTGCTGATTTTCTTTAAAAATGGCTTCAGTACAGGAAAAAGCCCAAAGTATTCTGTGGCTAGCAGAAACAAAAGTTCCAATTAAGTGCAACGAATATTTAGGCCACAGTATGGAAAGAACCTACCTGATGTCAAGCTCATTAAGTCATGGAAGACAAAGGTTTTAGAAACAGGTTGAGTTCATAAGGGTAGAAGCAGTGGCAGACCATCGGTTTCCAAGGAGACAATTGCCTTCACCCGGTCACCGCAGAAGTCAATCAGAAGAGCTTCGCTAGAACTTCAAATGCCAAGGAAGTGGTACGCAAACGTTTGAAACTGTTTACGTACAAAGTCCAAATTTTCCAGGAGATAAATCCAGGTGATCGTCCAAGGCGTGAAGAATTTGCTAACCTCATTTTGAACCGCATCGATGAGGATAATGATTTTTTGCAGGGTGTTTGTTTCTCTGATGAGGCAACATTTCACGTGAGTGGAGTAGTTAACAATGTAGGGATCTGGGGATCTGAAAACCCCCATGCCATAAGAGAACACATTCGAGCTAGTCCAGAACCCAATGTGTGGAGTGGACTCATGCATGATCGAGTGATTGGTCCTTTCTTCTTTCTTGAAAAAGAAATGAATGGAAACTTAGACAAGCTCAATAATTATGCCATTCCCAAGCTACAGGAGATGCAACCAAATGTTATCTTTCAACAGGACGGAGCCCCCCCCCCCTCCCCTCATTGGTCTCGTGGTGATCGCAATCTTCTTAATCGAGAATTCCCCAAACCGCTGGATTGGCAGAGATGGTCAAATCCCATGGTCCCCGAGGTCACCTGACATTATTATACCCCTAGACTTTTTCTGTGGGGGTATGTTAAGCATCTTGTTTATGCAACACCAGTTCCAGATCTTGTGACCTTGCGACAGCGCATCAGAAATGCAGTTGAAGGAGTCACACAACAAATGTTGGAGAATGTGTGGCTTGTTATTGATTACCGCTTGGATATTTTACGTGTTACCGGAGGTGCACATGCTGAAGTTGTTCATTATGTTATGCTTTGTGTTCCATTTCAAGTATCCACTGAAGAGTTATAATATATTATAATCAAGGTCAACATTTGTGGACACCCTGTGTTTAGTAAGGAAAGACGATACTGGATTAATATGTCAGCACAAAAATAGTTAAATAGGCCAATTAAATAAGCCTTATTCGGGATTTGTTTGATTGGATATCCTTACAAACTTTGGTATGATGTGATCCGACACTGGTTAAGGATTACATTTGAGTGTGATCGTCATAAACCTTGGTTGCGACGACAACCCAATAAAGGATAATAAACCTGGGTTTGTCCTTTATTGAACTTATTTTGTTTTATTCTTACTTAAATTAAGTTTATAATTTAAAGATGTTGCACGAAATTGTATACTGTAGACCCACTGCTTTGGTGTGAATGTCTCGAATGGTAAATTATCCCGCTTAAATACTATCTGGCTAATTTATTTATATGTGCAGACAGTAATAATTGAAAAACAATTGTATTCATTATTAGTCGTGTACAAAAATATCTTGAAAGAATACGTTAAATGGCAAAGCATCGCATCACCATCCCCTACATTAGTTTACGTTGATAAAATGTAATTAATAAAACAACTTATCGATTTCTGTCTATGAAATGAATACATTTGCATATTTTACCGATTCTGATATGTCTGCAGGTGGTAAAGAGTTGTCCAATACATCGCTAGATGCACTGAGCCATAAAACTGGAGAAATTTCGAACTTCCTTCTCGTCACATTCGCCATTATCGGAATATCCCTTCTGTTGATTAACGTGGCCTTAGTGGTGTGTTATCTTCGCTGGAAAAAAAGACGCCAGTTATTGTCAGGTGAGAAAAAAGATCATATTTTTTTTGAAATATTGAGAATTAAAAGGTAATTTTGTAGCTCGCTAACATCTTTCCCTCTTATTATGACGGCAATTTTTAGAAATATTTCCAATATGAGCGCTACGCCTTATTCCACAAGATTTATATACCAATCAAACGCAGTCTCTCTCTCTCTCTCTCTCTCTCTCTCATTTATATATTCTTTAGCGAATAGCTAGTGCAGGTCTGAGCATCATTGATCCGATACTTAACTCAATAAATAGCTAATATGGTTATTATACTTCGTATATTTCTTATGGTACGATATTTTCAAGAGTTCATTTTTAACTAGCAAACAAGTGATGTTTTAAAAGCATTTTTATTGAATGCGTCATCATAAATAATTCTAAACCTTGTCTGCTTTTGTATAATTTATTCCCCAAAATGATGTCACGAGGAAACGTGCTCAGCGTGCTGAGCAGCACGCGATTAGGACAAATTATTCAACAATATTGTTACAAATTGAAATAAGCGGTTTTTAACAATGTAAAAAATGGTCTGTTTTAATACGTTGTTTAATATTAATAAGTTTTGTTGAAGCCAGAATGGACAAAACTCTAAGAATTATATTTATCAAACTACGAAAACAATTGGTAATCGTTTATTCATTTTTTCTTCATTTAAGGTATTTTTTATTTGGCTTATTTATTTCATATAATTTAGAGCAATGTTTTTATTATTTCGTATTTGAAATAATGTCTGCAATTTAAGTTTTCTAAATAATTTGCTGTACTTTCGCTAAATTTTAAACAGATAATTGATATTATTAATTTGTCCACGCATTAGTCGAAGCGATTATTAAATATAGACTGTTTTAATTTATAAATTATAAAAAATATTGATCCGATTGATTGTCTTGTTTTTTCCTATTGTATTTTCTTATCAAAAATGAATATTTTATTCCTTCGTGTCATCCTAAATCTGCTTAGTGCAGATCTCAAATAGATGATCTAAAAATAAAATAAAGTAAATTAGAATATTAAATTAACATTAAAAGTAGTTTTAATTAATAAAAAAAACATTTCATAGATAGAACTTATAGCGTTAGGGCAATAATATCAGAAATGGAATTTATTTAAAGCTAATGTCGACTAATACGCATATTATTGATTTTTCATTCCACCGTTGTCTTGACGATCCAACCGATGGTATCTCTTCACATGGCATTGGTATTACTTATAATGCTACGACTTATTAAATCATTATGTCAATATTATTGAGAACATGCTTGAGGAGCAAATGGAAATAAGTGGCCTGAAGACTCCAAAACACGTTACAAGTTCCCGGTGGGTGTCCAAAATTATGGCACTGTAGTACACATGCTTTGAAAACTTCTGCATCAGGTGATTTTCTCTATTTGTTCTAGGCACGCGAGGATATCGACCCCGTTCTAGAAAATCCACTGCTGGGATCATGGAAGATCATACTGATGCCGGTGTGTGTTGACTGAACATTGATTCACTTCCATTTCGATCAATTTATTCGTTCTTCAGAGCATTTTAGCTCTGTTCTGTTTTCAGGTGGTTCTGCTCTGTTATTTTCCTGATAATATTAGAAGTTTATCTAACCCAAAGACCACAAGCCATAGTCTGCTTGATTTATTTTTCCTTGCAGAGAACAATGTGACCGATATTAAGACAAACCCCTTTGCTTCCAGTATGTACTCCAGAGACAAATACCACGAAACTATAAACGGCGAAGCACTCAGAAGTCCTCTCAATGAACCGGAGGATGGATTTCACGAAGAACTCATAATGAAAGAGCTTATGGTAAGGAAATTTCATTAATTAAAATACTTTTTTTAAAATATTTTTTATTCATAAGGATACTCATAAAAAATTTTTACTTTTTATACAGTATTTTTTGAGAATACTCATAAAACACTTACTTTTCATTCAGGTACTTTTTTATAAAAGTACTCATGAAAATTACAGTACTCAAATAAAAGTATTCTCAAAAAATACTTTTTACTTTTCATTCAGTACTTTTTATAAAAGTACTCATGAAATATTAAAGTACTGAAATAAAAGTATTCTCATAAAATACTTTTTATGAGTATACTCATAAAAAGTATGAAAAGTATGAGTATACTTTTATAAAAAGTACTCATGAAATATTAAAGTACTCAAATAAAAGAATTCTCATAAAATAATTTTTATGAGTATACTCATAAAAAGTATGAAAAGTATGAGTATACTTTATAAAAAGTACTCATGAAATATTAAAGTCTCAAATAAAAGAATTCTCATAAATTACTTTTAACTTTTAATTCAGTACTTTTTGTAAAAGTACTCATCAAACTTTTTACTTTCATTCAGTACTTTTTTATAAAAGTACTCATGAAATATTAAAGTACTGAAATAAAAGTATTCTTATAAAATACTTTTTACTTTTCATTCAGTACTTTTTATAACTCATAAATATTGAAGTATTATTCCAATAAGCATACTCATAAAACATTTTTATTTTTCGTACTGCACCGTTTTATAAAAATAATTATAAACATTTTTACTTTTTTTCGTACAGTACTTTTTTATAATAGTACTTATAAACATTTTTACTCTTTATACAGTAGTTTTAAAAGTATTTTTTAATATCGACCCCTGATTCTAGAAAATAGCTTAAAAGTACTCCTTTTCACTTTTCATTCAGTAATTTTTTATAAAAGTACTCATAAATATTGAAGTATTATTCCAATAAGCATACTCATAAAACATTTTTATTCTTCGTACTGTACCGTTTTATAAAAATAATTATAAACATTTTTACTTTTTTTCGTAAATTTTATACGTTTTTATAAAAGTACTTATAAACATTTTTACTCTTTATACAGTAGTTTTAAAAGTATTCTTTAATATCGTCCCCTGATTCTAGAAAATAGCTTAAAAGTACTCTTTTTTACTTTTTATTCAGTAATTTTTTATAAATGTAATCCTAAAACATTTAAAGTATTCATAAAAAGTACTCTAAAACATTCAAAGTAATAATTATGCATTCCAGAATTAAGATTTTGTTATTTTTCTCAGTTTCTGTTTTTGATTTATTTCATTGTTTTTTAATGCCATCATGGCTTTTAATCCCTAAACTTTAGACTGCTGCTAATTTTTTTTTTTAATTCACTATGAAATGTTTCATGATGATGAAATGATGATTAAAATCAGCTTTCTCTGACTGGCAAAAACAGAAATAAGAAACCGAAAAATGACCTAAAACAAAAACATTAAATGAAGTTCAATGCAAATAATAAAAACCACCGTTTGGAAACGCCTTTAAGAGTCAACCTGGGCATTTCCGTGAATATTTCTAGAGTAGGATAGTGTGGTCCTGTGGTAGTCCGTGAGGAAATCCTAAATGATCCTAGAGCTTGTCCAAAATCGAAGTCGCTGACACCGGCATCGTCGCAGTAGAGTCCACAGTGAAGCCACTCGCGTGACGTTTCGCCTCTACACAGGCTTTTATGTGTTTATGTGCGAGACGAGAGAACTCATGCACGAGCGGCAACAATGTAGTTTTACTGCATACTTTGCTATGTTGTCGAACAATGATTTATTTCAATTTAAATACGTCAATTATGAATTAGCGTATGAAAAGAAGCTTTTATTGTTGTCAGGATGGAAAAGTGTTCGCATTGATTATGAACAGATACAAATAGGGCGATATTTCTATTTATACTTTTGCGCTAGGTATAAAATAAAATCTAAATACTATAAAAAGCGCATATTATATTTATTAAGAAATAAAAAACATAATTTCAGAATGTTGCCCAAAGTGCCAATTTCGTCTGGCTATACGAATACGTTCCGTTTTCTCATACAACCTTTCGACGACTACTGCCCCGCTTTGGATTACTTTGGCAAAACTGGCGCGTCTATTTGACCCCATTTATCTTGTGTTCTGGACTGTGCTTAGACAGAAAAATTTTGCGCAAATATAAAGTATTGGGTGAGAATTTCGAAATATCTAAAACTCTATTTTATTTTACGGCACTGGCAAGCGGAGCAGATTTATTATGTGGCCAGCTGAGTCTTCCCCACGGGCCTTTTATAAGAAGAGCTATTCAAGATCTCTTCTGGAAGTATTTTTTATTTTATTTTTTTGAATATTGCCAGAAGCATGAAAAGTTTGTTAAAATACCATTTGCCAACTAATAAATAACAGAAAAAATATTTAAAACTATTTATTAGTTCTGAAAATAAATATCTTGCGAAAGTTTTTTCTAATAAATTTCTAATTCCTTTAAAATTCACTAATGATATCAATACATATTTAACAGTGTTAGAAAAGAGAATATAAAGAATGTAATGGAGGAGAGTAAGTTTTCTAACGTAAACCGTATCAACATTTAGAGCCTCGATCGCCACGTGAAGTTTCTTCGTTTCCTGCCTTTCATATAGAAGTATGTTACGCTCCTCTTTTAGAAGCCAATGTTCTATAAAACGTTCAATCCGATAAATTTTCACCATCACAAAACACTGAAATTGTGTATCGAAGTCATGAAAATGGAGGAACCATTTCAAAACATCAGATGTTTTTTTTAGTTATTTTCTTATTAGCCGATTGATTTTCTATTCATTTATCGCCAAACCGTGGTCAAGTTAGTGCTTTTTTCAGTCAGTTATTTCATGCACTGCAGTTGACTTAAATATCTCGTAATTCGTGATTTAGTTCGGTCGTCATTGTGTGAAAGAAATAGCAAAAAGAAAGATGATGAATAAGATGAAAAGTAGAAACGTGCACTTGCTAGTACGTCAGTGAACTAGTTGGGGGGTTGGTTTACTTTGATTACGACTGAATCATCCATAAGGGCAGCATCTTATATCTGTTCACTGTCTGCTCTACGGCTGGTTTGTCTACAGTTAATCTCTAAGAGGAATAAACGCAGCAGCCACTTTCGTCTGAGATTCGAACCGAGGTCGAAAGTGGCTGCTGCGAAAATTCATGTCATCTCTGTTGTCCCCCCCCCCGACTGCGCTGCGCAAGTGTTTAAAGTGAGCAGGAAGGTCGCGTGAGTTCTTGGGAATGTGTGTGCCAAAAATCTGAAAATAATTTGGACGGCAATTACACAGCACAGGATGGATTCCTACAGCAATCAAACCTCTCAATTTTATTCAAGGGATCGAGAAACTGTCCGGCAGCAGCAATGAATTGTAACCATCAAGACAATCTTAGTGATGACCATTTTCAGAAATTGTACACATCCATAATGATCGTATCTTGATTGGTTAATTTAGTCTGGTAGACAGAGGTTTTCTGCTGCCTACAACCACCAGATTGTATGCATTGGAATAACCTGCAGGCCTAGAAGTTCTTGAATATCTTTAGGTGACAGATGAATTTCATAGCTCAGTTTTGAGACCACCACCTTGATTATTGGAGGCTTGAAGTAGCTTTAAGAAGTTCCTTGTTTAACACGATAATTCCATTCTAAGAATATCGTAGTAACATAAGAATAGTGAAGAGTTCTTTGTGGAAATTAAATTAGCAACCAGTTTGCATCCAGAGATTTTAAATATCTTACCTTCCAAATCAATATTCTGATTTATACAAACATAATAATACACAACAAAAACATAAACTTTAAATGCAAATTTCACGATACCTCGATACCCGGCAGTTTATTCTCTCGCAAAATATTTGAATGTACACTAAGATCTGAAATTATATTAGGTTTTGTTTTTTTTTAAAGGGAACCATGTCTAGAAACAGATTTTTTCCAGAAGTCAGAATATAGGTCCACAAGTCCACCATAATAAGTGTTTAATCAAATTGAATGAATACTCATGATGAACCTCGAATCTGCTGGATATATGGCTTTCATCATTTATTCCTCCCCTTTTGTTTATTTTCTATTATTTTCTTTTTAAAAAAAATAATTGGATTCTTCCCGTATAGTGAAACAGATGATGTCATTACCGTGATGTTAAGGACTAATAATTAAGGGTGATTTGAATCATATCCCCCATAATATATTTGTCATATTATTATATGGGACATCCGAAGTTATATTTTGAGAATTTTAGAAAACATTTTAAGCTAATTAATATTAGCTTAAAATAGTAGCTATAGTATAGTAGTATGTATGTATGATGTCATTTCCTTCTTAAATAAACTAATAAATAAAAGAAATGAAAATGAATTCATCCATCCATAATTTCATCGGACATCAGCAAATGCCATATGATCGCTCACCACCACGGATACGCCAAACGAATTCTCGATAGACAGTCAGTTCCTATTTATGGGCTTTTCTTCAGCTTTCCGAAGACTCACTCTAAACACCGTCCATTTCACTTGAGGGTCTGCCACTTTTCGAGGAACTTTACCCTGTTTTGAGAGAAGTCCATTCTTTCAGTGTGTCCATGAAATAACTGACTGAAAAAAGCACTAACTTGACCACGGTTTGGCGATAAATGAATAGAAAATCAATCGGCTAATAAGAAAATAACTAAAAAAAACATCTGATGTTTTGAAATGGTTCCTCCATTTTCATGACTTCGATATACAATTTCAGAGTTTTGTGATGGTGAAAATTTATTGGATTGAACGCTCTCCCATGATTGACAGCATTCAATTTGGTCGCAAACTTATGTTTCAGCTCATGAACTTAAAAGATCGTTTTGTAATTGTGCCTACTCATCTGACATTCAATATCTTCATGTTTTCTAGCGTAATATTTGTCCTGCCCGATGTGTATTCTGAGTTCTCTGTATAATGGCTTAAATTCTTCAGTTCCTGTTTTTTCCCTTTCTCCAACGGCTTCTTCTTCTTGATCAGATGCCATGTGATTCTGAAATCCATGGGGCGTCCTGATATTCTAATTAAGCTTATATGTTTCTTGTCTGTATTGTATGACGTCTTTGATTCCCTCCTGAAATATTTCAGGTGTGTTTTCCTCATCAATTTTCAAAATAGCATCAACCTTTTTTAATGTTCTTGGAACCCTCTGGAAATTAAACTGACATCCCATCTAGTGGGATGGGACTGACTTGGAAGGTTTGTGAGTGTCGATATTACTGATTGATCCAGTGGATGGTTTATGCAACAGTCTATTCCTGGAAAGTGCGCACATATTAAAGATGCTTGTCTTCCACCGTTGTATTTCAAGGATATAATCACTATGGTGCTTTGACCTATCATTGCCTTGATATCCATATACTTTGACACTTCATAGGTGCGTTTGGAAGCAAGTTAGTAAGAACTAATCTGTTGGTATGGAGGAAATACAACAGACTTTCCACGAGTGTTACGTTCTTCAAACCAAACTCACCACTCTCAGGCCTAACCATCATAGTCTTTCCCACTTTTGCAATAGAATCTCCTAGAATGGAGAGACCATTTCTCCTTGGTACATTGATAGGACGAGCCTTAAGTCTAATGAAAAGTACAGTATCCTGTTCTTTACGGGCTTATAAACAATAAGGAACATTTCCTGACCTTTCAGGGTCCTTCCAAGTAAACTAACTTACTGTCCTAACCTCTGAAATGACTTTTTTCATTCCATCTCTGCAATACTCAGGATGTCACTTCTCTAGGTGTCCGTCTCTTCACCGATAATGCGAAGATTACGCATCTAAAGCTCCCGAACATTCCATGTGCAGTTAATTCAGTGTCCTCTGTACCCTTCATCCGTATTAACACTGCCCTGTATTGATTAAATTGATTTAAATGATTAATTTAAGAAGAATGAAATCTGATAAGAATATAAAATGCGTTTTCATTCTTCAAATTAAGGTTTGCCTTTAAAACTTTCCATTACTTACTTCAATATTAAAACAATCTTTTACTTAAGTTCACGCATATCAGAATTGGGATTCTATAGAAATATACAGGTGGAGCCGCCTATGATTTTTTTTTTCTTTTTCAGAATCAGTAATATTCTTCAGTACGCAGCACCTAAATATTTCTCAAACTGTAGGAATTTAATTATTTTATTTATTATGGTTCTCGTTCTGGACTCGTTATAAATATCCATGTTCTCCTTTCATCGGGTCTGCATTTGACAGACCTTTGTTTCTCTCTTACAAATTTCTGTGTTTCTACTACGATTCGTTATTTAACTCAGTGACCTTTTCAGTTACAGAGTACAAACGACAAGAAGTCCAAACCAACGTCCAAGTGTCCTTCAAGTAAACTCAAGCCAGGGACGTAAATATTACATTTTGTATATTATTTATTGTCAGCTGCTTGTTTTTTTTTCTTGATTTATTTAAGTGTTTAGTTATATTTATGATTATTTTAATTAATCCGATAAAATGCTACTACTTCATCTCAGGTTACGGATACCTTCATAAGCTATTCAACTTGCTGATGAAGGAATTTGCCTTACGAGGGTGGTCTGAAAGGTTCTCGGCCTCGACCATAGATGGCAATACTATCTACAAGATTTTTGTTATAAATTGGTACATCTGTCATAAGCATCCATGTGAAATTGCAAGTCATTCTATCAAGTAGTTTGTTTTATACAGCAGTGTGAAGCAAAAATGTTGTCTGCCCTTGAAATGGATAAAATTGATTATAAAATTCTTTGTAAAAGAAGGTTTAACGCCAAAAGAAATTCATTCGAAGTTCCTAAAAGTTTAGGCACTCTTCTCCTTCGTTTTTGACAATTAAGAAATGGGCTGCCGAGTTTAAACGTGGCCGTACCAGCCTTGAAGATGATCCACGTGAAGGACATCCAAAAAGTGTAACAACACCAGAAATCATTGATCAAGTGCACGCTATGGTATCGGATGACCGGCGAGTCAAATTGCGTGAAACTGCCGAGACTATAGGCGCTTCAAAAGACTGGACAGCATTAATTTTGCATTAAGAATTGCAAAGGAAAAAGCTTTGCGCAAGATGAGTGCCGCGCTTGCTCACAGCAGATCAAAAATGCATTCGCATGAAAATCTCTGAACAGAGTTTGGAGCGTTTTAACAAGAATAAAACTGATTTTGTGCGTCGATTTATTATTATGGATGAGACTTGGATTCACCATTGTACACTAAAATCCAAACACCATCAAAACAGCGGACAGAAACCGGTTGTTCAGGGCCAAAAAGACAAAGTTGTGGCATCGGTGTTTTGGGATACTAAAGGCATTTTGTTTATTAATTATCTAAGACCCGGTTTGCAGAAGAAAAAATCATCTTTAAATTTCTGTATTTCTACTGGGAAAATTAAGGGATCTGCACTATAAATTGTTGGAATATCCATCTTATTCCCCAGATTTGGCTCCCTCTGACTTCCGTCTGTTCTCAAAACTCAAACTCTTCGTCGCTGGTCAGCTTTTTTCTGCGAATCAAGATGTGATTGCAGCTGTAGAGGGGTATTTTGCAGATCTTACTGAAAACTACTACAGGGACGGGATAATGGTGCTGGAGCGTCGCTGGAATAAATGTATTAGTCGTAAGGGAGATTATGTTGAAAAATAAAAATAATTTTGAAATTATAAATTCGTTTCTTCACTATTAGGCCGAGAACCTTTCAGACCACCCTCGTATTCATGATGGTAGCATTTTTGGATGTTTTAGGATGGTCCACTTGGATGAATGCTTAAAAAATATCTTATTTCGTGTTTGAATGTGCTAGTCAATTTGCTGCACTCATATAATTGTTCATCTGCAAGCATTTATTATTGACCACAGCTGAGTCGTCAGTTAATCTCTCCTAAATGAGCAATTATTTGTTGTTGCATGAAAGCTTACTTGTTTAGAAAAGACTTTTAACTTTTTGTTTACTTAATTAAAATTAATAAATTTATTTCGTGCACGTGGTTTATGAACTTCACATTTGACTCATGTTTTTATGTCAGTATATATACGACACGACAAAGCATGGTTTATTTTAGCGGTGGAAGCAATGTGTGCGTGCTAGCAAGGCGCTTGCAACATATATATTATGTATATTTATGATCTGTATTTAGTTCTATGTTGCTTTATGTTGTTAAACCAATAAAAGGAAATTCTGTTATTTTATTGCCATTTTTTGTTTTCTACATCTTTTGAATTTTGACTTTTTTTTCGATATATTTTTGCTGTGAATTCAGAACGAAAATCCAGAAGTTTTTAACACTGAAGCCGAGTGGAAGCCTGTGGAGTGCGTGTAATCCACCATACTTTCTCTTCTAAGATTAAAAGATTATCATTATCCATCGCGGCATTAGACATTGTTGCATATTTAATAATATTAATCCACAATGATGTCTACTAGTTATAATTTCATGGTTTTGTTCAATAAAATCAGTTCACTTGTCGAGCATGCAATTTAGATATGAATTTTAGGCAGCCTTTTTACGTTATTCTCTTTTCTGATAACATCTCCATATATTTTATTAAATACAATCTGCTCGATTGACATTAGCAAGCAACTTGATGAAAATGTGAATTTGCAGTTCACAAAAGGTTCGTTTGTCATCAATACAATGCTGTGGAATAAAGTTAAACAATAAGCTAATATTTGGAATTTGTCTTCAATATTGATTCTGTTGAGAAAGTCAGCCCATGAAGAAATCATATGATTGTGATTTTAACAAAATCAATAATTGGAATATTTTGCCATATTTATAGAGAATACAGTAAAGATAAACCTGTGTCTTATAAAATGATCAATAATATTGGTTTTGATTGATCATAGGTTTACAGGAAAACTTGAGTGAAGCCCATCAGAATCGAAGTTCTCTCTCTTTTGTTTGATTAAGAGAGCAGAGAAATTGTGATAAAAAAACCTGGATAGCCCATACATTTTCTCTTGGTTTATTTCCTTTCTATGTTCATTTAGGGACACAAACGAAAGTCTTCATAGACCAACAGAACACATATTTCCAAAATCCCTGTAATGCTCTTTATGTAGATTTTTAATTCTCTGTTCTGGTCCAATTGGTTCTCTTGTTGGTTTAGAATCATGCGCAATGGCTCCGCTCCCACTGAATCTATTGAGTTATCTTATTTAGAAATTAATCTCTCTTTCCTTATTTTAATACCTTACTGTACTCTCTAAATAATCACACAGTTCAGTAGAGAACATGATACAGTTGTGCATTTGGTTATGAAAATCAGGGTCTGAATTCTGCCTAAGACTTAAGAAAACTTAATATACAGCTTTTCAATGCAGTTAGTCAATCTCATAGGGGAATAGAAATATTTGTCTTGCAAGATCTGAGATTTTAATCATATAACGTAGACAAACTGACCATGAAACATACGAAGTTAACAAACATAATATATTCACCCTAAGGCCTTGGTTATAGCATGTTCTGAAACACACCCTTAGAGAGATTTTTCCCCATTTTGTTACGCGATGATCCTTATTCCTTTCTTTGAATACTGGGTGAAATAACTATCTTCTACAATAGAATAAAAACTCTTGATGATGTTCAGATTTATTTCTCGCTAATTTCCGAATGACAGACATTTTTGTACGTTCTAGTTATTCGCTTCCAAAATATTTATTCTCTTCTTCGAGTTTGTCATCGACGATGCTCTTCGATTGGGTTCGAATCGTCTAGGATCTGTGGAAATTTCTAGGAAGTCTTTTCAACTAAAGGTGAGTTAGACGTCTCGTATGAAGGTAGCAGGGTTTTACTTCTGGAAACTGGAATTTTTTATTTGATGAAAAAAAAGAGGTGAGTCCGCGCGGTTAGCCTAGTGGCTGTGCGCTTCGCAACCATATGCCTGGGGAAGGAGTGTCCTTGGTTCGATTCCCGTCGGTGACGTGAGGAGTCGAAGGATCTCCCTTAGCCATAGGCAAGTTAGCCGGTCTTGGGCGTGGACACTAGGGTTTTTCCCCAGTTTATCCTGTGGTTTTTCATCCCGCAAAGCAGGCAAACCGACCTTGAGAACTCGACACTACAGACATAGGAAACAACGGGTCTTAGGGCTGACCATCTTATCCTATGAATGGTTTGAGGTCCGATGATTAATAAACCCTCAACACCGCGAGGTAAAAGAGGGTAAAAGGAAGATGAGATGAGATGAGATGAGATGAAAAAGAGGTGAACCAGCAGAAGAGATGAAAACACATGCAATTAAGTGAAATGATACATAGTTTCATAGCCTTATATTCTTCAGAAATTATTTCAAACAACACATCCATTTTCCATAAATTTGGTTTATTTTGTTAATATTTATTCTCAGATTGTAATTGAAGCTTTAACGGTTAGACTTCACACACACACACACACACAGAGAGAGAGAGAGAGAGAGAGAGAGAGTAAACTAAAGCCCAGTTAATATGCGAACTCCATACTGTTTATTATAATCAAGAGCTCTAGCAGAAGCACTCTGATATCATTCAGCAGAAGAATGGTTATGATGTGGTATGCCAGCACTTCTGCTGAAGCTGCTTTCACTATAGCCTGAACGGTATTCAAAAATAACTGCTAAACTTAGAATCTTTCTAAATTCAGTTTGACATACAGATAACTTTATTTAAACTGTTTCTAAGACAAAGTGCTTTGCCAGTAAGTGGAATTCTTCGATGAGCAGCAAGATAGAATTTCTACATGCCTAGAAGAAAAGAAAACCCCAGTCACAGACAGAAACTTATGTAACTGGAAAGTGACATCTTTTGACCTTTAACGACCTATCCTATAAAGCGATATGATGTAATACAAAGTATTGTACACGTAACCTTAGCATTATTACATTATAGGGAAAATTTGAGCACAGTAATCATTAGCTAGGTCACTGGATCACTTTCTTACCGGTGGATCCGATGTTGATGATCACAAGCAAGGTCGCTGTTTCTATGACAACATGGCGTCACTTGATAAAATTTCTCTATTATCGCTGTTAGAAGAAAATGAAAATTGTTGGGCTTGTGTGCTTCGCGTCGAATAACAGCGGGAGCTTTCTGAAGATGCACGAACTCTATTACTTGTAATAGCGCACTTTTGTTGTTATCGTAGTTCCTCTCTAAAACTACAACTCTAACTTTCTGGGCTGACTAAGATTTCATTAAAAGCAATTAAATGATGTTGAGACAAAGGTTGAGATCAACATCAACGGGATGGGTTCGTATCGATGCTAAATTAAACCAATGAGATGATCTTACACGTGTATATTTTGCAGACCCGTCATAATACAGTAGCCAATACCAAACAACTTTATTTGACGTAATATTTGGTAAATACAATAAGATAAAGTTCTCTCCGTAATTATAAATGTTAAAAGAATAATATTTAGATAATTTAAAAGATAATAATCTCTTTCTGGTGTGCTTGAATTCCTAATGATGAAGTTAATATCATTTTGGTACAAAGATGTCGATTTACTTTTGTCTTCTGTTTACACAGGTGTGAGAAGGAAATCCGGCAATCCGAACCAAGGTGACTGTCCGGACATTCTTAAAAACGGACACACTTACCTCAAGGTAAGTAATACGTTCAAAATATTTACTTTTGCTGAGATTTAATGTTCTGTGTAATACTTCCTGCGTACTGTCATTGTTGAGGAAAACATTATCATTCTTAAGATGGTCTTTAAAATTACTCTCTTCAAAAGAAGCTTCTAAATGTTCCTTCCTCCAAAAAAGACCGAATGTTTACTCTCCGTGTCCATCTTTCCAAATAGTTCATCTTATTTCCTCTCCTGTACTTAAGCATTACATTCTGTCGAAGTTGTCCCTCGTATTTCAGATGTGCCATTCTTTCTTTCTATCGTTTTTCAGTGATGTTTTTTTTCTTTCTTTTTTACTGGTTCCTATTTTAAACCAGTTTTTGGAGGTACGCTAACAACCTCTGCTGCAGTTGTCACCAAATCATTTTCCAAAGTCACTTTAACAAATTCATCTCGTTCATACTGATCGATGTCTTCCCTCGGACAATTTCCTGGCGAAGTCAGGATCCAACATGTACCTTTGCTCCATCTATTGAATTGTGTTGTGTGTCTCTTTTCATTTTTATGACCATTATTGATGTACCAACATCAATTGTAGTGGAATGCAATGATCTGTTGCAAAGTTTTTTCTTTTTAAACTTTTGGCTGTTACAAAAATGGTTCTTATTTCATATCCGTAGAAGAATCGACACAAGGCTTATAGAAGATAAATTTATCTGTGAGGTGTTATTTTTCGTTATGTTCAAATTCGTTTTCACAAAAAGGTGTCAACGCCAAATAATTTTCATATTGGGAATTGTTACAAAATTTGTCAATCCATTCCAGTTTTTTGGTTCTGTTGGACCAAATTCAGGCTGCAAAAAACGTACTAAAAATCATATATTGAATTCGACTTAAACAGATTACAATTTAATGACACTTCGGAATTCTAATTGAATTCTGTTATTTGAATGGGAATTTTTAATGACAGAACTTATACATTGAAATATGGAATATTCAATTGACCGCTACCCTGCATAATCGATTTTATTGGTGCTTTTGATAAAGGTCTCACTGACCTGACAGCTCTCGTGTCTTTTAAGCAGTGTAAGCTAAAGCAACTGCGATGCCGAGGATTGCATTCTCATAAACTCTCTGGTCAATTTTCGAACTATTCAAAGTTTTTTATGTTTTTCCTTCGGCTATCAAATAACGATGAGTCTTTAATAGCTTCTTGTCTGCCTATTTAACATCGCCGAAACCTTGGGATCTTCTCCTGATGATTACAATTTACGTAGGACTTATATCCCTACAGGATAAATCTAAATGAATATTCTGAGGGTATACTATGATTTCATGCCCACTTTCCGGTGATTATAGTTTATGAGATTATAGTGTGATCAAAACGAACCGCTTTAATTATTGATGAAACTATACGGATAGTGTCTAGTATACTGTAAAAAACAAAAGAAACTTCTCACATTCTTAGTTTCCAAAAAAGTGACTGATTGTGACAGGGGAAAAGGCATCGGAAGGTTTTCTTATATTCAGAGCTCCAGCAGAAGTGCTTTGATATCATTCAGCAGAAGAGCGGTTATGATGTGGTATGCCAGCACTTCTGCTGAAGCTGCTGAATAATATCAAAGCACTTCTGCTGGAGCTCTGAATATGAGAAAACCTTCCGATGCCTTTTCCCCTCTCACAATCAATCATTTTTTTGGTTTCCAAAATCTTTTTTTTGGCCACTAAGAATATGAGAAAGGAGAGGAGTGACCCACATAAAATGGTATTCTTTCTTTCAATATATTTTTTCTAATACGAATGATCTCTCTTTCAGGAAGAGTCTGAGAAGTCATTTTCTGCACAAGGAAAGTCTACAGAGCACACGACGAGAGTCAAGCCTTCTGAAGATGATACGTCATTCAATGTCTCTTACGTTCCCGAAGCTGCGGCCGCGGCCACCTCGACAGTGACGCCGACGGAACACACACAGCTGGAAGTTGTGGCTCAAAACTCGAACAGCGTTCAAACAAAAGTGGTGCTTGTAAATAAACCGTGTGACGACGCCCTCCCTGTCAATGCGATTGTGTACCCTATGGACAGTCAACTTCTATAATAATGTCTCACTTTTAAAATTACATGGTATATTTTAGTAACTATAATTAAGATCTGTAGTGTCTGTCCAGCTAAAGTAACGGTAATTTTCTTTTTACTTCAGGACGAGGAAGCAACAAAACAAAAATATATTAAAAACAAGGTTAGGAAAGCAGTCGTAAAGATTCCGGTTGGGGTATGAAGATTCGATTGATTTTCTTATATTATCTGTTGATTTTTGAGATCTTTACGAAGGAAGATTCTACAGGAACAGTACGTAAATGCACCATAGGATAAAAGTCAATATTAAGTTCCGTGAATGACAAAAAGCATGGAATGCCCTTGCGAGCTGTTACTGTATGCCTCACTTGTATAAGAAGAGGGCAGTTGATGAAGATTATTGCTCTAGAGATCCTTCGCCTGGTCGGAGTTGTGAGTTTCAAAGAAGTCCTTCATCCTTTCTTATATATATATATATATATATATATATATATTCTTTTCTTCTTCTTTTTTTTTTGGAGAAAATGCTTTTGTGAGAGTTTCGTATCTGTGTTGTCATGAATGTCAATTTACGGAAGAGAACGCATCTGTGTTCATCTATCGGAAGGTATTGACTTCTAGAAGGTGCCGTATGTCGTGCATTGGAGAGTGTTCGTTTGTGAAACTGCCACTTCTGTTTAAGATCAACTAACCTGAGGGAAGAAATACGGTCGGTCGATCTCTCGCTATGAGCACAGAAACAAACGAAAAACTCCATCTTTCTTTGAAGTGAGATAGAAAGAAAGAAGTTTTTGTTTTGATGCTCCAGCATCAATGGAGATTCACGAAAGAATTCCTTCTGCAACAATCTCATCGTTCTGCATCTTATTTTTTTTTTGTTCCGAGGTACCAAACAGATATTTAACGGGAAGAAAGTGATTACTTCTTGACGTATCTGGGAAAAATGGCAAACGAGACCGTAAGTTGAGCTTTTCCATCGTTGGAGATCTCTGGAGGAGTGAAGACGAGGCATCATTGTCAAAGTGCAAAGAGTCTTGTCTCTACGACCGTATTCCTATTGACCTTTTTTTTAACGTGTCCTCTTCAACTGTTCCATTGAATTGCTTTCTTTGAGCTGTATTAATCTTTCTTAGTAGAACTGCATATTGTTTTCAGTAAAGGATGTACATACTAGCCCAGTCCATTGTACAGACTGTAGATGGCCATGATTTAATCTAGTCAATATTAACTCTATCCACTCAATAGATGTAACACGAATTATTTACTTGTTGGACTGACTAAAGCAGAAACGACTGAAAACGGGAAAAAGTGTTTTAATAATATCCAACCCCATTTTTATATAAAATCTAAACGATTGGTAGATGTCACAATACATGACTACGCGATCTGCATTCGGAAGAATTTCATGTCTCTTCAACTTTCTTAGTATTACTTTCTATGAAAACAAGTCACATAAGAGAACAAAAGAGCCAATGGTACGTGTGTATATATATATATTATATACCTTTAATTTTTCATTTTTTCATTTTTTTTTCTTTTGACATTCGACTATTTGTATACTGTTATATTGTCAATTACCCAATGAGGGAGAAATGTAAAAATAATTAATTTTGTTCAACGTACTTGTGACATAACCCCACCATTGTGCCTTATTCATAAGTGTTATGGGAACTTTCAGTTTTTATTCGGCGTTTTGATAAACTGAAATGTGATCCAAATAAACAAAGTTAAGATGTGGATTCTGTTTTGTTGTATATATATGTGTGTGTGTGTGCAGTTATTCACACTGGAAAAAAATGCATCAATAGAATTCGGTTTCAAGCATATTAACTCATTAACATTAATAAGTTAATTTGAATGTAACAAACATTCACAAAACTGAAATCAACGACATTCACAAATTAAGATTGAATTTTGGGATGTTGGATTTAACAAACATTTACAAAACAAAGCTGAAATTAACAAACATTAACAAAGCAAAGCTGAAATTAACAAACATTCACAAAGCAAAGCTGAAATTAACATTCAAAGAGCAAAGCTGAAATTAACAAACATTTACAGAGCAAAGCTGAAATTAACATTTACAGAGCAAAGCTGAAATTAACATTCAAAGGGCAAAGCTGAAATTAACAAACATTAACTAAATTAAATTTAATAAACATTTTTAAAGCTTAAATTAACAAACAATAATAATTGAGCTGATTTAAACGAAGGCCTTCATCTTCCTTCTCATCTTTTCAAAGAGAAACATCCCTAATAGTACCTTATGATCTCAAGCCACGTGATAAATCGTAAAACCCTATATTCTAATAGCTGTTAGATGTTTTCTTGGCAATAAAGATTGTCTATAAAATATATATACTTAGATACTATTAAGCTATTCTATTATAAAATAATAAAACTACTTTCTAAAATGAACATTTTTACACGCTAAATGTTAGCAGAGTTGCATTTAAAATCTGAAATTTTAAGTTCATAATACGTGTAACATTTCGGTCGGTTTTATATTTCACCATAGAGAATTCCAGTGTAAAGTAAACCACTTATTGGAAGGGAATAAAATTTAACTTTCTTATATTGTTAATACTTTTAAAGCAGTTAACTTTTTATCGTGACATTTAAAGGAAAAAGAGAACAAATTAACGCCGTTTATTTTGAAACAGGACACTTGGCTAACTTACTGAAAAATGGATAGGGTGTTCTTCTTCTGAACTGTTTAATTACTAAGATGTAACTTTTAAGACTTACTTCAAACAAACTTAATTTCCAACACTTCTCTAACTTTTAACATGTGTATCAAATATAGTATTTCTCAAAGGGTATCAAAAATCTATAATAAAAACACGCTTTCTTTTTCAGGCCTGCCATTTTCTTCCTTCAGACCTGCCATTTAATAGTCAGGAATTGATTGATGGGGATGCTCCGACAATCGCTTAACTCTGTAAACATGACAGTTATGGAGCAATACTTTAATCTAAATTACTTCGAGCTTTTGAAAATTTATTATTAAAACAGTCTTAGCTTGCTCGCTGTTCTGAACAATTTTCGTTTCGTTTCCAAAACAAATGATGATCTTTTAGTATCAAAGAACAGTTTGACATTTGCCCTTTAGTTGCACAAACTTGACTTTGAATTCTTGGACGCGAGGAATTTTATCAAGGTTGTTCAACCGAAGAAGATTGACAGTCACATACAGAGGTGACTGTATTTTTCATTACGCAAAAGAGGCCAACTCTTAATGGACGCCCGAAGAATACACACGATCAGTAGAAAATTCCACTGTGGTTATTAATAGAAGGCTTGAATAATAAGCGCAGTATTTGATCTGTAGAGTAGACATTTCAGATTATGCAACCCTTCGGCTACCCACCATTATTGGTATATAAAAAACTGCTCACACTCTTTAAAAAATTACGTTTGTTTTACTATCATTTCATTTGATTTAATGGACACTTGAAATATCTTTATATTGCAAAGTTATCATCTAATTATATTTTGTCCTGATAGGTAAAAACCTCTAAATGTAATGCAGGCTACGAAAATTCAGAAAAGATCATTTGAATACATTTTTATAACACAACACGGCATAAGAATTGAAGCACATATTTCAGAAAAGATGAAAATTTTCATTAGCGATGATTTACACTTTTTGTCTTTTTTAAAACACCTGGAATTTATTGATAAAATTAGTTCTAGTTTTGTTCTTCTAGAAGATCTCTTTACAATTGGATACTAGATGCCTACAGTAGTGTGTTGCAGTCAGTCGAAGGCTATCAGATGATGTACACGAGACATTTGCTGATTCAGATAGTCTCTGGGGTCAAATCAGTTGAACACGAGCACTCGATGGAGCGCCGATGCACGTGACTAGAGTGGCTGACAATTTGTCGCAGGAAAATAAAAAAAAAAAGAGAAAAAAAACGTTGCGTGGAATCAAACTAACACTACAGCAGCTAATTGGAAAGTTTCGCCTTTTAATTAAATCCGTAATGGGCGCCTTCTTCCAAATGACAACGAAAAGATAACAGAAGAGAAAACCGAACCATCAAAAGACGTTTTTCACTTTTTTTTTGTTTGTTTGTCGAGTGAGTGAATGAAGTTGATTGCATAGTTTCATGGATGATAGAGTACGGATATAAATGAATAAAACTGTTCAATCTGAGTGTTAATTAATTTAAGAACGTTTAATGTTTTGATGAGGGCGTCCAAACAGTATTATTAATAAATCGATTAGGTCATTTTCGCCTTCTTTGTATTGATGCTCACACAAAGTGACTTAAGGAACAGTAAAGGGAAGGAACTGACCCATAATCAGTGTAAGACATACGAGGGAAATTTAGCTTTGATGGTTATATGGTCCAATATAGTTCATTTATTCTCGTTAATCGTAAAATACCTTTGAAAATTCATATTATTTATACTAGTATGAATTAGGAAATTCCCATCTTTCTATAAGATGTGACTCTCTTTAACATTTACAGAGTTACATCTCAAAGAAAGATGTCACACTTCCGTTTTGAAGATAGTTACATCCCAAACAAGATATGATTCCTCTGCTTCAAAGCCTTCGATCATAAAATAAGCAACTGTTCTATATCAAAAATCCCATCTCATAGAAAATATGACCCATCCGTTTCGGATGAAGTCCAATATCATAGATGCAAGATAGTATTGTTGTAAAGTGAAATTTTAGTTAGCTGAATTATACATAACACCCACGCAAGATATTTAAAGGCATGAACAAAGCCAATCCAACAATCTGTAACATGTGATTCATCCATTTGCGCAAAATATGAAGCATTTGAAGATGGTAGTTTACCATTCACCCAGCCAGATAAGTGAATATTCGAGACCATGTGGGTAAAGTTAAGAACATGTTTTTATTACTATTATTAGTTTAAAACAGGAACATAATTCGACTTTTAAAGTTACCCATTTCTCTTTCTTAACTAATATATGACAAAAAGACATTTTAATTTATTCAGTAACAAATTCGACGATCTTGTTGTGTGTGTGTGTGTGTGTGTGTGTGTGTGTGTGTGTGTGTGTGTGATTACGATGGCAATGCAAACAGACACTCTTTCGTTTAGATTGAGATTTTCATATTTTAAATAACCTACGGATCTACATATTCAAAGCTATTTATATAACAAGTCATCTGAAGGTCAAGATTATGTTAAGGAACTTAAGAGCATTATGTCATTTCACTGTTTGTTTTCCTACATTTTTTCCTTTTTTTTTTTTTTTGTAAGATAACAAGAACTTGCGGAGGAAAAAAAAAATTGCCATCGTCATAGACGATCATCAATCCTGGATTAGCAACGGAAATTTTGCAATAAAACAGAATAGGTAAAGGAATAATAATAAAAGATTGGCACTTTTACCACAAAATATTAGTATTCCATATCTTAATACTTCTACTGCTAATTGGACAGTTCTGGATAGAATATTTTAGATCAGAACAGAATATTGCAGATATTAATACAATATTCTAGTTCTTAACATTCCAAATCAGAATATTCCATAATATTCTACTTCTTATTATTCAAAATCAGAATAAAATATCTAGTTTTTATTATTCTAAATCTGAATAGAGTATTCCATATCTTATTATTCTAAATCTTAATATTGCAGAAGTGAACCGAATATATATGATTACGTCATGCTTAGTCAAACAATTTCACGCTATGAAATTGTTTGACTATTTTATGGTGAACATGATAATCGAGAGAGAACAAGTGCATCTGAGATGGTAAACGGCTTTCCAAAACCTGGCTTAGAACCCACCTCTTATGAGAAACCACCCAGCCCTAGATGATCATTTCTCTTTCTCCATTGTACATTATCTTACGCAAACACTTTTTGTCTTCCCTCTATTGCTAAACTGGTCAGCAATCCAATACCTGTGCTCTAAATGCATTTTAAATGCACGATGTTGTTAGTGCGTGAGCAATCGGACTACCAGCAGGTACTGAGCTGTCAATATCTTATGTCCTCATTCAATGTTTCATAGATCTCGGCTATTTCGTTCATTAATCATTCGCAGTAATATTCTTCAAATGTCAGTGGTATCTGTAGTTGGTCGACTGTTCGTCTCTTGTTAACTCTGTTTTTTTTTATCATTGCTCTGTTCAGCCAGTTAAATCAAGGAAACGATCTTCAATACTTCCTCCTCGCCATGTCAAATATGTCGGTCTCTCTAAAACTGAACAAGTTCACAGTCTAAGGTCCATTTTTGAAAGTCGATGTCCCGTATATGCTACATTGTTTTCTTCGTTATTTGTTTATGGGTTCGTATTTAACTATTCTATTGATATATGATGGCTTCTAACTCAAAAGACCTTCATAGCTCAGTCGATGCTTCCCCTCGGTTGGAAAGGCTTGGTTTCGAATTTCATTCTGAGACGAAGAATCTTTAGAAGTGTTTATCATCTGAAGGCGATGTTAGCCTCTTTGTATAAGGAGATGGAAGGGTTTATTCTCCCAAACTCTGTTTTTATCCCTTAACAGCCGCCCAGGAAAATAGCCACAATTAAAGATATAATAAAAGGACCTTATAACCTTAGTTGATTCGTCTAAAATAACCAGAAAACTCTAACTGTATCCCCGTTTATGGAACGAGTGATCATTGATCATTGATTAAGGGTAATTCAACTGCTTTACTTGTTCTATATTACTGTTTCCTATTTTCATTTGGATTACTTCCCTTTTTGTTCCTATTACCATTAGTTTTGTTTTACTAAAATTGATTTTCATATCATATTCGTTACTTGTTTGATGCAGCTTGGTCAGGATATTTTCTAATTTTTCTTGGCTGTCTGTAGTGATTACTATGTCGTCAGCATACTTCAACTGTGTTATATTTCTTCCATTTACAGTTCTGCCTTCACTTCTTTTAGGTACAGGTTGAATAAATATGGTGACAATGGGCAGCCTTGCATATCTCCTTTGTTAATTGCTATTTGATTTGTTTCTATGTTTTTGTAATTCACTATTGCTTATATTTCTGAATAGTAATTCTTGATACAATTTAATAGATATTTGTCGAACCCTCTGTTTTCTATGATTTTAATGGGTTTGCTTCTGTTTATCGAGTCAAAAGCTTGTTCGAAGTCGATAAAACAGCAGTAGAGTTTTTATTTTTTATCTCTCATAAGATCTGCTAATCTGTTTAATGTGAAAATTGCATTTGTGCTTCTATTTCTAAATCCTATTCGCTCTTCTTCCATCTGTTCTTCATAGGAATGTTTAACTCTGCTTTGAAGAATCCTAATTAATATTTTATAGCAGTGGCTTAGAAGGGTGATAGGTCTACTTAGTGCAGGATCTGACATCTCCTTTTTTGTGGATGGGTATGATCTGACCTGTTCTCCATTCCGTTGGTGATTTTCCTTTCTTTAGTATTTTGTTAAGAGCCCCCGTAGCTCAGTCAGTAATGACGAACCCAGCTCGGAAAGACCTCAGTTCGTTTTCCGTCAGTGGCGTGAGGAACCTTTATTTGGTCTCTTTGGACTAAAGGTGAGTTAGCTAGTCTCATACGGTGGTAGGGAGTTTTTCATCGAGAAACTCGGTGAAAAACTCCCGTTCCTGTTCTGGGGGAAGAAAAACTCGAGTTTTTCTTCCCCCAGAACAGGCAAACGGACCCCTTAAACACACATGAATTAGTCATGAATACGTCCCAGCCATATGCCGGTCCTCAGCTCGGATGAAATTGAGGGATTGGGGAAAGCAATGGTGAACTACCGTGTAAAAATCTCACCAGGAATAATTTGTGGGCAATGCCTACAAAATCACTTACGGTCGGAAACGACTGAAAGGGAAAACCAGCCAGTCAGTCAGTTAATGAACGAACGTCGAGTTACTGACCAAGAAAATCCTGTTTTAATTGAAACAAATTCAATTTGTTAATGACCGGGAATAGCTACTCATTTTATGAAAAATGGACACAAACTCCACTCCATAAAATAAAGAACGCATCGGATGATAGCTGCAAAATATTAATCACTAGATGAGTGAAATTTAACATTTTATGTTATATCTTAATATTTTATGCAAGTAGCATTTTTGTCTTTTAATGCATGCTTTTAATCCCATTCTTTTAATGTCTATTTCTTTCAATGTATGCTTTTAATCATTTATATGTATGACATTTTCTGTAGTTCGTACACGAAATAAATAATAGCTACGATAATTAATTTGCAAGTAGCTCATTTTAAAATTCTGATTAGAAGATGGTTTCAACGTTGGATTCAACGTTTCGATGGGGGAATTGGATAACACGTTCTCTTGATACTACAAGTAATTAGTATCTCGTATAAAGTTGGACGAACATGCTGGAAAAAATCAATGGAATTCTTCCACCAAGTGACGTCAGCTGAAGAAAGTAAAAAAAATCCCAAAAAAGTACTTATGAAAGCGATTCCTGTTTATCTGACGCTCTTCCTATGAAAGAATGCAATTCCATTAGCAGACAAAAGTTTTAATATAGAAAATTCTTTCTGACAATTATCGTCTAACTTTTAAGATACCGTGATGGTGGTATCACGGGAGGAAACGAAACGAAAAAAAAACGTCAATCCCAATGTAATTGCTTTTTGACTCTGAAACTGTCTTTTAAGGTGAAAAATACTTTATTCGTAGAAAACTTCATTTCAATGGTTTTTCCCTTTTTTCATATAGATAAAGAAATAACCTTTGAAGTTTGTTATTATAGAGGTTCCTAATATAGAGGTTCGGTTACTTCACATGTCCAAGTCGGAATAATGCTATAGCATATACAGGCGACCTGTCTGTAACCTGTAATCTGTAACCAGCTACAGGATGACTGCTGAAGAACGAACATTGAGGGGTCACTGATTACATAGCCTCATGACCCAGCCCAAACAACTAAGTAATTGGATCAATTTTCTCGCGTTTCTGTTCTATCACCCGTATCATTTGGCTCGTATTATCGAACTTTATAGCCTTTCGAAACGCCAGGCTACCATCGTCTGTTCTGGGAGCGTTGATTTAGTCACAAGTGAGTAGGTTTATTATATGAGAGCACCTAGGACTCATACATCAATGTTATGAGAAGGCGAATTTCGTTAAATATTTAAAGATGGCTACTATTCCATGCAAGAGAGAGTACGATAGAGCTTTCATAGAGAGCTACGTAAACGTGAACTTATTTTGTGGTCGAATGATACATATATAAATATATATGCATACATATACATAAATACATTTGTAGTTTGTTAACGATGGGCTAATTGCATGCCTTCTACTAACGAGGGCCTATTAGGCAATGCCTGAACATCACAGTGCAAATATACACGAGACCAATGAAGATTACCTTTTATGAAAGAGTAATGCATGTAGATGAGTCTGTTGATTAGCAATGTTGCCAAGTATTACCACTGCTCTCTCTGACATCCAGATCATTATAACAACGGCAATGTTATTATCTTCAGTCTCCTTTATAAGTCACACAACTGTAAATCCTAAAAAGTCGCTAATTAGTAGAGGAAAGTTCCCCACTTAAGTTTGGAAGAAATTTGCAGTTTTCTTTACAGAAACAGCTCATTGAAATTTTGTGTGCATGTTTCTTTATGTATTCGCCATCTCTCTCAAAAGAAGAATATTTTTTTTCTTGTATTTACTTTTTCTTTTTGCGTGTATCCTGAGTTTCCATTTTCTTTCAAGACGATGCTTTAATGTGCTCAGTTTATTTGATTTCACTGGGGGTTTCTTCTTAGTTCCCTACGATATTTTCGAGGAGGAAAATAGCACAAACTCGAGTCCTCTTCTGCAGGATGTTTTATGTTTTAATGAACACACAGAGAGCAATAAAAGAATGTAAAAGCTATTTTTACATTCTTTTAGAGTAAAAATAATGTAAAAATCATATTGTCGTTAGGATTACATGGATCTTATTTATGACATTCGTAATGCAAGATAGGATGGTCGCTTCTTCGTAGGAATGTCGTATTTTATTGACATCGAGTCTTCGAAAATGCTTCTGTTTCTCAAGTAGATTATAGGTTCCTGTAGAATTATCTCAACTCTTTTGTTAAGCGTATTAATCTGCTTTTATCCGTACAGTTACAATAAAACATTCAGAAAAACAACAGATCGATAAGGCTAGAATTCTTCGGATAGAAAAACTAAAGAAATGATAGACTTATATCCCAGTTAATTCCATCACTTCCTATATTCTAAAATCGATTGTAACACGTCAGAGAGGGTCCGAAGTTCATTGGGTCGACTGGGTCCAACTGGCCACGCAGTATGTCATGAAGCAAGAAATTTAACTTATGATAAAAATTTGGAGGATTTTGCTGAATAGAACGCAAGAAAAATTCTTTATATTCGTCTATATTTTGTAACAGGATAATTAATAAATATATTATTTCATTCAAATTAAGTGGATATTGAATCCAACATTATTTCAAAGCCGAATAGAGAAACTACAAGAGTTTCGTGCCGAATATAGATAGAAACTATAAACGTTTAGGCGGATCCAAGCATAAGCAAACCTTTCATGACTAGGGCAACTCGTAAAAAAGGTGGAGCAAGATCCGATCACTATTCTCGATATTTCCCATAATGTAAAACACATCTCCTAGCGGACATGTATGATGTTATACATTATGGGGGAGGGGATCACTACCCAGACTCGTTTCGATCTTTTTTGAGGTCTCGTCAGTGGGAGCCAGACCCAGATGTAAATACAGTACTCAGGTTCAAATGATGCAGAATGTATACTTTACCATACGAGTTGCCAAAACAAAAAGTGTCACATCACAAAAGGCACCAAGAATTACTGAAAAAGAGAGCCAAAAGGCTTCACTTCGGCGATGCAAAATTATTCAAATTAAGTGGATATTTTCGATACGTTGGATTCAATATCCACTTAATTTGAATAATTTTGCATCGCCGAACTGAAGCCTTTTGGCTCTCTTTTTCAGTATTATTTCATTTTTAGTATTGTTTAATAACATATTTTGTCGAGACCTAAAAAGAAATCGGGAGAAATTAGCTTTTGAGAAAGCAAATTCTTGAGAGAGAGAGAGAGAGAGAGAGAGGGAGAGAGAAACTTTCTTAAGTTAGGCATAACACCAAAGTGATAACACCAAAGTGATATGTTTAAATTAAAAAATATAAACATAGATGGATGGAACACGTTCAAAGAATGAAAACAGAAAGATTACCAAAGCAAGCCTTAAAGTACAAGCCATTAGGAAAAAGAAAACCAGGACGTCCTCTTAAATGATTCAACGATGACTTCTAAGGCCGGAACAGGCCATGCTAGGCCTAAATCCTTGATACGTATGATGATGATGATGACCACAGTGATCCCAACTTTACCCACATATATTTAGACAAATCAACTTTGTTTCTTTTATGAGAGATTTTGTCCAATATATGAATGCTAACGGCAACTTAACATCACAAATAGGGTTCCCATCACTATCCCACCCTTCTCTGTTATAAAAAAAAATCTATTTGTAAATTCTGTAAGTTTTTCTTCTTATTATTATTATTATTAAAGCGCCTACATCTACATATGTTTTCAATATTTAAATTAATCGGGGATGCATTTTATCCTATAATAAGAATAGGATATAATATAATATCCTATTTCTAAGTGTATGTTGAATTTCATGCTCTCGGGTTGGATATATTAGGTTGAGACTGTTGAACATTTCTTGCCTTGTCGATTCCCCCTCCTTTTTGTGATTTGCATATTAAGTGTTTCGTTTCGAGACTTCTTTTGTCTTAGTTGTCGCTATGAAATCGAATGAATTAAAACCAAGGGATCTATTCACAAACTTCTCTGTATCTACAAATCAGATGTTAGCCTCTCATGACAATAGGAGTGGCTTATAAGAGTAGGGAATTTAATGGCCGCTATCCTTTAACTAGTCACGCTCTGCCATCAAGATGATCAATACCGCGCACAACTGCGTTCCACCCACCTTATCTGATGTCTGTGATGTGTAACAAGATTGCAGTCCGTTCGAGAATAGCTGCAATAGAATTCTATCCTTTGCCGTTGGGAAAACTGATACCCCAGAGAAACACATCTTTAGCCATTGTTGGGACTCATCAGAAAGAAAAACGTACTTGAGGTTTTTTTTTTGTTGTTGTTGATTTTTCTTCAGTATACTCTCAACAATTTTATAAAATTTCAACCGTAGTATAGATGTATAATCGAAAGAGAAGTTTTAGTTTTAGGGTTCTGTATTACTCGTTGGATTTAAAATTTTAATATTCAGTTGTTGCGTGACTAGACAATTCAAAAACCTATAAACCCATTCAAATTATTATCAAAACTTTCGGGAATAAAATCGCCGTCTACTTCGCCTTTAAAAGCATGTTTTAGAAAATATAAACACCAGTCTTCCAGTCTAGTTTATGGAAAAATCGATGTAGAGTTTATTTCCATATTATAGTTTTATTGTAATGCTATAAGCGGCGCTACATGGTTAAAAGGACAGACAGACACACACATACAAAAAAAAAGCACTTCTACCAGATGTTCTGCTACGAATAAATACTTTTCTTGCTCTTGAACAAATAAATGCATTAACATAAAACTGCATTTTGCTTTCTTTATTTCATTTAAAACAACAGAATGGGGAACGAGTGTGCTTTAATCTACTCTGAGGGCAATGCAATCAGAAACAATAATGGAGTCTTACTGCTTTTGTAAGTAATCAAAGTCAATGGACTTTCAGGGATGAAAAACTATTTCTTTCAGTCTATTACACACCAAAAAAAGGGATACGTTAGAAAGGAAAAGGGAAGTTTGTTAGATTATGTTGGTGTCATATAGGACATAAGTATATTTTCACAACGAAATATATGAAATTATAGTAGTCAGAGCGAAAACGACATTCGTGTCAGCTGCTGTGTGTGCAATGCATTCCCTCTAAATTATAGTAGGGTAGGAAAGAAGTTGTATTGGAGTCTCGTGAACAAAGGAGTTATGAGATGAGCTAGGAAAGTAGTACAAGATCGCAATTACACCAGAAGGATAAGAAGGAGAGATTGCCTTATAAAGTTATTCATATATTATACTCAAGAAAGAGGCGCTCTTAATTAACTAGTACATGAAATTATAACAACCATCTGGACTGACGATGGTGGAACTATGTAGCTCTTCGTATATAAAAATCATTAACGAAAGGGGATTTCAGAAACTCGAATAATGAATATGAAATAATGAGGAAGAAAAACGAAAGACACGATACCCAAACCGTAAGAAGAGATGCTCACTCACTAAAAAAAAAAAGATTCTTGCTTCGACTCTTGCGCTTTTCGCCTAATAGTAAAAACTCTTGTGCTACTTTCCTAGTCTGGTTTTATCAGTTCTGGATTTAACCTTTTCACCATGTTTTCGGAAAGAACGGGATACCTTTTATGTCTCCTCTTCTAGTATCATATTTCTAGAATTGAAATAATATTGGTTTCAATTTTCTGGACTATCCGGGCATTCTCCGAGTTCTTTTCCCAAGTAGTAACTGACGGGAAGTTTTTCCTCTGTTCTTTCTTTGCGAATGAAATAACGAACACGTGTAAAAGTGTGCAGGAAACACTAAAGATGATATCAGGTAATATGTTGCAAAGTTCATTCAATTTCAAGCAACAACTGCTTGCTGGAAATATTTCGTTTGGCTACAGTAACGTTTTAAATATTTCACAGTATAGAAGGTGAATGTTCTGAAACGAAAATATGGATTAAGATCGGTAGAACATTAAGAAGTCTTATAGTAAAAACGATTAATAGTACGAATAGGGAAATAACTCTAAAGAGAGAGAGAAGATGATTAAGCTGTCCCCCAAATAGTTACAGATCCAGTTTTTAAGATGTCGTGTCAGTATTTCTCTGGCTATCAGGTGGTCATGTGACTTTCATTTTCACGATACAGTATAATTTATAAGTCTCCAGTAACATTAATAAATGCCAAGCTGCTGCTTGAAGCGATGCATTTATTCTCTACTCTAAAACAACAACGGACAGATTCAGAGTAAAAATGTTAGTCCGGAGAAACTAAAAACTGCACTTAAGATTTTGCTCAGAATAAATAAAACCTGCAAATTGTGTTTCTCCATTTATGGTTAAGTGAATTTATCTTAGGAATCAACCACAAATGCATGGGGGGTCATTCTTTATTCAAGGATGTTTTTACGGTTCATGTAAGAAGCTCTAAAAAGTTAAGAGCAAATGAAAGCTCAAAAATGCTTATAAAAGATAGCATAGGATGCAAATTATGGGAAAACTTTGAAAATAATTAAAAATAAGAGAAAAAAATAAATTATTTTTTAAAATATTGAAAACTATTTTCTAAAAATGATACCATAAACTAAATAATAACATTTTATTAAAACACCTATTTTTGAATTAGAGAATATGTCTACAAATAATATCGATGATGTCATCCGAAATGGCTATTGCCGTTACCCAGCCATGACTAGAGCTTTTAGCTCAATAACACCCCATCCACACAGATCATCTTCATTCAGATGACGGGATAAAGAGTCAAGGACTCAGTCCATCGCCCAGTTCTTTTAAGAAGAAGAACTAAGATAGATCCGAAGTGGCAGGAGATTAAAAAACTGATTATTGGTAAAAACCAAAAGTCCTTTTAGGACTTCCAGGGTAACAAATGGCAATGCTCTAGCCAATGAAGTTTTAACTGAGGCTCGGCTATTGCCGTTACTCAGCCATGACTAGAGCTTTTAGCTCAATAACACTCCATCCACACAGATATTCTTCATTCAGATGATGGGATAAAGAGTCAAGGACTCAGTCCATCGCTCAGTTCTTTTAAGAACTTTAAGATGATGTCATTCGAGTTATAATTGACCAGAATTATCGTACAAGAAATTTCTCAGGTAAGCCAATAAATATGAACGAAATTGATTCCGACATTCAAACACTAGATAGAAAAATGGGACTGCCGAAAAAGAAATTGAAAAAAATTGAGGCTTGGCTTCCTGAAACTGTATTCCTTCACAGGAAATGACACGGAGGTAGAAAACACAATTCCAAGGGGAGAAACATTAGATTTAGTAATTTCCTTACCCACAGATTATAAAGAGGTTCCTGTGCGCAAGAAGCGTAAAACAGCAGAAACGCACAGAGGTACCATTTCTACCTCTCCCAAAGAGATGGTACCTCCGATTGTCCGTCGTGAAAAACAGATGTACTGCTTAGGTCCACTATGACAGATCTCCAAATAACTTCAGAGGGGCTAGAAATGTGGACGATGGTATAAAGATCCAGCCCGCCACAGTAGAAGATTATCGTAAACTAACTGAACCCATGTGGGTATACAATACCACACTTTCTCCCTCAGCTCTGAGAAAAATCTAAAGGTGGTGTGTCAGAGAACATCACGACGGAAGAGATAACAGCAGATCTCTGTTGTTAGTAATGTTAAGAGCTGACAAGAGTCCGATGCCACTAATCCTTGTGGAGATTTACAACTCCTACAAAAAAATAAACAATCTAACATCAATCTGTGGGTTCAAGATCACACCCGAACCGTCAAGGGAAAAAGTTTCTTCGGGTCAATGCCACAGATGTCAGAAATACGGTCATGCACAAAAGCTTTGCAGAGTCGATTAAATGTGGTGCAGGCCACCCCTCTCTAACACCTGCACCAAGTCCAAAACTACCCAAGGCAAATGTGCCAACTGCAGTGGCCCTTACCCAGCCAATTATAGAGGATGTGTTTACTATCCAAAAATAAGAAATAGTTACAAACAATCAGTCCACCTCTCTTCCTCGCATTCAGGTATCGGGGATTCGTCTCCCCAATCTCACGAAGCTCAACGCAAGAAAGTAGAATCTCCGCAACCGCAGGCAGACTGTAACGATTGCAATCGATAGCTGCAATCATTACAGCTTCTCTCGCTAACATGCTCCAAGACTTCAGTAAATCCAACCCATCATTAAATTCGACAAAAAGGTTCCTTCAAGAAACACATTCTATTCTAACAGCACTCTCAAATGATCAGAAATAGACCTCTCCAGGATTACAGCCCAGAATGCGAACGGCCTAATTAGTAATATCTTAGAACACCAAGAATTCTCACAAAGATATCACCCAGATATTATTTTAATAAACGAAACCCTTCTAAGACCTGCAGGCAATCCTAAACTGAGAGGATATCGACTCCACGGAAATGACAGACCACACTAAAGAGGTGGCGGCACTGTCATCTTTATCAGAAATTACATTAAACACCATTCATTAACCAACCCCTTACCTAGAGATTACAGGAGTTGAAGCTAACACCAACACAGCCGAAAAACTAAAAATCTATGCTGCGTAGAACTCACTGGTCAACTCATTACAGTCCTACTGGCATAGCTGACATTCTAGATATTACTATTCTACAGAATATTAAATATCAGTATAGTTTCAGAACATTAAATGAACTATCGTCAGACAACCCCATACTACTTCATTTAGGAAAACAAGAACAACTGTCTTCCCCCCCCCGCACCTTGTAACCAAGAAACTTCATTAGCATTCTAAAACTAGAAAAATGGTTCTCGGACTGGAGATTGCAAGTTACCTCTAAGAAAAGTATAGCCACACTCTTCACCGGAAGACTAGTATCTTCCAAAGGAGACATCTTTCTGTTAAATACCAAAATTCCATGGCAAATCGAAGCCAGATAGGAATTCTACTGGACAAAAGATTAAGTTTCAACAACCATGTTAGGAACATATGCAAAGGTATCTAAAGCCATCCCCCAACTCTACCCCTTGATTAATAGGTACAGCAAATTAAACACAAGAAACAAGCTTCTTCTCTACCAGATGATGATTCGTCCCGTAATTACGTACGCTTCTCCAGCTTGGAACCAATGCTAATATACTTAAATTGCAACGAATGAGAAACAAATGTTTACGAGTGATTCTAAATGCTCCACCGTTCGTCAGAAATATTCTGATTCATCGGGACACAAATATCCCTTATTATCTCCTCGTTCTTACACTCTCTGGCAGCAAAGTTCTCGAAAACGACTACACACCGTAATGAACTGGTACGACAAATTGCAAACTACAATGAAAAAGACCTCTACAAGCATAAAAGACCTAAAGCCATTTTAATATCAAGTGAAGATGTCTAACCCCCATGCCCTCACAGAGATAAAACCTCATACATTTTTCCCCATCGTTGTATCCTAGATATCAGACAACGCGGAATATAAAAAGCATTTTGCTTCACTTAGGAAACATTAAGGTTCAGCAATGATGTCATTCTAAGTTCACATACATATGCAAAGTATAATATGCTTTATAAATCTAAAATATGTTTATGTGTTTGTTATTCACATTTTTCATTGAAAGAAGGCAACAGACTGTAAGAGTAAGGAGTTCACTTCATCTCAAGATTTATAATGGTCGTGCTGAATTATTGTCTACTTTTTATATATTTTGTTTAATCTTTTATCCAAGTAAGCAAACAAAATTTGCGCCTGAAGTATCTTCTGGACTGGGGCAACTCGTGGTAAAGGTGGACCAAGCTCTCATCACTCCTTGTCTTAGTATCTCCCATAATGCAAAGCATCTCTTTACGGACATGTATAATACTATGCATTAAGGGAAGGGCCACACCCCAGACAAGTTTCGACCTTTATTGAGGTCTCGTCAGTGGGAGCTAGACCCAGAGGTGGTGATACCAAGGTGGAAGCAATGGAGAAGTCATCTTTACCTATACACTATACGAGTTGCCAAAAAGTGTACCACCTTATTATTACATTACTCTGGATTTAGAGAAAGATTTTTATTTTTATTTTTATTATAGTCTAACCAAGTGGAAAAAAATTCCAAATATTTACCACGAGTTGCCCCAGTCCTGAAAAATACTTCAGGCGCAAACTTTGTTTGCTTATACTTGGATAAAGGATTAAACCAAATAAACCAAATTGGTAGCCATGTGAAAAAACTTCCAAATTGTCAACTCTGTTTAGTTCATCGAGACGTTTTGCTTTAGGAATGGAACTGAGGATGTGCATTGCTGCTAAAAGAACAGTCAATACACCTCGGTTGCAATTTGTAATCCTTGCTGCACCATTCTGATTCAAAAGACTTGCGGTTATATATTACTCTGTACGTAAACAATCATAGGTTAACGGCTTTTAAGAACAAATAACCAATTGATGCATTCATGCGAAATAAACATAAGCGAGGAAACCCCGAGTAAATTGCAAGACCGTTATTCATTGATATCTAAGGAGTTTTCGTGCTATAATTATTTAGAATAACACAAGATAGAACCATTCTCAGATGAAGGTGATAAGGTGTTTTCTTCTGATTTTTCTACGAGAATCATCTTTCCGTCAGTGTGAGATCCTCCTTAAAAAAATTGGAAAATTCCTACTGCGTGATATGAAATAAGAATCGACATTTACTTTCCAGTTAAGTGACAGATGACGAATTATTCAGCCACTAACAGCATCCAATAATTTATTCGGAAGTTTATGCACTTGTTACGTATGTTTTCTATAATTCAGAATGATCTTATCCTTCAGGGACAGGATTATGGGAAAACTTTTAAAATAATTAAAAAAAGCATTAATTAAATATTTTATTTATAAAAATATTTTAAAATAAATTAGTTTTTTAAATATTGTAATATATTTTGTAAATATATTTTATCATAAACTAAATAACAACATTTTTTGAAAACACCTATTTTTGAATTAGAGAATAAGTCTACAAATAATATCGATTGCATTGACATCTTTTATTTTTTACTGGGATATGCCGAGCGGTGATAAATACCCTTGGAGGGTAATGAATGGTAATTCTGTAGCCAATGAAGTTCTAACTGAGGCTCGGCTATTGCTGTTACCCTCCTGATCAGAACTTTAATAGCTCAGTAACACCTTAATCCTATACTGTCCTCTACAGATAACGGGGAAGATGAAAAGCATTCTTGCTCCGCCCCTTTAAGCCAGTCCTTATAAGGACATCTTTTACTGAGGGTTAGAGGAGCTTAAAATCCTATTTAGGACTTCCAGGATAACAAATGGCAATGCTGTAGCCAATGAAGTTTTAACTGAGGCTCGGCTATTGCCGTTACCTAACCATGACTAGGGCTTTTAGCTCAATAACACCCCATCCAGACAGACTTTCTTCATTCAGATGACGGGATAAAGAGTCAAGGACTCAGTCCATCGTCCAGTTCTTTTAAGAACATCTTTTACTTGGTTGTTGACTATTGGGATGGCAATGCTGTAGCCAATGAAGTTCTAACTGAGACTTGGCTATTGCTGTTACCCTCCTGCCGTGATCAGAGATATATATAGCTCAATAACACCTTATCCCTACACTGTCCTCTACAGATAACGGGGAATATGAAAAGCATTCTTGCTTCGCCCTTTTAAACCAGTCCTTTTAAGGACATCTTTTACCTTATCACTAAGTTTATTCGAATGCATTTTGAAGTGCTTGTTCATGAAAAATCAAAAAAAGGTAATAACTTAATCATAGGCAAATGCAATATTTATCCTTGAGAATGACATTAAAATTCTTTTTTTAATGCATTTATTAAAGTAGTATAGAATCGTAATTCTTAAGGAACCAGCTGATGTTACTTGTTTTAGAGTGGATGTTACGGTTAATAAAAAGCACTTTGCTTCAATTTTCTTCGATACGAAAGCAAAACGAGTTATTTAATGTTATAATAAATATTTACCATTGGATTTTTGATGAGATATAATATTCTTATTTTCGTTCATATGTAAATGTAATTGGTCACGTTAAGAAAAATTTGGAGGAAAATAAGAATACTGTAATTTATCTACTATAATATATTTTCCGAGCCTGTGTAGCTCAGTGGATGTGGCGTTTGCACACCATGGCGCTTGGCCGCACGAAGGAAGACTTGGTTTCGAGTCTAGTCGGCGACTAGAGGAAATTTTTCTAAGCCTTTTTTTGACCGGTTCCCGAGTTAGTCGATCTCTGGCACAGGCAAGCGGGTTTTTCCTCCCGGAAATTCGGGTTTTTCGTCCTGTAAACTCAAGAAAATCGACCGTAGAACCCACATTATTTCAGACATTAAATATATTGTGGTAGGATTAGGGACCACGAGAAGGCGGCACATTTGAGCCGTCTCTCTTCACTGTGGACCGCTTAATTAGTGATAGCCTGGGGCCATCTATCTCTGATTGGTACCAGTGGAGATTGAACTGCCCACTCAGTCTCCAAAAGTTAGATAGGGCTAAATGGCCTCGCCTACTCCCCGCATATGGGAATAAAAAGGCGTTAGCTGATTTGTTTTTTTAAATATATTTTCCAATTATGCTTTTAAAGATTTTAACCAATTTTTCGAATATGTTAAACTACAAGTTATAATTTTATAGGTGTTATATATATGATTTGTAATCCCACCGTGTTATAGATATTTGTGAACGTCTTTAGGCGGTTAATGATATTCACATTCCAGTGTGACTCAACCACCACGCTTATTGAAGACGTGGAGTGGCAGAAAAGCTTGAAAAAATAGTTTCATATTTGGGGTCCATGGACGGAAAGTGACACTAGTTTTTGATTTCTAAAAGCAGTCTTGAAGGTTTTTTTTCGAGAGACTATTTTCATATCCATGGAAAGTTTGAACACATCTTCTCTAGCTTAATCGGTTTCTACAATGCTTTTCAGTCGCAAAGACCTGGATTCCAATCCTGTCTAGGACACGAAGAACCTCGGAACTTGGTCACGTTTAGAAAAATTTGGAAGAAAATAAGAATACTGTAATTTATCAACTATAATATACTTTCCAATTATGCTTTTAAAGATTTTAACCCATTTTTCGAATATATTAAACTACAAATTATAATTTTATAGGTGTTATACATATGATTTGTAATCTCGGACTGGCTAACTCACCTTCACTTGTGAAGGTGAGTTAGCCAGTCTTAGACGAAGGTGGAAGGATTTTTTTCTCTCGAAAACTCAGGTTTTTCATCCGACATACAGGCGGATACTCGCAATTCACATAGAAAGTAATAGACAAGGGCTAACCACCTTATCCTGGACTCATAGTTACGAAATTCAAGGTCCTAGTCGCTTAAGGAGCGCATTGAAGATGAATAGTTTCGAGTCCCTGGCATGCATATAACATATAGTTGTAACAAGAAAGTAATATTCAAAATTTTGTAATTTCATTCATTTACAACCATTTGGAACTTAGTTCTTACTATTTTTAAAATAAGTCAAAACGTTTACTCATTGAGTACCCCTTGAATGCGCAGTCTGTTACAGTAGAAGAATATTTCTCATTTGAACGTTGATCATTTGGAAGCAGTACAGGTATCTTGCCACTGGGACAATAAGAGCGTTACCATAGAAACAACGTCTGCTCCAAGCCAACTCAATAACTTTATTATTCAGAATGATTTGTATATTTATATTTTTATGTTACTTCGTATGCAAATAACCTTGCTTAAGTGAAGTACTCTTTCGCCGTGAGTAAGTAACAAAATTACACTTTTTCATAAGAATAAGAATTTCATAAGAATTTTGAATGATGTGAAGAACAAGAACAAAAAAAAATACTTCTTTGGACTTTCTAAAAATGAATAAAATCAACGGTTTTATCCTTACATAGCATTTTGTATTTATTGAAACAATAACAATTCTTTGTCTCAATATCTCAGTCAAGCAACAAAATATGATGCATTTATAATAAATAAAAGTTTGTTTGAGATATAAAAAGATATTCTGCACTGGAATTATTTCCTTAGGTGGGTAGAAACACATTTTAAATCACATCTTCCATAATAAGCAGTAATACCAACCAAACTATCGAACAAATTATCGGGAAAACAGAAAATGTGGCCGACGTTGCAAGACTTATCTGCCCTATCTAAATAACGAATCTTCATTCAAATTATACTGTAACCATCGAAGAGAGAGATTAACATTTCTTACCTCCTTACAAACGGATCCTGATTACTATAAGTACGACCAAGATGTCTATTACTTCTTTCTGTTACAAATTTCTTTCTTGAATTCGGCAGATGTCATATGACTTCCAACATTAGAAAATCAGAAGCATCAAACAGTTCAGCCAATGGCGTGTGCTTGTTTAAAACACGTTTTTAATTGTTTAACTGAAACAATTACATACCATATGAAGTTAAGTTCATGAATACGAGCGCACGTGATCCATAGGGTTAAATATAACTTTTTACAGATATTTTTGAATCCATTTCTCGGTATATTCTCTCAAGGAAGGTTAAAATTGATGGAAGAAAACATGCAGCTAGTGGACAATGGATTAGGCACTCACTCCTGCTGGGAAATCATGACGTGAGTTTACAATACAATCTTGGGTCTCTAGAAATCTCTCTAGAGCAGGATTCCAAGACGAATAGCCTGATCATAGTACTAATGCGTGCGTCATACGTTTAACATTTTTAACAGCATTTCGTACTTGGGGAAAAAATTCCCTAAACAGGGACGGGACGTCTTGTAAAGTAGATTTAAGTAGTAACTTCGTTTCTGCGAAGAGGTTTGCACTCAAAACTGAATAAAAAAAATAAAAACTATAAAAAAGGTTAGCTTGGTAGCAAGACACAGGAATTTTTTTTTCTATATTTCCTCGCGTAAAATGGCTGCTTGTCCTAGTGATAAGCGTATCTGTTCTCCAGTTGACATTCTGGTGCGTTAACTGTGGATGGTAGATGATTTTTCGTCAGCTTAGACTTATGTAACCTCCCGTACCAAACCACCGTATTATACATACGATAAATTTTTGAATGTTCGTGGATGGGACTCAGCTAAAAACCTTTAAAGTCCAATAACATGTTATTTATTTTTACAGTTTAAATGGAAATTATCTGCGATTTTTCAACGACATAAGTCGCACGCACGCACGCACGCACACACACCCGCGCGCGCGCGTGCGAAATAAATGATTAATAAAACTCTTTCAAATATACAAAGTACGCTATATATAGCGTACTTTGTATTAAGTTTTCAAAGTGAATATTTATTATTCATATAGCGTTTTGTTTCTTTAATTTTGAAAATAAATTATAATGTAATTTCTTAAAAGTATTCATTCTTTCTTATTTACTTTTGAATACGGAAGCGACACCAGTTATAATTTGTTAGTTGTTGATTATAAATAAAATCAGTAACGACGTTGGAAACAACGTGGTCTGTGGAGTCAATCGACTGTGAGATGCGGCGATCAATACTCCTGGAGGGCAATGGATGGCAGTGCTGTAGCCAATGAAGTTCTAACTGAGGCTCGGCTATTGCTGTTACCCTCCTGCCATGATCAGAGCTTTAATAGCTCAATAACACCTTATCCCTACACTGTCCTCTACAGATAACGGGGAAGATGAAAAGCATTCTTGCTTCGCCCCTTTAAGCCAGTCCTTATAAGAACTATAAGGTTCGAAACAACGTTAGAAATTTTCGTTCCTAAAGAGGTGTTGGCACTGGTTTAGCATTAACGTTTTGGAAATTGGAATCGTCGAGATAGAATGTTGTTTGCATGGAGATCGTCGATGAGTATCATAAATATTCATCCTTAAATGAATTTGAATTTCGGAAAAACTTTGGTCGGTTTTATTAAAGCGACCATTCAATGGATTAAAATTGAAGCCTTTTAAAGGCTTCATTTCGGTGATCAAAATTAATATTGTAAATCCGTCCTTATTTCTTGGCCAAATGTATAGACATTTTCGAAAAATGCCCAGAGAACGTATGATTCCAACTTTTCGTATCGCAGTTGCTTTCGCTTGCACTACTTAAAAGACACGGTAGCTGTTGGTTCTTATCAGAGAGCAGGCAGGACCTTAAACAGAGAGCTTCGCTCTTCGAAGCTTTCTTCCTGGTCTCAGAGGAGAACCAACTGCTTGGCCGGTGAAAATCACTAATAAAAGATAAATATACGAGGTAGTGTGTAAAGTTCATGCCTTTTAAGTATTGCAAGCTAAGGCAACCTCCGATACCGAGGATTGTATTCATAAACTCTCTGGTCAATTTTCGAAATTTTATTTAAGTTTCAGTACATTTGCCTATAAAGCGAGGACGGATTTAAAATATACCCCAAATTCTACTCACTAAGAGGATTTTTTTTTCAATGTTCTTCATGTCGTAAACTTGATTCCAGCTGAGGTGTTTCTAACTAGTTGGCATATTCATGAAAATATGTCATGATGACGTCAAGAGAGCAATAGAGATGCGTTTTGCTCAACCAAACCCTCACATTCTATCCCAACGAGTTCTCGAAACTAACTGAAAGTTAACTTAAAAGACGTTTGTAAAATTACAGAAGAAAATTACAGACAAGTGCCTATTTCTGTTATCAATAAAAGGATAAATAAATAATATTAGTTTTCAGTACGCGTGGGAAACAGCAGAGTTGTTTTATCTCATCCTTCGCCTGCCAAATTTGGATTGTTTGTGTCTGAATCGCGTGCGTTAAATGTCAGGATAAATCATGATTTCAATTGATTCCTATGTGATGTGTCGCCGTAAACGGGACAGACAAGGCATGATATCATTGTCTAAATCGCCCGATGTAATCTCCTTTAGGATGGCAGTTAAGATTTCAGACAACTGGTTCCTTCTTTAAGATAAAAGTTATTCATCAATCGATAAGAAAAGTCCGCCTACGAAAATAAATAATCCTGAATGAAACTGGAGTGCTATCACGAGTGTCACGCACCAATTTACTTCTCTTCTCTTTAAGAATAGAGTTTATATTTCTCAACCATGATGCCACGCTATAAAAACGATATTTCGCTCGAAAGTCACCTTAACTTCATCCCTCATTAACAGTGAAGTCAAACCATTAATTAAATCTTCGCATACTTCATCTTACTTTACTCGAGTTCTCGTGTAGTTAATGCTCTTTTATAGGCTAATTAGCCTGTAGCAGAGATCTCAAATCAATTCAACTGAAATTCCATTTCAACCTTGGTTAAACGCATTTAGCATCGAAGCTTTACAATGAATGGGCTTTTATGCACTAGACGTCAGTTCTAAAGATTTTTAGAAGGGGAGGCAATGTTTGTACAAGGACTCTCAGTAATTCTTCTTTCTTGAAACGTTAGTTGCAGGATAGTCTTCCATGTCGAGTGTTTTCCATGTTTGTGTTGCAGTGTCGCTGTCTGAGGAAGGACTTTGTCAGGGGCGAAGGCTGTCTTGAATTTCACGCTTGCTCTTGTTATCATTCAGGGAGTAAGAGGTGTGATTGAAGTCTGATTAGCGGAACAATAAATTACTGACATTTAAAACTATATATTAAGAAATTAATCATACAAATACAACATTTATTTTACAAATGATATTCTATCTTTTTCAATTTAGCTACGTGAATATAAATTCTACCCTACTGTTCTTCTTTATGAACTGGTCAATAACATCGTCATAAAAAGTTGGTTGTAACTTAATTTTCCCAAGCAACACGCACACTTGTAAAGGCTGGCTGAAGCTCATTGGCTAGAGCTACTTTCACTGAGTATGGCCTTGTGTTTAATACGACACGAAGGAAGCGGAAATGGCTATGCGCGCGCATGAAATCACAGTGCTGTAGCGAGGAATTGGAAGCTCCGACAACCGAACAAGCCAAGGTAGCTTTGACTAGACGAGCAATCATCGGCCTTCAAAAGCTCAATTATTGCCGAGCAAGCTTAAGACGTCTTCTGTCTACAAAAATAAAAGCCTAAATGGAATGCTTATAAATGCATGCATTTATTAACAAATAAATATTACTTCTTTCTCAATTAATGAGCTTGCTCAGCAAGCATAGCAAGCATGGAGAATTCCCCACTGGACTTTGTTACGTTCAGTGCATATTTTGGCTGTCAGTTTCTTGCTCATTTACAAAGCATTTATAGTTGGATGTTGTTTGATCATTTTTAATCTCTTTCATTTGTAGCTATGTTGACTTATTAGTCATTTTCAAAGAAGTGTTGTACATACGCTAAACGCGTTTCGTTTATTTTGGTCGGACTTATTAGCAGCGTCAGTGTATGACTTAGTAGTTTTATCCGATGGAGTTATCGGTGTTTTCTTATCCTTCTCATGTTGATGTTCAAAGGATTGAGCACTTGTGTTCCCAAGTGCGCGAAACTGTAAACGATAGCATATTCTCCTATGAGTGTTTTTCAGCTGAGAATGTGTTAGCCATTATATATTCGACACTAGACAGAATGTGCATTTTTTGAGGGGGTCGAACAGATGATTATACTGATATGCACATAAGAATACATATCTTGGCGTATATGTAATCTTAATAGCAATGTGGATTAAAATGATCCAGAACGACTGGAAGTAGTTCGCCTATCTTGACACTAAGGTAAAAATAAGCAATCTATTGTCACATAAGTATTGCGTGACATCCGTCTTGAGCAAACGAAGCTACTTTATTATATAAAATAGCTTTACTTTGTATGTTTAGTTTAAATGATTAGTAAAGCTGAGGTTTAATTCGCATCGTATGGGAAGTTAGCTTCTTACATTATTTCTTATTTCTCGTTATTTCTTACAAACGGTTATTTTACAGAAACTGTTTTTCTTCAATAATATCCGATTTGTAATCATTATTAAATTTCTCTTTTTTTTTGTAATAATCTAACGTTTAATTTTTCTTACCTGAATCATTAACTTGAGTTTCATCATTTAAAAAAATTTAAGACTCTTTTTTAAAGAGCTGTTAATGCAGATGACGTCATACTCTTAAGTAAATCTAGTACAAGTCTGCAGTATTCGCTGACTGAATTGAATAACTGCTGTAATAAACTGAGAAAGAAAATCTGTAATAAAACGACAAAGACAATGAAAATAGGCAGAAAGATTGAAAATATTAACTGTATCCTGAATGGTGAACCTATAGAACAAGTATAACATTTGAACTAATTTACACACGATGGAGTTAAGATCAAATGAAATATGGAAATAGACAACCAAATTAGCAAAGCATCTGATATCGAGGAGAGTTAGGTAAATAATTTACACGGAACGAGAGATGAATTAGCAAAACACCAAACTAGCATCACAAGAGGCAATGTTGAAACCAATTTTTACTCTTATGAACAAAGAACTGAGTTAGAAATAAAACATTTGGTCAAAGACTGGAGAACATATATCCCTGGAGAGTAATGTGGGGTGCGAATTGATTATTACTCTGTTCCTGTCACCATCATATGAAAAATGAAGATATTGAAAGGAACTTGACGTTGTTAGCATTCAGGATGTGTGAGCGAAGCTAATCTGAGGTGGTACAGTCACTTAAACAGAATGAGAGAGAGTGATGCTAATCATCAAATGATCAAGAAAGACCAAGGACTCGAGGAAGACCAAGATCTCTGTGGAATGATGCAGTTAAAATAGTCTTCGAAGACCGAACGTCCTGATGGAATAATTTGGATAAAATTGTTGAGAGATAACGATGTACACATTTTTCATGTAGTATTATCATGGGGTTCTGTACATACCTTTACGGTACTGTTACACCCTGATAACTTAGAAATGTAAAAATTTCAGTTATCATGATGTAACAGGAGAAGAATTAAAAACCCTGTATAGATAACTAAGTAAGCAAGCTTGTTCCTAAGCAAATATCGTTAAGAGCCTTTGAAAGTAACGAATACAAAAAAAAAAAAGAAAGAAAAATATGCTTGCATCTAAGTGAAAGATATAGCTGAAATTGTTTGTTGAACTAAATGAAAAAAAGAAGGGAATTTTATTGCAGTTGGGATGTGGTAAAATAAGGTTAAGTAAAGCAAAGAAGATTAGTCGCAGGATTTTGTATGCGAGAGGCTACTTTTTACACTTGAATTAAGAGATTAAAGATTCGAGTTAATTCTTTGAAAATTTTGGAAAGGGGATTAATTTAGTATGGATGGCATAGAGGTTAGCTTAAACAAAACCCAAAGCTCAAAGTCATAATTCCCGAATTGAGACTTCGTCACGTGTCAGTCGCGTGCACACAGACTGCATGATGTGTTTTGGCAGAAAAACGCCACTCTAATTGGTCAGTGAAATCGACTCCATAAGGGGGGGGGGATTTGAAGAAGATTCCGGTAGGGTTCATCGTATAAAAGGGTTAGGAACCCCCCTCCCCTAAGAAGGCTTTTTTTTCCTGAGAGTTTTCTTCACGAGTCTTCGTATAGGTCTCACGCGGCTTTCCCGAGTGACGGGTTAGGAGTTTTCTCCGTCCGACACAATAAGGAAACAAAGTGGGCGGGATTTCGATTCCGTGTTCCTGTTGTAAGAAACGAGGGACGCCGTTTAGTTAAAAAGAGAGAAGATAATGTCAGTGTGTTTCATCGTCCAGTGATCGTAACGAGAGAGAAAATTCCATAAAGAAGTCGGTGCCCACGTGGTGAATTTCACAGCCATAGAACAGACGATCCTAAGTATGGCCTTGATGGAAGAATGTCAGGTAAAGATTATGAAAGCCCACTTAGTGCCAAAAGAACTTAGGAGGGATAAGTTATAGAAGAGTTCGTCCTAGGAAGGTAAAATATCGGAAAGAGGTAGAGACCAGTGTAGAAGACCCAAGTCAAAAGGTACTGTAAAATCTCGTGCCAATTCAAATCAAAGGTAACTGTAATCATTGCTCAATTGCTGAACAGTTGAAAGGATTAATGAGAATTATACTAGGACTTTAGTTACATGTGAAACTAGAATAATAATGAGCTTGTTATTATTAATTAATACGTATTCATGTGTCTAGAGCTTTATGCATGTACATTGCATTTTAATTAAGAGAGTTTTAAAGGTCAAAAGTGTGTATTAGCTCAGCGAAATGTAATCCATATTGTCTCAGTGAGAAAATTAGAGTAACTGAATATATATGTCCTAGAAAGTACAGAATTATAGCGTGATCAGACCAGTAAGGGGTTAGACAAAGGATCAACTAGTTCTAGGATTAAACATGTCTGTGTGTATAGAATCTGTTATGGCGATATGATCACAATTCTCATGTAGGATCTTAACCTAATACTTGTGTTTAGCTGGTGAAAATTTGTATTATTATGCATTCTTAGTATTGAATTGAGTTTTATTTGATAAAGAATGAATTGTACCATGTTTAAGAGTTCAATAAACTTTTGTTCCTTGAAAATACAGTTGGCTGGGATTGCCGTTCAATGCACCACTTGTAACAACGTACGAACCTAATCACGCGGGGGGGGGGGGATTTTTGTTAAGTTACGAGATAATGGTCACGATTGCATTAGTTTCACACTCAGACATATTTTGGTAATTGCTCCTTGTTTTTGAATTTTATATCTTAAATTAAATGTCCTGAAAGGCGCAGTATTAAATAAATATTTAGGGACACTAAGGGGAGAGGAAGCTGGAATGTTTGTATTTGGGTGATATCTCGTATATAAACAAGATTGGGACAAAGACAAGTAGAGTTTCACATGTAAAGACAGTTGAAAGTCTAATAATCGTAGATTGGGACACAACAGTACACATCAGGAATTTTGTATGCACGGGCCATTTCGCTTCCGAATATTCAATTAACTTTGCATAAAATCCTAATTGTCATTCCATGAATGGTCGCTGAACCACATCTGTGATATCGCTAAAATCTTCGTGCATTTGTCCCTATTAAAACGATGTTCCGTAATTTATCTCCTTCTACTGTTTTATTTATGATGGGACACATTACTAGCAAACGGAAGAACACTTCTGGAAATGACATCTAAATTTAAACAGAGCTACCAAGATGACAAATCATTTCCAAGTTGCGAGGTCACCTTTGTATAAAACTGCTCACGAACTTAGCATTTGCGCTGCTGCTCTTCCAAAGGTTTCATTTTTAAGACCGTCTTCTCTTATGGAATGTCAGTGTTATATAATAAAACTACTGCAGCAGTTTTGTAAACAAAGGAAGCGTTTTCCTTACAACAGAATACTAATGCTAGAGAAGGCCTCTTGATTTTTCACCAGTGGAATACTCGAAGCCAAAATGTCAATAATGCCGAAGGAACTGAGGCACAAGCTTGTGGCACTTCAACAAAACAGAACATATAAACAGATAAGTCACTCTTACTAGATGTTAGAAACAATGTGAGGAATATGGACGTGGATTAAATGCTGAAATAAAGCGCCATCCCATCATGTACTGCAGAACTTACAGTACTGACAAATAGAATGCGTGCACCTGTTAAATTTAATCCCTTATCTTCAATAAAAAGCGAGCATTTGAATAAGAGGCCATCACTTTTAGCATTTCGACCCACAAACATTACGAATATCCCATTTTAAAAACGAAGGAAGTAATTCATAATGTGTTATCCTGTTATTCAAATGACTCACTTATTCAAAGTAAGTTTAACCTAATCTCTTTTTTAAGTCTTTCCCACAATCCTCATGAATGGCTTGATTCATTAACGGATTTTCAAATACCATTTTCACCTTTATTCGTTTAGAATGAAACCCTTTCATTTCTAAGTTTTTCCTTTTATTTTTCGTGTTCTCTTTTATCTTAATAAAATAGATTAGAGTGTAACGGACCCGTTGAAATAGGCATGATTACCTAAGGTTTTTATTCGGGGGGGGGCGGAGGATGATTGGATAAGAAACTAGAATATAACTTGGTGATTACAGGGGCACATGCATCATCTTGATTTGCGCTATATCTGTGAAGTAGTGTAGTCGGTAGCGATGATGCTCTTTGATCCAAAAGGGTGCATCGACAACATCTGGTTTCAAATCCATAGAAAGAGAGAGAAACGTTTACAAAAACCTCGAAAACTGACCGATTAGTCAGAGAAGGCATCCATTAAGAGACGTAGCAGATAGTGTGAGAGGAATAACCGAAAGATTTACGAAACCAAGTTTACTTAGACCTGACGTGCCTTGTAGGCTTAATACATAAAAGAAGACAGGCTGGGATATTCATTTTCTTACAGGGAAGTCTCCTACCCTCAAAACATCTTCAGGTAATGAAATAATGGATCGATCCCCCACAAAAAGTCATTAATTTTTGTGGGGGATCACAAAAATACTACATACCGTATGTGGGGGTTTACATACGGTATGTAGTTATCAGTTTTATATGTCGGTCGTATATTAAGGTCAAAGGTTTACGAAGGTTTATTGTCAGTAAGAAACGTTTTATTCGTAAATTTCAGAAAAAAGATGACGTTGGAATGCACTTTTACATCTTTTAGTTCCAACTCCGAACATTTATTGACTTTTCACAATATCAGGTGGACGCATCGTCGGATAATTTGTTTTCGGTTAAAATCCAAAGAACGGTGATTGTCGAAGATACAAACCTTGTTCAGAAATGACTGTTTGATGGAGCATTCGATTTTTTTCCCATTTTTTATTGAAGTTTAACATCAATAAAGTTATGATTAAATTTCTTCGTTCGATCGAAATATTCTCGTCTTTTCAGTCATTTAATAAAAACCGTACTTTTCTTTCTTTCCTGTTAGACAATATTATTTCTTGTGAAAAGAAATGAATAAATGAATATTTTAGATATTGGTGCAAAGGGGAAGCTTGAGTAGAAAGGGAATTTTCGTTACTGAAGCGTGGAATCTTTCTTCGAATGCATTGGAGAGGATTTTAAGTCTCTTCTTAGAAAATGCTGCGATCGAAATGCTACTTTATTGCTACCCATGATGTAATATTGAACAATAATTGTCACTTATTCATTGAAAGTGACTCTCGCATTTGATAAAATCTGAATGTTTTCTTAATTTGTCTTAAATTTGGTGCGAAAAATTAAATGCATACGTCCTCCCATTAGTTTTTCTTCTGATGATCGTTGCATTTGTTGTGTAGAACTCCTCGATGGGGTCTGCTCATTACTAATCATCTTCTGTATTCCCTAATCATTAGCCGAACAATAAACCTAATCTACAGTAGATTTCTTAAAACCGTTTTAATCTGTTTATTTTACGTATTCCCATCTACATATACATTTGAGCGCGTTCTACATAATACTATTCTTGTCGCTTAACAATTTTAGATGCTAAACAACTTAGATGTCCAAGATGGAGACGTTCTCTATTCACTTTTAAATGCTGCATTAGTGAAGCCGACAATAGCAAACTGCAGAAGACATTAAAGCGTCTAAATTTGTTTACCTAAAAGATCCCACACGTAATCAAGATGCACTTGATGTTAATTCCCTTTCCTAAACGATTAGTAAACGTATTGATGCAGGTAATCATCAGGCCCCTAATTATTATGCATGTCGAGCACACTCAAATCTAACGTTCGCTATTTAGATTAAGAAAAAGAATGTGGAGAATTCCATATTACTTCTGCAATCGAGTGCATCGACAACATCGAAGGCAGTGTGATAATCCAGACACTACCGCGTGCACCTCTCACGATTTTCGATCCATTCATTGTGCTGCACTCAGAACTTAATGGCGTAACAACTGTAAGGAAGGGACGAGGCGGATGAGCTGCAGCAGCGATTTAGAAAAGAGCATTCTTAGATGGAAATAGAGGAAGGATATGCTAGTAACTCTCTAAGCTATTTGTACACCCTCTATCCAAAAAGAAACCGAACTTTTCGAAAATAGAAGAAACTAGTGGCGCCACCTGTTGTATCTTTTTGCTGTTTGTCGAAAGCGGCAACCTTCATTAGTGTAGTGTCAACCGTTTATGACATTGGTTTCATTAGAAGCCGAGTTAGAGTGCCAAGAGGGACAGTGTGTTTTGACGAACGGTAGGAAAATGAGTTTCAAACAGAGAGCTGCGATTGACTTTTGTGTTAAACTTGGTAAACCTCCTCTCGTGAGACGCTTGAGAATAACAAAAAGCCGGGCCGTCCAAAAACTGGACTGAGCGAAGTTAACATCCAAAAAGTGCGTGATTTCATCAAAGAAAACCCGAAATCGTCCGTGAGATTGATTGAGGATGAATTGGGAATTCCAAAATCAACTGTGCACAAGATTTTGACGTAGAGGTTGGCCTACGTAAACTGAGTTCGCGATTTGTTCTCCACAAGTCCGACGACCAAAAAATGTATCGAATTGAACACTGCAAGGAACTCATTAAAACCGCTAGCAAGGACTCAAACGTCCTTGAAACGATCGTTACTGGTGACGAAACGTGGTGTTTTGAGTATGAGCCCGAAACAAAGCGCCAGAGTGCTGAGTGGAGACCACCAGAAGAGGGGCATCCGAAAAAAAAGTCGCTTGGAGAAGTCAAAAGTAAAGACAATGCTGATTTGTTTCTACGATTACAAGGGCATTATTCACAAAGAATTCGTTCCGTCTGGCCAAAAGGTCAATGCTGAGTTTTATCTCGAAGTTTTGAAGCGATTGATAGCGAGAATTCGTCGCGTACGACATGAATTTCGTCAAAACACACGGTCACTCTTGGCACTATAACTCGGCTTCTAACGAAACAAATGTCATAAACAGTCGATACAACATTAATGAAGGTTGCTGATTTCGATAACAAAAATATACAATAGGTGGCGCCACTAGTTTCTTCTATTTTCGAAACGTTCGGTTTCTTTTTGGACAGAGGGTATATGTCAATTTATTGGATGAGTAGAATTCCGTCCTCGCATCTAGAAGAACATTAGCGATTCAGATCCCAAACAGGAAAACAACATTTTTGATGTTCAGAGGTGCAGCTGATCCCCATTGCCAACTGTTCATCATAGTAACGTATTATGGAGAACTGTGCATAGAGAGAGAGAGAGAGAGAGCCATGCACACACTGAGGGAATTATTATTAAGATCTCCAAATTTTCTTCTCTGTTGACGGAGGAGAAAATTAATTAAAAAAAACTTGTATTCATTTGATTTTCATCATTTTTCTTCTTTCATACTATCCTTTGACATAATTATTCTTCCGCCTAGCGGGGTTGTTTTATTTGTGATAATGAGGGAATGCCGATGCATACAAGTGAACCGCCACCTACATACTCGACTTTATTATTTTACATCAGAGAAATTAGAAAACCAGTCAAGTGGTCAGAAATAATTTAGAATAAATAATCTACATTTCGTAAAATTTCATTCCGTGTATTCTTCGTGTTCTTTAACCAGAGAAAAACAATCGGCGAATAAGTTTGATTTACATTACGTAATCATTGTGACGTCAATCGTGTGCATAAGGCTGCAACTGACTACATCGAAAGAGTTACAATTGTTTAAATTTTATTATGACTTGTGATTCTTAACTTTAATTTTATTATAGCAATTCTTCTTACACATATAGTTAAAGATTCGGGTGCCAGCCAGCAATTGGTCTTGAGATAGAAGATCCTAAAATCTTTGTGTGACTGTTTGTGATGGGAGCTCAACTGGTTTCCGATACAAGAGCGGAACATCAATACGGTTCTGTAAATATCACTGGAGCGCAGCAATTCTCAAATAAAACAAGAAAAGAAGTGGTGTATTCTCACCTGCGCACCTTGATAGAAACCAGCAATGAATCGGCTCTTAGTGGAGGAGCTACCGTAAACATCATGACGTTATCTAATTTGCGTTTCATCAACTACCTCACCGCCATAATGAAAGCACTAAAATCGTGGAACTATATGCAGCACAAGATGATTGAGGTTGTTACGGTGAATAATTATCTGTCGCCACAACATGCCAACCCTAGCAGTTTGTCAGCATTCTGATAAATTATCTCACCTTTCTTCCTCCCTCCCCCTCCATCTTGTATAATTTTTGGAGAGAAATGTTCGGTCAGTTAAAGCAGCGCTGGCGATGATTTAAAGAGCGCTTAGGAGGTTTGGAGAAAGTTTGATATCACTCCATAACGCAGCGTACGTGGAATGACTGAAGGGTTAAGAATAATTCGATTATTGTAGTCTTAAAACTATCATATTTAATTCGTAAAAGAACAAACCAAACTGCTCAACAATTTTGTGGAATATTAATTACAATACATGAATGCAAAGTTTCTATCTTTATCATTAAAAACACGAATGTGTTTTTAATGATAAAGATAGAAACTTTATGTAAAAATGTAAAAACAAGAATAGTTTTAGTGAGAGAGTTATCTGCGATTGGTTAGGTGTGACTTGTTTAGCATAATTCGGGTATTATTTAGAGAAAATACGAGGGATTTCCAGAAAGTAAGTTCCGATGGGCTGTCAGACAAACAAAAATATACTTACAAAAAAAAAAGCTTTATTGGAAATGAAAGTAGACATCTTTCACTGCTTTTCTACATAATTTCCGCCATTGTTCAGGCACTTATCATAACGGGGCACCAAGAATTGTATTCCTTCGTCGTAGAATGTATACAGCTGCTTCTTTAACCTCGCCGTCTTCAAACCGCCGACCGCCAAGGAAAGATTTCAGATGTTTGAATGAAAGATGCTTGACGCGAGGTCAGCACTATATGGGGGGGATGATGGAGTTCCCAGCCGAAGGTAGCGAGAAGTTGTCGTGTTACGTCGGCCGTGTGTGTGTGTGTGGGGGGGGGGGTCGTCAGGCGTTAGTCCAAATCGTCAGTCACTAAAGATGGTCGCCCGTTCCGAATCGGTTTTCTTAGACATCATAAACACACACCAAGAAGCGTATGCACTGCAAGAATGTCTGAAAATGGCACCATCGCCTTGCTAACAAATCTACAAACTGATCACGCATGCGCACCATTGCGATCGTAGCGCTGCCGTAAAAATATTTAAAAACGGAACTTTCTGGACGTCCCTCGTATATATTTGTGCTAACCATGAGGAAGTCAAGCATTCAAAAGTCCAGAAATGGTTGTGTGAAAGAAATGGAAACCACAGGTGGCGCTGTGATCAAAATACGATGAATGACCAGTTAGCCTTAAATACGAGTAGAAATTGGCAAGAATTTGTTTTAAGGTAACCACAAACTCTCAAGGATATCTATGTTTGGAGATGTCATCAGACAAACAGAAGTTGGACTATGGAGCAATACAAATCGATCCTGTGGACAGTTTGAAATTGAACAAGCTACTGGACATCTAAATGATGCTTTTTTATTTAAGTGTGTTGTCTCAAAGACTATGGAAGTGATACGATGTTTCTCCTTGATATGCATTACTTAATTCTTAATGTTCTGGACAATTGATTATGGCAGTGAGTGTGTCAGAATTGGAAGATGTAGCATTGGACGTCTGCTTTTTGCAGATGACCTAGTTCTGCTTAGCTCTTCCACAGATGACCTCCAACGGACCCTGGATAGATTTGTAGCTGTTCGTGCAGAAGCCGGGTTGAAGGTCATTGTGGACAAAACGGAAACATTTGTGGTCTCAAGACAACCATCCCAGTGCACTCTACATGTGAGTGGAGTCCCACTGAGGCAGGTGGAGAAGTTTAAATACCTTGGGTCCATATTCACGAGTGATTGAAAGTGAGACGTAGAGCTAGTTACTCGGACTGGCTCAGCAAGCACAATATTGCGGGAGCTTGGCCGTTCGGTAGTATTGAAGCGAGAGTTAAGCCAGAAGGCAAAGCGGGCTGTCTTCAATACAGTCGATGTCCCCATCCTCACCTATGGTCATGAGAGTTGTAATGACTGAAAGAATGCGGACACGAATCCAAGCGGCTGAAATGGGGTTCCTTCGAGGGGTTGCGGGGATGACAAGACTCGACAGCGTAAGAAGCTCTGCAATTCGGGAAACCCTCAATACTCAACCGCTGCTTCTCCGTGTTGAGAGATCACAGTTACGTTGGTACGAGCACCTGGTCAGAATGCCACAAGAGAGGCTCCTTCAGCAGGCCCTCTTTGCCAAGCCAGCGGATGGAAGGCCAAGGACTCGCTGGATAGCTTATATCCAAAACCTTGGGTGGACACGTTTGGGAATCCCACCCGAATACCTGAACTTGGTGGCAGAAGATCGTGACCATTGGAAGTTCCTCTTGCAGCTGCTGCCCCCACAACCCAATTAGGAAAGGTGGGCCTTGAAGATGGTTGGATGGATTGTGAAAATTTTATGGTATCTCTACTTATGACGATCGGCATGTATTTTCGCCCACTGCAGGGTAAAGGCTTCTCTCATTGCGGGAGAATTGGGTCTACTTCTACCATAGTGATCCAGTCGACCTTTAGAGAGAGAGAGAGAGAATGTATGAAGGTGAAAGACAATCACAAACATTCATGTCCTAGATGGGATTCGAACCCGTAGCTTCTTGGCCACTCGACTAACCAGGCCAGTCTCTACTTATAGCTAATTAAATAGAATTTTATGTCGAAGAAGTCATTCTAAATCTTTGACTTGAGAGAATAACACAGGACATGATAAGGACACTGCCATGTTGATACTCTTCGTCACAATTTTAGGCTGAAAATTAAAGGCGTCTTCCAACTTGCGTTGATGTAATTATTATGGCCGAATACCGGACAATTCGTTATTAATAACGCTAAAGATGTTGTTTATTGATGTGTGTAAGTGATGTCCCATGAATCTTGATAGTGTGGTGCAACATTTTTAATGAGAATAAGACACGGCAAGAAATTGGAGACTAATGAAGAGCTACTAACGTGAAGCAAATGAAAGAAATCAGTGGAGTCGCAGTCGTAATACTCTGTTTGCTTGTGAATTATAATTTCTGAGTAAATAAATTTGTCCAGGAATTATTTAATTGCTACAGTGCATTTAAAAGTAATGCAGTTTAAGTGTGTGGTCACTTGGGAATATCTCAGACTGCATTATTTTACTGTTTTTATAGCAAAGTTTTTGAATTCATCTTTCTCTCGCTTTTCGGTTATTTTGTTTGTTTAAATTAAGTGCTGAAGTAAATCTGGATTGTGTAGTACTAAAGTAATATGCAAAACAGATTTATTTGTGATTCATCTAGTGGCTAGAATGAGGAAAGGCTCGTTCCCAAAATGCTTATTTTAAAATATATTTTATAAACATCGAAATTTCGAAAAACCTGATTAGGTAAATTTTCTCAAATATTTTTAGCAACGTTAAAAGGATATCCACTCCCTCCTCTGGGATACACGTGCCCACCCTCACTTTAAGAAACCCACTTTAGATAACAGTGGTTTTTGAGAAGAAAAATCGAGGATTTGTGTTGATGAGAAAACCAGATAGGAGAGCAGCATTCCAACTCCTCTGATTTTGGCCACGCTGAGGTCAATGCGGTAATCTTACACTTTTATTCCCGTCCATCCTCTTGTTTTTCTCAAAGTAAAGGAGGAAAAAAGTTAGATAAACTCTGAAAAGAGAGATTGTAATCTTCATCCCTTAAACAAGTGTTCCTCTACGCTCACTTAGATGTGCCGAGATTTCTGTGGATCCGTGTTATCTTTTGCTCCATAGCAACAACCATCGCTTCCTGTGATATAACAAATCCCACTCTTGCGATGACTTATAGTAGGGGGCGCTTGCTAATATCCGTTCGTTCGTCAGGCGGTAATAGGAGGCGTAGAGGCGATAGTGTTGGCAACGTCCAGCTGGAGCAATTGAGACGATGTCTAGTCGAGAACGTAAACACGTCCGTTCATTTACCTGCAGACAGTGATTGATAATGATAGATAATACCGAGGCTTGCGGGATGCTGCCGATTAACACAGAGGGAACATAACGATACCCTCAGCGATCATTTTTCAAGGAGCAAAAGCACCATTAGATAAATCCTATTTGCTTCGTGTGTTTTCCTCTAAACTATGGTCTTGGCCGTGTCTTTAAACCGAGCTTTGCAGAGCTTCGAAAAAGAACCATCAAGGAATACTAAACGGCGCGTGAGTTACATACTAACATACATCTTGAGATGCTGTCAAACTCTTAAGTCTTCCAGTTAACAGGAATAAAGATGTGATTTGTAGAAGTCGGTATTTCTTCAATTCTTTCTCAGTCTGTTCAGATTTTCCTTAATTTGCATATTTTTGATATCCCCCGAAAGAGATTTCATTATTTCTTTAAGTATCCGAAACTACCTTAATTCAATCTTAAAGTTATCGCTACATTTGTCCTTCGATCGGACTGAGCCAGATTCGAATATCGTCGATAACAAGACGAACCCCTATATGGGACATTCAGCTTAAGGCGAGTTAATAGGTCTTATAAGGGTGGAAGCGTCCCTTGAACGAGCTTACATACCTCAGTTGGAATTGGAAATGTTCTTTGGTTTGGAAAGAACCGAGTTCGAATCCAATCTAGGACACTAAGAACCTTTATAATGTTTTTAATGTGAACTGACTTCGATGGTCTCATACGTAGGTAGTACGGTTTTTTTTTCTCTTCAGGAAACTAGTTTTTTTTATCCCTCAAAAGAGGCAAACCGGAATGCATTGCTATCAGAAAGGAACATATTAGCCATCAATCGGTTCTTGTGAGCGTATCACACGAAATTAGTTGCAGCTACCACCACTGAAGTACGATAAACTGTGTCCCAAGTAAAATGAATACAAGTGTTGAAAATAATTTTCCCATCGTGCATCAGCTGATTCTCTAAAAGAAGAGTGTTTTGCAGAAAAAAAAAACATTGAGCATGGGGTACAGTGCTTCGCGAATGCGCGAAGTAGACAGTTGTGGCATAGATACAACAAATGCACAATCTCTCTCTCTCTCTCTCTCTCTCTCTCTCTCAAGATGAAATGGACGTGTTTGGGTGGGGCAGCTGCCAGGAAAAGGGTTATATACCAAAATGCTTATTGGATCTACACCCTCTGTCCAAAGAGAAACCGAACTTTTCGAAAATATAAGAAACTAGTGACGCCATCTGTTGTATTTTTTTGTTGTCGAAAACAGCAACCTTCATTAGTGTTGTGTCAACTGTTTATGACATTTGTTTCATTAGAAGCCGAGTTGTAGTGCCAAGAGTGACAGTGTGTTTTGACGAACGGTCGGAAAATGAGTTTCAAACAGAGAGCTGCGATTGACTTTTGTGTTAAACTTGGTAAAAGTTTTACCCAAACGCATCAGATGCTTCAAGAATCATACGGTGATGAATGCTTATCCTGTACTCAAGTTTACGAGTGGTTTATGCGATTTCAAAGTGGTCATGAAACGCTTGAGGACGACGAAAAGTCGGGCCATCCAAAAACTGGACTGAGCGAAGTTAACATCCAATAAGTGCGTGATTTCATCAAAGAAAACCCGAAATCGTCAGTGAGATTGATTAAAGATGAGTTGGCGATTCCAAAATCAACTGTGGACAACATTTTGACAGAGAGTGCGGGCCCTACTACAACTGGTGAGATACTACTGGGCGGAAAGAGCTATCGTATCAAAGGCTATTAAGTATTTTGCTGATACCCTTGTGATAAAAGGAGGCACATTAATCAGGGTTTGTGGAACAGAATGGATAGGATTTGAGTCGGTCATCTAACCAAGAATTGGAAGACAAGTCTGATGCCAAGTGGTCTGCTTTATCTTTAGGATATGTTGCCATTCTTCCATCAGGATGAAAGAGAGAGAGAGAGAGAGAGAGAGAGAGAGAGAGAGAGAAGTGGAGAAATTGTAGTTTTGCGCTTGATAAAGGATAGAAAGTTTGACTGACATTCGACTAGGAGGTAAGTTTTTTATTGCATTTGATTAAGGCAATTTGCTTAGGAAAAAGCTGGAGGGTACTCATTTTTAGCATGAGAGCTTTGGCACATTTGTTGAAAACTAAGGCTTGAATGAAGGTCTTGTTTTAAAGCAGGATGACGAATCTACATTATGAACGAACTGCCAACTGGTTGCTTACTTGTTACTACTCACCGGCACCGAATCAGTGTTGTTTTGGCATTGCTTTGGTTTATTATAATTTGTTCTTTACTTTAGCTTGATTAAATGGAAGATAAAAATTTCCATTATGCTTCTGGGAAACTGGTTAATAAAACAAAATCTTTGGATTACGAAGACAGAATATTACTCTTTTACTGTAGTGTGACATGCCTTTGTTTCGAAGATCGTAATAGAGCTTAGAAACTTTAATACATCTATTAAAAGACATTCTTTTAAAGTGTGTCCTATTTAGTATTCATGAAACAAACGTCACAGTTATAATTTGTTCTTGTTTACTATTATCCTAGGAACCTCTCATATTCCTTGAACCCCCTCTAAGTCGATCCCCAGTTAGAAATGTGGCCAAATGAAGCGACAAACCCATTGGCGGACTTCTACAGCTACTTTTAACAACAGTCGAAACCAGTGCGGAATCCGACAATGAAATATTGCCAAGAACAATTAAAATTGTTGACATCTGCGGCATTATTTAAACTATGCAAATGCAGAATGGTGTTACGATGTTGCCAACAGTCAACAAATGCAAATCCTCGCATTCATTTGGTATTCTCTTTAAGAAATATGTCGCTCGGCTGGAAAGCAAACACACCTGCTTCATAAGTCCACGTTAGCGAATCAGACGTCTAATTAGAAACGTTCTCGGGTTGTAATCTTTCGCGTAATTAGATCAAAATCTAATACTACCATTTTCTCGACAACTTCCAATGGAATTTTAAAGAGCTGTTTCATGTCGTTGGTTCAATTCGTGCACTAAATTGTCCATTAATCTTCTGCCTTTTCCAACAGGTTACGATACGACTAAGAGATTGGCGACAAATGTAGGAAACTCCAGCATCCCCTTCGTTCTCGAGAGAATTTAATAAAACGTATTCAGAATCCCCATTAATTTTCTGCCATTAGAAATAGCAATGTTTGTAAGTTTAATCTCACTAACATCGCTGGACTGTTTAATCTTCAATGGTCTTTCGATTTATCTCAACAATATGGCGTATTTCCTTTTAAATTGCGTGTTGTAATTAAAGCAGTTATTCGTGTCACGATACGAAAACAACTCGTGCTTCTTATGCAATTCATTACGTAAGAAAAGAGGATCGAGATTTAATTATCCGTTTTGTTTAATATAAATACCTATTGTTGTTAATCAGCGAACTTTGTGAAGCACACTAATGATTTCGAGCAACAGTTAAATATCCATTCCCAATTGGATACACGGCAACAATGGAAATATCCTTGACATTGTTGCTGTAAAGCGTAATAAATGTTTCACCCAATAATTGATGAAGTCTGATATTAACAATGCGAATCTCAAATTTAATCAGTTTTTCGTATATTTTTCTGCTCAAATTAAATAAAGCAACAGTGAAATAGAAATGAGTTTTATTATTTATATTTCGTAGAAGTGCGATCAACGCTAAAAAAGCATATATTTCCTTTCGTTTCAAATCAAAATGACTTTAGATCCACGCTTCAAATTTTACAAGAGTCAAAGATGTGGAAGATGGCATTAGGATTGTTCGTTTCACGCGCTATCGTATTATAAAGCCTCGGATATTTCTGAAACAGTTTACTTGTACTCACTGACTCCAAGGATTTGGTAAGATTCAACATCTTACCTCGTGTTTCGTTGCGATCTTCCATTCCCTTGAAACTTTGTCCCTTTTTTTTTCGCTTTCTTTACTTCTTAGATTAAATGCTTTCAAACACGGGAAGATCACACAAGAAATGTTAGCAATAAACTTGAAACGTTCAATTAAACGAAACCCTGTTTTCCCAGAGGATTTATTCGCTTTAAGATATATTTCTTGTCGAAGAAAACATTGAGAACTACTTCGTTATAAACGTCTTTTTGATTTCTTTTTATTGTGTAAAAGGAAGTTAGTTCGTTCTTTCTTTGTATTTTTCGAAAATATTTCAGTTTCTTGCGGATGTTTTGATAGCGATAGTTTTCTCAGAAGGAAAGAATGATAGGTTACATATACGCGCTCACAGAGAGAAAAAACACGAGACATAGTCGGCCATTTTTCAGGGTGACAAACTACAAACATGTAGTTTGATTGGTACGAGCACACGAGAGAAATATTCTCCTGAAATATGCTGATAAAACTAGTGATACAGCAGAGCGCAATGAAGGATGTTGTTGTAAAATCAGGAGTCAGATATCCTTCAGGAAACTTCAGAGTCAAAGAAGGAAGAAATAGGTTAGATATCCCATTCCTCGAAAAGCTGTAAATAACATGTCATCTGTGCGTGCGTGTGTTTTCCCCAAGCAGCGAAAAGGATGCTCCACAAATATCCTGTTGACCCCTCTCTTGAATTTATCGTTCAGACAAGTCTTAAACCTCCTTCAAAATCAGTCTTTCTACCTAAATTTGTAGATCACCAGGAACAAATAGTAAGCAGATCGCCACGTATATCAGATTGGACAGAATGAGCAAGTTCGTTAAAATATTCAAAGCGGTAACTTCATCAATTCCAGCAAATGAACAAAGCTGGCATTTGTATTGTTGATGTTTTGTCACAAATCATTTGTGATGTGGAGTTGCTAATTTTGTTATCGACTTTGTCATCGCTCGTAGACGGTGGGGGTGAAATACTCTCCGTTGATCTATCCTATATATATAAAATGATAAGCCTTTTTATGTCACTTTTTCATGTTACGTTTTTATGTCACGTTTTTTTGAAACGTTTTGAAACTCAAGGGCTACCCTGAGTGTCGAGTCTTCAAAATTCAAGTCATCAGAATTCAAGGAGAACCGGCCTACCAGTCCGGAACTCGGGGGGAATTTGGGTGCCGTAGGCGCCAGGGGGCGTATCCCACCCTAGTAACTATATTAAATTACCGTGTGCAAATTAAAATCTTATGCATTAAACACAAGTTAATACGAGGCATCGTATTATTTAGCATAAATCAATCACACGCATCAATCTACACCAGTCCAGCATAAAACTACCATTCTTCACACACACACACACACACACACACACACACACACACACACACACACACACACACACACACACTACGGTATCTATTAACTGCGGTATCTATTATACAGTAACGAACAAATTAATTCGAACACTCACATTTTAAAGATAAATTTTAATTCCGCAAGAAAATAAGTCCAAAAATTAAACTCCAACTTTACCTAATAATTTCTGTGTTCCTCCGTTCCTAATACGTTCATTAATTTGCTTAGAACTCTACCAACGCAGAACACATTTTCTTATTTCTGCATCTCGAAATTATAATGGACTATATTAGGTCATCCTTTCTATCACAATTTAATTTTCCAAGCCCCTTTTTCACTATGGCCCACAAATTTGCTATTGGGTTAATGTCAGGAGAGTTATTTGGCCACTGAAGCTGGATGCTGTGATTTTTGAGGAACTCTTTCACTTTTTTTTAAGTGTGGCATGGAGCGAGATCCTCGTGGAAGATGAGCTGTTTGTAATTCGGGATCTGTGGAACCAATCTTTTCACCGATATTTTTATGTGTCGTCACTTTTCATCATACCGTAAACAAGCACAAGTGATCCTGGACCTTCATATGTAAAACAACCCCCAGAACATCCTTTCAGCTGAGTGTTTAGGAGCTCGTTTAAGGTGGGAGAAGTCTTCTCAGCCGCTGAACATAAGGTTTTCGCTTTCTTTGAACAAAGAAATGACTCTCAGCTGAAAATATGATCTTCTACTTCTCAACAGTCCAATCTTTGTACACGTTTTCCCACCGGAGTATTTGTCTGCATTCGTCTTTTTTTCTTTTTTTTTTTTTTTTTTTGTTCTGTGGCAGTCCTCCCTGCTTCTAACAATCTTCGACCAGCTGTCATATCAGAAACATTAATCCCACTAATTGCCAAGTCTCTATTTAAATATACAGCAGACAATCGTGGATTCATTTTGCATTTCTTAATCAGGAGATGATTTTGAGTAAGTGGAGTTTTCCTTGTTCGCCCACATTTTCCTTTTCTGTTAGGAGACATAAAAAGGTACCCGTCTCCCTAAACCTCTTTAAAATCGCGTTACCAGTGCCTAAACCAACACCACACTCATTGGCAATTTGTCTGAGAGTCATGGATGTGTGTGCTGACACTTGTGCAGCACACTGAGTCGTGTGCATTTTTAATTTACTATTAAAAATGCACAAGACTATTAATAAACATCGTAGAGACAGTTAGAGCATGCAGCACTCAGCCAAAAAAAAAGCGAACTTAAACCAAACTCGAAAATAAGTAAACTGAAACCAGAACCAAAATTATGGTGAACCGAAACCTGACGAAAATTCGGCTTGTTCGGATTAATTTGTTCGCTACTGTAAATACATAACAGAAGTAACTAGATTTTTATCGAAGACATTTCATATAATGTCTTCGATAAAAATCCATGCCGGTTTGGTTGGCCGAGTGTATCCGCTCTCCAGGCTGCGGGTTCGAATCCCACCGTGGGCATGGATGTTTGTGACTGTCTGTGAAAATACTAGTGGTAGTGGTGGGTGGTAGATGGCGTTGGTGTAGATGATGGTAGTTGCGGCTCGTTGTAGTTGGTGGATTATAAGCGGTGAAGACAGAGCTGTAGAGTAGGTGCCCTCCCTCGATGAGCCATTGGCCTCCCTGAAGGTGTAATAATAATAATAAGAAGAAATTAATAAGCAATTCTCATAAAAAGTGAGAATTACTGGCTCTGCAAAAAGAGCGTTGAACCCTGGCTATTAATAGATATAACGTACACTAGCCTCATAATTTTATTTTCTGTTGCAGTAATCCATCTAATCCGTCTGTAGGCCCCTCGGATAAGTTTTATAAGACCTTTAATTTCTACCACGAATATGAGTGTTTAGACAAATATTTTAGTAAGGATATAAATTCAGTTTCAGGAATCAAAGCCACACGCCTTACTCGTAAGCACAGCATTGGAAGTTACATCAAACTTTTAGTTATTGGAACGAAGAGAAAATTTGACTTCTGGATCTTAAAAGGATGTATTTGTTCGCGTTGCTTTCATAACACATTTAAAATGAAAGCGACAGGAAGCAACAGACAGACAGACATACAGAGCAATGGGGGTGGAGATTTACGTATCGAAAAACGTTGTCCGCAATGCACAATATGATGAATCACCCTCTGTGATCAAGCGACTTACCCTTAAGCCCTTCCACATCTACAAAATGGAAATTTAATCTTCGCAAACGCGTTAGTCAAAGTCTGCAAATACTTTTAGGCGCTCGTGTTGTATTTGTGAACGTCTCACTTGGGGTAATGGACGTCCCTTAGATAGGAAAACGTCACGTGGGATTTAGCAGTGCAGTGTATTAACGTCACTTTTCATTTTAATGTACGAACTCCGAATTTTATGCTATCACAAAGTTGTTGCGTTGCGGTTCGCTGAACCCACACCGGGTGGTTGCCCACGGAAACTAAATACGAAGAGAGCGTTTAATATCTGCAATTCAACACGCTTTATTTAAGAAATATTGAGTTTGGGGAATGAAACCTAGGTTCAGGAGTGAAGCATTTGTGTAGCGGTCGATAAGATGTACTTCTCTTGTTTGAAAATCAGGCAAGGAAAAGCGCGTTGTCACTCGCATTACATACATGTGAAACTTCAAGAATACAGTGGGGGGGGGGATGTTTAAACGTTCCCTAAATTAAGAGACACACCCTTATGCTATCAGATTTTTCAATCGTCTGGTAATCTTAGCAAATTTTCTTACTGCCTAGGAATCTTTGCAAATTCTCCTACTTCATGAGAATCTCTGGGAGTTTTTTTTTTACTTTTTTACTAATCTTTGCAAATTGTCTAACTTCCTAGGAATCTTTGAAAATTCATCTCTCACCTCATTTTCCTTTTTCCCTCTTTTACCTTGCGGTGTCGTGGGTTTATTAATCTTTGCGCCTCAAACCGTTCACAGAATAAGGTGGTCAGCCCTACGCTCCAATGTATCCCATGTCCTGTAGTGTGAGTTCTCAAGGCCGGTTTGCCTGCTTTGCGGGATGAAAAACCCCAGGATAAACTGGGGAAAAACCCTGCTGTCCACGCTCAAGACCGGCTAACTTGGCTATGGCTGAGGAAGATCCTTCAGCTCGTCACGTCATCGATGGGAATCGAACCTCCAACACTCCTTTCCCAGCCAGATGGTTGCGAAGCGCAAAGCCACTCGGCTAACCGCACAGACTTTGAAAATTCATACATCTTAAAAATCTCTGAAAATTGGCGTTTGCGTTTTAGAATTCGAACAGACGTTAAGAATTGATCTTATAAAGATATCTACAATTATAACTAATTATTACCTTAAAATAACATTGAACCGTAGCACAGGAAGTGTTTTATTAAGGTAATAATGAACATAAAAGATAGATATAGCATACAACTATCGGATTACAGTAGTGTATGTTCCCGTGTAATGGATGATGGAATGCAAAATGAAACTACTTTACTGTGCTTATTTGAGGTCAATTGGCTGTTCATGTGTCATGTTTTTGTAAGAAATATCTGACTTTTTCATAACAGTTTCCTTTAGCATTCATCTTACAGCTAACAAGTTAGGGCAGCACATAGTATCAGTTTATCGTATCAAAGTGATGAAATCCATTAACAGTTGTCCCATAATATTGGGAAGTTGTTTAACACAAAACTATGTATTTAACGCAAACACAAAACCTTTGTGTTTAATACAAAACTCTAGGATGAGTTTCATGGAATCTTTTAAAAGTCTACAGAAGGGAAAAAAGCCAGCCATGCGAAAATATTTATACAGTTCTTCATAGGATGCATTATGGAGAAACTAAAGGGAAAAAGATTGTAACAGCAGTATAATTCCGAACTCTGTCCCTTCCGTACTATGAGTAAGTCGAGGCTTGTAGTGCTTTGGACGCTTTCGTAATTTTAATTTGAAATTTTGTTTTTCCTCTCGATTAATTCTGCTGGTGGCAGAGATATCTAATGAAAGCACCATAAAATTCTTTCAAAAAGTAGTGAGAAAGGGAAAAAAATCGTCGGAAAAAAACATTCTTCTTTAATTACACTTTAGAGACTAGATTTTATGAGTGCGACTCTTACGTTTTTCTTTTTTTCCATGAGATCTGTCTCTGTTGACAGTGGAAGAAATTTCCACTTGTATTATTCAGCGATGTTTATTGAAATTCATGGAAAGGAAGTAGAAAACTCAAAATCCCTCTTTAGCATATATATAGGTTTACTGAGTCGGCATTCAGTCTTATTTTTTTTTAAAAAAAAGCGTAAATAGCACACACACACACACACACAGTGAAAGCTGAATATCAAATCTGTACGAAGGATTTACAGCTTTTAGAAGTGAGACACAGAATCATCTTTAGATTGCGTCTAAAGAACAAGATGAATGCATGGAAAAGAAAATGAAAACACATTCAAAAATGTCTATTGTTCTTAATGAATGTGTTTGAAGAAGACGTTAAAGGATTCTTAAAATTTGAATTTCTCATTTTATAAAGATTTAGCGTGGTTGATCTTCAAGTAGTTTCGACACATTGTTTCTAAGAAGAAGGATAAACACTCTTTCTCGTAATGAAGATTGTATCCGAAAAACACTATAATTACGAAGAAAGATAATAGATATGGCTATTAATTAAATATAAAATTAATAAGTGTGTCCTGTTTCAACCCTTATGAGCCAAATTGTAATAAAATGATAAAATGTGGATAGAACAATCGGAATGAATTATATACAAATACAAACCAAATCCATTTTACAAATTAAATTAAATTATTAATTAAAATATTCATAATGTTGATTAGGTATACAGCATATATAAAAAAATAAAAGGTGGATGAGCCAAACTTTAAAATTAAAATTTATATTAGTATTAAAACATTTTATATATATTTATAAAATCAGATATTTTCCTTTTTAATTATTTATATATATCATTATAACAGTTAAATGTTTCTAAAATAATAGTAAATCATAATTTCAGGAACTGAGTTTGATTTCGCAAGCCATTAATCAAAAGAATATCTTACACTATTCCTTGTGAATTATTATAATAGAATAATTAAAATTGCGAACATTTATTTTTAAAAAATTATAGTTAGGGGAAGAGTATACAAAATTCCACGTGTTAGTAATAAAACTGATTTTTTTCTTCAAATTCTTCATACAGTTTAATAGGACAGCATACACTCTCAGTAAGTCTTTGGTAGTAGTTTTTTTTATCCGCCTCATATTCTCTCTACAATTCGTCATACTGTCTGTTCCTGTCCCGAAAATGTCAACCGATGTCACGATATGAATACTGGTTTTGTACTCCCTAAAGTTTAATTATATTTTTACACGCAGCGTAACATAGCTCTATTCTACTTTAATATATTCAAAAATCCATTACCCTCGTTGTCTAGGCAACGATTCAGAGTTAAACGACCTGTCTTGCATGTATCCAACGATGGACATTACAGTACTTTCTTCGTATGAATTTTCTTAATTGGTGCATTCGAAGAAATTTTCAAACTTTCTCTCATCCTTTTTCATTTGTGGAAAGAGAATCAAAAGTAAATATATTTTATTATTATTCCATTCTTTCTTCTCGAAACTTTTTTTCTTAAATTTGCTTTAATGTAGGCATTTTTACAGTACTTACTTTTACAGTACTTATTAGTACCGTATATATTATACAGCACTAAGTACTGTATATTAAATATCGAAAAAATTGCGAAGTGCTCATAATTTTTACAATGCCTTGCCCCTGTACATGCGTTTTCTCTGGGAAGCACCCCAGTTTCAACGGAAAGCTAACTTCTCCTTTTTAGTGATAAGAATTCTCTGGCCAATAGGGTTGTTTTTCGAATTAAAACTAATTTTCGCTAGGAAATCTTATAGGTCTTATAGGAGACTTAAGGTATGGTGACTTTTTATGCGACTTTCACTCACGAAAGTTTAAACTTATAGGAAAATGGTATCGTAGTAGGTTTCAAGTTTTAATATTATTTTCTTTCTTTTTTTCATTTTTTTCATTTGTTTTAATTCAATTTAAGTTAAAACTATCTGGATATTCTTGAGAGAAATTAGTTACGACCTTTCGGAATAATTAGAATATGAATTTCGCTGTTTATGTAATGAATTGATTAAGTGATGCAACTAAATAAACCCAAATTTCTAATTACAGAAATTTTATTTTTATTATTAGTGAGTTGATAGTTGTTAATAATAATGAGAAAAAAACTAAACAAGCATCACCACAAAAATCATTACGGAAATTCCAATTTATAACTTTACTAAGCTTTACTTTAACAAACTTTCCCCAAAATGACAACATTGGTGATTTCATCTCTCTCTCTCTCTCTCTCTCTCTCTCTCTCTCTCGTGTAATTCATTTACTATTACTCAAACCACAATTTCCGAGTTTTGTCTACTGAAATGCTACCTGGAATTTAATTTTGTTCTTCCTTAAACCATAGGAAAAAACGACATCTGCTAGCTTAGCATTGCACTAATTAAACACACATTACTCTGTTCAGTATATCGACTCTTAATTACCGGAAGATAGAAACTGCTGAGTATCGTTAATTAGTGCCAAGTAAGTACTTTGCAGCTATCCAATAAAAAGAGAACAACGAGCAAAAAAAATCCGAATTAAATTGCTGCAAATGATCTTCTTGTAGATCATTAATCTATCGATAATGTTATCTGATACTTTCCACTAGGTTTTGTAAGCTAATTTGATTGCTTAAAACATAGAAAACCGAATTATTCTTAGAATCCCCAGTTGATATATTATGGAGAAACTTCCCTAAATGGAATGTAAAGATTACGAACAGAATAAAAATCCTTATCTGAATTTATTTTTTTCCCCGTCTATGTTATTAACGATATCTATGACTGCAAATATAATGCCCAGTTGCAACAGAGGAGACAGTTCAAATTTGGTTCTTCTTTCTGCCGTAATGACTCCATAAAGAAAGACTTAAACCTTGTTCGATGAAAAGGAAATTTGAAAGAAAAAGTAAATCGCGTATCAACACGTTTTTTTTTTATTGAAGTTGTGGCATTGAGATATATTCTAATTTCTATTTCCATCTGCTTGATAAGAAGAACAGAAGATGATAATCACGTTCATATTGTGATACGCAGAAGTAGGGCCGTCGAGAGAAATTTTCGGGCCCGTGACAAGTCTGTGGTCCGGGCCCCACTTAAAAAAGTGCATCGCTTTTGTTTAATAAAAAGAGTCATATAAAACATTAACCATTTATTTAAAAAAGTGTACAATAAATTCAAAATTCCATATATTTCATACCATACATAATACAAACATTAAATTAAAAGAGAATTTTTAAATTTTTATTGCCTCATCCACTTCCTCACTTTATGATTAGCAAAATCTTTAATCACCTCGTCATAATCGATTATCCCTGCCAGGTCATGTTCTGTTGATAGCAAAGCTAGGCCATTTAATCTTTCCTAGAGCATTGATGATCTACTGAAGCTCTTTATTGCTGAAAGTTAGTAGCTACCCCTAGCGCAGCCGACTACAACAACCTTGCACGAATGCCTATTGATGTCATCACCCATCCACAGCGATCCGCACCGAGAGAATCAGTGTCTTTCAGGCAATCACGGCGAACTAAATAGCGTAGCTGTCTTTCTAAAACAAAACACAGCATAATTCTCGATATGCCATTATCCTTTATCACTGTTGTATCATTACGAGAATTAAAACCATGCATTATAAAAAAGTTATGTGACACGTCGGGGCCCGGCATCGAAAAGTCTCAGATGTCACCCCCTCTCGGCGGCCCTGCGCAGAAGACAATGCATTATATTTTAACGTCTCGTAATGTATTGTATACAGACTTTACAGTAAAATAACTACTTTTTTTCTCCTGAACCTTAGCAAAAAAGTATAAAACTATAATAGAAAGATAATAAAAATAAATCTTTTGTGATTCTAATTTCTGTACAACACAGTCACATTTATAAAAATCTGTTAAATACAATGAAAACCAAATTAAATTCTATATACTGGGGTAACACTGGGATAACCCAGCCATGGCTAGAGCTTTTAGCTCACTAACACCCCATCCACACAGATGTTCTTCATTAAGATTACGGGATAAAGAGTCAAGGACTCAGTCCATCTCCCAGTTCTTTTAAGAACTATCATGTTCTCATAATCGACAGTGAGATGTGGTGATTACCCTTGGAGGTTAATGGATGGCAATGCTATAGCCAATGAAGTTCTAACTGAGGCTCAGCTATTGCTGTTACCCTCCTGCCATGATCAGAGCCTTATATATCTCAATAACACCTTATCCTTACACTGTCCTCTGCAGATAGCGGGGAATATGAAAAGCATTCTTGCTTCGCCCCTTTAAGCCAGTCCTTTTAAGGCTATCATGTTCTCCAGTCGGAAAAATATACAGTTTTATCGGACTGTGTTTATACTGATAAGAATTTTTTTATTTCGTTCAAGAAATGCTTTGCTGTAACTGTTATATAACAGCCATTAACGGCCTTCTGCTAATTTATTCACTCAATCAATTACATTTATTCACTAAAATGTAATTTAATTAACTTACTGTCTGTTTTATAGTTTTACAATACTTAATACGAACAGATCACAATAAAACAAAAAGAAGTATTCGAATTAAATTTGACTGGACGAATGAATTAGTAACATTTAATATAAATTCTAGGAATTATTATTTTAATTGTTATTCATTCATTAGTGGCAGTGACGTTTACCGAATGCTGTTAGTACTTGATTGCCATGTCCGAAATACATTGGCCTTATTACTTAAGCTCAATTTTTTCGGCCAAAATTCTAAACGTTTAAGCACTTAGAAATTTCTAAAAAAAAATAAAGGATCCAAATTAGGGGTTGCGTTTCTTTCTAGAAATTAAATTAATTATTTACTTTTTTTCGCGCTATTTAGGACATTGACAGACCGTTACGAGGATCCATTGTGTAAGCAAATAGTAATGTTTTTAAACAAGCTGCCTGCAACCATTTTGACTATCGCTTGCATGTTTAACACGGAAAGGGTGGTGTCCGGAAATTTTCATAAGAAGTGCACATCACTGCGTGTCGGAGGAGCAATAACACAGTTCTTGCAAGGGATGGGGGGGAAGTAGATTTGATTGTAGGATCAGAAGAGTCGCCATTTGGTTTTGACACTTTCATAATAGGCAACAAGGAATTCCGTGATCTCTTTTGTGTTATCTACGCTTAAATAGATGTAGAGACGAGCGGTTTTAAATTCCTGTTCTTTGTACTCCATTAAAAGCAATGCAGATTCAACCCATGTTATTATAAGAGGTATTTTGCACGGAGCGGATGCTTTACATATTCTTTTTCCTCAGCTTTTATACTTATTATTATTTTTTAATATACACGCTCAAGGTTAAAGAAAGAACGAGTGGGACTACATACGTAACTACCCTTTACCCTCTAGGTTAAATGAAATATTTAAAAAAAAAAAAAAAAAAAAACCATCAACTTACCCAAAGCGTTACCATGGAAACTGCTTCGTTTTATGAATACTCTATATCCTTAAGAGTAATTGCTGAGAACGTTACTACTAGAAATTAATATTATAACCGAAGTGCGTGCATTTTAATATATAATAAAATTATATATTAATTTTATATAAAACTAAAATATTTTCTATAAAAACATTTTAATCATGTCAAAATGATTATCACCGAATACTTTATATAAATGTGTAGGAAAGGAGAAGAATTTAATAAATTTGATTTTATGTTTTAGGACCAATCAGTTAAAACATATGAACACACGGAAGGAAATTTAACTACTTCTCATCAGAAAATAAAATATTAACTATAAAATTTAAATATATAGGGTTAAACTTAAAATATAATTTAAAATATATATGTAATAGAATATTTTATTATAAATATATATATATTAATCTAAAAAATCTGTTTTGTTTTTTTTCAATTATAAAATTTACTAAAACACCATTTAGATATTTAAAAATAATTCATACAATAACAGCCTTCGAAGTAGTTACAGTTATTGGTGAACTGTAACTGTAAAGAACAGTTACAGTTCACTAGACGGATTTATTAAAGAAAAGAGAACCTCTCAGAATACGCCTTAAAACAAACAAGCAAACACAACACCGGCGATCAACACGGATCGAAATGTTTCTTGCGTTTTGAAAGCACTAAACATTTTACTGAAGAATAAAAAGGAACAATACAAGTAGCAAATTGAAATGCAATACTTGAATAATATCATGCCGATGCCTTGAGTCTTCGCTTCATCTATCTATCTTTCTTTCTTCTCTCTCTCTTGTCCTATATAAAGCTGTTTATCACTCGTCCAAGGAAGGAGGGAGCTATTCATCATTCTTCACCAACATCACGCTGGTATTGTTACAACATCAGCTACAAAACGTCTCGGAGAGAGGAAAGATTACCCACTTAGCACACACCCCTTTAGAGGGTGACGCTAATAAATCATATCCAACATGGTGTTTTGGACTCCCATTTGCACTCGTCCCTGATGCTGACACTGCACGCGTAAACACGAGACTGGAGAGCAGCAAACAAAGCTAATGCACGTTTTATCAGGTAAAGTTATTTCGAAGATGGAACTTAAATGTACAGTTAGCGTTCAGGATCGGGAGAACGGAAAGTATTTTGAGCGTTTTTCTTCTCCTATTCAAGGTGAAAAGAACACTTTTGATGCACGCGGAGTACGTGAATTATATACTCCGGTTTCACTGCGAGGAAAGAATAGACGCCACTTTTATCTTTGCAGGGAGAAATAAACCAAATTAATGATTGCAGTTAAAATGTTCGCACGAGATAATGGCGTCCATCGTTGCTGTGTGAGAATGCACTAAATTGAAAAATAATCTTTTGGAATAAAAGAGTTAACTAAAATATGAGTGTTGGAAAAAGTTAAGGGGATGAGATTTTTGCTCAAATGTAAACGTTTATCCGAATATATTGTAGTTTTCTTTATTCGTGATATTTTCGTGTTTCTGAGAAAACTTTCAAGTATTCTTTATACCGAATGCATCGTAAGTTTAAATTATACCTTTACACAGTCTGCTCCTTCAACTGGAGAAAGTTTTGATTTAAGATTGACGTCAAACTGCTATTTAGTACTAATGTGAAAGGTGGCACACCAATCTGCGCTATTCCTCTAGTCAGCGATTCCAAATTGAAGATAGAATAGAATAGAAGATACTCGGATTGGCTCAGCAAGCGCAATATTGCGGGAGCTTGGCCGTTCGGTAGTATTGAAGCGGGGACAGCCAGAAGTCAAAGCTGGCTGTCTTCAATACAGTCTATGTGTCCCCATCCTCACCTATGGTCACGAGAGTTGGGTAAAGCGGACACGAATCCAAACGGCTGAAATGAGGTTCCTTCGAGGGGGTTGCGGGGCTGACAAGACTCGACAGAATCAGAAGCTCTGCAATTCGGGAAACCCTCAATACTCAACCGCTGCCTCTCCGGATTGAGAGATCACAGTTACGTTGGTACGGACATCTAATCAGAATGCCACAAGAGAGACTCCCTCAGTAGGCTCTCTTTGCCAAGACAGAGGGTGGGAGACCACGTGGAAGGCCAAGGAATCGCTGAATAGATTATATCCAAAACCTTGGGTGGACAAGTTTGGGAGTTCCACCAGAACACCTGAGCTTGGTGGCGGAGGATTGCGACCATTGGAAGTTCCTCTTGCAGATGACGCTCCCACAACCCAATTAGGAAAGGTGGGCCTTGAAGATGAATGAATGAATAGAAAGTCATACTACGGCCAGTTTTTGTTAATTCTAACAACCATAAGTCAGGGTTCTCTACTATCAGAGCCTTTATCCGCTTGAGCAATACAACACTCTCAATCAGAGACAGTGATCAATCAATTGCAGACCACACCTTTTCTCATTCATGATTCATTTGTTACTTCCATGAGCTTCCGTAATTAGTTGGTTTATACGAACCCTTTGGATGGAAAGAAGGGAGATTCGAATCCGGTCTATGAAGTGAAGAAAGTGGAAGAGAGAGAGAGAGAGAGAGAGAGAGAGAGAGAGAGAGAGAGAGAGAAAGAGACAGAGATAGGGATTTCATAAAAATCATAAAATCAGTACTAATAAAGAAACTCTTTGAAGAAGACTTCAAAATTACAAGAAGAGTGAAATAGATTTAAAAACGTAATAGTACGAAGAAGGGCATGAAGGATCGAGTGATTTTCGTCAATAAACATAAATCGAAAAATTATTTCCAGAAAAGAGGAAAGCAAATAAACATTCCTTTTCAGCTATCAAGTAAGTCCTCGAATTAAATAACATCCCTAAGAAAAATGTACCCGAGGGAGAACGCAAATAAAACGTAAACGAAAAATCAGAAACATTTTAAATAGCGTTTCTTTGGAAGTTATTCGTCTGCACAAATCTTAATTCCAACAATTTTCTGGATGAGGCCACCACTTGATGACTTCAGCATTCCCCACTCAGATTGCGATTATTTTTGGTGAGTGGAAAGCAATATTATTCTGACAAACTGTTTCGTTTTCCTTTCTTGATTACGTTTCCTTTTAATCTGCCTTTCTTTCGGTTATAAGTCTTCCAGAGCGAAACAAAAAAAAAAAAAAAAAAAAACACTCCTCTTCCCTTTAAATGATTGCATTTGTTTTTGAGACGTTTGTAGCGGTTTTAACTCGGAATATTCAACGTCTAAATGATGTCGTAAGCCCCTTGTGGCAAACAATTTTCTGTCTCAGGAAAAGCACCCGTTTCGAGCGTTCTTTTTAAAGTCATCTCATGAGGCCAACACACCAAAACAATTTTAATTGCTTTTTGATCTAAATTTCTCTTATTTTCTGCAAACATTTGCATGAACGATGTTTTAGCTTAGATTGAATCATGTTATCCATGATGGTGATGCTAGAATCTTGTTACAAACAAATGTTTGTTAATTTATTTTTCCAGTCCTTAGAAAACCTAGTTTAATTTATTCAGGAATGCCAACCGTCAATTGCTAGCAATCTAGATTAGTTGCACCTGTTATAAAAATCAGCATGATCTCAGTTTTCTCCTTTTTTACAGATTTTTCTCTTACTTGTCGCTTTTATATCGGTTAAGTTCAGAAATACTGAACCTAAAATGTATGTAGAGGAACCTCTCAATGAATACCCATTGAGGAGTTTCTCCGTATTTCTAACTCCATTGGATATCCTGATCCAATGGAGTTAGAGCTATGTTTTCCACAAACGACAGTTTGGACTGAAGAAGTTTCTTTCACGTAAAAATATATTCGTGTTTAAACATATTGCAATATTTCTCCTTTACTTTTGAATATCAGTGCTTACATAAGCCATTAATTTAAATCCAAGGCTAAAATTTATAACGTTACTAGCAAACTGTTATTTCTGTATATTATAGAAAAATTTCTTGTGTATAAATTTTACGGTAGTGTTCTTTCTGGAAGTTGTTTTTTGTGCTTGTGATTTCATAAATAAAAATTGGTGTGCATAAGCACGTAATCGGGAAAAATATATTTTTTATTAATTGAGGGATAAGTGTTTTTAAATAGCCTTAACATGATTGCATCTAGACAAGTGTGTTTACGTTATCATTAATCTAATATTGTCCACATAAAAATCCGAATATTTTATTTTATTTTTCTATCTAAAACTATTGCGTTGCTTAGCGCTGTAAGCTAATGCGATAATTTAATATAAAAATTCAAACATCTGTAATAATGAAAATATTATCTTTAGGATTAAAGCGACTATTTCTGTATAATTACAAAACATGACACCGTTTTAAATGATTTTTTTACGCTCATGTGCTAGTTTCACACATGCGTTCGATGTAAAATATGTTTGAATAAGATAATGGTTAAGATTTCATAAAGGGTTCTCGCATGAAGACAACACACTCTCCACGAACAGAAATCTGGTGTCTATACCTGCAACCAGCCGGAATATCCACACATGTAATTACATAAAATGCAAGTGAATTGTGTCCTCAATTGTTGCTGTAGTAATAACCTCTCAAGCACGTGTTTTCTTGACGAAAACATCTCCGATCATCACAATAACAAGGGAATTGGTACATTAGTATAAAATAACAACATTCGCACAAAGTAACACATAACTCTTTTGCTATGCTAAATTAATCGTACGCAGTTCGGTGAAGTAACATTACAAATATTCATTCAGATTCATGTAGTTTTAATTTATAGAACAAAAACAATAGAAAACAACTGATATATATCGATATTATTCTACAATATATAGAGTTCATTTTCTAATTGTAAATAGGAGCATATTTCCTGTGGATGTTATATGAATGTTCACTGCGTGCTACATCTTACTCAAGAATAAATTACAGATCAATCATTCTTTTAGATTAGCCGAGAGATTAGCTCTTCAATTAACTTAATATGCTGATGATGTTTTTGTTAAGTGGCAAAATCTGTTTAACCTCATTAATTACCAATAAATAACTACCCTTGGCATAATACGATATTTTATGATATAATTAAAGGAATTCTTCTTGAAATTGCTGCGTAATTGAGTTTCTGATTACTGCAACAAGGAATAGCAATGTATCCTATGGGATGAAAGCATTTGAAAAACTTCCAAGCATCTGTTAATTGGTTATTCCTATTGGTTCGATTCCATGCTCTGTTGTATGCATCATTATACATAATAGAACATTCTGTGCCTTCTTTTTTCCTGTATGTCTTTTTTCCTAGATGAAAACCCGAATTTCCAGAAGGCAAAATGCAATCATCTGCGTATAAGCTTGGCTAACTTGTATTCAGTTGAAAAGTCCATATAAACGTTCTTTGATGGGTTCGATCCCCGGTCTTTCAAAACAACGAGTATCAACCACAGAATAAGCTAAAGACTCGATGTTAAATCTCTCGAATAGGGTTCAGGATTATTCAAATTACAATGCACCCATAAAACTAAGTACAAGTTTAGAAACTTTCATGAGAGTATGGGAGTTGTGGACAAAGCAAGTAAGGTTATAATCTTAATGGTGTGAACACGTTAGACGAAAACTCTCATTTTAAGGAAGGAAAATTCTGTCACTTCCAGAGATGTTATACGTTTCTTGGGTGCAATTTCCATAAAAATCATGTGATCGTAAGAAAAGAAGCAATGGGCATTTTCTATCAAAGTAATTGGACATCTTATGAAAACGAGAAGTAAACAGAATTACAAAAATTAAGCTACACCGAAGAAAATGTTTATAATTTTCTGTTATGCATTTTTTCACCAATGCTTTTGTCGTAAACGTATACGATAGTGATTGTTAGCCATTGAATTGTATGTCAAACCTGGCATCGACATTTTGCAACACCCTAAACATGAAACTGCTTGAATCGGTTCATCTGTCAGCTGAATGTCAGCCTTGACTGATGACGGACAATGTACGCAAGTCATCAATCATGAGATCAACATAAATACAAAATAACAGAATGTTCATGTCTATGGATTGATATTTCCACTTAATGTTTTTTCCAATTTTTGATGCACACGACAAAAGGCATTTTTGGACGAAAACACCTCCGATCATCACGCTAACAAGTGAATTGGTACGTTAGTATAACATAACATAACATTCGCATAAAGACGTTAATTTTCTTAACATCTTTGCTTCATTTGAGATGAAGGAAACTACACACTGACAGCTAAAATACAGTTCTTGAAGATTTCTTTCAAAATTAAACGGTTCTTGCAGTTTTCTGTACTTAAATGCTAGTCTTTTATGTCGTCAGTTCATATTTTATAAGTTTTTTTTAATTTTTTCTCCACATAAAGTTATGCCTCTTAAAGAAACTCTTTATGACACAGTAAGTAATTTTATTATTTCTAGTAAAATTCCTTGGAATACTTTGCTTTTAAAAAATCCCACCTCTTCAGCTATTTAAAGGACGAGAACGGGAATAAATTTCGTGTTAATTAACGCCATTTTCATAATTAAGATATTCAAGTTTCTCCGTACAATTTGCCGTGAGTAATACTGGCTGCCCACTTTGTTTATCGACAACACCCAATCCACTCTTCTCTGACCTGCGTTTAGATATTCTATCTAATCATTATCATTGTTCATTTATAATGGCAACGGCGTCAAGTTTGGCTTGTCCATTTGTCTTAGTAATTTATAGCTGTTTGTCATACCCATTATTCTGTATCGTTATTCCTAGAACATCCCCTGCACGTTTGTCAATTGCAATATTCTCCCCGGTATTGTCTGCTTCGGTCTATTTCATTTAATCTATTGTGATGTCAGTAGTCTGTATTAACACGGAAGACAAAGGGTTCTTTTAAAACAAACACCTGAAATTTCAAACAGGATGCTTTTGAAATTGTGATAAATGCATCTCATGTATGTGGAATATTACGGATGTCATAGAGAAACATAAGTCTTCGTAACCGATTATATTTTAGAATCCCTGAATTCCGATAATGTTAATTTGCTTATTTTTATCTCCCAAAAATCCAAGTGACCGATGTAGTTTGCATTGTCATAGTGACGAATACACTTCTATAAGCATTTCTAATTATAAAATATTTATATCGATCTAAAAGGATTATAGTTTAGAGCTTAATAGTCTCATGGATAATTATAATAATAATTCGTGATCTGTCTACATCCGATTTAAAGAAGATAGTTGTCATTATTCATTCAAACCATTTGTCAGTGTGGAAGATAACTAATTATTTATACCTGTAGTGGTTAAATTAAGAAATTCGCAAACTTATGCTCTGCACAAAATCGTCTTATAAAGTTAAGAGAAGCGCATAATCTCACAACCAAATATTTCCTTTAATATTGAGACTAAATGATAATTTGGAGTGGCTTCTGAAACCACATATTTCAGTCATAGTGTTTGCAGTCTGAAAGCAATCACTTGCGTATTTTTTTTAATCAACAAGTGTGTTGTTATCATCTTTAGAATAATGAATCGACGTATGCATGGATGGTAGTTTGCATGAAGATAAACGCCTAAGAAGATGACGTGTGAATTCCAGCGAAAGCCAAAAATTGGTCCGTTGAGTCCAAATGAGCTGGCATATCAGTGAGTGTTGGGATTCATATTTGACCGGTTTGCCTTTTTAGCTGAATGAGAAATCCGTTTTTGTGGAAAAAAATCCCGATATGTGAGAAATGTTAATTCACTTTCAGATAAAAATCCTTATGAAGGTTCCTCATTCTAGACGGAAATAGATCCCCTAAGTCTAGGACAAGCATTGAGTCCTTCTCATGACTGCGCAACGCTAAGACTGGATTCGTCTGTGAGGAAGGGTGTTAGTCAGTAGTTGAACGATGATTCCAATAATAGAAAAAAAATAAAATTACGAGCAAAAAGAATCACCAGAAGCAACTTTTTGCTTCTGGTGATTCTTTCTGTTAATAAAGTTAATAAAATAATTATCGAAAATAACACGGAATAATTTTTTCACTGGCTTTGTTGAATAGAATCAAAGAATAGCATGGGATCAGTTTATTGCAGTTTATCCGAAAATTTTGGAAGAGTGTAGACTAAACTTCTGCTTGATCAGTTATTACTTTGGATAAACGCATTTGAAATAAATTACCATATCTGGATATTATTTAGATATTTAGAAAAAAACTTCATGATATTTTATTAAACATAAATTCTGTGTGTGTGTGTGTGTGTGTGTGTGTGTGTGTGTGTGTGTGTGTGTGTGTGTGTGTGTGTGTGTGTGTGTGTGTGTGTGTGTGTGTGTGTGTGTGTGTGTGTGTGTGTGTGTGTGTGTGTTTCCAATGCGCCAACACCTTCCCGATTGACAAACTTTTATCGTAACGCTATCCAGCGCTCAAAAGGCCAAACATTGCATCACACAAGCGAAAAAGGATCATCCCTCTCAAATGTGCCCACAGAAAATCTGTTCATCAAGCTCTTCACAACTGGGAAATGGCTTCTCTTTCCTACATGAGCTAGGCAGAAGTCAGAACCATGGGAGACATTTTGTAACCCAGTATCTAAAAACAAACGATCTTATCAGCAAGTGAATTTGACAATCATAAAACCCTTTCCAGATCTTTCGTGGCATTGAAATCTCTGCAAGAATTTCCCATGATCCTGCTTTCCTATTCATATCATTATCTCTACTTTGGCTATTTACCCGCCACAGGGATACACATCAGTTGATGATATTGCTGCATGCAACCGTCCCATATGCGCTACCTCTCCACACCCACTTAACTTCCAGTGGATCCTCCCGTTCCAAAGAAGTCCAAAAATCAAGTGGAGACTGTGATTTCTAACTTCAAACGTTTTTGACTCGAGCTTTTCATTTGAGTCATCTCCTGCAACATACAGCTATTATCTGGACACGCTGTCTCGACTATCAGCAATTAGACACACAGCGTAGAAGAGTAGTGGCATCTACTTCACAAAGATCGAAAGGGACACAGAATATTCAACTGTCTTTCATCTTTGCAGAAAGCTATCATCTACAACTTCTATCTAAAACACACACACAAGAGAAAATGATCTATCACGGAATTTAGAGAACCATATGTGGAACTTACACAAGGCGTATCGTCGCCGCAGAGAATGAGAAATTGAGAATCAATCTCAATTCATTGAGGAATGGAATCCAACTAGCAACCGGTTTAACATCAAACTATGAGTTCAAAACACCGCTAAAAGCATCGAAGTGGTATTTTTCTCCTGCATAAACTGGAAACATATATTCTTCTTAAGGAAAACTTATCCTATTTCACAGCTTTCTGGATATTTAAATTAATATATATATTCATATATAATATAACTTCATTCATTATCACTGTTTAGTAAACTATTGACAGAAAAAAATTATTTTTGTTGTACTGGCATTTCTTTTTGACAACAGAATTAACCAAGATTGTTGAGTTAGATTGATGGTTGGAAACTTACGACTGAAACTAGATACGGTAATCGCATTGAAAATAGCGTAAAAAGTGTGCTCTATCTAACCAGATGTTGACAATGACAAATGGATGAGGTTCGAGTACAAAAGTGAGGGGGGGGGAGGATCAAAGATAGTGAAAGAGGATGACTTGGGTTAAGAAATATATTTCGTGGGAGATTTTCTTCATGAGCGAATGACATTGTCTGACAGTTCATGACTCATCCTAGAAATAACTTTAAAAAAATTCCGGGGATTACGATATTTATACTTGCACGGTAAACGCGCCGTTTAAGCTGCAATGAAACAGAAAGAACAGGGAACTGATTTAATAAAAAAAACCTCTGAATTTTTAATTAATACAAATAGAATAAATGCTTTTAATATGCTAAATGTTTTATTTCAAGGGCACCTTTACTTCCTCGTTGGAATCAGAATGCTCTACGAGATAAGAAAAGGAAATTTACATCTTAAGATTATTTCTAGCTACGCTGAACTGAAAGGATTCGCAGATCAAAGAGGTGCGCGTGAAGTGAAAGAAATATTTCTTATGCGCTTTATAAAGAAAGGCACATAAGATATATCGTTCATTCTCGTGGGAAATTGAAGATGCTTTCGCTGTATTTAAAGTACAATAATGAGAGAATCGTAAGGCGTTGTGCTGCCATGAATACAGGCGAAGTATTTTCAACCCACAGAATGCGTATTGATGATGATGACAATGCGAATACTGACGGTGTAGTCAGAAGCTGATAGATCAAAGTAAACTACACGCTGTTTTGAAAAGTACTTTTTGTTTTAATTAGCTGAAAAGAATAAATAAGCTCCCTATTTTATACAAAATCCTATTTCCTGTCTTAATGGAGTAATATAAAAACGCAATCATGAATGTCAGTGAGGATCAACAATGCTAATGCCAGGATCTCAAGAAGAAGTAGCGAAAACCGGGAAGTGAGGAGAATAAAATAACATTGTATAAAAGACCATAGAATAGAATTATAATAACAAATCAGAAAAAGAGATTATGTGGAATTAATGAGGATATCATTTCTAAAACAATAAAATTAGCTTGAATTGCAACAACAACCAATCGGATTCATTCAAGATAAGAAATATAGAAGAAAGAAATACCACAACATTCATGTAGATAATGAATTAGCTTCGAGAGTTTTATTCGTGGTTTAAAGTAGTTTGTAAGATAAGGAAACTTGTACATTCCGTTGCTCCTTGACCTACTTACGGAAAGCGTATAAATACTAGAAAATACATGTTATAGATTTTATAAGATCAACGGTAGCTAAACGTAATCCTTCAAACAAGTTCAGTAAATTAAAATCAGTCACTCTGCGCCTTGTTTGTCTCGCGACATAAGACCACCCTACCACCTGCTCATTGGTGGCCTGTAAATTGGTTTAAAAAGTTCCTTGTTTGGGCTCAAGAGAATAGGATGGTTTAGCTTTTAGTCCGCGTATATTCTCTCGATGCGTAAAAATATCCTTTTCTTTCTTTATTAAGGCGACCCACTGAAAGAGATGCACATTCGACTAACAAGCGAAACATTCTTTGTAAACACATTCTTCATTACTTTGACTTGGTTTTTTTGTTTTGAAAGATTAATCTACATCGAAAATTCATTAAGGAGGAATCTTCGCTTTCGTATATAAAAATGAATCGAAGATCGTTATCCTATATAAACAGATTTTTAAGGTAATTAATATTGATGCTTCAATTCTATGCTTTGCAAAAGTCCAGTCTGCGCAACACACCTACGAGACAAACTAAATCAATTACTGGGTACGACATTTACATTCAAGGAAAATATCATAAACAAACTCCGCGATCTCTTTATTCTATTCTATTTGCAGTGAGTTGATAAGTGAATTGGTATTTTGGAGCTATGAACATTGCATTCATAAATAGCTAATGATGACAAATAAAGTCTCAGATTTCAAACTCGTCTGCTCTTTTAATTCACATGCTGATCTTCTTCTTCGTCAACATCTCATTTCGAAGTTTTAAATTGGATTTATTTTCTTGGACGCATACGATTCTTTATCGCTGGATGGTTATGTCTGTTCAGAAATATATTCAAAGATAATCTACGAATAATACTAGCATTATTATTTAAATCTATATTTATTCGACACATCCATCGAATCCATTCATTTCTCGTCCGTACCAGAAGGGGTGAATCCCCTAAATTTGGAGTTTTAGGCAATTAATGCAACCGACTTGCCATTCCTTTGAACCATCCCCTAAGTACAAGTATTTACGCATGTAGATGATCTGTGTGCTTGAAGCCCGTTTGCCTGTTTTTAGGGAAACAACACCCGAATTTCCGAAAGAAAAATCCACCACATTCGTACGGGACTGGGAAACTCACATTTTATTGAAAATCTCAGAAAACGATTTCTGCTAGAACCCGGATCCAATTTTTAATATTTAGGTAATTTAATAATTCAGATTTTGTTATATGCCATCTAGTCGTTTCCGACTTTTGGATCTCCCGAACAAATCAGGCTTTCCACGTGATTCAGTCTCTTGTCTCCTCTTTCAGTAGTTGAAAATTCATGTTGATAAGTTTCTTTAAGTTGTCCATCCAACTCTTTCGCTGTCTTCCCTTTCTTCTCATGTCCCCTCAAGCTTATCCAAAATAATTGCCTTTTCAAATGATTTATACCAGTCGTATAAGTCGTTTATACAGGGTAATTCAAAATTCCGCGTACAAACTTTGAGGGGAGGTAGAAAACATCAAAATCAACCCTATTCACCTAGGAAAGCATGACCGGAAACGCCACCGGAAGCTACTAACAGGTAGGACACAAAGATACAGAAATAACACAAGGCAGTAAGTAGTGTAAAAAACTTTATTAGGCGTAACTGAACAGTTCAATAGTCGTTGAATACATAATATGGTTTCAGATCAGGTGCTCAAAGTTACGACCATTAGCAGTGATTCATGCCTGACGCCGACGACGCATTGATTGCCGTACATTTTCGAAAATACCTGAAGTTTCCCGGATATTAGCAGTGGCGATGGCGATGCTTGCCACGAGATTCATGTCAGAGGCAACAGGCGTTTCGTACACCATGGCTTTAAGGGTCCCCCACAGAATGAAATTATTCGCGATAAATCAGGTGAGCGTGGGGCCATGCGACGGATCCACCACTCTCAATCCATCGAGCCCCCAAAGGACCTGTCCAAATGCTGACACACAGAAATGCCAAAATGGGCTGGAGCACCGTCGTGTTGGAACCACATTTGCCGACGCACAGTCATTGGAACATTGCTCAGTAAATCCGGCAGAACTTCTTCCAGAAAGGTCCGATACTTCTGGGAGTCCAGTCCGGGTGGTAACAGGTAAGTCAGCGACGTAACCTGCCCACAAATTAATGGCGAAGCATTGTTGTGCAGCATGTGATCGCACAGCATGTGGGTTCTCATGGGCCCACACATGAGTATTGTGGTGATTGAAGACCCCTTCGAGGGTAAATGAAGCTTCATCCGTGAACAAAACACAAGTTGGAAAATCCGGGTCTACGGCACTTTTCTGCAGAAACCACTGCGCGAATTCCACACGCCGAGGATAATCTTCGGCCATCAGTAACTGGACCCGTTGCAGATGAAATGGATGTAAGGACTCAGAGTGCAAAACGCGCAATACACTGGATCGAGATACTTCTATAGTAGAGGCAACACCACATGTGCTTGTCTCTGGATTATTGTCCATCGCATGCAACACCTCCTCCTCTTCCTTGGCGGGATTTCGCGCCGATCGTGGCTGCTCACTATCATGCCTACGATCCCTGAATGATCTGTAGTCACAAATTCTGCGTACACATTTGGTGATGCGGTACGCGTCTGTTTGGGTACCTTACCTCGTTTACGGGTTGGTACCCGTAAACGAGATGCATGTCTGCCATCTCAGCGTTCATAAAACGACGCGTGTTCTTCGTACGACGTCGAAAGCTTGAATGAAGAAGTCCCAATTGCTCACCTGGAGCGCTGGCGAACAGCGCCACCTACCACTTTCGGGTGGCGTTTCCGGTCATACTTTCCTATGTCAATATGGTTGATTTTAATGTTCTCTATCTCCCCTCAAAGTTTGTACGTGGAATTTTTAACCACCCTGTATATATATATATATATATTATTTTTTTTTTTTCGGAGAAAAGTTCCTCATGTCATCGATGACATTTGACCCCATGTCTTTATTCTGATAAAGAGCAGGTGGGCGTCATCCTTCCTATTTTGGCTGCGAAGGCACTTTGTGTTTTGTTAGAAAGAGGAATTTTGATTAATTTCTCTACAAAGTTCCTGTTTATCCTTTCTGCAATTCGGATACAAATTCAAAGAATTTATTAATGATAAAAAAGTAACAGTAAAAAAAAAACTTAATGGATTTTATCTTTATTACTTTGCGTAATATTTTATTCTAATAATATTTTTATGACAATAACATTATAATAAATATTATTTAAACAAATAAAGCTGAAGTTTAAACGTCGGTTTCAAAATAGAAGCGCGGATTTGCAATCGAAGCACGAAACTCGGAAAAACGAAACAAAGCTCTTAATTCCCAACACAAAGCAGTAATTAATTCATTAGAGGAAATTACTTAACATGATTTGTTTCAAGGCAAATTTAAAAAAAATACTTGCGTATTTCAAGAAAAGTAATGTCCAACAACACACCATAAATTTAGTTTGTGATCTAAACAACTCCCGATAATCACTCGAACATCGTAAGTTGCGAGGAATGTTTTCTGTTGGACTGAAAAAACCCACCAAAGACAAAAGAAATTAACGAGGCCTGTGAGAGAAACTTCGAGGTCACACAATATGCATGCAATGCTAGCGATCACGCAGTAAGATAAGTTTAAAATAAGAGAAAAAATATTCAGTTTTATTATCATTGTTTCAATATTAGATGTCGTGTTTTTCTCTTATGATCACATAATGATGATAACGCAGTCTTGCAGATATCACTTCATAAGTTTAGTGTTCAATACATATTATATGCGTACTGCAGAGAGCTGCTGAATATTGTATACTGAAAAGATTTCAGATTTGTGCACAGTTAATGGCTGGATTGATGAAAGACTGAAAAAGAGAACAACTTTTTAAAAGATTTCAGATTTGTGCACAGTTAATGGCTGGATTGATGAAAGACTGAAAAAGAGAACAACTTTTTAAAAGATTTCAGATTTGTGCACAGTTAATGGCTGGATTGATGAAAGACTGAAAAAGAGAACAACTTTTTAAAAGATTTCAGATTTGTGCACAGTTAATGGCTGGATTGATGAAAGACTGAAAAAGAGAACAACTTTTTAAAAGATTTCAGATTTGTGCACAGTTAATGGCTGGATTGATGAAAGACTGAAAAAGAGAACAACTTTTTAAAAGAGTGATAAAAAATGCTAGTGGCATATTCCTGCCAAAAAAGGTAAAGAAATTTCCAAAGACATTCGACTTGGTGCAGATGAGAGAATTAACTCAGCATAATCTTGTGCAAGTTTCCGTGTCTGTGGACGTAGACGTGCACAAGATTATGCCGACTTAATTGTAAGATAGGTGAGCTACGTAGTGTATTTGGAAGAATAACAAGTTAAGAAAAAATCAAGGATTTTGAGACAGTGGAAAGGATGTTCTGGTTATTTATGAGATATTGCATTAGATCGTTGATTATAGCAAATTCTTCCGTATCTTTTCCATCTTGGACAGTAGAACAGGAAAAGTAAAACCACTTTAAGTTCTAATATGGAAAGAGGGGAGTGCACTTTGTGTCTAGTTAGACGTTTACATAATCAAACTTCAGAGTTAAAAACTCGAACAAGTCAGGGTGATTTTCTGCATTTGGAGAATATTAAATATATATTCATTAACCAACATACAACTGAGGATACAAAGCAATTATTTTATGTGATAAAACATGTCAAGGTAGCATACGTTTTTCAATTTGCAATTTATCTGGATTACAGGAAGCAAATGTTTTCTAGAAGGAATAACAACGCTAAAAACACAAAATCAGGACCAAAAAAGATTTGGATATTAATCAGTAACGAAGGAAAACATTAAAGAACTCTTAAACCGTATATTTGTTGAAGACTTAAAGGGTGTTATATTAGAATCTGACTCTAAACTCTTTTATACTTCATATAAAACATCAGAAGCTCGTCAAGATGAAATCTTGAAGAGCTTCTGCTATGCTTGTTTCTATTGATGTGGTATGAATATCAGTATTATCTCATACACATATCCAATATCCCTACTGCAGTCTAACATGATCGTGTTGTGGGTGAAAGAGGAGGAGTTGAGTATGTATGCTATTCCTAAGTACCTCACATTCTTTAACTGCAGAGCGCATAACAAATCTGGTAGTGTTTTAACTGTCATGATGAATGCGTATTGTAACCTGACTCTGTGTGACGTGCCTATAAATATTTGCGAATAACCGCATCTACAAAACAAGAATAATAATAATAATTCACGTATTTTAAATATGCAGGTCACATGATTACACAATAGATGATTTTAATCACGAGCTAGAAAATGTCTGAAAAGTGTCAAAGGTGATGATTTTAAGAGCTAGGGAATGAGATTTACTTATGCGCAATCTGGGATTCAGACAGCATGTTTTCTAACAAGCCAGAAAAGCAGGGGATGGGAGTGTGTGGACTGACTACATTTTTTTATTAGAAACGAAGTCAGAATATGTGAATACAAATAATAGATCACCTGACTGTAACAGATGAAATAAAAACAGGTGGTTTCACTGTGATATTCACTGTGATGTCCAAGTTTAAGCTGCATATAAGACAACACTCCACACAAAACATTTTATTAGTCTTTTCTTTAGGAGAAAATACTAATGTTCTATTAGTTTTTTCTATTTTTAACAATTAAAAATAGTTAAAAATTCCTCTTTATAAAGGCAACATCAACGATTACACAAACTGCAGACCAATCTTTATCTTGGCAGTCTTCATTAAAATGGTTAAAAAATCGATTTGCATGGGTTCGTCGAAACATTCAACACACAGAACAATTACAATTTTGGAACTCCCCAAAGCATTAATCATGGGAAAAATAACATCAGCAACTAATTTTCATAGATGTACAGGAGGCTTTTTTCGGTCGACTATTCATACTTCGTACTGAAGAATTCCTGTATCTTCCCCACACTTTACCGGCAGGCATTTGAAACTAAATCCGACCGAATACAGTGTGATCCCCGTAGTATCTATTTCGATATATTGCGTGCGTTCTTCTGGTCGGTTTTGAGGGACAAAAATATCCGAGTTTTCTGGACCAAAAGTCCTCCACCTCACCATTTGATTGAAAAATACCTGATAACGCACGTGAGATACAGGATTCGAACCCAGTCTTTTCAACCGAAAAGTTCGTGTAAACCAACTGGGAGGCTCTACTGTAAGAATTAGGGGTAGTATAATTATTTCGATATAAAGCAGAAACAAGTAGTTCAAATAAACAAAATAACGTGTAGTAACCCATCAAAACTGGGTTCTTTATAGGCTAGCTTCGGGGAATATCTTATTTCTAATTTATATAATTGAACAAGAAGCAAATACCATTCCACTTCCTGTGATCAACTTTAGTGCGATATCATTCAGAAGGAATACACACCAACCAGTATCCGGATGTTCACGTGGACCACGATTTGAAATGGAAACCTCATAACCAATCGGTATTTATAAATTGAGATGCATATCATACTGATGACACAACGGTAAATGAGTCGTGTTCTTTGTAATGATTATGCATCGTAAATGTGTAATAATTATTTTGAATGCATATCAGCTATTTTTATATAATATGTAATTGAATAGTTTCGTCAACTGAATTGAAATTATTTAATGCTCTTTTGTTATTTATTTTTAATGAATTGTTTTATTTATAATTAACACGAAATTCTTGTTCTGCTATTTTGCATAGTATACTTTTTAAATGAATATTTGGATGGATCATATCGATTTCCAAGATTTAAATTGCAACATTCTATAACACTACGACTGTCTAACCCGAATATTTATTATGAATAAATAAACAAACGTAATTAAAATTTTTTAAATTATTTAAAACAAACTGTACATAACATTAAGAATAAAGAAATATTTATATTACTATATATGAATTTCTATTTATAGACAGGTTATTAATAAAAACTAAGACATCATTTCCATTTCTTGGTATTCATTTATATTAGTCGGGCAGTCGTGAAAATAATTCTGCACATTCGAAGAGTTTTTATGGATTATTCTGTTTTAAAGCTGAAATTGGAGTTCTTGCCAAGTCTGTTCTCTACAAATAATGGTTAACATTTTTTGTAGAAAACATAACAAGAATAGATAACAAGCAAGCACCGTTATGTATCCCCCCCCCCCAGTTAAACTTTCTTTTGAGCTTCTCGAAAGATAAACTGGATATTCAAGAATTAAATCGATTTTATGAGTAACGAGATCACCTAAAATAGAAGAGATATTCTTCGCTCATGGATCCCTTTAAAATTCTGCGAATGCATTTTGAATTTCATTGGTTTTTCTAGGAAACGTTAATTAGAAAACTAAACTTAGTTTTAAAAGAAACTCGCTGAAGAAAATTAATCTCGAAATGAATAAATTATTTCATGCATAGAACATGAAATCAAACAATTGTTTGGGAAAACAAGTAAAATCTTTTGTTTCGATGACAGTCTAAGGAAAAACAAATTTTATAAGAAATCGAAATTGAAATCTTCTTCTAGTTCAGTTCACATACTTCGTTGGACTTCTCTTTGCTGGGTGTAGAAATGGGTACGTAAAACAAATTTATTCATGAAAGTTATTTGACTGGTTATGGATTATTTCGGATTAAAATTTAGTAGAGATTAAATGACAGCCATCAACATTTTACATTACTCGTGAACAGGGGCGGCTCGTGCATACGCGCTGCGGAACTGCAGCACCCCCATTTTTTCTCGATACATAAATATATTTATTAATCTATTTATATTTGCTTGTAATATTTAATTTCATCATCGACAATCCTATAAATTCTATTATTTTGTACGAAAAATAATAAAAATCTATCTTGTAGCACTTAGGAGGGCGCTAGCAGCACTGTGTTTACCACAGTGCCATATTGCTACGCGCGCAAGCATATGGACGTCATAGTGAGATGCGAGCTATTAGCGTAATGCGGCACTGTCCGTCGCGCAGTTCCACTGTTGTTTATATGCAGTTTGCGCCAGTAGATGAGTGTTCGTAGTGCTTATCGTGTTTACTCCGTCTCTTTAAATATTGGACATTACAATTAAAGACGTAACATTTGTTATAGTTTTTATTTTAGAACATTATTGGGGTTATGATAATGGATTTTATTTTTAAGTAATTTTGAATTATACCAAACTGTATAATTTTATCGATAATAAACAATATTGTTTCATGTTTATTTATTTATTTTTTTCGCCATAATTTTGATCTTTTATCCAAACACGTATACAGTGTGCATGTATATTTCGAAAGTTGGAGCACCCCCACGATTTCAAGCCACGAGCTGCCACTGCTCGTGAATATATGTAATTATTATTGATTTTTTATCCATATTCTAGCCTAATATGAGCAATGATAAATGTTAGCAAGTGAAGTATCTTCACGACTAGTCATTTATACAACGAGCGCATCAGAAGTTCGCTGCTACATTATGAAATATTCCAATGCCCCATAGGATTCCATACTGCATATTTCCAATTTGCCTTAGACGACAATATAATGTGCTATTACGTTAGCTGTATCTTCAAAGATTTAATTTCCAACCAATGAGATTTCAATAAAAGATCGAAACGAGTATGGAGAGTCTCTCTCTCTCCAGGGGAATAGAATCAAAACATTTCCCTAAAACGTAAGACAATACAGATGATCGAGGAAAGATGATTATCATGTGGATAGCAACACGACTTGTAGGAAAGTGAACTATTCGTATTATTTATTACTTGGTCACACTCAGGTTAAATATAAAATAAAAGAAGAATATAATTTCTTGTCAAGCATAAATCACTATGTACTCGAAACTGTAATCAGACTTTCCCTGTGACACGTTTTCCAGGTGGGTCCACCCTTTGCTTCAGAAATTTGTACTACGTACTTGGACTACTTGCATTAGCTCACGCCGATACTTTTATAGTTTACTATATTCGGCATGAACCTCTCTGATTCCAATCTTTGAGTTTCTTATTCGGTTTTTAGAACAATGTGGGATTTAATATCCCCTTGATTTATATAATGTTTATATCGCTGAAATGAAGCCTATTGGCTCTTTATATTTAAGTAAGGTTAATAGTGTAATTAATAATTACGTTATTAATGATTGGTAACTATAATTATTATCGTTGCTAACATTAATCGATTATGTTTTATAGAATATTGATATTTTATATCATCATACCGGATTAATGTCAATGCTACACATTTTAACCTAAGATAAAACGATGCACTTTTTAAGGTAAATAAAAGAAATAAAAGTATTGCGTATTTTCCTTTCAAGACAAAGAAGATTTCGTTTCCTTAATATGAAGAAAAGGAACGAAAAATTCGAAACACTTTTTTTCAAGGTAATTCAATCAGTTTCTTTGAGAAATGAACGGTTTTGGGCGTTTAATTTGGACTACTAAAGTGCGTGTAAATGGAAGGTTATATTAGTTTATTTTATAATTTAAAATGGGAAATTATTGTTTTAAATTTCATTATATCTGATCGAACTTGTGTTTTATTAATAGAATTTAGTATTATTAATTTAGTAAACACTTTTATTTGAAATAAAAATGTTTACTCTCCTGGGAGGTTTATGTTATTTTAAAATCGTGCCGCCATTGCAGAACAACGTCACGTGTCGCTTATTATATACACGATATATACACGATATATATATATATATATATATATATATATATATATATATACACACGCATACACACTTGGTCGTCGACTTACGACCGACTTCCGTTCTGGCTGACAGGTCGTAAGTCGATCTGGTCGTATGTCGGCCATATATTTATTAACAGTATTCTTTTCTTTAACCTTTCTAATCTTTTTATCATCTTTATAATTTATTTTTATAATCTTTTAAATTTATAATTATGTATATTGTACATAATGTGAAAAATAATACTGTACATACTGTACTGCAAACGCAAAAATACAATCTAAAATTAATGTAAAAATTAATAGAAATGAAATTTACGAAATCAATTTTTAATCTTTGCTTGTGCTGGGTTGTGAATCGTCAGGGTCATGTTTTTGGGTTGAGGTAGGAGACGTTCTCTTGATGAGGAACATGCTGAGCTTTGTTTGAACAGTGTGTTTCTTTTTTTTTCTTTATATATCTCACGATAACAACGCACAGCATCTTTTGAATGATGCGTTCAACCTTTGTGAATCGTTCGACATGAGGGTCCATTGCTTCGAAACTGGCAAGAGCTTTATTCAGTTGGGAAAAAGAATTTGATAAACTCTTTTCAGTGAATTTCTTTTCTGGCTCCTCTTCTTTCTCTTCTTCCTGTCTCGCTTTTTCTTCTGACACTCTCTGTGCTTTTAATTCAATCAACACTTCATCCGAAAGTTCTTTTATTTCACTAGCAAGTCCTCTACGTCTTCTATTTCACATTGTAATTTAAGATTTTTTGCAAGTTTAACTATTTTTTCTGTAATCACTTCCAGTTCCTCTTCTCTTTCAAATCCTTCAAATATATTCGCATAATATTTTAGACACTTTTCCCAAATTTCCGACATACAATTCTTTGTTACACATTCCCATGCCGTCGATGTTGTACTTCTTCTAAAAGTCTCGCAAAGATAAATCAGCATCAGAATCTATTGTTTCGATGGCTTGTGCGAATGTCGTTCTGAGGTAGTGAGCCTTGAATGCTGAAATCGCACCCTGATCCATGGGTTGAATGAGAGCGGTTGTGTTAGGTGGCATAAAAACCACTCTAACATCATGTTGAAGGTCGTCCAGATGAGGAGGGCGGCCAGGGGCATTGTCCATAATCAATAAAATCTTGAAAGGGATACCTCTCTCCGCACAATATTCACGAGCCTGGGGAATAAAGCAGTTCATGAACCAGTCTTCGAGCAGTGCTTGAGTCATCCAAGCTGTAGGGTTTTAACGGTAGTAAACGGGCAGTGTGTGCTTGTTGATGTGCTTAAATGCACGAGAGTTTTCTGAACGATAAATGAGAAAAGGCTTCAGCTTAAAACCCGCGGCGACATTCCCACCAAGCAACAAAGTCAAACGATCCTTAAAAGATTTGAATCCTGGCATCCCTTTTGCTTCTTGGTGTACGTACGTACGATTAAGTATGCATTTCCATTGCAAGCCGGTTTCATCTACGTTAAATATTGGTTCCGGTAGATAACGTTCTTCTTTGATTAAAGAGTCGAAACTATCAACGCAATTTTGGGCTTCATCTTCATCTGCACTTCCTGCTTCTCCTGTGACACGTACATTATGCAAAGCAAATGTTTTTTTTAAACGCTTAAACCATCCAGTACTAGCTTGAAATTCTTCTGCGTAATCGTCTCGGGCGCGTGATTTTAAACCCTGAAACAAGACTTCTAGTTTCGCTTGCACTGTGCAAAGGCTCATGGGTGAATGTTTCTATATTAAATCTTCCATCCACATAAACAACAATTTCTCCATTTCATGGATGGTCCCTGTTGTTGTTTGGTTAAAATTGTAGACTTCGTATTTAGAGAACCTTTCACAGTTTCCCGAATTCTTTCTTTGTCCTTAAGTATCGTCGATACCGTGGAATGTGATAACTTCAAGTCACGTGCTATAGTATTCGCTTTCTTTCCGTCTTCATACTTCCGGATAACTTTCATTTTACACTCTAAATCAATAGTTTTCCTTGACGTTTTAGCTGGCGTATCTGTAGATGAAGGCATTTTCCTTTTACTAGACATTTCATGAGTAGTATTTCAGTAGAATTTTAATTAATACACCACACGCAACAGATGCTTGAAAGCGACTGAGTGAATGTGAAAGATAGTTATCGTACGATAACTATCGTATCCCATAGTTATCGTACACGCAGCTGCCTGATTTATTATTAATTTATTCATTAATTTATTATTTTTTTGTGGTCGTAAGTCGACGACCAGAATAACACAAACTTCTTCTTAACGCATTACTTGTAATATTATTATATAAAATATTTAAAGGATTATTTTCATATTCTAAAATTTTAGAAAATATTTTAAGATATTTAAAATGATAAATTTAATTTAAAATTAAAATATAAGTTGAATTATTATTTATAACATAAAAAAGAAAAATACTTCAGTAAATTATTCAAATTATGTAATCAAATGAAAATCGAACTGAACTACTGTAGAAATATATCACATTAATGTTACACTCCAGAAATTCGTTCCGATCAAGACGGCTTCTTTTTAACAGCAAATTATGCAATTGAAATTCATATATTTCTCTTATCTATTCACTCACTCTTACAGCCACAAATCACTCAAGTTTACTGTGAAATGCAATTGTCATACATTTAAAAAAACATCATTATTTCCATTTATATTTCGGTAAAGTTTTTTAAGTGCGTATTGCAGTTCTTGCTTTTGCATTGTGGAGTGTGCGAAGTAGTGAAGAAGGACGTCAGCCGAATTTATGGTTGCAATAACCATAAGAGCCCTTTAAGTCGGTGACAGGTGATGAATGGTAGAGCCATTATTTAAACAACTTTGACGAGAATAATCCAGCAGAATGGGAGCAGCGAGTGTTAGATGAAACGGCAGGAATCGTGCAGCCCACATAAACGACCACTGAGACCTTGCCAACACCCTAGACTTGCAAGGTTTCTTCCCCTGCACTCCCTTGACTCTTAAATTAATTTTCTCTTAATACCAAAACCCCAAGAACGTCTACAAGGAAACGAATAATCTTCTCAGGAGCGATGCATATAAATTTTATCTTCCCATCTTGCATAATGGAACAAAAACAAATAAAGTTACGTGGAAATTAAAAACACATTGGACGAGAGACTCCGCTTGCTTACTCAATTCAGATTATTAGATTTAAATTGAACCGGATGTCTTTTTGTTGGCTCATCTTTTTATCTTTTTCGTTAAGATAATAATATCATTTGTTATTTTTACTATAATCGGGTCTAGAACAGTTGCATTTTTTTTAATCGTGAAACTCAAAAGAAAATGAACAATAATGTTTTGGTCCAACTTAACAGAAGTTATTCCTAAACCATCTGCTGTTATTCTCACGAGTCACAACAAAATGAACTTGGAGTCGTGCCTCCGCGAGTTAACGAGATTCCCTAACCCATTGTTACCGCATAGTCAAACTCGATTATGCTGAGTTTGTGAAACAAGTGAGGATAAAATTTATATTTCGTTGCTATAACGTAACTATTTTGCTACGTAAGGTAAACAAAGAAGCGGGGTGATGGCTTCTGCTACTTTGCAAACTGTCACGCGACATGCGCGAGGCGAACGTGAAAGTTGGAAATTTTCTAACGGAACAAGTGTTTTAGCTTTGAATGCCTGTGTTTTGTTCGCGGTTTACATGCAGAAAAGCATAAATTAAAATTCTTGATTAGCATACCGTTAAAGAAACAACAACAGGAATAGTTGAATCCCCCCCCCACCCAAAAAAAGCGATTATGCATAGAATTTTCCATTTAGCAATAAATGCGATTTGCAATTTAAAAATCATCCTACACAGAAGTTATAAACACAATAAACTGTATTTGAAACCACATAGATATGCAGAGATCGACATAGTTGTTTGCATCTTATAATGTTGGCGTTAACTTTTGTGGCAATTCTCGTAATAAATTCAATTGTCTTATAAAAGCAATTGAATTTTTAACAACCACTTAGTATTTAAATACACGAGGTAAATAAATATATTTATTAGATGGTTGATGCATTATATACATAAGAAGTCCATTGTTTTTATTAATTTTATTAACGCAAACGTATTTAATTCTTCATCGAAAATATTATTATTTAGATTTTCCTTTTAAACATGGATAAGTGGCATGAAAAACTTTTTGAATTTAAATTTGATTCTAAATCTCAGGGGAAAATGTGCGGTGCATCAGTTAGTAAAATACATAAAGGAGCCATTGAAAGTGAAGATCCCTTCCCACTCACAAGAAACCACTTCTGACACGGGTAATTCAGATAAAAGAGAAAGTGATGCTAGTTATTCTTAAATCCTGGATTTATTCAGTTAAAAGTAAAGGACACACTGCTTATTGTAAATTTTGTGATATAAGCATTAATGGTAGCAAATGTCTATTGATTCGTTATGCAAACACTCCAAAACACTAGCAGAATGTAGAATCTAAAAGAAGCTCACCAGGTATAATCTCATTGTTTAAATCCAGTTCCAAATACCAGTCGGAAAAACAAATTAATGAGGCGGAATTAAGATTATGTGCATATGATGCAGACAGGCCCCTTCCGTACCGGGGTGCAAACAACCCGGGAGACACAACTTAGGGGCGATATAATCGAACACGTTCATACAAAATAGGGAATAAATAATACACTGAACTGTCTATGCATATTTGTCACCTTCGAATGTGAGAAACTTCAGTGAGGGGCTGAGTCGCTGGGTAGTTAAATAAATGGTACGTACTTGAATCACTGCTCTCAGCACACTGAACAAACATTTAGGAGTTTCTTGAGTTTTCTTCTTGATGGACCTGTGTTTCACTCAGGATTTCTCCATGAGTGCAGGTCACAAAGATGCCTCCAACGATCTCGATCTTGAGCCTCTCTCCTCCATGTTATACCCATAGATTTCACTAGTGGATCTTCTCGTCTTGTAGGTGGTCTTCCTAGTTTTCTATTTATTCTTGTTGCCAGTTGAATATTCTATCTGTTATCCCTGAGTCTGGCTGTGACCTGCCCATCTCATCCTGCTTTTATATACTGCAGTTACCACATCTTTTATGCCTGATCGCTTTCTTAGTTCCCTAATATGTTCCATTTTGCTGACGTTACAAATCCTACGTTCCATTGCACGCTGAGTTATTCTGAGAGTCTCTTCTTCTTTCTTTGTCGTGTTCCATGTTGCATTACAGGAGTATGTTTCTTTATTATATAAAAATAAGGTGTTTTTTTTTTACTATTTGTGTTTTTTCTTTATTTTAATATACATTTCTCTTAATGTGCAGTATAATAATGATTCATAACGTGTTATTGTACTTCGGGATCCTTTAATTTTTAATGGAAGGGGGGACACAAACATTTTGTACTCAGGCGGCACAAACCCACGGAAGGGCCATGGATGCCAAACACAATCTGCTTTTGTGGCTTATGGATACTCTTTCAACTCTGTTGAAAACAATTGCAACGGATAGTGAAATTGCTAAGAAAATACAGTGTGTACGCACTAAATGTAAATATCTTATAAAAAATACTTTGGCTGTAGATTCACCCAATGAAATCTAAAAAAAAAAAAAAAAAAACTCCTTCGATGAATGGACTTCTTTTGACAAAAGAAAAATTGAAACATTCATCAGCTACAGATTTTGCTATTTCTGAAGGGTTAATTAATTTAGTAAAATCTGATAAAAATAATGAATAAATATTTCCATATTAAATAACTGAAAATTTAATGTTACATTTATTTTAAACACTAAAATGAGACTAAAATTATATGGAAAATTAATGCACATGTGAAGAGTTACAACTGGGACTTCTGTTATGATGATTGACGACTCAGCTCTTGGACTCATAGGTGACTACAGTGAGGTGATTTTGACTTTTTTTTCTTTTTATATTTATTGTACGTGTGTTAATTTAGCGGTTTTACATTGAGTTCATCTATGATAATAAGGTAGTAAAATGCCCTAAGTAGAGTGAAACGAAAGGAAATAAAAATCGAGTCCTTTTTTTTTTCAGATTTCGTACCTTTTTCCTGCATAAGTTAGTGCAAAATATTTTTCTGGGTGGTCACCCTGCTCAGGACCGGCATATGTCTGGGACGTATTCATGACTGTAATTCATGGGTGCTGGAGGGGCGATAAACCAGGGTGAGAAAAAAAAAAAAAACAACTTAACTCTCCACGAGACCAGCTAATTCACCTTTACTCGAAAGAGACCAGATGAAGGTTTCTCACCTCATTAACGGGAATCGAACCCAAGTCTTTCCGACTCAATGGTTTCGTCTATACGGACTGAGCTACGGAGGGTGTATTTGCATGTTCTTTAAAACATGCAAATTGTTCATGTTTCTGATGGAGATCTTAACCCATAGAAATGGGTAAAGAATAACATCTCATGTCATTTTTAATGATGGAAACGACAATTTTTGTTGTTTGTAAAGGCAAATATATAAAGTAATAATAGTACTGTTTGTACAACTTATATATAAAATTGATGAATTAAGGCTTTTAATGAAAATTATTCCCTTAATGTTCTTAAATTCCCTTAATTATCTTAAGATTGACGCATTGTCATTAAGATATGTTTAAAGTAGTTTATATTCCTAGTTCCAGTGTTTTCTTGATGCAATTTTAAGAAATGCAGAAATTAGCACAATACGCACTTTGGCATACGCAGAGATTTACTCAAAATTACACTCAAAAGAAAACCTTTTCGATGAAAGTCTATAAGAAAGGAGGCATTCGCGTGAGACAAAAAATTAAATTTTCTTTGCATAATAACTACCATCCGCTTGGTTTCGATACAGAAAAAAGTAATAAATTTAATATTTCCAAAACAATCACATTTCCTTGTATCCAATATACTAATTATAGTTTATTCCGCTTGAACCGCCACCAAAACTTTAATTTACTGGGGACAGTGTTCGCTTCCAAGACGGAGAGGTAGAATTTATTCGATAAAATGTAATGACCACAAATTTCGCAATTATCTTGCAATGGTTGCAATTTTCCTTGGGTACTTAACCATAGATTATAATTATCACACGGGGGGTTTTAAGTGAACGTCATCTAGAATTTTTTTTTTTCTTGTTATGATGGATGATAAGTATCTTACCGCACAGTTTTCTTGAGCAACTGTTCTCCCATCTAAAGAAACTGCTTCTATGGACAATTTCGCTGCCGTAATGAGAATTTGCATTTTACGACAATGCTGTTTAGGGTTTAAGTTCGATACAGGGGGATTACTGTTTATTTAGATAAACTGGTGGCTCGGAAAACATCATTCTCGCTTCTTCTTTAAACAAATCCATACGATAGCATCCAATTTAACTTGTGGTTCATCGCAACGAAATATCTTGGTTAGGAATACTTTATTTCAAAGTTAGAAATATGCAGCGGACTTTACTGGAAAAATTCGAATTAGGGTAATAGCAGCCATTATGGAAACAGACAGAATGCTAATGTTTATTTTCCTGTCACTACTTTCTATAAGTTGGTACTAAGCACTGTCGTAGCGTAGCCAGTCGCATGAACAACCCCTTAACGCGAAAGAAATAAGTTCGATTCCCCTCTGGGATATGTGCCACGGTTGAAAGATCAACTGAAATTGAATTCTCTATGTAGGTGTAGGATGGTTTTGCATAAAGGGAGATTTTAGTCCTCTCTTATATATGACAGATTTTTTTTTAAATGTAATTAACGTACGAATTATTTTGTTCATTATTCAATCTAATTTTAAAAAAAAATTGAATACCGTTCGGGACTTAATTTTCATAATTATCTTTGTTGAATATAAATATTTAAATCAATATTGCAATGTTTTTTTGTTTTTGTTTTTTTGTATTCAGAATATTCAAAAGAAATAACGATTTCTTTTACCAAATTGTCACTAATTTTCTGCAAATCCGTTATACGTTTATTACTAGTCCTTATAAGGACTGCCTTAAAGGGGCGAAGCAAGAATGCTTTTCATCTTCCCCGTTATCTGTAGAGGACAGTGTAGGGATAAGGTTATTGGGCTATTAAAGCTCTGATCATGGCAGGAGGGTAGCAGCAATAGCCGAGCCTCTGTTAGAACTTCTTTGGCTACAGCATTGCCATCCATTACCCTCCAAGGGTAGTAATCACCGTATCTCACGGTCGATTTGGATTCACGTTCATTACTAATGCTAGGACAAACATTTTATGATAATTTATTTATTTATTTTTATGTTGTTAGAAAATCCTTTATAATAATGTAACTTAAATTGTTTTAATTATTTTCTTCCTTCAGTATTTAGTCATATAATTTTGTAAGATTTGTTAATTTAGTGGGAAGTTCCTTAAATATTCCATATAACTACTCTTCTGTATCCTCCTTAGCAAAATATGAAGGTAAGGTCTGCATTAAATCAGATACAGTGTTATTACCATACCTTGAATCACATGACTTGACAAAACATTAACCTAACAGTTAGTTGAAAAGTTTTGTGGTGCTAACATAAAATGTATATTGTTGTTATTTAAAGGAGCAAGAAGCCACGGTAAGAACAGGTGTTGGATATACTGATTGGCTTTAAGTTCGAAAAAGAGTTAGGTGATGATGTTTACTTTCTCCTCGCTTGTTTAGTATATATGCGGAGGACATCATTCGTGAAGCATTGGATGAGCTCAGGACAGGAATTAGGATAGGAGGAGACCGATCAGTAATCTGAGGTATGCGGATGATACTGTAATGACAGGGAAGAAGTAGGAGTAATTCTTGGCAACGTTAACAAGATCAGTAATAACAGAGGACTTCAGCTCAATCCTAGCAAGACAGAGATTTCAAAGAAAATACAGACAGGGAAGCTCCTGAGAAACAAGTGTATCTTAATGGAGAAAGAATTGAGGAAGTCTGCAAGTTTGAGTACCGGGAACCATTATTAATGTGAAGAAGTGCTGTTCAGAAGAGTCAGAAGAAGGTTAGGAATGGCTAAAACAACAGTCAGAAATATGTCTAAAATCTGGAAGGATGGATCTATCTCCATGGGAACAAAGTTGAGGATTTTGGATGCAGTTGTTCTTCCAACAGCGACTTATGGATGTGAGACTTGGAACCTAAAGAAGTCAGATAAGAAACGGATATCTTCTTTTGAGATGTGGTGTTACAGAAGGCTGTTGAGAATATCATATACTGAAAGGTGCACAAATGAATGGGTGTTAGAAAAGATTAGTAGAACTTTAAGGTTCCTTAAGGATATTGACAGAAGAAAGTTAAAATATTTTGGACACAGAAAGGATGGAAGGAAGGAGGACTTATCAGAACAGTAATAGAAGGTAAAGTTCCTGGAAAAAGAGGCAGGGGTAGACCATCAATGAGATGGATGGATGCTGCGTGTGTGTCAGGCGGCCTCAACCCTCTGATCTTCAGAGAGTTGAGGCCGGCAGAAAAGCAAATAACAGGACTACATGACGGGCCTGGTGTGGAACATCACAGAGCATCGGTGTGACCATATGACATCTGTAGATGCCCAGTTAACACAGTAGTAGTTATTTAAAGTGCAACAGATAACGTTGGTGGATAATGCAAGCGCCCACTCGTTCCATAAAATTCTTTATATGTTGCTCGGTAACAAGCGGAAAAGACCTTCTTACTGTGGTACAATCTAGTGAAGGAGTTGATACTTGTTTCTTGTTGCTTCAAATATAAAATAAACGCATTTTATTTATTTTTAAAGGGATTCAAACAAACGAATGTTCAAACGTTCCCATCTTTACTGGGAATTATATATCCAAGTTTAAATAAGAAATGTCCATGGTAGGAGGAAGTCTTTGAAGGAACGAGAGGTCCTCTGTAGGTCAGGAAATAGAATGAAGTTGATAATAAGTCTAACTTCTCTTTGTTGAAAATCGTTAAGAATTTATGTCGAGGATTTTGAGGCACTTAACATGAGAAATAATATTCCACTGCAGGATGTTGAAAACTTCAGGGGTTTTGAATCGAGACATCCAGAGGTGTGTTATTCTTATGCCAAAAAATTGTTGCTACCATCGTTCCAAATATACAGATATCTTCTTGAGATCTTGATTGAAGATCTGGGGTACTAAGGTGTAGCCCACATTCAAAGATTTAACCCCCTGATTTTAAAGATCCACACATTGACCAGCCATTTCGTTTCTCTAATATTAGAAGGTGATCAGAGGACATCATCTGTGTCTTTGTCAAACATCGAATATCCAAGATAATTAAGTGGATTCTACGTTTTTTGTGAAAGGTAAGACATGGTAAATTTTAAAGGATTGAGTTCGATTAGATATGAGTTTTTTTTTCAACATCAAAAGGAGGGTTGCTATCACATTTGTTTTGTTTTCATTATTAGCATATTCAAGTTAGTAAATGCGACATGCACTATCTGATCAAGAATATTCGGCACCCCTTCGTAATGACGGAAGTGAGTTCGATACCATGCTCACCCAGGAATAAAACAGAGCGCATTCTCTTGCAATCTTCATACACAAACATTAAAATGCCTCACTGAAGACTCAGTGACTTTCGACTTGGAACTATCACTTTGGAAACAACCCTGTTCCGATAATTTCTCCCTGATGCAGCTGCCCTGATCAACTGTAAACAGTGGGATTATAAAGTGGAAACAAGTGGGAGTAACAAGAACGCAATTGCGACCTGAAAGGGCACATAAAATTACAGAGCGGGACCTCTGAGAGCTGAATTGCGTAGCCCCAAAAATAGTCAATCCTCTTTTGAAACCCTCTAGTAAACAATTAGTAAACACTAGTAAAATTTATTTATAAGCTTCCTAAAATAGTAAAAAATGTTGAAAATGAGTAACCTAAGAGCAACAGCTCATCCAGGTGACGATATGCATAAAGTTACAAAAATTTATTTAAATACATTTTCATGATATACACATACGTACATTCATATAATATACATATTACGTATTATTATGATATAATTACGTAATAAAATCGCAGGAGACATACTAATATGTACATAGAAAGTTGCATAACAATTAATTAGGAACAAAATAAAACAAAGCAGTTAAATAGCATTTAAATTTTTACGTTTTACACACGAGACTGGCTCTTTGAATACAAATATGCTAAAAAGCAATAATTTATACAATTATTTTGAACAGAGCTTCCTCCTTTCTGTGGGAAAATAAATACTCTTTGATTATTAGAGTTTTGTATATGTTTGGGTTAGTTTCATTTCTTATTGTTAAAGGTAGTGTGTTGAATACTTTTGGCGCTAAATAAGTATAATGTTTGTGTGTTGCTTCTTTATTTGCTTTTGGAACTAAATATTTTAGGCCCTTACGTCTACTAAGGAAAGTATCTTATTTGATTTTTACGTATTCGTTGTCGTTTTTATGAATAATAGTACCCTATAGACGTATAAATATCTAAGGGGTAGTATGTTTAGTATGGTGTATTTATTACACATTGCAGTATGCTTATATTTGTTTCTAGTTAAGATTTTAATTACTACACACGGTACTGTTAGCACCAAGCGATGATCGGATTTGTTGTTAATGAAAGAAAATCGTTCTTCTTTTCTTAGTTGTTAGTTTTTGAGAGAAGAAAGCGAACAGTTTTCATGCGCGGTGAGTGACTTTTCTATCAAAAGGCTGCGGGTTGAATCCCGCTGTGGACATGGATGTTTGTGATTGTCTGTGAAAATACTAGTCGTGGTGGTGGTGATAGGCGGTAGATGGCGTTGGTGTAGTTGCGGTTCGTTGTGGTTGGTCGATTGAGTGGTGAAGACAGAATTGTAGAGTAGGTGTCCTGCCTCGATGAGTCTTTGAACTCCATGGAGGTGCCAATTAATAATAATTAACTAATTAATAAAAAGTCATAGTATGGAATTTACTGGGAAGAATGCTTTGCTAGATCCAATATTAAAATATTAAGCAGGATAACGCAGTTTCTTCAAACTTTCCATAACACATTTTCTAAGGTGAGTGACATAAGCTTGAAACTTTCCATTGGAATGATAGTAGTAAAGTTCATACTGGGAATTACTATTAGCCCAGAGGCTTCCGGCTATTGACTATTAATTTAGTTCTCCGTTATTGTAAAGGATACATACTGGATCCTATTCTAATTAGATCGCTCTCTCTAATTGGAAATCTACTTAGTTACAGGCGATAAGATACTCGAAAGTTTAGCGATGAGATTTGGAGGAAAATAGGGACAGATACCGTTAGCTCAAAGCAAAATTAAAAAGTTGTAAAAACAAATTAGTACATGAGATTGTCATCAATTAGTAATTGATCAGAGTTTTCTATTACAACCGTTACTATAACTAGGAATAAGTTTTTATAGACAGATCAGAAAATGATATTACAGAATTACCGCTAATAACCACATCTGCACTACGGGAGAACGAAAACCTTTTTAATATTACCAGCAGTTTCGACATTGCGATATTATTAACAGGAGAGACAAAAGAGGAGAAAGCGCTTCTTATTTTTGCCGATACCAAAATAAAAAGTTCTGGAAAAGTCAGATGAGAGATAAAGGATCCCGAAGGGGGGGTGACAATAAATCTTGGTCGGGTTCTAAGAATCGTAAAAATACCGGGAGAGGACAGCAGACCAAATCAATCTCTGAAATGACAGTGGTGATATATCTTCATCTCTTCCCCTGGTCTTACAAGAACATCGATAGAAGTAAGACAATAAGCTCAGAATTTATTTTCGTATAGTTTGTAAGATTACACGAGACCAAACACAATTAATTATACTCGTATGCTTCAGCAGTGAAATAAGGTGTTTGTAATTTAAAAATAAAAAATAAAAGCATGAGTTGAGGGGGGAAATAGCATTCCCGCTTTTAATTTTAAGAAAATAGATTAGAATGGAGAGTCTCTGGTGTTTCCTAACGTAGAATTAGGATCGCATTCTGTTTACGGTGTACTGAAATAGGGATTATCTTCTACACGAAAGGAATGTTCGTAATCTCGTATAAAGCTTGCAATAAGTGAGTCTGCTCTTAAGACTGCACTCAGTACGACTAATGAAAGCCAGTATTATTATAAATAGTAAGAGATAAGTGCAGCATATTTGTGTATAAACAAATAATGGAAACACAAACTCCACCGTTGAAGTTTTACTCGTTTATATTATACGTTATAAGAAATGGTAAGCCTAAGATTTATTTGGCTCATCTTCCGACTTCTCAAACATCTTAAGTTCTCTGAAAAGTCATTTTAAATTAATTCAGTCATATTTAAAATTAGCAAAATGATTTACATACAGACATAACCCCTAAAATAGAGCCACAGAGGATACCTTTTTGATAAATAAATGATTGGTTATTGATATGTCGCATTGTTTCCCTTCCAAGGTGCTCACACAATGGAAAAATAAGATCTTAAGAAATGCCGCTATTGTTCATTTTGATACTTTTACTCTACCCTGCCTAAAGTTGTTATCTTGTGTATTGGAATTAAATCTTCGTTCTTGCGAAAAGTGTCAACCTCGTGGAGTGACCTCGTTAAAGAGAAAGCGTTTGTTATTTTGAAAGGCGAGGTTGGTCAAGTAGTCGTTGAATTTTGAAACTTAAAACGGTTTTAGCATCCAAGTAACATAAACTGCTCCGAATACCACCTACTGTCACCACCACCAGCTAATCTGATTTACGGCAGCTGAAAGAAAACGGGTTGAGGAGAGTCGAGCTCAATTTATCACGTTTATGTACCTTTGTGTGGTAAAAGTCCTCGTGGCTGAAGTTTTCTTGACGTACACGACATTCCAGCGCTTTTGCTGAGTGACAGTTGATAAACAGTAAGAAAACGTAAATAATTAAAAGTGGATTTTATCAATAAAACGACTCGCTAAAATAAATAAATACAGAATTTGATTTCTGTATTGCTTTATACATAAACACTCTATTTTTATTTTTATTTTTATAGAAATAAATATGGACGAATGTGTAACGGCGGTTCTAAATGCTGTTTTCCCCCTTTTTATTGCCTATGGTTGGGGATAACCATGATCATGCATCGGTTCATTGTATACCAAGCTAAAATACTAAACTTATATTTTAAGGAGGAAAATAAAGAAGATGATTTTGTAAGTATGTGGTCGTGAGGAGGTTCTCTTTCCTGGAAGAACTCCTCAACCGGAAGATGGTGCTTTCTCTGCAAAATAGATATGCCTGTCTGATAATCAAGGAACATAATCGAAGTTCATTTAAAATATATATATATATATATATATATATATATATATTTTAAATGCACTTTGCCAGTATATATATATATATATACTGGCAAACCTAATGTTTATCTTTAACTTTAATAATCAATTCTAGTAGCATATAAATACACCAATTAAATACACAATTAAAGTGAAGCCTATTGGCTCTTTTATTTAAGTTAACCAATTTAATTTTTATCAGCAAAAAAATGGTGGGCAGTTCAATCTCCACTGGTACCAATCAGAGATAGATGGCCCAAGGCTATCAATAATTAAGCGGTACACAGTGAAGAGAGACGGCTCAAATGTGCCGCCATCTCATGGTCCCTAACCCTAACACAATATATTTAATGTCTGAAATAATGTGGGTTCTACGGTCGATTTTATTGAGTTTACGGGACGAAAAACCTACTTGCCCGTGCCAGAGATCGACTAACTCGGGAACCGGTCGAAAAAAGGCTTAGAAAAATTTCCTCTTGTCGCCGACTAGACTCGAAACCAAGTCTTCCTTCGTGCGGCCAAGCGCCGTAGTGTGCAAACGCCACATCCATTATGTAGTTCATTTTCAGCTTACAGATTTCGGTTATGTAATGGTGCTATTACAAATATTTCATGTTTCATCCACTACAATTTGCAGTCTCATTCCAGCAGTGATCATCCTTAGGTTCATGTATCAACACGTAGCAACTTGTATTAACAAGCTTTCATTCAGACACGACCCATTAGCTTTGAGTACCAACTGAACTGTGCAAGCTCTAATTGTTAAGCCTCGTTTGTTAAAGCAATCCATCACGTTGTGCTCAGGCGTGATTTTATACAAACTTCATACATATTACGGTCATTACAGCGCGCGCATATATCATCTGAAACCGCCAGTCTGTTTGTTCCCCTTATTAGTCTTTCCCTATGTGTTCGTCTGTGGTAACGAACGGTAATGCGCGATTTGGCGTGTAACCTCTGACCTTACACGTAATTTATGTTACTCCCCTTACGGATATCCATTACCCACTGACAACACTCTATACTTAGAACTATTTTTCGAAAAAAAAGAAAGCACGTTTTATAATGGTAAACTGAACAAGCATTTCACCTTCGCGATAACCGTTTTAGTACACAGTGTTATCGCAGTAATCCTCTCGGCAAATATCAGTTTCCCGCATTGCTCACAAAATGCCTGAGTAAACACCTAGTCTGTCGCTATGTTACCAATCTCATCTCTCAGTACCGACAGCTAGTTAATGGGAAGATTTTAACAACTGCATGTACCGATCGAGCACTACGCGGCAACATAATCCACAGGAACCTGATGAGTTACGCCCACATCGCCGACATCAAACACTACCCGGGTCGGCGCACCTGAAACAGACAAGTCGTTCGTCTTCCAGCGGTGCTCTAGCTTCGCTGAGATAAACACCACCTAAGTGGCACAGGTAGTGGGATTGTAGCTCGCGCAGGAAGGGGTGGGGGATCGAGATAAAGGTGAGAGTGACAGATTCCGTTATGAATTTGAGAAAACTCTCCAGAAAATCTCATACGTTTTCTCTGTAAAGTCGAATATTTGGTGGTAAAATAAAAGTCCGTTTTGTTTGTTTATTTACTTATTTACATCTGTTTACTTGTCGAAAGGATAGCGGTTACGATGCTCCGGATAGAACGAATTTTATGCCTGTAAGTTGTGTGTTCTGTAGGTCGGTTTGTCTGTTTTAGGCAAACAGACAAACCGATTGTTTTGATCATCCAACAATGATGACTGGTTATTATAACACTTAAAAAGAAACTTCTCTCAAGCTATGGTTGCGAGTTGATAACTTTCCGCCGGGTTCTCCGGTTTTTGGATATTTTTTTTCACATTGTAGCAATAGCATCGCATAACTTGGCCCAGTACAGGTTTTTTTCTATTACAAAAACGTATAAACTTACCTAAATGATTTTACCGCCATAAGACTAAACTAAGTCCTTTCTCTCATTAAAATTACGCTTACGAAAACCAATCGTTCTGTTCGTAGGCCTTAATGGACTGTAAACTATACTAATGAAGGACTGAATGAATCATTTAACTGCTAAAAGAATTCACAGTTCAGATATAATATAGTCTGTGTAGTCGTCCCTCATTTATTCTGCATTCCAAGTGTCGACTAGGCAGGTAGTTTCTTCAAATACAACCACAGAAACGAAATTAATTACAGACGGCTTATTTAAGTTCCAGAATGACGTTAGAACAGCACGCGCTTCTTATGTAAACATAGAGAGCGTCAGTCAGTATTAGCTGCTGCACTCAGTTTGCTTCCATAATCACTCGGTTCCAATTATGATAATTGACGTTATCAAATTTAATTTACGAAAATAACCACATTTCCCCTTTTGTATGGAGAATACTTCGGTTTTTAGACTGATTATTTACCGAAAAGCAGCAGTCAAATACAGGAGCCGAACTGAAATGAAAGCAGTGGCAGTGTTTGTGTGTTTTGACGGTACATTCATTTTGTACCTTAGTCTACTCAAATATGCAGACTAAAACAAGTTTGCATATCTGGAAAGCTTTTACGGGAAGGTCAACGTACTGAAACAGCTCTTAGAGCGATTTATCTTTTGCAGACAACCAACAATAAACAGTAATCTCGCGACATTGAAAACCTTTGCCATTGTTGGGAAAGCCAAATAAAAATTCCAAGGCAGTGAAAACCTTTGTATTGTTGTAAAATCAATAATGAAATAACCAAAAGACAGATAGATGGTTGCAACAATAAGATTTTTTCAATCCTTCTAAAAGCATATACGAATGTAAATAAAAAGAATATCTTGCTTTAAAGCATTCCTCGTACAATATTCAAATAATGGATTTATCTGCTTTTAAACTAGAATAAAATTCATATGAAATGAATATCGGTATATGGTAAGGAGATATGAAAAGTATTTTTCATGAATCAGCAGTATTTCAATGAATGCCAATTGAAAGAATATGAAAACAGTAAGCCTGTTTTTATGCTAAGTAGTGAACCATTTCTTTTCTTTCTTTTTCTTTTTGTTACTTCTTTTACTGTTATTTTTCACAATTGTTTTTCATTGGAGTATAGCTCTATAACAAAGAAATATAACAAATCTTATGGAATGTTTTACTAATGTTACCATAGCAACGACAATGTAATTGTTGTGATAATTACGTTTTCTAACAATTGTCCCTGCACTGTTGTGAAATCACGACCACATTGTTGCAAAAAAAGCACAACAATGGATCGATTCTTACATCCATTATTGTTTTTATATCCATTACTGAAAGCTGTTGACTATATAGTCTTTTTTACCACAAACTGGAAAAAAATGAAAATGGAAGCAACAGTGAGCTTACTTAGCCAGGGTTGAACTATTACACGACCATACCATTGTTGACACATCCTTTAATTAGTTTGTCGCACACAAAACTCACATCAAGTACTGTTGCGCACTGAACGAATGTGTTGGGATGTTATTTCTAATGACCACTTCTTTCCTTAGGACTCAATTTAATTGGATTTGGAAGGGCATTTTTTTTTCTTTTGTTCCAGGGAACAGCTACTTAGATGGCTGCGGGGAAATGTTCTTATTTTTCACCTCTTAAACAGATTAAAGTCATCGGAAAACACATTCTTATCTCAGTGATGAAAGGTGCTGATGCTACGCGGGATCTACCCTCTCACGTACTTTTATATGTGCGACGCATACACAGAAAGGGATATAAATAAAGCAAAATAATGGAACCGAGAGAGAGAGAGAGAGAAGGAAAGAATATGAAGGACAAAAATGAGATACTCGTTGAGTAGGGACTGGGGAAAAATGAATTAGAAAGAAACAAACGGAAGAAGGAAAAAAGTGCAGGAAAGATGCGCGAATTGTTCAAGTGCAGGCGAACATTTTTTTTTTTTTTCGTTCTATCGATTTGTTCCACTCAGCGGCCTTGTTTTTCGACGCTAGAAATGAATTGTAAAATACTGAAGCAACGCCGCGGGCAAATCCTTGTTCCTCTTCATAACATAGTCACGCACTTCTTTGCGTTCCACTTCTCCTCCCGATTATCAGATGACAGGACTTCTTGGAGGAAATAGAATTTCTTCTCTCCGTCTTAGAACATGTGGAGTGCTGGTCGATCACTACCTATACGCATCACAAAAAAAAATCAGTTTATCGGCATTCAGTCCTTTGGCTTAACGTATTAAAGTTGTCTACGGATTTTGCCTTCACAAACACAATTAATGTCGATGTGAAGATGCTCACTTTAAATAAATTAAATGTAATGAATTTCGCTAATATTTCTTCATTAAGGCGATTAATTTTAATTGACTCGATTGTAATCAAATGCATTGGTATCAGTAAGCAAGAAAAAGATCTTATCACGATATCCGGATAGAATACATCTCGTACGTTGATGAATAGAGACTGAATCCTGAGCCAAAAGAGTCTCACAAAGCCAATGCCAGACTGTGTTTGGACAGTGGAACTCATCGGTTTCGTTCTGCCCTTTACTCTGTATAAAGCCTCGCGTGTTAGCTTGACATACGGTGGAAGAATGGATTACTGTATATAAATTTTAGTTCTTTATATTTCAGTGGTATAAAATGTGCGATTTTTTTTATTTCTCCATCTTTGATGTATTCAAACTGTTTGTATACAACTTAAATATTGTGCAGGCAATTAATTTTCTACGGATAATTTACAGTTTTCTTGAAGATTAATTTCAGTATCATTAAGCTAAATGGTTATGAGCAGTGAAACCCACATCATGTCGGTGGTACCAACCTGAACCTTCAGCGACAAAACGGATTGCAGATTAGAGATAGTTTATAAATTATGTAACGTTATTTTTTTGGGGGGAGGGGATTAATTTAGTGCCTTCAAACATATTGTTTTAAAGCATGCATATCGTCTCCTTTTCGAACAAAAACAGCTTCCGTAGCTCAATCGGTATAGACGGAGCCCTCTGGTTAGAAAGACCTGTGATCGATTCCCATCAGTGACGCGAGGAACGTTTATCTGGTCTCTTTCGACTAAAGGTGAGTTAGCAGGTCTCATACGGAGGTAGGACTTTTTTCCACCCGGATACTCGGATTTTTCGTCTCCCAGACGTATTCAAGGGGCAAACCGACCCCTTGAGCACACATGGATTACAGTCATGAATACGTCCCAACCATATGCTGGTCCCGAGTCCGGATAAAATTTGGGGGAGGTGGAAAGCAATGGCGAACTACCCCGTAAAAATCTCACCAGGAATACTTTGTGGGCAATGCCTACAAAGTCACCTACGGTCGGAAACAACTGAAAGAGAAAATTAGTATCAGCATTCTAACAAAACGCCATGCCATTGTGTCCAGCCCTTGTACGCCCAGTATTTGTAAATATTACAAACATCTCCATGCTAAAGGAATCCACCAGTAGCATGCGACGAAAGACACAAGAAAACGATCAGATATGAATAGGCAATTGAACAATTTGAACTTCAGGACAAGCTGCGTGATGATGGGTGAAAGATCATGACCTGAGTGATTTCAAATGGAAGGCGACAGAGGTAGTCATGTGGGAGAAGAATCTTTTAAACAGAGAATGGTGTAATTAAAAAAATCTTAAACAGATGATAGATGTGAAAGGCAAATAGACGATGGCGAGTCATAAAGTCCGCTAGGTACAACTAGATGACTATAGTCAGGAATGTACTATGGTTTGGTTTCTGATGTTTATTCTGAACAAACTTATATGCGTTCATACACGCGTTCCTGTACTAGTTTATATTCCTTATAGTCTTTATAAGGACTGTCTTAAAGGGGCGAAGCAAGAATGCATTTTATCTTCCCCGTTATCTGTAGAGAACAGTGTAGGGATAAGGTATTATTGAGCTATTAGAGCTCTGATCATGGCAAGAGGGTAACAGAATAGCCGAGCCTCAGTTATAACTTCATTGGCTACAGCATTACCATCCATTACCCTCCACGGGTATTAATCACCGCATCTCACGCTCGATCATTCCCCATCTACTAATTTAGATCACTCACCATCTACTAGTTTATATTGATTTCATTTCGTATTATTTAAGGGTAGACTATTTTAAAGATTTTGGGTGTCGCATGCGTTTTGTGTATTATTTCTATTTGGTCTTTGGAGATCACATTTCTTATCTAAAATATACATAGCGAGTATAAGATATTAAGAGGTGTTATTTCAGAATAGTATTTAAATGTACTTTCTGGTCACCTTTAAATACTTCTAGTAGTAATTTTTTCCTTGCATAACTTCTGCGTTATCATCAAAGAGAAAATACACGAAAATTATAGACACGACATGGGAAATAATGCAGTTAACGGAAGTGTTGTCTTATTACTAATATTTTTATAGAAAGGCAGGAAGTAAGTGAGCTTTCTATACAGTATTAATCCTAAAGGGTATCCGGTCAAGAAATACTGCGAAGACAATAGTTCACTGCGATATTTGTGAGCGGGAGATTTATTTCTAGGTTTCTCGCTTTCCGTTGATAAAAATAAATTGTTCTCAGGGTGAGTACTTCCCTTAGAACAATTCATCACGTCCTTCAAAATATAAGATATATTTCACATCTACTGAAGAAAAAGATGGACTATTTTCATTGTAGCTAAAATTTCATTGCTTGATGAAATTTTAGTTGTTATTATTGCACTGAGGGATGACTCAATGGTCATCCCTCTGTGCAATAATAACAGACATGTTTTCATTCTATAACGTTTTCTATACTATTACCCGTAACTACTTCTAGTAATTGTGCCTGTAGGTTACTATACCTATCCAGATGACACATTTCAGTTAGTTCAACGCGTCTTCTGAGTTGAAATATTATTCTTGTTAAATAGCCTCGCAAACTCTCATCGATACCAAAGTATTGATCATTTATAAGAGCAATATAATTTCGATCTAACTCCGATATAGCGAATTCCTTATAAGGAAATTAAATCCCCCCAGCGATCCTTTTAACCGAAGTCAACAGTACGCTATTTGTTGCAGATCAACATTCGTGTCTTCAAACGATGCATTTAATCGTATAAGCCATTAAGGACTTTTGTCTAAGTTTAATAATTTGCGAAATAGGCGAGTTAATTCCATTCTGTTCAAACTCAAATGGTACTTTTGATTCTTATACATGTTACTGTCTCGCATCTGTTAGCATTTCCGGCACATGCATTTCGTCGTAATCAACAGTGTTAATGAGAGACACTCGTGTGTTTGTTTGCATTAGACACGACACAATTTGTTTTGTGAATAAATCCGATTATCGACAAACTGCTTCACAGTTTGTTTACACTGATCAAACGATGCTCGCCGCAATGAAACGACACTTAATTCGGTAATACGTAGTCAGTCAATCAACCAGCTCCTTCACAATTTCCTCAGATAAGCATATTCCATAAGTTTTCATTTGAAGGATTTGCTTTATTTTTGAGTACTTAACGATATCTTAGAAGATATGATTAAAAGAAATTTGTAAATTGATATATAATGATAACGTTATACTTCAAAAACCGATTTCTCACATGCAAAATTCTATTTTTAACAGAAAACCCATTTGGTATTTCTGTCATGAAATTGACAATTGACATTTATGTCTTTAGGGGTGAAGCAAAATGCTTTTCATATTCCCCGCTATCTGTCGTGGTTACAGTGAGGGTAAAATTTACGAGCAGTTTGCTCGCCCTGAATGGGCATGGAGATTATGCATCGCTATAGGAGGCTAATAGCTTTTGGTCTTCTATATTGGAATATGTCCGTTGCCTCATATGCTGCAGCTTGCTGAACCAAATCGTTGGGGTGTGTGGACGTCTTTAGGAAAAACTTGGATGCTAAGGATTGTAGGAAAGAGACAATATAGGGAATATTTGTGTCTCTATGCAGTTGATTGTTTCTAACATACCACGTGGCGTTCAAAATCATTCTCAAGCACTTGTTCTGCACTCGGTGTATCTTGATAATGTTAGTATTAGAGGTGTGGCTCCGGGCTGGAGAGGCACAGGTGATTACAGGACGAATCGTCATCTGGTATAGTTGCAATTTGATTCTGTTGCTGAGTTTGCTATTTCTATTAATTAGCGGATAGATCTGAGCTATGGCTTTAGATGCCTTTGCGCATGCAGACTTGAAGTGTTGGTTGAAAGATAGCTTTTTGTCGAGAATTACACCCAGGTAATTTGTTTCTGTCTGCCAGGGAATTTTAGTATTGAATAGTAACAGATCTCCTGCAGGAGATATTGGCCTTTTCGAGAAAATAATGGCTGAGCTTTTTTGGGGGAAGTTGACTTCCAATCTCCATTTGGAGAAACAACCCTCCAGCTTTAGAAGGTTTTCTTGAACTTTTCTGGTAATGAAATAAGGTTGGAGAGATCTGGTTAGTATTGCTGTATCGTCCGCTTATAGGGCCAAAATGGAAGTCATCGAATTGTGTGGGATGTCTGACATGTATACGGAAAACAGCAATGGAGCCAATAGAGATCCCTGGGGCACTCCAGCAAAGATCTGGCGCTGGGAAGATGTAGAACCGTTGATTTTAACTTGCATTGATCTATTCTGAAGATATGAGTGGATTAGATGAACCATGTTTAGTGAAGTACCGGCTGAGATAAGTTTGTGCAGGAGTCCAAAATGCCAGATTTTGTCAAATGGTTTGGATAGGTCTAGGAAAACAGCTCCTGTACACTGGCGCCAGTTGTAACTGGTGGTGATGTATTCGACAATTCTGTAGATTTGCTGGGTAGTACTATGGTTTTGCCGAAAACCGAACTGTTCTTTAGGGAGGATGTTTAGGTCATTTAGTGAGGTTTGGAGTAGTGAAAGGATGACCTTCTCCGCAACCTTACCCAGATTGAAGACGAGACTGATTGGACGATACTTTTGCGGTAAGTGTGGGGCTTTGCCTGGCTTATGTATAGGAATTACATCAGCCAGTTTCCAGGTGGAAGGAAAATAGGGAAATCTTAAAATTGCATTTATTATACTGGTCAGGTACACTACAGCTTCTCGAGGCAGCAGCTTAATCACCCTGTTTGTGATGCCGTCTGTTTCAGGAGCTTTATTGTTCTTTAGTTTTTTAATAATATCATATATTTCAACAGCTGATGCGGGTGCAATATGGTCAGCACTGGTATCTGGGAGATTTAATGCATGCCTGACCTGTCTGTGGATTTTGTACAAGTGATTAAAATCTAAGTTGTTATAAGAAGGTTTGCACTGCTCCTCAAGATTCTTTAGTATGGCTTCTGCCTTATCTGCATCTGTGTGGAGTAGGCCCTGGTTTGAGATTATGGGGGGATCGGTTTTTATTTTTGATGTTTCTTGTCCTGAGGAGCTCGAGTGTTACGAAATCTCTTCCTAGCTCTGCTCTTCTCTCTGATCAAGTCCATAATATCCCCGGGCAAACGACCAGGCTTGGGAACAGGTTTGTGAAAGGTTGCAACCGTTATAGCGGACTTAATCTGTTGGGTGAGGCGAGTCACTGCAGATTCCAAATCTTCTGGTGTGCATATGTGAGGGACGGGTCCAATTTGATCTCTAAGTGCTTTAGACAGTCTCTCCCACGATATGCCTGAATGAGAGGAAGGAGACAGGCATTCTTGTTCTCCCAATTGCAGTAGAATTGGGTTGTGATCCGACGACAGCTCGTTTAGTGAATTAAGGCTGTACTGTAATTTAATGTCTTGCAGGATAGCTTTATCCATAGTTTGATCCTGTGTAGCTAGGATGGATGCGATCATTTTCATTGGTAGATTTACTGTTCTAAGCAGGATGTTTTGCATTGAAGTCTCCAGCGATGACGACTGGTCCTTTTACTCCAAGGATGGCATCCAGATCTGAGGTCAATAATGTCTTTAATGGAGGGTTGTAAGCAAAAAAATTTAAAGTTTCCAATTGAGTTTGTGAGGACATTAATTCTGTGATTTCGAGATTGGTGGTTGTAGGGTTGGTTATTGAGTGATGTCTGATATAGTTTTTGATAAGGGTGGCTGTACCTCCACCTGCATACCCAAATATGTCGTTTCTGTAAATCTGATACCCTCTGATTTTTAGGGTGTCAGCAGGCCTCAAGTGAGTTACGTTGATTAGAAATATATCTGAGTTGTATCTATTATTAAATTTCTGGATTTCTAACAGTTTAGTTTTGATACCGTTCGCATTCCAAGCAATAATCCTAAGTGAATTTGGAGTGAATTATTTCCTATGTATCAGAGAGTGCGGATAATATGGATCGGGTTTGCTGTAATAATCTGTTTGTAACACTTAGTGATTGATTTCAGTTGCTGAAATCTGCAGCATGTTTGCAAGAGAAGAGGTGATAATAGCTGATAGATTTGAATGTGGATTATTCAGGTTCTGGATTTGTACTATCTGTTTGGAGCGGACCACGTCAGCATATGTTCTGGCTTGATGTTGAAGATTCATTTTCTTAAGGGGCTCAGTTAATGATGGGCGAGCACCTGTTGTCATGATCTCACTCTTGGAGGACTGAGGAGCCTGAGATTCAGGAACTCTCGCACTTGATGACGAGGTAGATTGATAATTTGGATCGTTCCATCTGTTTTTGGGGTGATGTATACACCTTCTATAATTAGCAGGGTGAGGACCCCCACAATTAGCGCACTTAGCCGGGGTGGATTTTGGCTGGGCGCAGGTGTTTGTGGGGTGATTCTCACCACATCACCACACCTGGTGATGTGGTGATGTGGTGATGTGGTGGGATGTGGATGAATCTTTTTCAATGGTTCTAGGGTTATTTTGAGTCCACAGATTGGTTTTAGATTGTAGATGTCTTTGTAAATGTTATGAATTTCTACTAAGACTAAGGGCTTAGATGTCTTATTATCTTAGTATCTTAGATCTAAACATTCTAGTGACCTTTATGGGAGGAAGATCCTGTAAGTTAAGGTCAGTAACTATTTCATCCGTGTCGATGTCCTCGGAGAATCCTCGTAGGACCACTTTCAGATTTTTTTCGGAGGCAAGTGAAAATGTGTGATATTGAGTTCCTCTTGTGTCCAGTTCCTTTGTAAGATTTCTCTAATCGCCATGGTGGGCTGAATTTTTATGCCTTCGTCTACATTTTTAGCAGATCTATAACTTGTTTGTAAGTTAGCCATGATGGTTCTTAGTGTTGTCCATCTCTGCTTTTCCCATAGGATAATCGGTGGCACCTTTTCATTGGGGGAGGCAGAGGGATCTGAAATGGGAACATCCTCGTCTCCATACCAACATCATTTGTTGGCTCAGCAGCGAGAGTTTTTCTCTTCTTACGAGCGTGGATTTCTCCTTGATCAGAAGGATTAGAGGTAGAGACAACTAGATTGAGTTTTTCCTCCATTTGAGGAGAGTCTTCGTTTTCCTCAACGTCTACTTCATGTGAAGAATATAAATTTAAGTAGCCGGGCCAATCCCGTTTAAACTTTCTGAGAAGCTTTTTAATAAAAGTGAGTGCTAGCCTTTTATCGAGTGACTCGATAATGATGCTAGTAAGCCATGTCAGCTTGAACGTCTTTTGGAGTTTACCGGCTATTTATCGAGGAAATCAATCAGTGAATACGTCTAAGTCAGGTACGCTCATATCGTTTTAACTACTAACGAGCGTTAATAAAAATCCCGCAGGTCTACAGACCTGCCAGCAGAAATTTTACATTAGAGTCATTGAAAGCGAGGGTTAAAGAAAAACTCTGTCATGAAACTAAACCGATCATAATTATTATAATTTCAACTAAAGTTTAATTAAAAGGTGCATTAATAGAATAATAAAAATAAACGAAGAAAAACTCTTTTAAACAATTATAATTTAATTATAAACATTATAATTTTAATTTATAAACGTTTTTATATTTATTTTTAATTTTTCGAGTTCTACCTGCTTTGCAACACGATTCCTTCTACTCTAACAGTTTCAAGCACAGTTCTCTATAAATTAAGTTAATTACAAAAGACACATAATTTATCCTGATGTTGCTACTTTGTTTTTACGAAGCCAACAGTATCTCAGGGAGGATTTTTATGTATTAGCACTGGCATTAAATGCAAAATTAATCAAATGGCATTGGGATTATTGCAATGACGTCTGGTTGCCCACTAACGGGGAAGTGACTGCAAAACTCCTTGACTAACGTCCAACGCAGTACGATTTAAATGTACCGTAAACCGCTTTTGACGCGAAACTAAAACGGAACACGAAACAGCACTTAAAAGTCGCGTGGGAATTAATCTTACAACTTCTAGGAGGTGCCGTTATTTGGAATCCCCGAACACTTCGCTCATTATTGGAGTCCGCCTACTTTGCGTTCGTTGAGCGATGATGATCAGACGGCAGTCATATCCGAGGACGGTTCCGTCAGCGGCTCTAATCTCTCGCTCGAAGGTAGAACACCTTCCTGCTCGATCCGAGGCACGAGATGCGTTCAAGAGTAACGCAAATGTCCCTCCTAAAAATCATTCGGAATGATTTTTAGGAGTTGTTGCTTTGCTTGCTTATTCTCTCACTCTAGAAACCAGGGTGTACAACTCACTGCGCGCGACCAGAACAGAGAACCTTATAGACAAGGGCCATGTTACATCCGGTTGAAATGTAATCCTTTTTCCAATAATGATGAGAACGAGTTTTGATGATTCGCTGAAAACAAACACAACTTCCAACCGCATCTTTTAAGAAACTATTTTCAAGCGAACTTTTATTATGAGCAATAAGTAAACATTTAGTTTAACAATTGATTTAAAAGTTAGCCTTTAACATACGATTAATTATGAATTCTCACACGCTAATTAAAGCACTTAGTTGACAAAAGATAGCCTGAAAGAATGGGGATCAAATTTCTTCAAAGACAGTTTTGATGGCTGGGCTGGCCATTCTCAGACGGAGGTGAAAAAAGTTAATTCCTAAAGTTATATAATTTGAATTTAAATATAACTCCTGCTTACCTGAATACGCAATGTATATTTAATGGCCACCATAATGCAATGATGCGCTCTCTATTTGTAGAGGGAGATTTCTCTTCTTCCCTCTTTTACCTTGCGGTGTCGAGGGTTTTCTATTCATTTACCCGCAATTTTACACAAGGTTAGGTTGGCTAGTCCTATGCCCCCCGGTGTATCCCATGTCCGAAGAAGCGTTGAGTTCTCAAGGCCAGTTTGCCTGCTTGTGGGATGAAAAACACCAGAATAATTGGGGAGAAAAACCGTGCAGTTCACGCCCGGCTAACTTGGCTATGTCTGAGAAAGATCCTAAGCACCTCTTCTCAGCGACGGGAATCGAACCCAGGACACTCCTTTCCCAGGCATAGGGTTGCACTTAACGCATAGCCACTAGGCTACCGCGCAGACAGGGGAGAATTATTCTCAAATAATAGAAATGCTAATCAACAAGATAATACGATAACGTATTACTCTGGGAGTGATGAGAACAAACATCCACATGGTGTAGCTGTAATAGCAGATGAAGAAATCAATAAATCAGTAATAAATTGGATTCCATTTTCTGAAAGGATAATGCTGTTACAACTTAAGGGAAACCCCGTTAACATAAATATCATCCAAGCTTATGCACCCACAGCTGACAAAAGTGAAGAAGAAGATGTTGAAGAGTTTTATGAACACCTAAAAGAGATTAAAATCCTAACAAAGAAACATGATATAAACATAGTGATGGGTTACGTGAACGCAAAAGTGGGAAGACGGGTGATGGAGAAATTGTTAGCGAACATGGCTTAGGCACCAGAAATGACAGATGAGATCGCCTAGTCCAGTTCTGTCAGGAAGAAGATCTAACAATAGCAAATACCTGATTTAAACTTCCACCCAGAAGATTGTACACTTGGAAATCGCCTCAAGATAACCAACATAACATTGTCAGAAATCAAATTGATTATATACTAATAAATAAATGATTTCACAGTAGTATAAAGAGTGCAAAGAGTTATCTTATCTTATAAAGACCAGGTGGTGTGCAAACAGAATATTTAAAATTAATCGAACCAGATAACATCAAACTTCTTGAAAAACTATTTAATAAAATATATGAAAGTGATGAATTTCCATCAGATTGGCTCAAATCTACATTTATCACTATCCCAAAGAAACCCAAAGCGAATTCCTGTGGTGACTTCAGACTTATTAGTCTATTGAGCCAAACATTAAAAATATTTTTGAAAGTAATTCAGAATCGCATTTATAGAAAAAGTGAAGAAACTCTAAGTGAAACACAATTCGGCTTTCGGAATGGTTTTGGTACTAGAGAGGCCCTTTTCTGTACCCAAATATTGATACAAAAATGCATAGAAAAACAGAAATCTGTCTTTATGTGTTTCATAGATTTTGAAAAAGCATTCGACAAAGTCAGACACACCAACTTAATAGAAATCCTTCAACAAATAAGGCTAGACGAACAAGACATAAGACTAATAACAAATCTGTATTGGAATCAGTCAGCTACCGTTAAATTAGGCAACATTACCACCAGTGATGTTAACATCAAAAGAGGAGTGAGACAAGGATGTGTGCTTTCACCGCTCCTGTTCAACATATACACAGAGGTAATCTTTAAAAAGGCATTGGAAGAATGTCCAGAGGGAATCACAATAAATGGAAAGATTATTAACAACCTACAATATGCAGATGACACGGTGCTAATTGCAGATAACATTATGGATCTCCAAAAACTCATGGACATATAAATATAAACATCAACAAGACAAAATACATGATCATCAGCAAACATCGAGCCTCATCAATGAAACTGACACTCAATGGGAAAAATATCGATCAAGTGTCAAGATATAAATATCTTGGTTGCTGGCTTAATGAACGGTAGGATCCAGAAATAGATATAAAGACAAGGATTGAAGTTGCACGGCAGTCCTTCATGAAAATGAGAATACTATTCTGCAATAAAGACCTAAACATGGAAGTCGGATGCCGAATGCTGAAATGCTATGTGTGGTCTATTCTGCTCTATGGAGTTGAAACATGGACATTGAAGGCAACAACCATCAAGAAAATCGAAGCCTTTGAGATGTGGCTATACAGAAGAATGCTAAAGATATCGTGGACAGAAAAAATTACCAATGAAGATGTCTTAAAATCCATTGGCAAAGCTAAACATCTTGTACAAATAATCAAGAAACGAAAAACATCATATCTTGGCCACATCATGAGAAACAGCAAATACCAACTTCTACAAACTATTTTGATAGGAATAAGTGATGGAAAAGGACCTAGAGGAAGAAAAAGAATATCATAGTTTGACAACATCAAGACGTGGACAGGAAAGAGCAGCGCACAATTGCTCAGATTAACACAAGAACGCAGTTTGTTCGGCCAAGATGGTCGCTGACCTTCGATAGAAGATAGCACCATAAGAAGAAGAATCTTATAGTATTACTTTATAAGCTCAACACTAGCTACTTCGGATTTTGAACTGAAATCTGAATGGATTGTTTTTGTAGAATTTCCTAAGTAAGGCCAGGGAGGGAAGGTTTACATTTCTGTTATGAAAATCTAAATTTATTTCGAGACTTCTTTGTATAAGCTTGTGGTGTTTATGAATAAACTTCTAAGAAGTAAATTGTAACGCTGGAAATATGCAAATTATATTGATGTTTAATTATCAGAATTTAATTGGGAAAATAATAATTTCTCATATTAAAAAAACGACAGAAAAGAAACAAGTTTTATTGGTCTAAATCAGTGGCGGTCGGCGAAATTTTCAAGTGGCGTTGCTGCATATACAAAATAAGAAAAATAATTTATTTTTTCCTAATCAGTAACCAATTTATTAATAAATAAATGTGGATATTAAAAATTGCTTTATTAAAAATATTTCACCCTCACCACCAACAAACACCAATAATAAAAGTAACTAGCCGCAACTGACCGAACGTGATAATTCAGACTGCGTACACGTGCTACCAGCTGCTGTAGGAACGAACCGCAGCATTAAACCCAGCACGTGATTAATGCAGTCACTGCACAGTCCGTTCTTTGTGGCACCACAGCTTAACGTGAAAGTGAAAAAGCGCGAGAGAATCCGTCATCACAAAGAAATTTTATTAAAAGCTTTTAGAAACAAATCCGATACGAAAGCAAATAAGTTCGCGAATAAATCACGCGCGAAATTAATTATGGGACAATATCTTAATTAGCTGGCGTTTATTTCTTACTCGATCTTTCTCTTTCTGCCGACCTCTACTTTATCACATACATCTCTCTCTCTCTCGCGCGCGCGCGCGGGCGGGCGCACGCACAAAGTGTCTTATCCATCATTCTCGCCACGTCCCTTTAGAGAAACCTCCTCTGCTTGACAGCTCAACACACATCCATCACAGAGCGGGTACTACCGACGAACCATACCGTAACTCGTTCGTGCCGAGCGCATCCATCGCTCAACTCATTCGAAACATTTTCGCGAGGCTGTCATTCGAGCCTCGCTTAATTTCGAATTCCTGTTACCTGCAAGTGCGCGCTCTTCTCTTACACTTGTCCGACTTTCGGCAGCCACGCATATTTGAGAGTTAACTGTTATGACAGCGAACGGGAGGGAGGGAGGGGTGAATACAGCCGGGGAACGTAATTCCAGATATGATCGTGTAACTGCTGCGTTGCCTGCGGCAGTTTACATTACAAATGACACACCGCGCTTTTCGTGGGCTTTATTTATTGTTAACTGAACGTTGCGCTAATTAATTTGAAAGGTTATTTAAAACCGAGGGTAATGCGCCGACCACCGCATCACGGGCCGACATTTACATACCGAACGCATTCAACTGAGGGGTGGTGTAACTGGAAATATTTCATGAAGTGCGTCTCTCTCATAACATCCTCTATATTTTCACAATAATTTGTACTCAGCCCATTATTTTTTACGGTTTCGAATGGTCATTATCATCGTCATGTATCCTGATATCCATTATCATCGTTTTTATTGATTCTTCTACTTATCATTATTATTATTAATTATCAATATTATTGATATTGATAATTATATAATTATATACTAGTGGTTGTGCGCTTCGCAACCATATGCCTGAGGAAGGAGGGTCCTGGATTCGATTCCCGTCGAAGACGTGAGCAGCTGAAGGGTCTTCCTCAGACATAGTCAAGTCTTGGGCGTGGACAGCAGGGTTTTTCCACCAGTTTATTTGGGGTTTTTCATCCTTCAAGCGGGCAAACCGGCCCATGAACACACACAGATACAGTCAGGAATACCTAAGACAATCGCTCCAGTCATAGATCTGAATTGTCAGGTATGCCGGTCCCAAGCCAGGATAAAAACAAGGGAGGGGGGGGATTGAGGTGGTGCCGTACCTTCTCGTAATAGGAGCTCACGGCCATTGAATCATCATACGAAATAATAATAATGAATATTATTAATAATTATCATTACTTTTTATTAATATTATTAATAATTATCATTACTTTTTATTAATATTATTAATAATTATCATTTTAGTATCATTATTATCATTATACATGACTACTAATGGGTTTGTTATGAGCAACGCAGAACTTCCCCCAGCGAAGCCAACTCAACCTTCCCAGGACGGAGAACTTCAACTACTCCTCACTTTTGACAATACCGACATCCCCACGCAAGCTCAAAACTCTCACTTTGGATGACTTACGACTCTCCTGTTGTTGTTGTTGTCTTGTCCTTTGAAGAGTCTTAGATGTTTCCGTGTGCTCCTTGTACTGCTTTGGCTATGTCAATGATTTTGTTTGTATAGATTAGAATTGCTGGACAAGTAAAGATGTGAGTGGGTGTCAGTTCAGTATTGGGGCAGTCGTTGCAGTTTCTATATGTTCTCGTATCATCTGTGTTGATTTTCATTCCTCTATAATGTCCTGTTCGTAGTCTTGCTATCGTGGTGGAGGTCTTTCTGTCAGCATCGATTTGGGAATTTGATGTTGCTTCACTGATTTCAGTGGAATTAGTTTAGCTTTTGCTAGTGCGTTAGCATCAGCAAGAGTTATCATGTGAGTTTCTTGGTTGAGTTCTCTGGCTTCTTTTGCTAATTTATCAGCTTCTTCATTGTAATCAATCCATTGTAAAATACAACGTTTTCCTAAACACTTTAGTTGATTTAAGAGTTTATGGATGTCTAGTGTGAGCTTGGTATTGCCATTTTTGATTGCCTCCATAGCTGATCTTGAGTCACTGTAAATTATAATTCCTTCAAATTGTTGAGATGATAATTTTAAGTAGGCTTCGAGTGCTTTATTTATTGCGTAAAGTTCGCTGGTAAAATTGGAAGCGATTTTCCCGGATCCAACTTTTATTGAGTAGAAGGAGAAAGAACACCAGCGCCTCCATTAATCATATTGGTGTCTGACGATCCATCGATGTAACAAATCACCTGTTTGGAGGATGAAAGAAGGTTGATAGCATTTAGGCCTTTTTCTTTGACTATTTCTTTTGGTTCTTTTTTTGTGCAGAGTTTAGTAAGGTTTAGATTTATGGAGGTATCTGAAGGTAAAGGACTGGAAAGTAGAGGTTCTTTGTTTACGTGCGCTAATCAAGACCTATTTCCTTCATGATAGTGTCATCATATTGTAAAGTTTATGAGCTGTGAAGTCTGCATTTTTGGTTCCAATGTTCATAAGTTTTTAGGGAGGTATGATCGCTTTGGTAGCTTTCGATATTATGTATGAATTGTATGGTGACAAATTTTCGTCTGTCCTCCAGCAGGTCAAGTCCACATTCCTGTTGGGCTCTGATATTGTTAGTGGATGGGACTGTACCAATGATAATCTTGGATGCTTTTGCTTGTATTTACGACTCTCCTCTTACCTAGAATAAGCGCATCACATCCCACAGTAGTCTCCTACACAAACAGAAAAAAAACTTGGTGTTATTTTCTGATCCACATATTACTTCCAAGCTGTACAACTTCTGACACTATACAGATCCAAAATATGACCGACCTTAGAATACTGTTTTCACATTTGGAATAATTCCTTAAAATCCTCTTTAAAATGCCTGATACTATCTATCATCTGTATGATACTGCTCCACAGAACTAGTAAACACTATTCTTCCTTTCTCTCTCTTAAACCTTTAACCACACAAGCAACAATTGGCCAACACCACTTTACCGTCCAGCAACATACCGAATCAACTTCTTGTCCTGATCCTTTTTTGTTCACTTATCTGGGCCTTTGGAATATTTTTCCTACTCTTAAGATTTTTCTTAAAGGTTACATTCTTCAGTTATTCAAGAAACATATCAAGAGTTTTTGTTTACGACTTGCTCACACAAGGTTTTGTTATATTAAAAGTTTGGCAACCTCTAATCTAGAGTGATGATGCAAAAAATAATCACTGGTGTTATTTTTGTAATCATCGTTATCAGCATAATAATAATTAATTCCATTGTCATAACTATCGCAATCATCACACATATACACAATTATCAATTATTTATCGTTATAATTATTATTGTTCCCATTGTCATGACTGTTATCATGTGAATCATTATTATTGCTACTCATTACAATTCTGGTATCGTGCTATAGAAGTTATAAAACACTTCATCTAGTTTCAGAAGCTATCTTATACATCCTAATTGATTCTTTAATACTATCAGAGATAAAGAATGTTAACTTTACTATACCGAACAGTAATGCATATAACAAAATGTTTCAACAAATTTGCTGAATCTGTCAAAAGCTTAGAATGCATTGCTTTGCAAAAATTAATCCTGAAACACAGAGTCATTCCTTGTTGAAAATGCATTGCTCATCTCGAAGGAGATAACTGAATCCCTGCTGTGGAGACATGGTCATTACTGCGATGAATATCGGATTCGATTGAGAGAAAACTCAAATAAAAACTGCCTGACACAGAATAGAATTATATGCGAGGATTTAGCGATGCTAAGTTTCAACAGTAGTCTCTGTTTTTGCTGATTTCTACTTCTTTTCAATCATGTTGAGTAGTGGTTGAAAAGATAGGGCTTTGAATCTGATCTAGGATTCGATGAACCTGAGGAATTCATCTATGAAGGGATTTTCATCTGGAGGCAACTTACGAGTACATAGTCAAGGGTGCTTTCTCTAAAAACCCATTTTATTACTTCCAAGAAACTAGTGTGTGTGTGTGTGTGTGTGTGTGTGTGTGTGTGTGTGTGTGTGTGTGTGTGTGTGTGTGTGTGTGTTATGTCATAGACTTTGTAATTAGTGATACTCTTGAGCCAACTATTGAAATGTTTGCTTTCTCAAACGGATTCTCCATCGGGAATTTAACTGAAGAAACCATGTTCTACCTACTTTCATAGTTTTGGTCTTTTTATTGCTAATTTCACTCTAAATTTGTTATTCAAGGATTTCAATTTAGTGAAAGAATCCTGGGACACACTAATTATTTTACGAATATAACATAATTTACATAAATTGAATAGCTGCTGTGTTTGATATTTCCAATTTTGATATCAAGCCTAATGCGATGTTCCTTCAAAATATGATCCATGCAGATTATGAATCACAGTGGAGACAATGCGTACTCTTGTCTTCCACCTGATTTACCGGAAACTGTCTACTGCTGATTATGACGTAAATATATTCTTATTGTCTACATAATGTTCTGATTACCCAGCAGTGGGGGGGCTCGTTGCTTGAAATCGTGGGGGTGCTGCTACTTTCGAAATATACATCCACACTGTAAATACAGTGTATGCGTGTTTAGACAAAATATAAAAATTATTGTAAAAAATTAAATATGAAAAAATATTAAGATGAAAAGCCAAACGGCTATTTTTTTTCTGGCGAGGTTGATAAGTTAAGGGGATAAAAACCCCTTATTGTTTTTCAGCCAGTAAGCGAAACTACGATCGAAAACTACGATCTGTAACGTTTCTTTGCCGACGAAATGTCAGCGTATCCAAGCGTAAGTGACCACTTGGTAGTGCCACACCATTTTTATCCCCTTAACTTATGAAAAAATATTGTTTATTATCGATAAAATTATGCAGTTCGGTATAATTCAAAATTACTTAAAAATAAAATCTTATATCATAACCCCGATAATGTTCTAAAATAAAAACTATAACAAATCTTTAATTGTACTGTCCTAATATTTAAAGCGACGGAGTAAACACGATAAGCACTACGAACACTCTACTACTGGCGCAAACTGCATATAAACAACAGTGGAAGTGCGCGACGGACAGTGTCGCATTACGCTAATAGCTCGCATCTCACTCTGACGTGCATATGCTTGCGCGCGTAGCAATAGGACACTGTGGTAAACACAGTGCTGCTAGCGCCCTCCTAAGTGCTACAAGAGGGATTTTTATTATTTTTTATACAAAAGAAGAGAGTTGTATAGGATTGTTGATGATAAAATTAAATATTACAAGCAAATATAAATAAATTAATAAATATATTTATATATCGAGAAAAATTAGGGGTGCTGCAGTTCCGCAGTGCCTATACACGAGCCGCTCCTGTTACCCAGTATAACTAACTATACCCAGCTTTTCTCTTGATACCGTACGATATGCCTTTACGAGATCTACAAAATGAAAACCAAATCTTTGTTACATTCCAGTATTTCTCAACTATATTTCGTAAAATTAAAACGTGATTCTCGACAACCTCTATTTGGCCTGAGCTCAGCTCGTTCAAGTTCCTCCTCCATAATTTTTCTTAACCTCTTGAATGCTTTCATTAGTCTTACGTGAAACACTTAAGAAAAGAAAAATTCTTTTGTAATTCTCACATTCAGTTTTAGTTTCGTTTTCATAAGTGGGTTTCACCTAAATACACGCGCGCGCGCGCGCACACACACACACACACACACACACACACACACACACACACACACACACACACATTATAACGTAGATGAAGTGGATTAATATTCATATTCATGCCCTTGGTTGGTTCACTATGAAGTGTAATAAGTCTTCATTTGACGATGAGGTGACCTTAAAACGGTTAGTTGCTAATCTCTTTGATGCCAGAATTCATTTGATAGAAAGAAATTAGTCAAATAGCAGAGTAAGGAGGCTGCTTAACTATGAAAACTGACCGATAAATAAAAATATAGAAACTTGTCCCTTAATCCTATTTTCGGAAATGACGGTATTCGGTCCTTAATGCGTATGATGCTGCTCGCTAAGCATTGTGAACTGTATTTATCGAAGAACAACACAAGAAGGCATCGATGATGATCTTTATACGTAATTGGAATAAATGCTCGTGGAAGAAGTAGACATCGCTCGCAAACAACCGTTCCTGTCTGCTTTCTTAACTATTTGATAAACTGTCGTTCAAGCTAATATTTATTTTCGTTGCATAAGCTAAAATACTTATCCTGCTCAAGTAGTTAACTTAGTCGATAGTGCTCGAGCTAATCCCATTACATCGAGAGTACTTTGATCAGCTCATCCTTTAGGAGGATTTTCTTACTGAAGAATATTATTAAAATAATTCTTATCGCTACCCTTAGGAAGTAAGAACGTGTCATATATCTAAATGTTTGTGGAAAGGAGATTTGTAAAAACATTTCTATTTTGAGCTGACCCGAAATAGTTTTGTACTTCGTAAATAAGTTCATTTATTAAAATGAAAACTGAAAGAAAGTTAATATTCGAGTCAAAACACGGAAATAAAAAGATAGCAGGAGAGTCACACCCACCGGACAAGCGCATATCGTACCCATATATTACATCATGCTTTTAAGCTTCCCATACATCATGTTTTTAAATCCACACTATCTTTTACCATTCCCTAAGTTGAAGTGTGGTATGTAGCAACAATCCGCAACCCCTTTCATAGCTAATAGGCTCTCCTATAAAGCAGACAGGTTTTCACGGCTAGCTATTCTATATGGAAATTTCAAGTATCACAGTCTGGGACTGTCTGAATACGTATCTCTTGTTTTTATACATACATAAAGACAAAGAAAAGAAAGCTATCTTTTCTGCATGTACAATTCCGGTGTCTCGTGCAAAGAAAGCATGCATTTGTTTCACAGCATCGCCTCGATTGACGGTGGATTTCCTACAGTACTGTATTGGTGGGTTATATTTGATGACGCAGGATTCTTTATTTGTTTCTTTTTTGGAGGGGGGAGAGGACAGTAGACGGAGGATCACTGCAATCGCTAATATAAGATTTCATTCTCAAACCGAATCTCTCCTATAAAGAATTTATTTCTTGCCAATTTCTTCCCACGATGCAGCGACTTCTCTGTCTGATAATGTATTTATTCTATGAGGATTCGAAAAATTAGGGGAATTCCTAACTGTAAAAGTCATGGTTGTATTTCAAATAATTTCTTTTTAACTTGCATAATTGAGTAGAATAATGCTTGGAATAATCGTTAACATGTAGTCTCGGTTAAAAGACATTGATTTTTTTTTTTTTTTTACAGAAAAAATATTAATTATTATACGCTCACAGTTCATAGAACCGGGGCTGGCAATGTGGCAAGAATAGGGAGAAAGAAATAAGGTGATGTACGAATTGGCCACCAACACGCAAAATCACGTGCTTTATACGTAAAATTTTCCAACTGTTGTACAAGCAAAATAGTTCCCAATTTAAGAACTACAATGTTCATAAAAGAAAAGTTAATTTACTGACGTACAATAATAAACACTCATCTCATGAAACGCATTGATTACCCTATTATCGGAATAGATTCTCCTTCTTCTGACATGCGCAGAAGTGTCGAAGGGTCTCGCATCTCTTGGCGTACAGAAGTAATGTAAAATTTGACACGTGCTCTTTTTATTGCCCAAAATATGACTTTTAAACAATAGCGAGAAATAAATAAAATATTCGTTGGCTTATTCGGAAGCAGTTCACAATTTTAATGGATATAATGCCGGTCTGTCCGTAAATCATAACGAAGTATGGAGCGACAGACGTAAATCTAAGAGCGTCATTTTTTGTTCGTTAGTTCAAGTTAGCACACTCACAACATAAACGAAGATTCACAAAGACAGTACTTTTCCTGTTAGCTTACAATACTTGTTAGTTTAGCTTCACAGACACTGATTAAGCAATTGAGCTAATCTGTCGTGTTCTATGCTAAGAGAATACGTAAGTCATTTTTCGCTTCAATTTGCTATACAAATCCTTTTTTTACAGCAGTTTTGTTTTGTTTTCTTCACTATCACTTTATATGCCATAGTATCCATATATATGTCACCGTTTGCCTTAACCTAATAATGTTTGATATATGGACACACACAGTGAGCTAACAGGCACCGGATTCACCAAGATGCTAATGAGTTTCAACTAAGTACAATCTTCTCGAGACACATGACGCTATTCATCATATAGTTGGTGGCGCACATTCAACTGTTGATACCCGGGAGACGCACTAAGTATTAGGGACAATGTCACGAAGGAGAATTTGCAGTTGGGCTACGTATAATTAGACATCTCAAAATGATCTGGTGAAGTGTATAGATAATAGCTTCTGCCAACACTTGAGCAATTTCTGTTGTACTGTGTACGCGTCTACTGTCTTACAAGCACTCATCGATGCCTGTTGGGACCTTAGAGAGTCTCTGTTTAAATTGGCTGGCTGATGAACATGCTCTCTGGGAATAACAGCGTATGGGTATATCGATTCTGTGGTTACCAAACAACTAGTGGTGGGCACACGTACAGGACTTCTGGACAGACCTCAACAACAGGGGATGGCTGATATGTGTACTTTAATGAACAAACGCTATGCACTGGTCATTTACCTAAGGGAATGCCAGACCTCTATCTACCGTTTTCTGACTTGGCAGCTTGAATAATCGAACCGCTTGAATAACAGACTGGATTCTGGATTCCTAGGGTATTCATTGAGAGTTTACACGACGAGCAATGAGCTGAATTTCCATCTACATTATTAGATGCTCGTGCTTCATATAAATGCGATATAAAGAAAATTTCCTAAAAAATCAAAATCCATGTAGACATTTAAAACGCGATAAAATCTTGATGGACATTCTGTGCAGATTTCGTTTAGTCGTAGAACTCCCCCCCCCTTCGTATCCCTTTAACTATATTGAGTTCTTGAAATTATTGGTCACTACATTGGTTAGATATCTCAAACAATTATTTTGGTTGTCTGTGTGTGCATGTTTTAATATATGCCATTTTCTTTGATAACAATTAAACCGGATTTTAAGTTTTCTGCACTTCTCAAATCTTAAATAAGGTAAAAAGATATTTATATTATTGAAATTACAATGAATTTAAATTTTAAATCTTCTTTTATTAAAACAAATATTAGAAAATATAAAAATTGAATTGTAAGTATGGGATGGCAATGCTGTAGCCAATGAAGTTCTAACTGAGGCTCGGCTATGGCTGTTACCCTCCTGCCATGATCAGAGCTTTAATAGCTCAATAACATCTTATCCCTACACTGTCCTCTACAGATATAACGGGGAAGATGAAAAGCATTCTTGCTTCGCCTCTTTAAGCCAGTCTTGTAAAGATAAGGACTAATGTGTGAGAAGAGAGAGAGAGAAGGTAACAAATGGCAATGCTGTAGCCCATGAAGTTAACTGATGCTCGGCTATTGTTGTTAGCCCTGAGATGAGATGAGATATGAGCAGCTCCGCTCAGGGGTGGGATGGGCCTGCCACTGGGTAGAGCCGACGCTGAAAGTTCTTCTCGGTGACGGGGGTGAGTTTGTTACCGAGGGGAACTAGCGCTGAGATCCTTCGGGTCGCTCATTGTTAGGGGATCTCACGAGGTTTTGGAGAGGTTACCCCGCACATAATAATATAATACAGGGTAGCGAAAGAAGTTTTAACTGATGCTCGGCTATTGCCGTTACCCGCCATGACCAGAGCTTATAGCTCAATAACTCCCCGTCCATACATTTTCTTCTACAGATAACAGTGGATATGAAAAGCATTCTGCTTCACCCATTTTGCCCCCCCCCCCAAAAAAAAAAGTAATGTGTGCTAGCTTACATGCAGAAATACTAGAATTAAACAACTTCCACTATCCTTGTATAAATATAAATATCTAATTCTTAAAAATCCGAGAAGAAAACTAAGTTTTAAACGTTTCAATAAATATATCAGATATTTATATTTAATTGCCACGAAGAAAGTTGCTTTAGATCTTTCAATAATAATTACTTGAATGTAGATGGCGTGAAACCTAATATCCTCTATTCTGTTTTCCTCATTAAGCACCAAAAGCCGCATCTCGTTAGTTAGTTGTTAAAGTCAAAGGACAGATAAATAAGAATATAATTTATGAAACTAAAATTTAATGATGAAACGCGAACTAGCACGAGAGATTCGGGAAGCTTTTTTTCCTCCATTGTAACCCCGTCTTATTACCAGCCATTGATAAGTACTAAGAATGTAAAAAAATATGAATTTTTACATTCTTTAGAATTTCGGATAAATTGGACATTCAGTAGAATTAGCACGTTTATTTTAAATGTGCAAACCTCGCTTAGAAGACTAACCTTGCATCGGACGGTCGATAATAGGTGAAATTTGATACAGCTGTCGTCCTTCCAAATGACAGTGTCGTCTCCTTTAGGCACACTTGTCGTTCTCGAGGTAGAGAATCCTCTTGGATAATTAACCACTAACATTTACAGACAAGAGAAAGTTAAGTTGTATGTGGGAAACATCTTGAAAATGGTAACATTAAACTAGGCGGAGAAACCCTGTAATGACGTAGACATGTCATTTGTAATTAGCTGGGAGATAGACAATAATGAAAGCATCTTAATGATAACTGAATTATCTTCATTCTCTCTGGAGAAAGCACTACAAGCACGATTACAAATGTTTCTATATTTGTTGAAATACATCTCATTGACAAAATAGTGATAAAACAGAAAGGTGTAAAAAAAAAACTAAGCGGGTCTCATAGAAAGCGTTCAAAATGGCAGCAGTCAAGTGTATTTGACAGGTACTTGATGAATTCTGTGACTCTCCTGAACAGTCGTTTTCGTTCGCATGTTTAACTCAAATGTTATGCCAATGAAAGCTTTTACCGAATCCTGTTCGCTAATGTCTCGATGGAGGTACACAAGCGGCACATTTATTCCTTAAAAGTCTTCAGGAACAGCTGGAATTTTTATACAAACTTACAGATGACTTAATCTCCTTTTTTCATTCGTTCATCTTTCTCTCTCTTCTGTGAATTTTTCATTTTTAGGATAAATCTATTGGGAAACACGTTTGTAAGCTGCATATATATCTTTGACAATACTTCTCTGCGGACTGAGGGGTTCGATACACTTGATGCAATCTCTGCATGCACCAGCCGTGAAATTATTTGCCAGCTGTATGAAGCCAGCTTGTCATTTATCATTCTTTCTTCTTTTCCTCGCCTGAAGCACACGAAATTCCATTAACGATGACGTATCAGGAAAATTGAAAGAAGGGATCTCTCACAAGTAGGAACAGAAACGGCACACATTCTGTGTGTGTGTGTGTGTGTGTGTGTGTGTGGTGTGTGTGTGTGTGTGTGTGTGTGTGTGTGTGTGTGTGTGTGTTATTGTTGATATAGCGTATCACGGGTTAGACATTATTACATCCGCAACCTTTCCATGGCATGTCGCCCTACAAATAAACTAATACGCTGCTCTGACCTTTCGCTATCTTTGATGTGATGTGCGGCCTTTACACATACAACTGATCGAGTGCTACAATGAGCCTAATGAGAAACCATCAAATGGGGATACAAAAAAAAATGAAGGTGGAAGGCGAAAACGTTGATGCACGGTTTTCCAAAAAGAATACAAAATCAGAATCTTGTGTGTGTGGCTTCGTCATTTAGCTGATTGTTTTAAAGATATCCTACAGGTAAGAACTAACTGAGAATTCACGTAGTACCTTAGTAATAACGTTTTTTTTATCTTTGTCTTCTTCGAGCCGCAATCCACTATATGTTAGTATCTTTTATTTTATTTTGAACGGATCAAACAGATCAATGCGTTTACTGTTTCGTACGGGCTACCTTTTATATTCTGATTTGATGCCGGACACATTTCCTACTGCTGAGCCTCCGTAGCTCAGCCGGTATAGGCGAAGCCCTTTTGTCGGAAAAATCTGGGTTCCATTCCCGTCTATGAGGTGAGGAACCTTTATCTGGTCTCTTTTGGCTAAAGGTGAGTTAGCTGGTCTAGGGGGGGGGGGTTCTCTCCCGGAAACTCCGGTTTTTCATCTCTGAGCACAGGCAAACCGTCAGCTTGAACACAAACGTCTACAGACAAAAATACCTTCTCTCCCCCTCCCAACCGACCTGTCGCAGAGCCTGACGTTGGGCGGGGAAAGGAATAGATGGAATAAGGCACAAGAGGAAGGACGCATTTCTTACTGCTCTGTTGTATTTATTGTTTATAACTGTGCCAAAAGAAATAAGCTATCAGTCAAGTATATCCGCTCGCAAAGTGGCAGGTGATGAGTTAGAATCTCGTCATAAATATGCTGTTTGTGAACATCTTTATTTCATCGGAAGGGATGAGACTATCAGCATTGCCTTGCTTTTTGGAAGGCTGAAGTGGATTAGGAAAATTAAGTATTTAGTCTCCAGATACGAATTGTAAAATGATTAGGACCCTCAGTCGAAAACATAGGTGTTCCCTTACGACTTTATGGGAAATAGGAACCGAAACGAAACATTTATTGTAATAATAACGCACGTGGGTTGAACAAAATGGTAGAAGGATAAATTAATTCAATCAATATGTTGACCTAAAATCAACGATCAGCAGAGAACACGTGGGATGTCATAGAAAAGCGCATTGCAACTGTCCGCTAATTGCATTCATTGCCAAGACGTGGTACGGCATGGCTCGTTTTGCACTGGAAAAAAGTTGCTGTGTATTGGCAAGTTGATGAAGAGTCCCTCTCTTAAAAACAAGGAATTAATAATAAACCTCGCGTGAGGTCTTCGAAGGACGTCTCCAACTAAGACACTCGAAGTGTTAAAGCTTTTGTCGTGCTTTGCTTCACACGCTTGTAATTCATAGTCGAGTTAAAAGCGAATGATACTTGTGAGTAGAAAATATGTCCATTTAAAAAATAAATTATTATTAAAATGAAATAAATGGCTCCTGAGAAGTACCCAACGAATACTTAGGGAAAGGGGAAGTTACGCAAAATAAAAGCACAAGCTTTATATCACTTTTTTAATTATTCGCACTGCACCTGTTGTTGGCGAGTGGAATTTCAGTCCATCTACCCACAGGGGTGCTCCCTAAATAATTGAGCTTCATAACAGCTTATTTAAATGAAAAGGCTACCGACTTTAGTGGCTACTTCTATACAAGACCCTTTACCCTTAATAGGTTTTATACACGTCATTAATGTACATTGGCCGTTTATTTTAATCTTAATGACACTTTATAGCATATATTGCTAAATATCCTTTATAAAAGAAATTGGAATGGGGGGAAAAATACAAACCTCCCTCTAAAGAGTTGCTGTGGTAAATATCATCCCTGCAGGACTAAACGCTGATTATTCCATTAACTAATTCGTTCGTTTCTTTCATCTCATTATAGATCTCTCTCTCTCTCTCTCTCTCTCTCGTTCACCACATTTCCCTTCTTTAATTGTTATTTTGTCTCGGTAATTCTTATTTTCCTCCGTCTCTTCCACACAATATCGTTTTTCTCCGTACGAACGTCGCTATTGTCAACCTGTCCTCCGATACGTGCGCTACACAGTGAAATTATTGAAGCTAATCGTGTTTGAAAAGACCAACACTAATGGAACCTTTGGTCATAATGACCTGCAGCAATGATTGATATTTTTACCCGGTTAACGCTAGCGAAGACCTAATGTAGCGTAAGAGTTGCCTGGTAGAGCTGACACCGCATTCATCAGGGACCGATGTTCTAGGAGCGTAATGTTGCCGACGCAGTACTGTTCCGACGAAACACAGTTGGGACAGATCAGTAGAGAGAGTTTTATAATAATATCCGAGAAGGTATGGACTTTGATGTTGGGGTTTGCATGCACAAGAGGAGTTTATTGTTTAGGATCCACTGTGACCCTTTGCTGTAATAAAAGAGCCCTCAGGAACGCACAATTCCTATTAAAAACTTGTGTTCGAAGGCAGGTAAATACGCTTAAGATAAATTGTTGGCAACTGCAGCTATAAGTCGGGTGTCGTATTGGAAAATATCTTAGGGGAGAAAATTCTTGACACCCCAGTATAACCCAACCAGTTTGAAAGGCCATAATAAATGCTCCTTGATTGGTTTGTTTATTTCGACGTCTCTTATTGGACGCCGTATGGTGACTCCTGTGCCTCATAAAGTTTTAGAGCAGTGTTTCCCAAATGGTGGGTCATGACCCTGCACCGAGTCACGAAAGCTAAATGCTGGGTCGCCTAAAAAACTCTCGACAACCTAGGTGTTTCGTTTTCGGGTTTTCTTTTTTTCACGAAACTCAAAAATACAATTAAGTAGCGTTTAATCTGGACTAATGAATAAATAATTTAGTTAATAGAGACAAAAAAGCGCTCCGTCCGCATTTCACAGTCTCTTTGTTCGCGGTAAAGTAGCTCGACTAATGGTGAGACTGCGTCAGGAGTCCCCAGTTTCAGCAGAAAAAGCGATAAAATTTCTAATGCCTTTTGCCACAACCTATAAGTGTGAAAAAGGCTTTTCAACGCTGGTTTTTCTAAAAAATAAACATAGAAACCGATTGGAAGTCGAACCGGATTGAAGAATAAAGTGATCACCTTTTTCTCCAAACCTGAAGTTTCCAGTTAACAAACAACAGCATCACACTTCTCATTAATAAATTACTTGGCTCGCTTTAGTTTAATTTCTTTATATTTTTGTAAGCGTAAATGCTTCTTTGTTATAATACTAATAAATGAAAGCTCTATGAACATTCAAATCTGTTTTATTTTACCTACTGGCCATCAAAAGTTTAGTGGGTCACGAAGTATTAAAATAACCGGGCCACGGAAAAAAATAGTTTGGGAAACTTTGTTTTAGAATGTCTGGAAGAAATGGTGGTTAAAATGGCCTTTCCACACAGAATTAGTAAGACAATCACAAACACGTGGTTGGATTTAATCCCCATTTTACTGGGTGGGGCTTAAATCCCACTCGGCAAATCTGGACGACTCTTATGTGGTATTCAATCAGCATCTTTCCAGTTATGACCAGTCACCTTGCGTGTTTTATTTCATTATTACTTTTACCCACACAGTTGAATTATAAAGTATAATTTGATTAAATTTTCATTAGTTAAATGCAATAAATATTAAAGCTGCAAAAATTGAATGCATCGCTTGCTTTACTTATACATTTTTTTCTAATAAGTATGAATGCAAACTGCAACCGGTTTCTTAATCTTAACAATCAATTAAAATATAAAAGAAATAAAATGATAGTCCCAAGGAAAAAAATAATCTGGGTTAAGAAAAGCGCAATACCTGCTGGAACCAGGGGGAGGCAAAAAGTGTGGATGAAGAGAGGCGGGGCGAACTGGTTTGCCCAAGTGTCCTCGGAAAGCGAAAATGATATATAGTCTGCTTATCGGAGGGCACAGATCAGCCACGCGCCGTTATCTCCTGTGACAGCCGGTGCCCCAAGCAGCTCACCGATGGATAAACGGATACAAGATTTCAGAAGGTAAAGAGGGAGGGTTTAAAATAAGAGCGGCAGCGAGTCTGACATCGCCGCTGTTTAGTTAGGAAGAAGTACGACGCATCTGAACAGAATAGAGCTAATAAGAAAAGTCTGCCTGCGAACTCGAATATTCCTCTAATGTCGGGTATTCTGTTCGAAGTGCAACACGGAGGTTAAAGAATATTTGATGGTTTTTTAACTCTTCCAAGCAAGAAATTTTATCCTCTCTTCGGAGCGGCCCTTTTGATAGTCAGCGAAAATAAATATTCAATCAAAGGAGACCGAAAATTTATAATTTTAATATTTTTATTTACTTCTTTTCTCGATAATCTTGTTTGCCATTAGATGGCGCAGCTGTTGAATTCCGGGATTTTTTGATGTCACGTTAGAGTTTCACAATAGCAGTTGATTCAGGTTATCTACGAACGGTAAACGAAAATAAACACAAGAAAGTAAACAAAGTAATCGATTTATACGCTAACTTCACGCTGGTTTGTGAAATAAAGTTTAGAATTTTTTTCTTTCGCCTCCCCTTTGCTAGAGCCTTACTTTCGTTCAGTTCCTGCAGATGCAAGCACGGGCAATTGCCCTTCACACTTATATTCCTCTGTTTCCTAATGGAATTTTCTGTGTCGAAATAGAAGGTCAGTGAGGTGAGTCAAATCGTTTCACATCGGCTGCCATTCGATGTCAACGTGCCGGCCAAATATCGATCTTGAACTCAGAAATATGTCTTTCGAAAAATATTATGGCGAATGTTATTTTTTTTTTTTACTTTATTTTAAATTATCGTTAACAGTTCAAACATTACAAATCGCTGTATATAGCAATATGAATAATTAAACTATTTATTGCATTATTATTATTAATATGTATTGCATACTATTTTATTTATTTAGTTAAAAGAGAGCATAAATCTCGGTGATTTCACGGCTTGGTTCATAAAGGGTTGCTGAAACACACACGCCTATTAAAATGACGTTTCTGCGCACCTCGAAACACGAATCGAGACGCAGCAGACCCGAACAAAGCTTTTCCGACTTAGAATACTTGACAACGTTGATGTAGAAACTACAAGCCCAATTACTTACTCAAGTGATTTACCTAACAAAGCTACGTTCTAAGGAAAGACTACAGTAGGATTAGGTGTCCTAGGAGACTAAATGATGGATGCTGGTGATTAAGTTAATCTCTTGCTTTATCCTCATACATCCACTGACATGGCTTGAAATGTTGCCTAGGAGAATAGAGATAATGCAGTTTATGGACACAGTGTGGCACTGCTGACGAATTTAAATATTTTAGTACTTTATGTGGAGGTTTTTTGTTGTGTGGAAAAGACATTTAAATGTGAACTCACGTTCGTATAATCCACCAGATTAATATTAATTAGTGATTTGTTTTAAAGAAGATTTTTGTCGTGGCATCGGTGATCATGAAGGCAAATTGCTGCACGTGACATGAGTGGAGAATTCTGTTATGACACAACTGGGAACGACTGAGTTTTTATTCTGCTGCTACTTGTTAACCTCTTTTATGTCACCCTCTTATTACCCTCTTTAATCTCGTTAGTAGGCACTTTCTTTACACCCTTATCTATTGATTTTTTTTAAATTTTATATGAGTTTTGATTTATTAACACGTGTTCAATGTTGTCCTTTTTCTTTCGTATAAAGTGCTACAATGTTTTTATTTCTTAATTATTTTTATGATTTATTTTGTCCTTAGTGTTATTTGCATAAACACATTTGATACTTTTATGTTCTTATATTTTGCCTACAATTCTAGATTCTGATATCGCATTTAACTAGCTAAAATCATGCATTAGGTGGAAATTTATATAATTGTCGTCATATTACCCTACCTCTTTTTTTCTGAATTCCTACATAAGTAGTTGCATATGCCGGTAATAAGGAAACGTGATGAATGCTTTTTGGTATCAAGTCGAGATTGATCAAGTGGGAAAGCTTTACGATTTGTTATTAACTAACCAACTGGTCGGTAGAAAACCTTGCGGAAATAGTTGTGCATTAGGGAAAATCAGTGATATCGAATCTTGATTTCCCTACTGAGCAAGAGAGCGAATAAATTCCGCGATCTCTCTCTTCCCACACTGCCTCTGATTCGACTGACATTAAACAAATATCGCTATTTATGCGTGATATCTGCAATTCTATTTTGCTTATCATTTTGTGGGTTGCGCAAAATGCCACCTATTAACTTTCTTTTACCTTCCCATCCTTATGCCTGAAAAGTGGATATTTCTTTTATTGAAATTCTGAATTATTAAGGGTGCTTGCAAAATTATTCGGCTGTGCAAATTTTGTTTCACTTGGCTCTGGGTGGAGAATACGTTTCAAAATTTCTAATCCGATAAAGGATCTGAATTTTTTATAATCTTTTCCTCTGTTTTTCTCCAATGCTACGCAGCAATCTAAACTTTAAAACAAAGAATAAATCAACTTGTATACAGAAAGTATCCTGAAAACGTAAAATTTATTTATGATTTCTGAAATTTTTATTGTAATAAATCATTATGAATATATATTAAAGGTGTATTTATTTTTTTTCAAAAAATTCAACAAAATATTAAAATAATAATTTGTAAATAAAATATTAATTGTTTATTTATTTATAATAAATGTTTTTATAGCATAAATTTAAAACTCATTGTAATTAATTGTAAAAATTATGAATGTAAGGCCATAAAAGTTTTATTATAAACACAATTTATTTGACTATAATTGTAAGGGTCCAAAAAAACATTTAATTTCTGTTTGTTCCAATAGCAAATGAAATAAAACTGTCCACAGTTTCTATGCAGTATTTAAAGAAAGATATGCAAGTTGAATAATGGTCCGTTATAAAAACTAAAAAGGCCAACTTCTCATTTTTCAGTTTCTTAGCAACCCACGAGGCCATGTTGAGGTATTGAAGAACATTTAAAGAAAACATATCGGAATTTTGAAAAGTTTGGAATTAATGAGCCATCAAAGGATATAAGGTAATATCCATAAATTTAATTACTGTAATTAAAATACGATCTCGTGATAATTAATAAGCACATTACTGTCTCGGAAAACGAAAGAAGTGTTTGGAAGAATGTTACGATTTTGTAAGGTGATAAATGGAAGAGGCAAGTTCGTGAAAGTTTCTAATGCGAAAGCTCAAATAATTAATGAAATCGTTCAAGTCTTTGATAGATTATTGAGAAATATCGTGCTGACAAATTTATCTCAATTCCTCCTTTACATGCTAAGTGGAATTCGTCAACAGAATATCCAAATGCATTTTAGAAATGCATAATTAATTAACATATAATCTCATTAAAAGCGAGCATTTAGTCATTTCCATTAAAGCAAGCAAAAGAATTGTCATTGAGAGTAAGAAGTTGTTCTCTCTCTAAAGGATACATCCACACAGAAATGTGTCGCGACTACAAATGAGTTACAGTAATACTAGGAAAAGATACATATAATTGATAAGGAAACAAATACAGCTTTATTCCTGGCGATCTTAAGTTCCCATGATTTAATTACTCAATGACTGTGTGATAAAAATGGGGATTTGGAGAAATACTTCATTGGATAAAAAAGATTGAACAAACCTTGTGTAGAGACTTAAGTGGCGTGAAGAATTCATGTTCGAGATTTAATGGAATATTATCAGCAATGAGAACGGATTAAAACTAATTTTAATGCTTCCAATATTTCGTCTCAGTCACAGAGACATCTTCAGGGATTACTAAAAACTTTTTGTAACAACCCACACAAATACAATACAACGATAAGTAAAGCAAGTGAGTGAAACTAAAGTCGTATCTAGGTGGTACACCCTCTATGGGCGTTTGCAGGTGGCGCCTAGAATGTAAAGAGGGATCTCTGATAATTAATTAATACAAAAAGTTATTTGTAATCCCTGAAGATGTCTCTGTGACTGAGACGAAATATTGGAAGCATTAAAATTAGTTTTAATCCTTCTCAGCCCTGATAATATTCCATTAAACCTCCAACATCAATTGAACAAACCTAACATACACTCATGAGCCAAATTATTATGACTACCTTCTTAGTAGAGAGTTGGCATTCTTTGGCGGCAGCGATAATAAGCACCTCTTGGCATTGACCCACCACTAGACTATTCAAGGTGTCCCGGAGGTATTCTGGACCAATCAGATAGCATGACTTCCCGTGGTCAGCGACTGAGCAAGGCACTGGAGTCGAATGGTGAATGCTGTGTTCACAATGCGAACCTAGTAATACGAGTGTTGTCTTGCTAGAGAACTCCAGGTCCATCGGACTAATAAATCCATGAATCCAAAACAATCTCCATGTAGGAATTAGCGATCGAGATGTAGGGATGAAAGGAAAGCCGGTGAAGTCCCTTCGAAAGCAATATCCATACCAGGATACCTCACCACCGGCCTGATTACAGCCAACTGTGCAATCTGGTTAGCCAGAAACATGCTGAGTGGTCAAAAATGTTTTGGCAAGTGAATATATTTCAAACTGGTCACGTGTAATCAGTTAGACGGATAGCCAGCTGCATGTTCATTCACCTTCCAGTCCTTACACCACGCAATGCGGATTCCAACTCAATCTATCTCCAGTTTCAGGCCGCTTCTTAATCGGTAGCAACATTTATCCTTTTGTGATAAAAATCTGGATTCAAATATAGTCTACGATGCTGGACACTATTCTAGCTGCTTTCAACTGGGGGGAAGTTAACAAGTCTCACATGGAGGCGCAGGAGTTGCGCAATAGAGACAAACTATTCTGGGCACCACTGACTGACAGAATAGAGTACACTATTCAATGGGATTAACCGTCGTATCATAAGATAAATACACTGGGATTAATGCAAGTCAAGATAAAAAAGGAAAATCAATGACGTAGAGGATTCCTAGCAATTTTTCGTACATCGTTGAATAAAAGAGAAAAATTGTTCTGTCATGCTAGTTACGCTATCTTTAAAAAACAGCATTTGGAAAGTCAAGAATATTCCAAATATCCGATGAACGTTAACGTGTTCTGCAAAAGCATTTTTTTGCTTGTGACTTCTCTTAGAAGTTATTTCTGTCATTGGATTAATAGCAACCAACATTCCACAAATTCTCAACTAAAGCGTTCTCTTCTCTTTTTGTTGCGTGTGTGGGAAGAACGTCTGGTGTTGTCATGTCAGAGTGTCTTTATTTCTAGTGAGAGGCACTCTCGCGTCATTTGTCTGTCGTCGCATTCATCATTAGCTGGAAGCTACGTCAAAATGAACAAGATATGTATGTGTTAAGTCTTCCACAACAGTAATCACATCACGAGCCCGATAGCGTAACAATGGTTATAACAATGGCGCCATTGTTGTTTTCGTTACCAACAAGTAATTGTTGTGCCAAACAAACACAAACTCTTATAAGTTTGATTAATGAAATTTATTGAAACAAATCCGTCTTTTAAATGTATTTAAAAGCACAACCATCACCGTATGAACTTTTTCTTTCTTCTAAACCTTCTGTTCATTCATTGTACTAACATTATAAGTCGAATTTCTCGTATATAGGATTACCTTAAAAATGACACTGGATAACTCACCTTCACTTGAATAATCGAACGCGTCCAAGATAAAAATTCAAATCCAAGTCGTCTTTCCAATCCATGGACACAATCTTAAATTAAATAAGTCAGAGAGATAATAAAAATAAAAGATTTAATAACAGATAATATTTTAACCTACATAATTAAAGATAGCAGAATACGTTTAAGCAATACCGAAGATTAATCCAATGCATTATACGATAGTTTAATAGAGAAAGAAGTAGGACGAGTATTCATATAAGAATCAGCTCTCTATAACTATTAATCATCAAGCGTTGATTATCTTTAGAAATCGTAGGCGATAAGATTGAAGCAGAAGGCGAAAAGTCAAAAGACAGCCTTCAGTCATTTTACTCACAGTCTCCAGGTGTCCTCCCATCTGCGTAATGCGTGTTTGTGCACGAACTGCATCCCACCATCCATTAGTGCGTGAGGCATGGCCTGGTCGATATTATGAGCTGCATGCAGCTGTGAATGTTCCTGTAGCTTTCGTATGTAATACGTTGTGTGCAGGCGCACTTGTATGGCAAGGCCGGAATGCACTTCATCTAACGGAAATATTTAAGATATAACAGATGGTATTCGCCAGATATTTAAATCAGTGGACCAGTTCACGGTTTGTCTACTCAAATACCCAGTCAGAAAATTACAGAATTACATTGTGAAAGCACCTGTTAAACTAGCGAGCAATATGTCTTGATGAATCGAATTCTATGTCTTGGGCTTAATTTATTCCGCACTATCAAGAGCTAAAGGTAATTTAGTACGCGGCTATAACATCTAAGATACCTGCATTTACATATTAAGTAGATTTGTTACAAGTTCTCTTTCGTAGACTATATCAGATCCCCCCAATTCATTTTCTTTCTCTTTTGCATAAAGGTAATCGAGTCTTCACACTCAACACTATTTTTTAATCTAATTTTTTAACTTCATTATTTAAAGATTAATCCCCTTTTTTATGTTATCTTGGTGTATTCGATTGTTAATATGTTCAATTGTAAACATAAAGCAACCGCGCCATCTACAACCCAAAAGATTCCTATTTATAATTAATTGTTATTAATAATCCAGTTTTGAATAAAATATAAATAATTACATCATCGTCTGCAATGTAAATTTCTTTTTATGAACTTCAAAATGGATGTACATCTGCAATACAACTATCGAAGATTATTAACAATCATTGTTTGCAATATAAATATTGCAACAATTCTTTCCAATGAACTTTAAAATGAAATAAACAATTGAAATCATTGACATATTTTATTAATTCAATGATTTTAATTTTTAATCCATTGTTAGAACTAAACTATGCGTAATTGCATGATGGTCTACAGCACAAATATCGCAACCGTTCTTTGTTATGAACTTCAAAAAGCGTCACTGGTTAATTATGTTTTAGTAGTTCAGCATTATTTTTGCCACTCTGAATCACTCTGGTGGATTCCATGTGACTTTGGTTACGTTCTGCTATTTGTAGTTTAATTGGAATTCCTCAATTAGACTGGAAAGTTTTAGAGGAATGGGATTAAAAGTAATTGGACGGAAACTTCAAACAGTGGAAGCTTCGAGTTAAATAGAAATTTCGGGAATTGAATTTCTCCAGTTTAATGAAACATTGAAGGGGAACGTTTAAATTTCTTAGCGCAAATGAAGTACGGGGAAAAGTATTCCATTGAATGAAATAAATATAAGAAGAACCATTCTGGTCCACCACACCAAAAAAATAAAGAAAAAATAAACTATCGTTTGTTTGGATACATTTTTGAAAATAAATCAACATCTAGTGTAAGAATGAAGAGGAATAAATAACGAAAACTATAGGAAGTAACTTGTAACCGTGCAGCACACACAACATCGTTATTCATATGGAAAAACGAAAAGTTACTAAGTAAAGATGGGTGTTCATATATCTCCAAAAGAAGAGATATATATCACTGTGGCTTAGACTGAAGCAGCAGAAGTAAGTGACAGGCATGAAGAATAGATTAGGAGAATAGCTCAGGACCTCCAAGTTCCGAAATGCATTGAAAGCATGGAAAATACATTTATTTTGTACGTACTCGTTCGGGATACAAATACAGACTTCTTTTCCAGAAAAGGGTAGGCGAAGATCTTCAATTCACAGGTGCATCATTCTTTAACATACGAAAATATCGACCCTATAATGTGCTGGTATTATAATGCGTGTTTTTTTTTTTTTATGAGTTTTCAGAATACGCTAGAAACTGCTTTGTAGAATGGAAGGATTAACGCAACAGCCTTAAACAAACAAAAAAAAAGTGGAAACTACCTTGCACACAGATATGGTTGCAAAATTTCATAGTTATTCCAACATTTTTTCCCCCAATCTTAACACGTGCATTATCTCTAACTCGTTCGTCTGTGGACAATAAACGTTACCCTTTAGACATTAAATTTACGGCTTGTGCATGAGGCAGTCTCTTTGGTGTTCATTTTTACAACCAAACCGCAACCAAGAAAATAGCGATAAGGGCAATTACAGTGAATAGATGTTGTGCTTTATTCGGTGGACTTGAGCGAGTTTTCTCCATAAGGAGAAACGTAATTTATTATATACACTCAGATACACACAACCGACTTAAAAACAATGTAATAAAGGAGAAATTGTTAATAAATACTGAACTGGCCATTTCGTGAGATTAGCGCCGAAAAAACATTAAGATTTAAATGGTAGATTTAAAGGTTGGAAATGGGCTACGTTCGTACAGGTGTAAAATAGTTCAAACTTACCGAGAAGTTAACGATGGTTGAATAACTTTCATTGTTGTTATTCTTTCCTTTATGGGTTTGTACAAGCAGAAACTGCTTTAATTTGCATTTAGTTGGCTATCTATGGATTCACACCTGCACAGAAATGAGCGAAGTGTACGTAAATCTCTCTCTCTCTCTCTCACTCACTCACTCACACACGCAACAAGGAACTTAAATTATTTCCTCCTTATATAAGACTCTTGAATTTCTTGCTCGACCTGGAAATTCAAATGTGTGTTCTTCATATTCTTCAAGGAGATGTGAGAGCATTTCATGGGATATTAGATAGCACTACGTTTAGTAAATATCAGACATTGGAATATTCGATCAATATAGAGAGAAGAAAATTATGTAGCGAAAAGGTCTTAATAAGAAATTTATATATTCACAAGATCGCTCAGCCAGTATCTTTGGTGGCTTACTCGTCAACCACAGTCTTTGTTTATATGATCTCTGATCCTGATTATTTAATAATATGACGATAACATCATTTTATATCTATAGGGTGTCCCAAAATTCACGCAAGATTTAAATTTAGCGCCATTTGTGCGATAAAGTGTTGCCAACGAGAAAAAAAAAAGACAGCGTGACAGCTGACAGTTCAGGGTTATTAAAAATGGAGCGTTACAAGAAAGAACAACACATTTTGATTGTTGAGCAATATTTTTAAAATAATGAAGGTTTGGCAGCTACAGTTCGCAATTTCCGTACAAAATATGGTCGGAATAGTGATTTAACTTCATCAACTGTGAAAAGATTAATTTAAAAATTCAAGGAAACTGGATCAATTAGTGATCTTATACACTCTGGCCGTCCTTCAACAAGCCGTTCAACAGAAACATTGAAGCAGTTCGTGAGAGTGTTGCTGAGAGTCCGGGAACATCAATTCGGCACCGTGGTCTCGAATTGGGCATTTCGAGAAACTCTCTACGGCGTATTCTCAAGAAAGATGTGCATCTTTATGATTACAAAGTTCAATTGACTCAAGAACTGAAGCCTGCTGACCACACACAGCGAAGAGAGTTCGTTGAATGGATTATGGAACAACAACAAGTGGATGCTTATTTTTCGAACAAAATTATCTTCAGCGATGAGGCTCATTTTCATCTTGATGGCTTCGTTAATCGACATAATTGTCGCATTCGGGGTTCAGAAAATCCACGAGTGATTGTTGAGAAACCAATGCATCCACAACGTGTCACTGTTTGGTGCGAAGTTTGGGCTGGAATCATCATCGGTCCATTCTTCTTCGAAAATGCGGCTGGTAAGGCAATAATATTTAATGGTGCTTGCTCTCGCGACATAATAATCCAGTTTTTTGTGCCTAAATTGCAAGATATGGATGGACGACATGTGGTTTCAACAAGGCGGTGCCACATGCCATACAGCCCGAGAAACAATTCAATTACTGCATGAGTCATTTCCTGGTCGTGTAATATCCCGTTTTGGTGATCAGAATTGGCCGCCCAGATCATGTGACTTAACGCCGTTGCCAACAAGCCCACGACCACCCACGCCTTGCAGGAGGAAATTGAGCGCTGTATCAACGAAATTCAGCCACATTTATGCAAAACGGTCATGGAAAATTTCGACAAAAGAGTGCGTATGTGCCAGAAGATGTGGAGGCCATTTACCAGATATGCTATTCCATGCATAACCCTATACTGTATACTTTATGAATCAATAAGAAATTGCAATTTTTAATCAAAAACCTGTGTTTTCTATCAAAATTGCTTCTTGCGTGAATTTTGAGACACCCTGTATGTAAAAAATATATGTCTGCTGCATTGATTTAGCCGTAGTGCCTTCCTGAGTCTAACTGCCACTGATGAGATTCCAAGAGATATCGAAACGGTCTGGGTAGTGTGGTCCTTCTCATAATGCAAAAGCATTATGGGGTATTCGGATAACTAATGCGAAATTAACAGCCTCTCTATACAAGTAGCCTAGTCGTGAAGATATTTCAAACGAAAATTTTATTTTATTTATTTTATATTTTTATGTTGAGCCCATATACGAGAGGTTGACTGGTCAACCTCTAGTACTTTAATACCGTCCGTATACGAGTAGCGGATGGGAAAGGAGGAGCTTGTTGACATTCGATTTAAAAGCCTGTATGTTGTGTTCCTTGGGAAATACATCAGGAGGAAGTAGTGCAGTAGCAGGGATGAAGGAGGAGGAAAAGAAACTTGTTCTGTGGGTTTCGAGGTGTACTGTGAAGGGATGTTGGGCGGCAGCTGCACGTGTTCCAATGGATTTAGTACAGAGTGGGGGAATTATTCATTCTGTTTCGGATGAACATTTCCCATGGAAATATTTATAGAATATACAGATTGCAGAAACCAAGCGTCTCTGAGAAAGCGAGGGGAGCGAGTTGGTGAGAGATGATCATTTAGCGGTCTAATTGCTCTTCTGCATTGAGTCAAGCATTTTGAGGGAGCTTTTAGGAGCCTCCACTCCAAATGTGAGAGTGGTATTCGATAGCTGGATGGATTTGTGATTTGTATAGGGTTAACAGCTGTTTTGAAGTGAAGTAACGTCTTGAGCGAAAGATAAAGCCTAGTTTTTTGGAAGCTGAGGATGCAATGGTTGTGATGTGTTTATGCCAGGAGTGGTCTGATGTCAAGGTAATTCCGAAAAGAGAAATTTCATCTTTTCTGGGGATTTGAGTGCTATCAAAAATAATGAGAAAATGGGCTTTTTTGTGGGAAATAAGACAGAACCTTGGTTTTACTAGCGTTGAAGTTGACGAGGTTATCTGAGCCCCGTCGGAGGATGGCTTGGAGGTCCGAATTAAGGGAAGTTGTGGTTGATGTTCTGGGGGTTGAAGTGAGTTGTGTAGGGTAAGGTTCATCAAATGAAAGGGAGAAGTGCAATGTTGCTTACACTTGAGTACAGATTAAAACAAAAATATAATTATTATTAATGGTAATATCCTGTTCCTATGAATTCTTTACTGCGTTTATGCTCACCTGCTTTCAACTTGTGTAAAGTGATTCAGCTACACTCTCGCAAATGTGGTTGATATTATTGGCATTTTGCACTCAGATCTGTTGTTTCTAGGTAACAGTAACTGTTTCTAGGTCTACCCTATAATATAAAATGATAAGCCTTTTTATGAAACGTTTTTGTGTCATGTTTTTTATTAAGTTATTTGAAACGTTTTGAAACTAGGGGCTACCCTGAGTGTCGAGTCATCAGAATTCCAGCCTACCAGTCCGGAACTCGTGGGGTTGGCCGCCGGGAGAGGGCGGAACCCCCCCCCTTTTTTTTTTTCGAGCCTTCAAAATTCGAGTCATCAGAATTCAAGGAGAACCGGCCTACCAGTCCGGTACTCGGGGGGGGGGGGGGGGTAGGGTACCGTAGGCGTCAGGGGGGAGCGCCTTAGTATATATATATCTATGTAGAAAGTTTTTTACCTTGGGTATAATATCGTTAAATATACCAAGCTATTTTAAATATAAATAAACCTGGTTTTACTCCATTTCCCAAGTAAGCAAACAGACAAGTCACACAAGTTTGCGCCTGCAAGTAGGGTGACCCCGTACGTAGTGCAAGTCTAGGCAACTCGTGGTAAAGGTGGAATAAGCTCTGATCACTAATCTTAATATTTACTTTTAATGCAAAGCACATCTCCTGGTGGAGATGTATGATGCTATGTATTAAATGTAAGGGCCACCACCTAGACCGGTTTCGACCTTTATTGAGGTCTCCTTACTGGGAGACAGGCTTAGAAATACTAAGGTTTAAGTAATACAGAGCTTATAAGTATTTTACCAAAACAAGTTACCATATATATATATATATATATATATATACATACAGTAAAACCCCGTTTTTACGTTCCCGCAATTTACGTTTTCCTCCCATTTACGTCATTTTCCATTGGTCCCGTCTTAAGACCTATTCTCACGATGTGTTGTTTTCCCGCCATCAACAACTTGATGTTGACGTCATTTCCCGTGATTTGCGTTTTTTTTCTCGGGTGGCTATACTGATTTTCGAATCGATTTCTGCGGAAACCGGCGCATTTCTGTTTCCAGGTGGCGTTGCTTTCGGTTGTAGTTTCGTTTCCGCCATCACGGCGACTTACACGCTTGCAGCAGTGATGTAGTGATGAGCGATACCGTGATTTTTCAATCAGTACGAATTGATATTGCAGAATTTCTGCTACGTAATTTAGCGTGTGAAAGTTGCTTTCAATTGCGGTGGTGGATTATCCATGTTAGTAACATGGAGAAAAATAAAAAAAGAAAATGTATTTCGGTAGAAGAAAAGATGGAAATTCTGCGATGTGTAGATTGGCATGCGGGAACACGTGAGCATTAAGCAAAAGATCTTGGACTCTCCGTGTCCACTTTGAACACGATAGTAAAAAACAGGTCAAGCACTGAACTCAATGCAAAGTAATCTGGCGCGATGTCAAAAAAAAAAAAAAAAAAAACGAAAAGCCAAAACTATCAATTAAAGATTTTTTAAATAGATAAATGTAAGTAATTGTAAATTCATTTTGTAATCGAGTATGTAGACTCACATACTAGCAGTAAGTCATCTTTTAGCTTTTTTTAAATGTTTTTTTTTTACATTTCCTGCTATTTACACTTTTTTCCATCAGTCCCTGAAAAGTGTAAAAAAGGGGTTTTACTGTTTGAATGCCCGATGAAAATGTCGATGCATCTGGAGGTTACATCGAGATCTTCGATTGAAAAGAGGTCTTATAAAGATTTTTCACATGCTATACGGGATTCGAACCCAGATATTTTCAACTAAAGGGAAGAGTTGATTCAGACCGCCCTACAGAGGATACGTATTGTAATTCTATTAGTTTATTACAAACTGCAAACCAACTAGAAAAATAACGAAACTTTAGCAGGAATACACTTTAAAAGGCATCTACATTTTTCAAAATATTTCTATTTTTTTCACGATATTTTATTAGAATTTTAAAGCGATACCTTTTCTTACAACAATGTTTTCCATTCCTTTGTATTTACTTCTTCTGTGGCCATTCAAGTTGTATAAAGTGTTTCCTGCGTAAACATTATTGGAATGATACGCACACTTGGTTGCGAGTAAGTCACAAGTTATTTCGTCTTTCTCTTGCCGATGCATGCAATCTTTTTGCATCCTTGGTGGTCCATATACTAATATTTTATTCAAACGCACCATTTACATTTATCCCGAAAACTTTTTTCTCGATATATTTATTCTGGTGAGGAATTTGTTTATCAGGATGTTATCTTTATAAATATTTATTTTCCCCTCGTTCAATCTTGAAGTGTCTGTCTAGTGAAAATTGGATTATGCTGAAATTATTCAGGATTGGTCTGCTGGAATAAATATGACAGCAGGTACAGAAGCAACCAAATAATCTTCAGACCAGAAGAGAGCTTAATGCATTGAAATATATTCGCCACTGGATTGGAACACGCTCTCTGAACTAGTAAGAAGATGGAGCTTTCTATATTTCCCAAATATTTGCGTATTCTACGTTACTCACACTATTATGTTACAATGCAACATGCATTTATATTTCCTTAAATATCTATGAATCTCATCAACTTGAAACGAAAACAAAAAAGCAATTACAACTACGTTTCTTCATATTCATTAAAATCTTTATATTAATTAAAATAACAACTTTGGAAAATACATTCGAATTTATATTCAAAATATGAGAAAATCAAAATGGTGTTCTATATAAAGTTCAAAGATAAGTGCAGCATATCAAAATTTATAGATTCATTTAAAATTTTTACATTTATATCTTATTTTTATTTATTGTTTTAGATTCATTAATAATTATCTTGTGTTATAGTTTTCATAATTGCAACCTTATGTGCCAGTAGGCACGGAAAGACTTGATGATGATTGTTTTTATAAGAGTTGGTTCCCATAATATTCAGATTTGTGGAACATAATTTTTAGTTTTCACGCAAAGTGCATATCTATCGTAGATTCGTTTTGATTCTCCACACGTACACAACATATATTCACGGAATTTATTCATTTTTTTTTATCAAAAGGGACCTTAAATCATATAAACGTGGGTCTTTCTCAACAAAAGGAAAGCAGTTCTTTTTAGTTGTTGTTTATCGTGTGCGACTGTTGAGAATTTTCTAACCAGCATGATTAAGTGATTTTTCTGCTAATCATAGAGTAGATGTTGACAGAGTGGAAAATATACGTATGGTTTCATCTACTCAACAGTGAATAATCAGTGAATGATAGATAGTAATTAGTACATCTGGAAACTATTAGAATATAACTGAAACATAATTAATGTTCAATGGTGTATTATGCTCTATTATCAACCACTGGGGATAAATTCAATTAAGGTAGCATTTAATTGAGCAAAACGATTCCGTAATAATACAGGCGATATGGAGGATACCCGTTGCTTTGGGGGGAAAAGGGGGGTTCGAATTCTGTCTATTCTATCAGGTGAGGATGTCACATCTTTTCAGGTGAAGGCAATCTAGTCGGTCTTATACGAAAAAAGAGAACAGATTTTTACACGCTAACAGTTTTAAAATAAAAATAAACCGAATTATTAGTGATTCCCCACCGAACGACGATCGCGTAAACTCCGCCTGTGAATTGCATTAAGCAGATGTGCTTTATTGAAATCACAGGTTGCTTCGTTTTTCGTGGCGTATGCCGGAGTTATAGCACATTCTTGTTCTATGAGGAAATGACTAAATATACGTAGCGAATGAGTAAAACAAATTGTAATATTGACTATAAATAGCAGGCATTTAAAACGTTTTTGGAAGATTTGATATAAATCGGATGCAGTTTCTACATTCAATCGGCATTTAAGTGGTGGAGAGCGTGCAGTGAACATTTGAGAAAAATAATCGTAAATAAATCGATTTTTTGTAATTACTTAGCCCTGGAAAAATCAGTCGATTCTGGGGATATTAAAAAAACCAAGAAAATAACTTAACTTTGGACTAAACGAATTTTAAGCATCCAAATGTTTAGTTTTACTGTACGCCCACAGATGCCAGACCCTTTGACACTTCTGCGCATGTCAGAAGAAGGAGAATCCATTCCGATAATAGGGTAATCAATTCGTTCCATGGGATGAGTGTTTATTATTATAAACACTCATCCCATGTTATAGTTACCACTTTAAAACACTAATTTTAAAGTGGTAACTATTTTGCTTGTACAGCAATTGGAAAATTTAAGTGTAAAGCACGTGATTTCGCGTGTTGGTGACCAATTCGTATATTTTTTTGTTTCTTTCTTCCCTTCAGCATGAACTGACTCTTCTTGGCACATTGCCAAAGTCGGTTCTATGAAGTGTGGACGTACAATATGTTCTTTTACCAAAATCAGGGATTTCAGAATTCAGGGAGTAAAAAAAAAAAGTCTCCGTTTTTTTTTTTTGCTGGAAATCCGTCATTGCAGGGTTAAAAATATTTTTACACTTTTACAATATGCTGACTTGACACATTCTTAATTACACACTCATTACGATTTAAGAAATATTTTAGATTTCGTTAAATATGTTGGAAAATGATCACGAAATTCCTCTGTTCGATTGGTTATATCTTCCGCACACGAAGAACCTGAGTTCCAATCCCATCTAGAAGGTGAGGTGTCAATCTTTATGCATTCCGTAGGTGAACTAGATGCGAAGGTGATTCACGCTCTCGAAGTTCGGGATTTGAAAAAAAAAAAAAAAATCTATACGGTTTACAGATCTCATGGCCTAAGTTATCTCGTGTGCGTAATTCTACCCAATCCCACATTTCCAAAGTTCCGAATGAAAGGGTCAATGGATTTCGGACGTAATTAATTAGTTTCTGATAAAGGATTTTTCCCTTCACTATCTTTCTTAAGAGAACCAATGAACAGCCTGTAGGATGAAGCTAATCTTCATTCCCGAGTTCTATTTATTTATTGCATTATGGAGTGAAATATCAAATCGAAATTCATTTAGACAACATTTGTACACAACAAACCTTTAGAAGAACACAACCATCACAGCCATCGGGGTTATTATAACCTGAAGAGAATGTCTGAACCATTTCTCCCAAATTAATTGCAGCATCCGTCGAATCTTGTAAGTAATGAAAGCCAAAAAAATAAATGATTTTGTAGGGTTCCACTGGATAATGACATCGAAAAGGACTCTTTCTCTCTTCAGCCTAAAAAATCGCAATGAATAAGACAGTACATAAGAACTCTTCCTCATTGTTTTCCAGTACTCGAGCAATTTTAATTACTTTCATAAAGAAAAAAAAAACGTCAAAAGGACGGACGCTTCCACTGGTGTCTTCTTTATTAAGGGCCGTCTAACCCTTAATAATATGCCAAGTACTTCCCTGGTTCTTTGTGCCCGCCCTGCACTAAGTGCGCGAAATGTTTGAACATGCGAATCCAATGGCGAGCTCTGTGCAGCGTGTAATGGTTCCAACTAATGATTCCCATTGTACAGAGACAGCTGCAGGGGATCTGGAGGAGGCGAAGGAAAATAAGTAATCGCTAATATTGTCCCGATGAAACGGCTGCTGAATTCCCAATAGAACGATCTCAGAATTTTTGGTATTTTTTGTTATTGCACGGTGCACGGTAAGATGAGTTCATTCGTTGTAAACAACAAGCTGGAAGTGAAATGTGGGATATTTTCCTCCGGTATGCATTTCATAAACACGTAGAATCATCACGTGCAGCTTCCGATGATAAAATCGTATTAGGTTGAGGGAGCAATTTCCATATCGTTTTAATTAGTCATTTTGGAATAGATTATTCCAGGGTTTTACGTTAAAACTATTTTGAGCATGTCATTTATCCTTACTTAAAAAATTTGTTAAAGCGGATCAATGATTTAATTGCTTTTACAGTTGAAATACCGTAAATTGATATACAACACGATGTAAAGTTTAAAACGCTACAAGATTTCTGTTTTTGATGGTCGCCATGGTTACAGTTGTCAATAGAATGATACCAAGTGCTTCATTGTTGCTGTGGCATTTGTAATAACGTTTTCAGTCATTTCCAACAATGGTGCTCAGCATTGTTGAAACCGTTGCATCATTATTCCATCCCTTAATAGATTTCTTTGATACAAAATTAACAATGAAAGAAATTCTTAATCATCACGTATTCTATTCCCGATCATTATTACTGTAGCGAATTACTGAAGCTCCAATAATTATTACTTTGGTTTCAAAAATTACTGCTGAAGACACATTCATTTTTTTATTTGTTTTGTTTTGTATGCTTAACTATAGGTCCTGTGCGTCTCTTAAATCATTATACGTTTTGCTGTATACATGTTCATGGCATTCCATTTATTTTAAATAAGTATATACCTGGTTTTTGTTTGTCATTTCTACACCTTCAAACGCGTTTCCGACACTGATTGCCGATTTGCGTGAGTTTACAGCTAAGATGAAAGAATTTTCCTGAGGTTTTCTTCTTCTGTCGGAGAACGTTCCATCCATCGTTATTTATAAGGAATATACTCTGTGTTTTATAAATTGCACGAACTCATGCAAATTATATCTTTGTTTCCCAGTGTTTTACATTATATCGCATTCGTACTGAGAAGCTTCAAGTACGTGGTCTGTAGATATTAATTACCCTACTGACATATATGACCATGAAATAAGAATATTGCACATAACAGCAGCACATCGAAGCCATCCGCTGCAACAGCAATTACAAATTAACTTGCTTTAAGACACCACACTAGGGGATAATATAGGTGTGTGTGTGTGTGTGTGTGTGTGTGTGTGTGTGTGTGTGTGTGTGTGTGTGTGTGTGTGTGTGTGTGTTTTCTGGCTCGTTTGTCTGTTATTCAGGAAAAGTAATCCAAATATCCGGAAGGGGGGGGACAACACTTCTCTATTCATATTAGGCAATTCTTTTCAATTGAAAACTCCGTACATCGATTCCGCGCAAATTAGGCGAAATTCGAATCCAAGTCTTTCTAACCCAAGCTATAAACATCGCATCACTCAGGACTATGCAATGATGCATTACTAATTCATCCCGATAATGTTAATTATTTGCGATTTCTTTCATAGTTGGCGATGGTGAAACGAAAAATATAATTTCAATTAATGCGTCGTAATTTTAAAAAAAATAAATAATTTTCTGTTGCTTTAATATTTTTTCATCAAATAGATAATATTAGGTATGATTATGAAAGATTATTTCCGTTACTACATCTTGTCTTTCAAGAAGAGTAATAACTTTAGTGACACCCTTTTTCGTAATGTATCCTTTATCATTAAAATAATGATACTCGTCACGTATTAGCGGGGAATATGAAAAGCATCTTGCTTCACCCCTAAAGACATAAATGTCAATTGTATAAAGTAATCGACCCATTATTACTTATGCGTCCCCAGCCTGGAGCCACACCTCAAGTACAAATATCCTCAAACTACAGAAAGTGCAAAACAAATGTCTCCGCATGATCTTGAACGCACCATGGTATGTCAGAAATGTCCAACTCCACCGGGATACAAATATCCCCTACATCTACTCTTTCCTGCAGTCTTCAGCAGTAAAGTTCTTCTCAGTATCCTCTTCACATCCAAATGAATTAGTGCAACAAGCAGCCAATTATAATGAAACAGACTTCTCAAAATACAGGAGACCGAAGGCCATCCTACTTCCAAATGAAGATCTCTAAATCACACTCACTCAGGCAGAGCATTTAGCTCATAAACTTTTCCTCGCACAGCAATCCTTATCAGATAGCAGGGATTAAAAAAGCATTTTGCTTCATCCTTATAGTCAGCAACGTCTTGCGTATAAAGTAAGAGGAGTTGAGATGAATCGCCTGTGAGATGCAGTGATTGATTCATTAATGCCCTTGGGGGTGATGGATGGCAATGCAATGCTGTACCAATGAAGTTTAACTGAGGTTCGTCTGTTGCTGTTATCCTAGGTGATGAGTTCGCTCTCTTAGGTTTTGCCCTAAGGGAACAATTTGAGTCACCGGGGAAAGTGTTCTCCGGCACGGCCCGCTGAGGGGTACTTGCCGGTGAATTATTTTCTTCGGAATTTGAGCGGTTCTGCTCGGTGGTCGGGGAGCCCGTAACCGAATGGAACCAACGCTGAGATAGGGACTGTCTTTCGCCCACTATGGAGTGGCCTAGAGATCGTCCGATTTTTTGAGATATCACCTTTACTTAAACAGTCGGTGATTCATACTCTTCGAGGGTAATGGATGGCAATGCTGTAGCCAATGAAGTTCTAACTGAGGCTCGGCTATTGCTGTTACCCTCCTGCCGTGATCAGAGCTTTAATAGCTCAATAATACCTTATCCCTACACTGTCCTCTACAGATAACGGGGACGATGAAAAGCATTCTTGCTTCGTCCCTTTAAGCCAGTCCTTATAAGGTACAAAGTAAATTATAAGAAGAAATATAATTGACTGGAGAAGGCACCAAACCTTTTACTATACGTACATTTAGAGCAATTATTTTCAATGAAAAGTGTAGCTTTGAGAAAAAAGACTTTTTCCACCATATTTACAACCTTTAGGAAATGCAAAGAAAAACGTACTCTGTCTACCGTTGATAATAATATGAAGTTTGCATGCATTTTCTTCTTTCAAGTGGTTGCAATAAATCTATTTGATCTGTCACCAAATGTTTGCCAAGCGCTCTGAAGTGGCAAACTACAGTTTTTCTGAATAGCTCTTAAGTAAACGGAATATAGATCTACGTCTCCGTTTGATAATAAATTACGTCCGGCGTAGGCATTTATAGCCGAAATATATCTTCGTAGATATAATTTTATTTTCTGGCTGGGTGGCTCCGAAGTTATCTTTGACACTGAAGACGTTATTGTCCAGTGTGTTTCTTCTTGAATGTCTCGAAACCTCTACGAGAAAGTCAAAGAATGTTTTATTATTAGGCTATTCAAAGCGGTTCAGGTAATAATAGTTCAAATAGAGAGAGAGAGAGAGAGAGAGAAGGAAGGACGATAATCCAAAAGAATGAAAACAGCAACTTAAAATGCGTTGTGAGTTTCGTCTAAAATAATATATCGAGAACATTTTGAATTTGAGATACGAATTTGTTACAAATCTATCATTAATTTACTTAGTTTTCTGTATTTATTATAAATCTTTCTTTCTTTTCTTTTCTGATGGCTGAAAGACGAGGAATTCATCTTGCTTAGTTCGAAAGACTTCGGTTCAAATATGTCTGGAACGTAGGAAACATTTAGAAGAGTTTTTAATTGAAGATTAGCAAACCAGTTTTCATATTTGAGTTCACACCGTTTTATCTCCTCCGTCAAGACAGTCAAAGAACGCAAAGTCATCAGTCCGCACATACTCACCTCTGAGTCGCTTCGACCCATTCCTAAATATAAACAACAACAGATTTAGGGTTTTAAATGTCCCAAAGAGTGCAGTCCCAATGTAGAGGACTTTGATTTTTTGTTGTTGTTGTTGTTTATTTGATGGAGGTTGCACGTTTTTGAAAAGTCTTGTTCCAGTAGTGATGTGCGCATATTTGCTGTCTGCAGATAAAACTTCAGAATGATGTTTTGTCGTTTTAATAAAATGCGTGTTCAACAAATACAGTAATGTGCAATTTAGTTCATTTATTTATTTATTAGAAATGACATAATTTTCATGTGAAAGGATAGTAATACAAAATTTCTTGCAATAACTGAACTTTCTTTTTGAGATAATAAACAAGAAAATGAAATCGGGGAAAAAGAAATAGGACATGTAAAGCAAAGAGTGATTTATTAAGGGTTATGCCGAGTTTCTTAATCAAGTTACTGGAAGAAAGTATAGGACAGACAAGCAACCTTTTTAAGAGGCACGTGTCAACGGAGTACCTAATAGGACCAATATGTATTTTGTCTACGATCATCGTGAGTATGCACAGTTATCATGAGAGAATCAGATTTGCTTTTTGTAACAAATAAACTCTTTTGATTCAACATTTCAACGAAGTATTTTCAACAATTGGAAATGTAGCATCATTTTAAACAATGGAATCTAACATAATTTTAAACAATGAAATCTGACATAAATTTAAACAATGAAATCTGACATAATTTTGAACAATGAAATCCAACATATTTTTAACAATGAAATCTAACGTAATTTTAAACAATGAAATTATGTTATATTTCCAGTTGTTGAAAATAATTTTACTCCTTGAATATCACTATATCCGTGTCAGCATTTTGATGTCAACAGCTTAACCGTCATTTAGTCTGATGAGTCTATAAAAAACTGGACAAAGCACTACATAGTACATATGAATGTATTTTGCTTACTAGTTAGGGAACTGGTTTACATTGATGTAAACCAGTCCCCTAGTTAGTTTACATTAATGGGAAATAATCTGCAGAGCGATAATGTTATATTGATAAAGACAGTGTGACAAAACGAATAAAACCCCCTGTTTAATAATATAGAGACTGACAGCGCTGCTTTAATTGATACTGAAACATTTCTTTTTATCCACTAAACATATTGAAAGCAGTCTGTAACTACCCGCCTAATATGTACACATTGAACATGTAAATGTAATCGCGACTTATGACATCGAAGCTGCTTTTTTCCCATCAGCGACAATAAAAGACCCACTTATCGCAACGTATCTGTGAATGTTTTGTTCCCTAATCAGCCAAGAGCCTGCCTGCATGGTAATAGTGACTGTCTCGCCATAAACCCTTGGATACAATCGCCTGCCTCGAAGAGAAGAACGCTAACTGATTTATACGTCCCTTTTAAGGAGAAACTAGTCTTGTTATCTTGTACAGTGACCCTTGTGGTAAAAGCAAGTATGTCTTATTACCATTAATCTATAAAGTAATTAAATTTAAATTATGTTTAAGGGGGTGGTGTAGGAAATAGCATTTTGTACTTCTAGCTGGATTTTTGCAATATTCTACTGAATCGCGGTCATTAATGTACTTCCCCCCCCCCCCCAAGTAACCATGTCACCAGCCAAATGGAGGCTTTATCTTCCGCGCGAGCCCTAATGATAGTCATTACTGGTGATTGATTTTAGAATTAACTCGATTTAGCTACAGTGTCTTTAGTTCTCTGACCTTGGTACTTATCTCAATTCATTAAATTGTGGCTAGAAATGTTACATTAAGAGCTCAAAGCTCGTTTTTGTGGTTAATATTAGAGAAGAGATATCATCTTTCTCTCTCCAGCAATGCTTGATCCTCCCTTGAGTGTCTTTTCATCAAACCATTCTTTAATCTCCCATTGGTAAACGCACTTATAGGTTTTCACTGAAAGCGCATTTAATTAGCTAAATCTTTCTTTTTGCGTAATAGCAAAATTTCTTTTTTTTTTTTTTTTTTTTTTTTTTTTACAGTGAGAAAAGCATGTTTTTTGATGAAATGTGCGGGTGGTAAAGTGGACTGATTTTTTATTAATATTAAATGAAACTGAGATGTTATGGATAAAATCTAATCCGATTCCAAACAAAGACAAATTTCCTATTTGTTGTCTTAGTTCTTAGAATTTTTATAAAATTATTTCTCTCTTTTTTCCTACACTCATATGCATATAAAGAATGATAACAAATATAACTAAATAAATAAGTAACAAAATAACAATAATGCTTTTTCATTGAAATAATTATTTCAAATAATCCAGAAATGTTGGATGTACGCAACAATAATCTATTCTTGTAACAATGGATGCCATCCGATGTAATACGCAGGTGCAGTATAATTGTTAAGGGCGCATGCAACGCAACAGTTCAGATATGGTAGAGAATTTCTTTTAAGATTACGCAGCAATTTTCATTTTTTTATGTCCTAAATTTTCTATTAATAGAAACTTATCGAAATAATTGTTTAGAGACGTGAAAATAAGTCCAATGGACTGAATGAAATATGTGTAAAAGTAACACGACTATATTTGACGTTTCGTGGTAGTAGATTTTATAAAGTAATAAAATAATTGTATATTTTAAGATTTCGGAAAATTGAACATGTTTAGGAAACTGTATTTTTAGTAATAGCTTATTTTTTTTTCTTTCTTTCTTTTTTCCGTATGTCGAAATCCCAAAGCTTTATTATCGATCTTCGCAAGGAGTGCAGCAGTTTGACACACACACAGGCATATATATATTTTTTTCTTCTTTCAATGTTATTCATATTAGGAAAAAAGGGAGAGAAAGATGTATTACGATTGGACAAAACGACGTCCTGTGGACTATTCCAGCAGACGTCATTATATATCTATTTTTTGCCTCACAAATCGTTAAACTTTTGTATTTGTCTACAGAAGCGGTTGTCGATTTAATAACTAATTCAACTAAACGTACAGTACTTCATTCTCCTCTGCTCAAATATGCTTCAATCATCCTGGAAGACCATCACACTTTGGATATTTTTAAAATCAGTATAGCAGTTTTATAACGAAACTAAGTAGTTTAATGGTTGGCAACAAGCAATTACATTTTCAAATATTCAATCATTTATTTATAAAATTTGCTTACTGTGATGCAATAATGGACATTATAAGCAAATAATGGAAAAGTCGATAACTCATCAAACAGTGTATTGCTGTTTCTTCATGTACTGATAGGTAGTTGCCATAGTTACCAGTTACATTGTCAAATGAACTCTTGATGCATCGTATATAACATTTTTAGGCTTTTGAAAGAGAACTTGTGAATTAAATTTAGTACGAAGTACTCGGATAATTTTCTAAGAATATCATTTTGTGTAAGTAGACATTAAAAAAATTCACAGGTAAAAATAACAAAAAAACTTCGCAATTTTCTCTTCATTATTATGAGTTTCTTGCTTTGTGTTTTATCTTCTCAAAGTTTCTTCAAACTAGTGAGTTTGGTTAGCGACCAGGATAATTGATGAATCTTCCTCCAATGATCTTCTGATAGCCGCTGCTTCTGAATTAAGAGCAAATTGATTATTCCGCCTCATCTTCGAACCTCAGCATACAAATTCATTTAAACTGTCTCGCACGAATAAGAAATGTAGCCTGCGAGCTCATTTATCATTTCACGAACCTTTTCTCTATCACTGAATTCCTGAGTACACCCACCGCTTCCTCATTATTACTAAACATTGCATCACGGCTATCACCAATGATTTTTCTCATTGTGACGTATGGAGAGCATAAACAAAACAGTTCTCAGTGTGAATTAATCGAAATGTGTGACTTTTTCATTAGTCATTTTTCGCAATTAACTTCGTAGGGTTTTATTAACTGAATCTGGTCTGCCTCTCGCTCTTTGAAGTCTTAAGTCAAATCATCTGTGCCGATGTTAGTTTGGCGTTATTCAATAAAGTTGTTTTAATGTCGCATTCAGAAAGGGCTTTTAGATAAAGTAGATGGATAAAGATCAAGATACTATAATTATCAAAGAAAAATGAGACAATGCATTGAAATATATTTATTTATTATCAACCTTAAAGCATTATAATAATTATTTATAAACATCGTGGTTAGCTTTACTCATTTAATGATTAATAAATTGGTCTTTCATTTAGCAGTCCTTATAGTCCTTATAAGGACTGGCTTAAAGGGGCGAAGCAAGAATGCTTTTCATATTCCCCGTTATCTGTAGAGGACTGTGTAGGGATAACGTGTTATTGAGCAATTAAAGCTCTGATCATGGCAGGAGGGTAACAGCAATAGCCGAGCCTCAGTTAGAACTTCATTGGCTACAGCATTGCGATCCATTACCCTCCTTTCATTTAGCAATAATCCATTTAAGTCTTTTATAATTCTACGTTCTATTTAACTTAATGGTGTATAAATTTATATCATTTTAATTTCCTTTATATTTATTAGAATCATTATGTTTATTTTTATGCTAAATAATTTTATATTATAATCTTTTTTGTTAAAGTATTTTTATATTTTTATGAAAAAATTTCCGTCCACATAGGACTACAAACACCACTCCACTACTAAATTGGATGCATTGTTGGCATATTTACAACTGGATGATAAGTACAGAACACAAACAGATTCATGTCTCTGTTTTGTTTACCAAAGACTTTTACCGAGATATAGAGGGAGAAAGAAAATAAAATAGTGACCGCTGTGAAGGCTGTGATCGATGAAGTCATCCTTGTGAAATGTAGGTCACATAGTAGCACGCTTCGTTACGTTTTCCATCGACAGAAGGTTGGCCAACTGAATCCGTAGACAGACACATGCACATCTATTCATGAACTTCTTCTACATAAGTGATACCTTTCTTTCTTTGATAAATGCCTTTATGGGGACAAGCATTTGAAATCTGTAAAGGCGTCGGTCTGGCGGATTTCGACCATAACAATTCCGACGTTAGACCCAAGGTTTCCGGCGTCACAAACACGCGCAGAATGAAGTCGTCATAGTAAACTGTACACAATGAAGCCCTCCTGGACAGCTACAAGACAAATGTTGGCAGGGAATCCACCTCATTAGTGAAGAGAAACATATCGACCTAAAATATTTGTATTCGGTTGCAGTGGAGAAATAAAAAAACATGATTCACATTCATAATTTAAAGATTTATATCTGTTTTTAAAGTTTTAATTTTGGGAATGAGGGACGACCTTTCCATTGCCACCCCAACCCTCCTGACTATTCAAAAAAAAAAAAAAGCATAAGGAAAACTTCAGGGGAAGCATTTGGACCAGTATGGATACATCATCTTTTTATTCCGTTAAGTAAACTAAATATTAATAAAATATACTTACTTGAAAATATCCATTAAGCATCTTGGAGTTTTAGTGGATAGGAAGTTGAAGTCCGAGGGCCAACAATTGCAACTACAACTGAGTTGGGAAACAAACATCGACATGTAAGGATAAGGAAGACATTTTGCCTCTTTGACTTTAATACAACCCCATCTAGACTATTATGTGCGGATTTGGTCTTCTGGTTTCCAAAGTGATGCAGACATAGCGGAGAGAGAGAGAGAGAGAGAGAGAGAGAGAGTGTTAAAGATGATACTTGAATTTTGAAATGCAAATTATGAGGAGAGAGAGAGAGATTGAGAATTTGGACCGCAGACCTGAGAAAGATGGGTTATATGAAGGAGACCATAGAGGATCCAGAAGATGGACTTTTTTATTTTATGGTGGATGGGAAGATGACGAGAGGGAATCCGTAGAAGTGGAAGGAGTGAGAGCTAGATTTTCTCTCATAGAGAGATGAGTAATTGAAATGCGTTTGGAGGCTTCGATTAATGTGAATGAACTCAAGAGAGTTGAGTGATATGCGGTCTCCCTTGATGAGTCCCTAATTCTCTGGAGTGCTCTTTTAATAATAATAATAATAATATATTTATAGAATAACTGACTAGTTTCATATTAATTCATCATAAACTTTTGGGATGAGTAACTTTTCATTAGATAAATTTATTGGGTTTTTTTGACTATTTATATTTTAGACAAAAGTATTGCTATTGTGAATTATTTTTTTTTATTAAAAATAAGATAACTTAGATATAAAGAGATAACTTAGCTTCTACTAACAACTGTTCTTGCTTCCTTGACGGGATCGAAACCAAGCCTTGCGATGTCGTGATTTCTACTGAGTTCAACCGAGCTTATAACTGAATGAGAATTTGGTCTTGTTATAAACGTCCATTTATAACAAGATATTTCCGCATTAATTTTGAAATTTCTCAATTAGCTACGGTTCTATTTTTACTACAAATTTCTATTTTTAATTGAGGTTGAACAAAAAATAGAAGGAGAACGAGATTATTTTCAGAGTTGATATCAGTGAGGCTAGCAGAAAAGAAGAAACTAATTTAAGTTATTCTCCTTCAGTTATCTTGCAGCAGATAGTCACGGCTTTTTACTAACGATGGTGCGTTTATTTTAATGGGGGTACCTCTCTCTCTCTCTCTCTCTCTCTCTCTCTACGACCGTTTTCCCCTGAAAATCGTCTGATAGAATTTTCGTTGTACCGCACGTGAGCTTTTTAACTGTAATTAGTGGAGTCATTAGCTGCAATCGATTTTTACAGTTCAAGGAGAAAAGGCAGTCATGAGTGAAATGTGAGTATTTTGAGAAATCTTTCCAGTACAAGACTTTCCTGAACTCAGTACCCTGAGGAATACACTTGCATTTATCACAATTGCTTTCCATGAATGCGAGATGTGAACTGAGTTCACCATTATTTAAATATCACTCTCGTATTTATTCACTTAAATTCAACGAGGTATTATACTCATCCATTAAAATGCGAGTATATTGGAAAAGGGACAGAATAGATTTATTTACTTATGGATGTTGTTTTCTCTTTATTGACTACTTGAATTTAAATAAAACTCTACCTAGTACACATCTACAGTGGTACATCGATACTCCTGTTTAAAATAATTTAAAATATAAAATATTTTGTCTTTTAAATTATTATATTTTTGCTGCTTTTAGGACAAAATATATCCCCCAGAAGTAATATTAAGTGAAAATCTGTTAAAAGTAAAACAAATTTGTGCTTCTCAAAAATGTGTTTTCACATCAGCTGCATTTTAAGAAAAAACATTTTAATCCTAATTGCGGTTAGTAATCCGAAAAGGAACTGTTTCGAAATATTTTGTGCTCAGATTCTAATATCGTTAATGCATAAGAATATATTAATTTAAATATTCCATTAATTTAAGTGTATTAATATAAGTCCATGTAAATCAATTATTTGAAGTTCGTTTTAATATTTAATTTGTGCATAACTGTATTGGTATCCCTAAATAATTAATTTGTTATTATCTCATTATACAGTGGAAGATCTACTTGCTCCTTACCCGACTTGGCGTTGCTATGGCGACTACAGTTAACACATCATTGACGTTTAGTGATTCAGCGAAAACACGAATGCCATTATTTTACGCAATTGATCAGTGATGAATTGAGCAGTAAGCAATTATTTGACCGCAACTGATCAGTAAAAAACAAATAATTAAAATAGGTAAATATGACCTCTCCATTGCTTTTTCCTTAGTATTACCACTCTGGGTCTGCCGTAGTGGCCCTTCCCTTAATGCATAGCATTATACATGTCTGCAAGGAGATGTGCTTTGCATTATGGGAGATACTGAGACAAGGAGTGATGAGAGCTTGGTCCACCTTTGCTCGGAGTTGCCTGGTGTTGCACTACCTTACCTGAAGATATTTTCAGGCGCAAACTTTGTTCGCTTACACTTGGATAAAGGATTAAATAAATTTATTAGGAATAATTAAACCCATTTTAATAATAATAATAATAAATTGAAAATATGGCTGCGGAGAGAGAGAGAGAGAGAGATAGCTTTAATAATGCAAGAAATACCCTCCATTGTCGGATATTTTGGTTTTTGCCAATTCCAAAGAGGTTCGCAAACAAAATCTCCTCTCCTTTGGTTAAACAAATATAAATATATTCCCTGTTTAATATTCTTATAATTAATTAAAAATAAATTGCTTTTTTTAGTGTTCATAAAACGCTAATAACGAAATGGGAAAACTGAACAAAATTTAAGAAACATTGAGGCAACTGGCTTTTCTTTTTCTTTTATTGCCCTTTTTACACTCAAATTTTACGCTCTGAACGTTCTTTAGATAAAAAAGAATAAAAGAATATTTGCATTATTATCGCCGGGAATTCTTCTTGACCTTCCTGTTTCGGAATTAGAATCTGCTTATGAAAACAACGTAACAGAAAGCATTTAAAAACTCAGCCAGAACTGCAGCATCAGACAGAAATAATCGGCTGTGTTTGTTTCTCTGAGACGTTTACGCAATATTCCGTAGAGAGTAGAAAGTACCAGATGGGTAACATCGATGAATAATGGGTTTGCCCTTTTAAAAGAAAAACTCGAGTAGAATAACAATAAAAACAACCGCATTCTTGCAGTAAATAAAAACTGCATTAATTAAATAACAGTGATTTTATGCAGCACGGGTCCCATTAACGAAGTCGCTTTCAAAACTTGCTTCTAAAGAACGGTTTTAAAAAAATGGAAAGTTTATGTACCTTTAAGTGAACGGAGTCCAATAGTTACTTATTCAGCAAGAATCCTTTTATAAACATTCGGCACTCCCTCCCCATCCTTTTGTTGTAATAGGACGACGTTTTTAGCCACTTAATTTGCATAATTGCATAATATGGAAAGGAAAAATTAACGAAACCTTCCTGCGTAAATTGCAGATACATAATTTAACACGTAGATCGCATACTTAATTGAACAGATAATTTGACCCTAATTCTTCATCATTTTCGTACGTACACTCTTAGGATTTATTTTGTAAACTTACAAATCTTTAAACAGCAATATTGTGAAGATGAGTTTCTATAAAAAAATTCAAGATGGGGAAGATTTAACTTTTAAATATTTTAAGAATTTCCTTCTTCTGAAGTTTGTTTTTCTTACGATCGAAGATTATTTATTTATGTAAAAGAAATATTTGGCAAAAATCAAATTTCGTACTCAAAAATATAAGTAATTAAAATTAAAAAAAAATAATGAAAACATATAAAAGAATATATAAATGATGAATAAAAATACAAATAAAATATATAAATAATAACAACAAAAATATAAATAATAAAAATAAAAAAGGCAGCAAATTCATGTTCACGCCAATATGATTACAATGCAAGTGTGTCTCTTGGGAATTCAGTTTGTTCAAAAGAGCTTCATTTGGAACTGAGGTCTAAACCGACACCTCAGCTACAAAGTATCAGTCATAGATTCATTCCAACTTTGACATCCAAAATGCCATAGTCTGCATGTTGCTCCTTAAAATCTGAAAGAGGGAAGGGAGTGAGTGAACTCCATAACTGGGTGGCAGTCCCCTCGAGGATAACCCGCCTTGTGTTGGTCTTCTCTTCCATAGGACTTTCTCTCCCTAGAGACAGTACGTTACTCACAGATTACTTGCTGGTTTTGAAAGTTAAAAGTAAACAAGTGGAAGCGTCAGTCAAATTTGAGTTCTGTAATTTCTTAGCCTGTATAGTATTGGTGGCCTGCATCAATGCTTCATGAACCGAAAGTTCCCCAAAATAGACTGCTCTTAAGGCAGAAATTTCGAGATAGAGCTGTAGAAAGCTCCACTTATCGAAGAGTATAACTTGCTGGGTTTTGTGCTTCCCGTTTTCGGATTCTCCATAAATGGTACGTCAACTCTGTAAATAGAAAGATGATGATTTTGATTTTGCTAGTAATTGGTGGAGGAACTGAAGGAACAAGACTTTCTTTACTGCCAACATGGGAACACGCAGAGTCATGCTAATATGAAACTAAATACATCTAATTAGAGGGCAGTAATAAAAGTGGTGATTGTTTAAATAAAATAAAAGTTTCAAGCTGTCCACCTATAGAGCAATTTGGGCTGTTGGGCTGAAATTTACTGTATTTTATCCTCTTCTGGTGCTAGGAGAGTAGCACCAGAAGGTCTTGCTTGTAAAGGCAGCAGTGAAGTTTGAGGAGGGTGCTTGAAAAAATTCTTCTATGCATACTCGAGTTCGGTGCTAGATGATTATGAAATTGGAAACATTTTGAGTGCAATTGTTTGGATTTTAGAAAAGACAGATTTATTCCTTTGGCCGATGTTTGTCTAATGCAGCGCTTCCCAAACTGTGGGCCGCGGCCCCCTTGGAGGCCGTTAGGTTTGTTAAGGGGAGCCGTGAAATAATGAAAACAAATTTAAAATGTTTAAGACTAAGTGTGCCATGTCAAATGTGTATATAAGATGCTAACAATGTAATATTTGCATTTGGGGGGGGGGGGGGTGGCAGTGGTATTCTTCTTATCATGGTAGTATTGTCCATCCATGGTTCTAATACCAGAGAGGAAAAATAGTGGACTCAAAGGACAACCTCGACTTACTCCTTTACAAAGGGTGGACAGGATCTGATATGTAGCCGTTTACTATCAAACTGGTTTTGGTTTCAGCGTAAACTCCTCTGATTGCCCAGCGTTTGCCAAACCCTGCGAGATATGAAATGTGGAAGAAAAATTACAATATAATTACATGTCACTTGGGAATAAACATGCATCAAAAACATAATGCGACAATTGACTAGTGGAACTTGGAACTTCTTTGGGAGATTTACCGAGTCCTTGACTCTTCAACCCTTCATCTGATTTTAGCTTGAGGGGATTATTGTGGGTAATTTATCCGCTTATTCTGAGCATTATAAGCTGTATTAGCTTTCTCTAGCGATGGCGGATTTTGTTTTTTTTTTATATTTGAAACGATCTGAGGATTTTTAGTCCGCTGACTGTCGAATGAGTTGATTTGGGGTGATTATCTGTAATTGTGAAGACTTTTAACCAAGAAACAGTAATAGAAAAAATTAAAAAAATATAAACATAAATGGATGGAACACGTTCAAAGAATGAAAACAGAAAGATTACCAAAACAAGCCTTAAAGTACAAGCCATTAAAAAAAAGAAAACCAGGACGTCCTCTTAAACAATTCAACGATGACTTCTAAGGCAGGAACAGGCCATTCTAGGCCTAAATCCTTGATACGTATGATGATGATGATGATGATGATGATGTGAAGACTTTTTCTGCAATGCCTATCATGTGGGTCTTGATATCGGGAAGGTTGGCTTCTTGGTGTAATTGCAGGTTTCTGATGAACCAAGGGGCATTAAATACCACTCTAAGGCATTTGTTCTGTATCATTTGCAATCTGAGGATGGTCTGTTTAGATGTGTCCCCAAGTTGGTGAGGCGTAAGTTATATGAGGTCTTATCACTAATTTGAAGAGGAGAATTTTGTTGTTTATGTTTAGGAAGTATTCCTATTCAAAAGTGGATATACAATTGTCTAGTCCTTAAAAGGACTGGCTAGATTGGCTAAGCAAGAATTCTTTTCATATTCCCCGTTGTCTGTAGAGGACAGTGTAAGGATAAGGTGTTATGGAACTATATAAAGCTCTGATCATGGCAGGAGGGTAACGGCAATAGCCGAACCTCAGTTAGAACTTCATTGGCTACATCACTGCCACCCATTACCCTCCCTGGGTACTCATTATAGTCGCCTCGTACGACATGCTTGAGCTACATTGGGGCGATTCTTAAGTAGAGCCCTGTATAAAAATTAGGACTATCCCTAGCCCACTCAATAGTGGCCGAAAGACCGTCCAACTCAAGGTGTTATTGAGCTTTAACAGCTCAATAACACCTTATCCCTACACTGTACTTTGCAGATAACGGGGAAGATGAAAAGCATTCTTGCTTCGCCCCTTTAAGCTAGTCCTTATAAGTTATTGGAATTCTGACAGAAGAAGAGTTATTTTTAGGACTTCCAGGGTAACGAATGGCAATGCTGTAGCCAATGATATTTTAACTGAGGGTTGGCTATTGCCGTTATCCATCCATGACTAGAGATTTGAGCCCAATAACATCCCATCCACACAGATTTGTCTTCATTCAGATGACGGGATAAAGAGTCAAGGACTAAGTCCATCTCCCAGTTCTTTTAAGATTTTAAGAAAGTTATTGCTGGATTCCATAGAGTGATTTTTATCAAGAATGCACCGGCATGAAGGTTGTTGTGGCGAAGAATGTTTTTGATTTCAGTGGTGATTTGTGAGTTTTAGATTTTGTTAATCTTCGTTGATAGCGGAGTACAAGGAAAGACTTTGATTTTTGCTGCAATTTTCCGGCCCTTGCCCATTCTCTTCGCCATTATAAATATTTCCCAGGTAAGCATATTTGAATACTTTTAAACATGAACAGTTTAAGTCCCGACGGCTTTGTCCAATCTCTGGATAAGAAGCTGGCGCTCGACCTCCTCAAAAAGCTGTTGAAGAAATTTGAGGTAGAGTGGCCAGGGTTTCTAAACCTATATTCAGCGACAGATGACTCCACAGAAGGGGACAACTCAACACCAGGGGAAGAAGGGAAGACGAACCTGATAATCTCTGCTCCCACTCCAAAACATGATACAGAAACTCATGCTTGAAAAAAGCGTAAAACAGCGGAGACTCATGTAAACGAGGGGATGCCCCCAACACTGACCTCCCCACACCCAACAATGAAAAAGCCCCGCCAATTGTGCTACAGGAAAAAGAGCGATGGACGTCCCTCAGGCATATTATGCAAAACCATCAAATTGCCTATTCATGGGCAAAAACGTAGACGTCACAAAAACCATGGATGTGTCAAATATTAAATATCATACTTACTCACTGAAGTCGGAGAAAAACCTAAAAGTTGTACTCAGGAGAGTAACAGGAAACATCTGCACAATGAAATAACTGAAGACCTCCGCCTCCACGATCTCCCACCTGTCAAGGTCAGCAGAATGTTACGGGGCGCCAAGAGTCCAATGTCCCTAGTACTCGAAGAGATACCTAACACACACAAGAACATACACAACATAACAACGATCTATGGTCTAAATATCACAACCGAACCACTAAGTAAAAGAGCCTCGTCGGGCCAGTGCCACAGATGTCAGAAATACGGACACGCACAGAAACTCTGCAGAGCAGACTACAAATGCCTCAAATGTGGACAAAACCACCTCACAGCAACCTGCTCAAAACCCAGGACCTCACCAGCTAAATGTGCAAACTGCGGGGGCCCTAACCCGGGAAAACTACAGAAGCTATAGTCACTACGTAAGAATAAAACAGACAACAAAAGGAAACAGATCTCTCAACCCTGTCCACAGGCACCAAAGTCGACTGCTCCCCAGTTGCCTGACACCCAACAAAAGACAACAAATACCCCAGCTCTCACAAATGGAAAATACCAACAGTCTGGAAAGCCACCATCGAAGCAGGACAACGCCGAAGTATCCCGCCCATCCAAAGATATCCAGCAGGACCAAATTCTTCCAAATATGACAACAGTCATCACAGCCTCATTGGCAAACATGTTTCAAGATTTAAGTAAGTCAAACCCTTCACCAAACTCCACAAAAATATTTCTAAAAGAAACTCAAACCATATTATCGATGCTTGTTAATGAACAAAACTAGATTACTTCCAGACTCACTACAGATCGCCGCTTGGAACACCAATGGCCTAAAAAACAAAACACTGGAGCTTGAAGAATTCTCTCACAGATACAATCCTGACATCATCCTAATTAATGAAACTCATCTAAGATCTGCAGACAATCCAAAACTGAGAGGCTACACACTATATAGAAATGACCGACTGGACTACAGAGATGGTGGTACAGCCATATTTATCAGGAATTGCATCAGGCACAATGGAATACTCACCCCCCCCCCAACCTCCAACCTAGAACTCACCGGTGTCGAAGTCCACACAAACTCAACTGAAAGACTTAAAATCTACGCTGCCTACAACTGCCCCGCTAAGACCCCTGCTATTTTCTGACTTGGATGCTGTACTGGGCATAAATGAATCCATCATCGTCGCTGGGGACTTAAACTCCAAACATCCCTCCTGTAACCACAAATAAAAATGGCGGTATCCTCTTCAGCTACACAGGATTAAACAACGATGTCGTAACAGGACCCACCAAACCAACCCACCACAGCCAACTGGCACAGCCGACATCCTAGACATTGCCATCTTGCACAACATCAAATATCAGTACAGCATTCAAGCACTGAACGAATTATCATAAGATCACAACCTACTTCGCTTAGGGAACAAAGACCAGTCACCTCCCCCCAAACCTCCATTGTCTGGGAGAAACTCCAGAAAGTGCTACCAGAACACATTGGTCCGGTTCCCCATTTAAAAGCCAAGGAAGAAATAGACACGGCAATAAAGAACCTCACCAATCAAATCAATAAAAGCCATAACAGCAGCCACAGTATCCACGATCACCCACAAACAAAATCGTCTCCCGGAAGAAATCATGGACTTAATAAGGGAAAAAAAACAGACAAAGAAAAAGATACCACAACACACGTGCTCAGCAGGACAAAACAGCCCTCAACAGATTAAACTAATCTGTCCGAGAAGCTCTTCAGAACCACAGGAACCAACAATGGGACAAGCTCACCTCCATCTCCACAGCAGATCATTCCATATGGAAATTCCTAAACAACCTCAGGAACAAGCGAAACCCCCCCCCTCTCCAAGCAGAACAGCACCTTGCATACACAGATGCTCCCGAAACAGACAACAGGGAATATAAAAAGCGTCAAGCTTCACCCTCTGCGCCACAGTCCTGCGAGGTTATTGCTTCAAATAATTAGCTGCTTATTTAAAGAAAAAATTGAATGGAACTTAGATTTTGGCGAAATCTATCTGCATTTATCTTTTACGTTACTTTTCTAATGGTGTAATTGCTTGTTTCGCACATTTCTAAGCAACTGAAAAGAAGTAAATTCGAATACCTACATCGAAATAAATCATTGAGGCTTAATTAAAGCTCTACGGACCAATAATGCAAGTAGCATCTGGAGCTGCTTTTTCAACGCATGGAAAACAGTAATTGCGTTTGTGATTCACGTTCTCCGATACTGAGAAACAGAATCCATTAAACGACTTTCTCGAATAAACAAGCGAAGATGAACAAATATGGGATTAATAGCGAGCGTGCGGAGTTATTCCAAGTTCTATTTTCATAACTAAAACTTTCCACGTGTGTTTCGTTTATCGATACTTCATTGTTTTGGCTTTTCTTTCAATTCTTTTTGTCTATTTGATCTGATGACTTAAAACGTCTGCTAGAAGTCCACGGAAATTCTTTTGTCTGGTCGTTTGAGGGAAAGAAAAGTATCAGTAAGAAGCAAAGGATGAATACCGTTCGCACAAAGGAAGGGAAAAAATTAAATAGAAAAGCAGCATCCCTTCATCCGCGTCAAGTAATTCTGTAATCTGGTGAAATCGAACGTTACAGATAAGTGTCGGTGGAGGACAATTACAAAGGGGGGGGGGATCTCATTTCGTTCGAAGAGTTATACGAGAATACCGGGATCATTCAAACTCGTCACGCCGAAATAAGCAAGAAGATGTGGACAGTCTTGAAAGAAAAATGGAAGATGGATAATTTAAAAAGAGGAGAGCATGCAGTTAACGAGGTTTTCGTTATCATCTATCAAAGACTCCCCACTGTCAGAACTGTAGGACATTCGCACGGGGATTCAATCAGACCAATCCCGGAACAAGGCGATGATATTACTGTGTTTCCACTGGTCCAATGATAAGTGTAATCGACCCAAACAGTGTGTGTGTGTGTGTGGAGTACGGCGGATATCCAATTTATTTAACCGTTAATATCCTCCCGCTCCTTTGTCAACTTGCTCTTCTCTAAAGCCATCGGAAACTTTGAAATGAATATCAATGGAATAATCGAACGATGCTCGGCTACTCAACTGATCGATAGCCTACGGGGAGTTTGAAGTGCTTCCACTTCGGAAACTAAGTCGCTTTTGCCTTACAGACTTCGTTACTAAAAAGATAATAAACACTTGGATGAGACATCTGTTCACCTGGTTCCTCAAAGTAACAACGCGAAGAATGAGTGTGAGGAAAGAATACTGAAGAGCTTAAAGATTGCGCTAATTTTCTTTGGAAATGTAAATGAATAAAAAATTAAATGACTATTTATTATCTACAAGTATCTATGCAATAGATACTGTGTGTGTGTGTGTGTGTGTGTTATTATGATAATAATGATTTGATTCTTGGCATCATTCAAACCGAAACATAAAATAAACGAATAAGAATTAAAATGAAGTTCTTCAGTAAACAGAAAAAAAGCAGTTTCAGATGCATTTCGAGTTTTTAAAGAGAGCTAATTTAATCAGAGCAAACTGAGAATGAATTTGTGTAGCAAAAGAGAAAATATTCCGTATAGTTCCAGAAATGCAATTAAAATGTAGATAATTTTCCTTCTTGACGTATCCATTTCTCTTTTCGTTTATCAAATAATGAATACGAATGAGATGCATTTTCTGAACGAGAACTCAGAAATGTAAATACCCTCGAACACCACACATCACTGCCATATGAATATGGAACTTCGATTTACGTGTTGCTATGGATATAAAGTACATAACTGCTCGGTGTGAAGAGTCTGAGGGAAATTCAAATCAACTTGGTTACAAGGAATTATTATTTATCGATAGGTACGCTTGGAAGTCGCCTCTTTAGGGTTGTCCTAAGCTGTTTTGTTTTGAGCGATCTTCCTTCTACTTCTGTGTTTGCACAGCAGCAATGTTTATCGTATGATTTGAAGACAGCAATGTTAATAGTTTCTGAGATATTCGAGCTGTTAAATTATATGTTAAAACCAAGAGTCGACCATCGTCTTCTAATCTTGAGAAATACATTCTGAAGAAAAACACTCATAGGATTCATACGAATTAATTGTTCATCTTGCGATGTATTGGGAACTACATTTTCTTATATTTTAAGTTATCTTTGAACTTTCCCTCTTAGGAAATGCAAACGTAAAAGTGGGAAATATCACAAGACAGATTGCTGTTAGACAAAGTCGTCCCTGAAGGCAAATGCCAACTGACCTCGCCGTGTCGCGCTGACGGTATTAAAGAGTAAAAACAGTGGGATGTTTGTAGGCGCAAAGTCAACCGCACCTTCTCCTTTAAAGGTGACGGAGAAGTGAAGGTGGCCTCTCAGTTTGCTCAAGCACACACACACACACACACACACACACACACACACACACACACACACACACACACACACACACACACACACACACCAGCTCTACTCCCCGATGATCACCATAATCATTTCAGTAATGCGCGCGGCACACTGCCTAAAGGTCATTTCGAGCGACGCCAATCAATAATAAAGGAAGAAGAGGACGTTTCCACTCTAACGACTTAAGAAAGCTATTGGGGAAGATCTTACTTGAAACGTTGCTATTTCTTCTTTACCTCGTTCTTTCTTTTCCTCGGTATTACTTAAACGAAAAAAAAAATTAATTAACCAAAAGAACCGACTCAAATATTTGATGAAACTTAAGAACAAAGCGGCTTCCTTCCTATTGTATTCTTCGAGTCCATACGAAACACAAGAAAAGTTATTTTCCATGCGGAGGATCTTATGAAATTATTTTCTCTTTCTTCTCTTTTTCAATTGCCATCGTTTCATATTACATCATTGTTTGTAGGATTAGATTTTGGCATCACGCTGAGCACAGTTTAAAAAAACTGTACTGTTTTTGGAATCATTTCAAGATTAAACTCAAATGATTAGCGCCGAATGATTCTGGAATTGGATCAGTCACAACGCATATTCAGTAATTCAACTAAACAGGTTTATCGCTTGCTGTTTTGATCACAATAAGCATAATAAACTTATATAAAAAGGAATGAATAAACAACAATACTCCTTCATTTTTAAACAACAATGACGAATGATTCTCATGTCGTCATTGTTGTTTCGTACTGAATACTTACAATGAGATTATTGCACAACAATGTGGATGAGCGAATTACTATAAATGGCTGCATAACAGATATAAAATGATGACGTCACATTTTTCCAACCGATAAAAATATAGAATTTGAATCATAAATAACGTGTAGCAATTGTATGCAGCGAAGCGTGCTTAGCTTAAATTTCGGCTGAGAACGTTTCTTGCACTGAGTTTCAATGAAGAACGTGCGGCATTCCATACTTTTAGCTAACGGGGCGAATCCGCTAAACGAATGGTTTCGACCATAAATAGCCGTATTATTTGGCCACAAAATACTCCACGTTGTAAGGAGAAAATGGGAACGCACGTTCTGTTCCTCCAAAACACAGATATTTGGGTAATTTAATAACCGACTGGCTGTAACACGTTTCGGGAAGCACGCGCACCGAACATATCCCGCAAGAAAAAAAATCTTCAAGAATGTTGCGTGGTCCTATTAATCGCGCTGGAGAACTAATTTGAGGTACGGAAGAATTCCATTTCTATCTATCTGACAAAAAGACCTGCTTTGTGTTACCTTTGTGTGCATGCACGGACTGAGTTCGTGGCATTCAGTGTAACCCACTTAAAAAAAGAATGGAACATTTTTCCCCGCAAATGTTGCTCCGTCCTCTTCCAATCCCTTTTTGGGAATAAAAACCTTCATTAACCTGCAGAAGATAACAAAAGGATTTTGAAGAAGGAGAACGTGAGATAATTTTTGTACAGCGCTAACGTTTCTAGATATTTTTTCCACTTAGAAACATAAAGTTCCGAAAGCCCATTGCAAGAATAGAAAAATTTCCCGGTTGGTGTTATTGTTAGCAAACAAAAGACGCAACAGTATTATCACATCTATCACTTGTTATTGTTCCTCAGTTATCTGTTGTGCGTTCGAATGCCAACAATGGAGGATTTGAACAATACAACTTATTGTTACTGTCATTTAGCGGTTTCATTCTTTAATATTTTCAGGTTTTCACATCAACATTTACGTATATAAAGAAGAATGAAATAAAAAAAATACAAAATTTTAAGATCATTAGTAAACGCAAACTGCGTTTTTGTACATATTTTGAAACTAATCTCATTATAATTTTAAACCCATTTCATTAACGGGTACTGTACAAACAAAATGAGCATTTCTATTGACACAAGAGAAATATGTTTCCTCCAGATAGGAATAAGGGAGGAAATCCATTAAAATTTATATTTGCCTACTGGTAGAATGTTTTATCAGCAATTAGCGACTTTAACATTATGTTTGGTGCTCTCTTTAACGAGTATAACGGACGGACTATATTCCCTCTCTCTCTCTCTCTCTCTCTCTCTCTCTCTCTCTCTCTCTCTCTCTCTCTCAACTGGATTAGCACAGTGTTTGCCATCTCAATTATTCGTTGGGATACAAGTAATTGTCCGTAGCTGTGATTACTTCGTATTTCCTGGAGGCTCGACAGGGCCTAGTTTCGATGGTAATTCATCTGCTCTTTACGATCCAACAGAGTGAAATAAAGTACTCGGTAAATGATCTAGAAGTACGGCCATTTGAATTCTATTTCCATTGGGATAACGTTAAGTAGACATGCTAAATAGCGAAAGGAGAAGAATGTCGCTTTGACCTGTCGGCTGCAACAAAACTGTGGCTAAGGGTCATTGTCGGGAAGGAAAAATTACGAGAACACAAGTAAATAATTTCTAGTCTGGTTAATCTTTGCTGACGTCATTATAATTTTCTTTCGATTTAATAGCGAATGGTTGCAGAGGTTATTGATCGATGCTTCGTCTCCTCCTCTACGGAAAATAAGCGTTAGGTCAATAGCCGGCAGTGTGTGCCCGCTGAAGTTGGTCGCCTGAGGAGATCGGAACAAACGGTGGGATACCTTTATTATAACTGCGGTGGCCGCTGGAGCGGAGGTTCTAATAGATAATTAAATGCTGCATTGAAATGTGCTCGATTAAGCGAACCGTCATGCACGTGCAAGGAGATATTCTATCTCATGAATTGCAATTACAAAAGTGAGCTGTGATTAAAAAAGAAAGAAAGAATAAAACTACTGTTGAAGAGATATAACTTGTCAAAGTTGATATGTGAAGTTAATTTAACTCGAATATTGGTTGTTTCGTTATATGCCTACCTGATTCTTCAGGAATCAACAATAACACCGTATTCGTTTGGTTTCCTAAATTCTTTAGATATAGAAATGATTCGTATCCACGTAACAATGCGAAATAAATAAATTGCAGTTTCTAGTCGATCGGAATTATTTTCAATGATTTCGGCAAACTAAGAATTCATACATACTAAAGACGAAAATGAATTGTATCTGCAAGATAACAATATCTTAAAGACAGCAATCAATATCTTATATCAGAAACTATTTTGTTATTAGCTATGCTCATCAACACCTCGGAGCATCGCAGCATCACTAGGACATTAAAGATTAATTCCTTAATTTGATTCTCAAGAACCTCACCCGAAAGGTACTGAAATGAGGTGGTTGTTATCGAACGCTGAAATGAAGGGAAACAAAACAAATCTCGCAAACTCCCTCCAGCTATTCGTAATAGAAAATATTAAGTTGAAGAACAGCTGTCTCGTCTTTCAGATATTTTTGTTTTATTCAGTTTTTCAAGAGAAGAGTTGCAAGACCAGAGCATTGCGTCACAGCGTCGATGTTATACTTGCGAAAAAGTGTATTGTGACGTAAGAATACTTGTCCTATTAGGATGACATCATGGAGTATTATCGAACTTGGAGTTTAATAGCAGTGACCAAATTCATTGTTCATTTATCTATTGATAACATTTTTTTTTTTTTTTTGATCGACGGTTTTTGTCTTGAGGTTGGTTTATTCTCACCACAATGTTGTCGCATTAAAATGGTTCTCGATAGTTGTTCTTAGCAGTGGCATTTCGTATAGCCCAACTTAACACACCAAGAACTGCACACTTACAATAGATTATTTAAAGTTAGATATTTAAAAAAAAAAGTAAATGCGATTTTAGAAGACTTCCATCCCCATTTTTTAGCATCGCTGATTTCATTTGTCAAACGATTTCATGCAATACTTTTATATAATTTATGTCCAAATGCTTGTGTAGATTACACTTGCATAAACCACCAGAAGAATGTTATAAGATCTATTCTATTTTTCCTGATGCGCTATTTCCCGTTTATCGGATTTACTTATTTATTTTTAAATCCGTAAACCTAAGTTTTGATCACGCAATCCAGAAAATTTGAGATCAGACGTCATATTATTTCAGATAATAATATCAGTTACGGTTTAGGAACACGATATGTCTGCTGAATTTTATGCGAACTATTCAAAATCATCTGTAGCCATAAAATCAACTATTGATGATGACTGAGGTCACGTGTTACTTCCTGTCGATTTTTTTAAAAATAAAAGTTAGGAAAAAGAGTTCTGCCCAACTCACAGGATTTATTATTTATTATTAAAATCAATCCTGATTTTATCATACATCCCATTATCCTGATCATAAATCCTGACCATAATCCTGATCATAAATCCTGACCATAATCCTAACCATAATCCTGATCATAAATCCTGACCATAATCCTGACCATAATCCTGATTATAAATCCCATTATGATCGGAAAATTTTACGCTGTTTTTAAAACTTAATTTATATTTAGATAACTTCGTCAAAACAGCCGATATTATTATTAGAGATTAATTTCTGGAAAGAACATTTATTGACGTAGTTGCTAATAATTACACAGATATTTTACGATAGTTTAAATCCTTTCAATATTCAATAACATAGAAGATAGAATTTACACTCAAACTTACTCCAATAGAAGAATGGGTTAATAGCAAAAGTAGATTTAAAATATTCAACGTGCAATCGAAACGTTCTGATTGGTTACTTCTACCCTTCATTAAATAAATCTATTCTAAGCATCGTCCATCATTCATTGATTCAACAAGCAACATGACGACGTTCGATAAACTTGATAGAGGAGAAATCCACTTATTGAACCGAAGGGATGGAAGCAGAATAAGAAAAACGGTTGCGAAGAAGAAGACTTGAAGGTAAGAAAAGAGACTGTAAATCTTTAATCTGATTGCTTATTATTCAAAGAGCAAAACTTGCATTACTGTATGTTTTTATCGGCTCTCAAAAGCTTTTATATTCGCGAGTGATCAATATATAAAATTTAAAAAATAAATAAATAAATTGAGCGATTCAAAACTACTGTATAATAAATCAGTAAATCAGCATTTCTAAATTATTATAAAAATCAATATTATTTATAAAATATTCTTCGAAATATTTTATTTCAAAATTATGTCGAATTTATTCCAAGCTGGACCCTTATTGTTTTAAGAAATATGTCTAGAATTCGTTTTACAGTCTTCAGAGACATACAGCATTCAGTATTTTTTATTTAACTATAGAGATAATTTTAGAATATCTCATGATGAGAAGTTTTTTTTTTTTTTTAATTTTAACCAGAGCTAATCTATTTACGATGAATCTTTTATGCACTAGTACATCGAAGAATTAGTATAATACATTTTTTGCTTGCAGTTTAATTAATAATTTAATGAATAATTGAAGATCAAGGAAGAGAAAGGTGGTTAGGTGGTTATTTGACTCATAACTTTTATTTATGTAAATACTGGAAGTGAAAACTAGACCGGAAACATTGCACACAAAATAAAAAAGACTAAAAATGAAGTTAAAAACACTAAGAATCCATTCATTGTTGAGATGAAAAAATTGAGCAACAATTAAAAGCATTGTTGAGGTGTCGATAACAATACAAAAATTCTATGTATAGAAAGACTTGAGTACAATCACTGGGTTACTTCAGACTGACCAATCCAGTGATTTACGAAGAGCTTCTGGCTAATCCGGAGAACATTACTAAAAATACTAAAAATTGTAAATTTTAAGTTAATCACAAGTTAATTTTTTGGGATTAATTATTATTATGATGATGACGATGATAAGAGCATGGGCGTATTCCCTGCCTTGTTGCTATGACAACCGATTTAATTCTCTATTACTTACGAACGAAAGTGAACAGAAATGATTTTAATTCGAGATGCATTATTAATGGTTTCGATTCCTCTACAGTTTTACGAAAACGATTAATAAAAGTGCTCACAACAGACGGGGGGGGCGGTCCACGTTTTCAATTCCTTTAATGGCTAGAAAGTGAATTTCCTGATATAAATAGTGATCACCAAGATGCCCTACAGTTCCTTACAAAAGAGTTTTGTTCTCAAAACATTTTCGAATCGAAACCAACTGGTAATTAGCGCATCAAAATGCACGAGAGGAACTCATTATCTTCATTAAAATGTTCAAAGAGTAACTCATTATCCTTACCGACACACACCTAATTAGACTGTGTCCATATTACCCGTTTCGCGTTTATAAATGCGAATTATTCTCTTCACAAAGGTATCCCAAGAAGATGAAATTACGTCCAAAAAATACTCTTATTAGGGGGACAATTTTACCCTTGAGATGCTTTCGCTCAGCATTACCTCGATGTAGACTAGACTAGACAAATGACGGAAACCGGATTGCCTAATGATAGAGAACAGACAGCACGTGTGCGTGTGTGTGTGTGCGTGCCTGTGAGAATACGGTTACGTGAATAGGCATGGATATTGGGAAAGCTGTTGAGTAAGCACTCGCGGGCATCCCGATGGCAAATGCATATAATGAATTCAAACAACAAACGGCTTACATGCAACGAAATTACCATTTACTAACAAGGAGGACATTGTTACACGAGAGTCTTCACCTAACAATCATTCTCTCATTGTTGCCTTACAATAATTTCTCTTGTTACAATTGAGATACATTCAAAAACTCCACTTTAATTACTGCAAAGGAACCGTTTTAAGGAAACTCTTTTTTTAGGGAAACGATTTCTAGGAATAGGTGCGGCTTATTTATTTTTTCTTCAAAGTATTTTTCTTAAAAAATAATGTATTAAGGCTTGTATTGGTTGTAATGCATTTTTTTGTCCATAAAAATTGCATGTTCCATTGATTGACGATTTGCCTGGTTGTGGGAAATGAAAAAACAGAGTTTTCAGGAATAAAAACTCTTCCACCGCCGTACGAGACCGGTTAACTCCCCTTCAGTTCAAAAGCTCTGAAGAAGATTCTTCACATCCTAGATGCGATCCGAATCCGAGTCTTTCTATCCAAGTCGAAACCGACAGAGTTACGGAGACTCTTATAGCTGCCGTTGAAGACAGAGAAAGAACTAAGAGGAGGGGGGGTATGCAATAAAGACAAACAAAGGCGGTACACATAAATTGTATTCAAGTTAGTAGCAGCTAGCCCGAACTAATGAATAGCTTGAGTGTAGTAATCAAAAATAGAAATGAGAGAGAGAGAGAGAGAGAGAAAGTTTATGGAAGCAATACTCTCTTAATGTTTAAAAATCATTTCTATTGCGCGACATTTTAGAACACACAATCCTCATTACAGTCCAGGTTTTTCTAAGCAATGTCTTTGCTTCCGAAACTAGCAACGACTTAATTGTTTCACAGTTCGGAAGAATTCTATTCCTAATCTCAGGGGCGGCTCGTGCATAGGCACTGCGGAACTGTAGCACCCCCAATTTTTTTCGATGCATAAATACATTTATTAATTTATTTATATTTGCTTATGATATTTAATTTTATCATCAACAATCCTATACAATTCTCTTAGTTTGTATAAAAAATAATAAAAATCCATCTTGTAGCACTTAGGAGGGCGCTAGCAGCACTGTGTTTACCACAGTGCCATATTGCTATGCGCGCAAACATACATAGTGAGATGCGAGCTACTAGTGCAATGCGGCACTGTCCGCCGCGCAGTTCCACTGTTGTTTATATGCTGTTTCCGCCAGTAGTAGAGTGTTCGTAGTGCTTATCGTGTTTACTCCGTCTCTTTAAATATTTGGACATTACAATTAAAGACATAACATTTGTTATAGTTTTTATTTTAGAAGATTATTGGGATTTTATTTTTAAGTAATTTTGAATTATACCAAACTGCATAATTTTATCGATAATAAACAATATTTTTTCATGCTTAATTTTTTTTTTCAATTTTTGCCATAATTTTGATATTTTATCCAAAGACGTATACATTGTATACTTACAGTGTGTACATTAATATTTCGAAAGTTACAGCACCCCCACGATTTCAAGCCACGAGCCGCCACTGCCTAATCTACTAAATGTGTTTCGGCTGAATAGTTTTCGTATAACACGCAGGCGTAGCCTTGATTATGTAACCTCCCTTTTGCTGGATTCCATAATCCCCGCAGCTTATTTGCCAAATAAGGATTTTGGATAAGATGCAACTTTCTTTCTTGTCGCTTTATCCGGGTGATTTAGTCTTTGTGGGAAGTCTTGGAAATAACGTATATTACATCATAGCGAAGCCAGTGAGTTATGATTTACGTCAGTGTCCAGTTCGCCATTCGTAGCGGCTTTACGTTCATTTAGTTTGGCATCTCACATTTTTGTTACAGCGTGATATGGTGTGGTGTTAAGATATCAGGAGTTTATATGGCAGAAAGAGTCCTAAATATGTATTATAATTAATAGAATATCCGACGCATAAACGGAATAACAGAGTGAAGAAAATAATTCACTGACAACCTCTGCCACCGCCTTCACAGACAAGAATGGCACTAATAGTTAATTATTAACTATTAGCTTTCTGTTTTGGATATTAAATTCTCTTTGTTCTCTTTCATGCGCAGACACATCTCGTATCACGCAAACTTTCAAAACGAGATCTGACGGATTATGTGTGCTCTTATGGACGGTTTGTCTGTTTTCCGGGTTGGGAAAAACCAGTTTATCAGAAGGAAAAAACTTTGTCACCCTATTATAAAACCGGATAACCTCCTCCAGACGAAAAGCTCTGATAGGGGTTCTTCGTTTACCAGACGGGATTGGAACTCCACCCAAAACATATCTTCGAAACCAAATGAGTTACGAGGGCTCGGATTTTAAATAAGTGAACTAAAATTTCCTCAAACATTTTTTATCATTGTTGCGTCACACACTCTAATCAAAAAGTATTAATACAGGAATAATTTATGCGAATATCTTTCGATTATTTGTCCACTGCTGAATTTTAACCTGATTAAAAATAACGAACATTCCTTCCCCCTCCTTTTTTTTAAAGTTATCTTGTTTTTCCCCCATGTTCCTCGTAGTTTTATATGTTTAGCCACCATGATTGCTTCTTTCCAAGGTTTAAGCAGCTGTTAATCTGTAGTGTAATCTTTTGTATTTCGGGATTTTTGTGTTCATTGGTTGAACATTTTTCTTTTAGCTGTTTTACAATTTTATAGCATAAAAACTAAACATGGTTGTTCTGAGCACGGACAGCTTTCTAATACCTAAAACAGGGGAAGGGGGGGGGGGTTACAGCATGTGTTAGTGGTCTGTTGCTATAACAGAACCACATTGGATTTCATCGAACAATACAGAACCATTTGGTGAAGGAAAAAAAAAAAATCGCCGCCAGCGCTATTTCAGTTGCTACCTTGAATAAAATTTTCCAATGATGAAAAAAATCTCTCTCTCTCTCTCTCTCTCTCTCTCTCTCTCTCTTCTCTCTCTCTCTCTTACTTTATATTAAAACAGCCGTATGAAGGCATCGAAAGAATTAAAAATAAATAAAATTCAGAAGTGCAATAAACTGCCACACTGCAATGATTTATAGGGATCACAAGAACACCTTTTTGATAGAAATTCTGCGATACTACGATACTCCAGCTATTTATTGAGGTGCAAACCTCCGCATATTACATTTCCGTCGCTATCTTTAATGGGATTTCTTGAGATTCTGTATTGATTGGCCCTTCTGTCGAGAATAGCGAGCAAAATATGTATTGCGATAAGGAGAGCGTACAGAATACTTTAAGGAAAATAGTTTAACGTATATGCATATAAAAAATGTGTATTCAGCATGCATTTATGCTTTTCCAGTTATGCTACTAGAGTTGGGTATTAGTTATTAAAACATAATTAAAATAATATTTTCAAAATATATGCAATAAAATTAAATATAATATGAATGAAATTTAAATATTTTATAAAATAAATCACTGTTTTACAAATAATTTCTAAAAATTTAAGTTAATTAGTATATTTTTAGATACACCATTTTATTAATGAAAGTTTAATTGTACATAAAACCATTTTAGGATGCATGCTGTGGGGGGGGGATTGGATTCATTCAATCCAATACCCTTGGAGGGTAATGGATGGCAATGCTGTAGCCAGTGAAGTTCTAACTGAGGCTCGGCTATTGCTGTTACCTTCCTGCCATGATCAGAGCTTTAATTGCTCAATAACACCTTATCCCTACACTGTCCTCTACAGATAACGGGGAAGATCAAAAGCATTCTTGCTTCGCCCCTTTAAGCCAGTCCTTATAAGGACTGTGCTGTGGGGGGAAAATACTAAATAATGAAAAACGTCCTTTTTAGGACTTCCAGGGTAACAAATGGCAATGCTGTAGCCAATGAAGTTTTAACTGAGGCTCGGCTATTGCCGTTACCCAGCCATGACTAGAGCTTTTTAGCTCAATAACACTCCATACACACAGACTTATTCAGATGACGGGATAAAGAGTCAAGGACTCAGTCCATCGCCCAGTTCTTATAAGAACTATGCTGTGGGGAAAATGATGGGATTATTTTCATATGACATTTGAAATTTTAGGTGTTTTCAGCGCTAATCTTATAAGAAAGAGTTTTGCGTGTATTTCTTCACTTGAATTCTGAATTTTATCTTATAAGGAAGAGTTTTGCTTGAATTCTGAATTTTAAAGAATTCTAAGTCAAGCTTGGATGTCTCAAATGCACTTTTGGGAGATCATTGCTTAATTATTTCGGAAATATTTAAGTGAGTTTTAATGTAACCAATTACATCGAAAATAACGGGATAAATTTAACTCATTATTTTAAGTATTTGCCTGTAATTATCATTATTATGTGACACCTTCAAGGAGTTCGACTCATCGTGGGAGGACACTACTCCACCACATCTCTCCAACTACACGACACAACTATAATCCACAAACACACTAGTATATAATGTCCGTCCGTAAATTATGTATGTTCTCGTGGCCGATTTACTGTATGTAGGTTGAAACTTTACTTTCCAGAAGAAAAAAAAAACCTGCTACCTCCGTATGGGATCGGCTAAATGACCTTCAATAGAAAAAGCCCATATAAAGATTCTTTTCGTCTTTTAAGAGAATCGAACTCGTTAATTATCATTAATTCGAATATAAAGTGTGCTTTTTATTATGAAATAACATTTGCGGAACAAATATTATGAGCTAGAACTTATGTTATAAAGCTATTTAAAGTATTTACTAGAATTCACAGACGAATAGACTAAAACACACTCAACTTAATTTTGAGGAGCTTTTTCTCGATCATTGATGACACCCTACTCGTACAAATATCTCATTACAGTATGACACAACATAAGTTTTTATTTATTGCGTTTAATGTAGTATGACAATCAGTACATCTCTTTACAAAAAAGTGCACGCTAGAAGAATTCACTGAAAACGAAGGCCGTCAAATGAATAAATAATGCAATTCCCTACCAACAGGTGAGAAGCTTCCATGCCGTCCGTATTTTTGAACATGGGAAATTTGCTTGAAGTCGGAGGATCCTCCCTCATCCAAAACGCTCTGTAGGAAGAAACGTTTAATGCGATTTTGATTATGTTGATGTTAATTCATCAGCTCATTAAAACAAAATAGTATTCATATGCATGTTTTGTTACTAGGAACCGTAGAGTCCTTTATATTTCATTTCTATAAATGAAACCACCCCCGTATGAGAGATGGCTGCATCATCCAACCAAGCAAACCAAGGTTTCTGGAAGAAGCATCTGTGCAACTGGTGATTATGTACACCCTCTGTCCAAAAGGAAACCGAACGTTTCGAAAATAGAAGAAACAAGTGGCGCCACCTGTTGTATCTTTTTGCTGTCGAAAGCAGCAACCTTCATTAGAAGCCGAGTTATAGTGCCAAGAGTGACAATAGTTTTGACGAACGGTCGGAAAATGAGTTTCAAACTGAGAGCTGCGATTGACTTTTGTGTTAAACTTGGTAAACGTTTTACCGAAACGCTTCAAATGCTTCAAAAAGCATACGGTGATGAATGCTTATATCGCGTACTCAAGTTTACGAGTGGTTTAAGCGATTTCAAAGTGGTCGTGAGACGCTTGAGGACGACGAAAAGCCGGGCAGTGCAAAAATTGGAGTGAGCGAAGTTAACATAAAAAAAGTACGTGATTTCATCAAAGAAAACTCGAAATCGTCCGTGAGATCGATTGAAGATGAATTGGGGATTCCAAAATCAACTGCGCACAACATTTTGGCCGAGAGTTTGGGCCTTCGTAAATTGAATTCGCGATTTGTTCCCCAGAATTTGACCGACGACCAAAAATTGTATCGAATTGAACACTGCAAGGACCTCATTAAAACCCCTCGTAAGGACTCAGTCCTCCTTGAAACAATCTTTACTGGTGAAAAAACGTGGTGTTTTGAGTATGAGCCCGAAACAAATCTCCAGAGTGCTGAGTGGAGACCACTAGAAGAGGGCATCCGAAAAAATGTCGCTTGGAGAAGTCCAAAGTAAAGACAATGCTGATTTGTTTCTACGATTCCAAGAAAATTATCCACAAAGAATTTGTTCCGCTTGGCCAAACGGTCAATGGTGAGTTTTATCTCGAAATTTTGAAGCGACTGACAGCGAGAATTCGTCGCGTACGGCATGAATATCGTGAACGACCGACCGTTTGTCAAAACATACTGTCCCTCTTGGCACTACAACTCGGCATCTAACGAAACAAATGTGTTCAACAGTTGACACAACACCAATGAAGCTTGCCGTTTTCAACAACAAAAGATACAACAGGTGGCGCCACTAGTTTCTTCTATTTTCGTAAAGTTCGGTTTCTTTTTGGACAGAGGGTGTATTTTAAGAAGACCGATTTTTGTAGTTTTTTCATTAATCTGAATTTAATTTATAAGAGATTAAATTTGAAAAACAATATGTTATAAAACATTTTGTAAAAATAATAATTCTATAACTATTTTTATAATTTCACATGGCTTGTACGATATCATTTCCGGTGATCCATTGTGACTAAGTTCCATTGTTGCTGGGATTCATTGTTGTGAACAGGTTATGTAAATATCAGACGCATTGTTACAAACATTCGGTCTCGACCACATCAGAACACTTAGGATTCGGTGTTTCTTATTAGGATAATTGTCATTGAATGAAGGCTTTGAACCGAGTGCTTGCATTTTGTTAAATGACTGCAATTTTCCTTTGGATGCAACTAAACAAGGCAGATTCCGTTAAATACTCTTTATTATAACGAGAATGGCACCATTTAAATCGCAACAAACCAATTTGTTAAATTAGCTTACTAACTAATGAGAAATTAAACTGACTACCGCTGATCTTTCATCTTTTCGTTTAGTTGAACTTTCCGTTCGTAAACATCGTCGTTACGTGTATTTACTTCACCGCAATGAAGCCATTTTACGAAGGGATGATTGAAATTCGATAAGCAAGTACAGAACACTATTCCGTCGAAGACAGCCCGGACTTTAATGCAGAAATGGATGGTGCTTAACCCGGAGAAACACGGACGAATTATGTCCGTAACAATGACATTGTTCAGGACCATTATTGACCTGGCGGACGTGATAGCAACCTGATAATGGCTTCACTTATAATGTTCTGCCGTCTTCGGTTCAGAGGCATTTCGTGCTCTTCTATCTGATATTTGCGTCCGGGGTTACTTCGTAAGATCCGGTGGTGATTACATGGTTCCAGAAATGCGACACCGATAGGGGTCTCGATAGGAAAAAAAAAGATCCATAGAACGAAAGTAAGGGCCTGTGCGGCATTCGTTTCTGTATTCAGATATGGATCTTTAGTTGCAAATATGAGCTATAAATCTCCAATTGATCTTCGTTAAACTCTCCGAGTGATTGATTATTACGTTGAGGAAATTTATTCTAAATATACACTCGGATAAACTTTTCTTTGTGCAACGATTGTTGGATTTTGTGCTCGTTCTAACGAAATATATTTAATGGAATCAAAACGGACAACAGATTAAAACAGTACTTGAATGAGGTTGTCATTTGTGAACGTGAGTAAAGTCGAAGGTGGCTTCAGCACCTTTTTATTCGGTGCGCAGTTAAAGGCACTGCCAGCTCCCCTTCGATTGAAATGATATCAATGCGAATCCCATTCGAATTGAGGTCATGGATATGACACCAAATTGATAAACAAAATAAGAGCCTCAGTCGGTGCAGACGAATACTTTTGGGTGGAAAGACCTGGGTTCGATTCCGTCCACGAAGAACCTTTATTTGGGCTCTTTCGACTAAAGGTGAGTCAGCAGGTCATACGAAGGGGGGGGGGGGTTTGCCCAGAACAGGCAAACCGGCCCGTGAACACACATGGATCTGCAGTCACAAAATACATACTTAATCCTCATTAAGAGAATAAAATAAAATGAATAAAAATAAACAAAACACTTCACGGCCTTCTCCAAAAAAAAACCTTACATCAGTCTATTAAGTCCACAGAAAATGCATTTTCGATACCAGCGAAGCTTTCTTCTGACTTGATTATTTTCAACAAGGGTTTTCCTCTCTAACAGGAAGAACTGGGGATGTCTGGGAAGAAAGAAGGAAAGGGACCAAAACAAGTTGTAGAATAACAAAACTTTAACCAGAATTCAGTTAAATACAGTGTTTATATGGAAATAAAGAACGGTTGAAGTGGATGTGAATCTTATGGCTTTGCTTGCTTTGGTAGTAATCCCAAATAAATAAACACAACAACATAATCGAGCCAAACTTATGAGGCTTTAATGCTGTCTTAGGTTTTGTTAAAGGTTAAACACTTCTCCAGACACGGAACTTTTCAAGACACTTCCGGTTTCGAATAACGCAGATGGAGGTGTCACACCCGCGATGAAAATCAACTATTCCGAAAACTTTCAAAAAATAAATACAGGAATAAATAAAGAAAGAGTGAGCACTTCACTATGTCCATTAAATTCTGTTTTTCGTTTCTAAAGACCGATCTACTCGAAATTTTAAAAGGCAACTCGTTGGGGAGGGGGGAAGGGGAAAGGACCGATAATGAAATCACTAGTGAACTACCCTATACTATCAATTTCTTGTCTCAAGTAGCTTTCCACAGATGGGTTTGCTTATATGTTGTTGATTTCAGTACGTGCAGCTTAAAAAAAAAAAAAAAATCTTTCATCCGCAAAGAGGCTTTCGTGTAGTATCTGTTCCTCATCTATCCACGTCTGCAAATCCGGTGTAAAATTCAATCGTTCTCATGAGTGCATGAAAAATACTCTTATTTGCTGTTCATCCGATAGCGTCCATAACACGAAACCGTACGATTTCAGCCCTTACTTGGAAGGCTTCAGTTAATTTAAATACTAAACCGTCACACCAAAGGGTGTGTTAGTCATCATTCTAATCCTTTTCGATCTTAGTATTGTGCAACGTTCGCAACTGTAAAGATTCCTCCATGTCTGTCTTCAATCGATAGTATAGAATCACTGTCCTGCTGTTATTAGGGTTAGAAGGGCCATTTTGCAATTTATGTTTTTTTTTTTTTTTTTTTCGCCCATGAAATATTGTGCGTCCTAGGTAGTAGTAAACACTGCTATTCTATCTCATTAAATTGATGGTCGTACGGATAAAAACCTCGCTCAAAGTGTGTCTTATTACACCTACACAGAATACCAACATCATAATTCGCATTCATTTTATAAGTTCGTTAGATCATTAGCAATTCCGGTACACTTTTACCATTCCCTAGAGAACACGTTCGGAGTTCGTATTATTTCAATTTCAAGATGGAAGAGCACTTCTTTTTTTCCCCCCTTCTTTCTCTCTGTAATGCGTTTCTCATTAACAGTCTAAGCCTACTCGCAAATCCTTAGGCCCTTTTCTTATAAAACTCAATTAAGCCATATGTTTCAAAGGCCTTTGTTGTTAATTTTGTGATTATCCGAATCTTTCTGGATGTAATTATATTTTGGGCGAATTAGCTTGTTCTAGTTTAAAAGTATTTTCCTTTGGCAAGCAAATTACCTGCATCCTGTTTATTGCATTTTGCTGTTAAACGAATTCCATTTTTTTTCTTCGCAAATAAAATACATTAGCGCTGCCAGTCCATATTTCTTTTCGCCTTGATGTAGCCTATTCGATTAGTTTCTTCATCTTATATCTTAGCACTGAAACATTCATCCATCTTTAATTAACTGTTCATATCCAGAAACCTCGTTTAAAAAATAAAAAAAAAATCAAATTTGGTGTTTTTTTGCGGTCGTATTGTATGAACTTCATTATTACGTTTTACTAATTTCTTTGTTATTCCTAATAAATAACTCGTGCACAGTTTAAACAACTGTTGTAGAGCTCAGTGATTTGCATTATTGTCGTTTAACCGAGTCCAACAATTAACTTGGTGGCGCCTGCTTTCAATTGTTTCTTGATATAAAGCTTATGAAACGTCGAATTGAGTTTCGTATTTTATGAAATTTAATTAAATTATGACAAAAAATTTATTTTTGCAAAAAAAAAAAAAAAGATATAAGAAAAGAAATGACGCTTTTGAAAAAGTAGTTAAAAATTACATTCAGCGGGTTTACTCTTGTGAATTGTTATAAAAATTAAACCGATAATTTCTTTCTTTTCTCCAGAGGAAAATGTCGCATTCGTGCATTGACTTTAGAATACATTACAGAATACACTCACAATACTCTCCGGAATATGCTACAAAGAAGAGTTGCTGCAGCGACGGAAATTATTATTGCCAAATATAACAAGAAAGTAAGGAATGTGTGGAGGAGCGTGAGTGAATGAACTGCAGTTTTAAGTTTAGAGTCCTTTCAATATGGGTTTGGGCCCCAAATTAAAGGTTTCAGGAATTTAATGCATCTGGCTTGCAGTCTTCTGCTCAAGCTACGGACGCTCCATATACATATATATATATATATATATCTACTCTATATATAGGCGACAGTGGGTCGGAGCCCCATAGTGTATATATATATATATATTTATAATTGACCAGTGAACAACGCGGGGGTTTGGGGCGCCTACTTCCGCGTTGTTCAGAAATCCGCGTATAACTTTTGACTCCTCAAAAACTGAACTACTAATAGTTGGATAACTATGGATAAGTATTTCATGTATGGAGATGTGTATTCACGAGCCCGATATGCCTCTTTCAGTGAAAAATTCAGGTTTACCGGAGAAAAAACCTTACGCCTACGTACGATACCGGCTAACTCACCTTAATTTGAAATGTCATATTCCCTTCAGCCTTGTAGGGTAGCAAATATGCTACTACACCAGGGAGATGATTATGATGCAAGGTGGTTTCCCGTTGCCTTCCTTACCGTAAGCCACGGGACCGATTTGTCTGTTTTGAAGGATGAAAAATCCGAGTTTTCGAGTGAAAAAAAAAATCCTCCGCCTCCGTACGAGACGGTGAACTCACCTTTAGTCGAAGGAGATCAGATATAGGTTTTCATGTCATACACGAATTCGTATGACGTGATTCAGTTCGATTCTCAGGTCTTTCCCACCAAAGGGCTTCATCTATAAAGCTACGGAGGCCCCATATATATATATATATATATATACGCTCGGGTCTCTCTTTATCTTTTTCATGCGGATTTGAAGTTATGCAGTGCATAACTTCAAGATACAAGACCTTTCGACATTTCTGCGCATGCCAACAGAAGGAGAATCCATTCCAGGGTAATCCAGCGTTTCCTAAACTTTTTCTACGACGGAACACGTCACGAATTCGGAAATTTTCATGGAACACCTTGGTTATTTTGTAATGTATTAATTAATAATCAATTGTTAATTTAGCTGATTTATTATTATTAATTAATAATTTATCATTAATTAATTAATAATTAAACATCAATTAAACATAAACATCATTAAATTTTTTCCACCCAATGCAACAGGCATTATTCAGCCATTAGATCAAGGCATAATTGCTACTTTTAAAAAATATATTACGTTAAGCACACTTTTCAATTTATATTGGATAAACTAGAAAATGAATCATTAACAACTGGCGTTTGGAAAAAAAATTCTGTTTTCGACTGTTTAAATCATGTATCGTTGAAATAAAACCACAAACTTTAAATGCCTGCTGGAAAGCAGCCTGGATGTGTTGCAAACAGTGCAACCACGCAAACATCTACATTATCAGATGAAATCATTACGTTGGCACATGAAATTGGTGGAGAAGGTTTGGATACATTTAGCCAGAACGATGTAGACGAATTGCTTGTGGATAATGCCTTAAATGACGATGATATTATTGGATATCGTCGAAGATCCAGAAAACGATAGTGAAGCGGAAGAAAAACCTGTCCCCCCCACTGCAAATATAATTCGAGAAGGTCTTGAACTACGCAATAAATTGGAAAATCATTTTCTTGTTAATGATACAAATTCTGAACCGGAATTTGAATTCCAACGTAAGCTGAAGAACTGTCTGTCTGGATATCGCGAGCTGGATAAAAACTTAGTGAAATCATCCTCTCAAAGTTTAATCACTGATTATATTGTCAGAAGAAGAAAAATCAGCACAGAACGAGGCGAAGCTGAAGCTAATTCTGTTTGTGAAGAACCATTGCCTTGACCATACAGATCTGATGCGCTGACTATCTCTTCTGTTGATGAAAGTGATTTCGCACCAGTTCGCAAACGTTGCCGAATATTGTCGAATAGTGAGGATAATTCTGATGAAAAATGTAAAAAAAAAAAATGTTAGTTTTCAATAAAACTAAACGAATAAAGCTTTAAAAACCAACTTAGGCTTTCTTATTTTCCTGAATTTTCATAAACTTTTTTTATGCGATTTTAGGTTTATTTTAATTCATTGCTTCGGTTTTATGCGGTTTTAGAAAATTATGGAAATATCCCTGATTTTTCAATGTAAGTTCGGTCTTCTTTGTGCGATTTCTTATATATAGTTATCTGTGGAACGTATCTACCGCATAAAAAGAGACCCGACAGTATGTATAGGGGCGCCTACCTCCGCGTTATACGGAAATCCGCGTATAACTTTTGACTTCTGAAAATCTCAATTACTAATGGCTTACTTTTGACCGAAAATCTTACCGACAACATGGACAGTCGATAAACACATATTTCGGATGGTAACTATATTCTTACAATAAAGTAAGCTAAAGGGGAAAAAATGTTATTATAGAAAATCATAAGGAAGAGAAAATACATAACTCGCCTTTATTAATAGATACAAAATACATTTCCAGTACTGTACTGTATTTATCGATGCCGTAAGTGTACGTCATCTGTTTACAAGATGAATTGTATGTCTGTCAGTACCTACCTCAATATTGTCTTATACTAACACTAGACATCAAAAATAAAAAGATAGTATGAAAAAGAAAATCATATTTATTTCCAGGTATAACGCTTCATGCAGTAGCCTCGTGCAATCGATACGATGGCGTCGAGGAAGCCAAGCCTATACACTAATGAATGAATCGTTATAAAATTTTTATTTTCTGCTAATTAATTAATTAAACTAATTAATAACAGTTAATTTGATGCAGTGATGATTTAACACTGCATCTTTTACGTTGTTTACATTCCTCTCGAATGTGAATGGCCATGTGCGGTCTGTAAGTGTTTGCCTTGGTAAGTTTTGATACATTTCAACTTTTTATTATAGATTTTTGTATATTTTAGGGTAGTATGTGATAAAATAGACTAATATCTACATATATACATATATTTCATGCATTTATGACATATTTATCTGTTTATTAATTTTTTTTTCCACATTTTGTCAAATTGTTGCAAATCTCCAAAACTTTTCCAATATATTTATTCCAAAAAAAAAAAAAAAAAACGTGTAATATAAGTGTAACCGCGCAGTTCACATCCCTGTTCTTCGGGGTCAACTATATATATATATATATATATATATATATATATATAAATTGAAACAGATACGAATTCTATTAGAAGCAAAAAAGCATCTCGAAGAGTACTCATTAATATTTATAAAACAGTTCATTTCTTTGATGTTTTTATTGAATACCCAGCTGATAGCTTATCATTAAAAATGCAAACCCAGATGAATTGGGGATATGAACTGGACGAAAGGTTTTTTTTTTTTTTTTCCTGTACATAATTTAAATTCGGTACATCAAAATAAAGCCGGTACACTAAACAGAATAAAGTTCGTATAAAGAAAGTTGATAGGATCTCTAACAACCCCAAGAAGAATCCTCCTTTTTGAACTTGCCATCCCTTCAAGTAGCTCTTTATGTCATTAGTTAAATTTCTGCTTTTAGGATTAAAGAACATTCCCGTTGTTGCCCTGCATCGAAAAGATCAAAGAAATATTCTGACCTTTTTCAAATTATCTGTTTATTTTTTCCTGTTTTTTTTCCCTTTCAGGTCCCAGACAACAACATCCTTTGATCTCTCTCACTTAAACCGAAAGCAGTCCGAAATAACTGAGAATAAATATTCAATTATTCATTAACGTGCATTTGGAACTTTTTCTCCGTTCATTTGAGCCTTTGAATTACTTTCAGATTAAAGAATAAGTTGACATTACTAAACATTGAATAGAGAAGTCCTGTTTTGATTTTTAAATGCAAAGTTTTTTCTGTCTAATTGTTTATTCATAAAATCCTGTAGGCATTCGTGAGCTGCTCTTTCTGTATTGAAGATTCACTTTACCTTTAGGCTTAGCACGTTGATAAATGGCGGTTTATCAAACTCAAATCGTGTCATGGGAATTTTTAAATTGGATTCTAAGTTTTGGTTAGCTGAAAATTAGCACTTATCGGGGGAAAGGTGAGGGAAACTTCCACCAGCGAAGTGATTAAAAAAGCAATATTGCAATTTATATTAAAAACAGTGAAAATACGGATTTTAGGACTGACTAACTTAGTATTAAGCAAAAAAAAACAATAAAATATTTAACTCATCATTTATCATTTTTACTCTTTGCTCTTTTATTTACCTTGTCTTTCCTTAGTTTTTTTCTTTCTCTTACTACTTCTATGCCGAGATACAGTTTTCTTTTTTACATCTTCTTTTTCTCTTATGTCCCCCCCCCCTTTTTTTTTTCTTACCTGTATTTCCTGCGGTAGTTCATAAACATGTTGGTCTTTAAACAATTCACTAAACTTCATTAAAATTTTTAAAACAAATAATAATTGACGATCCAATAAGTCTGGATTTAATTGGTATCTCCAACACAACTTTGTTGACAGGATTAAGATGAGATGGTTAACGCTACGTAAGCTAGGCTTCTCGCATTATTCCCATCAAATTAATTTATTATGAACGAGCAGTATGATAAAAAGATTGATGGCGATACAGCTCGCAGCAGGACAACACCATATACTTTAACTTGCAAATGGTTGATATTTATCAAAATCTGCAACAATGAAGAAAAACCAGCAATGTTCACAAATGCTTCTCAACAATGAACGTGGCATGTGGAACTCGTGCTACGTGCTACGAGACTGTCTATGATTGTTGAAACATATTGCAAGCGGAAATATATGATCGAAAAGCTCCTAATGCGAAATACAGATAGGCAGATATAAAAAATATTCAAAGAGATCATAGAAAGATGAAACATCATTAGTTTTCACTCTTTTTTTAAAAAAAAACTTGCGATTGCGTCCTAGGAATATGATGAGAATTATATAAATAGGAATTATATTTATTATTACAAAACTTATTTTACAAGTGATCCATTAGTTGAGCTCAACTGTTGCTTGCATGCCCGATGCCTATAGAAGTGCCGCCGTTGTTCCATGGCAATTAGTGTGTGTATGTGTGTGTGTGTGTGGTCCGTCCTGAGTGTTGCACATCGTTTAGCGCTGATTAGACATTATGGATAAAAGTAGTGGAACACTCCATTGAATGTTTTAAGTAAATCACCCTAATTTTCTCTTTATCTTCACCTCTACTAACAAACCCAACTCTAATTATTACGCCATCAACTCCTGGAGAGTGGCGTGTTATAATTAGTTAGTGCTTCATTATCCTTCGCTCTCTCCCCTGTCATTCTCATTAATGAAATGTGCCGCGAAAGCAGATAACTTTCGAATAACTTTAATAAAGCGTGAACGAGTTTTCGGCCGTTTCTTTACTAGCTTTTTTAGATCCATTCTTAGGATCTTATCGTGTGGCATCCCGTTGGTTTCATGCAATATTTTTTCAGTGCTTTTACAGCAATGTTATTCACAGACTTGTGATATAACGTAAATCTTTTAAGGTTATGGCAACATGGACAAATTAAATGAAAGCTTTTATTTATTTGTTTACTTTTTTAATTAGATGCTTTTCATCACGACATACCCTCCTCGATGCATTGAGTAAGTATGCATCGAGGAGGATATGTCGTTTATAGCATAGTGCATCGCCACATGGACGGACTAATTTGGATGAAATTTAGTATTTTGGATATTTTTTCGAGGAATTTCGATTTGGGTTTAAGTTTATGAATTATATATAAGATTATATAGCCAAATTATGCAAAAATAATTATGACTTACATAATTTTGACCTTTGCAGTTAAACGTGTATAATCGCTGTGCAATGACAAGATTTTTATTCTAATTTTATCCAGCGAATTAACGAATAGATTAATCCGACCAGGTTAGCACCACAGTGGCTATTAAATCAGCTGTTACGAAGCAGGGTATTATTATTATAGGCATTATTAAGCCATGAGGCATCACATTAGAAGAGTTCCTATGGAACAACTAGGGCTCATACTAATGAATAAAAAAAAACATTTTTCATGATTTTATGATTTTTTTCAAGGGTATTTCCATACTTACAGGCGTAGTTCCTATTCTATCTTCCATTTTACCCACAAATACTAAATCGTACCCTCACACACTTGCGCTGTTTTCTATGAGTTTTTTGACGTTTCAAGTGTGAGCATGATACATATACATATTAAAAACTAAATTTGGGGATCTATTATGGACAGACGAAGAGGCAAATATGTAGTCAAACGAACAAACAATGAATATTTAATTTATTCTCCTCCATGTTGGAATAATCAAATATTTATGCGTTCTTTAGATTCTTGATGAATACGAACCAGACAGGCAAACGTGCAAAATGACATTCGAGTATCAAAACTGACAACAGTCCCAAGACAAGCTGATTGCTCATTCCTTTGGGAAACGTGACAAACACCTCCCAGCAAATGAAAGGAAGATGATTGACGGATGATATCATCCGATTAAAATGCATTCACGGGTTAATTTTATGCATACTGATATGCTCTTTTCATAACCTTTATTATTTCGCACTCTGAAAATAGATTTACCAATTTTTTCAAGTTTATTTTAGCAAACTTAACAAGATGTCCACCATCTTGTGCAAACAGAATGGTTGCACGTGCATCGTTTTTTTTTTTTTTTTTTTCAGAAATCAGAGTATTAGGAGGAAATTTTCTCATTCATTTTTTGGAAGAAAAAAAAAGGAATTCTTTCGAAATCTATCAGGGGATTTATATCCAATTCATTCATTCATTGCGTACGGTGATTCAACGGCCGTGAGTCCCTTTTACTGGAGGGTACATCACCTCAACCCCCCCCCCTATTTTTATCCGGGCTCGGAACTGGCATAGCTGACAATTCAGACCTATGGCTGGAGGGATTGTCTTAACTATTCCTGACTGTATCCGTGTGTGTGTGTTCACGGGGACGGTTTGCCTGCTTGCGGGATGAAAAACCCCAAATAAACTGGGGAAAAAACTCTGCTGTGCACTCCCAAGACCGGCTAACTTGGCTATGGCTTGAGCTGCTCACGGAATCGAACCTAGGACACTCCTTCGCCAAGCATATGGTTGCAAAGCCACTAGGCTAACCGCGCGGATGATCTCCAATCCTTTAACTTAAAGCATCTCGTTGAACGTTCTTCCCAGATCAGGAATTGTTACTATTGCTAGAACATCGCTAAGTTTCTCTTTTCACTCAGCGTGGATTTTTTCTTCTTTCTTTTTCACTGTTAAAGAGTTAATCTTAAAAATGAAACTTTTTTTGGTGTACCTAATACTTCAACTTGCCGATTTTCAATGCTTTTTCCTTGAATTAAAGATAAAACTGTCTGAAAGCCTTCAGTATGTTCGGTATTACTAAAAGTCTTCGCATCACTTCTGACATGACGTTTGCATTGAATAAAAAAAAAAGCAGTAAACTCGTGTTTGTTCATGTTGATTCTTAAATAGTACTGCATGTCTTTTTTTTTTTCGTAGTTCGCGGAAGTCTACTCCAGATCTGTATTGTGCGCTGCTTCTTTTCTATTTTGGAACTTTTCTTTAGAAATCTCTCTCTATGGAGGAAACTTTTCACTAAGCGAACAGAATTCTTTCAAGTTTCAGAAATTCGGAATTCTGCGTTCAGTCTTTCGGAAGTAAGCAGCGAGATTCTCGTCACCCCATTGTGGTATTTCACATCATCTGCATTCCTTTCAAATAAATTCTTCCGTAAGGTTTCGTGGTCAGCGAGCACCCACTTCACTGTCAGCATTTGCTGGTCGGACATATGTATGAGAAGGAAATAAAAAAAAGATCGCGAGCTGTCTCCAGCTGGGTAGAAATGGGTATGATTTGTAAACGTTTCTTAAAGTCAATCTTATTCTTCGGTGTGTGTTGGGGGGGGGGGACAGTTTGCTCAAGAATTTTACTGTGCCTGCTTGCGATAATACAAAAGAATCGTGTTGAAGTTGCCTTTGCTGTAATCTGAGCGCGATGGATGCACTCACGGTGGTTGTGATGGGTTCCGGTGGTTCATCTGCCTTCGGGGCCAAAATAAATAAAAGAAACGTGAGTCGACATCGCGCACATTTAAAATTTGAATGACCGAATTCAGTAAGAAGTTTATTTTAAGGAATGGAAAACTAATTCTATTTGATCAGACTGTAGATCGCATTTAAAAGCTTTTTTTGGATCGTATTAGAAAATATTTTTGGATCGTGTTTGAAAATATTTTTGGATGGAATTTGAAACTTTTTTGGATCGCATTTGAAAATATTTTTGGATGGAATTTGAAAGTTTTTGGATCGTATTTGAAAGTTTGTTTTGGATCGTATTAGAAAATATTTTTGGATCGCATTTAAAAGCTTTTTTGGATCGTATTTGAAAATATTTTTGGATGGAATTTGAAACTTTTTTTGGATCGCATTTAAAAGCTTTTTTGGATCATGTTTGAAAATATTTTGGATCGTATTTGAATGTTTTGGATGATATTCGAAAGTATTTGAGTTGTATTTTTTAAGCACGTTAAATAGGAAAGTGCAAGTTAGGAAGGGAATTCTAATTAACTGCCTTACTAACAAGAAGTTCAATATTCCAAATCAACTGCTCTCAACAACAACAAGCATAAGACAATCAAACAGCGGTAAGAATTAATAAACAGATGAGTCCGTCAAAGTACAAAGAACTTTCTTTCTGTTATTAAACGTGGACTCGGTTATTTTCCACTTCATTGGGGTTAGGAGCATCGGACCATTTTGATGATGGCAAAAGGTTTCTTGAGATGGGCAATCAGTCATTTTAACGAAACTCAAAATGATTTATTAAGCCGACTGCGGCGAATAACCCGCATAAGATACAAATTTACTTTCCTTATTCCTGCGTCTTTTCCTACTCCTAAGATGTTTTCTTTCTTCTTTCCAATGGCGAATGTTATTTCAGGATTCCTTGGGTGACATCTGACAAGACGTACATCTCTTGGGGTGATTGTGTGTGTGTGTGACGTCACAATTCCTTTTCTTTGGTCGTGTAACTAGGTCAGACTACTTGAAGACTTTCTAGCCATCATTCCGTTGCGAGTAACATGAAAGGAATGTAGATGATGAGAGGAGACAGTAGCGGCAGGAAAATTGGATACTTTGCTGTACTCTGTTAAAAGGAATGTCGGTATGCCTTCATCTACTCAAACAGATTGAAGTCATCGTTTCTAGGACAGCATTATGTTGTGAGACCTGAGCTGAGATTATGTGAAATGGCTTATTTGACCAACTGTCCACTTTGCGCACAGAAAGAACGAAATGGAGAAGTTTTGTCAAAATGTAAACAATTGATTCTGTTTGAACAAGCACTCGTATGTAATTATAACAAAAGCACTTCTGTTGAACGCAGCACAACTGTTTTAGAACGATGCTATTTATTATTTGAATCTCTCTCTCTATTTATTTATGTCAGAAGCAATGTATAGTGCCTATTATGCTGTCCAAGCTGGTACAAGTTTCTCCCGAGTAATGCGCGATTTCTAAATTAGTAAAAATTATCCAAAAAATGAGACATTGAATTCCTCAAATCCAACTAACATTTCCACTACTTCAAGAAACATTTCCATTTCATATAAGTTTTTTTCTTTCTGCGTTGACAGCCAGTATATTGCGCTATGGATCGTGACTCATTTTCTTATGACTGTGATGAATAAAATTTTAAAAAAGTAATCACAATGAACGTTTGTTCAGTATTTCTCACGTATAGAACTGTCTTCTCTTCTTCCTTTTATTACATAAATCCACAGAAACTACAAGTAGCTTCTGTTCTATCTCTTTGGCAAATTTATCAGCACAGTATTAAATGTGTTTCAGTTAAGTTCATCTTGGAAAGTAAAGTACATGTTTTTATTTTTTATTGTGAAGAGCCAAGATGATTGGTTTTACAGTGGTGAATAGAAACCATAAGCAGTTTTAGGTGTTAAATAGAAAATTAACTAAATCCAAATCTAAGAAATAAAATTATATTTGATTGTTTGCACGAAATATACCAGATTATATTTCATTATAGTAAGAATAAGCTAATATCATGTACAATAGATATGTATTTCAATTTATTGTTTTGTTTTTTTCGAAATTGGAAATAGTTTTACTGTAGCGTTATTTACATTTCCGAATATATTATTTGCAAGCAGAAAATAACAAATAAACTCTGTTAAAAAATGAAATTTCCTCCAAATTCGTCTTTAATTTTCACCTGAATCAGGTGAAATCACCAGTTTTAGTTTCAACAGCTGCTCAGACTGATTCAGAAAGAGAACAGCAGGTGGGGAAACTGCACAGCTGCTCATGAATAAATTCCGAACTGAAAAACAGCCTTCTGTGGTAGCGATGGTTGAACCGATCTCTCCATGCATCATTTAACAAGCAAACAATATAAAATTAAAAAAAAAAAAACGGAAAATGAAAATCAAATTTCTCTAATTGTTCCAATAATTAGAGAAAAATGACTTAAACTGAAACCGAACTCCTTTCGACTTTGATCTCAAAAGGGTTTCAACCATTCACTGAAAAACATTTAAAAAAATTCTACAAGTTTTTCGAATGTCACCTTGAAAATATTTGAGAATAAATTTCGGAAACAAAGAAATAAATTCAATTCTGAAGAATTCCTGGAACAGATATTGTTACATTCCCGGACCAAACCCGGCAGGATGAGATTTCTGATCTTCCCGATGCTCTACTCCGACAGATCGATAACGTAACGGGCAGGTGCACACAAAAGCACTGACCTTTCGGTAACACTTTTCCGTAGCTTGGCTGAATATAATAAATACCACCAACCAATACGCATTCTTATCTTCTTCTTTTCTGGAAGAAGACCAGTACGTTCGCATTTTTTTTCCTTTTCGGAGCTCTAAGTTAAGATGATTCGCCAAATAAGCGAATTCAAGAAGTTCGCTTCAAAAAAAAAAAACTGAAATCATTGGGGGGGGGGGGGATTTGTGTGGGAAGAAGTGATACGGAGTTCCAATCAAGATGTCAAAATATCCCTTTCTGCCCACAACTGTCCCGCTGTGCACGGAGAACTTTCTGGAATGTTGCGGACGAATTTATCGATGACTAAAATAGGACTGTTTTGAATCGACGGTTGGATCCAAGTCCAGTCAAGTGAGGAAAAATGAATTCACTTTGAAAGTCTCTAAGAAAGAATAGCGCATCTTTCTTAAAGAGAAGAAAACCGAAAAGAAATCATGACCTCCTTACATTTTTGGACACTTGGAAGTAAGTCATAATCCAAAGTGTATATCTAAGACGAATTGTTTAGAGATTGTTTATTTTATTTCATATCCGTAAAGAAGATTTTTATTCCGAGTGTTTACCATTACCCAAGAGTTCAATTCCGACTGGTGGGACTTTTAAATATTTCTTTTAGAATTCGGAAAATCAATGACGCAAGACCAAATAACAAAATATAAATATGTATATATATATTTAATAAAACTAAAAACACAATACGTACAATTAAATAAAATTGCATAACTGGCCACAAAATTAACTGGATCCAAGGCCTTCTAAAATAAATCTACACTTTAGAAATTTTCTTATTCAAAATATTAAACCCACCCACCCACTCTGTGACTTATTCTATTACTGGATTGTATAACCTTATACTTAATTACTACCAGACTAAACACCTTCTTTTCGCAACAACAAAAATGCTCATAAGAGTCAGTTTCTTTGCCTTTTCAAAAAAAATAAAAATTTCTTCTTCTTTTCCATGGGATCCTTTTTTTTTTCTCTCCCTCATGTAGCGTACAATATTATTCCCCACCCCTGTCTCACTGAAGTATAAATACTCTTACCTCTTGCAGTTCGATTTCACGCACAATTTACTAATATTTTGTACCAGAGAAAGAAGTTTCTTCTACTACTTCTTAAAAGCACAGATCTAAGAAGCTCTTCATGTTAAGTCACTTTAGAGTTTCAGATTTCACCAATTTCTTTTTGCATAATAATCCGGTGTCCTGAAGACAGAAGGTGAAACTTTCAATTCAGCTTTCCTGTGAACATTCAATTAGAATGCCGACCAGGGTCGACTCGTGCACATAGGCCTACGGAACCTCGAATTTTTCTCGATATATAAATATATTTATTAATTTATTTATATTTGCTTGTAATATTTAATTTTATCATCAACAATCCCATACAATTCTCTTATTTTGTGTAAAAAATAATAAAAATCCAACTTGTAGCACTTAGGAGGGCGCTAGCAGCACTGCGTTTACCACAATGTCCTATTGCTTCGCGCGCAAGCATATGCATGTCTTAGTGAGATGCGAGCTATTAGCGTAATGCGGCACTGTCCGTCGCGCAGTTCCACTGTTGTTTATATGCAGTTTGCGCCAGTAGTAGAGTGTTCGTAGTGCTTATCGTGTTTACTCCGTCTCTTTAAATATTTGGACATTACAATTAAACGCATAACATTTGTTATCGTAATTTTTAAGTAATTTTGAATTATACCAAACTATATAATTTTATCGATAATAAACAATATTTTTTCCTTTTTTTTTTTAATTTTTACCATAATTTTGATATTTTATCCAAACACGTCTACATTGTACTTACAGTGTGAATGTATATTTCGAAAGTTGCAGCACTCCACGATTTCAAGCCACGAGCCGCCACTGACGCCGACTGCAATATCTTATTTTATTTACTAAATGCTTGTTGACAGTCTGAACTCCTTCAGTTTAAAAACTGACAGTTTTATGATTGCTTTTTGGAATCTACTATTAATATTTTCCCCGACTGTCACATAAAACTTAAAAACTTCCTAAGAACAAATTTTTCCAGTTACTATTTTCAAATTTCCATTAGAACTGTACTTGTTTTCCTCCGATGTAGTATTTACTCCGATATAGTATTTTTCAGCTGTCAATCATCCATCAATCTCCTCGCCGAGCATGCGCACTCCCTTGTAAATAGCGAGCGAGATGCAAAGCATAATGGCTGACACGTTGGCGCAACGAGAATGGCTAAAGAAACTACCACAAATATCTCGACTATCTAACACTTAACATTTATATATTACAATAAAGAAGATTAAAATTATTTCAAAATATCAGAATCTAGTAAGTACATCAATTTCAAATGCTTTAATTTCATTTTGACAATGATAATATCAATAACGGACATTTCGCCGATATATATGTTAGAAACCAAAACTAATAACATATTAGAATAAATAAAGAATTGTAAAAAGGTCTTAATTATAAATTATAATTTAACTAATTAATTATATTTAATCTTTTAATTAATTTTAAAATATAATAATACACCTTTTTAATTTTCGAATATTAATTTTATTTAAAATTAGATTATATTTGCGCAATTTTTTAAATATCAATTGGAGAAATATTTTGAGAGAAATCTCTATAAAGTAAATTCTCAAGAACCCTTCATAATTAAAAAAAAAAAAAAAAAAAAAAAATCCGAGAGAAGAAGCCACTGACCGACCGAATATAAATTGATTTCTCGGCCAATCGAACGGCCGTCATGTCCGCGAACACAAACAAACTTCTTAGCTGCACAGTCGACGTATTCATCCGAGCAATTGAAAATGATTGCCTTGCTAAATTGAACGTTTGTGTTCTCCCTAGACTTTACCCAAGAACTCCTAATTCGACCAGCGCTACCACTCATGAAAATAAATATTGCCTACACTGGATAACCTACCAAGTCTTAATCACTCTCCGAGAGTATTTCATGAATCGTAACTTTTAGTTTCAATTTGCACTTTATTATCTTAACTCCTAAACTTTCGACGAAATTCTACCTTTGCTGCTTCTAAAATGTAAGTGGTGCATGTAAAGCTATATAAAACAGTCGCAGGTAATGCATTAAACCTGGAGACTGAACGTTAAGAAATAAAACAGAGATAGTATAGTAGAAAAAGACAAAAAAGTAAAGTAATAGGGAATAAGCAAAATTTGCAGTTTGAGAATCTAATGCAAAAACGACGTTTAAGGTGGATTTTATTGCACAAGTTTTAAAATTCTAAAGAAATTCAAATATTTATTATATAATTTAGATATAATTGAAATTTTAGTTAAAAATTTTATAATTATTTAAAAATAAAATATAAATATTTAATTCATTTTAAAATATAGCAATACACCTTTTTAATTTTTGAATATAAATTATATTTAAGAATTAGAGAAATATAACCTACATAAATAGAGGGTAAGAACCACCATACCCTTGGAGGGTAATGGATGGCAATGCTGTAGCCAATGAAGTTCTAACTGAGGCTAGGCTATTGCTGTTACCCTCCTGCCATGATCAGAGCTTTAATAGCTCAATAACACCTTATTATCCGTACACTGTCCACTACAGATAACGGGGAAGATGAAAAGCATTCTTGCTTCGCCCCTTTAAGCCAGTCCTTATAAGGATAAGGACCTACATAAATAAATAAATAAATGGCTGGATAGGAGATGAAGATAATCCAATACCCTTGGAGGGTAATGGATGGCAATTCTGTACCAATGAAGTTTTAACTGAGATTCAGCTGTTGCTGTTACCTTCCTGCCATGATCAGAGCTTTCATAGCTCATTAACACCTTATCCCTACACTGTCCTCTACAGATAACGGGGAATATGAAAAGCATTCTTGCTTTTCCCCTTTAAGCCAGTCCTTATAAAACGATCCACATATATAAAGTCCACCAGCAGGTCAAGCGTACCTTAAGACAGTCCACAGACATCTAAACAACAAAAAAGCTCCAGGTCCAGATGGAATTACTAACAGAATCATCAAATTACTTCCTAGAAAGGCTATTATACACCTGGTTAACATAACTAATGCAATACTGAGGATACAACACTTCCCCACTGCATGGAAAACAGCTGACATCATACCAATAAAAAAGCCAGGAAACAATCCACAACTCCCGCAAAGCTACCGTCCAATAAGCCTGCTTTCCAACCTAGGAAAGATTGCTGAAAAAATTATCCTTTCAAGACTACAAGAAAAATCAGGCCAATTAGGAATAATTCCAAACGAACAATTTGGCTTCCGCCGTATGAACAGCACAGTGTAACAAATACACCGACTAGTGGAGCATATCACTCAAGGATACAACTGGAACCTTCACACAGCTGCAGTTTTTCTGGCATCAAGGATTACTCTACAAACTCATTCTGGCCAACATTCCAACAAACCTTACCCGTCTAATAAAATCATACCTCACTGACAGATCCATGCAGATAAAAATAAATGGCACCATCTCAACTAGGCGCCAAATCCTGGCAGGAGTACCTCAGGGATCTCTATTGGCTCCTTTACTTTTCACAATCTACGTGGCTGACATTCCACAGAACCTGAGGACTACCATCACAGCCCTATATGCTGACGATACAGCCATAATGACAAGATCTCTCCGCCCACACCTGGCCGGTCGTCTCCAGGATACCATCACAAAGCTCGAGATATGGTTCTCGACTGGAGAATACAAGTAAACCCCGTCAAAAGCTCAGCTATACTATTCACCAGACGCAAAGCCTTCATCCAAGATGATATTCAACTCCTCGGAAAAAAGATACCATGGCAGTCAGAAACCAAATACCTTGGAGTACAGCTAGACAAAAAGCTAAATTTCAACAGCCACATCAAGCTCATAGGCACAAAAACATCCAGAACCATAGCCCAACCCACTAATCAGACAAGCTTCCAGTTATAGTGAACATGACTATTGCAAACATAAAAGACCCAAGGCAATCCTGCTTTCAGCAGAACAGAGCTAACTCCATAGTTCACAAAGTGCGAGCATAAGACTCACAACCCCCCCCCCCCAATCAAGCTATATATATATATATATATATATATATATAGAGGAAGAGTTTTAGTTTTGGGAAGAGACACAAGTCAGACGGAGCAAATCTAGGGAATAGGGTGAATGTTCGAACAATTCATAGTGCAGATCCCTTAATTTTCCCATTACCAAAACACCTTTGTAAGCAGGTGCATTGTCCTGATGAAAGATGATTTTATTCCCTGCAAACCGGGTCTTTTCTCACATCTAGTCTGGTTAAAAGATCTCAATAATATTCCTCGGTTATTGTTTTACCCTTTTTAAGATAATTAATAAACATAATGCCTTTAACGTTCCAAAACACTGATGCCATGACCTTTCCTGCTGAACTGACAAAGTCGGTTCCATAACCGACTTTGTCTTCTTTGGCACTGAATAACCAGCTTCTTTCCACTGTTTTGACTGCTGTTTGGATTCTGGTGTGCAATGGTCAATCCAAGTCTCATCCATAGTAATAAATCGACGTACAAAATCAGTTTTATTCTTGTTAAAATGCTCCAAGCATTGTTCAGAGATTTTCATGCGAGTGCGTTTTTGATCAGCGCGGCACCCATCTTCCGCAAAGCTTATTCATATGCAATTCTTCATGCAAATATATCCTACACGTTCTTTTGAATAGCCTGTAGTCTCAGCAATCTCATGCACTTTGACTCGCCAGTCATCCAATACCACATCGTGCACTTGATCAATGATTTCTGGTGTTGTTACACTTTTTGGACGTCCTTCAGGTGGATCATCTTCGAGGCTAGTACGGCCACGTTTAAATTCGGCAACCCATTTCTTAATTGTGGAAGACGAAGGAGAAGAGTGTCCATAAACTTTTATGAACTTCGAATGAATTCTTTTGGCATTAAACCTTTTACAAAGAAATTTATAACCGCCCGATACTCGATTTTATCCATTTCAAGGGTCACAGGCAACACTTTTGCTACAGACAGCTGTATAAAACAAACTACTTGATAGAATGACTTGCAATTTCACATGGATGCTTATGACTTATGTAGCAACTTAGAAAAAAAATCTTGCAGATAGGGTTGCCATCTATGGTCGAGACCGCGAACTTTTCAGACCACCCTCGTAAATTGCCATCCTAAATCATAGATGGCGATGTATTTCATATAAAATTTGCTTTGTTTATCATTAATTTTTTGTCTTTTATTAGTAGACATTTATACTTAAATTAAAATAGTAATTGGTTTTGTGAATCAGTTTTGAAAAATTCCTTACACCACATGAAAATACATAAATAATCCTCTTTATTATGGTCAGTAAAAATAATTAAATTTCTCATATATGGCATAAAGAATAAGATTCCCAAGCGAATTTAATAATAACATTTTTGTGTCCATCATGATTTAATCGAGCGGTTTTATTAAAAATTAACAAAAGAACCTACCCCAAATTCAATATTTGGAAGTTATAAACACAATTATCAAATTAGGTAAAATCATTTTAAAGCCGTTTTAGGAGTACATAAATAAAATAAAAATCTACAGAAGAATGGAGTATCCAAAAGAAAAAAAAATCTATACTCAAATAAGAACTAAACGTGTATATATTTACACATCCAGAAAAAATTAAGATTTCTAATTTTTAAGATAAATTTAATATTTCCAAGTTTTAAAATTCACGTTTTTTTTAGAATAACATGAAAGTAGTTAGAACTAACGGAAAGCGTATTACGTAGTTCGATTGTATGTATAACTCGTAAGAGTTTGTTTTTCATGATGATGATGATCATGATCATGATCATGATTAGGGCAGCTATGCTACGTACTAAGGAGATGCTTATGAGCAAGGTGGTTTCCCGTTGCCTTCCTTGCCGTACTACATCCTATGAGTGTATCCTCTGTGTTCACGGGTCCGGTTTTCCTGTTTATGGGATGAAAAACCCCAGAATAAACTGGGGGAAAAACCCTACTCTCCACGCCCAAGACCGGCTAACATGGCTATGGCTGAGGAATATCCTTGAGCTCCTCACGTCTCCGACAGGAATCGAACCTAGGTCATAAACAGACAAATTTGCTTACAAAAACCAAAATGTCCGGAACGAAGAATTTTGTCATCTTTAGATAGCTTTTCAAAGTGAAGTCACTCACTACAGCTTTAACATTTTTTGTAAACACTTCTCATGACCTAAATCAAAGGGTACTTATCATTCTGAAAGCGCAAAGAAAGCTGATAAAATAATTTTTACCTGCACCCATAATGACTATATTCAGAAGCGCTTAATCTTTCTTTATTAATCTGAAAATATGCGTTGTTTATTCTATACAACTCTTTGTCTTCACTCCTCCGTCTCAAGTATAAGACATAAGCGTCTTTTAGAGTAGCTGGCTGTTTGCTCTTCATCAAATATCCTTCAGAGTATTCCCCCAAGATATGATGCATGGTTGCGAGTCACTATCCTCTATTATAGACCTCATATTTGTATCAATGGTCCATTACACACGCTGAAAACCCATTCAACATCAAGCAGCAATTTTATCATATTAAAAAAAAAACCTCATTATAAGCATAAATTCGACAAAGGAAAAATGATGAAGAAGATGTGGAGGAGTTGTATACAGTTTACCAGTTAACTTTGCTGATTGAAAGAAGGGAGCTTCTAAGGATAATTTCATCTACTCAGATACATCGCATCTTAGTTTTTTTTTCTTTTTTTTTCCTTCTCATTAGCTCGTGCATCGCTTTGATGGCATCATTAGGGCTGATTTTGAATAATTCAAGACGTTATCATTAATCCTACGAAATGTTTAAAAAGTATATTCTAAGTAAGAAAATTAAGCAGATTATTCAAGTGTTGAATTGACGTCAAGGGCTGAGTAATCAAAATCTGCGGAAAGTGAAATAGTTTCTGGTTTTATTAAAGCACTTGTACGTGAGTGAAACATATCGTTTGTGATCATGGCTTTCTGATTACACGCAATTTCTGTGTGGCGTTTTAAATTGCGAACAGGTTAGATTGCACGTAAGAAGTAATTTCGGTAGTGAAATGCTATTTATTTTCACTCATCTGGGATTTCTGGTTTCCCAACTAATGAAGGCGAATAAATAATCACCAGATCTGTGTTTAAGCATCATCGCTATTTTCCCGTGAGTTGGTTGCCATTTGCATAATGTTTGCTCCTTTACATCTAGGAATTCGCATCAAAGAAAACGAAAATTGCATAAAGTTTACACTTTTTTTTTTTTGACTAAAGTAGACCGCTGTGTGCAAGGTAGTGAATATTTGAAGCCTCTCGAACGTCTGAGAACGTTAAAGCTCCGAGAGAAGTGGATCCAAATGAACTCACACTTGAGGCAGCGTACACTAAACAGCATTAAAGTGTACTTTAATAAATGAATTATTCACGAAGCCTAAACTTGCACGTGGAAGCATCCGAATCCAAACGGATCTCATCTAAATGATTTAACTAGGGTACTGTAATAATTTTTCATTAAACTTTCTTAAAACATTCCTAGACAGGTCGTACGTAATTATTTTCTGTATTTTTATTTCAAAAACGTCTTTACCTGGCGATGAACAAATAATGTTATTTTCAATTTTATTTATTTATGTTTATTTTTTACAAAATAAAAAGTTTACATAACGTTACTAATTCATATTTACTTTTTCCCTCGAAGTATGGGAGATCCTCCTTAATTCAAGCGGTATCGACGGTGCCGTTTGGTTGGAATGACCTGGGTTTAATTTCCGCCAGTGATTTTTCAAATAAAGATGAGTTAACCGACCTCACCCAGTAGTACGTAGCAGGGTTTTGTTCCCACAAAACAGACAAACTAACCATACAAGGGACAGATAAACCCCTTCATAACCTGATTTGCTTTCGTAAATCCAAAACTCATCCAAGTATTCTTGTAGTTCATGTTGTTATATAAATAACGTCAATGTCAAGCTATTCATTTTGAACCTTTTTGTTTTCAAATTGCATTTTTGAGATTTTATGTATAAAATTTACTTCTGCAAGAGTATTTGCACAAACTGTATTTAATATTTTAAACATTTTAAATAATTAAATCGTGTTAACAATATTAGTCATATAATTAATATTAATCCTAAAAAGCAATGTTAATAATTTAAAAATAACAGTTATAATATCAAATCCATACTGATATTATAACAATATTTTAATAGTAATAGTAATTTATTGATTGCTAAAATACTTACACGTACAAAAGACATCTTGAGTGACATTGCAACTTATAATTTTAGAGAATTCAGCTCTAAGTGCTGCATATTCTACATTGATTTCGACTAAAACTTTTAGTAGTATTTTCTTGCCTCCATATTATATATTTACAACCCATATTCTTCTAATGTTAACAACGAAGATTATTCAGAATTTTTTGTTTATATAATTTTTTAATTATAAGAATAATTTATTACATTATTTTTTCATGTTACATAAGAGTATTATATTAATGATATTATCACATAATAATCAGAATCTTCAGTATCTTCTTTATTGGTGTATCCTTTACTAACTGTTTTATTACATAATCTGCTTCTTTAGTTATAAGGATTACGTGTGGTTGAGTGACGCGTGTTAATCCCACCTACTTCGAAGCTTGGGTTAGCTTTTGTGAAGAGAGTGGGATTTAGGCTTCACCATTTATGTTGTTGCTACTGTTTATGTATGGGATGTTGGCATTGGATGCTGGTGATTTCTGATGTGTATATTAGTGATAATGGTATATTAACTTTGTTGGTATATTTTCCAGAGTTCGAGTTTTAATGTTCTCTAGTTATCTACGTGTTTTAACTTTCTTGGTAGGTTGTTGAGTTGCGTGGGTATCTGATGTGATCTCACAAAAGAACCGTATGAGTTGTTGAAGGGTGTGGGGATGTAGAGAGTTGTTGTAGGTCGTGTTATACGATATGTGTCTCTGTTGTTTCGATAGGTGATGTTGAAGTAATTCCATATTAATGTTATGTAGTGTTTCAGATTTTTAATGCTCAGGATTTTGTGTGTCGCCATGTGCTGGTCGGATATTGGTTGTTGCGTATAACGTGTCCAAATCACTGTTGACACAATTTTCCTGTGTAATATTTCTAATTTTGTAAGGTGGCTGTTTGATGTGTTTTCATAGACTGTTATTCCGTATCTGAGTAGGTATTCGTAGATACCGTGATATAATAGTTTTTTATGTTAGATGGAATAATGTCTTTTACATGGAGGAGTTTTGCTGCGATGATCCGGAGTTTGGTGTATAGGTATTCTATATGTTTTGTCCATTTAAGGAGGCAATTTATGTAGAGACCGAGGTATTTTGCTATTTATGTGTTACAGGTTTGATTTCGAAACATTGGCAGGTATTTTTGTTGTTAATGCAGCGATATATGTGACAATGTATCGACAGTGATGTGGGCCGTATGATTCTTGGGTTGTGTATTATCAACATCTGTGTTTTGGTGCCGTTGATTAGAATTGCGTTTTGGTGGAAGTATGTTGTGATTTCGTTTGTCTTGTTGTGCTTTGCAGAGAGCTGTGTTAATGTCTGTGTGGATTGCTAGTAGTGCAGTGTCATCTGCGTATTGAAATATTTGACTTCTTATGGATATGTTATGGACATCGTTAATGTATATAGAGTGGGTGATAATATGGCACCTTGAGGTACACCGTGTTTAACTTGTATACTCCGACTGTGACATGTACTTATTTTTGTTACTTGTGTTCTGTTTGATAGGTAGTAGTCTTGAACCATGTATGCAGTGTTCCTCTTATACCTATTGAGTATAGTTTGGTGAGTAGTATGTCATGTTCAAGTGTGTCAAATGCTTTGGTTAGGTCCAGCAGTATATGAATGGCGTACTTGTTTTTGTCGAGAGCTTTGTTTATTGTGTCGGCGATGTCTTCTAATAATGTAATGGTGCTTTTTGTTTTCTGAACGTATTGGTTTTGTGAGATGATGTTGTACTTCTGTAAATAGTTCTGAAGTCTGGTGTGTGTTATATTTGCAAGAATTTTTGAGATCACTGGTAGGGTAGCTATTGGTCTGTAGTTCTGAGTATCGTTTCTTTTGCCGTGTTTGCATATTGGCGTAATTACTGCAGTTTTTATTTGTTGTGGAATAATGCCTGTGTCGAATGTTATGTTCACGAGTTTCAAAAGTATTGGATTTATTTCTTCAAAGTGTGTTATAAGGTCTGTGAGTCTTATTTTGTCTATTCCTGAAGTGGTCTTTGGTTTTAGTTTAAGGAGTGCTTCTTTCAGTTCTTGTTTTGTTATGGGTGGAAAATACATCGTTTGTTGTTGACTTTGTGTTGGTAGCTTTTTGTTGATCGTTGGTAGTTTGTCTTGTTTGAGTTGGGTGATGTTGTTTATGAAAGCATGGCTGAATGAGTCTGCTATTTCCTCTTGGTTTGTGTCCTGACCGAAGCTTTTTGCAATAAAATCTTGTGCTGAAGTTTTTTTTTTCGAATTACTAATTCGTTGAGTGTAGCCCATCTTTGCTTAATGTTGTCGTTATATTCCATGAATTTTTGGAAGTAGCAGCGTCTTTTTGTCCTACGAATGTTTGTTGTTAGTTGATTTCTTGTATAAGGTTTGTAAATGTGTGTTACTGGGTGACTTAAGTTTTTTCCATAGATTTTCTTTTTCATCGTTGATAAATACTATTACGTCGTCATTTATCCATGGATTATTGTCTGTTTGTCGCCTCGTTTGTGTAGGTTTCGTTGCTTTTTTGTATATTTCTGTGAACTTTAGTTGAAAATTCTCGTATAATGTTACAGGATCGTTTATTTTAAGTAGGCAATTCCAGTCTGTATGTTTTACTTGGTTATCGACAATGCTCTTTAGTATGATCAAGTTTTGTCGACTTTTGTGGTGGTGGTGGGAGGGGGGGGTAGGAAACGTAATAAAACGAAGTTGAGACAAAGTAGTGATCGCCAATTTTTACGTTAATTACTGATGATGTATATGTATGGATGGGAGCCCGTATATTGATATGATCAATGCATGATTGTGTTGGTGAGTATTTCTTCTCTTGTTGGGAAGTTAATGGTAGGGTTTATGTTATACTGACTTAGTATATCAAGATATGTGTTAGTGGTTGAGGAAGCGTGGTCTAGAGTATCTATGTTAATGTCTCCTATTAGGATGAGCCTGTGTGTTGTACGTGGTTCGATGCCGCTTAGCCATGTTTCTAACTCGTGAAGAAAACTGAGTGGATTATTATCTGGGGGTCTGTATATTGTGTTTATTGTGTATTTGATACTATTGTGACTATTTGTGATTTCCAAAATTCATGTTTCCGCATGTTCGAAGTGACTTTGTTTTTCTGTCACATTGTATTTTTCTTTGATAAATGCCACGATGCCACCTCCTCTTTTGTTTGGTCTGCATAAGTTGTAGGTTTGCTAATTATTTATGTTGTATGCGTAAATTTCTGTGTCGTTTATTGCAACTTCGGTCAGTATTAGCGCATCTATGTTTATCATGGTATAATTGAGCTGTGTTATCAATGTAAGCCAGTGTTTTTTTATACTTCTTATGTTTGCGTGTATGATAGTGAAGTTGGTGTTGGTGGAAATGTTGTCTGACCATTTCTTCAAAGAGTCAAAGACCTTGAAGTTTATGTTGTCTGACTGGATATGTTCGCCTATGTTTGAGATCTCCATTATATGGTTTTTAAATGAGTTCTAATCTTGTTCTTAAGGATGTAAAGAGTTAGTGTTTTACATTGGTAGACTGTGTAAGTCGGATTCACTTGTAATTATGTATCCTCGAGTGTTTTCATTCTTTCTCATAAATATCTGTGAATCCTTAGTCCACAGGAACTTGTAGTTTTTCTCTGTTTTTGTCTTCCTTGCTTGATATAAAAGATTGTTTAAGTATGTTCCGTTATATAGATTGGTGTTGGGAGTTTCTTATCAGTTAGGATCATTGTTGTTGGCCTTGTGTTCTTGCTTGCTGCAAGAATGGAGTCTCTCAGACTTCTGTTGGTAAAACGAGCGATGATTGGTGGCAGTCTCTCTCTCTTTTTTTTTTTGTGGGCCTCCGTTAATAGAGGTGTTATCTGTGGTTGCGATTTTAATATCGATTAATAACAATGTTTGCAATATTAGTATCGATATTAATATTAATGAATATCGAAATAAAGTCTTCAGTGCATCAGTTATTTAAATTTTATAAATTTAAAATAATTTCTGAAATTGTAAAGTTAGTTTTACAATTTCAGAAATTATTTTAAATTTATAAATATTTATTTATGGTTTAAATTTAAAATATAAATTACGTTATTTGATTATCTAAGCTTATTGGAAATAAAATATTCCCAATGAGGTTATTGAATATTTCTGATTTTATAGTTCCAATTTTTAATTTCCTATTACTTATACTCAATAAATGCTGATTACATCACAGCGAATATTCTTAGTGATGCGTTTCAAGCATTCAGCGCAAAGATGATTTTTTAATAGACAAACGAATACCTGCTTTTTTATTCTCAATTTTATTCTGAACAAATCTAATAAACTTCTCACAGCGAAATGAGATGCGAACTTAATGTATTGATGGGGATAGTAACAACCAAAAACAATATAGAAAAAAAATGTATTAAGACATTTGTTGAGTATATGAAACATTTCTGCAGCGCTTAGAACAGCATGCACTTCAGAACATCTTGAAGTGCATTCTGTTCAGTGTTATTCGAGGATTCACAAGAGTATTCTGGGCTCAGATTTTTCGGCGTCTCTCCCACTGCCTGAAATGAGAAAAATACAAAAGAATACAAACTGAATTCATGCGTGTTGAATTCACAGTTCATTGGGATGCAATTTACCACGAATGTTGTTAGAAAATTATGACATATTATGAACACCAAAAGCTTGTGGAGAAAAATCAATCAATAATGAAAATCAATGATCATTAAATATATTTTTGTCTTTTTTTTGGGGGGGGGGTATATTTATACTGAATGTTTGCAATATATGACAGATAGTTGCCCCTAACAGCACAGAGGTGAACTTAGAGACAAGTAGACGGTTACAGTAAGGAGTTTATTAAGAACATTATTTGTCAGCACATAAAACAAGGTCGGTGAAAGATGCGACGTTTATTCTCCCCACATCAAAGGTGCATTAAGCAGTCACCATCTAGATATTCTAATAAGTATTCATATCTACAATTCTTTTCCACCCTCTCCTTTCCTCCAACTACTTCCTGGTAGTTTGCGGTAATGCCAATATATTGATAACCCTTCGTGTTAATGTTGCCACTTGGGGACGAATTACCTCACCTGGAACTGGCAGGTAGCCAGTAAATTCTCCTTCTCGTTCTTTTAATGACTTTAACGCAGTCAGATAATGTCTTCCCAGGAAAGGCGGGAATGATAGCACGTGCGTGTTATCTCCCCAATGTGTGTGTGTGTGTGTGTGTGTGTGTGTGTGTGTGTGTGTGTGTGTGTGTGTGTGTGTGTGTGTGTGTGTGTGTGTGTGTGTGTGTGTGTGTGTGTGTGTGTGTGTGTGTGTGTGTGTGTGTGAGAGAGAGAGAGAGAGAGAGAGAAATCTTTATAGACCGTAACAGTCTACTAAGGCAGTTTTCTTCTCATTCGAAGCTGTGATTGCGCGTCATGACAAAATGTAGCAAGCAGAAGCAACCAGAAGATGTCGATATGGGAGAAACGTGTGCTACTCAAGGGATGCTATGAAATCGGGAAAATTGCTTTGACACGTACTGAAAATGTGTTATTGTACACAACTAAAATTCTGTCCTTTTTATACTAACTCGGTTCATGTAGTGGATGTGCAAATTTGTGGAGTTAATGATGTAAAAGTGTCACGCTGATATCTGGGGATCTTATTTGGGTGTGATTACATAATTGTCATTCAATGGATCGTTTACTAGGCCTTTCAACCTAGCAATAGCCAATAAGTACGTGATAATTATATTTATGATCGGCATAAGTACGTTAATCATAAAGAAGCTACGGCTATCTACAATTAGATCTACAAACCGGTCATCAATTTTTAGTCTAATCGTGTAAAAATAAATTTGTTTTCATTTTATTATATCAAATAAATTTCAAGTTAGAATATTCAAACTAAGTACAGAGAATGTGTGATTAATAATCGGCCAAAAGTGCTAAAACCTGTAAAATGAACATTTTAATGCTGACCATAGCTTCAAATTATTCTCCATTTCCGTCCATTGGAAATGGCTGCAATAACTAACCATTCTAACCAAGTACTTATTTATTAAAAGCAGTTTCTTCTCACATTCACCCATCTCTTGAGCCAACATGATGTATGCATAGCAAACCATAGATTCTATTTGCGTATACTAGGTAGTCGGTTATTTTGTGTTTTCAATAAATAAATGTTACAAATAAATGTTAATAATATTTCAGAGCGTTACAGCTCTAGTTTTTGGAGTAAAAAATAATTTTAACTTGCAAAAATGTGTTTTAGGTGTATTTATCAGAACACGATGCAAAAACACCTCTCGAGATTTGGATGCGTAACAATTGGCTCTGAGACTGATGCAGAGGGGAATTATGATGTTCCAATTTCGATTTCAATAAGTCACTTCTAGGGTTTTCGATAGGAATTTGTCTGCGAAGAACGAAGGAAAAAATACTGTCGGTTCTAATTTAAATTTTGGAAAGCGATCCCTGTTATGGTCACAACATCGGGAACAAAAAAAATCAATTAATATGGTTTGACTTTCCTAAAAAAGTATTTTAAATGTAGGTTTCATACAGAAAGAAAGATAATTATTTATTAATTATAAAAATGGATTACGTTTTAATAAATAAAAATTTGTTTCTAAAGGAATCTCACTCGCATAGATTTCCTGACCAAACATATTTTATAAAATCTATAAAGGAGCTCTGTGATGACCGTTAGCCTAATTAACATACTTTTTGTGTGTTAAGCTGCTGAGCCATAGGCATTTTAAAAAGATCTTTACAAGGGCGAAAGTATACAGCGAAATAAGTTGGAATTATGACTAAAGCAGACCTAAAGCTATGTCGGCAGTTTTGTCTGTGGGTTGCATCTCCTAAAACAGGTTTTAGGATATTGAAAATACTCCTAGTTTTACGTATGAAATCCTCCATATCTGCATGAAACCTGTTAACCCCCCCCCTTCAATTAAAAAGGTCCGATGAAGATTCTTCGCATTTTAGATGAGATTCGAACCCAGATATTTTCACCCAGGTATGTTCGTTACCGACCGAGATACGGACTATGATTCGGAAGAATCTACTTTCGAAAATACTTTCGCCTTCATTTTCTTCCTGTCCATCCTAAGAGAGAAAGAAAGGTATTGAAATTGTTAACACCAGTGGTGACGAAGTATGTTCAGTTTTTATTATTATAATAAATGGAAAGTATTCCAGGAGCTGACACAGCATTTTAAATCGAAGAATCTGTGACATACGCTTGTGCTTTATCACGGGTTCGTTCCTATACATTCCTTTGAAAAAACCGTAAAATTTCACGCCGTCACTTCTCAGAATTATAATCAATTTGAAGTTGAACTATGGTCTATTCACGCAGCCTTCTCATGGATGCATTATCGAAAATCCACTACATAAAGAAAATATCTGTTTATGGCATAAAAAGATATTTCAACGCCAAATTCAAAAATAAACCATTAGACCTTGAGTAATTGCGAAATTGAGAGAGATAAAAAATTACCGTTTTTAGATACCTTAATTACAAAACAAGTGGATGGACATATTAACCTAACGGTTTACCGCAAACCGACTCACACAGGCCGGTATCTGCACTTTTCTTCTTCGCAAGATATATCTCAAAAGTTGGGTATCATACATATGCTCAGAAACAGAGCCACTCGCATCATAACAGAAGAGAAAGCTCTCAAGGATGAATTAACTCACATATCAGAAACCCTGAAAGACAACGGCTATCCAAAAAATTTCATTCGAAAGAAACGTTTCTCCAACCCCTGCCAACAGCAATCTAAAGAAACGGAATACAAATCTTCCATTGCCATTCCTTATGCTGCAATAGTTTCACAGAAGATTGCAACACTTCTCAAACCATGTGAAATAAGAGTGACTAACCATTTAAGACAGTCCGCAACTTGTTAAGATCCCCAAAGGAGAACAATGCTTTCTTCAAACATCCCGGCGTTTACAACATCCCTTGTTCATGTGGTTTCATTTACGTAGGACAGACTTCCAGAAGTCTGGAGATAAAAAAAGAACACATCGGAGACGATAATAATAATAACAGAAAAGATAATTCCGGGTTAGCCCTTCATTTCTCAAATACCAATCACAACATTGAACGGGACAAAAGTTCTGTGCCATATTTTAGAGGAAGAGTTTCGTAACCGAAACTTCAAAGAAGCTGCTGTGGTAATCCATTCAAAAGGCAGCCTCAAGAGGAACCAAGAGATAATCCTTGCTGACATATGGAAGACCCTCATAAGATCACTTAGCACAACAGAATTCAACTTCGCTGCAAATTACAGAACGCACTTGCATAACAGTTTCTGACATCACACAAGCTCCATGCGTTTGATATAACGATAATGAATGGTTAATTTGTATAACGTTTAGTACTATTTTGTGTTTCTTTCATGACCTGTTTTAAGCGGTTTTTTATCACCTTATGATTGCCCAGACGGAGCCAACAGTCAAGTTGGCGAAAAAACTTCATTGGTTACAGCGTTGCCATCCATTACCCTCCAAGGGTATTATTAATCACCGCATCTCACTAGTCGGCTGAATGTGTTATTTAAAACTTCGTCCAATATATCCCAGTCTAATATTATTATTGAATTAAAGTCGGTGGTTGAAAAAATAGAATTATCATGAACAGACTCCAGTGCGATGTTAAAAACAAGGTACTGTACGTAAATTTGAACAGTTCAAATGTAAGAAAGCTAGGTTTCTAAACTATGGAGAAACCACAGCATAATTCCCAAGTTCCTAGTTATGAAAGAATAGTTCCACTCAAGAAGGGCAAAACAGATTCAAGTTTTCTCTAGCGTCACTGCGGGAGAGACATGCTTTCGTTTATATAAATATATACGAAGATATTTATCCTTATAAGGACTGTCTTAAAGGGGCGAAGCAAGAATGCTCTTCATCTTCCCCGTTATCTGTAGAGGACAGTGTAGGGATAAGGCGTTATTGGGCTATTAAAGCTCTGATCATGGCAGGAGGGTAACAGCAATAGCCGAACCTCAGTTAGAACTTCATTTGCTACAGCATTGCCATCCATTTCCCTCCAAAGGATTGTCTCATTCACAATCATCACCCTCTCAACTAAGATCATCACCCCATCAACGAAGGTAACCATTAGACGATATTATATTACTTGTATGTTTATTAAAGAATGGTGTATGGATGTTTTTAATTAATAATAAAGATTCTTCATCACTATTTTTGAATAATATTTATTATTATACATGACATTCATTTAATATTAAAAAATAATTAAAATCTTAACGAAATATATTTATTTTCAATTTGAATTCATGATTGATTGCATGCGCACATCTGTTTGGATTATGACAATGCTACTTTTTCGGAGACAAGGGCAATACGTATTGCTAATAGTTTTGCAGATTAATTTAAAGTTCGTTAGAAAGAAATTAGAATGACTTCTAACAAATGATTTCTGCAACTTCCTCATCATGCTTGTACACGTGTCATAATAGGAGCGCCTTAAGGAAACACAAAAACGAACAGTGCGATTGCTGAAGAGGTGTTAAAGCAATCCGAAACGCACAGTTCCCGCAGTTTCAAGGCTTATCGCAACACCGATTAGTGTTCGAACGTAGATTATTTTTCTCCGTCAACCATGAAGTAAGTGGTAATCCTAATCTCTTTAACCCTCTCTCTTTCCGAGAAAGAAAGAGCCAATCGAATAAAATTTTCTAAGCATTATAGGTGTCGCGAGTTGTTGCCCACCTCACAAATGGAGATTGCCGCTTCTCTAGGACGCGATGATTACAGGAGGAGGATTACGACGAAGGGAATCCACGCTGCATCAATCGTTATAGCTCTTTACATCCCTCACGTCGTCCTCAGCAGGCAACTGTGTGTGTGTGTGTGTGTGTGTGTGTGTGTGTGTGTGTGTGTGTGTGTGTGTGTGTGTGTGTGTGTGTGTGTGTGTGTGTGTGTGTGTGTGTGTGTGTGTGTGTGTGTGTGTGTGTGTGTGTGTGTAAGAAACAAAAACCTTTCATCGGACATGCACTTGAAGATAGATCGTCCTCTTAATATAATTAAGACGAAACCATCTAAGAAGAAAACCTGACGAAACGTCAAATGCATTGAAAAATCAGTTCATGAAAACAGGACAAGAATTGTATTCAAAAGCAAAAACGTCATTGGAGTCAGAGATGAAAGAAGAAATGATTAATAATTTCTCCAAACTATTCAACGGGAAAACAACATAATATATATAATATAAAGCTCTGATCATGGCAGGAGGGTAACAGCAATAGCCGAGCCTCAGTTAGAACTTCTTTGGCTACAGCATTGCCATCCATTACCCTCCAAGGGTATTGGATTGAATGAATCAATCACCGCATCTCACGGTCGATTGTATGATTACTTTATTATTAAAAGCTCTGATCATGGCAGGAGGGTAACAGCAATAGCCGAGCCTCAGTTAGAACTTCACTGGCTACAGCATTGCTATCCATTACCCTCTAAGGGTATCATCTTCAACCATCTCATTGCCATCCTTATTGAAGTAATCAAGGTTCTAAAGTTCTTAAAAGAACTGGGCGATGGACTGAGTCCTTGACTCTTTATCCCGTCATCTGAATGAAGAAAATCTGTGTGGATGGGGTGTTATTGAGCTAAGATCTCTAATCATGGCTGGGTAACAGCAGTAGCCGAGCCTCAGTTAAAACTTCATTGGCGACAGAATTGCCATTTGTTATCCTGGAAGTCCTAAAAAGGACCTTATTCATGACCAGTCCTCATTGCCATCCTTATCCTTATAAGGATAAGGACTGGCTTAAATGGGCGAAGCAAGAATGCTTTTCATCTTCCTCGTTATCTGTAGAGGACAGTGTAGGGATAAGGTGTTATTGAGCTATTAAAGCTCTGATCATGGCCGGAAGGTAACAACAATAGCCGAGCCTCAGTTAGAACTTCATTGGCTAAAATATTGTCATCCATTATCCTCGAAGAGTATGAATCACCACCTTAACCGATTTGCCATAGTCCTTATAAGGACTGGCTTAAAGGGGCGAAGCAAAAATGCTTTTCAATCTTCCCCGTTATCTGTATCTGTAGACGACAATGTAGGGATAAGGTGTTATTGAGCTATTAAATCTCTGATCATGGCAGGAGGGTAACAGCAATAGCCGACCTCAGTTAGAACTTCATTTACAGTTAGAACTTCATTCAATTACAGCATTGCCATCCATTACTCTCCAAGGGTCTTTATTCGACTGACTCCCCCGATCCCCCGATTTGCCATCCATTCTCTATATACTTAAATACAAAATAAAGATATTAAAAATTATGGTGTGTAAAAATATATAAAGGCATTCACATCCAAAGCAATGTTTATTATAAAGTAAAATGCAAACGAAACATAACAAATAAATAAATACATACATAAATAAATAAAGAAATAATAATAATAATAATAATGATAATAATAATAATAATAATAATAATATAATAATAACTAGCATGGAGACAGCCATAAAATGAACTTCAAAATGCTGAATAATTGCTAAAACCTGCTTAATACTAACTATATTAAAGTTGTTTTAATGTTAGTATAAATTACATTGTCGCTTCATCAGTATATTATTTCCATTATTTATTATGTTACAATAGGAGTTATTCTTAATGGTATCTTTTGGATCTTTTCAAAGCCGACAATTCATATAGGAATAAATTAATCCGCTTTATTATGTAAGGATCAAAACTTTAACTGTTATAAAAATCGCAATACTTATCCATCTAAAATATGCAGAGACTAAAACAAACTCTCCATAGAGTCAATCGAGGTACGCCAAATGAGTTTATATTAGATGCGACAGATCGTAATTGAACTCATTTGTCCTCATTCATCTTTCAGACGTACACAAACAGAATCGATTAGGAATGACTTCGGCTGTATCGCTCCGTCTTTATGGTTAATAAAATAAGCCTACAAAAAAGAAAGAAATCAGAAGTATTTTCTCTTTAACAGTCTAGAAAATAAGACGAACAGCAGACAATCACCTGCTGTTCGTCGACTGTTAAAGCTGCTGATGGAAAGAAACCGTCTCGCCGAACATCTTTAAAAATCAAATTCGGGCTGTCGGATGCAAAAAAAAAAAAAAAAAAAAAAAGAGAAGAAAACGCTATTGTAACCTTCTTGCCTGTGATATGTTTAGCATATCCAATGGCAAGAGAATTGCTTGAGGATGCAGGAGAAAACGTATCCGCCATCACTACAGGACAGCTACGAGAGCAGTGGAAAGAATATGCTTAAAAATAAGGTGAAAAATGAAAAGATTCTTCCGAGAATATTTATGCGACCGTTATCTGTTACGAACAGCACCGGGAAGTTCTTTATAGGCCTTTTACGGAAGCCTTCCATGGAGACCGCGAAGGTACGGCGAGCCCATATCTAATGGAGTGCTTATCCGAGATCTACACTCTCGACTCGGAGTAACGTATACCCCATCATAATACAAACACGCAGATAATCGTGTTTGGGGATGGGGTGGAGGAGGAAAGAGCCCTTCACGTATGCATTTAGAACTACACGCGCATTTCTTCTCCTCGAAAGTATTATTTCTGATAAGCGAAAGCTCGCACATGTTCGAGTCCGGACGATTCAAATCGAGGGCCGGTGAATGATGGTCGCAGCGGAAAATAAAAGAGTGGAGATGCGTCCCGCATTAAACTACTCCTGCTTCTGGAATCTTTTCCACCGCATCCGATACGTTAGGTTGCTTTGCATAAATCTCCACACTTTATCATCGATCATGGAATGGTCTCAACAGATATGGTGAGTCGTGTCTCGATGCTTATAAATAACTGCGTAGCGCTGTGTTTCAAGTACTGATACTTGCTTGCATTGTTATAAATAATAGCCTTGAAGGATGCCTATAAGGAGAATTTTATCAAGAAAACAACCCATATATTACTTTTACTGTCTATAACTTATATTATTTCATTTACAAAATACCGATTTTATTCAAATATTGGAGTTTTTTTGTTAGTTTTTGATAAGCACACGTTCATATTAATATTAACACCATTATTTTTTTATTATAATTAATTTATTATATCTGACATAAATGGGAATATTTGTGTTTTACGTTTCGTCTAAGTAATGATAGATTTCTGCTTATGTATGTATATGTGTATATATATTTTACGTTTCGTCTAAGTAATGATAGATTTCTGCTTATGTATGTTTGTATGTATATATATATATATATATGTATATATATATATATATATATGTATATATATATGTATATATGTATATATATATGTATATATATATATATATATATGTATATATATGTATATATATGTATATATATATATATATTTAGGTCTGAAATGAGTGACTGCCTCAAATCAAATAAATTATCTAGCCCAGTGATTTTCACCCTTTTCCATAATACGGCACACTTAGACTAATTATTAAAATTCTGCGGTGCACTAAAAATGTATTCTTTTAATTTTTTTGATGATCTGGCAAAAACTAGGTATAATTTTGATTGATTTACACACACAAGAAGAGGGAAGACCAGGCACTAATAAATAAATGCGCAAATTACGACATTATTTCTTTCAATTAATTTGTTTTCATAAATCTCGCGTACACCTGAAGACCTCTCGCGACACACCGGTTGAAAATCGCTGATCTAGCCCACACCTGAGAAAATATTTGGGATTCCCGAACAGTTCGTATCGATGATATCCGTTGGATAGAGAAACCTGGGTTCGAATCCAGGGCCGGCTCTACCGACGGTGCAAGACATGTATTTACACGGGGCGACAAGTTTTTTGGGGGGCGGCAAAGTTGGCGTAAACTATACGCAAAATAAGGGAGAAGGGGCGGCAAAAAATATGCTACTGCACGGGGCGACAAAATTCCTAGGGGCGGCCCTGTTCGAATCACGTCTAGGACACAGGGCGTTTCAGATGAATGCGAGTTAACCAGTTTAGTAAGAAATCAGCTCTGTTTTCTCTCTCACAAAGTCGAGCCATCATGTATTAGAATTATCATTATTAGGATCTCTATCTTGTGAAAATGTATTTTTAGGCCTGAAAGGACATTTTTCACAAGTATCTGTAATTAGTTTAAACGCATGATACGCATGTTATGATTTTAAATACATGTAATAAACTTTTCTGTATTCTGAGGGATAGCAGAAAAATTTGCACCTGCTAAGTTGCACGTATTGCTCGTTACACACTAAAAATTCACGAGACTAAATAAATAAATGCTTCCTTTCTCATAACAGCAGTCGATGGCTATGAACTGGTAGAGGGTTATTTGTAATTACGGTCAAAGCAACTGAGGCTAAGTGAATCGTGTGTCTGTTAACTGCGTGTGTGAGTTCTTCTGCGTGATCAGAAAGACCTGGTTTCAATTCCCGTCAGTGACGTGAAAAGCTTTTATCTGGTCTCTTTCGACGAAAGGTGAGTTATCCGGTCTCATGTGGAGGTGTGGATTTTTTCACCCTGAAACTCTGGTTTTTCGTCCCCCAGAACAGGCAAATCGGTCCTGTGAACACACGCAACTACAGACATAGGACACACACCGGGAGGCAAAGATAACAAAAACCTCGACACCGTTAAAGGTAGAAAAGGAGGATTGAGAATGCAGGAGTGTTCTTCTGGCCGTTTTGCCTGTTTAGCAGTGAAAGCCCAGCGTTTCGTGGAGAAAAAACACTTGTATATTGAGACTTTCTAACTCATCGTCAGCAAAATAGCTTTATAAAGGTTTCCTGTGTGGATGGCTACGGCGGCCTTTCATTGAACGTATGTAACGTTCGAGTTCTCTTTTGTACGATAAGACCTTTTAGAAGATCTGTAGTTAGCAACGATCTAATGCAAGATCATCTACTTACCGGCGTACCAGATAATTCATACCATCTCGACAACATTCCCGACCTTTCCTTAGCTAGCTCTCCTTTCAAATATACTGTGGATGTCAGTTCTCCTCTTCGTAACCTCGTAACATAATAACCTCGTCCAAGTTTCTTTTGCTGTAGAACCAAAGGAAACGTGGCATCCTCCATCCAGCCACTTTCTCAGTCTTGAATCCTTTGGCATTACAATGGTGCCGATGGTAATTGCTGGTCGGCTGCCAGCAGGCTATGAGTTCGAATCCCAAAGATTGAAATGAATGTTTGGATGAAACGTTTGTGAATGTCTTGAGACGGTGGACGATTTTCGTTTCTGGCATGAATCATCTAAAACTCAGTCTGCCCACAGTACTATTGTTCTATAGGCTTATGGAGTTTTGTGGATGGGACAGAAAAAAAAGGAGATATCCGTGAATTTATTCCTCCTTTCCAAGATCCGATGACGGTTTTCTTTCATCTGAACCAAACACCTGCGCTCATCGAATACAATAATTCTAACCGGAATGAAGCCCATCATCCTTCATTCTATCCAAAGTCCCGACCGCTGTCTAAGTCTTTATTCTTAAAGGCAGTCAAAGAAAAAATATTCAGCATATGACAACTTGCTCGACACCAAAACTGTAGCCGTGTGTGCTCTGAGTTTATCCTACAATTTGTAAGAGTTGTAAAAAAATCGAAATCACACTTTTCAAGAGCCAAATGCAGAAACTTACCTCCAGTTCAAACTACAGTTGAGCATTCAGATATCTTTTCGGGCTATATAGATGGCGCCTCAATCAAATCAAAGAGAAATCACATCAATCAAAGAGAAATCAGACTTCCTAGCATCATTATTCTTCTCTAACTCTTCCACAGATGACCAAAGGACTTTACCTCTTTCAGTACCAAGAACATTTCACTCTTCCTCTTGTAGTCCATTCTCAGAAATGAATCTGATGAAATCTGAATAATTTGGAAACGTCAACAAGTTATCTGTCTTGATGATATCTTTCATAGTGCGCTGCAATCGAAAAGACTATACAGTCTTCTCGAATCTTTCCTTCTTATTCGTCATCTGCCTTAACAATACAGAAATAAACCTATATTTAGCATGTTCCAAAAACGGGTGATAAAATGGCGGCCATTAAACTATAACCGAATTTCTCTCATTTTAATTTTCTTAAAAATCATAGAGAACTTAGGCACAAGCAATTTTATCCATTCTTAGTTCACAGGAGATCGCCAAGCTATTACATCTCTAAGCTATCATCATTTCCCTGTAACTGAAAGCCATGGAAAAGTTTGGAGAAATTCGCCTGGTTGCTCGTGGTATTTCAAGAGCAACCTCTGTACCGACTAGACGATGAGCAACCAGGCGAATTTCTTCAAAAATTTCCATGGCTTTCAGTTACAGAGGAATGATGATAGCTTAGAGATGTAATCAAAACAACTAAAAATAAGAAGAAACCATTGCTTTGTTGAGTGTACTTGCCATTCCTCTTCTTCATTTCACTTTGTGGTGCACAGTCATTCGAAGCTTGAAGATCTTCCATCGGTTCCGACAATGATTAACTTGATCTTCTTCAGAAAATCGAGAATACCTTTGCGAACTTCAGTGTTACCCAACTAGGTACTGCTTTATCTCTCCAAAGACAGATCTCGCTTCTCTTGACTCCCTCTTATTTTGGATAATATTCACCCACAAACATGTTAAGATTCTTTTGTTGTCTTGTTTATCGCTTCAACCATTTTTGGTGCAAGCACATTTCGGCCACTGCTTTTTCAGATTCCAAAATTTAAGTTTACTTTTTTATTTTAAAGATGGTGCTTCTTACTTGTGCAACAGCTGATAAAGCATAAATTCCAAATCCTTCCACTATTACAAAACTTCTCATACATTTGTGCTGTGCATTCTCGATCTTATTCAGAAGGGGGGAGACAATCTGAATAACTGACAACCCCTCTCTCTCTCTCATCCACATCCACATACACACTGCAGTCACTCTTCGTATACATTCCATTTTTGCTTTTGTCTTTAGCTATAGATATCATGAAAATGCTCTTCTGAACTGGCCGCCATCATTCCTGCACTTACTTTCAAGACAGTTGACCACGAACAGTTGTCAGTCCGCATTTCCTATCCAGCTGAAGCGGCCTGAAAAAGTTGCATGTTTACATGTTCCAAATAATCCAACATTTATTCACGAGTAAGCTATTTCGAAAGTCACTTAAACTTTAAAAGAAAACAAATAGTCCTTATTAGGACTGGCTTAAATGTGCGAAGCAAGAATGCTTTTCATCTTCCCCGTTATCTGTAGAGGACAGTGTAGGGATAAGGTGTGGTTGAGCTATTAAATAGGGATAAGGTGTTATTGAGCTAGCTATTAAATTAAAGCTCTGATCATGGCAGGAGGATAACAGCAATAGCCGAGCCTCAGTTAGAACTTCTTTGGCTACAGCATTGCCATCCGTTACCCTCCAAGGGTAGTAATCCCCCATTCCCAAAAGAAATAGGGTCAAGCAATTCATTTTAATATACATTATTTATCTAATTAAATAAAAGGTGTTTTCAATTAATTGCAGAATTTATTATTTAATTTGTTTTTAATTTTTAATTATAAATTGTGACATTTTAAGTAATTTTATTTTTTACATTTTTTAAAAGGATTACATACATTTTCATAAATTTTTATTTATACATATATAAATGAAATATGTAAATCTCTCTATATCAATACTTCGTCGATTTCAATTCATAACAAAATGCTTATAAGAGCAATATAGATGAAGTAGAGAACTATTAACATAGACAAAAATATTCATTGCTCGTATACGCTGCAAACTACGAGAACCAGAAATGAAGGTAATGCCTCGAAAGTTAACATGGACTTATATTTTACACAAGGTTAATTTTAATTGCGTTTATTTAACTTTAGCTGAATTATTTAGTTATTATTATTTTTTCTATTTTTATGCATTTAATTAATGCAAATTAATTATTTATTTAGTTTGACAACTTAGATAACAAATAATATGTAATTCAGCTAGAGATGTTTGTCGTAACGAAATAAATCCGAGGAAGAACTGCTTGTGACTCTTGACCACACTGTGTGTTAATTTATGCGATCAGTTTATGACCTCCTTAGATATTCTATGGCGATATTGATCTCAAACAACGAATTACAATTTTCTGCTAAAGTCTGATTACGGTAGCGTCAAACTAGGAATTAATCCTTTCGAGGCCATCTCTTCTATACTGCGATGACACACGACGGCAGTGTTTCTATCAGTAAACCTTCCCTCGAGCAACGTCGTAATGAATACTAAATATGGATCACCAGCTATTAAATTTACTTCACCTCGTTGGACCACACACACACTTTTACATCAGCAGGAATAATAGGTCGCTATAAATTTTATCGTCTACCAGGGGACTGTGATGTTTAAGTGTCTCACGATGTCCCATATCGGAGAGGCACAATTTCTATAAGGAACTTTCGTGTAATAACCGTTTCTTTTACTATGTAATGTTGTTATATTCGCTTCATATTCATAGAAAAATAATAGTGGCAAACATAAAACGTAGTTTATATTCTCCGAAGGGGTAATAAGAACAATCTATCTTTAAAACCAGTGGAATGGCAATCTGTTCCTGAGGAATGTTGCTGCCTTGATAATTGCCGCATTTTCTTCCTACTTAATATTCTGCTTCTCCTGCTATGTACCGTATATATATTCAATATTCCTGCCTTATTCTTCTAGAGAACCCTTCTCCCCTGTTAATAGATTGAAACGACAGTCTATATTAAAGAAACTATCACCCGGTATTCAGTAAATAACTTAATATTTTATATCCACTAAATAACTTAATATTTTATAGAGTTCCTTTTGATATTTTATTAAACAAAAAAAAAAGATCAAATACAAAAAGTTACGAATTCTCTTCAATTTCTGGACTACTTGTTAAAATCAACTATAGAATCAAGCCAATGATGCCCTTTCGATTAGAGATAGACAAACACCTCAAAAATTATTAGCCATATTATTAGCTATAACTATATATTATTAGCTATATAACTATAACTATATATAACTATAACTATATAACCATATAACTATAACTATATATATATAACTATAAAACCATATAACTATAACTATATAACCATATAACTATAACTATATATAACTATATATAATATATAATATAACTATATATATAACTATAACTATATAACCATATAACTATAACTATATATAACTATAACTATAACTATATATAACTATAACTATATAACTATATATAACTATAAAATTTTAAAATTATGAGCTGAATAAATTTATATTATATAGAAAAATTTGTGGTTTATAAGAGATTTGCTTGAAGAACTAATATAAGGCAACATTCAGTACAACATTTATAATGTTCGATTGCAAAGAATTCTATAAAAGGTTATGGCTGAATAATGTTAAATTAATTTTTAATCTTAAGCATTGAGAAATATTTAAGATTGGTTCAACTTATTTTAAATTCCACAACATATTTATATGCTTATTATAATACACTCCAACTAAAGAGGTCGCTGTTGTCACCCGCCAATCAAAGATTATTATAATTTTAAAGAATTGGCTTGTGTTGTGGCTGACTAAGCAAGAGAAAAAAAATTCAAATGATGAAAATATTGTAAGAAAAAAAAAAAAAAGAAGTGCTCTCTAATGGTTTGCTGTTAAATCCTATATTACGAAAACTGGCCAAGAGAAACTTTTCCAATTATAAGGAGAATGCCACTCATCGCATGCCAAATAGCAAAAGTATCTTTAGCTTCATCAATTTTACACAAGTGGGAAAACAATTTACTTGCAACTTTCATGATTTGTTATTTCCTTTTTTTTTTATTTATTCCAAACAATCATTAATATTCCTAGCGAACCAATCTGCCAACACACTGAAAGTAAACATGCTCATCAACTGAATTTACCAAACCATCATGTGATCTGAAATCACGATTGTTAAAGATGCAGTTTAATAGAGAGATGTGTTGATGGGAGCCAACTGGGAAATTGGGCTTTTCTTTTTCAACAAAAGCTTCTGCATTTTAAAAAAGGTATTTAAATAAACAAAAAACTGACTAATGCCTTTCCATATTTATCTGGTAAACTGAACGTTTTTACAAGTGAAAACGTATATATATATATATATATATATTAGGATAACCAAGTTATTTTATAAACTTGGTTATCCTAATAATGATAACCAAGTTTATAAAATATTAAGGCTCTGTATTACTAAAAACCTTGGTAGGCGAGATGGAAGGGATCGATCGACCGTGAGTTACGGTGATTGATTCATTCAATCCAATACCCTTGGAGAGTAATGGATGGCAATGCTGTAGCCAATGAAGTTCTAACTGAGGTTCGGGTATTGCTGTTAACCACCTACCATGATCAGAGCTTTAATAGCTCAATAACACCTTATCCCTACACTGTCCTCTACAGATAACGGGGAAGATGAAAAGCATTCTTGCTTCGCCCCTTTAAGCCAATCCTTATAAGGATAAAACCTTGGTATTTAGGGTCTAGCTACTCACTGAGGAGACCTCAAAAAAAGGTTGAAACCAGTCTGGGTAGTGACCCCACCCATAATGTATTGCAGTATACATCTCTTAGTGAGATGTGCTTTACATTATGGAAAATACCAAGAATAGTGATCAGAGCTTTACCCACCTTTACAATGAGTTGCCCTGGTGTTATACCATCTTTAGACTTGAACTACGTTTCAGGCGCAAACTTAACTGTTTGCTTACTTGGGATTTTATATATATATATATATATAAATATATATATATATATTTATTTTTAAATTACAATTTTGTAAATTTCAAATATTTGTAAGATATTTTTCATGCGTCTATAATAAATATTAATCTGAGGTGAAGTTTTAGGTGAATTGATTTGAGCTTCTGATGGATGTTGTTGTTATTATTATTATTATTATTATTATTATTATTATTATTATTATTATTATTATTATTATTATTCATTCATTGTTCGCTGTGCATTTTATCTTCATGATAGACACTCATTACATCAAAATGCATAAAAAAATCGTCAGTTGCCTTCGAATTTACTGCAAAATAGTCCTTATAAGGACTGGCTTAAAGGGGTGAAGCAAGAAAGCTTTTCATCTTTACCTTTATCAGTAGAAGACAGTGTAGGGATAAGGTGTTATTGAGCTATTAAAGCTCTGATCATGGTAGGAGGGTAACAGCAATCGCTGAGCCTCATTTAGAACTTCATTGGCTACAGCATTCTATCTGTTAAGGTAAAGCCGTCTCTAAAATTTCGGACGATCCCTAGGCCACTCAATCGTGGGCGAAAGACCGTCCATCTCAGCGTTGGCTCCACTCATTGATGGCCTTCCACCCACACACCACCACCGAGCAGAACCGCTCAAATTTCGAAGAAAAGCATTCATCGACAAAGCCCCTCAGCGGGCCGTGCCGGAGAACATTCCCCGGAGACTCAAATTGCTCCCTTAAGGCAAAAACCTTAGGAGAGAGAACTCAAACCCTCGAATCTCTGCGCCCCAGAGGGTAACAGCAACATTCGAACCTCAGTTAAACTTCATTGATACATAAGTAAAGCCAATCTCTAAAAATTAAGACGATCCCTAGACCACCCAATAGTGGCCGAAAGACTAAATGTCTATCTCAGCGTTGGCTCCACTCAATGATGGCCTTCCACCCACCACCAAGCAGAACCGCTCAAATTCCGAAGAAAAAGCATTCACCGACAAAGCCCCTCACCGGAAAACACCTTCCCCGGAGACTCAAATTGCTCCCTTAAGGCAGAAACCTTAAGAGGGCGAACTCAACTCTCGAATCTCTGCTCCCCAGGGGATAACAGCAACAGCCGAGCCTCAGTTAAACTTCATTGGTACAGCATTGCCATCCATTATAAGGACTGGCTTAAAGGGGCGAAGCAAGAAAGCTTTTCATCTTTACCTTTATCAGTAGAAGACAGTGTAGGGATAAGGTGTTATTGAGCTATTAAAGCTCTGATCATGGCAGGAGAGTAACATCAATAGCCGAGCCTCAGTTAGAACTTCATTGGCTACAGCATTGCCATCCATTACCCTCCAAGGGTATTGGATTGAATGAATCAATCATCACATTTCACGGTCGATTGATTCATCCTCTCCCAAAAAAAAAAAAAAAACCTCAAAATACTCCCAAGACGTTGCTGACTATAAGGGTGAAGCAAAATGCTTTTATAATCTCTGCTATCTGATAAGGATCGCTGTGTGAGGAAAAGTTTATGAGCTACGTACTTGCTCTGCATGAGAGGGTGCGATTTAAAGATCTTCATTTGGAAGTAGGATGACCTTGGGTCTCCTGTATTTTGAGAAGTCAGTTTCATCATAATTTGCTGCTTGTTGCACTAATTCATTTGGATGTGAAGAGGATACTGAGAAGAACTTTACTGCTGAAGACTGCAGGAAAGAGTAGATGTAGGGGATATTTGTATCCCGGTGGAGTTGGACATTTCTGACATACCATGGTGCGTTCAAGATCATGCGGAGACATTTGTTTTGCACTTTCTGTAGTTTGAGGATATTTGTACTTGAGGTGTGGCTCCAGGCCGGGGACGCATAAGTAATAATGGGTCGAATCATCAACTGATAAAGGAGCAGTTTTATTTTGGTATCTAGCTTGCTATTCCTATTGATAAAGCTGTGCAATGACTCTTGATGCTTTTGTAATTAGGCTTTTATATGTGGACTGAATGTTAGTTTTCTGTCCAGCAGTACACCCAGATATTTGGCTTCTGCTTTCCAGGGAATCTTGGTATTAAATAGGAAGATGTTATCTTTTGGAGATATTGAGTTTTTAATGAAGAGCATGGCGATACTCTTCTGAGGGTTAACTTGCAATCTCCATTCCGAGAACCAGTGCTGCTAATCTCTGCAGGTTTTCTTGCAGTTTCTTGGTGACAAGGTGCGGTTTAATAGATCTGTCTAGTATTGCTGTGTCGTCTGCGTATAGGGAAATGATGGATGACATTGGATTGTGCGGAATGTCCGCCATGTAAATCGTGAAAAGTATCGGTGCCAGTAGGGACCCTTGAGGAACTTCTGCCAAGATGCGTCGCTGGGTAGATAATATATCATTTAGTTTGACTTGCATTCGTTGTCACTAAGAAATGACTTTATAATTTGGACTAGATCTAATGGAATGCCAGCTAAAATCAACTTGTATAGTAATCCAAAGTGCCATAATTTGTCGAACGCCTTTTCTAAGTCAAGAAAAACTGCTCCGGTGTATTGGTGCCAATTGTAACTTGTGATAATGAATTCTATTAGTCTATGAATTTGTTGGGTAGTACTGTGAAATTGGCGAAAACCAAACTGTTCTGAAGAAAGGATGTTTAATTTTTTTACTGAAAGTTGAATTCTGGAAAGGATAGATTTTTCTGCTATTTTGCCCAATTAGAAATCAGACTTATGGGACGATAACTTTGAGGCGGTTGAGGATCCTTGCCAGGCTTGTATATAGGAACTACGTCTGCCAACTTCCATGCAGAGGGGAAGTACTTAAACCTGAACATAGCATTTATTATTGTTGTAAGATATACGATGACCTTTAGGGGTAGCAGTTTAATAACTTTGTTGGAAATGCGGTCAGGCCCTGGAGCTTTTTTATTCTTTAAATTCTTTATAATGTCATAAATTTCAGCTGGGGAAGTAGGTGTGAGTTGGCTGGTACAGGTATCAGGCCGTTTTAACACGTGTCTGACGTGGCGGTGGACTTTGTAAATATGATTGAAATTTAGATTATTGTATGAAGGGCTACACTGTTTTGCTAGATTTTTAGCTATAGTTTCGGCTTTTTCTGCATCTGTGTAAACAATGTTCAGGTCAGATTTGAGAGGAGGAAGAGATTTGTTTTTGTTTTTAATGTTTCTCAGGAACTTCCAGACGGTTTGATCACCAGGTGATATGGAGGCTAATTTGTCTTCCCATAGTTTGTTTCTATGGACTTTAAGTGCATCTCTCACTGCACTGTTCATTTTGTTGAGATATTTTTTGTCTTGGAGTGCTCTGGTGTTGTGGTATGTTTTTCTTGCTTTATGTTTTCCCTGATTAAGTTCATTATGTCATCTGGTAGTCGTTTAGGCTTGAAAGCAATTGAATTTGAGGTGATAGATGCTATGGCTGTGTTGATTTGGTCAGTAAGTTTATTGACTGAAGAATCAATTTCTTCCTTGGAATTAATATGAGGGATGGGATCAATGTAGTTTGGAAGCATTTTGGATAGTTTTCCCCAGGGAATGAAGGTGTAAGGCGAAGAGGGAAGTCCCCTCTGATAACCCAGTTGGAGCAGAAAAGGATTGTGGTCTGATGATAATTCATTCAATGATTCCAGAGTGTACTGAAGGTTGACATTCTGAAGGACAGTTATATCCAAGACGTCGGATGAGCCAGTAGGACTGTGGTGAGTTGGCACTAAGGGGTCAGGCACAGTTGCGCAATTTGAGCTTGTGTAGTTAAAGAGAATGCGGCCATTCCTATTTATAGACCTACTGCACCAGGCGTGATGTTTTGCGTTTAAATCTCCGGCAATAATAACCGGCAGTTTAACGCCGAGGATAGCATCCAGATCTGTGGTCAGCAATGTTTTTGATGGTGGGTTATAAGCAGCATAGATTTTTATGTTTCCGACAGAGTTTGTGATGACATTGATACCTGTGACTTCGAGATTAGTAGTTGTAGGAATGGCTACAGCATGATGGTTGATGTGATTTTTAATGAGGATGGCTGTGCCACCACCTCTGTTATCCACTCAGTCATTCCTGTAGAGTTGATATCCTTTGAATTTAGGATTGTCAGCAGGTCTTAGGTGAGTCTCATTAATTAATAATATATCCGGATTATATCTGTCATTGAATTCCTGCACTTCTAGTATTTTATTTTTAAGGCCGTTGGCATTCCATAAAATAATCATTAGAGAATCTTGGGTAAATATTTTCCTATGCATTGGAGAGTGCAGATAAAATGAACTGTGTTTGCTGCAAGAAACTTTTTGTAGTGCCCAGTGATGGATTTGCATTACTGAAATCCTGTAACATATTTACAAGAGAAGAGGTGATGATGGCTGTTATATTTGAATGTGGATTTGGCATATTCTGGTCATGGATTGCTTTTTTGGGGCGGGCCACGTCAGCATATGTTCTTGTTTGGTGTTGGAGATTTATTTTCTTAGGGGGCTCAGTTGATGGTGGGTGAACACCTGTCATCTTGTTCAAACTACTAGGAGCCTGATGAACTTGAGCTTCTGGGGCTCTCGTTTCTGATAGTGAGGTAGATTGACTGATTAACTCAGTTTGCCTGTTTTTTGGGTGGCAAATGTACCCTCCGTAATTTTCAGGGTGGGCCACCACAATTAGCACACTTAGCCGGGGTGGTTTTTGGCTTGGAGCAGGTATGTGTCGCCACATTTTAAACATCTGTATTGAGCTTTGCACAACTTTTGGGCATGACCAAATTTTTGGCATCTATCGCACTGCCCAGAAGAGGCCCTCTTCCTAAGTGGCTCCGCTGAGACCTTAAGCCCGCAGATTGTCTTCAAGTTATAAATATCTTTATAGATATTATGTATTTCCACCAATACCAGAGGCATAGGGGTCTTGTTAGATCTGTACATTCTACTGACCTTTATGCGAGGAAGATCTTGCATGTTGAGGTCAGCAGTTATTTCAGCTGTTTCAATGTCTTCAGATACTCCTCGGAGTACCACTTTAAAATTTTTCTCCGAGGTAAGTGTGAAGGTATGATATTGTATACCTCTTGTGTCCAACTCCTTGGTTAAATTTCTATAGTCAGTCACTCTAGTGGGCTGAATTTTGATGCCCTCCTCTGTGTTCTTGGCAGTGGAGTATATCTGCAGGTTGGCCATGGTGGTTCTTAAGGCTGTCCATCTCTGCTTTTCCCTAAGAATGACTGGAGGCACCTTTTCTTTGGTGGAGGCAGAGGAATCTGTGTTGGGGGCATCTTCATCCATGCCATTTTCGTTTGCTGACTCCGAGGCGAGAGTTTTACGTGCGTGCCTCTCTCCTTGATCTGAATGAGTAGAGTCAGAGATTACTGGATTTAATTTTTCCTCCATTTGAGGAGCGTCTTCATTTTGATCTTCATCAGTCTCGGGTAAAGATTTAGGAAGCAGGGCCATTCAAGCTCGAACTTCTTAAGGAGTTTCTTTACGAAGCTGAAAGCCAGTCATTTATCTAGAGAGTCTATAATGATATCAGGATCTATCAAGTTTGATGGCCATTTGAGCTTAAATTTCCTTTGAAGCTTATTTAGAAGTATAAGCTCTGGCTCTTCATCCAGCGAATCTGTGAGGGCGTCCAAATCTAACACATTCATCATTGACGATTTGCGTATAAACGCAAGTAAATGAATCTGAAATAGATATGCTAACAATGGCGATTCTAACGGCTGTTAGGCCTAACATATCACCTAGTTGCAATTAGAGTCCACTTACCTTTGCTGATGTTCCTTATGATATACAGTATAACCGTAATTTAATGACTTTAAACACGTCTCTGCTAGTTAATCTAGCTGCTACACTACAAAACCAAAGTTTCTCATATTTGATTAACACATTCTACCGAGAAGAAAATCCACAACCGTATCCATAAACATCAAAATCGAACTCATTCAACCATCATCCCGCAAAATATACTTATAATCCTTATAGGACTATACATCTTCCCGCAAAACAAAATACTTAAAGTTCTTAAAAGAACTGGGCGATGGACTGAGTCCTTGACTCTTTATCCCGTCATCTGAATGCAGTAAATCTGTATGGATGGAGTGTTGTTGAGCTGAAAAGCTCTAGTCATGGCTGGGTAACGGCAATAGCCGAGCCTCAGTTAAAACTTCATTGGTTGCAGCATTGCCATTCGTTACCGTGGAAGTCCGAAAAAGGACTTAGCTCCCGACCAACAAAATATGCTTTAATCAACTTTTGATATTTCAATAGCATTATATGAGTTATATTATGGTGATCAAAGGATCTGAAAATTTATTTATATTCCTTATTATTTTAAGAATTCTATTTTATCTGTAATTTCCATTATTTTATTTTATTTTATATTTATTATAAAAATCTATAATCTCCATTAATATCTTCCAATAATTTGCAATCCATTTGGATATATCATGAATATTCTACTTTCTGATAGCCCTTGTGTTTTTTGAAAAATATAATCTCTCACGCACGAAGTTTCAGAGTAAATAATGAAATAAATATTAGCAAATAATTTTGAAATATTCTGCAACATGAGTCTTTCATGTAGCTCCCAATTCTAGAAATTATAAAGCATTTTTGTTTAAGGAGCTGTCTTTATTATTACCAGCCAAGGCATTATTAATTTATCAATTAGAATTTAAAGTTGAGAGAATCCCAATTCAGAGATACCTGCGTAATAGGGGTATGAAGATCAGGTCAATAGCGATATTAGATATTTCAGACGTAGGGTGTTTTAATGATGTAAGTGTGGTTATGTTTTTTTTTTCTTTTGTGGTAGGATGCCGATAAGTTCGGAGATATTGCAATAATGTATTATTGCAATATCTCCGAACATTACATCTCAGCAATGTTTAAATAAACCTGATTTGATGAACTAATGGTGGATCTAAGAGGTAACAAGTATCGCATCCTGGCTGGCAGTTAAATGTCTTAAAAACGCAAAGATCCTGTCTGTCATACCACGTATGGCTTATGAGAGCATGACAGGAAACGCCACCCAAAAGTGATAGGTGGTGGAGTTCTCCAGCGCTCCAGGTGAGCAATTGGGGTTTCCTCATTCAAGCTTTCGACGTCGTACGAAGAACATGCGTCGTTTTACGAACGCTGAGATGGCAGACATGCACCTCGTTTACGGGTTAGCTGACGGTAATGGACGAGCTGCTGGACGAATGTATCGCGAAAGGTACCCAAACAGACGTGTATTGCATCACCAAATGTTTGCGCAGAATTTGTGACTACGGATCATTCAGGGATCGTAGGCATGATAGTGAGCAGCCACGATCGGCGCGAAATCCCGCCATGGAAGAGGAGGTGTTGCCTCTACTATAGAAGTATCTCTATCCAATGTATTGCGCGTTTTGCACTCTCAGTCCTTACATCCATTTCATCTGCAACGGGTCCAGTTACTGATGGCCGAAGATTATCCTCGGCGTGTGGAATTCGCGCAGTGGTTTCTGCAGAAAAGTGCCGTAGACCCGGATTTTCCAACTTGTGTTTTGTTCACGGATGAAGCTTCATTTACCTCGAAAGGGGTCTTCAATCACCACAATACTCATGTGTGGGTCCATGAGAACCCACACGCTGTGCGATTACATGCTGCACAACAATGCTTCGCCATTAATTTGTGGGCAAGTTACGTCGCTGACTTACCTGTTACCACCCGGACTGGACTCCCAGAAGTATCGGACCTTTCTGGAAGAAGTTCTGCCGGATTTACTGAACAATATTCCAATGCCTGTGCGTCGGCAAATGTGGTCCCAACACGACGGTGCTTCAACCCATTTTGGCATTTCTGTTTGTCAGTATTTGGACAGGTCCTTTGGGGGATCGATAGATTGGGAGTGGTGGATCCGTTGCATGGCCTCCACGCTCACATGATTTATCGAGCATTGATTTCTTTCTGTGGGGGGACCCTTAAAACCATGGTGTACGAAACGCCTGTTGCCTCTGACATGAACTTCGTTGCAAGCATCGCCATCGCCACTGCTAATATCCGGGAAACTCCAGTTATTTTCGAAAATGTACAGCAATCAATGCGTCGTCGGCGTCAGGCATGAATCACTGCTAATGGTCGTAACTTTGAGCACCTAATGTGAAACCATATTATGTATTCAACGACTATTGAACTGTTGAGATACGCCTAATAAAGTTTTTTACACTCTTACTGCCTTGTGTTATTTCTGTATCTTTGTGTCCCTGTTAGTACCTTCCGGTGGCGTTTCCAGTCATGCTTTCCTGTGTGAATATGGTTGATTTTGATGTTCTCTACCTCCCATCAAAGTTTATATGTGGAATTTTGAACAACCTTATATATATATATATATTTACAAGTTATCAAGTAATTTTATAAACTTGGTTATTTTACTCCTAATCCCAAGTAAAGAAACAGTTAAGTTTGCGCCTGAACGTAGTTCAAGTCTAAAGGTAGTGCAACACCAGGGCAACTCATTGTAAAGGTGGGTAAAGCTCTGATCACTATTCTTAGTATTTTCCATAATGTTCTTAGTAATTTCCATAATGTAAAGCACATCTAACATTATGGAATATACTAAGAATAGTGATCAGAGCTTTATCCACCTTTACAATGAGTTGCCTTGGTGTTGCACCAACTTTACACTTGAATGACGTTCAGGCGCAAACTTAACTGTTTACTTACTTGCGATTAGGAGTAAAATAACCAAGTTTATAAAATTACTTGGTAACCCTAATATACATTACCCAAGTTAAAAAAAACTTATATATTTATTTATTTATTTATTATTTATTTTATTTTATAATAGTTTATTATAAATATAAAACTTTTTATAATTATTTTAAAATATTACCAAAAAAAAATTAAAGAGGTATGGTTCAACTGCAAATTAAATTTGAATATTTAGTTTTAAACTGTTATTTATAACGATGGTTTTCCGCCTGTACAGGGTATTTTTAAAGATTATAAAGGTAACATGAAACTGTTGATGTCAATGGAAAATAATACGAAATGAATTGAAGCCTGTTGTGGTTTGGTTGGACTGGAATTATGAAACCACTGCATTATTTTTTCTCGGTTGGTTGTATTCTCAATCTAATCTGCCTGTTCCTCAGGACGAGAAATAAAATCAAATGAAAGCTAAGATAATACAGCAGCAATACAATAATTTAAACTATATAAAGTAGAATTACAAAAAAAAAGACACATTTTTTTTCCTTTCATACAAGTTTCAGATTCTTTATCTATTTTTTTAAACAGGCGTTTCAGGTAACCTTCCTTCAGGTAGCCATGGTTCTTCGCTGATGACCACGACTGCATGATTTGCGTTTTTATTTATATTTTATAGTTATTTCAGTTATTTTGCTTATTTTAATTTTATTTTTTTATAAACTCTGGGAAAATTTTTTTATAAACTTTGGGAAAATTTTTTTATAAATCTGGAAAAATTAAAAAATAAAATAAATAAGAGTAAACACACAAAAAAAATAAAAAAAACATGAATGCATTTAAGCTAAAACAAAAAAGTTAATTAAATAGAAATAAAATCAATTCGAGAATTTTTATTCAGCAATAAACCAAATATAGTAATAGTAAAATAAAATAACACAAGTACGTAAACAAAATAAATGATTTAGTAATTTTTAAGAGTTAATAAAATCGCTATTGAATTCGTTTTGATTTTTAAATCCTCTTGGCAGTGTTGTTGTGAGTTATTGGGCTTTCAAGGGGAAGCAAAAGAAATGGCCTCCCATCGAATGCAATGGCTAAAGTGAAACCATAATATTCAATAACAATGTTAAACACTTAACAAATGTATTTAATGTTTTTAAGTTTCCAAGAGTGAATTAATGTAAAGGTTGCCAAGCTACGTTCAGACCTATGAAGTGCATTTCGAAATCCCACTTTAATAATATGAGAAAATAAAATAGACTAAATAATATAAAGGCGTTAGCTGATTTTTTTTTTTTTTTGTTGTCCTGCTATTGTAATTTTTCTGTCAACCGGTGTTTGTTTGTTAATTGGAAGAAAACTTTATTCCCCCCCCCCCACAAATATATATTTGTTTTTTCGTGATGAACTATCACATTAAGAAACTTTAAAACAAATCATATATATCACTAGTAGAGCACAATGTAAGCAGCTTTATTCCTATAGAATATTCCTGTAATATTTCTATCGTTCCGGTTCTAACGATACAACTTTTGATACGCTAATTCTCTTTATTGCATGTATTAATATTGTAGTTCACTGTTCTGTAATCCATTCTAATCCACTCCACTCAAAGATTCGGAAGGCTCAAAACATCAACAGAAGTTTAGAGCCTTGCACTGTGGGATATACTATGTTCAAGTAGCGACGTAAATCAATGAAATTCGAAACGTGGGGAAGTTCGGGTCTTCCTAACTCCGTCTTCGCTTACGGAGATCGGTAAAGGGTTTCTCGGATTACAGGAGCGAAGTAGTAGGGTAGGCACTAGTGACAAGATCAAGATCAAGAGAAGATAAGGAATCGTGACATCATTGGTTGATGACGTCATTGTGTGCGTGGCTTCATGGGATTGGAATGTTAGGAATTTCCCTGGGGTATATGTGTCAATGGCTTCATTTCTTGTGTTTTGGTTTCGCGTATGGAATTATGGGTGATGATAGAGATAAGGATTCGTGTTGTGATTGGTGGTGCACTAGTGACAAGATCAAGATAAGATAAGGAATCGTGACGTGAATGTTTGTTGTTATAGAGTTTGGAATTTCGCTGCATCCTCGTCTGTTGGGGGCATCACGTGGTGTGTTTGGTGATTTTTAGAGATAAGAATCGTGACGTTAAACTTTAGTTCATTTTTTTTTTCACCCGTTATGTACAAGTTTCGGTATATAATTGGATCCGATACACCCTGAATTTAGAAACCCATTCAGTTTAAATCGAATAACAATTAGCGTTAATGTTACTCTAAACTAAGAATAGATAAAGCTCTAGATATAACAGAAAGCAAAGCTTCGTATAATTGAGTTCATTATAAATTGGAATTTGACAGTTTTTTTAACTAGTACGACGAAATGGCATAAATAAGAATGAAATATTTCCTTACAATTATACGTTCATAACTGCTAGGAAAATGTTTAACGTCATCAAGCATTCAGACGAGCACCTCATGACTTCTGTAACCTCGTGTACTTTTATTTTTTCGTATTGCATATTGCTCGAATGATTTACTGATATTTCTTTGTCCTCTTTGCACGATCCAGTTGTGTTCTATATCTTCCAAAAAATAAAAAAGACACTATATTTAAAAGTTGAAATTTTGTGCTTACATGTGGTTAGGGCTACTTTAATCCATACAAATCCTTCCATTAGTAGCATATAAAGCAGCTTTATCATATCTGTGATAGAACTCGGTGTTCTGTGCTTCGCCTTCTTTCGAAGGGACGATGCATCACACTTCTGTGCTGAAAACCAGTAACAAAAAAGGAAAGTTTATTATGGTATTGACAAGAAATAGTTAATTCAATGAAAATTAGTTTCCTTTCTTGATAAAAGCATGGTTTATTGACCATTTACTTTGGAGAGATCTTGAATCATAAAGGAAAGAAAGAAATTAAATCTTGGATAAACGTTTCTCGTATATTCATAAGCCTCAAACATCTAACAATAATATCCTACTTAATACAATGCCAAGTGCGCATGCGTCTTGTGACTGTAAAGTTTGAATAACATGAAAACTGTCCAGTTTTTTTTTTTTTTTTCCCAAATTTGGTGGTTAATGATTGGAAAAAACGAGTTGACTCATACGCAACACGGGATGTTGTAAATAGTGTGTGAAATATGCATACAACAAAAACAACAACAACAACAAAAGCATTTTCGTTATTTGCCCTAAGATCGAATTATTTTGACATTTCCATGTTCACTTTTCATTTTTCTGTTTATATTATATCGTCACTCTTTTATATTGACAGCAACAAATGTGACATTTTCAAAGTAGTCGCTAAAAAATCAATATATTTAACGATGTATCAAATATTTTACATTCAAAATGAAATTTCGATGGCAAAAGGCAGAATAATTTTCACAGAACTAAAAAGAAATGTTTCTTTTTTGACAAACACGAAACGATCGAGATGACATTTTGTGCTTTTCGGATATTTGTCAAATCATATTGAAATAAGTATCCTATTGCTCGCCATTCGTCCGAACAGTCTTTTCACCAATCGTCTTGGCGTTACGGTAAATGCAAGGATGCGAGATACAAAGGGGCGAAAGGCGGGGGGAGAGTTGGGGAAAGTGACGGGTTAGATCGATATTAGGATAGGAAATATCTTGTAATATTCTTGTGAACTCAGATACTTTTGCTGTGCCCGGGGATTGGTGTTTCTATATTACTAAATCTATAGTGTTGGATATTTTTCTTCGGTTACTTCAGCCTGGTCGAATGCGAATTGCTTCTGCTATTACAGACACATCAGGAGATAAGGTATTTTGAGGCATCTAGAATAAAACTTTATTTAGAAACGAAATGGGTAATATTTTCATGGCTAACGGTACTCCGTCTATAAGCAATAAGGCTATTTTTATCTTAAAATTGCATTTTAAAATAGCAATTCTGTGTTTTAGAAGCTTTTAAAGTTTTTTCTTTTATAATTCAAGCTTTAAATTTGAAATATTTATATTCATAAGAATTGATTGCACTTTTTCTGATTTAAATAAATATCTTTTTCTGATATAAATAAATGATAATAAATATTAACCTTTGCAGTGAATATGAATGCTTATATATATATTTGAATATTCGTTTCAGCTGGCGTTTGTATTGTCCTTTTATGTTGATTTAGTACGTAAAGGATTCTTAAAATAATCCGAGTAATGCCACATTAGATCAGGGATAACTGCGTAGTTACATCTTTAAAAACTACAATAAATTATTATTATTTTATTTTTGTAGTATTCTCTGATTATAGCTGATTGACAATTAAGCGCGTACTTATACATTTTTATTTTTATTTTTATTTTACAGTATTTTACAAACTTCACGTGCAGTTTTTTTCTTTGTTGCTGTTTCCGTGCATAAATTATCTAATAGATTTCTGCACGTGGAAATAATTACTTTCTCTACCGTATGATGTCGCTGCATTTCAGAATGAATCAAAAGAGTATCGAATCAAAAAAAAAAAAAAAATGACGTGTTATTTTTAAAATTCGTAAAACAATATCTACTGTTAGAAATAGTGAAGAGCATTATTTCTTGCACAGACTACTTTATAATGGTGTTCTTTGAATATTTTTATTAGTAATGTGTCATCTTCCATGACAGAGATCGCTTCAAGAGCTGCAAAACGATTTAATTAGTATCAGTGCGCCTATCCATATTACTTCCACTTGAGGATTTCTTTGTCAGCTGTCTGATAAATCAATGGATTGCGGCGGTGATTATATTCAGTGACTCCCTCTAGCGGAGTTCATTAAGCTAATCCCTTCTTTTCTTGCAATCATTCCGTATTAGAAGCTTCATAATCTGTTTGTTAAACATTGAAACCGAAACATTATCCCAGGTAAAAAGCTAATTTTTGCTTTAAAACCGATGTCTTAATAGATATTCAAGTCCATCACAAAGAAGTTTTCTACTTTACAAAAGAAATGGAAGTAATTACTTCTCATTTCGGGAAAAACATGAGAACAAAGAGGAATGCCCATGAAGTTTTGATCTAATACCCGAAGAAAAATATGATGTAATGTAAAATATGATAAAAATATGAAAAATATGATATATATAATGTAAAGGCACGGTTTCTAATAGCATATGATAGTCGCCCAGGAGAGAGAGAAAGAGAGAGGGGGGGGAATTTTTTTTGTAGGTTCTTTTATTCGCCTAGTTCCCGAATTAGTCGATCGCTTGCGCAGTAAAGCTGAAAGTTTGTAACCTCGCATCTCGAGGTAAAACAATCTACTGCAGAAATCATACACGACCAATTTTAAACACCAATTTGCGTCTTAGGGTTTAAGATCGAGATGGCAACACTTTTCTGTCTCATTCCTTGAGCTTCGAAATCGTCTACGACAATGCCATCAAAATCGATTTTCTAGTAATTCTTAAGAGGGGTGAAAATATTTGTTAACCTTTAATTCTACAAATAAGACAATCTTGTCTTATTTACTGTAATAAACACCATGATTCTCTCTCTCTCTCTCTCTCTCTCTCTCTCACACACACACACACACACACACACACACACACACACACACACATTTGATAACATTTAGATTGCCAAACGAAGACCGTGAGATTTCTGTTCTTAGGTCGAATTGCATACCAACCCTATCTTGAAATAAACCGGCAAGTCTTAATCCTCAAGACTTGGCATTTCTTCTACTCAGTTTTAATCTTTATGAATCCCAACTTTAAAATATTGTCTCACATCTCGGTTAGTGTCCAAAACGACCCTCAGATTGTATTATACAGAAAAAGAGCCATTCACGTTTTCTCAGTCAGTAGATCCGCCACAATTTCTTTCCCATAGACATTCTGATGATGTCTTGTCTTTTCTAGAGGCAATTCCATGAATACTGCTGCACAGAACTGGTCGTTACTATTCCTCCACTTCCCTCTAATCATGTACGAACACGCTCAGCTGCTCGTTAACATCCACACACTACAGCTCCAGAACTCACCAAACTAAATTCTCATCGTTTTCCTACATTTCACCTTTCTCTTTTCTTTGGGAAAGTCTTCCCAATACCGTGTTCCTGAAATATATATATATATATATATAATATTCATCAAAGCTTGATTTGCTTCCTCAGTCTTAAGAAAAGGCTGGTTATATTCCACTAATTCGAGCCTTACCCAAGGGCCTATGAGTTGTGGAAATACTTTCTGAAAATGAAAGCTATGCCGAACAAAGCGGCCTTTTGCAGCTGCCCAATTTTTAATCCATCTAACTCGAGTGCTTCTAGATGTTTTTTCAATGTTTTAGGGATGGCGCCTAAAGCACCTATTATTATGGGAACAACTTTTATTTTCTTTTGCCAGATTCGTTCAACTTCGATTTGCAAATCGCGATATTTTGTAATTTTTTCATTTTCTTTGTTGTCAATCCGACTATCTCCTGGTACTGATATTTCGATAAACTTAACACCCTTGTTTTCACTTTTTTCTACCACTGTTATATCGGGTGTATTACATTCCAAGCTTTTGTCAATCTGGATTTTGAAATCCCAGAGTATTTTAGCTTTTTCATTCTCAACCATTTTCTGGTGAACTTTATGCTTCCAATAGTCTTTAGATACTTCAAACCCATACTTTTTACATAAATGCCAGTGGATTATCTTAGCTACGTTATCATGCCTTTTATGGTACTCAATTTGTGCGATTTTGCTTCATCCACTTATAATGTGGTCTACCGTTTCTTTCTTTTCTTTGCACAATCTACATTTACTGTCTTCTTGAATTTTTTGTATTTTTACCTTCATAACGTTGGTTTTAATGGCCTGTTCTTGTGCTGAAAAATTACCGATTCTGTTTCTTTCTTTAGTGCTCCATTTCTCAACCATTGCCAGGTAAAGTTGCTATCAGCGCTGTCCTCTATGCTGTAAAGGTATTTTCCATGCAATGCCTTATTTTTCCCTCTTTCGGTTCTAACTTTTACTTGGTTGGTTTTGAATTCCAATTTTGTTTCCATGTGTTTAAATAAACCCTCTTTCCTTACCTCAATTAGAAAAATTTCCGTTGTTTGTTGCAGATAATCAATTTATTTAAATTTCGTTTTTCTTCTTCAATAACTTGCTTCACTTGTAATAATCCTCTACCTCCTTTTTTTCGTGATAGATATAGCCTATCAATGTCACTGCGAGGATTGATGGCATGGTGCATTGTTATTAATTTTCGAGTTTTTAGATCTAAATCTTCCACCTCTAGCTGGGTCCATTCAACAATGCCTGCTGAATATCTCAGAACAGGTATGGCCCAGGTATTAATTGCGTTTATCAAATATCCAGCATTAAGCATTGACTTTAAGTAGTTTTCTTAATCGTCTTATGTATTCTGCTCTAGTTCTTCCTTTGATCTTATTGTGCAGAATTTGTGATGCTTCTAAAATTCCCAAATATTTGTAGCTGTTTTCGAATTTTATTGCTTTGATTATTTCAACATTGAGCAGCTGGATTTAGTTCAGATCTTCAAACTTTCCTCTTGTTATTCCAGCAATTGCACATTTGTCCAAGCCAAAATCCATTGATATATCTTGATTGAATATGTGCACAGTGTTAAGCAACGATCCGAGTTCATTCTCTGATTTTGCATATAACTTCAGATCGTCCATGTATAAAAGGTGAGATATCTTTGCACTCTTTGGCGCAGTTTGATAACCATGAGCAGTTTTATTTAAAATTCTAGTTAAGGGGATCAATAACAATATAAACAATAGAGGAGATAATGAGTCTCCATGAAAGATGCCCCTTTTTATGTTTACCTCTCCAGTTTCTTCTCTATTTAGAACCAACGTTGTTTTCCAGTTTTTCATGCTGAATTGCAAATATTTTTGCAGGTTTTCGCTAATACGAAATAGTTCTGTGCATTTTAAAATCCAACTATGAGGCACCGAATCAAACGCTTTTTTATAATCTATCCAAGCCATATGAAGGTTGGTTTTTCTTCGTTTGCAATTTTTAAGAATCATTTTATCAATCAGCGATTGGTCTTTTGTGCCTCTTGAATTTTTGCTGTTACCTTTTTGTTCAATTGGGAGAAGAGAATTTGCTTTAAGATAGCTGTGTATTTTATCAGCTAGTATGTCTGTGAGTAGCTTAAAAGTTGTTGGCACTCATGTTATTGGTCGGAAGTTTTCTGGGGTTGGACCTTCTTCTTTATCCTTTGTGATCAAAAACGTTTTCCCTGCTGTGAGCCACTCTTCTTTGCATTTTCCTTTTAAAACATCATAAAATTGGTTAGCAAGTCTTTCATGTACGCCTGTTAGATATTTCAACCAGTAACCATGTAATTCATCCTTCCAGGGTGCTGACCAATTTTTTTATTTTTTTAGCTTGCTTTTGAACCATTTCAGTTGTTATTTTCAGTTGGTCCATTTTTCGTTCTTGAGATTCGTTCGTAATTTGTTCAATCCATTTTGCCTTGTTATTGTGCCTCTTAGGATTGTCCCATAGGTTTTTCCAAAACTTAAGTGTATTTTCTTTGTCTCTGGTATTTATATTTATATTTACTTTAAGGTTATCATTCCTGCAGCAATCAATTTCCTTGTAAAACTGGTGCTGATTTGCGCAAAACATCGAACGGTCTGCTTTTACAGCTTGAGGTTTCAGTGCTTCCAGCTCAAGTTCACTAAATACCTTGCGTTTGATAATGAAGCTGCGTTGCTGCATCAGCCTTTAGAATGAAATTTCAGAATTTGGGTGTCGTTCAAGCCAAAGTTGGATCATTTGTTTCTGAAATCCCCTAACTGATGGGTTTGAAATGTAGCAGCACTGCATGACTTGTCTATTTTCAGCCATGCTGAAATATATATATATATATATATAAGTCTATATTTAAAAGCCAACACACACGGACAGATATCTGCATGCGTCCTCACATCACCATCCAGCGCAAAAGTTGGGTATTATATCAACTCTTGCGAATCGTGCAAGATCTGTACTGTCAGATGAAGAAGAACTAAAAAAAGAACTACAACATCTTAAATGGACCTTTAAAAGCAATGGCTACTCTTTAAAAAGTATCAACAAACAATTATCCCACCGTTAACGTAGAGACACAGGACGACTCCATATGTTATATCTCCTTGCCATATATCAGCACACTATCCAAAAAACTGAGTAGAATCTTAAAGAAATTCAACATACAAACGTGCTTTTCGACTCTTCCAAAAATAAGATCAAGTTTCAGCAACTACAAACAATCTCACAACCGTCTGCAATTCCCAGGTGAATACAAAGTCACATGTGAGTGCGGAAAACCTTGCTATGGTCAAACGGAGAAATCTATCCTCCTACGTCTCGAGGAACACCAGAGAGACATTGCTTACAAGAGAACCAGAGCTACTGCCCTATCAGGCCATGTCCTGCTTTCAATAAACACGAACAACGAAAGCCGTCAACATGAAGTAAATTGGACAACAACTTCAAACCTACACATTTGCCACGATGAGGTAGAACGCCGCATTGTCGAGTCAAAAGAAATCACCTTGGATCCTCTTCATGTGAACAATAATCTCAGCTATAATTTGCCTGATTCTTTCAGCTCTACTATCAGATACTGGAGATCGCGTGGTTCCACACACGCACAAGTGTACAACAATAGAACTTTAACACGGACTATAGCTCAAGTTCGTAACAACTGTAATTTACAGTTGAATATCATAACTTTATAATTGTATAGCTTTAGAGTGTCTCAATGTTTTTTTTTCAGTGTCTTTTAATATCTTTCTATGTTCTTATTGCCTGTTGAATTCATTCTTGACGAAACATGTTGCGTTTTTTTCAAATAAATGTCATTGTGTTATAATTCTCGGTTATATATATATATATATATATTTCAAAATTCCACGTACAAACTTTGAGGGGAGGTAGAGAACATCAAAATCAACCATATTCACCTAGGAAAGCATGACCGGACACGCCACCGGAAGGTACTAACAAAGATACAGATATAACACAAGACAGTAGCAGGTAGTGTAAAAAGCTTTATTAGGCGTAATTGAACAGTTCAACAGTAGTTGGATACATAACATGGTAAACGAGGTGCATGTCTGCCATCTCAGCGTTCGTAAAACGACGCATGCTCTTCGTACGACGTCGAAAGCTTCAACGAGGAAGCCCGAATTGCTCACCTCTAGCGCTGGCGAACAGCGTCACCTATCACTTTCGGGTGCGTTTCCGGTCATGCTTTCCTATGTGAATAGGGTTGGTTTTGAAGTTCTCTACTTCCCCTCAAAGTTTGTACTTGGAATTTTGAACCACTCTGTATATATATAGTGATACAACCACATATATATAATAATAAAATATAACTATGATATAATATAATTACAATAGTTATATCATATATCTTAAATTGACTTAATGCAATTGTTTTACGCTTAATTATATATAAATTTCGACATTGTTCTTAAATATTGAAATTTATATATAATATATAAAATCATATCAGAACACATAAACAGATTCAAATTGTATCTTGGAGTGCAGTTTGAATTTCACTTTTTTGTGTGTTATGATTTCATTACGTTAATGAGTGCTACAGTCAATGAAGTGTTTTTGGAAATAAAACGATACACACAAAATAAATAAATAAATAAAGTAAATAAGGGCTTCTTACAATTAATAATACAAATCAACTTTTTTTTTAAATAACAGAAGTAGGTGTATCTTTTCTAACTGTCATTTAAATGCATTTATTCATTTTCGATTGGAAGTAGCTTGTGAGATTCATTATGATTCTTAACTTGCCTCTACCATTTCGTATTTATTTTCATTCAAGTGGGGAGAGAGAGAGAGGGGGGGGGTTGCACGTTGAAATGCATGTTTTTTTTTACTTAGTATGGAGTGAAATATTATGAACTAATGCCAAAAGCACGCACCATATCTGTGATCAAACTAATAATCTGAATGATGGGCATGTTTGCTATCCTGTGTACGAGAACGAGCGAAACATCCGGAAGGAAGAAAGGAACCGAATATCGATAAGAAAGGAGTACGTGCCTTTTGAGATCCGGAAAAACTCTAAAATAGAAAACTTCGGTGGAAATGTTGGTTAATCGGGGTACACGAGATGAAATTAGAAAGCTGATCTTAACGGCACAAACTATACGTTCGGTCTTCTTAGCGATCTTTGGGAAAGAAGATAAGGAGTCAGAAGGCTTTAATCCCTCCTTCGACATCTTCAGAAGACGTAAGACGATTATTTCTAGGAAATCCCATAGACTTGTCTCAAAAGAAAAACTCGACTTTGCCAAATGGGATTTTACAGTATTGTTCGAGGCAGAATTCCATGTGCTGCAATCCGTCGAAAATTTATAGATTCACAAAATGATTTAAAAAAAAACAAAAAAAAAAACGTGTTTTCGAAATAGCGGAGTTTGTAACGGAATCGAATACCTTCGTTTCTGCTGAAATGTAATTAACTTAACATGAATGGGAATAATTAATTTTCTGAGAGTTGAACTGCACAAATCATCTTTCAAAAAAAAAAAAAAAAAGAAGAAGAAGAAGAAGCAGAAAAAAAAACTGGAAAAAGTATAAGGGGTCTAGTGATTAATAGCAGTTTTTAATGATATTTTATGTTATTAGTTTCATTACTACTTCCAAAATGTTCTCATTGAGGAACGAAATCAACTCTGCTTGATAGCAATAGGAAAAATTTGATCGTGCCAGTACCACCAAGTAGGTCTCATTAATCATTTCTTTTTTTTTTCTGCAAGAAAGAATCTATTTTATTTCAGTTTGATGGATGAGGTAAGAAATCAGTGACTGAAATGTGTCGCGAGATGCATCTATACCGACGTTCTCATTCCCGCGCTGGATGGCTCCGCAATTCGAGGCAATTGTGAAGCCACCTGCATGCGAAATTCTTTTCCAGAGTTAAAATAAGAATGCACTTGTCAAACAGTGATATTAAATATTTAAACGAATGGCAGGGTATTAGTGGCAGAGATCCATGCATTACGTTAACGTGAACACAAAAGAAATTTTCTTGTCTGCCATAAATACTAAGGAGACAGAGAGGTAGCGGAAGTTCACCTAGCCATAAAATATTCAGTGCGAAAGGTTAACACGCTCATCTTATTCCAAACTTAGATGTGCTCTGATTTACCGTCGATGTCATCTTAAGAATATTTCCATCACGCTGAAATTGCAGCTACTTCGGAGTCGAACATATTAAATGCAAAAATTAAATGTAAATATTTCCAGCTCTTTTACGCTAGCAGGAATTAATACCCGTTACGATAGCAGCAATTAATACCAGTTATGATTTATTTATAACTAAATGAGGTAAGGTTTAAAATGGTGTATTTAGAAATTATAATTATTCATACATTTTTAAAATTTTTAAATCAAAATTTAAAATAAATAAAATAATTATAATTATATAATATATTTTAGAGCAATAAATTAAAACCTTTAATTAAAAATGCAACCATTTAGTTGTTATTTTGGCATTTATATTGATACATTACATAAATTTAAAAATTTATAATAAATTTAAGATAAACAATGAAATATATAAATTAGCTAAAAAAATGCTATATACTGTATTATCCTTTATAAAAATACGGATAATCATTTATTATGAAATTAATAAAATATAAAATGTATATTTTAAGTTCCCTAAAGTGCTTACCAACAAAAAATATATTTTGTTACATGTGTGTTTCAATTAATATTGAAAATAACTATTTATTTAGTAATATGTAAAATGTTCCCTTCTAGCAGTCAACTATTTTGTAATGCGCTAGTTATTCTAATATAATAATTACTGCTTACAATTTCATAAAATAATATAATTACTCTTGAAGTTTTATATAAAAATATTATAAAACATTAATAGACGTAGAATAATCACCACTTGAGACTGGTCATTCTTATTATTCAGTAAGAAAACCAAATGCTACAAAATGAGCTTCCAGATTTCTTCCTAGCATCATTTTTAAATGTGGTTAACAAACTTCTGTGAGGATCACTACTCATACCGCTATTTTGTAGAGCACAGAAAATATTTTCTTTACCTAACTTTTATATTTCAAATATTATAAAATTATATTACATTATAAATATTATAAACTATTTTATAATAAAATATTAAAAACTTTTAGTAAATTACAAAAAAAAATTGAAATTATTTTATTGTTTCTTAGCCGAATAAGAAACTCAAAGAGTTTCATACCGAATATAGAAACTATATAAAGTTCGGCGATTCTAAGCGTTAGCAAATACCTGGATACTGCAGTAACTGACCCTATAGGTAGTGCAAGCTGAGGCAACTCATGGTAAGGGTGGAGCAAGCTCGGATCACTATTCTCGATATTTACCCATAATGTGAACTTAGCTCCTAGGATCTGTATCACTGTTCTACATTATGAGAGAAGGTCACTACCCAGACCGGTTTCAACCTTTATTGAGGTCTCATCAGTGAGTAGGTAGACCAAGTTAATACCAAGTTTGTAGGGAACCGAACTTACATCCCTTCAATGAGAATTGCCAAGAAGGTGTCCTAATAAATTACTAAGTATATGAAGAGCCAAAGGGCTTCAAGTTCATGTCGCCGAATTGAAGCCTTTTGGCTCTTCATATAATTAGGAAATTATTTTATATTTTAAATATTATTTTATAAATAATTTATAAGATTATCAAAATAAACATTTAATCTTTATTTAAATTAAGTGGATATTAAATCCCACATTATTTTAATATTCCCTTACTTTAAATAATGTTACATCGCCGAAGTGAAGCCTATTGGCTCTTTTATTTAAGTAATTTAATCTTTATTTTTCTTTGACTTTTATATGACGAAGTCGTTATCTTGGTTCTCTGACAAAGAGTAAGGAAGTAGAAGTGAGGGAAAGATGCCAATAAAAGAAAAATGCAACAACAAAACCAAAATTCTTATTAAAAATCAAATCGTTTGCGATTATTATACCCAGTTGATTGAGCTTTCATATTTTTTCAGATCTCTTCTCCTTTCGGGAACAACGGTCGCAGAATTATTCATCAGTACCTCGATTCAAGAACATCGACAAGCCAAAATAAGATACTGTAGGACTGTTGTAAAATTTATGCTTCCACTGCGCCGTATTTTATTAGAACCAGTCACGCTCCTTATACAGGGTGTCCCAAAATTCACGCAAGATTTAAATTTAGCGCCATTTTCTGCGGTAAAGGTGTTGCCAACGAGAAAAAAAAGGACAGCGTGACAGCTAAAAGTTCAGGGTTATTAAAAATGACCACACACAGCGAAGAGAGTTCGTTGAATGGATTATGGAACAACAACAAGTGGATGCTTATTTTTCGAACAAAATCATCTTCAGCGATGAAGGCTCATTTTCATCTTGATGGCTTCGTTTAATCGACAAAATTGTCGCATTTGGGGGTTCAGAAAATCTCACGAGTGATTGTTGGGGAAACAAATGCATCGACAACGTGTCACTGTTTGGTGCGTATTTTGGGCTGGAGGCATCATCGGTCCATTCTTCTTGAAAAAATGCGGCTGGTAAGGCAATAACAGTTAATGGTGCTCGCTATCGCGACATGATAATCCAGTTTTTTTTTGTGCCTAAATTGCAAGATATGGATGTGGACGACATGAGGTTTCAACAAGATGGTGGCACATGCCATATAACCCGAGAAACAATTCAATTACTGCACGAGTCATTTCCTGGTCGTGTAATTTCCCGTTTTGGTGATCAGAATTGGCCGCCCAGATCATGTGACTTAACGCCGTTGGACTTTTTTCTTTGGGTTTTTTTGAAGTCTAAGGTTTATGCCAAACAAGCCCACAACCACCCACGCCTTGAAGGAGGAAATTGAGCGCTGTATCTACGAAATTCAGCCACATTTATGCAAAACGGTCATGGAAAATTTCGACAAAAGAGTGCGTATGTGCCAGCAAAGCCGTGGAGGCCATTTACCCGATATGCTATTCCATGCATAACCCTATACTGTATACTTTATGAATCAATAAGAAATTACAATTTTTAATTAAAAACCTGTGTTTTCTATCAAAATTACTTCTTGCGTGAATTTTGGGACACCCTTGTATAAGGACTGGCTTAAAGGGACGAAAGCAAGAATGCTTTTTATCTTCCCCGTTATCTGCAGAGGACAGTGTAGGGATAAGGTGGTTATTCAGCTATTAAAGCTCTGATCATGGCAGGAGGGTAAACAGCAATAGCCGAGCCTCAGTTAGAACTTCTTTGGCTACAGCATTGCCATCCATTACCCTCCAAGGGTATTGGATTGAATGAATCAATCACCGCATCTCACGGTCGATTGTATGATTACTTTATTATTAAAAGCTCTGATCATGGCAGGAGGGTAACAGCAATAGCCGAGCCTCAGTTAGAGCTTCACTGGCTACCAGCATTGCTATCCATTACCCTCCAAGGGTATTGAATTGAATGAATCAATCACCACTTCTCACGGTCCATGATTTCTTTCCTTATAAGGACTGGCTTAAAGGGGCGAAGCAAGAATGCTTTTCATCTTCCCCGTTATCTGTAGAGGACAGTGTATGGATAAGGTGTTATTGAGCTATTAAAGCTCTGATCATGGCAGGAGGGTAACAGCAATAGCCGAGCCTCAGTTAGAACTTCATTGGCTACAACATTGCCATCCATTACCCTCCAAGGGTATGGTGGTTCTCACCATGATTTCTTTGAGCAATTGAGCAATTAAAGCTCTGATCATGGCAGGAGGGTAACAGCAATAGCCGAACCTCAGTTAGAACTTCATTGGCTACAGCATTGCCATCCATTACCCTCCAAGGGTTATTGGATTGAATGAATCAATCACCCACATCTCACGGATTTCTTTCCCTTTCAAAATATTTATTTATAACTAAATGAGGTAAGATTTAAAATGGTGTATTTAGAAATTATAATTATAATTTCATACATTTTTAAAATTTTTAAATCAAAATTTAAAATAAATAAAAATAATTATAATCATATAATTATATTTTAGAGCAATAAATTAAAACCTTTAATTAAAAATGCAACCATTTAGTTGTTATTTTGGCATTTATATTGATACATTACATAAATTTAAAAAGTTATAATAAATTTAAGATAAACATTGAAATATATAAATTAGCTAAAAAAATGCTATATACTGTATTATCCTTTATAAAAATACGGATAATCATTTATTATGAAATTAATAAAATATAAAATGTATATTTTAAGTTCCCTAAAGTGCTTACCAACAGAAAATATATTCTAAAAACATACCTTCATACATGTGTGTTTCAATATAATATTGAAAATAACTATTTATTTAGTAATATGTAAAATGTTCCCTTCCAGCAGTCAACTATTGCTGTAATACGCTAGTTATTCTAATATAATAATTACTGCTTACAATTTCATAAAATAATATAATTACTCTTGAAGTTTTATATAAAAATATTATAAAACATTAATAGACGTAGAATAATCACCACTTGAGACTGGTCATTCTTATTATTCAGTAAGAAAACCAAATGCTACAAAATGAGCTTCCAGATTTCTTCCAAGCATCATTTTTAAATGTGGTTAACAAACTTCTGTGAGGTTCACCTACTCATACCGCTATTTTGTAGAGCATAGAAAAATATTTTCTTTACCCTAACTTTTATATTTCAAATATTATAAAATTATATTACATTATAAATATTATAAACTATTTTATAATAAAATATTGAAAACTTTTAGTAAATTACAAAAAAAATTGAAATTCTTTTATTGTTTCTTAGCCGAATAAGAAACTCAAAGAGTTTCATGCCGAATATAGTAAATATATAAAGTTCGGCGATTCCAAGCGTAAGCAAATACCTGGATACTGCAGTAAACTGACCCTATAAGTAGTGCAAGCTGAGGCAACTCATATCAAAGGTGGAGCAAGCTCCGATCACTATTCTTTGATATTTACCCCATAATGTGAACTTAGCTCCTAGGAGCTGTATAACTGTTCTACATTATGAGAGAAGGTCACTACCCAGACCGGTTTCAACCTTTATTGAGGTCTCATCAGTGAGTAGGTAGACCAAGTTAATACCAAGTTTGTAGCGAACCGAACTTACATCCCTTCAATGAGAATTGCCAAGAAGGTGTCCTAATAAATTACTAAGTATATGAAGAGCCAAAGGGCTTCAAGTTCATTTCGCCGAATTGAAGCCTTTTGGCTCTTCATATAATTAGGAAATTATTTTATATTTTAAATATTATTTTATAAATAATTTATAAGATTATCAAAATAAACATTTAATCTTTATATTAAAATTAAATGGATATCAAATCTCGCATTATTCCCACATTATTTTAATATCCCCTTAATTTAAATAATGGTTACATCGCCGAAAGCGAAGCCTATTGGCTCTTTTATTTAAGTAATTTAATCTTTATTTTTTCTTTGACTTTTATATGACGAAGTCGTTATCTTGGTTCTCTGACAAAGAGTAAGGAAGTAGAAGTGAGGGAAAGATGCGAATAAAAGAAAAATGCAACAACAAAAACAAAATTCTTATTAAAAATCAAATCGTTTTGCGATTATTATACCCAGTTGAATGAGCTTTCATATTTTTTCAGATCTCTTCTCCTTTCGGGAACAACGGTCGCAGAAATTATTCATCAGTACCGTCGATTCAAGAACATCGACAAGCCAAAATAAGATACTGTCAGGACTGTTGTAAAATTTATGCTTCCACTGCGCCGTATTTTATTAGAACCAGGTCACGCAAGAAACATTTAGAAGCTTTGTGGAAGCTACAAAGTTGGGACAGATCTTGTGTCATCTACTCAGACAAGAAGAAAGATATCTTCTGAAACTTATGAAAATCCAAACTCGATAATACTCCAAGATTATTGATCAAAACTGGAGGCGATTTATGGGCCCAAAGTCTTTTCTCATTCACTACAAATAATAAAATAACCACCTAAACGAGTGGTTGAAACGATATGTATAGGAGCAAAGGAACATATACAACAAAATTCTTATTAAAAATCAAACCATCTTCATCCTCTTCAATTGCACTTAGCGGTCCTTTTGAAAACATCACTTCGTAATAGTGGGTGTATAATAATATATGCATGTATGGGAATGGGATGAGTTCGACCAACCAGTTTGCACGCTGGAAATCTGGAGGTTTCGAGAAGGCGAAACCCTGCTACTCCCGTATAAGACAGACAAGTCACCTTCGGCTAAGGAGCCCTCGTTTGGGACTCAACAGTCATAAATGAGATTCGAACCCGTGTCCTTCCAGCTAAACGGATACCTATCACTGACTGAGTTATGGAGTTGCCCATAATAATAATTTTTTTAATTGTTTTATTTATTGATTGATCGATCTCTCAAATATTTACATATATACAACGATCATCTTGAGTAACGTTCAGTTATTTTACAAGGTTCATCACTAAGTGCTACATATGATGAAATTTCAATAATAATGATGAAAACATGGTTTTTTTTGCTATTTTTTTAAAATGACAATCACAGTAATAATATACAATTACGTAGTTCAGAGTTACACAAGTTATATAATATTACATGTAGTTTACGATTTGTTTTTCAAAGTTTGAGAAAGAGTGATTATACAACAGTATTTACACGTATGCAATTAAAATATTATATTTCCTAATTCTCACAAACATACAATGTTTGTGAGAATTAGAAAATTCTCACAAAACATTGTATTATGTAACAAGAATTTCCTAATTCTTGTTACATAAGAATTATGTAACAAGAATTAGGAAATTTATTGATTATTTACATAATATTTTAATAAGAAAAATTATTTATTACATTATTTTTTTCTTGTTACATAAGAATATTCTATTAATGATAGTATCACATAATAAACAGTATCTTCAGTATATTCTTTATTGTTATGTAATTTACTGACTATTTTGTTACATTTCTGCATTTGATTTTTAAGGATTACGTGTGGATGAGTGAGTCGTATTAATCCCACATACTTCGAAGCTTGGGTTAGCTTTTATGAAGAGAGTGGGATTTAGCCTTCACTATTTGTGTTGTTACTGTTTATGTATGGGATGTAGGCATTGGATGCTAGTGATTTGTGATGTGTATATTAGTGTTAATGGTATACCAAACTTTGTTGGTATATTTTCCAGAGTTCGGGGTTTTAATGTTCTGTAGTTATCTACGTGTTTTTAAATTTCTTGGTATCAGGTTGCTGAGTTGCGTGGGTATCTGATGTGATCTCACAAAAGAAACCGTATGAATTGTTGAAGGGTGTAAGGATGTAGAGAGTTGTTGTGGGTCGTGTTATACGATATGTGTCTCTGTTGTTTCGATAGGTGATATTGAAGTAATTCCTTGTTAATGTCATGTAGTGTTATCAGGTTTTTAATGCTCAGGATTCTGTGTGTAGCCATGTGCTGACCGGATATTGGTTGTTGCCTGTAAGGTGTAAAAATCACTGTTGACCACAATTTTCCTATGTGATATTTCTAATTTTGTTAGGTGACTGTTTGATGTGTTTGCATAGACTGTTATTTCGTATCTGAGTAGGGATTCGCAGATTCCGTGATATAGGAGTTTTTTTATGTTGGGTGGAATAATGTCCTTTAACTTGGAAGAGTTTTGCTGCGATGAATAATAATAATAATAATAATAATAATAATAATAATAATAAATAATAATAATAATAATAATAATAACTGCTACTTACAAATCTCTAAAGCCCACCATGATTTTAGAATACGTCGACAGCATTGTACCTTAATATATATTTTCTGTGTATCATCTTGGATTCCTTTGACCAGATTTCTGGTTTTGGGATGAAAAGCCCTAGTTCTAGGAAGAAATCCCTCTATCTGCATATATTAACTCACATTACTTTGATAAATCCTGTTCTTTGCTTCCTAAACAGGATTCGAACAGTCGTCTTTCCAACCAAGAGGTTTTTCGAAATGGACACCGCTTGAGCTACGGAGGCTCCGATAATATATACAGATCGAAAGTTTTAAGCTAATGGAAGATATATAACGTCTTTATTTTACAACTAGCTGTTCTATAGACAGGTTCCTAGAGAATGGTTAACTGTATATTTAACCGTGCTGTTCTTTCATTATTTCTGTTCTTAGATGAACCCAACGGAGTTGACATCAAGAGATAAACAGTTGGAAGTTGGTGGAGAAAATCTTCAGCTCTGTAGAAATAGAATGCAAGTCACTTTGATGTGAAAATTAATTGAAGATTTTCGTATTTTTATTATATTTTGGAATGTTCGATGACTGATACATCGAATTAGTATGTATATAATTAAAGTATTTCGTACGTCATTGAACTAAATATATCATTCTATACATCGACTAAGCGCCTTCGCAGTGCAATTGGGAGAACGACGGTACGTTGCGCCCTTCGATTGGAAAAGGCCTCAGTTCGATTCTCGCCATGACGGGAGGAATGTTTATATGCAACTTTTCAATCGCAGGTGAGTTAGCCGATCTCATACGGAGGTAAAAGGGTTTTTTCTACCGGAAACTACCCACATACAAACAAATCGACCGTTCAGAACACACGCAATTTACAGGCGAAAAATACTAGTGGTGGTGGTGAGCAGTAGAGGGAATATGTAAAGTAGGCATCCTCCCTCGATGAGTCCTCTGACTCCTTGGAGGTGTCACGAAATAATAATAATAAATAATATCATAATTATAATAAAATAATAAATAATAATGTATATAATTAATAAATATATAATAAATAAATAATATATTATAAAATATTTATTATTTATAATAAATAATAAAATAATTATTATTTATAATAAATAATAAAATAATTATTATTTATAATAAATAATAAATAAATTATTATTATATCATCATAATAGGGGGTCGTGTGAAAGGTTCTCAGCCTCGACCATAGATGGCAACACTATCGGCAATATTTTGTCTAAGTTGATACATCTGTCATAAGCATCCATGTGAAATTGCATTCTATCAAGTAGTTTGTTTTATACAGCTGTCTGAAGCAAAGTATTGTCTGCATCCCTCGAAACGGATAAAATTGAGTATCATGCGGTTATAAAATTCTTTGCAAAAGAAATTCATTCGAAGGTCATAAAAGTTTATGGGCACTCTTCACCATATACCAAACTTTAAGAGTTTAAGTCACGTTTTGGGTTTATTATCTGCTATCTCTCTGTAAAACAACCAAATTCTAACATTCTGATTTTCGATTATGTGAACAAATTGATTCAGAAAACTCAAACAATGTCAATAGGCAACATTAGACAATTTCTAAAATAATCATTTACATGGATATCAGTTTTCAACACTTTTTTCCCCCATTCCTGGCATTAATTTCACAGTAGTGATTTTTTTATAATAATTAAAAGAGAATTGCATTAAGGTATAAAGTTGTGGATTTAAATATCAATTTCTAATCAGAATAACCGAGTAAAAAATTCACTGTTGAAAAACACAACAACAAAAGCACACATCTTTGTTCATTTAAGTTTACAAGTGCATACTTTATTTTGCTGAAATACTATTTACAAGTATATTCACTGAGAAAAATTCCAAACATGTAATTACCTAAAATATTTCACAATATTTAGTTTACACTCTTAACATTTTCCAAAGAGTTCAATGAATAAAATGTTTGTTACTCACTGTTTCTTGGTTACATTACATCAAAATAGCTGGTCACGCAAAAGAGATTTTAAATCAGATAAATCACACCTCCATACATTTGATATTGTGTCAGTCTGGAAATGACACCACGCCTCGCTAAACATTCTGTGTATTCTTTTGTCAGCAAATATACACAGACATTTTTTCTAAAATGTTCGTAAATGTTCCAAAATAAAGAATCTTTATCGAATTCGATAAAATCTTGAAAGTCTAATTTTACCATTGATGAATTTAAATAATTAGCGAATAGCTGATATGATACGAATAGCTGGTAATTCAGTTTCCAAAAATAGTAAATGATTATCAATGTCATACATTTTTGGTGAAAATCTCTCAGCTTCTTCACAACTAATAGAAAAAGCTTTACTTCCATCAGCTCCTGTATCATCAAGTATTAGTTCCCCATCTTGGCATTTCAGAATATAAAACTCACCGAGATCCATTTCGTAGTCAACTCTTCTTTGCAAGTAGCCGAGGATATCAGACCACTTCCTGTATAATTTTTCCCAAGTGGCCCTGGATAAATACATCACAATGTACATGTCTTCTAAAATAATAATCGGTTTCCATCCTTTTAGAGCTAGGTGAAGAGTTTTGTCTCGTGCTATTTTCCTGAAGAAAGACAATTTCAATGACTTTTGTGGCTCATCCATTATTTTACTTTACTTTCCTGGATACAAAACACCCCAACACAATATGATAGCAGCATGGGATGAACGAATTTCCTTAACTGCAAAGACACTTGACTCGTTTGTTTTTCCATATAGTGCTGTTTACCTGACCCTTAACCCTGACCGTTCCTTCCAAAATGAAACTTTCGTGCAGATGATTCATATAATTGTTTGAGTTATCTGAAAACAATTCGTTCACATAATCGAAAATCTCAACTGTTAGAATTTGGTTGTTTTACAGAGCGATAGCAGATAATAAACCCAAAACGTGACTTAAACTCTTAAAGTTTGGTATAGAAAAAATGTTTGTACTCTCCAGATAACACATATACAAATTTTACCTTTCCCCACATAAAGTAAGATAAAAACACACCAACAGTATAACCAGCAGCATGTGAAAACATGTCGTTGAGTCATCTGCGCAAAAGGTTCATTTTTGAAGGAACGGTCAGGGTAGGGCATAGTAAGGGTAAACAGTACTATAAGAAAAAACCATACAGTTGAGTGACTTTGGACTTAAGGTAATCGTTCATCCACTGCAGCTGCTGTTTTATGTTGTGGTGTTTTGTGTTTGGTAATGTAAAAATAACGGGTGAGCCACAAAATTCTTTGAAAGTTTCTTTGGGAAAAGTTCTAATTGTTTAGAATTTTGTAACATAAAGTTAACATAAAATATAAGATCAGAGCTAATAATCAGTGAAATAATAATAATAAATAAATATTTATTTGTGGTGCCATATGAAGTAATCTAAGAAGAAGAAGAAGTAGAATGAAGGAAAACGAATGTGAAAAATCGACATTGGGTGAAAAATACGAATTTTCGGTTATCATTCCTATAATTGATTGTCATGTTCTTTTGAATAAGACTTCAAATTTATTGCCTAAAGAAATTTGCATTTATGATAGAATTATTGTAAGATATGCATTGTATATCTTACAATAATACAGAATTCTTGGTTAATAAAATATAACCATCAGCTGAAGTGGGAAATTGGTTCACTATCTCTGGACAAACTAAGAAATTGGATGATAGAATCAACATGCCAATATCAAATATTACTCGCCAAAGGAAGAGAAAAACCAAAAACATTAACAATGTTAATAGGGAGGCCTGTTCTTGATTTAAATGAAATTGGATGCCCAAAACGTGAAAACATAATTCGTACTTTTAAATGCTTTTGGAAACATAACGAAAGATTCTGTGCTTTTAATAATTCTCAGAAGTATATGTATTGGTTTCAAAAAATAGATGCAACCCTTAATTTTACTATGGTAATAAATTCCAAACGATCACCAGATGAAAAATTAACTTTCAGATGAGAGTCACAGTGTCAAAACCACATGAATTCGTGAATTGACCATGTTAGTTGGAAAGTGATGCGTTTTCCTGTTGAACAACCAGCCAAAGGTTAAATTCATTAGGAAATGATTATTTGGTATTATTAGATAATCATTAGAAAACGATTATATAATAATATCAAAAAATATTTAAAAAAAACAGAAATAATCACATCACTGCAAATATTCGGTGGCATGGTTGGTCCAAGTGGACAGATGAACGACTTCTCAACCAAGAGGTTGTCGGTTCGAATCCCGCCATAAGAATGGATCTTTTGTGATTGTCTTGCTAGTTATGCATGGAAAGGACGATTCCATCTTTTAGCGGACCCTTTGAGGTGATCTTGCAGCGTCTATTGGAATTCCTTAGCAATGAAACCAACGAGTTCCATTTGGAGTTTTGATTTTCAGAAAGAGTTCAATGCTGAACGAATAATATCTGTAATCTGAGTACTACATTACATTTTACTTCCTTCTCTCTCTCGCTGTATGATTTCTCTGAAACTTTCAAAAAGAAATTCTAAAATTGCTCATCTCAGTGTTTATACTTTTCGTTCCAATATTTCTGCCTTTCGTTTTTAATTTTTTTTAATTTTTAATTTTTAATTAATTTCTTTAATTTTGGTTATTTTAATTTACACTTTTGTTTTACTGCGTTAGGCATATCCTGAACTAGTGTGATATCCTCCAAGTATTCCTTAAACATCCCACTTTCTTACTCTTTTTCACTTGTTGTAAAAGGCGGGTGATTAAGATGGTTACACTTCGAGATTTAAAATTAAAATACAATAATATTAAAACTCCTTGCAGAACAATGAAAACTTTATTTAGTATAGTTATGATAAATTAATTGGTAGAAAGCTTTAAATGTCACTATTATTTTATTTTATTTTATTTTTTTGTAATTTCCACCGTGAAAGATTGTAGACCTGCAGTACTTTTGTACCGCTGGTTGGGCCAAGGATTTTTTTTTCTTTTTTAAAGTTAATTTATGTATACATATTATATTTTAATTTTTTTACGTGGTCTGGAAATTTTGATCACGAGACCAAACATGAAACTTTCACGTCGCTTCGGGTCCCCAATAATCGGACCGATAATCTCTTACCAGGTGACAGTATTTATTAATTCTTTTCAATGAGAATCGTCTGTAACTCTCCCCGTTTTCCTTAAAATATTTTCATAAAACTCAAGAGTGGACAGAAACCCGTACCGCGAATATAATTGACTTAAGAAATGCTAGCGTTATATATGCAGGCCTTGAGATCCACGCTTATCTCGTTTGTTATTCCAGACTTCTGCAGGCTACTTGTTCATCATCAAAGTTTACGTTTCTCCCAATTTGTCCAACAAACGACTAGAAATGTTAATACTGATAGCTAAATGTAAACAATCCGCTCTTTTCAAATAAACAATGTTTAAATATTGAAACTTTTAAGTGAAGAACCGTTTTGAATAGCCTTCCTGACAACAGCCAGCATTCAGAAGCTTCCAATGAATAGCAGTCATTACATATTCGAGTGTTATTAAAGATGCACACAAATAAAGGTTTAATTATGGTATTGCCGAACAATAGCGGATTTATTAATAATGAACTGTGATGATTGAAAGGGTCGAGAATGCAGACAGTAGATGATTGTTACCGTTTTGCTACGCTAGTTTTAGGCATCTGAGGTTGGTTGTGTGCGTATATGAAATAACGTCTATCTAGGCAATCCAGCACATTATCATACTCAACAATGGAAATACCATCTCCTCATTGTGACGTCATTATATAGCTTTTAATTCTGGCTTTTCCATTTCTGTTGAAACAAAATCCTTAGATTTTGAACTATCGTCTGCCTAGTACACGACAGGCTTTATATAAGTCCCTGACATTGTATCATCATGATACAAAGTTACTTTCCACTAAATTCACAGGGGAAAACAAGTCATGTCCATAGCCACCCTTTTACATAATAAACACTGCAACAGTCTACACGAGAAAACAACTACAAACTTCACTTTCCCAATCTACTGAATAAACTACTTGATGGCTTAACACACGCAACCTTATAGAAGCGTATTGGTAGCCCATTGTAGCAACCTAATTAAGAGAAAGCTTTCGAAACCAGAATAGCAGACCGCATCTTATTATGTTTATGAAAATAAAGTGTCGTATTATTTTTATGAAACAAACTCATTGAACAAGCCTGTAAATTACGCTTTACTCATTATTAGACATTATCGAACTTCCATTTTAACTTTATAGTTTGGTCACTAGAGGTCTCTGACTACGAGAATATAAATGGTTCAGAATGAGAAAACGAAGTGTAGCGTTTCTGAGTTTTTTTGAGTGAAGAATTTACATTTATCGACAAATGATGGTGTTTTATGAGAACGAAGGCACGTGTCCTAGGTGTACTCTCCACTGGTTTCTAGAGTATAAATATGCTACATTAAAAATGGAACACTTGGGGAAAGAAAAGGCTTACGATAAAAATAAATAAAAGAAAAGAAAATCACTTCAAGTGGGTGGCTGGAATCAAACCTACAGTGATCCTTTTCTTATGGAGATATGTAATGTCTTGAAAGTTACCATGAGGTTAGGGGGAAGTTCTCTATTTCTTTCCAGATCAATCTGCTGCTACTCCACTATAGGAGTTTCGTTAAAATATACCAAGCTAGTAGTAGCAATAATCTTCATTGCATTCAAATACAATACAATACAATATACGTCACGGAATACGTCAAACACACGTCATATACTAATATGATAGTAATTATATAATAGTATATAATACATATACGTCAATACAAAAGAAAAACTATTTTACTAATTAAAAAGATAAAGAAAAGAGGAAATAAAAAGTGTTTGTAGGCTGTTCAACTTATTTTCTTTCGGCATTTGCCAGGAAAAAAATGAAGGAGAACCACAGAAAAAGAATTAGGATAACTGGGTATCAATCCACTTCATCGCAGAAATGCTCGCTGATATCTCGATGCGAAACAGACTGATAATATACGATAAGCTGTGTACTCGAGTCTGGAATGGATACAAATATAATTGAGGTTGTAATACCACTATTGAGCTGCTTACGAAGCAAGTAAACTTGAATACGATGCCGTACAATTAAACACGAGGAAATGATCACTAATAAAAATATGACTTATAATCGGTAATCCGTATTTCATATAATGCATGTCACGTGCCCCATTTATTGTTTGAAAATGTATTGTTGTTTCAGCTCACAAAGTCGGCTGATACTTTTAACAAATTATTTCATGGTAATAATGAAAACATTTAAATATTCGCGATATTCTATTTGGAGAGCCTGCCGCTAGGAGCACTGCTATCGGCAACTGAACATTACATTTTATAGGTGTCACAAATTAAAACAAAAATGAAAGTACACAATCTCTCTCACTCGCTCTCTCGTTAGCTTCCGAAACGACTTCGTCTCTTCCAAGTGTGAAAATATCTTGTTTGTGCTCTCTTGCCTTTATAGTTAAGAAAAGGTTTTCTTGAAGAAATCTTGAGCAATACGTAGTATTCAGATGAACAACATCAGTCAACATATCTGGTTAAAGCGATAAAGAAGCGAACAAAAATAGGAAGCAAGGGAAATGAATAAATCGCGCATGAAAATATAAGTGGGTCTCATCGGCCCTTCGCAAAATCCTCCCGAAGTCGTTTGGGTGAGATTCTGCCATAAAATCAATTCTTTGGGTTGCATCGCCGCTAAAACTTTTCCCAAACTTCTTTACGTTGAGTAGCTATTTTGTAAAACTTTTAAATTTCCGAGTTGTGTGTCGTTGCTTTAGAGAATGGAACGAATAGGTTTCGTTATTTGCTCGTGCGACTGCAGCTGTGCAGTAATATCGCTCGCATGGTTCCAGCACCCTCGTGTGTATGCCAAACTCCGTACCGGTAGCACAACGCGGGACAGCTTTCCGATGTCAGCTGTGATTGGTGTGAGCTATTCTGCGGTGCCGAGAGATCCTCACTTCTTCGTTCCACTCTCCAGTGCGCCACCCCCCCCCCCTTCCTTTCTCCATAAGATGTTTCTGTAAAGGCCTTGGATTTTCTTTTTTTGTACAATCCGGCGCCAAACGAACCAGCGGATGAAGGAAGCGAGTGGGGGGAAATGTAAGGGGGGGAGCAAGAATTGCGTGATCTGATTTTCGTCTCGGCGACACGTGAGGGGGGGCGGAAGGTGATGTAAAGTAAAGATTTTTCAGCGTGTGTAGCAGATATCAATAAGGAAAAGCACCGTAAGGAATAGCGACTGACAGTTTCCGGTTATTATTATTATTATTCCGTATATGCCCTAACTAAATGTGCAGTTTGTATACGAAACAATAAAGTACAGATCTGTACTTATACTGAGAGATCGTTTCTCTCTCTTCGAGGATGCATTATTACCAATTGATCGCCTAATTCTGGTCATTTACATTCACTGCATATTTAATATTTAATTTAAATAACAAAACTTACTGCTTCATTGAATCCAATGATTCCTACATCGCCCTTCTTACCTTCATAAATCGTTCAGGTGTGACCTTTTTGGAGGTAATTTGTCTGGCCAAACTTTGCTACGTAGCCTCAGCATTTTCCCACTAATGAACCTTGTCACGACATTGTAAGTACACGTAATACTCTAAACATTTGTTTCCAAGCTTTGGGAGCTGTCGTGTTCAGATATGAAAATCCGAAAGTTTTTTTCTCTTCTCTTCAAATGAGCGAAGGTGTCATCGGTTTGTATTCAGAATTTCTAAATATCGCGATTATAGTCTGGAGAGACCACAAAAGCGCGAAAGTTTATGTATAATGCATGAAGAAAACGGCTCTTGGTAGTAGATTCAAGGTTTTGCAATCAGCTAATGCGCAAATAATGGTGGTGTTACAGAAATAACATAGCTGTGTACACTCTTACGTTGCTGTGGCGAATCTGAAGCAAGTCCGTAGTCGTAGGGCTAATGATATCCGAGAAACAACAGCTAGTCATCAAGTACGATATCGCAAGAATGATTATTGGACCTCCACATATAATTAGTCATCCTGAATCAATTCTGAGATATAGCGAAGATGCAATAAAAGAAGTGGTAAAATTAAGATATTTATATTCATTTAAATAAGTCTGAAATTTCCTTTTTTTTCACTTTTTATTATTATTATAAATTTGTTTATTACTGAGTGTAGCTTCCTCTTAAGAGTAAACACTAAAGCGTTCAACCTTTATGTGCTGTTGTTCCGTTTGTATAGGTCTGAAATATTTATTATTCATATTTATTCTTTAAATAGGTGTGCGTTTAGAAAACGGAATACAATTTGATTTATAATTTAGTCAGTAAAAGAAAACTTCCTGGTTTACTTATTTTCTATTATTAAATTTAAATATATTGCTTATTTTATTACTTTCCTGAATTGTGCATTAAATTATAACGAATTCATTCTATGTATAATGCATTATTAATAAGACTTAAAAGTGTTTCAGGTATTTTACGTAAAAGTTCGTGTATCAAGAATTTACAAAGCTATAATAAACCTTTGATATTCGAATATGGCAAAAGCAACAATGCAGTTTTATATTATGTGAAATTTGTGTTATCTAATGTGAAAACTGATATGTAGAGGATCCGAAAGAACAATATGGATTCTTGCTTCTGTTGCGTTGTCGGAATGTGACAATCGAGTCATGGACAGGAGGAATTTTATAAAAACCTATTGAACTGAAGGTGAGTTAGCTGGTTTATATGATATGATAAAATTCTTTATATGATCTTAATATTGAATTGTTAATAATAAGCACAAAATATCAGCGAAAAATACATATACATAAATCCCAATTATCTTGGCTCACTATTAAAAAATTCATTAATTATTTTTTTAAAAAAAAATGAAGTTCTTCATTTCCTTTTTGGAGGAAATACTAATTGAATGTACTCTTTAAACTCATCATAAGATCTCTTTAGTTATTTGAATACTTTATGACGGTCCCATAATTGTAAGGCAATATACGCTGTTTTAGATTCTAAAGAGAAACTTTATACTCGTTGTATCATTCAAATTTGGTCTGGTACTGATTTTCGTCGTGATACACTAATGAAATTCCATTAGTGAAATCGATCCAGATTGAATATTTATCATCAGCTATGCGTCTCTTTCTAATTAGGCCTTCTTACAACCATTTCAAATTTTGCATATTCCATAGCTTCTTCATCCGTGAATTTTGGATAGGGAAACATCTAAGAAAATTCCAGAACCGTTACGTAAAGAAACAAAACAAAAATTCATTTTAATAATAATTAAATCTCATAAAATACTCATTGGGATCAAAATCATTGAGGTGTGATAAAACCCTTAGAGAACCAACTGTTAAATCTTCCCTTTTTGTTTCGTGGGTAGCTTATACCTCGAGAGAATGCCGTAGAGGTGTGTTTTTTTTTTCTTTGTCAACTTTTCTAGTCGACAAAGGTCAGTAAACCGAAACAAACTTGCTTACTGTATGACAATATCTTTTGTCTCTTTTAAAATTTTATTCCTAAAAAAATTTTTTAAAATTTCATAATTTTTTTTAGGTTAAACACTCATAAAAACATGCTATTTACCAATGGATACGAGCATAGAAAAATAATCTATTTGAATCCAAATCTTTTAGTGGCATTTGAAGTCGTGCATTCGTAAAAAATATTAAACTTACATTTTCCTGCTGATGACTAATTTTCCCACAAACCTCATCCGCCAGAGTAATCTATCTGTCTATCTGTGTTCAGCAATGACAAATCGCCATTGCATTGGGTTTCTTCCATATGTTCTAAGAATTCACAAGCACCTTGCCTGTCGTCAAACACTTTTATAACGCAGTCGGTTGATAGTTTATTTTTTCTTTCTTTCAAGTTATTCTCATGCACGGCAAGAAAGAGGCTAAAATCATGGAGTTGGTCAGATGACGTTTTTGGGATTACGGTAGAAGCAACTAAGAATATCGTCTGGTAAACTGCGTGCGTTCGCTAGTCGGATTTTGTACAACTACGTATATTCTTTGTCGTCATTCTTTTGTGTTACGTTATACATTGTGCTAGACGCATTTTGTACTACATCGTACTAGATCTATTCCTATGTACTAATACCTTCAGTTAAGAAGGTTCTTTAAGTCGTAGACAGACTTCTCCTCTGGAGCGCATGAAGGCAATAATTGAGGACAATCATGACGCAGCATTAACGTTATTGTAAAAATAACAATAATTCTTCATTTTGTATTGTAATGTATTCATTTTAAGCACAAATAGTTTTTGGTAAAATATACTCGCCATTGGCAGAAGGGATTACTTTTTTTTTTTTTGAAAAGCCCACTTCACATAGTTTTCCAGATCGAGATTTCTTCTTTCGAACCTTCTAAAGAACTTTATTTTCGACATTTCCCATCCGTGTATTGGACCAAAATGCGGACTAGAGTAAGTACTATCGAAAGTCTCGTGATCTCATGATGCTGTTTACTGTCTGCAGTGCGACTGCCAATCGAACCTTCACTTCATCATCGCAGCCATTTCAACTTCTTTCTGTACAATTTTCTCAGAAGCATACATAATCTGAAAGCTTTTACTCCGTGTTCCGTTTCGAAGATGTTCTCAGTGCCTCCATCGTTCTCCACAGCTGCTTCCTCTTTCTTAGATAAGAAAAAATGGCATTTTCTCTGACTCGAACAAATGCAATCGTATTTCTTCTCTCTATCTCTCCCTCTTGCCTGTTACAGTAAATGCAGTTAGGCACATCCTGCAGATCATTTCTAACATAGATGAAGTGTAAAACGCGTATACACTTATCGAAAAAATTCTTGTAGTGATCTTTAAATGTAACTATTTTTGTTCGTATGTTTATTTCCTTCATTAGGTTTTTACTTAAATAGGATAATCACAATCACAGAGACAGAATATGTCAGACAGGCGTGATGCACAGCAATACTGTTGCTATTATTGTTTTGATTCCTAGACTCGATTCTATCCTAGCAGATAAAGCCCCATAAGTTCAGATTTAGCTCTCTCTCTCTCTCTCTCTCTCTCTCTCTCTCTCTCTCTCTCTCACACACACACACACACACACACACACACACACACACACACACACACACACACACACACACACACACACACACACGCACACACACACACACACACACACACACACACACACACACACACACACACACACACACACACACACACACACACACACACACACACACACACACACACACACACACACACAATAACGTGCGTATTTACTAAGTGACTGATCAGTTCTAACTACTAGCAGAGAGTTAGAAATCGCTATTATCAGTGGATTCAAAATTATTTACTTTAACACTGGAATCGTCAAGATCTAGGACTGAGCTTTCCGATTATTTCTCACAAACAAATGAAAAAATTGCACGCAGTTAGTATTAGGGAAGATTGTGGTCTATCCTCCGAAGTTTTTTGTTCACCGCTTCTGTTTGATGTTTCTCCTCGACGAATTTTTGGAATTATATTTCTCTCTCTCTCTCTCTCTCTCTCTCTCTCTCTCTCTCTCTCTCTCTCTCTCTCTCTCTCTCTCTCTCTCTATCTATCTATCTATCTATCCAATAACTCAGTCAACACTAAATTAATCAGTTTGACTCGGGAAATGGCAGCTCTTACCTGTGGTAATCTTCATACAGAAGAGGAATATTTCAATCTCGTCCATGTGGAGCCAAATAACCATTCATTCTGCAATTACCTTTTCATCACCGCAAAAGCGGTAATATACAACTTCTACCTCAGACATACAAGACCAGACAGCACAGCAACTTCACAGAGATAGGCAGTGGACCAACTCATCGCAGCCTTCAAACAAAAGGTGAGAAGTCGGATCCTACACGAGCATCACCACCATAGACAAAACAACACCTTAGATCTTTTTCCACCAAGACTGGAATCCACGGAATCAACTCCTGGCTGAGCAGGGCGACTGCATTATAATCCAATTTCCAGCATAGAAGTGACACCTTTACCCCCCCCCCCCAAAAAAAAAAGAAAGGGGGAAGAAATAAGGATTGTTGTGCTTAACAGTGCGAAAATTAATCAGCTGGCACTCTCATGTCAATAGATAATATTGTGCAATAGTAACTTCTATTTTCTTCCACATTTATGTTCTTATGTTAAAACAAGATCTTATGTTATCATGTTAAAATAACTCTTAATGGCTTTAATTTATTTAAAAAAGAAAAAGAAAAATGTAATTAGCCTTATAAGTGACTTCGATGTAACATACCTCAACAAGAGTATGTAACCTCTCTGTCTGACTGCAGAGAAAACCAAAAACCGGTTAATCCTGTATATAAGATTGTTATGTTTACAATAAAAAAAAAATATCCAATAACTCGAAGTAAATTTAACAAACTTCTACAAAGATGCCCTTCGACGATGGAAGAAGCTAAACCTCCAGCACACAGTGAAGACAGCATCCCTACCTGAAATCCTCATGGAATCCATCTTTCACGATGATAAGAAGCCCGATCACTCAGAAAGAATTTTTCTTTCCTCCATGGAGCTGGCGAAACGTGAGGATCTTGGGTGACATTCTTTCTCCAAGCCTCACCTGGCGCTTTCCAAATTCGCTCGAAAACCTATAATATGGGAATGAGTCTGAGCAGATAGACACCGTAAAGGCCGCGTATCAAGCCGCTATGCCTGATAGCATAACAGAAGTGGGGCTTAGCCCTCCAAACTCAGAAGTTTTGGCGCCTATCTTTCTGATAAAAACCAATAACTCATGGGAGAAACTTACACCCAGCAACACCAACAAGATCTACAGCACTCTAACACAACAGTCGAACCAAAGCACTTTGTTGGAAAATCCTGCATCATCTGATCAAACACTATTTCAATGGCCCCTACCATATCGCACAAGAGCCATCAAACTGACGCAGATATTCAGTGGAGAATGAGGCATAATATATTACCCACTCCTACTATATTACGAAAATTTAACTCAAACGTCTCAGATAACTGCCTCTTCTGCTACCAATTAGGAACGGTCCGGCATATCTACTTGGAATGCCCAGTCAACACTAAATTAATCAGTTTGACTCGGGAAACGGCAGCTCTTACCTAGGGTAGTCTTCATACAGAAGAGGAGTATTTCAATCTCGTCCATGCGGAGTCAAATAACCATTCATTCTGCAATTACCTTTTCATCACCGCGAAAGCGGTAATATACAACTTCTACCTCAGACATACAAGACCAGACAGCACAGCAACTTCACAGAGAGAGGCAGCTGACCAACTCATCGCAGCCTTCAAACAAAAGGTGAGATGTCGGATCCTACACGAACATCACCACCATAGGCAAAATAACACCTTAGAGCTTTTCCACCAAGACTGGAATCCACGGAATCAACTCCTGACTGAGCAGGGAGACTGCATCATAATCCACTTTCCAACATAGAAGTGACATCATCCCCCCCCCCCAAAAGAAAGGGAGAAGAAGGATTGTTGTGCTTAACAGTGCAAAAATTAATCAGCTGGCACTCTCATGTAAATAGATAATACTGTTACTTAAGTATAAAGAGCTAATAAGCTTCATTTCGGCAATGAAAACATTACTTAAATTAAGGGGATATTAAATCCCACATAGTTTTAAAACCGAAATCTTTGAGTTTCTTATTCAGTTTTAAAACTATGTGGGATTTAATATCCCCTTAATTTAAGATAATACTGTGCTATAGTAACTCTTATGTTCTTCCACATTTATGTTCTTATACAGTATCATGTCAAAATAACTCTTAATAGCTTTAATCTTATATAAAAAAAACGTAATTCGCCTTATAAGTGACTTCGATGTAACATACCTCAACAAGAGTATGAGAATGTAACCTCTCTGCCTGACTGCAGAGAACCCAAAACCGGTTAATCCTGTATACAAGATTTTTATGTTCACAATAAAAAATAAAAAATAAAACAAAAATATGTATCTATCTGTCTCTCTTTGAGAACGTAAGACGAATACATATAGTATATTACGGAACTGAAGCAATTTCGTATTGTGCTAGATATATTCTTCTTACTTGCTATTTAATAGAGTGATAAGGAAGATAAAAAAAAGGAGATGAACCAAAATGGTTTTATACTTCTCGGAGAGATAGAGAAGGTGAGAGACAGAGAGAGAGGGAGAGAGAGAGAGAGAGATGAACAAAAATGGAAAAATTCACTTCCTGCGGAATCGATCAAACTAGCAAGCAAAGGAAAGAGCAAATGAGGTGCATGTTTAGACCACCACCTGCAAGAGCAAACATTAGCATTTCTAAATGGCCAAGATGATGAGCCTATAGCGTTTAAGTGAACTGTGGCGCTGAACAAACTTCAACTGATACTATAAATGAGCACGGAAAAGTGATTCATCCACATAATGTTCACTTCCAGCAGCAGATCAGCTCAGCGGAATGAACATTGATAGTTGAAGAGCCCTTTGCTAGAGGAAGGTGTGGTGATGGTTTCTGTAAAGAGTATACCGTTTGGAAAAAGAAAAAGAAAAAGTTACGTTACAGCAAAAGAGGACGGCATTTTCTTAGCTTTTTGGAAAAAGAAAAAGTTACGTTGCTTTGGTTATTTTAATTTCTTTAGGCTGTCCTTGTTCTGTATTTGTTATAAACCTGTTATCAATATATTCTTAATTTGTTCTTAAAAATTTGTTTTGGTAGTTTTTATGTGCTGTTATGTCTTTTAACTGATCAAATATTTTAATTAAACCAATAGAACAAAGAGAGGTTCGTTTAACTGAGCTCCAAGCCTTACATGGAAGGCAACTTCAATGTCTGCAACATCAAAGAATCTCCGATGGGCATCCACTCAGAAAGCACGCTCAATAGAAACCAAGGAATGATTTTATGTGGCATTTGGAAGTCTCTTATTAGATCTCTCCACACGTCTGACTTCAACGTTTTCATCTACTCTCGTGCACACTTTCTGAATAATGACTAATCCGTGCTAGATTCCACGTTCCACGTGTTTTCGTTTTTTTTTTTTTTTGTAACTGTATTCTACATGTTATGTTTTTAGTTACGTTTATGTTTACTACTTTATTGTATTATTTCTGTCCTTCTTAACCCTGCGGAAGCCACTAGCGTGTTCTGCGAATCCAGTTGGTATAATCATCTGCACTATTACAGCCTAATAGAAACCACTGCCATCTATTTTACATTACATTCCAATGAATTACTGTCTTTAATATAAATATTGCATCTACAGTCGATCTAGTTCCCATAAATCCATCGAATAACTCCATTAATTCTGATATATTGTTAGACTCTTTTGCTGGTATTATTTTTCTTTCTTTAAATACTGTGCTTGGGATAATTGACATAATTCTTTTGATAGTTTCCTTATATTTTAACAGTTTATTTTGTATATTACGTATTCCAGCTAAGTTTCCTTTTTTTAATTTCTTTAAGTGTTTGTTCAATGCTGATTTTCTATTTCAAAAGTTACTTTATCCTCTTCGTAAACACAATTATCTTTGTCTTTATTATTTTTGTGTATCGATGTTGAAAATGGTCTTTTAATTTATCCGATATTGGTTATATGGTATCTCATACTTTCTTTCTATAGCAATCCATCCTCTATTTTGTTTTTGTCGGTATCTTGTATTTCATCTTATTCTTTGATGTCTTTTCTAGTTTTATTTTTCCAAGAACTAACTTAGAGTCATTTCTTATATCTGCCGATATTCGACCTCTTTCACAAATAATATTTCTAGCGTGATTGCTCTATTTAGTTTGCTCTCTTGTATCATATGTTATCGTGTGTTATTTTATGATCTAAGAATGTATTACTTATTCTTAATCCAGTATTCGTACAAACTAAATCAGATTTACATTAATTATTTCTTCAGTAAATCTTTGGCATGTACCTAGAATAGTCATGTGATTAAGTCTCCAATTTTTATTACACATTCTTTTTTCGTTTATTTTGTTGTCTGTAGATTTTCATGATATTTTTCTATTTCTAGCTTCGATTCGTTCCATTTCCTCTGCTCTATATATACCAATAACATTTAATAGTTTGCTCATCTCCAGTTCCTTTAGCTGCTTTTCATGTTATTATACTGCGCTATATATATTAATATGCAATTGTCAACTCTCCCAATTCCTTTGTCATTGTTCTTTGTCTCTGATACCGCCCAAATTTTAATGTTAAAATTTTCAAATTCTTCTTGATGCTGTCAGCGATCTAAAATTCCATGTGCTAATTCGTAGTATTAAATCTTTCCTCATTCCTTTCCCAAGCAGTTCTGATATAGCTATCCAAACTTCGGTTTCCTTGCGAAATTGAGTATAGCGTTCTCTGGAGAGCTGCTAATCCAACTAGAGAATGCCTTCTTGTTGGAAGGGTTATTGATGTAGCCTTCATATTTAGAGTTGCTCTTCTGGAAGAATACATTTTCAGTATGTTTCGTATACACAAACCGTTCATCTCCCCACCTCTTAAGATCACAATCAGGTAGGATTAGAGGAGAAAACGAAACCCAAGCATTACAAGGTTTGATTTTAAACGCGTGTCGTTTCTATACACAGTTATATGATAAATACAAAGACAATAAGGTATCCATATCCACCAGCTAATCTCTCTCTCTCTCTCTCTCTCTCTCTCTCTCTCTCTCTCTCTCTCTCTCTCTCTCTCTCTCTTCCACACATACACACGCGCGCGCGCAAACACCATGTGTGACTCTGACAAGCACTCCAAACACAAATGTTAGGACTACTGCCTTAGCAAATATCTCAGAATTAATCGGTCTTAAAAGCAGCTCTAAAAAAAGCAAAACACAGACAGTTGTGTTTTCCTCCTATGTTTACTTATGTCTAGTTTCAGAATATGAGATGGTCTCTTAGCATGCCCTTCCAATTGTAGCTTAAATTCAGTAAAAGTTGTTTTCATGAAACCTCAAATAGAATCCAATTAGAGAAGCATCTTGGATTCAATAATCGGGACATCAAACATTTATGATCTTCGGTTCGTGTTTTCAATCTTATCATAAACCTATCAGTGCACATAGTTCTTCCCCATAAGAAATTTTATTAAAATTAGTTTTATAAACTATTATTAATGCAACGCTGGACAAGAATAAAGAAGAATTCAATCCCTGTAAGAAGACTTCGCTCAATCGCACAGCACGAAGAAGGCGTCGAGTAAGCGAATGGCGAAAGTGCGTAAGTGCACCCATGCGTGCGTTACACACACACACACACACACACACACACACACACACACACACACACACACACACACACACACACACACACACACACACACACACACACACACACACACACACACACACACACACACACACACACAGTAATTTTCATTCACTGTGTTACATCTGGTTCTGTTCTATTGTTCACTAAACGAATCATTCTTAAGTTCAACTCCTTTGGTTGACCTCTCAGACAATCTCCATATCGCGTCGCATAATACGACCTTCTTATGTTAACTCAACACTAACAACAATATATAAGAATGTGGTTTGAAATTATTTCTTATAATTTATAGTTTAATATTATTATTATTATTATTATTATTATTACCAAGCGTGTATAAACCAAGGTGTCTGTAACAAAAGGAATATGCTGATGAGTCAGTAATCAGAGAAACTTCAAAAAAATTCCTTTAATATTGTCATTAACTCAAGTGTAGTTTCCAGCTTATTTGCCCGGATGTTAACGATTTTGCTTGTGGTGACGTAAACACCACTTGTTACGTTTCAGTTGCAACTGAAGTATCTAAAGCTATGACAATATTGTATTATAACTATCGTATTATGGTATTATACATTCCTTCCATTCCGCAGGAATGGAAGGAATGTAGGGTAGTTCCATTGCACAAATGGAACTATCCTATTGCACAAATCGGTGGTGCAAAGACCGATGTATCCAACTATGGACCAATTAGTATCTCAGAAGTGGTGGTGAAGATTTTGGAAAAATTGGTTAGGGCCCGCATTCAGAAATGGGTGACAGTGAATCTCTACTTTGCAATGAATAACACGGGTTTACTAAGGGAAGGTCATGTTTTAGCAACTTGCTCACATTCTATAATAATGTTACTATTGAACTAGACAAGGGGGAATGCATACACCATCATACTTTTGGATTTTGCTAAGGCTTTTGACAGAATACAGCACGGCAGACAGCTGCATAAATTGGAGAAAATGGGTTTGAGTTATACAACGTTAGCATGGATAAAAGGAATGTAACTGGAGTGTACCATAAGGATCAGCGCTTAGTCCACTGTTATTCAATCTGTACGTTAATGATATTGGGAAGGATTTAACAAGCGACATACAGTTATTTGCTGATGATGCAAAAATAGGCAGGGTAATCAGGAATGCTACTAATATGCAGTCTTTGCAGAATGATTTCAATAGGCTGGAATTGTGGGTGTGGGAAAATGGGTGTCAGTTGAATGTCAGTAAATCTAAAGTCATTCACTTCGGCATGATTAAATATTCAATGTCGCATTATATTGGTGGGATTAGCCTAGAAGAAACCGATGAGGCTAGGGATCTTGGAGTGTTAATAGATAGGAAGTTGAAGTCTAGGAGCAATGTGACAAAGATTCCAAATCCAACTCAAAAGAAAATTACAATGCTGAAACGAACTTCACATGTAAAGATAAAGATGTTATTTTGCCTCTTCACAAGGCCTTGATAAGACCTCACTCGGACTATTGTGCGCAGGTCTGGTCTCCGTTGTGATTCTGATATATTGGAGAGAGTAAAAAGGAGAGTGTTAAAAATGATATCAGGATTGTGGAATACTGATTATGAAGGTAGATTGAGAATTTGTAGATCGCAGACAGCAGAAAGAGGGGTGATATGATTGAGACTTACAAACTTCTGAAAGGGTCATACAGGATTTTATTTGATGGGATTTCGATTTATGGAGGGTGGGGAAAGGACGAGAGAGCATCCTTGGAAGCTGAGAATGAAGGCTGCTAAGAAGGGAGTGAGGGATACATTTTTCTCTCAGAGGGTGGTGAAAGTTTGGAATGGATTCCCATTGGATGTGCAATCAGTGTGAATGAATTCAAGAATAAGTATGCTGGCTGGTGTGTGTAGTGTGTGGCCTCCCTCGATGAGTCTCTGACTACCTGGAGGTCTCTCTTAATAATAATAGTTATTATTATCTCTGTTAAATGCGTGTAGTTTACTGCCTGCAGAATAGCGATGGTGTGCGGTATAGAATTTCTAAGAGAAAAATCCTACTGTGATACTGGTAGGATTTATTGTTTTACAGGATATACAGGTTAATTGAATGAAAGTGAATAAATCCTTATAAGGTTGCCTCGTATTGTCATAGACAGATTTTGAACTTATAGATTTCCCACTAAAGAAGAAAATGTGCATTCTGCTAACTACTGCGCTAGGCAGGTTGCGTGTGAGAAAAGTACTGAACTTGCAAATGTCATTTACTTTATTTGGCTTCACGTTTTCGTTTCTTTTCAATGAACTGTTGTCATTCTTGATCACAGATAAGAATTCACATCAGAATTCAAATGGTGTAGTAGAAAGTCAATTACAGGTGAAATTCAGAATTAGTATAAACCACAAGAGAGAGAGAGAGGGAGAGAGAGAGAGAGAGAGAGAGAGAGAGAGAGAGAGAGAGAGAGAGAGAGAGAGAGAGAGAGAGAGAGAGGGGGGGGGGGGGAGAGAGAGAGAGCTGTAAATAAAATCAAACAAAATATGAGTGGTATATGGGGATTCAAATAAATGCTGCGGACAATCCTCGTCTAGCAAAGTGCATTCTTGTATTAACAGGATGGGTTGTTTTTCGCTGTAAATCCGTCATATTCCTTACTGAGGTCAACGCTTTCATCTGCAACCGAAATCATCTTCAAGAATAACAAAAGCTCTTTTTTGCATATCATCTCCATGTTCCTAGTGATGTCTGTTCCTGCGCACGCTGAACAAAGACATAACTGGTTGTGAATGTTTATATAAGATGAGGCTCCAGATGTTCAACATTAGGATGATAGCCTTTTAGGTTACGACAGACGCATATCAATACTTATCCGTTAAATCGTTTACCATCATAAAGATTTTCCATCACGAGATATAAAATGTTACTTATTTTTTTATTGTAGTCTGCCAATAGGAGTTTATTTTCCTTTTTCACAGTCGATGTTTTAGACAGAAAACGGAACTTGGAGGAGAAAAAGTCCAGCGACAACACAAAGTATCGATTCAATGCTTTGTTCAAAAATAAAATGTTGATACTCGAGTGCGAAATTGCTTTTTGCTAAAACTGGAAAGTTCTGATATTTGAAAAAAAATCAATATCTGCCATTTAGTAATAGATTTTCTTTCTTGTTTGGTAGTACATGTCTAATGAGGTTAAATTATGTTCTGCTGACGTGTTCGCGTTGAGTGTTGAGGAAAATCATTTTAATGAAGTCTCTGCTACTGGAAACTAACAAGAAAAGTGCAAATCTAAGAATAGCTTGGAGAAAGGGTTTACAATTCAGAGATAAAGAGTTCTACAATCGGATGACTCCGAAGTGAATTCTTTAAAGTGTTCGTGAAAGTTTTGATATTAACGATTTTATATTAAATACCATTAAACTGAAGCAGTTAATATTAAATAGTTAATTATAAACAGTTAACCTTAAAACATTCGATTAAATTTAACAATAAAGACAAAATTGATTTTAAAGTTTTTTTTACAGTTAACATTAAAGGCTTAACCGTACAAACCTTTAGAGTTGAACTTGACACTCCAGTGGATTGCATCAGATGAATTCTAAAACTGGCTAACTGTTACGTCAATATCTTGCCTGCAACATATTTGACGTCAGCAAAGAAGCTTAACTGTTGGTTAAGCTTCTTTGCTGGGGAACGGCTAGGGACGATGAAAGGAAGCCTTGTTCTATTTTTCAGTAGCTAATGTTTTATTATATTAAGGGTTATCATTGTACACCCCTTATCAGGTATGCGGATTTCGAAAAGTAATCAACACTGAATAAATAAATTTGTTTTTGTGTTATTGTTCGATTTGTCTCATATGTTGTGGAGATTATTGTAAATATTTGCTATTAATCCAGTTTGTCAACTTATTTCCGATTTGCCAATTCTCACTTTGTGTCCAAGTAATTTTTATTTGTATGCATTGCAGTCCTAAAGCATTATTAAGAGTGAAAAATGGCTAACAAGAAGGCTATTTTAAAGCTAAATAATCCAGGAGGGAACCTTGATCCCGTGACCTTTTCAATTTTTTATTTACTTTTTAAATATTACATGCATTTTTCGGTACGTTATACGGTACTCATTTTAAGGGTTAAAAAAACCAACTCTTCCATCATAAGTAATTTTTGAACGATCCCAAATATTACGCACATTCTTCACCATTCTTAACCCACTTTAATTATTTAAAATAATTTTTTTTCAGTACAGAATGCTAGGAAAGTATTTTTAAATTGCATAAATAATGATACTAACAATGTGTTTTACAATTTTTTCACCTACATATTTACAATGATTCATTTAAATTTAAAATGATTCATTTTTTTTATTAAATCGATTATAATATTTACTTGTTTCTTTGGCTGGCTTCTTCCTCGAAACCTTGCAGAGCTTATCTGAATAATGTTATCACTATCTTCATTTATAAACCTTATTGACTGTTTTGTTACATAATCTGCAGTCTTTGATTATGAGGATTACGTGTAGATGGATGAGGTGTATTAATCCCGCCTACTTCGAAGCTTGGGTTAGCTTTTAAGAAGAGAGTGGGATTTAGGCTTCACCATTTATGTTGTTGCTACTGTTTATGTGTGGGATGTCGGCATTGGATGCTGGTGATTTGTGATGTGCATATTAGTGTTAATGGTTTCTTAACTTTGTTGGTATATTTTCCAGCGTTCGTTTTTTAATGTTCTGTAGTTATCTACGTGTTTTAAATTTCTTGGTAGGTTGTTGAGTTGCGTGGGTATCTGATGTGATCTCACAAAAGAGCCGTATGAGTTGTTGAAGGGTGTAGGGATGTAGAGAGTTGTTGTAGGTCGTGTTATACGATATGTGTCTCTGTTGTTTCGATAGATGATGTTGAAGTAATTCCTTGTTAATGTCATGTAGTGTTTCAGGTTTTTAATTCTCAGGATTTTGTGTGTCGCCATGTGCTGGTCGGATAATGGATGTTGCGTATAATGTGTTCAAATCACTGCTGACACAATTTTCCTATGTAATATTTCTAATTTTGTAAGGTGGCTATTTGATGTGTTTTCATAGACTGTTATTCCGTATCTGAGTAGGGATTCGCAGGTACTGTGATATAGGAGTTTTTTTTTTATGTTGAGTGGAATAATGTCTTTAACTTGGAAGAGTTTTGCTGCGATGATCCGGAGTTTGGTTTGTAGGTATTCTATATGTTTTGTCTATTTAAGGTGGGAATCTATTTAGGTATTTTGCGTATATTACAGGTTTGATTTCGGAACATTGGCAGGAATTTTTGTTGTTAATGCAGCGGTATGTGTGGCAATGTATCGATAGTGATGTGGGGCGCATAATTCTTGGGTGGTGTATTATCAACATCTGTGTTTTCGTGCCGTTGATTAGAATTGCGTTTTGGTGGAAGTATGTTGTGATTTCGTTTAGGTCTTGTTGTGCTTTGCAGAGAGCCGTGTTGATGTCTATGTGGATTTCTAGTAGTGCGGTGTCATCTGCGTACTAAAATGTTTGACTTCCTATGGCCATGTTATGAACATCGTTAATATATATGTTGAATAGAATGGGTGATAATATGGCGCCATGTTTTATTTGTATACCCCCGGCTGTGACATGTACCTGTTTTTGTTACTTGTGTTCTGTTTGAGAGGTAGTTCTTGAACCATGTATGCAGTGTTCCTCTTATACCTATTGAGCATAGTTTGGTGAGTACTATGTCATGTTCAAGTGTGTCAAATGCTTTGGTTAGGTCCAGTAGTTTTTGTCGAGAGCTTTGTTTATTGAGTCGGCGATGTCTTCTAATAAAGTAATGGTGCTTTTTGTTTTCTGAAAGCCGTATTGGTTTTGTGAGATGATGTTGTACTTCTGTAAATAGTTCTGTAGTCTGGTGTGTGTTATTTTTATAGCATTTTTGAGATGACTGGTAGTGTAGCTATTGGTCTGTAGTTTTGAGTATCGTTTCTTTTGCCGTGTTTATATATTGGCGTAATTACTGCAGTTTTTGGTTGTTGTGGAATAATGCCTGTGTCAAACATTATGTTCACGAGTTTCAAGATTATTGGATTTATTTGTTCAAAGTGTGTTAAAAGGTCTGTGAGTTCTTATTTTGTCTATTCCTGGAGTGATCTTTGGTTGTTTTTAGCACTTTATTTTGTTTTCGTACATATAATAATTACAATATAAATTAGAGAAATTACAAAATTTAAAGATTATAAAAATTACATTGATTTCTGAAATCTCTTTTATGCAATTACAATAATCAGCTTTAATAACATTCCAGCTTGTAATGTTTACAAAATTCAGCAATGACTGCATATGTGATTAATTTTATACATTGCATTTCAATTACAATGTTGATAATAATAATTTTTTGCATCTATATTTACAACACGTGTTCTTCTAATATTAACAATGAAGATTACACGGAATTTTTGAATAATGGATAATAATAATGATAATAATATGATAACGTCTCAGATAAATTACATACATATGATTATTACAGATATTTTTTGCACGTTTACACATCATGTATAAAATAACAATTTTTCTATTTCATCGTACAGAGTATTTACATATTTACAATTAATGAACGTTACACTTGAAGCTCTGGACATTATACTGTTCGCAGTTTAAGGCACTTTATTTCTTTTCAATCTTTTTTTCTTTGGATACAAATTCATATACTTTATATATATATATATATATATATCTGTATCTTCATTATTATTATACACCGTACTGACTGTTTTGTTACATAATTTGCAGTCTTTTATTATGAATATTACGTGTGGATGAGTGAGGCGTATTAATCCTACCTTCTTCGAAGCTTGAGTTAGCTTTTATGAAGAGAGTGGGATTTAGCCTTCCCTATTTATGTTGTTGTTACTGTTTATGTATGGGATGTAGGCATCGGATGCTAGTGATTTGTGATGTGTATATTAGTGTTAATGGTTTCTTAACTTTGTTGGTATATTTTCCAGAGTTCGTTTTTTAATGTTCTGTAGTTATCTACGTGTTTTAACTTTCTTGGTAGGTTGTTGAGTTGCGTGGGTATCGGATGTGATCTCACTTTTGTGAGATCACATCAATTTTAGTTGTAATAATAATAATAATAATTATTATTATTATTATTTTTATTTTTTTTTTATTTATTTATTTATTTATTTATTTTGCTAAGGCAGGAAAATACAAATAATGGGAGCTTGCATGCATGTTTCACTTAAAATCTGTTGTATTAGTAGATGAATGTCTTACATCTTTTAAAGTTATGGTTTAAAGTTATGGATACAGATTTCCAAAATCGAAATAACCCGACTTCCATCTCATTGATAGCAGGCAGTTAGACTAAAAGCACATGGCACAAATAAAGATTTATATCGTTTTATTCGGCATATGCATGTGATATACCAACATTTGAGATTTTATGATTTTATTATTACTGTAAGGAGATTGTTTTTTCGAAAAGATACGGAAAATATCTCATATGCCCGTATTCCTTTAAATCATACATACATACATTGATTCCTCTTCGAAACGATTCTTATGAAATAAATATTGCAAAGATAAAACACTAAAAAACCACTGACGTATTAGGAATATGATAGAAGAACACAGTTGAGGTAGGTCACAGTCGTATGTTTTTGCAATGGATATTAGTTAATTGACAATATTTGAAATAGTGTATTCACATAACATTTATCGATTTAGAAGGCATTTTAATAGCTGGATTAATAAGAGAAAAAGGCTTCACTGGGATGTGTCGTGTGTCATCTCTCAAACTGCTTGTTGGATTTTGATGAAATTTAGTGTAGCAGTTCCTTGTTACTTATTACAGTTTTAAAACGAATAGTTTAATCGGATATTTTACATATTTTTTCCATTATGCTAAATGAGCTATTTAATAAAGTTCCGCTTGTATTAGTATTGTTAATCTCGCTTATTAACTATTAACAGCATCAATGGAAGGTGAAACATACAGCGAAATATGTAACTTAAGCATTAAGTTTGAGAATTAAATGGTTTCTATCTATTTTTCTACGACTAAATTCGAGACCAGTGACCCACACCAGGTGAACAACTGTCATGATAAGGTAATCCGATAACAAGATCATTGGGCAATATGTTTGAGTTCGGGACAAAGTAATTTAGTGAAATGCTGATGCTAAATGTAACCTGAAACTGGCTTTCTTCTTCTTCTTCTTCTACGCGTTATTCCCGCTTCCTATGCAGGGTCCGCGTGTTACTTAGATGCGACTACTTGTTAGTACTACTCCCAACCGACCCGTCGCCTGGTCTGCCGCTGGGGGGGATATATATTTTTGACTGTAGAGGCGTATGTTCACCGGACCGGTTTGCCTGTTTGCGGGATAAAAAACGCCAGATAAACTGGCGGAAAAAACCCTACTGACCGCTCCCAAGACCGGCTAACTTGGCTATGCCTGAGGAAGATCCTCAAATTCCTCACGTTTACAACGGGAATCGAACCTGGGACACTCCTTCCCCAGGCATATGGTTGCGAAGCGCAAAGCCACTAGGCTAACCGCGCGGTAGGAACCTGAAACTGGCATTACTTCTATTAAAATATCTTTGAAAAAAATAAACTATATATTTCGCTTGTAAAGTAAGTTGCAACACCTTTTCGTATTATCCCAGAAAATTATAAATGCTTCTTCTATTCACACATCGTTGAGCCTGTGCTGGCACGATATACAAAGACTGCATTTAATTAAAGAAAATGCACCTGAAACGAGGATTTGGGGATGTGTACCTAATAAGGATCAAGTAAATACGGTTGCAATGCGCTTTGCAATGCGAAAGGGAATGCAGTACATTTCCACAATGCAGAAACCATTCATACGAGCAGATCATCAGAGAGACATTTACATCGATATTCTGTTTCGGAGATTCTCCAGTGATTGACACCACACAACTTTTGATTGTTTTCTATTAACTGGTATGTGGCTACTGCTAGGTTTATCTCTTGAGATGTTCGAGAAGACATATATATCTTCGCTGATTTAGCATTGTTCAGATTAAATGCTAATACGCCATTTTACTGCGCAAGCGTTTCAGCGGTAGATTTATGTTAATGTTATAGCTCAGAGTTAATAAGAGTTAAGCTAAGGATTTAAAGATGCCTTACTTTGATGGCATTATGTTTTAATCATTTAAGATGTAAAAATGTATCATCTGAACACGCGTGTGTCTCTTTCTGCATGCAAGTGCCGAAATACGGTACATTGTCACGAAAATTACAAGGATCCCTCCGTTTTAATTTTTGAAATAGTGATAGAAGGTGTAATTGGCAACATTGATGGGAGGAAACAGTTATATAGACATCAGTCAGCTTGTGCAGGTAGAGCACAAGTCAGATATCTGAGATCGGATGTGCCTGACTTCGTTAAAATTGAAAAAGTGATGGTGGAAAGGAACTCAAGAAACTAAACGAAAATATCAGGCTGGCTACATAAACCGATGAGAAGAGATAGTGAATGCCGAAAACCAGCTCTTGTACTCTCGGTCTGTGATCAGTAATTTTCTCAAACCAGCCGTTTAGGACGCTGATGCATAGGACGTTTGTGCCCGAATAGTGCGCACCGAGCTCTATAGCCTCCATTTTCGTAGACGAAGTTCCGAGTAATAGTCAAAAATGGTTCCACTTGGGTAGTGTAGAGTTCTCGATAAGACACTGGGAACATTTTGGGTATGAAGTGGCCATTCACATCACGCAGTTTAGAAATTCGGCAGGTGAATCTTTGATAAGATGGTTACCAGAAGAACGTCTTAGCTTTTAAATATACCACAGTGGCTCTATTAAGTATGGATGCTGAATTATATAGGACCACTTTGGGCCAATTTTGCTTTTACCATGTTGTGAAGATTCTAGGGAAACTACCAGTTAAATACGAATAAGATAATATGCTACAGCATGCACACAGTACTGCGCTGACATTCTTTGAGGACATGGAGAGTCGACTACTCACTGTCTAATCTATAGACATCTTTGAGAAACATTAGAACATCGATCTAGGACGATATCCACGTATCTATCATTATTACAGGATGGCATTCTAGTGAATGTATTTAATGCAATGCAAGCACAGTCCTGTCCTGTCCTCATATAACATTCAGTGAAAAATCAACTCAGAACGGAGCAGCATTTTATTGGGCCGAAGGGGCGAATACTTGATTTACTTTTACGAGGGGGACCGGAAACATTCTAAGTGTGCCATTTGGTGTATTAAATGCGTTACGGTACTTTTCTTATTACGTTTCTTACAGATTTCCTAGCTCGTTGTATGTTAATTAAAGGATAGAGTCATCTCACGTGCAAACACATCGATGGGTACTAAATAGAATTTTTTTCTTCTTTCTTCCCACCTCCTTGAAATCACGCGCATGTAAGAATACTACAACGCAATTGAATGCAGCTAACAAATATAAAACCCTACGCTCCATCCAAAAATATGAGCAGGAATTAAAGTTTCTCCTCACCTATTCTAATTCGCGAAGGATCCCCTTGCCCAGATCTCCAAACTCCCATCACATCTACAATTAAAATACGAAATAGAAATTATAATAAGTGATGTTTTGATTTTTCGACTCATAAAATAATTTTTAGATTACATTCTCATCAATGATAGACATAATGCGATGATGTTATTAAAATCTTCTGAAAATGATAATTTACTAACTGAGCAGTAGTGATAAGAATTACTTGATCGAAGCGCTCCTCCCATGCTATTTGCATATTAGTTTACAACTCAAAGGTAATTTTGAATAAAGAACAATGCTTTGATTTTCTTATTGTGCTGAGCAGGGCGGCTCGTGCAATCCATTCCTTTAATTACAATTAAAGGAATGGATTTTATTTTTAAGTAATTTTGAATTATACCAAATTGTATAATTTTATCGACAATAAACAATATTTTTTCGTGTTTAATTTTTTTTTAAATTTTTATCATAATTTTTCTATTTTATCCAAACACGTGTATTCTGTACTTACAGTGTGTATGTATATTTCGAAAGTTGTGCACACCCACGATTTCAAGCCACGAGTCCCCACTGGTACTGATTCAACTAAAACCCGCGGCAAGTGCATGATGCTAGTTAACCACATGAGCCCATTAGCTAGTTTGTCCGGTTTGTGGATAAAATCCCGAATTTCGGGAAGAAAAGCCTGCCACTTGTGTATGAGACTGGCTAACTCAGTTTAATGGGAAATAGTTTTAAATATTACATCGGTGTTAGATAGAATTCAAATTCGGGTGTTTGAACTAAAGGGCACTTGTCGGTCTCTTACTATTGCTCTACGAATAAAATCAGGCAAAAACTAACCAATAAGGCAGATAAAAATAATGCCAGTAGGCAGCATTTTGAACCTGCAATGAGATGATATCGATAAACAAAGTCTTCAACAAAATCATCTGCATGATTGTCTTGTAAATCTATTTAGCATAATATTATTTGTATTTCTGCTTAGCGATAGAAATGCTTGAAAGCGTCCATTCGAGATAAATATTAAACAGAATTCGAGACCACAATATTCCAGAATTCTAAAGGATTCATCTGCAAAAATGAAAATATTTGTAGACATAACTAAAAAGGGCTTAAGGTATTTTTGTCAAATGCTTCTAGTGCTACTGTTGACGAAACTTAGGCATATATTTAAAAGAAATATTTACCGACACTTGTGTGTAGACTCCACATATCATGAAAAAAAAAAAAAGACTTCTAGAAATAGATTTTGAATTTTTATATTTTTTCTGCTTTGACATAAATACCGCATCAAATAGATCAGACTGCGAAATAGCAAAAGGCACACAAGTGCGATTTGTGCACAGTTTATGCATATTACTGCACATATTCACTGTTGCAGTAAGCCGGTCCGCTGCGGTTTCTATTAATCGCGAAAAGTTAGCATAATTCCTAATTCTGTTTCAGATATGATTTACTCAAGAAGAACACTTTCAGAGAACTTATATCTTTCATAATAAATTGACGAAATTCCACCTTTGTCAAATTTCATTAAAATCAGTCGAACGGTTTTGTTCCAGATAATATAATATGGACAGATGTTGAATCTTCCCAGCCGCATTATAGATCGAGCATCTCCCTTTGTGCAGTTTTATTGTACTTCGCGCATATGTTGATTTAGGAATAAAATAAATATAGAAAAATGAAACCGAAAAATTCCAGTCCTTGAAGAGATTCAAACTAAGAACTTCTCTGATTTCCTTCTGACCGAAGAGTTGCCCAGTACAAAGTTGAGTACATGAAAATCACATACTGCAGTAAGATATTTAAAAACTGTTTGGTTTGATTAAGCTAATGTGGCTTCGTTACTCTCATTACTTTTAAAATAACGATGAAATACCCAAAGGAACTCCTGAAGAAGTTTCTGAAAGTGATGGCATGGTGATACATTTGGAGTTAGTACGCTACTTCAGGCATGAATTACCTTGTTGCACCAATTAAAAGACATTACTCCATATGTTTGCTTTTCAATATTCTTTGAAGTGAACAATTTCATATAAATCCCATTTCTAAATTCCATTTGAATTTATAAATTCAAACACCCACAGAAAACAAAGTAAACGTAATAGAAATGGCGCAAGTTTAGGCTTTAGGCATCAGTTAAGAGCGCCGGCAAAAGGTTATGTACTTTTGTGAACGTAATAAAAGTTTAAACACAGTTTGTCATCGTTAATGTAGAAACTGTGTTGTTACCTGAAACAGAGAACACTTCAGATGGTTATTATTTCGCCTGTTGAACTAAATGCGAAATCCATGCAGTATTTTAATGCCAGTTGAACAACACACACACACACACACACACACACACACACATGGCTTCCTATTCGTTGGGATTGTTGAATTGTTTGGTATTAAAAGGCGTTCGTTTGTATAGGTGTGCGTGCGTGCATGTGCACGATTAAATTCAAAACCACAGGTGACTTAGAATTATCTGAAAAAGAAAACCCAAATTTTAGTTTAATTTTCTTGTTATATCATTTGTTTCTTCATTTAAGCTTACATGCCTAGTGAATCTAACTGGCAAGCAGTTTTACTTCAAAAGAATCTTTAGGAGGGGGGTTTTTCTTTCAACATAGTGCGGTTAAAAGGATGCGCTGAATCAGGTGTTCTGATGCCGAATAAACTCGGTGGAACCACCATTTGCTTCAATATCGATTACAAGAACGGGAGGTTCATACGTTAAAGTATTCACGGACCAAATATTCACAAAGAGGGGAAAAGTAAAAGATAGAGCGAGAGTGTCAGCAGATTATACTTGTCAGCATCGAAACCAACGTAGCTTGCAATAAAACCTTTCTTTATGCTCAAAACGTATCTTTAACGTAGAAAAGTTCAAAAAATATTCGCCGCTCGCGCGAGGTCATTAAAACAGTGCCCTTAACTTAGGAATGGTAATCCAATATGCGCCACGTGTTTCTCTTTGGTTGATTCAAAGCCGTGTTCAAAAGGAATCTTGACTGCATTTGTAAAATTGGAAATACAGAAGCCACTCCTAACTCATGTAAAGCTAAGGAGGATTAGACCACACATTTCTCTGCTCTCTCTTTCTTTTGACGTTTTATTCGGCTTCTGGTTTTCCACAAGGCTCTTTTGTCATCGAGCTGCAGCGCTATAAGAAACACTAATATACTTAGCCATTGTTGCCAAGTGTACCTTCATACACGAAGAAATAAAACTTCTTAGATATTGCGCACGGGCCGCAATTTTCTGTATGATGATGGAATCCTTTATGTTTTCTCTCGCATTTCTTAGACCGTGCGGTAATAGAAAATATTCAAATACTTCAACCAGAATATAGAGAGAAAGGTAAACAAACATATAAATATAAAGAAAGCGAAAGGAGAGGGAAATACAAGGGTGGACAGAGAGAGAGAGAGAGGAATACTAGCACATACAAACAGCGATGACGTAACTCTAATTCTCAAAATTTAGTAAACAAATAAGTGAGCTTTGAATTATACAAGCAAGTCGACCATTTTTTTTTCTGATATTTGAGGACAGAAAACATTTTATTGCAATAATAAGTGGTTTTTTTTTTAATTGTATTTTGTAAAATATATCAGCCTTTATTAAACTTAACCGGGTTGTTCTGGGTCCCTCTATTTGCATATATTTGTATATGTCTCCTTATCCTTATGAGGACTGGCTTAAAGGGGCGAAGCAAGAATGCTTTTCGTCTTCCCCGTTATCTGTAGAGGACAGTGTAGGGATAAGGTGGTATTGAACAATTAAAGCTCTGATCATGGCAGGAGGGTAACAGCAATGGCCGAGCCTCAGTTAGGACTTCATTGGCTACAGCATTGCCATCCATTACCCTCCATGGATTGTATATGTCTCCCCTATTGAAGAAATATTATCAAAAATTGGCATTTGGGATATTTATTGGTTTATTTTGACACTTCAAATTTGGTTTGTAATTGTGTAATATTATGTAAAATTGTGTAAAATTAATTGTGTAATATTACCACTTAATCAGATCAATTAAGTGGTAATATTACACAAAAGAAATTTGACATATTAAATTATATGTTATAAAATAGCACAAAAGAAACAATTATACTCCAAAAAAAGATTAAAATTCAGTTTTTGCTATGAGAATGTTTTGGTGATGACGTCACTATACAAAATATGCTGCGCGGAATGTACCTTTTTATGCTACTAATTGAAATATTTTAAGTGGTGATCTTTTAAACATACAACTTCATTAATAATTTATGCCGATTTCGAATATTGATGGTTTGCAATTTTAATAAACAGCATCAGCATTTTCAATAGGAAAACTTCGAGAATCAGTGTCTAACAGATCTAATTTACTGTCAAATGAAACTCACATCGCAGTAGTATTGATAAAAACTGCCAGTCTGTTCATAACGATAATAAATAAACAAATAAATAAATAACGCTCATCTAATGTAATTCTAATTATGGATGTATGTTGTAATTCTGAGAGTTTCTGTCGTAAATTCTAAACTACGAGTTTCTGTTATTCATATGCTTCTAGGTGTAATGTAAATGTATAAATCAACATCGATATTAAAGTTCCTATGTAACTGATTTAATTTTCTAACTTTTCTATTCTAAAAAAGGATATTAGAAAACATAAAATTTTAAATGATAATTAAATTTTATAACAAAAAAAGAATTTAAAAGAATAAAACATTTTAAATAAAACGATTTTATTTATACACCTCTTTATTAATTGATTATATATGCTATAATTTAGTTATATTATTAAGTCCATTTCATGGCCATTTCATTTCTTGAAAGGGCTTTTGTTGCTCGGTTTATGTGTTTTTTTCCTAAATCAAAAAGTGAGCTTTTTACTGATTGTGGTGGAAGTGGATAATAGTATTCTTTACAACTATATGGAAAATTGATGTTCTTAGGTGTTATACCAAACAATATATTCCTAGACAGGTATGTGCTGCGGTAATAATTTTGTGAATTCGGAAACGCAAATCGTTTGTTCATCATCATCAAATTCCTGCCATGTACCCTCAAGGGGGTGTACAGGATATGATAGAACTACATGAAAAAAATTATTTCATTACTAAACTTCCTATCTACAATTTTCCTCCAAATCAGTCTGTTACTTGTCAAGACTCCAACATTATCAGATCTTATATTTCTATCGTCTAAGGCACTTTGTACCGTATCAATCCACTTATATCTTGGTCTTCCTCTGGGTCGTTTTCCTGCCACCTAGGCAGAGAACACTTGTTTTGCTAATCTTTCTTCGCCCATTCTGTTTAAGTGACCATACCACCTGAGATTAGCTCTGCTAACGCATTACTGAGTGCTGACAATGTCAAGTTCTTTCCTAATATCCTTGTTTTTAATATGATATTGCCATTGATGCCATCTGTTCACGCCTCTAATCTTTCTGAGGGCTCTCATATCTGCGGTCTCTAGTCTTTGGTCAAGTGTTTTACTTCTGACCCAGCTCTCAGATCCATAAGTGAAAACTGGTTTGAACACTGTCTTATATACAGCTAATTTAGTGTTCTGACTAATTTCTCTCTAATTCCATATGAATTTATTCAGTTGACTTCCTGCTATACCAGCTTTATTGATTTTGTTGTCTATTTCCATATTTAATTTACCATCTTTACTGAAAATCGTGCCTAAGTAGCTGAAATGTTTTACTAGTTCTACAGGTTCTCTGTTCACAACGTATTTGACATTTTCAACGATTCTGCCTATTTTCATTGTCTTTTTATTGATGACCTTCATACCTTATCTATTCCAACAGTTATTCAATTTAGTCAGAGAATCTTGCTGACTTGTAGCGGATTTATTTAGAAGTATAACATCATCCGCATAAAGCAAAGAGCTGACATTAACATCTCCAAATTTTATATCATGTTTAATACCACTTTCCTTCATAATTTGATCAATATAGCTAATGAATAACAGAGGGGATAATGTACATCCCGGTCTCACACCAGATTTAACATTAAACCATCTTCCTGTACTTCCTTCAATTCTAACTGCTGACTTACAACTGAAATCGTTACTACTAAATCGTTTGTTAGTGGAGTTAAGTCCGCATGGTTTTAGTTTAGTGGCTTTGCGCTTCGCTACCATATGGCTGGAGAAGGAGCGTCCCAGGTTCGATTCCCGTCGAAGACGTGAGGAATTTGAGCATCTGCCATAGCCAAGTTAGCCGGTCTTGGGTGCGGGCAGTAGGGTTATTTTCCGCCAGTTTATCTGGCGTTTTTCATCCCGCAAACCGGCCCCGTGAACGCACACGGATCAACAGCCATAAGTACTTAACCCCCATGAGGGGGCTCAACTCGCCCCAATAGGGACGCGGGAGAAAAAGGGAAGAAACTCCATACAAATAAATAAAGTGGAGGTAAGAAATGTTTTTTTTTCTTAATGAAAATTCATTAGGCTGATTCTATCTAGAGCTGATCTAATAGGAGAAAGTTGCGTGCACTTCATATTCTAAGTGATTTTCCTAATCAACTCTAAGACATTAAAAACAAATTATTAAAAAATTGATTTGCAAATATCTTGCGGAAAGAGTGGGTACGAACATTATTAACAATCCTCTTGTAAAAGAGCCAACAAGTGAATGTGCAATACGGTTTTATATGTGAAATATTTTCTTTAGACTTTTTTTTTTAAATATATTTCACAAAGCTTGAGGCGTCTGAGTTGAGGCACGACAACAACTGTCAAGGAACCGCTGACCTTTGAGAACACTTAAATATCCAAAGTCAGCATTCTTGATATTTTGCGACGGAGAGCATATTCTAAGGTGCGCTTCTAGATACCTTCGATATAACAATGCCTAGTGAGATATCGTAGGGCATGAAATACCAAATCCAGCACATTATTCCACAATGCGAGAGCTCGATGTATGAAGCATTACAGTAGACACTCCTAAATAAAGCAACATAAATAACCTACACGGAGATGAAGTTTTCTCTTTAGTGTATCGTTTGGCAATAAAATATCCAACGTTTTTATTTCCTGTAGACACATAATTGATATCTCTCTAAATAATAAAATGAATTGGTTACGAGGGGTGTGATGTGAACGTTACCATCAGTTTCCATGAAAAAAAAATAATAATACAAGACGACAAAGCAGCTACAGTGTGACTCTTGTAGCAGCAGCAGCAGCATAGTACTGGCTATAAATTGAGTTATGCGTTCACTTTCCTTTTTCATGATAGAAGATATGCTAATGTATACAGTGACTACGTCAGTTTCCCAAAAGACAATAGCATACTATTAATGGGGGGGAGGGGGGAAACAGAATACATTTACATGGTGAGATTGCTGGAAAGTTGTTTGTATTGCTGAGAATGCATCTCACACACAACGAACTCGAAATAAATTATCTAAAAGTGGTTATATACATTTTTATGATAAATAAAATAATAAAACTAATAAACGTAAATAATAAAAATAAAATGATAAAACTGTACATCTCCCGCACCAACCTGGTGCGGGATATGTACAGAAATGTGAAGACAAGTCTTCGGGCCTGTCTGGAACAGACAGAAAGTTTTCGCGTAACAGTTGGCTTGCATCAAGGGTCAGCATTAAGTCCGTTTCTGTTTAATATTGTGATGGAGGTGGTGACGGAGGACGGGAGAGAAGATACGCCTTGGACAATGTTGTATGCTGATGACATCTTCCTGTGTGCAGATTCAAGAGAAGAAGCGGGAACTAAACTGGAAAGACGGAGAACATTACTGGAAGAGAGAGGTATGAGACTGAGCAGAAGGAAGACAGAGTATATGTGTTGCGCAGTGGGCGGTGGCCAGGAGACAGATCTGGAGCTGGAAGGAAATGTCATCAGGAAGGTGAGAGACTTTAGATACTTAGGTTCAACAGAGGAAGAAGATGGAGGAGCTGAGAAGGAAGTGGGATGCAGGATACAAGCGGGTTGGAGGAACTAGAGGGAGATGGCTGGAGTGTTATGCGAAAAGAGGGTGCCGATCAATCTGAAAAGCAAAATCTATAGGACAGTAGTGAGGTTCCCCACTTAAGTGGGAGAAGCTGCAGAAGAAGAAGATTAACGTTTCGAAATATAGCTGAAAGGTCCTCATCATCGCTGAAGTCAAATTCATTCCCTTGGCGTGCCAGGTGGGAGGAAGATTATCTTCTTAATCCTAACTATTGGATTTATTGTATTAACTGTATATATTCTGTTGTTGATTATGATCAGTTGTAAAGTTACGCAGGCCATTTCTTTATGATAAATTAGCTGTAATAAAAATTTGATTCCAAACAAATTCTCATGTTGGCGGAAAGGTGTGAGCTTGGAATATTCAGTAAAGTATTGAAGTAATCAAGTTGAATAAGGAGTAGACAAAATATTGCACTTAGACACAACTGCTTTTTTACAGTAACTTTTATTTGCGTAAAGTGCATTTTGGAAGAAATTTTAATCAGCGAAAAACGATTGTTATGCACCACCGTTGGAGTATCAGTGACTGGATCGAAATGATGTAATGCAGGCTAATAAGGCCTACATTTTATCTAATACAGTTGGAAGATGATGTTTATATTTTGTGCCTTTATTAGAGATTGAGTAAGGAAAAGAATGAGCTCTTAAACATTATTTTTTTTTCATATTAGACATTGGAATGCAAAAAATGCTTCATAACTTCATTTCTTCCTTCAAGCTCTTCGAAGCTTACCTTTCGATGTTTTCTGTATAGAAATAAAAACGAACAAGAAACACGCATCGAGAAGTAACTAGGTCTACAGGTCAAGAAGAAGAACACATGTACGAAGAAAAAGTGAACTAATGGTGGTGAACATGAAAAGTATCCTTCACAGAATTTGTAACGTATATAATAGAGGAGCATCTTTGGAAAATAATGTTTTAAATAAAACGGTAAAATATATTTTACATGTAATATATATTAGTAATATATATTATGTGTATTATATATAAATTATTATTATTGATTCATAATTAATACACCCTTTTTAAAAATATATCTTTTGCATTCATATAATTCAATAAGTATACGGTATATATAGAGAGTGAAGATCTGAATTCACATCCAATACCCTTGGAGGGTAATGGATAGCAATGCTGTAGCTAATGAAGCTCTAACTGAGGCTCGGCTATTGCTGTTACCCTCCTGCCATGATCAGAGCTTTAATAGCTCAATAACACCTTATCCCTACACTGTCCGCTACAGATAACGGGGAATATGAAAAGCATTCTTGCTTCGCCCCTTTAAGCCAGTCCTTATAAGGACTATAAGGTATATATTGATATATTGATAGGTAAATAAATATATTGATATATATTGATAGGCAAATACTGTTGTGGCGAGTGAAAAATATGGCGGCCCGTGTGTTAGTGTTTTGTGTCGTGTATTATTGATGATGGAATTAAGAGTCAGATGAGTCATTGTGTTGTTAATTAGTGGCGATAGTTTTGAATGATAAATGATATATACAGAGGTAAGTGTTCTTCATTTTCTGAGGTTTTTTAAGGTGAAATATTTGCTACCGATACTGGTAGATCGATTTGATCTACGGGATATATATATATATATATATATATATATATAGAGTAACATTTTATTGCTGGTAGACACCTAAGAGTCTACGGGATCTGCTAGTGGACCCTCAAAAGTCCACAGGATTGTCTTTGCCTGCTCGGGGCACCTGAGGGATCTCTACTCTTTCTCCATCTGTGTCTCAACACATTTTAAATGGCAAAACTTCTAAATGAGACCAAATTCGAAAAGAAGTTTACAGGGAATTCCTCAGACTGGGAAAGCTACTGAGTGATAATTGGCCGGGAAAAGTTAAACTGTATGACACGTTTCCCCCCGAATGTGTCTCAGACGCTGTCGCTGAAGATCATTTAGAGTCGATGCCTTCTACTCCTTCAGACTGTAGAAGCGCGTGCTAGCAAAAAGCGAAGAACAACAGAAGAACCGCATAATGACAATACTGTAATGGAACAGGATTCTCAGGGTTCGGACGCTGCTACTTCTCCCAAAGAAAAGGTGCCTCCGGTCATCCTTAGAGAAAAACAAAAGTGGGCAGCTTTACGATCCACAATGTCCAATCTGCATATTGGCTTCATTAAGGCCAAAAACATGGATGAAGGCATAAAAATTCAGCCAGCAACTGTGACAGACTATAGAAGGTTGACCAAGGAACTGGACGACAGAGGCATCCAGTATCATACCTTTGCGCTCAGTTCCGAAAAAAATTTAAAAGTAGTCCTTCGTGGTATCTGTGAAGACATTGACACATCAGAAATCGCTGCTGACCTAAATTCTCAGGATCTGCCACCTGTCAAGGTCAGCAGAATGTACAAAACAGACAAAACTCCCATGCCATTAGTCCTTGTTGAGATTCACAAAATATATAAGGATATCTACAACTTAAAAACAGTCTGTGGTCTCATCGTCACACCGGAACCACTCTGTAAAAGATCATCTTCTGGGCAGTGCCACAGGTGCCAAAAGTTTGGCCATGCCCATAATCTATGCAGAGCAGAATATAGATGTTTAAAATGTGGAGACAGCCACCCAACCAATACCTGCACTAAGCCAAGGACCACCTCGGCCAAATGTGCCAACTGCAGTGGCCCTCATCCGGCGAACTACAAAGGATGTACTCAACACCCAAAGAACAGACGGATGGAGGCAATCAGTCAGCCCTCCTCCTACAGTACAAGAACACCAGCGGCCCAGACATCAAAACCGAGACTCTGCGGCCACAGTCGGAGACCTCCAACCAAAAGCAAACAAGAAGTTATGCCGATGTGACCCGTACAATTAGGCCAATTCCAGAACAAAATCAACCAAGAGCACCTAAAAACCTAACAGCTATTATCACGGCCTCACTAGCAAACATGCTACAAACTTTTAGCTCATCAAACCTTACTGAAACCTCCACTAAAAGATTTCTTCGTGAAACACAGGTCATCCTCACAGCTCTCCTGCCATGAATAGAAACAAACTCATTCCAGCATCTCTTCAAATAGTTGCTTGGAATGCAAATGGCCTCAAAAACAAAATCCTGGAACTCCGTGCCTTCACATCTAGGTATCAGCCAGATGTTATTCTAATTAGCGAAACTCATCTAAGACCCTCAGACAATCCTACAATAAGGGGCTATCGCCTATACAGAAATGACAGACTACTCTACAGAGGCGGTGGCACTGCCATCTTCATTAAAAACTACATTAAGCACCACTCTGTGAGCATTCCTTCAACCACTAACCTTGAGATCACAGGAGTGGAAGTAGTCACCAGCTCCACTGGCAAACTGAAAATCTACTCAGCTTACAACCCTCCCCAAAAATCTCTACTTCACTCTGATCTAAATGCCATCTTAGGCATCAGAGGGCCCACCATTATTGCCGGGGATCTGAATTCCAAGCATCCTGCGTGGAATTGTTCAACCACAAACAAGAATGGTTGCATCCTTTTCAATTACTTAGGATCAAGCAACGCTGTTGTGGCAGGCCCCACCGAACCAACTCATCTCAGTACGTTCGGCACTGTTGACATCCTGGATATAGCTATCCTGCAGGATATTAAACTTCAGTACAGTATCATATCTATGGATGAACTATCATCCGATCACAATCCAATTCTACTACAGCTGGGAAATCATGAATTCCTGTGTCCTCCTTCTCACTCCTACATTGTATGGGAAAGACTGTCAGCCGTACTCAAGGATTATATTGGACCTGTTCCTCACATACGCACAAAAGAAGAAGTAGAAACTGCAGTTACAAATCTCACACAACAAATTAATTCTGCTATAAAGGTAGCTTCCTCCTACAAATCTGCCCGCAAGCCAGATCGTTTGCCTGATGACATCATGAACTTAATTAGAGATAAAAACAGAGCTCGAAAAAGATTCCCTAACACGTGTGCACCACAAGACAAAACAAATCTAAACAGACTAAATGGGGCAGTAAGAGATGCACTGAAAGCTCATAGAGACTATGTATGGGATGAAAAGCTATCCTCCATTTCACCTAGTGATCACTCCATCTGGGGACTACTGAAAAATACCAAAAACAAAGGCAGATCCCTTCCCCCAATATTAACTAATCAGGGCCTTGCTCACACAGATGTGGACAAAGCAGAGGTTATAGCGCACAGCTTGGAAGAGCAATGCAGGCCTTCGTATGGAAACCTTGACTTTGACCACATACATAAGATTCACAGCAATGTGAGACACTCACTCAAACTTCCTATCACCAGCACGACCATATTGCATCAACATCACCTGCTGAGATATATGACATTATTAAAAATGCAAAGAACAAAAAAGCTCCCGGACCAGACGGCATTACTAATCGTGTGATTAAACTTCTGCCCCGGAGGGCAGTAGTGTACCTGACCAGTATAATAAATGCAATTTTAAGATTTCACTATTTTCCTTCCACCTGGAAACTGGCTGACGTAATTCCCATACATAAGCCAGGCAAAGACTCACACCTACCCCAAAATTATCGTCCAATCAGTCTCATCTCAAATCTGGGTAAGGTTGCGGAGAAGGTCATCCTCTCACGACTTCAGACCTCAATAAATGACCTAAACATCCTTCCAAAAGAACAGTTTGGTTTTAGGCAACACCATAGTACTACCCAGCAAATCCATAGAATTGTTGAATACATCACAACCAGCTACAACTGGCGCCAGTGCACAGGCGCTGTTTTCCTAGACTTATCCAAAGCATTTGACAAAATCTGGCATTTTGGACTCCTGCACAAGCTTATCTCAGCCGGCATCTCACCTGAAATGGTTCATTTAATCCACTCATATCTTCAAAATAGATCAATGCAAGTAAAAATCAACGGTTCTACATCCTCCCAGCGCCACATCTTTGCTGGAGTGCCGCAGGGATCTCTACTGGCTCCATTGCTGTTTTCTGTATACATGTCAGACATCCCGCACAATCCGATGACTTCCATTTTGGCCCTATATGCGGACGATACGGCAATACTAACCAGATCTCTTAGACCCCTTTTCATTACCAGAAAGCTTCAAGAAAACATTCTAAAGCTGGAGGGTTGGTTCTCTAAGTGGAGATTGGAAGTCAACCCCCAGAAAAGCTCAGCCGTTCTTTTCTCAAAAAGGCCAATGTCTCCTGTAGGAGATTTGTTACTATTCAATACTAAAATTCCCTGGCAGTCAGAAACAAATTACCTTGGTGTAATTCTCGACAAAAAGCTATCTTTCAATCAGCACACCAAGTCTGCATGCACAAAGGCATCTAAAGCCATAGCACAGATCTATCCGCTAATTAATAGAAATAGCAAGCTCAGCAACAGAATCAAATTACAACTATACCAGATGACAATTCGTCCTATAATCACCTATGCCTCTCCGGCCTGGAGCCACACCTCTAATGCTAACATCATCAAAATACAGCGAGTGCAGAACAAGTGCCTGAGAATGATTTTGAACGCCCCGTGGTATGTTAGAAACATTCAACTCCACAGAGACACAAATATTCCCTATATTTTCTCTTTTCTACGATCCTTAGCCACCAAGTTTTTCCTAAAGACGTCCACACATCCCAACGATTTGGTTCAACAAGCTACAGCATACGATCCAACGGACATATTCAAATATAGAAGACCAAAAGCTATATTGGCCTCCTTTAGTGATGCATAATCTCCATGCCCATCCAGGGCGAGCAATCTGCTCATAAATTTTACCTTCACTCAACCACAACAGATAGCGGGGAATATGAAAAGCATCTTGCTTCACCCCTAAAGACATAAATGTCAATTGTCAATTGGTATATATTGATAATCCAGGAGAATCAATCGACCGTGAGATGCGGTGATTGATTTATTCAATCCAATACCCTTGGAGGGTAATGGATGGCAATGCTGTAGCCAATGAAGTTCTAACTGAGGCTCGGCTATTGCTGTTATCCTCCTGCCATGATCAGAGCTTTAATTGCTCAATAACATCTTATCCATACACTGTCCTCTACAGATAACGGGGAATATGAAAAGCATTCTTGCTTCGCCCCTTTAAACCAGTCCTTATAATGACTTAAGGTATATATTGATTTGGAAAAATTGCGGCTCGCATGATGGTTGTTCTTACGAAGAATGTTTTTTGATTTAATGGTGATTAGTGAGTTTTAGATATTTTGAATCTGCTTTGTTTGCGGAATACGAGGTAAGACTTTGACTTTTAATACAATTTTCTGGCCCTAGCCCTGTTCTCTTCGCCATTGTAAATATTTTATGCCTATTCAAGAATGGAGTAAACGATATCAAAGACGCCATTCAACATTTAAACAAAGATATGTCACTTGATATTCTCAAATTCCTCCTAAAGAAATTTGAAACAGATTATCCTGGTTGCTTGAATCCCTTCACTCGAGTAAATGACACTGAAGATAATGATTTGGACATTGAAGAGGTCATTACACCTGTTCCACCTTCATAGACTCCCGGACAGTTCGATTGTTCTCATGAAGAACATTCTAATAAAAGACGCAGAACATCGGAACGTGGATTGGAAGTTGATGTAACAACTCAACAAAATCAGACCGCCCAAGATAGGAAAGAAAAGGTCCCTCCAGTCATCCTTCGAGATAAAGACAAATGGACCTCAGTCTCAAGATCCTTAGGAGAACAAAATATCAATTTTTCCTGGGTAAGAAATACTGAAGAGGGTGTAAAGATTCACCCTACCACTGTCAATGATTATCGCTTGATGACGAAAATGCTTGACAACTCTAAATTGCCCTTCCACACATTTGCGCTAGCTAGCGAGAAGAACTTAAAAGTAGTTCTAAGAGGAGTGGCTGAGGGTATCACAGCTGACCTCATCAATCAAGGATTGACTCCAATCAAAGTGAGTAGAATGTTGAGGTCAGATAAAACACCAATACCACTGGTGTTGGTCGAAATCTCCAACACACAAAAAAGCATCTATGAAGTTACTGACATTTGTAAGCTTAAAATTACAACCGAACCTCTAAGGAAGAAGGCATCGGCAGGGCAGTGCCACAGATGCCAGAGGTTCGGGCATTCCCAAAAACTGTGCAGAGCTGCATATAGATGCCTAAAATGCGGTGAGGGTCACGAAACTAATTCCTGCACCAAACCCAGATCCACACCTGCTTGTTGTGCCAACTGTAGAGGACCACATCCCTCTAATTACAAGGGTTGCCTTTTCCATCCAAAAAACCGTGGATCAACAAGAACGACCCACGTTCCTACAAGCAATGACACAACACACAACCAAGCAGTTCGCCCTCCAGATCATAATACCTCACATACGACAACACAGGAAGGCACCCGACCCTCATCCATGTCCAAATCATATGCGGAAGCGGTAAGAACCCAGACTTTTTCATCACAAGAGCGAACAAGCTCTAATCTCACATCAGCTTTAACCTCGTCACTTGCAACAATGCTGCATCAATTCAGCAAAGCAAGCACCTCACCATCCTCCAGAAAAAGATTCTACCTAGAAACCCAATCCATATTAACAGCTCTCTATAATGTTTAAAAAATTTAAACCAAATTCTCTCATGATAACAGCATGGAATGCCAATGGCTTAACAAACAAAATTCTCGAGCTGCAAGAATTTGCAAAAAGATACAATCCAGACATAATCTTGATCGGTGAATCCCACCTGAGACCATCAAACAATCCAAAACTAAGAGGTTATATTTTATACAGGACAGACAGACTTAACTCTAGTGGAGGCGGAACAGCTATTTTTATCAAAAATTATTTAAGCCACAACTCGCTGACCAACCCCCAAACTCTAAACCTTGAGGTGACGGATGTGGAAGTGCACACAAATAACGCTGGCAAACTCAAAATCTACGCAGCGTACAATCCTCCCAGTATTCCACTATTGACAGCAGACTTAGACTCCATCCTCGGCTCTACGGATTCCATAATTATAGCTGGAGACCTTAACTCCAAACATACGGCCTGGTTCAGTTCGTCAATCAACTCCAAAGGCCGTACCTTATTCACTATACGTTACTCAACTCATCAATAGTAGCTGGATCCACTGAGCCCACACACTTCAGCCCATCAGGAAGTTCTGATGTATTAGACATAGTTATCCTCAGAAACATCAAATATCAATACCAGTTGGTGACAGTAGAAGAGCTTAACTCAGATCATAATCCCATCCTACTCAGGTTAGGACTTCAAGATCAGCTCTCTCCCCATCATTCTTTCATACCATGGGACAAGCTCTCTAAGGTTCTCCCAGTCCACATCGGTCCGCCCCCTGTCATTCGTATAAAAGAAGAAATAGATCATGCTGTAAACAATTTAACTAGGCAAATCAACTCAGCAATAGCATCAGTCACTCAAACCACTGTCTTCCACGCTCCTAACTGGATCCCAGAAGAGATAATAGACCTGATCATGGCCAAAAATAAGGTCAGAAAGCGATATCACAATACTAGAGCCCCGCAGGATAAAGCAACCTTAAACACTTTGAACAGACAGGTTCGAGAAGCCCTCCAGATCCACAGGAACTCCAAATGGGAAACCAAACTCAAAGAAATCAACCCAGAAGATAACTCCATGTGGAAGTTGGTAAAATCTCTTCGTACCAAAACACAACCACTTCCTCCTTTAAAGACCAATCTTGGAATTGCACACACAGATGAAGAAAAAGTAGAAGCCCTAACTGACAATCTGGAAAATCAATGCAGCCCATCTTACGCAAATTTAAATGTCAATCTTATTCACAAAGTTCATCGTAAAGTTAGAAATGCACTAAGTCAGCCTAAGGATGATTCAGAAACCATCACCCCCACATCACCAACAGAAATAATAAATATCATTTCCCATCTGAAGAATATAAAGGCCCCCGGCCCTAACGGCATTACCAATAGAATAATAAAGCTACTCCCACGGAAAGCCATAATTCATCTAGTTAATATTACCAATTCCATTTTAAGATTCCAGTACATTCCCACAGATTGGAAAATCGCGGACATTATACCTCTGAAAAAGCCTGGCAATAACCCACAACTTCCCCAAAGCTACAGGCCCATCAGTCTTCTTTCCTGTCTTGGCAAAGTAACAGAAAAGGTCATCCTATCAAGACTACAATCAGTAGTGGACCAACAGAAAATAATCCCAAATGAGCAATTTCGGCTTCGCAAAGCTCACAACACGGTGCAACAAATTCACCGACTAACAGAACATATCACTCATGGTTTTAACTGGCACCTTCACACTGCTGCTGTATTTTTGGATGTTGCCAAGGCCTTTGATAAGGTCTGGCATCAAGGCCTTATCTTCAAACTAATTGAAAACAATATCCCAATTAAACTAGTGAAACTCATATATTCATATATCAATGAAAGATACATGCAAGTAAAACTCAACGGAATTGTTTCTTCAAGGCGCAAAATTCTGGCGGGAGTACCTGAAGGTTCTCTTCTGGCCCCAATACTTTTCACAACTTACATGGCAGATATTCCTCTCAATCCAAGAACAACCACTACTGCCCTTTATGCTGACGACACCGCTATTCTAGCTAGATCGCTCAGCCCTCGCCTAGCAATTACTAGACTCCAAGGAAGTATCAATGAGCTAGCAAACTGGGTTCACCAACTGGAGGATTCAAGTAAACTCCCTCAAAAGCTCAGCCATAATGTTTTCAAGAAGAAAAATCTGCAACAAAGAAGACATCCTGCTCTCTGGTCAAAAGATCCCATGGCAATCAGAGACCAAATATCTTGGGGTATTAATGGATAAGAAACTCCTTTTCAACAAACACATCAATCTCGTTTGCTCCAAATCTTCCAAAGTCATAGCTCAGCTCTACCCATTGATCAACAGTAAGAGCAAATTGAACCACATAATAAATTGCTTCTTTACCGGATGGTAATAGGTACAGTCATTACCTAGGCTTCACCAGCATGGAATCACACTTCAAGATCAAACATTTCAAAATTACAGAGAATCCAAAATAAATGCCTTAGGATGATTCTGGATGCACCGTGGTTCGTCAGAAATTCACAGATTCACCGAGAAACCGGCACTCCATACATCTCCTCCCTTTTTCGTGATCTTGCAGAAAAATTCTTCGTGAAGTCAAGTTCACATTCAAACCCACTAATCGTGCAAGCTATCAATTACAACGAGACTGATTACTACAAACACAAAAGACCGAAGGCTATTCTTCTCTCAACCGATCATAGCTAACACAACTGCCCTCAGAGGGCGAGCTTAATTGCTCACAAATCTCCCACTCCCAAACAACTCTCATTACAGATGAAGGGGAATATGAAAAGCACTAATGCTTCACCCATGCTGTCAGTAATGTTATTGGTTATTGGTTGTATATAATTAGCGGGAGGGGAAGATCAATCGACCGTGAGATGCGGTGATTGATTCATTCAATCCAATAACCTTGGAGAGTAATGGATGGCAATGCTGTAGCCAATGAAGTTCTAACTGAGGCTCGGCTATTGCTGTTACCCTCCTGCCATGATGAGAGCTTTAATAGCTCAATAACACCTTATCCCTACACTGTCCTCTACAGATAACGGGGAAGATGAAAAGCATTCTTGCTTTGCCCCTTTAAGCCAGTCCTTATAAGGACTATAAGGACTGTATAATTGGTATTGGTAATCGGGTGATTGGTGGTTTTGAGTAGAGAGTGAACCGATTGATTACGACAGTGAATAGTAGTGAGCATAGAAGACTGAGTGGATTAGTGATCGACGAGTGTTCAATAATTTGGATTATCTACTGAACTGTGATGAAAACATCGAAAGGTAAGTCCTTACCAATTTTGTAGCAATAGAAACTGGATTCAGGACAATTGGAAAAACCCTTAAGTTCGAGGAGATATACAGGGAATACCTAAGGCTAGGAAAACTTCTTAATGACAACTGGCCAGGAAAGGTCAAGCTATACGAGTCATTCCCCCCACACACACACCGTTTAACCTTTACTCTAAAGTAGAAGAACCCGAAGGCACTGATGACGAAGACGTGAAAGACATAACCGAGGGGAGCAACGCGTTCCTCCCCGCACCCGAAGTTCCCAATCCGGCAATCCCCCCGGAAGAACACACCAGTAAAAGGCGCAGGGACTGCGGACAAGCAAATGGGGGAAGACACACATGCACAAGAAATCCAAAGGAAAAGGTCCCCCTTTCCCCTTTTGTCTTGGTCAAGCGAAAGAAACCTTAAGGTAGTACTCCGAGGAGTAGCTGAAGGCATTATCACCGAGGAGATCACAACTGACCTCACACAACAGGGTTTAACCACAATCGAAGTCAGCCGGATGCTCAGATCCGACAAACAACCGATGCCACTAGTGTTAGTTGAGGACAAAGACAAATCTACGACATAACCGCAGTCTGCGGCCTTAAGATAACAACTGAACCACTCAGGAAAAGGGCATCAGCAAGGTAATGCCACCGTTGCCAAAAGTTTGGCCATGCCCAAAAATTGTGCAAAGCTGAGTTCAGATGCCTGAAATGTGGAGAGAAACATCAAACCATTGCATGCACAAAACCAAGAGTCACACCAGCCAAATGGGGCAACTGTGAAGGGCCCCACCCAGCCAACTACAAAGGATGTAACTACCAACCCAGAAATCGCGGAGCTACACGACCCACCCAACCTCCCCCACTCAGGACCACTCAAAGCATTGTGGCTGACCAACCATCAAGCCAACAATACCCTAACCAAAAAAATCAGGAAAGGGCTCAACCCCCCCCACCAAGATCTATGCAGAAGCAGCCCGCCCAAAGGACACAACACATTGCAACCAAACAGACTCCAACATCACAGTAATACTGACTGCCTCATTAGCCACTATGCTGCAGGAATTCAGCAGAACAAACCCAATGCCATCCTCCACAAAGAAATTCCTGCAAGGAACCCATTCCATACTGACAGCACTCAACAATGAATAAAACCAAACTAAAACCTAACTCCCTACTGATAGCCGCCTGGAACGCCACCGGCCTCACCAGCAAAACACCAGAACTACAGGAATTTGCACTCAGACACAACCCTAACATAATGCTGATCAATGAGACCCGCTGACAACCCAAAAGTGAGAGGATACACAATGTACCGAACGGACAGACTCAACACCAGAGGGGGAGGCACTGCCATCTAAATCAAACCATACCTCCACCACAACTCCATTTCCAACTCACAGACCACTAACCTGGAGATTACAGAATACAAGTCCACACAAACAATGCAGGAAGCCTCAAGATATATGCCGCCTGCAACTCACCAAACAACCCTCTACTGACAGCTGACCTGGATGCCATCCTTGGCAACACAGACCCCATCACCATAGCAGGAGACTTAAACGCCAAACACACAGCCTGGTTCAGCACTACCAATAACAGAAGTGGCCGCATACTACTCAACACTCAACTCATTTGTAGCAGGATCCACCGAGCACACTCATTACAGTCTTCATGGCAGGTCAGATGTACTCGACATACCTATCCTTAAAAACACCAGTTACCAGTACCAACTAGAGACAATCAATGAATTATCATCTGATCCCAACCCAATCCTGATCAGACTTGGCACGCAAGACCAACTGGTCTCCCCCTGTACACCTTCACATCATGGGACAAGCTAGCCAAAATCCTACCAGAATACATTGGCGCTGCACCCATCATCCACAAAAAAAGAAGAAATAGATGAAGCAGTAAGCAATCTAACAAATCAAATCAAAAAAGCACTAGAAGCAGACACCAAAACCATAACCAACCACCCGACCAGACGGCTCCAGGAAAACATCATGGACCTAATCAGAACAAAACAAAGCCAGGAAAATATACCACAACACAAGACCCCCAAAGGACAAGAAAACTCTGAACAACTTGAACAATCAAGTCAGAAAAGCACTTCAAAACCACAGGAATCAGGATTGGGAAAATAAACTCTCATCACTCAACCCAGAAGATCACACAGTATGGAAATTTCTGAAGACCATGCGCACCAAACGCAACCCACTATCCCCCATGCAAACCGCACATGGAACTGTACGCACTGATACAGAAAAAATGCAGAAGGAATAGCAGACGACCAAGAAAAATAAGGAAGCCCATCATATGACAACATAAACATCACCCACATTTATAAAATCCACCAGCAGGTCAATCGTACCTTAAGAGTGACCAGGGACAAGCCACACAGCATCACCCCAACTACTCCAATGGAAATAACCAACATCATAAAACATCTAAACAACAAAAAAGCTCCAGGTCCAGATGGAATTACTAAACAGAATCATCACATTACTTCCTAGAAAGGCTATTATACACCTGGTTAACATAACCAATGCATTACTAAGGATAGAACACTTCCCCACTGCATGGAAAACTGCTGACATCATACCAATAAAAAAGCCAAGAAACAATCCACAACTCCCACAAAGCTACCGCTCCATCAGCCTACTATCCAACCTAGGAAAGATTGCTGAAAAAACCATCCTCTCGAGACTACAAGAAAAATCAGACAAATTAGGAATAATTCCAAACGAACAGTTCGGATTCCGCCGTGTAAACAGCCCAGTGCAACAAATACACCAACTAGTGGAACACGTCACACACACACAGGAATACAGCTGGAACCTGCATACAGCTGCAGTCTTTCTGGATGTTGCCAAGGCCTTTGACAAGGTATGGCACCAAAGCCTGCTCTACAAACTCATACTGGCTAACATACCAACAAACCTCATCCGACAACTAAAATCATACCTCACTGACAGATCCATGCAGATAAAAATAAATGGCACCACCTCGACTAGGCGAAAAATCGTGGCAGGAGTACCACAGGGATCCCTGCTGACTCCCTTACTTTTTACAATCTACGCGGCCGACATCCCACAAAACCCGAGGACTACCATCACAGCCCTAGACTCGGATGACACAGCCATAATGACAAGATCGCTCCGCCCACACCTTAGCGATCGGTCGTCTCCAGGAGACCATCATAATGCTATAGAAATGGTTCTGACTGGAGGATACAAGTAAACCCCTACAAAAGCTCAGCTCTATTATTCACCAGACGCAAAGCCCTCATCCAAGATGACATTCAACTCCTCGGAAAAAAGATACCATGGCAGACAGAAACCAAATACCTTAGAGTACAGCTAACAAAAATCTAAATTTCAACAGCCACATCAAGCTCAGAGGCACAAAGATATCCAGAGCCATAGCCCAACTCTACCCCCTGATCTAATGAAACCGCAACAGCAAATTGAATACACGCCACAAGCTGCTACACTATCAGATGGTAATACGACCAGTAATCTCATACGCATCCCCAGCATGGAGTCACACATCCAAATCCAACATCCTGAAACTACAGAGGATACAAAACAAGTGCCTGCGGATGATCATGGATGCCCCATGATTCGTCAGAAACACGCAGATCCACAGAGAAACCAAAACCCCTTACATGCATTCCCTCCTTCAGGACGAAGCGGACAAGTACTTCAGCAAGGCACACTCTCATCCCAACCCACTAATCAGACAAGCTTCCAGTTACAGTGAACACGACTATCACAAACATAAAAGACCCAAGGCAATCCTGCTCTCAGCAGAACAGAGCTAACCCCATAGTTCACAAACTGTGAGCATAAGGCTCACCCCCCCCCATGCTTCTCGACACAGACAAAGGGGAAAACAAAAAGCATTTTATACTTCACCCAGCAAGTCAGTACGTTGTTGTTGTATATTGGTAATATTCACTGATATATTGCGTATGTAAGTTGTATCGTTCAAATATAAATAATCGGCAACAATCCCTCATTTAGTAACTTATTATAATATAATTCAAGTAAAAAAAAATTCCTTTACACTAGAATTTAACGATTTAGTCCGTAACTGATACGCTTGTAGAATAAAATCATTAATTTTGTGATGTGCGCCATCAAAGGGTGTACATAATATAAAGCAAAACGTATCTGAATGATTAAATCTAATAATTTTACATACTTAATTGGTCTTCCTGTAATTTTTCTAAAGACGCGCGCGCGCGCGCGCGCGCGCACATACACGCACACACTTTAGCTTTTAAATTAAACATCATTCTTGGAATTAGCGCTGTAATTTCATAAAAGCTGATTTTATTAAACTAATTTTAATACTGTATCATAATACTGTACTTTATTGTATGCCTTTGGATTATTTTTTCTTAAATGTATGTTTTTTTTTTCAGTCAAAAAGGATTGCGTTCGTTGTTTTTTTTTAATGCACCTTAAATGACATGCATTCAGAAGATATACGAACAGGATATGAGCTAACTGATTCAGCTTCAATTTCCACAGAAAGCTTTTGCGGTAAACTTTTCTAAGCCATCTTGATCTTTATTAGAATGCCACTCCGGGTCTCTTTTAAATAAAGAATAATTCATTACACTGGGCCCGTTGTGTCATCAATATTTCTTCAATGATGGACTATCAACAGAAAAAATAAATAAATATTGAAGAAAATGGAAGTTCAGACCATTCAGCATCTAATTCAATCATGGGGACCGCTCTTGAAGTATGAGACTTACGAACTCAAGGGACTCCGCATTGAGAGTCACGTTCTACAGAGCTGACCTAAAGAAAAGTTCTTTTGTTGGCTTTAGGATCGGAAATTTCTGCTTTTAGACTTTCTCAATCAATACGCTTATATAATAGATGTGGCAGACGTAACTGTCGAAATACGAGGGAAATTTCAGTAAATATTTTCCCCTTTCAAATAAAAAAGTTGAAATAAGAATACATTGCTGAAATAGGCAATTTTAATATTCATATATATCAAACTTATCATTTCATAGATGGCGCCACATTCATTCGCTGAACACAGTCTTATCTATTAAAGTAAATAATTCTATTTTAACAAATGTTTTATTCACCAGTTCATATCGAGGTCCGTTCGTGTCTTTCGAGATGTTTCTGCATCACCCAGAAGCTCGTAAAGTTCAAGGCGCAGTCAAACACCTGACTGAATCTTTATTGAAATGAAAGTAAAGACGTGAACGCGGAAAAGGAAAATGAAATGTGAGAATCAATTAAAATAAATGACGATATGTTTGTTAAATCTGTAAGAAATAAAACATTTTATATTACAAGAATAAGTCCTTGTTCTCCATTCGCGTTACTAATAGTAACGCGTATGCAGCATCCTAAACAGTGGAATAATCCTACTGCTGATGCTGTTGTTTGCTCTCGTGATTAGCCGGAGGATCGACGTCGTTGAGCCAACGCTTGAACACATAACTTAAATCGGCTCGCTTTCCTTCTCTTACTTCACAGATAAAGCTGGAAGAAGTATTTGCTATCTTTCATGATCTTGGAGAAATTGGTCGCCTGCCAACCAGAAAACCAGATAATCCTCATCACTCTCCCAACACCCTGAACCTTTTTCGTAACCACGTCTCCCTCTAAATACATTTTTTGTTCTTCCCTTGGCTATTCCGATAATCCATAATCTTATCCATGGTTCCTTTTCTACATATCGTTGTTCTCTCAGTATTCTATGGCATCACCAACTAGGACATCCTCCGGGATTTCTACTTCTCTTCGATGGTGTGATTACTGTTTTCGGATTCCTGATCCAAACAACTGTTCCGACCAAATAACTAAATTAATTCTAATTTTCTTATTTTAATAATCCCTAACAAAAGCACAAAAGCATTAAAAGCGGTCCAAGGTAAAAATTCAGCATATGTATTGAATAGCTCTAGTCAAAAAATTCTAATTTCACCCTTAGCTTATACTGCACTGCTACACTCCTAAAGAAGTGTAAAAAAATTACCAAAAAAATCCAAAGCAGACTTTGCAAGGGCGAAATGAAAAAAGCTTAACCTTGCTCCAATGATAGTCGAATCTTCTGGTCCTACACCAAAGACTGTTGGTCATAACTTCTCCACTTCCTTGTTGCCATGTTTCAAACGTGCTAATTGTACCAAGACAACCTCACCGCACTATAGGGTAAACCTCTTGGAATCAGCCTTTTCCTCTAACTCTTGTAGAGATGACCAAAGTACGTTACCTTCTCTTCTACCAAGAACTAGCTCAACCTCTTTTGATGTTTCGTCGGAAGGGCATCGCAAAAACACTCAACAGCCTTGATGCATATAAGCTGCTAGTCCAGATGGCATTTCTCCAGTAGAGCTAAAGGTTTGCCTCGGTTGAGAATTAACGTCCATTGTGTATTTCCTATGCCAGTCTTCATCCACATATGGCGTATACTCAAGCGCATGCAGTTATTCCATTACCCAGCCTATCCCTAAAAAAGGAAGCTAAGGATCAGCCATCACCCAATTGCTCTCGCCTCAATACTCTAAAGTCATGAAGCACGTCATCAATATCATCAAATTCTTCACTACTTAAACATCCATCAGTTAATTATTCTTACCAATATCGATTCAACCATTCTTGTTCTAAAGCAGACCACAGCGCTAACTTTACCCATCTTTGTCATGAAAATATGTGGATAAATGCACGTAGTTGTTCTTGATATTTCTAAAGCATTTGATTGAGTCTCTATCGAGATCTTCGTACTTAGCTACAACTTCTGGTCTCTCTCTCTTTCTCTCTCTCTTTCCTAAATTTGTGATTGGAATACGATTTTTCTCTCTGATCGTTAATTGCATGTCATGGTGGATGGCGTCCACTCACAGAATCAGGTAACTTAGTGTGGTCTTCCTTCTATACTCCAGTGGCCTTTATCTCTCTCTCTCTCTCTAAAATTATATCCAAAAACTTTCTATTCAGTACCAGTCAACCCTCTTCTTCATTCGAGAAACCTTACAGTAATCAATCCAGTGAATTTCAATTATGTCATAAGACAGTCTGTCTAATTTCCGGGAAGAACAGTTCTACTTCACTCGCTCTAACTTTTGATCTCCAATCAAGATAATTTTCCTATTCTTCGGTTGACTTTCTCATCCAGAGAAACAGTACGTCTTTCCTGCTCAACTCCACCAGTTTATAATTCCCAAATTCGACCCAACTTGGAATACTGTTCTTACTTTTCCGATGGAGTATTCAAAACCTCCCTAAGAACTCTCGATTGTGTAAAGAAGACGAATAAACCCCTCTCTCACCGACTTCCTCCAATCACTTTCTCATCTGCTTCTGCATTTTATTTGTTTATTTATTTTGTAAGCATTTCCATGTGCGCTGCTCCACCGAAACTTTCGTTCCTCTGGCTTTTCCCAGACATGTAAGAACACGAGTCACCAATGCATTGGTACATAACTGAAATTCAAACGTACCGAACCGTCTTCTTCCTTCATTCCATCCATCTGCCTCTCCTTTATTTTCCCGTAACTTTTCTCCCAACCACAGCTTTTCAAGAAACTTAAAGTATTCCTTCTTTCCTTTCTCCTTGACTACGCATGCGCAGCACTGTCGTATTATAAGAAGGGATGTCTCTCTTTCCCTCGTTTAATCCTGTACTTTTCTGTATGAAAAAATAAATACTCGCGGAAAATTGTAACAAATCAAACATAAATGCTCATTCCTGAATATCCTTCAAGAAACGTCTTCAAAAAGAGTTTAAGTCACTGCTGCAAGATCTTATGTTCATTCAGCAGTGAAGTCATACTCGTGTGTGCTTTGTGCTGCATTTTAATGAGACATACAACAGCAGAGTCACTCATGTCCGCACCTTTCTTTGGCTTCTGCTCATTCACACATGAAAGACTGTTTGAAACAAGTGCTACGAAAGGAGGGCAAATTGATCTGTAATAATCCACTCGTTCTCTCAAACAAGAAAATTTCCATGAAAGCACTTAAGAACATTTTGGAGGAAGATATTCGTCGAATGTTTATTTCTAATAAATCGTATGCAGCTAAGGATTGTCGTATGGATGAAGAGGTTCCTTTTTCTGTTCACTCTTTTCTGTCATTTCCTTTTTTTCCCATCTTCTCTGCACCTGAAAGAGTTTAATGGACATTTTAGAGTTGGATTCGGAAATGAAGTACCGTGCAATAAAAACAGCTCAATTGAAGATATTATTCTCTACCAGCAGGTTAACGTTTAAGAACAAGGTGGCCATTCGTAACGCAGACAAAAGGACTTTTGTGTTCTTTAGAAATAACTCAGCTCGAATCTTCTCTGTGACATCCAAAAGTGTTGGAATAGGACTTTTGAGAAACACTAAGAAAAAATTAGCGGATATCATACAAAAGCAGTAGTTTATTATTATTATTTATTTATTTATTCACATAATTGGTACACAGTCAAAACCAGATATCATTTTACTATTATTATTATTTAACACAAAATGTTTATAGTCAAACACTTATGCTACTACACAGTCATGTTAAAACCCTACTTCAGTCCAACCTACAGAGTAATCAGAACAACATGTCAGATAACAAGACCACAGTCAACAAACTACATAACACATAAGTACAATAATCAAAGCCACCCGAAACTTCTACGTACCTCACATGATAAACAAACTGCCGTTCGACGACAGAAACCTAGGAAAATACAGAGAGCTGAAACAGGCGCTATATAAATATGATAGCGAGAATGAAAGTTAGAGAAATTCGTTTCTCTCTCTCTCTCTCTCTCACACACACACACACACACACACACACACACACACACACACACACACACACACACACACACACACACACACACACACACACACACACACACACACACACACACACACACACACACACACACACACACACAAAAAAAAAACTATAATAAACCCCTCTCTAAAAACACACACCATTTACAAGGACACAAACAAACCATACCCAAATCTAACCCCACTTGCCAAAAAGTTAAACCATGCACAAGCAGTAGTAGTCTACTAAGCACCTACAGACAGTAAAATCAACACCTGGCTTGCGACTGGTATTAGAAACAAAACCACGAAACCACCGCCATCTATTATCTTCTTCAGATAAGCTCTGCAAAGCTTCGTGGAAGAAATCAGAAATGCCACCCAAAGAAACAAGTAAATATTAAAATCGATTTAATAAAAAGTGAATCACTGTAAATATGTGAAAATGTGAAAAAAGATGCAAAACAGATTGTTAATATCATTACCTGTGCAATTTAAATCAGATATTTTCCTAGCATTCAGTACGAAAAAAAGCATTACACAGATAGATAGATAATCGTGTAATCTACCCTGTGTAACTGAACTATAACTGATTGTAAACTATTACAAAAAATCGTTATTACTTCTAATAACACACAAATTATTGTGCTATATGACTTGCGCACTGTACAAAGGATGAGATAAATTGGAATCTTAATTGAATCACAAGTGAAAAATTGTAGTATTATATCTTAAATTGTATGTAATTATGTTATTTAAATGTGTATTATATGTATTACATAAATTGTATGTATAATTAAACTGCATGTATATGAATGTAATTTATTTGACAATAATAAAGTATTATTTGACATTGAAAAAAATTATAAACTTGTATGTAATTTATCTGAGACATAATAAAATGTTAAAACTTTTTTTAATATTATTAAAGCGTTACCAAGAGTATATATTTTATTTTGATCACCCTTTTCGTTATTCTTTACGTTCCTTTTAATGCGGAATTCATAATCGATGAGAAAATTGACGACCTCTGTCAACTAAAAGAAGGAATTCTAATAAGAGAGACTCCCAAAAATTCAGCTCATGATTTCGAAATATTTCAAACCCATCACAGCGGTACACTGTGGGGAAAACAAGAAGAACGTGACTGTTTTAATCCATTGACAAGCGCGTCAGTATTGATTAAACGCATCTCTTGGATAACGTGATGTGATCCACTTAACCGAAAAGTGTCCGAAACGATCTCCCAAGCTGTTTCTCTGTGAATAGATTGTCTGAACTATCTGATATTTCTAGAGTATCTTAAAATTAGCAATCAGCTCGTAGTGCTGCAAAAATGTCAATAGTTTGTTTAGAACTAACCTGAATTGGTTAGTAAAGCAAGAGGAAGTATCAAGAAAGCACACTAACTCCGTCCAAGGACTAGGAAGAGTCACGAATTCAGAAATTGGAAAGAGAAAATCCATGAAAGCGTTTAAATAAATATGTCTGAAGTCTTTCCGAGATGTTTTAGCGAAAAAAAATCCCGAAATCTCATAACAGATTTCTTCGCCCCTTGCTTCAATGGATATATCAGCACATCCCATTCATACTTACTTTGTTACAGCCAAATTGTTAATTTTTTAATTTTAAATTTGAATTTTTATATTATTATAATTATGTGTATATTATACACTATATATCACACGTATAGGATCAGCGTGTGCATGTGTGTGGGTGTGTGAGTACAAATAAATTTCTCAACCTACGGCTGCATATCGGACCCATCAAACATCAGCCTACTTCCAAAACACAGCCAACAAACCAATAAACACTAACTAACCGGTGTTATCCTCAGAGAAGCTTACTAAAAGACTTCGAGATGGAAGCTGAGACATTACACATAATATATATATTAGGTTATATAGTACACCTAATATATATATCGAACCCAGGTCTAAGAAAGACCTGGGTTCGATTCCCGTCCAAGACATCGGGAACCTTTATCTGGTCTCTTTCGACTAAAGGTGAGTTAGCCAGTCTCATACGGTGATAGGAAAACTCGGGTTTTTCGTTCCCCCAGAACAGGCAAACCGCCGTCCCCCCCTGAACACACCGGGAGGCATAGGGCCAATCCCCCTTATCCTCGAGACGGTCGCGGTTGTGAAGTCCACAGCTAAAGAACCTGAATGGTTTATGAAAAGCTTAAGATAAGACATATATATATATATATATATATATATATATATATAGATAGATAGATAGATAGATAGATAGATAGATAGATAGATAGATAGATAGATATTAGTATTAGTTACAGTACTCATTGAAAAAAATCTGTATAATCTTCATTGTTAATATTATAATAACATGTGTTGTAAATACAGAAGCAATATCTAATCGTTTTTATCGCAAAAATTACAAATAGAATTTTACCTAAGTTTCATTGCTCGTGTATATACACGAGATTACAACGTTTTGCTATTATTAGACACCTCCAGGGAGTCCAAGGACTCATCGAGGGAGGGCACCTACACTACAACTTCTTCTCCATCATTCAATCACCAACTGACTGCAAGTACACCAACGCCATCTACCGCCGACGACCACCACTGGTATTTCCACAGACAATTACAAACATCCATGCCCACGGCGGGATTCGAACCAGCAGCTTTTGAGCTGGAGAGTGGATACTCTATCCACTCGGTCAACCAGGCCGGCAAGCTACACATAACTTATGATTTATATTCTTCTATAATCTTGTGGAGATGTGCAAACACTGCTTAGAAAGAAATCAACGGACACCAGTGAGTGTGAGGGACAAACAGCCATGGCACCCACCTTGCACTAGTGTAGAACGACCACAGAATATTGAGTTCACATATAACACCATCTAAACGATTTTAAAATTAAAACAAGAATACCAATCATAAATATTGTTGTGAAATCTGGCTCTTTCTACCATACAAACTCAATACTCAGCAGCATTACGAAACTAGGGTCACCAAGACTTCTTAACAAAGCAAAATGGAGACAATTTCAAAATCTGATTACTGAAAGAAACAATAAATGAAAATAAATGGACAAAATTATTAATTAATCCTTATAGCTCCTTATAAGGACTGGCTTAAAGGGGCGAAGCAAGAATACTTTTCATCTTCCCCGTTATCTGTAGAGGACAGTGTAGGGATAAGGTGTTATTGTGTTATTAAAGCTCTGATCATGGCAAGAGGGTAACAGCAATAGCCGAGCCTGAGTTAGAACTTCATTGGCTACAGCATTGCCATCCATTACCCTCCAAAGATATAAAAATTCTCCACCTCCTTCCATTATTTAATCCCATTATCAATCAGAAATTAAGAATTATGTTATTGTATTAATTTTTGGTGTATATTATATCACTAAATTTATCTTACTTAATGAATTATATTTACTAAACTAAATAATTAAAATTAAAACAAATATTATATTTCTGTATATTTTATATAAATATCATAATTTAAAAAAATGAAATTGGTAAAGATGCTTATATATTTCTTATAAGAAACAAAAAAAATTCTTTAATTACTAATAGTAATCTTAAGCACAATATCACTTTTAATTTCCAACTGCAATAAATCAAGGGCAGTCGAGAATTCTGTTACAAACAACAGCTCTCGCATTTTGTAGCAAATAAGAAATTGATGACTGTGAGGAAAAAGAAAATATCCCTTTATGTGTCTAAATCGTGTTTCAAAAGACCAGCGAGCCTGTAAACGAACTACAAAGTCTGTCGAAGTGATTTTTGTAATGGCCCAAATGAGCCACGATGTCTCTTTGAAAGGTTATAATGGCCATATGTGAGAAATCTGTTAGAGGAAATAGGACACACCTGTCCCATTGCAGCTACCAAGTGTAGATTTACGTCTTGCGCGAACAAAATGGATGGCTGAATCGCACAAGCCAGAAAGTGTTATTTGGAAAAAAACGTAATAGTGTCGTTGGTATTGGTTTTAGTTTCACCTGACTTGCCATCTCTGAAATAAAAAGATGTGAAAAAAAATGCTTTGCAGGCAATTTTTTAAGAATTACTTCCCTAAATCAAGTGATGCTTATGTATTATATAAGTTTACACGTAATTTTATAAAAATTTAAAAATTTATACTGAAATAACGACCATATTAAGAAATTAGGCAATTATTTTCAACTGTTTATTTCTATATTACAACTATATAATTTGAAATGCGCATGCGAAGTAAGAGACAAGATTTCAGTCCAATGTTTCATTGGGCTGTTTTCAATCATGCGCACAACTAGTTGATATTTTACCCCGAGAGTGGTTCAAATATTTGTTTTTTCTGCATTCTTTACTTCCCGTCACAAATAGTTTTTCTTTTTTCTTTATTCTGCTAAAATACATCTAAATATAGAAAAAAAAAATACGGATTATTTATTTGTTATTTGGCTAGCATATATTCATGCCTGAGAAGATAGCTGTTTTTATTTTATAATTAAGCAGAGGCTCATAATAAATACGATGCCACAACGCTACTGGCGTAAAAAAGGTCACAATTTAATTACCGATTTTTATGCATTATTAAGCTTTGAACTGTAAAGTATTTTAGGTGTCAGAACTAATTCGGTTTGTTTGGTAGTCATTATTCATTAAGCAGTTTATTGGAAACTTGTTTTTCAAGCTTTAATTTAAAAATCAAAATAATGAGCTGTTTTTTTCTTGAAAATTAAAAAAAAAGTGCACAGTGTGTTATTATTAATACTACGAGCTGAAATGAAAAATCACTTGCGTTTATTAATCTTCCAATATTGTATTAAAATTGGCTCTGATTAGGCATCCCAGTAAACTGTTTAACTTCACGTATTGAGGGATTGTTTCGGTGCAGTTTATCAAATTGTTTAATAAAACAAAACAAGTCACATGTTTGCTGATGCTGACAGCCGATATCTCAATTGGAGCTACTGAGGATGAGGAACGTCCTTAACGTATCAGAACATGTAAAGAGAAAATACGTTTTTTTTTTTATTCCCATCTATTACTGGAGTCCAGTTATAGATAGATGTCAACTCAAGTTTACTGAATGTTGTTTGAAAGGGACTTAAATTAATTTTTAATTATAATTTTATTGGTAAGCCTAGAAACATAAAGGATATTGTATTTGTCAAATAATGTTAAAACCAAATAAGTGAAGACCATACCACCTTGTTAAGTGTTTGTTAACGTCAGTTTGCATTGAACTTCAAACCAACAAACTACTTTTCTATGTCGAGGCAGCTGAGGTGTATTGAGAAGGTTTTGATGGCTTCTTTGTAAGAAGAATGTTGTTCTTATGTCTGCGATATATCAATTCGTCGACATGAGATTAATTGATCCATTATTAGTCCTCACTTGGCAATTATTTTAATTATTATGCAGCGTATTATCAAAACAGAATTTATTTTCCTTACATTTATAATGTTTTCATAATCTAACCTTTATACGGTATCCTAACTTTATTCTAGATATCATTTCTTTCAAGATGAATACAAGTTGATCATCTCAGAAAAACAAAACCATTGCAACTTATCCAAGATCAGAAATACCATGTTATTTCTTAGAATTCTAAAAGAACTCTAAGTGTAAAACAATGTGATCTTTGTCATTACGTTTACAGTAAAATAGCACCTAACTATTCGTGGTTTACAATGCGCCATCTACAGAAAGATATCTATTTCTAGATATTGCGTATCGTTCTAAAAATCGGAGTCTATTTCAGTGAAATGCATTTTAATCACAGCCTGGGCCTCGCTGTTTCGACTACAAAGATTCATCTTTAGGATTTTATGGCTTCTCGTGGCTTTACTTAATTAAAACCACATCTCTATTGTCAAAATTCATCTTTACTGTATATTATACATTGTCTAAAATGACATGAATACTATGAAGATTTGCTATTCAAAGAACATGAACAACTTTATAGTTTAAAATCAGTTCCCATTCGAAGCAAAAGTCCATTTTGCTTTACGGTTTCATTCTGTAAGGTCTTCATGAGATAAATTTCCCGACTTCGCATTTTCTGTCCCATTTCCTTCAACTTGTAATTAATTGTCTTCTAATTCACCCGTTATGTTAACATGTTCGTCAGATGATTAAATCACCGTTATGTCAATATTTGGATATCCTGCTACTGGTTCCAGTAAGAGGACTCTCACGATAAAGAGTTGAAAGTAAATGTTAAGTTTACCTAAAAGAGAATATTTCTAGAGGGGTTTGCAAGTCCTGTAATCCTCCATTCGACTGTAAAAATAATAATAATAATAAATAAATAAATCGGTTCGATAACATTCCTCTTTAGGATACAGTACTGATCGGTTATCAACAAAAATACGAGATCGTATTTATTTTTAATGTAAAATTCCATTTTACGATCACCATACATCCAATTTTTGGTTGTTTTTATATTCACCAGTTCCTCTTTCATCGGTTCAATCGTATAAGGATTATTTAGTGACGTCCAGTACGAAATAATGATCAGCATTTGCTGCCGGTTATTGTCGTATAGATACAGTCATTACGTTAGCATTTCCAAAACTGTTAGAAATCCAATTGGGATGGAGTTCTTCATATTTTAAACTTGTGCAAGCACTTAGGAAATTACAATTTTTGAATAAATGTTTTACTTTCTCTCATTTAGTTTTATAAAAGTAATTTTTTTCTTAAACGTCTCCATTTTAACAGATTATTTACTTGTTTTCATTGATTTTCTTTACGAATAATCCTCATTTTTATGAAGATCTGGAAAATCCTTGTGGACCATCTTGATTTTGATATCAATCGTTGTGGACATCCTCATGAACCAACGGGATGCAAGTTATATCCATAAACTGAAATTCTATCACTTGAGATGAAGTATCCGGGTACAATTCACTGCTAAGGATATGATCGGTACCTAGAAAGCTTTCAACCAAAAAGGAATGGAAAAAACAATGACACAACACACTACTGGACTCCACCAGTACAGTATAACATTAGATTAGTATATTAGACATCGCTGCATATTTTAAATTTGCCCTGCCTTTCTTTCTTTATCCGAAATCAATAATCAAAGATATTAACCTGATGCATTCTACTCATCGTTTTCATTAAGGAAATTCGTCTTCTTACATGGTAAAGGAATAACTTTTAGAAACAACCCACTTAATTCTTCTGCTAACAGAGCAGAAAGAGAAATCATTGACGCATTGCACTGCAAGCATTTATTAAATAAAAGCGAATCAAAGCATCTCAGAAGTTCAGGGATGTATCGTCTACTAAGGTAAATGCCTCGACTTAGTGTTCAGTGCATAGCATTCGTTCGGTAAAGAATTCTTCGATAAACTCTGCGCCGACATTTTAGGGTATATATACGGAGTTCACCAGCAGTTCACGCTATATGCTAATTAGCTTACAACGCAAATATTGAAGTATTTTCTTTTATTAATTAATTCTAGACGTTCAAGTTTGCTTAACTAATGGAGAATACCTTTGGATAGATTACGTACGATATTTGGTAAACACAAATCAAATGCTGTATTTTACCACTTTATTAAGTAAATCCCATTTCGTTCTCTTTGTAATTAACTGTCTTCTAATTCATTGCTATTAGATTAACGTATTCGTCAAATGATTAAATCACAGTTGGGTTATGTCAATACAGTTAATTGTTTGCATATTCTATTATGGTTGTCAATCAGCGATTTCACAAGTTGATAGAGCATTTTAAGTAAATGGCCAAGTTCATGCAGAGTACAATACTCGTCAATGATTCTTCCAGAGTGGTAATTTACGCACAAAAGAGTTAATACAGGAGCAAGGAAATTAACGAGAATTTAGTACAATGATAAGAAATGAAACGCTGTTAATTAAACGGTACATGCATGAAGTATCCAGGGAATTAAGCGAATCATAAATTATATAAATTGCAATATTAATGAAAATTCCATTAAAAAACTATTAAAAAACTAATGAATTAATATTCGTTAGTTTTCGAATTAGCGATGTTTATATTTAATTATGCATTAATTAAAAAGATGTATGCCTCTCTTTGAAGTAATTCTTAATCAGTGGACTTTATTCTTTATCTTTTTCATGTTTGACAATACGTTGGTATTGTCAAAAATATATAATAAAAAGATTGGCTATATTTTAATCACTAAGCATAGCATTAATTAATTTATTTATTTATACTTGATATTAATATTTATTAATTAATGAATTTATACTTGATATTAATACTATATTTATTAAAACTCTTCAAGTAAAAGACATTATTCCATCCAACATAAAAAACTCTTATATCATCACGCTATCTGCGAATCGCTACTCAGATACGGAATAACAGTCTATGCAAATACACCTAACAATATTAGAAATATTATAATTGTGTCAACAGTGATTTGGACACCTTACACGCAACAACCAACATCCGACCTGCATATGGCGACACACAGAATCCTGAGCATTAAAAACCTGAAACACTACATGACATTAACAAGGAATTACTTCAACATCACCTATCGAAACAACAGAGACACATATCGTATAACACGACCTACAACAACAACTCTCTGCATCGTCACACCCTTCAACAACTCATACGGTTCTTCTGTGTGATCACATCAGATACAAACGCAACTCAACAACCTACCAAGAAAGTTAAAACACATAGATAACTTCAGAACATTAAAAAACTCTGGAAAATATATCAAACAAAGTTAATATACCATTAACACTAATATGCACATCACAAATCGTCAGGCATCCAATGTCTACATCACATGCATAAACAGTGTCAACAACACAAACAGTGAAGGCTAATCCCACTCTCTTCATAAAAGCTAACTCAAGCTTCGAAGTAGGTGGGATTAACTTGCCTCACTCATCCACACGTAATCCTTATAATCAAAGAATGCAGATTGTGTAACAAAATAGTCAGTAAAGTGTATAGCAATAATGAAGATACTGATATTAAAAAAAGAAAAAGCGTATATATAAATAGGCTGTATAGTAATAAGCTATTATATTGATATTGATAAAAAAATTATGTACATTTATATTTTTAAAAAAATCATTGTACTCTACATTTGTACTGAACAGAAAATGTAATAGTATACTTTATTGTATACATGTAAATACTCTGTATGATGATAAATAAAATGTTGTTACAGTTTATATATATATATATATATATATATATATATATATATATATATATATATATATATATATATATATATATATATATATATATATATATATATATATAATTATTATTATTATTATTATTATTATACAAAACATTCTGCATAATCTTCATTGTTAATATTAGAAGAACACATGTAAATACATAATATAAAGGCAAAAAAGTATTTTTAAAAATTTTAATTGAAATCCAATGTAGAAAACGCAGCACTTAGTCTGAAAAAAGAAAAAAAAAGAAGAGGAAGACAAAGAACAGATTGGATGAGAAATATTAAGGACTGGACCTTTTTGTCCTATGAAGAATGCAAAAGAGAAGCACAAAACCGTACATAGTGGAAGCTCGTGGTAGTCAACTTCCTGGAAGGAAGTGACATCTGACGAGAGTGCTGAATTCTGTAAAATTATAAGTTGCAATGTCACTCATGATGTTTGTGGTATGTGTAAATATTTTAGCAATCAATAAATTATTATTATTAAAAAACATAATGTTAATTAATGAATTTATACTTGATATTAATACTATAAGTATTAATCTGCATTCTTTCGGAATATAGAGTTCAGTTCTAAGCAGAGAATGTTTAGATGTGCATTCTTTCAGTACATCACGTCCTTATCCTTTATAAGGACTGGCTTAAAGGGGCGAAGCAAGAATGCTTTTCATCTTCCCCGTTATCTATAGAGGACAATGAACGATAGGGTGTTATTGAGCTATTAAAGCTCTGATCATGGCAGAAGGGTAACAGCAATAGCCGAGCCTCAGAACTTCATTGACTACAGAATCGCCATCCATTACCCTCCAAGGGTATTATTCACCGCATCTCACGGTCGATTAACCTTCCATCCTAAAATTCTACATCACGTCGACTGCTGAAAAAGAAACATCCGTATTATACAAATCATAGTAATAAAAAGGTGTATTAATATAACGTCTTATATCATTAAAGATTTTAGAAATCTTTAGATTTTTTAAATATCATTAGTACGTACATATAATATTTTTTCAAGTATTTTATAAAAGATTGAAATATAATCTGAAAATAAATATTATTACTTATTTATAAAATCAATAAAATACTTATTTCCGAAATCGATTGTGGCTCCATCTCACGTCAAGTATGCTAATATGGTTCTTAATAATACTTCAAGCAGGTATGACACTAAAAATGAAACGGTATCAGTCTGTCAACATAAGCACTTGGTATACAAGTAAAGAAATTTACGGCATCTGTGAATTCGTAAAAAGTAAAACCTTCACATTTATAAACAAGTTTTACATCACCTACAACGTTTCTTGAGGCCAAACAAAACGAAATGCTTCTTACACCTTTCAATACGGTCAACTTAATGGTAAATTGCAATCTTTTCACCCGGCAAAAACTGTAATGCAAGAAGATTATTCTTTCAACCAAATACTGTAGCAAAAGAATAAAATATTTCAGTTCAAAACATATTTCCAAAAAAAGTTTGATTGCTTTCTTATAATCCTTATAAGGACTGGCTTAAAGGGGCGAAGCAAGAATGCTTTTCATCTTCCCCGTTATCTGTAGAGGACAGTGTAGGGATAAGGTGTTATTGAGCTATTAAAGCTCTGATCATGGCAGGAGGGTAACAGCAATAGCCGAGCCTCAGTTAGAACTTCATTGGCTGCAGCATTGCTATACATTACCCTCCAAGGGTCGTTTTTACACCTTGATTGCTTTGACCATTGACCATTGACGTTACTGACAGGATGGGTGAAGCACAAGTGCTTTTCATATTCCCCTTTATCTGTAATGAGAGTTATTTGGGAATGGGAGATTTGTGAGCAATTAAGCTCGCCCTCTGAGGGCAGTAGTGTTAGCTATGATCAGTTGAGAGAAGAATAGCCTTCGGTCTTTTGTGTTTGTAGTAATCAGTCTCATTGTAATTGACAGCTTGCACGATTAGTGGGTTTGAATGCGAACTTGACTTCACGAAGAATTTTTCTGCAAGATCACGAAGAAGGGAGGAGATGTATGGAATGCCGGTTTCTCGGTGAATCTGTGAATTTCTGACGAACCACGGTGCATCCAGGATCATCCTAAGGCATTTATTTTGGATTCTCTGCAATTTTGAAATGTTTGATCTTGAAGTGTGACTCCATGCTGGTGAGGCGTAGGTGATGACTGGACGTATTACCATCCGGTAAAGAAGCAATTTATTATGTAGGTTCAATTTGCTCTTGCGGTTGATCAATGGGTAGAGCTGAGCTATGACTTTGGAAGATTTGGAACAAACGAGATTGATGTGTTTGTTGAAAAGGAGTTTCTTATCCATCAATACCCCAAGATATTTGGTCTCTGAATGCCATGGGATCTTTTGACCAGAGAGCAGGATGTCTTCTTTGTTGCAAATCTTTCTTCTTGAAAACATCATGGCTGAGCTTTTGAGGGGGTTTACTTGAATTCTCCAGTTGGTGAACCAGTTTGCTGGCTCATTGATACTTCCTTGGAGTCTAGTGATTGCTAGGTGAGGGCTGAGCGATCTGGCCATAATAGCGGTATCGTCGGCATAAAGAGCCGTAGTAGTTTTTGGGTTGAGAGGAACATCTGCCATGTAAGTTGTGAAAAGTATTGGGGCCAGAAGAGAACCTTGAGGTACTCCCGCCTGGATTCTGCGCCTTGAAGAAACAATTCCGTTGAGTTTTACTTGCATGTATCTTTCATTGATATATGAATATATGAGTTTCACTAGTTTAATTGGGATATTGTTTTCAATTAGTTTGAAGATAAGGCCTTGATGCCAGACCTTATCAAAAGCCTTGGCAACATCCAAAAATACAGCAGCAGTATGAAGGTGCCAGTTAAAACCATGAGTGATATGTTCTGTTAGTCGGTGAATTTGTTGCACCGTGTTGTGAGCTTTGCGAAACCCAAATTGTTCATTTGGGATTATTTTCTGTTGGTCCACTGCTGTTTGCAGTCTTGATAGGATGACCTTTTCTGTCACTTTGCCAAGACAGGAAAGAAGACTGATGGGCCTGTAGCTTTGGGGAAGTTGTGGGTTATTACCAGGTTTTTTCAGAGGTATAATGTCCGCGACTTTCCAATCAGAGGGAAAGTATTGGAATCTTAAGATGGAATTGGTAATATTAACTAGATGAATTATGGCTTTCCGTGGGAGTAGCTTTATTATTCTATTGGTAATGCCGTCAGGGCCGGGGGCCTTTTTATTCTTCAGATGGGAAATTATATTTATTATTTCTGTTGGAGATGTGGGGATGATGGTTTCTGAATCATCCTTAAGCTGACTTAGTGCATTTCTAACTTTACGATGGACTTTGTAAATAAGATTGATATTTAAGTTTGCATAAGATGGGCTGCATTGATTTTCCAGATTGTCAATTAGGGCTTCTGCTTTTTCTTCATCTGTGTGTGCAACTCCAAGATTGGTCTTTAAAGGGGGAAGTGGTTGTCTTTTGGTACGAAGAGATTTTACAAACTTCCACATGGAGTTATCTTCTGGGTTGATCTCTTTCAGTTTGGTTTCCCATTTGGAGTTTCTGTGGACCTGGAGGGCTTCTCGAACCTGTCTGTTCAAAGTGTTTAAGGTTGCTTTGTCCTGCGGGGCTCTGGTGTTGTGATATCGCTTTCTGGCCTTGTTTTTGGCTCTAATCAGGTCCATTATCTCTTCTGGGATCTTGGAAGCGTGGAAGACAGTGGTTTGAGTGACTGATGCTATTGCTGTGTTGATTTGCCTAGTTACGTTGTTTACAGCTTGATCTATTTCTTCTTTTTTACGAATGACAGGGGGAGGACCGATGTGGATTGGAAGAACCTTAGAGAGCTTGTCCCATGGTATGAAAGAATGATGGGGAGAGAGTTGGTCTTGAAGTCCTAACCTGAGTAGGATGGGATTATGATCTGAGTTAAGCTCTTCTACTGTCTCCAGCTGGTATTGATATTTGATGTTTCTGAGGATAACTATGTCTAATACATCAGAACTTCCTGATGGGCTGTAGTGGGTGGGCTCAGTGGGTCCAGCTACTATTGATGAGTTGAGTAATGTGTAGTTGTATAAGGTACGTCCTTTGGTGTTGATTGACGAACTGAACCAAGCCGTATGTTTAGAGTTAAGGTCTCCAGCTATGATTATGGAATCTGTGGAGCCGAGGATGGAGTCTAAGTCTGCTGTCAATAGTGGAATACTGGGAGGATTGTACGCTGCGTAGATTTTGAGTTTGCCAGCGTTATTTGTGTGCACCTCCACACCCGTCACCTCAAGGTTTAGAGTTTGGGGGTTGGTCAGCGAGTTGTGGCTTAAATAATTTTTGATAAAGATAGCTGTTCCACCTCCACTAGAGTTAAGTCTGTCTGTCCTGTATAAAATATAACCTCTTAGTTTTGGATTGTTTGATGGTCTGAGGTGGGATTCACTGATCAGGATTATGTCTGGATTGTATCTTTTTGCAAATTCTTGCAGCTCGAGAATTTTGTTTGTTAAGCCATTGGCATTCCATGCTGTTATCATGAGAGAATTTGTTTTAATTTTTTAAACATTATAGAGAGCTGTTAATATGGGTTGGGTTTCTAGGTAGAATCTTTTTCTCTAGGATGGTGAGGTGCTTACTTTGCTGAATTCATGCAGCATTGTTGCAAGTGACGAGGTTAAAGCTGAAGTGAGATTAGAGCTTGTTCGCTCTTGTGATGAAGTCTGGGTTCTTACCGCTTCTGCATATGATTTGGACATGGTTGAGGGTCTAGTGCCTTCCTGTGATGTTGAATGTGAGGTAATATGTTCTGGAGGGCGGACTTCTTGGATGTGCATTGTGTCATTTCTTGGAGGAGCGTGGTTACTTCTTAATGATCCACGGTTTTTTGGATGGAAAAGGCAACCCTTGTAATTAGAGGGGTGTGGTCCTCTACAGTTGGCACAACAGGCAGGTGTTGACCTGGGTTTGGTGCAGGAGTTGGTTTGATGACCCTCACCGCATTTTAGGCATCTATATGCAGCTCTGCACAGTTTTTGGGCATGCCCGAACCTCTGGCATCTGTGGCACTGCCCTGCCGATGCCTTCTTCCTTAGAGGTTCGGTTGTGATTTTAAGCTTACAGATGTCCGTTAATTCATAGATGCTTTTTTGTGTATTAGAGATTTCGACCAACACCAGTGGCATTGGTGTTTTATCTGATCTCAACATTCTAGTGACTTTGGTTGGAGTCAGTCCTTGATTGATGAGGTCAGCTGTAATCTCATCAGTTGAGATGCCTTCAGCCACTCCTCTTAGAACTACCTTTAAGTTCTTCTCGCTTGCTAGCGCAAAGGTGTGGAAGGGCAGTTTGGAGTTGTCAAACAATTTGGTCATCAAGCGATAATCGGTGACAGTGGTAGGGTGGATCTTTACACCCTCTTCCGTATTTCTTGCCCAGGAAAAATCGATATTATGATCTCCTAGGGATCTTGAGACTGAGGTCCATTTGTTTTTGTCTCGAAGGATAACTGGAGGGACCTTTTCTTTTCTGTCTTGGGAGATCTGATTTTGTTGAGTTGATACATTATCTTCCAGTTCACCTCCCGACGTTCTTCGTCTTTTATTAGATTGTTCCTCATGAGAACAATCGAGCTGTCGGGGAGACTTTGTAGGTAGAACAGGTGTAATGTCCTCTTCTATGTCTAAATCATCATCTTCAGTGTCATTTACTTGAGTAAAGAGATTCAAGCAGCCAGGGTAGTCTGTATCAAATTTCTTAAGGATGAATTTGAGAATGTCAAGTGACATATCTTTGTTTAGCTGTTGAATGGCGTCCTTGATATCGTTTACATTCTCCATTCTTGTGTACGAAATATTAAGATATATTTCGGAAAGGTATGATGGCGTATAGAACGGGCTAGGGCCAGAAAATTGTATCAAAAGTTAAATTCTTACCTTTTATTCTGTAAACAAAGCAGATTCACAATATCTAAAACTCACTAATCACCACTGATATCAAAAAACATTCTTCACAACAACAACCGTCATGCGAGACTACTATGCGAGACGCCATCTTTCCACCTTGATTGCTTTCCTTATAGTCCTTATAAGGACTGGCTTAAAGGGGCGAAGCAAGAATGCTTTTCATATTCCCCGTTATCTGTAGAGGACAGTGTAGGGATAAGGTGTTATTGAGCTATTAAAGCTCTGATCATGGCAGGAGGGCAACAGCAATAGCTGAGCCTCAGTTAGAACTTCATTGGCTACAGCATTGCCATCCATTACCCTCCAAGAGTATTGGATTGAATGAATCAATCACCGCATCTCACGGTCGATTGATTCGTCCATATCCCATCCGGCCTTGATTGCTTTCCTTTTATTAGCATGTATATATGGATGATGTTATGCATGCTGGAAAATGGTGTATGGCAGAAATACTTTCACATATACTCGCCGTATTACTGTCGTTGTTATTCTCAATAGATTTCTTTCTGATAGGTTTAGTGATCCAAACCTATAAAAAAATAACTTTGAAATTTTATAATTTTCGTCAAACTATTAAAAAAAAAACTGGTAACATTTGCTCCAGTTTTTTTTTTCTCCCAAAAATTTATGTTTATGCTCAGTACTGATATTTATTAAAGTTGGCAAACAGCATAATTGTTCATTTTTTCATTTTTATAAGCAATTTTATAAGCTAGGTTTTTAATCATTTTTTCCAAGTAAGCAAACAGACGAGTAAGTCAAGTTTGCTGCTGCACGTAGTTCAAGACCAAGGCAACTCGTTGTAAAGGTGAAGTAAGCTCTGATCACTTTCCTTGGAATTTTCCCTTAATGCAAAGCACATTTCCTTGTGGAAATGTGCTTTGCATTAAGGGATGCTATGCATTAAAGGCAAGGGCCACTACCCATACCGGTTTCGACCTATATTGAGGTCTCGTCAGTGGGAGCCAGACCTAAAAAATGTCAAGGGTGAAGTAATACAGAGCTTATAAATATTTTCCCTAAACAAGTTGCCATAAGGTGCTTTGACCTCGTTAAATAATAATCTCAGGATGAGAGTAAGATTTTGAAAGTTTTTTTACCTACGTGCAGCCGCAAACTTGACTTACTTGTCTGTTTGCTTACTTGGGAAAAAGGATTAAAAACCTAGCTTATAAAATTGCTTGCTATCTTTAATATAATATATACCCAAGGTAAAAAAATTTCTACATATAGGGTGGTTCAAAATTCCACGTACAAACTTTGAGGGGAGGTAGAGAACATCAAAATCAACCCTATTCACATAGGAAAGCATGACCGGAAACGCCACCCGAAAGTGATAGGTGGCGCTGTTCGCCAGCGCTCCAGGTGAGCAATTGGGGTGTCCTCATTCAAGCTTTCGACGTCGTACGAAGAACATGCGTCGTCTTACGAACGCTGAGATGGCAGACATGCACCTCGTTTACCATATTATGTATCCAACGACTATTGAGCTGTTCAGTTACGCCTAATCAAGTTTTTTTTTACACTACTTACTGCCTTGTGTTATTTCTGTATCTTTGTGTCCCTGTTAGTACCTTCCGGTGGCGTTTACGGTCATGCTTTCCTAGGTGAATATGGTTGATTTTGATGTTCTCTACCTCCCCTCAAAGTTTGTAGGTGGAATTTTGAAATATATATATTTCTTTATATCGGTATTTTTTGGGGGGTGTTGATTGATTGATTAGAGAAAATAAAGATACCGGTTAACGCATTCCTTGGAAACCTGGGAATTGTGTTTATTTCAGGAACAAGGTATTGGGAAGACTCTTCCAAAGAAAAGAGAAAGATGGAATGTAGGGAAACGATGAGAATTTAGTTTGGTGAACTCTGGCGCTGTAGTGTGTGGATGTAATTTTATAATGTCTCTGTTATTTTTTATATAATTCTTTGTCTTTGATACCTGAAGAAATTGATTTTTTTCAACGAAACTATAGTATCTCAGCATTAAACTTTATTCTTTTTTATTCTCGGTGTTATAGTAGCGGAAGCCGACTTCTTCAGGCGTGAGAACATTGAAAGCAAAAAAAAAAAAAAAACACTACAAAGAAACATTCTACCACTACATCACGCTTGAAGAAGTCGGCTTTCCGACGAAATATATATATATATATATATATATATTTGTGGGTGGGGGGGGGTGCGGTGTGTGTGTGATGGTTATATATATATATAGATAGATAGATAGATATTTGTGTGTGATGGTTAGGCCCCTTCGCAGTCATATATATGCCTGGGAAAAGAGTGTGCTGGGTTCGATTCTCGTCGCCAGGAGCTTAAGGATCTTCCTCAGCCATAGCCAAGTAAGCCGGTCTTGGGCTTGGACAGCAGGGTTTTTCCCCAGTTTATCTGGGGTTTTTCATCCCGCAGGCAAACTGGCCCCGTGAACACATGGATTACAGAGAGGAATACTCAAGACCCAGCCATAAGCCTGATTCGTCAGCTATGCCGGTCCCGAGCCCGAATAAAATTTGGGGGGATTGAGATGGTGCCGTACTTCCCCGTAAAAGGGGCCTCACAGCCCTTATATCATCATACGAATAAATAAATAATAATGATATAGACTGTTCAGATACCGCTCGGAGTTCGTGGAACCAAAAACAGAGCTCCGAGGCCAAACCAGGACCAAACCATTACGCAGAGAGAAGGGTGTGGAGGAATACCCCTTACCCTTCCATCTGCTCGGTGAGAGTGTAGCTTGATTCGTTGTTCCAAGCTTTCCACGTCCCGCTCTTTGCATCACTGAAGTCAAGTAAAAAGCGGTAGTGTGATGTAGTTATGTGCGGTTTTATATTCGGTGTATTATTATTATTATTTTAATATACAGAGTTATCTGAAATCTCAGAAAGAAAACTATGAAATGAAATACTTGGAAACAGCGAGATTGTGTTTGAAAAAAATGCATTTTCCCTTCCTTCCTTTGAACTACTTCGTTGGTATTAATAGGATTTCGAGGGCAACTCCTTACGGGGTGAAGCTGAGTGTGGCCTTTCCAGTTACAAAGTGCTCAAATTTTGAAAATCTACACTCTGTTCGTGTTTCTTATTTTACTTCGTTAATTACTTTGGCGTTTGGTCTCGGATTACAACCAAAGTTTTCTTGTTCGGGAATAAATTAATATAAGATAAAAAAAGGGGATCAAAACACTATGCGCTGCATTGGCTAAGACAACAACATACTTCAGAGTGGAATGTAATGAAGAGGTAAATGATGAGAGTTCGTTGGTTATAATATAATTTGATGCTTCATTTTTGCCTCCAAATCGTAGTGATGGGTGAATAATAAACCTTTGATTTGACATGGGAAAAAAAACTGGCTTAAAGGGGCGAAGCAAGAATGCTTTTCATTTTCCCCGTTATCTGTAGAGGACAGTGCAGGGATAAGATGTTATTGAGCTATTAAAGCTCTGATCATAGCAGGAGGGTAACAGCAATAGCCGAGCCTCAGTTAGAACTTCATTGGCTACAGCATTGCCATCCATTACCCTCCAAGGGTATTAATCACCGCATTTCACAGTGGATTTTCCATCTCTTCACCCTTTCTTTGACATGGATTAACTCCTTTTGAAAAATATAGAAATCCTCATAATTATTCTTTATGGGGTATAAAGTTAAATGGTGTATTAAATATTGACCGTTCAACATAATTAATCTTTTATGCCTAAATTACTAACAACTGCTTTCTTCCAAATTAGTTACTGATGGGTCTGTTCTCTCTGAATGTAACTGGCTCTTATATTTTCGTCATTAAAGGCCCTCGTAATTGCATCAACCAACTATATCGAGATTATATGTGGCTCTTTCCTATTATTTTAGCTTCAAGTAATTATTTTGTTTAAGTACCATATTTGTTCTATTTTTATACGTATTATATTAATAAATTGTGAAGTTTTCTTTATGATGTCTTTATTTTTAATAAATTCAGGATATTTTTTAAAATTTTTTATTTAATTATTGTCAGATTCTTATCTACCTTTTTATATTTATATTCTAGACCTTATATCTAAAATTTACATCAATACATTGATGATGTGGGGGAGCAAGTGGGGAGTCGACCGTGAGATGCGGTGATTAATACCCTTGGAGGGTAATGGATGGCAATGCTGTAGCCAATGAAGTTCTCACAGAGGCTCGGCTATTGCTGTTACCCTCTTGCCATGATCAGAGCTTTAATAGCTCAATAACACCTTATCCCTGCACTGTCCTCTACAGATAAGGGGGAAGATGAAAAGCATTCGTGCTTCGCCTCTTTAAGCCAGTCCTTATAAGGACATTGATGTGTACTGAGTTTCTTATGGTTCTGTATGTATGTGTGTGTGTGTTACCGCTAAAGCTCAAAAGCCGTTAATGTGCACATTACCTAGTTAATCTGCAGATTAACTGATTTGCTCCGTTAACGTGCGGAATCAAGAGTTTTCCGCATTTTACCTAGGTAATATGCACATTAACAGCTTCCGTATCGTTAAAGTTCAAAAGTTTGTTTCTCTCATTTCCTCCCCCCCCCCTCTCTCTCCCTCCACTTTTAGTTTGGTTTCGCTAGTGTCATATGTTTTGCAAATTCATTTCCTTAATTGTAATAATATTTTAAACCGTTTCATTCTTTGTATTATAGTTTTTTAATTGATTGATGATTGATTCTATCAACTAATTTGTTGATTGTTTGATTGTATTAACTTGATTCTTTAGATATCGAAAAACAAATAAATAACATTATGTTAATTTAAGCGTACAGAAACGTTGCTGTTGTTCCAGCAAAGATCTTATTTTCACTTTAACGAGTGCCTAGTAGGTAATTTGCAGATTACCTAGGTAATTTGAGAAATGAAACAATTTTCCGCACATTAACGGTTCACCGTAGTTAATCTGCACAATACCTAGATAATCTGCAGAATAACTGATTTCTGCACTTTAGCGGTAACATGTGTATATATAAGCAAGTTTTATGTTTTTTGTATTGTTTTTTATTTTCAAAATTACGTTGCCGCCTTTATTAAAAATGAAATCGTGCCTAAAGGGTAAAAATGTGTGAGGTGTTTCATACGTTCACCACTGAGGATTCAGCTGACGATTTCTGTCTTCTACTTCATTGTGGTTTTCATCCAAGTTTATCTTAGAAAATATATTTCATTTTACATATAACGAAGGCTGGAAGCCAATTTATTTATTAGCCGTGTTTATTTATTTAGTTCTTATTTTTATTTTAAAAAGGACAGTACCATCTATCTGGAGTACATCAGCAAGCTATTTGAAAGTCGTGTTTGAAACCACTTAATCTAATAAAGTTTATTCATTACTTTTTTATTTAACGATTAGTTTCCATACTCTGACCAAAAGTATGTATTCGGATAAACAAAAAGAGTGGAACCTGATGTGCTTCTTGAAAAGATGAAGGTTATTCTCTTTGGGAAAAGCAGAGTGAAGAAGAAGGATGTTTCAAAGAACAGATACACCCTATGTTAAAAAAAAAAACCAAACCCTTTTTCGTAAATAGAAGAAACTAGCGGCGCCACCTGTTGTATCTTTTTGTTGTCGAAAGCGGCAACCTTCATTAGTGTTGTGTCTACTGTTTATGACATTTGTTTCATTAGAAGCCGAGTTGTAGTGCCAAGAATGACAGTGTGTTTTGACGAACGGTCGGTCGTCACGATATTCATGTCGTACGCGACAAATTCTCGCTATCAATCGCTTCAAAACTTCGAGAAAATTTCAAAACTCATCACCATTGACCGGTTGGCCAGGCGAAACGAATTCTTTCTGTATAATGCCCTTGGAATCGTAGAAGCAAATCAGCATTGTCTTTATATTTTTGACTTTTCCAAGCGACTTTTTTCCGGATGCCCCCTCTTCTGATGGTCTCCCCTCAGCACTGTGGCGCTTTGTTTCGGACTCATACTCAAAACACCACGTTTCATCACCAGCAACGATCGTTTCAAGGAAATTTGAGTCCTTACGACCGACTTTTTAATGAGGTCCTTCCAGTGTTCAATTCCATACATTTCTTGGTCGTCGGTCAACTTGTGGAGAACAAATCGCGAAATCAATTTACGAAGACCCAAACTCTCGGTCAAAATGTTGTGCATAGTCGATTTTGGAATCCCCAATTCATCTTCAATCAATTTCACGGATGATTTCGGGTTTTTTGATGAAATCACGCACTTTTTGAATGTTAACTTCGCTCAGTCCAGTTTTTGGACGGCCCCGCTTTTCGTCGTCTTCAAGCGTCTCACGACCATTTTGAAAATCGCTTAAACCACTCGTAACCTTGAGTACGGGATGAGCATTCATCACCGTATGCTTTTTGAAGCATTTGATGCGTTTCGGTGAAACGTTTACCAAGTTTAACACAAAAGTCAATCGCAACTCTCTGTTTGAAACTCATTTTCCGACCGTTCGTCAAAACACACTGTCACTCTTGGCACTATAACTCGGCTTCAAATGAAACCAATGTCATAAACAGTTGATACAACACTAATGAAGGTTGCCGCTTTCTACAACAAAAAGATACAACAGGTATCTTTTTGTTGTCACTAGTTTCTTCTATTTTCGAAAAGTTGGGTTTCTGTTTGGACAGAGGGTGTGTAATGGAATAAAAGAGGAATATGAGAAGGCGATTCGCTAAAGGTATGAGCGTAGAGTGGTAACTTCTCGGTTTTTCAGATTTAGACGAAAGAAGAGAAGTGGTGGTGGACAGTTCATCACAAATGCGGAAGTGAAAATACATATATAGAGAAAAGACCAAAGATCAAAATATAAGATTGAGTATTTTAAAGGATAAGAAGAAGTGACCTAAGATCGCTGTTATGAGAAATATCTGTTTTGGTAACATCAAAGCTCGCTAGGATGTGCTGACCCCACCGGAGAACGACATGGAGATCAGTTGTCACATTGGTCACGGAAGATCTTGAAGCTTGAAATGTTTAAGAATTACTACAGTTTGCCCAACAAAGAAGAGGAATCAAGCGTACTGTTATCAACAAATAGGGATAGAATTTGGAGTGAGTGAAAGAAAGTCATTTATGTTTAGAAATGAAGAACTTGAGTAAAAATGCAGAACTTGGATTTTCTGACACCGGTGAGGAAATTTGAACTAAAAAATTACCATCGTGACATGCGAACAGCCAGAGAGGAAACCCACTTATTTCCCCCCCAAAAAAAATAACTGCGATGATATACTGATCTTTTTATTTGACTGTTTTGCCAAATTTGATGGAAAACTTACACTTGAGAGTGGTCAGAAGTTCGAGGTGGAATGAGCGATGAATGCCTTTGTGGAAAGAATATTCAGATCATGGATGTTGTTTCCACAAAAGAAAAAAAGAGATTGATGTAGTTCTAAACATCTGGACGGTCAATACCTTGGAAAGAACAACGTTAGCAAGGCAGTTTCGACGAATCGAGGTAGTGGACTGAAGGCGGAGGATTCTAAGTTGGTTTGTACCGAAAGTTTCCAGCTTAACTGTGTAGGAATGTTGACCAGCAGCCGCTTACATGTTTAGAGAAAAGTGAACGAATGGTGGGCCTTTGGAGGAATGCTGAAGGTATCAAAGTAGAAACATTTGTTCTCATGATAAAATGAACAGGAGGAGATGTTTTTGAAATTTGCCCACATCACTCTACTTGAAATTGATGTCCGCCCTCCCATCCCTCGAAAAGTTCATCTTGGTGTTTAGTATTGAATACATTAGTTGCTCCTAATTTCTGTGCTTTGTAGTGCCTGATAAATCATTTTATGTTTATTATTCAGTAGATCTCACTTGTTTTGAATCTTCTCAGTTCTGCTAGCACCTGTCATGTTAACACGATGTACGCTATACCACCTCATTTTAGCTCCACCTCGTTTCCATCAACGAGTCTCACACCGACGGTGCGTTTCTTCGGGACCTGTTAAGGTTAAGCCTGTAGCTGGCTCGTCACCGTTTGTCCTGATGAAAACAGCTGTGGCTGTGTATAAATGGCTCCGCCCCCATTATGTTGTACTATTAGATGGTTTCCCGCATATTTTAGTAGCTTATGGGAAAGTGAGTTCTCCGTTAAGTAATTTCGACCTTCAAGTAACCTCGAATTAATTTAGAATTCAAATATTTTTGTTACGTAAAAATATTTATTGCATTTTATAGAAAAAGCCAATAAATTATGTTTTAAGTTGTGTCTTTGGGATAAAAGTACTGGAACGAACTGAACATTGTCATCTAAGGAAAAAATAATATAATAAACATCCTGATGGGAATCCTTGAAGGAAAGTTTTGCCTTTTAAGGATTAAAATGGTTTCCTTTTGTTCTAGAATAAAGGAAATAACCATATGGCATTTCTTCTTCTCAACGACTTGTAAGTGTTAAGTGAGCAATATTTCATCGCAAATCAAATATTTTGGTCTTAACTGGTTGGTCGAGTTGTTAGGTTACTCGCTTTCCGACAAACCAGCTGCGGGATTTGAACCTGCAGCTGGCATGGATGTTTGTGATTGTCTAGGAACATGTTTTCTCGTATTTTTCTACAAACAAATCACATAGAAACAAACCAAAAATCGGCTAACGCCTTTTTATTCCCTTATAGGTAGTAGGGGACGCCTTTATACACCATCTAGATTTTGGAGACTGAGTGGGCAGTTCAATCGCCACTGGTAGCCAATCAGAGATAGCTGGCCAAAGGCTATCACTAATTTAAGCGGCACGCAGTGAAGAGAGACGGCTCAACAAGTGCCGCCATCTCGTGGTCCCTAACCCTAATACAATATATTTAATGTCTGAAATAATGTGGGTTCGGCAGCCGATTTTCTTGAGTTTACGGGACGAAATACCCGAGTTTCCGGGAGAATAAACCTACTTGTTCATGCTAGAGATCGACTAACTCGGGAACCGGTCGTAAAATGGCTTAGAAAAATTTTCTCTAGTTGCCGAATAGATTCGAAACCAAGATGTCTTCCTTCGTACGGTCAAGCGTTGTGGTGTGCAAACGACACATCGACTGAGCTACACAGGCTCATCACGTAGAAACGTGATAAATGAAAATTCTTTTGTTTCACTTCTACAACATAATTACATGAATAAAATAAAAAAATTAAAAAAAACTACAAGCAAAATAATAGCGATTAACAACTCGAGTGAAAATATTTAGAAATGATTAAACAGTAGAAAGCGTGCATTCGCTACGACGCTGGCTGTTGGTTCGTAGTAAAGGACGGGTGGGAGACACCCGTCCTTTATTGGAGGCCTGAAGTGGCTCGAAACATTTCCAATTTTGGTGTCTAGAGCAGGGTTTCTGGATAATGTAAGAAATAAGTTTGAAAAGACAAAAAGTATAATATAAAATTGACAAAAATAGAAATAAATCCTTAGCCCACCCACCGACGGTACAAAATGTACGATAGGCTATCAATCAGAGCACCAACTATTGAACTGAGTGGGGGCATAAAAAAGAAATAAAGGAAATTTCATTTAAAGCGCATTTAACTTAATAAACTGAATGCAAAATTAGAAGTAACAAAAAATAAAAATAAAAATAAAAATACGTAGATTCAGTTTAGTTAGAATGCGTAACTAAGATTATATGACTTGTTAATTATGTATTTGATTGTTAATATTAATATCAATACTAATGTATTGTCTAATGTAATAACTATCCTATTGATTAACATGTAATTTTTTTTCAATTTCTGTTATTGTCATCTTTACTTCTTTTTTTTTAAAAAATATTAGCCACAATAAATGACATATAACCGATACACTTAGGAATATTTAAGAATGTTTTACAATTTCCACAGAATATTGATGCAATAGCAACTGCTTGTATAGAAAACAGTCCGAATACATCCACTTATGACTGAGCCAGATATTGCAAGGTAAACGAGTTAAGAACATTCGACAGCGTTTTAAGCAGCATGCACTGAAGAATACACAAACGAACAGAAAAATGACCGTACAAGTTGCCAATCATCACGCGACTTTTACTGCTGAATTTCCAAATAATGTGAGCATCGGTAAAAAATATGACAGTGCAGTCAAACTTGTGACAGGAAAAATATGCATCATATGGTCGTGAGATTAATACGTTTAAAGGCATTTATAGTGCACTGATCTGTATGAATTTAAATAAAAGAACGCCAAGACGAGGGGGGAGGATATAATGTGAAAGAGGGTCTGAGGTAAGAGATTGCAGGATATGAGTCACCTGGAAATGTACACAAGGGAATGGCGAAGAATAATGAAAACTGACTCTGACACCAACGAGCTTCGGACTGGTGGCCACTGATGATGACTTAGGTGAGATTAATTGCTGATACCAGACATTTATAATTGACCTTGAAAATTAAAACTTATGAGACAGCTATGTAAATGTATATAAACATTATACAGATCGTTCCCTAAATATATCTTTCAAGTTAGAGGTACAACCATAGAATCCACTAAAATCAATTTTGCAATAACGAATGACATTTCTGGCTAGATGGGTGAAGCAAAATTGCTTTTCATATTCCCCTTTGTCTGTAATGAAAGAACTTTGAATGGAGTGTTTGTGAGCTGTATGCTCGCCCATTGAGGGCAGTGAAGTTAGTTGTGTTCAGCTAAACTTAAGATAGACTTTGGTGTTTTATATTTGTAACTTTCCACTTCATTATATTCCGAGTCTTCCTTGATTAACGGGTTTGGATGGTTGCTTGTCTTGGTAAAGAACTTCTCAGCAAGATTTAAGAGAAGGGAAGAGATATAAGGGATATTGACTTCTCTATGGATCTGGGGTTTCTTATAAACCAAGGGGCATCCAGAATCATCCTCAGGCACTTATTCTGTAATCTCTGAAGTTTTAGAATCTTTGAATTCCCGGTGTGGCTCCACGCTGGGGATGCGTAAGTGATGACCGGTCTAATTAGCATCTTGTAAATTGTTAATTTTGTTTGTATGCCCAGTTTTTTTGGGTACAGGTACAGCTTTAGAGGGTACAGCTGTGCTAAGACATTGGATGTCTTCGAGGTAATGTAAATTATATGTTTGCTGAATAGGAGTTTACTATCAAGAATCACTCCAAGATATTTAACTTAAATCTGCCATGGAATCTTTACTTCCAATAAATATATGTCCTCCACTCTATGGATTTTCTTTCTAGTAAACAGTATGGCTGAGTTTTCTGAGTTAACTTGGATCCTCCAGTCTGCCATCCACTTTTCTAAAATTTGAATGCTGATTTGAAGTCTTCTAGTTGCCAGTTTTGGGCTCAGAGATCTCGCCATCAGTGGAGTGTCATCTGCATATAATGTAGTGAAGGTTGTTCTTGGGTTCAGAAGGATGTCTGCTACGTAGATTGAGAACAGGAGAGGGGCTAGAAGAGATCCCTGAGGTAGGCCTGCCGAGACCCTGCGTCTGGTCGAAACCGTTTCGCCGACCCTGACCTGCATATATCTGTCCTTCAGGTAAGAATGTATTACTTTTATTAACCTGACTGGAAAATTAATTTTTATCAGTTTGTAGAGAAGGTCTTGATGCCATATTTTGTCAAACGCTTTCTCTGCATCGATGAAGATGGCAGCTGTATTGAGTTTCCAGTTATATCCTTTAGTAATGATTTCTACCAGCCGGTGTACTTGTTGAGCTGTACTAGGGGCCTTACGGAAGCCAAACTCTTCATTAGGCAAAATTCCTAACTTATCTGTTTCTGCTTAGAATCTTGAGAGGATCACATTCTCTGTCATCTTTCCGAGGCTGGACAACCGGCTTATGGGTCTCTAGCTTTCCGGAAGATGAGGATTTTTTCTTGGCTTCTTCAATGGCTGTTTTCCATGTAGTAGGGAAATGCTGGAATCTAAAGATGGCATTTGTAATGTTGACGAGATGGACTATGGTCTTTCTTGGGAGTAGTTTTACTATTCTGTTAGTTATGCCATCTGGTCCTGGAGCTTTTTTACTGTTTAGATGGGTGATGATATTTATCATTTCTGCCGGATTTGTAGGAGTGATATGTTCAGAGTTAACAGTGTTCTGTCGTAAGGTTGTCCTAACATGACGGTGGATTTTGTACATAAGGTTGATATTTAAATTTGTATAAGATGGATTGCACTGAGATTCAAGGTTATCTCCTAGTGCTTCGGCTTTCTCTTCATCTTTGTGAAGTGTCCCTTTCTTGGTTTGTATAGGGGGTATGAGTTACTTTTTGGTGCGGATCGCTCTTAAGAGTTTCCAGACAGAATGAATTCAGAAAGCAGTAGAATCAGTCAGACAATCCACTGTCTTCCCCCAACCAACCGTATCCTAGAAGAAATCATGGAGATAATCAGAGCAAAAAATAGAGCCAGAAAGAGATACCAAAATATCAAGAGCCCAACAAGACAACACGGTATTGAACAATCTAAACAGACAGGTCCGGAAAGCTCTTCAAAAACGCAGAAACCATCAATGGGAAACCAAAATGGCTAACGTCAATACTGAAGATCATTCTGCTTGGAAATTCTTAAGAGCGATCCACACCAAAAAGCAACTCATACCCCTAATTTCGCAATTATAGTCCTTATAAGGACTGGCTTAAAGGGGCGAAGCAAGAAAGCTTTTCATCTTCCCCGTTATCTGTAGAGGACAGTGTAGGGATAAGGTGTGATTGAGCAATTAAAGCTCTGATCATGGTAAGAGGGTAACAGCAATAGCCGAGCCTCAGTTAGAACTTCATTGGCTACAGCATTGCTATCCGTTACCCTGCAAGGGTATTAATCACCTCATCTCACGGTCGACGATTTCCTTCCGCATCTAATCTTCCTTCCGCACCTAATAATTTCTCAATGCTATTATTAAAGCTCTGATCATGGCAGGAGGGTAACAGCAATAGCCGAGCCTCAGTTAGAGCTTCATTAGCTACAGCATTGCTATCCATTACCCTCCAAGGGTATTGGATTGAATGAATCAATCACCGCATCTCAGGGTCGATTGATTCCATTCTCAATTAATTTTCGGTACACCTAAAGAATAATATTATTCAAATAATAATTTGGTGTATTGTTTATGAAGGCATAATCTTTTAGAAATTTAAAAAAAGCTAAAAAATAATTCAGTACAACGCTTTTAATATATATTATTTAGTTTTTTTAATATAAAATATTTATTTTAATTGTTGAAGAAGCATACCAAATGCATCTTTTCACATATATGAGAACATTTACGTTTACTGTAGACCATAAAATCTTGAGAGAAGTTCTATTTAAACGGAATCGAGTTCACTGGTCTATTTCACGTGCTCTAACAGCTTTAGTGTGTTGACATATTAAGAGGTTAATGGCGAGCAAACTAGCAGTCACGTTTCTTGAGCCCACCCTGTGAAGTCGTTGGGGTCAAGACATGACAGCCTTTAGCATTAGTATAATAGTGAAGTTCCGTCCACGCGTTTGGTTCGTGTGGACCCGCAGTGACAGATAACGATCGTCTGGAGAGCTGCTTGATGGATTAGATTCTTATGTTGGCTGTCTTCGTAATGCTATCGATTAAAACGACACTGAATTAAGATAGGCAAAAGTCTGCAGCGTCACCGAAGTTTCTTGCACAAGGTCACGTGATCTTTGTTTGCTGTCATACGTTTTTTCTTTAGAAAACTGTCAATTTCGGCACTTAAGACTCCCTTTATGCCCTTCGTGGGTGGCTGAAGATATCATGCAAGGAGATTATAAGCACTAACTTTTATAAATGTTCTCTCTCTCTCTCTCTCTCACTATTACGTCATTAGATATGCAATGCAAGGAGAGGGTTATTTGTATTTCAAGATGACCATACAGTAAACCGAATCTCTTTTATTAACCATCAGAAGCAGGCTTAGTTGCCCGAGTAGTTAGCGTATCAGTTCTCGAGGCAAAAGAATACGGATTCGACCCGGCACGGATGAATCTTGTTCTTCATCTCTACAAAATATTTTTTCTCAGCCTAATCTTCCCCACTGCTGGGTGAAGGCCTCTTCCATTGTATGGGGGTTGGTTCTACTTCTCCCATGGTGACCCCGTTCCATCTTGGGAAAGTGTTTATACAGTTGTGCGAATGAATGTATGAAGGTGAAATACAATCACAAACATCCATGTCCACGGCGGGATTCGAACCCGCAGCCTTCTGTGGTTGAATAAAGTCTCTTGATAAGGAAGACCTCTCCCCCATTCCTTAAGGAGCAGAAGTATTGGATCTACTTCTCCGACTGTGACCCATTCATCTTGAGGGAGTATACACACTTTGTATGCCGGCCTGATTGGCAGTGGATAGCGTATCCACTCTTTCTGCTCCTTAAGGAATGGGGGAGAGGCCTTCCTTATCAAGAGACTTTATTCAACCACATCAATTCCTGTTTTTATTTAATATCTGAAGTGGAATTTAAAATGTGCTCTTCCTTACTCATCTTTTCTTACATAATATGTTGAGTTGCCTATCACGTTATATTATTTCGATTTTCATAAATCCTAATTTATGCTACAATGGGGGGGGGTGAGGGGTTATATTGTGTCCATGGTCTACTATGTCTTTCTTTAGTTTGTTGTTGTCTGGCTTTTCTTTTTTTTTTTTTTCTGGAAGGGAAAAAATCTGAGTCTCTGAAAGGAAAATTGCAGTCTCTCCTCGTGTGGTGTGTCATTAACTCGATAGTTGGTGGAGTAGCAGTGCTACTACTTTAATAGGGAATTATTATAATAGAAGGGGGTTTCCCATTGCCTTCCTTGTCAAACAGTCTCCTACCTATGTAGACGCTCATGAAACCGGTTTGTCTGTTTTGAAGGACGAAAAACTCGAATTTTCGGTTGAAAATCAATTTACGTTCATATGAGAACGGTCCATGACACGAGGAAGGAACCTAATGAAGGTTCCTCCCTTGTATCGTAGACGGATTTGACGTATACGGACTTCTTCCCATTCAAAAGAGTTCCTTCGAAACTAAAAGCTATTTTCGGTATACCTAAAGAAGAATATTATTCAAATAATGATTTGGTGTATTGTTTATGAAGGCATAATCTTTTAGAAACTTAAAAATAGCTGAAATATAATTAAGTAAAACGATTTTAATATATCTTATTTAATTTTTTAAATAAGAAATATTTATTTGAATCGTTGCAAAAGCATAACAGTGGCTCCCTCTTTTGCACGAGACTGGTTAATTCATATTCACTTCATAGCCTGATAAATGTTCATCGGGTCCTAGACGGGGTTCGAATGGAGATCTTTTAAACCAAAGGCAGTGTCGTTATTGACTGCGATAAGGAGGCATTTACAAGCGACAGAATGCCATTCGTAAAGCAAAACATTGGAATACGCCGCATTCGGTGTACGACACAGGATTCTAAGAGAAAATACGATTACATTATTAAATTAAATATTTGCCATGATTACAGCGTTCCTAATAAATACGCATTCCTTTATTACTTCTGCTTATACGTTAAAATGTATTTTTATGAGGAATCTTATTCAAGTCTTAGCTCATTATAATTCAGCGTCACTTCACCGATGGAAACCTCCCCTTCCTGCGTGGGCTTGAATGACGACATTTGAAATTTCACAATTTAACAGTCTGCTGGAGTGCTGTTATAAGAACGTTTTATTTCCATCGCCCCCCCCCACGGAGTATTCTCGCATTTTCTTCTTATTAAGTCACAAAAGATGAGTTTCTGCTAACCCGAACGCGAGAGCACACACTTGACTTTAAATAAGAGATCGCAGTGCTCTTCTCATACAATTAATTGTCCCCCCCCCCCCGAAATTCAAGATTCTTAGCTTCTCATCTTCTCAAACTCTATTGTTTTCGTTACTACTGAAATAAAGTAAAATATGTCTACAGAATTCATTGATTTCTTTATTGGATCATTCAATTTATTTTCTCCACAAATTTCTGCGAATTTTATGAAAACGATCCCTTTGAGATCAGATTTTTTTCTGTCGGTTCACACTACTCCCTCCCTTAGGTTTCTCGTGTAATCTGACGTTGAGGTAATTGTGTATGCATTGCAGCTGAGTCTACAGAAATTATCATCCGCCAATACTTTTGCCGCCATTATCTCTATAAGGACTTTTCAACAGAAGGTGGGTTAGCCATCTGGTACAGTGGTAGCACCGTTTCTTATCTTGGAAATGTTTTCATAGGCAGACAGTCAAAATACACAAGTAATTAACAGGGCCTCTTAACCTTATCTGTTTCCGCAGGCATAATTCCAAACTAACCAATAAACATTGATCATTCAACAGGCTTAGTTCAAAACATTAGCTTACGTGAGCGTCCTTTTTTTAACTGATATCTGCCGTTCTTGTTTACTATCACAGAAACGAAACGACAACCTGCTTCGTTGGCTGTCATTCAATGACCTAAATAGTAAAGTTTACCCATTTTATAGATCTCTTTACATCTCACACGGACTAATTCTAATTCACTTTTATGTTAATGTTCCCTTTCATATGGAGACAGCGGAAAAGGTTCGGCGAAATATCCGAAGTCATTTATGAGAATATCGTTGTTAATGTCGTTTTCAGGTAAAAAGATTTCACGGCTTGGTCTTTGCATTAGACCTACAAACTCAAGAAACTAATTTACAGCGCCGGTTTCCTTGTCTTACATATATCTGCGTGCTGCTTCCCTAATTTCTAACCGAAAAACGAAGTTAATGGCAACTTGAAATTAAACTGCCCACATAAGCTTAACTATTGCAATATCATAAACGGGAAATCCCACCATCGTCAGTATATTAATTTCCTGGGGTGTGCCGGATAGTATGAGACTAAAACACTGTTACTAGTTTCCTATAAATAAGTTTCGTTCAAAGGGACCTGTTATTTGGGAGATCTCTGCAATGATCGTATTCTTTTCTTCTTTTCTTTCTGGTCTATTTAAATGTTCGTCTTCATCTGGACCTCTTTCCGATCATTCTTTGTTTCAAACACCCGTATTGCTAACCTTTTCACCTTCCTCTACCATTGTGTTTATTATGACACCCTACATTAGCAACTTGCCCATCACATACGTGGCGTATTGTTTTTTTGTTTTTTTTTTTTGTCGTTGTTGTTGTTGTTGAATGTAACATTTAAATCTTGCTGGATTGCGTCAGCATGCGTATTATCTCCGCCAATTCTTTGAATCTTCTTGTGTAGTGTGAAAAATACCAGTGGCCATTATTTCATCAAAAAAAAAATGTTGCATCTCCATATGACACCTGATTATGTCATTCCCATCCGAAAAAACTTGTAAGCATATTAGTACAAGTGCTCTTTTACAATTGTTGATTTAGTTTAAGTATTTGATTTAAATAAATAATTTATGTCTGTTTGTTATGCGACTATCAAAACTTATTGGACTCCAACTATTACCCCCCCCCCTTCCCCCAGTCTATCCATGTAATAACGTGCAGGTTTCCTGTGTTAAATCGGCAGAATGGTCATAAAAAAAAATTAACGAACTCTCAGTTTTCTTGTTTGCTTTATTTGTGACTTACAAAAATCAGACTGAAAATGTTTTTATCTTCGTGTTTTTTTATTTATTTATTTCATATTTTTGGAATTTTAAAATGGATTAAAGTTCTTTAAACTCGGAAGTTATACTGGTTCCTGTATATTCACATTCTTAAAGAAAAACGGGGAAAAAACTGATTTTTAGGAGTGAAATAGTAATTTATTTTATTTATTCTCATCTCATCTTCCTTATACCCTCTTTTACCTTGCGGTGTCGAGGGTCCATTGATCATCGGACCTCAATCCGTTTACAGGATAAGGTGGTCAGCCCTATGCCCCGGTATATCCTATGGCCTGTAGTGTTAAGTTCTCAAGGCCAGTTTGTCTGCTTTGTGGGATGAAAAAACCCAGAATAAACTGGGGGAAAAACCCTGCTGTCCACGCCAAAAAGACTGACTAACTTGGCTATGGCTGAGGAAGATCCTTCAGCTCCTCACGTCACCGACGGGAATCGAACCTAGAACACTCCTTCCCCAGGTATATGGTTGCGAAGCGCACAGCCACTAGGCTAACCGCGCGGACTGTTAAATAGTTGTCCGTTGAGATCGTGCACCTTAACAGACATTTTGGATTATTTACAAGGCCAAGAAAAAAATAGTGCAGAAATAGAAGGATCTATGAATAAGATAGCAGCCAAGTAAAAGTAGGCAAGCGCATTTTGCAGTTATGCTTGTTGTATAAATAATACGTTACGAAGTACGTATTAGCCACTAAAACGAACACAGCGCAGGGATAGGGGACTTAATCGTGTGGTAGAAAAAGCGGTCTTTCCCTTTCGCTGTGCAGCCATAATGAGTAAGTGCAGTTGCACGAAAGACTCTTCTCTTTATTTCACTTTTGATGAAATCACTTCCGCGAACACAAAATCGCCAAGCTCATGCTAATTTAAGTTTGCAAACTTCTCGCTAACTGTTTAGTGGAAGAAAAATGATAACGCCTAAATTTTATTATTTTCTTTTCCAGAATAATTCTAAATTTTCTATTTTCATGTTAATAACATTTAAAATGTAGAAGTTATGCCTAACATAACTAGAAATCTAATTATTACCAAAGGCAGTATAGTTATACTGATGTAACCTTGAATTATGGCCATCTGCATTCAGAATGGAAGTTACATACTAACATCGTGTCGCAGATCCATATGGATGTCATTAGGCATCCAGTGGAATTAATAGCATGGCGGGTACAGGCTGTTATCAGCGCGAGAGACTCCGCCCAATAGCGTTAGGTCATAACTCAATCTTACGCCAGTGTATTTTAGCATCCAGTTTCATGCAGAACAGAGAAAAGTATATTAATATTTTAGAAATTGTACATTATCTATTAGCATCATATGTTTTTCGATTATGATAAAATAGACCTTTGAAAAGCAAAATAAAAATAAAAGAATTATTTAAGATTAAATATCTTCCAAAGTTGCCCATCACGAATGATTTCAGTTCAAATTAACAATTAGAATTATATGCAAATCAGAAACTTTAATATCATTTATAAACACTGTAATCATTTGTACCAAGTTAAAAAATAACTAATTAATAAAGTGAAAAACATCCGATAAATCAATCAAATGCTTGAATAATAATCATGATTATATCAGAAAGGCCCTGTTGAAAAAATATAAAAAATCAGAATTACGTAAACTTCAGAAAATAAAATTTATTTCTATGTTTTTATATTATTTATATATCCATGTATAACCTCTTAAGATAATAAAATAACATAAACGCGTTTAATAAATATTTTGAATGATAAATGTACAAAGGAATTCAATTCCCTGGATTTTTTACGGTGTTTTTAAAATTATTGTGTGTGCAAATAAAAGTCATGAAATTCGAGTATTAACTGTTAAGTGTGTTCAGAAGCCGGTTTGTCTCTTTTTAGGAAGAAAAATTATTGTCGAGAGGACAAAACCCTATACCACTACTTACTATCTATTGTCAAGCGTCAACTGATACCCTAAAAGCGCGCACACACACACACAAAATCTCAGTCAGGAGCTGAAATAGAACCACTCAGTCACCTACACGTCTATAAAAAGTTGAGTTAAAACAGATATATATATATATATACAGGGTGTTCGGGATAAATTTGACAGTTTCGTAAGGAAAAAGAAAATCTTCTTTGTATCTATTAAATTTAATGAATTGACAAAAAAACATTACAGGCAGAGTTAATTACAATACTATCAACAAGATTTACTCAAAATAACCACCATTAGCATCGATCACAGCTTCAATTCTGCTTCGGAACCTCGAACAAGCTGATGCTACAGTCTCCCTGGGAAGGGCCGCAAAAACTGTTTTAATTTTATCCATTAACTGGGCTTTTGTATTACTGGAAGTGCGATTGGTGTCTTTTTCAACTGCGCCCCATACAAAATAATCCATGGGATTAAGGTCTGGGGAGTTTGGAGGCCAAACATTTGGACTGGTGAAGTCGTAGAAATTTTCAGACAACCATTTTTGACTTTTCCCAGAGGTGTGGCAAGGGGCCGAATCCTGCTGCCATACATACGGCCTACCATTGGCTACCCTTGTTATCCAGGTCTTGACTACAGTTAGCAACTCCACGAACAAAGCCCGAATTCCAATGCCAGGGTTCTTCAACACCTGTTCCTGCAGATTTGCGAGGAATTCTGCTGTACGAACGCAATCAGATCGTCTGCTAGGGATCTTTCTTCTTGCTACATCCTCGTAGTCACCATTGCAAGTCTCTAGTTCATGCCTGATTGTTTTTACTGTATTCAGGGAGCATTGGGCAGCAGTCGTAATATCCTTATTTTGATGGCGGGCACGAATCATCATGATACAAGTTATTCTCTTCCATGATTCAGGTGGGTTCCAGCTATCCATCCTTTCTTGCAACTTGTATATGAATGAAGAAGGGTCCAAACTTTTAAATGAAGAGAAGTGTGTGTTAATACATGTAACTTACGGAAAAATATAATTAATTATAAATATGTCAAATTTATCCCGAACACCCTGTATATATATATATATATATATATATATATATATATATATATATATATATATATATGTTAAGGGGGATAAAACTCACTGATGAGACCTCAAAAAAGGTTAAAACCGGTCTGGGTAGTGACCTCTCCTCATAATGTAAAGCAGTACTACAACTCCTAGGAGCTGTGTGTTTTTACATTATGAGAAAATATCAAGGATAGTGAGGGATCTTGCTCCACCTTTGCAACGAGTTGCCGTGGTGTGGCACTACCAAGTGGTCACTTACGCTTGGATACGCTGACAGTTCGTCGGCATGAAACGTTCAGATCGTAGTTTTCGATCTTAGTTTCGCTTACTGGCTGAAAAACAATAAGGGATTTTTATTCCCCTTAACTTATCAACCTCGCTAGAAAAAAATAGCAGTTTGGCTTTTCATCTTATATATATATAGTGAAATTTCTGTTACCTTTTAATGCTACTATACTAAGAAAAACTGCACATAATTATGAAATGAATAATATGCTTTAATTTCAGAATAAACGAACATTATTAATAAGGTAACGTCATCATGTCGGTTTTATCGACGTTACCTTGAATCAGCAGATACGCAGTATTCGTGAACTCCGTTTATTTACGACGTTATTGCTCGCTGTGTTCCTCAGTCTCTCTGTGTTTAGGTGTTTTGCTGCGAATTATAAACTCGCTGTTTACGACTATTATTTAGTTTCACTGTTGTTAATAATGGCAGATAAAATTCAGAGTAAGGGTGATGTTACTCCAGTGTAAAAGAAAAGAAGCGTGAACCTATTCTATTAACTACTAAGATTAACATTGTTAAATGTCGTGACACTGGTTTATTGAACACTTGAGAGAAGCTGCAGGCCAGGCTTACCTCGCCCTGCTGTTTAGGGAAGTGAAAAGTGCTATACTAGTTAATACCACAATAATTATCCATAAGCGTGAGTCTTATTGGCGAAATGAAAAACTTTTAATGGTGCAGATTGATGACCAAACTGGTCGGCTTGTTGCCTAACGCTGACTATTTAGAATAACTTTTTGAAGATACGTAAACGAAAATTATTCTGAATTTTTCGTATATTAAGTAAATAAATACTTTATTTACATCAGTTACACACGCATACATAACTGTTTAGAATCGTTATTAATCCATTACGTGTCTACGAGCAATGAAAAAAAAAAGCAAAGAAAAGAAAAGGACTGATTCACTATAATACGGGATAAGCCTCTAAATAAAATAACTATTCATTAATACATGTTTATTTATATTCATGTATCGAATCACAATGTAAACGTTACGTGGTGTTTAAATTTATTTACAAGAATTTCATAAAAATTATTGGTGTATAAATATTATTAACAGAATTTCATTTAGAATAAAAAATTCTTCAGTTTTTTTCCCTAAAATTTGGAGAATAATTTTTTGTTATTTTTATTATATATAAAAAATAAAAATAATATGAGAAATGAATCTTTTACTTTTAAATATTATTTAAAGTAAACTACAAAATATCACTGAAACATGTTGGAAATATCAAGAAATTTTAATATCCTTATCCTTTATGAACATATGAATATATGATTTTTCGAAAATATTTGCGAATTATATGAATACTTAATTTAGTAAAACAGCTATTAGTATTATTAATACTTAATATTTCCGAAAGAGACCAACTTTAAGTTATTTAGAAATAAACTCCTAACCACTTTCCAACAGTCTAGAACGAGTAGTTTTATTTTAAACGTGACCTATTTATCTTTACCTTTTAAAATAAAATAAAAACCTAAGTCGCTTAAAGTTTTTTAACAAATTTCCTTTGCAAAGAAATAACGTGCGCTCTTCGTATTTATTTAGGCGTCATCATTTTTCTTCCACTAAACAGTTAGCGAGAAGTTTGCAAACTTAAATTAGCATGAGCTTGGCGATTTTGTGTTCGCGGAAGTGATTTCATCAAAAGTGAAATAAAGAGAAGAGTCTTTCGTGCAACTGCACTTACTCATTATGGCTGCACAGCGAAAGGGAAAGACCGCTTTTTCTACCACACGATTAAGTCCCCTATCCCTGCGCTGTGTTCGTTTTAGTGGCTAAGACGTACTTCGTAACGCATTATTTATACAACGAGCATAACTGCAAAATGCTTGCCTACTTTTACTTTGCTGCTGTCTTATTCATAGATCCTTCTATTTTTGCATTCTTTTTTTCTTGGCCTTGTAAATAATCCAAAATGTCTGTTAAGGTACACGATCTCAACGGACAACTATTTAGCACAAATGTAACTCTGTTTTCTTATGCTTACATTTCCTGACGAAAATTTCATTTATTTTCAGTTATTAGTTAGAAATATTTATTAATAAAATATTGATAAATACTTTATTAGAAAGAGAAATTATTATTAATTTGGAAATAATTCTTACTGAATAATTTATTTCTGTTTTTTTTATAAAATGTACCTTTTTATTTTATGAAAAAGCTTATTACATATTCAGGCTTATTACATAATAATTTCGGTTCTCTCGTGTGGTGGCCGGGATACCCCCAATGTAGCTCATGCATGTCGTACGAGGCGACTAAAATGGTTATCCTGGAAGGGTAATGGATGGCAATGCTGTAGCCAGTGAAGTTCTAACTGAGGCTCGGCTATTGCTGTTATCCTCCTGCCATGATGATCAGAGCTTTATATAGCTCAATAACACCCTATCCTTCACTGTCCTCTTCAGATAACTGGGAATATGGAAAGCATTCTTGCTTCGCCCCTTTAAGCCAGTCGTTTTAAGGACTTAAGGAATAATTTCGGTTTGCAGTGATGTATGCTTTACTAACGAAATTCATATGTTTAAAAATTGAGGGCGTTTGTACCGGAAAAGTAAGAGGGGCTGCAATTTAGTACAGTAGTTTTTTTTTTTTTTTTTGGAATTTTTCATTTGTTATTGATAATATATTAAGAGAATGATGCAGAAGTCTTAAGCAAAAAATAATGTTAATATCAAAATTGAAATTCTAATTTTAATAATTAATATATATATATTCTTGATATAATTATTATAGCAAAACAGCATACCATTAAAATGTAAACATAATATAATACAAGAGCTATAAAAGTAGTAATATAAAAACTAATAAGATAAGGAACATAAAAAAACAATGGAAAGACATAATGTGTGTAACCAGAGACGTGTAAAAAATATGAAAAATGAAAATAATAGTAACAGGCAGGTAAGGCTCTTCAAAATTGCACTCGCCTCATCTCTCTCTCTCTCTCTCTCTCCCCCTTACGTTTTCAGTGTTTGACTCATTTATATATATATATATATATATATATGACTCCTACACACAAAGAATTGTATACCTATACTACATCGGCGTAAACAGCTTAGGATTTTTTCATTTTTTTTTTAATTTTTGAATTAGATTTGTATTTTTATTCATATGTTACTTGGTCCGGAAACCTAATCTAGAGACCACACATGAGTCACTTTAGACCCCCAAATAAGCGGGGAGGAGATCTCACACCGGGCGGTGAAAATCATCTCCTACCTAAAACAATCACAAACATCCATGTCCAAGACAGGATTCGAACATGTTGATTGGCCGAGTGGATACGCTGCCCACCCGGCTAATCCTAGTGAGTAGCGCAGCTAGGAAAGAAAAGTCCTAGGTTCGAATCTTATTTAGGGCACAAAGAGCAATTATGAGGACTTTTCAAGTGAAGGTGAGTTAACTAGTCTCATGTGAAGGTAACAGGGTTTTCTTCCTAGAACCTTCTGTTTTCCATTCCATAACACAGGCCAACCGGCCAGAAGAACACGCGCAATTTGGAGACATAATGCATTAGCCTCATAACCTTGGTTTTTTTTCGGACGCCCACGGCTGTATATGCAAACAAACAAAAAAAAAATACTTCATCAGTCTTAATCAAGTGCTACAATGGGATTCGAGCCCGCTGTCATGGGTAACAGAATGAGCTTTTCTCACTAGGTCACCAAGGCAAGGTCGTTAGGCGTCAAAAAATGAGCACTCATAGCTAGAAAGAAAATGATGAAATTCGTTTTGTTTCTCTTTTAAAATTTAATCTTGACTCTGTTGATATCTGAAGAGCAAAATTCCAGTCATTGTTAAATGCAGTATTGTCAAGGCGAAGAAGTTACTTAAAGTGACCATCGATATTGAATACCAAATAAAGCATCATCCTGCATATTAAATCCCATGTTCCCCTCACTATCCTAGCTAAACTGTCCAACAACCCCGAATTTTGATGTGGATATTTCTTCAGGATTTGACTCAAATGATTATCCTCCAGATGCGCTTAAAGATGTCACAGTGAGTTCTTTCATACAAACAGAACCAAAGATCTACAGAATTGAGACCTGAAGATCTAGTTAGCTTCGGGATGTAATTGTCTCTGTTACTAGCAGGCTTCCTGATTCTAACCACAATTGATCGCCACGTTCGAAGCCCAGAAGAGTTTGGATTAACTATGGTAAGTGCCGTAGTTTCGGGAAAATCCGGAACATAATCTTTTTAAACTTAGGTTTTTCAAAACTCAACGAAGTATAAATAACCGTGAATGGGGACTCAGTATGAGTTCAGATGTTTCCTCACTCTTCTTAGTTATTAATAGCGATAGTTCCTGTTATGTTTCGATGAGTGTCTGCTTTCCATATATATATATATATATATATATATATATATAGCATCAGAGAGAGAGAGAGAGAGAGAGCAATAGAAGTAAATAAACAATAGCAATAAATTATATAGCAATATAGCAAATCGATAAAATTACGTTTTTATCGATTTATTACGAAAAACGGAAAACTCAACATTAACACATTAACGTTTCTGGCTAGAAGGGTGAAGCAAAATTGCTTTTCATATTACCCTTTGTCTTGTAATGAAAGAATTTTGAATGGAGTGTTTGTGAGCCATATGCTCGCCCATTGAGGGCAGTGAAGTTAGTTGTGTTCAGGTGAACTTAAGATAGACTTGGTCTTTTATATTTGAAATTTTTTCCTTCATTATAATCCGAGGCTTCCTTGATTAACGAGTTTGGATGGTTACTTGTCTTGGTAAAGAACTTCTCAGCAAGATTTAAGAGAAGGGAAGAGATATAAGGGATATTGACTTCTCTATGGATCTGGGGGTTTCTTATAAACCAAGGGGAATCCAGAATCATCCTCAGGCACTTATTCTGTAATCTCTGAAGTTTTAGAATCTTTGAATTCGCGGTGTGGCTCCACGCTGGGGATGCGTAAGTGATGACCGGTCTAATTACCATCTTGTAAATTGTTAATTTTGTTTGCTTGTCCAGTTTACTCTTTCGGTTGATCATAGCGTAGAGCTGTGCTAAGATTTTGGATGTCTTTGAGGTAATGTAACTAATATGTTTGCTGAATAGGAGTTTACTATCAAGAATTACTTCAAGATATTTAACTTCATTCTGCCATGGAATCTTTACTCCCAATAAATAAATATCTTCCACGGTATGGATTTTCTTTCTAGTAAACAATATAGGTGAGCTTTTCTGGAGGTTAACTTGGATTCTACAGTCTGCCATCAACTTTTCTAAAATGTGTATGCTGGTTTGGAGTCTTTTAGTTGCCAGTTTTAGGCTCAGAGATCTTGCCATCAGTGCAGTATCATCTGCATATAATGCAGTCAATGTTGTTCTTGGGTTCAGAGGGATGTCCCCTACATAGATTGAGAACAGGTGAGGAGCAAGAAGAGATCCTGATGTACGCCTGCCGAGAACCTGCGTCTGGACGAAACCGTTTCGCCGACCCTGACCTGCATATATCTGTCTTTCAGGTAAGAATGTATTATATTTATTAACTTGATTGGCAAGTTAAATTTTATCAGTTTGTAGAGTAAAGCCTTGATGTCATACTTTGTCAAACGCCTTCTCTGCGTAGATGAAGATGGCAGCTGTGTTGAGTTTCCAGTTGAAACCTTTAGTAATGATTTCTACCAGCCAGTTCACTTGTTGAGCTGTACTATGGCCCTTACGGAAGCCGAACTGTTCATTAGGCAAAATTTCTAACTTATCTGTTTCTGCTTGGAATCTTGAGAGAATCACTTTCTCTGTAACCTTTCCGAGGCTGGACAATATGCTTATGGGTCTGTAGCTTTCGGGAAGGTGAGGATTTTTTCCAGGCTTCTTCAATGGCATGATGGCAGCTGTTTTCCATGTAGTAGGGAAATGCTGGAATCTAAAGATGGTATTTGTAATGTTGACGAGATGGACTATGGTCTTTCTTGGGAATAGTTTTACTATTCTGTTAGTTATGCCATCCGATCCTGCAGCTTTTTTAGTGTTTAGATGGGTGATGATATTTATCATTTCAGCCGGATTTGTAGGAGTGATATGTTCGGAGATAACAGTGTTCTGTCTTAAGGTTGTCATAACATGACGATGAGTCTTGTACATAAGGTTGATATTTAGATTTTCATAAGATGGATTGCACCGAGATTCTAGATTATCTACTAGTGCTTCGGCTTTCTCTTCATCTTTGTGAACTGTTCCTTTCTTGGTTTGTATAGGGGGTATGAGTTGCTTTTTGGTGCGGATTGCTCTTAAGAGTTTCCATATAGAATGATCTTTAGTTATTGGTGTTAGCCCATTTGGTTTCCCATTGATGGTTTCTGTGTTTTTGAAGAGCTACCCGGACCTGCCTGTTTAGATTGTTCAATACTGTTTTATCTTCTGAGGCTCTGGTATTTTGGTATCTCTTTCTGGCTCTATTTTTTGCTCTGATTAGCTCCATGATTTCTTCAAGGATACGGTTGGTTGGGTGGAAGACAGTGGATTGTCTGACTGATTCTATTGCTTTCTGAATTTGTATGGTTAAGTTATTTACTGCTGTGTCAATCTGTCCCTTTTAACTGATATTGGGCACTGGACCAATATGATCGGGAAGAACCTTGGCTAACTTGTCCGATGGTATGAATGTGTGCAGAGGAGAGAATTGATCTGATGAACCCAGATTACGCACTATGGAACTATATGTGGTCAGAAGATAATTCGTTGAGCATTGCAAAGTTGAAAAGTGTGTGACCTTTGGTGTTAGTTGATGAGCTGTACCAAGCTGTGTGTTTTGAGTTGAGTTTTCCTGCTATTATTATGGAGTCCAGATTTGTTGTCAGCAGAGGAATGCTCGGAGGGTTATAAGCAGCATAGATCGTGAGACTCCAGCATTGCAGGTATGTACCTCCACACCGGTCACCTCCAGGTTTACTGTTTGCGGCTTGTCTATTGTATTATGATTCAAATAACTCTTAATATATATAGCTGTGCCTCCACCTCTTGTGCCAATTCTGTCGTTTCTGTACTTAGTGTATCCACGGATTTTTGGGTTATTACCTGGTCTTAGGTGTGTTTCACTAATCAAGATGATATCAGCACTGAGACGAGTTGCAAATTCTTGAAGATCGAAAACCTTGTTCATCAATCCATTTGCATTCCATGCGATTATCTTAAGAGCTTTTGGTTTGAATTTATTATTGATGACAGATGGCTGTTATAATGTTTTGAGTGCCTTGTAGGAATCTCATTCTGGAAAAGTTGTGGGGCATGTCTTGCTGAATTCCTGCAGCATGGTGGCAAGTGAGGCTGTTAAAACGGATGTTATGTTGGAGCTTTTTTTAGCTCGAGAGATGTGGGAGGCTTAGTTATTGCAGCCTGAACATATGATTTGGTCATGGTTGTTCCTTCCTGTGAGGTTGAAGGCGAGGTGTTTCGGACTGGAGGACGATCTGTTTGGTTGCCTAAAACGTTGTTACGTGGAGGAGCAAGATTGACTTTTGTTGATCCTCGATTTTTTGGATTGGAAAAGTATCCCTTGTATTTGGCGGGATGAGGTCCTCTGCACTTAGCACAGCATGCTGGAGTTGTGCGTGGCTTGGTGCATGCGATGGTCTGGTGTCCCGTGCCGCACTTCAAGCACCTGAAGGCTGCCTTACATAATTTTTGGGCATGTCTAAACCTTTGGCATCTATGACACTGACCTGTAGATGCTCTTTTCCTAAGAGGCTCAGTTGAAATCTTAAGTCCGCATACTACTGTCAGTTCATAGATCTGCTTTTGTGTGTTGCTTATTTCCACCGGCACCAAAGGAATTGGTCTTTTATCTGATCTGAGTATCCTGCTCACTATTACTGGGGACAGGCCCTGTCTGGAGAGATCAGTGCTCACATCTCAAGGAATGATATCTTCAGCTATCCCACGTGGGTAAAGTGAAGGTGTGATATGGGACGTTAGCATTGTCCATAAATCTGGTCATCTGTCTGTAATCCATGATAGTAATGGGTCATCATTCTCATGGGCCAAAAACCCTCATCTGAGTTTTTGACCCATGAGAATGAGATGTTTTGTTCTCTGAGGGCTGACGAGACAGGGATCCATTTTTTTTTATCCCTTAATATGACTTTTAGGACCATTGAGTGCTTCCATCCCTGTTGTTTTGGGTTCTTCCACATTGGTGGAGATTTTCCTCTTCTTTTTGACCATTTGATATTCTATATCTGTTCCCAAGGTATGATAATTGCTGTTTTCGGATGTAGCATCTTCCATACTTGGGGAGTATGTAAAATATGATTGCGTCAGAGTTATGGGCTCTTCACTTATGTCGTCCATATTGTCCTCTGTGATTGCTGTGGGGGTTGGGGAAATGTGTCAAAGAGCTTGACTTTTCCTGGCCAATTATCACTCAGCAGCTTTCCTAGATTAAGGAATTCCATGTATACTTCCTCGAATTTGGCCTCATTCAGATGTTTTGCCATGACAATAATTTAGAGATGTGTTAAGACATACATGGGGAAAGAGTAGAGATTGTTCAGGTGTCCCGAGCAGGATAAAGATAATTCTGTAGACTTTTGAGGGCCCACTAGAAAATCCCGTAGACACTCTTAGGTGTCTACCAGCAATAAAATACAACTAGAACTAGCTGTCCTATGATAGGGAAAAAGAGTGTCACGAAATCACTTGGCCACAGATTGAAATCCTGCCTCCCTAAATAAAACCATAAATCCACCACTGGTCCTCATTGCGGGTGGGGCCTGCCGGCCATTAGTCTCTGTTACAAACTAATCAGGCTCAGTCTAAAATAATACGTCCGTTCACATCGAAATCAGTCTCAGTCATTCAACATAGATCATTGATATAATATATTGGTGTTAAGTTAACATAAAAATTTGAAGAAATGCTTTTTATCTTAACAAATAATTTTATTATATAAAATACATAATATAAGTTACTTTATTTAAATTAAGGGGAATTAAATCGTAGATTGTTTTAAAACCGAATAAGAAACTCAAGGATCGGTATCAAAGAGTTTCATGCCGAATATAGTATCAGCGACTACTAGCGTGAGCTAATGCACGTAGTCCAAGTACGTAGTACAAACTCGGGCAACTCGTAGCAAAGGTGGAGAAAGTTCTGATCGCTATTCTTAGTATTTTTCATAATGTAAAACCCATCTCCTAGGAGATGTATGATGTTATACATTATGGTGGGAGGTCACTACCCAGACCGGTTTCAGCCTTATGAATATTATGGTGGGAGGTCACTACCCAGACCGGTTTCAGCCTTATGAATATTATGGTGGGAGGTCACTACCCAGACCGGTTTCAGCCTTATGAATAAGTAAAACCGTCTCTAAAAATTCGGACGATCCCTAGACCACTCAATAGTGGGCGAAAGACCGTCCATCTCAGCGTTGGCCTTCCACCCACCACCACCACCACCGAGAAGATCCGTTCATATTCCGAAGAAAAGCATTCACCGACAAAGCCCCTCACCGGGCCAGGCCCGAAAACACTGTCCCCAGAGACTCAAATTGCTCCCTTAAGGCAAAAACTTTAAGAGCGCGAACCGGTTTCAGTCCTTATTGAGGCTTCTTCAGTGAGTAGCTAGACCAAATTGATATCAAAGGGTACAGCGAAAAGAACTTATATACTCTGCTATACGAGTTATCAAAAAGGTGCAGCAATTAAGTTACTTAAATAAAAAGAGCCAATAGGCTTCATTTCGGCGATATAAACATCATTTAAATTAAGGGAAATTTAAATTCCACATTGTTTTAAAACCAAATAAGAAGATGAAGCCTCGATAAAGGCTGAAACCGGTCTGGGTAGTGACCTCCCACCATAATGTATAACATCATACATCTCCTAGGAGATGGGTTTTACATTATGAAAAATACTAAGAATAGCGATCAGAACTTTCTCCACCTTTGCTACGAGTTGCTCGAGTTTGTACTACGTACTTGGACTACTTGCATTAGCTCACGCTAGTAATCGCTGATACTTTTATAGTTTACTATATTCGGCATGAAACTCTCTGATTCCAATCCTTGAGTTTCTTATTCGGTTTTAAAAAAATGTGGGATTTAATATCCCCTTAATTTAAATAATGTTTATATCGCCGAAATGAAGCCTATTGGCTCTTTATATTTGAGTAATATAATATACTATTTTATTTTATAAACAGAATAAAATTATCTAGGATTTCAATTAGAATATCATTTGGTTAAACAACAACAACACACAACACAAATATTTTATTGAATTAATTAGATTCTAATATCTTGAGAAAAGAAATAATAATGAAAACTTACCGATTTTCCTATTTTTCTTCTTCATCCTATTTTCTTATTTGTTTAATTTATTTTTCCAAAGAGAAAAGAATTTTTAACAGAGGAAAAATATCGCAGCTGTGGTTGTATCCACGAATAAGTTTGTTCATCTATCACCGTGACACTTTAAATTGGGAACCTTACAAGCAAAAACTCGTCCGAGTCATCTTCATTTTGGTATGCGATACATCACGCACTTCCAAAATCTCCACTGCATACCTGAAGATATTAAGCGCCATTCTGTGAGAGTTTTGTCAGCAGAATTATGAAAGTGGCATAACCTAAGGCCGAAAAAAAGATTAAAACAAGCTCCAGTGGTTCTGTATGGAATGTGACGTGAATTGAACTCATTTTTAACAACTCCCATTAACTCCCGACCGTTGTGCGAATATCAAGCCGAGCCAGTTAATAGCGCAAATGGAGGCGGACACAAAGGTAGTCTCCCTTTACCCTCCACACAATGGCTAATTATTTGCTCAAACAAAGCATTAGCTAACACGCTGCCCACCAACAATGAGAAGATGAAACTGGTAATTAGTTGTGACGGAAGTAATGTCTTCATGATTTAAATATTCCTTTAAATGTCTTTTGTTTATAGCTCCGCATCCTCGAAGCGACGATGACCAAGTTCCCGTTTCTCTCTCTCTATAGTGTGCGGCTAACTTAAGGAGCCGCATGTTAGAATAAATTAGGATAAAAGGTTTGAGAAGTATATTTATAATATATATGTTTGAAAATATCCGTTACAAAAATGTTCCTGGAATGTGGAAAATGGATAATGTTTCTCCTCTTAGTTGGAAAGAAATTCAAACAATTCACTGGAAAAAAATAACAATTAAGCTGGAAGACCACAATTAAAATATGGAATAGGTTCCTATTAACATTATTCTTTAGTGAGAAAACATTTACACCGCCCAGTACCGCACCCAGATGGAGCCAAAGGGCCCTGGCTCCGAAAGAAAAAGCTAAAAAAAAAAACACTAGAAAATTTTCCAAAAATCTTTTCCTAATTAAAATTCTTTTTTTTTAATGTGTGTTGTGTCGTGTCTTCTATTTCTATACTACTCATGAATTAGCGTTCATTGCAGATGCTCAGTCGTAGGTCGTATGCGATGCGTAGTGCGTATTCTCAAATCGTCTACTCAACTCGCCCCCCCCCCCCCACATACACACAAGATTAAATCCTGAGCGCGCTACTGACATCGCATGTAACACTTTGAACCTTTATCGATGCAAAAGCAATATATTGTCTATCTGTAAATAAGGTGCGCTATCCTTGATAGTTTGGCTGCATGTTAGCTATCACTTTAGGGACAAGTCCCGTTCCATATATATATTTTTGGAGAGAAATTCAAATAATACGCAGTGTTTGGAATTTTATTCAGATTTAATTACTTCGTCTCAGCTTCCAAAATGTATCTTCATTTGATGGCTGAAATGTAAGCACATCAGACTCGGAAAGTTACCGGAAAATGATACTCTAAATAGATATACACTGCTTGGAAAGGATTCAGCGGACACCCCCATGTGTAAGGTGAATCGTGTGCCATGTAACAAGTCACGTGTTTGCAGCCGGTATAAACTGCAGGAATACGATACCTCCAAGTCATCGCAGCTCTGTCCAAGTGAAATGGATGCGAGAAGAGAACTGGTGGAGTTTGAAAGAGGCGTTGTGATAGGATGCCATGTTGCAAACCCATCACTTTGGCAAACTGTTGCAAAATTGGGCCGTCCAAGGTCAAACAATCACTAATACTATTCTGATATGGAAGCGTAGGGAGTCAAACTGCAAGCGGTACCAGCACACGACAACCCACAACACTCACGACACGCTGAATGCAGAGTTCCAAGCATCGACTGGAACACGAATCAGTCCCCCATAACTGGCCAACCCTTCCTCCTTCCTACATGGAACTGGACAGTAACAAATGTAGGAGACCTTCTAACCTAGGACTAGAAGGGAAAACCCTTCCAAATTTTACCCGTAAAAAATGTCTATATCAAAAAATCAACACCACCAGGCTCAAAGAGCAATTGTGGAAATCTTCCCAGATATTACTACGCCTCAAGAATACCGAATTTCAACTAGAAACTCTCAAAGGAACCCACCTTTAAACTTTTGTCATTTTGAAACTTCTCTCCCACTTCTGCGTGCGAAAGTTATGAAAAAAATATCACCTCATCACAGCACTATATCCACGCTCACTCTTTGAACCTACATCAACGTTGATATTCGCCTCCATCTCCATCCTCATTCTCTATATTCCTACAAGTGCCATTCAGCTTTGTAATTTCCTCTACAAAGTGGGGTGTACTGGACCAGATGTAGACATGCAGTTGAAGTTGTTGCACAGTACATTAATCATTCCAACTAAGCTTCAGGAATTCGAATTAAGGGTACAGAATCGGATCTTTGCCTATTTTGCAACACTTCGAGTACTTTGGAACACATATCTGACCTGCCTTTCCGATAAAGGGACCATCACACATGCACTTGTAAGCACACACACACACACACACATAATGTGTGTGTGTGTGTGTGTGTGTGGTTAAACTTAATTGCTTCGCTTGTGATACCAAACAGTTCGATGCAACGAGTTAATAATAATTATTATTACTATTACGTGACACCTCCAGAGAGTCTAAAGACTCATCGAGGGAGGGCACCTACTCGACAACTCTCCGTCTCCACCACTCAATCCACCAACTACAACGAACCGCAACTACACTAACGCCGTCTACCACCAACCACCAGTATTTTCACAGACAATCGCAAACATCCGTGCCCACGGCGGGATTCGAACCCACAGCCTTTTGACTGGAGAGCGAATACGCCAACCACTACAAAGAGAAGAGAAAGAAGAGAAGAGAAAACTGCAAAGAGAAGAATGGCAACACATGTTAACAAATTTGTTAATAATAATAGACAGTCATGTTGTTACGGTAGAAGCAACTAATGATAACCTCAGTCGTTATAGGCGATACCCTTTTGTTGGAAAGAACTGAGTTCGAATCCTGTCAGGCACGAGAAAAACCTTTATAAGAGTTTTTTTTTTTTTTAATAAAAGAGGCAGAGAATAGACGCAGTTGACAAATAGAGAACTGTGTAGATAGAAGTACTGTATGTGAAGTATATTAATTCAAATTCTCTAAATCCAAGATTAATTGATCCTGGGAGACCTTTCAGTCTAACACCTAAAGGAAAGATGGTTGCCAAAGTTCCTCTGGCTGGTTGTCCGTTTCAGTAATGAAAAATCTTTCAGTTCAAACGGGTCCGTATACTAGTATAGGTTGATATAATTATTTTTAGGCCATATTAGCTAAAGTTTATTATTTCAAAATTATTTGTATAAAACAATTAGTAAACTTAAATGTTACATCAAAATATTTAAAATTATTTCCATATTTAAAACTTTTTTTAAATAATAAATTATATATCTTAAACACCATATTTATTATGATATATATTTGTTCAAGATGAGTAGAAATATTGTCACAAAGGTAACTTTGTGTAATTGTCGTAAAGTGTTTTAGATGTTGCTGGGATCAATGGAAATCTAAGTATGTCGTAAGAGGCGGCTAATTGGGCGCTGAGATTCAAGAGTTTGAGTTCGCTCTCTTAAGGTTATTGAGCCAATGCTGAGATGGACGGTCTTTCGGCCACTATTGAGTGGTCTGGGGATCGTCTTAATTTTTAGAGGTTGGCTTTACTTACGTATCACCTGTTTCAAACAGGGAAATGTATAACTTTCATATACGTATCACCTGTTTCAAACAGGGAAATGTATAACTTTCATATGACTAACCCGAGGAAAGCAACGTATGACCTACGGGTCACTGAGTAAACCCCGAAAACATTTCCAGTTTCCACCGAAAGCTTGTATTTAAAAACGAACAATCTAAATTTTTTTTAAATAAAAAAGTAAATAAAGCATTGCGAATTACGCTTTATCATCTGGCGGCAATTTATTTACTCCCCTTGTCGACGCATGCGTATACTTCCAGTAGTGCGTGATAGTGCACGTGCTGTCAGGTCACTATTACGTTGATAGTCATTTCGAATTTGCATCGAATTTTTAATAAATAATATCTTTAATTAGTATTTATTTTAGTCATGTCAGAACCAAAGAAAAAGAAATCGAGGAAGTTTCAAGATGTGTGGGAAGAAAACAATGTCGGCGAATATTTTAATAAGGTTGTGTGACGCTTTTTAAATGATTAGGCGACTTGACTCCGGATGGCGCTGTATTTAGTTTCATAATTAATCCAGAGGATTAAAACGAAAGAAAAAAAAATCATGACAGTGGCTTTAATAAGTATTTGTAACAATTGTAATTTCCTATTGTTCCAGGTAAAGAAAATTGATAAAATAAACTACAGAGGAGTTGAAGTAATTCACAGCGGATTAATACAGACGGACAGATAGGTCGTATTGATCTGAGGCGGATAGGTTCAATGAGAATCATTCAGACAGAAGTCCAGTGAGTCGACTAATTAAATTACTTGGTTCAGCGGCTCAAATATTCTGATTTAGCAGTTCACAGAAACAGGAAGTATCCATGACAACACACGTGACCGACTTCAGCAACTGTCTTTGTTCATTCCACAGCTAGAACGAAGTGTGATCAAAGGATAATGATAGAGGCAGCGTTTAACTGTGACAGAGTCGCCTTCTGAAACATTTTTGCTTCGTATCACATGCCTTGGAAGGCAATTTGAACTTTCTTCTTCATACGTTATTAATGATGTTAGATAACTTAACTACTGTTAAAGATATTTTATAAACTTGCTTTTAATCCTTTTTCCCAAGTAAGCAAACAAACAGTTAAATCAAGTTTGCGCCTGAAGTATTTTCAAGTCTGAGGCAACTCGTGGTAAAGGTGGAGTAAGCTCTGATCACTTCCCCCTAGTGTCTCTCCTAATGCAAAGCATATCCCCTTGCGGACATGATGCTATGCATTAATAGCATCATGTCCGCAAGGGGAGCCAGACCCTGAGACGATAAGGTTGACGTAATGCAGAACTTATAAATTTAACCAATACAAGTCGCCACAATGTGCTTTGGCTTTATTAAATAAAAATCTCAGGATGAGAGAAAGATGTAGAAAGTTTTTTCCCTTGGGTATATTAAACGTTAAAGATCGAATATATTTTGTGTACCTTTATTGTGTATACTATACAATAAAGGTCGAAACCGGTCTGGGTAGTGGCCCTTCCCTTAATGCATAGCATCATACATGTCCGCAAGGGAATGTGCTTTACATTATGGGAGATACTAAGCAAAGTGATCAGAGCTTACTCCACCTTTACCACGAGTTGCCTCAGACCTAAAAATACTTCAGGCGCTAACTTGACTTAGCTTTTTTTTTGCTTACTTGGGAAAAAGGACTAAAACCAAGTTTATAAAATTGCTTGGTATCTTTAACGAATAGTATACACTACTGGTTATGGAGATTGCATGGGATAATATGCTTTCCATCGTATTTCTATTTCAGCTGCCATAAGAGTCTTAGTGTGACAAAATACATACAAGTTTGGGAGGGGAAACGTAATAAACTGATTCTTTTAGCAATGCCCCTGCCCCACATGGTAGGCGTATTGTTTGTATTTGCAGAAATATGTCTCATTAACGCTAGCAAAAAAAAAAGTAAATAAAATAAAATAAAAGAAACAGATTTTCTGTCGAAGTCCAGTTAAGAGAGCCAGATTGATTAATCATTAATCTGTATTATAACTTACTAATTTTTTTTTCCATGAAATACCTCTTCTGCAACTGTCCATCAGCACCAAGTAAAATAATCTTCATCTTCTGTTCATATATAATTTGGCTCATCAGTTAGCGTATCCACTTTTTATACAAAAAAAGTGTTGGAATGCTGCCTTGGGCATGGATGTTTTTGATTTTCTCACTAACTCACACACGCATACATACAAATATGCACTCTCCGTCGCCATGGAAGTAAACCCAGAGGTTCATATCATGCAAAATTCAGTTCTTTAACAAATGCTTCAAGACATTACGTAAAATGCCAAAAGTAAAAGCCAAAATCCCAGGATCTGGCTCGAAACAAAATCGCTATCTTTGCCTATATAAGTAAACACCTATATAACCAGCGCAAGAATTAGCAGTAGATTAAAACGATTTTAACAAAGAAAAATTTGGCTGCTGTCACACTTGATCATGCGAATTCTGCTAAACTATTGGTCACAACGTCAGCTCATATCTTCCGCCTTCTTCCCCATACATCGAGACTATTGTTAGCAACATTGCTAAAAGCTAAAATGTCCTGGTACTAGACAATTTCTAAATCTTACATTGCATTGCAAAGGAAACACTCCTTATTATGCAACCCATCGACGTATAAATCTACTTCTCTTTAGAAGACGCAACTTATGATTAAAACCTCCTAAATTAATGAGCCCTGGTATTAATTTCGATCCTGTCTATCCATAATTTCGCTATTCTGTAATGAGCGAGAAAATATTTTCATAATAATCAGATGCCTTGTAACCAAAGCAGAATTATGTACACAGTCTTAAATTTCAGTTTTAAATTTCCCCTAATTTTAAACGTCCCCTTTAATTCTTCCCCATTGGATTTCTCTCCGCTATCGAAAACAAGAATTTTAAAAGCGTTATTCTTCGAGAATTCCCTTGAATATCCAAAGCACTTTCTCGGCCACGAAAACAGGAACAAAAAAAAATGAAAGAAATTACCGGGGGTTGCTAACAATTCCAAGATGATTTCCCAAATGGCTGTTGTTGATAACCGACGTTATTCTTTGTGCTGGTTTTCGTTGTTGCAAGTAAATAGTGACATAAATCACCTGGGGTAGTATTGAGTATTTTTGTTATTAAATCTCTCGCCATTTTTCATAAACTTGCAGCGATTACAAGAGGAGAATTTTGCCACTATAATGAACGAATATTTCTTTCCGAGCGTGTCATAAATTTAAATTCCGAGAATTCGCATAAGCAGACCACGTAGGGTGCCATGTTATGCTGCGAAATTCCAATGATTCACTAGATATTAGATATTATTCGGTGACCATAAAGATTGTATATTTATATCCTTTGTACATCTCCAGGGAATGTATATTACTGATATCACATCCGGGGAATACAGATTGATTTTTCCTATAGACTCACAGACTATCCTTACTGTAATCCCATTTTCCTGCTCCAAATGCATTCCATCAGAAATCCCACGCCATGTTGGTGTCAGTAATGTTCAGTTCTTTCCGCTCAGGGCACTATTCATTGCGACGTGCATCGAGAGAGAGAGAGAGTGACAATTAGCCATTGGAGCACATCACATGCAGGAAAAATCAATTTTCTTCTTGCTTCTAATCCTCCCGACCTAACTCAACTATTGCCGACTTGGTGAACACATGCAGTTAAAAATGTCACGTTCTTTGATTTTTACCGATCTAAAAAAGCCCTGCAAGGGAAAAAATTGTTAAAATATGCAACTTAAAATAACAAACCATTGTCAGTATTTTGACCCACTGAACAGAAGAGTAATTTACATGACACTGAAACCAACTACTGAATATAAACAGAACTAACTTCATGTATTTTTATTAAACTAAAATGACAATTTCTCTGATCCACTGTGAAGTAATGAGAAATATATATTCAGCCATAATGTATAAGCATCATCATGAAGTATATATATTTAAAATTATTTATATTTATTTATATATATTTATATATAAATCATTTGTATAAATTTTTATATTAACGCAAAAATATAACCTTATAGTCCTTATAAGGACTGGCTTAAAGGGGCGAAGCAAGAATGCTTTTCATCTTCCCCGTTATCTGTAGAGGACAGTGTAGGGATAAGGTGTTATTGAGCTATTAAAGCTCTGATCATGGCAGGAGGGTAACAGCAATAGCTGGGCCTCAGTTAGAACTTCATTGGCTACAGCATTGCCATCCATTACCCTCCAAGGGTATTGAATTCACATTCTCCCCCTGTCGCAAAAATATAACAACGCAAAAATTTTAAATTATGTACATGTATGATATTTAAAATAAGGTGTTGCAATATTTTGATAAAAAATATTCCTTTTTGAAGAAAATTTAAAAATTATTTTATTAAAATTGAATACAATTTTAACTTTCTATCTTATTCTTTAACAATTTTATGTTAATCTTAAAGTAAATATATACTATAAAAGTGAGAGTTGTTTAAAATATGAGCCTAAATTGGTATTCCCAAATTAAAATATATTTAATGAAACATGCAATACTAAAAAAAACAGATTAAGCATTTTCATTTTTGATATTTAAAGAATGTCCAAATGCAAAGAACACAAGCATTATTCATACTTTGTAATAACTCAAAGTAAATATTTAAATGAAAGAGTAATTACAGTGATTTTTTGTTGTTAATTCATCAGAGCGAAAAATAACGAAATAAAAACAGTCAGCGTGATAAGTATAGTTGGAGACCGATTTTTTTTTAAAAAAAAAATCTGTTTTAACGACGACTAGAGGAAATACAACAGCATCTAGTAGAGCTGTGAGAGAGCAAATCAATAATTGGCTCACATGCCCTAATTATCACACGTGAGTCCAACGTAACTGCACCTGACGACAGCTAATTGAATCACGATTCATTAATTATAAGTGGCAGGAGTGCAAAAACAGGTAGATAAACAAAGATGCGGCTTTTACTCAGAACGGTACAGAAATCATGCAAGTAAATCCCATGAACCAACATAGCGATTCTCTGGAATCTCCGTTGTGGTTATTAGAAATCAGAATGAAACAGAAGTGTAATTCGGGTTTTATAATTGCTTACAGTTTCAAAATTCCGCACTATGCATATTATTAAAACAATTACATACGCCGTTTCTCTTTTAGGAAGATGACGTAAGACACTGGCTGTATTTTAGTCTTTGCGCATGCGCCAGTAATATTGTCGACATGGGAATGGTGTACATTGGCTAGAGGCAACAATGCAGACCGCAATACTATTCAACTGAATTTGTTTTAGCGATAATGTGTACATTTTTCTTTATAATAACGAGGATGTTGTAGTAATTGGTGTTGCAATGTTTTAATTGCAATTGGTGTTGCAATATCTGAGGTTATTGTAGCTACAATAACCTCAGACGAGGACCGAAATAACACTAGAAATTATAAACACAATGAAAGCATTTCTAACGTCAATAATTCATCGAGAGTAATGCGTGATAGCAGTTTCTACATCGTTTCGTTATCAATATCCTTCCCGTCTATTAGCTCCCGCCCACAAAAAAGACCTGAACAAGTTTTATTCATCAAATGTAAAGCACAACAAATTAATTCCTGGAGATATTTTCGGGATTTAGCACTTACATTTAACCTTGTAGTAACTAAACCGATGTCATTATCACCTAAAGCTAATTGTAGAGACTTGGGTGTCTCTATTACCCTTGAGAACGACCACAAAGACAGTTATGAATTTTCATTACATACAGCGGGCATCCCGCGGTATTATTGTACGTATCTAACTAGCCCCAAGGGGCTCAGACGAGGATATAACCTTTGTCTTTATGACAGAGAATATAGATTAAGACCAAGCGTTCGCAGGTAATGAAAACGCAATTCTACGAAGCCATTTAAACACGCACAACGCTAACTTCTTGATAAAACTATTACGTGTTAATTTCCAATGTCCCTTTCTGAAGTTAGCGAAATGCAGTTTATGCTACGATAAAACTAAATCAATACACGAGGATCTACTTTTATGTTAGAAAACAACAAAAAGTATATAAATACATTGATTCGTGCAGATATCAATTATTCGTGTGAGCCAGTATTTTATGTCGCTACAGAAAACTCTCTGGTTTATGGATAAATGCATTTCTATTTTTGTAATTTTAATAATTAGAAATAATCCTATCCATGCGAATATATTTTAAAATTCTAACTTGAGACAACAGATGATTTATGCTCACATTAATCCTTTTTAAAATATTTTTCTGATGTTTAGATTTTTAGAATCTCCTAAAGTGCTATGTTTGAAAAATTTAGTTTTTTTCTAAAAAAAAAAAAAAAAAAATTCTTTTTTTTTTTTTGTAAATTTTGTATACATTCAATACATGTATAAATTAGTATAGCAATTCTAGCGTAGCATTTATTTTAAGTACTGAGTATGTGTTTACCTGTTTCCCTTTGTCACGTCTGCCACTGATTACATTGATGGCATCGCAAAGTATCAACGGAAATGCTCCGTATTTTTCTATTTGATCTGACGAGCAAGAAATGGATCCCCTCGACCGTTTCACCGTTAAATCCATTAGCCGGCAGAGGTTGCTGTCACTTTTCTTTAACAATTTTCACTGTGTCGCATATTATAGTGAAAATAATTAGGGCGTAAACATTCCATTCCCACAATCTGTAAATCGAATTGCAGTTACTGTCTCCTCGAAGGCTTTTTCCTTCTGAAAATGATTAAATCGCGATCTGTCACTGCATTCCTCATCGTTGTGTATACTCTGTTTCTTGCTATCAATATTTCATAATGGCGACTGTAATTCCCCGTATCTGTCATTGTAAATAACTGTCCTTAAAATACCGTTTGTCGTGCCAAAGACAAAGGTACTGCCACAAGGTGTCAGTGCTACGTTTGATGTATTGTGACAACGGGAATGGCAGTCTCCTGAGAGATGACGGGTAAATAATGGGTTTGGGAGACAGATAAAGAAAGATATATAGAAATTCAGCATACAACATCGTAACGTCTTTATCTTGTTTGATTTGGTTTGCCGATACGACAATGCATTCGTGCAATATCGGCAACCAATCCCACAAATGCAAATATTTGTTGTAAGGCTTTTCTGTTTGCATAGAAGCACTTTTTTTCTCAAAAGCGCCGAAGAATTGATGGGTTTTTCTAACTAGCGAGTAAGAAACTAAGAAGGATTGTGAGATGTGTTATTTATCCTTTCGAAACGTAATCACTTTGTTAATGAAAATAATCAATTATAAAAAACAAATAATTCGTATAATAAGAACTAAATTAGCTTTTTTTTGTCATAGGAACGTTTGAATTTGAATGAAATCCTGTTTGCCATTATGGATATTAAGAACAGACTACTGTGGGGGGGCGGTATTCAGTGAAGTGATGATGACTTTCTTCCCACGTGCTTGCAGATGATAGAGCTGATACGTCAGGAGGTGAAGGAGAAAAGGTGAAAACTCTCCCACTGAATTCTGAAACTCGAGAATGAATTGTTTTTTATTAAAACCATTTCCTTTGTTTAACGATTGTTCTTTTAGAAATGCCTATTAATATATTTCGCATCTTTTCTACATCTTAAAGTTTGAGAATTTAGCGACGAATAATATTGCATTCATTTAAAGGAAATCAGCCAACACTGAAACTTCTAGAAAGCTGGTTTCTTAGATAATTTGCGAAGGAAGTAACGTCAGTTTTATCTATTATAATAAAAAAAAAATATACCGAGAAATTAATCCAACAGCCTTGGAAAACCGGACTGTCCGTAGTGATAATTAGCATCATGAAATCAATAATGAAGAAAACGCACAAAAAGCAAAGAACTTGTTTGTAATAAAATATTTCATCGAACGCTATTTCGGAGTCAGAAAGGTGTGGGAAAAAGCGTGCAGAATATTGTGTTTAGTAGTAAATGATACAAAGTCACGGGTTGTGACGCTGTCTCTCTATAATTCAAAATTGAATTTACTTTTTTTCCGCGAAAAAAAAAGACATTTTGTTGGACGGAAAAGACTGCCACCTGCTAAGTCCTAATAACACGTTTACCTATAAAATGTCTTTTGTAATTTGGCTGCTCGTACATTTTGCTGCTATGGTGAATGAATGCAAGTAGATGTACAGTTGTATAGGTAGGTGACAAAAATTAATTAAGAGGCATAATAAATGGAGATTAGAAAGCATCGGCAGGCATAAGGAGGAGAACCTGATATCAGTATATACATTTCTTGACGATGTCGATACCGACAGAATTAAGGGAAAAGTCCTCTTACTCGCGAGATGCAGGACTTTTCTCTTAACACCTCTCAAATTTCTCCATATCGACATCGTCAAGTAGGATTTCTGCTACTGATCTCTATACCCGGATCAGGGACTACTCCCTTGTTCATTCGAATAGCTATTAATCAAAAGAATATTAATGAGAGAGGCATTTAAAAACCTACGAAATAACAGATATGCAGTAGTTACCACCATAAACCTGCGCTTTCCTTTTTGTGCTTTTCTTGCAAGATATAGTAAATGACGTCGAAAGAATGGAGTACACCAAAACATCAATTTCGATTTTTATTTGCCTATTTATGACTGCTTACACCATAAAGAAACCGAACTTTTCGAAAATAGACGAAACTAGTGGCGCCACCTGTTGTATCTTTTTATTGTCGAAAACCACAACTTTCATTAGTGTTGTGTCAACTGTTTATGACATTTATGACCTCTTGGCACTATAACACGGCTTCTTTCACTAGAAGCCGTGTTATAGTGCCAAGAGGGACAGTGTGTTTTGACGAGCGGTCGGTGGTCACGATATTCATGCCGCACGCGACGAATTCTCGCTATCAATCGCTTCAAAACTTCGAGATAAAACTCACCATTCACCGTTTGGCCAGGCGGAACGAATTCTTTGTGGACAATGCCTTTGGAATCATAGAAACAAATCAGCATTGTCTTTACTTTTGACTTCTCCAAGCGACTTTTCTTCGGATGCCCCTCTTTTGGTGGTCTCCACTCAGCACTCTGGCGCTTTGTTTCGGACTCATACTCAAAACACCACGTTTCGTCACCAGTAACGATCGTTTCAAGGAAGTTTCAGTCCTTACGAGCAGTTTTAATGAGATCCTTGCAGTGTTCAATTCGATACATTTTTTGGTCGTCGGTCAACTTGTGGGGAACAAATCTCGAATTCAATTTACGAAGGCCCAAACTCTCGGTCAAGATGTTGTGCACAGTTCATTTTGCAATCTCCAATTCATCATCAATCAATCAATCTCACGAACGAATTCGGGTTTTCTTTGATGAAATCACGGACGTTTTGGATGTTAACTTCGCTCAGTCCAGTTTTTGGGCTTTTCGTCATCCTCAAGCGTCTCACGACCACTTTGAAATCGCTTAAACCACTCGTAAACTTGAGTACGGGATACGCATTCATCACCGTATGCTTTTTGAAGGATTTGATGCGTTTCGGTAAGACGTTTAACCAAGTTTAACACAAAAGTCAATCGCAGGTCTCAGTTTGAAACTCATTTTCCCACCGTTCGTCAAAACACACTGTCACTATAACTCAGCTTCTAATGAAACAAATGTCATAAACAGTTGACACAACACTAATGAAGGTTATCGCTCTCCACAACGAAAAGATACAACAGGTGGCGCCACTAGTTTCTTCTATTTTCGAAACGTTCGGTTTCTTTTTGGACCGACGGTGTATATATATTATAATGTGGTGATATTATAAATAGTGAGATTGGCTCACTATTTATAATATCACCACACTGCTGCTGACTACTTTCTCTTTCATCTCAAGTACTACTTTCTGTTTTTCTGTTCTTCTCTCAAAAATGTAGAATCAGCCTTCAGCGCATGCGTCTAGTTGTTCTTCTTTTAACTAATCGAGTGAGCTGAAGGATTCATTTCAATTGAAGGATTCATTTGAAGATATGTGCGGTAAACGATTTGGCCCACATTGCCATGGAAATCACATAAATGGGACTATTTGTATTTCTTCAATTTCTATATCACTCGGTTAATTTAGCCTCCTACAGCAGGGCTACTCTGTTAGAATTTCTATGATGAGTCACTAGTGCATGTATTTTAGTGCTCAGATTATTTAATTTGTCGATCGTCTAATTTCACTTTATCCACAGGCAAACTTTGAGCAATCAGCTCTCTTGCGTGATTTGCCATCAATGTTTTTTGGAAGAAAATGTGATCTTTTGGAAGAAATGTTTTCGTACGGCGCAAACGTTTGTGTGCTCCGTACACGAACGTTTGTGGTCAGTGAGACCCTGGTCACTCCTCTTAATGGGATATATAAGGTAAGGTAGGGAGGAGCACTTTTCTTTGCATTCGCTGGGAACGCAAACGGCATCCAACACATACGATCACTTACCTTTGATTTAAGGTATTTACTAGAAATATTCTTATAACCCAATAAACAAAAAAGATAAAAATCTCTTAAAATATTTCAAATGCCGATTTTGTGAATTATTTTAATAAAGTAACTTCTTCGTTTTTATCCTTAATTCATATCTTCTGTTAGACAATCGTTTGTTTGCTTTTCTTCAATCTCATCAGGGGGGGGGGCCAACATTGTGCCACTCGCATTGCTGGTATTCATCCAATGATTATCCTGGCACAATTGGGAATAAGATGCTCATCTCGTATTTCCTTAAGAAAGGCAAGCGGTTTGATTAATCTGTCACGTGGGTGTAAGGAAGACAGTTGATGTTGATCAGTTTTCCCTTACCTTATCCGCAAGACCATTGCAAATGTAAAAAAAAAAATAAAATAAATAACACCGTGACAAAAAAATGTTATTTTCTTAGTTCTGAGTTCATGTACTTGGCACTTCCTACGCAGGGTTGGGCTGCTGCATTAGCAGATTGATATTTAAGCACCTTTGCTTGCTACTGACATTCGTGCATGTACTGTCAGCACATTCAAATTCTTGACAACGTCTTTACATTTCTTCAGCCACACCGAGACTAGTGCTCTTAAAGAAATTAAATTATGTTGCTTATTACTGTGCATGACGTGTACCTGCGAACTCCGCAGACTTCCGTGTATCATAATTGAATTCTCCAACCGCATGATACCACGTGTGTGTTCGTATACGTGGGATGTTCATGCTGGTCCAGCGACTGAGATTTTGCTGAACTAAAAACCAACTGCGCATTAAGAATATACGTTGTTGGCGTGTTTTGGTTTATTGAAAATAATTCTGGGGATTCTTGATTTTTTAAACAAAATTTTATGCATGAAAGTGTAAACAAGAAGAAGGAAATATCTGTAGAAAGAGAGATAAAAATATGTATAATACGCTATTACATGTATTATTTTAGTACATATTATTATACTAGTACCAATTTTTAGCAGGTATTATATATTTCACCTGTGTTTTCACAGAAAACACAGGTGGAAACTATCTTCAGACAAGATATACTAACTGCAATACAAAGCGAACATTCTATGTTCCCTTGTATCGCGGGCATTTGTTGATTGTATCACAAATGCATGTGGTTCGGACAATCTTTCCCCACCGCTGAACACACTGTCAACTGAGACAAACATGAGACACTTTTAGTTAGATCTTTAGCACTACTAAGATACCTTTATGATAGCTCAGGATGCTCAGATAACTTTATGATAGCTGAAGATGCTAAACATTACAGATAAATCTTTCTGAGTAATATGTACTCAGTTTAATTATCAGTGGCAAGTTAAAAAAAATGTTGAGACAGCAATTATCGTAATCGTAAACACGAGTCGTTGTTCCTGCAGCAATATTTGGGAAAGAAATCACTGGTGTGCATAAGATAGACGCGCGCAAGTTTACACCCGATTTCCTTCCCTCTTGCACGCTGGATGCCTTCCGTTCGCAACAGAAAGCTAAGTGCGCGGATGAGCCCACGGTTCGTGCTACTATATACACCCGTCTGGTTGTTTCTTGTCCTTCGCTAAACATCATCTCACTTCGACAGCTATTGCAACTGCTGACGTCTTAATATTCGGACTTGGTTATTCTTATCTGTAGCTTGAGAAAAGCAAAGAGATTCAACTGGTTTCTATTGCTTATCTTTTCATGGATGAGAACACTCATGGCGCAAACGGAAGAATTAGAAGAATTTTAAAGATGTTCTGTGCTTCATAGCTGTGTTTCTACGTCAAGTTTGTTTGCTTTTAGAATGGAATCATTTTTAAACTCGTGTTCCACGATACTCGACGACGAGTATAATGTTGCTTGGTTTTTTTCTTTGCATCTTGCACGTGTTTATGTGCAAGATGCAAAGAAAAGTAGTACTGAGCAAAAAATTGTATTATAACTATTGTAATTTGTGTGGTTTCAGATTTTGAGAGAGATGAAGGTTTCGGAAAACAAAATGCAATTCCTCTGAACAACAACTGGCATTTATTACCAACGATCTGTTTGTAATCAGTGAGCAACGCAAAATAGTTTTGTACGCTTGTTTCTAATTGCAAAGCATTTTATCATCAGAACAGTTTCTACTCTTTAATTACACTTTGTGTGTGTGTGTGTGAGAGAGCACACACAGGGAACACTTACGAGCAGAGGAGAAACAAGAGGATAATTAGGATTTGACATGCGTTCATTTTGAAGTAAACAAGGAACTAATTTGTTTCTAGTTTGTCTTTCATACGACTTTATATGGAAAGAGTAAATGCGGCATGAAGATTACTTTAATTCAGCTCTCATGCCGGTTCCCATAACTAATTTAAATTCATCTCAGTTGTATTTTATTGGGAAAACAGACTAATCGATTTTATATACACAAACTTTGTAATTAAAGTGTGAAAAACTGAATCTCTTTTGTTGTTTATAAAACTTTATATAAAAAAAATTGTTCATAAAACGTTCGTTTTATAAACAACAAGGTTTACTTTAAAAATTATTATTTATACTTCTAAAATATTTTTGTTAACTTTAATTTCATTATAGTCATTATATTTGTTATAAATAATGTTTATTAAAAAATATTAATATTGTATTTTAACGAACAGAATCATCTGTAAAGATCACTCAACTCAGAAAACGATATCAACACAAAGACTATGCATTTTAATTATAAAATTTTGATATTAATAACGACACTCCTTAACACATTTAAATAGTTAAATATCCGTAAAATTATCGAATACAAAATAAAATCTATTTACTTGTTTCATATTTTGATCTATAAAGTTGTAGAATGGACACCGTTCGTAAACGCAGTTGTTAGCCAAACATAAATAAACTGGAAATTTAATCAATGAAGTTCTAACTGAGGCTCGGCTATTGCTGTTACCCTCCTGCCATGATCAGAGCTTCAATAGCTCAATAATCTTATCCCTACACTGTCCTCTACAGATAACGGGAAGATGAAAAGCATTCTGCTTCGCCCCTTTAAGCCAGTCCTTATAAGGACTATAAAAAAAAATTATTATTACAAAATATGTAAGTGGTTGACATTATACCTGAAGACAATAAATCTAAGATATCCATGTATTCGTTTGTGTTCTCTGGCCCTTTGTTTGTTCTGCAAAATGCAAAACCTAAATCCCCCCCCCCAAAAGGGGGGAGGGCCTCTGCGAATTTAATATAAGACCATGAACATAAATTGAAGAATCCTTGTAAGGGTTCTTGGAGATCGTTTTTCAAGCGAAGGACAAATGTTGGGAATTGCAACTTAGCGAGAGGCATCGAGAAAATGGAGATCCAGGGTTCCATGATCTGAGGATCGAAAGTTCTTCAAAAGTGGCATTTCATAACTGTCGAGCAGAGGAGATAAAAAATACATAAACAAAGAAAATCACCTTAATAAATAAAAAGTGAATGTTCGTATTTTTGTTCATCTACCACCAAGGCTTCAGTTTCGTAGTCCCATAATGTCAGGTAAAATTAACTAACATTATCCTAATTGATAGCATCACTCGATTAAGAAGCAATATTGGATTATCTGGTGCTATTCTTAAATTCTTAGATTAGAGTTTTCTTAAAGAAGAAAAACGCCATATTAATGTCTGCATACGAGAGTTAAATATTTCCTTCCATGGCTGCTTAACTATTCGTAAAGTAATACGCGTTCCACACTGGCGCAACTTTTATACAAATACGTGAAAGAGATCCTGCACAAGACCATACTTATCCGAAAGCTACGCAAGACGGACTATTGATCCTATATTAGTAGAAACTCGTTGCTAGGAAACGAAAACATATCATGACAACGTCAAGGTGCAATGAAAGAGAGGAATCGATCCAACAATAAGGTCGAAAGCGACTAGTTGGTAAAACATATCTACACCCGTTGGCCGCGTATCACCCTGATCAACGAGAAAACCACGACCTGCCAAACCATCCCAGCTGTGCCCCACCCTGATATGAGAACGGGTCGCCACTATATTCAAGAAAAATGCATTGTGGGAAGGAGTTAAGACAAGGTTAAAGCTTATTCCAACATAATTTTTGGAACGAAGTTAAATCTCGTTGAGTTTAAAATTATAAAACTTAAAAGTGGAAAATAAAATTGTCTCGTGAAAACGATCCCAACTGGGATTCGGACTATAAGAGGCTCTTTTCGTTCTTTGTACTTGCGCAATAAAAAAGAAAATTCTTATAGCTTTAAAGACATGAACTTCTTTCACGCAATACGACAGAAAACGATGAAAAGGAGGAAGCCATAAAAACAATAAAGGATGTAATTGCTCTGTCAGAAAGAAGCAAATTCAAAGTATTCTCTTCGCTTTCTTCCTCAAGTCAACGGTTTGGTCCTTGTGAGTCGGTGAATGATTTCTATTAAGTTTCTTGAGAGCCCCGTGGGAAATCACTGCCATAGCTCTTCTTGATGGTACTCTTCAGACAACCCTTGGGTCGATCTCTTCCCAAGGCACACCGAGAAATTAAGCTTCTAACTCTCAGCTGCACTCTTTAAATGAGCCTTATAGTTTCTCTCTCTCTGATTTTCTTCATCCGCCTTTCTCAAGTCAGTGTTTTCCAGAAAGATAAACTCATCATATTGAAGATAATAGAAAATGCAGAGTTCGAGACCTTCAACCCAACTGCGTAATTCCCTAGATAATGTCTTTCCCGTTTGTATGATATTGTGTATCGAGTTGTTTTTTACTCGTATAAGAATATACTTTCATGAAATAAATTATTTCACCATAAAAATTAAATATAATACAGATTCTTATATTTAACAGTTTATTGTAAACTTAAAAGAATCATTGAAAAGGAATGCACATTTGAATATACATCTTTTAAAAGTTCAGAGTCAATTTATATATCTAATAGTTTTGATGAGGAAAAAATCGACCGTAAGATGCGGTGATTAATACATACCCTTGGAGGGTAATGGATGGCAATGCTGTAGCCAATGAAGTCCTAGCTGAGACTCGGCTATTGCTGTTACCCTCCTGCCATGATCAGAGCTTTAATAGCTCAATAACATCTTATCCCTACACTGTCCTCTATAGATATAAGGGAAGATGAAAAGCATTCTTGCTTCGCCCCTTTAAGCCAGTCCTTTTAAGGACTTTTCTTCGTATCGTAAAACTAATGCTTTGGAAATGGCATTTGTTCATGTTTTTTAAAGTCATGGTTGAAATTGAAGTATCTTCTAGGATTTGAACAAATAACAATCCAAAATCAAGTTTAGAATGAAACTGGAAATACCCTGGTTTGTTTCCATTTCCGAATAATCTACTAAACATGACAACAGACAGGAGGCAACGCAAAGCTATTTGCATAATTATAGACCTCAAATGCTAGCAATTTAATCAAACTAGAAGTTCTTGCCAATGGAGAAAGAGAATTGAGCCCAAAACTCCAATTCTTTGCTATCACATCCCATCCAATCCAGATAACATCGCGCTTTGACTGGGGAACTTTCAGTATAATTAGCCTCCTTTGAAATCTCTCGACATCAGTACGAAGCAAATCCAAGAAGATTTGAAAATATTTTTTTCTTATTACGAAAACTTCGTAAAAGAGACTGCGTTAAACCATAAAATATTTGTATTAATCGGTACTTCTATTTATGTTATGATTCTTGGTATATAAAACGCGCCTAATTGAGATTAGAGAACATCTTTAATTAACTTTGCACTAATTCCTAACGCGAGACTTTTTATTAATCCAAAACCCAAGTAATTTCCACAAAATTCTCAATGATCGTCCTTAAAAATCACAACTAAATCTCCTTTCGCTATGGCTTCAGTCTGGAACAAATGGGAATTAAGGATTAATATTACACTGAAAAGTAATTAGCGATCGCAAACATTTTTGTGGGATAAGTCGAAGCAAAGCTATGAGATATTATTAGTTCGGTTTATTATTGTTGAAAACGAGGTTGATGCGAAAATAATTAGAACTATAACGAATGTTTCATACAAAAGTCGATGTATTAACCACCTGTAGATGATTTTCATCTGCAGGTGGTTGTAGAAAATCAAGGGAGTTTCTTGTAAAGTTAGCCGGTCTCGCACAGGAGTTCTCGTCCTAATATTAGCTTTGGTTGTTATTAAAATCAACAGCCTGAATCTATCACACAATTCTTCATGACGTCACGTTATGGAGTTAAAATCTCTTCGTGTACGATAATAATTATTTAAATCTTAGCAACTCTCTTACATGAGCATTTCCACTATTTTATGCGTGGTTCACGTAATAGTTAATGCAGTTATAAAAGGGAATTGCGCTAACTTTCACACCTCATAATATTACACTATATGCTATTATCTAGTCTATTATTGTATGATAAAGTAATTAAATACTGAAATAAAAATCCGAAGAGTAATAAATACTTTACATCAATTCAACACACGACATCCTGGATGAAGGAGATTAATTTAGTCTTAATGGCATCCCTTGTGTTTTAGATGAATCGTTTAGATTAAAAGCTACCAGTAGCAAGTTATTTGTGAAAATACAGTCCCTCCCTCCTCGTTTTCTGATGTCATCTTTCTTTCCATGTATGTGATTCAATAATCATTCTCGCTTACGTTTTTTAAAGTGCTCTGATTTATATCACCAAATAAATATAACAAGAACGTGATCGAATTCCCTTTCTTTTGTAAAAAACTATATAATCAAATACGTTTTTTCCACGTGCTCTCATTAGGTGTCTTCATCTTTCAGTCTTATTTTGGCATTACTTAATACCTCCTTAAGACTTCCTTGTAAAAGTAGGCCAATCTCCTTTAGCAATCTGCACTGATTGTTTCAATAAAAATTTGCGAATGGAATTTTTCTACAATAATGAAAGGAAAAAAAACTGGAATGAAATTCTACTCAATCTCTCTATTTCGTTTTGGATAGAACGAATAAGAAGAAAGAAAAAGGTTTAATCTGATGTAAATCATTGACGTCATAGAACACATTTCTTGTTAATTTTCTTTCTCTGTTGTTATGTATGCTTTCCCATTTATTCCTGTTTTAGGCTTTTCTGTGGATTTACTAACAAACAGCCGAGAAGAAACCGAACATTTGGCGAACATAAACGAAGACATTGAATACGAATGAACACATCGAAAAATGTTGTAAATGACAAAAGTTGTAAAGGGGAACCTTATCATTTACGGACAACTGATCCGTCAGGTTATAGAACGGAAGACATTCCAACAGCAATAAACTCTCTCTGGAACAGCTTCAAGAAACAAGACACAACAAAAATAAAATAAAAAAGGTGATAAGAAGTGCGCTTCACCCCATGGTAATAAAGTATTATATCGATTAATAGAAAGAACGGATGTTGCTGTCGTCCATGCAAAGTGAATGATTGTCTGAAAGAGGGAAAAAAACAGAAAACCCTGCAGATCTTCTAGAAGTACGCGATGAGATGATTGGTTTCGGTAAAAAAACCTTCCGAAACATGTTTGAAAAGAAGAAGAAATGGAAAAAGAGCAAAATAGATTAAAAGGCCGTCTGAACAGTAAATCATACCTTCTTATCTTTCAAATTTATAAAGTTCAGATGTCGTCTCTGTTTTCGTTCAGAAGCAATTGTCGAGACTTTTTTGAATTTTACTACTGGATGACCTACTTTTAATGGCGGACGCCGACTTTCAGACGCCAACTAGTTTACTTTCAAGTTCTGATCGCCTCTTAAATTCACTGCTAAATGGGATCTGTTGTTCTGTAAGTGGTCATCACTCAAGAGAAATGATAAACAGTACTACGGGCTCCATTAGATTACGCAACTATTAAATAAAATTTGATTTTTTTTTCTTTTAAAGATACTCCTTTCACTTGCTGGAAGTTAGGCAAGCGAAACATTTTAGCAGATATACTTAACTCAGAAAAAAATAGATAGGATTGGCTTTCAGTATACTGTACCAAAGCTGTGGCACTGTTACTAGGCGTTTTAATATTGTAATAATCCGTGATTAATATTAAGATATATAAACAATGGATTTTGATGAAATTTAGCGCGTTAAACACATAACAAAACCTTAATAGGTGGGAAAGTTTTTTTGTTTTTTTTTTTGCCGATTTGAGCGAAGTAAAAGCTTCACACATCATTGAGGAGATCCGTAGGGGTAGTCTGTATTTTCTCCACATTGCCGTTGCGATCGGTCACGTGAGGACAGCACACAAGTACCTTACATGACGTCTATTATAAATGCACGTACAAAGCGGAGAGTGGTAACTGAATTCTTAACAGTGGAAGATGATGTGGATCAGATGGAATTTCATATCCGTGTGAAAAATGTGTATGGAGACGACACTGTTGACGTGGACATCGTTAGATGATGACGTTCGTTCTTATACACCATCAGCCTGTAATGTCAGATTAGAGAGGAAGTTCTGAAAATTCCAAAAGAACCATCAGAATGGAATCCCGATATATGACACTTGGTCATCTGCTTTTCACTAACATAGAGCCTGATTTTATCAATAAATTTCCTTCTTTAGTCGTGTCAGTACCAAAAAGGTAAAATCCATACTCGATTTTATTCATTTTTTAAATAACCAAAATAACTCTATAAAGACCATAAAACATGAAACGTTTTCAAGCCAGTAAGTTGGATGGTAGTCTCACACCGGGCGGAAAAATTCATCTCACGCCTGAAGACAATCACAGACATTTATGCCTGTGGCGAGATTCTACTCCACAGCCTGCTGGTAGGTGAGGTAGGTGTTGTTTTAAAAGAAGTTTCTGCGTATAAATTTTCCTTGAAAAAAGTAGTCTTCGACAGAACACAATTTTAAGAAGTGCAATTTTCCTCTGCTATTCTTCCTTGTTTTTAAAATTGTAGAATACAAAAGAAATATCACGCAGTAGAATGATAAAAATCATCGAATGTGTCCATTATAAAAATGTTTAGAACTAGAAGCACAGAATCGTGGAATCATTGGTTCGTTTTTATACACAGGGAGGAATGGTCCTAACAAAAGCTCTCTGGACTCTTCCAGGTTTCAGATTCACCATATTCCTATTCCAGACTATCGCAGAAAGGTTCTAAAATCTGCTTTAAACCAATTAATTTGAAACAAAGTAGAGTTTTACACAAACTTTAGCAGAACATCAAATTTCGTTAAACGTCACTAGCAATATTGTGGAATGACAACAGAGAAAGGTAATCGATGTCAGTAACAGAAAATTTAAAAAGTTCTTTGAAACTACTCGGTGAAAGTTGGATTAGACATTTGCAATTCAGTGACACAATGGGTGAGGGAAAATAAATATGATCACAATAAGAGGAAAGAATCTAGTAGCTTCGAGATATTTGTTAGAGAGTGTCATGTTAGGGGGGAAGGGACATATCTTGTCTGTAAGGTTCAGTTTAGTTCGGTTTTATGAAAACTACCTTCTCTCTCTCGCTCCGCTAATATTCTCCAAAAGTTCTTTACTGACAGCCAATGCGCCTTCAATATGTCGAAGGCTGTGAACCGAATGACACACTAATAATCGGTATGGAACTTCCGAATTATTATTCCTTAAATTTATATTTATGAGCAAAGAAACTTCCTAAATTCTGGTCTCATGAGAGATGACATTAAAAATCTAAAATAGCTAGATTTTTGTAAGTTTAAGAACGTTTTTGAACTAAATAATTTCAAAAGGTCTAAAAACGTTACAATTAATACAGTATAACATTTTAAATTTCTGCTTCACATCTTAAAACTTATGTTGTTTTTGATACTAGAACTGTTTTAAATCACAATCTAGATTCGAATGTTGTGTCCTTATTAATACACATCGATGTAGTAATTTATTCTATGAACAGTTTACAACATATGCAGTTCATGCGTGCTTAGAAGTTATTCCTAATTCTGAACATGACGGACTACTTCACATAGAAATCTAAAATCGGATTTCTTACAGAACCAGACATAAGCATACAAGTAAACAGGATTGTTTTGAAGAATATGACGTCATGCATAAACGTCCATATTTAAAAAGTCTTTTAAAAATCATTACTTAAACATTTGCTGTCTGGTTAACTGGAGACCTCGCATGACTTTAAATATTATTATTCGAAAAAAGAAAGGGTGTGCTCTAAAAAACTTCAGTTATTTTGATATTTATTTTTATTTGATAACTTTTATTTCCTAAATTGTATTATCAAATGCAACTAGTAACACACCTTAATAGATTACTTGAATTCGGGTTATCCAATCTGAGCTCACGAACGCTTACTCTTAAGGGATGTCGAACCAAATAGCCATCGAAGTGCACGTTGCTTCTTGAAGATGAGCAGCTGTATCAAGCTCGAGCTACAATAAATGTTGATACCAAAATCGATATATTAATAAAACAACGTATCTTCCAGACATAAATCAAAGATCCCGTGGGCCTGATGACTTTTTATTTTCGATTGTAAGAGATTCTTCGAAAGAAGAAAGTGATTTTATGACTGGTTCCAAAGTAGAGTTCACTGGAAAAATAAAAAAAAAAAGGAAAGGAATATAGAAGTAACATAAAATAAAAATCAAGACCAAAATCCATCATCATTTGTCATCTGGTGAGTGGACAGTTAAGTTTTGACTCGCATGAGCGGTCTATTCTTCTTTTGTCAACCATTTTTAGTGCCAAACTTCAACTTCTGTTTGACTCGCTGCTGCTAAAATTACTGTAAGTAGAAAGCTCGACTTGCCGATGCGAACTTAATTTTAGACAGCAAATAAAAGTTTCTTTTTTTTACAAAAAAACGGTGTGTGAAAAGATGGTACAGAGAGAAAGAGAGACAGAGAACTACTTTCCTTTTTTTAATGGCGAGGCTGCTTCAGAAAATATACAAAAGGCTAAGTACAAAATGATCGCAAAGATGACAGGCAGGCAGACATCATGAAAGTCAAAAATCAAAGTAATTGGAAGGAAAAGTTCCAGAAATCACGAACGATGAGAGCGTGCTCTTGTATAACCACGTGCACGCATTATTTGTAGTGATACGGAAGTTTAACAAAAACTTCATGTCAGCAAAAAGTTTATCGTCTGTATTGAGTTCAACAGGTTAATGGAGGATGCTCCATTTCACTGTCACGAATATCGGAACAGAACATTTCATTATAGTTCACAAAGAATTATATTCTTATTTAATCCTTTATCGAAGTGCAACTTCACAACGGTTACTTGTATGAACAGACCTTTGAACTTCACATCTACTGCATACAAATATTCCGACTAAGCTACTAAGCATCCTAGCCATAATAGTACTTCACGTGCAAAACCTTATATAAAATTTAAAATATTTTAAATTATATTTTTATTAAATATAATTTATTTCATAAAAATAAATTATTTTCTTTAATTCGTTCTTATATTAATTTGTAAATTTTAATAATAGGAAAGATACCGTTTTTACTTTTTATATATAAATAATATATAAAATTTGCATTGATACTACCTTGATTATGGGCAAGAGGTCCTTTTCAGGACTTCCAGGGTAACAAATGGCAATGCTGTAGCCAATGAAGTTTTAACCGAGGCTCGGCTATTGCCGTTACCCAGCCATGACTAGAGCTTTTAGCTCAATAACACTCCATCCACACAGATTTTCTTCATTCAGATGACGGGATAAAGAGTCAAGGACTCAGTCCATCGCCCAGTTCATTTAAAAACTTAAAGAACCTTGATTACGTCCATGAAACTTCATACCCTTGGAGGGTAATGGATGGCAATGCTGTAGCCAATGACGTTTAACTGGGGTTCGGTTGTTGCAGTAACCCCTGGGGGGGGGCTGAGATTCGAGAGTTTTGAGTTCGCTCTCTTAAGGGTTTTTGCCTTAAGGGAGCAATTTGAGTCTCCGGGGAAAGTGTTCTCCGACACGGCCCGCTGAGGGGCTTTGTCGGTGAATGGTTTTCTTCGGAATTTGAGCGGTTCTGCTCAGTGGTGGCGTGTGGGTGGAAGGCCATCACTGAGTGGAGCTAACGCTGAGATGGACGGTCTTTCGCCCACGATTAAGTGGCCTAGGGATCGTCCGAATTTTTAGAGACGACATTACCTTTAAATATGGCAATGCTGTAGCCAATGAAGTTCTAACTGAGGCTCGGCTATTGTTGTTACCCTCTTGCCATGATCAGAGCTTTAATAGTTCAATAACACCTTATTCCTACACTGTCCTATACAGATAACGGGGGAAGATGAAAAGAATTCTTGCTTCGCCCCTTTAAGCCAGTCCTTATAAGGACTATAAAGACCTCGATTACGCCAAATTGCCTATTCCTGGGCAAAAAACGTAGACGACGGAGTTAAAATCCAGCCTGCCACAGTAGGCAACTACAGACTCCTCACAAAAACCATGGATGAGTCAAATATTAAATATCATACTTACTCACTGAATTCGGAGAAAAACCTAAAAGTTGTACTCAGGGGAGTAACAGAAAACATCTGCACAGATGAAATTACTGACGACCTCTGTCTCCACGATCTCCCACCTGTCAAGGTTAGCAGAATGCTACGGGCTGGCAAGAGTCCAATGCCCCTAGCACTCGTTGAGATACCCAACACACATAAGAACATATACAACATAACAACGATCTATGGTCTGAAAATCTCAATAGAACCACTAAGTAAAAGAGCCTCGTCAGGCCAGTGCTACAGATGTACGGACACGCACAGAAACTCTGCAGAGCAGACTACAAATGCCTCAAATGTGGGCAAAACCACCCCACAGCAACCTGCTCAAAACTCAGGACCTCACCACCGAACTGCGGGGCCCCCACCCGGAAAACTACACAGGCTGCAGTCACTACCCTAAGAATAAAACAGACAACAAAAGGAAACAGATCGCTCAACCCTGCATACAGGCACCAGAGTTGACAGCTCCCCAGTTGCCTAACACTCACAAATTGCCAGCTCTCACAAATGGAAAATACCAACAGTCTGGAAAGCCACCGTCGATGCAGGACATACGCCGAAGTAGCCCGCTCATCCAAAGATATCCAGCAGGACCAAATTCTTCCAAACATGACAACAGTCATCACAGCCTCATTGGCAAACATGCTTCAAGACTTCAGTAAGTCAAACCCTTCACCAAACTCCACAAAAAGATTTCTAAAAGAAACTCAAACCATATTATCAATGCTTGTTAATGAATAAAACTATATTACTCCCAGACTCACTACAGATCACCGCTTGCAACGCCAATGGCCTAAAAAACAAGACACTGGAGCTTCAAGAATTCTCTCACAGATACAACCCCGACATCATCTTAATTAATGAAACTCATCTAAGACCTTCAGACAATCCAAACCTGAGAGGCTACACACTATATAGAAATGACAGACTGCACTACAGAGGTGGTGGTACAGCCATATTTATCAGGAACTGCATCAGGCACAATGGAATACTCACCCTCCCCCAACCTCCGACCTAGAACTCACTGGTGTCAAAGTCCACACAAACTCAACTGGAAGTCTTAAAATCTACGCAGCCTACAACTCCCCCGCTAAGACCCTGCTATTTTCTGACTTGGGTGCTGTACTAGGCATAAATGAATCCATCATCGTCGCTGAGGATTAAACTCCAAACATCCCTCCTGGAACAGCAGAACCACAAATAAAAATGGCCGTATCCTCTTCAGCTACACAGGATTAAACAATGCTGTCGTAACAGGACCCACTGAACCAACCCACCACAGCCCAACTGGTACAGCCAACATCGTAGACATCGCCATCCTACACAACATCAAATACAAGCACAGCATTCAAGCACTGAACGAATTATCATAAGACGACAACCCAATCCTACTTCACTTAGGGAACAAAGACCAGTCACCTCCCCACCAAATCTCCATTGTCTGGGAGAAACTTAGGAAAGTGCTACCAGAACACAGTGGTCCAGTTCCCCATTTAAAAGCCAAGGAAGAAATAGACACGGCAATAAATAACCATACCAATCAAATCAATAAAGCCATAACAGCAGCCACAGTATCCACGATTACCCACAAACAAAATTGTCTCCCGGAAGAAATCGTGGACTTAATAAGGGAAAAAACTGACAAAGAAAAAGATACCACAACACACGTGCTCCCCAGGACAAAACAGCCCTCAACAGATTAAAGAAATCTGTCTGAGAAGCTCTCCAGAACCACAGGAACTAACAACGGGACAACAAGCTCACCCCCATCTCCACAGCAGATCATTCCATATGGAAATTCCTAAACAACCTCAGGAACAAATGCAAATCCCTCCCCCCTCTGCAAGCAGAACAGCATCTTGCATACACAGATGCTGACAAAGCCGAAGCCATAGCAAGAAACCTAGAGGAAACAATGCAGTCCTGCATATGAGAACCTAACATCAGCCAAGTACACAAGATCCATCGTAAAGTCAGGTTCACCGTAAATCGTCCCGATGTCAATCCAAGCCCTATAATGCCTACCTCACCTACCGAAATAATCGGCATCATCAACCATCTCAAGATCAAAAAAGCCCCAGGTCCTGACGGCATCACTAACCAAGTCATCAAGGCACTACCACGCAAAGCCATAGCACATCAGCAAACATCATAAACTCCATCCTCAATTGGCAGCACTTCCCCCAGTCATGGAAAATAGCTGACATCATCCCAATTCACAAACCAGGCAAAGACCCACACCTACCTGAAAATTACCGTCCCATCAGCCTGCTATCCAACTTAGGGAAAATAGCTGAGAAAATCATCCTCATCAGACTCCAAGATCATATCAACCAACTAAATATCATTCCACAAGAACAATTTGACTTCCCTCAAAATCACAGCACTATCCAACAGATTCATAGGCTGGTAGAAAATACATCAGCACAGGATTTAATTGGAATCAACACACTGGAGCCGTCTTCCTAGATATCTCAAAGGCCTTCGATAAGATCTGGCACCAAGGCCTCCTCTACAAACTTATCATCGCTAACCTTCCACTAAACATGATACACCTGATCAAATCATACTTCTCCAACAGGAGGATGCAAGTCAAAATCAATGAAACAGTCTCAACCCAACGGAAAATCCTCGCTGGAATTCCTCAAAGATCATCCATCCCTCAGACATCCCTCAAATCAAAATCCTCTCACCTCCAATCGCCCTCTATGCAGATGACACGGCTATTCTAGCCAGATCTCGCCAACCACTTCTCGTCACCAAAAAATTGCAAGACCCCATCCTGAATCTAAAAAAAATGGTTTAAAGACTGGCGACTACAATTAAACCCCCAGAAAAGTACAACGATACTCTTCACAAGAAGACGAGCATTCCCAAAGGAGACATCACCCTGTTCAACTCTAAAATTCCCTTGAAAACTGAAGCAAAATACCTCGGAATAATTCTCGATAAGCGATTATGCTTCAACAGCCACATCAAGAACACATGCACCAAACCTTCAAAAGTTATCGCCCAGCTATACCCCTTGATCAACAGACACAGCAAACTAAGCTCAAGAAACAAAATTCTACTGTACAAGACAGTGATCCGTCCCACAGTCATATACGCCTCCCCAGCCTGGAGCCATACCTCCAAGACAAACATCCTCAAGCTACAAAGACTACAGAACAAATGCCTGCGAATGATTCTGGACGCTCCGTGGTTCATCAGGAACGCCCAGATCCACCGGGACATAAATATCCCCTACATCTCTCCACTACTACGCTCCCTAGCAGAGAAATTCTTTATGAAGACATCTATCCATCCAAACCAACTGATACAACAAGCCGGAAACTATGAAGGTAATGACTACTGGAAACATAAAAGACCGAAAGCCATCCTAACACCCAACGACGAATAACCACTTCTGCCCACTCAGGGCGAGCTAAAATAGCTCACAAATCTCTCCCATCACTGCTCCCGAAACAGACAACAGGGAATATGAAAAGCGTCAAGCTTCACCCTCTGGGCCATATATGTCCTGTGTCCTGCGTCCTACCTTGATTACGGTTGGATTTGGTGAGATGCGGTGATTAATACCCTTGGAGGGTAATGAATGGCAATGCTGTAGCCAATGAAGTTCTAACTGAGGCTCGGCTATTGCTGTTACCCTCCTGTCATGATCAGAGCTTTAATAGCTCAATCTTATCCCTACACTGTCCTCTACAAATAACGGGGAAGATGAAAAGCATTCTTGCTACGCCCCTTTAAGCCAGTCTTTATAAGGACCTTGATTAATGGTCATGAATAAAGTCCTTTTTAGGACTTCCAGGGTAACGAATGGCAATTCTGTCGCTAATGAAGTTTTAACTGAGGCTCGGCTATTGCCGTTACCCAGCCATGACTAGAGCTCTTAGCTCATAACACCCCCATCCACGCAGATTTTCTTCATTCAGATGATGGGATAAAGAGTCAAGAACTCAGTTCTTTTAATAACTTAAGAACCCTGATTACTTCTATATTATCTATATTATTTGATTAAATCTATATTATATATATTATTTATTATATATATTATATATATATATATTTGATTTATATATTTATATATGATTAGATATATAATATAGTTAATATAGATTAGATATATATAATATATATATATAATAATGATGTAATAAAAAAAAAAAATATATATATATATATACAGGGTGTTCGGGATAATTTTGACATATTTATAATTAATTATATTTTTCCGTAAGTTACATGTATTAACACACACTTCTCTTCATTTAAAAGTTTGGACCCTTCTTCATTCACATACAAGATGTCAGAAAGGATGGATAGCTGGAACCCACCTGAATCATGGAAGAGAATAACTTGTATCATGATGATTCGTGCCCGCCATCAAAATAAGGATATTACGACTGCTGCCCAATGCTCCCTGAATACAGTAAAAACAATCAGGCATGAACTAGAGACTTGCAATGGTGACTACGAGGATGTAGCAAGAAGAAAGATCCCTAGCAGACGATCTGATTGCGTTCGTACAGCAGAATTCCTCGCAAATCTGCAGGAACAGGTGTTGAAGAACCCTGGCATTGGAATTCGGGCTTTGTTCGTGGAGTTGCTAACTGTAGTCAAGCCCTGGATAACAAGGGTAGCCAATGGTAGGCCGTATGTATGGCAGCAGGATTCGGCCCCTTGCCACACCTCTGGGAAAAATCAAAAATGGTTGTCTGAAAATTTCTACGACTTCACCAGTCCAAATGTTTGGCCTCCAAACTCCCCAGACCTTAACCCCATGGATTATTTTGTATGGGGCGCAGTTGAAAAAGACACCAATCGCACTTCCAGTAATACAAAAGCCCAGTTAATGGATAAAATTAAAACAGTTTTTGCGGCCCTTCCCAGGGAGACTGTAGCATCAGCTTGTTCGAGGTTCCGAAGCAGAATTGAAGCTGTGATCGATGCTAATGGTGGTTATTTTGAGTAAATCTTGTTGATAGTATTGTAATTAACTCTGCCTGTAATGTTTTTTTGTCAATTCATTAAATTTAATAGATACAAAGAAGATTTTCTTTTTCCTTACGAAACTGTCAAATTTATCCCGAACACCCTGTATATATACTGTATATGACAGAATGATTATTGACTCGGTTAACATACATAGTTTTATGAAAAAAATTGAATGACTAGAACCGAGATTTAATTAAAAAGGTTTTAATATAAACACACTACTAGTTTCGGCCTGTAACAGCCTTCTTCAGGTGACATTATAAAAGAAAAAACACTAAACATTGAGGGTTAAAAAAATACATATACAACTACAACGTTTTCATGCTAATTATGTATAAAGACTGTCTATGTTGTTCATAGTCTTTTAACCCTCAATGTTTAGTGTTTTTTCTTTTATAATGTCACCTGAAGAAGGCTGTTACAGGCCGAAACTAGTAGTGTATTTATATTAAATTTAACCTTTCTAATTAAATCTCGGTTCTAGTCATTCAATTTTTTTCATAAAAATATATATATATATATATATATGTTTGTGTAGAAAGTACTTTACATATCTTTCATCCGAGGGTAAGCTTTAACAACTTTGTTGGCTTATCATTAAATTCAAAACCAATACAACTGTCCTCCCCGCATTTAGCTAAAACAGTGCTTACGTCTCAGTAGCTGAAAGAGAATATAAGATATTTGAACTTGTTTTGGCCTTCAAATTTTCTAAGCCTTTTTTCAAACAAATTGGGACTGATCAGTGGGAAAACACTGATCAGCACAAAATCTTGCTAAATAGATGAAAGTGATCCCCGTGTGTTATCATGATCTCAGATTATTAGATTAAGTTATTCTAGTAAGATTTCACTGGCAATAAATCCTCTAATCAATCCTCAGAACTGGAATTAGTTCCAAGGAGATCCAAAAGTTATTTTGAACTTTTTACAAGAACTGTTAGCAATAGCAATAAAACCCACTGTCGATCCCTTTTCTAACTAAGTATTGAGCCCAGTAAGAATGAGCATAGTCTCTGGTAGTAATTTGATAATTATCCCAATCGCACTCTTCAATACAACCGTTCTCCCACCCCCCCTTCTGGCTTGTATTATCTTTCGTTTTTGCTGAGCGGCGATAGAAATTGGTGATAGGGATCGCATTCACTAAAATATTGGTTGCACTGCTACTTCTGCACAGGGAGTGTACACAAAAACATAATGTTGATGGCTAAAACGCTAGAGTGAATCCTCGCAGAGGCGATGTTTACATTTGAAGTGAAGAATCCCCCATCAAGGTCACACCCTTCATTTACCGTAGGTCATGGGTGGAGTTACTTGCACGTAGCACAATTGTATAAAGATTAAGCGACACTGCTGCATTAGCACATCGTAACATTAGCCCGCTGCTTACTCCAGAGGAAATATTTATGGACGAAGCCTTGCAGGGATGCTTCGTTTTGGCCAGTAATAAAGTGCTAATGTTATATGGCAAATGATAGGAACATAACACATCGTTAGGCTAAATGAAAGCCACCATTTAGGTTATTAGAAGGGAAAGAGCAGCTCCCCCCTCGTTTCTCTGCATCCCCCCGGTCTTTTAGTGAAAAGAGTAATAAAATATAATGTTCGTTCGTAGAGGGTGAAATCCTTGTCCTTTGTATTGGAGCATGCGTGAAATTGACAGATCAGTTCCGGTAGGGTTTTGTTTATCTGAACGGGTGTGAGGCCTCTTAATATTACCAATGGCCACCGGCATGCATAATAAAGCAAGCCTTTATCGCTCGGCAAACTGAATAGCTTTATCGGAAGACAGACGTAGTTTGCGAAACATTAATATTGAAGTCGCTGATGTGTTCATTGAATGCTTTTCACGTGCATCATAATATTTCCCATCATTTGCTTTAACAGTCCTGATTTGGCGATAAAATCACGTCCAATAAGATTGTTGCTTACTGTCATATTGACACCAATGCTAACGAAGGCCAATTAAGTCGCCTCCTCAAACACTAATAATCTCCGAGAATATAAACGACACCGTTGGACGATGAATGCAAATTAGTAATAAGAAGTTGATGGCTAGTTAATAAATACGAAACTTACTCGGTGATTTCATTACTTTCATCCGCATTCTATACGGTTGTAATCATCTGGATTTTGCTTGTATGAAAATTAATATTTTATTCGTCCAAAGGTCTATTATTATTTTTTTTTATTTAATATAAATACATTAGAATCGATGACTTTTTTCTATTTTTAGTCACGATTTCAACTACCTACCTCCATTTGAGCTGTATGTAACAGCCATCCATAATTTTATAATCTGCAATCGACGTATTTTACGTGAATCATTGTCTTTGGCCCTTTCCTTTTCTTCATATCTCGGAGAACTCCTTACGCTTTCCGCCATACTGATTAGGGGCACAAACTTTACACCTTCATCTGCCGACTTCTGCAGTTTTTCGAATTTCATATTTCTAACGACTCGCTTATTGCTATTTGTGTTTCACGTATTTATTAATGTCCGCGCGGTTATGCGTCATATGCCTGGGAAAGGAGTGTCGTGGGTTCGATTCCAGTCGCCGACTTGAGGAGCTTAACCCCGCGTTAGTAAGGTGGGTGTCACAGACCCCAAAGATTTTAAATTGACTATAACTTTTTAACAACGCTTAACAGTGAGTCATGCCTCAGTGTAGCTTCCCCTCCCGTAACCCGCTACTCGACGCCATAGACGACGGGCTGTTGCGCGCAAAGTTCAGTGTACAGAGGTGTAAAGTGTGCTGGGGTCCACCAGATCCCACCTTACCAAAAGGGTGACTATATTTACTTCCGAAACGTGAGTTGTTTTCATGTACATTCTGCTAAAATATTATCGCGACTAGTGTGTCTTCTATGGTTTTGCATACCAAATATAATCAAATACTTTTCGTAAATATTTAGAAGGTATTTTGAGAATATTATCTTCTTTTTACCAGATGAGTTACGAGCAGGAAGAAGAGCGGGTAAGTTAATTTATAGCTGATGCTTTGACAGACGAGGAGCCATTTAGCGGAGATGATGATAGTGAAAGTGATTTGGAATTAGTCAGTAACCATGAGTCTGATACAGAACAAGACTGTGAGGAAGAATCTTGAACGATATGTAATCTAATATTGATTAAAGAGATATGGATTTCTATAATACGCTATATTATTGGGGTGGGTATGTGGGACCCCACCTTACAATTTTGTTACATTTTTCCACCTCACCAGCGCCGGGTTAAGGATCTTTTTCAGACACAGTCAAAGTTAGTCTTGGATGAGGACAACAGGGTTTGTCTCCTCAGTTTATGTGAGGTTTTTCCTCCCGCACGCAGGCAAACCGGCCCCGTGAACACACGCAGCTACAGCCATAGAATACACCGAGCGGCATAAAGGCTAGTCACCTTTTCCTCGGGAAGGGTATGACTTAGAATACTTAAGATAGCTCTGTAACAGGCCAGTAGGCCTAACACGTAATAGGGAGAAGATATTTATTAATCTGTCATTTTTTCACGAGAATGCAACACAACAATTCTCATAAACGTCTTCACACAGTGAGGTTGTAATCATTTACATCTTGAATTAATTGGACTTCAGATTCTTCCAATCTCTGCTTCACTGGCATTCGATCGCTTGGGCCAAGTGATTGTCACACTCGCTCTCCAACTCAAAAGGTTCGAGTTCAAAATTTTTAGGTGGAAGATAAATTTCATCGCCCGATGTCAGGCCATCGCTTTGCTTATTGGAGGCCTCAAGTGGATTGAAAACGTTCCCTATTTGGTCTCTAGAACGGGGACAAACACGAATAAAAGATGTGGGATTCTGTCATATTACGTAATTGAGTCACCCCTTCTAGTAATCCGTCAGATAAGATTTATGCCTCCACTTGATTCCCATGTTAACGGAACTTCTATGCAATTCCTCTCTGGTAAATAACAATGCTACACTCAGTTTATGACGCCAATAACGTAACTCTTGCCTGACATAAATGGAAGACGAAGAAGCCTTTTCTTACTCGTAACGTTAATGATGCGGGATGAGCTAAATGTTTCTTTAAATATTCATTTCGCGTCTCGTTTTAATACGTCATCAAAGAACGAAAACGTATAAATGAAACGTTCACGAGACCATCCATGAGAGGGCGTAGTGAGATTAAGAAGATAGCTGTTGTTAAAAAAAAAACTGTGAGAGGTGTAAATTAATGCCAGGAAATGACGTGAGACACAATGATGTGAATCCGCCCTACGATCAATTCGAGAATAAAGATTATTCAAACATTAATGTCAGATAATTGTAGGGATGGTCTCGTGTCTATCATGCTGAAGAGCTCGGAATTTACAATCTCTGCCCGACGTAGCAGATCCGGTAAAGATAAGGAACGAATGCACAACTATGATGTAATAAAAGCTAATAAAATCAACTTATTATGTCTGTTAAGTGCACATCCATATAAAAAATGAGTATTTCAAATATCTAGCTTAATTTCGGTGATGTGTATTTTGAATTTATTCTATCGCGATTACAGTAGAAGGGTGAATGAGTATACAACAGACTTAGTTACCGCGTTGGATTGCAGACGCACTTTATCAAGCACTTCCTCAATGATTTGGATTTGTCAGGAGATCTGCTTGCTGACCTATGACTGAGGAGTCTTTAAAAAGATGTAACCTATGACCGATAGTTTGAGACACCTCTGTGCTCTCAACTTCCCAAACCAGCTGATGATTTATTATCTTTTTATTCAACTCTTTGGAAATTTGTTAAGGAATGATTTAATTTAATATAAGTATCAATGAGACTTTATCATAACAGTTGCACAATCCTGAATAACCAATCCATTAACCAGATGTCCGAAATACTCGTCAAACATTTGCATACGTGTTAGTCAAAAGTTCTCCAACAGCTGCAAGGGCCGCTCTTTCTTGGCAGCGCAACTTTTCCTTGTTCCAATTGTTGTAATCACAGAAGCTTGTCATGATTTTAGGGAAAACTACCATTACAGCTGAAAATAAAAAAGACGCTAGTTGAACAGGAAGAGCGTGAATTTTTTTTTACTTCCTGAAATCCAGATCATCAACCTGAAATTTTACCTCAACATTTTCGCAAGAATTTGTGTAACCGTTTTGCACAAAGAATAACACAGTTTCAGCACGTTCCTCTGCATTCCTCGCTTCTTGTGACTTCTTTGGTATCGCAAGATGAAGAAGCAGTTCAAAGGACGGAAAGTACCGAAGTTTCAGAGAGCCAGGCCAACTTACAATCAGCGCTTTTAGTTGATCTGAAAGAAACACTTCGAGCAGTGTTTTCATCCCTGGCAGGAATGCTGAACTCTGTTGTGTAAACTCGCCAGAGAACAAGCGAGGCAACAGTTTATAACCGAATGAAGCTTACCCTTTGTTTTTATGCTGGTCTGGGAACTGTTTGGGTAGCACATCGAGAACGTATGGCCGTCATCACATAGAAGAAATTGACAATTATCCTCTGTTTGAAAGCTAGGAGCTAACTGTAATTCTGCCGGTTTCTTGGTTAACTTGGTAGTTAACCCAATATTTCATTTGGCTGGGTTATCGGTAATTCTTCCACTTCTTGAATGAGGGTTCAGTATATGGGACAGAAATGTTTGCTACCCACTTCTCATATACATAACACATTTCTCGGTTTATTTTCCGTAGGGTATTTTTTCCACTATAAACTCGAATTTTTAATCCTGCAACCCAAGAAAATCGACCTTAGAACTAACATTATATCAGTTTATAATAACGTTATAAATGTCCTCCTCTACTCAAAGGGAAGCTTGTCTTACAAATTTTACCTAAGGAGAAGGACAAAGGCTTTTCAGCAGCCAGAATACATTCTTATTGTGAACTTGGAACCCAAGTTCTTATTGTGAACTTGGGTTCCAGATTAAACAATCTGACTTCTAAGGTTCAAAGCTATTTTCAGAGTATTTCACTTTCTCGAGTACTAAGAAAATCGAAAATATTTTATCTTCTAAAGTTAACTCTTTTCAAATTACAGAGTAATACAGTCGTATTACAATAAAAAGTGTTAAATGAAATAAAGCAGTAAAATTATTGTTTGTTTTCCTCTTTCCGAAGAAAATAAATTCTAATTATATCAGAAAAAAAATTGAAAAACACGAAGCTGCTCTCAGTCTATTACGCCGATGCTATAACAGCGACATTTAATATAAAATGTAGATTATTCGGGTACAACGGAATTTGTAATTACAGTAACAGTACTGATTATTTATCTTTAAATAACAAAGAGGGATAAATGAGCGAAAAGAGAAAAGGAAAGACAGATTATACAACTTAGAGGAATCGAGCAGACCGAGAGTTAAAACCTTTTCCCAGAAATCCGAATTCAATATTTAGCCTCGCTAACAACGACCAAAGTGTTTCTGAATGTAAAAGCTTCACTGTTTGATTTCTGCCGGAAACCAAGCAAGCATTTACTTTTTTTAAAATCCATCAATAGCTGTGTATTGATTTTGGCGTTACGGGAAATAAATGGTCTGATGCAGTCTCCGTACAGAAATAACTTGCAAAGATAAAGAGACAGATAGATGGATAAATAGATAGAAAGAGAACGGTTAGCCTTTAAAACAATTTAAAACTAGATGAAGAATCTTTTACCAAATGTACTGTTTTGTTATTCTCCAAGTGACGCAAAACAAAGAGATGCTGGTCGGGTGTGTTAATTACAGTAAAACAGACTTTAGATGTGTAACCTTTGGGAGTAAAGCGTGCAAATTGTGGCTGTTAAAGTAAAGAGTTATTTGCGTAACGTTAGAAGCTTTTGGTTTAAATCATGTGAGGAGGCGTGAAATCACCAACAAGCAAACCCAAACCTTATTCCCTCGTGAGATGAGTACTTTTTGCTACGCCTGTCTATTTCTTTAATTATACATGTTATCGTGCTTGTGTTTGTTATTTCTCTCTCTCTCTCTCTCTCATTCTTTCCTACTGTGCTGCATGTCTGCTTAGAGAAAATTACCATAAAGTCTTAAGAATCTCAGCTGCATTAGGAGCATCAAAGTGGTTTCAGTTAATCCTGCATATTTAAACAAAACGTTATGTTTTTTTTGTTTTTTTGCGCTGAGGATGGGTACTTCTCTCATTAGCAGGATTAATGTTCTTCCATTGCCAGAAAAAGTGGAAGTCGGAAAGAGACATTGGAAAAGGAAATAAATGAATTGCATTCTCAAGGTTAGGTCCTGATCATATCGGGATTAGATGGCGTTCAAAGTGTGTCACGAGGAAAATTTCATTTCTCTAAGAAAATATAAAGTTTTGTTTTTCTTCTGAGTCGAATACGAAGTTAACAGTATAGGGTTTTATTTTTCTTTCACTAGTTAAGTTGAAAACAAGAATATCATAATTAGGGAAAGCGATATAAGATGAATTTTTCACATAAACACAATTTTACTTAGTCCTTTGTTCTAATTTAAAATGAGCCTCCATAGTTATAGACAATGTCCTTCGGTGTAAAAGATCTGCGGGTTCAAATCCCGTCTGAGACGTGAAAGAGCTTTTTAACTGAAGATATGTACTTGTCTTATAAGATTTGCCAAACTCGCATTTTTTTCATTTCTCAAAACAAGAAACCATCCAGAAGACAAATGGAATTATCCATCCACTAAGGCATGCAGTGAACGACTAGAGAGAGAGAGAGAGAGAGAGAGAGAGAAAACTGGTTATCCAGCTGCAAAGAGCGGAAAACAGACGGCAATTTGATGGGAAGGTTTCTAATAGCAGACTCTTGAATATTTATATTGAACTTACACGCACAGCTGATTAAAGAACAGATCGGCAAATTTAAATTAATACGCTTTTTTTATTCATAAAAGCTATTTTTTAATTATTTTAACTAATTAATTAATCGGTTCCGTTTACTGTTACTTCATTTCCTGCTTGTTAAATATTTTAACATGAGAAACGAGTCATTACCTTAGTAAATCACACTTTTGACTTAATGTCGTGTAACGAATTCTTCCTACAATTAACAAAAAATAAATAAATAAACGAAGCCTTGAGCAGGTTCATCAGTGAAACGAAGTTCCATCAGACTGTCAACAAGAAGATGTAGTACACTAACAGAGCTCCCCATGGTGGGACTGAACAAGCAAATAGTATTGAGAAGCGCGCGCGCACGCACACACACACACACACACACACACACAGAGAGAGGGGGGGGGGGCGCTATCATCCAAAATGACACACCTGACGGCGAGGAAATCTTCTAACTCGAAAACGCGCAGGTCTAATCACGATATAAAGGTGTCCCGCGAGCAACATGGACTTACAATAAACTTCTAGCAGTTTTATGAAGCGTTTTATTGGCACCGCTCGAAATTATTACCTTCTTTTATCGTACTTTCCACAAGGAAAGGGAAGTGTCGGCAGTTTAACAACTGATCCGACGAACAATTTTGAGGGGGAAAATCGAAACGTGTAACTCATTAAAAATTATTTTTAGGTAGACGAGAAGTGTAACAAAAACGTAAATGAGGAATTATCATCCACTGAGAGGAACTCTTTATCAGCAGAAATGCAGATAACAAGAACGGTTTTGTGAAAAATCGTTTCCCCTTGAAACAGAGAAGGGGCGTCTTAGTTATTATTGCTATCAAATCAGGGTTAACACGGTTTACGAAGAATCTTATAGCAATGCTTAAGAAGCTGTGAACGTCTTAAAAAAGCAGTTATTTTCACTCCAGCTCACGGACTCGCAACTCAAACCATAACAATTTACTACTGGCCCAGTGATTATTAGTGCTTGGAGGAAAAGATGTGACGTGCATCACGTGGTTTCCTTTATATCTCGAGATTTAAATGTTAAATATCTTTTGCTTGAATTTGGTTCAGTTGTTTGTAAACTTCTCTGTCATGAGCGAAGATAATGTGTTAGAGACCGCTAACTAATTGGCATAAATCTAAAATATTGACCATGTTTTCAAAAAAAAGCTTCTTCGATATTGCACTTCAAAGATATTCAGAGAAACAAACATTCACCGCAGACGTTACGACAAAAAGGAGGGTGGAAATCACCTATACCGACACGGTAACCTGTAATAATACGAGAAAGACATCAATCTTTAAAATCTTGCTCCGATGCTGACTCACGATGGCGCAATCGAAGACCCTTCCCAAAGATTTGTGTGAAGGAAATAACTTCCAGTTGCCACACTCCATCAAATTCACGCCGCTGCACTAATGCCCTGCATGACGATGTTTTCAGGAATCAAATACGACCAATCACACACTAAAATGAGCAATGCTCTCTCTCTCTCGCTCTCTCTCTGGTTCCTGGCGCGTGAGGTTCACTCACACTTCTTACTATCTTCATGACGCTATTTATTTTACTAATGAAGGTAACTCCCACTACGATCTTGTCGCCATTTTATCCTTTTATATTCGGTGGGACGACGTCAATTTTTCAAGTTAATACATCATTGCATTCTCAAAATGACACATATTTTCCAGTCATATCTAACTGCTTTCCCGGCTCATCAATTTCAAGTGTCTTCCACAGCCAAAACTGAAAAAGAAAGAAAAAAAAATGATTGAAAGAACGCTTTTCAAAAACTCACCATAGTATTCTGACAGCTCAACTCTATATGTAGGACTATTGTATGAGATGATTTCTCTTCACCGTCTTCATCAAAAAACATATTTAAATTCACAGTACAGAAGTAAAAAAAAAAAAGACAAATGATCACATTAAAATTAGCCAAAGCTGTCACGCAGTAACATGCTCGATTTCTTCAGTTCAATGTATTCAATATTTTATCAATTGTTTCAGGTGGTAAATTCCAAACGACCATTGTTGGTTGGTTCATTTCTTTATGACGTTCTGTTGCCATTACTGCGCAGAACAAACTGTTAGATTTGTTCTGCGCAGAAAAATTGTTGGATTGTTTATGACGTAATTTCCACGTAATTTTAAGTAGATGTTGATTAGTTTGTAATTTCGTTGGATTTTACATTATAGATTAAATTTTAAATGTGCAATATTCGCCCATCAAAACAACACGGAAGTGACAGTCTTGGTTTTTACGTAACAGTAGGTCCAGAGAGGTGTCCTTTTGGCAATTTTAATCCCTCCTTTATCAAAATTAACTGGGCAACAGAGAGAGAGAGAATTTTCGTGTGCTTCTTAAATCAATTCGATTGAAAGTTTATGCTAAACTAAGGACACGCTATTGCGTGTTTAATGAAATTTATCTGCTGGTTGTCAGAGATAGCTTTTAGCTATTTTCAATTTAGTTGTAACCTCCTTAACTCTCCTTCAAGTTGCGCGCTTGAAGACAACTCTAATCGTGCGTGAAATACTAGAACGCTAGAAGGGACTTATCGCATACAACGCTAGACTAAGTGCAATAGAGCAAGGGTGATAACGGACTGCTAGCTGCCAAATCAATAGGGAAGACACTTCGTACATACAAAAGTTTGTCCACACTTCCTGAACCGCAACCGGAAGCAAGCCCAGAAGAAACTAATTCGAACGATGAATAATTATTAAAATAAACGTTAACTATCGTAATCAAAGAAAAATAGACCAAATGAGTTGCCATTAGAAGATATAAAGAAGGTAAGTGAAGGTGATCTGGGCCAGAGATTTTGAAGACAGAAGTAGAAATGGCCATTAAAGAACTGAAATGTGGAAAGGCAGAAGGAATCATTAGATGAAATACCTGCAGAATTCTTGAAACAACTTCAGAAGGAACCGAAGAAATGACCAAAATAATCAATTTAATTTTTTACAAAGGAGAATCACCAAAAGATTTTATGACCTTAATATTTATACCAAAGAGAAGTGATGCAGTGAACTGCAAGGGTTTTAGAACAATAAGCTTCATTTCCCACACATCAAAAATATTTATAAGAATCTTAACACGGAGAATTGCTTATAATATTTTTGAATATGTTGTGGATCTCTACAAGGACTAACGGAGTAGGAGACTTGTCAAATTTATACATTCTGCTGACCTTTATAGGAGGCAGATCGTGTAAGTTAAGATCAGCAGCTATCTCTTCTGGATCAATGTCTTCAGAGACGCCACGGAGGACCACTTTTCAATTTTTTTCTGAACTGAGTAAGAAGGTGTGGCATTTGACATCCATTCAGAGGTATTCGGTGCCATACCTGCCCACTCTCTCTCTCTCTCTCTCTCTCTCTCTCTCTCGTTCCCAAACCGCTCCTGAAGCCGAATTTGGTATCACTGATGGTATCTTCACATTTTCTGAATATTCGTTTTTGAATTAATTTCAGAAATGTTTTGAAAACGTGACTCATTAGGCTGATCATTCTATAGTCATTACAAGTTTTCGCATTTTAGGTAGCATGATAAACATTGATTGTAACCAGTCTTGTGGGAATATGCCTGCATCGTAGATCTTATTAAATAGCTTTACTAATACAGTAATGTTGTCACCTTCTAATAAGTTTACTATTTCTGCTGATATTCTATCAGGGCCTAAGGCTTTACCGATTTTAGCTGAGTTCAGCGCACATTCTACCTCTGATCTTAGAATGCATCAACCTTCCATCTGTTCATAAGTCTTTTCTGGGTTCTGTTTGATATCAGAAAAGAGCTCTTCTACATATTTCACCCATTCTTGTATTTTGTCATCTTTTTCGAATATTCTTTTTCCCTTTTTGTTTCGAAGGACACATAGTTTTTTTTTTTTTAAAAATATACCTGAGGTCTCGTTCATCTTTTTGTGTAGATTAAAATTGTTATGCTTTTCCTGTAGAATTTCTATTTCTATACATTTTTCATTCATCCAGATTTCTTTCGCTTTTGATCTTGTCTTTAATAATTTTCTGAACCTCTTTATATTTTGTTGGACTATGGTTTTTATATGATCCGTTGATCATATAAATACCTTGTGTCCTGCTGTATCAGGACACAAGGTATTGGTGCATTTCTCTATGAAGACAGATTTTAATTTGTCCCATGAATCATCAATCCCCATGACGTCATCCTTCTTGATAAGTGCTATCTCTTGATTCAGATCTTGACTCAGTTTTAACTCTGTCACCAGAAGATTATGATTAGAAGCAATATCCGCACTAGGATAGGGTTTTGTACTCTTTTTTTTATCGAACTTCGAAATCGTGGATTAATTAGTAAGTAATCAATTTGGTTTATGACTATATTTGCATTATTATCCGCGGTGATCGCCAAGTATACAGACATCGTGATGGTAGCGTAAACCATGTATTTGTGGTTATTAGCTCCTCATCTTGGCAGAATCGAATAAGGCGGTCTCCTCTCATATTTCTTGTTCCCGGTCCATGTTCGCCAACTATATCTCCACTCAGTGGCGCACCCAGGGGAGCCAAGGGGCCCTTCCCCCTCAAAAAAAAAAGGAAAAAACACTAGAATTTCTTTATATTTTCCTAATTAAAATTCACTTTTTTTATTTATTTATTTTGTGTCTTCTATTTCTGTGCTACTTATGAATTAGTGGTCACATTAGGTGGGAATACCCTATAGTTCTCGGGAATCACGGCCGCTGTGAAACGCAAGGCGAACGAGGTAGTGCTTGTGCGGACCGAGCTCTACTTCGTTTGCCTGAGCCGGGCCAAAGGAGATCACAGGTGTCCTGTATTGGCGACATACTCAACATTCAGATTCTCAATCATAATCTGAATACTGCATGAATAATCTGAATCATAATCACAACTGCAGATTCTCAGTCATATGTTGTATGTAATGCGTAGTGTGTATTCTCAAATCGTCTACTTAACTCGGCCCCCCCCCCCCAAAAAAAGGTTAAAGCTTGAGTGCTCGCCACCCCAAGATTAAATCCTGAATGCGCCACTGTCTCCACTTCTACCTTTCCCAACTTTAGTATTGAAATCACCCATGACGATGTTAATATTATGTTTCTTTGTGTTTTTCATTAGTTCCTTTAATTGGTCACAAAAGTCTTCTGTCTCGGTATCATTCTTGTCAGCAGTAGGGGCATAGATCTGTATAAGATCATCAGATGTCACAGACTTCGTAAAACAGATTTGACCCGGAAGTTTCTATGCATCAATTCTCTTTCCAGCATAATTTTAACATCATTGTTAGTTTGAGAGAAACATTTCTTTTAATATTGTAAAAATGGGAGATTGACACACATCAAGGGAATGTTGATGAGTCCCAAAATTAGTCATGGATCCTCGAGAGCTGGTTATAGTACCTTACTTGTTCAAGAATAGCGGGCGAATCACCTAAGACACTCGATATAAATGTTTCTTTTCATTGACCTGCCCATCTTGACCCAATGGCGTTCTCACGATGGGTCCTCTCATTCCTACAGAACACACGCTGACTGCTAATTATTATCTGGACATTGTTTCAGACTAGATCATGTGGCCTGTTTCATCTGGACTTTTTTAGCAAGATAACGTCCTCCCACCGCCATAAGATTCAAAGAGTATATCCAAGCATTCCGTGTGTTCTCCTCGATGTCTAATTATTTTGATTTGAATCCATTGAACATTTCTAAGATCATGTTGAACACAACATCCGCCAGTCTACGCCAGTGCCGGGCTCAGTCACTGACCTCCGAAAAGTTATTCTGTCTAGTTGGTCCAGAATACCGCACGAGGCCTTCTATAGCTTAGTGGAGTTAATACAAAGACGGGTGCAAGCGGGTGTCTCGCCCAAAGGACGCCCAACATGCTACTAGTTAGGTGTTCATGATATTTCTGCTCAATAATATACGTAAACGGTTATGTAATTGTTGTCGGCTAACACGGATGTGACGTCATGCTTCCACTTTACATGCTAACAGCAGGTGCTACTTGCGCGCTGTAATCAATTCGTGTTTCTACTATCGTCCAAAAGATAGTGCCAATAAATGTATTTCTTATTTATTTAGTTTTTGCTAATTGAAAAGCAAATTAAGTAACTTATTACGTTGAAGCGTAACCCACTTACTTCAGTAAGGGTGTTGTACCCAATTATTTTCCACTAATTATTCGCCAAAACGATGGCCTCAATATTTTCGCTGCGTCTATTAGCAAACAGGCCCATTATTTTGGTTGCAGTAACTAAACCGTTTTCTATAAAGAGATATGTTGTGATGGAAATACGGAGCGCATTTTCTTGCTTATTGCAACTGCTGTTCGGTAATAAGCGCCGTTTGCAAGCAGGATATGTTCTAAATTAATATTAGTAGCAGGAAGAAGGCAATAGTGAAAACGTAATGGTCCTAATCTCTGGAGAACCCCTTCTAATTATCCATCACTACAGGCGTCATTACTAAAATTAATATCCGCCATGACGATGTGGAATGTAAGTGGCAGGGAGGTACAGTTTTCCTGAACGGCAATTACCTGATTAATCAGGTAACAAACATCATCTCTGACTCCATCGGCATTATTACGAGTTTATATCACCATAATCGTTGCCCACTTGAAATCACGTTTCTTATTTTGAAAACAAATTGCCACTTAAAGAAATGTTTTATTCCGCGTCTACCGGATGCTCTACACCAGAGAATTGATAATGCATCGCAAAATGCAGAACTGTTTTTTACTTCATTTAGAAAGAAGGTGATCTTCGAGTGACACGAAAGATATGAAAAGACTTCAATTACTTATAAGAGAAAGCGCAATTTTTTGTATCTTTTTCATGTTTCTATTTGGATCTCCGAAGTATTTTTATTGCGTAGCTTCAACATTTATAACTCTATTATCTCATTGATGTCATAATACCTTGTAAAGAAACCAAATAATAATAAAAAACGGAGTTAGCGACAATACTACAGCGAATTGAGCTATGGCAGGTTCGTTTGCGTATTTTAAATCCCTTATTACAGGCTCATTCACGTGAATATTGTCAATGCTGTCTTACAACTGGCACAAAAATAAAAAAAATATAGTAATAAACAGAAACATGAATTATTATTCATTTTTGTGAATATAAGAAAGATCCAAGAACAGAAATACGATGAAGTTTGGTAAGCTTTACTTTCTTTTATTCTTAATTTTATAGAATTTACACTTTTTTTTTTTTTTTTTTTGAAATGTGAGATCCTCCCCAGAATCGTTCTTGAACTGAATTCATAGCAATTTTATTATTATATTTAATTTATAATATTTCTGATATTTAATTAACTGGCATTCAAATGCTACAAGAGGGATCGGACCCAATAAAAACCTCGCATTTGCTGTTCTCTTACATCGTGTGATAATTCGTGGATTTAATAGTAGGTTTCTATTTATTATTCAATCAAAATATGTAGAACTGAAACAACCCTGCGTAGCTCAGTCAGTTTCGACAAAGCGATTTAGTATTCTAAAAGTATACAAGCATTTCCGGAAAACAAGATACTTGCAGGCCATGGGCCTTAAAGGACTGTAATTACCGCGAATCATTATTGTTATTATTTAGAGCTAAAGCGTTTGCTACATTAAGGATGCATCGAGTTTCTCATACAGCAATAAATAAACATGTAAAAAAGGAAACAAACTAATAAAAAATGAAACAGTGGATCTTAATTAATAGTGACTAAGTTACAACAATGGTTTCAAATCATATAAAACCATTGTTGCATTTGTGAGCATTTACTTCCTTCTTTTTTATTTTCTCTTTTAAATAATTATTAAAAAAATGAGGCTGTTTCGTAAACAACACGGTCTTGTACTGTATAATCGGATTTATATTTAATAAATTGAAAAGTTCTCGAGCGCAATGTTTAATTACGATATACGAAATAACAGCCGATAAAGTAATTAGCATATTGTTATGATGGACTGAGGAAGTGAATCTATTCGAGACAGACAAAAAATAAATAAATAAAACTAGCACGTGAATGGCGACGGAGGTGGTTGAAAGAAACACAATATGAATCCCATAAATCCGATTGCATCGTGTGTGGCGGCTTTTACCCAATCTATAAAAATCACCTTAATGTTTGCACAGACAAGAGATATTACAAGATGACGTCAGACATGAACAGCAAAGACGTGTTTGGATTCTTTATTGGAGAAAAAAATAATAAAGGCCACTAAGGAGACGTCGGCAACACGAACAGAAGGAATTTGCGTAAGCCACCTCCTTGAAAAACTAATATCGATTTCGGGTATTGGTCTGGTATAAATAATTTAATAAAAATTCATGGGGACGAAAGAACGCACTGATAGCAATCGGCAGTTATAAGGGATGTTTATTTTTTGTGGGGTTATTTCATAAAATGTAAAACGTATTCGAATTATTCTTTTTTGATTTCGCGGATTTAAGTTGGTGCAAGTTTTTACAACGGATCAATATATCGGCGTGGGAATAATTTGTGAAAATTATATTCGCTATATTAAGACTTAAACTGTAAAATTGGCTTTAATAAATATCGCGTTCCTACCATTAATCACAAAACAATCTCTTTTAGCCACCGCAGCTAATATTGCTACGAAGAAGCGGATGCTGCCAAGAGCTCGTATGTGGCTGAGCCATGATCTTTATAATAATGTTCCCGTTTTTGCACACGCTGTTCAACAAGGGATTGCCCTGCACTTCATCAATCTAAAATTCCCACTGGAGACGAAGCAAAGCTTTCCAATCTAGATACAACTTTTATTGTATGTGTTATATATCGTTTTGTGTTATTATATACGAATGCTAGGTGTCAGTATTTCTTATAGATGGCCCCTTAATATAACTGGTATTTATATGAAACTTCCGATTGTAGATTCTCCATCACTTTTATCAAGCAACAGAACGAATAGCTAATGGGAAAAAAACAACAAATTGTTGGATCTATTGTTTCAATATTTCAATCATGTGCACAAGATGCAAGCAATAGGCATCTGCGGCACACAACGTAAATAAAACTTTGAGGGGTGTTTGTGGACACAAAACTTACGCTCACTGTAATACAGTTGAGCTCAGCTATTATCAAATTTGTAGGGACACAGAAACATTTTGTTCTTGTAGATGGTGTGCTAAAGCCCTGTAAGCACAATGCTGGCCTGACAGCATTGTCTCTACAGGACTCTGTGGGTAGTTTTCAGTGGAGTGTTTTAGCGAACGAATTTATTACATTGGTGTTTGCTATAGTGAAAGTCGACTAGCAGTTATTTATGCATTTGTAGCAAATACAATCAAGAAAAAGACAAACATCGGGTTCGACTTTTTACTTGACATCACACTCGAAAGTGTAAAACAAATTGCTGGCTTCCAAGAAAATGTAACTGTTCATGTACCCCAAGAAGGATGAAGTTATGTGCAGTCACATTCTAGCAGAAAATTCAAAAACAGGCTTTCTCCAAAATGTGAGCGGCCTTTCTTCTACTTCTTACTGTCTTTGGCATCATTTACTCCTTAACGACGTACATTCCCTACATCATTATTATCATCCCACTAAATGATTTAACTACCCGACTACAACAATGAAATATTCCTACAACGAACAAAAGTGTCGTAACAATAGAATAATAATGATGTAGTGACTGTTACTAAGTAGCTTACATTGTTGCACTGCATCATAATATTCCTGTTGTTTTAGAAACATTGCCTCGGCCGGTGGTTCCCAAAGTCTTAGACGAATGACAACATATACGTATCAAGATATTATAATTTATCCACCTCATTTAAGTTTTGTTAAACCTTTTTTCAGTGGCGGCTCGTGGCTTTAAATCGTGGGGGTGCTGCAACTTTCGAAATACACCTACACACTCTAAATACAGTGTATACGTGTTTGGATAAAATATCAAAATTATGGTAAAAATTTAAAAAAATTAAACATGGAAAAATATTGTTTATTATCGATAAAATTATACAGTTCAGTATAATTCAGAATTTCTTAAAAATAAAATCCATTACCATAACCCCAATAATGTTCTAAAATAAAAACTATAACAAATGTTACGTCTTTAATTGTAATGTCCAATATTTAAAGAGACGGAGTAAACACGATAAGCACTACGAACACTCTACTACTGGCGCAAACTGCTTATAAACAATAGTGGAACTGCGCGACGGACAGTGCCGCATTGCGCTAATAGCTCGCATCTCACTATGACGTGCATATGCTTGCGCGCGTACCAATAGGACATTGTGGTAAACGCAGTGCTGCTAGCGCCCTCTTAAGTGCTACAAGATAGATTTTTATTATTTTTTATACAAAATAAGAGAAATGTATAGGATTGTTGATGAAGAAATTAAATATTACAAGCAAATATAAATAAATTAATAAATATATTTATATATCGAGAAAAATTGGGGGTGCCGCAGTTTCGCAGTGCCTATGCACGAGCCGCTCTTGCCTTTTTTCTTACGAACATACCATTTTTCTCTGCAACTCAACTCGGCAAGGAAAATTGTGTTACTTGAAGTGCTGCACAACATAATCGAATAGCGAATTTTCTGAAAAATTCAGCTGATTCGTCAAAGCCGAATGAATTCGTTTAATAGTCACGCAACTACTTCACGTTCGTCCCAACCAAATAAACAGAACCGCAAAGAACTGGATCTCGAAATTGTGGAATTCCTGCACCGATGTTTTAATATAAAAAAAATCAATGCTAATATCCCAACAGCGCTTTGTGGTTGTAGCACGAACGTCAACAACTTAAATGCAGATAAAAATGTCCCCCCGAAATCCCATAATATAAATCCCTGTGCTAAAAGAAACCCTGTAGGATGAACCTACTGCACAATAAGTGTTCAATCCCGGCCAGGCATCCCTATTGACAGCCTGAAGCTATTGTAACTACCTCACGAATCGCGTATATTCAAACCCATGCACGCAGTTATTTTCCACTGGGTAGAGTGCGCCAATGGATTCAAATGGCCCCACAATGTGATTTTTTTAAGTCCAAGACGGTTTCTTTGTGTGTACGGAGAAGACAACATAATTGCTTCCTTTTGACCAGTCGTTCTTTCAAGGGAATCTTTGATTAAGATTCACGAGTGAAGTATGGTGGAGTTCGTTTATGAAGAACCGTGTTTTTCCTTCACGTTTCCCAACAGCCTGGATGCAACGCAGTGCGAGATCCCAAACTCTCCGGAAATATCAGTAATTCTGCGGCCTTCAACCATTCCACCAATTCTTCCCTGCCTGAAGTCATCTGGATGATGTCTTTGAGACATTACAAGACATCGAGTTTGCAACTTTATTCCCTCACAAAAGAGTCCCATCAAGCATAATTCGCTTAGCGCAGCCTTTTGTCTTTTATCCTCGCGGATTGCTACCACGTGACTCCTTTGCGCGCGATTCGAAAATCAGAATGTGTACCCGCTTAATATACTCGAAATATTCAGTTATACAAATTGCCACAAGCTGATTGGTCTGAATTGGAGGTTGTTTTTCAGAAATAGTGTGCGCCCTTAAGTTTTGGACACCAGTGTATAAAACCTATCTAGAAAATGCGAGATTTTCGGACCTTCATTTACTGTGGAGTTTTTCCATCAGTTTTGAGAGTGTGCCTTTAAAATTTATGACAGGGGTGCGTGGAATCACCCTGAAGATTCTCACGCTAAATTCAGGGAGAGAATCCTCCCTCCCTATGAGGCTAACGCACGATTTGATTGAAAATAAATCATAAAAGTTTCTCATCTTCTATGGTAATAAAAACTTAATAAGCATGTGTGCTATGATAATAAGTTTTTCTTTTTTTTTGTTCCTAAAATAAGAAATGAGTTATCAAAATAAGAATCAGGGGTGTGTATATATTCAGAGTGTGCTAAGTGTGAGGCACACCCACCAAATAGCAATATCATCGATATCATATTTTTGCATTTATTCCTGTTAAAAACTCCCCTAATAGTTTCCTGGTTTTGAGAGATTCCTAAAATGAAACACAATCTACCAATGCTTCATCGTGATGAGGGCAATTTTCGAAGCGTAACCCATTGCATGACATTCGCTTTAAATTATTAAATTCGCTTTAATAGCCCGGGTGTCCTTTCAAAATGCGTACACCTTTGAGCCCTTTGAACAGACGTAAGCTCGCAGCGGGTCAAATTCTTAGTGTTCTAGTAGTTTTAAACTGCTGAGAAGGCGAGGCAGGGTGTGTACTGAGACAATAGCACCCTGAAATCAGCGGCTAATATTGGTTATTGTGTCACCCAATAAAATTGAATGTTGTTGTCATTTGTCGTGAGTTCATGTTTTGCGTGCTTGAACTGACGTGTTGAGGACACCGATGTAGACAAACTTTTAATATATCATTTTTTATAAATAATTTATAACTCTTTTGCCCATATTTACAATGGGAAACGGTTGACGATGTACTGAATATCCCCTTTTCTGCCCAGATCCTTCGCGGATTGTATGATCATAGTGGAAGGGGGTTGGAACTTGTGTATAAATAAGTAAAACGAGTTATTTCGGCCTTTCTTTGGTTCAGTCCGGAAAAATAACAACTTCCCAAGTGATTACTTTTTACAGTTTCTGTGCGTATTATATGGTTGTATTTAAAAAATCGTATCAAAATTCAAATTATCCGTGTCTCGCTTTAGTATTTGCCAATGATGACCTAATCTCACCACCAAGCGTAAACCCTCTCACATAAACGGCATGTGAAGCATATAGCCATTCTTCATTTGGCCTTTATGCTTTCCATATTTAAAATCATATTAACGGATAAATTAAAGGGTTCAAAATTATCCTGCAATTAATTGCATTGGACCGATTAAGATGAGCGCTGATGCGCTATCTTAAAACTTTCATACATCGATAAAAATGCAGTCATTACGGTCAAATCGACTTGAATTTGTAGCGCAGGTAGCATAAGCCACACGACAGTACACCCAACCTAAATGGCCAACCTAAATATATATATATATATATATTATTTATTTATATTCAATTTCTCTGGTTCCTTAAAAAAGGATAAAAACTCCACTAAAATAAAATAAAAGTGACACACACACACACACACACACGGTCGCCATACTTCTTACTTGTGATTACTGATGATGATGATGATGGTGATGATGATATATTGATTCAAACATAGCTCACTTTAGCATCTAAATACACGACGGGAGAAAAGATCAATCCGTAAAATATAGCAGTGCTGGGAGAACAAAAATTACTCGCTCTTTGGAGAACTTAAGACCGACGTCCTTTCTTTCTCCCAACACCTGCACTCCTTAAAAAATCGCTAAATCTCACCCAAACTCGAGAACTCCTCCGGAACATCATAAACGCGAAATGTCAGCGGTGATGGATGGCTTTTGAAAATAGATGACCATTCTGAGACTGCTTGTAATTTTGATCGTAATTCTTACGGTGAGAGCCGAACATACACGGAGAGAAGCAAAAAAGCAGTTTCATCGAATCGTGTTTCGCTTCTTCTTTCTTTCTTTCTTTTTTTTTTTTGTTCCGTCTTGAGGAATGCGCATTAAAGTAACACTCACTTCTCTATTTCTTGATCAATTCAACTGTTTATCATCCCTGAAATTATTAATATCAAAGCACAGAAGGTGTGTTTTTGTAATCCAATATTCTTGTGAGTGATGCTGTAAAAAACATCAAATGCGTGCGTTTGAAGCACGTACCGTGCTCTCGTGTTCCTGGTCCTTTTTTTTATATTTTTATTCTTTCATTGTTGCCATTAGTTGCTATTGTTCGTGATTCTAAATACTCTGGAAAACACTTCGGGTAAAACTTGACGGATGTGGAAGTATGTAGCTACTCCCTAGTCCATATTTGAAAAGCAGCGGCGAAAAGATCGGCGTCTGAATGGAGCCGCAGAAATATTTTCAACAGAAAATGAGTTGGTTGGTGGTCTACGCACGTGGAGAGATTTTCTCCTTTAAACAAAAACGAGACTGCGTTTAAAAAGGAGTCTCCTTTTTAAACACGCGCACGACACCTATTTATAAAAGTAGAAGACTGTCAACATCATTGAGCCATCCTCTCTACAGAGCGGATCGAAACCTGAACCTGGCTTACGTAAAGTATAGAATATATTACATTTATGTAAATCACGTTTCCGTGGCTATTGCAGTAATTCTTACTGATGCTTCTGGAATAAAAACTACGTAGAAAATAAATGATGACGTAACTAAATTAAATATTTACACGTCAGCTGAAGCTATCATTCTCAAAGACTTTGGAGAAACACATTCAACAGACACCGCTTGGAAAGAAATCAACGGACAATACAGTGTGAGGAACAAACAGCCATGACGCCCACCTCAATCAGATGTAGCACCTCCTTTCGTTGCAATGGCTGCAGCAATCCTATGGGGCATATTTTCTACAAGCGCCCAATAACAATCAATGGGAATTTGGACCCTATTTCGTGTACGCATGTAATGAGGTTCTGGACTGTTGTTAGGAGGACGTCCTTTGAAATCTCACGACGCTCCAGTTCATCCCACAGAAGTCATTAGGATTGAGATCAGGGCTATGTGGAGCGCAGGCAAGTTTGATGACGTTCATGTCCACAAACCACGAAGTTACAGTAGCAGCCTTTTGCGCATTGTCAAGCAAAACCACAAAATAGGAAGCATTGCATTATCCAGAATGTACCTCTCGGAGTTCAATGTTCGTGGCGCTACAAACAGAGTTTCGATTCCAAACAACTAGGGAAAATAGGACTATCATACCGCCACCTCCAAATTTCATAGTCGAAGGTACGCACTCTGGTAAAAACATTCACCAGGAATTCGCCGTACCCATCCATATGCTCAGTAGAGTGCAGCGTGAATCTTCGCTCCACAACACATCTTTCCAAGCTTCCATATTCCGATGTACACACTCTTTGCACCACTGAAGACGGCGCTGCATGTTGGCTCGGGTAATGCGGGGCATGCAGGGTTGCGGTCATGCCATGAAAATCCATGTTGACGGTTCTCGATGTTTTTGTGCAGATTCGTGTTCCAGTCGATACCCGGAACGCCGCATTGAATGTGTGTGGGGGGGGCGAAGAATGGGCCTTTTACGTATTATCCTTCGTAGCACCCTATGGTGACGTTCGGTGAGTGGTCCACTGAGGGTAACACTTGCAGTTGACTCCTAGCGCTTTCAACTCTCAGTAGGGTATCGCTATTTGTTGACCTGGGATGTCTCGATTTGTCAACCATTTGCCGAACAGATAGGCCAATATCAACAAACGTCCTAGTTGCACTGACTTAGGAAGATCATATTCCTTCAATTTACACCGGCTATCAACACGTGACTCGTGACATGGCACGATGCCCCTTGTCCGTTTGACTTCTTTCCAAGCAGTGTAGGCCGTCAAGTGAAGCGAACTAGAATAGAAGCCCAGTCACGTGTTTTGAGGGAGAGAACAGAGCTTCCTACGACAGTTTTTCGGAGATTATTGCTGATGGGGAGACAGGGAGATGCGCCTAAATTTGTGGAGGGTTACACCGTCATTTCTATTACAGTTCACTAGGTCCTGTCGCACATTAGCAGCGTCCAGCAACAGCCTCTGTTGGCACTTGTGTATCAGCCACGTTTCTTCCCCCTCATTAAAATGGCCTTCATCCAAGGCAAGTTGACCCAGTTTGCTTTTAGGTTGTTCACACCGAACATGCTTTTTGCGTTCTTTTCGTCTTCTGACAAAGATGGTTTATCCTGTTTGTCCAAAATAATGGATCACATTTTGGCAGGAGATACTGTAGACACCTAAGAAGGAAAGAGGATCTGGTGGTGCTTCATTTGTCTTAGGAAGGTGGACACTTTCTCCAAAGGTTTACAGACTATTTTGAACTGTGTTGGTTTAGGACTGAGTCCAGTCTGTCTGTCGTGCAAGTTAACGTAGTTAGAGCTGTTATGTATGATTATAGAGATGTGTGGGTCGGTGTATGATCCGAGTAGATATAAAACTGCCGGCTGTTCCACGAGAAAAAAGCCGAGGAACGTGCAGTGCACGTGTGAGTGCGAAATTTACTCTAATACGGAACTAATCTCATCTCATCTTCCTTTAACACTCTTTTACCTTTCGGTGTCGAGGGTTTATTAATCATTGGACCTCAATCCGTTCACAGGATAAGGTGGTCAGTCCTACGTCCCGGTGTATCCCATGTCCTGTAGTGTTGAGTCACGGAGACTAAACTTTTGAAAATTCAGTGTTTGGACAGCATAGTGAGGTGAGGCGGCACACGTGCTTACGATAGACTGAACACACGAGGGAACAATTTCGATTGCTAAGTTGCAAGATATCCAATATACTACCTTGTAACTTAGGTGTATTGGATATCTTGTAACTAAGTTATCCCTTCGTTCTCTTCTTCAACAGTAATGTGGTTATGAGTATTGCTGAGAAATTTTAAATGTTGGAATGCGCTTGTGGGTCATGTGACGAAATGGCAAAAACATCGTCTATATACCTCAGCCGTACATGGGGCTTCGGGGTGGGGGTGGGGATGAATAAAGCGCCAACCTCCCAAAGGATTCCCTGTTTACGTGAGCGATGAAAGGTTGAAATGGGGAGGAAACTGCAACGCCTTGAATTTGTTTATAAAGTTGGTTACTCCAGCTAAAATACCCCAATTTAAGACAGTAAATCGATTGCAAATGTCAGGGGAGGAGGATTTTCGGAAAGGAGCGCTAGTATATCGTCCACTGGAACATAAGTGAGAAGAGACGACACACGAAAACTTGCCAAATGATCGTCCTCTTCCGACCGAAGGTTCAACAGCCCCTATAAGATCTCATAGTGGTGTTAAAGTGTGTGGAGCTTTCTTACGTATTCTTCGATGAGTCGTCTATTTTACAATTATGTAAATTTAGAGCATTTCTGGCTTCCATAAAATGGTCTGTTGCATTTGAGTTGGATCAAGAAATGGACGAAAAATATTACAAAATTCTAACTTTTGCTTCTTTAGTAGTAACGTTTTACTCAATATTCTGGATGGAAGTGGATTATTGTGTTCGTATTGTACAACCAAAGATTCTTAAATCTTTGGTTGTACAATACGAACAACCAAAGTATTTGGAGGGAGATCTCGTTATTAGTGTTTCAAATGGAGTCGCAAGTCAGCTGAGACGTACGCCATCTACAACCTTAAACACTCGCGAAATGAAACTTGTGACTTAAATAAAAATAATAATAATAATAAATCCGGGAAGAGTCTCAAACGCGAACACTCAAAGAGATAGAAAATATTTCCAACTAAAAGCTGAAAAAAATGAACAGAAAACTGACAAGCAATGATGGGATTATTAATTCCGCCAATCTTTGAAGGCTGTTTAGATCTGGCAGCAAATGCGAACTCAGCAAACCGCCCAAGGGTATTTCGTCATCAGCTTTAAGGTCAAAGATGTGCCATCGGTTCTACAGAAATAAATTCTCGACTGGGATTACGTATCGGAGAAAGTTTCCGTACATATTTTTGATTCCCGCCATCTCTTCGGAGTTTGCATACGAGAAGAGTCTCGAGTGAGGCTAACTCATCTAACTGCCGTCTAATCGAAAAAGAAACGTCGAGAAAACTTTGAACACCGCCAATGTTCTCCACCCAGAAGGGCAAAAAAAAAGAGAAAGGGGATTTATTTATGATAATTTCCCTCAGTCTCCAGTTAAATATTGTATAAATTATTCCTCAGCAAGACTCTCGTCCACCCCGGCATAACCGCACTGCTCTTTCGAGTGAGCTTTTTATTTCGAACAAAACGCTCTGCGTGTTCGGAGAGAAAACCTTCTCATAAGGAACCACTTCGTATTTTGATGAATCTTTCTTAAGAAGGGGGAGCATCTCGTCTTTAAGGGCAAAGAAAAAATGTCGTGTTATTTAAAAATAGCAACGAAAAACTGGGCACTTCATTACCATTGTATTAATTTCTTTTGTCATGTTGGCAAAAAAAAGAGAAAAAAAAATTCTCTCTATCTTAATCCTTCGTTCCATTTTAAATTCCTGTTAGGCCTTAGCAAATGGGTTTCATAAGTTTGGTCGGGATAAACGCATCTCCGAGCGAAAAAAATGAATAATTTATTCCGCCGAGACGAGATGATTAAAGATGAGTTGATAAAAAAGAGAACATTGCAGTAAATGAGGAAAAAATTATTTCATAACTCGACACCAGGGGGTGGAATTCTAAAAACCTCAAATCCCACTCTACGCCGGATGTCAAATGAACAAAAGAGAACCTCGAGAGTTACGAGATGGTTGTTGGAGCCGGGGAACAGCTTCAAAAAGGAGATCGTGTTCGGTGAATCGACTTAAATATGCATCCAAAATAAAAGAACGCAATAGACTTGTTATTTCTTCATTTACTCAAAGATCGCAATATTTTTTCGCAATAATTTTTTTCTCCTAAATCTTAGCTCACTTACAGCATTAAGTTGTCATTCGTCTTCAAACTCGGTGGAAATGTCAAAACAAAAATCGAATTAAACCTTCCACATTACTTGAAGCAGTCAGCATCAGCTTGGATGAGAAATCGTTTTTTCTTTCTTTCAGCCTTTTCCCCACTGCAGGGTGAAGGCTTCTCCCGTTGTGGGATGGATCGTTGGGTCTACATCTCCCATGATGAATCGCTCCATCTGGATGAGTGTTTATTCACTTGTTTGAATGAATGTATGAAGGTGGAACGCAATCACAAACATCAGTGCCCACAGCGGGATTCGAACCCGCATCCTCTTGGAGAGCGAATACGCTAACCACTCGACCAGCCAGGTTGGCAAGGAATCGTTATTGGTTGATAATTTATTGAAATCTTTAATAATGGTTAATAAATTAGTTATCTTTAATATTGTAATAACCACAGTAACGATGATTTGACAGTTTTGAGGATTCTTTTATATCTGCAACAACACATTCGAGATCGTCCGTTGAATTCCGATATGCTGAACGATCTTAAAACGGCAATCAATTCTGAGTATTCAATTAATTGAAATGCAATTTAAATCTTCCATATATAGAAAGAAGATCCCTTTCGTCCATCCCTCTAATACCGTGTGCTACATTATATCTGCGCCTTTTTCTTTGTCTCAGTTAGTAAGAGTTGCCCAGGTAAGGCGAAACGACTCCCTCGATCAATCAAAATAGGTCATTACCAACTGGGTTTACTCGTTTCTAATTTCGCGTTGTCCGATACACAGCTTCTATTAATTTCTTTACCTTAATTAGTTTTCGATTATTTCAGAATAAACGACCTAATTATTGTTCTGCCAATATTTCTTGCTAATGGCACGGATGAGTTCGGGTAGGTATACACCACGCGCAGAATTCTAACGCACCCAAAGAAGTACACCTGTGGAAGGTGTTGTTTCTGTTGGCCTGGTAATGGGTAAATTATTGCCGAGCTTGGTGTGAGAAGATTAATGGACCCATCACTGACAGATGGCTTAGTTTCCTACCACACATCTAATGACTCACTCTCACTAATAATGACTTTAATTAGCGTGCCCTTTGCATTCAGAATGAATATATATCTGCTCCTTGTCGTATGTGTGACCCAACGTCTTAGATTTATTCCATCTGTGCTTTAAAAATGCTCTCTTCGTGTGGTTTGCGGTTTCCATCATGCTAACTGCAAATGTTATGACGTGGAATTGAATTACAAATGATTGTGGTTGAAGGAGACTTGTGATTGTCTTCCATAACAGACAGATTCATTTCCAATGTTATTAAATGCGTATCTGTTCTGCACATGAAGATGGAGGGATTCTGCTACGTTGATAAATGCGTGGATGGAATATTGCATTTATCGGAACTTATAAATCATGATTTTGGTCTCTAGATAAAACGAAAGTTGAATAGCTTGCGGCGAATTTACAAATGATAATTGCATGGTTCCTACAATTAGCCAAAATGAGGACGATTCGTCTCTCTCTCTCTCTTTCTGTTCCTAGACCAATTACGTACAGATAATCATCAACGATGTGTTAGTTGCAACTGGGCTGTGATAATCACGCATATCATCCAAGTTGCTTTCTTTGTTTACGTTATAATATTGACCTGTTTAATGCCTTGCCGTTCGGGCCTAACCTAATGATTACGATGGGTAATGTCCGGTGTAATCTGTATAATGGACATTCTACCACACACACGGACCTGTGTTTAGTAGAACGCCATCGAACTATGATTAAGTTGTGTAAATGTTGGAAAAGTTAATTAGGTTAATTTGAATTCAGAACTGTACATGTGTGAGATCGATACTTTTCTATCAAGTCTTGCTGGTTAAAATAAATATCCACAATTAATTTTTGTTGTTTTAAATTGGCATAAAGGAAGAAGGTGCTTTGTTATTTTGAATGTTTTTCTTGCGTTGTAATTCGCAACTGTGTTTTAGACACCAAATAAGAACTGGGATATCCTGAATTGTTACAAGTCAAGCATATTCAAATGGCTCCCTTTTTTTATAGATCACGAGTTGTTCTTATACTGAAATCACGTGATAGTTCATTAAGTGATTTTGTGCAAGTTTCAACTGTTTGGAAGACAGTTTCGATATCGACTAGCAGTGATCTGTCCAACAAAATATCTCCACAGTAATCCACGAAAATTTTAGTGTGTGAGAAACAAAAGAATTTTAATGGCTCTCTAGGAAAAGGTTTACTTATCATCTGTTTTTTTTTTAATTCCGCTAACACCTTTTATTCCCAAAAAGGATGTAAGTTGAAAACTAGTAGGCAGTCAGCCTCTACCCATTTACAAAATAGCTGACCCAAGAACTATCAGAGATTTTAACTATCATTATAGTAATAGCGTAAGGCAGACAACTGCTGCCATCTTGTGGTCATTAAACACCTAATACTATTGTTAGGTGTTTAATATTAAGGTTTAATATAAATAGTGTGTGTGTTCTACAGTCTATTTTCTTGAGTTTATAGGACGAAAAACCTGAGTTCTCTGGAGGAAAAAAGCACGTCCTCTCCTCTGCCAGAGGTCGACTAACTCGGGAACCGGTTGAAGAAAAACTTAGAGAATGTTCTGTATCGCAACTAGAATCGAACTGAGGACGTTGAATCCACTGCGGATGCAAACGCTGTTTCCACAGAATTACACGTTTTATATAAATGTGGCTCTTTGGGCTTCATCCATATGAATGGATGGATAGATAGTGGTATTCTATTTCCTTATGAATACAAATGTACATAAGGAGTCACATGTGACTCATAACCTTAAACTAATACTATGAAATATTAGTACAGAACGAAATTTGACCAGGAATAATATCGTTTGGTTACTGACTGAAAAAAAAAAGCAAACTGCGCTCGAGAACTGCATTAAAGTTTCTCCGAATTGTAATTAGTAAGGCCTTTAATCGCAGTAGAACCGCTTCAGCCAATGACGGAACCTTCCACAGGAACATCGTCGAACTGAAGCGATTATCCTGATCAACTTATTTACTAAGATAAATTGAAGTGCGTGGGATGAAGAGAGAGAGAGAGAGAGAGAGAGAGAGAGTAGGTACATTAAACATAGTTACCAAGTTACTGTTTATTAGGTGTTCATGGAGGTTCAGTCATTTTAACTACCTCTCTCTCTCTCTCTCTATTTGGTTGCATATTTAGCGGGATGGTATGACTGAGTTATCGTTAGACACGTTTCATGTTGGGGCGGGGGCCGCAGAAGGAGAACGCCGAGATAAGAGAAAGGACTCATTAATCCCCCCCCTCCCCTCCAATGAAAGCATCAATCATTTTAACTTCCCCATTGCCGCTTGTTAAACACAGACATCATTAGTCATAGGATGTCACTGCCTCCTGGTACAACAGCCGACACCACTTTGACTGAGCGCTTACCTTTCGTCAGCTGGTGACCTCTTCAGCTAAACTACGTTAACTTTCTCAGTCAGATTAAAGGTACGGGACTGTAGAAGACTCTCGTGTTATGCATGATTTCCCAGAAGTAACTTCCAACACACTGCATGCATCGAATTGGAATTCAACATCTCCTATTTTAATAGGGAGTTATTGCAGAAATGAAATGGTGTTTGAGAGGTCGATGCAACGTCGACGGCCCTGAAATAAGTAAATGATGTCAGATATAACTTATGAAAGTATATTATTTTATGAATCTTATTTTAATACAAAGTAATTATTAGTAATTATCATATTACAAAAAGAAAAGAAAACATTCCTTTATTGTCACACTCCCCTCTTAAAATTCAGCAAATCACAAAGAAATACTTAAGTTTCGAATCCGATTCTTATAGCTACATATCACTTTTCCAAATTTTCCGGCAAATCTGTCATCACTGACACCATACTACATTTAATTCGGGTCTCAACGGGAGAAGTTGGAGTTCCAGTGACACCGTGGGAGAATACGATATGAAGTCAAAATTTTATTTCGGCTTCATCCTATCAAAGGCATCAATTTTATTTCCCTTCCATTGTTGTGTAATTTTGAAACCATGAAAGAATTTGATATTTTTATTTCTATTATTTTGTTAATCTTTATAAGATTTATATGGAAAATAAATAGTACCGATCAATAGATCGTTAACTACTATTTAATACAATATTTTTTAAAAAAGACAGTAAATTCTGATTACATGGCTCTATTTTTTTTAATCATGAATATATTTATCTTCATAAATATACCAAATAGGTGATCGCACATCTAACTGAACCATAAACGCAATATAACAGCTACAGATAATACTAACAATTAATTACTGCACCTGTCCTGGAAATTATCACACTCAATCACCATTGTTGTATGATCTGCGCTGAACATGGTATTCGCATTATGCTCCAGCTATTGTTACGTGATAGTGGACTGTCGTCTGGTCGGAGTGGACTGTCGTCTGGTCGGAGACGTCATTCATTTCAACTATGCATATACAACAATTGTGTTATAATGGCACGTGTGTTGAACCCACAGACTTCCAAGTCAATCTAATGAGGTGTACCGTATAAGCTATATTAAACTCATGTATAAATCAGCGAACTAAGCATGAATCATTCAAAACAAAGCGGCACGCCACAAATAAAATGAATGACCACCACGCACAATACACACGGAGTAAATAAGTCGGAATGCTAGTAGTAAGTTTATTTCACCATTTGTTATGGAATTATGCGTGACGGGAAGCTGTTCCAGAAGGAAACTCGTCAATCAAAAGGGTGACTAAAACCAACGATGCATTAGTCGCTTAAAACGACTTACAAGAAATAATGTGTGTTGCGGAGGGGGGTGAAAATCATACAAGCAGCAAATATGCGTAATTCAATTAGATTTGATTTCTTGATTATTGATATCATTGAACAATTGAAAACATGAAAATAAATATTCGACCAAAACATCAATTATACTCTTCCTAGCTGGGAATATCCCACCCGCTCTTCAACAAATAAAGTTCGACCTTTACGGCAACATGAACGAAGTCTTTGAGTACTACATGATTTTCAATACTCGGTGTGAAACGGAAGTTGCTTATTTAGAAGCCTGAAATAGCGTAAAAATCTTTTTGCTTAGTCCACAAGGTCTTCCATTGGTCCACCTGCAGCACTAAATTTATAAGTAATATTTACAGTTTTTTTCGTGGCTGAGATTCGCATAAATAGCGTTATTTGATTTACGTGGGGTAGTGTTACTTGTAGTAATTACTACGAAATCAAGGTCTGAGACTTCGAGAATAGTAGAGCGTGTCACGATTATCGAGAGATGAAAATTAGCTATGTTTAGCACCATTATAACAAAATGTTAAAGGGTGAAAGATAATGGAAAAAAATTAAATAATTCACGATTCGTTCTTAATTAATGAAATCCAAAAAATTTCCTTCCAACTCTTCAAATCGTTCAGAAAGGAGGCAATTTTGCGTCGCCAAAAGGGGTGATGAGATATCCAGAAAAGTTATCACAAAACACGCAGAAATTTTCTGGATTTCCTTTTTTTTTTATTTGTAATCAGAATATCTTCACACAGGAAACAAATCTTTGATAGATGCAACGTAAAGCAAGCGTGGGCCATCTAATTAGACCGGAATTACCCTGCTCGTGCATTAGAACGTCCCCGATTTCATCATTCTGTGAATTTCTCTTCTATTTCTGCTCATAATCACTTTCGAGCCGAATTTCCCAGGAACGGTTTCGTTTCTTATTAATACTTTCATACTCTCCTTTTTTCTCGCCGCTGTAATTGCTACATTTCCATTCTCTGCACACAATTTTCTTTTGTTCCTCATCGCTGTACCTTTTCGGCTTGTTTATTTTTATTGTTTTAGATTTTATCGATTAAAATGATCCAAAACAGAAAAAAAATCGTTTCTTATTTTTATTCTTATATTTTCTTAACATTTCATGGAACTTCATTCACTTTACATTTTCACTATATCCACTATATTTTTTCATGTCGTTATTTTCTTGTTATTTTATAATTATAATAATTTGCGAATTCAATTAACTGTACTTGTTTTGCAGTTTTCTTAGATGGCGCTTTATTCAACGAGACATTAATTAAAGAGGTAAAAAAATTACGATTATGCTATTTTTGTATAAAAAGAAAATATTTATATAGAATATTAAAGTAAATTATATATCATGTAAAATTTTAAAATAAAATTTCAATTAACTTTGAAATTGTTGTTTTTAAATTATTTTTTCTAATACACCTTTTATTTATAAACATATATTACTTACTAGAATTAGTAAAGTAATATTTTTAACTAAGTATAAGTAACAAAATGAATTGTTGCTTGTCCATTCTGGTTGTCAAATTTATGTATTTGACCATTTTACCACAGTTTGGCATTTCGCTTATTTTTTAGATTTAGAAATACGAGTATATATATATATATATATATATATATATATATATATTATTTCTTATTTATATATATATATATTTCTTATTTCTTATATGTTTTATGCTTATGACTTTCTTAGTTGCGTACATGTTTTGCTCGAATACTGAATGCCATAGCTGTATATATATATTTTATTAGTAGCCCTCCATTACGCTGTTTTCTATCTTCATTCTACAGCTTGAGATGGACACAGACGAGTATCAGCTGTTATTTCTTGTGGAGCTTCACTACTTCTAAGAATGAGCGATTAGACATCGAAGGGAAGCATTTGTTTTACATCCTTTAGAATGCTTGTGAGCTAAGAAGAATAGGACTATCGAAGGACAAGTGAATCCTACAATCCCCCATCTATCATATCCGTATTCTTCCGCCTGAGATTAACACAGTGAACACATAACCACGTTTCCAATTTCATAAAATGGATTTAACCTTTTTTCCTTACTGACTCAACACCTTCTTCTACTATAATAAGTATAATTTATTTCAGGCAGTCCATCTTTCCTTACCAAATGATTCCATTTTAACTTAATGGTGTTATCTGATTCCTGATGCAGCACACTCGGTTCTTGTCGCTCATCTTTTTTTAACAGAACTGTTTCATTGCTCGTCCGTTTAATCTATTCAACAAATCATTTTTCTACCGACCAGCAATTAGAATTCCTTTCTTGTTCGTAGCAATCAATTTGACTACTCCTTTAGACCTCCTCGTCCCCAGAGTGCAATTTATTATTTCTATTACACTTCTTATCTCCTTCGTTTCAGACATTTGCTTCTTTATTTCAATTAATTAAACCTACCGTACGACTCATTAAATTCCTACAACAGCTCCATTGAAAACGTTAGTCGAATACAATTTGTTGTAATGACAGAAGACTTTAAAAAAAATAATAAAAAAAAACCTTCCTACCTTTTAAAAATCCATCCAAACTGTCTAACGTGGGATTAATAACTATGAGAGTTTGCTTGAGATATTTTCTACTTCGGAAATTTAGTTCGCCTGGCTTATATTCAGAAAAAAAGAAAGTATAAGTCAGATTATCTCAATAACTTACTTTATAATTACGTTTGTTAGCTTTGTCTTCTGTAGCATGTAAAGCTGCAAATAAAGAAATTAAGAATTATCTTTCGTAGCGCCCCAGAGGTGCTTTATCATCGGCCTTGCACTTCCCTCGATGTTGCAGTTGGGTTTTATTTTCCACGAGAAATTTATGAACTCGCTAATAACTTCCCCAAGTGATAACTTAGCTTAAATACTTATACCGATACTATTACTTCTACTAATTACTAGTAATACTAATACTAATACTATTAATAATAATATTAATTTGTCACTTATAGGTGTTACAAGTTTGCCCCAACTATTTCATCTCTGGAAGCTCAGGAGAAACACGAGTGGCTGCGGAGTTCCTGCGCTTATAAATAAAATAAATAAATATGGAATGATGTGTTTAAAATAGGTTTTATGTTTATTATTGTTCAAGACGAGCCAACATTGTAAAAGTTCCCTTAGGTTGCATTTCTGACACTATTATTTTGCCACCACAGTACTCTTAACAGAATAAGATGAGTTCCTCTATCCGGTGGTGTCGTTATTGCTTGCAATATTTTCCTGTAATCGGGCCTTAGTTGGTCTGTTGTTTATCGTGTTTCGAAATGGGTGATTCAATGGAATGAAATTAAGCTCCTACATTCAACAGTAGACGGATGAAGAGCATGAAGGAATTCTGCGTCGAGAATTCGTTCTTTCTTGCCAAAATTCCAACTAACAGGACCACATAGGCATCCTTCGATGAAAACATGCGTCTCAAAAACGATCCGAAAAGAAAAGTGGATTAAGCAGAACGAGTTACATCCAATATGAAATTTGTAGTCCGCGCGGTTAGCCGAGTGCCTGGTTGCTTCGGAACCCCATGCCTGGGAAAGGATTGTCCTGGGTTCGATTCGTGTCGCCGACGTGAGGAGCTGAGGATCTTCCTCAGCCATAGCCAAGTTAGCCGGTCTTGGGCGTAGACAGTGGGGTTTTTCTTCCCAGTTTATTCTGGGGGTTTTCATCCCGCAAATCGGCCCCGTGAACACACGCAACTACAGCCATAGGGGGCTGGTCTCCTTATCCTCGGGACGGTTACGACTTAGAAGGGCTTAAGATAGCTCTGTAACAGGCCAGTAGGCCTAACACGTAGAAAGGAGAAGAAGAAGAAGAAGAAAACTCAAAAGTTTTATTTGAAGGACATTCGCATTTAAATTGGTAGCATTCTTTTTAGAAAGCCCGCATGCGTGAAATGTAAATTAATAAGTTAAAGATTGAAAGGGTTTTGAATGAATCATTGCTTCATGTAGTCGTATTACTTAACGTATTTCATATTTTGGTAATTCAAATCCTTTCAAATGTCATATTATTCTATGTATAAGATAAGTTAGGATTAAGATCGCCTAGCAGATGATGGTGCTTACTGGAGGCATGAAGTGCTTAAAAAGGTTCCATGTTTGGTATCTCAAGTAAAGTTTCGAGATTGCTTATATTTCCCCTTAGGCTAACAAGTAATAAGTTCAGAACCCTTTTCTAGGCAGTTCTGGATTCGTGAAGAGAATTTATTAACTCGGTATACTCTGATACGTAGATCAATTCTTTTTCTATTGAAATAAGGTGACATTCCAAAGAAATTCCTCGCGTTGTTTCGAGACTAACGAATCTTGAATGTGAAGAAAAAGTTGCCGAGTTTGCTTGAGAAGATAAAATTCGTCTAAAGAGATTCAAGACTTCGTTTGCGAAATAAAAAGGAACAGCAAACTGGAAAGAGAGACGAGAAGAGAATTTGAGAAAGAAGGCCAAATAATAAACAATAAAATTAGTAGAAAAGTGGGAGAGAAAATGAAAGGAAAGAGAGAAAGACTTAATTCTAAATTCATTTTATTTCTTTGTTAGGCAATCCCTGCTTGCGATTCTTTTCGTTCTTCGGCGATCAAGTGAGGACCTTAATGATGTTCAAATGCGATCCGTGATTAAAGAATTTTTTTATATTTTTCCAGATAATTTCAGCCGAAAGGACCATAAATCTTCGTGACAGTGGAGAGCCCTTTTAAAAAGAAAAACACTTACTGTCTAAAGGATTAAGGTTTTGTCTAACACGAACCGAAGTTTGTAAAAATCAATTTACGCAGAATCCCCAAACTGCACGCGTTCCGATTACCCACAAAAGTAACGATTCAATTGACAGATAAAAAAAAAGCACTGAAGAAAATGGGAGTGAGTGAAAAAAAAAAAAAAAAAAGTGCGCTAGATTTCAACCAAGTATTTGACCTAAGCATGAAGTGACAGTTCTAATTCAGCACACAAATCCCATAATAACCTTGAACGAAACCAAATTTACACACCCTATTAGACGGAATAAACGAATCGCAATTGTTTCAGGCTCGAGCTACTCGCCATTAACATCAAAAGCGCGAGAAAGAGTCGATTGTTATAAAAGCAGTAGTAAAATTAAATGGCCGCACTTTAACTTTTCTTCTTTTTTTTTTTTTTTTTTTTTGCACGCGCGAGAGAAAGCCAAATTATTAGGTAAAAGTTAGAATTCGTTTGTAACAGATCGGAGATCCTTTTAATTAGTCAACGTTAATTAAAGGAGAACCAAAGTCATAGCCGATCATTACATAATAGAGGTTCGTTTTTGAACTACAGGGTGTCCCAAAATTCACAAAACCTGTGTTTTGATAGAAAACACAGGTTTTTAATTAAAAATTGAAATTTCGTATTGATTCATAAAGCATACAGTATAGGGTTATGCATGGAATAGCATATCGGGTAAATGGCCTCCACGGCTTTGCTGGCACATACGCGCTCTTTTGTCGAAATTTTCCATGACCGTTTTGCATAAATGTAGCTGAATTTCGTTGATACAGCGCTCAATTTCCTCCTGCAAGGCATGGGTGGTCGTGGGCTTGTTGGCATAAACCTTAGACTTCAAAAAAACCCAAAGAAAAAATTCCAACGGCGTTAAGTCACATGATCTGGGCGGCCAATTCTGATCACCAAAACGGGAAATTACACGACCAGGAAATGACTCGTGCAGTAATTGAATTGTTCCTCGTGCTGTATGGCATGTGGCACCGTCTTGTTGAAACCACATGTCGTCCACATCCATATCTCGCAATTTAGGCACAAAAAACTGGATTATGATGTCGCGATAGCGAGCACCATTAACTGTTATTGCCTTACCAGCCGCATTTTGGAAGAAGAATGGACCGATGATCTCTCCAGCCCAAAATCCGCACCAAACAGTGACATGTTGTGGATGCATTTGTTTCTCAACAATCACTCGTGGATTTTCTGAACACCAAATGCGACAATTTTGTCGATTAACGAAGCCATCAAGATGAAAATGAGCCTCATCGCTGAAGATGATTTTGTTCGAAAAATAAGCATCCACTTGTTGTTGTTCCATAATCCATTCAACGAACTCTCTTCGCTGTGTGTGTGGTCATTTTTAATAACCCTGAGCTGTCAGCTGTCACGCTGTCTTTTTTTTTTCTCGTTGGCAACACTTTACCGCACAAATGGTGCCAAATTTAAATCTTGCGTGAAGTTTGGGACAAGAATTATCTTTGTAATGCATCGTCCCTTATATGCTCATATTAAGTATCAAACAGTAGCTCGTTTTCATCACGTAACATTTCCCCCGCTTTTTCCTCGGAATATAAGATTTCGTACATTTCATCTTCATGTCTACGATCCCATTTGAAGGCCGTCTGGACGCACGCATATTGTGCTCAAGTGGTTTACCCACAATCCATCATTTCCATCTTGACTACGATATTATCTGTGTCGTTAGTGCCGAAGATCGCTAAGCCTTCACGAGCTGAATGTTGATGCGTACAGAACAAGGATTTTCCCCCTGTTGTCGTGCACGCGCTCAAGAGACATCCTTAGACCTAATCGGATTAACAAGTGGATACGATTGTCATCGTGTTCAAACCCGATTCACTTAGTAGAGACAGACATTGTTAGGCGATTCTAACTGTTGGTTTGCTTATTGCAGGCTCGAGTGGCATGGAAATAGAGTTTCCATCTTATTTCTCTTTCGTTTCTTTTTTTTTTTTTTTCATTCTTAGTAAGAGGGAGGAAGAGACGATAGAAATGTGTTTTTTGTGATTCTTTACTGTGATTACAGAATCATTACTGTGATTCTGTAATTACTAAAATAATTTAAACGCTATAAATGTAATGTCTACAAGTATATCCGACATAGCAAGAAGCTGCTGTATTTTCCTGTAAGAGAGAGCAACTCCGTGGCGTATCGTTAGCGAAGACGCCCTTTAGATCATGTTTCCCAACGTCTTTTGGATCATGCCCCGCCTCAAAGATTTTGATGCCCTCTCCCCTTTAGCATAATAATAGTCGGCCAAGGTCCGAAAAAGTATAATATAAATAGGTACTTTAAATAAAAAAAGGTAAAACTGTTTTTAATTTGACTTTCTTCAATGAATATAAATTTAATATTATACTTTGTATATTATGAAACATAAATCGAACTGAACTCGGGAAAATAAAATCCAAGTTAACGCGATCCTTGAGCTTGATCTACTGCAAAGAGTTTTTATTTGAGGTACTAATTTAGTCATTTTCAATCTCAATCCCCACGGTATCCAGATGATTTCTTTTTTCAGTAGCAAAGTCATTCACAGCACTAAAGCCACATTCAACTAAATATGACGACGGGAAGGGCAACAGCATTTTTTTAAAATTTTTTTTTTTGCGAAACTAGTTGAATTTCGGTATTTCGTTTCTGTCTCGTCAGAAAGCCATGCCATTGTTCCTTTTATGTTGAATAAAGTTCTAATAAACTCATCATTTTGCTTTTCTGAGAGTTCTTCTTGATACTATATTTATGTTCACTGCTGTACTAGTGATGTCAGCTTTTTTTCTCGAAGTCAGGGTTGCAACATCGACAATTTATCGACGACAATCGTCAGTTTTTTGAGTATATCGGTGATGAGGTGATAAGGTTTGAATTTCCCCCTGAAATATTCAAATTGCCCTCCTGTGGGGCGTACGCCCCACGTTGGGAAACACTGCTTTAGATGGAAGAATGAGAATGTGAATTTCATGCAGGAAGAGAAATATTTATAGAGACTTTTCAAGTGAAGGTGAGTTACCTTGGTCATAGGTGCAGTTGATAAGGTTTTACCAATACAAAAGAACGAAATAGGCCGTTGAATATATTCAATAATAACTACAGAGACAGCATTAACAGTTGTCTTAACATAGAGACAGCATTAACCAGCTCGCCATCATTATCAAGTATTAGTCGTCAGAAGCAAGTTGCTTAGACCGAAAGACAAGTGGAATGAGATAATCAACTTTCTATATAAAGTAATCATTTACAATTTCTGAAATTTTTATTTGATCTTTAAATCTACTGAAGCACTTTTTGGGAGAAAAAAAAAATTTTCGATAATGAACAGAAAGCTCGTGATGTCGACGATTGAACTCTCTGCTAATTACCGAAACTTAAACATTCCATTGGAGATGTGTGGCGATGATTTTCTTCAATGAGCGCTGTACTTAATCAATTCGGCGCAATTCAATTAAGAATCGGCTCAAAACAGTGCGTTCGGCAAGGTTATTCCCGTGAGGCTCCCAAACATTCCTTAAGTCAACAGAAAATTTAGCGGAATCATTTAATACACTCGCGCGAGCCTCGGAGGATTCGCGAAAAGGTTAAAACTCGCCAGGATTTACTTAAAGCATTCGACTTCTGCGAGTGTGTCGATAGAGAAGACGTGCGACCCCCCCCCCTGCTGGCACAGTCAAGAGACGCGGAAACAGCTGACGAACTGTGATACGATAACTATGTATGCCTCCACGTTGTCATTTCTGATAGCGAAGATCATTAGTGTGCGCAATGCGTGTCACCGACGGTCCGCTAAAGGTCATCCAGTGTCAGAAATCACGCCAATCCAACGTGCCAAACATCCATTACAGTCGAAGAACTTAATGCCACACTGCTATCAACAGCGCTCACACTGCTGTCGATTCGCCACACACACACACACACACGCACGCATACACGAAACATAACTTTTCTAATACTGGAAAGTTACTGAAAGCAACGTCATTATTAACTAAATGGGTTTTTTTAATAACTTAAATTTGAGAGCGTTAAAATACTATTATGTCTTATTTTTCACTTTAATTCAAAAGAATATTGAATATTAAAAATAGTATTAACGCAAAACCTATTGTTGACATAGAAATCTTATGTTATTTTTTCTTTTGCCTCAATTTTTACTATACACCTATTTTAATAAAATATCACTTCAATATATATAATTTTCTTTCTTTTTTTCTTATTTTATTGCAGAATGTTATTAACATTGGGAGATGTTTAGGTGAGAAATAAAAGTCGAATTACACAGAAGCGTGGGAAGAAGAAAGAGATGTTGTTTTTTTAACTTCGGAAACGTTCCCAGTTTTTTTTATTATTATTATTTTTTTTTTTTATACATGAGGAAGGTTACTTGTTTGGCTAACACGGGTGTTGCATCTTAGAATAATAAGCAAACTTACTTCACATCATCTTGGACGATTAATGTTGGCTTGGGATAAACGAACAGAGATTTCTTCTTTGCCGTTTGTCCAAAATCTCAACGAGTCACTCAAAACGCCTACTTATTTGGTTTGGATCTGTGATGTCTCAACCACAAACTCCTTTAACTGGTCAGGCTTTCTTCTTTTTTTTTCTTTCTTTTTTCTTTTTTGATAATTTTTCAACGACATTAATCGCGTGCATTGTTTTTGAAATCTTCTTCATCTGAGACTTTGCTTTGTTTCTAACCGTCTCTTTTTTCTGCCAGACAACATCGTTTTCCCTCAAACCTAAGATGCAGTCACCTTGGTAAAGTGATTATGATGAATTTGACAGAAAGATTGAGAACACAATTGGAAGCATACCTTGCAGACGAGTAAGCAGAATTTAGGAAGGATAGAACTACAATTCAACAGATTTTGACAATGAAGTTAATAGCAGAGAAAGCTAGGAGAAAAAACAAAAACATATATACTTGCTTTGTTGATTTTCAGAAAGCATTTGACAGTATTGACCAGAAAGTGACATTAACAGTTCCGAAATCCTATGGAATTGATAAAAAACTAATATTAAAAGATGTTTACCAGAATGCAGTTGCAGCAGTTAGAATAGGTGATGATTTGGGGAAATGGTTTAACACGTTCATTGCCAATCACGCGATATCGCGCGATGCGAGTTCTCACCAAACGGCCGATCACGCGTTATCGCGTGGACGTCGTTAACTAAATAAAAAAATATAAAAAATTTGGCCACCACACGAAATTCCAATTTTCAGCTTGGCAATGAAAGTGTTAAAACAAGCGGAGGTACTAGACAGGGAGACCCAATATCACCAAGCATTTTCATCGCACATTTAGAAAGAGCAATGGATAAAATGAAAGAAGATGCCAAAGGAATATCTGTACACGGAATGAGAATTAACAATCTGAGATTTGCAGATGACATTGTTATTATTGAAGAAGTTGAATTGTTATTATTGGAGTTGCCCGGAACAATAATAATAATAACAATAATAACAAGAAGACGAAAGAGAACTACAAATAACACTGGAACTGTTAAATGAGGAAGGGAAGAGATTTGGACTTGTTATGAACTTGGAAAAAACAAAGACAATGCTGTTTGGTGAGAAGAACATGGAACAAAAGATACAAGTGGATGGAACTGATATAGAAAATGTAGAACAATTCACATATTTGGGAAGTAAACTGACATATGACTTGGACTGTAGAAAAGAAATAAAGATCAGGATTGCAAAGGGAAGAACAAATCTGAAGGCCATGGATAACATCTGGAAAAGTAAAGTGATCAGTCTGCAAACAAAACTAAGAGTATTGGAAACATGCATCTTCAGCAATGTACTCTACGGATCTGAAACGTGGGTAATGAATAAGGAATCAAGAAAAATAATTCTGGCATTTGAAAGAACTTGTTACAGGAGGATTTTAAGAATAAGATGGGTATAGAAAAACACAAATGAAGATCTCTATCGGAAGATACAACCAAAAGAGAATCTAATGCAGAAGATTATAAAACGGAAGCTACAATTATTTGGACATATCTGTAGAATGAGTGAGGACCGGAAGATAAAGACATTCATGTTTGGTATTTTGGATGGTGTAAACAGAAGAGGGAGACCATACAGAGAATGGATAGACGATATAAAAGACTGGCGTGGAATGGGTGTACAAAAACTGCGACACTGTGCACTGGACAAAGAAAGGTGCAAGAAGATAGTAAAACAGGCATCAGACATCAACGGGCAGTGAGCCCATGGTTCGTGATGATGATGAAGATGCAGTGCGTTCTCTGTAACAGTGACACTAAAACGATTTCTTTATGAGGAAAAAAAATTACAAATTTTATCACAAATGCAAACTTTCTTAAGGGAATATCAAGCAACTACTTATAAGACAAAGAGAGATTGTAGCTAGTTTGATAATTGCCGAGGCTACTGATTAAAAGCAGATGTCTTAAGTCAGTCATTTGTTTGCGTTATTTGGCTAATTCTTATGACTCCAGAAAGAAAAAGTGTAATCGCCTTAGTAAAAGAAATATATATATATCATCTTCCTTATCCCTCTTTTACCTTGCGGTGTCGAGGGTTTATTAATCATCGGACCTCAATCCGTTCACAGGATAAGATGGTCGGCCCTACGTCCCGGTGTATCCTATGTCCATAGTGTTGAGTTCTCAAGGTCGGTTTGCCTGCGGGATGAAAAACCCCCAGGATAAACTGGGGAAGAAACCCTACTGTCCACGCCCAAGACCAGCTAACTTGGCTATGGCTGAGGAAAATCCTTCAGCTCCTCACGTCGCCGACTAGAAGCGCACTAGGACACTCCTTCCCCAGGTATATGGTTGCGAAACGCACAGCCACTAGGATAACCGCGCACGTACGCACGCACACGCACACTTTGGATGAGATTCCCATCGCTATGAGAAAATAACCTCTCAATAAGAACTTTTCAACTGGGGTGAATTAATTTCCCCTAATAGAGAGGTGGATGGGTTTTTACAACCAGGAAGGCCAGTGGGATTTGGATCTCACAAAAACGACATACTGAAAGAAAGAAAGAAACCTCAGTTTATGGACCCAAGCAGAGCCTCCGTATCTCAATCACTATAGACAAAGCTCTTTGTTTTTGAAAGGCCTGGGTTCGACTCCTGCCTAGAGAGCGAAGAACATTGATGAGAGTTTTTCAACTGGAGGTCAGTTAAGCAGTCTGACACTGAGGTGTTAGAGTTTCTTATCTTGCAAACTAGCCCCGTGAACACATATATATCTACAGACATCAACACTTATCCTAAGAAGAATGGGATGCAGGAGAAGAATAGCAAGTCAACTGCATTAAATTGTCTGAATTTGGGGACTCAATCCGGATCTGACGGATCTATGCATCTACGATATGTTTAAAATACTGTGTGTATTTTCCTTTGTTAAATCCAACTCACACAAAAGCCATACTTTTGTGTGAGTTAAGAGAGAAAATCTCCATTCGTTTTCTGAAATAATACAGTTAAGCATTGTAAGGTGCGCAAACAATTAATTACTAAAATTTTAAATAACTTGTCTATTCTTCCACTATCACTAAAGTTCTTCACTTCCACAAATTTTAGACGGTAAATCCTTCACCCCCACTCCCCCCAAAAAATCCATATTATCAAAATTTTAACAATAAACACACGATTATCAACTTTGCTCATTAATTCGTAAGTTTTTCTGCCGAGAATTGCGATCATTTTTCTTCCTAACAACGAAATCGTCACGTCTGTGAGTTCATCAGAGCGCTCACGTGATATTCCTCCGTCATAAACCATCGCTTAGCTTAAACTCACTTCGCAAAACACGCGCCATGCCGATGCAACAGCAAACAGCATCCCAGTTGCAGAAAAGAAATTTCATTAGCTGCGCGCCAAACATTAAACTCGAAAGAGAAGATGGCCGCTGAAACAATGACGTCATCAAATTATTCGGTTGCTTACTTCGACGACAGTAATGTTTGCTGTTTGTTGAAACGAAATTGCGCGCACATCTTATAAATACTTAAGATTATTTCTGTCACAGTTTTCCTTTAATTAGTTTTTGCATCCACTAATTAGACTATCATTTAGTTTACGCAGAAGACATTTAAGAAATTCGGAGACTTAATCTTCCGTAAAGTAATTTTAGGAGCTCCGAGCTGGCTCCGTAAATGGTTACCTAGAAAAAAAAACTTTCAAATTTATGCCACATGGTGATTAATCTTACTTCTTTCTTTCTAAGATAAAAATACGCTTTGGTTTCGCTATAAGTCACTGAAGAAATATGGTTTTGTTATGCGCTAGTAGAGGAACGCGAGGGTGAAACAGAAGCAATGTTTAAAAATTCTATTTAAAGCAGTTTTCTTTTGTTAGCATTAACGTATATCCTTTATAAATTATGTTTTATATCCGCTTAAGTATTAACCCTTTTATTTTTTACGGCAAACCATTTAGAGATAACTGTTTATTTCAAGCATCTTTATGTTGTTCAACAATGGAACTTTTCCTCTACTATTCAACAATTAACATTCGTTCAAACGTGTTGATTGTTATTATTCAACAATGAAACATTTCCACTGTAATTGGACAATTAAAGCCTCGTTCAATTCTGAGCCAGTTATAAATATTTTCTTTTTCTTAGGCAGACTGAATAATAGCATTCTGACTAAAACTATTATCAGTTGCTATCCTATACGAATGCAATTCTTAGCATTAAAGATCGTTAGAATTCTTTCAACTTTCTCGTCTACAGATAATAAACTATTAATTATCCCACTTCATATTTTATTGCTGTCATTTATTGGTTTCATAGCTTTTCTGTTTTGTTTCATTTTCATAGTCGAGTCACAAAAACGATGTCATTGATTGATCTCATCCATCCCTTTAGGACGAGTAGAGGAATCCCCTAATGAGGTGTTCACGACGAAATTAATGCACTCCTTGCTGCATCCCCTAAGGGTAGATTCGTGACTGTAATCCGTGTGTGTTCATGAGACCGGTTTGCCTGTTTGCGGGATGAAAACCCCCAGAATAAACTGGCGGAAAAACCCTGCTGTCCACGCCCAAGACCGGCTAACTTGGCTATGGTTGAGGAAGATCCTTGAGCTCCTCATGTCTCCTACGGGAATCGAACTTAGGACATTCCTTCCCCCAGGCATAGGGTTGCGAAGCGCACAGCCACTGGGATAACCGCGCGGACGATATGTCATGACTTAATTAAATTACCTATCAGTGGTGAGTGTGTGTGGGGGGTGAGGTAAATATGTATATACATATACACAGTCATGAACCAAAATATTGTGACCACTTAATAGCATATTGGGCCTTGACATTGACTCCGCTAGACCAAGAAAGGGATGCTCAGCTATTCTAGACCAACCTGACAGAATAACGTCCCTGAGGTCAGTGAGCAAGTGAGACACTGGTGTCTACATTATTTCACAAATGCTCGATAGGATGCAAATTAGGAGAATGAGGCAGCCAGCGGAGTACAGGGAATACTTGGATGTGCACTTGGTCCATTGGACCTACAGTCGAGCTTTTGTGCGTTGCCTTGCTGGGAGAGTTCACATCCATTGGGCAATAATCTCATCATGTGGAGCAATGCATGGTCAAGACAAGAATTAGCGGTGAATTTCTGTTCAACTGGGGATGAGAGGATCCGATAATGTTCATGAGACCAATCCCCACACCAGAATACCGCAACTACCAGCCTATTTACGGCCAACCCTGCCGTCTGATGCTGGAAATAAGGTATTGTGTGTGTGTGTGTGATTTAGTTTCATTTATACTAGCTATTCGTTCGCTTAAAGCTCTCTAGCAACATTGATTTATTCATAACTTCATGAATTATGTGCCCGATACGACAGAGATTAAAATTATACTCCCGTGGGGACAGTTGGAAGGGGGAGAAGACACGCACCAAACCCCGTTGTCATTAGCAATGAGCAGGGTATCATGCTCGCCATCGTCCAATATTTCACGACTTGAGGAGCTGGAGTCAGCAGGTCCCACGGTTGATTGCGCGATCCTTAAAATTCAATTACCTTCTCTTTCAGTTTTTAAATAAGAATAAGGGGAGTAGAAAGAAGGGGGTGTTCATGATTTCAAAGCGAAATACTCCTTGGAGCGTAAACGATTCTCACATGAATAACTTCGGGCTTTTGTGTGTGAGCCCTGCCTCCGACAGGTAAAAGACAAGTCAGTTCAACCCTGTCAAATTTAGTGTGCTTGCCATACACGTGCAGATAATTAATATAATACGAGTGCAGATGGTAAGAGAGAGAGAGATGCGTTTTTTTTCCTTATTGGAAATGGAAAGAAAGTACTTATTACACCAAAGACACGCGTGCTCGAAAGAGAGATGAAAAAAAAAAAAGTGACACTTCAGAGATTATCCAAACGAGGGGAAAAAAAAGTTGTAAATGATGGGGATGTTCGATTTCAGTCCACGCCTTTATGAGCTCTTGCAACGGTCCGTAAATAAAAGCTGTATTATATTCAAGTCTCGTGCGTAACACGTGAAGCATGCCTAACGGAATTAGTGGGCAAAATTAAAGAAAGAATAAAGTGAAAACAGATCGGAAGAAGCTCTTGAATAAAATCATTAATCAAACAATGGTTGGACAAAAACTGTTCATACAAACAAAGGCGATTGTTTGAGCTCCTCTTTTGTAATCGCGAGTCATTGTTGTACATTTCTCAATGATGTCACGCGATTTGGTTGACGTCATATAAAAAGATTTGAATTCAATATCGCGATCAAAATGTTATCAGTATGTAAACATCTTCACATTATGGGGAAAGATATTGCTATTTACATAAAGCCTCTCATGAGTCATCAAGGGAGTGCACCTTACTCCATAGACGCACTCTCCCTCTTTTATTCATCAACTACACACAACGCCATCTACCGCCTTAAATTACATTATTCCGATATGACTTAAAAATAGCGGATACTATTTTCGTTTTACATGGTTCAGCGTCCTCTATGTCGTCGTTTTGAGTCAACTCCTTCGAAATTTCGATTAGAAAAACTGCTGATGGCATCATGAATAATTGCCATCAATCTGTCAGTGGATGCTACGCGAGAAACTGAAAGTAGAAGCTTTCTTTCACAAGGGTGTTCGACTTTGGATGAAGAATCAGACTCAAAATGGTCCAATCATTGGAATCTGATCTCTGGAATCTCGCCTCTTAATTGTAGTAATGTGTGGTTAAGACATGCGCAGGTGACAGAATTTTTACTCTCCAGTCTTGGCTTTTTATTATTCTGCAACCAGATAAACCGTCCAGGAGAACACACGAATATCTATTTATGGATAGGAAAAATCACCTCACGCCCGGGTCACTCACGAACGCATCCTGAGCAGGTAGTCAGCCTTGAAGGCCTGTGCCGGGGATTATTATTATTATTATTATTAATGTAGCTAAAGCACATAATAATAAAAACAAGAACACCCATTTGAGCTATCGAAATTTGATTTTAATCGGTAAAGGCGAATCGTTGATCGCTAATGTGCATTCCTCCACTCTCGACCCACAGCAGATCTCTCAGCCGATGTTGCTCACATTTAGATCGAAGCCAAGGACAGGCTTGAAGTATTCGAGTTGACATTTGCACAGCATTTGATAGGAAAAAGCAGATTCGTCTACTTTGCACACTGCCGTATCATGATCTCCTTCCACCTTCGCAACTGGATCGCCATTTTGACCTTTTCAGATTTCCACACAACATCAACCCCCCCCCCCCCCCCCGTATTCCACTCATGTTTTTGCTTGCGTTTTTTCTCTAATACGCAAATGACTTCATCACTCGCATATCCTCGGCATTTTTGCTGATGACCGCAGACTCCATTTCTCTTCTTCATTAGTTTGCTGTAATGCTCAAATGAAGAAGAAGATCTTGTAGCTCAAATACTGAAGATCTCGCTGCCATGCCGGGGTGAGGGTGGGTACAACTTCTTGAACTTCATCAACTCAACCCTGCACACCTTCTATATAAATTCGAAATCCGCCACTAACATCCTTCCTACGAATAAAAACGGACTCCCCGCTCAGAAATTCGCTTCAATCACTTTCTCATAAGCGGTCTTAGCTTCACACTTACTGACCCAATTCGTCTCCTCCTCTTCATTCCGCCCCCCCTTCGTAATTTATTTCTTCTCACACATAACCTCAAGAAGGAAACCCGAGAACAGTTCCTTCTTTCTTCGTAACCATTTGCCTCCCCACCTTCTCCCCCCCCCCACCACCACTGATGTGCTGTAGGATTTGTACGCTCACGTGCGTGGGATTGTCATTTAAAAAGCCTTCCAAAGAAGAAGGCGATTTAGTTAGAGAAATACGAATCTTCTACTTAATGTTTACCGAAGTTTCTTTTATTTTACCAAGTATTTCTTTTTAAGATCTACGACCTTTCTAAGGAAATAAATAAGTAAACGCAGAGGAGTGAGGACTGTTAATGTGATTCCCAATATCTTCATCGGTCCTCCTCTCTCACCCTTCAAACTCATCTCGATTGGCTGCATATGACGGCAGCAACATTTGAGCGGTGACTCTTCTACCCCATCTTCGTTTTCCAAAGGAAAAAATGCATGAAATTTCGTTTCTCTTATTTTACTGTTTCTTGTTCTAAGTCATTTTTGATTTTGTTTTTCAGATCCCGAATTAGGAATTGTATGTTTTCCGACCAACTCTCACTCGAAATCTGATCCACTTGGTTTATTTGGATGTACTTCTGAGATTAGTTTGGTTCTTTCTTTTGTCTTTCATTATATATTATTTATTTATTTTTATAGACTACTGTAAGAACCTTAATTCCTTTTCCGTCTCCCTGTTTCTTAATCTTATGATCTGAGCTCTTCCATTTTTATTACTCATCTACTTACGGTTACAGTTTAGCATTTCGTTTCTTACAATCCAGGTTTAAAAGGGTGCGTAGAGCTCTCATCTCGTGCACTGTTTCTGTATTCCATCGTCATTTAAGATTACTCAATTTTCCCATCGCATTGATAAGTTGGAATTTCTAAATCGACCACCTTCTTCACTACTTCAATACTGACTTAAGAAACTGAGCAGTTCTCTCTGTAATCCTTACTGGTATCGGGTGTCAGGGGTACAATATTTTTAGGAAGGAAGAGGGGATATAGGAGAGGAGGGGGTGTGCTGCTAATGATATCGGATGACTTGAATCCAGTTAGAGTTCAGACCTCTGATTTTAGTAGTACTACTAACAGTATTTCATGTGGCAGTGAGTTTGAAGCCATCTGGTGTGAGATGGAATCTAACAAGATCAATTACATAGTGGGGTGTTGTTACAGACCTGGTGGATCGGTTGCTGGTGATGAAGAAATGCATCACCAAATAGAAAAGGTGAGCGAGAAAAGAGTAATCATTTGATTTGGGAGACTTTAATTATACAAATATCGATTGGGTAGCAGTAGAATCTCATGAGAAGAATGAAAATGCATTTATTGAGCTGTTGCGGGACAACTTCCTCAAGCAGCATGTGACAGAAGGAACTTGAGGTCAAAGAGTGCTAGATTGGATTATACTGTCAGAGGGCGTTTCAGTTAAATACGTAACTATTCTGCATCCAGTTCAGTTGGTGACAGTGATCATGCGGTACTCACTTGGAAAGTGACTACGTTTATGAATGTTCCATTCAGAAAAGGTTACATGCTGAACTACAAAGCAGGAAATTATGATCAACTGAGGAGTATACTGAGTTCAGTGGAATGGGATCGGTTGCTAGATGGAAAGAATATCGACAGTGTGTGGGAAGCATTTAAACAATACTTAATTGACGCGATATCAGAATGCGTCCCGAGAGTTCGAAGAATAAATAGCGTAGGAATCAAATGAATGTGTAATCTTATTAAGCAAGAGATTTGTAAGAAAAGGACGATGTGGAAGGAATAAATACTGTGTGCATAAGGATCACATCCGTTATGAACATTATAAACAGCAAGCTAGAATAGCTTGGCTTTGCTTGTACAGAAAGCAAAGTCTGATTATGAAAAGAAACTGGCTCTGCGTGCTAAAGACAACCCACAAGAATTCTATCGAAATGCTGCAAGTAAAAGAAAGAATGTATATGAAAGAATAACTCTTCTAAATGCAGATGGCATGAGGGTTACAGATGCAGAAGAGGTTGTTAAGCTAATGAGTGTCCATTTCGTTAAAAGTTATCAACCTTGTGAACGCAAAATTGAGCTCACTGCTACCTCTTCACTAGATGAAGAAACGCAGGTGTGTGAGGCCGAGGGATTAGAGCTGTTGCACAAACTGAATAAGAATTCAGCAGTAGGGACTGATGGCATATCAGCGCGTGTGCTAAAAGAGTGTTCAGCTGAACTGGCCATTCCTTTGACCAGGATGTTTAATATGAGTCTCAGAACAGGGACGATTCCACAATAATGGAAGGAATGTATGGTAATTCCATTGCAAAAGTGTGGTGCAAAGACCGATGTATCCAACTATCGACCAATTAGTATCTCAAGAGTGGTGGTGAAGATTTTAGAAAAATTAGTTAGCGCCCGCATTCAGAAATGGGTTGACAGTGAATCTCTACTTTGCAATGCGCAACATGGGTTTACTAAGGGAAGGTCATGTCTTAGCAACTTGCTCACATTCTATGACAATGTTACCATTGAACTAGACAAGGGGAAAGGAGGATACACCATGATACTTTGGGATTTTGCTGAGGCTTTTGACAGAATACAGCATGGTAGACTGCTGCATAAATGGGAGAAAATGAGTTTGGGTTATACAACATTAGCATGGATAAGAGGAGGATGGCTGACTGACAGATATCAAAAAGTGGTATACAGGGGATCTGAGTCTGCAAGGTTTAAGGTAACCAGTGGTGTACCACAAGGATCAGTGCTTGGTCCACTGTTGTTGAATCAGTATATTAATGATGTTGGGAAGGATTTGACAAGCAACTTATTTGCCAATGATGCAAAGATAGGAAGGATAATCAGGAATGCTGCTGATATGCAGTACTTGGAGAATGATTTGAATTAGGTAGAAATTGTGGGCATGGGGAAATGGACTTCAGTTCAGGGTCAGCAAATGTCAAGTCATTCACTTCGGTGTGATTAGATATCCAATGTCGCATTATATATATTGGTGGGATTAGGCTGGAAGAAACTGATGAGGAAAGGATCTTGGAATGTTAATAGATAGGAGAGTTGAAGTTCATCGGCCCTGTGGCAAAGTTGCAAATCCAACTCAAAAGATAATTGCAATGCTCAAACGAACGTCCACGTGTAAAGATAAGGATGTTATTTTGCCTCTTTACAAGGCCTTGATAAGACCTCACTTGGACTATTGTGCGCAGTTCTGGTCTCCTGGTTTCCGTTGTGATTCTGATATACTGGAGAGAGTACAAAGGAGAGTGTTAAAAATGATATCAGGATTGTGGAATATGGATTATGAAGACAGATTGGGAATTTGTAGACTGTAGACACTAGCAAACAGGAGAAAGAGGAGTGATATGATTGAGATATGCAAACTTCTGAAAGGGTCAGACAGGATTTCAATTGATGGAATTTTTCAATTTATGGAGGATGCGGAAAGGACGAGAGGGCATCCTTGGAAGCTGAGAATGAAGGCCGCAAGAAGGGTGTGAGGGCTACATTTTTCTCTCAGGGGGTGGTGCGTTATTGGAATGGATTGCCATTGGATATTGCGAGTACAAGCAGCGTGAATGATTCAAGAATAAGTATGATGGCTGGTGGATGTAGTATGAGGCCTCCCTCGATGAGTGCCTGACTGCCTGGAGGTCTCTCTTAATAATAATAATAATAATAATAATAATAATAATAATAATAATATCGTTCTTAAAAACCGCTGTGCCATTGTGAGATTTCTTAAACTTCCTGCTCTGTCACCTTCATTCTATTATTATTTGTATTTAAATATCCGTTTTTTATTTCGTAGTTGCAATTCCCAGCGGAAATTTTGATCAACTATAGTAAATAAGTTATTAGCTCTATTAAACCAGCTGCTGGTTTAAACTACTTGTTCATTATGATAAATTAATGTACGGTCAGCAAAGGGTATAATTTCACCATCTAATTTGCACCCGCATTGATCATTTACACACAAAACAGGAAATGTCGTAGCAATGAACTGCGTTAGACTCCACATTTTCTGTTTCTCTGTTAGAGAGAGCTTAATCGATGTATTGTTTACTGTGATTTAAGCATCATCGAAACCAATAATTATATTTTCATATCTATTTTCAGGGAGGGGGTAAGTAGTCACGTATGCAGTCGAATGCTTTATAGATACTAAAGAAAACGAATGATGCACACATTCCTTTATTTATTCCAATTATAATTTATTTTATGAAATTCCAGTAGCCTATTCGCATCGAATAACATTGCACCTGATAGTGTACTGACTAGGCAAGTAAAAAAATGGAATCGAGATAATTATTTTAATTTTTTTTCATAAAATTAAGATCCCAATAATTTTGAAATCGTAGGCTATGCTGATGCTAGTCCGTAATTTCAAATTTCATTTGTGTTATTACTAAATTAACGTCATATTTAAGAGCTTTAATGTATATTTAATTACAATCTGCAGTTTTACGATGTTTATGTCATCCTATCCCATAAGGTGATCACCACGCGCTTTACCCATCTTCATTTATTGCATATACGTAAATGGCATTATTTATCCATGATCCCTTACGAACTTTGTCCCCGCCCGCTCCGTACCTCTATCACACCACTAGCATAGCTAGTCAATGGATTACTTATGACCATAACAATCCAGTGACGTCATTGTCTATGGGGAATGCACGTGTACCAACTTCCGCGTGTTATCACCCATACATTACTGATGAAAGCGAAATTTTATTTTAATTTTCAGACATTATTTCTTTCCATGAAAGAAATGCAATAAAAATTCCATACAGCATCGAGTTTCTTTCGCCCTTTATCATATCTTCATTTCATCAGTAATCCAATAACACCTATGAAAGTTATCTTTACATTAATTATTCTACGTTAATTTGTGGATAATTATCGAAATGATTTTTGATATAACATTCACGAGATCATCGCGAAATAATTGATATTCTTATGATTTTCTCAAATAAGTTTTAATTGTAACTAATATTGACCGAATAAGAAGGTCTTATTTAACACAGGGGTTTCCGTATAGACATGCCGATCCTCTTCAGTGCCCTGTGCATAGTTCGGTGCGATAAGATGTGGGTCAGGAACGGCCTTCATTAAATGCTTCGGTCAACTGCTACACACGGGAAGTTCTGTTTGTCCGTAAAAGCTTTCTCAGATCTCGTTCCTCACAGACGGTCTTAGTTACGTCTCTTAGTCAAACAATGCGAGTTATTTTTCCACTGAATAAACACCCGCGATATCTCACCTTTGGAGAAATCAGTCAGCTTTGCTGTTTTCAGAAGCGTGGCTCCAGCCAGGCGCGTGCCTACAGCAAACCCTTTTTTTTTTTTTTTTCATTTCCGAAAGATCCTTTCTGTTTCCTGTTGTGATCGACGCTTTGACGATTACTGACGAGTAGTATTTTCAAATAGCTGCCTAGAACACGTGGTAATAACGTACGTGACCAGGTATTTTACATGTACACTGCATAAGTCATGTTTAAGTATATTTGCATCAAGGTTTGTAATGCAGTGGCTGGGATTTAATAGAAAGGTAAAGAAAAATTCAAACGATATTGCGACATATCACAAACGCCGATCGCTGAAGATGTACAGAAAGCCATCTCAGTGCAACATGCGCACCTCATCTTTTATAAAATGTAATCAGCACAGTTTGCTAAGTTGCCTTAGCTCTCTCTCTCTCTCCCTCTCTCTCTCTCTCTCTCTCTCTCTCTCTCTCTCTCTCTCTCTCTCTCTCTCTCTCTCTCTCCCTCCCTCCCTCCCTCCCGTTAACATCCAATTAATCCGTTCGTTTCAGGAGATGGCAGCCTCGACCTCAATTTTGTCCAAGCAGAATCATACAACCATTAGATCTCCAACACCTCTTGATCACTATGAAATCGGTAATACAGAGTTTCTATCTTCGACACACAAGACCAGACAGCACAACAGTTTCACGGAGAGAGGTAGCCTGCCTTCAAACAAAAGGTGAGAAGTCGGATCCTACGTGAGCATCATCACCACAGCCAGAACAACACCTTTTCCGCCCAAAATGAAATCAAACAGAATCTAAATCTGATTGAGCAGGGCGACTGCATCAGAGTCAGTCCACTTTTCAACGTACAAGTAACATCGTTGTTCCCCTCCAAAGAAAGGGATTTTCGTGCTACGTATTCGTTATTTTCGTGTAAGGCATAACATCGTGTCGACAGAAATGTAATTGGTATGAAAGGTATAATATCGTCTTACAACGACTGTTATTCTTATGTAACTTATCTCGGCAATCCACGAGCATGTAACCTCTCTGCCTGGAGAACAAAAACCAGTTAATCGGAACGGACATGCAGTGTCGTCTTCAGTGACGCAAAGAGAGCGTACAGCGAGACTTGGAAAGCTGTGTTATGGAACGAAGAATCCTACTACACCCTCTACCGAGCAGATGGAAGGATGTGGATATGGCGGGTGCCGATGAACGTCTCTTACCAGAGTGCGTAACCCCAACTAAATTCGGAGGTGGTGGTGTGATGGGACGGTCCTGATTTTTCTGGTTTGGCCTCAGACGTCTGTTTGTGGTGCAACGAATATTCAACTTCGAGAGGTATCTGAACATTCCGAAAAATGCGATGATTCCTACATCTTGTGGGGTTTAACAGGAAATGACCTCTTTCGGCAAAACAATGCACCGTTTCATAAGGTTGCTGCTGTAACTGCGTGGTTGGCGGACATGAGCGTCATCACACTTGACTGCCCTCCACAGAGCCCTGATCTCAACCCTACTAAACATCTGTTGGATGAACTGGAGCGACAGGTGAGGTCAAAAGACGTCAGATCCACAACAGTCCAGGACATCATTACATGTCTACATGAAGAGTGGTTCAAAATTGATCGCTATATGCTTGTGCAAAGTATGTCCCTTAGGATTGCTGCAGTCATCGCAGCGGAAGGGGTTCTACATCTTATTAACGTGGGCGCCATGGCTGATATATTACATAAGTATATCACACACACACACACACACACACACACACACACACACACACACACATATATATATATATATATATATATATATATATATATATATATATATATATATATATATATATATATATATATATATATATACATACATAATATTTATCAAAGCTTGATTTGCTTCCTCAGTCTTAAGAAAAGGCTGGTTATATTCTACTGATTCGAGCCCTACCCAAGGGCCTATGAGTTGTGGAAATACTTTCTGAAAATGAAAGCTGTGCCGAACAAAGCGGCCTTTTGCAGTTGCCCAATTTTTAATCCATCTAACTCGAGTGCTTCTAGATGTTTTTTCAATGTTTTAGGGATGGCGCCTAAAGCACCTATTATTATGGGAACAACTTTCGTTCTCTTTTGCCAGATTCGTTGAACTTCGATTTGCAAATCGCGATATTTTGTAATTTTTTCATTTTCTTTGTTGTCAATCCGACTATCTCCTGGTACTGATATTTCGATAAACGTAACACCCTTGTTTTCACTTTTTTCAACCACTGTGATATCGGATGTATTGCATTCCAAGCTTTTGTCAGTCTGGATTTTGAAATCCCGGAGTATTTTAGCTTTTTCATTCTCAACCACTTTGTGGTGAACTTTATGCTTCCAATGGTCTTTAGATACTTCAAACCTATACTTTTTACATAAATGCCAGTGGATTATCTTAGCTTCATGCCTTTTACGGTACTCAATTTGTGTGATTTTGCTGCATCCACTTATAATGTGGTCTACCGTTTCTTCCTTTTCTTTGCACAATCTACATTTACTGTCTTCTTGAATTTTTTGTATTCATAACGTTGGTTTTAATGGCCTGTTCTTGTGCTGCAAAAATTACCGATTCTGTTTCTTTCTTTAGTGCTCCATTTCTCAACCATTGCCAGGTCAAGTTGCTGTCAGCGCTGTCCTCTATGCTGTGAAGGTATTTTCCATGCAATGCCTTATTTTTCCATCTTTCGGTTCTCACTTTTACGTGGTTGGTTTTGTATTCCAATTTTGTCGCCATGGGTTTAAATAAACCCTCTTTCCTTACCTCAATTAGAAATTTTTCCGTTGTTTGTTGCAGGTAATCAATTAAATTTAAATTTCGTTTTTCTTCTTCAATAACTTGCTTCACTTGTAATAATCCTCTACCTCCTTTTTTGCGTGATAGATATAGCCTATCAATGTCACTGCGAGGATTGAGGGCATGGTGCATTGTCATTAATTTTCGAGATTTTAGATCTAAATCTTTCACCTCTAGCTGGGTCCATTCAACAATGCCTGCTGAATATCTCAGAACAGGTATGGCCCACGTATTAATTGCTTTTATCAAATTTCCAGCATTAAACATTGACTTAAGGAATTTTTTTAATCGTCTTATGTATTCTGCTCTAGTTCTTTCTTTGATCTTATTGTGCAGAATTTGTGATGCTTCTAAAATTCCCAAATATTTGTAGCTGTCTTCGAATTTTATTGCTTTGATTATTTCACCATTGAGCAGCTCGATTTCGTTCAGATCTTCAAACTTTCCTCTTGTTATTCCAGCAGTTGCACATTTGTCTAAGCCAAAATCCACTGATATATCTTGATTGAATATGTGCACAGTGTTAAGCAATGATCCGAGTTCATTCTCTGATTTTGCATAAAACTTCAGATCGTCCATGTATAAAAGGCGAGATATCTTTGCACTCTTTTGCGCAGTTTGATAACCATGACACCAGTTTTATTTCTAGTTAAAGGAATCTTTTAAAATTTTAAAATTCTAGTTAAGGGGATCAATGACAATACAAACAATAGAGGAGATAATGAGTCTCCATGAAAGATGCCCCTTTTTATGTTTACCTCTCCAGTTTCTTCTCTATTTAGAACCAACGTTGTTTTCCAGTTTTTCATGCTGGATTGCAAAACGTTTTGCAGGTTTTCGCTAATACCGAATAGTTCTGTGCATTTTAAAATCCAACTATGAGGCACCGAATCAAACGCTTTTTTTTATGATCTATCCAAGCCATATGAAGGTTGGTTTTTCTACGTTTGCAATTTTTATGAATCATTTTATCAATCAGCGATTGGTCTTTTGTGCCTCTTGAATTTTTGCTGTTACCTTTTTGTTCAATTGGGAGAAGAGAATTTGCTTTAAGATAGCTGTATATTTTATCAGCTAGTATGCCTGTGAGTAGCTTAAAAGTTGTTGGCAGGCAGGTTATTGGTCGGAAGTTTTCTGGGTTTGGACCTTTTTCTTTATCCTTTATGGTCAAAAACGTTTTCCCTGCTGTGAGCCACTCTTCTTTGCATTTTCCTTCTGAAACATCATAAAATTGGTTAGTAACTCTTTCTTGTAAGCCTGTTAGATATCTCAACCAGTAGCCATGTAATTCATCCTTCCCAGGTGTTGACCAATTTTTTATTTTTTAGCTTGCTTTTTGAAAGCATTTCAGTTGTCATTTTCAGTTGGTCCATTTTTCGTTCTTGAGATTTGTTCGTAATTTGTTCAATCCATTTTGCCTTGTTATTGTGCCTCTTAGGGTTGTCCCATAGGTTTTTCCAAAACTTAAGTGTATTTTCTTTGTCTCTGGTATTTATGTTTATATTTTCTTTAAGGTTATCATTCCTGCAGCAATCAATTTTCTTGTAAAACATCGAATTTTGCTTGTATACTGTTCAATGCGTGCACTGTATCTTCTTATTTTAGCTGCAACTGCAACTATTTTTTTGCTTCACTTCCTCTAATACTTCATCAATAGGTCGTATTCCAATATTATATCTCTTTATGAGGTTATTTCGGATTTTTGTGTTTTACAGCTTCTTTTCCTTAAGGTTTTTCAAATTGCTCACGTCAGCTCTGAGTTTAAGAATTTTATTCTCCAGTCGATGCTTCCATTTTGGTTCCTGAGCCTTACTGCTTTTGGGTTCACTAATCTTATATCCTAATCCAGATGTTACGACGTAGGCTATTGAGCACATAAGTTGATTCGTTTGCCCAATAGTTCCAGTAGGAATATCCCTTGCAGCTTTATTTGCCTCTTGTAGGAGTTCCTTCGGATTTTGTTGAGGTACTTGTCTCAATACTGGAAGCCTAACTCGTTCCTGGTTGCTGTTCATTTGCTCGATAATTTTTCTTGCGAGTTCTTGTTCCTTATCTGATAGCTTACTTTCCACCATTTGTATATTTTCAAAATTTTCAGCATTCTGTACGTTGGAATCTGGGTCTGCTCCATTCATATTCTTGGTCACTTCAGGGTCAGTTCGGTCTCCTTTTACAGCTTGAGGTTTCAGTGCTTCCAGCTCAAGTTCACTAAATGCGTTGCTGCATCAGCCTTTCGAATGAAATTTTTAAGAATACATGTAATGTATTTATGCAAGGTATATATATATATATATATATATATATATATATATATATATATATATATATATATATATATATATATATATATATATATATATATATATATGTATGTATACACATATGCATATATACCTTGCATAAATACATTACATGTACTGTAAATAAAATAATTTCTGATACTTGTGTTAAACGGTAAATTATAATGAAAAGATGTTTGAAGGTATTTGTATAATAAATAAAAAATATAACAAAAAATATGTAATAAAGAAATGATCAATTATACTATTTGAAAACCTCAATAAATATCTTAATATTTCATATTAGCCACATATAAGAAGATGCAAAACTATGGCGAGTAAGCGTCTTGTATGCTGGGTTTTCCGAAAAGTAAGGCAACAAGTTTCTTTCTCCAGGATGTTTAATAAAAGGAAGTCGAAATTATACAAATGCCCTTGTCCCTACTGGTCCCTACCTTGTCTTCAGTTTACCAATACCAGTACTGAAGAAACTCAGTAACCAACATCGCACAGCCTGATGAGCTTCCTCGTCCGTAGTGAAATGCCTTCCTGAAAGATGCTTCTTGAGGGGGCAAACAAATGGAAGTCTGAAAGCGCTAATTCTAAGCTGTAGGAGGAGGGAGGATGTGGCAGAGTTTCCCAATGATTACAGCACAACTACTCACGAGTGATGTGCGCAGTGTGTGTATGTGTAGAATAGCGTTTGTCGTGCACCAAAATCACGCCGCTTGTGATGAGTCCTAGTCGTTTGAGTCGAATGGTGGCTTTCAGTATGTCCAACGTTGTACAATACAGCTGAGCATTGATTGCTCCTCCCTTGGCGATCCCAGAACACTCTGCCCATGACTTTTCGGACAGTGGGAATAGTTTTCAATTTTTTGCACGCGAAACTATGGATGTTTCCAGGTCATTTTGTCTTGTTTGCTCTACGGGGTATTGCGATTCGTCTTCTGTGATTAAGCGAGCGACAAAATCCTCGCCTTTGTTGCTGTATCGCAACAAATTCTCCAGACACACTCCCTTGGCTTTCGAAAGGTGCACTTCCGCTGGATTCCCCGACAGTTGTCGGGGCATCCAGCGGGAACACACGTTTTGGAAAGCCAAGGCCATCGTGAATTTGGTAAACGGTGGACTTACTCCAGTTCACCACTTGTGCAATTTCACGCAGTTTCAGTCTTCGCTCTTCAAGGAAGATGCCCCTCAATGCGCGAAATGTTGTCTTCTGTCTTGCTCGATGAAGGCCTGCCCGCCCAATTTCTATCTTCAATCTGATCAGGGTCAGCTTTAAATTCATTGGACCCAAAACACACGAGCTACTTTGACTTCACCTTTTCGGCATGCGCAGCAACCAGTTCACGGTGAATGCCACTTTTACTTATAAAGAAACGAATTACTTCATGGACAGTCGTTTTGGACGACACCCGAACGGCAACCGCCATCTTGCAACTGGAATTAGTTGTGAGGCGGCAGTAGTAGCGACACACTGCAAATGAGGTCTTTTTGAACTTTATTAGCGGGTCTACATCTGTCTGACGACCCTGTTTTGTCTCATTCATTGGAGAAATAATAAGGTCGTTTTTTGGAATAAAGTCAGTGGAAGTAAATACCTGCAGAAAAGGTGTGTGTGTGTGTGAGAGAGAGAGAGAGAGAGAGAGAGAGAGAGAGAGAGAGAGAGAGAGAGAGAGAGAGAGAGAGCTGTTCGGTAGCATCAAGGATTAGCCTTTGATGAGGAAAACGCATTGTAAGATTGAACGCATTCAGGCGAGAAGTGTCTTGGGCGGAACAGAATGTGCATAATCGTCGTTCGTTAGCAAAGCAACGAGTCAGCTCATGAGGATACATCTGATCTTATCTGTTGATTTGGGTATCACAGGTAAGTGTGAATGATTCGCATTTTTTTAATTTTTTTAATATATTTAGCAGTTTATTATCATTCACATCACGTGTACAAGATATCTATACAATACAATTCAAGATGTACAATTTAATGTACAATATTATGCAATACAATTCAAGTATTTCTATCATTTTCTGTTGGTAATTACACTTATTTTGGGCTATTTATTTTGTCGCAGTTAATAAATGTTTCCTTATATATACAAATAGAGTAAAATGCATTTCGGATAGTTTTCGTAGTTTATAAAAAGTTACTGGGTTTAGTGATAAAGTAAGTTAGTTTGTGTATTTATGTGTAACCAAGGGCCGTCACCATACTGGTTACTAGAGAACTAAATGAGTTCGAAACAGTCACTGCGAGTCCAGTGACCATATCTATGAGGGCTCACCTTACACGATTTGATTTGATGTACATATTAATATATTAGGCTCCTAAGTGAATGAACTAGTTAGTATATTGGTACCTTAATTGGATATGGTATGTGAGTAATAATGATTTCTTATACCATACGTTTAAAGTAATTGTCAACATTGTTTAGCCCCACGAGGTAGTCTCGCAATCTTTTTCTGAATGCATAAGCTGAGGTTATAGATTTGATTTCATTTGGGAGTTTATTGCAGCTGCTTGTCGCTAGGTATTCGAAGGATTTATGAAAAATTTCTTACCTGCTGATCTGGATATCACAGGTAAGTGTCAATGATTCGTATTTGATGGAAAGTGTCATAAAAATGGTTCTATCCTTTATATTGTTTTAGAAATGTGATATGAACTAACCATATAGAAATTTTTTATACTCGAATTAAGACAATTCACATAATTTTAAACTTAGGTTACTGTTGGAACCAAGAATAAAGATTGCATTAAACATACTAAAATCTGAATTACTTTAAGCCCACTAATCGTTTTGTTATATTTCGTTTACTTATCATCATCACATGAATACTGCATTAAACGAAATGATTAAAGATCCTTTTAAACTTAAATTACAAAAATGTTGAACAAGAAGGTATTCTGTTGCACAGAATCGTGAAATTATCATAATAAGGCTAGATCGCGACATATATAGGTTTGAAATTATGACATGTACGCAATAATACTTTTGCCGTATATATTTATAACAACGTAGCTGCCCCCTACATCTGGCAAGATTTCAAAAAGAGCCTTCGCTGCCATCCCAAACCTCTTTTCGTGACGCAATTTGAGAGAAGTGCATTTCTGGCTGTTACTTCAAAGTCAGTCTATCGAAGAAGGATTCCCAAACATCCCTGAACAGATCTTTTCAAAATAACATCAAAGACTTATAAGTAGCTTCTCTTTTATCTTGTCCTATAAAGAAAAAGTATCCGCTTATTAAATAAAATGTTTATATATGCCGCACAGTTCGGAAAATAAAGTCTTAAGAATTCCATCTTGAAAGATGAAATTTTGATATTTTCAAAACTTAGTCATCTGAAGATCCACAATCAAATAAGAAAAACTGTTCATCTTTCTGAATAAGTGTGTAACCATCTGGAATATCAGCTATAAAGGAATTCTTTGGCCGATACTGAGGTTTCTTAATTTCGCTTTGATTTCGTCTTTGAATAGCGCGTCTTAATAACTAAAAACGGAAGCTGCAGGAGAGTGATGCTGACTGTGTATACGAGTATCCTGTCGCGAGTTACTTTAATAATAATATTCGCGATGTTTAAAGTAATAGTTATTTAATATTTAATGGACAGAAAAAATTACCAATGAAGATGTCTTAAAATCCATCGGCAAAGCTGAAGATCTTGTACAAATAATCAAAAAACGAAAAACATCATATCTTGGCCACATCATGAGAAACAGCAAATACCAACTTCTACAAACTATTTTGGTAGGAAGAACTGAACTAGAGGAAGAAAAAGAGTATCATGGTTTGACAACATCAAGACGTGGACAGGAAAGAGCAGCGCACAACTGCTCCGATTAACGCAAGAACACAGTTTGTTCGCCAAGATGGTCGCTGACCTTCGATAGAAGATAGCACCATAAGAAGAAGAAGATTGAATATTCATAGCATGAACTCTTGAACTTTTTTAGAAACGACTTCAATCATTCAGAAAGTGGTGATGCCGGTGAAACCGCCTAATGATATTTGGAAGTAGTGGCGCACCCAGAAGTGGGGGGGGGGGAAACCATGGCCCCTTCCAAAGAAAAAGTCAAAAAACACTAGAAAAATTTCCAAACATCTTTTCCTAATTAAAATTCTTTTTTTTTAAAATTTATGTTGTCTTATGTTTCAATACTACTTATGAATTAGCGATCATTACAGATGCTCAGTCAGAGGTCGTATGCGATGCGCAGTGTGTATTCTCAAATCGTCTATTCAACTCGCCCCCCCCCCCCAAGATTAAATCCTGAGTGCGCTACTGTTTGGAAGCATCCATGTCTTACATAACCAACAGGCCATGAGTTATACTGCTATACATTACAATTCATGGTCTGTTGGTTAATTAGAAAGCAGAGATGCTAACAATCCGTCATTTTTATTATTTTCATTGTTACGTCATTTCCTCGATTCGTTATTTATTTTTTATTTTTTTATCATCGCTTCCAAAACCGAACAGTTTCATTTTTGTTTCGCTTGTGAGTAGTTTTTTCAACACTTTCCTGTGGATCACGTTGGCATTCTCTACTCCAATATTTCGTATGCACCGCACTGCTTGTCTAGTAAAATACCTTTGGGCATTTAACATTCCGTAATACATCTGAGGACCCTAAGTTCAGCCCAGGAAGCACCGAACAGCTTCGACGGTCATAAAACGTCTTTTACCTCAATGTATAAAACGAAGTTACGTTCGTAGCTTGAAAGCAAAACCATAAAAGGGTGGCTACAAAATGTTTATGTTATCCACTGAATGGTAAAAGGGTTCTGTGGGAATTGTGGTTGCGCAGGATTTGGGGTTGTTAAACACGCGTCTACATAATTATGAATTACTCCTCTCAGCCATAAATTTCTCGGTTTATCTTTTTCAATGGCGGATGGGTGGATACAGGGGATTTTCGAAACATATTAAATAAATTATGCGTCCCTTTTACTTTTGCGGTAATGCGTGAAATGATGACAGGATTAAAATTGAACCGTAATAGAGAGAAAGAGACATCGCAAACATGACGCCCCACAAAACGGTGTCTTGCTGTTCGGACAATTGCTTATTGTGTTCGGGTTTATTTCGTATTCTTTTGAGCAGCCGTTTCATCGCCAATGTGCAGCTTATCAGCACCCACATTTAATAACAGGTAGAATAAACCTTCATTTCTCATTAATTTGGATTTTGTTTCCATGAATAAATCCATCTTGGTTGCCGCTAGAGAATACGAACGGGGTATTAAAAGCTAAAACACATCGCATCGGGACAATTACGGGCTTTAATTATCTCGGCTGTTTCTAAAGAGAGGCTGCGCCAAAGAAATTATTAGAAAACTCATAAAAGAATGTAATTGACGTACGGACTGGTAAATATACGAATTTAAAATACTTAATTAATCTTCCACTGGAAGGTTTTAAAAGTGTCTCTTTGCGTTTTGCGTCTTCAGGAAGGTTTTATTTATAGCGTTAAGCAAAAATATGAATGCAGGTTGTTCATTAAAGACCTTTCGTGTTGTTCAGCGGACCAGCGAAGCTTAAATCGGAGAGCTGCACGATGCTATTCACGGCGGAAAAGGGAAGTAAACTGATGAGGGGTGTACAGTTCGCCGCAGGTGTTTGTATTCATCGCTTCAGAATTTACACTCATCTAAATAAACTAAGTTAAAGCGGGCCTGTGTTTAATTTTATTCTTAATCCTCCAACGTACTGATTTGGTTTTAAGATAACCCGCTGGAGGATTTCGAAACTTTTAATTTACTTTTGTAGCTAATGTTGTTATTGACTCACTGTGAATGCCTTGTTGGTAAAAAAAAAAATGTTGATGTGTTGTTCGAAGATTAATTGACGCTTCTAAGTGACGAAATATCTTATAAGATGAGATCCCGGATTGAACGACTCGATGTTCAGCGAGCGAGCGAAAGAAAGTCTTGGTTGGAAATCAGAAATAATAACAACCACAGAGTTATGCGACACCCCGGTTTAGGAATTTATTTTCTGCCTAATGACGTCATGCGCTTAAATCCCATGGCCACAAATCCCATCACCGGGAGGTGGTGGAACCGCTTTGATCACGTGATTTTTGTAATTACATGCCGAAGCTGTCAAGATGACAGAAAATAAAAGGGAAACAAAATCATTGACAATTTCTAACATGCATAACGACGAATGTTTTCTCTTTCTATTCTCCTCTTCGTTCTTCTTATTTTTCGTTTCTTGTGCTGACGCCATTCCCAACACCGATTTCTTTTGTCCCTTCCCAGCTCGTGCATGACTCTCTACCTTCAATTGACATCTAATTTCAGCCTCATCTTGCATCGTCCTTTGCTGCTCCTCAGCAAACTCCAATCTCGCATTTATTCTTTTGTATTCAACGTCTTCGGCATTTTCATTTGGCCGAAACTCCTTTCACCATTCTCCCACGTCTTCCTGTTGACGCCGATCTAATGTCAAAAGTATTACTTTTGACACTCACCGTGAGAAGTTCAGACTCTGCCGCTGCTTATTCCGATGTCACTCGTGATGTCGCGGTGTGTTTTTAACGTCCGTACAGGAGCCATCCGTTTGTAATGACTTATAGCTTTCGATGCCTTCTTTTATGCAATAACGTAATTTATTTTATTTCACTCATCCATTCCGATGAGTATACCATTTCACTATTAAAATATTCTGCATTCACATGTTCTGTATCTCCGTATTACAAGCGCATATTATCTATCAAATATGCTCAGTACGCACCAAACCATACGCACAGATATTCCATTCAATCATATTGAAGTCAGATAATATTGAGGAAACCCCCACATTGCTGATATTGCTACTTCTCCACGCAGATAATATTACCGGTACTCCACTTTTATGATATCGCTAATACTCCACTATTGATGGAGGCTGTTACTAGTAATAAACTTTTATTGATTATTATTCCACTTTGCTGATACTCCATTCAGATAATGTTGTCGCCACTCCACTTTGCTGATATTGCTGCTTCGCCACTTAATAATGTTACCGGCACTCCACTTTTGTGATATCGCTAATACTCCACTATTGATGAAGGCTGTTGCTAGTAATCGATTTTTATGGATCGCTGATATTCCACTTTGCTGCTTCTCCACTCAGATTATGTTACCAGTACTCCACTTTTATAATATCGATCAATTTTTATGGATTGCTGTGATTTCACTTTGCTGATACTCCACTAAGATAATGTTATCGGTGCTCCACTTTTATGATATCGCTAATACTCCACTATTGATGGAGGCTATTGCTAGTAATCCATGGCCTGATGATGTTTCGGATACTCCACTATAGTAATACGATACGGAAAGTATTTTATTTTCGATCCCAATTTATTTTTGTTTCTTTATGTTTATTCTTGTATAAAGTTATTAATATTCTTGTACTTGTATACATCTCATTAGCTGAAATAAAATATTTATAGTCAAAGTCGAATATTCTTTACATAAAATCAGTGTTTCCATCGCTCAGTTTTGTTTTCCATACGTGACTGTTGTGTAGATTCTAACGTAAGCTTCCCTAGCATCGATCTGCCATCAGTCCCACTAGATGTCACCCTAGGCTCGCTTCAGAACTGTTGATCCTGTACTAGTGACTATTGGCACCCGAGATAATCTGCCTACTTTCACTACGCAGTCTGTAGCCAACGATAACATTTTCTCGAGGTGATTGAAGCGGGGCCTAAAGGGACCTACGCTTTTCCGCTATGGAATTTCTCCAGCCATTTCGTAATCTCGCAGCATTTTTATCCGCGTATCACCGCCGATGCTAAGCAGAAAGAGAGAACGAATGTTATGGCGCATATAATGCAGTTAAGAGGAAACTAATTTTGCCGTCTAACAAAGCCAGCCTAAGGGATTCGTTTGAATGCCTTTAATCTCGTTTAGTCTTATTAGTTCGTCGGCTGAAGCCAACAGCTATAAATACCGCTGGGCGTATTCATAAAATCTGCACGGAATTCGCTAAACTGATTTTCCCGCCGAAGTGTTGCAAGCTAATTCTACCTTCCAAATGGAGCACGGAAATAAATCTAAGAAAATTAAATGAATTTGTTTAAAACCACGCGCTATATGCGGGAGTGTGCTCGGAAATGAAATATGCTGCGAAATACCGTGAATAGATTAAGTAAAGGAAGTCTGCTCGCAAAAGGAGAAGCAGACGTGTCTAATTGATCTCGTGTAGAGATCAGTAATACGATTAAAATGGAATTAGAATCAAACGAATTCTTCCAGAGGTTTGCATTGTTGGAAAAGCAAAGCAGACGACTATTTGCAACAATAATCGCGACAATGGAATTTACTTGTCCTTGATTATTATGTTTCTGCTGTGATCCAAACTTTAATTTTTGAACTTTCGTTGTAATTATTTTAACGAACTCAGCTGGCTGTTAATGAATTGTTCGTAATTATCCTCATATGTAGTTCCTATAGTTATATTTATCACGTGGTAATTTCATGTAACATGCGCAGTGTCAATTCTTGAAGCGCGAATCGCGTTAGTTGGAAAATGATGTATGGCAGTGCAATTATGGTTTTCGGCGGGCTGCGAATCGGATACATCCCGAATAAGACAAACTGCAAAACAAGTGTCTGCCTCGCATTATTAATGCGTGGATGGCTTGATAATGAACTGAAGTATCGTATAAAGTCATTGCGTGAAATCCAAATGCGAAGTCGATCGGTCCTTCTGATTATGCACTCTCCTACTAAAACGGCCAAAATTTTCTACCCAATTAACACGGAGTTTTTTCTCTGTTTCAGAACCTCGTAATGGTGGATATATAAAAGAAATAACCCTGTTAATTAAAATATTTCACCTGAATTAATTTAATGCTAGTTGACGAAAAGGAAAACTAGTAATACGGTTATGTTTTCGTGTGTCTTGAAGTAGTCTAAAGCGGAGTTTAAAATATTTTCTAAAACCCCGCTGAAGGCGAGTTGAATACAAAACTACGAAACGTGTCTGGGAAGTAATCAGACGCGGAATATTTTCCTTGGGTACAGTAAGAAATATTTCGTTTGCGACAAAAGTGATGCACCTCCGTGAAATCCACGAGTAAATTAAATATGCAAGTACTAAGACGGACGTGACGCAATGCTTCCGTGTTTCCATGGCAACATCTATTACGTGAGGACAACGAATGAGATGCCATAATAGATTGGTAACGCGTATTGGAGTTGGAATCCAGTTTGGCAGTGGCGATATTGTAACTCGAGGAGCGCTCGTCAAAAAGGTCACCATTGATGCTCTCATTGACATTTTAATAAGAATTGAAATGAAAATTTAATAAGAATAAGTTTAATAAGGAGGAAAAAATTTTCCACCTCCGTCTAAGAACCAGCTAACTCACCTTCAGTCGAAAAGACCTGATAAAGTTTCTTCACGTCATCGAGGGGAATCGAACCCAGGTCTTTCGACCAAAGTGCTTCATCCGTACTGATTATGTGACTTCATCTGAAGCCACTCAATCCGTGAGACCACCCTTCGACTCTTTTAAGGAGGCCAAACTTTAATCCACATATTTCAAACATTTCTTGTTAAGATTTTTTTATTTGTTTTATAGACGTTGTACGCATTGCAATCTCGTATAAACTTTTCTATTCTGTATTTGTATCAATAATCTGACAGATTTTAGTGCAAAGTGAAAGGAAAAATGGGAAGCAGAGATGTTCTTAGAATCACTTTGAAATCTTTCAAGTTTCCAGTAGTGGAAGAGATTCGAAGTAATTCCTTGTCTAGACATTCCATCTTCTTTTAACAGTCGAATATAAGATCGCATTGAAGGATAAATACAGAAAGTGCATCAAGGAAAAAGTTGCTTCGATATTTCGCCATTAAACCCCACAGCCCTGCGTGCATCGCCCACTTGGGGGTCTGTTTGTTTCCCAGCTTTCTTTCTAAATAAACCATTCAGAATTTCCTGGAGTAGGAACTTTTCTTTTGTTTCCATTTCAAGACGACTCAAATTTCACTTCCTTGATTCTACTTTCGTTTGTTCCTCATCTGTCTTAATTGAGAACGTGCCAAGCGTTTAAAATCTCACTTACTAAATGCACTGCAAACTTGATGATTTCTTTTTGTTTAAACTTCTCAAATCAGTCTTTTTAAAACCTTCCTGTGAGCGTACGAAGCGATCGGTGACTACGCATTTCACACATAACTGCCCTTTCGTGGCGCGTGCATTTTTTTTTTTTTTTCGTTGTAACAATAACGAACGACGCTACTGATGACGCCTTTTTTTTTCCCTTTCTTTCTTTGTTTTTCTCTTTTCGCAACCAAAATGCGAGAGGCCGTAAAGTTTAATTGGATCGTTCGGTTATTTGATGTTTTTGTTAAATCACAAATTTAAAAGGGGGAGATATGCATAACGAAAACACGAAATTAAAAAAAAAAAAAAATACGAAGTTTTGAAAAGCATTTTTCACTGGAATTCACTTCATTATCGTTTTTCTATTTGTCCTTGACGAAGGGTGAATCGCATTAAAGGTTTAATAAAAGAGTTTTGCTTCCATGTCACATTTCAATTATGCCGAAAGTTTTTATCGGATGGGGAACTTTTTGTCCGATGCTCCCTCGCCGTAATATTTCCTCTAACAGTGCAGTATGTTCCTGGGGATAGGAGAGTACATTTGCTAATTAAACCCAATATTTATAATCAATCATTAATAAGGATTTATTAATGACTCGAATGCATGTCTGTTCACAAGTCTCATTTGCGTGTTCTGGAGGACGAAAAACCCGAGATTCCAGGTGAAAAAAACCTCCTACTCTGTATGAGACTGGTTAACTCACCTTTAGTCGAAAGAGAGACCAGATAGAGGTTCCTCACGTCACTGACGGGACTCGAACCCAGGTCTTTCCTACCAAAAGGGCTTCGTCTGTACTGACTGGGCTAAGGAGGCGCTTCTGTCTGAAACAGAAACGTTTTCGCAATATTAAGGAAGTATGCATCAAAAAGCCATCCACAGAGGACAAATGAAGATATCTACTCTGCAATCTACTCTACTGTGAGGCGTATCTCAGTGAGACTTATTTTTCTCACTTCACCAATAAAAAATATGCTTTAACGCATGATTTTCATTGTTGCTTTATGTTTTTTTTTTAATTATCGTACTAGAATGTTTCTCTGCTTCTGTTGACTTCATTCTGTGATATTTCCTTTCATTAAATGGTTTTGTTCGAAAAAGCGAATGAAGGGAAAGTAAATTAGCTTCATTAAACTTGTCCTCCCGGATCCTGTGAAGTACCTAAAACGATTCCTCATTAGGAATTCAGACCCTCCCCCTCCCATCTCCTTAGAATACGTGTTGATACCGTACAGCAGCGGCCCATCCATCAAGCAGCGATAGGACAATATTAGGGAAATCTCTCGCTCGCCATTTTATTATTTATATTCTTGGCACTTCCCTGGCTGGCAGCCGTTCAATGGGCTGTCTTTTTCTGCCACCTTAGATAACATTAATTCCTTCGTTCAAACAAAATATTAATGGTTTACGTCCCGGGAGCTTCTTCTTATCTGACTCGCTGCTTGAATCAACGTTTTTGGTCAACTGCTTTCCCCACGTGGAACGGGAAAGCCTTTTGAAGCCTTTGTGTGCGGGGAAATTTATTAACGCACCCCATTCTGAACGAACACAAAGACTTACTTAGTCATTATTATATGAAGGTTTACACAGAAGGAACAATAGACGATTTCACAGCTCTCTCTCTCTCTCTCTCTCTCTCTGGGACAACTGGCTACAGAGGAGATGGACAGTCGTTGCCTTCGCTCGTATGCGATGCCGACGTTATATTTCTTTCTATTTATTAAACTCAAATAAAGATGTTCTCACACTTCGCAAGTCTTTGCAAGAGTAAAGACCCGTTTTGTAGAGATGACACGAAAGTGATATTTATGAAAAGGGGTAAAAGGGAGTAAAAAAAGATGGAAATCATTTTTGTAAAGAGTACGATGCTTAGCAATAACATTTTTATTAAGAAGAATTTAGTATTTTTGTTGAAGCATTCCGAATTTTTTTGTTCAGGATTCTACGACTGAAGAAAAGACTTTTGTTTAACATCAAGAATTCAGCATTTTTTCTGCACAGGATTCTGAGTTTTTGGTTACTTAGAATTCAACCTTTTCTGTGCAGAATTTTGTTACTAAGAATTCAAGTTTTGGTTGTTGCTGAATTATTTGCTACAAAGAAATTCATGTCTTGACTGATTTATATTTATTCCCATTCCTTGTCTTCATTTCATTACCTTAATTATTGACATTCTATGGCTAAATTGAAGAAAATATTTCCGTTCTTCTGTCTTGTGAATGCGTTACTTGATTTTTAACTTTTTTTTCCTTGCCTGTTCTTGAATTCACCACATGTTGACTCTTTTTCAGAACTTCTCTTTGTTGAATTTCTTTGACTTAAGAAGTTCTTTTATTTCATTTCATTTTATCGAACGAATTAAACCCGAATTCAAATTATTGTTTAACTGTTGTCGACAGATATTTCACGATGTGTAAGCGGACGATCGGTAATGCGCGAGTTATAGAAAGAGCCCTGGGGGATTGGTGCGTTAACGTAGCCAAGTTAAGGAAACAGATGAACGGACATACCGCTATGACCAGAAGCTAGTTAGTCAAACACGATTGCAGAGAGAGAGAGAGAGAGAGAGAGAGAGAGAGAGAGAATCTACTTCAGTATCTACGGGAAAATTGACATTTATCGTAAACATTATTAACTATGCATCTATCCCCCTGTTATTGCACGTGCGGACAAAGAGAAAACATCGCCTAGGAAATGCCGTTCTCAAAATGAAAACACGCCGTCGTTTTCTTGTCATTAGATTACGAGAATTATTAGCAAACGCTGTTAGCGAGGTTCATTCGCAATTGTAGAGCGGCTCGGCTATTGTTTTAGTGGTCAGACGCATCACGAGATGCAATGGAATCTCAACCAGGCGAAATGTAAGCTTAATTGTTTAGGCAAATGATAAATGCCTAGCGGAGAGAGAGAGAGAGAAGCAGGAAGGGAAGCAGGTGGAGGATACAATAAGGAGGAGGGATGTAACTGCTCTAACGAATTACAGCAGCTTGCTCGAGGCGTCTGTTTCCGCATCTGTTGTGATGATATGCACAATAGAATGGGATGGGATGGGGGGGGGGCGATATTGTATGATTTGGTTTCAACTTTAGAGAAAATTGTATTAAATTTATTCTAATTGATTCCAGTACGGTTCATCTTTTCTTAATTAAACACTTAATGTTCAGTCAATTGGCTTTATCGCCCTGTAACTAGTTGCACTTTGTAAATGAAAGCATTAGCATCGCATGATTACAGTTGGAATGTTTTTAAACGAAAGAAAGAGAAATCTTTTAACATTTTTAGTTTAAAACTATAAAAGTATAAACAGACATAATAAAAAACAGAATCGCTCTTATAAAAATGTTTTATTTCCTGTTCAGGGAAAAAGAATCTGAATCGAGAATTATTAACAATGGAAAAAAGTCTTTGCCGACGCTATGACTCTTTTCCATTGTTGCGATAGTGGCAACAATGAAAAATGTGGAACAAACAGAAGAACTGTTACATATGGATTTTTAAAAAAATCCAATTGGGTTTGAAAATTATACTATAATCTCAATAAGGATTAACCATTCGATACCAACAGATCCGGTTTCGAAAGCATACATGGTAAGATACAGGATTACGCGTTAGCGTAAAACTGATAATATGACAATTATTTCATTTTGCAAAGATGTCATATTAAAGTGGTCCACATATGTTAGTGAAGGGGTCCTTGTAGCCCTGTGGAAATGGAGTTTGCATACATACGCTAGGCCACCCCAAGAAAGATCTTTGTGTGTTCGATTCCTTTCGCTGACTACAGGAACTATTTTATTTGTATTTTTTGTATCCATGCGTGAAATTATTCTTCAATTTTCGGCTGCACATGCGAGCAAGAATCGAGATAATCTATTCCATAAATAATAGATTTATGTCTTGAAGAAGTCTATTTCTTTAAAATTCTTTCAAGACATTTTAGGTACAAAGAAAAACAGTCGTTAATTTTCCATACTGCGCACAAGAAAAAAAAGTTTTAAAAAGAACTGAATGCGTCCCAATGATTATATGTCTGGATTGGTTCACGCACAATTCATCGACAGGAAAAATCATCGCGGGGAAAATTTATCGAGAAGAAAATTCATCGCAAGGAAAATTCATCGCGTGAACTATTGATCGCGGAAAAAATTAGCTGAAAACGTTATTCGCTAGAAAATTGAGATAGTATTGCATTGATAAATCAAAATTAAATGCAGTGCAAGATAAATTTCCCAAAATATCATTTTATTATGTATCTGTGTATTAGTCCGTGCGGTTATCCGAGTGCCTGGTTGCTTCGCAACTATATGCTTAGGAAAGGAGTGTCCTGGGTTCGATTCCCATCGACGACGTGAGGAGAGGAGCTTAAGGATCTTTCTCAGATGCAGCCACGTTAGCCGGTCTTGGGCGAGGAGTGCAGGGTTTTCCCAGTTTATCTGGGGTTTTTTCCTCCCGCAAACCGGCCTTGAGAACATAACGCTTTTACTGACGTAGGATACGCTGTGAGGCCGAGGACCAACCACCTGAGGTCGTATGATGGTTGCGATTATAAGGAATAGAAACCCTCGACACAGTAAAGGTAAAAGAGGGAAAGATCTTGGTATGATTTATTTAGATTTGAATTAGATTTTCATACTTTATTCTTATAAAGTGAAAGTAGAATTTTATTGGTCGGTGAGTTGACTCATTTCTGTTTCGTCTTAAAAGGGTAGAAATATTCTTTCTCACTTTGATACTACAGATTCTGCTGGAATATTAATATTGACAAAACTTGAATAGGATGGTTTAGAGAGAAAAGACGCCACATTAAAGAATATTTATTCTTCTAACAGTTCATTAGATGCACGTTTTATTCGAACTAATTCAGAAGATTTTCAGTTACTGAATACGTTTTGAAAACGACTCCACTTTGCCTACATAGGAAAGATATATTGTCCGTACGCTGTTACTGTTTACAGACTAGTTTAAGATCATAGGTGCACTTTTTAGTAATTATATTAAAGAAAATGATAATAAAATGACGTAAATGCCATCAAAATGATGTAAACCAGCATTAGCTGAATTGCCATCTAATAAAAGGTAGAGCTTCAAAACTCTACCTTTCCCTCCACTGCCAGTATTTCCAGACGAAAAAATTCCTCTTTCTCCTAATAACCATTACAAACATCCACGCGCATTGAGAGCTTCGAATCCACAGCTCATTGGAGGAGAGGGTAGCCAATCAAGTTGACGTCTGCGTTAGGTTTCAATCAAAGGTTTTAGGTTTGCCTCTTCTCAAATGGTGGAATTACGAATAGGATCCTTCTAAGAGTGACCGCCTTAAGCAGGGGGCGTTAAAGCTATTAATAGTTTTTATTGCGTTTTGGATGGAAAGTTCCATGTTTCTCCACAATATAAGGAGATACCTTGAGAGGTTGCTTTGTAAAGCCTAATTTTTGTTTCCAAGGTGATGAGGGGCGATTCAAATAGACTGTATTTCTTAGATTCCTGTGTTGATTGAGAGCTTTATATTTTCTTAATTACATATCGTTTGCAGTATTGTTTATATATGAGCCTAAGTATTGGAAGTCTTCTACTTTTTCTGATGTTTGATTGCGTTTTGTAATGATGGAACCTTTTACTAGATTTGTGAGTATTTTAGATTTATTTCATTTAACTGTCAATCCAAATATTTTCGCAGCTTGGCAAAGTTTGTCCAAGTGTTGTTGCGCCTTGGCTAAAGATGAGTCTATTAATACTACATCGTCTGCATAGCTGAGGGTGATGGGCGGTGGGTCGGTTGTTAACGACAGATTTCTGATTACAGTTTACTTTTGAACGGCTCACAAGAGAAGTCATTAATTACATATTTCACTTTGGAAGCATCCATCTATATTTTTTTTTCATTAAAAAACTAAACATAAAATTTAAAATTGCTTAGTGTCATAAAATAGTATTTTATTGTATTGGAGGAAAAGGTAAAGACTCTTATTGAAGCAGCAGATTTACTTATGCTGGTTTACATCATTATGACAGCATTTACGTAATTTTATTATCATTTTCTTTAATATAATTACTCTAAAGTTCACTATGATCCTAAACAATAACAGCGTAGGTACAATATATCTTTTCTATATAGGTAAACTGGAGTCATTTTCAAAATGTATTCAATAACTGAAACACGCCACCTTCTGAATTAGTTCAGATAAAAAATATCTCACACGCACTTGGAAGGATGTCTGAATGCGCCGAACAGAAAAATAGTGAACGGTTAGAAGAATCAATATTCTTAAATATTGTGCCCTTTCTTCCTAACTATTCTTAAATATGTTGTTCTCCTTAATAACTATTCTAACTATTAATAGAATAGTTAACTATAAATATTAGTTGGATATAACTATTATCCCTAAATATTCTTAAGTATGGTGCGCTTTCTCCCTAACCACCCTGTCCCAGTTTTGTAAGATTCCATCTACAGAGCAGCGAGTGAGAAAAAATATTAATAAATTTAAACGGAATAAAACTTTCACAACGCTAAGTATAATAGAAATAATAAATCATACATAAAATATTTCATATATATCTTTTTTTTTGTCATATATAGGAATGTCATGAAACATGATTTCAAATTTTCTTGCGAAGAATTTTCTCGCGATGAATTTTTCCGGGGATTAATTTTCCACGCGATGAATTTTCCCTGCGATGAATTGTCCGGACACGGTGTGGATTATATTTCGAAAAACCTATATTCAACTGATTTCAAAATCCCGAATTGAAACGTTTCAGGCTGCGCCATCTGGTGACTCATAAACCAAACATGACAAAATCTTAACAACCAGGAAAATAGCGCTTATAACTTGATCACTTCAATTTCAAAGAATCTCTAATTGCTGGATAATGGCCTTACTGAAGAGGGAAGCACAGCCTGCTAATACCTTCAGGATACTGCACAAATGCTCACCACCTTACTAAGGGATTTATAAGTTCCGAACGTGATGTAACAATGCTAAGCAGGAAATGCGAAGTAAAAAAAAATCCCCTTCTTCCACCCGAGGAAATCCCTCCCACGCACGCTTTTTCTGATTAATAAAACTAATTCGACAGACCCTCTTCAGTTAAAGAACAGTTCGCTTTTGAAACATTAACGCGCTCACTTCTGAATCCTCGGGACTCTCGTGGCTTGTTAGGCACTCCAGAGATGATCAGTAAATTATAGATGGGATGATATTTGTCTTCTTTTTATTTCTTCTCTCGCGTCTCACTACCATCTGCTGATGATGAACGATACTTTAGAGTTTAAAAACCCGTTGAGCAAGTTTTAAAATGAACCTTTCAGCTGGGCAACCATGTTTTAAGAAGCTTAGCGTGATGTATTACAAGCAACGAAAAAGTAGAGATCCTGCGATTTGGACGGGTGCGATAAATCTTATATCTAGCGATGAAAAAGAGAGTCGAAAATAGTTTGTGTTTATCTGCTTTTTAATATTTAAAAATTCTTGTACGATATACTTGAAAATTATTTGGATACGAAACTTTTATTATATAAACCGATTTGTATTCAATGAAAAAGAATCGATGTCAACAATGAATTACTCTCTGCCATTGTTAATTGCAACAATGGATATTATAACTCTTTTCCATTGTTTTATATTTATTGCTAGTTCCAACAATGGATGACTCTTTTCCATTGTTGCGCTCTTTATTATTTACAACAAAAGAAAAAGTAACTCTTTCAAAATAACTGTTTGATAGAATAATTAAAAAACAAAGGTTGTTCTATGTAAATAATTAATATTAAAAAGAATTTCAGCTCCCAGTAGTGAATTCTTTTAGCGCCATTATTCATTTCATTCTTTGGCAAGTTATATTAATCCCGATTCTTTCCTGCCAACAGAAAGCACAAACCTTGTATTATCAACATCGATCTTTGGAGGTCGTTTCTGAAAGCAAATGATAATCATTTGATAATTTTCGTAAATAATTCACTGAAAATATGAGGTGTTCCGTTTGACGACTCAGGTAGGCAATTCCTTGGAACTATCGAACCCACCCATCTAACCACGGCATGGGATGATCACGCGGAACTACTTTTCGGATCTACTTTGCGTCATTCATTTGAGATGGAGCCCGTGATTTTCCTGGGAGACTAAAACTCTCCCATCTTTCATTAAACAGAAGGAATCCTCTCTCCCTCCCTCTCTCTCTCTCTCTCTCTCTCTCTCTTCTAGACAAAAGCCTTTCCTAACAAGTCGTCTTCCTGCTAATGACCTGTGATTAGTGTCACCGTAACAGATTACCCGACAGAAGGTTTTGTAACGTAGTAAAAGAATTCGTTTAAGTACAGGAGGAACGAGGATCCGCCAAATAAATGAGGAGTGCTTAAGGCGATTTTCTTCCTTTTTTTTTTTTTAATTTTGCAAAACCCTTCGGTGATTCTATGAACTTTGGCTTAAAATCGAAGATCTTCCCCTCTTTATTTATGGAGGACATCCACTTTTTGCTTCTTGACCCATTACAAATTAAAAAAAAAAAAAAAAAAAATCATGAAAGCCATAAAATATACCTACACGGACTGTGCAATAATATGTGTGTGATTTTATGCATGTTCAAAATTATATAAAAACAAAGGTATCGCTGAAATAAAAGTGAAAAATAATAAATTTAAGTGTTCGAGATAGCGGCGAAACTTCATTTTCAAAAAAAAAAAAAAAAAAAAAAAAAATCTGTAATTGCATTTGCGATAAATAAAGACATACAATAAAAAAAAATAATAATAAATAAACAGTAACAGATTTACAAACTAGTTTTGAATAACATAAAATATGTCATTAAAGTCAAAGAACGCAACCTATTTGGGTACAAGAAAAGCTACCCTTTCGCACAGCGTGTGCGCAAGGATCGATACAATCGGAACATTATCGACAGCTCCTTCGGAAAAAGGGAAAATCGTCATCCATCAATAAACGATCGAATATTTTTACGGAGGCTGTTTCTACCGGAATATTTTTTATATTTTTGGACGAATAAGTTTTGTTCGAACAGCTTGCACCTAAACTAGAGAAAAAAAGAAAGTTTTTTTTACAACATCTTTCGATCTCTTATGCAGTCATTGCTTATTTCGATTGGGTTCTTCCAAAGATCGAAAAGTGAGTTTGTGGACCAGAAAAGTCTCAAAGGATGCGTTTGACTCGAGAGGCGGCAATAGTAATCCGAACACAAGACTTAAAAAATCACGTGAGGACGCGTGTACCAAACGAGATGCGAGACACGCAGTCTGATGGGAACGTATTAAAACCGAGTGCATCTCGATAGAACTCACGAGAATTGAGCACGTGCCACTGTCGAGTCCCTTGTTTTCTCGCGAGATGTGGAAGAAATTATATTCAATCTCGAAATATGATGGATTGGATTTTTTTGTTTACTTCTCGTTTCTTAACCGCGGTGTTAACTAAACGGACCGTACGGTGAGGTCAAAGGTCGATATATTTTCAAATAGTCCTCAGCGATGCGTGGCTAAAATAATAGACGACTATCAGTTCGCTTCGAATGCAAATCGATACTGGATTAAGGACTTGACCTCAATCGACGATGTACTAGATGTCTAAGATGCTTCCTACATTCTTAATCCTTCGCTTCTTTGAATGCGCTAAAATCAGGGTGATGCCCGAACACTTCTTAAACTTATTACTGAATTAAATATTACGAAGATGGATTGAAAACAAGTGTGGATTCAGTGTAGGATTATAGTGAAGATTTACAATTATACTATAGTGGGCTTGGTGACTAGTCTCTCTCTTTCTGTCTCTCTCTCTTTTCTGTTTGGTGTTTCGAGTTATTAGCGCAGTTTAAATAGCAAAATATTATTTCTTTTCTGGTTCAATCAATAGTACGTATGTTTATTTGAGGGTCCATTTTCTGAGGGTTCTTTACGCTACCCTCCTTTAAAATATCTTTTTCATTATTGTGAAAAGCAACCACAAACTTGCATTTCAGCGGAAAGGAGCCTCCCTAGCTCAGTCGGTACAGACGAAGCCCTTTAGTCGGAAAGACCTGGGTTCGATTCCCGTCAGTGACATGAAAAACCTTTATCTGGTGGTTTCTTTCGCCTAAAGGTGAGTTAGTCAGTCTCATACGGAGGTAACCGGAAACTCTGGTTTTTCGTCTCCCAGAAAAGGAAAACGGTCACGTGAACACACATGGATTACAGTCATGAATACGTCCCGGCAAGATGCCGATCTCTAGCCAGGATAAAACTGGGGGGATTGGGGAAAGCGATGGTGAACTACCCTGTAAAAATCTCACCAGGAAAGTATTCCTGGTGAGATTTTTACAGAGTCAACTACGGTCGGAAACGACTGAAAGGGAAAATCAGATCAATGGAAAGAATCTTTGATTTCCCAAACGTGCTTTTTGAAGATTCTTGCATCCATTCTATTGTAGGCTCCTTCAATTGCGGTATTTTCAAGACCCGAGTGAAATGAAAGCACCACAGTTAACTAATGAGAGACGATGGCAACTAATAAACGTATTAATTATAAATGATTTATATTTTTTATTGTACATCAGAGTGGAATTCCTGCTATAATTCCTGCTTAGCGCATTCCATGCATGTGGTCCGGGAAAGCCGCGTTAAAAAAAGCACTTCGCAACATAATATTCTCGAGATAGCTCATCTGCGGCATAAAACTTTTTTTTGCTTCTTATTTTTTCATTTTATGGAAGCCTCGTTATTTTCTTCACGGTGTGTCTTCGCTTAGCAAGATTAAAGAACGGCATCTTCGAGACCCCTTGCTTCTTACCCGGAGAAAGTGGAGACGTTTGAAGTCTCCTTCTGATTTCCTTTAATTAAAGTATCGGAGCGTTTTCGGCGAAGTAGTGAAAAACGTAAACACAATCACCTAATTTCCTGCAAGCTGCCCGAGTCAATTATTTACAACAGGAAGAGCGTGACCAAGCTACCGTGTGGGCAGCTACAAGCAACTTTAATTTCTCTTAGATACCCTTTCAGCTACTTTCGTCAAGACTACACAATAGAACGGGCTTGTTTTTCTTCTTTCATCCGTCTTTCTTTCTCACTAAAGACAACTTTTAGAAAGAAATACTGCGAGCAACTATTCTTTTTTATTTTATTTCAAACCCTAATTGTTAGGATAAAGGCAAAAATATCGAGAAGATACGAAAATTCCCAGCAGTAAATAAATTAAAAATAAACAAATAAATTATTATTTGTTTATTTTTAAAAAAATCATATATTTCGTTATATTAAAGGGCCCTAGAGAAATACATCTTCCTTTTTCTGCGCATAAACATTTTAGAAACAGTTAAAATATGCAATCAGCGTTAGACTGTATTATCGTATTGTTGTCGATAACAATGGAAAGACGACTTGGATTTGAGCAGCGCCATATCCACTAACATCGTTTTCATGGCGTTTAGATCATATGACTCATTAACTGCATGAGGTAAAACATGCTGAGGATGCGCCAATTTAGCGAACAAAAGTTATGTTATTGATATTCCAACAATAACTTTTGCGGGCGGAGGGTTTGAGTCGTACAAATTTTGTCCTCTTTCTATAAATTGCATCATGATACTTCTATGACGATCTTCTACATTACATCAGATGGTTCTAGCAAGACAGTCAAGAGATCATTCTTACCGCTCGTGTAAGGACAAAAAATTTAGAGGACGCAAATTTTGTGTTTGTTATTTGGTGCACCTTTTTTTCCACTCTGAAGTGACAAGTAACTACGTGTAGTTAAAAAAAAAAAAAAAAAAACTTGATGTCATTTTAATTATTTTAGTTGAGGATTTGTATATTTAGCTTATCTACCAGTAGATAATCTAATGTGGTATACAAACATACCACAATAGAGAGAAAAAAAAAGAAGCTGCAGTGTTGCCTTAAATTAATAACACTACCAGTAATATTTGTTCACTTGTACATTTGAGACAGAAAAAAATCAGAGAAAATACTCAGTATTATCGCTAGATGTCGCTCATTACTTAGAGCGATCTGGTGACTTCTCATTGGAGAACTGATTCTCTAACAATAATAAATAAATAAACATTATGAGTATAATAGTAATAAGTAAAATAAATTAATTTTATATTTATAACAATTATAAGTGGAGAACATGCAGTTTAAGATTTCGTCATTTTTTTATTTTAGGATTTTTTAAATCAACTCAAGAGAACTGCGATCTCACTGCTGAATACGACGCTTTAATGGTATTAACGGATAATCTTGAACTTAACACAGCATACGGGAGATGCCACCTCACAACATCTCTCTCTCTCTCTCTCGTCCAATAAAATGCCATCCGGTTCCTCTAATCGTTCTCTCTCTCGTACGGTATAATTTTGAGAGCATCTTAATGCTCATCTGCATGGAAGAACAAGTTCAATGGGATCGTACATCACGTGATACTGCTTTGAAATAATCTCAACGATATTCCCACTTTGTTACACACACACACACACACATATACAATCTAGAAATAACCTCTCAGAGAAACTTTAGACAGATAACAGATGGTGTGCATTAGCGGATGTCACCGCTAGCCTCGACGTTTCTTGACCCGCCGTAGGTCGCGATATTCCAGACCCTTTCCGCTAAAGTTCCGTAAACTGCTAACTTTATAATTCACGCCCCACTTGCCGGTCTCTTGACGTCTTTATTGGCTCTAATGTCGTGACTTTAGTACAAGTCCACTCGAGAACGCCGGGACATTGAAGTTTGTCGTAATGCGAGTTGTCGTTCGTTATTGTCGTCACCAAGAACGTCTTACTTACATTGTGCAAAGGAATAATTACAGTAATTCATTTTGGGCTTCCCAGATGGCCTCGTACAATCTCAAGTATATTACATATTCATAGTCGTAACTGGAGATGGCCTTCGGGGCCCTCTCAGCCTTCGGAAATGGGGTCGTTGGTGCAGCACGCGAATACACGATCCAAATTAAGAACTTGAGATGGTTTCCTGTATGAGGGAATTCTTAAGATGCTGGCGATATTCTCCAAGCACCTTCCAACACGCTTAATACATATTTTTCCCGAATACTTCTCCCTTGCAAATTAATGCAAATAGGAAGTCAGAGTGGCTTCACCAAGGCTATTAAATAAATATATTTTAAATGCGTATTTAGGCATAAATAACAATATCGCGTAACATAGGTAGTATTTTCATTTAACGCACGAGCTAATGACGCGATATTTTATTCATTAATATCGTTGTTGAGTGAGGTGTCTTGGACATACTACACTCAGTGGCCAATATATTAAAGCTATGCTGAAATGGATTCCACCAGTAATACGCGACTAAGTACACGTACCAGACACTGCCTATCAACTGTGTGTGCGCGTGCGTGCTAACGGAGTAAAAGTGACTTCTAAAGCGTGACAACAGAGGCAGCCAGACGGACCGAGTAAGAGTATCTCTGAAACTATGTGCGACACAGGGCCGGCCATCTCGGGGGTGCGATGGGTGCAATGCACTCAGATCCCACGATCAAGTGGGCACAGTCGGTACACATTTGCGGAAACGTATTTTTTTTTAATTTTTTTCTTCTTCTTCTTGTAATTTTGCTTATAACTAAAAGGATTTCATCGACAGGATTTTAGGGTCCCCGGTAATAATAATATCTCTATGTTTCTCTATGATATTAGGGTTTTTGCTTAACCCTTATGATGCGTTTATGCAGTGTATAAAAATTAACAAACACGATTTCATTTTTTACCCTAAAATGCCTGATTCATCATTAGTTTTTTTCTAATCTGTTACACATTTATATCATTTGGCTCGTTATCGAAACCGTTGAAAAAATATTTATCATATTCTTTATATATGGTTAGTCTAGAGCAGGGGTAGACAACCTTTAACATGCTTGCCAAACGTGGCAGGCCAATGACTTTTTTTTTTTTTCCCGGCACACAACCCAGGGCTCATCTTAAAAAATAATTAAATAAAAAAATACATTTCAAACATCTTCGCTGACACATATTTTAACTTAATATAATACAATAAGTACAGCTATACCAAATAAAAATGCAATAATTAATTAAACTCTACCCACTGTTTCATAATAGCAAGTAATAAGAAAGTTAGAAATTAGAAATAAGAAAATAAATGACCTTGGTTTGTGCCCAAATATTATAACTGATAAATTTAGATTATTTTGTGTTAAAACCAGACTTAAACAACATCATCAAGATGCATTCGTTAAGAATGTTGAAGGTAGATCATTTTGTACATTGTACTATTTAAAAAAAAAAAATGCCAAATGGTGAAACTCAGCTTCGCAGCTGGTTAGTTTACTCAAAAGCTCAAGACTCAGTATTTTGCTTTTGTTGTGTATTATTTTCCAAAAGAAGAGGAAAAGATCAATCAACACGATTTATATATGGTTTTAATAAATGGAGAAAACTGTCATCTGTAATTCGAGATCGTGAGCTTTCTGTTGGTCACTTTAATTCCTTTATTGCTTGGCAAGAATTATTAAAAAGGCTTAATTTATGTTCGACTGTTGACAAAACAAATCAAATTAATATATATAAAGTTACGGAACGTCTAAAATTACTATTCCAAAGAATTGTAGATGTAATTCTATTTTTAGCAAGTAATACTCTGTCATTTCGAGGATCCCATGAAACCATAGGAACGCCGAATAATGGAAATTTTTTAAGTTTAATAGAATTATTAAGTAAATATGATCCTGTGCTAATAGATCGTGTAAACAGAATTAAAAATACGAAAAACAGAATTGTGCATCATTTGACGCATGGATTTCAAGAGGAAATTATTGCTGCATTAGGTAATGAAGTCCTTAATAAAATTAAAGACGATATAAAAGCAGCCATATATTACAGTATCCAAATGGATTGCACTCCTGATATTTCGCACAAGGAACAAACTTCAATAATTATTAGATATGTAAATTTTGTAGACAAAAAATTAATTATAAATGAGTCATTTATAGGATTTATTGAAGTAACTGATGTGACTGGTGAAGGACTAGCACATTCGCTTTTAAAAAGAATAGGTGAGCTTGATTTAGATATTATGAATTGTAGAGGGCAAGCATACGATAACGGTAGCAATATGAAGGGAACATATAAAGGCGTACAATCTAGAATAATTAGTTTAAACCCTCATGCAATTTATGTATCACATTCTTTTAATTTGATAATTTGTGACGCTGCTTCCAGTAGTATATATTGTAAAAAAATTTTCGGAATATTGCGATGTTTATACTGAGTATTTTCTGCATCTACAAAAAAGTGGGAAATTGTACAAAAGCATTTAAATATTACGCTTAAACCATTCTCGATTATACTCGATGGGAAGCCAAAATAGACGCAGTCAAAGCAGTGTATACACAGTTTGAACAAACTTATAATGCATTAGAAGAATTTATTGGTGCAATTAACGATAACACAGCAGTATCCGAAGTTGAAAGTCTACTAGATTCATTACAAGAAATGCCATTTATTTTAAGCTTATCGGTGTGGTTTACAATATTGTCAAAAATTAATAGTATCAACAAACTATTTCAAGCAAAAACAATTGTTCTTGACTCTGCTTTTAATTTAGTGAATAAAATTAAAAATGAAATCCAAAATTTAAGATCAAAATTTAACACATTTTTAGACGACGCAAAAATGATAGCACGAAACTTGAATATTTCCGAAGACTTCCCTGAAAAAAGAATTCGAAAAAGAAATAGATTGTTTTCTGAACTAGCAGAAGATGAAGTTTAACTAAACCCGGTAGAGGAATTTAGATGTCGCTTTTTCAACGTTGTGATTGATACTGTTATTGTACAAATAGATGAGAGATTAAAAATATACCCAATGTTATTTCTTATTTTTAATTAATCACTGATAAAAACATTAGAAAAAATGAACTAGAAAACCGCTCAAGGGATTTTGTAAAATATTATAGTAAAGATGTAAATGAAGACTTAATCCAGGAAATTGATTTGTTACGAGTGATCTTGAACCAGAAAAATGTAAATAACACGCAAGACATATTGCAATATATATTAAATAATAGTTATAATGAACTATTTCCAAATGTGCTAACTGTATTGAAAATTTTCGTTACGTTACCAGTTACAATAGCAAGTCCAGAGCGTTCTTTTAGCAAATTAGAATTGATGAAGAATTATCTTCGGTCGAGTATGTGCGAAGAATGCTTAAATGCACTTGCTATATTAAGCATCGAAAAGGGTATTGCCAAAAATTGTAATTTTTCGGAAATGATTAATGACATAGCAAAAAAATCGCATATTTAAATAAATACATATTAAGCAATATACGTGTTAGTAAAACTAGGCCCCTAAATAGTAAGCCTATTTATTTTTTTATTACTTTAAACAATAATTAATTGTAAATAGTTTTTGTGCGCTAGTTGGTGAGCCAGGTTACTTTTGTTTGTGTTAAATATTTATTTATTTTAATTATTTAAACCTTTTGTTTTGTGTTCAGTAAACGTTTTGTTAACCTGTCATATTTCGAACGTGTTTTTTTGTTTTCCTGTGCCAAAATCATTTGCAGGTAAGAGGTTTTACGATACGTTTATTTCGAATACTTTAATTTTTACCTTTGAAAAATATTTTAGGGCCCCAAAAATTTTCTTGCACCCGGGTCCCTTTATAAAGAAGGTCGACCCTGGTGCGACACCGTCTCGGGTATGTAGCGACAATGACGTCATAAACATGGGTCAACGTTTGGCAAGTGTCTGGAAACAAACTGATGCAGGATCAGCGACAGACGTGCTGCCTTTGGTTTAAGTGACTGCAAGGCACAACCAGAAACCGAAAGAGTGTGCATCAGTTATGCGCGTGCATCGCGCACACCCGATCTCAATGGGTGTATATTGTCATATTTTAATGTACACACACAATAATACAAAAAATAATAATTAAAATAATCAGACCTACAGCCTTTACCTATAATAAGAGCGCTCTCTATGAGTGTTGATCAATAATCTAGATTGTTAGCTATACTGTGAAATATTCTCGAGACAGATCCTGGTATTATCATGTTTACACCCAGCAACAGAATGTATTCTGGAGGCTTAATTGACATCGGGTGCTCCTCCTTGCATATAATCTATTCATAAATTGCATGCAAGGAGGAGTTCCAAATCCTTGAGCCATCTGTGCAGCATTGCAACCATATTATAGTGCTGCCCCGGAAGTTTGATGACTGGCTGCAAAGAGTGTATTTGGTTGGCACTGCGACTTGTTTCAGTTGTTTCTGATATTGCTATGTTGCCTGCTTATGAGTATGTGAAATGTCTGACTCCATTGCGAATTTCAGCATTTTACGCAAACGTAAAATTTTACTTATGTTCCATGTTTCCGATAAACCTAATCTAACCTAACAAAGCTAAGATGAGACCACAGTATTAGCTGTATTAATGATGTTCCTTTTTACCAGTAAGCAGGATGCAAATCTAGATTCAGAGGTTCCGCCAAAAGATGTCTATCATCTTCGTGAGTCGAGAAAGAAACAGTTTATCCAGAGAAACAAATTGGCATCTACAACTTAACTTTGATTCCTTTTTCCATTTCATCGATGTGTGTGTGAACAATACAACAACAATAACAGTAGCAGACAAACAGAATTACACTAAGATACTAAACTGGTATCTATAATTTAATACATTGTTGATCAGCGGCGCACCCAGAGAGGGGAAAGGTCCCTCCCCCCAAAGAAAATGTAAGAAAACACTAGAAAAATTTTTAAAAATCTTTTCTTAATTATCAAAAAAAAAAAAAAAAAAAAATCAGCTAACGCCTTTTTATTCCCGTATACGGGAGTAAGCTAGGCGTTTAGCCCTAACTAACTTTTGGAGTCTGAGTGGGCAGTTCAATCTCCACTGGTACCCAATCAGAGATCGCTGGCCCAAGGCTGTCACTAATTAAGCGGCACGCAGTGAAGAGAGACGGCTCAACAAGTGCCGACATCTCGTGATCCTTAATCCTAACACAATATATTTAATGTCTGAAAATAATGTGGGTTCTACGGTCGATTTTCCTGAGTTTACGGGACGAAAAAACCCGCTTGCCGTGCCAGAGATCGACTAACTCGGGAACCAGTCGAAAAAAGGCTTAGAAAAATTTCTTCTAGTCGACGACTAGATTCGAAATCAAGTCTTCCTTCGTGCGGTCAAGCGCCGTGTGTGCAAATGCCACGTCCACTGAGCTACACAATTACAAAGTTCTTTTTTTTTTTTTCATTTATGTTGTGTCGTGTCCTCTATTTCTATTCTACTTATGAATTAGCGATCACTGCAGATGCTCAGTCATAGGTCGTATGCGACGTGTAGTGTGTATTCTCAAATTCTACTGAACTTGGGCCCTCCCTCCCTCCCAAGATTAAACCCTGAGTGCACTACTGTTGTTGATACTCAACATGAATGGTTTAACTTTGGTTTCTTTTTACATTTCATCAATGTTTGAATGAACAACACAACAACAACAATAATAGCGGACGAACAAAATTACACAAACTCTGGTATCGTACGTTCTGTCGACTTTGAGTGACCCTGTCATTTATCTTCGCTAAACAGATCTACACAAATGACCATTCAATTGATATTTATTTCTCATATCGATATAAAACCCAAACACACGCACGCACACACACACACACACACACACACACAAAAATTCTTTTTAAAGGCCTATTGGGTAAACTGTTATTACCCCAAGTCCGCCTACTCGTCCAAAGCAGTTAGAAGATTCAATATCTTAATAAAGTCCTTTGTCTACAACCCGAATGAATGGCCGCAATGGCAAAGAACCCGTGGCTCTTTCAGTCGCTCAGAAAAACCGAACGTGATCTTCCTTAAGTATAAGTAGGGTCGTTACAATATTCTCGATTGCGCGTTTAGTGTCAGACCGAACAAAGGTGTTAAGAACCGGTCAACGTTTGAAGGGGTGAAGAGAGATAAAGCGGGGCGTTTCCAAAGTGTCACACCACTCGTCGAGCGAAGCTTTTGGAATCCTTCCAAAGTTACACGAGGCACGCGCAGCCTTGCAAGCTTCCCACCTAATTTGAATGTTAAGAGGAATGTACGGTGAGCGAAGATCTTTACGAAAACCTTCTTACCGTCTATAAACAGTGTTTAACGTTTATGAATGATCTAAAATAAAATGTATACTAGTTGATAAAAAGTGCGGGTTAACTAATGTGTACCACTATAATGAAGATGTTGCTTGTGCACTCTCAATGTTTCGTTGCACCAACTTTAAAGGAGTTTCTGGAATAGTTTTAGCATTCAAAGAACGAATCGTTTTTTTACTTTGCGAAATAATAAAATAGCTTCATAGAGTAAAATAAATTATTATTTTTCCTGCAACGAAATCTCTTGCTGTTCTCATGCGTTATAGCTAAGCCATAAAGAAAATTTAATACCGGGTCTAATATTTAAAAAAAAAAAAAATAGCAAATCAGATAAAGTAGGTTTTTTGTTAGAACATTCTATCGCACCAATTTTCCATCCTGAATAATCATTAAGTCTAACAAAGATTACTTAAAAGGCAATAGAAAATAATGGACGCATCACTTTCAGCATCCATTACTTGCTAAAGTAATGGATAATAAAGTGGAAGGAAATTGATATCTTTGGCCGTTTTGTAGAGTACCCGGATGATCAAGAAATTCTTCTTACAAGTTATCTTAGTCTAGTGGGACCATCTAAAGCGCAGGTGGGCAATTATTTCGGCTGGAAGATTACATTAAAGAATTAAACTGCGATCGTGGGTTGATGTGTACATAAAGTAGCAACCTTTATGTTTAGGGATAAATTCTCTCCGTAAATTGTTTCTCGAAGGAGAATATAAGGGATGGAGTTGTTTATCTTTTCCAAATTAATTAAACAATCGTTTGCGGTATGTATTTTAGGAAGATAGGATTGATTAAGTACGCGTATATTTTAAACCCATAAAATACCGTTTATTAGTAACAAAAGAAAAGCCGTTTTAATTCCAAAGTTTGGTAATCTTTTTATTCCCAAGCCAAATCATTTCAGCTTCTATTTAGTATAATTAATGTTCCCCTTCTTAATTCAGTTGGTTTCAACAATGCCCAATTCAGGGCTTTTCGAATGAAGACGAGTTAGCCGGGCTCCTGCGGAGGGGAATGTTTTTTCCCATTCCCGCAAATTCATTTTTTTTCAACCAGCAATCAGAAAAACTGGTCATCAGAACACACGCAAAGTATATTTGTAGATATAGGGTTAGGTCTCTTATCTTACAATTAGTTTTACGAAATCTGAGGCTATTTGGAAAGCAGTGAGCTTAAAGGCCTGTGTTAGAACCAGTTATGATGATGATGATCATCATCATCATCATCATTGCATCATTCAACAATGCAGTGATTTTGCCAGTATGTTGCTCATATGGTGGAACAGAAACGCAGTTCTTTTTCCTTAACATGTTCATGTTTTAATAACAAACAGATACTTCGTTCAGTCGTTCTTTTCGGTGTTTGATTTGTTGCTTCTTCTAAAATAGCATTATATATATATATATATATACAGAAAACCTCGCATAACGCGATTAATGAATCCATCAATTAATGCGCGCTAAGCGAAGTCGCGTTAAGCGAATACAATAAACAATAGGAATAATTATAATTCATCCATCAGTTAGCGTGAATTTAGAAAAAAAAACAGAGTGTAAGCTATATTAGAGGATAAAATCATCAAAGTTAATAAAAAGCAATTGCTTAAATTTTAATTGAATGTCTAAGCATTTGACTGAGCTACTTTTTAAAAAAATGATATTTTAAAATTAAGTGAAGATGTTTGAATCGTGCTCGAATTTTTCATCTTGTCATGCAATTTGCGATAGCTGGCGACTGCTTTATTAAGAATTCGGCGGGCTTCAAAGCTTAGTTCCATATCAGGATCAGCTTCAAACCAATTTCCTTAGCATGCGCAAGGGGATCGAAAACTAGCTCAAGTTCTTTTGCCGTTTGCTTCTTAGTCGTAACATTCTCTTCTTGTTCGCACTCCTTATCCTCTTCTTCAAATGTTCTTCTAGTTGAAGGAGATCCCTCGCTTAACTGTTCTGAATGGGAATCGAGCAAGATCTTCCTCATCCAGTTCGTTCAATGCGAGTTCTTTTCCAGTTGTGCTGATTTCTTTAGTAATGCTAGATCTCGGATTTGGGGCAAGATAAACTAACGCAGGCTTGAGTTTAAAGTGGCCTTCTGCATCGCCTCCCAATAAAAACGATCTTCAGAAGCTCAAGTGGAGATACCTCAGTTTTAGCTAGCAACGTTTTTGTTGCGCACGCTTTCAAACGGAGACCAGTTTCGTCGATGTTGAATATTTGCCGATCGTCATAATCACCCTCCTGACTTATCCTTTGCGATTCTTCAGGAAACGCGACCGCAGAATCTTTCTCAGCACGAGAAGATTCCCCAGTGATTCTTACGTTATGCAGTCCAGCTCGATTTTTAAAATGTCAAACCATCCTAAACTCTCAGTAAAGCATTCACATTAATCTTAAAATTTGGTTTCTTTCAATGAAATAAAAATATTGAGAGCTTTTGCCTGAATATTCCTTTTAATATGAAGAATTCCATTTTTGGTTATAATCCTCAATTCAGAGTGATAGAAGACACTCAAATCGATCATTAAATGGTTTTATTTCGGGTGATCTGCATGCTTAAAAAAGCAGTAGCAACTTTTCCTTGTTCTTTGTATTCTTTGCTCTTATTAATACAGGGCGGTTCAAACTTCCACGTACAAACCTTGAGGGGAGGTAGAGAACATCAAAATCAACCATATTCGCATAGGAAGGCATGACCGGAGACGCCACCGGAAGGTACTAACAGGGACACAAAAATACAGAAATAACACAAGGCAGTAAGAGTGTAAAAAACTTTATTAGGCCTAACTGAACAGTTCAATAGTCGTTGAATACATAATATGGTTTCACATCAGGTGCTCAAAGTTACGACCATTAGCAGTGACGCATGCCTGACACCGACGATGCATTGATTGCCATACATTTTCGAAAATACCTGGAGTTTCCCGGACATAAGCAGCGGCAATGGCGATGCTTGCCACGAGATTCATGTCAGAGGCAACAGGCGTTTCATACACCATGGTTTTAAGGGTCCCCCATAGAAATAAATCAATGCTCGATAAATCATATGAGCATGGGGCCATGCGAAGGGTCCACCACGCCCATTGACCCTCAAAGGACCTGTCCAAATACTGACGCACAAAAATGCCAAAATGGGCTGGAGTTCCGTCGTGTTGGAGCCACATCTGCCGACGCACAGTCATTGGAAGATTGTTTAGTAAATCCGGCAGAACTTCTTCCAGAAACGTCCAGTCCAGGTGGTAGCAGGTATCGGCCGACTAAACAGTGAGCGACCATACCTGCCCATACATTAATGGCGAAGCGTTGTTGTGCAGCATGTGATCGCACAGCGTTTGGGTTCTCATGGGCCCACATATGAGCATTATGGTGATTGAAGACCCCCTTTTCGGGGAAATCAAGCTTCACCCTTGAACAAAACACAGGTTCATCGCATGCAACATCTCCTCTTCCATGGCGGGATTTCGCGTCGATCTTGGCCACCCACTATCATGCCTGCGATCCCTGAATGATCGTGAAAGGTACCCAAACCCGTCTGTTTGAGTACCTTTCGCGATACATTCATCTAGCCGATCGTCCATTACGGTCAGCTAACCCGTAAGCGAGGTGCATGTCTACCATCTCAGCGTTTGTAAAACGACGCCTCTTCGGACGAATTCGAAAGCTTGAATGAGGAATCCCCCAATGGTGTTTCGGGTTGATGCTTTTCTATGTAAATATCGTTGATTTTGATGTTCTCTACCTCCCCTGAAAGTTTGTACGTGGAATTTTGAACCACCCTGTATATTCCACACTGTAGACTTGCTGTATCCCAGGTCTCGCACAGTCGCTGTATTGCTAGAGCCACTTTCTTGTCTCTTTATGACTTCCAGCTTTTCCGCTCGCTGCAGATTGGCGACAAAAAATTTCGAGTAACGTAAAAAATCGCGTTAACTGATTAATCACTCGCTTAAAGCGGGAAATAGTATCATTTCACTCAATCGAGCGCTAACTGGTTATCGAGCATATCAAATTCGAGCTAAGCGAGGTTTTCTTGTATATCTTTAATAATCCATTTTTAAAAAAAAATTCTGTTGAGAAATTATGAGGAAATCAAACCTGTGATTTCTTTTTTCATAAAACCTAATTAGAGCCAATAGAAATAAAAACAAATTGTGTTAGTAACTCATTTGCTGGTTGATGCACGTGTGATAGTCTTGCATATACCCACAATGCAATGCGACTGGTAGCATCATCGTTCGCTTACTAGACGCCACCATTAAGAACTTCATCTGAAGGGAATGGAACTTACGAAGAAACGCATCTATCATGTGCATCTAATCGCTTCTCCTTTGATACGCGGCCCATCTATGCCAATACCTTAAGGAATGTTACGCAAATTTGCTTTTTTTGTTGTTGTTTTTTGTGGCCCTCTCTTCATTCACAGAATACCACACGTCTGATCGAGCATTAAATCCTCAAAGTAACTTGCTGGGATGAGATAAAGTAATGGGTGTGTCTTGATAAACAATTAATCCAGACCTACACCCACGCCATTTCAGAAGCATTAAAATAAGACCACTTATTACTTTGAAAGGGCCCTTCGAGGCCTCTCCAAGACAACAGCGCATTGTTAGGAGAAACTTCGTGCTTTAAAAGCGTTCGCTAACCTCCCCCTAAAATTCTCGAACAAAGCCATTAATAATAATGCAGGGAGTCTAAGGAATTCCTGTGCAGCCAGACACAGCAGATGGCCCTAATCGCTCCTCTGAGACGAGGCATCTATCCCTTGCCCCTGCAACACACAACAATTAATTACAGGAGATAGTGTTGACAGAATGCAAAACATTTATTAGTCTTAACGATCGCCAGCGCAACCTTTGAGGAAAAGTAACTTCCTCGTGTATTTTTCACATGTGAAATATGAATATGGTCTCCGAAGTAATCAAAAGTTAACTATTCTTCATCATCCCTGCGGCGATCAAGTCTTTAAGGTAGTGGCTGCCCTCCCGGATAAATTATGCACTCGCTTAAAAGTCCACTGGAACCACCTAACCAAGCACGAAGGCTCGTGCCATGTTAGACGGACTGACGAGATTCGTTACACTTGATTAGATTATCTCAGTTAAGAGCAGTTGAATAACTTTCTCACAAAAATACAGTATTTTATATATAAAAAATTTAGGCTGTCATCTGGAAAGCAATGTATGGAAAAGATGTCGTAAGTAAATTAAGATGTGCAGAAAGAATTGAAAAAAAAAAAGAGAAAAATTCTAATTGAAAGATGCCGAAAAAAATTTGAAAAGAAATTGTCATTGAAAAGTGCCGAAAAATAAATTTAAATGTGCTGAAAAAATTTTAAAGAAATTGTAATTGAAAAAGTGCTGAAAGAAAACAAGAAATAAGAGTTGGATAAAGAGAAAAGGTTGGGAAAAACAAAAGATGCTCAGAAAATAGGAAAAACACCTGAGCAATGCCAAAAGTGCCACTTAAAAGTAGAAACGACTCTCAAAATAGAGATGACAATTATTTAAAAAAAAAAAAACTGTACGAGTCACAAAACATGAACAATAAACTCATTTCTGAGTATATGAATTCAAACTTGCGTACAAATTTTAAATGAAACTAGAATTTAGCCTTTTCGAAGTGTATTCACGTGACTATCGCATTCGTTTCATTGTAGTAGTCGTGAGACAGCAGGATTGCTTCTTATAATCTCCCCTTGTTTAAGGGACGTTGTGCTATGGCGCTGATCTTATCTACATCTAAAGAATTATATTTAAACCAATTAACAGAGAGGTCTGTTCTTATCTCAGACCGGCAATTTCTTTAATCGCTCATCCGGCGGCAATCAAAGAAACAAGAAGGATTGAACCAACCGGTTTGGTGCATTCTTTCTTTCCTTTTTTATGTGCACAATTAGACCTTCATTTTTGATTATTTTGGATAAATTCGAGCAACAAGCTGCTCTCTCTCTAAGACAAAAGAGTTTAATATTTGTTTCTACTTTCCCCTAACTTTTCCGTCAATTCCACCCTTTCCTAAACTTCCCTGATCCATCCACCCAATCAGACCAAAATCCTAAGTTGACTTTCCATACCTCCCCCCCTGTAAAGAGGGGAAAAATTAAAAAAAATCCGTTCTCAACTGACTGCTTCGTTTTTAACTGGAATCTCGCAATGACGAAGCATTTTGTGTTGTCTTTCGATTCTTAAATCCTCCACAAAGCAGTAAACACTTTCTATCTATCCGCCAATTCCTTGTACTCCCTTATTGTCTTTCTCTAACCACTGATTAAGTGACCCCCGACGAACGAGCCTCGCATATTATTACAAGTGGTTTTGTTTAATTAAATTTCCCTCATCCTTCATTATCGAATCCGATTCCTATAACACCACCTGCGAATGCAAGTGTCGAAGTTGTTTCTTGAAAGAAAGTTGAAACGTTGGAAGCACGCACGCACACGCACACACACACAACGTACATCGGGAATCTTATTAACTACACAACAAGTTCTACTAATTAATTGAAAATAAGCAGACTGTCTATAAAAGTGCTGCTTCTCTGACAGGAATGCTAATTAGATCCACGCACGATGAATATCTTAAATACTCACTCGCCGTTTTGCTAAAGTTGAGAAAGTTTTCTTAATACATCCAGTCAGGTTTTCTTTTTCATCGAGCCGTTTGTTTATAATTGTTTCGGAAGTTTAGACGTCACTAGTCCTCTCCAGGGCCGCACAAATGAATTTCTGATTGTAATTGAAGTTAGGAAAACATGAGAGGAATAAAAAAGTTACCGCATGTTGTGTATGAAGCCTTCTCTTCTGGTATTGTTCATCTTTTCCTTATTCTGGTTTCGTGGAATCGTTAACACGAAGTTCGTTTGTCTGCAGTTATTAAAGAAAAACGATCTAAGCAGACAAGAAAACCACGTTGCGTAGCTCTTCAATAGCGAGTGATTCTATGGATAAATTGGATGCGGTAATAGAAATGAGTATCCTCATTCTGTCCCTTTACCATTTGCGCTTTATTAATATGATTTCGTGATGGCATTGTTGCGTAGCCAGGTACGATTGTCGCATCACTAAGCAACAGTAGCAATGCGTCTGAAATGACTATTTTTATACATTTTAAACTTGATGAGTTTAATAAAAACAAAGATAGGTGGCGTTATATTTACTTACTTTACTCAGTGAGCTAAAAACAAAGGGTGAATGGTAATACAGCGATGTTAGTAAACTCTGCGGCCCGAGTGTCGCCGTTTCAAGACGAAATGTTGTGACAAGCAAAATTCTAATGAATTAAGAAATACCCTCAATTCAATTCCAATTTTTTGAATTAAATTAAATTTTTATTTTCTGAATATATTTTCAAAATTAATGTTTTTTCCCGACTAATTTCGAGTATCCTGCCTATTTTCCCATGGTATTGATATATGTGTAACTTTCATGCATTTTGTAGCCAGACATGCTTTCACAAATGATGCCCTTTGTATAATTTTAATTTCCCTACTTTCTCTGGGGGGGGGGGGCTGTAATTGTAAAGTCCTAATAAAGGTTCTTCTGGTCTTAGGTGTAATTCGAACCCAGATATTTCCATCCAAAGGGCTTTTTCTCTATACCGACTAAACTACGAGGGCTCCTGGACATGAAAATATATGCAATATACCAGTGGCGTCGCGTGCCCATTTCGGTTGGGTGTGCTGTCGTGACTTATGCACCCCAGTACAAAATTCGCGTTAGTTTGACCGCGTGATTGCATTTTTATCGATGTGGGAAAGTTTTGAGAGTGAATCAGCGCTCATCTTAATTGGTCCAATGCAATTAATTGTAGGATAACTTCAATTTATCAATTAATTGTAACCAAATATGCGTAGAGTGGGGGAACAATCTGTTTATTTTAGGATTTATTAGAAAACAACACTGAAGTTGAATGCTATATTTGGTTGGTATATTTGAATTACTCAAAAGGAGTGAAATTTGGAAGAGGAGGACGAGGCTTACCTCCATGGACTACAATACTGTTTCTCATATGGACAAAAAAGTTATAAATTTGTGGAAATTTATATATTAAGAACTTGTTTATATTATATATAAAAACTTGCCTACCGCGTCAGGTCACACTTCACGCACGCAAAACTGATGAAACTCAGAAAATAAAAACAGCAATTCATGACAAGTGACACGTTCAATTGGATTGGTTGACACAATAACCAATCACAGCCGCTAGGTGCTCTCAGAGCTCACCCTGTCTGGCCTTCTCAGCAGTTTAAAATTACTAGAACGCTAAGAATTTGACTCGCTGTGCCATCTTTTCAAAGGGCTCGAAGGTGTACGTATTTTGAACGCACACCCGCGCTATTAACGCGAATGTGACGCGATGTCCTCTTCATAAAGCATTAGTTTACTTTTAGAAACCACGCAAAGTCCAGAAACAATTATGGGAATCTTTAATGGGAATAAATGCAAAATATAATATCGGCGATATTGCTATTCGGTGGATGAGCTCCGCACACCCCTAGCATATCCATAATATTCGCTCCTGCAATACACATACATCAGTTAATTCACTATTATAGCATTAGGTTAATGCCTTCTAATCGAACTTCTAGTACTTCCTGTGATGTGAAATTCGCCATGTAAAAAAAAAAAAAAAACGTTAGAAATATAAGCATTAAATTAGAAACAAGAACCAGAATCCTAGTGTTGGATCCTACTTCGTCGTAATTTATACCTTAGATCCGACATGTTATTTACTATGATGTTCTTAAACAAAATAGAAGGTCGCTAGTTGATTTCTAATTCAAATATAAAGAAAATTTATATTTAAAGACTGTGCCACTTTATATCTGAATTAGTTCAAGAATTGAAGATAAATCAACTCACAACTATCTCTCCTTTTAGGTGTTAATATTATATATACTGGCCGAGTATATTTAACCTTTTTATCACTCCCGCTTTGGTTCGAATATTTTATGAATGGTGCAGTAAAAGAGAGTCAGGCAAAATTCAACTTTAGATTAACAAAAACAAACATTTAATTTTAGAATCACAAATTATACACTTAAGATCAAAATACTAAATACGTTATTAAAAACACTTCAGTCTTTCTGATAATAAAGTCATGCAAACTCAGACAATGGTAATTCTGCCATCTCTACTTTACAGTCTTCTCACAGTTCCTTTTAGCTATTTAATAAAGTTCCTTAATGATCATTCACATCAATATCTCATAGTTCTTTAAGTTTTAAATATAATAAAAATTTCAGTAGCACCTCTTTACAAACAAACACTTTTAATTTTACACTTCGGCTAATTCTCCGCAACAGTTACTGTTAGTGTAGAGAATTTCTCGGATGAAACTCACACACTTCTCTGAACAGAAATATTAAGGTTGGAATAATCTTACCGATAATCTTTTTTCTTCTTTAACTTACACACAAACACTTTTTATAACTGTAAACACTTTATACAATAAACGGCACTCATTAAAATAAATCTTCTAAGCAATAACTGAATTAATCATCGGTCACAATACACATAAACAAACGTTGTTGCATAAAGTACTACTGATCACTCATGAAATAAGGCAACACACAATAATTCCTTAACTTTAGGTTTTATATGCACAGTTGTTCACTCTTCCGGCTTTCAATTAATTCTTTAAGCACTACTTCTGAATACAACTATCGTTAAACTTCAATTTTCGCAGCCTCTACTTATTCTCTATACTTCAAGTAGACTATACTTCAAGGTCCCGTGTGTCCTTGCAAGGTCGGCGCTGAAACTAAATCTCAACTCAAGTAATCGCTAGTCTATCCATATCACTTAGCTATCTTCCGTTGCTTTATTTGTTATTCAGAAACTTATAAGCTAACCGCTTCTCGACTAGTAGACTTTATTTAGCTGCTTGAGTGACTTGCCAGCTCGCTATTATCGCACTGTGATTCCCGAATGCTCCGATTCCAACCTAATGCCAATCCCTCTCTAATAAATCTCTAATGCTCTCTCTTTTCCAGCGTTCCTCGCTTTGTATATCCGCTTTTCCCGCCTAAATTCTTCTCGTGATCTCTTTATAACTAATTCCTTTTCAGCAAACTTTCAGCTTTCTGTTCCAAAAACGTGCTCGTTCACTTACATACGTTTCCATGACAACCAAACAAAATATAATAAAATTGAGGTATTGCATAACGCTAAACGTCTACAAACAGGAACAAAATAAGAATATTTAGATTTCAATTAATGCGCAGTTAATTTATCAGATACAAATTCCTATAATATTGACATAACAATAAATAAAATAGCTCAATAATATTTAATACAGTCTTTTCATTATTAATACATATATCTTGATTAAATAATTAAATAAAGTTAAAGGTAGTTATATGAATATTAAATTGTAAAATAAGTTGTTTACATTAAATAATATTTACAAGTCTAGCCTTTGTGATGAAAGATCATGTTGGATTCTGAAGCGAATAATAATTACTCTAATCTCTACATAATCAGAATCCAATACTAGCATTATACTTCATATGTCAACTGTTGAACGGACGCTGGTCGGTTTCATGAACTATGACAATGTCATCCTGGCGGCTACGGTACTGCAATAGTTTGAGGGGTGATAGTTTAATTCCCTTGCAGAGAGTCCCCATGTTAAACTAGTGGAATACCCCGAGATTAACTGGAATATCAGATACATCGCTCTATAACAGCTCAAAGCCTGGAAGAAAAAATCGAACTTAAAAAGATAATATGATCAGGATGTCGACGGTACGCGTACTCAATATGAAGTTAAGTGTCTCCGAAATATGCTATCATCGCGATGACTTATTATAAGACAGTGTACGTGGTAGTTGTATTGAATAAAATACGAGCACTCGAGACCAGCAGGCAGTCAATAAAAGACCAAACCACCCTTCTTATTCTTCTTGCCTTTAATGTTCCCATTTTGTCGAAAGAATACTTCATTCGGGTATTAGAGCTCTTGTTTATATTTTAATGCCGATATTCCGAAGTCTAATCCCATCTCTATTCAGAGTGGGGATGCGATGCACTCAGGCATAAAGGAGTTCCGCAGATCACACACTCGCTCATCTGAATTGCCAATGCCTGGAAGCTCCGTGCAGTAGACTTCCAATGCGCTTCGAGCCACACAAGGCGATCATTACACAGTTGTTGCTCGTACTGTTGACTGAGCCTCACCATAGAAACACAGACAGTTGAACTATTTACATATTTTACTAATTTGAATATTTTTAAATCTTTGAATTCTTAGTTGATCATTTATGCATAGAACTGCTGAGATGCCACCTTAACCACCCTTTGGTTCAGTAATGTTAACTTCATAGGTATTACTAGCTTAGGCAGTAACTCTACATTCTCTGATAATGTTGCTTACAGTTGATTCTGAATGATACACTCTTTTGCCAGCGTCACAAATTGATAGAACACTGATAGGTCACGTGTACATAATCCGTATGTACATATGAATAGTGTACAACATGTAGTTCTACAGAATTCACATGTTTGTCATTGCATAAGTTTCATTAACCTTAACTAGCGAGTCTCCATAGCTTAGTCAGTAACAATGAAGTATTTAGGTGAAACGATCTGGGTTCAAATCCCGCACGATGTGCGAAAAAACTTTACCAGGGCTTTTAAAAATCAACAAATAAATAAAATTAAGTATTGCTCAAAATTGTCTTACATGCCAGTATACTGAAATTCGACTAACTCAAATACATTGCAGAGGAGATCGCAGCGACCTCTTCCGTAATACATTTGACCTGGTCCTTTTCAAAGACCGCTTTAATAACGCCAGTGTTTTTTTTTTTGTTGTTGTTGTTAATTTTTAAGTATGTTCTATTAGCAACTAAACAGTTTCTTCTTTTATTTATATGATGGGGAATATTGGTATTCGCAGAATAGTTTTCATTGAAATAATTTAGAACAACAACAAAAAAAAAAAAAAATCCAACACTCTCTCACTCGCTCGCTCAAAAAAAAAAAAAAAATCTTATCTCATCGGCGAAATTGCTATCCACTACGATCATTACATAAATAAACTTTTGCCGCTGATAGTTCGAAACGGAGGAAGAAAACCTGTTTTTAATTCCACCTACCATTTCCTGCTTGGGGGTTGGTAATGGCACAGATGTGCGTGCATTTTAACTCATTCCGGATGAAAGTACGCATCCTCCGTGTGTGTGTGTGTGTGTGTGTGTGTGTGTGTGTGTGTGTGTGTACATCCTAAATTAGATGTGTACGTTTCCGTCTGCGGTGAGAGAAAGCTAATCTCTTTTTTGCGTCCGCAAACATAGATTAAACTCCCTTCTATCTTGAACGCGTAATTATTGTTATTCTTATAATTCTGGCTTAGAAATACTTAAGGCATTCTTTTTTTTTTTTTTTTTTTTGAAGTCGCCCCGCAACAACTGAGAACAAATATTTGAAAACAGTATACAGATTATTTTGTTAGGTTAGGAAGACGTTACACGCGCCAAGCCGTAGCACTGATGGTCTCTGAATAGCTTGTCTCGGTGATCGATGGATACTCTCATCCCCGTTCTGGCGAAGACAAAAAAGGCCTCACTTCTATCATCAGAACATTTCTATTTTATCAGATGATGCGTTTGGATTTCGTTTAGCCAGTTTCACGTCTAAAGCACGGGGTAAGAAAGAAAGAGAATTGGGGTAAGAAAAACTTGCCCCTTAAAACAATTTCTGTCCATTTTTTGTCGATTTCATCTGTATTGAATGGTGAGTGCTCAATGGTAGCATCCCCTGGTGATGATAATGCCTTAATGGTTTCGGGGGGGGGGGGGCGAAGAATTTTACTTCTTAAACAAACAGATGCAGTTGAAGTAATATCCAACTAAATAATGTCTTAGGTAACCATGAAGTACTCGAAAAAATATTCCTACTGAGTGAAATGGAATGAAGAAGAAAAAAAAAACATTTTTAAAGACTAGTATTTCAGTTAAAAATAGTTAGCCGAAAATAACGATTTGAAATTTGTTTAAATGCGAATGACACCTACGATGTGCTATTGACCTGTTGTCATTGGTATTACTACGCTTTACACACTTCAAGCCTCCAATAAGTAATGATGGTGTCAATGGTCAAAGTTCATAGAGGAATTCGACCCCACAGTGTGTTAATGAAGAACGTTTACCATCCGGCCAATCAGAAATCAATATCAGCAACGTTGTCTTTATTCAAATGCTGCTCTACTGCCTGTGAAGCGCTGGAGGCGATGTCATGGTAACCGACTACGTATCCCAAATGGATCTGGGATTTAAGACAGAGAATGGAACAATAACAGTGTACAGCAGCTGTTCAAAAGAGAACGAATGGAAGAAGAAAAAGAAGAGACAGTCAGGTGGATCTCTGGAGAATGGGTGTTGATCAGCTGCCATTTCTGTTTCTATAAGTTTAGGGGGAGGAAAATAAAGGAATTACTAATGTCTTGTTAGTTTATTATTTCCTTCGGAAACCTGCAAAAAGTCGTAATTGTTGTGTATCTGTATTCTTTCAATGGTGCGCACAGAAGACTTGTGGACTTCGAAAGAGGTCTGATCATCGGAGTCCATATTAGTAGTGCTTCCATTTGTGGCGTTGGTAAAAGATTGGATTGCCTTTACCAAAATCTACTGCAGAAAACATTATGAGCTAACAGAATTTTAGAAGCTACATCAGAAAACAAACGCGTGAAACGATCCACGAAACTAACATCAAGAGATCAAAAGATGTTCGGAAAGATAGTGCAGAAATCTCGTCAGTCAGATCCAGAAACGATCCAAGAGAAGTTCATAGTTTATGAGGTGAGGCACAACGTAAAATGCACAACGTAAAATGCACAACGTAAAATGCTGCTACTTCAGTTTCTGTTAAAGAAGGGCAGTTGAGATGACCCATCAACAGCGCAAAACACCCATTTACGATCGCATGAGAGAATGTGGGATTTGGCGATCTTGGAGGATGCTTTATTCGCTCAAAATCATTGCAGGCGTCAGTGGAGGAAGCGCAGTTTCTCCTGATGTGAACTTGAACCGTTGGCTGTAGCGTACAGAGGAATCGAAACCAATGGAAATGCACCACTTCTGGTGAATATCCAACGATATGCTTTCTACATTATGGACGATGAGTGCTATACCAAAGACACTATGGCATCATGGTTGGAGGAAAATGTGAAGAAGAAAAAGAAATGACTGGCGTGCGGAGAATCCCGATCTCAGCCCAACAGAACATCTTTAGGAAGAAAACTGCAAGTATTCAGTACCGGTGCCTCCAACAACCAGGCGTGATTGGCCGTCATATTGCTGCTGTTATGTTGTTTTGTCCGTCCGTTCATGGTCAAATACCAAAAACATACGTTTATAATATAACGAACATAAAAGAACCTTATAAATAATTATAGGGATGAAGATAAATTATGTCAAAGTGCGTTAATCGCATTTTAACATAATGCTATTATTGCCAATGTAAAAACAACGTGATTCGGTAACAATACGGTAGCATTGTTGTAGAATTAACATGGAATTAATTGCAAATACAATAATAAGTATAATTAAAACAATCTCAGCAGATTATAAAATCTGTTGATTCAAAATTTCACCTTCATTTGAAACCTCACTCATTATGTTTCGTTAACACAAATACTTCGGGGTTTTTGCGTTAAGAAAGCTTTCAATAAATCGTTGACATAAAATTTTTTAATAAATCTTTTTTTTTGTATTTTTTATCTTTATTATTTTCACGCATTTGGGCGCATTCTGGTGACACATGCATGGATATATTACATTAGTGTTTTTTTTTCTTTCTCTCCCAGCTCCTTCGAATCTCTCGCATTTTCCTTCTTAGCAAACACGGAATTACCCTCACCATAACATGTCTGCAAACGAAGCTCTGTTCCCACTGGAATATCGATCCGTAGGTAAGCGAGACTTGTAACTAAAAACTGCTCGTCTTGCGAAAAATGCACCCGCTTGGAATCCGAGCAGCGTGGAATTCACACAGTTCCGAGCACGTACTTTCACACTATTGCAATATTAATACGTGTTTGTCGTTTCTATAAATATAAATACCTGTTGGGTGCACGCGCACGCACAGTTTGTAATAATTTCGCCGTAGTTCATACGGACGAGTCAACATAATTTAATAATTAAAATCAGTTTGCGTTTGGCAAAACGCCAATACTTCAAGTTTTGCTTTTCTTTCTTTTCTTTTATTTTTTTAATATTCCACTTTCTGCCGACGATTACAGCAAAACAAACACGTATAAATAGAAATAATATTGATTTTGATTTAAATTAATTGATTTTTTAAAGCTAGTTAAAGTACGAGCCTTCGAAGCTAAGTTTGTTTCGACATAGCCCGTTAGGTAGAAAGATCCGGGTTCGAACCTGTCTAGGATAGTTAATTAGGACTTTTCAACTGAAGGTGAGTTCGCAGGGCTCATACGGAGGTAGAGGAAGTTTTCTCCCTGAAATTCTGTTTTTTTATCGCAAACCAAACAAACAGGCCATAAAAACACACTCGACCTACAGACATTGGATTACTATTGGAATAAGGGTGACCCATCCTATTCGGTCGGACCTAGTTTCGAAAGCCTGCATGGAGTACACATGCGCGTAAAAGAAGAAGCAACTTAAAGGACGGTTACCGGAAACTGTGGTCACATGGTGTGGTGCTCAGATAGATTTGAACAACAGCAGCGCTACCTCCAAGTTCAGTGATCATCTGTGCTCGATTCTGAATGGGCCCATTCAAAAAACAAATGCCGTATAAGAGCATTCGTAGCTCAGTCGGTTTTGAAGAAGCCCCTTAGTTGGAAAGACCTGGATTCAAATTCAGGACTTTTCAATTGAAGACAGATTATCCGGTCTGATACGAACAGGAAGGGTTTTCTAGCGTAAACTAGGATTTTTCATTCCTCAAAACAGGCAAACCAGCCAGTGAACACACAGTCATAAAATACACTTAGAGAGAGAGATGCAAAAGAGAAAAGGCAAGCTGGCTTAAAATTGCCAAAAAACCTAATTAGGGAGTTTTCAGATTAGTTAGCGAGTATTATCCTACACAAACCGACGGGAGAACCCAGTTTACAGAAACAGGACGCATTCTCGAAGATTTAAGTGCAATCGAAACCACCAACCAACTACCCATTAGTATTTTTACAAGGTTCTTATTGGCTAATTCGAATGTATCGAACCTTTTAGTTTCCCGTATGATTGGCTCTTAAATTTCACCACCCTTTTATACTTAGTCGATCAGTCCCTTAAGCTGGACACTCGACGAATGAGTGTCCAACTGCGTGGTTGGTTGTTTAGCAGTCTTAATGAGATTTCCATTTCAGAACATCGGGGGGGGGGGGGCTCAGTTCACTCTCCGCGGAATTTTGGTTCACGAGGCGGAAAAAATACGAACAGAAGTTTTCCATCTGAGATCGATCCTCTCTCCCGAAATTTGATAAAGCAAGAGTTTAATTCTGATGGGCAGGGACGCGTTTCTAGGGATGACTGGTGTCCGACATTCCGTTGCCGGTGGTGATTAGCGTCGTCTGCCTGCAACATTCCATTAGGACGCTTTCACAGAAATGGTGGTTCCACTGCAGTCACCCCGCGCGCGCGCTCGCGAAAGGAAATACAATCGCAAATCCTCTTCTTTCGCTTTCTTGAACTAATCCTTCGCGAAGCAGTTTCTTTTAATTTTTTTCTCCTCTTCTGTCTTCTTAACTTTTTCTTCAGCATCTTAGAAATAAAGATTACCTCTTTATTTCTTATCGTCCGAATGAAATACTCCCCGGTTTTTATCCGTCTTTTTCCCGATAAAGGCGGAGTTAAATCAGTTGTAAACCTCACTGCAAGATAGATGGTGGAAAATTAAATTTGTCTCCGTACCACGTAAACATCCCCCGACTCGCATTCAGATTTAATAAATACGAGACTTCTCTCAATCGCTAAGCTTTAGTTTTATATTAATAAACCTGTCAGTTACCGAAAATAAATTGTCAGCGGGGTTTATTTACAAAAGAAGTTCCCTCTGCGTGGATCCGTTTGCATGGATGAACAGGATGATTCGGGTTACTTCTCTCTGTATGATTCCTCTCGTAATTAGTTACTGGGAAGAAGGAGAAAAAATTTGTATTTAGTTTGCTACTCTGCTTGCTTAGTCTTTATCGGTGCTGCCAAAAATTGAATTCTGTAAGCTCGTGTTTTTCCTGTGGAAACTTCGGATGATTTTCTTTGACATTCCTAACATCGTTTTGTGTCGTTCTGAATAAGTGGATTTTCATGAAGTTAACGACAGATTTCTTTTTATTTACGATTATTGGTTTGTTTAAATCTCAGTTTTAAATTTGAACTTTATGCCGAGAAGAATAATAGGAGGAATACTCGATTTTGTGACACGTGATCAAACTGAAGCTATTAATTTTCGCAGAAAGTCATAGCGCCATTTTGATCAATATATGAACGCCGTTGAAGAATTGTAACAATCAGTTATACGAGATGCCATTATTGCGATCTAAACAATAGGTTTGATTGCAATAATGGCATCTCGTATATACATTCAAAATAGATTTGAAAATAGATCTATTTTCAAAATAGAAAAATACATTCTAGAATGCGTATATCCAGTAGCGGCTCGGGGCTTGAAATCGTGAGAGTGCAGCAACTTTCGAAATACACCTACACACTCTAAATACAGTGTAAACGTGTTTGGATAAACTATCAAAATTATGGTAAAAATTAAAAAAAAAATTAAACATGAAAATACATTGTTTATTATCGATAAAAGTGTACAGTTTGGTATAATTCAAAATTACTTAAAAATAAAATCCCAATAATGTTCTAAAATAAAAACTATAACAAATGTTACGTCTTTAATTGTAATGTCCAAATATTTAAAGAGACGGAGTAAACACGATAAGCACTACGAACACTCTACTACTGGTGAAAACTGCATATAAACAACAGTGGAACTGCGCTACGGACAGTGCCGCATTACGCTAATAGCTCGTATCTCACTATGACGTGCATATGCTTGCGCGCGTAGCAGTAGGACACTGTGGTAAACACAGTGCTGCTAGCGCCCTCTTAAGTGCTACAAGTTGGATTTTTATTATTTTTTATGCAAAATAAGAGAATTTATAGGATTGTTGATGATGAAATTAAATATTACAAGCAAATATAAATAAATTAATAAATATATTTATGTATCCAGAAAAATTGGGGGTGCTGCAGTTCCGCAGTGCCTATGCACGAGCTGCTCCTGCCTATATCACTGTTTTACTTTTGTATAAACTATAAAAATGTGCGATGTCAGTTTTAAGTTACTACAAGGGAAATATTTATTCTTGCTAACGGATTATTTAGCGATGATCCTGTATCATTATCAGTCCAGTTCAACCGAGTTTATCTAATATTAATAAAAATTTTTACGAAAGTTGTTCGGTGAAATGAAGTATTTGTAAAGTTTTGTTCTGCGTTGCATTATTGTTTTTAATCACAACTATTTTGTCATTGTAACGAATGTTTTTATAGAAATGATTATTTTGGTTAATTCTTTACAATTTTTAACGCATATAACAATCGTATTTATTTCTTATTTTTGATGCGTTTTAAAAAATGGTTTTCTTTTATACGATGCATTGTTCTAGTAGTGAAATCATTGACGGCGATATTATTCACCCTTCCCCACTTCAAGAATAATCCAAGGCGAGTTCCGATCGATAGAATCGCAATATTCCTTCCTACCCCCTAGCATTATTTGAATATGGCAATCGCTCTTTTTATCCAAACCCTTAAAATATTTAGAAAGAAAAAAAAAACTGTCGCAAGAAGACAAAATCCATGATGGAAATCATTCTATTGACGGAAACCCGAAAGTTGGGCTGCCATTTTCATCTTCGTGTGTTTTTTTATTCTACCGGAAAATACACACAGTGTAGCAGAGGATATAAGATGAACTTCGAGATTCTTTGAAGAAAGTGCTGGACGTAATGTTATTTAAAAAGGAAGCGGGAGCGATGTTCTTAAATAGACGATTCCCGAAACACTTGGGATTAGTCGGCACACACCTGCGTTGGCTGCGAGTAATCTCGAGGGCGCATACTTTTTCATTGGTAGTAAGACACGGTGTTGACCGTAGCCGAGAGCGCGTTTTATATGTGCCCGATGTTCTGTGGTCAGCGAGGAAGAGACAAGGTCAGTTGCATTCATCGAATTTCCCTCGAGGTTACTTGGCTTTGAACACTTTTAACACTTTCTTGGTTCTTCCAAAGCAACGGAAGGAACAGATAATAAAAGAAAAAAAATAAGGAAGCAAACGGTATTATGTAACCTCTCTCTCTTGCGAGGCACGTGCGCATACACCAATTCGCTTGTGTCACTGCGCAAAATATTGCTGCAATGGATTTCTTTTGGAACGGTACTTGTTATATAAAGACTGTTTCCTATTCTCGATTTGACTGTCGTCATGACAACCATTTTGCTCGAAATCTTTTAGAACTCCACAGTTTCACATCTAAATGGATGCGTAACAAATATAGCCTTAACGCTTTTAAACATATAGAAAAATTCATGCTACACTATCCGCTCTTTCCATTTAGATTCTAATACGCTTAACTCCATCTTTTTCTTGGTCTAAAGTAGTCTAAAGAAACAACGTGACCTCCATCTTTTTTTCCTCTAGTCTACTTTAGTGTTTGATCGTCTTTACCCTTTAAGCATATTCTTTCTCCTTGCCCTCACCCATCATATCTTACTAAGTATTAATCTCCTTGTCTTTCTCTTCCCATTCCATTATTATCTTTTTTTTTAATCCATCGTCAGTGCTGGACTGATCATGTCGTTCGTCTACGTACAGGAGTTCAACTATATCGAAGGCACAAGGTGTAGTATTGGATGTGCAGCATTTCAACCTGCTTGAAACTCTGCGAGACTTCAATTTGAGCAATGCATTTGACGACATTAGCAGAATTAATTTATTTTTCTTTTATTTGGTTTTAATCACGTAAGACTCTTAATTTAATTAGTCCTTCAAAAACTACTGAAAATGGCTGAAAAGTTTTACTTATTTTTATTTATTTGCTGAAAATTTGTATCCGAATTTTCAGCAAATAAGTAAAAACATAACTAGAAACAACTGTTTGTGAATTTGATGGTTGAGGAAACTGCTGTAGATTTACGAGGATTATCCCTCCTTTGAGTTTATGGGATTTGTGTTGATGGTAACAAATCTGATTCACAATGCAAATAAAATATGGAACATCGTGGATTATCTTCGTTTCTGAAGATTTTATTTACGGTTTTAATCCTTATTTTTCTCCAAATCTCATCGGTCCAACTCACTACTTTCGACATCAAGCATTTACGTATTCTGCCGTACTTCCTAATCAATCAAACAAACAACTATATCCGACATTACTTCAATAAATCGTGGAATAATTCAAGCACCAAAAACCGTGTTTACTCTTTCCAACACTAAACGCGTTATCAGGCAATTGTTCTGTTTAGCGCTTATCAAAAAGAAAATAAGATAACTGAAAGAGAATTGAATAAGATTCTCGCTTTTCCCCTTAGGTGGCGTCACAACAAATCCAAGTGTTTTCCCCTCACGGTGATAGTCACGCCAGGGCACAACTTTATCTCTAATAAAAGGGATCGATAAAGTTATTGGCATTTTATCTCCGCAAGTATTACATCGCCGAGATGAACTTTAAAATGAAAGACCCTTCGGTGTATAAAAAACGTTATTCGATTGGTTTTAATGCCACCTCCATAATAGAAGGAAATTTGGACAGCTAACGAGTGGAATAACAAAACGAAACGTCTGCCGTGTACAACAGACAGTATCAAACGATCGTGTTCTGTTAGTGATAATTTTCTTGCAAAAGAATTATGTTATCAATTACGTTTTCTATCTCATCAGAAGATGCATTCGCAGTCATCTTCTTTCGCATTTATCGGAGTACAAAATCTTCTTAATAGCCGAACACCGCATCTAAATCTAGCAACGTGAAAGCAATTATCGGGGGAACCAAAAGCGCAAAGCCATTGGCAAATGTACTTTAGCTTCCTTTTTTTTTTTACTTGGATGAAACTTTATAAATGTTTTGCGCGCTGCTACAAAGATCCCCGCATTTAGTATTTGTGAATCTTCCCATAGACTGAGGCCATTTTCTTAAATTATATGCTCATTTCATTAAAATTTTCCTGTTAAAGTATTTGTTGTATAGATTAATCTCGAAGTCACTAAAATGATTGTGTGTGAAGAGGCTATTGCATAATTTTTGTAATTCTTTTTTAGTACAAGATTGTGTATGACATCAAGAAATACGCAGTTTGAAATAGATTCAGTAAAGGTAGTGGAGCGAAATAAATATAGATAAACGATAATGACGAGAATGAAATGAAGAAGAACATATGAAAATTATGAAAAAGAATATTAATGAGTTGATATGAAGATGAAGAAGTGATAACGAGATGATGATGATGATGATGAATGATATAAAGGAGAAAAAGATGATCATGATAATAATAATGAGGAGGAAGAATATGATGATGATGATGAAATGAAGTAGAAAAATATTATGATGATAATAATAATGAGGAGGAAGAATATAATGATGATATGAATATGAAAAAGATGAAGATAATTATAATGAGATGATGATGATGAAGAAATTAAGAAGAAGATGATGATGAAATTAAGATGATGATGATGAAATGAAGAAGAAGAAGATGATGATGTTAATAATAATGAGGAGAAAGAGGAATATGATGATGAGATAATGAAACTTTATAAATGTTTTGTTAATAACTTGAATTTAACCTCTACAATAATCCAGCCGATTATTATTGGGGTCACGCAATTCAGTTTCGACAGGGGGCGTTACATTAAAAATGTTCAGGTTTCCTAATGGCCACTTACACCTGTTTTAATCTAAATTGATTAAAAACGAAGTATCACAAGAATATTTTCAGTGCAGGTAAATACTGCTTGCCTTTTGCCATCCACCATATAAACAGAGTTCTCTTACAGCCAGGTTATCCCTTTCTCTTATTGCTCAGTTGAATTTGTTGCGTCTCAGATATTAGCATTTCTCGTGGATTCTGCAAATTAACGACACGAAGATCTCTAATTCTTCATCACACTTTCCTCAGAAATACGAACGTCATTAATTTTCTCCCTTTCTTGAAGGTATTTATTTAAATGTTAGAAGCCCTTTGTAACTGAAATTCGTTAGAGCTTGGTTGGAGGGGAATCTTTGTGAATAAGAAGAAAAAAAAGATCAAAGACATCAATAATTTGTTTCCAAGAATTCTAAAATCAGGTTCATTGTTAGCATCGGTGGCCTTTAACAAAGAATAATGATGTAGAGGGTTCAGAATAGGAACATTAAAGGTAACCGCTAATTATACGAAGCGCGCTCGTGGGTTTACGTATTAGAGAAGTTCTGCGTTTCAATTTGTAATATGTTTGATGGTTGAGCTATGGCTTAATTTTCTCTCCACTGAATCGCAAATTTATTCCAAAACTATTGCGTCATTCTATTTTCATGTAACTGTGCATTTCACATGATAAATGGCTGGCCATATTTATAAAGAAGACAATAAAAACTGGAAGTATTCTTCAAATTTGAAACAGTTTCTAAATATTTTATTTCTTTGTAATGTATAAATTCTGTATGTATTAATTCATCAACTGGCATTCTTATCACCTTGCAGCTTCCGTACAAAGGATACATTTTTGGTTATATTGTTAACAATGCGTAGTTGTGAAATCATTATCATTTGTCATTTTCAATTCTTCGCAACAGTTTTCTAACAATGCTTAATAAAGATTCTACGGAAGCCGTACTAAAGCATTTCAAATTGTTCCTTGCGTTGAAATTGTACACCTAATCATATACTTGAACAACTTTAGTTAAAAGAAGTGGCTAACTAGTAAAATATAAAACTTCTAACAGCTTCCAAGTACAACAATAAAATTCTGAATTGCAAATCGACATCTAAAACACTTGATATTAAATAATGATAATGCAGTTGCATATAAATAAAAATGCCGGATTTGAATAACAAACGCGACAATTAGCTTTCTACATTCTGAAATGAACAAAAGCCCATCTGGAGTGTGCTTAATGAAACGTAGACCATATAATTATGCCTTCCTTTTATTCGTGGTCCTCCCCTCTGTCACTCTTACGAAGTTGTAGCAAATGAAATGCCTTCATGAATACGATACGCTTTATTAATGAGGTCCTTTTTAATACGAATTGTTTGCGTGAAGGAGAAATTGGGGATTCTAATAACCAAACTGACAGGAGGTGACAGCGAAGAACGTGCAGACAGAAGATCTTAATCAGACATAGAAAAGAATAAAATTTATTAGCCAAAAATTCAAAGTAATGAAGATGAATGAAGATGATTAAGCACCAGGTTTATTCATCATAAGCCTTTTAACGATGCTTTGATAATAAGGTACTGAATTATTGCAAGCGTTCTCGTCACAGCGCGACAGATTAAATCGCATCACTCGCCGTCGTCAACTCTCCCCCCCCCCCACTCCATCCTCCTTGTCGACGGTGTTATTTGCCGAAAAATTTATGCGACTTTTTCTGTGACGTAGATTTTTCTGTTACACGGAGATGAATGCCGACGAAGACATAATTAAGATGGAGTCTAAATTAACAATGCGGTACGAGAGAATTAGCGGAAGAAGATCGGGGATAGCAGTGGCATCGGTGTCATTCACTACAGGGAATTAGAATAAGACCGAAAGAGGAATTTTTCCCTATTCATGTGAAAATTGCGATAGAGAATGTATTTAATAGAGAGTATGTGGTGATATTAAACTGATTCTGATCGATGCGAGATTTGTTAATTGCCTTCCTTTATCTTCTGATTATTAAGGAAATCTGTTTTTGTGGGCACAATTAGGGAAATAATAACAAAATGGAAAAATAAAGAAAGAAGAGAATTAAAAATGAAAGAAAGTAATGAAGAAAGAAAGAAAGCGTGGAATTCATTTGAATAAATTGTCTGACTGTAATCCGTGTACTTCGTATTAATTCAAAATTAACATTTTGCCGATTAAAGCATTCCAATGAAATCTTGAGAGGAATTCCAGTGTTGGTAAGGACTTCAGTAATCTTGTTGAATGCGAAGAGTTAAGTAATGAGACTTGGAAGCGATAAATATTTGATAATTGGCTTAAAGCGATTGTGAAGCTGTTGTGGCTGCCAAGTCGTTCGACTCAGCTGCAAATTCAGAAAAAGTACGGAGCCTTTTCTTTCTTTCTTTTTAAAAATTAATATCTCAGTTATTTCTTAGTTTGTTTTTAAAGCTATCATTTTATACACGTTTTCTAATGACGGTGATATTTTTGTTTAAGATTTTATTTTTTCATAGCATTGTTTGTATTTATTTTTTGTATTTATTGGACGTGATTTATTTGTAAATATTTTTTTTATCTGCCATCACACTCCCGAATATATTAGTAATACTTCCATTACAGTTTCTACTGTTTAATGTACACTTTTAAAGAATTATTTATCAAAATTATTTATAAAAATTATTTACCAAACACATTAAAAAAACAAAAAAATAGTGACCGTTCTTTAGGGCGTTTAAACTTTTCCGCATGATATTGGAAAGGTCATTAGTGATGTTCGGCATATATTGTTAATGGACAGCATTTACTTCCCATCCCAGAGTTGAGATCGCAATTTTTATATGACTCCACCCCAGAAAATCTGTAGTACGGGGTGATCAAAATTAAAGCATTCCTCTTTAAGGTCCTGTGGAGCGCCATCCAGTGATCCAAATGCTGCAAAACTTTTCAGAATTCATCATGTACAAGCAAGCGATATCTGAGAAAAAAATAGTTCTAAAATTCACTACCAGGGGAGTTGTATATCACGCAACTCGGAAGGTGCCAGAAGGGTTTAACACGTTCATTGCCAAGCTGAAAATTGGAATTTCGCGTGGTGGCCAACTTATCACGCGATATCGCGTGATATGTAATTCGGTCAAATAAGTTATATATTTTACAAATAAAAAACATTTAAATATAATAATTATAACTTTAATTATCAGTCTTTTATAATCACATAGAATTTTTAAAAATAACGTACAAATAGAAAAAAAAATAATTATCAAAAATCAACATTTATAGGGAACTTACTAAAAAAAAAACAAAAACAATACTCAAAATAAATAAAAACCAAACTTCAAGCACGCTAAATCAACGAATAACTAAACAAAATCGTCGCGTCGTCGCCTTGTCCGAACGCCGCCACTGTGCGCACTGGCTAACATAAACAATAAACAATGGCTGGCGGCCATCCCCACTCCACGAAAGTCGATCCCTTCCCTAGTGGCCAATATAAATATTACGCGCCGTTTCGCTGTGGCCGCTGTACTATTCCGCTTAGAAACTTGATAGCGGGGTCCACGCGATATCGCGTGATTGGCAATGAACGTGTTTGAAGGGTGGACACGGTTGTTAATACCGCCCGCAGTGATGGCAGCATTAACCTTTCCCCAACGTGCTTACGCTGTACCCACCTAAACAATTGCAATGCCGTTGCTGCACTCTGAGAATTTCGTCGCCTGAACAAATGCCGACGAGGTCCACGATCTCCACGTGCTCTGCGACGAATGATTAGTCGTTTTAAAGAAACGGGATCGATGCGAGATGCTACTGTCATTGTGGAGCAGGCCATCAATAACAGCGTTGGTTCCTGCAGTTCACGAAGACAAACGGATGTGCCTCACACAACTGCCTGGAAAATTCTACTGAGGTTTCTGCATTTCAACCCATTCGAGTTAACCCTGACTCAAGAGCTGCGCCCTTGAGTCAGGGTTAACTCAAGGACTTTGAAAGTCGACTGACATTCGCTTTAACATTCCTTGCTCGAGTGGAATTGGACGCTGCGTGCCTGTAGATGATTCTGTGGGGAGATGAGGCTCACTTTCACTTGAACGGAGCTGTGAATGCCTACAATTGCCTGGGATGGGCTACGCAAAACTCGCATGGAATCCAACAAATTCCTTTGCACTGACCCAAAGTTACTGTTTGGTGCGGGTTTACAGCTTCGTTTATCATCGGACCATTCTTCTTCTCTGGGGACATTCGCCAGTTGGGTTCTGTGGCCTGCTCAGTTACTGCCGAGAGGTATCGCGATACGATAAAATATTCTGTTGTGCGTCAGCTACAGCAGCACCTTGGCATGGATTCAGTCATTTTCATGCAGGATGGGCTCCCCCCCCCATCCTGCATTTTCATCGGTCGATGTGTACAGGAGGTTCTTCGACAACATTTCACGGAAGCCAGAGTGATCAGCCGTGTGTTTCCCACTGCATGGCCGCCTCGTTCACTTGATCTGACCCCCGTGCCTTCTGACTCTGGGGATTTCTCAAGGACAGGGTTTACGAGATCATCGTGATAACTTGCCAGCGCTGAAAGATAGCATAATGCAGTATGTGCGCAGTGTCAGTCCAGACCATTGAACATTACGCAAAGGATGCAGTTTGTGGCATACTGGGAAGGGGGGGGGGGCACATTGAATAGTACAACCCGTGAATGCATAATGGGAGTGAATAAAAATGTGTTATTTATGCTTGTGTCGCTTTTCTCCTTGTTACACACACAGAAAAATTAATACCTCTACTTTCGGTACATCATACAGCGCCCCTGCTGTTGAATTTTGGAACTGCTTTTTTTTACTCTCAAATATCGCCTCTGCATGACGTACAATGTATTGCTGCAAAGTTTCGTGACATTTGCATTACTAGGTGGCGCTGCAGAAGGTCTTAAACAGAGATACTTTAATTTGGATCATCCGGTCTATGACGAAGGAATTGGAATGAGTGGGAAGCGTATCTCTGATAGGATCACATATTGAGCAGGTCGTTGTAAAAAAGAGGATCGCTTTTGAGAAATCCGTTACGTTTTATGAAAAGGTTGCAAGAAATACCTTTTGGCGAATGGCTAAAAGGTGACTTTCTTATATTTGAACCATGCGTTTGATGGTGTTTGGCATATAATAGTTGGCCCACTATTTTGGAGTATTTTGCGAGATGAATGAGGAAATAAATGGTCGACAGGAAGAAAGCAAGAAGAGAGGGAGTTGACCGTTTAAGAAGGGAGTACAAGTAGGTTCGGTTTTAGAACCCTTCGTATTTAAGATTTTCATTAATGTCTTAGGTTGAGGTGTGAAGAGTGAAGCCCATCGATGACGTGGAACGAAGTCGAGTGTGGAACCGAATGAAGGATTGGTCTTATTCAGAACAACTTCTGAAGTTTAGTCAACTGGAAAATAAAGCGGAGATTAAAAAGATTATTGGGAAAAATGTAAGTGGATGAGATCGAGTTGGATTTAAATACAGTTTGGAAAGGTTATTACTCGGAACATAAAAATGTTTGGAGTTTAAAAAAAATTATTAGTTTGATTGTGAGGTCGGAAAATATTTGGAATGGCTTCCATCCGATTTCAAGAGATTTCGGGAGGAGATTGGATCCCCGTAAATATGATCAAGTGGGTGATGAGTGCGTCATTAGAAATTGATAAGCAGGGGCAATAACGATCGACTTAGCGTATTCCTAATGGTTATGTTCTCGATGGCTAACATACGTCATTAGTTTAATGGTGAACGCGTTGATATTGTTAATTATTAATTGCTACCGTTAATTAGCTTAAATTTAAACGATGGTTCGTATTAATGTAGTGATGATGAATAACAAATCCTCGCCGAATATGTTGGAATTATTGTAAATTAAGCAGTACTAAAATAAAGGGTGGTAAGTTCATAATTAAAACGTAACTAACGCTCTTTAACATATTTATATTGTCATTAATTGTGTTAATTATTATTATTGGCTGCATTGTTGACCTTCAGTGCAGTAATTGTCAACAGAATTACTGTTGGACATTCTGCTGTTGTTTTGCGCATACAGAAATTTCGTTTCGTGGGATACCTCTGGGGTGTTAGTGTACTGCTCGTTGTCTATTGATTTTTTTTTTAAATTCTGGAGTTAATTAGCCGGTCTCGATGTGCAGGATGGTGATAAGTTTCCTCCAGGTGTTCCGACTTTTCAGTTCAAAACATAAAAAGAGATTTTTGTAATCATATTTATCCAATGTCTACGATGAAATCGGCCTTGCCTACTCCCTATACAGAAATAAAAGGTGTTAGCTGATTTTTTTGGGTAAAATGGGTATAATTTGTGGGACGTGTTACTATGTAAAGACTAATATTTCTAATTGGTTTCACTAAGAAACATTAGTTTATCTAGAGAAAGAGTGAAGTAAAAATGATAGATATTTCCAGTTCTTTTAGCATTTCTCCAGTTTTTAACAAATAGAATTTAATGCCTATTTTCAAACCTAAATATATATAGGTATTCACCATGCAGATAACCAATTATCTGCAGGGTTTGTTACGTTATTAAAAATCAACTACTGCAGATGCTGTAGATGCTCTGCTTATATATATATATATATTTATAAATATTTTATGAAAAATAAATATTTATTTTTCATTAAAAAAAAACTTATCTAACGTAAATTGAACAGTGGTAGCTTTTTTTACTCCTCCCTGATCATATTGAAAGATGCAGATGCCACTTGGCCTTCTTCGAGGTACTCAGTCGCTTTATTTAAAATGGCTCGTATAGTTGATTCACCAAAGCCTAGAGGTCTTCTGATGTTTGCTTTGCTTTCTCCGTTATCAAACCTTTTAATAATGTCAATTTTAGTATCCAAAGCAATAGGTTTTCGTTTATTACTCTTTTTCGAGGCCATGGTTACGAAGCTTTACATAATTGAAAATTACCTGATATGCGGATAGGCCGTAAGCGTACACTGTAATACACACACACACACATATACGTCTGTACGCACCACTCTCTGCTGATATATTGAAGCACTGAGACCGAGAGTGAGTTACTAACGTTGGAGCACGACTCATACCACCTAATCTGATCGGTTTCATTGGCCAAGTCTAACGCTTTGCTTATTTTCAAACTTTTAGGGTCGCACTAATCAAATTTGTTACCGCATATATCAAGTTTATGGTCACAATAATTTTTTGTGCACTCATCAAAGCCGCATATATCAAGGGATAATACCTGTATATATACCCAGTGATTACTGGGTTTTCATTTGTCTATAATTCGTCCCATTCTTTAGTGATTGTAGCACCAACAATGAACTAAATTCCACACTCATGATGATCTGAGGTGGAAGCATTGCCGAGCGCCACGAATGCGATTTAAATGTCCAAGTACTCTCAAGCTAAGACTAAATTTAACTCTTTTCATAAAATCATGAAAAAAGGAACGGTTGAGCCCACTGTTAATATTCAGTGAATTTGAATTTGCCTTCGCTAATCTACACAACAAAATGAACGTTTTAAGGACTTGCATTCTTGTAAAAAATATTTAAAATAATACCTCGGCGAAATGCCCATTGTCCCTGTTTCTTTCATATTAATGTAGCTTGATATTTACTTTTATAATATATTGCAAGGAGACGGAAATTTATTAAGAATGATAGAAGTTATTGGGCGTGTTTTTGTCCAGTGGCTCAATAATCAAAAACAATGAAAATCAAATATCTGAAACTCAACCACAAAAATCGAATCTATAACTTACGTCTAGTTTTATTAATCCAATTTTTTTAATCCTTAGCAGGATTACATATTCAATCGAATATTTTTTTAAAAAAGAAGTTTCCCAAAATGTTATCGGAAAATTCTAAATGTTCTGATGTCTCGGCCTGCCGTATGATGCAAGTGCACTCGACAGATAGCTGATAAGCTTTGTAATTGCTTTAATCGAATTTTTGTAGTTTAATCGAAGAAACAAATACGAAACTGGAGAAAAAAGGCTTAAAGGAAAAATCCTCACGAAAACTGAAAGAGAAATTCTCTGGTTCAATAGAAGCCACCAAAATGATAAAATAACAGTTCGCGAATGATCAACTAGCAGCTTAAAAATTAACAAGATATTGTTAATTAATTAGAGCATGCGCTATTAGTCTTACGTTGCTCATGCTGAGACTAAAGACTTGAGAGGAACATTTTTAGTTGCTTAGGAATATCGCGTAGATTATCATCGCGGCATTCAAGGTCATTAGGCAGGTCAGTCAGTTGGTCTGCAAGTTTGTATGATGAACTCCGATTTTTGAGATGAAGTTACGAATACGATCTCTTATCATTGTTGGGATGATTATTCCAGCATCACTTTCAACGCAAGCGAAGCATCTTATTAAGCTCCAAAGGGATGGTGGATCATCAGAAACAAACGATTCAAAACCAACGGAGATCGAAATTGTTTGGGGTCACGACCGGAACAATTAAGAGCATTAAGTCAGCATATTAGAGCCTCCGTAGCTCAGTCGGTATAGACGAAGCCCTTTGGTCGGAAAGACCTGGGTTCGATTCCCATCAGTGACGTCAAGAACCTTTATCGGGTCTCTTTCGACAAAAGGTGAGTTAGCCGGTCTCATACGGAAGTAGTAGGTTTTTTCACCCGGAAACTCCGGTTTTTCGTCCCTCAGAACAGGGGCAAACCGGTTCTGTGAACACACAGCATAGGACTAACCATCTTATCCTCGATACGGTTTCGAATCGTATATAAGGAAAGAAGTCAGCGATCTGTAATTAAATGTGTGTTCTTTGGATAGTTTGATTGCTTTGCGAGAAGAAAAACATCGTCATCCCGTACGAGACAGTTTAATTCAACTTTACTTGGAAAAATCTTCAATAAATTTACGGATTATTCAGGCAAGTCAAAATGGAAATGTCTTTAGTGAACCCTAAAGTTTCGATTTATTCTTTCTTATTACGGGACAGTAACTTTATTTAAAGGTAAGAGAACTTTTATTTTTTCTGCAGTCTCTCTCTCTCTCTCTCTCTCTCTTAACAGACTTCAAAAAATGAAGCTTCAAGATTCTATTCGAATTTGTTTCTATTTTCATCTCAGCGATGTCTTTTAAGTCGTTTCAGCATCAGTAAAATATTCTTTCTCTTTCTCTCTCCTTCTTTCTATTGTCTTCGTTCATTAATTCCCAAATCACTCCTCGCGATCAACTGCTAATCTTCAGTCTGTCACAGAAGAAGAAGCCGTCAAACATTCCGAGCCCCGGTCGCTCACTGATAAGTGTTGACATTCCATCCCTTCCGGTTGTTAGGGGTCGACTTCACTGGAAGCAAAATTGCACTTCGGGAGAAAAAGCCAATTCGCTCCGAAGTTCAAGTAATGAACATCAGTACACCAGAGAGTGCGTCTAACGATGAAGGGAATGGAAGAAAGAATCAGTGGCTTTTGCACGCGATCTCTAATAAGCCCAATTTGGAAAAAGAAAGCAAGATCATTTGAAATAAAATTCGGAGGAAATGCGAGTAACTTGGCAAATCTCCGTTAATTTTGTCTTACCTGAGATTCCGAAATAGATTGGCTCGAAGGCTATTTCTTTAAATGGCTTACGTGTAGATCTCGGCTTCTTCGTGTTGCTGACGAAAGGACTGTGTCGATCTAAATCGTGGCAATCGAAATTCCAGAAAGCATTACGAATTCCACTGCGTCATTTGACATTTAAATCAAAAGTCTTCACCAAGTAGCAATTTAAAAGGCAACAGAGTTCGCTAATTTTTTCTCAAGGTAGCGCCGAGTCACATGTAAAATAGTCTCACGTGCGGGAATTAAAAATACAGCGACCTACATGATTACAAAGGCAAAACAACGTCATTCAGATAAGAGAAAGGCGCCCAGTAGAGCGAAAAAAAGTTAAAAACAAGCAATTGATATCAACGAGTTGTTAGCAACAGTGCTATTAACACTTTACTAAAAGTGGGCGCGTGTACGTGAGAACGTGCTGCACATTTCAAGTCAACAATGTAAAATGGCAGACGAAAAAGAGACTTTTTATAATAATTGCTTATTTTTCTAGGAAATATATTGCTGTGTTGATTTCGTAGATTTTTAAGAATACATTTTCATTTTCATTTTTATAATGCTTATTAACAATCTGGTTTTAGCAAAGTAAACAGTTTTACAGCGAACCAACTGCCGTTGGATTTTCATAATAAAGGATAGCTACACAAGTAAGTTAAAGAAATCACTAATATTTTGTGTTTATATGAATAAGTTAAATAGCAAAAAATTCCAAGTATCGAAAGATGCTTAAAATGGAATCAGACGGCTGGAGCAGAACTGAAATTAATCGTACGGTAAAAATCCCGAGACAAAAGTAGTACATTTAGAGTATTTTTGTTCATAAAAAACATTCAGGCGTAGTATCGCTTGCTTCCAATTCTCCGTAGCACTCAGATATTCTTTCTTTCTTTCTTTGCCGTACGGTAATGGGGTAATTAAATTTTCTTGTTGCATTTCAATAAATCGAATTGAAGTTCTTTTTTTTGGATTTCGTATAAAGAAAGATAAGACGAAGAAATTCGATTTATAAAGAAAAGTTTAAGGAGGAAAGGACTTTTTGACAGAGAGAGAAAAAAATAATAATAAAAATAAAAGCAAAAACTTTTTTTTAAAGAAAACGACGTCTGCAGGGTTAAAATAAATCTTTTGACATACGGTTAATACGGTGTACTGCGAGGGGAAATTTGATACTCATCGCCTCTCATCGTTGTTAATGGTGAGAGACTGATAACGGCTTTGTGCGTCTTACTGATGTGAATATGCAGTAAAAGAAAATCTTCTTTCCACTGAATTTAAACATCGTACTTAATAAAAATGTTTGTTTTTTAATCTTCAACATGTTTGTTTACTCATCCTGGAGCCCTGCTCTAGAGACGGACCATGGAACTTTTCAGAACCCCCTTCAGGTCTCCACTAAGCAAGGCGGTGGTCTCCTGAAATTGACTTGGCCACGAAATTCATCTTTCACAAACATCCACGGCAGAATTCGAAACTGTTGGTTCGAGGGTAGGTAAACTCCTCACTCGGCCCGATGGGATGGATCCACCAAGAAGGCCAGGGTGGTTAGCCTAACATTTTAAACTTCGGATATCTTGCTCGAGCATATGAAAGTAAAGAAACTTGACGGCTGTACGACCAACCTGCGGAATACGCTTGCTTGAGGAAAATAATAATGTTGCGTTTCCACTTTATTTTGATTCTTACGAAGAAGAAGAACCCAAACATATCTTTTGGGTCTTTAGCTTAGTTTCAGAAAGCCTTTTTAGCATCTCATGCTTACAAGTCTTTAATTATATTCCCCAGTAACTTACCCTTGTGAGGCTTGGACTTTATTGAGGGAAGATGAGAGGAAATTTTGACATGAAAACTTACAGAAGACTTTTGAGAATTCCCTATACCGCTCAAGAAACCAATGAAAACGTCCGAAAACTGATTGACTCAATAGACGGGATAAAAAGGGAAAATATTCTGACAGTCATCAGAAGAAGACTGATGAAAGGGTTCGGACATGTGGAAGGGCTAATGGCATTCCAAAGAGAGCACTAGAAGAAATCGTTCCGGGATCAAGGGTTAGGGACAGACTTCGATTAAAATGGACTGATAACATCAAAAAATGGACAAATTCCTCCCTTTCTCAACTGTCATCAAGAACAAGGGACCGAGATGATTGGAGGAGGCAAACAAAGAATATCACCTACCAGCCATGAGTGACCCAGCGGTCCATTTAGGACTACGGGAGAGAAGAAGAACTCACCCTTCCAGCTTCAATCTTTTTTCCTCTCCAATTTCAAATTCCATTTCACAACTTCTCCAGTTCGCGATAATCATTCTTTGACATTTGTCGTTCAAATATCCTGTCACCAGAAGACCAGTTCTTTTTTCATATCGACTCTTTACAACTGAATTATCCGCCCTTATCCTTATAGTCCTTATTAGGACTGGCTTAAAGGTGCGAAGCAAGAATGCTTTTCATCTTCCCCGTTATCTGTAGAGGACAGTGTAGGGATAAGGTGTTATTGAGCTATTAAAGCTCTGATCATGGCAGGAGGGTAACAGCAATAGCCGAGCCTCAGTTAGAACTTCATTGGCTACAGCATTGCCATCCATTACCCTCCCTGGGTACCAATTCCAGTCGCCTCGTACGACATGCATTAGCTACATTGGTGATACTTAAGTAAAGCCAATCTCTAAAAATTAAGACGATCCTTAGACCACTCAATCGGCCACCGTTGAGTGGCCGAAAGACCGTCCAACTCAGTGACGGGCTCCTCCACCACTGAGCAGAACCGCTCATATTCCAGGAAAAGCATCCACCGACAAACCCCTCAGCGGGCCGTGCTAGAGGACGCCCTCCCCAGAGACTCGAAATATATGCACTCCCAGGCATACCTCCCGAAATCTAAGCCCCCCCCCCCCTCACTGGGAGCGAAATTCAGGAAGAAACCTGAGAGAGCAAAACTCCCGAAACTCTGCGTCCATTTAGTCGCCTCTTATGATACGCATGGATTTACGTTGATGCTATTCTTATCCCGGCAACCACACGGGGAGTGAATTATCCGCACTCTACACAGCTATTATTTCAAGTTTCATAAGATTGAAATAAAAAAGGTGTCTTGATATGAAACTATTTTTCAAAATAATTTTCCATGAAATACTTCTTATAACTAGAAGCCTTATTTATTGATAAAGTTTAAATATTTTTAATAATATTGTTCATCATAAAATGTATCTTTTTGACTTGATCCACACTAAAATATGATGCCCCCAAAGATTCAATCAAAATAGTAGTAGTAATAATAATAATAAGGAAAAATCTGTATTCATCTCTTAATTTCCGAGAGAAAGTAGTTATTTTTTAAAGTGTGCGCGTTCGTGCGTGCCCCCTCACTATTACTGTTGGCGCATCTGAGCACATCATATGACTGATAATGATAGATCGAAGCAAAAACAATATTTGGGAACTAATAATGCGTTTAAGGATGGTATATATTATTAATATCATTTTATCTCTCTGTCTGTCATTAAGTACAAATTTTAAATATTAAGTAGAAGAATAAAAAAAATTAAGTTACGAAAGCAGAGAAACAATAACTGCAATCACGATTTGCTTTATTTGCTAAATTTTATCTTCGTATATTTAATTCCTTATGGATGTGTGTTTGGAAGCCAAAAAAGAGAGAAAGAAAGAAAAAAACGGTATGGGTAATCACGTGTCATTAGCATCAAATATCCCCTCGTTATTTTTAAAGGCCTTTCCAAATAAATGTCGTACGAAAATAAAACACTCTTACGAGAGCTCGTGTTTTCACGTTTTATGTAGAAACCTGCTACGCCGGGGCTAACAATGAACCTTGGGCACGTGGCGCGTGGCTCCCTCGCTTAATGAAGAGGTTGACGTTTTAATGATTGCATGCCACTGTTTTTGTAAAGTGCTTTTTTTTTCATAATAGCAACGGATTTTTTTTTTTTAAAAAGCATTGTTTAATTTTTGTTTAAAGTCAAAGATGGAAGTAAAAGATGAAGCGAAACAGTTCTTTGAATGCTACCATTAAAAATAGCAGTAAAAAAAAAGAACACGTATCCGCGTAGCTATTTGTAACAGAAAAAAGGTAAGAATGATTACGCAATCAAATGATGCTGACCGCTTTAAATAATCTTGAGGAATAAAACGATGTAATATATTATATAATAATCGAAGCCACACATCATCATCACTTCAATGAACTCTGTAAACACTTTTCATTGTAATTAATGAAAGGTAATTACGATTTATACCTGATCTGCGGAAATCAGTTTTAAATCCGAACTTTTCACCATAATGAAGATTGTGTTAGTGATTAGTTTTCCAGAACAAATCTAAACATTCCCCTCATTATTTCGTTATCTCTTTGGATTTCATTTAGACTGCATTTTTATATTTTGATTTCCTCGATATTTTATTCGTTTTTCGCTTTCTTTTAAAATCATCTCGCAGTTCGGATGAATTTCAAACCTTGGCCGAAATTTGATTTTCGGTAAAAAGTTCTTAAAATAACCAAATTCCTAAGAGTGAACAGTCTCCGTGCCTCCGTTCAGTATAGCCGAAGCCGTTTGGTCAAAAAGACCTGGGTTCGATTCCCGTCAGTGACGTGAGGAACCTTTATGTGGTCTCTTTCGACTAAAGGTGAGTTAGTCCGTCTCATGCGGAGATAGTGTGCTTTATCACCGGGGAACTCGGATTTTTCGTCCCCCAGAACAGGCAAACCGGCCTCGTGAACACACGTGGATTACAGTTATCAATACGTCTCAGCCATATGCCAGTCCCGATAAAATGCGGGGGGGGGGAAAGCAATGGTGAACTACCCTATAAAAATCTCACCAGAAATACTTTGCGGGCGATGTCTACGAAGTCAAGCTCCGACCGTAGGTGACCGGAAACGACTGAAAGGGAAACCAAACCAGGAGAAAAGTGAGGGAGTTTTGAACTCTCGAGAGCGCCAATCAAATAGGATGTACTAAAAAAAGGATTCGAATCCAGTCTGTTATTAGGTGCAAAGCACAAACATCCCATGAGAATAAAACAATAATCCACAGCATTTATTTAATAACCAATTTACTTAGTAATTAATCCTAATAAAAACCCTCCATGAAATGCCGAATAACCTGAAGGATTATCAGTCATTAAACTTCCCTAATTAGAATCCTCGCAGCGATCTTAATTCTTTACAGCATTGCAAAGTAAAAGTCGAACAAACAGCAACGAAAGATTTTATTCTTCGTCGATTCTTCGTCTTAATGATCTTGTTTACCTGACTGGTGATCCTAATGATCGCAAATACGGAAAATAAAATACCCATCATCCCATTCGCGTGATGTGTTATTGGGTCATGTTTTGGTACCATCGAGTTTGAAAAGTTCCTAAAAGTAGACGAGTGGAAATGCGACAAACACAAACAGACAGACAGACGCACTCTTGGAGAATACATTTCGTTGAAATAATTCGAGGAAACTTAACGAACCCATTTTAGTTCAACGCGTTCGTGCAACTCATCAATCAATGAGTTTTCGCAGATTGTAGAAAAGTTGCTTCCCGGACTGCGGATCTTCGTGATTCTCACACGGAGGATCGCGAATTTAAGTCTTTTTTGTTGCAAGTGACGGAGTTTTCCTCCGGGTGTTTTCATTTACCACATGCTTGCTATTTTTAGCATAAAACATCAGGGGTTCTCGCGTATTTCTTTTCAACTTAAATAGGAAGTAAAGAAAACTTTTTCACTGGTTTCAAGGGGAGGGGGGGGTAAGGATAACCCTCTCTAGTTTTTTGGACTTTACGAAGAGCAAACAGACTCCGCTCTACTTTACTTTGTCACTGTTTTCGATCGCGGCGGATAATCCGTGATTCTTACCTGTTGGCGCAGGTCCTCGAGCTGTATATTGGCTTCTTCTATAAGTAGTCTTCTAGCTCGTGTTGCTTCAGCATTAAACGCCGCTAGGCATTCTGGGTGTTTGGGAAGGATCGACAAGACAAGCTCCGAGAATGCACGCCTCTATTGTTTGTTTAAACAGTAAGCGAAACTTAAAAAAAAAAAAAAAAAGGTATTAGCGAAGCGACATCTACTTTTAATGTTTGGAAACATTAAACAATCTTCTTCTTCTTCTTCTACAGCTTCTCCCACTTAAGTGGGGTCACTGTTTGTTAAGAGTCTCCTCCACACCCTCCTGTCTTGGGATGTCACCACATCCAAGTTATTCATCCTCAAGTCCTCTTCTACCAGCTCCCTCCATCTCTTTTTTGGCCGCCCACGCTTCCTCCTTCCTTGCACATCAATCTGCATGACCCTTCTTCCCACATATTTGTCCTCCCTCCTCATCACATGACCAAACCATCTCAACCTTGCCTCCTGTATTTTTGCTCCTAAGTTCGTAACTTTCACTGTTCCCCTCACTAGTCATTTCTCAGACGATCCTTTCTGGTCACACCGATCATCCACCTAAGCATTCTCATCTCTGCTACTTCCATCCTGCTGATGTTATTTTTCCTCAGGGTCACAGTTTCTATAGCATATGTCATAGCTGGCCTCACTACTGTCCTATAAATTTTGCCTTTCAGATTGATCGGCACCCTCTTATCGCATAACACTCCAGCCATCTCCCTCCAGTTCCTCCAACCCGCTTGTATCCTACATCCCACTTCCTTCTCAGCTCCTCCATCTTCTTCCTCTGTTGAACCTAAGTATCTAAAGTCTCTCACCTTTCTGATGACATTTCCTTCCAGCTCCAAATCTGTCTCCTGGCCGCCACCGCCCACTGCGCAAGACATACACTCTGTCTTACTTCTGCTCAGTCTCATACCTCTCTCTTCCAGTACTTTTCTCCATCTTTCCAGTTTAGTTCCTGCTTCTTCTCTTGAATCTGCACACAGCAAGATGTCATCTGCATACAACATTGTCCAAGGCGCATCTTCTCTCACCTCCTCTGTTACCACCTCCATCACAATATTAAACAGAAACGGACTTAATGCTGACCCTTGATGCAAGCCAACTGTTACTTGAAAACTTTCTGTCTGTCCCAAACAGGTCCGAACACTTGTCTTCACATTTCTGTACATTTCCCTCACCAACCTGACATATTTCTCCGGCACCTTCTTCTCCCTCAGACACCTCCAGACTTCTTGCCTTAGCACTCTATCGTATGCTTTCTCCAGATCAATAAATACCAGATGTAGCTCCCTTTGTTTCTCTCGATTTTTCCATCATCTGCCGTAACCCAAAGATAGCATTTGTTGTTGATCTACCAGGCATGAATCCAAATTGTTCCTTTGCAATCTCCACCTCCTTCCTCAATCTACCATCAAGAACCCTTTCTAGGATCTTCATCGTGTGGAACATCAACTTTATTCCTCTGTAATTTTTACAGAGGAATAAAGTTGATGTCCATTCCGGAATATACATGTATATTCCGGAATGCACGTGACTATGGTTGTCTTCAAAACTGTAATACACAAGGCATGAAAAGACTCCAAAGATGATTACTCAAATTACCGAGCCGAGACTACGTTGAAACCAATTCAAACGAAGTTTCGGAATGCTGATGTTTATATTCTTCGCATCGTCTGTGCCATACACCAGCAGTTTAAGGGGCTGCTACGGGAATCCTATAAAGAATTATACAGTCTTCAAAACAATGAAGAATAGCACAAAAGTGTTATTCCTCGAATATAGCACAGAACATTCATAGCAGCGTCATTAGCAAAAAGGAGCATGACAACAATTATCTCAGATCATAAAGAAATATTTCTTGCTCAGTTTCTTCACTACTATGAATGCTCAATGTGTTGGAATTATTCCTAACTAGTTGCTTTCCTGGACCAACGCATCATGTTTCTCTCAACGTGAACCAATCACCATCGTGCGGAGTCATCCTCGTTTCTGAATGTTATGGAACTGCCAGTGGGAGGTTGTGGACCATTCTCATCACATTTCTCATCTAGTATTAGCATTTTTTTTGACCGACGAGGATTTGAAACCAACTTCGATGTGCAGCATACTCGTGCATTGTTTCCTGGTTAAAGTACTTCACGCTCATTTCTTCTTTCTCGCCAGGACAGCCGCGTTTGTGATTCCAAATGCATCTTTGACGAGTCTCTGAGAAAGTAATGTGCACCAAAGTCTACTTAAGCATCACACCTTCTTATATGTCAGAATAAAATGCTTCATAAAAGTGCTCGCTGTCTTATTTTCACCTCAATAAATACCCTGGTGGGAGATTTTGTATCTTCTTAATGGCTAAAAGAAACAAGGATTTCATTCTTGTAGTAATGCAAGGGCGGATCTGCAGTGTGTGTGTGTGTGTGTGTGTGTGTGTGTGTGTGTGTGTGTGTGTGTGTGTGTGTGTGTGTAGAATACGTGACCGTTCAGAGGCCACTGATCTACGGTTAAATTCCCAAATCGAGAAAATCAATTCTTGTAGAAACTTCAGTTTTGTAATTCTCTGAAAAACTGTCAATTTATCTACAAAATCTTTTTTAAGAATTTTACAGTACAGAGGAAAGAAGCGATTTTAATTCGTATGTAACTGGAGGTTGTTTTTTTTTTTGTTGTTTTTTGATCAAGCAACATCTCCGATTTCTAAGAAAATCATTATAAACGTAAGACCAACAACACAATGAAGCGTGTTTGGCATTTCTATTAAGCCCAGGAGATTTCAGGGATAACAAAGACTCCAATGATGAAAATCCTATTCACTTAGAGAATTTAGAAGGCTAACAGAGAAACACTGTAGGTAAGAGTAAAGAATATCTAAATAAAATAAACAGGAAAAATAACCCGACAAAGACTAATATGATAGGAAACAACAAACTTGCACGTGGCATCGCATTGTTCGTATGAAGAGTTGATCATAAAGGGTGCTGATGAGAAAGAGACCTCTGATGAACAAAACAAAAAACACTATTTGTTTTTCTCTGAATCCATGAAGTCGAAAATCTTACGACTCTGAATGTGTCCAATGCTGTGCATAAAATTAACTTTCCTGAAATTGTCTTGTCTTGCTCCTAGCTTCGAAAGTATCCAATTTTGACTGCAAGATGAGTGGACTCGTTTGATCTCCAACTGCTTGTCCTTTGTAGCATTTTCTGTCACTTGCAGCGCATTACCAACATCTATCCGTGTTATCACCGAAGCTTCATAAGATCTTCTTTTGAAGTGAAGTAGATTGAGTTAGCCTCATATGGAGATACGCAGGATTTCCACTCCTACAAACTCAAATTTCTAACCTGAAAGACAAACTGGCCAAAGACCACAACAATTATCTGACGAGATACTCTCGTTCCCATGGATTGCTTTCAGCGTGATTCAGAGAACAAAATCTTAATTCTAGGGAAAGCGCAGCTTGGCTTCCTCTAGACCAGTATTTCCCAACGTTTTTGGGATCATGGCCCACCTCAACGCCTCAAAGATTTTGATGTCCCCTCTCGCCGACAATGGTGAGTGTCTTGAGTATATCAGTGACGAATGCAACATCATTTTCTAATTGCCCCCCCAAAATATTCAAATTGCCCCACGTTGAGAAACACTGCTGTAGACTTACTTGTATGTATGCACGATACCGTCATGAAGAATTTAAATAATCATTGACAGAAGTTTTCACCAACTTCAATAACTTATAGAAATGAAAGTCAAGTATTTATCATCAAATCATAGAAACTAGATACAGCGCAGCTAATGAAAAAAAAAAAAAAAATTGCCTGTTTTTCCTGTTTGTTTTTCAGCCATTGTGTATCAGATTTCAAGGAAATTACAAAAAATAAAAAATAAAATAATAAACAATTAACCGACAAACAATGTACGTGACCAACAGATGTTTGAAGACTAATTTTATCCACGTGAGCACGCACAGTTAATCGTAAAAACCTGGGATTTGCTTTCGGAATAGTTTGTGGGAGAAATCACGTTCTACGCTACGTTATCGCTTTATTGCCATCTGACAAGCAGCCAACCGGAAGGCTGCATGCACACACACACACACACACACACACACAGTTGGGTAATATAACACGTTTACGAGGACGAGATCTTGTTATTAACACGATTCTAGAACAGTCGAGCACAGAATTTCTGAAATAAAGCGCCTAACAGTTTGCAAATCTATCATTCCTTTTACAATAAATGCAATAGTCGCTGAGTGTACAATAACTAGAATAGAAACCACTTTAAAATTAAAAGCTATGAGGGGTCAGTTGTTAGCTTTTCTTTTGACAATTAGACGAATGAAAAAACCATCCATTCCTTTGTAAAAGGTGGAGAATATTTCTCACATTCTTATGTGTCGTATTTCTTTCTTAAGGCCACAATAAAAGTCTCGGATATTCAAAACTTTCCGTAACACAATGAAATAATTACTACATTAACATGTTATAAACTACACTATTCTTCTCTCCTTGAGAGGAGACGAACGATTATATTTCACAACAACTTTATTACGTCCACTTCGAGATGACGCCAATCTCTTGCTTTTAACCGCACATCAAAAAACAGTTTTTTTTTCAGAGCGATCCATGCGGAACACCTCAAGATATTTAGCCTTTAGAATCTTTAAGATCTAAGGATGGTGTGGAAAAAAATTCTCAAAAGTTGTAAGTAGCAAACTCTTGAAAAACATGACATTAACTGAATGACAAAAAACTTGCATCGCTGGATTTTTGTCAACGAGATCTTTTTAAAGAAACAGCTGTTCGGAATGGCTTAGCAGAAGTGGGACTTTCTTTTCTTTCGTAGATAAATTACTTTTGATAAGTTTTAATTCTGATTTGAAGGATAATGGTTTCCATTCCACAGAACGTGGATCGATGTGTCCCTTAAGTGGCCGTTGGAAATGAGTATTTAGGAGTACTAATTGAAATCTTTAAAAAGGCTATCTACCTATTATCCTATTGTAAACACGGACCTCTCTCTCTCTCTCTCTCTCTCTCTCTCTCCTAAACTAAATGGGTCCATTTGGACTCTACTTGCTCATTTTATGAGTATTTAGCTGCACGTGAATATTAAAATACATAACTGACATAAACGAAGTCTTCTATGAAACCGATACGTTAATACATAAGCTGCTCATAAACTCGGTAATTATCTGCAAACTTCCATTATTATTTCATTAGAATGTGGTTAGTAGGTACCTTCTTTCAATGACATTAGCAAATTAAGTCCCACGAATCATTGTTTTGTTTTTCGCAGGCATTTCCACGTATTCATTTATGTTTCCAAGTAGGTGCAATTAATTTTCTGTTTTTGGAAGTTTATAGGTCCAAACGGCTGGTCTAATGAATGAGTAATAAAACATTAACTTGGTGTGCCTTCTTTTTAATTATGCAAGTAACAAACCTTAATCTCGTGGGTGTATTTGGCGAAAAAATAAAAGGAGAAAAAAGCTCTCGATTTATTATTATTATTATTATTATTATTATTATTCCTGATACCTCCAAGGAGTCCGAAGACTCATCGTGGGAGGACATCTACAATTCTCTCTACACCTAACCTCTACTACGAATCATCTCCATCAACGCCATCTACCGCCCACTTCCAACACCACCACAACTAGTAATTTTTGTCTGTAAATTGCGTGTGTTCTGATGGGCCGATTTGTATGTATGCGGGATGAAAAACCCGAGTTTCCGGGAGAAAAAACCCTGCTACCTCCGTATGAGATCGGCTAACTCACCATCGATTGAAATCGACCAGATAAAGATTCCTCCCGTCGCGACGAGAATCGAACTTAGGCCTATTCCAATCGAAGGGCGCAATGTACCGTCGTTCTTCCAATTGCGCTACGGAGGCGCTTAAAAAACTCATCGCCCAAGTGGGTAAGAGCAACAGCCGAACCTCAGTTAAACTTCATTGGTACAGCTTTGCGTTGCTATCCATCACCCCCATGGGCATTAATGAACCAATCGACCGCATCTCACGGTCGATTGATTCCTTCAGTCCCTTTCCAGCCCAAATTTAATTACCAAAAGTGTACAACTTTCCTATGAAAAACTTAATGAAATCCCTCCCATGTTCGCTCCACTTCTCATATAAGGGGGGGGGGGAGGAGTAGCGTTAGATTCAGAATACACACGAGTATAGGATAACATGAAGGAACGAATTCAAACGAAGACGAAAGTGGCTATGATGGGACACTTGGATGAGCTAAAACCAATATGCTTGTTCATGATCTTCATCTTACTGCCCTACTTCGTTTCTTATTTCTTTGGATCCAAAACTCATTATCTTCTTGCTCCTTTTTTGTACGACATTTCAATAGGACGTCTTTTTTCCCCATTTCTTCTGATTTTTTTTATGATTTCCATTGTTAGTAGCTTCTTCGATGTCATTATTTCGTTTTTAATCATACATACCTTCTTATTTCTTTTGCAGTGATTTTTTTTGTTCATCTCCTTTCTCATTCTCTAAGAGTTACTTTGGAGAAATTAGCATATTACATTGTCTTGCTTTTACATCATTTACATCTTTCTGCAAATTATCCTCATAAGATAATCTCCAAATATCACCTGGATATCTGAAAAGAGCCAAGAATCTCACATAAAACCTTTTTTTGTCTGTTTGAATATCTTTTTTGTTATTTATTTTTGTTCACCCATACTGTATATATTTAAAATAATAAACGGAGATGGAGGACACCCTTAGTGATCTAAATCACCCCCCTGTTTTTGCTTTAAATGTTTTGGTTTTGTTCTTTCTGTATTTGTTAGTGTTTTCACATATACAGCGAACGGCTTTAATCAATTTATAGGGAAAGGGGTTTTCTTTTTATACTAAATATCTCGTATTTATCTTGTCTATAGACACATTATAAAGTTGAACTGCTCTCTTCTCTCTTTTCTATTATTATTTAAGAGTAGATGTTCATCGGAGTCGCTTCCTTTTCTATTTTACTCCTCATTGTAATTTTTTCGCGAATGGGGATGATTCTGTATTTTTAGTATTTCGTGTTTATCTGATGTCTTGTGTTAATAAACTTATTACCCTTAGTTTTCGAAGTTATTCTTAAATCATCTTTTTTATTTTTTATTTTTAAAGGGAATTACAGTTGCATTAGTCACTGGTATCTTAATGCTGTTCTTTTGTTGATTAATGTAAGAAATCTTTATAATCTTTATTCAAAATTATTTCCAGAATATGTTAGTCGGTTCTATTGGAATTTATCTTCACCTGGTGAGTTAACATTTTTTTTTTACATTACATTGAAATTTATTTAACCAAAGAAACAAATTTTAACATGAAAAAAAAAAAATTTTTTTTTTCGTACAGTTCATTTTTATTTACTGGGTTTGTAATAAAATAAAAGAAGAAACAATACGAACATTATGATTTCGAAATAAAAAGAACTGTTGTAGTATCGTGGGATAATTTTCTTTCCAACTATGGAGTCACTTTTTTTTCAATAAGATTGAACAAAAAAGACTCGAACTGTTAAACTTGCGATGGAATGTTCGCATCTGCGAATGTATTATGACGGCCTGCGTCTCATTGAGAGCTTGCTCACACGCACTATTGTGGTATATTATATAGGTTTCGTGGCCTACTGCACGTGGGTGGAAACGACATAAAAAGTCACATGCCGCTTAATAAGGATAGGTACCGAAGGTTTGTTCAATGTGTAGCAGTGGCGGCTCCTACATAAGCACAGCGACACTGCATCACCCCCAGGGAAAAAACGAAAAAATTAAATTTCGTTTGTGTTTATAGATAATAACAATGCTTACAACATTATATAAATGCAATACAACATGTTAAAGGTTACAGCTTATGTTCTGACATTGATTGAATAGTTAATAATCGGAACTGTTCGATTAACGCTTTAGATTACGAAACAAATGCACTGCGATCTAACGCAGTGTCGGAATAATCATGTCCGGCCAATTGCGACGTTAGACTCGCCGATATTCGTTTGCGCTTGTGATTGCACGTTACAAGTGATTCCGACACTGCTCGTTTGGGCAGTGTCGCTTACAGATAAATCGCGTTATTTCTGTGAGATACGAAACTTTTATTATTGGTGTGTGTTCGTAGTGAGAGTGAAATATTTTTAAGAAAGTAATTTTTAATATGTAAATTTATTTATTAATAAATTGGTTACCAATTAGGAAAAAAAAATTTTTTTTTTTTTTGTATAATGCAGCACCCCTACTTGAAATTTTCACGAACGCCACTGGTGTGTAGCCAATTCCATATGCACATCTCTAGTAACACACCAAATATTCAGCTTGTATTTAAACTTCTGCTGTGTCCCACCAAACGTGCTTACACCCCAAAAATTCGCTGATCCCATGACCTTCGGTCGTAATTAAAAACGGCCCAGTCCAAACTAATCATCCGACATTTACTGATGCAACAGCTTTCTGCGCGTGCTCTTTTAGTTCCTCCTTAGAAATCGAAATACTAGAAGACAATTTGAAAGACTAAGAAATAGTTAATTTTTTCCACTTTTCACATTTCTCCTTTTTTTCCTAAGTCGTTACTATTTCGCTTAACCTAGCGAGTGTAGCCAATCCACTGCTGGAAGTAGAATCGCTGCCTTAGCGAGGAAAAGCTTAATACTTCTCTCTGCTGTGTGTTGACGTTGGATTTGTTACTACTTCGAACATAGCGCGAGAGATATGTAGTCAACTCAGAATGCTATGATGGCGTCTCAATAGCTTGTAGGTCGCTTCCAGAACTACCACTACACGGGGATTATATACGATCTTTGAACGTTTCAGGAAACATGCTTTCGCGCATCATCAAGTTGCTTTCCTTAGATTTAAGAATGCTCTTGGTTGTACTGATTGAATCTCCTCTCTCTCTCTCTCTCTCTCTCTCTCTCGCGGAATTCCAGAGGTATTCTAAAAGATTCAAATCTGGAGAATCTGGTGCCCATGGTAACCCTGTAAGTTGCCATCCTGCTAGAACACACCTGCGCCATCTTGAAAACGGAGACACCATGCAGAAATACACCTGATCCGCTGCAGAGAAGAATGTAATCTATGGCCCCTAATAAGGGGGTCTAAAAGATTCCCAGAAAAATGTCCCCATACCATAATGCTGCCGCCTCCTTGTCAGTTTTTACACTCATGAGATCAGAGAGGTACCCCCCCCCCAAACCTACCACCTACTGTCCACTCGACATTGAGTGAAAACGACATTCATCTGAAAAGGCAACTTTTTCTTTCTTCAATAGTCCAGTGGCTTCTTTCAGATGCCAAAACTGCCTACAGTACTTAATCGTCGAGGAAGGGCGTTAGCAAGGGTATCTCCACTGAGCGCATAATTTGGAGGCCCACGGAGGTAGCATGTTAGATTCTAGTGCGGAAAATATCGCCATTAGTCCTCTGGTTACATTAATTATCTGTTCCGCAGGTTTTCTTTCTATGGGCTTGCGCAATCCTGCTTTCACCATGAGCACCAGTGAGTCGTGAGGGGGCTAGCATGAGATCAGAGAGATGCCTCTTCCCCCGCTTTTTGTAACCTGCCACCTACTGTCCACCCGAGCACCACTGAATCGTGAGGGGGACCAACATTAGCCCGTAACTATTGTTCTGCCAGTATGCTTCTACTCTTGAAACAACTTTGCTACAGCGCTGCGCGAACAGCCTACAATATTGGCAGTTTCCTTGGTATTGCCAGCCCATCCAAACGATCCTACAATCATGCCTTTTTCGAAGTCCGTCAGATCATGTCTCTTGCTCACGTCGTTCAAGAACTTCGAATAAAAAGCGAGTATCACGTGGGCCGGCATTCAGTGTGACAGAAGCGCCACCTAGTGACATGAAATGCTTGATTGTGAAATGACGAGATGGTCGGAATATTTTAACTGCACCGTGTATGAACATGTCACGTCTTCAAGAAACAGTCTGTTACTACAGACCACCGCTGAGTCTCGATCAAACGTTGCATTGCATTTCGCTGCAATCCCACTACAGCGCAGTTGAAAGAGAAGAATTCGCAAACCTGGCGAAGACAATCTTAATTTATTCTTAGAAATGTTTCTTAAGACTGCGGCTAATTTATTTAACTACTCTGTGATTTCTGTTCTTCTTATCGAATTCTCTCTCTCTCTACAAGAAGCTCTTCTTACTTGCTATTCCTCCATTCTACAAAGCATGACAGGCCTTCATTAACACTCCGGTTCTAATTAATTTTCCGTAACTTCCTTGGTGTTTGCGTATCATCACTCATGCACCTGTTCTCGACCTTAATTTCGAGCTGCCAACGCAGGTAGGGATTAAGAATGGAAGGTCATCCGGGGGGGCTGAAGTGTTCTATAATAAGGTAATATTTGGCTATTATGTGGGTAATTAATGTTTGCAATATGCGCGTGTGGATTTTTCACTGTCCAAACCAATCTTTTCCTATCTGTTATGTGGAGAAGGCCAAACATGATTCCGGTTCTTGGAAGGCCTCTTTGGCGAACTGCAAGACTTTGATAATTCTTTCTCAAACATGACGCAGGCAAAGCAGCAATTTTATGTCACGCATTTAAATGAAATTTCAAGGTAAAAGACGGTTAGGTGACTGTTAACTAAATTATTAATTAATTGCGAATATTCAGTAATATTGGGAGTTATCAAACTTTTCTTGCTATGTTTCCATTTGAAGTTGAAATACCAGCATGTCTACCCCACCCCCGTAAATTACTCAAAAAGTACATCCCATTTATTGGATGTACTTTTTGAATAAGACTGTAAAAAACGAGTTCGAATCCTGTGTACGCTTGCTAGGTACTTTTATGAGGACTTTTCAATCGAAGGTGAGTCAGCTGGTCTCAGACGAAAATAGAAGGGTTTTTCAGTTCCACAGAATACGCCAGTTGACCGGAGAACGCACCACACAATGATCAGACACAGTCCTCACAGCGTTGTCATTGGCATCATTGTAAACAATAACAAGACGTTTTAAGTCTCCTATTATAAATTTTGGTCACATTTCCCTGAATATTTAAAAATTAGTTAACCATATCGCCAATGAAATCAATGGTGGATTGAACAGCTATTAGGTATCTGTTAGTTCGTTACTTTAGCATATCAACACCACAGGAGGATGAATGTATTGATATAAATACTATATATGCTGCACTCATTACATCTTAACCAAAGCTAATGACAAATATTCATGTTCTGATTAGCCAATTCGTTTTAAATCCCCTTCTAGAAAGATTAATTACCTTTAGATTAATTAATTAGAAAGATAACATCCACTTCCTCCATGAGTTCAGACGACGACCCACACGGTCAAAACGGCTCGCACCCCGTGAAACTGCTCCCCAGCTCCCTCTTCCCATAAACTCTTCCCCTTCCTCTAAAAAACAGTTTCTATTTTCAGCCCCATTTTTTCCCACCCTACAAAAAATTGAGCTCCTCCCACCCTTAAAAATAATATATGTATATATTATACAACAAACCCGGGTTTTTTCAAATCAATTCTCCCACATTGCCAAGCCTCCCCCCCCTCCCCTTTCAACACCATAACAGCAGAAGTATGCGCACCCCAGAAAGATGACAGGCAACAACATCCAAGCAAAGGTATGTGCGAATTTTCTTCTACTATGTTACATATATTTGTTCCTTAACTACATCTGCAGCGCCCTAAGAATTCTTGAGTAAAAAGCCAATGACAATTAAAAAAGGGAAAACAGGCAAAATGGCCGTAAAAATAATCGATTAATTACCTGTTGGTTTAATTGGTGTCTCCTCGTTAGTCTAATAATGCGATTAATTCTCCACAAACCGGACATCATCATACAATTACTGGTACAGTTAATTGCCTCTCATTGGATGCTTCTCTTCTTACAACCTCAATTTCTCTCTCTCTCTCTCTCTCTGAAAATATTATCACACTAAAAGAAGACACTGTTGTCTTCTTTCCATTTCCTTAATTGACAGTACCGTAGCTTGACACATAAATAATACTTTCTTTGTTTTAAAAAGGGAACGTTGCTAACTCTCCCCCAATGGGAATCAAACCACACAGAAACGACTTTGTTTGTAAAGTTATCTGATCGACAATTCATTCGAGTTTATCACGTGATTCCAAATTATAGAAAGAAATCGCATCTCACATCGTTTTTATAACTTATTTTGTAAAGTTGCTCGTTCGAGAGAAACTCATCAAGAAAAGCAACCGCGTGTTTTGCCTGTCGATGGTGGAAATTCTGTAAAGAATATTTTATCCTTTGATCTGTAAATGACAAAAAAAAAAAGACAAAGAAACGCATCAAGTAACGAACAGAATGTCGAGATGCTGTTATGTTGTGTCGTGTTAAAAATAATTTGCAGTTAACACGTGCATTGAGAGATGACGAAATAATTGCCGTAGACATTACCTCGAACGGATATGAAGAAGAAGCAATTATTGGACGTAATCCGAGATAAATACGACAAAATGAATTATCTGTTTTCGTTGCCGTTAGTTTCGACTGAAATTTGAGACAGAACAAAAGCAGGAATAGAAAAATCATCGCCATCACCCGAGAACACAGCAGAGGAGAACCTGATAGCATTTCTGGGAAAGATGAAGGATCAAATTGCCTTGTAAAAACTTGTAAAAAACTGAAGATTTCTTCGTTACTGCACTTCCAGCATTTATCTATGAATTTGTAATTGTTAATCCTATTTGTCGTTCAGAACTGAGTTCATTCTCCAGAAGTTCCATCAATTGGAGTTTAGGTTCGGTTTTTGCCTACTAACTAAAAGTCGCATACTTGATACTAATACTGTTTCTTTTTTTTTTTTTTTTGTCTGACTGGTCGAACTGGAAGCATTTTTCCTCTTCCCAATAGGGTAGTCCTTTTATGCTGTGGTATTTTATTCTGACTGACATTACACGCGCGTGTTACTTTCTTCCCCTTGAATTTGCAGCCCCGAACATTCATTTATTAAAACGACACCGCAGTGCTAGCCACGCTGGTGTTTCTGAGCGTTTATACTTTCCTCCAGTGCTTCGTACGACCCTTCTTTCCGAGCCTAAACGCATTCCACTGAAGAGATCTTAATCGCGTGTAGCATTTTTCCCCTCTTTCATTCTTTCGTAATGGGGATGCGTCAGTGCCTAACGAAGCATTCAAATCTGTTTAGAGGTCATACAAGGGAAGGAAGTACGATAATTTAACGTTTGGCTACGACTACAATTACATGTTAGATGGATATGAGCAGCAACATCAGTCAGGATTCCTCCTGCGTCTTTTTTCGACGCATAGAAATTCGAGTTTGGTGTAAAGGGTGGAGAACTACAACAGTGACAAGATTACCGAGAATTACCAAACTCATGAAGTCATTTTTATCAATTCGTTTGATGCAAGGAATGCACGGATCGGGTATGGCAAATAAGAGATTCACGACTAATGACTGATTGTGAAAAGCAACAAGAACCATATTATTAAAGACGTAACAGGAAGTGATTAATAGATTAATAATAAAGAGAAAAACATCCATTTTGGGCAGCAGAAAAAAAAAACTAACGCAACACAAACAACTATGCCGATGACGTTAATTTCACTACTATCTCCTCTATCCATCTGATTGGTAACATTCAGTAGGCGTGGCATTAGCTAATGACGTCATATTGTGACGTACAGTCTATTATATATGTACGATTTCTTTATAATGAAGACTATTATTAGAAAAGGAGAAAACATAAGGAGGAAAATCCCGCCTTGGGCAAGGATGTTTGTGATTGTCTGTGAAAATACTGGTGGTGGCGGTGGTGGACAGTAGATGGCGTTGGTGTAGATGATGATAGTAGTTGCGGTTAGTTGTGGTTGGTGGATTGAGTTGTAGAGACGGAGAGTTGTAGAGCAGGTACCCTCCCTCGATGAGTCTTTGGACTCCTTGGAGGTGTCGAATAATAATAATAATAATAATAATAATAATAATAATAATAATAATAATAATAATAATAATAATAATAATAATAATAATAATAATAAATAGAGTTTTCCGGAGTAAATAATAACTGTAGTACTAATAAATGAAGGAAACTTCAACTAGAATCGGTTAACTCGTACTGCGCCCTTGTGAAAGTTCCTCTCGTCCTTGACAAAAAATTTGAATTCCGCCCGTTCTAGACGAACTAAAAGATTTAAAACCGATTTTTGAGGATCCTTTCATGGCATATAAGAGAATGTTGAAATTAGCCTGCAGATCTTCGAATAAGAAGTGAGGTAATTAAATGAATTGCTGGAAAGTAGGAAGTAAGATGATGGGGTTTTCCTATTGAAATATTTCAACTCATTACAGCCGAAAGTAAATTCCAAGATGTCTCGGCGAAAACTTGAAGCTTCATCGTAGATGCAATATTTTAGGGATTACCTTCATAGCACGAGGCAGGATCGTTTCAGCGTAAAAAAACATAATTAATGTGTGGAAAAAGAGCATTTATTATTCAGTATCTACCGCGTCAAAGGATTTGTTCTAAAGTATTTTTATCTTTTTCTTCGTTTTCTATTTCGAAACAGTTCTATTGCTACCTTAGAATGTACGCATTGCAGAGATGATTCTATGAACGTTTTATTTTAACTATGAACATGGAAAGGAGAAAGAGAAACACATTTTGTACAGATGTGAATACTTGTTCTTTGGAAACTGCCCTCATTAAAACACATTGTGGATATTTGTATACTAAGTATACAGCCAAGAGGCTTCAGATTAGAATAAATAAGTTATTAAAATGGAAAATATTATGGATCCATCTATATTTTATAGCCGAAGACTTAAAGTTTCGAAATTTGCAACCAGCTTATAAGAATGTAACTATTTTGCATGTTTGCAGACACACCTTCACATGCCTGGGTTCTGATGAGAACTAACTACTCGAAACAGCTATTAGACTAGCGGAACAGAATTTAAGCACTAGTAAAAAGAGAAAATTCGTTCTCCTGGGTAGAGTTCGTGTCTTTTAAGTGTAAAGTCTAAAGCAACTCTGATGACGGAGCTTACATTCTCATAAGTTCTCGGGTATGTTTCCAAACTTAAAAATTTTTATCTTTTGCTATAAAATATGGATGGATCTATAATGTTCTATATAATATTATCAAAAAATATTAATTTAAAAATAGAGTCTACTTAACTAATGTTATCTTAATTCACACTGAATATGTATGCATATATAATCAGTATATAAAAGCCAGCTTCAAGTGTTCTTTGGTTCTATCTTTACGTAGCATCTGTTTACTGTATTAATACGAGCTGTGAAAAAATAAATAAATAAATCGGCAAAGAAGAAGGCAATATGTTTGGCCCTTTTAATTAGCACGATACAATCTGAGTGTCAGCTCGTGACAAAGTTACCGTGACATTTTTACAACAGCAACAACTAATCTAAGAGTTATGTATTTTAGAAATTAACAACGTAAGTACCCAAAATTAAAAATCAGTGTCAAAAATTTGTTGACAATAAAAGAAATTCTTCATCAAGGGACCAATCGATGTTGGTATGCACTAAAATTGCCAGATCCTTCACGTTCCTTTAGATTTCCCTTGGAGATAACCAATATGCGTCTCTCAATACGTTCTACTTTTATTGCTGTTTTCCCGAGATTCATTTTAGCCATCTTTCTTATTTAGCAATACCCCTGGCCTCATATAGCAGCGTGATAAATGCGCCGCTTGGAGTTCTCTCTCATTTATTCCAAAAGATCGGGGAGGGTGATGGGGGCAAAAGAAATAAAAACCAAGCCTAATTAACATTCCTGTGTACCGAGTCGATTTATACCAACTTTCGTTTTTCCACCTCTAGAGGCGCTAGCGTAGAGTTGCGGATAAAAATAATAATCTCATTATGTGTGGGCGGGTGTGTATAAGAGAGCGGGTTGGGTATTACGTGAAATAAATCATTCGAAACAAAGTGTATTATTTTTTTATTTGCTGTCACATTCACCGCCATAATGTCTCCCGCTTAGTTGCAAGATTAAAAATGATAATTAATTTTTCAGTATCACCCATCATACTAATCGTTACACAAAGCTGTTTAGAAACTCTCGAAGCAAATAACTGAGCAATAAAGAAAGAAATGTGGCTGCTCTGGTAATGCAAAACCGAGGGGTTGGAATGCTTTATAGGGGGTATGAGAGGCGAATCATAATCAAACTAATAGACTCACATCATCAGAAGGTCGACGATATAAAGAAAGTTTTGGAAAAATTCATATTTAAATAAACAGCCCTGATTAACCATCAATCCCGTAATAAAAAGTAGAAATATTCGAAGTTCGATGGATCTTTGTAATCAGTGAAATGAGAAACTTTAATACCAATGATTTAATTAACAAATTCCCATTTTCAGAGTTTACATTATAGTTTTAATTAAAATGATAAAGTTTCCAAGGACTCCGGAAAAAAAGAGGCTGAAATTGAAAATTACAGCGATTCTACACTAAATTGTAGCGCGCTAACTGATTAGCATTGTTGAAGTTAAGAATATTGTTGTTGACCATTGTTGTTTCTGTGTACGTTGGTTTAGGAGGATGAAGATGTTAATGTATTGTTGCCAACTAACGAGCGAGCGAGCGGGTGCTGAAAAGTTCTGATAGACATCTAACTGGCTAAAAACATAGCCTAGAAAACTTTCTCTGGTCAGGGAATCTGTAATTGGTTCTCGTCTAGATTTCAAAACGGCCTTGCGTAGCTTACTGAAAAATGTTCTCACAAGGCTACCTAACGACTCTAAAAAATCGTGTTTGTGAGTTGTTCAAAACGTGGAAATTTGATAAATGTTTTCAATAATAGCAATGCACTGTCAAGACCGATATCTACTTCGAAGAATACAAGATGGAATATGCCGTTACCTAGGAGATAAAGTGAGTTCAACGTTAACAATAATGTCCATGTATGACACTGATTTGACAAAGTTCACACGAAAGGTATTTGAGAAAGCTATCTTCAATTGAAAGTCCGTTTAAACCATGCGTTGTCATGACAACCACGAACCTAAAATTTCTAAATGTTTGCACCAAGCATACGTTAATGCTTTACGATTCACTAAACAAGACTAAAATGAATTTTTCGTCTGTTGCTTATTCTACATAGGGGGTGCTTTTACAAGCACTGCACGTAAAACTTCCTTCCGGATCTTGATAAGGCACTTTCAACGATGCGACGGGCAAATTTTACTTCGGATGAAGAGCTTGAGTTTGAAAATCCTTAACTGACGACGCACCGCTCTGTGGCCTGCCACGTGATTCATTGACTCGCTTTTAAACTTCTTGGCGATCCCGTCGGTTGAGTAGCATTATCGATAACAATATTTCGCACATAAAGAACAGGATCCGTTAGTCGAGTGTATCCTTAGCGATTCTCGTGCGTTTTCTTGTTCGCAAAATCCCTATTAAGACCGCGTCGGCGTTAAAATAAATTGACGCTTACGACGAACCTCGATATTTTGATTAAAATTGACGCTTGCCGGCATTTCCGACTCTTTCTAAGGATGTTCTCCTATGAATACGCCTGAAGTTTTCCCATCATCTTTGGACTCGGTAAGCAATTCCTGGCTGAAGAAATCGCATTACAGGATGTATTCGTTACTCCCAAAATATACCAGAGCTTCCTCTTTTTTTTCTTTTTTTTTTGGAGTATTTCATTTTCCTCTTCCCTCTCTTAGTATATTTCTTCGTCGAAAAGAGACGAGAGTTTCTTGAAATCTTGAGATTTCTCCACAGGAAAGACATTTTGTGCAATTCTATGTAACTTCCGGTGACATCCGAAGCACATAATCGAAGTACTCCGGGAAGTGATGACGCCAAATAAAAACGAATCTCACGCCGTAATCGTCTGCCGCTAGTGATAGAAAAGGGATGTGGAGGTGGTGTAGGGCGAAGCGGTGGAGCAACAAGGAAAGAAGCGTAAGAGAAAGAAAAAAAAATGTTCTACATGAAAATCAACGATATTGGATTGCATTGTATTCTTCTTGATCTTACTAAACAGAGGATGAGGGAGAAAATTCTGATTCCCATTGCGTGGTGTAGTGGGTACTGCATCATTCAATCATTAAATAGAAGATTTGGACCGACTCTACTGCAAACGTCATGGACAAACATAACGCCAAAATATGTTGTCTGAAAAGTTTAGGGTGTGTGTGTGTGTGTGGTATATGTAAATATGTAAAATACACAGTTTCTTCTTAAAAAATATAAAGGAATAATTATGATTCAAATATATTTTTTGAATAAAAATAGGTCTCTTCTTCCTGTTTTTCGAATGAATAGTTCTCAAAAAGTTCTCAACAATAGAAATGACGTATGATGTTCATTTATCAGTAAAAGCTACAAAATAATTTAGATTTTATGCTATCTTATAACTTTGGTATTCTAATAATGCAAAATTAGATAACGTTTAAAACAATTGCACTTTTATTTCCACTACAGTAATTAAAATAGCTTCGAAGAATTAATATACAATGAAGGGGGGAGGGATAATCAAGATCTTTCGATAAATCTCTTGTAATAATTGCAATAATGCAAAAAAGAACGCGTAATTAAGCAAGAATCAAATAGGATATAGAAGTAATCAACAATAGAAGTAATGAACTTGATTCTTGCGAGCTGCAAGAATCAAGTCAGATTTAGCGAGTAGTAATCACGTGATGTAAGAATTAAATGTGACGTAACAATTAAATCGATTGTTACAAGAATTAAAATACGAATTAAATGCTTTATAATAACATTTAAAGCTGCGTAATAATTAAAATCTCTGTTTAAGTATACTAACCAACTATTAATATTAATTAATACTTGGAATATTACGCACGTTTTCCTAAATTATATTTGCATTTAGATTATTCACGTTTCCAGGCAAGATGGCTGAGATTTTTTAAACTTCATTACCAAAATCGGGCAGTGACGCATACTGGAACTGCAGAAAAGAAATTGATTCAGACTTCAAATCCGCCTTCACTCTATAAAATTTTGCTGTTTGGCTAATTTTCCAAAATTAATACGATAAATCGAAAAGTTCTTCCTTTGAAAGAGTAAACCATTCCTTTTCGGCTGATATTTGCTCCACTCGAACAGGGACAACGAACTTAACTTGGGATTACGAAGCTACAGGTGATGGCTTCGTACATCACGGAGCAACTGCGAAAAGGATAACCGAATAATAAAAAAAGGTTAACGTGTTACGGTTATGATTAGATTCAGGTCTCCCGAGGCCGTTAAGGAGATCATTATCGGGTGCGCAAGATACTATCCTTGCTGGTAACTTAGCTTACATCAATTTTAGCTCTGTAAAAAAAAAAAAAAAAAAAAAAAACAATATTAACACTCGGCTGACTTGTACCGCCATCTAGTGTTCTTTTCTGTTTTATTATAATTTTCAAGGCTAATATAGTTTTCAATGACAACGGAATCTATCTAATTCGATTGGGAAATCCAATGCTTGTTTGTTTTTTAATATTGGTTGATTTTTTTCTGTTGTTTACATTTAGCTGCTTGTTATGCATCTCTTTGTGAGGATTTTATAAATAGAAATGCTGGTGCGTTGTTTCAAAATAAATAATAAATGAAAGGGATACAAATTCCAATCGGAAGCATAACGTTTTAAAAATAGTTCATAAATAGTCAGTATGTATGAACATTTCCACAAGAATCTGAATTCATAAAACTTCAAAGCAAGTAGATTTATAAGAATAATAGATTGCGGGATTGGGATGTGGAAAGCGCAAATATTAGTCGCAAAAAAACCCAGCGGCTTTAGTAAGCGGAGATCGAAGGTAATATGAAGCCAAAATATTTAGTTTCAGAATAGAACGTGCACTGGCGCCTGTTTCTTAAGAAGCAAAACAGGCTCCAAAAGAAGAATACATTTTTGGCTTTCTAAATAACTGTTTATATGCCAAATGAGTAAACAGCGGCCAAAAAAAGAAGAATAATTTTGTCTTTGAATAACTGTTTATACTATTGTAATTATTATTATTATTATTATTATTATTATTATTATTATTATTATTATTATTATTATTATTATAAGAACTACCTCTCAAACAGAACACAAGTAACAAAAATAGGTACATGTCACAACCAGAGTATACAAGTAAAACACGGTGTACCTCAAGGTGCCATATTATCATCCACTCTATTCAACATATACATTAACGATGTTCATAGCATATCCATAAGAAGTCAAATATTTCAATACGCAGATGACACTGCACTACTAGCAATCCACATAGACAATAATACAGCTCTCTGCAAAGCACAACAAGACCTAAACGAAATCACAACATACTTCCACCAAAACGCAATTCTAATCAACGACACCAAAACACAGATGTTGAAAATACACAACCCAAGAATCATACGCCCTACATCACTATCGATACATTGTCACCCATACCGCTGCATTAACAACAAAAATACCTGCCAATGTTCCGAAATCAAACCTGTAACACACGCAAAATACTTCGGTCTCTATATAGATTCCCATCTTAAATGGACAAAACATATAGATTACACTACACTCCGGATCATCGCAGCAAAACTCTTCCAAGTTAAAGATATTATTCCACCCAACATAAAAAAAATCCTATATCACGGTATCTGCGAATCCCTACTCAGATACGGAATAATAGTCTACGCAAATACATCACAGCCACCTAACAAAATTAGAAACACTACACAGGAAAATCGTGTCAACAGTCATCTGGACACCTTACACGAAACAACCAATATCCGACAAGCACATGGCGATACACAGAATTCTGAGCATTAAAAACCTGAAACATTACATAACATTAACAAGGAATTACTTCAACACAAAATATCAAAACAACAGAGACACATATCGTATAACACGACCTAAAACAACTCTCTACATCCACACACCCTTCAACAACACATACGGTTCTTTTGTGAGATCACATCAGATACCCACGCAACTCAACAGCCTACCAAGAAAATTAAAACACGTAGATAACTACAGAACATTAAAAAACGAACTCTGGAAAATCTACCAACAAAGTTAAGAAACCATTAACACTAATATACACATCACAAATCTCTAGCATCCAATGCCTTCATCCCATACATGAACAGTAGCAACAACACAAACAGTGAAGGCTAAATCCCACTCTCTTCATAAAAGCTAACCCAAGCTTCGAAGTAGGTGGGATTAACTTGCCTTACTCATCTACAAGTAATCCTTATAAGCAAATTCAGAAACTTGTATGAATAATCACTCTTTCTCAAACTTAAAATAAAAAAATCTGCATATTGTACTGAATCTTTGCAATGTACAGAAAATATGTCTCATGTATATATACGTAAATACTATGTATGATAAATCTTCTCAGTGTGAAAAAAATACTATTATTATTATTAACATTATTATATTAGTCATTCATTATACAGAAAATTCTGTACAATCTTCATTGTTAATATTCGAAGAACATGTGTTGTAAATACATAATATAGACGCAAAAATTGAAATTTTTAATTGAAATCCAATGTAGAAAATTAATCATATATGCAGGACTTAGTGCTGAATTTTGTAAACATTATAAGTTAGAATGTCACTCAAGATGATCATTGCATATGTGTAAATATTTTAGAAATCAATAAAAAAATTATATATTAAAAAAAAAAAATTATGTATATTCTATATTCAAAAATTCTGTATAATCTTTATTGTAAATATTAGAAGAACATGTGTTGTAAATACATAATATAGAGGCAATAAAGTGTTTTTAAAAATTTTAATTGAAATCCAATGTAGAAAAGTAGCACTTTGTGCTGAATTCTGTAAAATTATACGTTGCAATGTCACTCAAGATGTTTATTGTAAGTGTAAATATTTTCAATAAAAATATTATCATATCATAAAAAAAAAGAATTATTATTTTATTCACATAATTGATACACAGTCAAAACAAGACATCATATAAACAAAAAATTGACACGTGATTCAGAACAATTCAGAGTCTACCAAAGAATCTAAGAATAGTCCGTCAGGTGGCGTCGTAAAATATGGACTGTTCCAAGTAATGCTGTCTTTTGTAGGTCATTCGGGTCACTTCGTTGATGTTTAATTGCTGTAAATAGTTGGAGAGCTTCCTTGAAGTTGCACCAATTGCACCGATAACTATTGGGATGACTTTGGTGTGTTTAAGCCACAGTCCACCAACTTCGATTGCCAGATCTCGATATTTAGTCATTTTTTCCAGTTCTTTGTTGTTAATGTTGTTATCACTGGGTACTGCGATATCGATAATACAAACCTGTCGATATTCGATATTTGTGATGTCAGGTCGATTGTGTTCCAAATGCCGATCAGTTTGTATTCTAAAGTCCCAGAGAATTTTATGCTGTTTCGTTTTCCAATACAGTCTCTATTTTATGCTGCCACCAGTTATCAGAAGTAGGAAAGGCATATTTTTTGCATACATGCCAATGAATTATTTTGGCCACTTGATCATGGCCGTATTTATAGTCAGTTTGAGCTATTTTGCTGCAGGCACTGCTTAGCTGTTCTACAGTCTCATCTTTCTGATCGCATAATCTGCATTTGCTGTTATTATTGATGTTTAAAATGTTTGCTTTGATTGCATTAGTTTGTAATGCCTGTTCTTCAGAGGCTAGAATAAATCCTTCTGTTTCTTTTTTAATGTATCTGTGTTGAAGCCATTGCCATGTTTTGTTCACCTCAATTTTTCCCTCAGTATCTCGAAGAAATTGGCCATGCATTTAACATATCGGATATTTTGTTGTTCCTTTTTGTAATCGGATTTGTCTCCTGTTGCTTTCAGAAGACCCTCTTGTGTAATTGCTTGAGGTATTGGCTCGGAGCTATTGTCGATGTAACTTCTTAAACTAATTTCGTCTTCTTCCACAGTCTATCTCACTTGCAGCAGACCCCGTCCACCTATTCTCCTCGGTAGGTACAACCGGTCAACATCACTTCGTGGATGTAATGCGTGATGCATAGTCATTAGTTTTCTAGTTTTGCGGTCCAGTTTGTCCAGGTCTTCTTTTGTCCAATCTGTTATGCCAGCTGTGTATCGGATCACTGGTATAGCTCAAGAATTCATTGCTTTAACTGTGTTTAATCCATTTAGTTTGTTTTCAGAATATTTCTAACTCTTTTGATGTATTCTGATGCTGCTTGTTGTTTAACTTTCGAGAGGAGAATATTATTGGCTTCTAATATTCCTAGGTATTTATAGTGTTCGTCAGCTGAAATTGCTTTTATATATTTCTCTTGACCAAAATTAAAATTGCTAGTGTCATTAAGTTTTCCTCGTTTAATTGATAAAATTGCGCATTTATCTAAACCAAATTCCATTTTGATGTCCTGACTGAAAATACGAACTGTGTTTAGTAAATAGTCTATTTACTGGGCCGATTTTCTATATAACTTCAAGTCATCCATATACAATAGATGGGAAATTTTAATATTCATTTAGGAATTTCATATCCAAGTTTTGTTTTCTTCAGAATCATAGATAAAGGCATCAAAGAAATGTTGAAGAGCAATGGTGACAAGGAATCACCTTGGAAAATTCCACGTGTAATGCTGATATCTCCAAATCGTTCATTATTCGCTATTAATGTTGTTTTCCATGATTTCATAGCAGCAGCAGCCAGAAACGAACCTATGTTTTTGCTAATTCCAAATATATTTAGTGATTTTAGGATCCATGAGTGTGGGAGGGAATGGAATGCTTTCTTCTAGTCCATCCATGCCATGTTCAAAGTAGTTTTTCGTCTTTTTGAGTTTCTGAGAATCATTTTATTAATAAGGATCTGGTCTTTTGTTCCTCTAGATTTTTTAAAATTGCCTTTTTGTTCAAGCGGATAAATCTGATTATCTGATGAGTAGTGGTATATGGAATTTGCTATGATTGCAGTAAACAGCTTAAGCATAGTTGGTAGGCAGGTTATTGGACGGTAGTTACTTGGGTCTGCACCCTTATCTTTCATGAAGAGAAAAGTGCGCCCAGATATCATCCAGTCTTCCACTGAGTCTGACTGCAACAAATAATTAAATTGTTCTGCCATTCGATCATGTAGACTGGTTAGATGCTTTAACCAAAATCCACGTAGTTCGTCTTTGTCGGGTGCACTTCAGTTTTGTAATTTTCTAGCTTGTGCACTGCCCATTTCTTTAGTGATAATGACATTTGCATTTGATTTTGTTTCATTTCTGATTCTGTTTCCTTAATCCATGAAGCATCTTTATTACGTTCAATAGGATTATACCACATTGACTTCCAAAATTTGAGTGTTTCTTCTTTTTATGGTGAATGATTGTTTGCATTTTTATTTCTCTGGAGAGACTGGAAGAACTGACGTTGGTTCCGTTGAAATTGCATATTTTGTACACATTGCTTTATTCTTGCTTCATATCTTTTAATTTTCTGTGCAGTCGCTGTAATTCTTTGTTTTACCTGTTCGGTAACTTCGGCAATTGTTTTGTTTTGTAACATCAAAAACAAACTGTGTTAATCAGTTTGTTTTTGATGTTATTATTTTTCAACCGTCCTTCTTTAAAACTCTTTAAGTTGCTTAGATCGGCTCGAAGCCTGTTGACCTTTCGTTCTAGCCGGAGTTTCCATGGTGCAGATTGTTTCATCCTCGGCTTTTGCTCTTTCGGTTTGCAACCAAGCTCCACTGAAATGATAGAGGCTGTGCTGTATAGGAACTGATCTTTGTTTCCTTTATACTGTTGGTTGTGATGGTTTCAATTACAGCATTTGCGTCTAAGAGGAGCTATTTTAGCTTAGATTGTTGTAAAGCTTTTAATGGTGGTAGTCTTATACGGTCGTTTATGGAGTTCATGTTCCAATATCCATGACTTCATTTTACACTGCCCTCCTGTCAAAACATTCTGAGGTATGTCGTCAGCTTGATGTTTACTTAGATAAATTCCATCCAAAGTTTGATATAGCTACCTCCTGATGATTTGCTGTTAGTGGAGTTGTTGGTTTATTACGTAACTCTTGCAGCTCAGCTTCAGTAAATATTTTGTTACGGAAAATGAAATTCTTTTGGTCCATAAATCTTTGTTCTGTTATTGCAGATTCTGGGAATTTTTGATTCCAAATTAAATGCTTTCTGAAACCTCGTTTTTCTGGTGTGTTGATCTGTAAAAACATTTCATAACTTCTCTGTTTTCTTCTACAGTCCATTTTTTACGTTTGGTTTCTTCCAGTCGCTTTTCAGCTTCCTGCCATGATTGCCCAGCAAGGAGAGCTGGGTCCTGTAGCCCACTTGTCGCCTGATGCCTAGGATCCCCAGCATCTGACGCAGTCCTTGATGACCAGGACGTCGACTGATCCGGTATGGATCTCTTCTTCCTTTTCCCCATTAAGATGGGGATGGAACACTGTTAGTCTGGCTCCTCAGTTGAGACCTGTCTGACAAGGGTGGCCCTGCTGGCAGCTAAGCAACCGCCAGAATAGCTCTCAACATCATTGAAGCACGCAATCCCCCCCCCACGACAAGGCCGTGTTCCTTCGGGGGGGGGGGAATATTTTAATAACTGTTTATACTATTATTATTATTATTATTATTATTATTATTATTATTATTTTATTCACATAATTGATACACAGTCAAAACAAGACATCATATAAACAAAAAATTGACACGTGATTCAGAACAATTCAGATGCTACCCAAGATTCTTTGAATAGTCCGTCAGGTAGCGTCGTAAAATATGGACTGTTCCAAGTAATGCTTTTTTTTGTAGGTCATTTGGAGTCACTTCACTGATTTTTAATTGCCGTAAATAGTTGGATTGCTTCTTCGAAGTTGCACCAAGTGCACCGATAACTATTGGGATGACTTTGGTGTGATTAAGCCACAGTCGGCCAACTTCGATTGCCAGATCTCGATATTTAGTCATTTTTTTCAGTTCTTTGTTGTTAATAATGTTATCACTAGGTACTGCGATATCAATAATCCAAACTTGTCGATGTTCGATAATTGTGATGTCAGGTCTATTGTGTTCCAAATGCCGATCAGTTGGTATTCTAAAGTCCCAGAGAATTTTTTCTGTTTCGTTTTCCAATACAGTCTCTATTTTATGCTGCTACCAGTTATCAGAAGTAGGAAAGCCATCTTTTTTGCATAGATGCCAATGAACTATTTTGGCCACTTGATCATGGCCGTATTTATAGTCACTTTGAGCTATTTTGCTGCAGACACTGATTAGATGTTCTACAGAGTCATCTTTCTGATCGCATAATCTGCATTTGCTGTTATTACTGATGTTCAAAATTTTGCTTTCATCGCATTAGTTTGTGTTGCCTGTTCTTGAGCTGCTAGAATAAATCCTTCTGTCTCTTTTTTAATGCAATTACACAAGAAGGCCCTCTTGTGTAATTGCTTGAAGCATTGGCTCAGAGCTATTGTCGATGTAACTTCTTAATTATTATTATTATTATTATTATTATTATTATTATTATTATTATTATTATTATTATTATTAATAAATTCTCAGTGTTAGAAGTTCATAGAGTGTACTGCAGTCACCAGCCAACGAAGAACAAAGGACGTCGCCATTTTAAAAGTCGCATTATAGTCCCTAACGGGAAGAAAGGCTAAAGGTGACGGAGACAGCGAAGTTCAAGCAAAATGAGCTGCAACAAATGCAATAAGCCATTAAGCGATGAAGGGACGGGCCGCATTGTTCCGGATGTAACAAAAAACAACACTTCCACTGTTCAGGGATCTCAGAAAGCACGTGGAAAGCAAAAGGAGCTGTGAAATGGACCGAATGGCGATGTCAACAGTGCCGTGAGAAAACGAAGAACAAAGACCAGACACCAAAGAAAAGTAACGAGGCACATCAAGGTAAGCCGCTTCCGGATCCTAAAATTATAGATAACTTTGATTCATTTAAACTCATGGTGAAAAACTTATTAAATGCACACATGGAACAAATTAACAAAAAATTCGAGGAGTATGAACATTACATACAGTTCAATAACGAGACCTCTGAAGAAATGTTAGGAACCGTGCGAGAAATAAAGACGAAATTAACGGTAGCGATAGAAACGCAAGAAACACTCCAACGCGAAAATCAAGAATTGCGGAAAGAAGTAAACACACTCAAGTGTCAAATGGAACACATGCTACAAAAAGAAAGAAAAATAGAACTTCAAATTGAGGGAATAACGAAAGAAAATACAGAAGACTTAAGCAACATAATGCAACTGATCGGCAGCAAAATTGGAATTCAAATCGCAACCACATATATCAACCGAGGCCCACAAAAAAATAAAGAGAGAGATCGCCACCAATCATCGCTCGTTTCACCAACAGAAATCTGAGAGACCCCATTCTTACAGCAAGCAAGAATACAAGGCCGACAACAGCGATCCTAACTGATAAGAAACTCCCAACACCGATCTATATAACGGAACACTGGACTCCATACTTCAAAAATCTTCTACACCAAGCAAGGAAGACAAAAACAGAGAAAAACTACAAGTGCCTGTGGACAAAGAATTCCGAGATATTTATGAGAAAGAATGGGAACACTCAAGTAGACATAATTACAAGTGAATCCGACTTACACAGCCTACCGATATAAAACACTAACTCTTTACATCCTTAAGAATAAGATTAGAACTCATTTAAAGACTATATGATGGAGATCTCAAACATAGGCGAACATATCCAGTCAGACAACATAAACTTCAAGGTCTTTGACTCTTTGAAGAAATGGTCAGACAACATTTCCACCAACACCAACTTCACTATCATACACACAAACATAAGAAGTATAAAAAAACACTGGCTTACATTGATAACACAGCTCAATTATACCATGATAAACATAGATGCACTAATACTGACCGAAGTTGCAATAAACGACACAGAAATTTACGCATACAACATAAATAATCATCAAACTTACAACTTATGTAGACCAAACAAAAGAGGAGGTGGCATTGTGGCATTTATCAAAGAAAAATACAATGTGACAGAAAAACAAACTCACTTCGAACATGCGGAAACACTAATTTTGGAACTCACAAATAGCCACAATAGTATCAAATACACAATAAACACAATATACAGACCCCCAGATAATAATCCACTCAGTTTTCTTCACGAGTTAGAAACATGGCTAAGCGGCATCGAACCGCGTACAACACACAGGCTCATCCTAATAGGAGACATTAATATAGATACTCTAGACCACGCTTCTTCAACCACTAACACATATCTTGATATACTAAGTCAGTATAACATAAACCCTACCATTAACACCCCAACAAGAGAAGAAATACTCAATAACTCACTAACAAAATCATGCATTGATCATATCAATATACGGACTCCCATCCATACATATACATCATCATCAGTAATTAACGTAAAAATTGCCGATCACTACTTTGTCTCAACTTCGTTTTATTACGTTTCCTACCCCCCCCCCTCCCACCACCACAAAAGTCGACAAAACTCGATCATACTAAAGAGCATTGTCGATAACCAAGTAAAAAATACAGACTGGAATTCCCTACTTAAAATAAACGATCCTGTAACATTATGCGAGAATTTTCAACTAAAGTTCACAGAAATATACAAAAAAGCAACAAAACCTACACAAACGAGGCGACAAACAGACAGCAACCCATGGATAAATGACGATATACTAAATGCTATTATTGAAAAAGAAAATCCGTGGAAATAACTTAAAAAGTCACCCAATAACACCCATTTACAAACCTTATACAAAATCACAAGAAATAAACTAACAACAAAAATTCGTAAGGCAAAAAGACGCTACTACTTCCAAAATACATGGAATATAACGACAACATTAAGCAAACATGGGCTACACTCAACGAATTAATAACCCGAAAAAAGAAAACTTCAGCACAAGATTTTATTGCAAAAAGCTTCGGTCAGGACAAAACCAAGAGGAACTTGCAGACTCACTCAACCATGCTTTCACAAACAACATCACACAACTCAAAAAACTACTAACAATAAACTATATATTTTCGACCTGCAACAAAACAGGAACTAAAAGAAGCACTCTTACAGATAAAAACCGTCGACCACTCCAGGAATAGAAAAAATAAGACTCACAGACCTTATAAGGCACTTTGAGCAAATAAATCCAATACTTTTGAAACTCGTAAACATAATATTCGACACAGGCATTATTCCACAACAACTAAAAACTGCAGTAATTACGCCAATATACAAACACGGCAAAGGAAACGATACTCAGAACTACAGAACAATAGCTACCCTACCAGTCATCTCAAAAATTCTAGAAAAAATAACAAACACCAGACTACAGAACTATTTACAGAAGTACAACGTCATCTCACAAAACCAATACGGCTTTCAGAAAACAAAAAGCACCATTACTTTATTAGAAGACATCGCCGACACAATAAACAAACCCGTCGACAAAAACAAATACGCCGTCCTCATACTGCTGGACCTAACCAAAGCATTTCACACACTTGAACATGACGTACTACTCACCAAACTATACTCAATAGGTATAAGAGGAACACTGCATACATGGTTCAGGAACTACCTCTCAAACAGAACACAAGTAACAAAAATAGGTTCATGTCACAGTCGGAGTATACAAGTAAAACACGGTGTACCTCAAGGTGCCATATTAAATCCCCAATCTATTCAACATATACATTAAGGATGTTCATAACATACCCATAAGAAGTCAAATATTTCAATACGCAGATGACACTGCACTACTAGCAATCCACACAGACATTAACACAGCTCTCTGCAAAGCACAACAAGACCTAAACGAAATCACAACATACTTCCACCAAAACGCAATTCTAATCAACGACACCAAAACACAGATGTTGAAAATACACAACCCAAGAATCATACGCCCTACATCACTATCGATATATTGTCACGTATACTGCTGCATCAATAGCAAAAACACCTGCCAATGGTCAGAAATCAAACCTGTAACACACGCAAAATACCTCGGTGTCTATATAGATTCCCACCTTAAATGGACAAAACATATAGAATACCTACACACTAAACTCCGGATCATCGCAGCAAAACTCTTCCAAGTTAAAGACATTATTCCACCCAACATAAAAAACTCCTATATCACGGTATCTGCGAATCCCTACTCAGATACGGAATAACAGTCTACGCAAATACATCAAACAGCCACCTAACAAAATTGGAAACACTACACAGGAAAATCGTGTCAACAGTGATCTGGACACCTTACATCCAACAACCAATATCCGACAAGCACATGGCGATACACAGAATTCTGAGAATTAAAAACCTGAAACACTACATGACATTAACAAGGAATTATTTCAACAACACCTACCGAAACAACAGAGACACATATTGTATAACACGACCTGTAACAACTCTCTACATTCCCACACCCTTCATCAACTCATACGGTTCTTTTGTGAGATCACATCAGATACCCACGCAACTCAACAACCTACCAAGAAAGTTAAAACACATAGATAACTACAGAACATTAAAAAACGAACTCTGGAAAATCTACCAACAAAGTTAAGGAACCATTAACACTAATATACACATCGCAAATCACTAGCATCCAATGCCTACATCCCACACATAAACAGTAGCAACAGCACAAATAGTGAAGGCTAAATCCCACTCTCTTCATAAAAGCTAACCCAAGCTTCGAAGTAGGAGGGATTAACTTGCCTCATTCATCTACAAGTAATCCTTATAAGCAGATGCAGAAATTTGTGTGAATAGTCACTCTTTCTCAAACTTTAAAAATAAAAAATAAAAAATATATATAAATAAAAATTAATGAGAAATAATAATTGTAATTATTACTATTATTAATTGTTATTATTACAAATGAGAAATAATAAAATGTAAAAAATTTTTTTTTTAATTTTAATTAATAATTAAAAACATTTGTAATAATCATCATTATGAATATTATAATAATATACGTTATAAACAGTTATTGTTATTATTATTTAAAAAAAAACTTTATGTACGAGAAAGTATTTGTTATGCATAATTGTGTTCATATAATGTATGTAATTTATCTGAAAAAAAAATGTAATTTTTATATTTTTCTTAATTTCTATAATTTTATAATGTAATTATTATATGTATGCAAGACATAATAAAGTGTTAAAAAAAATTTGTTCTTTGCTCGTCACCAACGAACAAAGGACGTCACCATCTTTACAGTTGCTCAAAGGAAGAAAGGTGAATCATGAAGTGCAACAAGGTGCCTGAAGGAATTGCCGTCCGACGGATGTTATATAATCTGCAGGAAATGCCATAGGAATCTTCACTTTACACATTCTGGACTTTCAGAAACAACATGGCAACGCAAATCCAACACCAAACGAGAGGAATGGAAGTGCCAAAACTGTAGAGAGAACAAAGAATTGCCGCCACCCACGGCGGAACCGATTTCACCGGAGGCAGAATCGGACGATGAACTGAACAGACAAAGCAATGCCGGTGAGCCTTATAATTTTAATTCCGTATATTTATTACTAGAAAAAGGTTAAGAGAATATAAAAGCCAGCTTAGTAGATCTTGTCCAAGAACTCTTTCATAAACAGAACGAACAAATAACAAAAAAAATAAAATAAAAATAAAATAAAGAAATAAAATTAGCGAATACGAAGAATTTGTTAAATGTAATAATTCAACAGTAGAAGAAGCCTTGCAAACGGTTAAAGACATTAAAATCAGCATTAATGCACTAACTGACAGGCAACATAAACTGATGAAAGACACATCCAATCTCCGTCAAGAATTTAATTCCCTAAAACTACAATACGAACTTTTAAATCAACAACAACATAAAGAAGACCTTATCATAAACGATCTTCCATAAACTGCATATACAGAAAACCTCAGAGACGCAGTTTTAAAGTGAGGCCATGCACCTGACATCCCCCTACAGCATAATAATATTCAGGCCGTAAATCGGATTCCCAGTAAGAACAAAATACAAGGCTTGCCACGACACGCACCAGTCATAGTTCATTTGACAAGCAAATCCACAACAGACAATCTCATAAAAGCCAGCAGACAGAAAAAAACACTTGCCAAGGACTTAAACGCATCGCAAGACAATACACCAATCTTTCTATCTGAGTATTTAACACCATTCAATCAGAATCTGTTGCACCGAGCAAGAAAAGCAAAAACAGAAAAAAATTATCAATTTTTGTGGATCAAAGACGGCAAAATATTCTTGAGAAAGTCACAGACTTCAAAGTCTATACAAATAAAAAGCTCGGAAGATATAAACAGGCTGCCAGAGTGAAACAAAAGACTCTAACTTAGTTCAAAAAAGAAGACCTCAACACAACAAAGATGAATGTGAACCATCAGACAGATGTAATTGCACCAGAATACATCAGCAATTGTACTTTTGACACTCACTTGGTGCATGGAAACAACACAATACAAGCGAGAGGACTCCCCATCTCGCATATTAACATCAAAAGCATCCGAAAACATTGGTTATTGGTACAGGCTTATCTGAGGAATTACACTGATATTATTGATATTTGATTCTTACAGAAGTATCCATAACTAATGACGAAGAGACTGCTTTCCAAATTCCAGGCTTCCAACAACACAGATCATGCCGTCAAACAAAAAGAGGGGGTGAAATACTAATATTTATCACACAAAAATTAATAGCAAAAGAAACTGCCTATCAATTTGAGCATGCTGAAACCCTTTGCATCGAAATCATTAATACCACCAATAGACAGCATATCATAATACCAAATGCTATTTACAGGACACCAAACTTCAACATGATAAAAATGCTTGCACGAACTCAATTGCTGGCTTTCACGCCAAGAAATATGCTCAACCGAATACCTGATGATAATTGGCGACATAAACATAAATATTGCAAATGAAAACTGTAGAATACCTAGACACGCTATCCATGTATAACCTAATACCAACAATAACATCATGTACTAGAGAAGAAATATTCGGAAATACTATCACTGCCTCCTGTCTAGATCATATAAACGTCCGAGCACCACCAAACAGTTACACTGCATCAGTCATAAAGTAGCAGATCATTACTTCACGGCTCTAAACTTCCACACTATGACAATATCCATGGAATTCCACCCCCAGATGAAAAACAACACAAAACAACAATAGACGAAGAAATAATCAACCACGAAATAACCGACTGGGAACGCATGGCATCAGATTCAGCAAATATCTTATACAACAGCATTAAACTCACACTGGAGGAAATATATAAAAAATGTGCAAAGAAAATCAGAATTCGTTCAAGAACACCCCAACATCCTTGGATAATTGGAAAGGACGCTCTGTGGAAAGAATTTAAGCGATATCCAAATAACACAGCTTTAAAAACTGAATATAAGATAACAAAGAATCGCCTTACAACACAAATAAGAAATGCAAAAAGAAGCTACTACAGAGACAAACTAACCTCTGCACAAAACAACATGAAACAAACCTGGCATATGATTAATGAGATGCTAGATTCTGTTCCCAACACCACTGCCTCCGAAATCATAAAACACAGCTTCATGAAAGACGCGAAACCTATCCAACAACTAGCAAATGACTTTAACCAATACTTTGCAGACTCCATCCAAGAACTTCACAGAAATATTCCCCCATCACAAAACGTGACTCTCCACTTGGACCACAATCAAAACAGACATTATGGTTCCCAACCATAAAAAAGCAGAACTTCTCTCTGCAATACATGAAATCAAACCAAACAAAGGCCCAGGAATTGATGGTATAGGACCTAAAGATATCAAGCAACATGCAACTAGTTTAAATCCTATCCTACTAAAATTAATAAATAAAATTATTTGAAACAGGACAGATACCAAGTATGCTAAAGACCCCATAATCACACCCATATACAAACACGGAAAAAGAAATTTAATCAGCAATTACAGACCCATAGCAACACTACCAATTAGAAATCAAATTATGGAGTGGTTCGTACTAAGGAAACTCCCAACATGTAAAGAGAACTTTCATATTATCCCCAAAACACAATATGAACGGTTTTCAGAAAATTAAGGGAACAACATCTCTCTTGGAAGATTTACAGACGCAATTAATACCGCCTTAGACAAAACAAAATTGCCATAGTAGTCTTTATAGATCTAACTAAAGCATTCGATACACTCACACATCAAACCTTGTTAGAAAAGCTGAGGCATGTTGGAATAGATGGACCTCTTCACAGGTGGTTTACAAACTACTTCCAAAATAGAAAGCATATCACACGTATCGGATCAAACCGATGCAGAGAGCTACCAGTAACCTGTGGAGTGCCACAGAGAGCTGTACTCTCTCCCCAACTCTATTCAAAATTTACACGCACGATATTAACCAGCTACCACTCAAAGGTAAGATATTCCAATATAACTCATTGTTAAATGAATAAATGCTGTATTATTATTATTTATGCATTGTACAAGGGGGAAAAAAGAAAAGAAAGAAAAAATTTATAAGAATTTCATTGTTCCGAAAAAGAAAAAAAAAAGAAATTAAACCTGTCATAAATACATAAATTTATGATCATAATTTTAATAATAAAAAAAGATTGAATTAAAAAAAAATTAATGAAGTATGTATCAGATGTAATCAAATGCATGTACGCAACGTATGTATCACATCTACTTTAAATATGTAATCATAAATTTTAATAAAAAATATTTAAAAAATTATTATTATTATTATTATTATTATTATTATTATTATTATTATTATTATTATTATATCCAGGAAGTTAAGGATTCTTTCAGAAGGTCATAAGTCACCCATACCAGATGTCGTATCTTCCCTCCAACTATTCACATTAGATGGTTACATGTTAAAATTACACAAGGAAGAAATTACATATGGATAAAAATACACTAACAAAAAATTACACAAATTTGAATATTCACATGGAATTTTTTTACTTTAGAGTTTTTAAATTTTTGTGATGAATTTTATATTTATTTTCAGATAAGAGTTCCGATACTTTTGTAATACTTTATAAGACCTACCTGTTGACTTTAATTCGATTAAAATATTATTGGTATTTTGTGGTCAAATTAAACTCATAAACTTTCTTAATATTGCAAAAATTATTTTTATTTTAAAAAATAATAAAAAACATACACTAAGTCATATACAACGTAAAAAATCCAATCGTCTATTAGAGTCATAATTTTGTAAATTTTTTTAAATAACGAAACCTGTGGTGCGTTCATAATTAGAAGAAACACACGTATAAACCACAGTGAAAATTATTTAATTGTAAATATTTCATCCTAAGTATCTTAGGACATCATCAGTACAGTATTTAAACAAAAATTAGGAATAACACAGTTAGGGCGCATGATTACAATAGAATCTCATGAAAACGTGCTAAAGTAGTACAAAAAAAAAAAAAAACGTTAATTATTTAACACAGTTTTGTATGACAGTTTCCCATACTTTAGGAATAGTAAGAACGTCGTTGCGATTAGGTTTGGTCTGTGTAGTAGGGCTTCAGAACTTTCTTTGTATAAACGTTCATGTTTAAATAAAGATCTATGTAAAAGTTTAGCCTTTTCCCAATGGATCCTTTTCCCAAAACAACTCAAAAAATCATCAGTCACTTCTGCATACATCAAACCAGACAGGAAGAAGTGCATAGGATTCCCATACCTTACGTTAAAGGCATCTCAGAACGTCTTTCTAAAATTATGAAGAAATACAATTTTGCCACTACTTACAAACCTATCAACCAAATTTACAACTTATTACCTTCTCCTAAGGACAAACTCTCACCCTTGATGTTACCTGGTGTTTATGAGATTCCATGCTCATGCAAATTATCTTACTTTGGACAGACAGGTAGGTCTGTTCAGAAACGCATCTCGGAACATCAAGACCACATTCGTCTTCTTAAACGGCAGAAATCTGGCCTCTCTCAACACGGAATTGAAAATCCAAACCATAGGATCCATTGGGAAAAGGCTAAACTTTTACACAGATCTCTATTTAAACATGAACGTTTGTACAAAGAAAGTTCTGAAGCCCTACTACACAGACCAAACCTAAACCGCAACGACGTTCTTACTATTCCTAAAGTATGGGAAATTATCATACAAAACTGTGTTAAATAATTAACGTTTTTTTTTTTTTTTTTTGTACTACTTTAGCACGTTTTCATGAGATTCTATTGTTATCATGCGCCCTAACTGTATGTTATTCCTAATTTTTGTTTAAATACTGTACTGATGATGTCCTAAGATACTTAGGATGAAATATTTACAATTAAATAATTTTCACTGTGCTTTATACGTGTGTTTCTTCTAATTATAATTTTGTACAATATTTGAAATACGTTGTTTTAACGAAATGTACCTACGACGTCCTGGGTTTCGTTGACCAGTTAAATGCTGCAAATAGTTTGAATGTTGTAAAGATAATTCTTTAACACTGTTATCCAAAAATTTCCAAACAGTTGGATGGGAACACTGAAAGAGAGACCGAAGCCCATAGTGCCATCCTTCGATACAATTTGTAGTTCTAGCTATACAGTTGGCTGCAGAGTGCTATGGTTCCAAATATTGAATAGAGATTGTCTATAAGTGCCGTTCCTGAGCTGTCGACCTCGAATATATGTACGTTCGAAGTAAAGGAGAACTTGTTCGATTTGTTCATTATATTCGTCTAAATTAGAGAACAGATCAGCAACTTCTAAAAATGTTTCTAACATTTCTTCTTCTGGCAGACGTGCAAGTGATTGCAACATTTTAATGTGTACTGCAAATGACTGATTGGATTCATATAGAGATTTTAGTCCACATTCATTTACTTTGCGTATAATAGATTGTGATAAGTGGAAAAAGCAGCCACCAATTTCGATGTTTTCAAACACGGTACGGAAAGCATTCGTTGCTGTGTTTCGAAATCGGTCAAATGTTTTCGTGTCGAGCCTGAGGAATTTTCTCCAGTGACATGTTCAGCATCTTCACGTATATTTCTTCCTTTTTCCCTGGTAGAAGAGCCAGCAGACAAGGAAAAGCGACGCCTGAATCATATTGGATGGATACTGTATAACTGATCATATATTCCTGGAACCGCTTTAAATGTACCATCTGCTTGCCAAAAATCGTTAACTGCAAGTTAATCGCCTCGTCACGGAGCTCTTCTTCGGTAGGCACATTTTCAATCCGTCTGATACAGTCACTAAATTGTTAGCTATAATTGCACGAGCCGTTGCGCCTGGATTCGACATTTTTCTTTTCATTTGATTTGCAAGTTGATGAGCTTCAGATTCAAAAGTCCTATTAACAAGACAGTGTTCTGAAGACTCGCGGATAATCTTGTTGTCTCTGGTATGGAGCAGCGACCGACAATGGAAAGTTCTAAACTTTGCACGACGCCAATGAATAATTCCGATAGCAGTTTCACGGCGACGAACAAACTCTAATTCTTTGTAAATTATAATTTTACCACCTTTGTTACTACCGCCGTACTCAAAATCAGCCACGGGTAAATTAAAAATTAATTAAAAAAATTAATCACGAAATTTAATAACTCGCACGTTATCCACTAGTTGTATTACGAGTCACTAAACTAGAACTGAAGAATGTAAGACAAAAATTTAATTAATATACCTTCACCCAAGCAATTCTTAGAAATTCTTGAGCAGTTCATGGTAATTAACAATTGTCGACTGGTTTTACCTTAGGAAATTATTCCTTGTAAATCTGAGGTAAGTACTAATTAGGGTAGCTAATCACTACATCTCTTTGAGCTTCCAACTCAACCACCTCCCTACTCCCCTTGCCCAAATCTGCACTAGTGATTTACCCCTTGCTGGTTGTAAATTTTGTACAATTTTGGTAAATTTTATTTTATGTTTTTACTTTAAATTTAATTTTAATTTCTTACTTGTGTATTTTTTCCTTTTAATTTTTTACTTAGTGTATTTTTATCCATGTATAATTTTTTTTGTGTGTAATTTCGTCCTCGCGTAATTTTTGCAGCGCAATTTTATCCCTTTTAATTTTTTCCTGCGTAATTTTGTCCTGACACGTTTGGGTAGTTACATTGTCAGATGAGATGACTTTTAAGTCAGTTATCCATTTTAGATCGCGCCGACGAACCAGCCAATAATCAATACACTGCTATCGTATGTAATTAGGTGCGAAGTTCTCTTTTTGAAAAAAAAAGTATTTATCACTGCAAAGTCATGTTCTTCGGCAAATACTAGAATGATAGTAACCTTCCTCGTTTTGTATGCCGCATCCTTGTCCACCGTGCACATGTTCGAAGCCATCTCCTGTGCAGCCAAAGTGTCCGTTTAGATCTCCTCCAATGAAAACCTGTTCATTGTCGTTAATAGTTTGAAGATGTCTCTCACGGTCATTCCAGAACTCATTCTTCGTCTGTCGTGGGCATCCAATCTGTGGCGCGGAGACAAATATAAGTTGTAAACTGTAAGTTCCCATATTGATCTTAACAGAGATCATTCGGTCAGAGATCCTCGCAACTTCTATGATGGAATGACGCAGTCTCTGGTGGCTTGCAATTACTGGAACACTCTTTTGCCCAGACTTTTGTCCAAAGTAGATTAGTTTACATCCTTCACAAATGCCTCTAGATTTTGCGCTGAGGGGGGGGGAGCATCTTGTCTCTTGTATGCAGGTGATGCCAATCTTTCTGTTTTTAAAACAGCCAGCATGCTCGAGGATGCGGCCTGTTAGTGTACCGACGTTGATGGTTGCTAGTCGAATATTCTGGTTTGGGTTTGGACTGGCTTCTTTAACTTACCTCACCCACTGGCAGGTAGCCCTAGTATTCTGTTCGTATCATTCGGACGATGATGGCGCGAGTCGCTGAAGGGGAACGCCCTAGCAGGTTGTGCAAAATGAACTATCATCACTACATAGCGATACGTGAATTGTTCTCCACTTGGCTTGTCGCAAGAGGAACGTTGGGGTTTTACGAAATCTGGCATCTAACCCTCCTTCTTTCTTGTCTGAGATTGGGACTGCCAATGGCGGAGATTTTTTAACAGCTATTCATGCGTATCAAATGAGGAAACTAGAGATAAAGGAAGAATAATTTGGGCCTTTTAATAGTGTTTATATACCAAAAGAGTAAACATGTGTGAAAAGAAGAATAAAGGCTTTTTAATTACTGTTTATATGCCAAGAGAAGAATTCCTCCAGCTGTTTAATAGGTATTTATGTATCTGCCAAAAGAAGAGTAACTTTGGTTATAACACCTTTTTATATGCCAAAAGAGGGAAAAATTAGCTTTTTTTAAGCAGCTTTTTTTTATGCTCCAAAAGACTAAACAGCTGTCAACAAAAGAAGATTTTGTTCATTTTTCAAGAACCTGTTTGTTCGTCAAAACAGGAAATAGGTGCCAAAAGAATAATCAATTTGTCTTTTTTACTATGACAAAAGAATTACTTCTACCTGTAACCGAATTAGAAGCCTTTATGAAGAAGCATAAACGTCACTTAAGCATCGTATATGCAAAATATTGGTCACGTGCATCATCACGTGTTCTAGTCAACTATTTGAGAATGGGGCTGTCAGTACTCGCCAGTAGTGTTGATCACAATGGGAAAAACAAAAAGGATCTTTCGGAGTTCGATAAAGGACTTATTGCGGGTGCCCGTCTGACTACAATTTTGAAAACAGCCTAATGGTTTCTCAAAAGGTGAGATATCCGAGGTGTTTAATCAATGGAAAAATAACCCAGTCGGTTTGTCTAAGAGGCATACTCGTGCTCCTAAGACTTCATTCAGGTCTTAAGACCTCAATCCTGAGCTCCTAAGACAGGATTGAGGCATTTAAAGAAGGCAGTTCCCGACCCACATCTCACTGAACTATGCGCAGGGAATTGAAGAATATCGGCATTGGCAGTCACATGCCTATACGTAAAGTAAAAGTGTCTAATCCAGTGGTCGATATGCTTGTCTTACAGCATAAAGCATTCTTAGGACGAAGTCTTTAGCCAAACACGTAACGATGAGAAGGACTACACCAAGCACAATACTCATTTATGGTGTCGGTGATCGCTAATTAAGCTTCGGAGGTTGCTACTAATGGATTTCATTTGCTGTTCGAAGAACAGAAGTAGAGATGATAGGACGATAACGGGCAACACAACAACAGCATTACTTTTCTTTAGATTGGAGATAAATTAGATATAAATAACGAATCAATGACAAACGCTGATAGTGTGGGAGATAGAAACTATTGTAAGTGTTGCTTGAAGAAACATTATCAATCACAAAAAAAAACCTTCTGAATATTAATGTTCTTATGATTTTGCATCTTTTTGTCGATATGAAGGTTGGTCGATTGCATATCAACTAACAGCCTACTGTTGAGCGGAAGTAGTCTTACCGATAACATAAGCAGTCCATAAACACATAGTTTGGATGGTGCGTATATATTATATATTGTACTATATTCTTACAATAAAGTAAGCTAGAGGGGAAAAAATGGGATTAAAGAAACTCATAAGTGAAAATACATTTACAGTACTGTATTGTGTTTATCGGTACTGTAAGCTTACGTTTCCGAGATGAATTGTATGTCTGTCAGTACCTACATCAATATCGTCTTAATAGATGCAAAACACTATAGATCAGGCATTGCAAACACGCGGGCCGCATGAGGCCCGCCAACAAGTAACATGCGGCCCGCCAAACTTTGTAACCAATACGGTTATTTAACGTTTGACAACACCGATTTAAATAAACATATTTAAAAAATTAACATTTCCACTTAAGATTATTTTATACGCCAAACTACTCTGCAATTTCTACAGGAAATAATGTTCGTTTTGTCATTTCAAAAAATCTTGTTACACCACTGCATAAACATCGAATTTTTCCTACTTTTAACGAGCAGGTCTACGTACGCGGCTACATCCGCTGACCACAGCAATCAGAAGCTAGCCGTTATATATTTTCAAGTCGTAAGAAATTGTAGTGTTTTCTTTATAATTAATAAAGAATTTATGAAAAAAATGTCGAAACCTTCAACCAGTATAAGTAAAACACGATTAATTGAAGAAGAGCATCGTAGTTTTCAAGAAAAATGGGAGTTACAATATTTTTGTATTCAAGGGGAAAAAAATGTTTCTAAGACATATTTCGGTGATTACACCACATTTTTTATTATTCAGTTATATAAAACACTGAAATAATAATTCCCGACAAGTTTCGTAAATCGTAGGATTTACATCTTCAGGGGGTAAATAGTATAACTTAAAGTTTAAACAAGAGAATTAATAAATACAAATCATAACCGTCTGGCTAGTCCGCGCGGTTAGCCTAGTGGCTATGCGCTTCGCAACCATATGCCTGGGGAAGAAATGTCCTAGGTTCGATTCCCGTCGCTGACGTGAGGAGCTGAAGGATTTTCCTCAGCCATAGCCAAGTTAGCCAGTCTTGGGCGTGGACAGCAGGGTTTTTTCCCCAGTTTATTCTGGGGTTTTTCATCCCGCAAAGCAGGCAAACTGGCCTTGAGAACCCAACACTACAGGCCATAGGATACACCGGGGAATAAGGCTGACCACCTTATCCTGTAAACGGAGTGAGGTCCGATGATCAATGGACCCTCGACACCGCAAGGTAAAAGAGGGTATAAGGAAGATGATGATGATGATGAACCGTCTGGCTATTCATAAAACTCAAATAACAGAATGCAGATATAAAACGTTATTGATGTTGAACAATACTGGACGATGTCACGTGTTCTCGTTCATACAGTCCGAGCTCAGGTTGAGGTAGTTTTCTTTTTTTTTTAGGACAGACAGGAAGATCTGGAGAAATACGCATGGCTGAACACCAAAAAGACGTACAATACAAAAGAGAACAAAAAACGGGTCTTGCTTTCCATACCACTTCCACTGGACACGATGCACTCTGGCAAAAAACAACAATGCATAGAAAACAACTGCTATATAAGAAAATTTAAAGAAGCTGCTAATATGCTGAAAAACCCAACCCAATGCAATAAAAATCAAGGTTTAATTCTCCATCAAGTGTGGTCAGCTCTAATAAAAAATCTACCTCAATCTGAGCTCGGACTGTATGAACGAGAACAAGCACATGTGACATCGTCCAGTATTGTTCAACATCAATAACGTTTTATATCTGCATTCTGTTATTTGAGTTTATGAATAGCCAGACGGTTATGATTTGTATTTATTAATTCTCTTGTTTAAACTTTAAGTTATACTATTTACCCCCTGAAGATGTAAATCCTACGATTTACGAAACTTGTCGGGAACTATTATTTCAGTGTTTTATATAACTGAATAATAAAAAAAAAATGTGGTGTAATCACCGAAATATATCTTTTGAACCAATTAACCACAGAAGTCTACGCCTGCAAAAACGTTTATGCCTGACATGTAGAAACTCTATTGCAGTTTGCAAAGAATATAATATTGAAAGGCATTACGATGCGAATCATAAAGAAAACCAAGACAAATATGTTGCGAAACTTTGAAGAAAAATTGTCAGAAGTAAAGTTGACAATTCCAAATTAACAAAGTGTATTTACCAAACCTATTGAAGATAATAAAGCTACAGTAAAAATCAATTATTTGTTATCCCATTTAATTGCAAGCAAGTCGAAACCATTCACTGAAGGGGAATTTATTCGCGAATGTATTATTAACATTTTCAAACAGAAATTATTACTTTGGCTTAAATTAATTCAAAAAGAAAATTTATCCCATTTTGAATGTTGTCAGAAATTATTACAAAAATCACCCAAATTTAAATTTTCCGAACATGCCAATCAAATTAAGAAAATGAATTCGAAAGATTTTTAGATTTTAAGAAATGTGAAAATCAGTTTCGCCTATTTACTTCTCCTGTATCGATTGATGTTGAAACTGTTGATGACAATTTACAGTTGGAATTAATCGAAATTCAGTGGGATTTCATATTGAAACAAAAATATGGATGTTGGAATTCCAAAGTTCTATAATTATTTATCAGTCGATCGATACCTCCAATGTGTTATCTACAATTAGGCGTGTTTTATGTACGTTCGGTAGCACATATTTGTGCGAACAACTATTTTCAACTTTAAAGAATAATAAAACTGCGGAAAGATCAAGATTAACAGAGCAGCATGTGCGAACAATATTGAAAATAACCACAGCTCAACAAATTCAACCAAATTTTGAAGATTTCTTTAGTGAAAACATTGTCAAGTTTCTTCAAAAAATTATATAATTTTATTTAAATATGTAAACTTTATATTTTTATATGTATTTTTGTAACATGGTTGTATTTTGTACTCTAATGTTAATATTAAAAATCTGTTTCCTCTTTATTTCGAAATTTTTTTTTCTGTTGCCGCCCGCGGCTTGATGTATAATTCTCAATTTGGCCCTTGGAGGTAAACGAGGTTGACATGCCTGCTCTAGGTGCTATACGTATTACTAACAATAGACACCAAAAATGAAAAGATAATGCAAAAAGAAATTCATATTCATTTACAGCAAGGGTCGCAAACTGGCGGTCCGCGGGCCGGATACGGCCCCTCGAAGAATTCGTATCAGGCCCTCGACCTTAATGATTTATTTTCTAAAAATCAATGTTGCTAACATCCTGCGGGATTAAAACAAAAAAAAAATCAGACTTTTAAATGTTTTATGACAGTTTTAAACAAAAGTAAAACTTATTCCTACAATTGTTTGTACCTTTGTTTCTATCATCAGATGTTGGCAACACTGAATGGAAGTTACTTGTCACGCAGCCATTTTAAGTCACGTGATACAATGTCAATAAGTTACAAGTCACCATTGTAATATGACAGTGTGTTAATAAAAAGTTATCTCAATAACTTGCATTTTTTTGGCCCATAACAATGTCTGAATTTAAAGTTAAAAAAAGAAAAGAGATCAAGAAGGCAGAACATTTCAAGAAAAAATGGGAGAAGGCATATTTCTTTTGGAAGTAAAAAATATATTCCTAAACCGCCATTATGAATCAAACCATAAGCACTGTGATAAATATACGAAAAGATGCGTGATGACTAACTTAAAGATTTAAAAAATGAACTGAAGTTTCAACAGAGGATAAGTCATTGAGAAAATATAAGTTCAAATGTAATTGAACTTATATTTTATAAACTTGTTATATTTTTTGAAATTTGTGGTTATAAATTTAAAATTTAAATAGTGGTGTAATTGTTTACGTAAGTCGTAAAGGCCCGGCAAACAAAAGGGCCTTTGTTAGAGCCTTTCTTTTTTTAGTTTATGTTTTGGTACACAGAATAACATTGAATACGGCCCGCGTCTGATATACATCTAATTGACTGGCCCTTTGCTGAGTTTGAGTTTGGGACACCCCGGGTTTACAGGTATAACGATTCATGCCTTGATAACGAAGAGGCACTAATAGGATCGCTTTAGGGTAGCCTCGTGCAATCGATACGATGGCTTCGAGGAAGCCAAGCCTATACACTAATGAATGAATCGTTATAAAATTTTTATTTTCTGCTAATTAACTAACAGTTAATTTTATGCAGTGTGTGTGGGGGGGGGGGGTAGCTTTTACAGTATCACAGTTACAGTCATGTCAGATATTCGTAAATATCTCGTAAAAACCACTTACCGGAAAAAGACACAATTTGACTCACGTGTGAGTAAACCGATTTAAATTAAAAGGAAAGTTTTTCTTCCGTTACCTTATGAAATGTTGAAGGAACAAAGTTGGTTTTCTGGGCTAGTTTACAAGAAGTACTCGGCAAAATTCCACTGAGCCAATCAATGTTGTTTCCCATTTTTTGAAATAGCTGTCGTTGGCCTCTTTCTTCGACGTGGGGGGACAGGGAAAAATGCAGAAACTAGACTACAGAATCGCTTGGAGATGTAGTTCTCGAAAAACGGTTTCCCAAATAATATTCTGGCACGTGGTTTCTTTGACACAATGTTGCGTCATTCACTCATACCCTAGATGTCCAGAAATTCTTAACCAATCACAGCATCCCTGTTGTTCTTAATTCGCCTTATTCGCCAGATGTACCTCCCTGTGACTTTTTTCTCTTCTGTAGTCACCCCAAGATAAGTCAAGATGGTCGCTCTAAAACCGACATTAAATACCGAATTGCTAAGGCAACTGTGTCCCTACAGAAGTTAAAACCATTGTGGGGAGATAACAGAATAGCAATCACAACCAGACTAAGACTAATTGACACCTTGGTGAATTCCATCCTCTTGTATGGTTGTGAGGCCTGGACTTTATTGAGGGAAGATAAGAGGAGACTCCTGTCTTTTGAAATGAAAACTTACAGAAGATTTTTGAGAATTCCCTATTTTCTTCTTCTTCTTCTTCTTCTTCTTCTTCAACCTTTTGGTTCTGTCCACTGCTGAACGAAGGTCTTCCCCATAAGAATTCCCTATACCGGTCACGAAACCAATGAAATGTTCGAAAATTGATTGATTCAATAGACGGGAGAAAAAGGGAAAATATTCTGGCAGTCATCAGAAGAAGACTGATAAAATGGTTCGGACATGTGGAAGGGCTAATGGCATTCCAAAGAGAGCACTAGAAGGAATCGTTCCGGGATCAAGGGTTAGGGGCAAACCTCGATTAAAATGGACCGATAACATCAAAAAATGGACAAATTCCTCTCTTTCTCAACTGTCATCAAGAACAAGGGACCGAGATGATTGGAGGAGGCTAACCAAGAATATCACCTACCAGCCATGAGTGACCGAACTGTCCATTTAGAGCTACAGAAGAAGAAGAAGCAACTGTAGGCAATTTTCCCTTTCACGATAGGCTTTCAATCTTCAAATATTTCTAAAATGTTTTTACTTTTTTTTTAATCAGAAATGATCAGCAAATGATAATAATTTTCTTACGTCTACCAAACGTGAAGCGAAGGAATAGTAACTTAACTTATTTAGAACACCAACAGAATGAAAACGTCTTGGTAATTACCCAGTAGAAGCGGAGCAGAAAGGAGACAGCATGGATGCAAGAAGATGGAAACAAAGTTATGCAGTAACAGAGCTAAGGAAGGAGATCGACATCATAAAAGGGATTAAACCTCATTAATAAGATTATTAAAAGGTATTACAGAAGACGAGTAATTATCTTTCTCAAGAAGCAGCTGTACTCTGTCACCATCTCAGACGCAAGCATGCCTAGTTAAACAGCAGAGTTCCAGGAACTCTCCCGACCAGGTTATCACCCTGCTTTAACACATGTGCTGTGAATCAGGATCGTTCGCATGCGAGCGAACACACACACACACACACACACACACACACACACACACACACACACACACACACACACACACACACACACACACGTATGCGCTCCTTTAGCCTCTTCATCTCAAATTCCAATCGCTGTCGGTAAAATTTCAGACATTTTAACGCGAGGGTGGAAGGAAACTAGGCAACTATTCCGACTCCTATGGTGTGCATTCGATACCTTTATGAGTCAGCAGGGTTCACTAACCTTGTACTTCCTACTAAGATGCAAACATCTATAAGTGTAAGATAGCGAATCGTGAATTCCCAAGTAACTTACTTCAGCCATAACCAGATGTGGGATTCTGTCATCATCCTTCCCTCTCTCTCTGTCTTTCTCTCTGTATTCAAACTCGTAATGATCTGGTGGGGTAAACTTTAATAATAAATCCTTGAAGAAGGAGACGTTCCATATCAGAATATGAGTTCTTATATTTCCTCTGTTCTGCACTAGACAACAATAAACACAAAAACTTAGTCACGTGGATGAAATATTTTTTGTTTTTCCTTTGATTTTCATCAAGAAAGTATTTTTATAATCTTCTTGAGCAAGAAATGTTGTTCAAACAAAAGTTGTACTGTAGGGAATTAAAGAAATATAAGAGACTTGATCTTGGATTTTCTTACATGAAAGTTGAAATTTCAGGAAAACGCAAATGCGAAAAGTTTCGTGCATGAATAAAGAAATAGAAGAGGTAAATGAAGTGGACGAAAAGTTAGAGTTAAGCAGCGAAGGTGATGGCTGTGCATGTCACTGAAAGAATAAGCAATAGAAATCGTAGGTGCCCATCAATCAGTTGCCCGGAAATGTTTGCATGAGGATAAAAAGAACATCAGCATACAAGTGTGAAGTGGAACAGGATTGCTTTATGATTTACTTGTACTGCTCTAATTTCCGTCGAAGTGTCTTAAGTAGGTTGGAAAAGGGAAGTCGAATTAGTTGGAGTGTAGAAGGGAGAATATTAGTTTGTTTTGGACTAGAAAGACTAAGCGATATACGCAAAGTTTGGAATTATTTAACTCTGTTGAAAAGTGTCGTATTTTTCGCAGATAATACTTTTATTCATCTAATAATATCAGTAATAGAAGCTAAGCGAATTGGATAATTGCGAATTGGTATTAAGAAGTTGTAGTCCTTCGAATATCATTACACAAGCAAGCAAAAATATGATTCACTCCAGAATATTGGTTTATTTATTAAGTACGTTTTCCAAGCGGGAATAAGATGTATCGAAGAAAAACGATGCGCTAAAAAACAAAACTCTGAGTTATCGAGGAGAAGTTGAGTCGCTCGAAGACACACACGCATACTCTACAACAAAGTTTGCGAGCAAATTGGCTTTTTGCCCAAAAAGATAGACAATAACTTAGAGGCTCTAAATTCTAATCCAAAGTGAATAATTTGGACACATCAAGAGAAGAAAATTGTTGAGTTTTCAAAACTTTTTCTAGCATTTGTCACCGTATTGGCGATATTAATAAAAGTAAATTAGAATGAATTTGAAGATAATGAGTGTGAAGTAAAATGTCGACCCCAGGAACGATGTGTTGTGTTGTTGGTTCATTTAGCGCTAAGACAAATGAATCCACGAGTTATCCTTGAACATTTTGTTCGCAAGTGAAATGTTAGTCTGTTTTACAGGGAAAAATCAAAACTTTCAGTAGTTTCCTAGGACGGATTGGCATTTTACAACCGAAGGACGCAATTATTCTTCCTACTGCGCTACAAAGACGCATGAGGAGATTAAGGCGAAATCAAAATTATGACTCCAAGAAAACCATTTATTATTTAGTTCATTAAAATATAAACATCTTAATGAGACATGTGATTAATGCATTGATTGACGTTTTTCCTTTACTTTTAAACATGGGTGTGTTTCTTGTTTCAAATTCTTAACAGGAAGAATTCAAAGACAAGAAAATTCACTTCTAAATTTTTATTTGATCTCCAAGCTCGTAAAGTCACAAAAATAAGTTCCTTTTTGGTCCGTAGTTCAAACTTCTCCGTGCCAAAACTTGAAACTTCAAGTCGGGAGAACCCACAATCATTAACACCTTAACGACTGAGGGTTCTTCTCCCTTGAATGACTGCACACTCCGATCATTAAATATCTTCACCCTTCTTACCATTCCAAGCATTGGATTTCTCTCCACACAAAAAGTTCCTTAAAATCATCCTTTTACGCTCAGCATAGCAGAAATGTTTTGGATCTCTTCCGTCTCCAACTTCTACCGCTGTGGTCTTACGAGTGTGTTTCTCTTATCCTTTTTTAAGATTTTCTTCCTGTGTTTTCGTATGAACTTCCTTCTTTCTTTTCATTTCATTATCTCCTTGCTCGGAGTTTAGCGACACGTGATGTCATCGCTATTAAAGAACTCTTCTATTCGAGACGCTGGGAGGAATCTATCTTCTTAAGTCGCTAGCGCTTGCAGCTATGTAGGGCATTCTTGTTACACGTGCCACTTCCACTGCTTCCCCGGATCGCACAGTGCAGGCTCTCTAACGGCACGTGGAGTACAATATCCGACGAAATTTGAACTATCCGACCGTTCAGAGTTTTAGTACTGGGTGGTAAATGTAAAACGATCTCCGCTTCGAGCCAAAGGATGTCGTAAAAATCGCGAATGCTTTACAAAGAGAGAGAGAGAGAGAGAGATGAAAGTCGAAATGCACGAACCAGAATAAGGTGAAGAAAATCGATAGGTTGTCAGTGCCTGTGAAACTTGAGAAAACCGCGAAATGCTATCAGGAAGGGTTTGACAGCGTCGCAAATATTATCGCAGTTGTGCGAAATTTCATTCCGTAAGAACAGTAGTGGGATAAAACAGAACCCTGCGTTTACTCCTCCGTAATGTTCAGCTTAATCCCAACTGATTATTGGGACGGGATTTGATTTTTATGTGAAAGAGAACCATCCGATTAATTCATCTCAATGCCAACTGAGATCGCTCAAGAAGGCAGTTCGCGCTGGAATTTAATGCGAAGTTTCGTTCACAGCAAATGGATTTTTAATTCATTGAATCGTGGAATAAATTGCACCTTAAAGAAAATATATTCGAGTGGGGAGAACCTAATTCAGTAGTATAAATGTGGGTGGGGTGAACCCACGTCTTTAGTATCGAATGGAGACATTCCTGAGACCTATTCAAGCAACGAAAAAAGGTTGTCGTGGTTAAATCGTGCATTTTATCTTGTTAAGTGAAGAACTATTTCCCATGGTGCATTGCGGTTCTGTGGTCTCCTGACTATCGTGACTTTCTTCACCGGTTTCGTATGGGTAGAGACCCAACAAATCAAATTAGGTTATTTTCCTGAGGGAATTCTTCAGGCATGAAATTCTGTTCGCAGTCAAATGGCAAAAGAAGTCGATGGAAGAACAATGTTAGCCTTCCCGCCTGGATAATCTGAAGAAAACCAAAGTACGCACTAAGAAATCAAAGCAACGGAAAGTGCAATGGAGAGCCAAGAAGGAAAAAGCCGAAAACGAAGTAGAAATGGCATGCGAGAAGTAGGGAAGATAGAAAAACTTCTTGTTGTGAGCAAAAATCCTTAAAGAATTTCTTCGGAAACATTTCAAATACAAAGTTCAGTGAAATAGGTTGGTCGGTGAGACAGAAATAGGTGATGAAGAAGATGAAAATAAATGAATATTGTTGTTCAAAAATCATCAGCATATGCCAAATGAAAAGTTAAACCAGTGATAATAAAAATAATCAGGCGCATGCACTTGAATTCCACACAGACCGGTTTAAATCAATCGAAGCCGCTGAGAATAAATCACGTAAAACCAGCCCCATAAACCAGATGAATGTCGATGCGTTTTATCGCGAAGAAAACGTTCATCCCGAGAGAATGCTCCACGCGGGATTTCACAACGGTGTGCGCGATGGAAGAAGGTGAAGACTGGAAGGTGAAAAGCGGATGAATCGGGCAAGGCTCGGATAGACGCATTGTGCATCGCGGAAAGAGAGAGAGAGAGAGAGAGGGAGAGAGAGAGAGAGAGAGAGAGGCAAATATCGCCCTTTGATATGGTTCCAGTAATTAAAATTACCGCTAATACCGAGCACGTAAGCTAATTAAAGTGCGCCATTGCGAGAGAAATCAATTCTGCTTCAACGGTAATGGCGTACGAGGCAAAACCGTGCGCAACCCGAAAGGATCACGTGCCTTATTAATTTGCATATAAATTTCTCTTCTTCGACTTCCACTCCCTAATTAGGTCGTCTTATGGGCTTAAGAAGAGAAGGTGGGGGTCGCAAACCGTAGAAAGGCGTTTATTTGGCTTATTCTCCCATAACGTCGTCCAAGTGCCCAGCGGTGAGTCTCGACGAAGTCATTAACTTCCGCCACTTTAAGCTCACCAGATACGTGGCAGCAGGAATGCGTTTCCCTCCCTCCCTCCCTCTTGACGAGTTGTGAAAAGCTATCCGAGTTTGAAAGAAACGCATATTCATATGTCAGCGTGCTTTGGTCTTTCTGATTTGTCATCCACGAAAAGCCGTTCTTCAGGTGTTTGTTGAGTCCATCGTTTCTGATAGATTACTTTCCCGTGTGCGTTCTCTTGCAGGGGATCTGAATATTGCGCTGCAAAATGCATATCCTGTACAATAGTGTAGCCACTACCACCATTTTGTTTCGAATTATTATATTTCATGAAGACCACGAATGGTTGCAGTTTAGATCTCTGAAAATAGTGTGTTGGTCTCAAGATTGATGGATGAAACACATTTCCACAGATCCATACCACTGTTGTTGACATTTTATATCATAAACACAAATGTGAAGGGATGCTCACCTGTTCCCATGGCAACAATAGATTGTGTTTTTCCAATGCTAGTATGCGTTTGTTTTTTCTCCGGAGTCCACTTTACGCCATTGACATTCAAACTTCATTTGAGAGTGAAACAGAGAATAATTTAACACTGAACGCGCCAATAAACCTTCGTCATAAAGCGTATTAAATTTTTGAAATAAATATTAGAGAGCAGGTCCTTCTGTATAGAGAGAACATTGATAGAGAAATCTGTAATCAGATTTCACTATCAATGCTAGGAATACTCCAGAATTTTGCACGCTCACTCAAGCTGCTCTTCCACCTTTACATCAATAACCTTCTCTCTCTCTCTCTCTCTCTCTCTCTCTGACTTTAAATCCTATTCACAGTCATCATCCCTTTTCCTCATTCGACAAACTCAAATGATAAAAGCTTCAGGATAACCAGTGACTTCCTCGACCTCCACGAAGACGACTTACTAAATTTCAATGGCATAAAAATTCAGACGCACCCCTTACCTTATTAGCGCAAGAAAGATTCCATTTCACTCCCACTTACTTTTAATAATGTTCCAATTTTCTTTCTCATCTTGGGCTGACTGTCATCTCCACTTTATGTTGGCGCAAATAAGCTGCATCAAGCTTTTCTTTGTTCACAAAACTCTCATGCGTCCACCCCTTGGAACATTATTCCTAAACTTGGAGTATCTTGTCGAAAACCGCTCTAAGAATTCTTAATGCTATACAGAAGAGGGAAATCAGCTCCCTTAATCCCTTCTCTCACAGGCTCCCTTCAGTCGCTTCCCCGTAGGCGCTCTGTTTTTGCCTTTTTGTAGGTGCTTTCATCCGAATTGACCGCACCACCACCATTCTCTCACATTCTTCTAACCACGTAAGAACTAGAGCGGCTAATAGCCAACAACCCCACACTCTGCAACTCCAAACACTGCGAAACCTGCTTGTTTCCTTCCCCCATTCCACCCACCAGAGCCTCCGTAGCTCAGTCGGTATAAACGAAGCCCTTTCGTCAGAACGACCTGGGTTCGATTCCCGTCCGTGACGTGAGAAAACTTTATGTGGTCTCTTTCGACTGAAGGTGAGTTAGCGGAAACTCTGTTTTTCGTCCCCCAGAACAAGCAACCCCCTCCCCCGTAAACACACACACGGATTACAGTCAGGAATACTTAAGACCCGTACATATGCCCGATTTTTCAGATATGCAGGTACCGAGCCGGATAAAATTAGGGGACATGGAGATGGTGCCGTTCCCCCTAAAAGGGAGTTATGACTGTTGTGTCATCCTACGAAATTAAAATAAATCCATCTTCCTCTGTTCTTCCGAACAATTTTCCCCAAAGTGTTTTTGCCACGAGTACAACCTCCGAAACTTGAAGAAACGTATCAATCGATTACTTCTTTCTCCAAAAACCCACACGTGACACTGTCGTGTTACACATCCTTTCATATGCGGGGTCATTATATAGAGTAGACTTTGTACGGAGAAGTGTTTGTTTAAAAAATAAAATACGAAAATTTAAGTTCATAATCTCCTGCGTATGTGGCAATTATTCCATAGGCGTCGCGTTGCTCTCTCTCTCTCTCTCTTCCTCCCTTTCTGTCTTGTTCGCGTAATATTTAACTCCAAGGACTAACAAGGGAACTCTTTTCCTGCGAACACGCCCAGAAAATCAAGAAACGGTGTCCGCAGTGGACATCCGACGTTACCTTCCCTTCGCTGGGGTGTGGTAACGAGAAATGATGGATATCTTTGCAGCGCGTTTAATTTGCGTCGCGTCTGAATGGTATTGTGCGGAAATAATAAAAGGGCATTAAAACACCGCTTTGCGGAAACAGTTCGAGATTTTATTAACAAGAGGAGGTCACGGCGCAGTTTTGTTTGTTTTCTCTTTACCTGTAATTGGGCGGCGAACTTCAAACAGGTGCGGGAAGAAAGCCGCAAATCTATTATCGGATAGCTTTGCTTGTTCGGAAGAACAATACAGTTCGTTGAAAAGCTCCCTTCTGTGTGTGTGTGTGTGTGTGTGTGTGTGTGTGTGTGTGTGTGTGTGTGTGTGTGTGTGTGTGTGTGTGTGTGTGTGTGTGTGTGTGTGTGTGTTCCTTATTAACCGTCTTGAGCGACCGTTGCTATGGTGATTATAACGCTGTAGAGAAAAATAACGGGAGTTATAGAAAATGCGTCTTTTTCATAATAAGGAAAGTAAAAAACGTTACTCGGGCTCAAGTGAATAAAAGCAAATAACAAATAGGCGATTATTCCATTGTTTTTCTTTCTTTTTATTAATTCGGTAAACAAGAGGTTGTGGAACCTTCAACTAAAGTTGTATCGTGTGTGAGCTACTAATTCAGAAGAAATAAACTCTTTCGAATTACAGCCGAAGCAACTAAGGCTATGAGACGAATGTGATCTGTGTTCACTACGTGTGTTCTGATTGATTTGCCTGTTCTACGAAAAAAAAAACAGAGATCCCCGGAGGAAACCCTGCTACCTAGCATTAGACTTGTTAATTCGATTGAAATGAAAATCCCTTATAGAAGTTCATAGCCGGGATTCGAATCCTCACATTTCCAACAAAAGAAATGATTTGAGTTCTTTCCAACCAACCAACTGAACTAGATAGAAAAGATTACTTGCTGTCGATGTCACATGTCACACTTAAAAAGCAAAGTTGTAATCTCCCTTGAGCAACACAAGATGAACTTCTCTAACAATCCAAGTCGACGTAATGAAGGAAGAATGAAAAAGAGAAAGCCGTTAGGTGGATGTCAAGTCGAACGTTATATAAGAAGGGTATCGACAGGTTATCGCTTGAGTTTTTTTTTCGTGTATTTGGATGAAAGAGAAAGAATGCACGTGACGCTGGTGGAAGAACATAAAGAAACAAGGCTAAAGCGGAAACAGACGGCTCTGTGATGGCGATCGCAACACTTGATTCCAACCCTTTTTTTCTTTCTTTATTCACAGCAAAATGGAAGATGGCATTCATTCGACCAAGGGCGGCTCGTGCGTAGGCACTGCGGAACTGCAGCACCCCCAATGTTTCTCGATATATAAATACATTTATTAATTTATTTATATTTGCTTGAAATATTTAATTTTATCATCAACAATCCTATACGATTCCCTTATTTTCTATAAAAAATAATAAAAATCCATCTTGTAGCAATTAGGAGAGCGAAGGACGCTAGCGGCACTGTGGTAAATACAGTGCTGCTAGCTTGGCCATTACAATTAAAGGATTTAATTGTAATGTCCAATTGTAATGTACAATTAAAGGAATGGATTTTATTTTTAAGTAATTTTGAATTTTACCAAACCGTATAATTTTATCGATAATAAACAATATTTTTTCATGTTTAATTTTTTTTTAATTTTTACCATAATTTTGATCTTTTATCCAAACACGTATGCGCTGTACTTACAGTGTGTACGTGGATTGCGAAAGTTGCAGCACCCCCCACGATTTCAAGCCACGAGCCGTCACTGCATTCGACTATTCCACGGAGTTGTTTCTTGGATATGAATTCCGGTTCATTGACCTACGACACTCGTTCAGCATTTCTTTCCGTAATGGTCAAGAGACGTCTGCGGTCCTTCCGGTCATCATTAACTTCCGGATGCGAACAAGCTTGAAAAGCAACTTCCTACATTATCGCGTAAAGCTACTAGTTTTGAGAAAGTGATCGGATTGGGAGGCCTTTCCTTTTAGCTTTCAAAAAATTAAAATACTTTTAACCTAAACTGAACGATTACGGTTGGAACGTGCTAAAGTGTGCTTACAAATTTTCACTGCCTTGGTTGTAAACAAGATTCCGAGTGACGAAATAAAAAAACAAACCCATTTTTTCCATTCCTTAAAGAGCGCTTTTGCTTAACGAAATCTCTCCCCCGTCAGCCCTAAAACCTACTCGTGCAATAATTGTCACCCTTTCTATTAAAGTCGCCATCGATAGGCAATCACACAAAAAAAGATCCCGATGGATGTCATTTAGTTTCAAATTTAATCCCGTTGATAAGCAGCGTTCTGATAGCAGGATGCATTCCATTGATTTCCCGGCTGACCGCTTAGTTTCAACATAATCCCGTAGGGCGGATTACTTCGAAAAACAACAACCCGCTCTCCTGTTGTTCCTGCCGCCTCCGGTTATAAGGTCAAAGCTTGATTCTTTTTATCCAACGCATTTGTCAGTAGACGAAACACCTGCGGCTTTGTGACCTAAAAGAGGAGGACCACATGGCTCTCTCTCTCTCTCTCTCTGCCGATCTTGCAGTTGAACATAACTCCATCTAGCTGCATACGTTTCAAATCACACATTTGTATGTTGATAGAAACAAAAAAACTTTTGTCGTAAATTCACAAATAAAAAGAAGTGGCAGACGTTTCCTATTACTTTCCAAAAGATATTCTCTTCCTTGTTTTTTCTTTGCCCTTAAAAAAAAGAATGTGTGGGGGGGGTAAGATGGAGGGTTGGAAAATCGGAAAGCACCCACACCATCCTGTCTTAATACCCTTCACAATAACATTTCCCTGGCTTAAATCAATAGCCGTGAAGTAGAAGAAGGGCTGCAAGTGCCAAACTCTTTAACTATCTGACTCTCTTTTCTCGTCTGTTGTGACACTTATCTTAAATCGACTGTGAAGTTATAAGTGCGGCAGTTCAAGTGGGCCTCGCTAATATCGACACAGAAAAAAAGTAATAGATGTCACAGATGTTGTGCTTTATAGGGACAATTCTTATCTCGTTCGAACACTCTGGGTGCGCGCGTCTAGGAGAAGAAAATGCCTCTTTTAACCAATAATACTTTAAGTTGGAGCGTCAAGAGTGTTGCCATGAAAGGCACAATTCTTTACTGCACTTTCTTGCAATCTGTTTCGTGACTTTAATGCTCCACCGCATCTCGGTGTTACGCTACAAAACAACATCTTGACTCTTAAGTCTTAGGAAACTCAAACGACTTAAATACCGTGAGGTTTACGTAATGAATAAAGTGCCTCCCCCCCCCCATTCTAGATTATGCGCTAACCATGCAATAACGTTATCTGTTATCGCCCTGATTTGTTTCGGCGCTGCATCGGATCCGACTGCTTTGCAAGTTCAACATTCTTCGCTGTTCCGCCATGCAAGTCGTGTGTGTGTTTGCCTTCGTGAGTGGCACACGTTGTCAAGCGAACATGGCAGCACTCGCAGGACGCCGCAACTAGCAAAAAGAGGAAGAAACGTGTTTGCTCTGTCGCTGTCCAATCGTTTCCCACTCAGATTTATCAACATCACACGTGATTACTTTTCTACTCTCCTCTGATGACGTTGCATGCGAACCCTTTGTTGTTTCACACCGACTTTTACTCGCTTTTCTCTGTCTGCACACACGCACGCACGCACGCACGGCACGCACGTGCGAGCCTTCACGCCAACAACGAATAATCTCCATCGGCCATAAAAGATATCCTAAAATTTCTTCGGCATATCGTAAGAAAATAAAGATTTCGACGTGTTTGGATTCTTTGGGTCCGTTTGTCAGTGTCTGTTCGTACACGGATTCAATGAAATTTCCTATTTAGGATCCACACTAAATGTTTTCGTTTACTCAATTTTCAACAACAACAACAAAAAAAATAAATAAATAAATAAAATAAAATAAAATAAAATTCGTAAAGCACACATTTATAGGTTTTAAAGTGAATTATTTATGTTTCGGCCTTAAATTCAAAAACAACCCCAACAGTCCTATCAAAAAACCTGATTAGTTTGTGAAGATTCTTTCAGTCCTCATCATTTGGTCTCATGTTAGGGAACTTGGAATCCTAAACGCAAGAGCTCCGCTGATTCGAGATGTGGCTTCCTGTTATTACAGTATTAGAACTTCGATAATGGAAAACAATAAGCAGATGGTTGGATTTCGGAATGAATTCTTATAGGATTGGGTTTCAAAATAAGGACTACACAGCTGAATGTGATATTGAGTTGGGAAAATATTCTTCTTTCTAGCAAAAAAACAGAAGAACTGCAATATTATCTGCCAACCCAGTGTTCGAAATATTTTAATTATTTTATTAGCATAATTGTTGCATTAATGTTTAAAAACTAAAATAATTTCATCTTAGATTTAAGTGGTATCTCCTGTCCTCTGCAATCCTTTTGTATCATCGTGGTTTGTATGTTTTGAAAAAAAAGTAAAACTTTTCTTTCAGGACCAAAACTCTTGAAGGCTTACATAAGACCAGCTGATCCACCTTCACTAGTCGAAAGCCCTTATAAGTTTTCAAACATTTCATGGTTCACATAACATTAAAAGACTGTCCAATATTTTAATGCCGAATATTTTTTCTTCTTTTAATACAAACGATGGAAACTACCCACCGTACATTTTCAATTACTATAGTGCCAGCCATCTGAAAGTGGCATGCTCATATCTGCAGCTTCGGACTATAATACGAGGCTCGCCTATTTCGTTGTTGATGAGTATTATCACAGAAACAGAGACGCATGATGTCAAAATCATCTTAGCTGTTCAGGTTAGCCAAGTAGACAGCGTTTCGGAGCAACATGCTGTAGATTCGAATGCGCCTTAAGCGTAGATGTTTTATAAATGTTTTTAGATAGTGAATGATTTTTGTTATCCGATGTGAGACAACAATCTTACTCTTATCACTAGAGTAGGATTCCCAGAGTGTCTAATCCTTAATCTGCCAGTGGTATTAATACTAAATATACTATAGATATTTACAGCGATCTCTCTCTCTCTCTCTCTCTCTCTCTCTCTCTCTCTCTCTCTCTCTCTCTCTCTCTCATGTATCTTTTGTTTATCTTTCTTAGCAGATATCCCACTAGAACTGCTACAGAATTTGCCCATCTGCTTCAACATTGCTCGCGCGTCATAATCGTTTAAACAGAGAACAACAAGAAGTTCATTTTGTACTTTGACTTACTAACCAGCTTCAATTTTCTCATTGCATTGAAGTTTCAGCGTATTTTAATGCCTACACAAAGAAGAAGAGTTTGATCTAACTACAGGAGAGCAGTTAACTTCATTTCTTCCCTCCTTCTTTCTTCAATTATTACATTCAGACATCTTCATTACCGAGAACTTGTTTTTTGTGAGTTAATTTAAAAATCATTTATTTAATTGAGTTGTTCCTGCTGTTAGAAATTAATTCAGACTTCACTATAAAAAGCGTTTACGGCTCTAATACCCGATGCCTTCTTTCGGTTCTTTTTCCGGCTTAAATTTTTACTTCTCCACCGTCTGGCGTTGCTCAACAGTTTCACCTACGCAGTAATTGGGTGGCTGATTCGCGTTTGTACGCCTAAAGAAATTATATAGATTAATATGTAACTGGAGACTAATTAAATCAGCTAAGCTATACACTCTAGAAGACGTGTAGTAATAAGGAAATGAGATTGTTAAAGAAGATACCAAGAAACTGGTTGCGAGTCATAACATCTTGAGAGAACATTTAGCTGACGGTTTTTCAGGAGAGCAGATTATAATAACAGCGGTTATTGGCTGCACGTTAAGCTGTAGTTTCACTTCGCCTTCTTTAAATTAAAATATCCAAACGGGTGTGTGTGCTTGCATTACTTCTTGAAATCTGACTTGATTGTAAAGTAAAAGATAAAAAAAAAAGTGAAACCAAAATGAGGCCACAGATCAAACTGCGAAGGTTTGGCTTTTCGTTTATTATTGGCACTAATGTGACTCTAGTCGAAATAGCGAGGTAAAGGTAAATACGCATTGCAAATGCGAACCAGCACATGCAATGTGTATCACTTCATCCCTGCATTCTTATGACAAATGCCTGTTCTAATAGGAACCCGTTATAAATTATCACCAGTTGTTGTCTGCATACGAGCACTCTCACTAACTGCTATAAGACTTGGTATACTCTTATTAGTTGTCATCGGATACAATTAGTGGTCTCTGGAACAGTTTTGTGTTCTTCCGATTATTGAACAGAAAACTCCACTCAATGTTTCGAGGTATTTTTAATCTTCTAATGCGATACGAAGCAACTATCATTTCGATAAACGTAAAGATCGGTCAAGTATGCGTTTTGTAAATCGCCATTTTTTTTTCGTCGTCTGTATATTCAATGATTTTGTCCCAATGGGAGACAGCTGGATTAGGATTTGACTGGAATGACGTGAGACGCAATCTTTCTGCGTATCTTTCTTTTCGAATCTTTGTAATCACAAATGTCTTATCGTTCTCCAGACTGCGCTATGTATCTGCTATTGGCAACACTTGAATCTGATTAAGTCAGCGAAAGGATTTATCAGAAAGATTCATTTCTGTAACTAACTTTGCTCCAGTCCAAAACGTACTTAATGCTGATGTGGACTGTTATGTCTCTTCAGCATAAGTATCTAATTCGTTTTTTTTTCAATGTAATCATATCCTTTTAAGATAAGTTCGGAATTCTTAAGTTACATTGAATAATACGTGTCTCCATCCCATCATCACCATCCAGGATGGTGTCACGCCGTCCTGGCGCGACACTATCTCATCTGCCACCACCATCACCATCCGACTTGAGGTCTATAGTGGTAAAGTTCCATGTTTGGTGACTAGAATAGGATTTTCCAGTTAGCTAATCCTTAGCTCATCCACAGTAAAACACTAAAATACGTTGGTTTGGATCCTCTCGTGAGAGGGATTCAGGGATTTATATTTGGAAAAAAAATAAGGTCTTCGTATTGTATGAGGTATGGTTTTGTGCAATGAAATTTCAATTAAGGACAAAAATGACCCCAAATTCTAAATAAATTTTTGAAATTCTATCTACCAAAATAACATCAAAAATCTCTCTTGTTAGAAGGACTTATAGGCATGCGTGACTCAATTGTTTAACTCGCACATTGTTGCGAAACAAAGAAAAAAATAAATACGATTATAAACCTTACCTTGATCTGGTCCTAGATTAATAGTTTATTTTCTTGAAACTATAATAACGAGTAATCGCCAATAGTTTTAATACAATAAGGCATTCGTGTTTCTTTTTTTTTTTAATTCCACATGTTACGTATTCTAGGTCAGATATTTAGAAGCCATGCGCAGTCAGTTGATTGGACCACGTTTGGCGTTTACAGTTCCAAATATTAAAGAAATATTTTTGTTTATTTTTCCGCTAAAAGTTCTTGAAAAAGCATTTCTCAACATGGAAGAGAAGACAATATTCAGATCGATATCTTGGCTTTCTTCAAATTCCACCACTAACTGGCTGTACACCGGCTGACTGACAGAAAGACAGAATTAGGTTTCCACGCAGCCACTTCTCCGTTATTACGTTGGGGCATAAAGAAACTCCACGAACAGCTTCTCCCCCACCCACCCACCCCGTGTTCCTCCTGTTTCTGAAATCGACTTTTTTGAAGTTACAAAAGAGCGCAAGTTAGGAACCGGCAAACTGCACAGAACGACCTCTAACGAGAGCGCATAAAATGAACTACAAAAATATAATTGGACCGTTACTGTGGACACGCCGTCTGATTTTTACGTTAATTGCGTAGGCTTCAGACATCCGCAAACGCGATGCTTTGCCCTCAAAGGCCAAGCATGGATTGGATGCGGAAGTTTGGTTTCGTTTGGGGGCTGTTCAATGACTCCACTGAAGAATTTAAATAAGAAGCGAAGTACGTGAGCATCGGTTTTGTTACTATTATTATTATTATTACTATATTGTTGCAGTTTTATTTTTCAAGTTAGCGGAAATCATTACAAAACCAGTTAAAATTGTTTCCATGACTTAAACAAGAAACGAAACTGACATTTCGTCAAACTGGAGCCAGCTAAGAACTCTGATGAGAATAAACAAAGGTCAGATAAGCCGAAAAAGATAAGAAATTCAAAGTGATTTGAGATTCTACAAGCAGAGGCCGGAATAAACTAACAACAAATATTCGTAGGGCAAAAAGACGCTACTACTTCCCAAAATTCATGGAATATAACGACAACAGTAAGCAAACATGGGCTACACTCAACGAATTAGTAACGTGAAAAAAGAAAACTTCAGCACAAGATTTTATTGCAAAAAGCTTCGGTCGGGACACAAACCAAGAGGAACTAGCAGACGCATTCAACCATGCTTTCACAAACAACATCACACAACTCAAAAAAGACAAACTACCAACTCTCAACAAAAAACTCCCGACACAAAGTCAACAACAAACGATGTATTTTCCACCCATAACAAAACAGGAACTGAAAGAAGCAATCCTACAACTGAAACCAAAGACCACTCCAGGAATACAAAAAATAAGACCTTATAACACACTTTGAACAAATAAATCCAATACGTTTGAAACTCGTGAACATAATATTCGACACAGGCATTATTCGACAACAACTAAAAACTGCAGTAATTACGCCAATATACAAACACGGCAAAAGAAACGATACTCAGAACTACAGACCAATAGCTGCACTATCAGTCATCTCAAAAATTCTAGAAAAATTAACACACACCAGACTACAGAACTATTTACAGAAGTACAACATCATCTCACAAAACGAATACAGCTTTCAGAAAATAAAAAGCACCATTACTTTATTAGAAGACATCGCCGACACAATAAACAAAGCTCTCGACAAAAACAAGTACGCCGTCCTTATACTGCTGGACCTAACCAAAGCATTTCACACACTTGAACATGACATACTACTCACCAAACTATACTCAACAGGTATATAAGAGGAACACTGCATACATGGTTCAAGAACTACCTCTCAAACAGAACACAAGTAACATAAATAGGTACATGTCACAGTCGGAGTATCCAAGTAAAACACGGTGTACCTCAAGGTGCCATATTATCACCCACTCTATTCAACATATACATTAACGATGTTCATAATATATCCATAAGAAGTCAAGTATTTCAATACGCATATGGCAGTGCACTACTAGCAATCCACACAGACATTAACACAGCTCTCTGCAAAGCACAACAAGACCTAAACGAAATCACAACATACTTCCACCAAAACGCAATTCTAATCAACGGCACCAAAACACAGATGTTGATAATACACCACCCAAGAATCATACGCCCCGCATTACTATCGATATATTGCCACACATACCGCTGCATTAACAACAAAAATACCTGCCAATGTTCCGAAATCAAACCTGCAACACACGCAAAATACCTCGGTCTCTATATAGATTCCCACCTTAAATGGACAAAACATATAGAATACCTACACACCAAACTCCGCATCATCGCAGCAAAACTCTTCCAAGTTAAAGATATTATTCCACCCAACATAAAATAAACTCCTATATCACGGTATCTGCGAATCCCTACTCAGATACGGAATAACAGTCTACGCAAATACATCAAACAGCCACCTAACAAAATTAGAAACACTACACAGGAAAATCGTGTCAACAGTGATCTGGACACCTTACACGCAACAACCAATATCTGACCAAAAATAGCGACACATAGAATCCTGAGCATTAAGAACCTGAAACACTACATGACATTAACAAGGAATTACTTCAACATCACCTCTCGAAACAACAGAGACACATATCGTATAACACGACCTTCAACAACTCATATGGTTCTTTTGTGAGATCACATCAGATACCCACGCAACTCAACTATCTGCCAAGAAAGTTAAAACACGTAGATGACTACAGAACATTAAAAAACGAACTCTGGAAAATATACCAACAAAGTTAATACACCATTAACACTAATATACACATCACAAATCACCAGCATCCAATGCCTACAGCCTATGCATAAACAACAACACAAATAGTGAAGGATAAATCCCACTCTCTTCATAAAAACTAACCCAAGCTTCGAAGTAGGTGGGATTAACTTGCCTCACTCATCTACAAATAATCCTTATAAGTAAATGCAGAAATTTGTATGTATAATCATTCTTTCTAACTTAAAAAAAAATAAAAAAATAATAAAAAATTATACAAGAAATTCGGTTTAATCTTCATTATTAATATTAGAAGAACATGTGTTGTAAATACATAATATAAAGGCAAAAAAGTATTATTTAAAAAAATTTTAATTGAAATCCAATGTAGGAATTGCAGCGCTTAGTGCTGAACTCTGTAAAATTATAAGATGCAATGTCACACAAGATGTTTGTTGTATGTATAAAAAAAATATTTTAGCAATTATTATTAAGAGAGACCTCCAGGGAGGCAGAGACTCATCGAGGGAGGCCACATACTACCCACACCAGCTATCATACTCATTCTTGAATTCATTCACGCTAATTGCACTCCCAATATCCAATGGCAATCCATTCCATTCACGCACACTCCATGAAAAAAAAAAACTTGATCTCATCCCCTTCTTGGCGGCCTTCATTCTCCGCATCCAAGGATGCTCATCGTCCTTTCTCCAGCTGCCATAAATTGAAAAATTCCATCAACTGAAATCCTCTATGAACCACCTTTGAGAAGTTTCTGAGTCTCAATCATATCACCGCTCTTTCTCCTGTTTGCTGGTGTCTGCAGTGCCCTTGAATATGTCATCGAAATAATCTTTATTGGTCTGTTCTGATTTCGGCTTTGCAGTCCATCCCAGTGCCCAACAAATGCCAAAAGGTGAGCCAAGTTCTACAAACGAAGAATCGAGCCCACCCCATAACTGCTCTCGTCAAAATTCTTTTACTGCTTATACAAAATCACGGATTAGCTGCAAGAAAATCCGAAAACGAATTTTGAAAAGCTAAAAGCAGAACATTTACATCCTTTCCGAAGGTCAGGTATGTCTTCTTACCAAACTATCGGCGTAACTTCTAACATCACTCTCCGACTGTCACGTCGGAGTATTGTCCTCCTTCATCATCGCTGGCAGAAAAAAAGCTGCCCTTCTTACTTCTCCCCTAATTCCTGTATGGTCGACCTAGACAAATGTCCCTAACGGTCCCATAATGCCTTCTTAGACCTTCCTCTAGAAACAAACCAGAAGAATCATATCCGAATTAGATGGCCTGGACATGATGGCATTTCGTCAATCGTCCTCAAGGTGTGCGCTCCAGACTCACCTCCCGTTCTGGGCCGCCTTTTTATACGCTTTCATACTCCACTGGTCCTGCAAAGTGGAAATGAGTCCGTGCAACCATTCCCAAGGTGAGAAATCCTCACCATTAAACTATTTTCCTCACTTCAGTTCTCTCTAAATCAATCAATGGAGAGAATCCCTGGCATTCACCTCCTTGAAAGAGCTGAACTTATAAATGAGTGACAAAATGCATTCTCCCTCTGTTAACAAGTTATTATCTTACACATCCCGTGTCAATCTCCATGGATACGAAATCATCGCCATCATGAATCCTGTTCGTGGAGAATAACAGAACCGTAATTGGAATTACATTTAAAAGATAAACTGGTTGCTGTTCAGCATTGCAAGGGATTCAGCGAAGCGATGCACTTGTCCACAATAAGGTGTTCTAAAGAGCCGCAGCACAAGCATACAACAAATCGCACACTTGTTGATCACGTGATCGAACCAGCAGCAGCCAAATCTTACTGGTCAGAGTGTTAATTTATTTAACCAACTCTTCGTGCTGATTGGTCCACAAATAGCTCAATTAGGACACGAGCCAATTCTTAATACATAGGACACTTCGCAAGAAATTGTATTCTTGTTTTAATCCTTTACGTGAGCGAAAGTTTGCGCCTGGGGATCTTCACAACTAATCCCTTAATGCAAAAACATTAGGGAAAGAGCAGGGTTTCCACTTTTATTGAAGTCTCATCAGTAGGAGATGAGACTTCAATAAAAGACTTCAATCATCACCCAGGACGATACTAAAGTTAATCGATGAAATTTGCATATTTTCGGGTGTAATACTTGGTAATCCAGAGGGGAAACTTTCTACACGCAATAATATTTTTAACATTTACCCTCCTATTTCCGTTACTATGAAATGTCGCACCGTTTCAAGACAACCGCACGGTTATTATTGCCAAGAAGTCCCGAGAAATTCCCACAAAAAAGAAAAAAAAATTTTTTTTTTCTCTGTTGAAGAACGGGAATATTCTCATCATCCAAGAAAACCATCGAGATAATGGAAGGTGTATTATAATTTTATAGAGCAACGACCATAAAAAAATAGCGTTATATTCATCTTCGCTGGTCGCGAAATTCCACTTCGTTCTTCTTCTCACCGCCGAACTCGCACGCACACACACACACACACACTCTTTCCTCTGGCGTAGTGCTTGCGTGTCGTGATTGACAGGTCATTTTAATAACTGCTAAGACACTTATTAAATTTTCCTGGGGAAAATCTGTTACTATCTCTAACAGAAAACTTCCCTCCCGTCTTCTAAAAGTCTGTATCTTAATTAAGAGCTTTATCCATAGCTACACTTCCACGAGCAATACATCGTCCTATGCAAGAGTGCCACTCGGTTCGTTCCACAAATTACACTTTCTGCTCCACTGATCTTTGTTACCTCCTTCGGTTGGGCACACCCCGGAAACTCTTCAAAATCGACCCCGTTTTCCGATGTTAAACAACCCCCCATTGTGCTCATCGCCATTTTATGGAGTTAGACGACGCTACAATATAAAAGCATTATGAAATGGGAATTGCGAAGTTCGGAGTCAGTCCCAGTGGGAGAGGCTGAAAGAGTTAAGATGGAATGGGGCGTAAGAGTTCTCTAGAAAATTATACGTTTGTATTTCTACAAAAATATATTCGAACATATATTCTTTGCGAATATTGATTTCTATCAAATTTGTAAACTTTAACGTATAAATTCAATTTAAAATAGCAAAATGTTGCTCTTTTCACTTTCGTTTAAGCTACTTGGCGAGTGATTACTTACGAGTACCAATAAAGATTAAAAATCTCTTCGTATAAGTGCATGGAATTCTTTCAATCCGTTTTTAAAAACTACTGCAAGCTACAAAACGTATTATGAAAAGCAACACAATTCACCCATCTGCAAGCTTCCATTATTAAGATTGCTGACCTAACAATAGAGTAAATCACTCTTCACTGTGATCGTTTGCTGAACCATTTTAATTGTTAATGAGAGCGGTTGATAAAATAAGCAATTAAACTGATTAGAAGCGTTCTCCCAAATTGGTTTCCTAATTGCTGAAAAGCAGTAAAATAAGCGACTCTTATTGGGCATCATTGAAAATCCATTTGAATAAAAGAATGCAAATCAAAATATAGACAGCAACAGTATAAATAAATGGAGTGAAGCAAAACAATTACGGTTTTGATATATTGTCAAAACACATAAAGCAAATAATGAAACAAACTAAAAGCAGGGAACTACTTAATCATAACACTTCATCTATTATTGATTGATAAGGAAAGCGACCAATGAAACCAAATGCTAAAAGAAGAATTCCAAACACCCTATAAACGCACATTTATTCATTCTCTCTCTCTCTCTCTCTCTCTTTCTTTCTCTCTAGAAGAATAATATATCGCACTTTTCCATTCTTTATTTGTCTGCTTTTCACAGCTGTCTCTATTTGTTTTAGATGAAATGCGGAGATTCTAGAAGCAATTAAGTCTAATGGAAATACAAAGCGTCCGCTGAGACTCAACTTCTTTAGTTTATCCCCCCTCCCCGCCATCGTCATCAGTAACAACAGTGTGCGCTAGCAAATAGATCATTACTTCAAAGACATATTCTCCGTAGCTTCTAATCAATTCGTGGTTAGATTTCTTTTTTTTTCTTTAACTAATTGCATTTATTCACTCGCAGAATTGGAAGTTGTGGTGAAGGAACCCACCTAATTGAGAGTGTGGACCACCATCTTGTGTGCCGTCCGATTTACTCTCAATGACTTCGACGGAATACCAATTAGTGCTTCATTTGATATTTTCAGTTAAGATTTTAATTAAATGATCTTAGATGAGAGTTTCTCCTCACTGTTTTCGGAGAAATCCTTATGTAAATTCTTCGAAAACTCCTTGAGGGGTATTCGTGACTTGGATTGCAAATCAGCGATTAAATAAACGTTAACGGTGCTCAAGAACTCTTCTGGATTCGATTGAAAGGAGCAACAGAAATATGAAGACAGAGCGGAAGTGACGACGAAAGAAAAAAGTGACGAATGTTGGCATTCTTTTATAAAACAGGCGCCAATTGAGGAGTTTTACTGCTGACCGACCGACAAAATTTCGCGCACGTGGAAAGAATGCGCTTGGAAATGGGGCCACGTGATTGTAAGTAAGCGACGCAGATTTTGAACAGAAGAGTTAATTTTATTTCTGTGATGCAAAGCTACAATGTTTCTAGTTGTTGCCTCGGTATTGCACCACTTCCCGTTAATTTTGAAATGTGTTGTCGACTTCCGAAAATAGCTCTGTTAAAAAAAATTTAAGAGAAATTAGAATTCTTAGGAAAGAAACGTTGGTACCGAGTCAAACCCTACAGATTCCCAAACGTTTTTTGTAACGGCGTCCTCTCCTTTCAAAATTATAATAATTTATAATTAGGTTCATCATTTACATTAGTGTTAAATATCTGTAAAAATTTAGTTAATTATAATTTATCCTTATATTAATTAAATTCTTTTACTTTATGTTGCTATGTTCCATCGAGTCGTTTTCGACTCCTAGTTATCCCACGAACATCCACTCTCCATTCAGATCTGTCCCTGACCATGTCTTTCAGAACCTCCAACCGCACTCCAGTTGCTTCTTTAACTCCACCCACTCATCTAATTCTTGGTCTTCCTCTTCTCCTGCTTCCATCAACTTTAGCAAGCATCATCATCTTCTCCAGACTGTAATTGCTCGCATAATATGTCCGAAGTATGACAATTTTTGCTTGATGATCATAGCTTCGAGGGAGCACTCGTGTTTTATTCTGTCTATCATCGATTTATTGGTTTGCTTTGCAGTCCATGGTATTCTTAGTAAGCGTCTCCAAACCCATAATTTAAATGCATCTATCTTCCTTGTTTCACTCTTTCTCAGGGTCCAACTTTCACATCCATACAGCACCACAGGGAATACCATTGCTTTCGGGATTCTGATTTTTGTTGCGGGGCTAATATCTTTATCTTTAAAGATCTTGCTTAAATTTTTCATTGCTTTTTTTCCCGAGTAATAATCTTCTTCTTTCTTCTTCGGTACAGTAACCATTCGGGATCCTAGGAACACAAAATTGTTAACTGCTTCCATTTTCTCCCCATCTACTTCAAAATCATTAAGTTCACATGTTGCCATAACTTTTGTCTTTTTGAGGTTAAGTTTAAGACCATATTTAGCACTTTCTTCCTTAAATTTCATAATAAGTTCCTCCAAATCTTCATTGCATTCTGCTAGCAAGGTGGTATCATCTTCATATCTCAAATTATTAATATTTTCCCCACCAATTTTAATTCCATCTGAAGTTTCCTTCAGCCCTACCAATCTTAAAACGTATTCGCTGTAATCTTTTACTGTAGATGTCTAATTATAGCTGTTGAGAGATATCTTATACGATGCTAGAAGATCATTTTGATGAAATCTTGGTGGTTTTCAAGAAAGTATACCGATGAGTACGGGGAGTCTTTTTAAGTTTTTCCTGGAAAACGGAAATCAAGATGTTTTCTCGTCAAAGAAAATGTTTAGTTTAAGGCAAATTCAACATTTTAAACACACTTCAGTTCTTAATATAAAAAGGACATTATGAAGATAATGTCCTTTTAACATAGAAATGAAAACTGTTCATCATATTTGCTGCATTTGGTTTGTTTATTCCATTGAATGTCTTCAACTGATCAAGTCCAGCTTTCTTTTTCACTCTTGTCAAATGTAAGTTCATCATTCCTATTCTAAGTATTACAAGTTGCTTCACTTTCAAGTTTAATTCTCCTGAACCTTCAACTTTTCTGTTGACGGTCATTATCTTGTCTCATTCGCCACTGACAAAGTCACGTGCAGTCAAATATGTATGGATTATAAATGTTCGATAGAAAACTCTAGGTTTCGATTTTCACCTAATAGAAAGAGATTAGCAAACGCGCTCGTGACGTCAAATATTTGTTCAGTGTCAGCGGTTTGGCATTTCTGATTTTTTTTGGATGATATCGGAAATAAGAGCACTTCGTACGCTTTGAAGTTATTACGAGGACAGACTTCGATAAAAGATCGTTTGTTCCAACGAAATGAATCCTTCAGCTCACTCGATTAGTTAAAAGAAGAACAACTAGACGCATGCGCTGAAGGCTGATTCTACATTTTTGAGAGAAGAACAGGAAAACAGAAAGTAGTACTTGAGATGAAAGAGAAAGTAGTCAGCAGCAGTGTGGTGATATTATAAATAGTGAGCCAATCCCACTATTTATAATATATCGGTTTCTTTTTGGACCGACGGTGTATAATATATATACACCGTCGGTGCAAAAAGAAACCGAACGTTTCGAAAATAGAAGAAACTAGTGGCGCCGCCTGTTGTATCTTTTTGTTGTTTGTCGAAAGCGGCAACCATCATTAGTGTTGTATCAACTATTTATGACATTTGTTTCGTTAGAAGAGCCGAGTTGTAGTGCCAAGAGGGACAGTGTGTTTTGACGAACGGTCGGGAAATGAGTTTCAAACTGAGAGCTGAGATTGACTTTTGTGTTAAACTTGGTAAACGTTTTACCGAAACGCACCAAATCCTTCAAAAAGCGTACGGCGATGAATGCTTATCCCGTACCCAAGTTTACGAGTGGTTTAAGCGATTTCAAAGTGGTCGTGAGACGCTTGAGGACGACGAAAAACCGGGCAGTGCAAATATTGGACTAAGCGAAGTTAACATCCAAAAAGTGCGTGATTTCATCAAAGAAAACCCGAAATCGTCCGTGAGATTGATCAGCTAACGCCTTTTTGGCGTTAGCTGATCAATCTGATAAATGGCCTCGCCTACTCCCGTATACGGGAGTAGGCGAGGCCATTTAGCCCTATCTAACATTTTTTTGGAGACTGAGTGGGCAGTTCAATCTCCACTGGTACCAATCAGAGATAGATGGCCCAAGGCTATCACTAATTAAGCGGTACACAGTGAAGAGAGACGGCTCAAATGTGCCGCCTTCTCGTGGTCCCTAACCCTAACACAATATATTTAATGTCTGAAATAATGTGGGTTCTACGGTCAATTTTCTGGAGTTTACAGGCGAAAAACCCGAGTTTCCGGGAGGAAAAACCCGCTTGCCCGTGCCGGAGATCGACTAACTCGGGAACCTCTAGTCGCCGATTAGACTCGAAACCAAGAAGTCTTCCTTCGTGCGGCCAAGCGCCGTGGTATGCAAACGCCTCATCCACTGAGCTACACAGCCTCGTGAGATTGATTGAAGATGAATTGAGGATTCCAAAATCAACTGTGCACAACATTTGACCGAGAGTTTGGGCCTTCGTAAATTGAATTCGCGTTTTGTTCCCCACAAGTTGACCGACGACCAAAAAATGTATCGAATTGAACACTGCAAGGACCTCATTAAAACCCCTCCTAAGGACTCAGACTTCCTTGAAACGATCGTTAATGGTGACGAAACGTTGTGTTTTGAGTATGAACCCTAAACAAAGCGCCAGAGTGCTGAGTGGAGACCACCAGAAGAGAGGCATCCGAAAACAAGTCGCTTGAAGTCAAAAGTAAAGACAATGCTGATTTGTTTCTACGATTCCAAGGGCATTATCCAGAAAGAATTCGTTTCGCCTGGCCAAACGGTCAATGGTGAGTTTTATCTTGAAGTTTTGAAGCGATTGATAGGGAGAATTCGTCGTGTACGACATGAATATCGTGACGACCGACCGTTCGTCAAAATACACCGTCACTCTTGGCACTATAACTCGACTTCTAATGAAACAAATGTCATAAACAGTTGACATAACACTAATGAAGGTTGCCGCTTTCGACAACAAAAAGATACAACAGGTGGCGCCATTAGTTTCTTCTATTTTAGAAACGTTCGGTTTCTTTTTGGACAGAGGGTGTATAGAGGCGTGTTCAAATAAAAGACCGAACTTTTTAAATAGCGAGCTAACCGCTACAGAGAGCGCGTGGCGGCTACTGAGCTCACCTAGCGGCAGGTTTGACAAAAAACTACCCTTTGCCCCGTTCTGCTGTAAGCATTATTCTTCGAATTACATCCGAGCACGTGCACAAGCTGTTCGTCGGATTAGTGGCAAAGTGACAATGAAAGAGCTTTAAAACAATGTTTTAAAGCTCTTTCATTGTCACTTGTGTGTGTGTGTGTGTGTGTGTGTGTGTGTGTGTGTGTGTGTGTGTGTGTGTGTGTGTGTGTGTGTGTGTGTGTGTGTGTGTGTGTGTGTGTGTGTGTGTGTGTGAAATTTTGCTGCAAACTTAGTAAAAAATTTTACAGAGAGTTTCAATTGCTTAACCAAACATGCGAGGAGGACTGTGTGAGCCGAACGCAGTGCTACGAGTGGGTTTGATGTTGGTGAGTTTTGGTGAGTTTTCAAGGTGATGTTGGTTGTATTTTTTGATTGGAAAGGCATTGTCCATTATGAATTTGCACCACGTGGTCAGATGGTAAACAAAGAGTTGTACCAGGAAGATTTAGCGCATTTCAGGGATGCTGTGCGCAGGAAGAGGCTGGAATTGTGGGAAAACCAGACTTGGATGTTGCACCACGACAATACGTCTGATGTTTGCCACAACGTTTGGCAAAACATCAGACATCCGTTGTGCCCTATCCACCCTATTCTGCGGAGTTAGCCCTAGCAGACTTTTTTCTGTTTCCTAAACTTAAAACCACTTTGAGGGGACGTCGTTTCCAAACCTGTGCGCTATCACAGAAAATGCATTTCAATAATGGAAGAACCGTTGGAAAAATGCTGAATCTCCAGTGGTGGGGAAAGTGCTTAAAATGTTGTAAAATGAGCAATAAATTCTTTATAGCAAAAGTTCGGTCTTTTTTTGAACACGCCTTATATATATATATATATATAAATTAAGTATAAATAAAATATAATAAAAATAAAATATATATATATATAAGGAAAATCAAAAATTTGCGCTGAGTAGCCCTTGGTTTCGAGAGTTAAACAGAGGATATCGAGCTAGACATGATGACACATTCTTCAGCAGCCAAATATTTTAATAGGACACATTCTGAATGAGGATAAATGAGTATTACGCGATGCTTTCACGGCGAATACACCCTTTCAGCAAGCAGATGGAGCGATGTTTATTATTCCCGACCACGCAATGCGTCGATGGACGCAACGAAAATAGAATCGAAGAGTGAATAATGATTACAGTCAGGAATCCACTTGCAAACTCGATTATAGCGAGCGAAAAGAGCATTAGCAGACATTTGCTTGGCTTGGAAAACAAATTTTCTCTTTCCGAATGGATGCCACCCTTTCTTGTTGCGAGCGAGCAAGATAAACACCCCATTTAGTTGGATCCGCGAGCGCCTCTTGCTGACAGTTAACAGGGAAAAACTCAATCTTGATATGGCGCGATGGTTTATCTAGTTAAGGGGAGGGGGGGGGGATGTTAAGAGGCGAAGCGAATGTCACTCGTTTGTTTGCTTTATAATTCTTTCTTCGGATTATGAGTGACTGCAAATAGATGAAAGTAACTACTATGAGCTGATTTCTAAGCGAATATTCCAAAATAAGGCACGACAGTTTAATATCTGAGATTCAACAGAAGAAAATATTACGCTTTGGTTATGTTGCCGTGAAAAAACCATCACTTTCAATGACTATAATTCATTGCACTTATTTCATAGTTATTCTTACTCCCGATGAGTTTACGGCTACTCAAGGTCCAGTATCCACTAGTATTCTTTGATTCTACTAATGTTCTCTTTCCCCTCTGAAGTTTGTGTTTTTTAAAAAATAATATTCCAGCGATAAACGCTTTAGCTACAGGAAAGGTGCGATGTTTTTCATGATCCTATCTCCGATGGGTCGCGAGAAATGGAAGGGCAAACATCAGATGCGAATTGAACATCTAGCTTTCGTGTCCCTGTCCATTCACTGAATCTGACTTGAGATATATTCCTCACAACCCTAATTATTCAATACTATTATACGTAGCACCCCCCCCCTTCTCTAAAAGAATAAATGATGATCACAAAATCGTCTCTCTTAGGTGCGACAGACTCACCTAAAAGTCAGCAAAAAAAACAAAAAAAAAACATATTTCCTTGTTTAATCTTTGTAGATCCCTGGAAACGTACTAAGAAAGAATCTTAAGAATTAAAAAGCAAGGAAATGACAAAGGTATAAAATAACCCTTCATAAAGCCATGCTTGTAGAGTGACATCGTTCATTGACCCTATGCGAAATTATCCTTTATTTTTTGGCCACCAATTAGAGCTGAATAATTTAATACTTTTTATTATTTACACCCGTTTCATCAGTTTTCCCGTGAAAACAAAATCTTGGATGATCGTCATTTTGTAGGAATCCAATACGAATTTTAAGAAAATTTGTAAACCAGAGCCAAGGAATAACACGCATATAATTGCATGCAAAATGACGAACCCATTTTACTTACCATTTTGTGAAACTTAGCAAAACAATCAGCCCAGTTTATTTTGAATCCTCATTATCACTGTCAAGCTACTCTGTATCGAACTCCAACGCTTAATCCTAAATATGATTATAACAATGTGGGATCTGTATGGAGCTTCCATCTACAGGATATCGTGGTGTTGGGAACGAATATCTGAGTACGGATCCCACGAGAAGAACCTTTAGAAATGAGGGTGAGTTAGCCGGTTTCATACAGGATTTCTTCCCAGAAATTCGATTTTTTTCTTTCATTTCGCAAGCCAACGTGCAATCAACACTTTTAGTGCTGAGTTTGTAAAGCTGTGCTAACTAACGGGTCATCAAACCTTAGAATGGCAGCGATGCTTAAAGAAAAGGTCGTTGCTGTGCTTCAGTCAAGTTCGTGATTTTATTTTTTTTTAATCACGAACCAAACTTCATTTTATGCTACTTCGGGCGTTGAAAGTAGAACGCGCATTTTATGAAGACTTCCAAAACTTGAAGTAGTAAAATGAAGTTCATTCTCCAATTCCGACTTACTTAACTTCCGACCAACCCACGATTTGGCGTACCACAGATTTCCAATATTTTATTAAAACTCGATGGTCAGTTTCTAGAAATGCCGTACAAAAATTAAAAATGAGAAATATTGGGAAAAGAAGTTAATATCTCAGGTTAACAATTCTGCCCTGTTAAAATCCCGTGTATTACTTTACTAATTAATCATAAATTTAATAGTAAATATTAAGTTTATGATTATATGACTAATATAATCATATAAACTAATATAAACTGATTTATGACTAATATAACAAACAATAAAACTGAATGAATAATTAATATTAATAATTTTAGTTATTATCATGATTAACTGCCTCAGGGGCTCACTTTAGTGAGTAAGGGGGTGGCAAACCCGAGGTCCCTGATGCTGGATTAGCCTTACTTCATATAATATACATCTGTTATATTATCTGTTGATTGGCCCTCCTCTTCCTCCCTTGCTTCTTTCTTTCTTTCTTCTCTTCTTGCTCTTTCCCCCGAATGCCATTAGAGTATTCGAGGGGAATCTTTCCTATTTTGCTGTGTCATTTCATCTTGTGCTAACAGGACATTATCAAACACTGTCACATGATCAGGCCATCAAAAATGTTCATACCGCATCGTCCGTCGCGCGGGTTACCAAGGGACGCGTTCGGGTTTTAGGCAGAGTGACCCGTTCGAAAAATATGTCACAGTCTCCCTTAGACACCACTCCTCAGCACTCTGCTAGAGAAAACTCCATCAATGGACCCGCTACCCGTTTGGGGAGGTGATTAGGAGCACCCTTTTGCAGAACCATTTCTTTGCGCTGCAAAGAAATGGTTCTGCAAAAGAACTGAAATGGCAACGACAACGGCACCAGACTATGGCTTTAGGCAACTGGAACATCTTCTCTCTGACAGAGAAGGAGTTGGAACTGGTCGAGGAAGCCAAGCGCTACCGGCTAGACTTAGTCGGGCTTTCTTCGACCAAGAGGAGAGGAACTGTCGACCTCGATAATGGGTGGAAACTCTACTACTCTGGTCAGAGCCTGACAATGTCTACTCTGGCGGGTGTGGGGATACTCACAGCCCCTGGCTGTCAGACTGTGTTGCTGAGTGGATCCCATTGGGGGGACGGGTATGTTTGTTAAGGCTTCATATAAAAAACCATGATTTAGCTGTGGTGCAAGCCTATGCACCTAATCTGGAGTCAAAATACTCTGCTTTCCTAGAGGAAGTGGATGCTGCTTTTGACAGGGTGGCAGACATGGAATCAGTCCTGCTAATGGGTGACTTCAATGCACATCTTGGAACAGATGACCAGACATGGAGGGGTGGGGTTAGGAGGAATGGCACCACTGACCTTAATGCGAATGGGTTGAAATTGTTGGATTTCTGCTGTACTAACAGCCTGTCCATAATGAATACCTTCTTCCAGCACCGAGAAATCCATAAGCATACCTGGTACACGGATACACTAGAACAAAGGTCTCTGATTGACTTCTTTATAGTCTCAGCAGACCAATTTTCCTCAGTGTTGGACGTTCGTGTGAGAAGAGAGGCAGAACTGTCAACTGACCACCACCTTGTTGTGTGCACTCTACGGCTTCAGAAACCAGATGCTACATCAACGCTGGTAGGCCTAAGCAGCTATACCGCGTGAAATGAGAGGCATTAGAAAATGAGGCTGTGAGGAAGAATTTTGCAGATGACATTTCCTCCAGGTTCAAAGAGATTCCCAAGCATACTGCAGATATTAAGGAGTAGTGAAGCTATTCACAACAGCTCTCACTGCCTCTGCACTCTCATGCTGTGGCAGAAAGCGGCTCGGCGTGGCAACGGGCAGTGAGAAAAGGACACCTTGGTGGAACCAAGAAGTAAAAAAAAACTGTCTGGGCAAAAAAGGAGTCCTACCTAATATGGTTTAGGGTCAGGTCACCTGAGATGCGTTTGCGGTATGTTGAGGCACGAAAAGCTGCTGCTGAGGCAGTAAAGACAGCAAAGCAGAAGGTTTGGGAATCCTTTGGAGAAAGATTAGACTCATCCTATGCAAATGCAAACAAAGTAATCTGACAGACCATCCGCCGCCTTCGAGGGAGAAAATCGTGCACAGCAAGAGCAATTAAGGCCTCTGATGGTGCACTTTTAACAACCGAGAAGGATATCCTCCACAGATGGAGGGAATACTTTGAGAGCCTTCTTAACCCGGGTAACCCAGCAGTTGTGAACATCCAAGAGGTGCAGATCGGGGAGATGACTAGTCTCACAGCAGAAGAGGTCCATTTAGCAATAAAATCGCTAAAAGCGGGCAAGGCTGCTGGCGATGATGAAATTCGGCCAGAAATACTAAAAGCCTTAAATCGAGATGGTGTTCTCTGGCTGACTCGAGTGTGTCAGCCAGACTTCTTGGATATCTGGGCGAGCACCAAAGCAATGGCAGACAGGCATAATAATACCAATCTTCAAGAGGGGAGACCACAAGAATTGCAGTAACTATCGTGGAATCTCTCTGCTCAGCCTGCCTGGGAAAGTATATGCGAAGTGCTTGGAAAGACGGTGCAGGAGCATAGTTGAGTTAAAGTTCCAGGAAGAACAATGTGGCTTTCGTCCTGGTAGAAGCACAACTGACCAAATCTTCACTTTAAGGCAAGTCTTTGAGAAATCTTGGGAATATGCCAAGAATGTCTACACATGTTTTGTGGACTTGGAGAAGACACATGACCGGGTTCCTCAGGATAAGCTTTGGCAAGTAGTACAGGAGTATGAAGTGGATGGCCAACTATTAGCTGCGATCAATTCCCTGTATGAATGCCCAGAATGTTGTGTCAGGGTAAACAGCACAAAGTCTGAACCTTTCACAGTCTCCCTTGGCCTCTGCCAAGGGTGTGTTCTCTCACCCCTCCTTTTTATAATATTTATGGACTAGATTGATAGGCACATCCGAGGCAGTGAGTGTGTCAGAATTGGAAGATGCAGCACTGGACGTCTGCTTTTTGCAGATGACCTAGTCCTGCTTATCTCTTTCACAGATGACTTCCAGCGGACCCTGGATAGTTTTGTAGCTGTTTGTGCATTGTGCAGACGCGGGAATGAAGATCAGTGTGGCCAAAACTGAAACATTTGTGGTCTCAAGACAGCCATCCCAGTGCACTCTACATGTAAGTGGAGTCCCAATGAGGCAGGTGGAGAAGTTTAAATACCTTGGGTCCATATTCACAAGTGATGGAAAGGGGGATGTAAAGGTAGATACTTGAATTGGCTCAGTAAGAGCAATATTGCGGAGCTTGGTCGTTCGGTAGTATTGAAGCGGGAGTTAAGCCAGAAGGCAAAACTGGTTGTTTTCAATCCAGTCGATGTCTCCATCGTCACCTATGGTCATGAGAGTTTAGTAATGACCGAAAGAATGCGGACACGAATCCAAGCGGCTGAAATGAGGTTCCTTCGAGCAGTTGCGGGGATGACAAGACTCGATATGGTCAGAAGCTCTGCAATTCCGGAAACCCTCAATACTGAACCGCTGCTTCTCCGTGTTGAGAGATAACAGTTACGTTGATACAGGCACCTGGTCAGAAAGCCACAAGAGAGGCTCCCTCAGAAGGCCCTCTTTGCCAAGCCAGAGGGTGGGAGGCCACGTGGAAGGCCAAGAACTCGCTGGATAGATTATATCCAAAACCTTGGGTGGACACGTTTGGGAATCCCACCAGAACACCTGAGCTTGGTGGCAGAGGATCGTGACCATTGAAAATTTCTCTTGCAGCTGCTGCCCCCACAACCTGATTAGGAAAGGTGGGCCTTGAAGATGGATGGATGGATGTATTATGATTAACAGAATTATAGATCATTCGAAAGTTTCAACTGTCCTTTTAAATTCGAGCAGCAGACATGCAAGCCTTTTTTTTTTCATTCCAAAACCTCAGATTTTACACCTGGTGTAAACACTCTGAGTTAAATCAGTTAAATCTGAGCAAAAAGATAAATCAGTTGGAGAACAGACACACTCCGCAGGCATCGCTCCATGATGAGTAAAAGTCGGAAAAACCGTCACCATGTAGTACTCTTGCATGCAACAAACGCGTCCAAATCTTCCTCACTGTGGGGAACTATCCTTTGGGATGCTGAGTCTCAGAAGGATATTATTCATGGCGTATCTTCTGATGCCGTACGGACTATAAAATAAGAGAGTCAACTACAGCAATTAAACGTAGAAAAACTGCTTCAATTTTCATCTAAGATGAAAATTTCAAAACTTTTATTTGTTAAGAGAATACAATCCCTTTCTTTTATTTGAAACGTGAGCTCAATCTTAAAACATAAGATTTTTTCTCGTTCGTATTTGAAATATAAGCAAAGTTAATTAGCTGAGATTAACTGCGTACAACACCTTCTTTGTGGGCTTCCTTCTCGAGAGTTGAACTGAGAAAGGAAGGCATTTAACATAACTGAAGAGCGCAGTGGTCGTGCGCGCACACGCACACCACGCCACGGGAACTCTATGCACGAGAAGAGACTTCCTATTCTTAAGTCTCTCGAATTGCATCCAGGAATGTTTAGCTAAATCGTATGCAAATTGTTAAAAGAAAAATTGTAACTTAACGAGCTTTTGATGTCTTTTAGGACGAACATTTAAATGTCCAACCGACTGTGCCGATCCCACTACGCGAGAAATAAAACCGTCACTTGGGCTCCGACTTCGTGATTGGTGGTCGAAGTCGCGTATCAGTTAATAAAGCATTTCAGGGGAAAACTTTGCTGCAACTAAACGGTTTTCGGTTTCTGAATAGTCCAGAAAAATTAGTCTTCAAAATATCTCGCGATGAGTTCTTAATAAATCTACAGAAATGCTTTAGGATGCAGAAAACTCATAGAAAATTATTAAACGTTCTGAAGGGTTGCGTGAGTTTTATCTTTTAAGATGACTTTTCGGGACTTATCTCGTAGAATCCAAAACATCGTGAATCTTTTTCTAACTACGTACAGTTCTAATTTTTTTTTTATATAAGAAAGTCATTCTTACTTTCATGCTAAACAGGAGTGATGATGACTTTGTCGTTCCAGCTGAATCCCAAGGACTTTTGGGTTACAAACTTGGTCGTCTAAAGGCGAGATAACTCCTGTGGGACTTCGACCATCGTTCCTATAAGAAGCGTGCGTCCACTGATGTACATAATGACGAAGGCTTTCAAGTCATAAACTTTTGATGACGTTAAATTTATTGTTAGTTCTTGGCGGGTTTAACCCATAAAAAGCATGTTTAATGGTGCTTCAGAGACTCACGAGACGTTTCCTTTTTTGGCGTATTAAAATGGCAACCGAACACTAAAGTCTGTTTCAAAAACCGAACCGTTTATTAAACGCGAGCACATCCGGGAAGTTTTACATGCGTTTTCCACTTGAATTTAATTTGCTTTAATTAATTAGGCTGTCGCTTGCTGTTTTATATCAGTTTAACTAAAGGGAAAGTAACTTAACAAACGTTTCCTTAAAAAATGGACGATAAAAGTTAATTTGAAAGATTTCAATTCTTTAGTGCGATTGAAATTCAAGAAAGTGTCGCTATTCATTCAAATCGAAAGCAATCAATTCGATTTCACCACGATTGTAATCTGCTGGCGACGTTTTGTGTACTTTTGCATGTTTCTGTATCAATAAATGTAAGATAATCCCTGAGATTACGCCAATGTCCATAAATACTTATCTCATTCTTATCGTCTTCGCTCCCAAATATCGACATCATTGATCGCCTCTACACGAGTAACGAAACTTAACCTTCTCAACCCCTGTTTACTAGGCGGTTGTAAAGTGACTGCAAGAAACTTAGGGTATCCGGAGGAAGTTCATGATCGCGTGGTTCTTCCTCCGGATGTGCATGAATATTCAGCACAGTGGAGGAAAACAATTTGCTCTTCCTGTTATTTATTGTACAATTATCAGCTGACTTAATCTCAAGTTTTAATTATACGCTTCTAATGTTCCTATTAATAGGGTGGAGAATTTATGGAGCAAAGTAAACTAAGCGAACTTCGGATATTGAATGTTATCTCAAGACGAATGATGGTTCTTAAAAAATTACAAATGTACTTCGTCAAGAAGAATGTTTCTTGATTCAAATTTTTGTATTGTGGTATATTTTATACTTTTAAGTGCTCAGTATTTTTTTTCCCTCACCTATCCCAGCATTGTTAGCAACAATGTGTTGGTAGCATTCTAGACTACATTGTTAATGCAGCCCTCATTGTTGATTTTTCCCATTACTCTGCATCAGGGGTCTCAAACTCAAACGCAGCAAAGGGCCAGTCAAATACATCTGATAGATGTATATCAGACGCGGGCTGTTTTCAATATTATTCTGTGTACCAAAACATAAACTAAAAAAGAAAGGCTCTAACAAAGGCCCTTTTCTTGCCTGGCCTTTACGACTTACGTAAACAGTTACACCACCATTTGAATTTTAAATTTATAATCACTTTTGTTTTTAAATTTCAAAAAATATAACAAGTTTAGAAAATATAAGTTCAATTACATTTGAACTTATATTTTCTCAATGACTTATCCTCTGTTGAAACTTCTGTTCATTTTTTAAATCTTTGAGTTAGTCGTCACGCATCTTTTCTGTATATTTATCACAGTGCTTATGGTTTGACTCATAATGGCGGTTTAGGAATATATTTTTTACTTCCACAAAGAAATATGCCTTCTCCCATTTTTCTTGACATGTTCTGCCTTTTTGATCTCTTTTTTAACTTTAAATTCAGAAATTGTTATGGGCCAAAAAAATGCAGGTTATTGAGGTAACTATTTATTAACACACTGTCATATTACAATGGTAACCTGTAACTTATTGACATTGTATCACGTGGCTTAAAATGGCTGCGTGAAAAGTAACTTCCATTCGGTGTTGCCAGCATTTGATGATAGAAGCAAAGGTATAAAGAAATGTAGTAATAAGTTTTACTTTTGTTTAAAGCTGTCATAAAACATTTAGAAGTTTGAATTTTTTTTCTGTTTTAATCCCAGCAGGATGTTATAAACACTTATTTTCAGAAAAGAAATCATTAAAGTCGCGGGTCTGATACGAAGCCTTCGCGTGCCGTATCAGGCCGCGGGCCGCCAGCTTGCGACCCCTGCTCTTCATATTTATATTTAATTTTTCTATTTAATTATGTATTTATATTTATTATGTTTAATTACATGCTTATGTTTATTTATATATTTATTTTTAATTTATATTTACAATTTTATATTTTACAGCAGGAAAAATATTGAATTCACATGAAAATTCAGGGTTCGAGTCTTTTGAAGATTTTCCCCAATTCGGCAATCACAAAATCTGGAATTGTTTTGCAATTGGAATCAATTCTTTCCACTGCCATCTGTGGAAAGAATTGATTAATTGATCTGTGGAAATAAATCAATAATGCTGAAACCAATGGGTTTCAGTTTCTGTGGAATCATGAAAGATTTTAATTGCTGGTGTTCGGCGTTTATGCATTGTTTTTGGTTTCTCCTTCCCTCATCTATTTCCACTCTTCTCCTCATGGATTAATCACGTATATAAATGCTGGCCCTGCTGAAAATTCAAACTCAAGAGTTCGTCAAAATAAATATTGAACATTTGGGCTCCCAATAGTATTTCGGAAACTCTCGTGCGCCTATCTGTAACGAACAAACCTGAAATGGATTATCTAATTCATTTCTTTCCCCAATTTTACTTGATATTTTAGGCAGACCTAATACTAAAAGTTGCATGTTGATCCACACTGATGATATCGATTTCTTCACCGTTCAAAGATCTTCAAAAAATCTTTTAATAAGGATACCTTGAAGATTACTTTCCGAAATAAGGGCGTTAAACTTAATCCGCTCTCAACAATGTCAAGCTTCTTTCGTCAACAATAAAGAAGCTTACAGAGAGCCGAATATTCAATTATGTTAAGATAAAAAGAAAAAAAAAACGAATTCTTCCCCTACTTACCGAAGAATTTACGAGTAACGCCCGATCGCAGTTTAAATTAGCATCTTCGCTTTTCAAAATATAAATTCGTGCTTCTACAAGAACTAATAAGTAATAAAACATCTTGGATCTTTTGGGACCTCCATGCCGACGTTCTGTATTACATTACTTAATCTTAGATAAAGCTATTGCTGAAAATTTTGCTCCAAAAAGGAGGCGAAACTCCCAAGCGGATCTTATATTCGGTCGCCAAAAAATTAAAAACATGTTTTTAAATATTTAATTTAAATATTCATATTTAAGTTACAAATATTGAAATTTTAAATGTTTAATAGTTAATATGTTGCATTCTGTACGGAAACCTGCTAAAAGGAATTAGCCTCTAATCTCCCCCACCACACACACACACACACACACACACACACACACACACTAAAGACGCTTAGCAGGCAATAGATAGCATTCGAGTTCGTTTGTGATAATGAACAAAGGTTGGGACTTGAGTGACATTGGATGGGAAATGACAATAGGAACCAGATGGTCAGATAAGCATATCACGGAAACAGTTGTCCAGCAAGGTTTGCAACGAATTGCTGGACGGTCAATGGAGGTGATGAATCATCCTTTCTGTTATTTCACTCAGACAGACCCATCCATCATGCTGGGTAAAAACAAAAAAAGACGGTGGGGTGAAGCCAAGTTGAATGATGCTTCTTATACCGACTGTTTATGACACCACTGACACGATAACTTCCCGTATCACACCAAATGGTTCGAGTAATGATTGTGACGTAATCGTTTCTATCCTTTTCCCTTATTCACTGAATCCCGGTCCCATTGATCATCTTTTGGATGTGATGGAATTACCGAAGTCGCAACTAAAGCTGTGAAACTGCGCTAACCGAGTGTACGTCGTCTCGCTCGGTCAAAAAACCCTTGTAATGGTTTCTCGGATCCTAAACAGCATTCGGACTTCTCCAACAGGAAGAAGAATATTACGACGTCCTCGTAATTGTGATATGGAAAGAGAAATTCATCTTGAAGTAGGATTCCTGTACATTCTTCCTGAGCGATAGCGCTGAGCATCAAGGCTGTTCCGAAGCGAACAGTCTTGATGTTGTTCTACTGCGAGCAAGATGTTGCTCGCAGTAGAGCAACATCTTTAATGAACTTGCAACTCATTGTCATTGTACGCATTCAACGAAAAGCTGTCAGGATAATTTTCTCGAGGACACTTACGTCCATCCCCTTAACTTGAATGCCATTGTCCCACTGGACATTAAGAAAGGCGGTATCACTCATTAAAAATATGAGTAATCTCCCACTTCTTATCCATAGAGAAGTAAGGTCTCCACTTGGAATTAATCTTACATCCCGCTTGCCCACTCAAGAAGAAAAGACTTTTTATAACTAACTATAAAAGTTTTTTACAGACTGACTCTGAGTTTAAAAAATGGCGCAACAGATTGAATTCACTTGTTGATTGAAGTAAATTCTGAGTAGCTGACTCAACAGGAATATAAAAATTCAAAATTCAGATGATCAAATAGTGTCTTATCAAATGCGGCAAATTTTGCTTCACTGTTGTACTCCGCACATAAAAATTTAAATATTTTTCGAGTGCAAAACTGATGGAAAAAGTCTTGATTACAACTAAGATATTCATATATGTCTCGAGATATCTACGAGGGTGGTCTGAAAAGTACAAACCCCAACTCAACATCACCAGAGTTAAAGATCGGTACTATCAACGTAAGAAGCCTGAATGGCAAAGAAATGGAGCTAGTTGAGGAATTAGATAAGTACCAGATCGACATAATAGGGGTGACTGAAACAAAAAAGACCAAAACTGGTGAGATCTTTCTGAGCAATAAATACAAAATGTTATATTCAGACAATGACAATCAAGGAAAAGAAGGAGTAGCCATAGTATTCAACACAAAATACGAGGCTAATCTTCTTGAATGCAGTCAGTCTCAAGTAGAGTAATGTGGGCAAATATCAGAATGGGGAACTGGACAATGAGACTTATTTGTGCCTATGGTCCCACAGAAGGTTCTACTAAGGTAGAAGTGGAGGAATTTTTTGAGGCTTTAGAAAAAGCAACTGACACAATGAAAAAGGAAAAGTTGATCCTTGTTGGGGATCTAAATAGCAGAGTAGGAAATGATTGTGAGACATACAAAAATATTTTGGGAAAATTTGGAGAAAAGAGCAAAGCTAATAATAATGGCAAATATCTGTTGGATTTCTGCTCAGGACATGGACTGGTTATTACTAACACCATGTTCCAACATAAAAATGTGCACAAATTCACATGGAGAGAAGAGGCTAGGAATAAGAAAAGTCTCGTTGACTATGTTATTGTTGATAGTGATGTTTTCTCCCTGGTGCAGGACACCAGAGTGTACAGAGGATTTGAAGTTGGAAGTGGTCACTATTTAGTCTTGAGCAGGATAAAATTGAATTTCATATTGAAAAGAATAACATGTAAGAAAGTTTTAAAGCGAATAAAAGTTGAGCAGCTCTCAGATGTGAACTGTAGACTAAAATACAGAAAGATTATTGAAAAGAAAATGAAAGAGTTTGAGAACAGGAATCAAACCTTGGAGATTCAGTGGCAAACTCTGAAGAAAACATTAATTGATTCTGCCAGAGAGGCATGTGGTGACGTTGTGTGCAAGGATAAAAAAATCAGAACTCCCTGGTGGACACAGGAAGTTAAAGACGCAGTGAAGGAAAAGAAGAAAGCATATTAAAAGTTCCTGGCAAATAAGTCAGCTTTTACTCTTACAGAATACAGAGACAAATGTAAGAAAGCTAAACAGTGTGTAAAACTAGCTAAACAAAAAGTCATGGGAGGACTTTGGCAAGAATATAGAAAATAAATATCAAGAAGGTGGCAAAATATTCTGGAGGTTGTTGAAGAAGCTTAGGAATGGAGGAAAGAGTGCTGTGAAAGGAATTTGAGATGATAAAGGTGACATGAAAACAGGAGAAAAAGATATCCTTGAAGTATGGAGTAATTACTTTGAAAAACTGCTAAATGAAACAAGCAGTGATGACAGCACAGTGGTAAAAAACACTGACCAGGCATGCAGTCAGGAATACATATCCATACTTGAAGTAGAAAAAGCCATCAAAGGCTTGAAATGTGGAAAGGCAGCAGGAGTAGATGATATTCGACCAGAAATGCTGAAGCATGGTGGTATAAGAGTCTTACAGTGGCTGCACTTCATAGTTCAGAAATCTGGACAGAGGGACGAATTCCCGATGATTGGAGTAGAGCTCTCATAGTACCCATATATAAAAAGGAAAATAAAACTGAATGTGAGAATTACAGAGGTATTTCCCTACTGAGTGTTCCTGGCAAGATCTATGCCAGTATACTTGAGAAACGGTTGAGAAGAATTGTGGAAGAAAAGCTTGGTGAAGAACAAGCTGGATTCAGGCCAAATAGAGGCTGTCAGGATCAGATCTTCACTTTACGACAAATAGTCGAGAAAGCATGGGAACATAACGAAGATCTGTATTTAAGTTTTGTCGATTTGGAAAAGGCATATGACAAGGTGCCAAGAGAGAAGCTATTCAATACACTGCAGTTATATGGTGTCAATGGGGCATTATATCAAGCAATACTTAGTCTTTATTTGAGTTGTAAGTCAGCAGTTAGAATTGAAGGAAGTGCAGGAAGATGGTTTAATGTTAAATCTGGTGTGAGACAAGGATGTACATTATCCCCTCTGTTATTCATTATCTATGTGGATCACATTATGAAGGAATGTGGTATTAAACCTGATATCAAAATTAGAGATATCAATGTCAGCTCTTTGCTTTATGCAGATGATGTTATACTTCTAAATAAATCCGCTACAAGTATGCAAGATTCTCCGACTAAATTGAATAGCTGTTGTAATAGATATGGTATGAAGGTCAGCAATAAAAAGACAAAGACAATGAAAATAGGAAGAATCATTGAAAATGTCAACGGTGTTGTGAATGGAGAACCTGTGGAACAAGTAAAACATTTCAGCTACTTAGGTACGATTTTTACTGAAGATGGTAAATTAAATATAGAATATTTAATAAATATTTCTTAATATATATTATATATTAAGAAATATTTTATATTAAGAAATATTATATATTTCTTAATATATATTTCTTAATATAATTATTAATAAATAATAAATAAATAAATAAGAATTTAATAATAAATTCATATGGAATAAGAGAGAAATTAGTCGGAACACTAAATTAGCTGTATAGCTGTATATAAGACAGTGTTCAAACCAGTTTTAACTTATGGATCTGAGAGCTGGGTCAGAAGTAAAACACTTGACCAAAGACTAGAGACCGCAGATATGAGAGTCCTGAGAAAGATTATAGGCGTGAACAGATGGCATCAATGGCAATATCATATTAAAAACGAGGATATTAGGAAAGAACTTGACATTGTCAGCATCCAGGAATGCGTTAGCAGAGCTAATCTCAGGTGGTATGGTCACTTAAATAGAATGGGAGAAGAAAGATTAGCAAAACAAGTGTTCTCTGCCAGGTTGGCAGGAAAACGACCCAGAGGAAGGCCAAGATATAGGTGGATTGATACGGTACAAAGTGCCTTAGACGATAGAAATATAAGATCTGATAATGTTGGAGTCTTGACAAGTAACAGACTGATTTGGAGGAAAATTGTAGATAGGAAGTTAGTAATGATGTAATTTTTTCATGTAGTACTGTCATATCCTGTACACCCCTTGTGGGTACATGGCAGGAATTTGATGATAATGATGATGATGATGATGATGAAATTATTCTAGATAATTAATAAACAAAATGCCTTTAGCATCCCAGAACACCGATGCCATGACCTTTCCTGCTAATGGAACCTACTTTGTCTTCATTGGCAGCTTCTGTCCACTGTTTTGGCTGCTGTTTGGAGCTGGTATGTAATGGTGAATCCAAGTCTCATCCATAGTAATAAATCGACGCACAAAATCAGTTTTATTCTTGTTAAAACGCTCCAAGCACTGTTCACAGATTTTCATGTGAGTGAGTTTTTGATCTGCTGTGAGCAAGCGCGGCACCCATCTTGCGCAAAGCTTTTTCATTTGCAATTCTTCATGCAAAATATATCCTACACGTTCTTTCGAAATGCCTATAGTCTCAGCAATCTCACGCACTTTGACTCGCCGGTCATCCAATACCACATCGTGCACTTGATCAATGATTTCTGGCGTTGTTACACTTTTCGGTCGTCATTCACGTGGATCATCTTCAAGGCTGGTACGGCCACGTTTAAACTCGGCAGCCCATTTCTTAAGTGTTGAAAACGAAGGAGAAGAATGCCCATAAACTTTTATGAACTTCAAATGAATTTCTTTTGGCGTTAAACCTTCTTTTACAAAGAATTTTATAACTACACGATACTCAATTTTATCCATTTCAAAGGATGCACACAACATTTTTGCTACAGACAGCTGTATAAAACAAACTACTTGGTAGAATGACTTGCAATTTCACATGGATGCTTATCACAGATGTACCAACTTAGGAAAAAAACTCTTGCCGATAGCGTTGCCATCTATGGTCGAGGCTGAGAACATTTCAGACCACCCTCGTACATATGCTTTTTAGTTACTTGTTCTAAGGCTGTGTTGTTTATTTATTATTATTACGTGACACCTCCAGGGAGTCCAAAGACTCATCCAGGGAGGGCACCTACTGTACTACAACTCTCTGTCTCCACCGCTCAATCCACCAGCCGCAACTACTTTCATCATCTGCACCAACGCCATCTACCGCCGACCACCACTAGTATTTTCACAGACAAACTTCCATGCCCACTGCGGGATTCGAACACGCAGCCTTTTGGCTGGAGAGCGGATACGCTAACACTCGGCCAACCAGGCCGGCAGTCCATTTAACAAAAGAAAAACTCACGTGCTGATAGGAGAAAATACCTTCTTCCGAGAGTAACTAGCTCCTATTCTTGCAAAGGCTTAGATACATTTTCTCTCACGCGCAAACTCGTGCGCTGTACTAAACCAAGAATTTCTTGCAAATGAATTTATTTTATTATTTAATATGCGTAGGTTGACATCTCCCTTAATTTAGGAAAAACCATTCGCTACGGATTGCATTTTGAGAATCTTCTCCGCTGAGATGGATGTTGGCAACCTGTCAAATGCGCTCATTTTGACATTCTTCTCCGTCCGTCACGTTTCCCGACACAATGCGTGATGTTCGTTCGCAGTTCTTAGCTCGTCAACTTCACTGACGCATTGAACAGTTTTTCTGTTTATCTGAAAATGGTTTGCTGGAAAAACCCATCCTGAAATTATTTCGAGTGGATTTTACGATGCGCTGTAATTTGTCAGCGAATTATTCTTAAATTCAGTTTCGCCGTATTTTAATGAATTCACAATTTTCAGGTTATATTTTCAGGCGTTTAGGATTGCACGCGGTTGTGAAAAAACGCCATAATCATAGGCACTATAGCGAGAGGTATGCAAAATAAAAGAATATTTTTAAAAATGGAAACAGCAGTTCTAAAAGATTTCGTTGGCTCGGAACTGCTCCGCGTATTGTTGGTAAGAGCATTTTATCAGAAGAATAGATAAAGTATTAGATGATACTAAGTGAACGTTAGTGGATCCTAAACAAGACAGAACCTCTTTAAGTCTGCATTTCGAAAGATGAGACTTTCGGTCGTTACTGTCTGAAGTGGACTCGCTTTTGAACAGGAGATTAAACGTAGATGGAGAAATACTGTCTTGAAGGAACAACTCCTGCCGGAAACGAGCAATTAGAGTACGATGAATATTCTACTGAGTATTAAAATAGCTGAATCCAGAAAAATTATTTGGAAAAAAGAATAAAAAAGGAAAAAAAAACTTCACATAAGCGAATAATTATTTTCTGGAAAAGTGAAGACTCTCAAGACGTACAAAAATAATAGAGGAGAAGTCTTAAGTGTGTGAGAGTGAGGGAAGCTCGTGTAACTTCAATAATATCTTTGATTCCCTCCACCCCTTGTGGATTTACATCCGTGGTGAGTAAAAGGGGTCTACGTTTTTTTAATCAAATAATCATTGTGTGTGATGGCTATTAAAACAGTCCTATAGCTTCTATTGCTGTCCGCTAATAATTTGTTATGCACCGAGCAGCAATTCCATTCCAAATCTGTTTCCGCTTTTAATGCTCCCAGTGCGATACGAAAGGAAATGGGAGAAGTGGCCCACTTCAGTTCCCGCCTCGGAGATTTCCATAAATGATGAACGCGAGTTTTAAGACTGCTCCCATCCTGCGTTTTTGATTCACAAACCTCATATCTACATCCTCTGCGTGACCATAAATACTTTCACCGCTTGATTATTCCGGACACACACACATCGGAATACCAACTCACTTACGCCCCCCCTCCCCCCTCCTGAAAGTTGCAATTCTCAAATCAAGCTAAGGAGAAAAGTACGCAGACGTTCCGCAGAGCGATTTGTCGCACTGATGACACATAAGAACCTACTCGTGGGCATAATGATCCCCAAATTGCTGTCATCTGTCATTCGAAGCAGAGGGACAGAGAAATCTTTGTGGGAGGATGAGGGAATTGGAAGGGAAGACCTTCTAAGTAAAACCTCATCCGTCTGAAGTCGTTTATTTAATGTTAAGTTCCAAATTGTGAGCGCTGAGGGACCCCCATCCGGAGAAATGGGGAATGATGACGTTGTCAACAGATCCGAAATCTCCTCCTGACCGTGCACGCTGGGCGAGTCATTACTGGCGTCGTGCAAAGAGAGAAAACCCAGGGGAAATGATCGGGTCTCCACGAGTTTTCGACTTCAGCATCAAGGAATCAATCCTTATCAAGAGTAAGGAAGAAACACATGCAGAGGAAGAGAAAAAATCTCATTTAAGATACGAAGAAAATAAGGCATTTCGGATCAGATCAACAGCGTCTGAGACGAGAGTGGCGAGACTTGTTGATGAAACCGGTCAGCGCAGCTTAAATCTGCTTCAAAGGACGAACCACATTAAAGAAGTGAAAAATCTTTGAAATTACATGGAAAGGATCCCCTCCTTCCTCTACTAAACAAGAGGGCGAACATCTTCACTAATCCATGGATGCTACGTATGGTGTGGATTTAATATTATACTGATCATGCGCACATCTCTGACAAAAACAGCTACGGATCGAAGAGAAAATGAGTGATGATGATACTATTGAGAAATGAGTCATTTCCATAGTTGCTGTTGATTAAATTTATGTTAATGATAAAAAATACTTTTATCTTTTATGGTTGTATTGTGGTCAGACGAGTAGGTCTTTCGAAGTTAGGATGAAATCAGCAGGCTAATTCAGAACATCATAGGAGAGGAAGAAACTGCCATCGCGTGTACGCCATAAGAATTACGCACAATTTAAGTGGTGACGTGTTTGAGTAATTAGCATGCAAGTCGGATCGTTTCTCAAAGGAATTCTGAAAAAAGTATTGCGAGAAACGAGAAGTGGATTCACAAACTATTTTCTGCTGAGCTCAGTATTGTTTCTGAGTCTTATAATAAAAGGGTTCAATGCGGCTACACGGACATAAATAAAGAGGGACATCACTAACTCATGACTTCTAAGACTACCCTTTGGATAATGAATCAGTTATTAGGAAAGTGTGCTTGGAGTTTTAACTGTAGTGTGAAGTTTCTTTGAATTTTATATACAAACCGTTGTTTTCATGGTCATAAAATATCTGATGCGCTTTCTGTCACTCGATGCCACAACATTTTGCATCATCAAGCAATTTTCTCATTGAAAACAAAAACGACTTTCGGAATATTAGCAAAAGTTTAATAGCAGACGAATTACAAACTTTCTCAGTGCATCACCATAATATTTCCTTATTATGTAGATTAGTGAACAGATGCTTAGAGACGCACTTCAGGATGTAGAAGAAGAAACAAAACTAAATGGACGAATCACCAATAACTTAAGGTATGCGGATGATGTAGTGGTGATGGCAGAAAGCTAAAATAAATTACAACAAATTGTTCAAAGAATTGAAAACTCTTGTAAAGAGTACGGACTAAGGATTAACACACAGAAGACCAAGATTATGATAATGGGCAGAAAAATAGGAGATAGTGTAAAGATAAGATGTGGAGGAAAGATTGTAGAATAAGTGGAAAAATTTCAATATTTAGGTAGCTGGATCTAAGAAAGGAACTTCAAAGTTGGACATTAGAAATAGAATAGGCAAAGCTAAATCGGCATTTATGGAAATGAAGAGAATTTTAATAAACAAGAATATTAAAATAGGTGTTAGAGTTGGAATAGTTAAAGCAACAGTTTGGAGTATTGCAAGTTATGGAAGTGAGTCATGGACACTCAGAAAGAGAGATATGGAAGGAATTGATGCATTGGAAATGTGGTGTTATGGAAAGATGGAAAAGATTAGCTATACAGAGAGAGAATATCAAATAAAAAAGTTTTAAGAAGAGTTGGGATGGAAAGAACACTGCTCAAGAACATTATGCAAAGAAAGACCAGATTTGCAGGACATCTTCTGAGAGGTTCTTCGGGACACCTGACAAGAACTATATTACAAGGGAAAGCTGAGGGGAAGGGAAGACGTGGAACACCAACTAGAGAGTGGTTTAATGACATCATGGAATGGACTGGTTTAAGAATGACGGAGGCGACAGAAAGAGAAAAACGGAGAAGAGCTGCTTATCTGCTGCAACCCTTTTGCTAGAGGATGCTACCGGACGGACGGACGTAAATATGTGTTTTGGATATATGCAAATTAGGTCTAATTAGAAGTCAAAAATTAACTAGTAAGATGCAAAGTAAAATACACTCCAAAACCTGTCAAGAAGTCCAATTTAATCCCATTAGACTGGATATCAGAGCAATCCCTAAAAGGTTTATAGAAGAAACTTGAAAAAGGAGCGGATGCTCTTTTGGAGACTGATGAGGAGAACACACCCTGAAATGCTTTGAGAGGGGGTTAAACATACGGGACGGCTAAGAAACATCTGTGCCCCATTAGAAGTCCAAGAAAGCCATGGATTTCAGAATCAACATGGATCTGATCAAGAGGAGGAGGAGGAGGGTAGAGAAACAAAGAGCACTGAAGAATATAAGAGAGTACATGGAGAAGTCAAAAAACACACTAGGGAGGAAAATGTCAATTATTAGGCTAAGAAATGTAAAGAGATCGATTCCCAGATATCGAACAGGCACATTTGTAAAATGATGTTTGAATTATTCAGTTAGCTGAAGCACAAAAGTAATCCCGATTAAATGTTATTGAAGACAGGAACAGGACGGTAGAGAAGGACAAAGATCAAAAATAAACGGGAAAAGTAAATTTACAGCAGAGAGGGTAACGAAAATTTGGAAGGGACCTCTTTCCACCGAACTGTTGAGGTGGAACCGCCTCCACTTAGGAAGAGCAATTAACTTGATTAACTACTAAAAGTTAATTAAGGGAGGATGGTGGGATGGAGGGAGTGTTTCATAGAGTTATGAATGTATGGAAAACACGGTATGACCTTATGAAAGCCTAAAGATTATTCTGAATAGGATTGAAGGCAACGTTCGGGGCTTAAATACCTGAGGAATGGGCAGGCTTTAAGAAATCAGATTCATAGACAGATCACTGAGTTTCGTAGACTACTCAAAAGCTTTTCATTGTGTTCATCCTGTGAAATCTCAACACATTAGCAGGTTAATATCCAGATTGTAAGATCGGGTGTTGGATTAACTGAATGTTTTCGGGCAGGCCATGGAGTTAGGAAATGATACCTCTTCATCCGTTTAGTGTGGAAGCTGAGGATATATCATGCGTACAGTTGGATAGGATGAAGACAGGAATTGGGATCGTGATAGAGGAGTCAGCAGTCTGAAATATGCTCACGTAGAGTACTCCTCCGTAGTGAGGGAGAACAGTGACGAATTCTGGACAGAATTAATGAGATAAGCAAGAGCAAAGGACTTAAACTTGACACCAGTAAGACGAAGATTATAGTTCTTGAAGTATAGTACGGCGCAAAAAAAAAATACTGAATAACTACAACGATATGTGTTATGGAGTAAACGAGTTTATTAACAAAGAATTACATATTTACACATGATTACATGTACATCCATAATCATCAGTGGAATCGTTAATAAAGCAACAATAACGAGAGTAGATTACGTGCTCGAAATGGACACCTTGTTTTTCGAGACAGTTTCGCAGCACATGCGAATGTTCTCTGTCATCTTGGAGAACAAGGGTCGGGACATCTGCTTGACATGTCGTGTAATTTTATCCCTTCGTTCATCAAGGTTTGAAGGCGGGTCATGGTGGAATACCCGTTCCTTCAACATACCCCAAACGAAGGCATCAAACGATGTGACATCAGGAGAACGTGAAGGGTACGGGAATTCTGTGAACCTCGAAATGAGCCCCTAGGGAAGGTTTTCTGATAAATAAACTAGAATCACGTGATGGGTGACAGGTTGCTTCTTCTTGTTGGAAGACTGCTGACAAACACGTCGTAGGCGTCGACCATTGCTCTATTTTTTTTTTTTTTTTTTTTTTTTTTTGCGCCATACCATATAAATAGGATAGCTTCTGAGAAACAAATGCATGTTCATGGAAAAATGTCAGCATATCTGAGTATCTGGGTTCCATTGTGAAGAAGAACTGCTGTTCGAAATGCATCGGGAAAAGAATGCAAATAGCGAGGAGAACAGGTCAAAGCATGGAAGGACAGTTCTGTAAATACAAAGTTGGGGATTTCGGAGGCAGTTTTTTTTAAAGTAGCTACTTATGGATGCGAAACTTGCAGACTAAAGCAATATGAAAAGAAAAGGGTATCTGCTTTTAACGTGGGTTTTAAAGAAGACTATTAAGGATCTCATACACTGAAAGGAGGACAAACGGATGGATCCAAGACAAGACTCGTTACGTGAATTCAGAGAAGAAATACTTTGGACGGTGGGCTTTTCGAAACAGTGACAGAAGGTAAAATTCCTAGAAAAGAAGCGAGAGAATCCTTACGTAGATGACTGGAGGTGTGTCTAGGGTGAGTGACCTTCGCAGAGTTGAAACGTCAAGAAAAATCCACAGTAGGATCACACATCACCCATCTGGGTGGGGCGTGGCAATACAGCATCTTCGTACGTCTAGCGAAATTATAGATACGAGGTAAATGTCCATTAATCGTGTCTTATATAATGGGAAGAAGTTGTAATAAAAACAGACAACTTCTTGGCTCAATTAGAAAGACAGAATTGTTTTGAATCCGCATTTCTGTCCTTGTTAAGGATTCCAGAAACACGACTCAGTGAAGACCGAGCTTGCCGATCTCGAACGGAGGGCTGATAGAGTTTATTTTCTCCTCAACTCTTCCCTCGGGCGAGCTCCTAAATTGGCCAAAACCTCTCAACCTCAGTCGAAGCGCATCGTTATGAAATAAAACCCCATAATGCATCAGCCACGTAGCGTGTTGTGGCTTAGATTTATTTGCCGATGCATGTCATTGTCTGGTATTTACTGCTGTAAATCGCAGGGGAGTCGTTAGTTCCTTGAGTTGAAGAAAGCTACCTGAGAATGTAAGACTTTCTTCCTACTCGACAAAAACTTCCTTCGTCGTCTACTCCACATCAGCTCAACCTTGTGAAGAGAAAAATTCACATTTTGTTGTGCGAAGAAGCTGTTGACACCGTCATTTGTCACCCACTGCACTATTTCACGCATTTCGAGGCATAAAAGGTTGCAAAGGGACGCACGGAAAAGGTCATCGCTTTGGCCCGACGCAGAAAGATGCATATTTTATATCAGCCACGGTTTGGTTTCCCTTCCCTGATTATGAATTATTTTCGTTTCCCCTTTAGCGAGTGCAGATCTGTTTAGTATTCTCTGGGGATGGCGGGGATTGAAGTGCTTTTCTCTGTCCCGTCTCCACGCGGCGATATTGCCTTGCGTGTGCACCACACGCTCGTGTCACGTTCTTCCCTCCATTGTCTCGGCTATCTTAGCCGAAGATCTCTCGTACGCCATTGTGCTCACACGCTGTCATTTATCTCTGATCCCGTAAGCTCCCAGCAATATTTCTGCAGCTCCTGTAAATTCTATCAGACCTCACAAGCTGCGAAATCCTGTTTCCTTCTGTCATTCTTACAGTCGGCTTCGCATGCTGCACAAATTCCTCTACGCGGGTGATGTTTGTCAAGAAATTTGCGATCATTTTTACAGCCGATGCGATCCGTCCTAACGACTGATTTTGAGCTCAGGATTAATTAGGGGGTGTAGGCTAAGGATGAGGGATTTGGAAGTTGTTGTAATTTCCAAATTCCTAATCTTTGGACGTACATTTGATATAAATAAGCTTCGGTATGATTTCCTAAATTTCTCCCTACACAGTAACCTTATCAGATAGCAGGGATTATAAAAGCATTTGTTTCACCCTTATAGACAGCAACGTCTTGCGTCCTAATCTGGAAACAACGTCGTTTCAACCAATATGATCCACAAAAAAAAAAAAAAAAAAAAAAAACTTTAAGGAAATCTAAGCTATAAAAAAACATAAGATATATTGACCTAAAGTTAAATAAACAATCTGAGATTAAGTGCGCAAACAAGAACCTTGCCAAAATGATGAATCTGTGGGTGTCAAATAAGAGGCAATAAAATGCTTCACATTATAGTAAGAGAAAAACAGTAAAATCGCGATGTTTAAAATAAATTATATTTCCTTAAGATGAAAACTTTACATCCACTAATCCGTACAATCTCAGTGTAAGGAATCTTAAGAGGTCTGTTATTCTTTGCCTTAAGGTTTTCTCACTTCAGTGAACCGTATTACCAGAATTTTCACTTTACATTAATATTATATGAATCAGATCGAAACTAATTTAGGATTCCTGATATACATATATGTATGTGTGTGTTGTGTGTGTGTGTGTGTGCGATCATCAAGTAAATATGATCCTAATAATTTGGCCAAACAGCGAACTTCCCAGTGTTAAGCTGTCTCACTTCAACTTTTATTCTTTTTCCTTCCTCTCCCAACCAAACTATTTACTAAAATTTAAGGACGTCCAAAATTCGTTGCATCCTCCGTGTTCCTCTCCCCTCGCGTCTTGTGACACCCTTTCATTAGGAATCAACGGGACATTAAAACTGAAATTGAAAAGACACTTTCATTTGCTCTGTCTTTCTGATCTTTGTATTTATTCAGAATCGATTGTCCCCTTTTGAAACGTCACTTTTACGGCTGGAAGGTCGTTAGTGTCAGCAAAAGAACGGAATAATCAATGAAAACAGAAAAGTGTAAAGTTCCTGAGTCATTAGTTGACAGTGAGTTTTTAAAAATGTGTTTTCTTAAATTTTATTAGTTATATTTCAGTTTTAACGGTTCCTACTAATCGAAATGTACTGTGGATAGCGTACATCCTTTAAGATATCGACTTCCTGTGGATCAATGGAGAGTATTGCTTCAGATAGAAACAATAACAGCAACAATATCGCATTACGTAGCGATGCAATTGTTGAACAATTCTACCATTGTTACAATTCTACCATAAACACATCAGTGACCGTCATAACACTCACTCGCTATACAAGAATTATTCCGTTTTTGATTGTTGCAGCACGCGCTCATTCTATCAAGAGTTGTTCAGTTTTGATTGTTGCCACAATCGCTTATTGTGGTTGTTCAATTTAATACGGTAAGTTGCAAGGATACATTTTCAGAAAAATAATATTAAAATTTCTCTTATGTGTATTATCACACGAATGGTAAAGCAAAGCACGCATGAGTCAAGCAGCATGTCAGACATACAGTTGAACGAATTCGTCAAACCATAGTATTAGACTTTTTAAAAACGCACTAATACGATTTTTAGAAACAAATCTGTGGTTCAGATTCTTCAGCAAACGCTTCTAAAAAAAAAGAATAAAACTCTTGTACGCTTTGCCTAAACCCTTGCTTAGTATTTAGCCTCTTCTTTAGAAGCGCCCAAGTGGCACCGTTAGCTTTTAACTGTCTTAACTGTTTGCGCTTCAGAGGAACAAACTAATTAGCAATTACTTAAGATGTCTTCGAATAAACGGTGTTTGTGTTATTCTCTTCCCCCCCCTTCTTCTTTCGAGTAGAGCGAACACCCCCAGAGGATTTGCAATCTTAAAGTCGTAGTGTGTGTGCGTGCGGGAATTTAAGTCCAAAACTGACTGTCTTTGTGGCTTCACTGAAGAATACAGAGCTGTAAACTGGCGCGTGGTTAAAACAGACGACACTAAACAGCCTCTTCAATTTGTCAAGTTGTCGTTGCTCATTCATGCCACCAGGTTTATCAGAACATTAATTACCGGCGTTGGAGAAGCTACGGGGCGCGCCGTCTCACTACACGCAGAGAGTCTCATTATACAGCGGCGGTCATGGTTCATTACGAGTTATAAAAGTTTATTTAGTGACGGATCTAATTTTGTCAGAGGAGCCTGAAAAGGAATTCTGGCGACAGACAGATGAAGGGGTGGGGGGGGGGGGGTGCAAAGGAAGGATGAATGTTTCTTCAAAGGGAATTTCTTTTGATGATTAGTGTCGTTCGGATTGGTTGCCGCATCTCGGTGTCTTGGAGTGAAAGAATATTTAAGCATCTTCCGAACAGTCTAATGGTGTCTATGGTGCGTGAAGCACGCGCTAATAAGCACACCCTCTTGTATAACTTGAAACGAAAGTCTTTCTGGACTGATTAAGTGAGTTATTTTACGGTAAAAAAAAATGGCTGCCAACAGGTCAATGGAAACGTTGAGACTTCCAGTCACGTGGCATGAAAATATACGACGTGGAGAACTTATTTCTAAGAAATTTGAAATGTTTTACTTGAAACTGATAATCAAGTGTAAGAGCGAGAAATAAAGGGGTTGTTATGAATTATGACAAACCTGCCTCAACCCAGTCCTGTCTGAATCTGCTTTCGATAAACATCCTTCTTCCTTCATAAAGAGAAATAGACCTCCTTGAACCCACCTGTTAAAACCATAAAACCGTGTTCATCAATGGAAGAAAGAAAGTATCTTTTATTTATTTATTGCAAAAGCCAATTCAGACAACTATCTTTACAGCTGATGATCAAATAATAATTACAAATTCTGAAGATAACTTACAGAAAGCTATTTTAGATCTAAATGAGATATCCAAAGATTATGGTATGATGATATCAACGGAAAAATCATAAACTATGTCCTTTAAAGGACAAAATCCAGCAAGAACTAAAATAGTAATAGATTACAAGATCTTAGAAAGGTGAATTCATTTAACTACCTAGGATGTATGATCACATATGAAAATGAAAAAGATATAAACCTAAAAATATTTCCATGTGCTCCTTCAACTGCTTTGGCTCCATACAAAAACAAAATGATTTTGTTTGTATGGAGCTGTTGTTCAGGATTAAGATCTATTGCTTGCAAGGCTGTTGTTATCCATTGCTGGACAGGTCAAGATGTGAGTGGGTGTCAGTTCAGTATTAGGGCACTTATTGCAGTTTCTATATGTTCTCGTATCATCCGTATTGATCCTCATTCCCCTAAAATGTCCTGTTCGAGTCTTGTTATCGTGGTAGAGGTCTTTTTTGTAAACATTGATTTCGGGCATTTGATGTTGCAGCGCTGATTTTAGTGGAATTAGTTGAGATTTTGCTAGTGCATCGGCATCAGCAAGAAATATCATGTCAGTTTCTTGGTTGAGTTCTCTGGCCTCTTTTGCTAATTTATCGGCTGCTTCATTGTAATCAATGTCTACATGAGCGGGAATCCATTGTAAAATGGATAACAAGAACAGGTGTAATGAACTCTATATTTAAACCAAGTCCAGTTCAAAAACAAACCAGACTGAAAGTATACAATACGTTAGCCCTACCAGTCCTATTGTATGGAAGCGAAATCTGGACAATAATACAAAGAGACAAACAAAGATTAACAACAGCAGAAATGAAGTTTATGAGAGAAACTGCAAAGTACAGTATACTCTATTTGATCACAAAAGAAAAGAAGATATTATGAAAGAATTAAACCAAGAACCAGTAATAGAAAATATTAAAAATTATAAACATAAATGGATGGAACACGTTCAAAGAATGAAAACAGAAAGATTACCAAAACAAGCCCTAAAGCACAAGCCATTAGGAAAAAGAAAACCAGGACGTCCTCTTAAACGATTCAACGATGACTTCTAAGGCCGAAACAGGCCATACTAGGCCTAAGTCATTGATAGGCATGATGATGATGATGATGATCTTTACAGCTAGTAATATTGAAAATAAGATTCAATTGCTGCTGTTTATTGTCTTTCAAGTACTGAGCGGTTGATACCAATAATGAACAATCTCATGCAACACTGCTTGTTTGTCAGCCCATTACTCACATTTTTACCGTAACAGTTTACTATCACTAAATTTTGCATCCCACTCATCTGATTATGGAAGCCAACATCCTGCTGTATCTGGAAACCAAAATTTTGCTCTACTGCAGATATTGCATGTAATAATACCGTATTTAAAATTAATTCTTTTTTTTTATCAAAGCGATCCTTTTAAACAGACCTGACTTTTTTTCAATTATTGTCTTTTTCCGTTGTCGTTTTGCAAGCTTATAATAGATAGAAAGTCGAAAAGGTCAAGTGTTGGAAACTCACGATGAGGTGAAAACCAAGAGCGCACATTAACATCAGGGTTGTTGTACCGATGACTTGATAAACGGAGAACCCTATTCTAGAACTAATATTTTTTAAGATATCCAATAACATACTTTATTATGTAATATATAAAAATATCTAAGCAAGCTTTTTATTCAAAGAAGCACCCTATTTAAACCTACTGTTTGGGCTATTCTCATTTCAGCCTCCCACAAGGACACTTAAACAAGTTTAGGTCTTTTGGTGGAGGTAACTAATTTATTTCCTTCACAAGTTAACTGAGAGTTCAATGTGACTGAATTAACTCTCGTTTACTTTTAAAAGGGGTGCTGAAGCTTATTTCAAGTTTCTGAAGAAGAAACAACTACAAACGCCAACAGTTGAGCCACATACAGTGGTGAACACCACTGTGTTAACAACCGATATTGCCTGTATGGCAATATATTTGGTTGCATTCATAATCTGACAAATCGTAGTAAACATCTTACGCTTTTTTGCGCATAAAGAGCTCAGTCGAAGTGGCGTTTGCACACGAAGGAAGACTTGGTGGCTCAAATACGGTCTCCGACTAGAGGAACATTTTCTAAGCCTTTTTCCACCCGGTTCCCGAGTTAGTCGATCTCTGGCACGGGCAAGCGGGTTTTTTCTCCCGGAAACTTGGGTTTTTCGTCCTGTAAACTCAAGAAAATCGACCGTAGAACCCACACTATTTTCAGACATGAAAAATATCGGATTAGGGATCACGAGATGGTGGTCGCCTTCTTCACTGCGTAACGATTAATTAGAGATAGCCTTGGGCCACCTGTCTCTGATTGGGTACCAGTGGAGATTGAACTGCCCGCTCAGTCTCCAAAAGTTAGATAGGGCTAAATGGCCTCGCCTACTCCCCCATATGGGGTTAAAAGGCGTTAGCTGATTTTGATTTTCTTTTTGCATAAGTATTTTAATTTAGGTGACATTCTTTCTTTAGCATCCCCTAAACGAATCAAACTATCAAAGATTGAGCTGAGGGGGGAAGACTGTTTCTGCTTCCTTCAGGTTGTACTGAGGATGAAGTTAAAATATTTGACAACTAATATATTGAGAACAAATGGTAATATGATTGGCCTTAGGGTCATGGGTCAGAGAGCCTGATATTGAACTTGATTCTCCTACGAAAATTACGATTTGGCACCAAAGAGTAAAATACGTTTGAAGGAGAACAAGAATGAAGCGGGCTGTTTTTTAAATTTGGTAACTCAGCTACTGCGTTCTAATGGAAAAAACAGAGAGAGGGGTTTACAATCGAGAAGGGGTGGGTCTGTAACAACATTGAAGGCCATTTTTTTTAAATTATATCCCCCCAAAAAATGCGTTCTTAACCTCCCAAGACAGAGAGGGTTCTTGTGTGGTGAGACCAATTCTTGATTTAAACTCCACCCTTAACCTTCGTGTTTTCCACATTAATAAATATCAACTTAAGAAATCCTTTAAAGAAACTTCACACAGACGTTGATCTTTCTTAAATGTAAGAAAGTAAATAAAATCTGACTCTCGGAAGTTTCCCGAGTATGAAAGGAACACGAGAAATCCATTAACGTTTAAAAAAGCTTTCATGTTATCGTTTCCGTTCCCTTCTTTGCTTTCCCCCCGAAAAGCGGAAAAAGAAAGTGGAAGTGCGGGGGGGGCGGAGAAAAATAAAAACTTCGAGTTTAAAAGTCTGTTATTTAAAGTCAAGTAACAGTTTTACAAAGAAAGAGCTGCACACACACACACACACCCATCGGGGGGAACCGGGGATAATGGATTATATGACGAAACACTTTCGGTAATGCACGAACAGCGGAGTCAGGACCTTCATTATTAGGTCGGCAGTCAGATTTGCATTTCGTCTCCTGTACACTCTTTGTGTTCGTCTAAATGAATGTCGTAGAGGAAGTTGGCAGGGAAACAAATGCGCTCCCTAATAGACAGACACCCGTCGTCACTGGAACTCGTCGCATTTAGACCGCACATGAAGCGGACTTTACTTCCCATGCGAACTCAACTGCGTAGTCTGGGGACAAGAGTATTTCTGCGAAAGGGATTTCAGAAACATAGGAGAACATTATGAAACAGAATGAAATTTAAAGTACGTTTTAAATTTCATAGGTTTGAGTTTAAATAATTATTTTGTTTGGCATTTATTTTAATCATTCTGTTGAACAGAAAGAGGAAACTAAATGTTGATTGTTGTAATAAAAGCAGTCGACGTTTCCGGTTGTTGAAACAATGATCTATTGAACAACAATGAACAAGTTGGTCGTCATGGCAATCTGAACTAGAAATTACTAAAACTTCGTATGATTAACGTTCCACTCCGATTAACTATAATCTTGGTTTATTTGATGAGCAGGTCATGTATCGAAATATAACTGTTTCAAACAAATCTAATCGAATTGTGTAAAACCCGAGATACTTTATGAAATCGCTATTCACGTAGCGAAGTAATATCTTTTCCTAGGACTAAAGTCGTGATTAGACAGCTTCTCGTAAAACGCAGGTCTTCATGATTGACACGCCTCGCTGGTAGTCACCGAGATGCCGACAATGTTTCGAGACAAAATTAATGGCGAGCTGAAGACACGAAAAGCCTTTCTGTGTTGTTTAAAATATTTCATTAAACACACGATGGCAGACTCGTAATTTACTGAATGATTAATTAAACGGGTGATGAATTAATTAATAAAAGCTTTTAAGTCGAGGGAAGAAATTAGGAAAATAAAAGGGAGGGAGGGAGGGACACACCACCCGATTAGCTGCCACTACCTACGGTAGTTACTTTTATAATTCGGTTTGAAGGAGGTTTGAATCCTTCTTCGAGTTGGCTGCTCAGAGTCGAAATGCGAATTTGAAACCAAAGTAAGAAATGTGCGAAGAGAGTGTCGAATCTCTTACTCCACCCCCATCCCCCATTGCATTACATTCCCCGAAGTGTTCAAAAATCATTCAGAAAAATGGCGAGCTCAGTATACTAAGATCAAGGATTCCATCACGATAAATTCAGTTTTTTATGACCAATGAAAAACATTCTTATACTGAGGGTGGGATCAGTTCAGTGTGGTGACATTTCCGAGAATGGTATTCGGTATACGATCGAATTTCTAAAAATGGAGAATCAGGCATTATTATTAATAGCATTGTTACGTGACACCTCCAGTGAGTCCATGAACTCACCTTGAGAAGGGAACCGACGTTACTTAATTCTTCATCCACTCATTGCACCACCATCCACCATCTATACACTACGCCATCGATAGTCCACTGAGAGTATTTTGACTTTTAATGTTTTCTGATCTCCAGTTTGGTTGATCGACATCCAGTACGTTCACTGGACATCCTCAGATGCCATCTGGTCACTCGGATGCTTGGCGATGTGCCATGCCTGTCCTCTCATGTGGTCCTGTTTCTGGAGGCCTCAACTCTCTGAAGATCAGTCGCTCCACACACACACACCATCCATCCATCTCATTGATGGTCTGCCTCTTCCTTTTATTCCCAGGAACTTTATCTTCCATTACTGTTCCGAGAAGTCCTCCTTCCATCCTTTCTATGTGTCCAAAATATTTTAACTTTCTTCTGTCAATATCCTTAAGGAGCCTTAAATTTCTACTCTTTTCTAACACCCATTCATTTGTACGCCTTTCAGTGTTTGATATCCTCATCAGCCTTCTGTAACACCACATCTCAAAAGCAGATATCCTATTCTTATCTGATTCTTTAGGATCCACATCTCACATCCATAAGTCGCTATTGGAAAAACAGCTGCATCCAAAATCCTCAACTCTGTTTCCATGGAGATTGATCCATCCTTCCAGATTTTAGACAGGTCTCCGACTGTTGTTTTAGCCATTCCTAACCTTCTTCGGACCTCTTCTGAACAGCAATTCTTCACATTGATAATGGATCCCAGGTACTCAAACTTGCTAACTTCCTCAATTCTTCTCCATTAAGCTGCACTTGTTTCTCAATAGTTTCCCTGTTCTTTTGAGAACCACAATCTTTGTCTTGCTAGGATTGAGTTTACATCCTCTGTTATTATTGATCTCGTTAACTTTATCAAGAATTTGTCCTAGTTTTTCTTGTCGTTACAGAGGAGTATGCCTTAGAGTACCTTATCAGCGTACCTTAGATTAGTGATCAATCTACCTCCTGTTCTAATTACTGTCTTGAGTTTATCCAATGCTTGATATCCTCCGCAAACATACTAAACAATTGACTACAGTTCACTGTATGAAAACCCCTGCTACCTCCGTATTTTATCGGATTTCTCACATTCAGTTGAGAAATCCGATAAAAGATTCCTCTCATCATGATGTGAATAGGTCTTTTCCAATCGTAATGCCCCACCATTCTTCCAACTGCGCTACGAAGGCAAACAGATCAAGGTTCCGAAATGGAGACACTTTAGCAAGGCTGAAGTTCGGAGAATGTAAAGTTAAATACATCGTGAATATTCTGAAAATGGAGAGTTCATTAGAGTTAGATCGAAATTCTGAGAATGTGGCGTATTCGTATGATTGTCCTTAAAACGTAGAGGTCAGTATAGTTAGGGGAGGTCACAAAATGAAGAGTTAAATGTCATAGTTATTAAAATGAAAAGTTCGGTACAGGAAGACAAGTTGTTGAAATGTAGATTGCAGGATACTAAGATAAATTCTGATAATGAAGAGTTCATGTTAGGGTTCTGACAAAGGAGAGTTCTTGTACAGTAACTTAAGGCTACAAAACTAGAGCGTTCATATGGTAAAAGAAATGTTCTGAGATTGAGATCAGCAGTTTGTTTTTTCTAAAGGAGAAAATAATTAACAGAACGAACCGAAAATGAGATTTAAAACGAGGCATTGCAATTAACTCTGGGGAAATAAATGGCTGTTATCCCGCAACCTATAAAATTTCTAATATGGCTTCTGCGAAAAACAAACCAATTTATTTAATGGGGGAGACAATTCGCGACTTTTATGTATTGCAGCGTGAGTTGTTAGGAATCGTTCAATGGCAAATGACTTACAGCATTTAAATTCTACTTAATTATAATGCGCGAAGTCGTATTTCTCCGGAGGCATTAAAATGAGTGCGAAGCGCTTCTTCATTCACACAAGATGAAGCTTGAAGAAACTTCGATAAAAAATAAGGTAAAGAAATTGTTTACTCGATGGTGTCGTCACAGCTCGAATATTCTCATCTTCGAGCGGATTAAATGACCTAAGTGATAGAAAGTGACAGACGCCTACAGTCAGAGATTAAAAAATAAAAACGGAGACATAAAAAACATTATTGTAAAAGAGGATATAAGTAAATGATAACCTAAGGCGTGTCTAAAGCTGAGTGAAAGATAAAAAAAAATTGTGGCGCGGTCAGTCATCCAAAATCCTGAGCTGCTTTGGCGATCGAAAAGCGGCTCTGAAACAAACAGCGCTCAGATAAACGTCAGGATGTGCCGAAACGCTCAAACGTACTTTGTTTGACATCGGAACAATCTTTCCTCTTTACAGATGGTTTCTTTGAGCACCCCATAAAGACGTCCTCCTCCTCCTGTCACGAGTGCTCCATCGAGAACAATCCGCTTCATTACAAATTCATAAACGTGCCGAGATGGTTAGTATAACACGCTCTTCAAAACGGCCATTGAAGGGATGATAAACCGCACGTGCAACTAGTTGTCATTAACGTGCGATGTCCACAGAGGGGAGGGGTATTACGGAGCAGGTTATGGAGCAGTGTTTTGATAAAACCGGGGGGTCTTGGTGGGGTTCCTAACGTAGATTACGTGTAGGTCGTTATACTCGAACGTAATCAGGGTACACTTGGAAGGGAAATGTAATTTTACTGCTCGCTGCGCAAACAACGTATTCATGTTGCACTGATACACTTCCGACGTCCTCGTTGTCTCTGATTTACGACCGACTCCGCGGTGTCATTATTGTGTAATCTACCGCATTCGAGGTAATGTACTGAATACCATGCATACATATCGGAATTTTATCAGCGCCATCGGAATTTCGGCGCACTCCTTTACCCCTCGCCTTCTCTAATATTTAGGGGAAAGTCGTTATTCCTAATATCTGCGGATTACCGTTAACGCCAGAAACTACCGAAGATGGGCGGATGTGTAAAGATGGTCGAAAAGTGCGTAAAATTGCCACTCGAGGGTCAGATGGATCATCTGTGCTAACTCCGTTTACGAGCCGGTGGGGATGTTTTCCCTTTGGTTTCGGGGACTTTAAAATTTTCGACTTACGTTTTCAAATGAAGAATGGACTTACAGAATTCATTCTGAAAGGAATTGGAGACGGTTTCAATGTCAAATCCGAGTCACAATAAACCGAATTCAGTTTTAGTTGTTCGGTTCTCTTCCATGCAGCAGTTTCAACACGTGTGGGCGTGTCCGCTAATTACACGTCCACAGTGGCGCACTCAAGATTTAATCTTGAGGGGGTGGGGGAGTTGCGTAGACGATTTGAGAACACACGCTACGCATCGCATACGAGCTATGACTGAGCATCTTCAGTGATCGCCAATACATGATACCCGTGATCTCCTCTGACCGGGCTCGGGCAAACGAAGTAGCCCCCCCCCCCCCCCCCCCCCGAGCACTAATTCGTTCGCTTTGCGTTCACAGCGGCCGTCATTCCCGAGAGCTGTAGGGTGTTCCCACCTTCTGTGACCGCTAATTCATAAGTAGCATAGAAATAGAAGACAACACAACATAAATTAAAAAGATAATAATAATTTTAATTAGGGAAATATTTTTGGAAATTTTCTAGTGTTTTTTTTTCGTTTTTTTTTTCGTTTTTTTTGGGGGGGGGAACCTTGGTCCCCTCCCTGGGTGGGCTATGTACGTCAACATAACGTTTAATCGAACTTTTTATCATTTCAATCGGATAATGATTTACACAGCATTTTGGAACTACACAAATTTTGTTAAAAATAGTTTTGTCCCGCAAATAACTTTTAATTTATGATTTATTAAATATATTTATACCCTACCCTTTGTATTTGTTTCACCCTGAATCATTTTTGCATCTATGCGGACTAACAATGTATTTAAGAATATTATGAAACGACTTACGTTAATAGAGTTAATACGCTCTAATATTTTCATTGGGAAGTGCTCATCATCCCTTTTTTTTATTGGCTGTATGATTTGATCAACACAAACATGTGAATGATGACAAATCATTTGGCAAGTTAAGTACTAAAACTAATAGTCGGGAAACTAAATATCAACAAATGGTTCCCTTAGTTTACATTTGACTGGGAATTTATAAAGAAAGATCGAACAAAGATCATTCTCATAAACTTAGCGGGGAGCAAATTCTAGCAACTTTTTTATGCAATGTGAGTTTTTATCTAAATATACGAGGGTGGTCTGAAAAGTTCTCGGCCTCGACCATAGATGGCAAAACTATCGGCGAGATTTTTTTTCTAAGTTGGTACATCTGTCATAAGCACACATATGAAATTGCAAGTCACTCTATCAAGTAGTTTGTTTTATACAGCTGTCAGAAGCCAAAGTGTTGTCTGTATCCCTTGAAATGGATAAAATCGAGTATCGTGCGGTTATAAAATTCTTTGTAAAAGAAGGTTTAATGCCAAAATAAATTCATTCGAAGTTCATAAAAGTCTATTGGCACTCTTCTCCTTTGTTTTTGAGAATTAAGGAATGGGCTGCCGAGTTTAAACGTGGCCGTACTAGCCTTGAAGATGATCCACTTGAAGGACGTCCAAAAAGTGTAACAACACCAGAAATCATTCATCAAGTGCATGATATACTATTCGATAACCGGCGAGTCAAAGCGCGTGAAAATGCTGAGACTATAGGCATTTCAAAAGAACGTGTAGGATATATTTCGCATGAAGAATTGCAAATGAAAAAGATTTGCGCAAGATGGGTGCCGCACTTGCTCACAGCAGAGCAAAAACGCACTCGCGTGAAAATCTCTGAACAGTGCTTGGAGCGTTTTAACAAGAATAAAACTGATTTTGTGCATCGATTTATTACTACGGATGAGACTTGGATTCACCATTACACACCAGAATCCAAACAGCAGCCAAAACAGTGGACACAAGCCGGTTGTTTAGCGCCAAAGAAGACAAAATTGGCTCCATCAGCAGGAAAGGTCATGGCATCGATATTTTGGGATGCTCAAGGCATTTTGTTTATTAATTGTCTTGAAAAGAGTAAAACAATAACCTAGGAATATTATCCCGATCTTTTAACTAAACTAGAAGAAAACATTCGTGAGAAAAAAAGGTTTGCAGAAGAAAAAAAAATCATCTTTCATCAGGACAATGCACGTGCCCACAAAGGTGTTTTGGCAATGGGAAAATTAAGGGATCTGCACTAGGAATTGTTGGAACTTCCACCCTATTTCCCAGATTTGGCTCCCTCTGACTTCTGTCACTTTCCAAAACTAAAACTCTTTCTTAATGGTCACGTTTTTCGCCGAATCAAGAGGCGAATGATTTCAGCTGTAGAGGGGTGTTTTGCAGATCTTACTGAGAACCACCACAGGGACGGGATTGTGGCGTTGGAGCATTGCTGGAATATTTGTATTAGTCTTAAGGGAGATTATGTTGAAAAATAAAGATAATGTCGAAATTATAAATTCGTTTTTTCATTGTTAGGCTGAGAACTCTTCAGACCACCCTCGTAAATAAACTGAACAACCTATATTGGTCATTATAGTCTATTTCTTATATATTGCTATAAATTCCCTAGTAGCCGATGTGCATAAATCGATGCATATATTAAAGTAGGCATTCTAGTTGATCAGTATCTTCAAATATATCCAAAGGGTCTCCTCTAAGTTCGGTACTGGCTGAGTACTCGTCCTTTGTGCATATACTAGTCTATCTACTCAAGAAGGCTAAGACCTTTTCCCTGATATTTCCAATGTCAGAAAGAGTAACAGTCTCAGGAGGAGGAGGAGGAGGGATGTTTTTTCCTCTTAAAAGTTTCCAGCAGATAAATCAGTCTCGGATAATAGACTCGGATAATAGACTCGGATTAATCTGTTAATAGCTTAACACAATGACCCCTCAGAGCTTCAGCTGATCGGTGAAAACCATAAACAGGAATGTTTAATGCGCATTGTTGTTATCATATATGCGAAATGCGATTATAAACACGATTACTAACTGTGGCTCGCGGGTACTTCAGCTAAAACAGCCAGAATCGATACACAGACGAGAGCGATGCGCCATCGAAAAACACAAATGATATCGAATGGATTTCGCACTCTTTCAGAAGTAGGATATGATTGCATCGCGGACGTCCTTTTAATGTAATTTTCGAGTTATTCACAAGCGAATGAGTTCGCCGATACTCTCCGAAGTGCTCTAAGAGAAGCTAAAAAATCAATGGCTATAATTTTGTCAGGAGATGTGGCCGGTGTGGTGGGTGGACTGGTCTATAGGATTGGAAAAAAGCAAAAAACAAAAATTGGAACTAAAGCTGGCATCTCTCTCTCAAGTAAAGGATGAAATAAAATTAATCCTATCTCTTCACCGCAGGAGATCTGCCAGATAACTATCATACAAGACTTCTCTTACGTTAAACAACTGTCTTTACTCGCTAATAAGAATCTTCTAAACTTACTCAGGTGTATCTGGCAGAAGTTGTTCCTTCGCTGGTAGGTAACCTCAATTAAATGGCGTGGCGTAATTAGAATAATTCGCATTAGATCCCCGGAGACGGCGGATGCTTCGAATTGATGCAGATTTTTATCCTGTCGACCAAATAAGACGCTGCTTTAATAACGCAACTCAGCCACAACTCCCCGCCCGTGCCACGGCGCCTGGTTCACTGTGCCTTTAATTAAAACTTGCAGTCTTTATCTAAACGGCGAAGTGAGAATGTGATTAAGTGTTCTCCAGTCCACTAATGTTCAACCTCGCTAAAGAATTACTCAGCAACCCGAACGAATTTCGAAGTTTATCACAAAATTTTAAAGCAACAAAGGAAGATGCGGATAACAAGGTGAGGTGAAGAGAGGAGGCAGAACGGCGGATAAGAGGGCCTAACTTGAAGTTTTCCCAGGATTTTGTGGGGTCTTCTGACGCGTTGTACTGAGAATAGTTATTGGCAGTTATTATATTGTAGGGAATAGGCGATGCACGAGGTGGGGAGGGTGAGTTGTACGTAACTTATTTATTCTCTAATAAGATGTAACGTCCCTCCCTTTTCTCTAGAGGATTTGCTAATTTTGTTACAACGAACTTATCGCAAACTTCTTATCAGATCTAAACCGCAAACAAATTCTGTTTTCGTGGTTGACAGCACGAGAATATCGTTAGATAGAACTCGCTGAAATTGAGTTTAGGGAATTTTTTCTTGAATTAAAGATAAATATAATTAAAATTTCATATATTGTTATTTTTGAGTTGTTTTGATATATCCAAGTTGGACTCACACACACATATATACACGCATAACGTGATATTAAAGCTCTGGTTAATATGGAAAATCACTTGATTACAATACAGTCATCATTTAGTATTCAATTACAAAAAAAGAAAAGAATAAAAATATGTCTGTGAAATGTTGCAGCATTTTAATGTAAAAAAAAAGGAAATGTTGACGTAATGAAATTTATTACCACAATCAAAAGTAAACAATGGAAACAAAGCAAAGCAGACGATGAGTAAATAATCCAATTGATTTTCCACGTTAAAATTAAATAAAAAGAGAACGGAACAATTAGCATACGAAAAAATAAAAACACTTCTTAGGAATGAAACATTCACGTTATTACAAATGGGGTTTGGATAATAAATTAAAACAACCGTGAAAGCCTGTAAAAGTAAACAATTCTCTCCATCTTAAAAAAACAATATACAAATGTAATAATAAATTCTAATGAGATTTTTTACATCGTTTAATTACTTATTTTATGTAAATACATCGTAAATATTTATTCTCGCCGCTGTACAGTTGAAAAACAACCTACAAAGGAAATATAATTTCCGCTTCCGTCAGCACACTGGAATAGAATCTCTTCTTGCATACTCTCCGAATGGTTATGCTAAACGCCGGGGAGTCCAGAGGATGGATGTGTACTTCCTGCGATTTTTTCATAAGTTCAGACCGATCGAGGATCAGCCATGCAATATAAGTGTGATATTATACGACGCTATGTGTGGAAAATCTACTTTAAGATCCATCTCTGCCGTAGAACGAAACTTTATAGAATTCAGATTTTTTTAGTTCAGAAACGTAATACGTTTCCGAAATTCATGTATTTTTATTTCATATCCTTAACGGTTGAAACCGCTCAGCGGAAAATTGAGAATCCTTTTCTTCGCGTTGATAAATTGATTTCCGATGCAAAATGTAGAGCGATTTGTGGAGTATCGTGTACGGAATATAACAAAGCCGAGATGGCCCATTAAATATTGAGGAACTGAGACTAACCGGTCCTACATAGAGATAGTTCAACCAGTAAATATTAAAAAGCGTGCTATGAGAAATTCCTATCGAATTTTGAATATAAATAACGTGTAGTGGTTGCCTTTCATTCGGTGTTTAAAACAAATGTAAAAATTCACCTATTGTTTGAGATCTGTGGAAGTTAGCAAACCAGCATAGCACTAGTGCATTGCAGGTAAACAACATTTACAGGATGTCCCAAAATACTAGCGAAACGTCCTCGAATACACATGTAATATAGATTTCGTACAATTCCTGACAGTCAGGTTGATACCACAGAAGGGTTGGCCGCTCGCAGACTAAAATGACTGTTATAACATATGCAATAATATTGCTGAAAGTTTTCGGAGCAGAGTTCCCAATTTATTTAACCCTTTGACCTAACCACGATACTCAATAATTTGTGTGCGACCAAAGACATTCATAAACAATCCATGCCACAGCAGGATTCGAACTCATATTCTACGGGTGTTCGAGAGAGAGAGAGAGAGAGTAGTCTCTTGGGATAGCAATTTAATCCTAACTTTATTGTTGAACTTCAGTAGTGAAACTTTAGTCTTTAGTTTTTCAATTTTCAAAAGCGCGCGCTCAGGAACTATGTACTGATGATCCTCCCACTTGAAAGTGTCACCTGAACATCGTCACACTGTAATGGAGGGTGGGCTCATCGTTAGTGTTCGAGTAAGTAACGGCAGTTTAGATATTTCAACCAAGAGATGCATTTATTCTCAGAGCTGTTCGCTGTCGTGAACTTTGACTTCGCCTCCAATCTGACAACGTTCTGCATGACGACCCAAAGCTTTCATTGGTTCACCTGATTTCTGAAGTCAATGAAGGGTTGTTTCCTGAAAGAAAAATATGAAAACTGGATGAGATTTAAACGCATTCACTTCCATCACTGCAGACAAACAAACGAATATAATTTCTGTATAAAAAATTGAAGCTCAAACTCTCGTGCATTCAACAACATGAAGTGCTAAAATATTTCGCTATCGAAGCGCCATCTGAGGAGCGCTTCTGCAAACAAAATTTAAATTTTATTTTATTTGTAAAGAGGTCGTCGCTTACAGTTTTCCTGAAAGTTGAAGGAAGATCGCATCGAATAAATAAAGAAAGAGTCCCGTCTTGTAATGAGGAGAAAAGTTCGTGTTCCTTCACTTTAAGTGGCGAAATTTTTCTTAAGACGAAAATACCCCCAATCATAAGTGGTTGTTTGTCATGTGGAAAGACACAGTGGTGTCACATCGCTGTTGTCTTTCCTCCGAATGCGGAATTTTTGCCGGGAATTACACTTTTGTCTGGAATCTCATTAAGGTCATTATAATGACATTCTTGACGCTGATTTAGAAGAATTATGATTAATAACGTTCAAGAGTGGAATAGGGGGGGGGGTAATTGTTAAGCTTAGCGGTAAATACGCTTTCAGAGCGAAGAATAAAATCTTAATGGAAAGATTACACAAGAAATACTAACAACTTGAAAAGTTTGACCCGCTAATATTTCGTTTCCTAATTAAAATTTACGCCATTCACTCTATGGGAAATGTTGTTGAAATGCAAATATAAATATTTTAATCCCATTTACCTTTTGCAAGACGAGATTCTCGTGATGATGAAGAAATAACAGCAGAAGGAGATGAGGCGGAAGCTTTTTTCTTCTCTACAACGCATTTTTATTTTCTTTAGAAAAGCATTCCTGTGGCCACACAAGTAAAACTTTGATCTGCGCGATGTTAGCAAAAACCACGCTTTTGTAACCTTATTAAATAACAACTAACAATCATAAGAGTTCTCCTTGGGGGGGAGGGGGTATTTCCTTCTACATAATCACCCTATTTGATCGGTTCTGGTTCAGACTTTTGATTATTAAACTATTACTAATGTTTTCACGAAGAGGTGATGATAACTACGTAGTACTACCGTTGGATTAAAAAGATTAAAACGCCAGTAGGCCGAAAGGAGTTTAATTTCAGTCATTCCCAAGAAATGCACTAGAAATTGGTTTCAGGTATACGTGATGGCACATTGGTATTTCCTTTAATGTGGTCCTGAATTATTTATTTCGACATTTTGGTGTTTCTCCTTTGCTACATGTTCGTAATAATATCAATAATGCTTGTGACGCATCTCAGCATGACGACAATAGCAAGTACTGCGTTGCACACGTATCATCCCTCCATTGAAGATAAGAGGCTTAAATTCCTCTCATTGATACCATGGGATTAAATGTGATTTTCCGGATGGCTCTAAATGTACCATTAGATGTATTGAGAATCAATCGATAATACAGTTGACCTTTCACGATCTATTTTAAGATTCTAGCATCAGATACAATGGAAATAACAACCATAAGATGCTCTGGCTGTTTCTCTTATGGCACGTCATCTTATTTAACATGATAAGAAGTGAATGATCTTTCACTGGCATGTACTTCGTTGCAAAATGCAAAACTTCCGACTAAACCACCAGCAGCCGAAATGTCCTTCCTCGCAGCATCCAGAAGAGATTCAAACCGAGATCTTTCCAACCAAAGGATCACCAATGCTTACAAAGCTACACGAACAATCGTGTTTGTTAACTGGCCTGAATTATGTTTATAAATGAAGCACAAATTAAACAAACGTGATTTAATTATTAAACATTTAACTGTGTTTTAGTTCAGAATCATTATGCGTAATTCTATAGACAGGAAAGTTCTCCTGCTGCAACAACTTATCTAATTTTAATACATTTGAAGGTCATAAAGGTCACTGCAAAGATTGTATGCTAGAAGAACTTATAAATTCATGTGCGAACTTTGCATAAAAGGCCATTAGGGTATCGGTGAGTTTTCACTGATTCTCGACACGGAGGTCATTTTTCCCAGCCTGGATTGGAATGTGTCGATCTTCGAATAAGAGATTTCATTTTTCTGTTTTTGCCACAGAATGCACAATTTCCTGTTGCTTACATTTAAAACCGCCGTTATCATCTCATGTAAGCAGTTGGCAATCAATTACATTCATCTTAATTATATTCTGTGAGTTTCTGTTGGGTTTGGAATGTGAAATAAGCGAATATAAATATTTATTTACAAAAAGAACAAAACTCTTTTGTAGTTCGCTTTGTTTATGCAATTCACTCCATTGGATATGATTGAATAGAAGCAATCCGAGTAAATGTATTGTAAATTTAAATGTTATCTTTTAGAGTCAGCAGCGTTCTCTTCCCAAATATTAATTCATAACGAGTTCTTCGTTACCTTCAAACCTTAATTAGTCGGCTAAGAAGTTGCATTTTCTCGGTTCATTTGATACATTTTGTAGTGGATTCAGTTGAAAGAAATAAACTCTACGGGGAGATCTTTACGTAAGTAGAGAATTAACCAATAAATAATTTTTTTTTCTTATTTTTACAAAAATTAATTTGCGTTTGAAAAGGAAAAAGTAATTTTTTTTTCATTTAGCAATTGTGTGTAAATAAATTTTGATCGGCTTATTAAAAGTTCTAACAGAACGACGTGAATTATTACAAGGTGGGTATTAGTTAATTAACACTGAAGTTTACATGGCTAACAAGTGTCATGACTTGTAGTTTGATTCATTTGTGCTGTTCATAGTTCGTGGTTTTGAAGTATGACTAAAAGATTTTTCTGATATTTATATACGATGCATTATTATGTTTACAATATCGAGTAGAGATTACAATGAACGAAATATGTTTGTATTATTATGATGATGATGATTATTAATTGTGTGTTCTGTTAATATTTAGGAAAAAAATCGGAATTATTAGTTCTGTTGCAGAAAGAATTTTTCGAAACAAAGCTAACAACACATTCAGTCGATACCATCTAAACAACACACTTTTGATTACTAACCGCATATTGTGTTAACCACAATTCAGAGAGAGAGAGAGAGAGAGGGATTTCACCCATTAGCAAAGCAAACCGATACAGCCCGAAAACATATGTTACTTAGTGTTGAGATGCCACTTATATTTGCGTAATTAAAATTTTTCTTCATCCTGTCAAGTAACGTCCCTGATGTGCACACTTCCTTATCGGATCCAGCGTTTTCTCCTGTCGCTTTCATTCCCGGGCCCGCGTTCTTTATTGCCCCCTCGTCCCAATAAATTCACGTTAGTATGTCTCTGCCTCCTGAACTATAGCTCCCTCTTGTGTCCACCACTGCTATAAATGCTGTTGTTCCCCGACCCAGTGGAACAACACATTATCATGAAGCAAGCTGTTAGGATAAACTGCATTTCTCCCTTTCCTATCGTGCCCGAGACTACAGAAATATCTCTTTGTAGGGAGGGTAAGGGGGGGGGGGAATGCCCGCTGTTCTATTCCTTGTCTTCACAATGCTGATTCTTTAGGAATTCTGTGATCTTCCTAGGATACGATACTTTGGGTTTTTTATGCTCAATACATTTAAATGCGTTTTTCGATTAGCATCCTGACTGATTTTTATAGAAAGTAGGTTTTGTTTGATCTGTTAAGGTTTTGGTTTATGTGTGAATACATTTTTCACTGCAAACACACTCTATTTAAAAACTCAAATCCGTACATAAGCGATATCTCCCGAAGCTGCCACTAAAACGGATGGTCTTCGGCTCGATATGGTAAATAACCAAATTTAAATAAATATCTCATACGCTCTATCTAGCCATGGGAGTTCTGATATGCGTACGGGAAGACAGACGAACGGACAAAATATCCTAACAAGCAGTTGTGCATCATCGTGCGATACACAAGATCATCCGATCTCTCGACGTACTTGAATTTGACTTTTCCAATCTCCGAATAATTATAAGGCAAAAAACACGTGTCATTCGTGCCTTTTTATTTACTATTCTAAGTTGTAATCCTGTTACCGGATTACAGTTGTAGCTCAGTTGGTATCGACAGTTCCTTTGGATTGGAGAGATCTGAGTTCGAATCCCGTTGCTGAAGCTGGTAACCTTTATCAGACCTTTCGATCAAAAAGAGTAACGGGTATCATACGGAGATGGGGATTCTTTACCCCCATCATCATCATCATCAAATTCCTGCCATGTACTCTCAAGGGGTGTACAGGATATGACAGTACTACATGAAAAATTTAGATCATTACTAACTTCCTATCTACAATTTTCCTCCAAATCAGTCTGTTACTTGTCAAGACTCCAACATAGGGGGTGCTTAAGGGTCAAAGCTATATAACTGAGAGGAGACCTCCACATAGTCTTTAAAGGAATGAGGAGAACCGACCAGGGCTTCTGACCTAATGTCCAATCCTCACCTTCTCGTGGTGCACCCTGTTGGGTATCTACCTGGATACTGAACGAACGAGGATGGGCTGCCAATTTGGGATTTAGCCGACCAAATTGTATTCTTATTGGTTAAACAAAAATAAAAAATGAAGGTACAACATGACAAAATGTTTTCCCCCGGAAACTCGAATTTCGTCCCGTTCCTCAAAAAAGGCAAACCTGCTCCCTGAATACCACTCTATTAGAGAAGGGAGGTAAGGAAGCACTTTCTTTTACAATTCTGTACTAAAGTAGATTTACCACGCCATCAACCGTTGGGTTCTGGGACAATCGCTTCTTTTTCTGCCGCCTTGAAGAAGCCACTGATCCTTAGTGCAAAACTATTCGTCTGATTGTATCGAATAACATTTAATCAGTAAACTATTAAATGGAACCTCGGTTGTCGAACTTAATTCGTTCCCGAAGGCTGTTCGGGAACCGATTTGTTTGAAAACTGAACCCATTTTCCCATAAGAATTAATGTAAAATGGATTAATCCGTTCCCGAACCCCAGATGATTGCTTATTTAAACCTTTATAATACTTCATGCATAAAATCGTATTCAAAAACAATGAAAAGCGAAAATGTATTATGTTTGATATGATTTCTTTTTTCACCTCTATCGTGGTTGTAACAACTTTGCTCTTCGCTTTGCTGCTATCACCATCCTTCTTCGCCAGCCCCCCCCCCCCCCCCCCCCATAGTGGCTTATTTAATAATAATTAATGAAAAAACACAAAGAAAATCAAGAAAAGGCGCTGCAAATTTGAGTAGGTGTCGGCACTGAGCGGAGGCTGCCGCATAACTGACGCTCTCTCACCTTACATCTCGGCCCACGGAGAACGTAGTTGCCGGTTTGACTGTTCGAGTTCGAGATTCTGTTCGGAAACCGGTGCGTTTTTTGTTCGGAAAATATGTTCGGGATGCGAACCGACTTGTTCGAGATGCGAGTGGTTCGACAACCGAGGTTCCACCGTATTACGTTGTTTAGCGTCAGCGATCATTTAAATAAAAAAGAGTCCTTTATCGATATTCCAGAACTATGAATCAAACGTATTTCTGCTGGTGTTTGAAAAACATACGAACAGCGAAAGTTGAAAATAAAGAAATTGATATTTTCTTGTAGTGTTTATTTAGTAATGCGCAAAAGTAAATTTCATTCTTGATGATCAATTACAGTTAGTTGTATTTCTATTTAAGTTGCACTCTTGTTGCAACCACCCCCCGCCGCCTCATTCCATTCAAATTTGGTATGGAAAAGAAAACTGTTGTCACAGTACGGATTTCTCTTATTCTTTCTCACTCTTCGAAACTTCAACAGCAAGTCTGCTCGGATAGATTAAGAACTGAACTGTCGACCCCTTACTCCCTGCCAAAACAGACACATGATTTATTTTTTCCCCTACAGAAACTTATTTTCTCATCACCTCATCTTATGAGTCGTCAGGCCAGGGCTGATTTTATCCCGAGATTCGCCGATATGCAACCTAAATCCTAAATGCTGCCGAGCCAACAACGAAACGACGTCTGACATTATTTCTCATTCAAGCCGCGATCAATTCCATGCTAAACTAAAAATAACAAAGGAGAGTTGAAACACTTTGCAATTAGTCAAAGTATCCGAAAGAAAAATATTAAATCTGGAATAACGAGAATTTCAAATTTGAAATCCTTAAAAAAAAAGAAAATGGAAATTGGAGAAAAAAATTCCTGCGTGAATCACTAACCAAGATCTCTGGACCATTAGATGCATAATGCAATTTCTGTTTTTTTTTTCTACGATTCCCTTTTGGTAATAATAATAATAATAATAATAATAAGCAAGAATATCAATAAGATGTTTTGTGTTCTCTAACTCAAGAGTGCATTACATTTATTCCCATAATCGCATTAAAGACAACTACATGATTAAACAGACTGGTCTTTTTAAACATCAAAGTTGAAATAATGATTACTTTAACAGATTATAAAGAAAAAGAAAGGTCTACTTCACCACACACAGCTTTAACATCTCGATGACGTTTCTCCACATTCCCCTCAAAACATGTAGTGTCATGAGCTTCACTACATCAGTCTCCTCCTCCATTGTATCTTTTTTATGATATTGTTACACCCTGATAACTTAAGAATGTGAAATTTTCAGTTATCATGATGTAACAGGAGAAGAATTAAAAACCCTGTATAGATAACTAAGTAAGCAAGCTTGTTCCTAAGCAGATATCGTTAAGAGCCTTTGAAAGTAACGAATACAAAAAATAAAAAGAAAGAAAAGCATGCTTGCATCCAAGTGAAAAATATAGCTGAAATTGTTTGTTGAACTAAATAAAAAAAAGAAGGGAATTTTATTGCAGTTGGGATATGGCAAAATAAGGTTAAGTAAAGCAAAGAAGATTAGTCGTAGGATTTTGTATGCGAGAAGCTAGTTTACACTTGAAATAAGAGATTAAAGATTCGAGTTAATTCTTTGAAAATTTTGGAAAGGGGATTAATTTAGTATACATGACATAGAGGTAAACAAAAACCAAAGCTCAAAGTCATAATTCCCGAATTTGAGACTTCGTCACGTGTCAGTCGCGTGCACACAGACTGCATGATGTTTTGGCAGAAAAACTCCACTCTAATTGGTCAGTGAATCGACTCCAGTAAGGGGGGGGGGAAGAAATTGAAGAAGCTACCGGAAAGGGTCATCGTATAAAAGGGTTAGGAACCCCCCCCCCTCCCCTAAGAAGGCTTTTTTCCCTCAGAGTTTTCTTCACGAGTCTTCGGATAGGTCTCACGCGGTTTTTCCGAGTGACGGGTTAGGAGTTTTCTCCGTCCGACACAATAAGGAAACAAAGTGTGCGGGCTTTCGATTCCGTGTTCCTATTGTAAGAAACGAGGGACGCCGTTTAGTTAAAAAGAGAGAAGATAATGTCAGTGTGTTTCATCGTCCAGTGATCGTAACGAGAGAGAAAATTCCATAAAGAAGTCAGTGCCCACGTGGTGAATTTCACAGCCATAGAATAGATGATCCTAGGTATGGCCTTGATGGAAGAATGTCAGGTAAAGATTGTGAAAGCCCACTTAGTGCCAAAAGAACTTAGGAGTGATAAGCTATAGAAGAGTTCATCCAAGGAAGGTAAAATATCGGAAAAAGGTAGAGACCAGTGTAGAAGACCCAAGTCAAAAGGTACTGTAAAATCTCGTGCCAATTCAAATCATGTGTAACTGTAATCATTGCTCAATTGCTGAACAGCTGAAAGGATTAATGAGAATTATACTAGGACTTTAGTGCATGTGAAACTAGAATAATAATGAGCTTGTTATTATTAATTAATACGTATTCATGTGTCTAGAGCTTTATGCATGTACATTGTATTTTAATTAAGAGAGTTTTAAAGGTCAAAAGTGCGTATTAGCTCAGCGAAATGTAATCCATATTGTCTCAGTGAGAAAATTAGAGTAACTGATTATATGTCCTAGAAAGTACAGAATTATAGCGTGATCAGACCAGTAAGGGGTTAGACAAAGGATCAGCTAGTTTTAGGATTAAACATGTCTGTGTGTATAGAATCTGTTATGGCGATATGATCACAATTCTCATGTAGGGCCTTAACCTAATACTTGTGTTTAGCTGGTGAAAATTTGTATTATTATGCATTCTTAGTATTGAATTGAGTTTTATTTGATGAATGAAGGATGAATTGTACCATGTTTAAGAGTTCAATAAACTTTTGTTCCTTGAAAATACAGTTGTCTGGGATTGCACCACTTGTAACAACGTACGAACCTAATCACGCGGGGGGGGGATTTGTTAAGTTACGAGATAAAGGTCACGACTGCATATCAGTTTCACACTCAGACACATTTTGGTAATTGCTCCTTGTTTTCGAATTTCATATCTTAAACTAAATGTCCTGAAAATAAAATAAATAAAAAATAAAATAAAAAAGTATAAAATAAATATTTAGGGACACTAAGGGGAGAGGAAGCTTGAATATTTGTATTTGGGTGATATCTCGTATATAAACAAGATCTGGACAAAAACAAGCAGAGTTTCACATGTAAGGATAGTTGAAAGCTAAATAATCGTAAATTGGGACACAACAATATACAATATCCGCTGAAATGCCAACCCATTGACGTTTCCTCCTCCACTAATTAAAGATTTCGTGTGCATCTTTCCATATGACGAGCATATCTTGGAAACATTGTAACATTCCACTAAGTTAATTTTTTTTGCGCATGTGCATGATGTCAAAAGGAAGCAGAGCAAATGTATTACTTAGTATCGATGCTCGGCAACGTTTTTAAGATGCATCTAGGATCATATGTATTGATTTTATTTATTGAATTAAGTGTTTTAAGTAGGTTTTCCATGTTCCAAGCTATAAGAACGTTGTGGGATCGTTTTGTCACTGCATTTAAGTTCTGAATTAAAGCGTCTAAAGACACCAAGAGATGAAAAACTTGCAGTTTTCCCCTAAGGAAAACTAAGGTTCACTTCAACCCAATTGCAGACGAAAACTCGGAATATTTGTGGGTTTGTGTCACAAACGCAAGTTATCCTACCTACGAAAAGTTCCTGTATTTTCATATTTGTGCACGTGTGTCACCATCAGATCGGTAACCATAGTTACGATGGTAACAAAACGCCCAAAAATTACCCGTTATAATCCGGAATATGTGAACTCAGCGAAGACAAAAAAGAAAAGCTTCTTCATAGTGTCGGTAACCTTGTATTTCAGTGTGCGTTATAAAGGGAAACTTTAAGGAAAGTAGAATTTTTTGACGCAAATTGCTTAGAAAAGCGAGTACCTATTGCTATCCCTTGAAATAAAAACTCTCAAGAAACCCACAACTGTCTTTCTGTGAGCGACTAACGACTCCGGCGCTTAGCATAACACTTGCTTGGCGAGCCATTTAAGCTGCGGTACGAAGTTGTGTGAGTCAGCCAGGTGTTTCTCTGTATCCCGGTCATGGGGTTCTCCTCCTACGTAAAGGGGAAATATAAAAATGGCTCCAGATATTTTACAAGAGGTGGGAGAACTATCGATTACACGCCGTGTTCTGGCTGCTAACTTAATTCCCCTCTTCTATTCATGCTCAAAGTGTTACTGGCTATAATTAAAGTTATCTTGCTTTTTCTTACTGAGGGCAGCGCAACATCTTGATAAATCGCTGTTCAGTCAATACTTAACTCCAAATGTAAAGAAAGAAATTGAAAATCCCATTTTGTAATTCAGTCGAAGCACTTTTTTAAAGCAGGGGATCCACAATTATTGAAGGATCCATTCAAATGATTTTAAAGCTTACAATTATTGAAGGATCTAATCCAATGACTTTTTAAAGCGCTGCAATAATTCAACTCGGCGAAGGCGCTTTGAAACAATTTACAAACTAGAAATGCAGATTGATGCACACAGCGGCCAAAAAGAATGTCATAAAGTGCTGCTTCTTCGTATAACAAATTACAATTCTCCAATCTCAGTATCCGCACCACACAGCGAGCCATGTTTCTAACGCCCGTACTCCATCTTCTGTCACGGTTCCCTTCCTTCAGTCGAAGGATTTTCTTTACCCACTTTCTTATCAAGTTCACTTCACTGATGTCTTCGTCTAATCCTGCAGGCTAAGAAAGACAACGTTAAATAATGGCCTACACATTTGCGATATCTCATTGCGCCCATTTTCCTCGCCGGGAACCAGAGGGGTGTAACTATCGCTGATGTTTTTGTCGAGGGTGTTACGTTAGCTAAATTATGGGCGATAAATCAGCCATACTCGGCTGCTATTTAGCACTTCATCTTAAGTAGCCGGAAAGTTCTCCGTTTACAGCTTGAGAGGAATTTTAACTTGGATGTCAACACATGTTTAGAAGTATCGCTTCAGCTACCGTTACTGCGATAAAAGGGGAAAGTTGAGACGTGTGACCTCACAGAAGTTGGGTTCTGTTTAAAACTGGATATATCGAAAGATTTAAAGATATAAAATTTCCTAAAAATAAATAAAAAATATAAAAACCTTTGCTTCCATCATGACGGAATTTACTCCATGAATATGAAGAGAGGTAATTGTTAGGCTTCATAGCGACTCACAGTTTAACACTCATTACCTATTAGTGGTCCTAACTCGCACCCGGGTGCCCACGACCTTTTCAAGTACTCTTGTACTTCGCAACCGTAACTACTCGAGGATAAGGTGGTTAACCCTATGCCTTCCAGTGTCATAGGGGCCAACCGCCCGAGTTTCCGGGTGAAAAAAAAAACCCTACCTCCGCATGAGACTTGCTAACTCACCTTTAGTCGAAATAGACCAGATAAAGGTTCCTCACGTCACTGAGGGGAATCGAACCCAGGTCTTTTCCAATCGAAGGGCTTCGTCTATATGTTAGGTATTTACACACCGGAATAAAATTGTAATTTTCTGTCCCTCCAACTTTTTCGCTTAACCTGAATTAAGTGTCCTTACAAAGTGAATGCTATTTAATTTAATAAATTTATTTACAGATCGTTTCTTCAAAAATAAAGACCTTTTCGGTCTTGGTTTTGTTGATCAAAGAAGAAAGATGTCGACATGGAAGCTAAAAAGAGCTCGGTTCATTGGCTAGGATAATAACTCGCTGTACAAAAATTCTATTGAGAAGGACACCTTTTTTTATGATTGTCTCAAATCATTTGCGAACCTGTTTGAGACTGTTCTGCTTAATTACGATAAGTACGTAAAGTTAGATATTCGCTTAAATAATTTAATTCGTTCTTGCCACAGCTAATACTCATCGAATTGAAATGCAATAACGACCCTTCAGAATATCTGCGCACGGCAAACAAATTGATGCTAATTCAATATTTTCCCGATTTTTATTACATAGAGCAGGTGCTGGAAATAGGGGACAGCAGTTCGAATAACCTAATGGTGTCGGGAGTGTTGACTTTCTATTCAAACCAAGTAAACCTTTACGTTTCCCTTATTCTTAGATGAGTGAAGAAAAAATTGAGTAAACTTGAAAATGACCCAAGTATCGATAATCGGGTCGTTTGAAACATAAGTTCTTTTCCTCCGCAGTGTGTGTTGTGATGTTTACAGTTTAGAAGAAAGCCCCCCCCCCCCAATAGTGATGTTAAATCACGTCTGGGAGGGAGATGATAACAGAAAACTCACGAAGGATTAAAAACTAGCTTTTGCATTGCCAAGACAATATGGCTAGCGAAAAGGCGGTTCGGGCTTTCTCTTCTTGTAAAACATCGCGATCGAAAATTGGAGCTCCGTAGCCCAATCAGTATCCGTGATGTCTTTTAGATGGAAAGATCTGGGTTCGAATCCCGTTCACTTACAAAATAAGTACAAAAAAAAAGAAAAAATATAAAACGCATTCATTGGGAAAGAAAGTAAAGGTGGAAGCGAACTAAGACCGACTATAAGATGAGGGGTGGTCTAGAAAATAGGCACGCTACAAGAAATTATACTTAATAGCGAAAGAAGAAGGGTGGAAACGATAATAATATCTCACAATTTCTAACATAAGAGGGTAAATTTGAAAATAAAAATGAAAGTAATATATTTTTATTTCAACGATGACTTCTAAGGCCGGAATAGGCCACTCTTGGCCTAAATCCTTGATAGGCATGATGATGATGATGATGAATATATTTTTATTAAAACATCGTCTTTTTCTTCAACCCATTCGTTCCTTAGGACAGGTAGAGTCTGCTAATGGTGTTTCCAACCAAACGTACTTAGTAGTAGTGTAGTTACTTCTGACCAGATCAAGATAAGATAACGAATCGTGACGTGATTGGTTGTTCATTTGATGACGTCATTGTGTGTGTGGCGTCATGGGTTTGGAATGTTTGGAATTTCCCTGGGGACATATGTGTCAATGACTTCAGTTCTTGTGTTTTGGTTCGCGTATGGAATTATGGGTGATGGTAGCGATAAGGATTCGTGTTGTGATTGGTGGGGCACTTCTGACCAGATCAAGATAAGATAAGGAATCGTGACGTGGTTGTGTGTTCTTTTCAGTTGTATATAAGTGATGTCATTTGTTGTTACATAACAGGTAAATAAGTGACGTTGTTGTTTTGAATGGAAAAGGGAGATATATTAGTGGATAGAATCGTATCGTGATTGGTGGGACACTTCTGACCAGATCAAGATCAAGATAAGATAAGGAATCGTGACGTGAATGTTTGTTGTTATCAGATGAAGATAAGTGACGTCATTTGTTAGTTGTAAATAAGTGATGATATTGTTTTGAATGGAAAAGGGAGATATTATTAGTGGATAAGGATTCGTGTCGTGATTGGTGGGATTCTATGAACAAAATAGGGGTACGGTGGATGTGGGGGGGGAAGCGACGTGAAGTGTTTGGATGTGTATTGTTATGAGTTGTAGATAAGTAAATATTTTGCGTATGGCATTATGGGTGATGAATAGTGATAAGATAAATTTTGGAATGTTTGGAATTTCGCTGGGGCCCCCCTTCTGTCAGGGACATCACGTAGTGTGTTGGGTTCGCGTAAGTATTGTGGGTAATATTTAGAGATAACCAATCGTGACGTTATATGCTTGGAAATTTCTGGGGAACATATGTCTCTCTGTGGTATTACATGGTGTTTTGGTTTGCCAATGGAATTGTGGGAGATGTTTTTGAGATAAGATATCTTGGAATTTTCCCAGGGTGGCACACATCCAACATTGTCATCATGTTTTATCTTTGGTTGTCTATAGATGGCTGTACTAATTTTCCAATACATTTTCGGGTATTTCTTTCCTGTTAATGGGTGGGAATTCTTAGAGTCGTGATGGCGGCAGTGATTAGGCTTTTCTGAATAATTTAATTATATGCTGGTGTCCCTCAAACACACACTTTTTTTCCATAGGTCATACATATTTTATTCTATATTCATATTCGAACTCATATTTTATTCATAATTCATCCGAATATTTTGATTTGTCTAAAATTAAGGTCTTAAAGTTCAATAAATAAATAAATAAATAAACAAATCGTGTGTGAATTCACTGTAATTTCAAAAGTGATCTTACTTAAATATGCATAACACATCAACGAAACCGTTTGTTCATTTAAGTTTACACATTTTATTTCACAGATATTATTTACAATGTAATATGCAGAAATAGGAATTTACAGATATCTCCAAAGCAAGTGGTGTTTTTCTTGTCGTAACATTTCTTTGATGAGACATGTGCGATTGCCTGATTTTGATACTGCTTCCCAGATGAGTATGCCAACTTCCACATACACTAATATTAGCAGTACTGCTATAAAAGCAAGTCTCTGCCACTTTTGCGATGGTTCTTGATTTTCACCTGCAAAGAAAAAAAACTTATTGTTAGTGATGGAAAAGTTAGCAGATTACTATAATCCTAATACAGTAGTTAGTTTTGGTAGTATCAAAGCTTTACAGAAACATACAAATTTGCCACATGAAACTGTGAAAAGTTGTTTGGCAACACAACCTACTTATGTGAGACATAAACCCATTAGAAGAAAGTTTAAACGCAATCAAATCAAAGTCCTGACAGTTTTACACACTTTTCAATGTGCATTTGGTAGATATGTCATCCCATGCAAAAGAGAATGGGGGCGTGTGTTTCCTTCTTGTATGCACTGATTGTTTTTCCCGATTTGCGTGGGTTCGAACACTGAAGAAGAAATCTGCAGACGATGTTGTTAATGCTTTCGAGTCTATTTTTAAAGAGGAAGTGCCATGTTACATAAACACTGATCAAGGAAAAGAGTTTTGCAACCAGAAAGTTTGTGAATTGTTTAAGAACCATAATATTCATTTCTACACGACCAGGAGCCAAATGAAAGCACCCACTGCAGAAAGATTTATCAGAACATTGAAAACGAAGATCTACAAGTGGATGACGTATACTAAAAGTAAAAGTTATACGAAAGTTTTGCCGACCCTTGTACATACTTATAACCTCACACCGCACTGCACTATCGGTATGGCTCCTTTGGAAGTTAACCTTCACAACGAGGATCGTGTTTGGAAATATTTGTACGGAACCCAAGAGGAGACTACCAAACCTAATTTCAAGTAGGTGATAGTGTGGTTTTAAGTGATGATACCCACAAATTTAGAAAAGGGTTTCGGGGTAACTGGACACGAGAGTTGTTCACTGTTGTTCAGGTTATTAATAGAAACCCTGTAGTAAATAGAGTTCGCAGTCGGGACGGAGAGATAGTGGAAGGAACTTTCTATGAACCTCAACTGCAAAAGGCTGATATAGCCACTGCACTTCCGGAAGACGTGTATCTAATCGAACAAGTACTTAAGCAGCGCAAACAGAAAGGAAAGCTTCAATATTTTGTTAAGTGGCTCGGTTATCCCTCATCGTATAATTCTTGGGTTCGCAGCGAAGATGTTTTACTTAACCCTTCCCACTAATGCCAGTATGAAAATGCTTCCTACTAACACGCAAACGAAATTTCAAGTGGAATTACCACACGAGATCAGACTTAAAGGTAAATGGGAAGTTGCTCTTGCCGAAATTCATCTTGCGGGAGAATTTAATAACATCGATTCCGGTTACGATGTCAACAACAACATCACAGGAAATAAAGTTTTCGAAAAGTCTAACGAAGGATTTTACAAAGTGTACAAGATTCCCCAAGGCAGTTACAATTCACCCTCTCAACTTCTTCAAGCAGTGTTTGATGTGAGTTCTGTGATTACTGGAAAAAAGAACCCAAACAACACCATTTCTCTGACAGTCCCAAAAGATTACAACCTGTTGTTTTCCAAGGAGGCCTCGGGTTTGGGCCTTCTGCTGGGTTTTAATCAGATTGGTGTTAAACTGAAAGGTACAATCACAGGTAAATATCCAGTTGATATAAAGAGGGGTGTAGCCGCATATTTTGTTTATTCTGATTTAATCCAAGAACAGATAGTTGGTGATACATGTGCACCATTGTTACGAGTTGTTCAGTGCAGCACCAAGTGTTCCTTCGTTTTTGCTCACCCTGATTATTATCCGTTACGAAAACAAACATTTCAGTCAATTAGCATTGAAATTCGTTCTGACAGCGGCGAGTTGTTCCACTTTCATGGCGGCAAGACAATAGTTACATTACACTTCCGACATGTGAAGGATGACTGATTATCTCAAATATTACACAATGCAGGCAGGTGGGGCTCAAATGTTTACGGGCCCCCAATACAGAGTGGATACGGATTAGGTAGCATTTTCAGAAGTGCATTCTCCTTTCTAAGTCCACTTTTAAAACCTGCAGCTCGATTTGTCGGTCGTCAAGTCTTAAAAACCGGTCAGCATATGATAGGAGACGTATTGGAAGTAGTACCTGTACGTCGAGCCTTTATAAACTGAGCACCAGAAGCTGGGAAAAGCATTGCTGAAAAGGCTGAGAGCCGATTACTTCAGAGAGGTCAAGGAAGCAAGAAGAAGAAAACGAATACAAAAAAGCGCAAGCGAAATGACATCTTTTGCTGAGGATATGATGTCAGATTTAGATCTTTTTTCCCACCCTCGTGTCAACATGTCTGTGGATAGAAGTTGTTATGTCACCTAACAACCAATATTCAGTACTGACAGTGGAGATCCTGTGGAATTTTGCATACCAGGTACATCTGAAGAATACTTGGATTTGGGAAACTCATACCTACGCGATCGTGTGCGCATCACTGACAATGATAGAAAACCTATTGAAGATTCTTCAGTTGGTGTCGTGAACAATTTTTTCCATTCCCTGTTCAGTCAAATTGACTTTTTTCTCCAAGATAAACTAGTGAATGTGTCATCAGACACGTATCTTTATAGGGCTTATATTGAAACCTGCTAAATTATGACAGAGATGCTGAAAACAGTCAACTGACAAATGAACTATTTGTTATAGATGATGTGGCTAATGTTAGTGATGTGTTTACAAAAAGTGAATGTGGGATGCGTAGACGACAAGCTTGACATCATGCATCAGGACCGGTACTTGATCAACAACGTTTCCGTTCGTGTTCGTGTGGTTCGCAGTTCTCCCGAATTTTGTTTACTGACTGCAAATGCTGATGCTAAGGCTAAAGTGCAAATTGAAGAGGCTACACGTTTAGCCCTCAAAGTCAAAATAAACCCAAAGATTCAACTGGCTCACCTCTCTGTGTTAGACAAGACAAACATGGTATATCCCCTCAACCGAGTGCAAGTGTCTTATTTTTCGATTCCCAAGGGTATGTCAGATGCCACACGAGACAATCTGTATCTAGGTGAAATACCATAGATTAATTATTGGATTAATGGATGGATTTAATGGCACTTTCAACAGAAATCCATTTAATTTTCATCGTTTCAATCTGAATTTTCTTGTGATGACAGCTGACGGTATTCAGTATCCCTCGCAAGCTTTGACTCCGAACTTCAAGGAAAGCCATTACAGCAGATGTTACATGTCACAGTTCACATCACTAGGTAAATGGAACAGAGACTGTGGTAATGACATTTCTTATGAAGAATACGTAAAGGGAAACGTTCTCTATGGATTTGACTTATCGCCAGATCAAAATGCAGTTGTCCCTCCCCCCATGTCAGCCTGTTAAGAAGAGGAAGTGTGCGACTCGAAGTTAAATTTGCTCAACCTCTTCCTGAAAACATCACAGTGGTTCTTTATGCAGAATTTGAGTGTACGTTATCCGTAACAAAGGATCGTTCTGTGTTACTGGACTATGAACACTGAACAATTAGTAAGCATACTAGAGTTAGAACCCACCACAAGAAAAGTGGGTTTAGGAGTTTGTGCTCGTGATGAATTGCCACAAAATCCGATCAGACAACAACAGTCGATGTTCGTCGTGAACACAGATCCGACCTGGTTGCCAGGTCAACATTGGCAAGCTATCTATATTAAAGATAAACACGGTGATTTTTTCGATAGCTTCGGTCGTCCACCCGAAAACGATATTGTTAACTTTCTGAGTATTAACACTAATAAATGGTATTATAATTCTGTAGCTGTACAAGCTAATGATTCTGTCGCGTGTGGTTTGCACTGTGTATATTTTTTAACATTGAGATGTCGTGGTCTTTCTATACAAAATATTATTAGCAAATGTTATTCTAAGGATTTGTGGTTAAATGATATTGTAGTAACTAATTCTGTTACAGATCATTTGCTGAAAATAAAAAATAATTAAACAAAAAATGTTATTTTCACTTACCATTTTTTCCACGGCAGTTTCTTATTCCCACGCAGCTTTTGGGGAGATAGAGAGATGAATTTGGTACTCGTTCTTCGAGCTCTCCTACGGGCAGGGATTGGAGTGGAAGCATTTTCCTCACTGGGACTGGCTGATGTTGATGGTTGAAGAGAATGGTTCTGGGTATTCGGTTTGTTCAATAAAGGTTCTGTACGTGGTAGTCTATGTTCCTGTTGCTCTCCTTCTGTGTAAGCCAATTGGTTTTTCAAACCTAAATACTTCTGCAAAACAACTAAATATGCTTTTACTTTTTCATCTGGGTTTTGATTTCTCATTTTCAAAATGGCATTCATCTCATCATCTAGTGTGTCCAGTTCACGCTGCTCTGGAGGAGCGTAAACGTTTTAAACATATTCGTTTTCTAATAAGTGAACTCAATAAAGGAACAATGCTACTGCCTAATAATGGAAACAGTGCTCCCCCGTGCTGTAAAACCAGTTTTCTTCTAGTAATGAAGGGAAGCGATTTCTTACTTAGTGCTCTTATAATTTTTTTTCCTTCGTAGGCATGACTTCTGGTTGTGTTTTAGTGGAATATTTCCAGATAAAACATCTTTGCAGATTTCACAGAGTGTGGTGATTTGGCTGGAAGTGCAGTGTTTTAAAGTATCATTTGCTTGTTTGTGAGAGGAATGAGATAAGTACTTGATGAGATATTCATAGCGTTTGAGTCTATCAGTCATTCAGGAATAAACACTGTATTGGGTTCTTCTCCTGCCAAAATCCGTGATCTTAAGCCTAAAATATCAGGTGTTTCCTGTCTAAAGTCTAAAACTAAATATGAGTGGGGTTCCGGTGTTGCATCTTTATAAATCTGAACTAATGCATTCGTTTGTCCTGGAAATACTTGGGAAGCTAAATGAGAAAACTGTAAAGCGTCTCGGGGATTTTTTAAAGCAATAACATAATGGCTACTGAAAGAAATTGTCCGAAATTTTGTGTCACAAAATAAATTTTTGTGACAGAATAAATTTTGTGTCAGTAGAATGACACTGAGGTTACGATGATGTGAACCGTTTATGAAAACATCAGCTATTTCCATGTTGTCCTTAGCCTGGTGAACCAAATCATCGATTATGAGTAAATTTCTCACATTAGAATCAAATTCAGGTAACTTCAAACCATTCACAAATTCTATGGTGGTAATTTTTTTAAATTTATCCTGATTTTCACTGTAACAGTAAACGATTCGCTCCGGTGATGGTTTGATTAGTTGATTACAATGTTCTATGAGAGACAACACGAACGTTGTTTTTCCTGACTGAGTAGCTCCGGAAATAATGCATGTAAATGGATGTATGAACATAGCGAAAATGATAACTTAATTAGACAGTGATTATTTTTATATAATCAGAGATCATGTAAAAGCATATAGATACTTGTTTTTAATATAAACAAGCATGTGATTTTAATATTATGTGATCGGCCCATCAAAACAGTATAAAAATCCCTGTTGAGTGAGGGGTTAGTAGTGGTAGAAGAGCTTTTGTTTCACATTCAGAATGTAAAAATTGTGGGGGTTTACGAGAGCTTCCAGACACACCAGCAAGAGAAACACGTGGATTAACACCTTGACCTGTGTGTTGTTGTTCATATTCACTTACAGATGAATCTGTCAAATGAACTTCGACAATAACTGGTGCATGATTATGCACAATGCCGCCACTAACAAACCGAATCAGTGATGATCGCTATAAAAAAAAATTACTTTCTAGATTCAGAAATCTCTGTTATAAATAAATGTTAGTCATCATAAAGTGATTTTGCAATTGCGACACTACGCAATCTTTTCACTAGTACAATTTAACTAAACATCACCCTCAAAATCTTTCCAAAAAACCCTAACAAACAAAAAATAATAATAATGATGACGTATGGACATTTCACTTAACACAAAACCAGTTTGAAGTATTTTCGTGAACATGTTTTTAATTCCATTGCAAAACCACCTTATAAACTTGTATATTAAAAACTTAGACCTTAAAAAATTACTTTCTAGATTTCACATAAATGTTACTCATCATAAAGTGTTTTTGCAATTTCGACACTACGCGGTGCTTTCGCTAACAATTTTACTAAATATCTTTCAATATCTTTTCCCCAATTAATAACTAACAAGCAAAAAAAAAATAATAATAATAAATAAATATATATATATATATATATATATATATATATACAGTATATATATATATATATATATGTGTGTGTATATATATGTACAAAATATATATATTTTGTACATAATTATACAAAATTATATATATATATATATATATATATATATATATATATATATATATAATGACGTATTGGATTTCACTTAATACAAAACAGATTGAAAATCATGAACATGATTTTTAATTATCCATTGCAAAAACACCTTATAACCTTAAAGAAAAAGTTCGCTAATTCTTCTTCTTCTTCTTCTTCTACTTGATGTAGCTAAGTCATTAAAAAACTTCTAATAATGTTAATGTTTTCTAATGACATTGCCATAAAAATGACATAAAATTAACTTACATTTTCTCCAGAAAAACTCATTTTGGAACTACGAACTTGTGAATGCATACAGATATTCCAAATACTAGAAAGACAACGGGAAGCACCGAGCCCATTAGTCTATTTATAAAAAAATCAGAACCAATGGAAAACCAATAACGACAACATGTGACATCGAATAACTTAGTTCTCATCGATCCCATGAGGTCAAATTGCAAACCTTTGCTACCCAACAGTAGTGTCATCAATTCCTGTATCACCTCGAAAACAATTAGTCACATCAGAAATCATAAGTAATGTACAACCCTGTGAAAAAATTTTACCTTGGAAGAAACCGCGATACGTCTATGAAAGGAAGTGATTATTTATTTTGCAAATGTCTAACTAATGTTCCCAATCTCTGAACGAGGACTGACCGGATATGAGTCACTCGGTTATCAACAAACAAGTCTAATGAAAATTAACAGTGTGGGAAATAATTCACACACAGTTTATTTATTCATTTTACTCAGTTATTCTGGTTATAATATGTAGTTAACTGAATTTTGAAAGTAAAACACAAAATAATCAATCATTTGAAAAAAAAAAAGAATCATATAAAAAAAACAAAATCCGCATTTAGAGATGGGAAATTACCGATCGCTGGCGGATATACTAGTCAGGAAAACACAGTTTGAGTTTACACTCTCACCACCTTGGGAATAAAAGCATAGTATGACCCAATGTGAAGGGATTAACGTTGTACCAAACGGACAGAAAATCTAAGGAACAAAAGTCAAATAGCTTTTCAGGTTATTACAGAAATTTCGTTCTTTCAAGCTTGTGTTTTTGTGGATAAAAATTCAACTATTTTGGAATATCTATTTGCATTAAGAATAATCATTCTGGAAAGTCTGTAAGTAAATTTAAATCATCATTAAAATTTCTAGACTACATACAAAAAAGTTATTATAAGCCTTTAAGTCTCGTTTATTTTTAATTTATTTTTTTAAAATGCCATTTGGTTTTTCTCTTCACAGTAAACTAAAAATAACACCAATACCCAAACATTTGTAAACAAGATAACGTAAATTCGAAATAGAGGTTGTCATATGCCAATAATCGTTTAGTGATGTCACCTTCAACTGATAGTGATAACTTCGGAGCAAAAAAAAAAAGTGTGTGTTTCAGGGACACCAGCATATAACTAAATTATTCAGAAAAGCCTAATCACTGCCGCCATCACGACTCTACTCTAAGAATTCCCACCTTTAACAGGAAAGAAATACCCCAAACTGTATTGGAAAATTAGTACACCCATCTATAGACAACCAAAGACAAAACATGACGACAATGACGAATGTGTGTGACCCTGGGAAAATTCCAAGATATCTTATCTCCAAAATGTCGCCCACAATTCCATAGGCAAACTAAAAAACCATGTGATATCACAGAGAGACACATGTTCCCCAGAAATTTCCAAACACATAACGTCACGATTGCTTATCTCTAAATAATACCCACAATTGTTACGCGAACCCAACACACCACGTGCTGTCCCTGACAGAAGGGGGGGCCCAGCGAAATTCCATGCATTCCAAAATTTATCTTATCACTATTCATCACCCATAATGTCATACGCAAACCATTTACGTATCAACAACTCATAACATTACACATCAAAGTCACGATTCCTTATCTTATCTTGATCTGATCAGAAGTGACTACCCTACTACTGGACTTGTCTATATCTACCTTAGCTACGGAGGCTGTTTATTAAAACTAGAATTTTCATTAATTTCCTTTGTTTTATCGAACACTTGTTCAATCGATCCACAAGCTCTTTCGTGTGTGTGTGTGTGTGTGTGTGTGTGTGTGTGTGTGTGTGTGTGTGTGTGTGTGTGTGTGTGTGTGTGTGTGTGTGTGTGTGTGTGTGTGTGTGTGTGTGTGTGTGTGTGTGTGTGTGTGTTATAGTTGCTTAATCTTATTTATATTTATTGATTTCCCCATCTCATATAATATGAATAGGTATGTTGCTAATAGGTTGTGTTTTTCATTTCTTTTGAACACAAGCACATCACAATGTAGAAGATGAACTTTCTTTTTCCATTAAGTTAAAAGTGCAAGGCCAAGCAAATAAAAAGATGCGCAGCATCTCACTAGTGTTAATGCATAATTAAACTTTCATACATACGATAGTTGGATATCATTGAACTACAGAAAATAAATCTGCACGCACTGAAGTTCCGGGAACTTGTTGCTTGATGACGCCACAGCAGCCAGTATTTAATTATTCTTCCATTGTTCATGGTATTAAAGCACGCGGTAGCAGAGAGTGTGGGTATTAAAATACTTGGTCGACTTTCAAATGCGTCCGCTCCTAACGAGATAATGTGAGAAGAATGTAAAAATGTCTAAACCTAATAAGCGCGAAATTAGGGAAGGGGAAATCCCTTTACGAGAAGAATAAAAAAGGTAGATGAGAAAAAAAAAATTGGAAGAGTTCCATTAGGTTTAAACAGTGTAAATTGAAATGGATAAAACAACAAACGAGAAAATGGAGAGTTACCGAACCGTAAAAACAGTATCTGACCAAAGGAAAACTGTGTAAATTGGAAAAACGAACATTTGCGTTCATTACGGAAGTGAATGCAAACTCATAAAAAAAATTTTTTTTTTTTTTTTTAAATGTGCCTAGATTTTTCTCTATAAAATAAACTGCAATGCCTCAGGTACTTCGGGCTACACGAGGAACTAAGCTCATCATTCGATTACCATTGCTTGGCAAAATGCCAGCAGCATTGAAGCGGCACAAAGACCAAAATAAAAGCCATAATCACGTGTTGGGGAAGTTCGAAAAATAAAAAAAATAAAAAAGTGGATGTTTCTCGTGGGAAGCTATACAGACGTCAAGGGGGCTGTAGGGTCTATAGCATTCTTCAGAAAAAAAGAGAGAGAAAAGAATTAAATAATAAGTCAAAGAAAAACAAACTTTCTTTAGACATGTTATTGTATTGCACATGCGTACTGAGATTAGCTATCCCTAGAGTAAAAAAGAAAGTGTTCGGGAGTGTTACAGCTCTAAAGAGAGATTTACCTGAGATGTGCAATCTCTCATAAAACATAAAAACAACATCGTAAAAATTATTTGAGATTGATTCAGTGCGTATATATACCTTCTCGCTTTGTATGGTAGTTTGCATGGCTCGTGCCTAATTCCTAAAGGTAAATCTAATAGCCTTAAAAGAACAATTTGTTAAGCCTCGTACTGTGCAACTTTTTATGTCCTCATAAAACTGCTATTAAATGGGGACTTGTTATCGACGCATTTAAAATATACAAGATAAGAGAGTTCCTTTCCATAGAAATTCACATCATAGAGTATGTTTAAAAGAAAAAAAAATAGGAAGAGAGAGAGAGAGAGAGAGAGAGAGAATATATACAAGCTTGAAAGTGCTACAGATCTGTAAACATATTTACAAAATTTAAAAAGAGATAAAAATATAAAATAGATCGGTATTTTAACGCATTTATAAAATAAATTATTAAACGTTTTGTAAAAAATATTATTCAGAAAAATATTTAAAGAGAAAAAGAAAAATGTGTGTAAAGCATATTTCTCAGAATAGTAGACATTCCACAAATGCTGTGTGAATGACCCTTCTATTTGCAAAGGAAGTGAATGACCCTTCTATTTGCAAATTACTGAATTTATTTTTTGAACAAGTTGAAATAATTGCCTGCAAATACCATTCAACATCATTAATAATGTGACTATAACCAATTTCGACAGAATTATGCTTAGAATCTATTTAGACACGTCTACCCGAACTTGTTAAGTATACTGAAATAGTTGAAGCTAAAAACTTTTATTGCGACATAAGTTGTAGAAAACTAGTAAATCACCTAAATGCCATTTAGAAACACAAAATTGCCAATAACAAGATAAAATGCACAAACTTCACTACTAAGCTGCTACAAAACCCATAAAGTTACGCACCTTAATAGCCATTAAAAATAAAGCAATGAGTTACGTCAATGTCTAGAAGAGACATGTTTATCCACAAGAGATTGGCTTGTTTTTATGTACTAAAGTGTTTACCTTAATGAATATTTTATTATATGAGATACTTATATTTCTACGTAGAACATTAACAACAACATAATTATAACAGAACAGCACCAAAAGATAAGCCATGTGTAGAATGAAAATACTTTTGTAACAAAAAGAATGAAATATAACTAACTAGAACAATATAATTCATCCTTCTTATAGTACTTATAAGGACTGGCTTAAAGGGGCGAAGCAAGAATGCTTTTCATATTCCCCGTTATCTGTAGAGGACAGTGTAGGGATAAAGTGTTATTGAGCTATATAAATATAAATAAAGCTCTGATCATGGCAGGAGGGTAACAGCAATAACCGAGCTTCAGTTAAAACTTCATTGGCTACAGCATTGCCATCCATTGCCCTCCAAGGGTATTAATCAATCACCGACTATTTAAGTAAAGGTGAAATCTCAAATCTCAAAAAATCGGACGATCTCTAGGCCACTCCACAGTGGGCGAAAGACCGTCCATATCTCAGCTTTGGTTTCACTCAGTGACGTGCTCCCCAATCACCGAGCAGAACCGCTCAAATTCCGAAGAAAAGCATTCACCGACAAAGCCCCTCAGCGGGCCGTGCCGGAGAACACTTTCCCCGGAGACTCAAATTGCTCCCTTAAGGCAAAAACCTTAAGAGAGCGAACTCAAAACTCTCGAATCTCAACGCCCAAGGGGATAATGGCAACAGCCGAACCTCAGTTAAACTTCATTGGTACAGCATTGCCATCCATTACCCTCCAAGGGTATTAATCACTGCATCTCACGGTCGATTGTTGATCTACTCCTTCTTATATACTTTGAACTTTGAACTTTGAACTTAATTGGTTGATGGACTGAGTCCTTGACTCTTTATCCCTTCATCTGGATTTTAGATTGTGGGTGATGAGATTATTGTGGGTAATTTACCCGCTCATTGTGAGCATTGAGGCTGTATCAGCTTTCTCTTGCGATGGAGGATTTCGGTTTTTTATGTTTGAAACGATCTGAGGGCTTGTAGTCCGCTGCCTGTCGAACTAGCTGATTTGGGTGATTAACTGTGATTGTGAAGAATTTCTCTGCAATGCTTGTCATGTAGGTCTTAATATCTGGAAGATTGGCTTCTTTATGTAACTGGATGTTTCTGATGAACCATGGGGCATTAAATGCCATTCTTAGGCATTTATTCTGTATTATCTGAAGTCTGTTGATGTTGCTTTTAGTCGTGTGACCCCAGGTTGGAGAGGCATAAGTTAGTTGCGGTCTGATTACCGATTTGAAAAGGAGGATTTTGTTGCTTATGCTTAGGAAGCTGTTCCTGTTCAAAAGTGGATATAGCTGTGCTATAGTCTGACTTGCCTTAGTGGCAACACTATCCATATGTGACTTGAAGTTTAGACGTCTATCAAGATGAATTCCCAGATATTTGGTAGAATTGCACCAAGGGATGATTTTACCAAACATTTGTATGCTTGTATTCGGTTCTGCTTTACGTCTGGTGAAAAGTACTGCAGAGCTTTTGTTTGGATTAATTGCGATACGCCACTTGGTGTACCAATCCTCCAATTCATTGACTGCTCTCTGCAGCTTGATTGTGTCCAGGTGTGGACGGAGGGATCTGGCTATAATGATTGTATCGTCGGCATACAGAGCGGTGATAGCTGGAGACAGTTTGGGGAGATCTGCCATGTATATGGAGAAGAGTAGGGGAGATAGTAGAGAGCCTTGAGGTACTCCGGCCGTGATTCTCCTCTCTGTGCATCTGATACCGTTGAGTTTTATTTTAAATTTTCTGTTGTGTAGATATGATTTGATAAGTAGCACTAGTGGCAATGGAATACCAACTTCGTGTAGTTTAAAAATTAGTCCATGATGCCACACTCTATCAAATGCCTGAGTGATGTCTAGAAAAACTGCGCCAGTGTGTTGGTGCCATTCATACCCTTGGGTTATATGTTCGATAACTCTGTAAATTTGTAGCGTTGTGGAGTGATATTTCCTAAAGCCGAATTGTTCATCTTGAATTATATGGTTGATATCTGTTGCCTCTTGAACCCGTGTGAGAATAGCACGTTCGACTATCTTACCTATGCATGAAAGAAGGCTGATTGGTCTGTAATTTTCAGGAAACTGTGTATTTTTTCCAGGTTTGGGAATTAGGAAAACGTCGGCAATTTTCCATTGTTGTGGGAAATAATTTAGCAGGAGGATGGCATTAATGATGGCTACTAGATGCATAACCCCTTTGCGAGGAAGTAACTTGAGTACCTTGTTTGTTATTCCATCTGGACCCGGAGCCTTTTTGTTCTTTAGTTTTCTTAAAATCTCATATACTTCTGTTGGTGACACGGATTTGTTATTGGATTGGAATGAGGCATTTTGAGTTATTTTACGCACTTGGGTGTGAATTTTACTTATGAAATTTATATCTGTATTGATATAATTGGGGCTGCATTGTTTTTCTAAACTGTCAGCAAATGCTTCAGCTTTTTCCTCGTCGTTGTAGACAACATTAGATTCACCTTGGATTGGAGGAAATGTAAAACGCTTTGAACGGAGTGATTTCATCATTTTCCATATTGATTGATCCTCTGTGTTTAATTGGAGAATTTTGTTATTCCAGAGTTGGTTACGGTGGTCCTTTAGGGCATATCGAACCTGGTTTGTTGCTCTATTGACTGCTTGTTTATCCGCTGGGTCCATTGTTCTCTGATATTGTCTTCTTAATCTGTTTTTCTCTTGGATAAGAGTTTTATATCCTGTGGAAGTTTATTTGATGGTGTACATTTGGTTATATCTGTTACCTGTGTTATAGCTGTCAGCAGTTATTTTTCAAGAGTCTTCACTGCTTTTTCTACATCTTCAGCAGATGTTATATGCGGTATTGGACCAAGGTTTTCCTGGAAGGCTGAGGGAAGTTGTTTCCAATTTATAAATGTGGTGGTGTTTTCTGTTAAATCTTGTATGGTGCCTAGTTGTAATATGATGGGGTTATGATCAGAACTTAAGTCGTTGATTGCTTGTATCTGATAGCTGTGCGCTATGTTTTTTAATATAGCTATATCTAGTACATCAGGACGTCCGGTAGCTCCATAATGTGTGGGTTCAGTGGGTCCTATTACTGTTATATTTCTTGAAGTGGTGTAAGAATTGAGTATTCTTCCATTAATATTTGAGTTTCTGCTGTTCCAGACTGAGTGTTTGGCATTAAGATCTCCGGCTATAATCACTGCTCTGCCTGTATTTAGTATCACCTCTAAGTCAGTTTCAAGGAGTTTTTTATTTGGGGGGTTGTAGGCTGCATATATCGTAATGCTGCTTGTGTTTTCCATATGTATTTCTATTCCTGTAGTTTCCATGTGTTCTGTTTGGGGTTCTGCTATTGAATTATGTTTTAGGTTTCTTTTCACAAAGATGGCAGTGCCTCCACCTCTAGCAAAGCATCTGTCTGTACGGCAAGTGCTATAACCATTGATTCTGATTTTGTCACTTGGACGAAGATGTGTTTCATTTATGAGGATGATGTCTGCTTGAGTTTCTGCTGCAAACTCCTGCAGCTCCTGTAATTTGATAGATAAACCATTTGCATTCCATGAAACAATTTGTAATGATTTCAGTTTTCTTTTAGATTTATCCATTAAGAATTTCCATAAAGAGTGATTGTGTATGCCTTAAGATGATATCTTTGGCTTCTTGAGTTGGGTTGGTTTGTTGGAGTTCAGCAAGCATTTCACCTAAGTGGCTTGTTATGTTCAGTAGGATAGGTTTGTTGGTTTGCTGTGACTGCTTTGGTTTTGGGTCTTTTTGGAAGGTTTATCTTGTAACTTCAGCATACGATCTTCCTTCCGTTGTGGAGACTATGGTTTGATGGGAAGACGCTTGTTCTTGAAGAGGTTTACTGGTTTTGAGTTGTAATTTTTGGTTTTGGGGAAATGCTATACAGCCCCTATAGTTTGCAAGGTATGGTCCTCCGCAGTTTGCACACTTTGCTGGAAGTGTACGAGGTTTATGGCATTCATTTGATGCATGTTTGCCACCACATTTCACGCAACGAAATTCAGCCTTGCAGCATCGTTGGGCATGCTCAATCTTCTGGCATCTATGGCACTGGGTTGTAGTTGATTTATGTTTCAATGCCTCAACTTTTATGACTAGATCACAGATGGTTTGGAGATTGTATATATGTTTTTGGTCTTTGCTTATTTCCACCAGAATTAGGGGATAGGGTGTTTTATCAGCTCTCCGCATTCGGCTGACTTTAATTGGGCTAAATCCCTTAAATTGGAGGTCTGCATTGATGTCTTCTATTTGAAATGTTTCAGTTACTCCCCTTAATACTACTTTTAAATTTTTCTCACTGTTGAGTGCTAAAGTGTGGTATGGCAAATTGTTGTTGTCTAGAAGTTTGGTCATTTTTCTGTAATCTGATGATGTTTTAGGTTGTATGCGAATCCCTTCTTCTGTGTTTGTGGCTTTAATGAATGTGATATCTAAAGATTTCAGTGTGGATGCAACGGACGTCCAGTGCTCCTTGGCCCTTAGGACGACTGGGGGTACCCTTTCTTTAATTAAATTATCTGGTTCTATCTCTGCTGTTTTGGGTGTATCTGCAGTAGAGGAGATTTTCCTTTTCTTTTTGACTGTTTGAAATTCTGTGTTGGTTTCCAAAAACTGCGGAGTATTATCCTGAGATGCAGCATTCTCTGTATTCGTGGAGTGACTTGATTCTGGTTCAGTCAACATACTTCCTTCATTAGAATCATCCATCCTATCTTCTGTGACTGCTGTAGGGGGGAATGTATCTAATAGCTTTACTTTCCCTGGCTAGTTGTCGCTCAATAGTTTTACTAATCTTAGGAATTCTCTGTAAACTTCTTCGAATATGCTTTCATTGAGAGGTTTTGTCATGACTGATAGAAGGCAACAACTCTATTAGAATAAAGTTTGAGAAATGGGTCCTAGAGCCCAATGTAAATATGCCGTAGATCAAATCGATCTACCAGCATAGGTAGCAAATGTTTCACAAAATGAAGAACACTCACCTCTAATATATAAATATCCCGTAGATCAAATCCATATACCAGCATCAGTAGCAAATATTTTACAAAATAAATTTTTCTTCAGAAAATTATAACACCTATTTAAATCACTGATCACATATATAAACACTTGGCAAGCGCCATTACGCACCAGAATTCTCGTTCCATTCCAGACGGGTGTCCATTGGTTTCTTATATACTTATAAGAACTGGGCGATGGACTGAGTCCTTGACTCTTTATCCCGTCATCTGAATGAAGTAAATCTGTGTGGATGGAGTGTTATTGAGCTAAAAAGCTCTAGTCATGGCTGGGTAACGGCAATAGCCGAGCCTCAGTTAAAACTTCATTGGCTACAGCATTGCCATTCGTTACCGTGGAAGTCCTAAAAAGGACTTTTTTCAAAAACATCATGAATCAAATCCGTTTCTTATATACTTGCACCAGCAATAATTATTATATGCAGATGAAGTAAGTTACTAAATGGTAGATTAAAAAAATTAATGATTAAAAATTAAATTACAGAAATAAACATTTTATTTATTTATATTTATTTATATTTTAATTTATGCTATATATATATATATATAATCTTTGGAAATCTGATATGCACAAAAGACTGAGAGCATGTAATAAAATTTCACAAAAAACACGACTGCAAAAATTGTTTCTTCTTCTTCTTCTTCTTCTTATTATTATTATTATTATGTCTTGTTTTATTGTATTTTATTTTCATTATTTCTTATTTTATTTTTATTATTTTATTTTGTTTGTTTATTTATTTATTTTTTGCTATTAAAATATGCAAAAATTATAAGGATACAAGAAATGGGTACTGGGTGGACCAGGAATCTTTTGAAACGGTGTACACATATTATTTGAGGATCTGTAGAACAAATTCAAAAGTTTACACACTCATTTGCGTTTTAGGAGTTACACGAGTAAACCTCTTTTGAAGATAATACGGAAACCCACAAAGAACACGAGTGTTTTATTTTCAAATCTCAGTATTTCATTAACCTGCTTTAATGGCATTACGGATTCCATTTTGCTTTGAATTCATTCATTAAATGCTGTTGAATAGCTACAAAGCAGACAAAAAACGTCCAGAATATCAACAGAAAATTAAGTGCTGAATTTTTTTCTGAACGTTACGGCAACGAGTTTTAGTCCAAACTAAGAGAATCTTCGCCCTCCACCCACACCACACCACTGCCACCAACAGATGAGAAGATACACTCCAGTAAATAACGTTCTCCTTGGATACCCACACACTTTCACATGATCTGAAGAAAGTGTGTGGTGATTCCAGGCGTTATGGTGCGCATGTATTAGTGAAAGATAGGGGGTGGTATCCGTGCAACTTCGCAACACAGTACACAGTGTATGTGGCTATTGGCTAAAACAGAAATGATTTGCTATTTTATGTAGATTACCAAATGATTTGCACACACTTTGGAATATTTATTTGATAAAATACAGACTTACGCTGTTAGGTGAATATTCTGACGCCTCATCGAGAGTTTGTGTATTTCGTATCTTGGCCACAAAGTGCGCCGTTACACCGGAGACTTAGCAGCAGATTTGTGGGTTCGTGAATCATGAAATTACAGCCTTTGGTGAGAGAAGATTTCAAACAACCTTTGAAGATGACCCACCGTTTAATCCCGGGGGAAAATTATCTTTAGTTCTTCACCCATCTCAACTTTTTTTGCATACTTCTCTAAAGAAACCAAAACTGTCAGCCTTTTTATAAGTTCCGAAATTCATAAATTAAACAGTAAAAATTTTAAATAAATTCACAAAATATCACTTTCATTAAATAATAGACATGCGTTTAAAAATGCATTAAAACTCATGTTTAGGGTTTATCTTCAATATAAAGTTTACCTTAAGGGAATGAAATATTTCTTCTGATGCTGAGTACATCATAACAAAAATGTGTTTTTCTTTGTGCATATCATTTTCATTGTCAAGATGAGTGAATTCAAGTTTTCTAATGAACATAGTTTCTCCACCTACACCTATAGTCCACGCTCCTGATACGCCAAGACTATAGTTTTTCCACCAATAGCGTTGGCGCATCAGTAGCACAGTTGTGAGGAATGTTTGAAACTTTTGTCGGAAAAATCCCTTAGATTCAAATCCCATTCCAAATGCCAGGAATCTTTAACATGGACTGTTCATCTGAATGTGTGTTTCCAGTCCCATTGGATGAGTTTTTTTTCTGAACTCAGGTTCATCATCCTGCATAATTCTGTGTATTCTTTGGCAAAGTGGCCCGCCTGTGCATTATATTAAGAGACATAATTGGTCTCCTTCAACTTAACTGCTTTGGTTGTAATTCCAACCAATCCAATCTCCATTCAAGATTTTTTTATTTGTTCTTGGGTATGAAGCATTTACCAGGATAAGAGTTATTTGACGAAAAACATGAACGCGGTGGACACCATCGGCAATTAACCAATCAAATTGTGAATAACGTTCATCGAAAGCAGAATATAACCTTGGAAAAGTCAGCAATGCTAGCGAGTTGATGCCACATCATCCGTATGGAAGATCTTAAAATAAAATATCGTAAGGCAAGTTTCATTTTTTTCAAGTAATCAAACCTATTCGTGTAGTGAGTCGATTTAACTTCTCCTTTGCAGTTATCACGAGAGAGTTTTGTCGATTTCCTCTTCGCCTCTTCCTCCTGGAGAAGTTAATCACCTTTCATTTGTTTGGAACTGTTAATCTGCATAATATTTACATTTGGAAATCTGAAATCCCATAAATGAGTCCACCGAAGACAATTAATAGTGTGCACTGTTTGTTAGTAGACTATACGAAGTCTTTATTTAGACAAATGATAATAACAATAATAATACTAACAGGACTGTCAGGTACCGGAACATGCTCAAGATATGGTTACTATGGCAACATGAAAATGACTTTGTCGGTACATTTTTTTTTTGCCGTGACAAACCGGAGCTCCTCCTGATTACCGTGAAGAGACCAACTTCCTGTGAGAAGCTACCTGATGAAAATATCACGGTCTTTTTTCACATTACTTAACGTTATATCTAAGATTTTCTGTGATATCTAAGATTCTCTCCTCTAAGCTGACTAAGCCTAAAATGTAATTCTTATTTCTGCGTTAATAATATTTCACTGTTAATTACCAGCAACGACCTTTATTTGTGCTATGCTGTAATAACTGATTAGAAACTGATTGTATTAACTGAATATCAGGCTAATAATCACAAAATCATTAGCCTGATATTTTGTGAAAAACTGTAAAAAATATTTTCAAAAACGAAAAACAGTTAAAAACACTTTTTGGTGGAGTTTTTCTTTAAAAAAAAAAAAAAAGGATCGTACGAAATGAACTATATGGTAGTTGCATATCTGGAATCGTCGCTACTAGACCTTCAGCGCGCGTAGACCATTATGACTTGCATCCTTATTATCCTATTCTTGTGACTACTTTGGATCTTCACTCTCCTTCTCAAAAAACATTTTATATGTAAGAGATTACGAGCCTTTTCAGTTTTATAATTAAAAAGACTTTTATTGTAGTTTTAGAGCATCTAATTTTAAAAATGAGGTTAATTTTTTCGCATTTTTAAAGATTTCCTGTTTTAAGTGTAGTAATAACATCTAACTTCTGTTTTCAAACATCCATGTCAATTTTGTTTATTAAAATACTCTCCTTTCATTGAAAAATACCATAACGAGCTCTACCACATCACAGTTGTAACTTTAAACACATAAATTACAAAACAAAAATAACTGGCTTAAATATGGCAATAGATAAGATATAGAAATAGAAGGTATTAAGGATCCAACCGTATTTTATAGCAAATATAAAAAGAAACTTTGGAAACCTTCCTTAAGTTTCTTTCTGTATTTAGCTATAAAATGTGAACTGATCCATAAAACTCTCTATTTTAATCATTTTTAAATATTTTAATAATTTATTAGTTTTTTATGCATTAATGTTTTTAATTTAATTTTGGATTTACAGACCACATCATTACAAGCTAGACTGGTGTCTATGAAACTTCTAACTGGTTCAATTTTGTCCTCGGGAACGAATGAATTATGAAAAAATTCATCGAAAATGATCGAAGAATTGTTTATTCGATGAATTGCCTTTTCGATAAATTGCAATTCGGTAAACTGTCTTTCAGTTAACTGTTCCCGATAAATTTTCATGGAACCACGTTGGTCAATCTTATCGGGATAAATATTTTCTAAGACGTCTTCAGTTCGTATCTCACTGAATATGAATTTTCTTATACAGATGCGTGCACTCACGATAAACGGAGGTGATGAAGTTCGTGCAACTAACTTAATTATGGAGGATGTTTGGAAAATATCTCGAGTGTCGATAATCATATAATCAATGTTAATTAGACCTTTATCTCTTGGACACTATTAAAACACCCATTACTCATTACACAGACACACCTGTAATAATAGGCCGGCTAGTCTTTTCCGTCCTTGGTCAACATGCAGAGGCCTTTTGAGAGCCACACTCGGACGTGCAGTAGACCGTTAATCGCACATTCTAATAATAAAGTTGCAACGTTCCTAAATGGAAAGCGAACTCTAGAGATATCCAGCAGATTGTAACTGCTGCTCATTTAGTGTATACTGCCAATGAGATGCACTCCTATTTGCCTTCGATTTCCCAATTACAGGGCGCGAATAATTGGTTTCCACATGGGGAAACCAATTTTGCTAGGTCACAGATTAATTTTGGACATGATAAACTATCTGGACGGAAGAGCATTTAAAAAGAGTTCGGCTTGACAATATTTAGTAAATATTATTGAATAATAACTTCTGTTATAGCACTGTGTCGAGCAAGTTTGCATTAAAAAAAAAAACCTGGCGTATTAGACCGGCCAACCCATCTTCAAATGTGACGCCGATATAAAAGGTTCCTTCGCTCTACATGAGATTCGAACCCAAAATTTATTGAAAAAAAAAACACTAAATTATAATTATCAGTCAGAAACGAGCTGTTATGTATATTTTTAAAAGATATTTCTGATGCGTTCCAAGAAGATGGCATGCAAGGATTCGAGTTTTGTAAACTAAAGTTGTAATCGGAAAAAATAAACAGAAACAATTTTATGCTTTCAAAATAACACTCGATCAAGGGATGTAGAACAAATCAGGGTTGTTCTCAATGACTTAAACATTGATAACGTTGATGCATCATTCTCGGCATCATCGGTTATTCATCACCTTATTATCACATCATTTGGGCCATCGAAAAATGCTTTACATTTCCAGAAATCAAGGGATAGAGAAGATGACGTAAACGTTCCTTGTCCCCAGAAGTTTTCTCTTACTTTATCTATTTTTATATTTTATTTCATATTTTTATTTTTACGTTTGTTCACTTCTAGACCAAGTACTTTCATCCAAAAGGACATTTAGAATTGTTGCTATGACGATTTTAACAAACACATCGAATAGTTTCTGATTTACTCTTCGTTTCTTTTCTGTTTCGTTTAACAGACACACGATGTCACCTTTTCAGAGAAAATGTTGAAGGAGCAATAAATCTTAACGTTGACTACAGTTTGATGAATCTTACAATTTTCCAACAGTATGGTTTTGCATAGCAGCAGTAGAGCCTGGATTGGATCGCCAAAGTTAGTAGTTAAACTTAGAGTAACATAGGATTCAACGAGTCACCACCTGAATCGTCTGAACTTCCCTTCTGCTCATTGCTCAATCCCATGCCATAGAACTCCACACCAAGATTTCCTTCTTTATATCTGTCCAGCTGAAAATTTCCTTCCCACAGTTTGTTGTAGTCATTATCTCTCTCAAAATGCTGGTAATCAATCTGGATTACTTGATCTCAGAAACCCAATCCGATTCTCTGCAGGCTTATTACCCAAACCATCTTCCTGGACTTTGCTGTCTATAAATCGAAATGACTTCACTTGTCAGATTACGCTGAACAAATGGGAAAAAATATGCCAAAATACAGGCTATTATTAAACGATCTATATGTAAATCGTGCAGTTACCAGAATATTAATTAACCACAGCATCCTCTCAACATCCTTAATCATTTCTTTAACCAGTTCTCGTTCTCCTTCATAAGCATGCATGCAGTACATCACAGTGAAATTATCCATTCGGTCAGTGAGATCATAATCTTCCAACCTTCCTTTTTCTATGGAATGTCCTTCCACAATCACTCCCAAGTGCACGTCTATGGCATTTCGATTATGACAAATGAGATTATCTCGGTAATCTCTACTCTTCTTTCCCAAGGTTAGATTACTGTTTTCGTTCTCTTCATCTAAACTTGGACTTTCAGCGAATAGCTGAGCTTACTTTCTGAAATGAAGGCCTTCATCCCTCCCTTTTATATTCAACATCCCTGCTCTCTATCCAATCATCGGTTCACCATCTGGTATGCAGTGAGAATCCAAGAAAAGAAAATTCAGCATATAACAAGTAACTTGAGACAAAAACATCATCTCCATTCTTGGACTAGATTGCGCAACCCTCGACAACTGCAAAAATGAAAAACTCCAAACGCCTACGTTGAAAAAAAAAAAAAGCAAAATGCAGAAAATGTGTCTTCATGTTCTTCGATAAGGCTATTGGGGGCTTACGTTTTGCTCTTTCACCCGTCGTATCTTTGACACATCCATTGTAACATCACCAAAATGCAAAAGTGACTTCTCTTGGCATCATTTTTCTCTAACTCCTCCAGAGAAGATTAAGATGAATTTTTGCCTGCTATTCCAAAAATAGCAAGTGCATATTTTAGAGAACAACATGCTTTCTAGCTTGGGATATCCCGCCTCCCTAGTCTCGTTTCTTTCGTAAACTAAAAAGAGATGGTGATCAACAGACAACTTTATTATCACTTGGAAGCTGACAAATCGATCACTATTGCAGATTCCAACACTCCCAACCCACAATGGCTCATCTGGTCCCCATCATCCATCTCTGAGCTGAAGGTCTGAACTTTTTTGACAAACCTGTGAGGTCTGCTTCGATAATTCCAAAGTAGTTAACCAAGATTACCATTGAGGCCTACTTGGCAAACTATCGTTTTATGATGGTCCGTATTCTGTCTTTTGTGACGGAATGACCTTTCTCCTCTTTCGCTATTCACTACGTGTCATTTTGGTTTTACACGGTTACTCCACGCATACGAAAGGCTCATCAATCTACGGTATATTTTTTACTGTGGATGGTCAGAAAGATAAAATTGGGAAGAAAGAAGAAACATTAATGCATTGGAATCAAAGTCCTGTGTGAGTCGGCTTCTTCTCTGCAGATTTCGCTACCGATTTCAGATAATCCCTGGGATCTATAGATTTATCACACTCCCTTCGTCCGATGCATAAATGACCCACTCTCGTTAATCTCGAATAGTTTTGATAAGAATTGTGTATTGTATTCATTGAATAATTAATACCTATACATTGCAAGCTTCTAGAGAATTTTCTATAGAATAGAATATTTCATAATTGGGTTGGAATGCTATCAATACTGACTTCCTTCTCACAAAAACAAATATAAATTCATCTCCCTTTGCCTTTTATTTTAACTCAGTTTAGATGAGATCAGATTTCCGTTCTTGTTTGACATTCAGCTCCAGCATTTCTTGACATATCGCATTTGTAATCTTCTCAGCATCCAAAAAAAAAAAAAAACTAAATGGTATTTTCCGACACTCTCGCCTACTGCTGCTAACATTATGCAAATTCTAAATCTGCTTAACCTTAGAATATTTCTTTTACCATTTGTACTCGAGCACCAACATTTTCTCTGAAAGACTTGGTTCTATCCAGAAGAGGTTAATCAGATTTAATGGATGACTTTTTCTCTCTCTCGCATACACCAGACTCACCTGAGTCACTTTTTATAGGTTCTTCACGTACTACGTGGCATTCGAATTCACACGTCTTTCCACCTAATGTCAATATCAACTGAGCTATGGAGGTTCTGAGAGTCTTTTTTTCTCCTGTCAAATGTACGATTAATATTTTAAAAAACTAATAATAATAATAATGCTTCTCCTGACACGCAGCAACCCGGTTATTACACGGTGACTTTCTCTTAAGTAACATTTATCACATGAGCATTCCTGATGCTTCTGCGAACTGTTTACAATCCCTTTTTTGAAAAGCATCCAAGGCAAAACTGGATGGAAAACTATCACCAGAATTATACCATGGATTGCTTCTTGGAGATTGATATTGAATGACTATGCACATTGACTCTTGGAGCTTAAGCTGAGATTAAAATGGGATATTTATTTCCATAGAAGCAGTAGCAATACTGTTATGATGAGAGAGAGAGAGAGAGAGAGAGAGAGAGATCGGATAGAAATCAAGGATACTCTTTGTTTTTTCTATGATTAAGGTGAACAAACAAAGTGTGATGTTTATTGCATTTTTCCATTAGTAAAATCGCCAGAATGCATTACATACTTTCTTCGGTTAACTTGAAATTTGTGGTGGTTTCCTAAATTAATTTGTAATTCACAGTTGTTTTTATAATGCATTTGTCATTTTAAATCATCAAAAGGCAATTTCTCTCTCGCTCTTTCTCTACTGTTTTCATCTCTACTATTTCTCTGCGTGACCTCTTTTAATGCTGATTACAGAAAGGGATTACGTAAAATAAATCCTTCCCTTCCTTTTAGTTTTAGTTTACGATATCCAACTACGTCACATTAAAAACGTCTTACGAATGTTGTGCACTGAGCTTTTTTAAGCTGCTGGACGTTTCTCCATTGCAACATAAAATTTCCGGGAATTCACTAACATGCAGAAACAAACCTCAGTTTACAAGATGCTTCAACAGTCTGGGTTGCTTCCCCCCTCCCCCCGAGGAAAAAGCAGAGCCTCAGTAGCTCAATCGATATAGACGAAGTCCTTTGATCGGAAAGTCTTGGTTTTGAGTCTCACATAAGGACTTCGTCCCTAGAATTTGTCTTCATTCTTTTCGAACTATAGGTGAGTTAGCCGGTCTCGTACGAAGGTTTTTCATCCTTCAAAACAGGCAGATCGGCTCTTGACCACCACACATATCTACAGACAGAACATGTCTGGGAATGATGATAGCCTACACCGGTTCCGGCTAGGACTTCATGCTTCTGATCAATATCTCATCCAGGATCCAAATGTCAATAATGATATATCTGATTCTTCCCGTACGCTAATAACGAGAGGTAGTGAGAAGGGGTTCAGTAATTTTTATCATCTCTCCACAATGATGGAGACACTAAAATCTTTTGTCATACTTTTTTATCATATTTCTGCTGTGCAGGAGTTTATTAGGGGAATCTCCTAAATGGTCCGTTTGACTAGGATGAAGGAGATTGATTGTTCCGAGCATTTTGTTCCTCGCAGCATCCGTTGATGGAATGTTTTCTCCGGCACCGCTGTCTGCTGCAGTTTCTCCTGCACTTAAACGAAGGCAGAGAAATATCAATCATGTCGGTGAATGTCTGACTAGCTTTTGTCATAGTAAAAGACCGATTTCTTCTGACACCGAGCACTGTTTGTTTAGTGCCTTTGACTCCTTGTGTTGTGACCCCAACAGAAAATATCCAGTTACAGTATTCGTGTGTAATCGGAAGAGCTAATTCAATGAATTGTTATTCAAAGTTCCAAACTATTTGTTGTTCTGTCATCACTTTACTTTCATCACGTGCATGTAGAAATATGTTTCTTGTATTTTGGCTCCATGAAAATTCATCGAAAAAACAGTTCATCGAAAGACAATTCTTCGAACGATAATTCATCGAAAATGCAAAAATGTAACTAAAATTTCAATGAATCGATCCATCCAAAGAGGAACTTGTAATATCATTTCGGAACTTTTTTTCGAAAATGTTATGATAAAAGTGATCCATTTAGAACAAAAACCGAATCTTGCAGACATCTTCTTGTTCCGACAACTTCTAATTCCGATAAGTCAGAGAGTTATTGTAATACATAATTTGGACACGTTATTTCTTTGTCTTCCCGAATATAGCTGAACTGAAAACTGGAACGATTCGACATTTTCTTGTAAAAGTTTCAAATAGCGAATCTGATTCAGATTCGCTATTTGAAACTTTTATTCATCACATATTAATTCTATTTGAATTATTATGTGATGAATAAAAGTCATCCCATAATAGTTGCTGTATTGAGGTCGCATTTTACTACTAGCAACAACAATAATAATAATAATGGAGTCTGCTTAGGCTGGGCTTTTCCTCCCGGAAACAGACAACAAATCAGTCCCATGAACAGACACGAAACGGTTATCGGACAAGAAAGAATAAGAAACCATATTGTTCTGTAATCATTCCCTATTAAAGTAGCGTTGCTTTCTCACTCTGCACGGTTCACTGTTTGTTCTAAATGGATCAATTTTATCAAAACATTTTCGAAAAGTTAAAATTTTCGGTGAATTGTTTTTTCTATGAATTGCATTTTCGCCGAATTGTCGTTCGATGAATTGTTCGTTCGATTAAGTGCCTTTTCGATGAACTCTCGGGATAACCATATTTTCATCAACAATTCCCACGAGCTTCATGTATATTCATTTTAAAAAGTTCTCTCTCTCTCTCTCTCTCTCTTCTCTTCATCAACAGAAAACAACTATTCTCAAAGAAAATAAAAATCCAATTATCATAACCATACATACTGAAGTTAAGAAATTCACGAAAACTAATTTAGTCACTTATTTTAACTACTTTATTAATCTTCTTCCACAAATCAATTGATGATGGAAATATTTTATCAATCGAGCGAGTCTACTTGATGAGTCGTCATCTTTCAGTCATCTCCATCCAAACAAGATCCTGCGCTAATCTCTCTGATCGCGCTATTTCCATTGCATCTTTGAGTCGACCTGTTTAGAAGCTTGCTGGAGATAAAAATTTCAAGGGACGTCATAATCAACAGTATCTCATTCTCTGATGTTGGCCTTCATAAATTTAATAACTCGAGCTACTAAATTCTCTTATGATATCGTAAGGAAAAAAGAACAAAAAAAAATCAATGACAAATCTAAATGACAATTAAAATGTACGGAAAGGTTCACTGCTATTTCCAAAACATTCAACCAGAGAAGTACGTTGGCCAATAAGTAAAGCAACACACGTAAAGGATGCTTTCTCTTTTCACGAAATCTAAAAGTCCTTATTTTTCAAGAAGCCCTCTCGCTATTGAAATCTTCTTCAACTGACGCAATCGCTGAAAGCCAAATCTGGAGAATTTTAGCAGTCGCTCATTCATTCGATTTATTCCCCCACCCCACCTCGTTTCCGAGTACGTAGATGGGGGAATGATGAACTCTGAAGCATCCCTTCCATATTCCTCTCACCTGACGAAGCGTCATCACGTGCCCTTTCCCTACCTCCACACCCCCCCCCCCACGTCACCGCTCACAAACAGATCCCCTCGTTCCGGCATCCACTGCGGACACGAGTTCATTATAAGGAATTACCGACAAAATCTCTTCCTTCTCGACTGTTGAGAAGCAATTTTGTCCGCCGAAATGTCGTCCTTACGCTGTTTGCGCATCGGAACGGCGAAAAGTCAACTCTCGGCTTTTCATCGCATTTACCGCCACGCGCTCTTAGAGACGGAAAGAAAGCGGGAGAATCGAACAGGCTGGGATACTTTTGCTAGACTTAGTCTATCTCCCCCCCCCCCCCGTCTTCGTTTGAAACCGCTCGGTACAACGCTGTAATCTCGTGGCGAAGAACGCTACGGAGAAATCGGGATATTAAAAATTAAGGAGTGTTCGGAACTTAAGCAGGAAAATGGGAAAAGTTTATTCATTAGTTAGTCCTGTCCTAAACGAGACGCAATAACCTCGGTTGAATAGGTTTCCATTTAGCTTCTAACGTCAATCTGTCTTCCCAGTGTACTGCGGGATAAACATTCCGTGTAGATAGCGAAATACTCTGCAAGATTTCTTCTTTTTTTAGATCTTCGGAGCCTCACTCGAGATATTTTAGAAACGTTTCCATTACAGTAATCCGTTACGACAAATAAAAAAACTTCAGCGAAACAAAAATATTCTTCGATAAAATGGATTTATAAAAATCCTCGGGATTATATATATACGCGTTTTATCTCTAAATTAAAATTTGTTATTACTTTAGTGAATACTTTAAAACTGACCAAGTTTATTTTACTTCGAAAAGAAAGTGCAATTTAAAATATCTTTTATCGTATTTCTCTAAAAGGAAAACACGAATTCAGCATATTTGGCAGACAACATCTACAAAGGATATTTTTTTAAATTAATTATTGCAGAAATATAAATGAGATCCCGAGAAACGTCGCTAGAGGGAGATACATAAATTAGTAGACATCGTGTAAATTTCCTGTTTACACTACGACAGAATCTTCTTTCTGTGGTCGTAGCTAAATACAACATCTCAATACTTTACACCTGAGCGCCACCATTGACTAAAAGCTGAATTACATTATTGATCAGGCAAATGCATGTCTTTGTGGATAATGTAAGTTCTTAATATAAACAGGAAGTACTTTAAGTTAATTTCCGTTATTATCGGATGCAAATTGTATGCTTCCCCACCACAAAATCGTAAAATAATTATTTAAATACACCTACGGATAACATTATTTGATTTCCAATTTGTTATCGGGGTTAATTCCCAGATTACGCAAGTCTATGAACAGCTTAAATTTCTAATGAAAACCATTGGGAATCCCTCCCGAAGAGTCGCCTTGATGGTGTGTTTTAGCAAAATCCTGAGCCCTACTTCGGTAGAATGAAAATCCACTTGAATGCTCTGCAATCGTAATTAATGACTTTTACATAAGAAAATCTGTATAAAAGCACTGCTGTAGATCTTTCTTATTTTTGGAGTTTATAATTTTATCCCTTTAAAATTATTAACGATTATTAAAAAATCACTACTAATGTAGTCATTGAATTACAGATATTGAAAATTTTTTAATGTTTTTGTATATTGATGGAGTGCCGCCATTATAAATATCGCCCAAACACGGTTGCTCTGCCGATTCCTAGAATCAGCCTCGTGCATGAGTTTTAGGTCCGGTCAAAAGATAGTTCAAGCGAAATCTCCCTACTCTGATTCTATATTTGGATTTCAACGCCACCGAAACGCAATTAGGATGACATCACTTAGAAAACTCGAGGTTGAAATCCTGTCCCAAAGGAACAATTGCGATGGCTTTTCTACTCAGGTTTTCTACCCAGGAGAAAACAGAACGTCGGGTAGAGCAGCTCTCATTCGGAGGTGAGAGAGTTTTTTCCCTTCCCAAAATTCTGTATTTTCATTGGACAACACAAAGCCTTCGTAGCTCAGTCAGTATCGAAGGTGACATTCGGTTAATAAGACACGGGTTCGAACTTGTCTAGAAAGATAATCTTTATAAGGGAATCTTTTATCTGAAGGAGAGTTTATCGGTCTCCTATGGAAAAGGGAGGGTTTCCCTTCAGAAAATGGGGTTTTTTACATTCTTCAAACAAACATCAGATTCTAGCCATTAAAGCCATGATTGTAGCGTATTATCCTGTTTTCATACATCCTTCTTGCTTCGGGCGTAAGTCCAAATAATGCAGTTTAATAAAAACACAAGCCTATCAGGGAGTACACATAGTGAACAGACAAAAATACGTTATTATTATTATTATTATTATTACGGGATCAAGGCCACTCTGAAACAAAGGCATGCGTTCTTTCTCCTGCAAAACCGGCAATTTTAAGTAAAAATTTAAAGCATGAAACTAAAGGATCAGAGCAAAAAGTGCTCTAATATCTCCCCTAGTTTGAAAATATCAGTATTGGATGCAAAAATATTTACTTCTTATTTGGAAGAATAATATTGAGAATTTCTACCACTCTCTAAACAACGGATTGTGGCCTTGCGAAGAAAGATTTTCAGGTAAAAGAATTTACGTCACACGAGCGTGGTGGGCATGCACTGTACATGCTCAGCCTTGTCTCAGGCTACTGAGTGGACAAAATTCAAATTACGAATTTGAAATTACAGTGGCAATGTAGCATATGCAGAAGAAAACGTGGACCCATACAACGGACACACAAGATAACAAATCAAAGGATGCAGGTAGAGTACTGAAAATAGTTGAGTCAAATTTCGATTTTGAGATAGAAACCTAAGTCAAATTAAATTTCATTAAGAAACGAGAGAGCGAGACAGGGAGAGATTACAAAAACTAATAGTGATTGTGAAGATTTCATCCGATAATAATAAAATTATTATCATGATATACAGGATAAATAATATTATAGTATTACATGACAAGGTTACATCATTACTAACTTCCCATCAACAGATGTTCTGCAAATTGTTATCTGTCAAGACTCCAATATTATCGGATCTTATATTTCAGTCTTCTAGGCACTTCTGGATGTATCAATCCACCTACATCTTGGTCCTCTTCTGGATCTATTTTTTCCTGTCACATCCTGGTAACAAATACTTGTTTTGCTGACCTTTTCTCATCCATTCTGGATGCTCACGATGTCGAGTTCCTTCCTAATATCTTCGTTTTTCTTTTGCGCATCTACAAAATTTAAGTTTTGTAAGGTGCAGGTCCTTGTTAAATTCCCATGATTTCTCAACTATTTCTCTTGAAATGAAAATCTGATTCTGAAGCCTATTTGACTCAACCCAGCTTGTTCTTCTAAGAAACACTGTGCAAGTTCCTTCTACAATTTTTCTTCTCCTCTTCTCAAGTATGCTTGCATAAATCTTACCTGGAGTATTCAGTAGGCAAATTCCTCTGTAATTCTTACATTGAGTTTTATTTCCTTTTGATAGCATGGCAGCTCTGATGTAGTAATCTGGAATTCGACCCTCTGACAAGGCCTTTTGAACTATGTAGTGCAGCCACTGCATAGTTCAAGATTTTGTAGTATGCAGTGGCTTTTTATGCCACCATACTTCAGCATTTCTGGTCGAATATCATCTAATCCAGCTGCCTTTTGACATTTTAGTTTTTCATACCTTTTTTTCTACTTCAAATATTAAAATATTCTGCTGTTTGGATATTTTATATTTTCCCATTGAATAATTCTGTCACTTCTTGCTTCATTTACCAATCTTACAAAGTAATTACTTCAGACATCTAGAATATCGTTATCTTCATTTTTCATGCCACCTTTACCATCTTTGATTCCTTTTAAAGCACTCTTTCCTACATTTTTGGGGGCTATTACTTTAATAGCCTCCAGAACATTTTGGCATCTTCCTGATATTTATTTTCTACGTTCTTGCTGATGTATTCCCATAACTCTTTTGTTTAGGAAGTTTTAAAGAGTGCTTTGCTTTCTTACATTTTCTTTGCATTCTCTAAGAACACATGCTGACTTACTTGCTAGAACTTTTGGTACGTTCTCCTCTTTTCCTTGACTGCCTCTTTAACTTCCTAAGTCCACCAAAATCCAGAAGATTTTCTGCTTTTGCAGGCAACCTCACCACATGTCTTTCTGGCTGAAATACCCTACGCTTTCTTTAGAATTTGCCACTGAATCTCCAAGGTTTAGTTCCTGTTTTCATTTCTTCTTCTTGAATAATGTTTGTGCATTTGAGTCTACAAGTTCACCTTTGAAAGCTGCTCAGCTTGGATTCTTTTTAAAATTTTCTTACACAATTTTTCTCTTCTTTATGATATTCAATTTTCTCTTGATTAAAACTAAATGTGATCACTTCCGATTTCACATCTTCTGTATACTCTTGTATCCTAAATCGAAATGAAAATATTGCTATTAGCATATATGTCGCTATCAGACTTTTCTCATTCTTGTTTCTTCTGTACTTGTTGATTTGTTCATATCATTCTGTTAGAATGTAGAAATGCAACAAACATCCTCTCTCATTCTTTTTAAGTCACCGGAGGTCCACAATACTCAGGGTTGAGGATGTTCTTGGACTGCTAGCGAAATAAAATATTAATTGTAATAATTTAACAATATCATAAACTAATCTTGCTGAAGAAAATGAAGAATTTCGTACGCCACTTAATAGTTTAGAATTACAAATAGAGAAATTAAAGCTGAAAAATCTTTGCATTACCTATGCCATCTACTTGTAGATGGCATATCAAACAATAGAACAGAAAATCTACAATAAAGGACAGGACAAATAAACGAGGAATAAAAAGGTTAATAGAAACTGTGGATATCGAAATAATACATAAAATAAGAAACGGAACTCAGGAAATTAAGAAACAAGAAATTCTGCTTTGTCAATTATAGTGAAGTTTACTAACAAGCAAGCTGCAGACAAAATGCTGAGAACCAGGAAGCTAAAATCTTACAATTCGTATGACCAGCCACATAGACCGATATTCACCCAAAATACTTGACGCTATCCTTCAGAGATTCTCTGTTTGCAATTTCGTTTTTAAGTTAAAAATGAAAAACATTTTTATGTACGAAGATACAAACGTGTTCACCAGAAGTTAAACCTCAACCAAATATTCAAAGGAAAAAAAAACAGATAAAAGAAATTAAATCAAAGAAGACTTCTAATAATTTAATCAAATTCTTACTCAGAAAGTTGTATCAACCTACTTCCCGTTAATATTTGAAGTACTAAAAAAAAGTACTGGATAAATCTCCGTCTATTTGCATAAACATTATGGAACAGATTTTAATTCTGACTGAAACTGCCTGCTCGGAAAAAAGTAAATACTCACTGGTGAAAGTCACTGATGGTTGAAACCGAGTGAACTACAGAGGCTCTTTATTATTATTATTATTATTATTATTATTATTATTATTATTATTATTATTATTATTATTATTATGTACAAATAAATAAAATAAATCTTCGAATACCTTTTATTCCTAAACAGAGCAAGCGAAGCATTTTATTCCTAACTAACTTGAAAACAGAGTAGCCAACAATCTTCAAGCCTTCCGTGAACCAATCGGGAGAGAAAAAGAACACGACAGAAAGTTGTGTCGTGTTCTTTCTCTCTCTCGTGATCCTAAACCCGAGCAATCGTATTGTATGTAATAGTGTGAGCTTTACCGTTGATTTTTGAGATGTGGGGTATACTTGCCATTGGCAAAGATCGTCCTGAAGAAAGGCCATAGAGAAAATTCCGACTAGAATCGAGCCAATAAAGGGTATTTATTCGGGCAGGTGGAAGCAAACGTGATTTCCACGAGGTACCTTTATTATCATGGATATGCATAAAAATGAATTCATAAAAAATTTACCAAAATATGAATTTATAATCAGCATTTAGACTGCATAGTAAATGTAATAATAATGTTTAATGGAATGCATTCAAATGCTTTTGATAATAAGAAGAAATAAAAATAAAAAAGAACAATAATAATAATTGTTGTGATTATAAAATTGCTGTGATTGCAGTCGGCACAGGACTTTTAAACTTGGAAAGAATCAGATGTTTCTGATGTGAAGGGCAAAAATTCGACATTATGTTGTACATGAGAGATCCAGGCTCTATTGGAAACGAGGAGCCTGTGGAATGCGGATGCAGAATGAGAAGCGGCAATTAGAAGAGCAAGAGTTTGAAATGTAGAATTTAAAATGTAGAATAGTTTGAAATAGAGAGAAAGAGAGAGAAAGAGAGAGAGAGAGAGTAAATATTATCGTTTGTATATTCAATTGTTAAGGATGCAAAATATGAGTAGGTGCTGACGATGTGTTTGAGAGGCGTCGCAGTTCGTCGAGTAAATGAGGCTCGCGAAAGAAGAGGATGCGAATTGATTATGCTACTAAGAACGAAGGGGGGGGTGAATGCACGGAATTTGAGAATGTTATTAGAGACTAAAAGTACTAATGGATAAATATTAATGTGGAAGATGAGGTGAAGAAGAAGAGCGATCATTATGAATGGTCGAAATAGCAAGGATGTGTAAGAAGGATGTTTATGTTAATCTATGCGATACATTTGTGGGTAAGAGGCTGAGGATAGCTTGCATATGCGCAAGAGTGGTCATAAATTGCAAGGAAGAGAAAAGAGTTTGTCTGGATAGGAAACGAGAAAACGATGGTGGGTTTCTGAGTATGTGCTATCAGGATAGGGGCTTGGTGGATGGTGATGGGGGTTCATGGCCTGGTTCCATAATAGGCTGAGAAATTGGACGAGAAGGAGGATTCACCATTGATCAGTTTTCCTATCAGAGCCTCCGTAGCTCAGTAGGTTTCGACGATGCCCTTTGGTTGGATACACCTGGGTTCGCATCCAATCTAGGAAGCGAAGAATCTTTATCAGGTCAACTGAAGGTGAGTTAGTCAATCGTATACGAAGGTGGAAACGTTTCCCTTCAGTAACTCGTGACCAGCTGGTAGAGAAAAGGTAACGTACACTTATCCGTACCAGTTTACCAGTAATTTACGTATAACGTACAGTTGTATGGCTAACTATTTTACCCTAGAATCAGGGTTGCGAAATCCGAGAATACTTGGAAGGTCATGAATGCTTACCGGATGTTAAAATCACTGATGATGATGATGATGATGATGATGATTGTTCCTATCAAGGCAGATGATAAATGGGTCAAGTTTCATGAATTGTTTGAATTCTTATCAAGTTGAATTTACTAATGACTGGATTTCTCAGCATTAGTAAATGCAAAACGAACTAAAAATTATCTGCCTTAGTGAGACCTGTTTGACAGAAGAGAATATCCTCAAGGATACAATGCGATGCGTACAGTGTATTCAGGGAAGAAGGTCATAATAGGAAGGAAAGAGAGTATGACTAATGTTTATAGATGAATTATAGCCAACTATAGCAGAAATTGGGAATGACTGTGATATGTGAATAGTTCGACCAAAGGCTTTGATGCTGTTTAGTGCAAAGTAGAAATTTGAGGGAAAACAAAATACACAGTTAGGTGTTGTCTACTCAAGGGTCATCTCTCGGAACTGTACAGGAAGGACCCTCATTATGGTGATTTCAACTACCGAGATATGGATCGGATGGAGGAGAAGCATGAAAGAGGGGGGAAAGAGAATTTGTGGAATTACTGAGGGACAACTTCCTTGATTAACACAATATAGGAAGGGACTCGTGGAGCAAGAAGATTTGATCTGATAATAACATTATCTGGGAAACTGACCGTAAATAATGAGCTAACTTGATTTTGATTTTGTTTCCAAATTGTATTGTGACCACTCAGTTTTGTTTTAGGAAGGGGAGGGGCAATGTTGGCCAGTTTCATTAAGAAGGTAACTGTGATAAATTGCGACGGCATCTTCTAGCAGTGGGCTTTGATAGATGAAACTTTATGTCAGAGGAATTAGTAGTGCATAGCGGGTGGTCGACAGATGTTTAAAGGAAGCCAAAGCTGAGCTGAATTCCCAAAGATAAGAGAATTAATCGCAGAGGACATAAAATTGATGAATAAAACTTTAAATCATTACTAATGAATATTAATTAATTAATTATAATTAATATTAACTAATTAATTATAAATTACTACCTTTTAGAGGTAGTAACATCGTCCGCGCGGTTAGCCTAGTGGCTATGCGCTTCGCAACCATATGCCTGGGGAAGGAGTGTCCTAGGTTCGATTCCCGTCGGTGACGTGAGGAGCTTAAGGATCTTCCTCAGCCATAGCCAAGTTAGCCAGTCTTGGGCGTGGACAGCAGGGTTTTTTTCCCAGTTTATTCTGGGGTTTTTTATCCCGCAAGCAGGCAAACTGGCCTTGAGAACTCAACACTACAGGCCATAGGATATACCGGGGCATAGGACTGACCACCTTATCCTGTAAACGGAGTGAGGTCCGATGATCAATGGACCCTCGACACCGCAAGGTAAAAGAGGGTATAAGGAAGATGAGAACCTTAGTAAAACCACAGTCGCGAATGCAATGGAAATAAATTTCAGAAACTGGGATAAATCTGGGATGAAAAGATAGAAGCGGAAGAGGCGATAAAAAAGTTACAAGAACTTGATGCAAACTCAGCACTCTTGTTAAAGGAATGTGCTAAAAAGTTAGTTACGTCCTTAAACTACTACTTTGAGTCTTAACACGATTCCTAATGAGTAGAAGGAGGGGGAGATAATTCCATTATACTAGGGTGGAGCTAAAACTCATGCAGCCAGCTAATATGCATTGCTGGAGTAGTTAGTGAGGGATTAGAGAGGCCAAAGACTACTGAGAAATTGCGTCCATGATTGAGTGGATATCACTTTGATCTTTTAGAGAGGACAGTGTGGCTTTGTTAAAGGCAGGTATTGTGTTATTGATCTACTCACGCTTTACAACTGACCACTGAGTTGGGAACCGGTGATTGTTTTTTTTTTTTGTTTTTTTTTGAAAGCAGGATTCTGCACAAAAGGTTATTACGCAAACTCAAAGGATGGATATGCAAAATAGGCTTGTGGAGTGGATTGGAGCATGACTATCAGAGAGAGATCAAAGAGTCACGAAAAGCTGAAGCTAAGAAAATGAGGATGAGTACCGGGATATCACAGGATTCTGTCCCCTCGGGCTACTTCATTTCGCTTGTATATTAATGAGAATATTCCGTTCATCCCCAGACCATTCTCGTTGTCATTCATTTATATGGGGATGCATATAAATGAATGACAACGAGAATTGTCATTCATTTATATGTATGACATATAAATCATTCATATAAATGAATATGAATGATAATAAGGTAATAAAGGACATTATTCGGGATTCGTAATAAGGGACATTTCTGATACAGAACTTGCAGACTGACTTGAACAGATCGATTCTGTGAGCAAATATTAATGATTTCATTTCGATGTTGCTAAGCGCAAAGTTACGCATTTTGTGCTGAAGACATTGCACGCTTAGCATTATATTCCTATGAATTTGCTGCAGGTGGTTGATGAAGCTAGCGACCTAGGGATGTTGGTGAAGAGGGAGTTAAAGTTTACAGGCCGCATTGCCAAGGTGATGAAGTCCTCACATAGGATAACTGCAATGTTGAAAATAACACTAACTTGTAGGAATTGGGAAGTTATTAGCTATCCCCTCACTTTACAAGACGTTAAGAAGACCACATCTGAACTCAGATAATATAGTCAATCACCTTTGTTACGTGAAGATGTGGAAACTGTCGAACTGGTTGAACTGTAGATTAGGTTGAAATTAAACAACGCTGTGTCGAGGATAAGGAGTGAGAAGCAAGAGAATGCCCAATTGCATACTGTAATTAACAAGTAGCTTAGCTAACGCAACCATCGTGAAAACAAGCTTGGTATGTCGTTAGTTCATAAAAATATATTTCTGTCTTCTTAAAACTTGTTACAAACTAATAATTAAACTGATTTCGTCGCGTTGCTGTGTGTGTGTGTGTGTGCGTGCGCGCGCGCATCTGCTATCTTCACATAAGACCAATTAACCTGCCTTCAGCTGAAGGTCTTATAAATAAATGAAAATCTTATAAAGCCTTATAAATGTTCTAAAGTTCAAGATGACGCCTGAAGTCTTATTATTTGCTATAATAATATAGTGAACAAATGATGACATCGGAATGCTTTGATTCAATTATTTTCCACATTCTTTATTAACTCTCCCATTTAAACATAAAATTGTGATATTAATGACATTCATAAAGTTAAAAAGAAATCTAATATGCTTAATAGAAGATGAAGGTGATATCATCAGTTAACCGAAGAGGCCAATAGATATTTTAAATGTCTTTATGTTAATCGCACGTTTCAACTGCACTACAAAATGCACCTAACCAGGATATATACCACTCTATATAAGAGCGCTGCGAGAAAATATCTATTTAATAACAGAAGAAGAATAGCACCACCTTTCTGCGAGAGAAGAGGAGAAATTTCCACTCACCGTCGATTTCGACAGTAAAGTTATGAGAATGAAGCTGAAATTGAAATGTTTCAGATCTAAGCCTGTAGTTGTTCTTAAAAGTAAAGATTCTTTTACAACGCAAATTATATAAAGTAAAATTTCGTAGAAATTTCAAGATCAGTTGTGGTACAAACAAAATATAATCAGGCAAGGGCGAATATTTCACCTTTGATTTTATTTGTCTTCTGTTCAATGTTCAATTTTACGTTCAATTTTACTTAAGAAGCGTATTAAGTTCACGAATGTATTCTGAGGTTAAGAGAGCCTCTATAGCTCCGTCAATATAGACGAAGCCCTTCGTTTGAAGCAAGCTGGGTTCGATTGTAGGACGCGACTTTATCTAGACTTATCAACTGGAGATGAGTTAGGAAGGTCGTGGATGTTTAAGTCTGTTAAAACCACTGATGAATCCGGGAGACTGTCGAAGTCGTCTGTTCTTTCTCGCAGTAGAAAGAAGTATTTAACATTACACTGCGTGTAACTGTTTTCCACTGGGTTGTATACACACAGACAAAATGCTTATCTGATGAAAATTCCTATATTGTCGGTTTTTTCAATTTCTTGAATGTCTACATTGTTAATTTATTAAAACCATTATAATAGACGTTTGCATTCTTAGTCCTACATAGTTATTTTAATATTAGTCATTTTAGCCAAGAGTGTTTTCCCCAAATCGATTCCCTAAAGAAAACTCGACGTAATCAAAAAATTTCGGACACCACCTAATGGTAGAAAATATTTGTGCTGTTTATTGGCCAGCACTCTGCTAAGTCGGCAAAACTCATCCTTTGATTGAAGCAGTTGCAGATTAACAATTCAGCACTTTCCTTGATCTTCCCCTCTTCTTCGGTTCCATCAGAGCAGCTTAAGATTCTGTTGGACCAGCAAACCTATTTTGGGATTTCTCCTCCTGTTTATGGGAATCCGAACAACATAGAACGATGCACTAACATCGCGACCTTTCAGCAACTCTGACCCTTTAAAAAGTAAAAAATAAAGCTCTGACCTTGATTTTTTTTTTCGATTTCGTTCTTATTTCACGACTTGTGCCACAAATCTTCATTCTAGATTCCCATAAACTTATTCAGCTAAAATCATTGAGAGATCTTAAAATTAAATAAAACATCACTACATCTCTAGTTGAAAATTACCTGACGTGTAAGGACAAGAACGCCCTCTAGTGACGTTCATGAAAATACAGGTTGTTCGTGGAATATTATGAATAATTTTTTCGTAGAATCAACTCTTTCATTTTTTTTCTGCTATTCAATGCTTAAATTAACCAAAAGTTCTACACGCAATAAACTTACTATTTATTATCTTTTAGTTACTATTTCTTTAACTATTATTTACTCTTTTATGTTACATTAAGGAATGCATAAAGCAATGAAAACAGTCCCATAAAAAACATTTTTAAAAAAAAGTCAACTTTTCACATTTTCAACTCATGTTGGCCACACCGAGGCAGCACACATTAATTACAACACTTATCACGAGCGTCCCAAACTCCTAAGTAAGTTTCCAATTTTCTGTGCACGCTCTCTCTCTCTCTCTCTCTCTCTCTGCCCATCCTAGCAACTAAAACTTCTCAGTACTTTGTACTTCGTGTCCAACCTGATATGTGATTCATCTTTGTCGTTTGCCCGAGTTTATTAAAATACCACTCTTGTGCGCGTGCCACAAACTGCCTCGGCAACACATGCCACCACACTGCGGGTCATTTAGTAAATTCACCGGCGTTAACTCATAACTTACGCAAGCAGTGTTTATTTTTAGCAGTGTAAATCTTCTCAGATTAAAGCGAATGTTTCTTCGCCATTTCTTAGAAATATGCTTGCGGTGAGAGGTTATTGGAGCACCAAACGTCTTGTCAGATAGACATTCAACACTCCAACTAGCAATATTAAAGTAAATCTTATAAACAGAAATGAACGAGGGAGAGAGAGAGCGCCCTCTGTCGCCATTCCAACTGCCTTATTTTACTGTTATCTGCTTACAGCGGCTTCGTAAATGTCTACTGAATAATGTAAATCAGGGTTTCTCGAATGGGGTTCCGCGAGAGATCCTGATTGAAAATAAATAAACATATTATAAATAATACATAATGTATAATATATAGAGAGATAGATTATATAATAATACAAATAGTATATATGAAATATTTTTACTAATAATAATATATATATCGTACAATATATAAATAAATAAATATAAATATATAATAATTTTATGCAGAGATTCCCTTAAACCTTAAAATTATTTCAAGAGTTCCACCAGGACAAGAAGATTGGAAAATTTTGCTCTAAATAACGACAAAATAAACGATTAACGATGAGCAGAACTACAACGCCCTCTTACGGTATTCACGATATTTCTGCTGGTTTTAAGTTAAGCAAAAAGGTTTTAGGAAACTTCACAATTGGTATATTCAAGTTGTTTTCACTTTGTTAATAAAATTATCAGTTTTACCTCACCGACGGAAGGTAACAGCGTTCAACGATGGTAGGTGACAATGACTTTGCTTGTGTACAGTGTGCATCATTCTTATTTAAATAATTTTCCCCTTATTCAAATAAGGGAGAAAGGGGTATTGATTTTAACATATTAGTAGTGTACTGTAAATATCGTATCTAATTATTGAAGTTGGAAAAAAAAATAGAAAACGTGCATGTAGAAATTTTAAAGGCAAACGGGTATTTTTTTTTAAAGTTTAGTTAATATTTCTTTAAAAATCATGTAATATCGCGCATACTCATTTTATAAATTTTATTGACGTAAATTATTTTAAATTTTTGTTAAAAATAATAATGTAAATTAAACTTTATTTAAAATTTTTTATTTATCTTTAAAGTTTTTCGAAAAGATTATCTAAAATTCTAAAATATTTCATATAGCTTTTATTTTTTAATATCATAATATTCTAAATATTATATAACAAAAATAATAATGAAGCGTCCCCGTGTGGTTGCCGGGATAAGAATTGCACCAATGTAACTAATGCATGTCGTACGAGGCGACTAAAATTAGTACCCTTGGAGGGTAATGGATGGCAATGCTGTAGCCAATGAAGTTCTAGCTGAGGCTCGGCTATTGCTGTTACCCTTTTGCCATGATTAGAGCTTTATAGCTCAATAACACCTTCTCCTTACAATATCCTCTACAGACAATATTGCTTCACCCCTTTAAGCCAGTCCTTATAAGGACTAATAATGAAGAGTATGAGGAGAAAGTCCTTTTTAGGACTTCCAGGGTAACAAACGGCAATACTGTAGCCAATGAAGTTTTAACTGAGGCTCGGCTATTACCCAGCCATGACTAGAGCTTTTCAGCTCAACAACACTCCATCCACACAGATTTTCTTCATTCAGATGACGGGATAAAGAGTCAAGGACTCAGTCCATCGCCCAGTTCTTATAAGAATCTTATAAATAAGAATATATAGGAAGATTCCGAGAAAAAGTCTTTTTTAGGACTTCCAGGGTAACGAATGGCAATGCTGCAGCCAATGAAGTTTTAACTGAGGCTCGACTATTGCCGTTACCCAGCCATGACTAGAGCTTTTTAGTTCAATAACACTCCATCCGCACAGATTTTCTTCATTCAGATGACGGGCGATGGACTGAGTCAAGGACTCAGTCCATCGCCCAGTTCTTATAAGAATAATAATATAATGGGTTTCTGAATTGGAGACTTGATTATAAATGGGTTTCTGAAAGTTCTAACTGAAATATTGCTGTTACCCTCCTGCTATGATCAGAGCTTTAATAGCTCAATAACACCTTATCCCTACACTGTCCTCTACAGATAACGGGGAAGATGAAAAGCATTCTTGTTTCGCCTCTTTAAGCCATAGTCTTTTATAAGGACTATAAGGAATAATATATATATTATATTATATTATTGGTAAATTTATTACCTCTTGGTATATAAATATAAATAATTTAATCTGTTCTCTTTCGTAATTAAGCTCTGTGAAACATACTCGTATTAGATTTATTTTTTCTTCAGAGCACATAATTACAAAAATAGTTTACGCCGTCCAATTTCGTTTTACTGAACCATTAAATGTTCTATGCAAATCGGCTTTGATTTATTTTAAGAAAAATTATTGGAAATAATAATTCAAATTTAGAATCACTTTAAAATTAGTAGAACATTTCATTTTTCAGTTTCAAGTGGACAAAAAGAAACAAATCAAAATGTCTAGAATTCATAAGCCAAAAATGGATCACACTCTTGGGATTTTTAGAAAAAAATATTCACCATTCGGTAGGTTGAATACCGAAACATTGTCGCAGATATCACGAGAACAGCGGAAATATTGATAATTGAAATGCATCTTAGATCAGTGCAATATTATGTTGTATATAACAGTGTTGAGGGGTTGTAGTGCTTATATAATGAAATTGTACCGCCACCCTCTTGGTAAATTTGTTCATAAATTAGTCTTTTAACTGTTCAAGATTGCTTTTAGGCTTTTTTCCCCATTGACTGGATTCTTTTTTTGATTTAAAAAGATAATATGTTTTCCCCATCCCCTTGTTAACAGCAAATCAGACAAAATTAAATTTCCCGTCCGCGGGGTTATCCTAGTGGGTGTGCGCTTCGCAACCCTATGCCTGAGGAAGGAGTGTCCTTGGTTCGATTCCCGTCGACGACGTGAGGAGCTGAAGGATCTTCCTCAGCCATAGCCAAGTTAGCCGGTCTTGGGCGTGGACAGCAGGGTTTTTCCCCCAGTTTATCCTGGGGTTTTTCAACAAACCAGCCTTGAGAACTCAACACTACGGACATAGGATACACCGAGGCGTAGGGCTTGACCACCTTATCCTGTGAACGGTTTGAGGTCCGATGATTAATAAACCATCGACACCGCAAGGTAAAAGAGGGTAAAAGGAAGATGAGATGATGATGATGATGAGATAAAATTGCCTAAATGCGCATGCCAAAAAGAGCTTCTACGTTCAGTTGCTATGATAATAATTGTGTTTACAATGTGACTGTGATAACGATCTTTTTTTGCTTTGTAATTATGAATTCTGTACTTTAACTTGTTAAACCGTACTCATAAAGTAGATAACTAATTGTGTGAAAATTGAAGACTGATTCTGGAAGTAACTGTCGTGATTACAGACTGGAGCGAATGATCCCCTGAAAGAAAAAAAAAAAAAAAAAACTACAATAAAAAAAAAATGAAGATATTGCAGAATATTGGGACATAGTAATTTACTGAATAATCCCTTCAAGTAACCATTGGCTTACGATATAAAAAGAATTCTTGAATGAAGATGACTTATCACTTATAGTGTTCGAGATAGCTTTTCATCTGGATACATTTTTTTTATTCGATAAAATGTTGACAAATTCGTTTTCCCGCATACGTAATTGGAATGCACGTGAGATGCAGACCACCAGGAGAAAACTTTAATTTGGTTGGATCCAAACATTCGAAGCGGATGAAGATAATGTATGACTCGGAAAGAAAATCATTTTTCCTTAGACATGCGCTTGTGTGTGGCAACGCTGATCACCACCTCTTTCGTATAAAGAAACAGAGGGAAAGGGTGGGAATATTTATCCTGAACGAGATCCTGCGAATGGGAAATAAGGCATCATACATCACTGTTGCTTTACTGCGGAGTTTTTTTTTTGTTTTTTTTTTGTCATTCACCTTTCGATGATTTACCATCGAAAGCTTTTAAAAAGATCTTTCATTTTTCATTTGAACTCGGCATTTTGTACAAAACTACACCTTCAAAACACATTTGCCATCGGGTAATCAATATGTTGAAGGGTATTTTCGTGGCTCGAGCTGTTTGATGTCATTAGTTTTTGCCTCGCTTAGAACCATTTGGAAAAGAGTTTGCAAAGTCTCGGTGACGTACGTAGATAAACTGCGTAATAGAGTGAAGAGCTGAGATTACGGAACTGCAACAGAGTTAAATATGATGTGGCTATTTGATGTTGCACAAAATAGTCACAGTAATGCGCGGAATTTTTCTTGCGAAAATGCTGATGAAAATACGAAGAGTTTTGGGAGCTCGGAACGATGCTTGACGACAGCAACAGACCGTTAATGTCTTTGGGGAGAAATAAAATCTTCTTTAAAACATCGAAACTAATCTCTCTCTCTCTCTCTCTCTCTCTCTCATACACTTCATTCGAAATACGACGGTAAGCAGATCTTTCAGATGCAAATAGAATAAGATTCCAAGAGATGTTCTTAATCGATTGATTTTTCGAATAAATCCACTAACAGTGAGTTCCTCTATAAACTACAGTTTCGGAAATACTGCTCACTTCCGGTGAAGCTGTATTAGCTATGATGATCTATGGATTCAAAGTGATCAAAAGAAGAACAGAGGTGAACAGTTTCAACACATTTATAATTTTGGGCGAATTTTTGAGAAACAGAATTTATATTGTCACAATACATTTAGTTTTTTTTCTGTGGTATATGAGTAAGAAAAAAAATATAATTAAATAATTGCGAAAACAAATCGGTAAAAATTAAACACGTATTAGGATTAGGATCGATGCTAATCTTTCTGCTACTTTTGAATCTCACCCATGGTAGGTTGTGTGTATCAGCTAACAATAAATAAATAAAATCCAACAAATAAGCCATCGATACATTATTATAAATAATATGCTTCAGTAAAATGATTGAAATGTGAAACCTTTTCGAGCGACTTTATGCCTCCCATAAATAGGAGGGACCTCGCACACCGGAGGATGGGGTTCATCTCCCATCTAAAGATGTTCACAGACGTCAATGTCCAAAGTGGGATCGGAGAACGGGGACGCTCTCTGCCAACTTGGCCCTATTTGTAGAAAGCGAATACGAAACAGTCGAAAGCGCCCTCTCTCGTCTTTCTCTGCTCCTACAAGACTTTTGGCTTCTTTTTCTTGGTCGAGAAGACGTAAATTCGAATTCCATTAATTTCAAGGAGGATCCTTTCAGCTGTTGTGGTTATTTTGGATTAGGACCCGAGGAAATAAGGCCTTACATGAAGCCCTGTCTTTAAATGGCGTGTATTTTTCTGGCCCACTTCTGTGTTTCTTCAGCTCAGACTTCGGAGAAAATTCAACCCCCTGGAGAATTTATTCGGGGTCATCAGATGTTCTTTCTTTTGCCAAAAACGAGTATTCGGGACTAGCTCAAGAACTCGTACAATTGACACCCAACGCGCATCTTCTCGATCTCTTTTATATCGTTATATGAGTGCTTTTATTAGAAAACGTCCGCGCTGTACGGTGCGGACTTAAACGCATGCGTAAATGTATGATGGTGGTGATACGTTTAGGGCTGTAATTGGTCGACACGATTATCAACAGAAGCGTACTTTCCTCCTGAGAGACTGATCGCCAACCGTAACGCAGAAATATTAGAAGCCTGAAGAAGATAGCTGTGGGGAGGGAGGGGGGGTTCTCAGTCAATCTGCCAGCTCAACTACGAAGTAAATGTCTGTTAAGAGAAGTTTACTTGAAACCACCATTTGGACTTCATTTCCAATGACCTAATAAAAAAGTGAGTCTTTCTCCTTAAACGTGGAATCTCATCCCCCTCCCCCTTAAAAATAAGTTATTTTGTATATTAGCTCTCGAGAAGTGGTGGTGCTTCTCTACAGTTAATACATAGCAAGTACTTGCCTATTTCGTTCTTGAGGAGACATGCTATAGCGGAACCAATTGTTTCCATGGAAACATACTTCAAATTAGGCTGAGACTGAAACAAAGAAAGTTATATAGAGAAAGAAAAGCGATGGATTAGATCCTAATCCTGTGGCCTCCTCTCTTTGAGAGGGTTGCAACTGATTACTACGGACATATGACGCAAGGTGGTGTCCCGTTGCCTTCCTTGCCATAAATACTTATGACAAGGAAGCCGTGTTTGTTCACGGGACTGGTTTGCCTGTTTTCGAGGGATGAAAAACCAGAGTTACCGGGAGGAAAACTCTCCACCTCCGTATGAAACCAGCTAACTCACCTTCAGTCGAAAGAGACCAGACAAAGGTTCCTCACGTCACTGACGGGAATCGAACCCAGGTCTTTCCGATCAAAGGGCTTCGTCTGTGCCGACTGAACTACGGAGGCTCAATTAAACATCATTGATAGGAAATGCATTACTCTTCTTTTAGTGCACTGTCGTTTGTCCGTTGTAAAGTAGGTGGCAAAGTTCAAATGTCAATATACGTGCTGCAAAAAATATCTAAGAAGTAATGCACATCCCTTCGTGGGTTGCTTTAATCTACGCGAACGAATTCTTTAAGTTGTAATATTTCCGGGGGAATCAGATGACCTTTTCTGTTTCCTTAGAACAGAATTTATTAATCCATTTTAGTTTAAATTTTGAGGCATTCTCCACACGATAAGTCCAAGTTCGGGTCACATAATTTTCACCAGTGTTTAGGGGGGGGGGGGGGGCAATCCACTTTACGAAGTTTCAGCTTTCGCCGTCAAGGTCAATTATTTCCTCCGCTAGTGATGAACGACGTTCAAATTCCCAAGCATCAATCATCTCTACTTCATCAAGAATCAGAATTTTGCGTTGAAGACTTTTTTTTTCAGCGCACTCACTAATTTAAGCGAAAATAAAAAAACTTAAGAAGAAATGTTAAGCTCTTCAATGCACACGGAATCCAAGTTGAAGCAAACACCACAGTTTCCAAAGTTTTTTTTTTTTTTTAATTTTCGCTCAGTCAGGAAACAATTCGCTCCATCTTGTACATCACTCATCCTTCGATGCACTTTCTGGAAGTTTCTAAGCCATTCTTAGAATAAATTCCTTGACTTTAATAGAAGTGGGAAATAAAGAAAGGGAAAAAAAAGGTGCAATTCCTACTCTAAAAATCAGTTCTAAGAAATACACAGTGAAATATATTCTGCCTTTCGTTCGCTCAATAGGCAGTGACTTGGTAACTATGCAAATATATTACGTACTTTTAGCGACCGCGCAGCGCAGTGCAAAGCCTCACACAAACTCCCACATCGATTCCGTACCAGTATGTCGTTTAGTGGAATGTGTCGAAGTTGATAGGACAGCGGTAGAATGACGGGCTTGGGGCCATTCACTGCCGCTCTACCATCTGGTGCTGGTGTTTGCGTAGCGCACGAGGGATTTTGCTGAACAGACAGGTGTCATGCAGTTGAAACTGCGTAATGCATAGATGTCCATATCGTTGGCTTCATTCAATACGGTTGCTAGGAAGATGAGGAAGGGATGGGGGGGGCGAGTTTATTATGCTATCCAAGTCACCGGGTATATTTCCCCTGGAAGTGAGGTCACATGTGTCGCCCGGGTAGTTTCCTAGCCACACGTAACGTGCTTCTGCCGATATCTACCGAAATAACGACAAAATTGAACAGGACCGCTGCGGATCGTAGCAGAAAGTCCTGTAATCAGCAACTAGTTTCGTTGAAGGATTGTAGCTTTACGTATCGAAATTGATTTGCCTGATTGGAAGCGGATGTAAACCAAGAGCGGGTATTGATTCCAAGAAAGCTTCAGTTGAACGAACAGTGCAGGCATTAATCGATAGGAACTCTCGTAATACAACGTCAATTGCTGTGCGAAGATAAAAAAATCTCCTGGAAATATCAGCGAATTGTTGTTGTTATAGCAACAGATATCTTAAACTGCGCTTGCGCACTGAGTCCCTTCTACGACACTGACTTCTCCAAGAAAACTTGGCATCTGCGATTTGAATGCACTTATTGCAAGTCTAATACATCAAGCAGTGGTGTGTGTGCGTGCGTGTTATCTTACTCCGATTGACTGTTAATTACATTCATTCTTAAGGTTTATCGGAACATTTTCTTCTGTTAGAAAGCAATCACTCGGACTTAAAAGATTGTTTTCTGCAATCCAAATGAATGGCATCCGATATACAATTGGCAATTTCCACTAGTAGTGTTTAATTAGCTAATTAAAGTGAGCTAATTAGTTGATCCCGCACAACAATACTGCTTATTAATATCCTTAAGGAAGCAAATGACTCAGCGCTCTATTTAAAGAAACTCCATCGGAAATTGGAAAAGGTTTCGACCGCTTGGGGCGCTGCTGAAAAGCACGCAAAATGAGTGGGATTTAACCCCCATTTGGTAATCGTGGTTTTAATTATATTCGCGCACTCAGAAACTTATTCAACCGTTCCATGAATCCGTGCTTACATTCTCCCTTCGGTATATTATTCGACTATCCTGCGTTATGTCTCCTTTTCCCCGATTCTTCTATTTAATTCTTGTATTAGGTGAACTTTACTGCACATTTCGAAATCGGCGTTTTCAAAGCCCACTCTCTTCTTGTCATAATGTGTAAAGAAAGCCAATCCTATATTTTCCTTATATGTAATGGTTCGTGACCACTGTAATTTTAGTAAAGTACACAATTTTTTAAAAAAATTTTTTCAGAATTTTGCTAGCCAAATGTAAATTCAATTGTTTACAATCCACATTGTGTCCATGTGAGAAGTGATACTTTCGTATGAGTTACCTAATCTACTCTTCTGTGTTTAATGCAACATTTGTTATTTAATATTTGTCCATACCAATGCTGCATGCTATCTGCAAGACACAATCTGAACCACAAATATGAACAAAAACAGTTGTTTTAAAATAAACAAAGCAATTGAATTAAATATAACAATTATGTTTGAGTTAACCATAATGCATTTCATTCCATATAGTTAACTCAAACATAATTGTTATATTTAATTCAATTGTTAACTGAAACGTGTTTGTTGGTTTAAATTAATTGTTAACTGAACTTACACACTTCATTTAATTGTTAACTGGAACTTATTATTTTCTGTATTTAATTCACTTGTTAGCTAGAACTTATCTGCAATATTTAATTCAATTGTTAACTGAAACTCGTTTTTTGGTTTAAATTAATTGTTAACTAGAACTTATTATTTTCCTTATTTAATTCACTTGTCAAGCAGAACTTATCTGTAATATTTAATTCGATTATTAATTGAAACGTGTTTGTTTGAAATTAATTGCTAACTGAACGTGTTAGATTTAATTCAGTTAGCAACTGGGACTTATTGTAGGTTATTTCAATTGTTAACGGAAAGTTGTTGTATTTAATTCAATCGTTAACGGAAATTTAATTGTTATGTTGTATCAGAATGATAACTTTAAATTTAGTAATCTCAGAAGATGCACGTCATTACCTGTTTTATTTTGCATCTCATCGCTATCGGAGATTGTAGAAATCTATAAAGAGAACTCGTCTCTACGCATTAGATACAAATTATGTTAGGAAGATGCGTGCTTCTAACTGTGTTTAATTAATTAAAAAAAGTTAAGTTGATTAGGAAGCATACGTTTACTGTACCATCGAATATGTGTAAAACAATATAAACAGGGACTGCCTACAGTTATTATATTCCCCTTAGCCAACACCTCCTAATTGCATCTCCTCTTTCGGAGGGAAAGTCTTGTCAACGTACAGAAGCGTGACAAGCAGTTTGCTTCAAAATAAGAAAAGCGCTTCCGACAACAAGTATCTGCAACGGTACACATAAGGGAATAAACACTTCGCCATTTCTTTCAAAGAATAACAACCATTTAATCGAAGGAACCCTCGCGAAGATCATAAGTGCCCTGCGGAATGCGAGTGTGGGGTCCACACTTAAAAGGAGTTTAAGTGCTGCCAATTAGGTGTCGTCAGAACAGGCCACTGGTCTGTAAGGAAATCGCCGATAGTCAGAGCAACGAGGTGAAAGAATGAGAGACAAAACCTTCGGTTTTTCCAAGAATGTATCAACCTCTGGAAAGTAGAAATCTAGAAACAGCAGACCGCAAATGTGTCTGAGATATCTGGTTGTGAATATTGGAAAAAAAAAATAATAAAATAAATAAAACCTCGGAGAGAGGGTTGAAATAATAAAATAGAACAACAGCACACGTTATGCGCGACTTCTATTTTCATTTAATAAAACGATAAGTAATTCTATTGTTTTCGTGCAGCTTTGTACGAACATCGTTGCCGCATTTCTGATATGCGCCAAGTCTGCATTGGTTAGGAAATTTTGAAACGCTAATCCATTGGCACCGTAGCCGATTATGAAGCTGCAGGCAAAGAATGCGTGCGCTGACTTTGTTGGCATGTGTAATGGGGAAGTTAATCCCTTCCTGAGGGCAAGTAATCCTCGACATAAAGAGGATAAAACCTTACTTTGTGCATCTCATGGTGTGGAGAATAAGTATATTGAAGCGATCCTCCAAAAGGTAAAAAGCTGGAATCTTTGTGTTCGCATGCCAAAGGAATCGCATCTTTAGGTAGTTTTAGTATATTAGTTTACGAAATAGTCGTAAGATTCTGGATTAACTGGAATTACTTATCGCATTAACGAGACATAAATTCCATAGATGAATTAACCACAAATAAATGAATTAACTGCTTCTATCAAATGTCTCATTTGTTTCACGCGTCATAACTAATCAAACTTATCACTTGATAGTCTGCGAAGGGTGAATGCGAGATGTGAGTCGAGCCTCTGAGTGAAAAGATGCAGAAATTTTAACTGAACGGAGCGACACATTTATTCATTCCATGTTTTACGACATTTACGCATTATAAAATGCTAAAACGGAAACAGACACATCGTCATTTGTATTTTTTCCGAATATATGCAAACAAAAATTATCCTTAAGAGGCAGGTTATTGAGAGAAAGATGAAAAGAGTATAATTAACAGAACTCGACACAAAAAACTGAATCTAAAACTATTGTTGTTCCATTAGACCAAGGACAATTGATATTAAACATAATCAACATCCGATTAGGAAGAGAAGAGTTCTAAAATCAGTACTGACATCGACCCAAAGACTGTTCATTTATTTTCTCCAACCTGTTTATCTTTTAATTCTCCTTACATTTCCTGCTAATGTCTGGAGGCAGTTGAAAGCTTCAACGATAAGTCACTTAACGCTCGGACAAGTAATGTAGAATAAGATTTCCACGCGCGACGGGATTCCTCAGGTTGAGGTTTACTCGTTCATTCATCAGCTCGAAACACCTCGTGGAAGAATCATTAGAAGTAGGAAACGGAGATTAAGTTTCCCCTTTGTTATTTGGCTTCCTCCCTCCTCCTCTTGAGGGCGTCTTCGCCGTCACTAATTAATGCTCATTAAAGGTTCGCAGCTTGTCATTAACAAGAAGAGATTAAGTAAATGAACCCTGAAGATTACCGGAACCGCTTTCTTAGGTGCTCAAGTGCTTTTTCTTCCCTCTTTATTTCTTGGAAAACAAAGGAGGCCATTCTCCTCCCTTATTGCCAGCGTTGCCCGTTTACTCGGTGGTGCGGCCAAGTCTAAGAATTTAACAGACCATCGTCGGTAAAACGCGATGAAATCGCTTCTTTAAGTAGGGAGACTTACGGACCAGATGAGCATCCCCCGTCGTAGTGAATCAGTACTCGCTACTCTGCCACTGTATGCCAAGAATGTTTTTTAAAATTTTTTTAGTATATCCATGATAGTATAAATAATTAGCAATATTAGGACATTTAGCGAACAAGTTTAATCAGGTCGAAAAATATTCGACTTTGAGATATCGAAAACGTCGTCGTCACTCTTCTCGGAGAAAACCTCGTAATATTTTATCATTCATTAGCAGCGTAGAATTCCCTCTCTCTATGCAAAACGGAGCTTTTATATCTCATTCGACATCGATGATGCCATTTGGTTAAAAAGATCTGGGTTCGAATCCCTTGTGGGACGAATAAAACCTTTACGAGGGCTTCTCACCCGAGGATGAATTGGCCAATCTCATACTGTGTTGGAAAGTTTTTTCTCCCAAATACAGTAATGGAGCTTGAACTCTCGCAAAACAGACAGACTCAGCCCAAAGAGCACTCTATTAACAGACACAGTTATACTGATCTCCAGGAGGTTTCAGGGTCTGCGCGGTTAGCCTAGTGGCTTTGCGCTTCGCAACCATATGCCTGGGGAAGGAGTGTCCTAGGTTCGATTCCCGTCGGAGAAGTGAGGAGCTGAAGGATCTTCCTCAGCCATAGCCAAGTTAGCCAGTCTTGGGCGCGGGCAGTAGGGTTTTTTCCGCCAGTTTGTCTGGTGTTTTTCATCAGGCAAACCGGCCCCATGAACACACAGCGATACAGCCAAGAATACCTTGAGGCATAGGAGTGACCATTCTATCCTCGTATTTCGGTTTCGAAATCCAAGCATGCTTGGAAGATTGTGGGCCTTAAAAGCCTATTAAAGCTATTGGGATAGATAGGAGGTTTCAGGGCATTTCGTCCAATGCAAATCTCGTCCAATCCCTAGATTTTGTCTATTACGTTTCTCGTCCAGTAGGACACATCGTTCAATCCTATTTGTCCAATTCTTCCTATTAGTCCAAGGAGTTATAAGTTACTTGTGATCATTAATAATAGTAAGTTGACAAAAAAGAGAAGGGCGCAAGACAATATGCATGGTCCACCCTCACACGTTAGGTTAGGTTAGGTTAGTTAGTTGACACAATAATAGTCAGTTGACATCGATGGGACAAATTGAGGTTGGACAAACTGTCCGACCAGACGAGTGTTCCGTTGGACAAACTTATAAAGGACAAAAAATCTTGGACCATCTGCCTTCAAATCGGTCTCCATAGCCTTACTTGCTTCTTCCTCAAATCCGGACGATGTGTTTGTTTTAAATATTACGTATTTTCCATGTGATGAGACACAAAAAAATGGCGTTTTGCTTCCTTTACACGCACGTGTACGAAGTTCTGTTTAAAAAAATAAATAAAAAAAAACCCAAATCATGGATTAGTTGAAAAGGAAACTGCGCACTGGCAGTTAACCATGCCAGCGGCTATTCTAATATTATAATCGCTTGGTTGTTCATTGATTCTGCGATTTTCGAAACGGAAGATATGAAAAGGGAGAAAATTGTTCTCGCTTCGAGTCCTGCTTTAAAGTCAGGAAAAGAAATCATTTTCCTGAACATTTCCAATGTCGCTCAACCGACTGATTAGCGCTTCTTTGACGCCACCCTTTGTACGCTACATTGTTTGTTCAACAGCTTTCAGCCAAGAACAAAACAACACACACGGTCTTTCCTCTCGCCGTCCGAACTTTCTCAAACGCGATTTGTCACAAACAGTCGCTGACTGGGATGAATGGAATCTCAACGACCACCAGCACCCTTTCTAGGAACGCTGAATTCAGCATAAGAAATTGCAGAAAACCTACTTTTATGGAACAACAACAACATTTAAGTTTAGTTTACACCTCGTTTTTCATTTCTGACCTTTTAGTCGGTCACTGATCTTGAAAAGTTCAGGTTTTGTGTGTTTAAACCCTGAAAACACTTCTTTAATAACAATAACTGTGTTTAATGCAAAAAGTTGTCAGATTCGTTCACAAATAATAATAATAATTATTATTATTATTGGTGAGCATCGTTGAACATGATCGACATCACCTACAGACCAGCGTCCCCATACTTAACCCTTAAAACTAGTATTCGTTTTTGCTACGATGAATTTCATCCCTGATTTGCTTCGCTCCCTTTGTGCATATGAAAATACTGCTTCTGTCTTTGTCCTCATCTATCACCATTCTTTATAACAAAATTTATCATTAACAATTTTTATCATCAATTTGTTCTACCTAATAATAATAATTATTATTATTATTATTGATTGATTTTGGAAATATTTACACAATTACAATAATCATCTTTTTCAAACTCGTAATTTTTACAAAATTCAGCAATGAGTGCTGCATATAGAAACTGAATCACATGGTGATTCCTTTTCTGCATTGCATTTCAATTAAAATGTTGATAATAATGCTTTTTTGCATCTACATTTACAACACGTGTTCTTCTTAATATTAACAATGAAGATTACACGGACTTTTTGAATAATGGATAATAATAATAATAATAATGTATTTTACTTTATTGGTCACTAAAATATTTATAAATACAACAAGCATCTTGTGTGACATTGCACCTTATAGTTTTACAGAGTTCAGCACTAAGTGCTGCAATTCCTACATTGGATTCTTTTTTTCTTTTCTTTATATTATGTATTTGCAACACATGTTCTTATAACATTAACAATGAAGATTATACTAAATTTTTTGTATAATTTTTTTATTTATTATTTATTTTTTTTTTTAAGTTTAAGAACGAATGATTATACATACAATTTTCTGCACCTGCTTTTAAGGATTACTTGTAGATGAGTGAGGCAAGTTAATCCCACCTACTTCGAAGCTTGGGTTAGCTTTTATGAAGAGAGTGGGATTTAGCCTTCACTATTTATGTTGTTGCTACTGTGTTTTTATATGGGATGTTGGTATTGGATACTGGTGATTTGTGATGTGTATATTGGTGTTAATGGTTTTTTAACTTTGTTGGTATATTTTCCAGAGTTCGAGTTTTAATGTTCCGTAGTTATCTACGTGTTTTAACTTTCTTGGTAGGTTGCTGAGTTGCGTGGGTATCTGATGTGATCTCACAAAAGAACCGTATGAGTTGTTGAAGGGTGTAGGGATGTAGAGAGTTGTTGTAGGTCGTGTTATACGATATATGTGTCTCTGTTGTTTCGATAGGTGATGTTGAAGAAATTCCTTGTTAATGTCATGTAGTGTTTCAGGTTTTTAATGCTCAGAATTCTATGTATCGCCATGTGCTTATCGGATATTGGTTGTTGCGTGTAAAGTGTCCAAATCACTGTTGACACAATTTTCCTGTGTAACATTTCTAATTTTTTTAGGTGGCTGTTTGATGTGTTTGCATAGACTGTTATTCCGTATCTGAGTAGGGATTCGCAGATACCGTGATATAGGAGTTTTTTTTATGTTGGGTGGAATAATGTCTTTTCCTTGAAAGAGTTTTGCTGCGATGATCCGGAGTTTGGTGTGTAGGTATTCTATATGTTTTGTCCATTTAAGGTGGCAATCTATGTAGAGACCAAAGTATTTTGCATGTGTTACAGGCTTGATTTCGGGATATTGGCAGGTTTTTGTGATGTTAATGCAGCGGTGTATGTGACAATGTATCGATAGTGATGCGGGGCACATGATTCTTGGGTTGTGTATTATCAACATCTGTGTTTTGGTGCCCTTGATTAGAATTGCGTTTTGGTAGAAGTATGTTATGATTTCATTCAGGTCTTGTTGTGCTTTGGATAGAGCCGTGTTGATGTATGTGTGGATTACTTGTAGCAGTACAGTGTCATCCTGAGCATTAAAAACCTGAAAACACGACATCATATTAAAAGAAATTGCTTCAACATCAGCTATCGAAACAACAGAGACACATATCGTATAACATGACCTACAACAACTCTCTACATCCCTACACTCTTCAACAACTCATATGGTTCTTTTGTGAGATCACATCAGATACCCACGCAACTCAACAACCTACCAAGAAAGTTAAAACACGTAGATAACTACAGAACATTAAAAAACCAACTCTGGAAATTATACCAACAAAGTCAATACACTATTAACACTGATATACACATCACAAATCACCAGCATCCAATGCCTACATCCCATGCATAAACAGTAGCAACATAAATAATGAAGGCTAATCCCACTCTCTTTATAAAAGCTAATCCAAGCTTCGAAGTAGGTGGGATTAACTTGCCTCACTCATCTCCACGTAATCCTTATAATCAAATGTAACAAAACAGTCAGTATGGTGTTTAATAATAATGAAGATACCGATATTTAAAAAATGTATATGTAAATAGGCTGTATAATAATAAGCTATGATACTAATATTGAAAAAAAAATGAACATTTATATTTAAAAAAAATCACTGTACTCTGCATTTGTACTGAACAGAAAATGTAATAGTATTCTTCATTGTATATATGTAAATACCCTGTATGATGATAAATGAAATATTATTACAATTATTAAAAAAATATTACAACTAGCACTACTACTGCTACTCGTGTTGGTAGAACAAACATTGATTTAAAAAGGTACTTTAAGTTTATACAAACGAAAAAAATATAATATTTGTTGTACGATGAAACCTGTGGAGCATTCGTGACTAAACAAACACACGTAATAACCACAGAAATAAGATTTTTAGTAAGTAAATACTTCGTCCTAAGTATCTTAGGACATCGTCAGTACAGTTAATTCAACCAATACTAGGAATAACATACAGTTATTAAATACATGCTTATAATAGAATCCCAATATGCGTGCAGTAGCGTGCTATAGAAGAAAGACAAGAACAAACCCGTAGCATTCCCATACCTTATATGTCAAAGGCATCTCCGAAAAGTATGAAGAAATATAAATGGGCTGCTACCTACAAACCAATCAACCACATTCACAATTGGTTACCTTCTCCTAAAGACAGACTCTCACCTCTGATGCTGTCTGACGTGTACGAAGTTCCATGCTTCTGTAAATTGTCCTGCTATGGACAGACAGGTAGATCCATTAACAAACGCATTTCGGAACATCAAGACCATATCCGCCTTATCAAACAGCAGAAATCTGGCCCCGCACAACTCGGAGTCGAAAACCCAAACCACGGGATTCATTGGGAAAAGACCAAACTTTTACATAGATCTTTATATAAACATGAACTAATGAAATAAAGAGCCAAAAGGCTTCACTTCGGCGATGTCAAAATTATTTAAATTAAGGGGATATTTAATCCCACATTTTTTCAAAGCCGAATAAGAAAACTCTAAGATAGAAATCAAAGAGTTTCATACCGAATATAGCAAGCTATAAAAGTTCGGCGAGTCCAAGCGTGAGCAAACACCAGGGTTTAACACCTCCCTTAATGTAAAACAACATACATCTCCTAGGGGACGAGTTTTACATTAGCGCAAACACTAAGAATATCGATCGTAGCTTTATCCACCTTTACAACGAGTTGCCCGGTATTGCACCACGCAGGTGTTTGCTCACGCTTGGACTCGCCGAACTTTTATAGTTTGCTATATTCGGCATGAAACTCTTTGATTTCTATCTTAGAGTTTTCTTATTCGGCTTTAAAATAATGTGGGATAAAATATCGCCTTAATTTAAATAATAAACATGAACGTTTATACAAAGAAAGTGCTAAAGTCCAACTTCACATACCAAATCTAAACCGTATTGACGTTCTTGCTATTCCTAAAGTATGGAAATTGTCACACAAAATTGTGTAAGATAATTTTTATATATGTTATTTTATTTTAATGTAATCTATTTTTTCTTCCCCTCCAGATATATTTTAATTTTATTCTACAACACGCTACTGCACGCATATTGGGATTCCATTGTAATCATGCGCCCTAATTATTTGAATTAACTGTACTGACGATGTCCTATGATACTTCTGATGAAATATTTACTCATTAAAATCTTATTATGATGGCTACGTGTGTATGTTTAGTCAAAAATATAATATGAATTATTAAAAAAATGCACACACACACACACACACACACACACACACACACACACACACACACACACATGCATATTGTTGCTGCAGTATGATAAATTAAATGCAAATATTTGATAGCACATGTTTTTAAAAAAATGTTGAGAATTTTACTTTCAATACGTTAATGTTAGTTGTATAATTTCCAACGCAGATATGTTATTCCACTTCACAATATTGTGTCCTGCTGCTCACGTTAATGTCTTTCGTGTACGTTTTCTTAACGTGCATTCGTAATTAACATCTTTGTTATGCTTTACGCTATGATTTTTTATTTGTTAAACACTAATAGAAATGTGAATTTATTGAGTGAAGAAAGAGGTTTTTTGAATACAGCGAACATCCACCAAAGCAAATTAGCGAATGAAAAACAGTAAATCCGATTAATTGCGATCTGTAAAAAATAATGAGTGACTTCATCTCCCTCGGATTGATGAGATTGCGGATAATGAGGATCTCTTATATTTCCCCACAGCGAGAAAAATGTGTTGCGCTGACTTTAGAGCAGTTTATCATTCCACAGGGACCGACGTTTTGCGCGCGCTTCCTAATTACCCCGAACACACCATTAGGAAAGGACGTTTGAAGTAGTGACAAACATTTGCGTTTAATGTCGTTTTTTTTTTTTTTTTTTTTTTTTTTTTTTGGAGTTCGTTTCGCTCGGAAGCAGAGAGACAGAGCGTGTGCGTGAGAGAAGTTGCGGGCTAACACCGACTGCGCGACACTGGAAAAATATGTAATAAACCGCTGTCGCCCACCATCTGAAACGTCACACGAGCTTCTCATGCGGAAAGACGTGAACCACATTATATGCTTATCGGAGGAGGCCGAAAATGTGGCTGGCGGAGTACGCACGATTCTCGTGTAATTACCGTAACGGACCTGTTGTCAACAGGACTTCAACTGCGCGCACGACTTGTAGCAGCTCCAGACAGTTTTCAGTCACGTGATTGTTTGTTTTTTTTTTCTCTCCTCCTAGATATCAGTGCACACGCCAAAGAAGAGTTTGGGCAATGCGATGCACCATGAAAGAAAGAAGAAAATAAAAAAAATCGCTGATATCGGCTGGTGCTTTGAACGCGCGCGAGTCCAAAGCATCAGGCAATGCTCTATTTGACAACGAATGATTTTGGTTTTATTTCTTCTAGACAATTATCTAGGATCACTTTACTACAGACGCATCTTCTTCTGTACCCGTTTTCCTTTTTAAATTCCCCGCACAATAAGATCTTCGGAGTGAATAAGTCCTCAGCAAATTGTCTTGAAGCGCGTTTTTATTTCATTAAGTTTAATGATTAAAGAGTCGCCTCTCTTTCCCCTCCCGAACTTCTAGCTGTTTCCCTTTCACCTGTCTTCGACTCTTAAACACTGCTTCGCACGACATCCAGAAACCTTTTGTGGCACGCAGAAGATGGCCCTTGAAATTGGCCTTAAACACACTTCTGCGTAATCTTTAATTCTCGTACAGTTTTTATAGAAAACGAGCCCTAATTAACTTAAATATTTTTGTGTTGCCCAAGTTAATTGTACAGTAATGGGACTTTCTCTCTTTTATGACTCAAGAATGCTGCTCAAATCACACGTCTTTAAACACATGTCGTGAATAAGATGCATTCAGAAAAATTGCGAATTTCTTTATCAGATATCGTAGTTGAAAAAAAATTAAAATGCTGTCCTGTTTGCTATTATCAGAAGACACATTATTCTAACGTAACGTCTAATATCGAAATTCTCTTTTAAATGTAATCAAATAAATTCAACCTTCTTCGCTACATGATGATATACCTCGACATTTATACCACAACAGACCTCGACGATGATATTTCAAAACTGCTGGTTGCGCCACTTCCAGTAAACAAACTATTTAGAATTTTTTATCATAAGTAAGTAATAATTTTCATTATTATTAGGTGAGACGATTACATTGTTTAGGCCATGTATTAAAAGCACCATCCGGTAAACAGAGAATGAGTATAGAGAAATGGAAGATAAAATAGCTATTTTATAGATCTTATTATCATTAATATTTCCGATAATAATAGCTAAATATTTCAGGAATAAATATTACTGTGAAATTCTTAACGAAATATTCCTGTAAGCGTTGTAAGGTTTATTCTTATGCGTGTAACATGAGACTACTTAAATTACACATTTCAAAAGGGTGCATCTGTTGAGACGACGTATTCTTCAAACACCAGAAAGGCGTGTTGATAAATATTAATACCAAATGACAGCCATTTTCCTACCAGCGTGTCCTTTCAGCATTCTAGCACTTATTCTAAAAATAATGATAGATCAACGCAGATAATAAAAGCCGTTATAAAAGGCCTGATTTCAGCATGCAAGCTCCGTACTTTTTGTACAGTAAGTCAAGAGATTTTTCTCGTACTCAAATACTATAATTGAATTTTTTTTATTATTACGGACGTGATGGGAGTTAACACGTCTTACAAAGAGTCCTTTTCGATAAACTATGGTCAAATATGCATGGATAAATCGTCTAAAATTATAGTTTTTTTTTTTTTTTATTAAGGGTTTCACATAGTTATGCCAAAAACGGGTGATACATTGCCCACTCCTCCCCACAGTTGTCAAGGCCTTCATAGGCTTAGAATAATCCAATACAATGTTTTCATAATATCTCCAAACTTATTTTTAACTGAACCTTGTGATTCCATTTCATGAATAATGTAAGTTTAAGGAGAGGTGTGTTCTGTATTACCATCACGCACAAGCAGCGTCCTATTCCATGAACATGCATAATGTATCTCCGGTACAAAGTGTCCTCCTACCGGCAGCTTGCATATGTTGTCTATTGATTCTGCATCGTCTGTCTGCCAGTTTTATCCTCTTATCTCTATGGTGATCCATGAGGGCCTTCTCGAATTTCGATGCTGGTAACTAAATAAAGAAGTTAAGGCTGTAAACGTGAAAGGGGAGAGCTCGTGTGGAATAAGTTGTCGCATGGCGAAGGAAACAGAAGATGGAAATCCATTTATCGTCCTGATTTTTAATTGCGAATTGAAATGATAGCGCAAATAATGGTTTTCGTTTTAATAAGATCCTTTTACGAGTTTGTGTTGATATACTGAGTGTGACGAAGCTAAGACTGACTGTGTAGCTAAATATCGACGGATTTATGAGCACAAACCTAACAAATGAATCTTTCAGTATAATTAAAAATTTCGAAGAGAAACTGTGTTTCTATTGCGCCCCCCCCCCCAATTCCATCTTCCCAGGGAAATTTTAATCACAGAAGACTAAAATTGGAGCGTCGAGCTATCAGTCTCGTTCGTAAAGTGGCTTTGATGCTGCCCGTCAGATAGCAAATAAACTTCATGCTATGCAATGATTAGTTACAGCAAACTCACCGTATTTGTTTAAGTTACGGCAACCTCTAAGCACTTCCGGAAGAAATGAACTGTATAATAAGTCGCTCTAAGCAAACTCCATACGATTAATATTAATACCCCTAGAAAGTGACCTTCTTCTGTGTGGGTGATGCATTTCATGGAACTAACTTCGTATTTACTCAACAAATCACTTCTACCAAACTCGCCACTCTTAATCAAAACTCTTCATCGGAAGTTAAAAAAGATCGCATCGTCTTCCCAAATGGTTAACCCCACAGCTTTTCCTAGTTTCAGCTGGGAAGTTATTTCTGCTTGAATTGTCCCGAGATTGATAATCAATATGAAAACTCAAACAGCTTACAGAATAACATTTAGCATTATCTACTGTATATTTTTATTCTAAAAAAAAAAAAATCGATGATTTTTAAGATTTGCCCTCTAAGCACGGAGTTCATTCTGATGAAGTGCGAAGCCAATGGGTAGGACATGATTTTTTTTTTTCCGAAATCTAAGACTACTCAATGAATTCAGTTAGCCACACACACACACACACTTTAAACTTGAACTTTATCAATGGCATAAACAAAAGCATTAAAAATAATTAATAATTTTATATAAGCTAATTCGTTTAAATTGCATGGACATTAGCTTTTGTCTAATGTACAGAAGCTAATGTGATTTTTTTCAGGTAAATGGAGCTTCCTGTTACGTAGGGAAAATGTCTGTGATCAAATATAAATAATTTGTTATATTTTTCTGTTCAAGATAGTTTTAATTTAGGATAGAATGAATAAATTAAGAATAAGTATGTTAAGTTTAAATAAACCTGTATAAATCTATGAATGTGGGATAGTTTCCATGGAGTACGATACTTATTTCGCGTTGAAATGCATTCTGTTTTATTAGGGGGGGGATGAAATTTGACCTTTTACAACATAAATAAATATATAAAATAAAGTCAATTCGTTCGTCTTGTTCGGATCAACTTCCTTAGTGGATACAGAAAAATAACGTAATTTGAAATGGGAGAAATCGCCATCATCTAGCGCGTGCCTTATTTCATTCCTGGTTGCCATTACGTTATGGCACAGTCAGATCCGGGTACTCGAACAAGGCTGACGCTTTAAAACTTTTATTGGCGTTGTAATCTCGGATAAAATGACAAATAAAGTTTCCTTATATTCCAAAGCCTTCAGAAACACTGCCCGTTTCGAATAAAGTTAAACCCAGGGGGGGGCTTCCGTATGTTTTACTCTATTTCAAAAGAGAACAGTTGCCTCATATTGGACAAAACGCAGTCTCTTTATGTTTTATGATTTCTGCTGACTCTACACTTTATTCTCCGAATCCACCTTTTTTTTTTATTATCCACAAGACGTATTTAACCCACTCGAGCAACGTTTCCTCATTTTCCCATCTTTAGCAGTCCTTCTAAGACTTCTTAAGACGCTTTTTAAAAAAAAAAAAAAAAAAGGAACCCAATTTTTAGTGCCCAACAAAAGCGTGTGTTTCCTCGTTGCACGAGCAAAATAGTCCGGCGTTTTCACGCTGCTGTTAATCCTCCAGCGACCATTTGAATTATTCAGTCTCGAGAAAAGGTGCGTCAAAAGTTCAACTGGCCTCGACTTTAGATAAGACAAGATAGCGGAGTTGGGTTCATCAGTATTGCATGGAGCTGTTGTGCCTGAGGAGATGAGACGGGAGGCAATTGGGTCAACACATCAACTGTTCTTGTCTTTTATCTTTCTCTCTTTCTTTCTCAATTTCCTTAGTCGTAATTCTTGTTCTTTGGCGTGTTGATTTTTTATTTATTCCTTAGACAAATGTCTTCGACCCAACAAGTTTCTTGTGAAATTACGTTTCTTAAAACGAATAAAGAATGTTGTCTTAAAACGAGAAATCTCATTATCCCCAAACAATTAGGTGGAAAATCCCAGTAGCGGCTACTCTGTAATTTGCTCATCGTTCGGCATAAAATACCTCAATGATTAGAAGCTAACTGACTGTTAACACATAATGAAAATACTACCATACGTTTTACAGGCTTCTAATTTTCGCTGTGTATTGTTGTCTTGTGGCTATTGTGACGACATCTCTAAACGATGCAGTAACCAACGAAATAGCTCTAGTTTGATCTCGCTATAGAAACAAATGGGCTTTCGTTTCAACTATTAATAACCGAATTTAATAAAACGTTGTAATGAAAGCAAATACTGTATTTGTGTAATTTCTTTTATTTAAACGATCTATTTTTCGGAAATTTCATACAGATGAAAAAATTAATAATAAATTTTCTTCCAACAGTTTAATGTATTTTAAAATTAATTCTTGCATTTTCAGAAAAAAGCAATTACATTTCTGAAATAGAAAGAACGAAAATGACATTCTCTTTATAAAAGTGGAATAATTTGAGGGAATAATACCTCGTTAATTAAAATTTCCCATTTATACGGTTTTACTCATCTTCGCTTTCTGGAAGCCCCGTTTCTTCCTGTCAGAGAATAATGACCAGTATTTATATTGCTCGAACCGCTTTGAAAGAAGTCTTTTAAGAGTTCTAAAAGTAATTAGAAATGAATATCATAGCGAAAGCTGCCCGTTCCAACTGCTAACACGAGCTATCATTAAACGTAAAAGATCGAACAAGTGTAATCCCAAGTATTCACTTTGTTTGTTTGTTTTTTGTTTCAAAGCGACTATTTGTTGAGTCACAAGGGGGGGGGGGGGGAATTGAAAGAAGCATGCATTGCAAAAACTCAGTTCTGAGTAGATATAGTTTCAGAAAATTTATAATTCGGGCTACAGACGGTGTCACTACAGTTCAACTTGATTCCAAGTTTTTTTTTTTTTTTATTCCCAGATGATATAGGATAGCGTTTCCCAAATGGTGGGTCATGACCCTGCACCGAGTCACGAAAGCTAAATGCCGGGTCGCCCAAAAAACTCTCGAAAACCTAAGTGTTTTCGTTTTTGGGTTTTCTTTTTTTCACGAAACTCTAAAATACAAGTAAATAGGTTTAATCGGGACTAATGAATAAGTAATTTAATTAATAGAGACGAAAGACGCGATCCATCCCTGTCGCCATTTCACAGTCTCTTCTGTCTCAGATTCTGCGTGAATCTGAGACGGAATTTTCGGATTCAGATATTGAATCTATAATTGGACTGTCGTGTGACACGGCACTCAAAGACATCGTCAACACAATACCACGGATGGATTTTTGGCTATCTTGCCGTCAGGAGTCCCCAGTTTCAGCAGAAAAAGCGATAAAATTTCTAATGCCTTTTGCCACAACCTATAAATGTGAAAAAGGCTTTTCAACGCTGGTTTTTCTAAAAAATAAACATAGAAACCGATTGGAAGTCGAACCGGATTGAAGAATAAAGTGACACCTTTTTCTCCAAACCTGAAGTTTCCAGTTAACAAACAACAGCATCACACTTCTCATTAGTAAATTACTTGGCTCGCTTTAGTTTAATTTCTTTATATTTTTGTAAGCGTAAATGCTTCTTTGTTATAATAATAATAAATGAAAGCTCTATGAACATTCAAATCTATTTTATTTTACCTACTGGCCATCAAAAGTTTAGTGGGTCACGAAGACGAAGTATTAAAATAACCGGGCCACGGAAAAAGAGTTTGGGAAACCTTGATATATGGGAATAGTATCGGGAATGCTGTACTTCAGTACTACAGTTAATGATGATTGAAGTTAACTAGGTTTGATTATCAGTTTGGTGATATCCAAGGAAAAGAAAAGAAATTTAACCCCCATGTTTCATCAAATTGTGTTTGTTCTTTATCTGTTAAGATATACAAGAAGACATTCCAGAGGTTTTGAAGAAATTCGAAGACACAGAGGTGCAGGCAGTCATCAAGTTTGTCATGCTGCATGAAAATTCCTCAACTGAGATTCAGCAAATTTTGTGCGAGACTTTAAGGGACTGTGCTTCAGCATTATCCAAAAGTTGCAGATGGGTGGCCAAGTTTAAAAGTGGGCAGCCTGAGATCTTCTGGCTGCCCAGTTCGAGCTGCCATCAGGCCAGGAAGGTCCTCCTGTCCTGTTGTCTTCAAGTCAGGAAGACCTTCCACAGCGATCACACCTGAAAACATCGATGCAATACATGCCATGATCTGGAGATATCCAGGGAAAGAGTTGGGGTCATTATCGACTACATCTGGACATCCAGAAGCTCTCAACGAAATGGGTCCCCAAATGTTTGAATGCCAAGCACGAGAGAAAAACGTGTACTGTCATCTCAAGGGATTTGGGATCATTTTGAGAAATCAGGTGCAAATGTTTGGCTCGTATTGTGACTGTTGATGAAACATGGCTTCATCACTATGGCCCAGAGACCAAACAACAGTCAGTGGAGTGGAGACACAGAGGTTCTCCATGGCCAAAGGAGTTCCGAACTCAAAAGTCATTATCTTTTGAGATATGGATGATGTAATCCTAACCAAGTACCTCAAAAAAAAAAAAGCTGAGAGTCTTACAGCAGTTTATTCTCCAGGAATTGAAGGGGGTACTGAAGGGAAAACGCCAGGGGAAACTGAACAGAGGCGTGTTGCTTTTACAGGACAACACGCCTGCTCATGAAACCCAACAGACAACACACAACTTGGTCTTTCACTGTCTGCATCACCCACCCTTGTCCCATCTGACTATTTCCTGTTCCCAAATTTAAAGAAACACTTGAAAGGAGCAACATTTACCACAGATGATGAAGTCCTATCTGCAGCTGAGGACTGATTTGGACAACAAGGAAAAGACTTCTTTTCTTATAGGATCGCAAATGATGCAGCTGAGTGGTAACAAGTGTATAACAGTTCGTGGAGGGGATATCTAGAATAATGGGTAAGTCACATGGTTCTCCCTCAATTCCTTCATGGTGATTATCACAACTTTCCAGCCAAAAAAAAAAAAAAAAAATTTCAAAAACTGATTTTATTAGAATTCCCTTTTACTGAAAAAAGCATTTGAAATGAAAATATATTTACATATTTTAATATGATGGGGGGGGCATATTTTATTGGGAAAATGATTCGCAGTATGTTACTAATAATTCCTTTCTGGCCTGATGGAATTTGATGAAATTTGAAAATGACAAAATTAATGAAACAGAATCGTAATTATTTCACCTGATTTTCCCGTTTTCCCAAATTGGAGACGAGGTTCAATTTTGGGAATAATGATTTGTGTCATCCTACATCACAAACACAATTGTTTTAATATTCCTTACTTGTCGATAAATGACTGTGGACATATTTTTTGTGAATCCTACCCACGAAACGGTTGTAAATCTACAAGACATTTGGTATCGTGGGTGCACTAACGGTTACATGACGGAGACTTGATAATGGACCAAGTATTGCAGAACCAGAACCTGATAATCAGCACCTAAAGTTACATAAGCAGGTTCTGTTGCTTAGGAAGTAGAAGCCTGATGTAGCTTGAAAAGCATCATATTGGATGTTTTTCAAGCCAACGATTTACTGGTTGGAGTGCACGCACACTGTCCACTCGCCAAACCACAAAAAGAGTTAATTGTGTTTTGCCCAACCATGCAGAGAAAATTATTTTAAACGAAACCAAAACGGTAGTCAGTGGACATTCTAAATCCTAAATGGCATTACATTTTATGCGACCAAACGGGGTTTATTGCTTTATATATTGCTTTGTATTATATATATATTGTCGGCGTATATTGCTTTATATGCCGGCCAAGTGGTTAACGTATCCCTCTCCGGCTGAAAGGCTGTGGGTTCGAATCCCGCCGTGGGCATGGATGTTTGCGATTGCCCTTGGAAATTGCCGTGGTGGTGGACAATAGATGGCGTTGGTATAGATGATGCCGTTCGCTGTAGTTGATGTATTGAGGGATGGAGAGTAGGTGCCCTCCCTCGCTGAGTCCACGACTCCCGGGAGGTGTCACGTAATGATATAAGTCTGATACGTTTCGCTAAATTTTTTCCCATCAACAGTCATCTTGAAAGCAAACTCGAGATGAACTCAACAATTTCTGCAAATATTTCTATTCCCAATGACACTATACGTAAGGTGGATAACTAAATGGAGAAAAGGAATCGAACAGATAGAAAATATAATACGATTGACCAGAAAATGAGAATCAAAAAGTTACATTTTTTCTTTCTACAATAATAAAATTTTTCTTTATTAAACTAAACTCGGTTTTTCTTGTTGATGTCACTCTTTTTTTTTTCCTGTCTTCTTTTTAGTGTAACTGCTGGAGGGAATTTCTTTGCTGTTATGTGAAAAATGAGAACACGTGTGCTCACTCTTTGAAAAATACCATTGGGATCCATTGAGCAAAAACAGATACATTAAGTGGAAGGTCTTGATGCGATGCGATACTCTCAGTGTGTGTGTGTGTGTGTGTGTGTGTGTGTGTGTGTGCAGCGATGCAGGATTTAATGGCTTTTCCCTTCCCCAAGTACATTTTTGTAAGGCAATATCTCACCTCTCTTACACAGTATTCATGCAACGACCCTAAGCTCCCTTCTCGACAAACCCCCCTATTTATTTTCATTAAGCAAGTTTATTAAATTCATCACTTCTTTAATCCGCTTTGAACTTTCTACTGCGCAGCTTAATGTGAGTGGAATAAAAAAATAAAAAAAAAAAACGCTCGCATCTCTCGCTTCGGTTGGTGCAAACTGAGCCTCTGTGAGGCGATGAATTATTGATGCAAAATGGTATTCTTAAAGCAGCCTACAATCTGATTTTTCTCTCTGCGTGTAACTCGATCTGGCACAGCTAACAAAAAGGGGGGAAAGAAGCTTCATCCCTGATGTGGGAGGGAGGGAGGGAGCAGATGTTACACGAGACATCCTCCTCGAAGTAACTAGGTTTCCAACATTAGCGCCTGCTGGCTTTACAAACCCAATTATGGACAGACTACACTCTTGATTGCTAAAGTCAACAAACCCTGGCGCTAGATTCACGTTCAAAATAGCATTCAGCACCTCTGCTGCCCAGAGTATAAATTATTGAATTTGTGCCCGTTAGTTATTCCACTCGCTCTCAACTCTTCCTCTAGTGATTTGTTGGACAACACAGTTCGCTCACAAAAAGAAGGAAATGACGTCATTGAACAAGGTTTTTATCGTTAACTATGCTTTATTTGTGAATATGAACAAAAAATATCGAGCTTGATAACCAATATAAACACTCGCACAAGAGGCAACAATGAGTCTTCTTAGCATTAAGTACTGGAACCAAACGAACTGTCAGAGACTGCGCAATGCTTATCGGAGAGGATTGGATGAAGATGGCGCTCAACTTTGTACAACAAACACTGTGGAGTTTTGTGGACGCAAACAGGCTCTACTAATACCAAGAGGTTAGAAATATGGTTTCGACGAGATTCTGCACTATTATGGGACTCGGTTTATCTATTTAGATTTTATTTTTGAAATCATTTCCATATAATACAATTTGTCAGTACCATGAGATGGATGAATGCGGCAGATTATTTCTCAAATATCTCTTCCTATATGTGGCTATAATGAGACACTTTGGTGTCATTCACTGCCGACTACGACAACATGATTTGGAACTTGCCACTAGGTGGCATTACTTTTGTTATATTTTAGCGATATTTCACACTACAAATGAGGAAGTTCAGACTGCAGTAATATATGAATGTCGTTTTGGCAATAAGCACGTGTTTCTATGCTAAAAATATTATGTAGGCGATGCGCTGCCAACTTGAGACGGTTTGGGAAAGTCAACCCAACATTTTCTGTGTCATCAACATCATCAGGAAATCCTAAGGTAGTTCTAACTCCATGAAGACTATATTTTGATTGGAACTTCTTCAGATTGCTTTTCTCTCCCCTCCTTGGATCTGACGTGAACAACAGCAAAGCGACTGCAGTGAGTTGGGTTATTTCGAAATGGACCCGTTTGTCTGGTCGACAGAAGGACAAACTCGAGTTCTGCTTTTGGTAGGATTGGAACTCAGGTCTTTTTAACCGAAAAATAAGTTAACGCATGTCACGTTCTTCTGAGTAATTTGCATATTTCAGTAATATTTTCAGTATGGACTTTTACATGGTTGAACAGTCTGCGGAGTTCTTCAGAGTTGAAGATGAACGTGTGATGGGAGAAGAGGACGCTGTAAAGCATTAGGATATACCCACGTTACATGTGCTTTCACGTTGCTTCTGTCCAAACAAAACATGACTAGTAGATGCATTTGGCGGATGAGTAAAGAAACAAACAAAAAAATGAACGAAAATATTTGAAGATAATAAAAAGAGTTCTTCATAGAAAAAAAGGAGCTGTTATGAATACAAACAACTCCGTGGTCGCTTACACGACAAATTCAATCATGCAAAAATAACATTTTTGAATGAGAAATATAAAAGCATTTTAGATTGTTCTGAGCAGTTTTATGTTTCTCGATTCCCAACATTTCTATCGCATGACGTCACAAACTACAAAAATAGAAAAGGAAACATTTCACAACAATAACGAAGTGTTTACGAATGCCTATCACTGCTTATAAGAAGCAAATACCCGAACAGCGAATATCCCATTTAAGACGTGTTTCGTTCGGTCACAGGGTGATGCAACCTCGGCGCTGCCCTCCGTGGGATTGTTTCTTAGGAATCTCGGAAAGAGAGAAAGACATGCGATCGATATCCGCAGGCTACGAACATTCATCGGGGCCAACAGTTATTGTAAGACGTAACGCCTGGATTTAGCTGGACGGCGAAAAGCACTGCTGCCTGGCATGGGTGAATGCTAACTTCTCGAGCATCTCGTGTTCCGCAGAGCTACCTTTCCAGAGCGCCCACACACTCCTCGGATTTATCGCAGCTATTTTTTTTGCACTTCTTTAAGCGAGTATCCCTTGAAACATAATACTCAGAACCAGTTTGCTAACGTTTTATTTCAAAAACGGGTCTTAAGAGAGAGAAAGAGAGAGAGAGAGAGAGAGAGAGAGGAATTGTTATTACCTTAAACAAACGCTATGGAAGTTCTTATTATATCCTTCCACTCCATGCTGCAGTCGGAAAGACACGTGACCTTCATCTGTATGTCACGTGACCGTCATCTGAATCTAACTTGCGTCTTTCCAGTCGCAAGTTAGATTCAGGCGTCCTCATCCAGAAAACAGGCAAGGAGAACACACGTAATAATAATAAACTAAACTCAGAGACTTGTTTGCTTTGGATACACGTCACATGTAAGACTCAAAATTTTAACTTTTCTGTGGATGAGCAGTAAACCCACGAATAAAGTGGGTTTGATGGTCTCGTAAGATGTTTGTGAATGCTTTCGATTTTCCATCTTGCTAAAATGTGGGATTATTACACCTACAATTCAGAGGAACATACCGGAGAACACACGTGCATTTCATAGATATAATAGACTTGCTTCGTGACCTTAGTTGTGTTTTGTAATTCCTGTCAGTCTTTATTCTAGTCTTCTGTTAATGTTGCGTCTGAATTGTGAGGTATTTGCTTGGTTTTAATGTAAGTTAACAATTGAAACATCATAATTGGTCTAATGGGAAGTGATTTGATGTCATCCGTTGAACCAAATCTTTTTAATACTGCCAGAAATTCTGTTATGACCCTGCAACAGGGATTATCATAAAATGGACGCATTTAAAACCTAAAGAGGATTAGAAAAGTATGAAGAGGATTAATAGTAATTTATATATATTTCACGAATTTATAGAGAAAAGCATCTATTTAACGAAGAACTTCAATCTGATTTCAAAAATTTTTCGTTCGTCTTTTCGTGTGAAACCATGGATGACGTAATTCACCGCACGTGTGTAGAAATTCTCCCCCCAACCCCCTCACGTCTTCAACGCCTCCTAAAATAACTAAATAAAATTTCCGTTTTGGGGGGGAGGGGGAATTATGAGATCGGAAAAGGTGCTCGCACGTTCTTGTAACCAAGGAAACGAGAGAATCCGAAGTCATCTCAGAATGTTCTCCACCTTTAACACTTCCCGCATTGCTGCCTACAAATAACTTTTATAGATGGGGGGAGGGGGGGGATTCTCCGCCAACCCGGCAAGGTAACACTGTAATTCACCATTCGTAGTTAGTTCACGTGGACTTGCGTACGTCAATGGACACCGCGAGACGTTTAATGGCATTTCAAAGGGGATGTTTATGTTCCTCGCTCCGACCGAAACTTGTAAACTATCAATTTGTGGTAAGTAGCCCAAGTCGCTGTGTGCCGTGACGGAGATCTCGAAACGACCTCGCGTTTGCGTGCACCCAGCCACAAGTGTTCGATAAGTAAGGTCCGCCTGGAGGCAATTTTCTTGCATCCAACCGCGTTTCGTTACTCCCGAGCCCTTTCGATCCCTTCCTCTAAGAGTCTTATGCGAGGATTCCCGCTTCCCGACCTGTGACGTTATCTTTAAAGAAAGCCTACAAAACTTAGACGACGTCTTTATTCCTTGCGAGCGCGTGTGGTGCGTTAAGGCACCCCCGATGTTTGCGCGCCAGCTAAACCGATGTAACCGAGTCATAAATCCGTTTTGGTGCCGTTGTTTTATCGCTCGTGCTGGCCTCGCCTATCCGTGCAAGGTAACAACAGCAAACAATGCGAAGGGACTTTGCTAGCTAAGCCTTAACTTCAGTTCTTAGCGGACTGCTGGATTTCGGAAGGACAAAGCAAGGATTACACGCGTTCTTATAGGCCTACGATTCTGTGAAACTTCTTGTGCCTGTTTGGAGCGCGTGTTTCGGGTATTATGGATAATAATGTTCTGCGTATTCCAATATAACGAAACCTCGTTATTATGTGGTTCTGTTTCAGGTTCTGTTTCTTTGTGCGAAAACCGTTAAGATTCGAATATACAAAACAAATACCACGAGCTTTGCGAATGATGTGTATAAAATTCAAAAGGTCGAAACCGGTCTGGGTATTGGCCCCTTGCCTTCAATGCATAGCATCATATATCTCCTCAAGGAGACGTGCTTTGCAATAAGGGTAAATACTAAGAATAGTGATCAGAGCTTATTCCACCTTTATCACGAGTTGCCTAAGACTTGCACTACTTTCAGGCGCAAACTTGACTTACTTGTCTGTTTGCTGGTTTGTTAAAACCAGGTTTATATTTAAAATAGCTTGGTATCTTGAAGTATTTTCTGCATCATCTTGAGAAGCTTGTCCAATCATTTATTAAGGTCAAGATGATGCAGAAAATACTTCAAGTTCACTTATAGAAACTGTAGAGACAAAAGAGTCCAGGCTGACAAAAGCTAGGTATCTTTAACGAAAATCAGTTTCAGTTGTCCTGTAATTTTAATTATTGCGATGGGCATTCCGCTGACCTAAGCTTTTCTAAATTGCAATCTGATTAAATGTATTAAAAAAAGAGTCCAAGTTGAAATGATTTTCAAAAGCGTACATTAAAAATACAAATATTTATTTTGTATACCCAGTAGAGGATTTCGTCTCTCATAAAGATTACCACCCCAAATTAAATTGGTAATTCATTTGCCAAAATAAAATTTAAGTTCCTTATAGAGGTCGTAACATCGTCCGCGCTGTTATCCTAGTGGCTTTGCGCTTCGCAACCATATGCCTGGGGAAGGAGTGTCCTGGATTCGATTCCCGTCGGTCACGTGAGGAGCTGACGGATCTTTCTCAGCCATAGCCAAGTTAGCCGATATTGGTCGTGGACAACACGGTTTTTACCCCCAATTTATCTGGGGGGTTTTGATTCCCCAAGCAGGCAAACCGGCCCCGTGAACACACACACGGATACTGTTTAAAAATACATCCCCCCCCCCCCAACGGCAGGCTCGGCGACAGGCCGGTTGGGGGTTATACTAACAAAACGTCGCATCAAAATGTAACACACGGATCCTGCACTGGAAGCGGGATAAACGCGTAGAGGAAGAAGATAGAGGTAGTGACATCGAGGGAAGTGAGGCCATAAAGCTTTGATACACGCAGTTGGTCTGAAAAGCTCTCGGCCTAACAATGAAAAAAACGAATTCATAATTTCAAAATTATTTTTATATTTCAACATAATCTCCCTTACGACTAATACATTTATTCCAACGCCATTATCCAGTCCCTGTAGTGGTTCCCAGTAAGATGTGCAAAATACCCCTCTACAGCTGCAATCACCTCAATTGCCGACCAGCGAGGAAGAGTTTTACTTTTGGGAAGAGACAGAAGTAGGAGGGAGCCAAATCTGGGGAATAGGGTGGATGTTCCAACAATTCATACTAAAGGTCTCTTAATTTTCCCATTGCAAAAACACCTTTGTGGGCAGGTGAATTGTCTTGAGGAAAGATGATTTTTTTCATATGCAAACCGGGTATTTTCTCACGAATTTTTTCGTGTTGTCTGGTTAAAAGATCGGAATAATATTTCCCGGTTATTGTTTTACCCTTTTCAAGATAATTAATAAACAAAATGCCTTCATCATACCAAAACACCGATGCCATGACAGTTCCTGCTGACGGAACCGACTTTGTCTTCTTTGGCGCTGATCAACCGGCTTCTGTCCACTGTTTTGACTGCTGTTTGGATTCTGGTGTGCAATGGTGAATGCAAGTCTCATCCATAGTAATTAATCGACGCGAGAAATCAGTTTGATTCTTGTTAAAACGCTCCAAGCACTGTTCAGAGATTTTCATGCGATGCGGTTTTGATCTGTGAGCAAGTGCGGCACCCATCTTGCACAAAGCTTTTTCATTTGCAATTCTTCATGCAAAATATATCCTACACGTTCTTTTGAGTTGCCTGTAGTCTCAGCAATCTCACGCACTTTCACTCGCCAGTCATCCAATACCACATCGTGCACTTGATCAATGATGTCTGGTGTTGTTACACTTTTCGGTCGTCATTAACGTGGATCATCTTCGAGGCTGGTACGGCCACGTTTAAACTCGGAAGTCCATTTCTTAATTGTCGAAAACGAAGGAGAAAAGTTCCCATAAACTTGTATGAACTTCGAATGAATTTCTTTTGACATTAAACCTTCTTTCACAAAGAATTTTATAACCGCACGATACTCAGTTTTATCCGTTTCAAGGGATACAGACAACACTTTGGCTTCTGACAGCTGTATAAAAGAAACTACTTGATAGAATGACTTGCAATTTCACACGGATACTTATGACAGATCTATCAACTTGGAAAAAAATTCGCATCGATAGTGTTGCCATCTGTGTTCGAGGCCGAGAACTTTTCTGACTGCCCTCGTACTGTCTGTCAGCTGATTATTCACGAGCGAGTTTTGCTGCTGTTTTAGCAGGAAATACCAAGGAGTGGAGGTTCACTGCAGAAAATCATATCGCCTTCAACACTGGCTGACCCAGTTTCCTTTGAAAAGGTCCAAAATATTTCTCACATTCATAACGATATTCAAACCACATATTCTACCTTTCTTAAGAAAATAGCATGGAAATCCTCCATAATAAAGAAGTAACAATAGATTATAGAATATTGAAATTTCGCCTTGATTTCCGGCTTACTTTTTTCAGTGAATGCGAAAATTCTCCAAATGTTGATGTTAAATTCTCATTATTCAGTTTTTCCATTGATGCCTTCATTTGCAGAGGAAACTAAGAGGAAAGAGTTGACTAAGAGTAAACTGAACCACTACTGAACTAGAGTTGAGCTTCAATGTTCATGCTAGTGAGAGAGGTCAGTGAGAGAAAGTGATTGGAGTAGAGAAAAAAGAAGCGCATGCAGGAAGAGAGAGAGGAAGTCGCCATGGTTGGCTTAATGGAAGCATCTCTGCTCCCCGAGATAGATTCGAATCGACTAGAGATATGGTTGTCCGTGAATGTCTTTAGCTGGCAGATCAGTTTCGTTGGCTGATATAAGGCGACTGCCGTGCTTTAAAAGTTGCCTGTTTAGCCTCTAGAGCAGTGGTTCTTAACCGGTGCTCCGCGAACCGGTTACAAGCGTTCCGCCGGTGAAAGATGTCACATGATACTTTGTTACGAAGCACGCGAATCGTGTTTTCAAAAACTAAAGATTATTTCAAGAGATTTTTCGACATTCAAATTAAACAATTTGCAAGTCGAAAAATATTTCGAAAAACCTGTTAAAATTTCCGATAAGGCACAACTTGCATCATATAAGGTAGCTGAATTAATTGCGGTAAAATTAAAACCCCATTCCATAGCAGAGTCTCTTATTTTACCCGCATGTTGTGAAATAGTAAACATTATGTTTGGCGGCGAAGCAAAAAAGGAAATTACGAACATTCCTCATTCGGACGATACAATAAAAAATAAAATTGACTAAATATCGGATGATATTGAGAAAAGAGTTACCAATAAACTTTCCAAACAGCATTTTGCTTTACAAATTGACGAGTACGCTGACATTAGCGGTAAAGCTCGTATACTAGGATTCGTTCGTTTCATTAATGAAAACGAAATCGTGAATCAATTTCCATGCAGCAGAGTACAACAGGACAAAAGAAGATATTTTTGACTTTTTTATTACGTCATATTTAGAAAATTTTTAAATTTCACGGGAGCTGTGTGTAGGAATTTGTACGGAAGGTGCTCCATCGAGGGTGGGATTTATTGAACGATTTGTTAACCTTGCAAATAAAATAAACCAAATATTACATCTACGCACGATTTTTTTTGCACAGAGAATCCCAAGTTTCCAAAACATCACTAAAACCTGCACTAGACCAAGTTGTAAACATGGTAAATTACACCAAGTCAAGACCTTTAAAAGCACACCTTTTTAAAAAAACTTTGCATATCTATGGAATTCAACTACGAATCTTTGCTTTAGCACAGTGAAATAAAATGGTTATCCAGGGGGGGGGGGGGTAAAGTGCAATTCCGATTTTTGAACATAAGAATGAGTTATTGTCCTTTTGTCAAAATGAAGGTTCAGATGCTTTTGCAAAATGTCTTCAAAACGATCTTTGGTGTGCTGAAATGGCGTATTAAGACGATATTTTTAATTACTTAAATAGCGTTGATACAAGTATCCGAGGGGAAAATCAAAATATTTTGACATCCACCGACAAATTGACAGCTTTTCAGAAAAAAGCATCTCTTTGGAAAAACCGCATATCAGAAAAAAGAATACAGTAGATATGTTCCCTTCGCTCCACAATAAAAATGTTGAGGGAATTATAAACGTTATAACAGAACATTTAGCAATATTCGAAGAAAAGATTTCAAGTTACTTTGCTTCCTTAAATACACACAATTATGACTGGATGCGAAATCCATTTGGCACAGTTAATACACCGAGTTGTGAATTTTCGTTACAAGAAGAACAACAATTCGTTACCTCTTCAACTGATCGTACTCTAAAAATTAAATTCTCTGAAATATCTCTCGAGGAATTTTGGATTTTTATCCAAGCCGCTGAATTGCTGAAATCTGCAAAAACCGACAAACTCAAGTATCGCATTAAAATAAGTTCCATTTTTATAAAAGGCAGGTCCATGCATATTTTTATTGTTAGTTTTATGACTCTAATGCTTTTGGTGTTCCCCAAAGTTTTCCTATAATCAGAACTGTCCCGTTTCTTTGAAAAGGCTAAGAACCACTGCTCTAGAGTGACAATGCGTAGATTCAAGAAAGCTCTCTACAAGGATAATGTCCACAAGAAAGCGTTTCTCCTATTAAAAGTAAGAAACGATTTCGAAGACTTTCTTCTCGGAGAGATTCGTTTAACTATTTTTGCAACGAAAAAGGAAGGTTTTTATGCATCGCTGGAAGAAGTCTTTCGAAATATGCTGATACCCGTTGTTCGTTTTCAATTCCAAGAGTGCGTAATAGTTAAAGCCTTTCAATGTCAGACTGCGCCGCTAATGTTTTCTCCGATATTGTGAAATATCTCCATTAAATATTCCGTCAGCATTTATCATTCTGGAAACAAAGTTCTAAGTTTTGAAAGAGAAAAATAAAATTAAGCTCATTATTTAATCTATTCTCTCGAAATAGAAGCGAATTTCACCCTTGAAGTATGACTAGCGTAAAGTAACTCAATGTTTCTCAGTTTTCTTCTTGCCTCTTAACTCATAATTGTATTAAGAGAAAAGTGGGGTCAATAAAAGATTTCGAATAACTATTTTAAATCTAATCCAAAAAAAAAAAAAACTTTACAAAAAAGGACGTCAAGTCTACTCGACTTCGCCAACAATTCCCCGAAACTAATCCCGTTCACGTATTAGTCTGAATGATAGGCTGCCAGTATCCTATCGTTCAGCCTAATGATAGGCCAGTTGACCTGGCTTCTTTTTAAACTTAATTTTGGTAATACGGTTAATCTAATCTTTTAAAAGCTACTCAGCCTGTCGTACACCCTCTGTCCAAAAAGAAACCGAACTTTTCGAAAATAGAAGAAACTAGTGGCGCCACCTGTTGTATCTTTTTGTTGTTTGTCGAAAGCGGCAACCTTAATTAGTGTTGTGTCAACTGTTTATGACATTTGTTTCACTAGAAGCCGAGTTGTAGTGCCAAGAGTGACAGTGTGTTTTGCCGAACGGTCGGAAAATAGTTTCAAACAGAGAGCTGCGATTAACTTTTGTGTTAAACTTGGTAAATGTTTTACCGAAATGCATCAAATGCTTCAAAAAGCATACCGTGATGAATGCTTATCCCGTACTCAAGTCTACGAGTGGTTTAAGCGATTTCAAAGTGTTTGGGAGACGCTTGAGGACGACGAGAAGCCTGGCCGTCCAAAAACTGGACTGAACGAAATTAGCATCCAAAAAGTGCGGGATTTCATCAAAGAAAACCCGAAATCGTCCGTGAGATTGATTGAAGATGAATTGGGGATTCCAAAATGAACTGTGCACAACATTTTGACCGAGAGTTTGGACCTTCGTAAATTGAATTCGCGATTAATTCCCCACAAGACCGACGACCAACAAATGTATCGAATTGAACACTGCAAGGACCTCATTAAATAAGTAAGGAGTCAAACTTACTTGAAACGATCGTAACTAGTGACGAAACGTGGTGTTTTGAGTATGAGCCCGAAACAAAGCGCCAGAGTGCTGAGTGGAGACCACCAGAAGAGGGGCGTCCGAAAAAAAGTCGCTTGGAGAAGTCAAAAGTAAAGACAAAGCTGATTTGTTTCTACCATTCCAATGGCACAAAGAATTTCTTTCCGCCTGGCCAAACAGTCAATGGTGAGTTTTATCTCGACGTTTTGAAGCGATTGATAGCGAGAATTCGTCGCGTACAGCATGAATATTGTGACGACCGACCGTTCGTCAAAACACACTGTCACTCTTGGCACTATAACTCGGCTTCTAATGAGACAAATCTCATAAACAGTTGAAACAACACTAATAAAGGTTGCCGATACCGAAAAGATACAACAGGTGTCGCCACTAGTTTCTTCTGTTTTCGAAACGTTCGGTTTCTTTTTGGACAGAGGGTGTATGTAGGATTATTGGCTAGTTTGTTTGTTTTTCGGGGATAAAAACGCTGTCGCGTGTTTATGAGGCAAGCTGTCACAATTAGTGGAAAACTCATATACTATAATTCCGGTCTCGAACTGGAATTGAACCCGGCTTCTTCCAAACTGTGTCTTCGCTACCGACTGTGCCAACGAGACATGAAGAAAGGAATACGTTTTAGTAATAGAAACTAATTATAATTATTTTAAGGAATGTTATAGAAACGATAAAACACTTTTAAAATGGCTGATTATAGGACACCGTTCATAAAAAAAAAAGTAATTACATCGAGTGAAGGGATTTCGGGTTAGAGAATGACCTAAATATTAGTTTTAATTACCGCAAATATCAGTTCGTTCACTTGAGAAGCATTTTCGTTGGTTAATGAATATTTTATTAATCAGATTACTCTACAAACGCACTTCGTGACGTATTTCCAGTCACTGTGTGTACATCTTAAGGACTCTTCTCATTCCGTTTCCTTTCGTGGCATTCGGTTTTCTTTATCGGACACTGGGGTCCATGCAAAAGAAAAATCTCACAAGAAGCACGTGACTAACAAACGTAAAATTTCCAAGGGTAGCTTTTTTTTTGTCTCTTTTTACTTATTTTTATTATTTGAGAGCTGCGTAACGAAAATTTAAATGTCGTAAAATATGCAGAAATACTGCGAAAGGAACTTTCTGTAATTTTCCTGTTGTGGACTATTTTCAGTGATTTTAAACGTAGAGTTAATTCGAAGAGGGTCAAAGGTCCGAGGAGCCTTTCTGTTTCATCTCTGTAAAAATAAAAGGAATGCGTGAATATGCAGCAGCTCTTTTCTTGGAAGACACGTTTGGTGATTCTTGCTGTGATTTTATGCTCCCCCAACGAAAGTTCATTTCGCAATCGTCATGTGAAAGGCGGGATCCGAAAGAAATTAAATATTTTCAAATTTTAATTTTCAATTTTCATTGAAATTTTAGGGAATGAAAATTTTAGTCGTTTTTCATTTATCATCGTAATATTTAAGAAAAGTAAATGTGAATGCAAAATCTTCTATTATGTTACAACACAATTAAGAATGATATCGTGAAAGGATAATTTTTCCCTTAAGATGATTAAAATGAAACAAATAATTCGAGTAAGACATTGAGGAAACGTTTCTCAGTTCGATTTATTACATAAATGCAAATTAATTACACATTAATCGCCATATACATCCACTTCTGTCCCCCCACCCCCCACCCACCCTCAACACTCCGCTGTGCACACCACGATAAAAGCAACGCCAAGCGGGGTGTTTCTGGTGCCGTGCCAGCTGTCGAAGCAAAAGCACGTGAGGACCTATATTAACGGTGAGACATCCATCAATAGTGTATTTGGTGGGGCTCGCTACCGACACACAGAACACACTTTTTTCGCACGTGCCACCCTCGTTCGCGGAACAAAAGAAGAAATATTGAGTCTACACCTTGATCGAAGTGCCAAAGGAGACGCGGAGGAGAAAAGAAGTATGATAGCAACACAACAAATCTCTCAGGAGGGAATTGTAACAAGCCAACACTACAGAATGGTGTGTGTGTGTGTGTGTGCGTGCGTGCGTGCGTGCGCGCCATCTGTAAGGTCTCTGTTTCTTTTCGCACTGATTCTTACACGCCGTATGTAACATTGTCGATTGAGATCAATGGACTGCAACACGTTCAATCCAACACTTGTAATCCGCTCAATTCGACGGAACCTGTCAACATCTACGAACAACAAACAACACAACATCCCCCCCCCCCACATAAATCATAATTCTAGAGTCAATAATGTCAATAGTTCCCTATATGAACATGCGTCTCTAGCACTTCCATAGAGAAGGGTCATCGATATTTCATTGTTCAAGTAGCTGGAATATGAGACGAAGAAGCTCTGAAACCACGCTTTCGTTCTTCTAAATTTTATTGAAAAGTTTTAAGAGTTTGATATCGCAATAAACTTGCAAGTGAGAGCCTGTGTGTGGCGCAGTCTTCGCTTCTCTTTGTCCAATTAAAATTTTGGAATTAAAATAGAAATAGAATATTTAATTTAAAGTACAACTATTGTGATTTAGAAAGATTAACTTCTTAAGAATGTCTGGTGAGTTCTAAAAGACTGCAGAAAAACTTCTTTGAGATACTTCTATGGATGACTTTAATCTTTCATACCGCTAATGTCTCAGAAAAGCACGTTCATAAGAATTAGTGTAACTGACGATTGCAAACACTCCATAAAATTAATACAAACGTGTAAACCATTAATTACTATGATAATTATGACTTGCTTTTAAAAAATACCATTTTTAAGAAGAAAAAAGGGAAAAAAAAGAAAACCAGGACGTCCTCTTAAACGATCCAACGATCTTCTAAGGCCGGAACAGGCCATGCTAGGCCTAAATCCGTGATACGTATGATGATGATGATGATGAAGAAGAAAAAAGTGTTTATACATAAAAACCAACTGTTAGTGGAACAAATAGCTCAATAATAAAGGTAAAATCATTTATAACTAAAAATTGGTGAACTAAATGACTGAATGATGTGTTTGTCTCTGTAGCGCAGCCGGTAGCAAAAACATCCTTTTCGTAAAAGATATCAGGATCTTATCAAACATGAGAACAGTCTTTCTCCCTACAGCAGAGACAGAGCAGCCAATAAAACATGCGTTTCACTTTGAAACCTTAGCTGCCTCGACGATACCTATTGTTATCGCCGAGGCAGCTAATAATTCAGCTCTTCTAAACACTTAACTAATAGTGATAGTTATGTCTCCCGAACAGGCCTGCACAACTTGATTGTCTTTGAGGGCCAAACCCAACTTGGACCACCTGACCAAGGGCCAATCACTTCGGACCTAGAATCTTAGACTAGTCCACTGCAGCTAAACTTAAGTAAATTTGTTAGTAGGTCTGCAGTAAACACTAATTAATTGCAACTTTAAATTTTTTATAGTTACAATTAAAATTATAATCAAAATTATTTACAAACAGATATAGCTGCAAAATTTCTCAATAAAAACCAGCATAAACACAAACTTGACTAATAATTTCGCTGAGAATATCACACTTATTCTCAGTAAAATATCAGTGACTGAATGTCACCATGTGACACATTGCATTTCTTTGTGGCCACTATTTTATGAAAGTATGGTGTCATGTTTGAAGTGGCCATTCTTAATATGGCCTCTAAATTGATATCACTTAAAGATGAACGCGGTTTGGTTTTGTTCAAGTTCGTGACGGAAAATGTTTGTTCACAAGTATATGTGCTCCCAAACACACAAAATACCTGGTGGGCAGCATCCAACAAACTTTTAAATTTATCCTGATCCAGAATAGAATACATAAAATGGATCCTCAATCACTTTTATGCGGACTTCATCTTTTTTACTCAATGGCATTCTTTTCTGAAACTCCTCACTTAGAAGTGATATGTGCTTCTTATATTTCCCACCCACCATCGAATGATATTTTGATGGAATATTCTGTCGACAAGTTAAGAAATGTGACATATCCCCCTCAGCAAGTTGATTTTCAAACAAACTTTATTTCATTTTGAATGCCTTTATAAGAGACATTAACTAAAAACAAACTTATTTTTTTCTTGAAGCTGCAAGTTAAGGTAACACAAAATGTGACACAAGAAAAATAAATCTTGATTCCATTCTTCATCCATTATTTCTGGAAATTTTTCCATATCTTCTTGAGATTCCAAAAATTCCACGAGTTCATTTTTTAGAGCGACAAAGCGTGACAAAACTTCACCCGCGGCTCAACCAACGTACACCAGTGTGGTATGGTAGATCCCCGTACTCGGCATCATTTTCTTCTAGAAACATTCTGTGTTTCAAACCCTGAGCTCGAATATCAGAGCAAATGCTACTTTAATCACATGAACCAAACTGCAAAACAAACACCTGCTGATGAATTAGGCAGTGAAATGTTTTCAATAATTTACCTGCGTACTGTTCAATAAATGTTACACAAGCATTTTTTCCACGCATAGATGGGCACCATCGGTGCAAACTGCTACTAAATTCTTGAAATTTATGGATAGTTTTCTGGTTACACCCATCTTTATATCTTCTGCGATCTCCTTTCCTTTCATTGAACACAAACCAGCAAGCTCCTCTGTCGCCTCAAAATTCTTATTAACGCCTCTTACATATATTTAAAGCTGTGCAGCATCTTTCACGTCAGTACTTTCATCCATAGCAAGCGAATAATAGACTTATTCACTAGCTGATGTTTGCATGTTTAAGATCCTCGGCAATAGCAGCCATCCTGAGCTGAACAATCATACGGGGCAAACTGATATTTTCAAAATTATTTTTCTTATCAGGACAATTCGGAAAGGGCAATCATCAGACACTTTTTTTTTATCAACTCTCCCTCAGTAAATGATTTGCCAGCACAAACTATTTCTTGTGATATTTTTAAGCTTACCTTTGTGGCAACTTCCTTTGCAGATGTCACTTTTTTAAAGGCTTGTTGCTCACCGCTGAGGACTTTCAATAACTTGGCTGCTTTTATTTGCTTTTCACTTGCATCCAACTTGCCAAGGTTAGTTTGCCGGTTGTTTAAGGGCAAAATGCACACTATTTTGTCCTTAAACAACGTACAAAATATTTGTTTATCCGCTCACGGTTAAATGTTCGAGGTTGCGAATCTATTTTACGCTTTTTACTTAAGCTCACTGTGTCGAGATTAACAATATTAATTACAAAAAACTAATGATGAAAACTCGCAAGAATGCAGGTTATGATAACAGTTATGTAATGTATTGCTCCACCTACAACCAACCTCTACACTGCCAAAGCCAGTCAAGGCACGGACAACTTTGTGTAATACGATTCGTTCTCGTTCGTAGACATGAAGTCGTTATCACGGAGATGTAATTTTGAATCTCCCCGCAGCGACACTAGCGCCAACAAAACGTCGAAGCGATTGTAATAATTTGTTATTAAATACGACAGTGGGAATAACTCCAAATGCAATTTATTGTCGAGTTGAAAGAAACACGATTGTGACATTAATCGCATGAACGTAAACATGCAGAGTCTTAGTAAAAATTTAATTCAACGCTAGGAAAAAATAGTCTAATTTCATATTCCCCCGTATGATTAAATAATTTCAATCAGGCAGACGGGCCAAAATAAATAGCATTGCGGGCCGCATCGCATGCGGGCCGTATGTTGTGCAGGCCTGCTCTAGAATATTTCTTAAATCCTTCAGTATCTCTACGTATGATAGCGAATGTTTACGTGTTGGGTGATATGCCCTCTTCTATTATTCACGGTCTTTAGAACCCCCCCCCTTCTCTTCCCTCATATGTTCTGTTGCATGACAATCATTGAGAAACAGAAGTGGGTGCTGTCTGGGAAAAGGGAAAAGCAATATCTAATGTTTCAAAGTGAAAATGTGGCTTAACTTCTTCATCTTTCGCTTCATATCTAAGACCTGTTGAGAAATCTTTATCGCAGTCCATCTTTTCGTTATCATCGTGGTCTTCTAGTATCCGGTTTCCATTTTTCTATTTGTCTAATTTATTCTTTCTTTTTGAATGTAATATTTCCATTGTTGGAAATGAAGTACATCTGTTGTTAAATTATCAATTGCCTTTTGGGTTTATTATCATTATTACGTCATTTACATAGCTTATTAGATTTACTATCTTATTGTTTTTTTTTTCACTTAATTTCTCATCTTTTGGTCCTGTTATTATCTAACCCATTAAAATATTGAACAGTAGAGGACTTAGTGAATTATCTTGTGTAATTTCCTCCTTCGTTTCAATTTCTTTTGTCTCATTATTGCAGTAACTTATTGTACTTTTATTATCTGTATAAATAAACTTACTAAACTTTTCTGTGTTTTTATTTCTTTTCCTTCTTACTATTATTTTTTTAAATATCTTGTAATCGTAGACTTTTCTAAGATTCAAACATTGTTGTTTGCCATTTAATATATTACAAATTCGTTTATAATTTCTTGAATACGTTTTGTACAGATTTTCGGGATAGTTGATGATTGAGTCCTGTGTAATTATTTGAGGTCTCCTGTATCCAGATCCTATAACATCTCAAAGCAGCAAAAGCTAAATATAGTTTAGGAGAAATCTTCTGATTCAGAGTTTCAGATAAAGCGATGGTAGACTTCTAGTTTTAAAAAAATGAATTTTGATGAAATTTACTTTGACGTGTTCTTAATGTATCTGTCTTGGTATCGATCATACGGCCTACTGTTGTTCTACTCTCTGGACATAATTATTAGCCTTGCTCTGATCAAACTCGTAAACACATAACATCTTAACCAACCCATTTTGTAAACTTTTCAGAAAAAGTCTAGTAAATATAATGAGGGAAGTCTAACCCCCCCCCTATTTCTATACCAAACTCAGAGCGTATTAAAACGCCATAAGATGCAGTTTTTGTAAAAACAACCACCAGCACCAGCACCATGAATGGCCTATTAGTAGCTACGGAAATGGGGCACTGTGCAACCTATTATCTCTCTCTCTTGCTCACACTAGTAAACTATCCTCGTCGTCAAAACTGCATTTTCAGAGCATCTTCCATCGAGGTCGTTGTCTCGGATACAAAAGAAGCCGTAAGGCCGCCTCTTGCTCTGTCCATCACACACACGCGTATGCGGAATGTGCGGTTGTAATGATCATGTCCCACATTACGCTGATCTTTATAAACGTAATATATCAATATGCGCTCTCCTGGCTGTTTGGGTAATATTCACTCGCAGTGCGAGGGGCATTTATGCTTTCACCTGTTTCAGCTAATATATGGGAATCCGTTAGCAAAATGGGAGCTCATCCTTTACTGCCTTGATGGATGCCCGAGTTCGGAGACCTTCGTTATATTTGAAAGAAGATGGCCGCGCTTTGCTGACCAAGTAGGAAGACAGTAACAGGAAAAGGTGCCTTAAATGGGATTCTTAATGTATTTTTAAATTAATAAATTATGATGTAAATAAGTTGAAAGTTAGGTTTTTATGTCGATACATGCTGAGCGAGTACAAGAAAGGTCAGTTGATTCATTCCGTTTTGTAATTTAAAAAAATTATCTTAAAAGAGAAGCGCATTTCTGATTACAGAAATGCACGACTTTGAGCAGAAATATTTCCAAATTTACAAAAGTCGTTTAAAATGACCTAACTCTTCATCACCTCCTCCTTCTTCCTTGGTTATAAAAAGCTAATAAGATAACAGAAATCATTCTTAACTTACTTAGTTTTTTTTTGCACATGAAAAAGTGTAAAAAAAATAATTAATGAAATGTAATGAGCACCACCCACGACCTACCTTAATATTCGATGTATATTAAAATATTAAAATTTTCAAATATAAACATGTGATAAAAATTAATTAAATTGAGCCCTGGGGAATAATTTACCTAAAACTCCTAAAATTCTTAACTAAACTTATTTTTAAATTCACACCATTTTTAATTAGAAATAATTATATCCTAAATAAACGTTTGTTTAATGCCTTGGAAGGCGATATCTATAGGGTCGGTATCAGCAAGGTTGTTGAATCGACCGTGAGATGCGGTCATTAATTAATAATATAATATATAATATAATACCATTTACTCTCCTGCCATGATCAGAGCTTTAATAACTCAATAACACCTTATCCCTACACTGTCCTCTACAGATAGCGGGGAAGATGAAAAGCATTCTTGCTTCGCCCCTTTAAGCCAGTCCTTATAAGGACTTAAACAGAGAGAGGTCCAGATTTTGGATCGGGAAGATCGACCGTGAGATGCGGTGATTAATACCCTTGGAGGGTAATGGATGGCAATGTTGTAGCCAATGAAGTTCTAACTGAGGCTCGGCTATTGCTGTTACCCTCCTGTCATGATCAGAGCTTTAATAGCTCAATCTTATCCCTACACTGTCCTCTACAGATAACGGGGAAGATGAAAAGCGTTCTTGCTTCGCCCCTTTAAGCCAGTCCTTATAAGGACTTAAACAGAGAGTGTGTAGATGTAATGGATTCCACCCTGGGAGGGTAATGGATGGCAATGCTGTAGCCAATGAAGTTCTAACTGAGGCTCAGCTATTGCTACGGCCATGATCAGAGCTTTAATAGCTCAATAACACCTTATCCCTACACTGTCCTCTACAGATAACGGGGAAGATGAAAAACATTCTAGCTTCGCCCCTTTAAGCCAGTCCTTATAAGGGTTAAACAGAACAAGTCAGATTATTCATCACTTTTCGTAACACGTGAGCATCTTCAAATGGCAAGAGGGTTGATATTCCAACAGAATCGTGTAATTCAGTTTTAACCGAAAAAAAAAACGAAATTTCAACTGATCCGGGAATTTTGAGTAAAACAGGAACTTGAAGCAGAGCTGCTTCTTATATCATCTGAATTCATTCGATTCAAGATGATTTATTCCTATTATTAAAAATTAATGACCTGATGACGTCTAGACCATTTAACAAAATTTATCTCTGAGGATTTCGATAAATAATTCCGAAATTAACAGAGGGCAGAATTTCGTGTGACAAACAATAGTTGATTTTGACTTGGAAGTTCTCTCGTTATTGGATCAATCACTTTGTACGATTTCCTATCCTATGGGATAGTCAAGATTTAATCAATAAGTTACAAAAGAGTATTCATTTTCGCATTGGATTGTAATTAAAAATGTCTTTCGCACTTGGTTACCCTAATTGGCCAGCCCTTGAAGTTGCGGATCTGCCCATCAAATATGCTCATGGAAGCACTTAATTCACCCCTCATGATCACCTTTGTAAGGAGTGGAAACTAATCACACAGTGCTTTCCCCCCCCCCACACACACACCCCTTACTTTGAACTACTTCCACTATTGAGAAGAATTGGTGAATACTTTTGAGTTGTTCGCTTGTGATTTTAGCTGCTCAAGGATACGAATGATAATTGAAGCCATTGCCCAGTTTCATACGGCGAACAGCAGGGTTTCTTTTTTCTATGGCTTACAAGGCTAATTCTAAACATCTCGATCTACCCTTGTGAGTGCCACTATGCAAGTTAGTTGAAGTCCCAATAACAAAAGGGTGCCCGAATCGATGCAAATTAGGAATCGTGTGACTTGTTCGCTCATTGTCATAGTGAGACAAGTAGTCTTCACTAAACGTATATCTGCGCAAATCCCTGCAAGACTGCTTTTCTGCATAGCCGAGGAGTATTGCAGGAGACACACATTTCTGGAAATTCTATGCATAAATTTCAGTAACTGAAAAAGAGATCCAAAAGGCTTCACTTCAACGATGCACAATTATTCAAATTAAGTGGATATTGAATCCAATATTATTTCAAAGCCGAATAGAGAAACTACAAGAGTACAATGCTGAACATATAGAAACTATAAAAGTTTAGGCGAATCCAAGATTAAGCAAATCTTTCATGACAGGGGCAACCCGTCCATCTTTACCTCGAGTTGCCCCTGTCGTGAAAGGTTTGCTTACGCTTGGATCCGCCAAAACTTTTATAGTTTCTATATGTTCAGCATTGTACGCTTGTAGTTTCTCTATTCGGCATGAAACTCTTGTAGTTTCTCTATTCGGCTTTGAAATAATGTTGGATTCAACATCCACTTAATTTGAATAATTTCAGTAAATCGATAAGATTGATTTGGAGCAAAATTGTAGATAGGAAGTTAGTAATGATGTACGATTTTCATGTAGTGCTATCAGATCCTGTACACCCCTTGAGGGTAAATGTCAGGAATTTGATGATGGTGATGAAGGTTATGCAGACCGACTGGCGGGCAAGATTGGTGCAAACTTATTAGCAGACAACATTAGTGCATAATAATTAACAGGCATAGTTTGCCTCATCTGGCGCTGTGAGCCAGGCCAGCGAGCGGATGTGGTTGCCGTTTGTATGAAAAGACATGCATCGCACTATTTTGGTTTACAGTAATTAATCTCAAGAGTATAATTTGCTTACTCAATAAGTCTATGAGAATTTTGAACTAATTAACAATAAAGTCATTAAAAAGTACTCAAGTACTTTTTAAAAAGTACTGATTGTTTTTAATTCCTTAAGTAGTGTATTACTGTTTAATATCCAGAATATTTTACTATCATCTTCTCGATTAATGCATATGTTATAAGTTTACGTCGATTTTATTGGCTCGGTTTGCTCAAAGTTAGCAATAAGAAGTTTATTTATTAAACTCTGCTCAGTAAGGATTGTGGTGTTGAAATAAGACGTTATTAAACAATCCGTAGTCACGTGCCGGTGTTGAGAACAGGCATCCGTTTACGAAGAATGTAAATGATGAAAAATAGAGCACGCATTAAAAAAAAAATACACATTTACAGTTTTATTCAGTTGTTCGAAGGGAGATGTAAATCCAAGTATTGTTTTCACTAAATTTAAAATTTAATCCATACTCCTCATTCTAACTTATTCTTTCCTTCGTTCATTCTTGATACTTCTGTCCTATATCACTCCCTCCAGTAGTATTTTCAAGAAACTACAAATCACAGGCGTTAAATAAAATGCAAAACCCTCTCCTGCCAAAAAAAAAAAAAAAAAAATCGAAGATCTGGAAATATTTTAGAATCAATAAATAATTTTTTTGTCGTTTGCTTCCTTTTGAAAGCTATTTCGTTACCGATACGAAACATCTTATTCGACTTGAGTAAATATTTAAAACCAGCATCCTTATAACCATTTTAGGCTGTGAGCAAATGATTGAGATTTACAAACTTGACTCATCTATTTCTTCGGGGATGGTTATTTATCTATGGATGCCGACAAAGGGAACAGCGCCAGTAAAAGTAAGGGATATCCGAAATAAAGTGATGCAGTAGAATCCATATTTTTGGAAGCATTACAAGAAATGGCTGAAGATGTCTGACATGAAAATCTTGTAAGCAAACGGGAAAAAAATACTGGAGAAAGCTTACTGCAACAGCCATGATGGAACTTACGGGAAGTACAGAGAGACGTAACAAGTTTCCGTGGGTTTCTTACTTCAAACCACAACGATAGAGAATTGTTCTTTTCTCGCCCAGTTCAGGAAAAAAAGCATTCTTGACCCCCCCCCCCAATAATCCACGCACCCCATCCATGGTGACGTTCTAGTCCTCGGAAAAGAAACAAATCAGCATCTTAAAAGTAAACGAGTGCATTTGTTCCCATTTGGCATCGCTCATCGTGGCAGGATGGTTTCCTTCTTATCGCGTTCTAGTTATCTTCCGTACACGAAGCGGGGATTCCGACCGGATAACCCTCCTCGGTGAAACCATAAACAAGAGTATAAAAGGAGTGGGAACAAGGCTTCAATTTAGCTCCGAGAACGTACGAGGCAATGACAACGATAAAAGCGTTTGTCTCTGTTCCGGACAAGAAGGTTCGCCTTGTTTTGGGCTTCATCCGAGCCTCGTGAATTCCCAAACAGAAAAACAGTTACGCTCCAAAACTGAATTATTATGTAAACTTCCACATATTTCACCTGCGACGATGAGCTGTCTTTCCACTTGTTCTGCGTCTATCGTTGCCTCTTTCTCTCTGCGTACATTATTGATGAGGCTACGGGCCTACGACGACTCGTCGAAAGCGCGCGGCAGGGAAGAGACACCCTTCTCTCTTCCCTGTAACCGCGGTGTGTGTGTTTGTTAGTGGTGAATAATAAACGAATGGATTTAAAGAAGCTGCTCGGCAAAAAAAGAGAAAAGAATTGTTTTCTTTTTGCGCGTAGCTTATCTAACGGACTATTAGAACATGCCCACGAAATGCTACCCACATATCTTAAAGGCACTTCTTTAACTGCCGCTGGATCGATAACCAAGTGCACACATCACTTTTGGTTTGCGTTTAAACATTGCCTTCATTGGTAGCTGCTGGATACGAAGAAACGATCATTATTGGCTTTAGGTCATTGTTACAAGATCTACTGTAGTTCATGTTACGTGTCAACAATTTGGTTGCAGGTTCGTTATTTTTATTGTTAAGTTACTGGGCTTTTGTTCATTTTTAACTGAAGTTTCGTGATATTACGAGATTTTGAAGTAAAAGTATTCTTTCACTTTTATTTACTTCGCTCTTGTTTATTTCAGTAAAACTGATAAACGTTCGTGTTTGTCACTAATTTTTCAGATTAACTCGTTAAACTTAAAATGAATTTTATTCATATTAAAATTATTAATGAACATGAATTTAATTAACACGTTCAGTGAGATCATGTGATCGAAATCATATTCTTCACCCTCCATTTTTCCAATTTTAAAACCAAACTGAATCCAAACCCGTTCTGTACTTTCAATGAAACATCTTAAAAATAAAGCATCAGAACACGGTAAGTTTCGTTCACTCATCTCAGCAGTCATCCCGACACTAACACAGAGAACTAAGACTAACAGCCTGTGCCTTAACGTGTTTATGCTTGTCCAGACATGTTTTTCCCTGATACATTGTGAACGGATCCCGTAAGTTACAGAAATTTGTCTGTTTGCTGCGTTTAGAGAGACACACGTTTATTTTTTAATTTAATTGAAGATATACTAAGCTAACGAATATCTTAATCAGGCTTTAAGCTTAATGCATATTGAGATGCGCATGACTCGGAACAGCTTATTAGTATGCCAGTACAGATGATAATCAGATCGATGAGTGACTGTCTAGTCATCAAGACATACAGACGCTCTATGATTGTAAATATTCCATACAGTCTTAGCTTTCTTTCTTGTTTGTTCCCCTTTGTATCAACGTCTATGCCAACAATAACATAATAGGACAGAATAATAAATTTAGTTTAATCCCTTATCTAAGCAAACAAAGTTTGCGCCTGAAGTATCTTCAGGACTGAGGCAACTCATGGTAAAGGTGGACCAAGCTCTCATCACTTGTCTTAGTATCTCCCATAATGCAAAGCACATCATCCTGCCGACATGTATAATGCTATGCATTGTGGGGTCACTACCCAGACCGGTTTTCAACCTTTATTGAGGTCTCGTCAGTGGGAGCCAGACCCAGAAGTGGTGATACCAAGGTAGAAGCAATGGAGAGGTCATATTTACATACACGAGTTTCCAAATGGTGTCTCACCTTAAAAAAAAAAAAAAAAAAAAAAACTTCGAATAATAGGACAGACTCTCCACGTTATGTGATATCACGTAGTTTGAACAGCCGAAACTGCTCTAGAAAAAAATGTTGCTAAATTGTTGCTTCGTGATTAAACAGTCCACAATCCTCCCTGCTCCACAAAATGAAGCATAACCTCGATCTGATAAATGCACAGTAATTTGTTTAGAATGCGTTCATAGGACGTCAGGAGAGAAGAGAAAGAGAGACTTTTAAAATTTAGTAAAATATAATACCAATAAATAGACATCTATTTGGTGTTAATATTTACCAATACTAAGTATGTGGTATCGATATCAGTATTTATTAATAAATATAAAAAACAGCTTCACATCGCATCGCCATCTCAATGCGAGTCTGGGGAAATTTGCCTTCACTTTCAGCTTGAGTCAGACTTTTCTAACCAAACGAAAGATGATGTTCTACCGATTGTGCTAAGAAATCGCGCACCCACAGTTATCTGGTGTGGAAAAGAAGAGAGAATAACTAACTAATGAAGAGAAAATTATTTCTTTCGACGTTTTCAACGAATCCTTTATGAAACATTCCAAGTGTTTCATAAAGGAGGTTTGCTTTATCGTGCAACTTACAGAACCAAAATAAGAAAAATAAACACAAACGTAATAAATGGATTCTTAACCAGACCGCTTTCCTTGTTTGAAGCCAGCGGGGCAAAGATGGAGAACCATCACGCGAATTTACCTTCCGCGCAAAAGGGAGAGAAAGAAAAAAGAGCCTCGCAGTTTATTGATGTTCTTCCTTCCACTGACCTTCTTGACCCCTGTGGTGCGGTAGCAGCAAAACGTCTCGTCAACCACATAACCTTCCAACATGTCGATGGTCAAACTGTTCATCACTTCCGCTATTCGCTGGCTCACGTCTTCCGTACCGTTTGCTAAAGCAACCGTCTGCATTTGACGGGAACAAATTCGTTGCTCGTGAGGAAAGAGTAACCGGCCCTGCTCGGTGCGCCTCGGGGAAGGTAAGCGGTTAAGCTTACACCTGCCTAACGGAGGGAGGATGGGAAAAAGACATCGCGTCTACTTCCACCGCATTCTTGCTGCTTCTCAGATTACAGCGAACTACGAAGCCACCAAATGCAGAGATTTTGGTCGGCGTAAGAAAAATCGTTAAAGTAAACAAATACGGAACATCCTTGTAATGAATCATACCTCGATAACTTTAATTACTTTAAGTTTATCTTTGGAATTATTTGAATAAATGCGATGTTTTTTCGCTTCTTTATTATAATTCATAATAAATGAATTAAAAGAATCAGATTTCCCTCTTTTGCCATCGTCATCGGACACCCACCACCAAGTAATGTGCGATTCCATTGCGACAGGGTGGCAGAAATAAACGCGTCCTTTTCTGCCATCTGTAACAGAGACTATAACGACTGCTTGTAACAACGTGCGAATGGTGCGATAGTGAGAGTGATTTCGATCTTGCATTCAGGTATCATCAAGCTCGTCCCAAACGGTTTGGAACGAGAGAATATAAACAGATAATATCAGCGCTATTAACGAGCGATGACGTGTCTCGCCACATCCCATTTAATGGATGCATGACAAAAAATAGAAAGCTCTCTCTCTGTCTCTCTGTCTGTGCGTTGACATCCATTAAAGATTAATTTGCGGAAGGACTTCATTCCGAACCTCTGAGAATTCGGAGTCGTCAATACCAGCTCCACATCTCCGTACATTTAATTACCTCGTGGAAAAGTCTCTACGGAAACCCATTAAGGCGTTCGTACGAAAGCTAGACGTACCTTTTTGCTCTCAGAGGATTTTATTTACAAGCAAACGGAGCGCCATTATGAGCTTAACTAGTTCTGTCCAAGACTGATCACAAATAATCTTTGATGACTTCTTCGACCTAAGGAAAATGTTTAATTGTCTTTCTTATCTACATGACCTTTTATGCTTGCTCCGTTGAGTAGACCTGAAAATTTCTTTCATCTCTACTTTGTGTAGATAGCATTGGAAGATGCCTGTGGACAAAGCAAGAATAGCTTTGTCCACAGGCATCTAATTGTTATAAAGCTTATAAAGGATACTCGTAACAAACTGCATCGAACGATGCAGTTTGTTACGAGTATCCTTTACCGGAGAGAGGAAATTGGAGATTTACGGTTCTTTGTTTGTGAAGAGAATTGTTGCACGCACATACAACACAAACAGTTTGATTCCATAGCAACCAATTTTTCTTGTTCCTGTTATGGATTACTCTGTTCCACAGTTCGTCAAAAATCTTCCAGCATTGGATTAATTTGTCCGTCCAGATTTCAGCTCCTCATTTCAGGAGGAGCTGGTTGGATCCTGGATGACGTTTTGCCACTCTTTTATTCCACTGAGTTAGATATTCACGTTCTGTTGATCTCTGTAAACACCTTAGCATATTCATTAATCCTAGCTTCTGTTTGTGCTAATATGACTTGCTAATGTGTGTTTATAAGCCAAATAATTCAAATATGCAATGCGCGAAATCAATAATTTTGCTTGGTGTGATTAATTCTTCTATTCAGCTACTTAAAGTATCCTAAAAGTGTACACGACGCCATTCAGGGCTGATAACATTTTATTTTAATCTTCCTGGACTTTATTGGGAAACTGCAACAGACAGTCATTACAAAAAGGCTTGCTAATTATTCCATTCTCTTGCACCCAGTTTTTCTAACTCTTGTCTGAGGGTTGTTTGCTGGATCTCGGTTAGCGGGATCAAAGGAAGACGAGGTGGTCCGACCGAGAATGGAGCTGTTAGGTTCATGGCGGCTTTCAGAGCGGATATCTGATGACCTGAAACGAATAATAAAAATAAATCTCTTATAAAGCTAGTTACAGGCGCATATCGGAAAATATATTTCAAGGATATCACTGCTATTCTGCTATTAGTCTTAGCATATACGTCCTAGAATTGGTATTACGTTCTGTTCTCTATTAGCATTGGAAGTGTTGCATGAGTATGTTCAATTCTAGAACATATTCCAAGAGTGAACTAGAACATTATTGAAAGGCTAATCGATCATAAAGAATTATCAGTTCTAGAACATAGTATCAATTGCACACTCACATTGATCGATCTATCCACACTAATATGGTATAGAATCTGCAATATTTGGTGTGTGTATGTGTGTGGGATTGATATATAAAAAACGTGTGTTTATTGCATGGCTAATACGGAAACATTATCATTTACGGACATGGATCATTAAGATTAATACGCTACAGGAACATAATAGATCGTCTTGCTCAGATGATTTCGAAGAAGCTCTTTAACTGGAAATACCTTACTTTGAATCACGTCAAAGACTCGAAGAAGCTTTATTGGAGAGTTTAAATGAGTTCATCGGTCTCATACGGAACTGAGAAGATTTTACCTGCCGAAAAGTTGAGTTTATATTTTTCATTTTCCGCGACCAGGAAAAACTGGCCCACAGAACACCCCCACAAAAATCTTGGCAGGTCTTGTAGCTCAGGAGCCGATAAGCACTACGGATTATTGTTATTATATAGGAGCATAATATCGTTTAGAAACATCTTTAAAACTAATATAAGACCATAATATTATTATTGGCGTCTTTGTCAAAGCTAATCCCGTGCGTAAGAAAGCGAGTAAGAATAATACCAGAAAGGCAATAACAAATTCCTCTTTATAAACAACCCGTACAAGTATTTTCTCTTCACGAATATAAATAACTCACTAATTTCTCTGAAATACTTTTATGGATGAGGTTCTCCTCCTCCTCCTCCTCCCTGTAGTGAGTCGTAATATGGAGTGCATAAGACGCAACCGAAAGAGAGGACGGTAATCACGGTGATTCCACCTGCAAATATAACGGCAGCACACAGAATTCTTAACGTGAAGTTTCTGTGTGCATCCCAAAAGGTTATAACCCGGAACTTATAGCTCCGCTGGTAGAAAACAAAAAAAACAGTAGACTGGTGGCAACACATTTTAAGCCGTTTTTATCATCCACTCTAAGAAGACGGCAGTGCGGGCGAACTACTTGAGATTCTCAGTACGTACAGTTGTAGAAAATAACACGAAACAAAGAATGAGTTGTGAATTCTCCAAACAAGGTTTAAGGGGACCGCATCTATTGTGCATGCAGGAAACGTTGATTGTGGTGAAAGGCAAGAAACAGCTCGCGCTCCGTATTCTCATCTCTTTACTGGACAATGGAGACATCGCTTATTATTCCGGCGCATGCCTGCAAGTCGAAAGAAATAAACAAAATCTGTCATCAACGTGAAAGGTACGGATCCATTCCAGATTAATTGCAGCCGCTTTGTATATCCTCGCGCCTTGTTGTCAGCATAATGAGATCGATTTGAGACTCGGTTAGCTTAAGTGCTAACAATGTTGTCAATGAGAAAGGTATTCAGTAAAACAGAGTGGCTTTTCTCTTATGAATAATTCGACTCACGCTGATTTCTTCTTAGAAACTCAATCGTGTTTTTTTTTTAATTTCGAATTGAATATAACTTCGTGGCGATAAGAGTCTGTTGTCTCATTAACTGGGTGTGTCTACCTCTTATAATTACATTGTAGGCTTAGTTAAACCTCGCTTCAATTCTGTAAGTATCAAAGTATCCAAACTGTGTTTTTCCCTTCTTGTTTACCATCTTCAGTATTTAAAACTATTTCATCGCGTTGTAGAGAGCGAAGAATTGCTAGCCATTCATCAAGTAGTCTCTAAGACCCTTTGATCTAAGCATCTTTAGAAGGAAAAAAATTAAGACAATAGCAACTACTACTGCTTTTTATACTCATCTCCAGAAGGTTCTTACCCAAATTGCATGGAATTCACTCTTTATTGTTCTCTTAACTATTCTTCAACTGATGGGCTAAATGGATACTGACTTTGCTGTTCCAATAGGACTCAATCATCTGTGGATAGGAGTTACAAATATGCTTTCAAATTTACACTCATCAAGAGTCTGAATTCGTTATCTCACCAAATATTTGTCCACACATGAAAAACATTTTTCTAGCTTGAATCATACATCCACAAAGGTAAAGCGTGTTATGTCATGTCAGAATTCATGTGATCGTGTGCAAATTCTGTCTCAAAATCTCCATCATTGCTAATTAGCAACTATTTTGACTGATCACGCTCATCATACAGCATTCCGTTATCAGCCAATGGTTTATAGTTCCTACTTTTTCACCATTGCAAGCTCGATTCCTCATGTTGGCTACAAATATTTTATGCAGTTAATGCGAGAACTGGGAAACAGATGGAATATCTGTACAAATTCTTAATGATAAACCTACCGTGGCTCGCTTATTTTTAGAGATTGAGATAATTCGCAAAATGTGTACCATTTCTGTCATTCAGTTTGTCATAATAGATGTCAGAAACAAAGGCGGCTCGTGCGTAGGCACTACGGAACTGCAGCACCCCAATTTTTCTGGATATATAAATATATTTATTAATTTATTTATATTTGCTTGTAATATTCAATTTTATCATCAACAATCCTATGCAATGCTCTTATTTTGCATAAAAAATAATAAAAATCCATCTTGTAGCACTTAGGAGGGCGAAGGAGCACTGTATTTACCACAGTGTTATATTGCTACGCACGCAAGCATATGCACGTCACAGTGAGATGCGAACTATTAGCGTAATGCGGCACTGTCCGTCGCCCAGTTCCACTGTTGTTTATATGCAGTTTGCGCCAGTAGTAGAGTGGTCATAGTGCTTATCGTGTTCATTCCGTCTCTTTAAATATTTGAACATTACAATTAAAGACGTAACATTGGTTATAGTTTTTATTTTAGAACATTATTGGGGTTATGATAATGGATTTTATTTTTAAGTCATTTTGAATTATACAAAACTGCATAATTTTATCGATAATAATCAATATTTTTTCGTGTTTAAATTTTTTTTTAATTTTTAATATAATTTTGATATTTTATCCAAACATGTATACACTGTACTTACAGTGTGTATGTCTATTTCGAAAGTTGCAGCAACCCGCGATTTCAAGCCACGAGCCGCCACTGGTCAGAATATCCATTATGGCTAATATAGGAACATCATATCCTAACATCATATCAGCAGCATACCAGAATAATTGGTGTGTGTGCAGACTTTTCCTATAACTATCAGTAAAGTAACATCTCAGAAGACACTGCCTTTAAGGATATCCTTCAAATACCTTTAGACATCTACAGATGAGCCTTTTACTGGGAATCAATAACATCGCTTGTTCCTTCCCGATGTCCATAGTAGACAGAAATTACACTCACGCAGGTGCTTTTCTACCCAGAGCGACATGCAAGTTATTCAAAATGATGTCGTCTGTTTTCAATGCCTTCGTCTATTAACTTTTTCCAGGTCATAATTTCGACGATATCACTAGACAAGATAATTTTTTCTTCTCAAAACAATCTGCAGTACTCCTCGGAATATCAAGAGCATCATCACCTTAGCCTCCAAAAAAGAAGAAGAAGAAAAAAACATGTCTCTGCATTCATCCCACAGCCTATTAACTTTAATAGATTCGTTCACATTTCGGGGAGCCTCTCTAAGAGTTTCCTAAAACTCCTTAGCTCATTACAGAAGAGAGCATGAAGACTGGCCAGTAATCAATCTCTCGCCAGTGACTCTCCATTTCCCATCACGTTCGAATCTCGAACACTTCATGCATTGGATGATCTACGGATGATCTTCAAATTCAAACTCACAGAACAAAAGTTTGTTTCTCTTCGGATTTTCTTTTAGGACAGCCTGCACTGATTGATTTCCTTAAGGAAATCTTCAATCTTAATAAGTTTCTTCTAAACTCTCCGCCCATCACTGAATTTATGTGTGTGGGACGGGGGGGGGTAACATTGCCATAAAAAGCACTGCGCATGTTTGTTTGAAGTGTATTTGTTTTCTGTTAATATGCAAAACACAGACGGTGTGTCGTTTTGACGAAAAGAATAAATTAAAAAAATGTTTAACTTCCTCCCTAAACATGAACGCAATCTGATGGGAAAGTTAATGAGCGCGGTTTGCTCTCAAAGCAAATCGAGTCCGCCAAAAGAATGTTAACCATTACTTTATCGCATTTCTATATAAAAGTTGTTTAAAGATGGATCTTTTCCAACAATCAGAAATATACTCAAATAAGTTAAGATGCGGATCGTATTTATCACCCATTTTCTTCTTCTACCAAGTGATTTAATTGAGACATGCCATCGGAATACGGAGATCGTGGAAGGGATGTTCAGTTATTCTTTGCTATGCGTCGCTATAACAGTTCTGTTCCCACACAAACGATAACTCACGGGAAGTAATCAAGAAATTCACTTCAAATGACCTAAAGAATCATTGGAAAGTGTCAGCACATCAAGTCGTAGTGCGCTAAGAAAACACGTTTCCAGTTCCACATCGCATGTTTTCCTTCCGATGCAGAAATCTCTCATCCAAGATTTTCAGGAAACACTAAAGAAAAGAGTTCGTCACATTCTCTTACCTTCAGAAAAGCGCCTCAGCACTGCTTCCATCCTACGACCCAAACTTCCTCTTCTTATCTAGTTGGATGGTTGGAAAACTTGGTGGGGTGGAGTGCTAGTCCTGACGCGCTGCTCTCGGTGTTTCGGTCCACTTTTCAATTCAACTGCTAGAATATTTTATTGCCCACTTCAAGCTCCCAATAATTTCTCAACCTTCGAACCCAAGTCCTACCTTACGCCATCCTTCTACATCCGGATCTTAAATACTTTACACCAGCGTTTCCCAAATTGGTAGGTCACGACCTGACACCAGGTCACGAAAGCTAAATGACGGGTCGCCTAAAAAAATCTCGAAACCCCCTAGGTGTTTCGTTTTTGGGTTTTCGTTTTTTCACGAAACTCTAAAATGCAAGTCAATAGCGTTTAATTCGCACTAATGAATAAATAATTTAATTAATAGAGACGACGCGCTCCGTACGCGTCGCCATTTCACAGTCTCTTTGTTCGCGGTAAAGTAGCTGAGCTAATGGCGAGGCTGCGCGTCGGCAACCGCGCCACCAGCCGAATCGTTTGGCAGGTTTGGTGTCCCCTTTTACTCGCCCGCCACGTACTCACTCTGCTTGTTCAGTTTGAATTAAGCATCGAGAGAAAGCGTATTTTTTTGTATTTACTGATTACGTGTACCTTGCCCGGTGGGTTCGCTGAAGAACCGTAATTATTATAATTGTTTCTAAATAATTGATTTCATTCTATCTTCATCTCTCTTGCCCATTTAACGATGGATAAATGGGTAATAAAACAACAAACAAACAATGCGCCGGTTACAAACTCTTCGATTAGCACCAAAGAACAATCGAGTGACGTGCAGCTGGGCACAAGTTTTATTTTACCTATTGGCCATAAAAATTTTAGTGGGTCACGAAGATGAAGTATTAAATAACCGGCCCTCGGAAAAAAAGTTTGGGAAACCTTGCCTTACACCATCCTCTTGAATCTCGTGTGTATTCTTAAATTGCTTTTGACTGTTTGCAAATTACCAGTCTCATGAAAGAGCGAGAAAAAATCCTCCCACGAGAAAAGTTAACTCGCTTTTAGTCGAATCCGCAACTTACAAAACCAGACGATCGTGTGCATAATCAGCAAGTGGAACATATCGACAAGGAAATGGATTTTTTCCTCTTTTCTCTGATGCTCAGAGGGCAGCATCATTTTCGCTTTCGAAAAACATTAAGAATATCTTCAGTTCCAGCATCATTCAATCCGTTCGACTCCAATCCCATTTCTTCCAACACCAACCTTCAGTTTGAAACCATTCAAAAGCTGCCAGCAGTTCTCTCGCATTAAACTACAACTTTTCCAAACTCTTCCCATTCCTTAAGGTAAATAAAAGTCTGTAACTCGAACCGGTTCTATTTGCATCCCTCTCAGAGATTTAATTACTGTTATTTAAAAGAGAGCGTTTTAAACTCCGCTCGGATATTTTAATGATTGCAGATATAGCGAGCGAGGAAGACGTTGGAAAATGACACACACACACACACACACACACACACACACACACACACACACACACACACACACACACACACACACACACACACACACACACACACACACACACACACACACACACACACACACACACACACACACACACAGGAGTCTTCTTCCCTACTTCCACGTACTTAGATTACCAACAAAGGGCCCCTCGATCTAACGTGCCACCATTAAAAGTAGTTTTCTGGCCTCTAGGAAATCCAGCCACGATTCTGAATGTCAGCTTGCTACTGTGATCACAGAGGTCGACATTAATCACCCCGCTGTAGCGTTCAGTGCGGAGACTTATTACGGGACTTCTTGTAACAACCAGGAAAAACTCCTGCACTTCCGGACATCTAACGTCGTAAACTCAATTGCAGTCTATATTACGAATGACGTTGTAGTGGGAAAAGAACGAAGCCATTAATTTCTCTTTCTGCTGTGCTCCACGTCCCATCCAAATGAAATAAATGTCTTTTTCCGTATCTTGAAGTGCAGACGTCCCACCTAACAAGAAATTGGCTTCCTGGATCTGAAGTGCATCCCTGCGTATAGGACAGCAATGACCATTTTCACGTCTTATGATTTTCGACCCCCGTCCGTCATTTCACCCCCCCCCTCACGTATCGCTTCCCTGTCGATAAAGAAAAATACCTGAACGAATGTTTTTATTGCAATCCCTCACGAAGCATATTAAATACAATTTCGTTTTTGAATTTTGTTCTACTCACAATGAAATTTAAGATTAAGATTAAGATGATAGGCGAGAGAAAAATGGTTTACAATCGCAGACCGGAACATTTATTCAATGAAATCAGTCATAAAAATAACTAACAAGAAATGTGCTATGTAGAAATAGGTACTTAGGGAGGACCTTCGTATAAATTAAATACACAATATTTAATACATATTAAATGTCATTTGTTTTAAATAACTTTAAAACAAATGAATATTATAGGAAGCAAAGAAGATTTTTTTTTTCTGTACTCTCTACAGGCACTTTTTGGACATGTCCTGATGTTCTTTCAGAATAAGTGGAATGAAATATGGATAATAGGATAGTAAATCTAATAAGCTATGTAAATGACGTAATAATAACGTAATTGCCGGCCTGGCTGGCCGAATGGGTAGCGTATCCGCTCTAGTCAAGAGGCTGCGACTTCGAATCCCGTCGTTGGCACGGTTGTTTGTGATTGTCTGTGAAAATACTAGTGGTGGTGCGCGACGGTAGATGGCGTTGGTGTAGTTTCGGTCAGCTGGTGGATCGTGAGAGGTGGAGATAGAGAGATGCAGAGTAGATGCCCTCCCTCGATGAGTCCCTGGAAGTGCCACGTAATAATGATAATAATAATTTTGAAGTATATTTGACAAGAACTAATAAAGTCTTCATTTATATTTAATCTGGTGTACGCAAGCAGTACAAAATGTACACCACATTTGAAATTGTTTATATTGCAAGTAAGAAAGTTATATTAATAGAATATGTGATTCCTGGGAAAACCTAATTTATATTACGTCGAATGCTTTACGGTGACGAAGTCAAGAGATTTTCTATAACTCAGTAACACAAGCGAGTTAGGAAGCTAACTGGAAAAAAAATACAAAAAAAATAAATTTGAAGGACCTGATATCATGTCGCGTTGAAGTTTTAAATTTGCTACTGTATAGTAATAAAAAAAAATGAATCAAAAACCTGCAGCCTGAACAATTTCTTTTGTTGAGCCCAAGTAAGCCATCGACGTTAAATTATACGTGTGTGTGTGTGTTCAATCCTACACAGAATCAAGAAAGAGGAATTGTCGTCGAAGTGACATTCATGGATGATGAAAGGACGTAATTCCATAAGAACAATGACTATGCGTATGTCTGTTCGTATGTTTCGATGTCAACCGTGCATGTTATAACATTAGAGAACATCTTTGCGTAGGATCACGTATCGAGACACCTGTATGATGTGCGTTTGCCGTACTCAGTTGAACGTGTTTGTTTCATGCCGATTTATTTATTGACTGGAAAGTTTACAAACGTATTTGTTTACATTTCGTATAATTTAAAAATAAAATAGTGTTATATACACCCTCTGTCCAAAAAGAAACCGAACTTTTCGTACAAGAAGAAACAAGTGGCGCCACTTATCGTATCTTTTTCTCGTCGAAAGCGGCAACCTCCGTTAGTGTTGAGTCAACCGTTTATGACATTTGTTTCATTAGAAGCCGAGTTGTAGTGCCAAGAGTGACCGTGTGTTTTGATAAACGGTCAGAAAATAGTTTCAAACAGAGAGCTGCGATTGACTTTTGTGTTAAACTTGGTAAAGGTTTTACCCAAACGCATCAAATCCTTCAAAAAGCAAACGGTGATGAATGCTTATCCCGTACTCAAGTTTACGAGTGGTTTAAGCGATTTTAAAGTGGTCGTGAGACGCTTGAGGACGACGAAAAGTCGGGCCGTCCAAAAACTGCACTGAGCGAAGCTAACATCCAAAACGTGCGTGATTTCATCAAAGAAAACCCGAAATCGTCCGTGAGATTGATTGAAGATGAATTGGGGATTCCAAAATCAGCTGTGCACAACATTTTGACCGAGGGTTTGGGCCTTCGTAAATTGAATTCGCGATTTGTTCCCCACAAGTCCGACGACCAAAAAATGTATCGAATTGAACACTGCAAGGACCTCATTAAATAAGTAAGGAGTCAAACTAGTTCAGAAGAGTTAGATTTCATTTAGGTCTTTTGGTGGAGAATAACAAAGCATATGTGGAGAATAAGAATCGCTTTGTCTTAGGAATTCCAAGTTCGATTTAAATTTAGTAATAAAATTAGTAAATCAATCAATTAATAAATAGTAAATCATGATTCAAAATCACTGAAAACATATTTATGAGATTTGCAGTACTCTAATTTCATAGAATGTATTGAAGGATAAAAAAAATCAGAAAGAATTTATTATTATGCACTTTTAGCGGAATTAATTTGCGCCCTGTAAACAAAGAGTTAACAGCTACGAACATCTATATCACACACACACAGTGTATTCTCATGTTTTTTTTTATTATTATTATTCATCACTAGCATGAGCTGTCAGAATTTACGACACTCATCATGCAGATATTTGACGAAATTATGCTTGAAGCTCTCTCTCGTGTCACCCACTTCCAGTTAGAAAGCTTCTGCAAGCGTTTTTCATCGTCATAAGTCTCTGCTAAGGTCTGTCACACATTCCATCTTTAAATCTTTTTTGGTTTGAGTGGCAAAATATTCGCGCGCAGACACACACATATAGAAAAGAAACTAAAAGAAAGGCAGAAAAGTGATACTTGAATGTAAAATACAAAAAATGTACGAAGAAAAAAATGCAGAAAGGCAGACTTCTCGAGCTAGATGAAATGCAATCTCTTAATAATACTTTCTCGGAGCTCGAACGTTTAAGATCCGCCCATCGATAGGCTGCCAAATCGCCCTTAATATCTTCCTTTGGGTTTTAGAAAAACACCGTTTAACTGTAGATAATTTGTCCATAATTAGTTCTTAAGCGTTCTAATTAGCGCAGACTAGGGGAGGAAAACGATGAGTTGGGGATGTTTCTGTCTGAGAAAATAAAATACGACCTCGAACAGTTCCGTTTGGGTCGAAAAAAAATGACGTGAAAAAAATTAAAAAAAAAAAAAAAAAGCGGCTTCGATACGCACTGCAGTAATAACCTGTAACTAAACCACCCTCAAGGAATATTTTACGGGAATTAATTGTCCCCGGAGAACATTCTCTGAAAAATGAGATTGAATTTCTGAAGAGTTTTATGATCACGTGGAAGACGCGCTTCTCTTGGGACGGTCCATCGTTCAAATGAGATAAAAATAACGAAGGCTTAAGAGCTGATTAAGGAAATGCACGAGAGTTTTCCAACTGATTCACAGATGGCGTTCTTGTTCTGCTTTTGTCTCAGGCAATTAACTTTTTAATATGAAATAATTAAATTAATCATTTAAATTGTGTTCTTGCGAACAGTTTGTTGAGTAGATGTGATCCCCAAAACCAATGACACGTGACTGTCGTTTAGTTTAATACAAAAGCTGCAATTTAGTTTCGTATCAGACAATAAAAAAGAGAATACTTACCGTGCTTTACAATGGTATCCACGATATCAGCGATTTTATACTGAAAAGAGAAGAAATATATTGCAGATCACAGCTTGATTCGATACATACGTCTTAAAAAAATCATGACGATAGACTAATAAATAAACTAATAAAAAGCATGAATTCTGAACTCGTGTAACCATTTCACTGCATAAATACAAATCTTAATTGTAAATATAAACAAATATTCTTGGGTAGGAGAGCGCGGTGAAGATCAGGCCACCATTTCACATCTTACGGCTGGGGATGGGGAAGGAGGAGGATCCGTGTCCTACTGGCACACTGAAGCCTTTGTTTCCAATACATCAGTGCGGAACTGCACCAAGGGCTTCCGACGACCTTCCCCTTCATCTTGGGATGCATCCTCTCGGCTTTCCCCTAATGAGACATTACGTTAACTAAAGAGCTGACAGACGGGTGGCTATCCATCACTTAACGACGACACCGTTTCCAATGGCGCAACAAGAAAAGAAGGCAAATTGCAGTTTACAAAAGCTGCTACAGAAAGATGAGATTGATCGTATTGACTGTTCGGAGCTCAGACGTTTGCAGGCCGTTTTCGGGTTCTCTCTTACATTCCTCAAGATAAATGTGCGCATTGGAACCATCTCTGGTTGCCTAGGAAACGCATCTCCACCTCTCGAGTACGTGGTGATCAACACCATCTTTTTTTTTTTTCTTCTGTTGTCCTCTTTCGCCTGTCGTCGGCTAAAATGCAAACACACTAGCTTACCCCTACCAACCCACCCCCCTCACATAAATACGCGTGTCTGCTTCTATCATCTGTCAAAACAAACATCAATCTTGGGCAACTTGAGAATACCTTAACCCCCGAGGCGAAGAGAAGGCCGCGTTTTTTATCGTCAGAATTTTCTTGTTTCCTGTTGTCCTAGGAACCGTGAAGACGATCCTTAGATCTACTTGATGCTTCTGTTTGGTTCTTATATCAGGTACGTATGGCGTCAAGAAGTACTGTCACATCCCTTTGCACGCGGTGCATCTCGCGTTGCAATTTTCGGTACAAAACAGACTCAATGGGAAAAAAATGCTGTCCGCTTTCGCTCTGGAAAATTTCTAGAAAGGTGAAGATGTACTTCCAAAATAAAGACAATTCTATCCCAAATATTTATGACCCTCAACAGACGGTCAATAATTATCTTACCGTTAGTTTCTGGGCTTCATCTTTCTTCCCTCTGGTATAAGCTTCCCGCAGACGATGAGCTAGCGAGGCCATGAAATTGTAGGTGGCGCCGATGCCGGCAGTCACTCCGACAGCTAAAGCAGATAGAAAAACCTAACAAAAAACATGAACTTACTACAGACATGATTTGGAAGAAATGAGAAATCATAAATAAAAAAAAATTAAAATAATTTAAATGTTCATAAAGTTCATGAAACAGCATTCATTTGTAATTACACAAATTTTGAGGTATACGAACTAACTGCAGATATAAAGTTGCGAACATATAATTCAATGAATTATATGTGATATAATATTATTGTTGCTCTATTGTATACTAAAAAAAAAAATTATGTCAAAAATATTCGCCCGCATTTAAATGCAGATAATTGCCTAATATCATCATCCAATAATGCAATAACATTTCAAGCATCTAATAACATGCGCACGCATTGTATACGTTTTAGCGAACTGTAACACCTTCTGTGCCATTGTTGGCTGCTACAGAATCGATTATCACGTGAGCGTGACGTAATAATGTTATCTCTTAATCTAATAATGCGTACGTTTGTGGCACGAATCTGATTAAAGTCCTTGCAGATAGCAGACTCGGAGCGTCGATGCCGCCTTCCTGTATTAAAATCAAGATCCAGATATTAAAATTTAATTAGAAAAGTCAAAAATATGCCACATAAAAATTGAGTTCGGGAACAAAATTAATTAACTGCTTTAACAAACTAACAATTATCTTTCTCGTGTTTAGTTGGAACTGGAAACCAATAAAAACTTCCGAAACCTAATTAGCTGAACCAAGTCGAAAGAAACAGAAGAAAAGAACGAATGCAACCACCCCGAACAAAGTAAGAAATATCAATTAAATAGCCGATCTTTAAAAAGGAAAGAAAAAACTGTCAGGATCTGTTTTATGTAGGACTCCCAAGGTACAATAACTGTCTTTCAAAGAATCTTAAGACAGTCGCCATTTTCTACTCGTATATCACAACCAATCAAGACCCATTTTCGATACACTTTCTCTATCTCTCATTCTTTAGCTAGTTTATGCATAAATTTCAAGAATCCCATACCAAGTCAAATTAATGTTTCTTAGGCTTCGTGTATGAAGGGAAATGAGTTACCTCATCGACTCCAGACATGAGCTTCACTCCCCCTATAGACTGACAGCTGGCTAATTCCCGGATGTCGGGTGAAGTGTATTTAGCTCCGCAGAAGTTCGGAATCTTATCCTTTGCCTCCTTCAGAAATTCGCTGACTTTTACTGAAAAGAAAAATACAAAATTTATGTCAAAATAAAGGGTTGATATAAATCGTTTAAGTGGCACATTTTCACGCGCCCTTACTAACACTCTTGTGGGCAGAATACTTCGCCGCGACAGAATTGCTAAATATTTATTAATAGACTCAACCACCCCATAAATGTCAGGGCAGATTAGATCCACAATTTTATTTATTTATTTTTGCGGGGGAGAAGGGAAGGCTCTACTGGTGAATGTGAGGGCGACCATAACCATGAACCTTCCGAGTTAACTATTTAACCTTGATTAATCAACTGTCTTGCTTATTTACCACCTAAGCATCCAATCAGCTGACTGCACGTATCAACGAAGCGAAGAACATCGGACGGTGGTTATATTTTCGGTGGGCCCAAGGTGTAAAAATTCATCTAGCACAGCATCGGGACCGTGTTTTACCGCAAAGAAGTTGCATACACATATTCAAAATAATAATAATAATTTTTTAATTCAATGATTTTTTATTATTCAAATTATGATTATATATTTGTTCTATTTTTTTGAACAATAAATTTCATATAAATGTTTCTTTTTTTTTGGTATAATGTATTAATAATAGTAATCGTAGGTGATAATTCATAATTACATTTTTAACAGTATTTATAGTATAACAATAAGTTATATTTTACAAGTTTTGCTTTTAATGTATTTAAGCGCTGCAAGTACAACACTTCAATATAAAATACGGATTTTTTTTTCTTTCTGTTGATCTCAGTTGAGATGTAAAGTCTCAGTTTGTATCCCGAAGCTTTATAGTAAGCTTATCTGAGGATGACACCGGTTAGATATTTTTTATTGATTTGACTGCTGTGTTGGAAGTAGACTGATGTCTGAGAGGTCAAATGAATGATCTGATCAAAGTGAAGTTGCCGATATTTTCAGGTGTTATTGCATTTGCATTGATGGTTCGCATTCATGTTTTATTGTGGTCTTATTTTTGAACTAATTAGGATACTTTCTTTTTTTTTTCGCTGTGGCAGCCTTTCTATGTCTTCTGAGCTTTTAATTTGTATCGGTTTTGAAGTTTGTGACTTCCTTATGAATACCTTGGCATCTCTGATCCACAAAAATTGGTAATTTTTTTCTGTTTTTGCTTTTCTCGCTTGGTACAAGAGATTCTGGTTGAATGGTGTTAAATATTCGGATAGGAAGATTGGGGTATTGTCTTGCAATGCGTTCAAGTCCTTGGCAACTGGTTTTTTCAGTCTGCTGGCTTTTATGAGATTGTCTGTTGTGGACTTGCTTGTAAGATGAACTATGACTGGTGCAGGTCGTGGCAAGCCTTGTTTTTTGCTCTTCCTAGGAATCTGATTTACAGTCTGAATGTCATTAACACTTTTATTGCCAAGCTGAAAATTGGAATTTCGTGTGGTGGCCAAATTTTTTTTTATTTTTTATTTAGGTAGCGACGTCCACGCGATAACGCGTGATCGGCCGTTTGGTCAGAGCTCGCATCGCGCGATATCGCGTGATTGGTAATGAACATGTTAAGCTGTAGGGAGATGTCAATTGCATGGCCTAATTTTAAAACTACATCTCTGAGGTTTTCTGTGGATGCAGTTTCTGGAAGACCGTTTATGACAAGATCTTCTTTATGTTGTTGCTGATTTAAACGTTCGTATTCTAATAATAATAATAATAATAATAAAGAAGTAGTGTCTCTAACAAGAACCATCAGGATTCTCACTGATGGGGGATTATTAAAGTCCATACACTTATTCTTGAACCATAGTTAGGCAACCATCGACGAAATGGCAGCCCAATGTTCAAGTTCTGCCTATGAAGTTATTGCGATAGATTTTATTTCCATAAAGTTTGTGCAAGATGGATTCCTAGTTTGTTATTTACAGCAGGAATCCATCTTGAGCTAACTACTTCCCAATAATTAAACATTTTGAGAAAAACAATTCGCAAAATAGATTACTCTTCAAATACTAATTTTAAAGTAAAAAAAAATACTCTCGTACACCTGTATTTCAAAATGCCTGAATAAAAATTTATATTTCGTGCTATTTCTTTGTTCCAAGCCTCCTATCGCGGACGCACTTGTCCAACAACAGAATTTTCAACGAACTTCTCAATTACAGAACTCAGCGTCGAATTCTTTCAATATATTTCCCATTTATGGTGATATCGAGTTCTCACCCGAGTGGAAGATCACCCCAGATGTTCAATCTTTTTTTTTTTTGTTGTTGTTTATTGCTTTATTCTTTCTCAGATTTCTTCCTCTCAGACAAGTGACGCCATATTATTTGCAGTGGCAATGCCTCCGTAAGTTTATATTAAAAAAAAAAGAAAGAAAGAAACAATGCAATAAAACCTTCCAACATCGCTATATTTAGGGCCTCTTATAGCGTTTTCTGTTGTGCTCTGTTGGACACAACTTCTTTTCTCCACATCACTTTATTGTGTCGCAATAAACTCGAGGCGCTCGTGTGCTTCTAGCAAAGAAATGAAAAGCATTCACGCCATTACGCCTAGAAATCTCCCAAGACGCTGTCATACGTAGCGGAAGTTTTCTTGTCCTTGATACCTTTCTTCGCCTTGTGAAAAGACCAGGTCGACAACTCTGTCTCTCGAAGACTCCAAATACCCGAAATTCTCAAACTTTTCTTCTTTTTACCTTCTCTTTCTTTCCATCTAAAGAAATGCGAAAAGGAGAGGTCTGTCTAACCCAAACACGCCTTTTTGAGTCGCTTTAAATAATCCATCGCAGCCAATTCAAGGTATGGTGACACGTCATTTCACTGTGCCTCTATACACACACACACACACATGGACTTTAATACCACAGATGTCCGCTGGGAGATTTTTCCTTATTCTCTGTTCGTCAATACAATAAGCCTCCGCCAGTTTTGAGTGACAGTCGCTGTACACAACCCTCTGTATTAAACCTCGCGGAAAGCTATGGAAAGAAGAAACAGGATTTGATAGTGTCTGTTACACGGCGATGCAAGAACACTTCTCTCGACTTAAACCCGCCATAGTAAGCCACACGAGTTTTCATTGAAGTGTCTTCGCTCAAGTGAACTAAAGTAATGAACAAGCTTAAAATATCGCCACATTTCATAAGTCTTTTCTTGAGAAATGTTGATGAAGAACATAACAAGGTTTTCATGAAACATCAACCTGTCATTTAATAATTTCTTATTTTTCTGTTATAAAGCGTGTCAAAATGTCTCGACTGTAAGCATCCACTCAAATAAATTTTTGATTATATTAAATTTTTATGGTGTTTAATTTATAAATATTTTATCCGCTTTACTTTTAAAATATAAAGAGAGTAATTTATGAAATTTATCAGCTAATTTTATATCCAAAAATATATTATTAAAAATATTTATCTGGATTTATTTTAAAAAATTTTAAATGAAAATAATGAAATATTATGCACTCTACAAAAAACAATATTATACTGCAACTTCTGTTAGGACTGATGTGTAAAGACAAATATAGATAAGAAATAAAGGTTTCAAAAATACTAAAAGTCTAATTTACCTCACTGAATTACTATTATCTCACTATTAAAACGGCGAGCAAAAAAGAATCTACTTGCTGATAAGACTACTTTATTCGAGTTCATCCTTTTTGACTTTTTTCCCATAAAAAATTTAAAAAAAATTGTCTCCAAGATTTTTCCGCTACATTAAGGAGGCTTCCACAAGTTGCTGAAAAAATGTGTCCGCGTTTTTTCTAGCAACTTACGTTAATATGTGTAGCATTTAATAGGTGTAGCTGAGCGGGGTTTTCGGCAAAAATTAATAATGTTTGTAACGTGATCGTTAGAATAAAGTGTCGTCTTCTGTATTTAGAAAATAACCCTTTGAGGATCTTCATGGGAATCTGTTTATCCTTGCATAATTAATACATAATCCTTACAGGTATACGAACTTATTTCCGACAAAGAAAAAAAGTAAACTAATCTTAGATGATCGTCGTATGTTACGCCGGAAAATTTTGGAGATAAAGTGTCCTATGCGAATGTAAACTTAGATCGCGATTAACTCCACTTGACCAACTGAGGTGAATCGACTCAATTATTCTCTCGGAAATCGCAGCAGTTTGCAGATTCATTGAAATCACACGCGATTTGCCAATGCCCCCAAATGGGATTCATCTATTCGGTGGGATCAAGTTTAAAAAGAATTTCTGTTCAGGAGAGATAGTGGTGAGTGTTTCGCATAATCCGTGAGGGTGTTTTCAAAGTTTAACAGCTCAAGTGAAATGAAAAAAATGAATACTAGTATGAAACATTTAAAATTGCTCTATTTCAACTTTTATAATAACAAAAATTGATTATATTAATTTTAATAATTTATAAAGACAGTCGAATCCGGTTTTTAACCAAACATAGTCCGATAATTTGGTGAATTAAATGAATAAAATCATGTTTTTAAATTACTCGTATTCTTTTGCCAGCTAGAATTGTTTGAGGGATGAAAAATCCGATATTCGGGAGGGGAGGGGGGGGAATCTTTTCATCTCTGGATGTTTCAGTAACCTTAATTTTTTCCCATCACACCACGATGAAAATCGAGCGCAAATGTTTCCAACCAAAGGGCCTCTGTGCTACCGACTAAGCTACAGTGTTGTAAATAATAAGTAAGAGGGAAAATAAGTTATCTAATTTTAATTATGCATAGAATTTTGTTATTTAAAATACTAAATTAATTTCAGATATCTATCCTTTTATTTAGAAAATATTTTGAAAAGTATATTTAATTGGCTTGTACACCATATATCCTAAATGATAGCGGACAATAAATTTCCAGTCTTGCAAAGGCTTTATTGTCCGGGAAGAATCGACCGTGAGATGCGGTGTTTAAAAAAAAATTCAAAGCCCGGTGAGGTGCTTTGTCGGTGAATGCTTTTCTTCGAAATATGAGCGGTTCTGCTCGGTGGTGGTGTGTGAGCGGAAGGCCATTACTGAGTGGATCCATCTCAGCGTTGGCTCCACGATTGAATGGCCTAGAGATCGTCCGAATTTTTTGAAACGCCTATATAAGGGCAGTAAGAGATGCGCTCAAAGCTCCATCTGGGGACTACTGAAAAATATCAAAAACAAAGTCAGATCCCTTCCCCCAATATTCTCTGACCAGGGCCTTGCTCACACAGATGTAGACAAAGCAGAAGTTATAGCATACAATTTGGAGGAGCAATGCAGGCCTTCGTATGAAAACCTTGACTTTGACCACATATATAAGATTCACAGCAAGGTCAGACACTCACTCACACTTCCTATCACCAGCACTGACCATATTACACCAACATCACCTGCTGAGATATATGACATTATTAAAAAATTAAAGAACAAAAAAGCTCCTGGGCCAGACGGCATTACTAATCAGGTGATCAAACTTCTATCCCGAAAAGCAGTAGTGCACCTGACCAGTATGATAAATGCAATTTTAAGATTTCACTATTTTCCTTCCACCTGGAAACTGGCTGATGTAATTTCTATACATAAGCTACGCAAAGACCCACACTTACCGCAAAATTATCGTTCAATCAGTCAGTCTCATCTCCAGTCTGGGTAAGGTTGGGGAGAAGGTCATATCCTCTCACGACTTCAAACCTCAGTAAATGACCTAAACATCCTCCCTAAAAAACAGTTTGCTTTTCGACAACACTTTCTTTTCGGCAACATTTACTACTCAGCAAATCCGCAGAATTGTCGAATACATCAACACCAGCTACAACTGGCGCCAGTGTACAGGAGCTGTTTTCCTAGACCTATCCAAAGCATTTGACAAAATCTGGCATTTTGGACTCCTGCACAAACTTATCTCAGCCGGTACTTCACTAAAAATGGTTCATCTAATCCACTCATATCTTCAGAATAGATCAGTGCAAGTTAAAATTAACGGTTCTACATCTTTCCAGCGCCATATCTTTGCTGGAGTGCCGCAGGGATCTCTACTGGTTCCATTGCTATTTTCCGTATACATGTTAGACATCCGCACAATTCGATGACTTCCATTTTGGCCCTGTATGCGGACGATACAGCAATACTAACCAGATCTCTCAGACCTCATTTCATTACCAGAAAGCTTCAAGAAAACCTTCTAAAGCTGGAGAGTTGGTTCTCCAAGTGGAGATTAGAAGTCAACCCCCAGAAAAGCTCAGCCGGTCTTTTCTCAAAAAGGGCAATGTCTCCTGCAGGAGATGTGTTACTATTCAATACTAAAATTCCCTGGCAGACAGAAACAAATTACCTGGGTGGGTGTAATTCTCGACAAAAAAGCTATCTTTCAACCAACACTTCAAGTCTGCATGCGCAAAGGCATCTAAAGCCATAGCTCAGATCTATCCGCTAATTAATAGAAATAGCAAGCTCAGCAACAGAATCAAATTGCAACTATACCAGATGACGATTCGTCCTATACTCACCTATGCCTCTCCAGCCTGGAGCCACACCTCTAATACTAACATTATCAAGATACACCGAGTGCAGAACAAGTGCTTGAGAATGATTCTGAACGCCCCGTGGTATGTTAGAAACAATCAACTTCATAGAGATACAAATATTCCCTATATTTTCTCTTTTCTACAATCCTTAGCATCCACGTTTTTCCTAAAGACGTCCACACACCCAACGATTTGGTTCAGCAAGCTGCAGCATACGATCCAAAGGACATATTCAAATATAGAAGACCAAAAGCTGTATTAGCCTCCTATATAAATATATAACCACTGTAACCACAACAGATATACAGTATATTAGCCTCCTATAGCGATGCATAATCTCCATGCCCATTCAGGGCGAGCAAACTGCTCACAAATTTTACCCGCACTGTAACCACAACAGATAACGGTGAAGATGATAAGCATTCTTGCTTCGCCCCTTTAAGCCAGTCCTTATAAGGACTATAGCTTTGTTGGGGGATCAGAACGAATTGGCGGTGATTACTACCCTTGGAGGGTAATGGATGGCAATGCTGTAGCCAATGAAGTTCTAACTGAGGCTCGGCTATTGCTGTTACCCTTCTGCCATAATCAGAGCTTTAATAATTCAATAACACCTTATCCCTACTGTCCTCTACAGATAACGGGGAATATGAAAACCATTCTTGTTTCGCCCCTTTAAGCCAGTCCTTATAAGGAAAGAACTATAGCTTTGTTTTGTTTACTTCATCGCGATACTAAACTACCAAGCATCAAGACACTCATGAAAACGTCACAGAAAAATTCTTCGCAATAACAGAAAACCACCAGAACCAAGTACTAAGACAGGCATCAAACTATAGCCCAACAGATCACTTCAAACACAGAAGACCAAAAAGCATCTTGAAATAAAAACCAATCTAAAAGCTCACAAAAAGCAGGCATAATACCCACCCAGCTACCTCAACCTCAAGTAAAATAGAGATAAAGGGATAAAGAGCCAAGGGCTCACTCCATCTACCACAGAAGTTAACAGTTAACAGTTATAGCTTTGTTTCAGGGGAGGGTAATGGATGGCAATGCTGAGGCTCGGCTATTCCTGCCAAAGATCAGAGCTTTAATAGCTGATTAACAACCTATCCTTACATTGTCCTCTACAGATAACGGGGAAGATGAAAAGCATTCTTGCTTCGCCCCTTTAAGCCAGTCGTTATAAGGACTATAGCTTTGTTTCAACTGGGACCTCCACACTGCTGCGGTCTTTATTGACCCTGCGAAGGCTTTTGATAAGGTGTGGCATGAGGGTCTCCTCTACAAACTCATCAAATTTAACATGCCAATTAATTTAATAAAAATCATAGATAGTTACCTTAAAGACAGATTCATCCGAGTAAAAATAAATGAAACTACCAACCAGATGAAAGATCCTTGCAGGTGTGCCGCGGGGTTCTCTTCTGGCTCCCCTGCTGTTTTCAATCTACATAGCTGATATTCCACAAAATCCAAGTTCAACAATCACAGCATTATATGCGGATGATTCCGCTTTATTATCAAGATCTCTCAGTCCTAAAGTAACTATCACAAGACTCCAAAACAGTATTCATACATTGAAGAAATAGCTGATGGACTGGAGGATTCAAGCAAACCCACTGAAGAGTTCAGCCATCCTGTTTACCAAAAAGAAGTTTCAGATCAAGGAAGACATACACCTGCTAGGTGTCGAGATCCAGTGGCAGAGTGAAGTCAAATATCTCAATGTCGTGCTTGACAAAAAACTCCAATTCACCAATCATATAAAACACATAAGCTCGAAGCCATCCAAAGCAATCGCCCAGCTCTACTCCATGATCAACAGAAGAAGTAAACTGGATAACCGGAACAAACTACTCATATACGAGATGGTAATACGCCCAGTCATCACTTACGCATCTCCTGCATGGAGCCACACCTCGAACACAAATATTCAAAAACTGCCGAGGATACAAAATAAGTGCCTGAGAATGATTCTGGATGCCCTATGGTTTATCAGAAACTCTCAGATTCACAGAGAAGTCAACATTCCCTACATTGCATCCCTCCTCCATGATCTAGCAGCAAAGTTCTTCACCAAGACAATCATCCAAACCCGCTGATCAATCAAGCATCAGACTACAATGAAACAGAATTCTACAAATACAAAAGACCCAATTCAATTCTGTGCTCAGCTGAACACAGCTAATCTCACTGCCCTTTCTGGGCGAGCTTAACGCTCAATAACTCTCCACTCAAAGAAATCCCCCCCTCAGACAAAGGGGAATATGAAAAGCATTTATATCAATTCGGCAATGTTCTACATATAGCTTTGTTGATTTACAATGGCTTTAGTGTCCGGAATGAAAATAAAGATTAAGATAGCGTTTAGTTCCGAAATGTGCACCAAGGTATTGGGATGATAACTGAAGACATTAAAAAAAACGATATCAAATCGAATTATTTCCAGCATTCTTAATAAGACATCCAATTTATGTTCAGTTTATAGCGTATACAGTTATCATTACCTGTCCTGAAAGATCTTCTTGGTAAAAAGAAAAGGAAGTCTCGCTTGTATTAAAGATTGAGGCACGAACGAGGCCTTTGGAAGTTAGCTGTAAACACCTTCTTCCCAGATACTTGGCTGAACAAATCACACAGTTTAACGTCTCGATACTCAAGACACTTCCTATCAGAGTTTGAGAAAGTCGGTAGCAAAAGAAGTTAAAACTTCCCCTGGAGATCTGGTACGGTGATGAAATCACAGCTCCTTCAGGAGTTCGAGAGGACACGGAACCTTGGGAATCCCCAGACACTGCGTTCATCTGACGTGATTTTATTTATGGCGTAGCGCGTCGCCTTCGCTTTTATGTTTACTGACTAGGCTTTCTGGTGGCTCATCCGACAAGAGAAGGAACACAAATTCGCACCTGCACGATCGGCCAGAACACCAAAGCTCTAAAGGGACGTGTGCTTAACCAACAATCCGATACTTCGTTATTTTAGTAAAATATGTTATATTATGTTGTAAATGATAAGTAAGAGCAAAAATAAGTCATCTATTTTTAATTATATATAGAATTTTGTTATTTAAAATACTAAATTGATTTTAGACATCTATCCTTTAATTTAGAAAATATTTTAAAAATTATACTTAATTTGTTTGTACACCATATGTCGACGCATTTAATAATACTAGAAATGTGACCACCTTGAGGAAAATCATTGTCTTTTGAAGATATGCTTTTTTCTGATACAAATTCTTAATGGTTTGTTTACGTTTCATAAAAATCAACCACAGTAAAGTAATATAGATAGAGGATGATCAAAATTAAATTATCTGTGTGGAGCGCAGCTAATGATCCAAATTCTGTGAACCTTTTGCAAGAATGCATCATGCAGAATCGATATCTGGGAGAGAAAGAAAAAAGAGAAGCTCCAAAATCAACCACAAGGAGCCCTATATGGTGTACCAAATGCAGATGTATTAATTTTTCTGTGTAAGAAGGAGAAAAGCGACACAAGCATAAATAACACGTTTTTGTTCACTTCCGTTATGCATTCAAGGGATGTACTGCTCAATCTGCTGCCCTCCCCGGTATGCTGCAAACTGCATCCTTTGCACAGGGTGTTCAACGGCACAATGCACCTGTCTGTTCAGGGACTTATGGTACGCACGTGCTTGTGGATGCTGTTTTTCAGCGCTGGCAAGTTATCAGAATGATATTGGTGAATACTGTCCTTGAGAAATCCCCCGAGTCAGAAGGCACGGGGGGTCAGATCAAGTGAACGAGGCGGCCATGCAGTGGGAAGAGCACGGCTGATCACTCCGGCTTCCGTGAAATGTTCTCGAAGAACCTCCTGTACGCATCGACCGATGTGTGGAGGAGGCCCATCCTGTATGAAAATGACTGAAGCCGTGCACAGGCGCTGCTGTAGCTGGGACACAACAAAATTATCATATCGCGATACCTCTCGGTAGTAACTGAGCAATTTACACGGCCCGACTGACGAATGGCCTCAGAGAAGAATGGTCCAATTATAAACGAAGCTCTAAACCCCCACACCAGACAGTAACTTTGGGTGAATGCAAAGGAATTTGTTGAATTTCATGCGATTTTTGCGTAGCCCATCCCCGGAAACTGTGGGCATTCACAGCTCCGTTCAAGTGAAAGTGAACCTCATCTCCCCCACAGAATCATCCACAGGCACGCAGCGTTGAACTCCACTCGAGCAAGGAATATAAAAGCGAATGTCAGTCGACACTTCAAAGTCCTGCGGGCGCAACTCATGAGTCAGGATTATCTTGAATGGGTAGAAATGCAGAATCTTCAGTACACGTTTCCAGGCAGTTGAGTAAGGCACATCCATGTGCCTTGATACGCATTGCGAGAACCGAAACTGTTATTGATGGCCTGCTCCACAATGACAGTAGCATCTTCATTCACGTGTTGTGAACTGATTGGTTGGCGACCTCTGCCGGGTCTAACTCGCAACGATCCCGTTTCTTTTAAACGAGTAATCATTCGTCACAGAGCACACGGAGATGGTGGACCTCGTCGACATTTGTTCAGGCGACGAAATTCGCAGAGTGCAGCAACAGCATTGCAATTGTTTAGGTGGGTACAGCTTAACGTTCAAAGCACGTTGGGGACAGGTTAATGCTGCCATCACCGCGGACGGTATTAACAACCAGAGTGAAGGAAAAAATTCCGTGTCCACTTTTTTGAACTCTTCTGGCACCTGCCGAGTTACATGATATGCAAGTTCCATGCATTTGGTGTTCACAATATCCCTGGTGGCGAATTCTGGAACTTTCTCTCTCAGATATCGCTTCCGCTTGACACACCATTTATTCCTGCAAAGTTTCGCAGCAGCATCTGGATGATGCTCCAAAAGGCCTTCATTTAAACAGTAAACTTCACTGGATTTTTAAACGCTTATGCAAATTATGCATAAGTATAATTTGCGCACAGCCTGTTTGCCATGAAAAATATAGAGTATATGTGCATTAATATATACTGTATATTAATGCATCATTTCCGGTGATCAATAACATTCAACCGTATTTAAAGCACCAAATCCAGTGGATTACGACAAGAATGGGTGATTGCATTGCTTAGGAGAAGGACTGAATTAACGATGAATAAACTGAGCGGGCAGGGAGGGACGAAAAAAGTCAGCTTTCATATTGGGTGATCTAAACGCCACAACAAAGTGTAATGCCGTTCAGAACGTGTCGATGTGTCCTGTCCATCTAATGCGACAATAAAGCATTAAATGCCAACATCACAGACAGGAAGACGTTTTTCTATTTTTATTTTATTTTTTACGTCCTTTGTGTCTCGCCATTAGAGGCTAACTTTGTTTAAAATACTCAACAATGCAGACAGCGCGCGAACGAATAAAAACAAACTTTCGAAATTCTCACTGATAACAATAGGTACCGATAGAAAACGACGAGTGACAGCGCCATCTATCGGAAATTATTCAAATAAATCAACACTTTTTTGTGGCTTCTAGTAAAGTTTTGGTTGCATTATTGGAGGAATTCGTCGATTTATTATTACGCAATGAAATTTTCAATAAACAACTGGATATGCAGAATGACGATCAGTAAATGAAAGTTATAACAGCAGAGAAAATACATAAATATTGCAACGTTTAATGGCTAAAATGTCACCGAAAATTTTTATCGCCACTACAAAAAAAAAGTTTTAGCCAATAGAAAATCCTGACAAGAAAACTCTGTACGCTGACGTCATAATTAATTATTATAATAATACATAATTTAATAAAATATTAATCCCATAAACACTGTATCCTGTTTTTTTTTAATATTTTAATTAAATCGTGAATTACTCTCATTACACTGCAGAATTAGTTAACTGATAGCCAGACGAGAAGGACACTTCTGTAATGAAGACCTCACGCTTATCAGTGAGCCCTACTGAAATGGAGCCTCGAAGAGAGAGAGAAAGTGAGAGGCCTCTCTTATCTCTGATTATGTTGTTTGTATGCCTGTCAAGGACAATACGCCATTGTTACAACTGTAATTACTGCTACTTGTTTATTTGCTTTTGTTCGATTTCTTTTCAGCGAGGCGAGATTATTAACCCTCTCAATGAAAATGCACGAGCGGAATGCAATCACCGATTCAGTTAATTCTAAACAATGAATTAGTAGATTCTAATAGAAATAAAAAAGAATTTTCATGTAGCAAACCGGTATGTAAACTAGTGCTGCCATCTGTTAGGACAAACGGAAAATATTCTGAGGCATGAAGTGAAGTTAACTGTGAAGAAAAATTCCGCGTTTTTCTTGAATGTACTGTTTTCTTTCTAAATTACAATACCCCGTTATAACAGCATAAGAAACGGGAGTTTATATGATGTCATCTTTACGGTTATACCGCAACACTTCAGTAGATAACAACTCGTTTAGTGTATTCTGTTGATATACTTACTCTCAACTCCTGAATATGAAGGGATGTGGTAGAGCATCACGGGAAGCGAAGGAACAGCATCCGCTATCGCCTTTGTGTACGATACCAGATCACCTGCAAGAAGAAGAAGAAGGTAGTTCAAAGAGGCATACGCGAAAAACAGCATTCATAAATTATGTCTTGTGTTTCTTAGTTTGTTATTTAAATTATGTTATGTTTCGTTTACTTTATATGATTACACAATGGGGCATTTGAAATGCACGTTTTTCATTTGAGAAAGTTTGAGAAAGATTGCATTACTTTTAAAAATCAGGTACATAGTAAGAAGATGGAGTTTTTATATCTTTTTTTGCTCTTAATCTTAAGACATACAATAATAATTAGTCTTAACCATTTTAAACAGAAACTTCGTGTAAATACACATACAAATTTGCAACGACGCTGATATTCTGTCTTAAATATCGTAAGACTTGAATCCTGATATAACGAACCTCCATCACGTGTTAATTAACAAGATGAGACAAACAAACAATCAAATTAAAAATTTTACAAATACGTAGCAAAACATTTCCATTGGGCATAAAAGAAGACTACTTAAGTGGTCACCAGCAACTGGTCTGTTTCCCGCTCCCAAGGCTGCAACAAATACGGACGTCGACATGATTCGGTTCTAAAACCCAATCATCATCAAAAGGGAACGACACAGAAACCGGATAAATCACGCATGATATTTGGTAGAACAAAAATCGTAAGCTTTTATTCATCTGTAGAGGGAAGTCACTTTGGGATGATCTAAATGCGCGTGTTCTGTCACTATACAAGTCCTCCAATTTAGGCACTTCGCAGTCCACAAGAGAAATAAATAGGTCAAAACACACGCACAAAAATGAAAAATAACAGCGCGAGTGTATCGATAAATGTTGAAATTAAAGAAACACAAGAAACGTGTTTGTTTGTTGGCTCAACTTAATAACGTTCTTATGTCAATAATGACATAAAAACAAGTGACCGAAATTGGGTCTCAATTTCCCCCGGAAGGGACATCCGGTATGTGTGAGACACCAACGTAAAAAAGCTTTTTCTTTCTGACCGATAGAGCCAATCCTGTGTGTGCATTTAGCCAATACTCTGATGGATCAGAAACGGCCGATGTGATCTTGTTTTATTTAATTCGCTCAATAAAAAATAATTCTTCGTCCGTGTATACTTCGGTGTTTTCCTTTCCTGACATAACAAGATCGTAATTGAAGGGAGGCAAAACGACGTTCAAAGAAAACATCAGACCAGCAGCCGATTATTGTTTCTTTATCATTCCGTACTGCGTATTTCCTCTAATTTCAACCATCCTTTTGAAAGAAGAATGAAAAAAAAAATAAAAATAGGCAGACAAACAGACAGAGAGAGAGAGAGAGAGAGAGAATAAACCTGATAATTCCATTTCCTTTTCCACGCACACTTTTAATGAAAGCTTTTCAAAAGTTACAAACAACCAAAAAAATAAAAAAATCACTCTCCGAAATAGTCAACATCCGTGGATTACTTCCATTGAACGAAACTTCAGTGTGCTGAATGTGCGAAAGCCTTCAGTTGCAGCAAAATCGAACTTAATCCATTTTTCCTTATCTGTTGTTTCTCCCACACACGATAAAAAGAAAGAAACAAACAAGAGCGCCTTCTATAATATCGCATTAAGCTGCATACAACCAGCCCAACGTTTGGGATTTTGCAACTTTCCATTGTTGTCGATTGCCAACGCGTGCTATCCTATGATCACAACTGCGACTGCGCGCACTTGCATACCAGCACGAATTCAAAATCACCGTGCATTGATTGTCACAGTGAAGAACTACAATATTTTACATGCCGAATTGATTCTCCAGAATCGAAGGCGTTTCCATAACAAACAAGGCCGAATTCTTTAAACAAGGTGTTTGTGCGTGTAATGTGGTTATTTGCACTTCACTGTCGACAACCGTGGGTTTGTTGTCGTTGTTATAATACCCTCAGGCTCTCAGTAGGAATTAAGATCTTAATGTTTTGATGGACACCAACAGAGGGTTCCATTAATTGTGAAAATTAATCGAAAAAACAGTTAATTGAAAGACAATTCATCGAAAAGGCAATTCACCAAAAAGTGTAACTAAAATTTCGTTGAATTGATCCATCCAAAGAGGAATTGCTGATATCATTTCGGAACTTTTTTCGAAAATGTTTTCATAAAAGTGATCCCTTTAGAACAAAAAGCGAATCTTTCAGACAGCTTCTTGTACCAACAACTTCTTCTAATTCCGCTAAGTCAGAGAGTTATTGTAAGACATAATTCGGACACGTGATTTCTTTGTTGTCCCGAATATAGCAGAACTGAAAACTGGAAAGGTTCGACATTTTCTTGTAAAAGTTTCAAATAGCGAATCTGAATCCGATTCGCTATTTGAAACTTTTATTCATCCCATGATAATTGCTGTATTGAAGTCGCATATTACCACTAGCAGCAACAACAATAATAATGGAGCCTGCGTAGGCTGGGTTTTCCCTCCCGGAAACGGGCAAATTAGGCCCATGAACAGACATGAAACAGACCTTTCGGACAAGAAAGACAATAAGAAAAACCATACCATATTGTTCTACAGGGTGTCCAAAAATTCACGCAAGATTTAAATTTAGCGCCATTTGTGCGGTAAAGTGTTGCCAACGAGAAAAAAAAGACAGCGTGACAGCTGACAGTTCAGGGTTATTAAAAATGACCACATACAGTGAAGACAGTTCGTTGAATGGATTATGGAACAACAAGTGGATGCTTATTTTTCGAACAAAATCATCTTCAGCGACGAGGCTCAATTTCATCTTGATGGCTTCGTTAATCGACAAAATTGTCGCATTTGGGGTTCAGAAAATCCACGAGTGATTGTCGAGAAACAAATGCACCCACAACGTGTCACTGTTTGGTGCGGATTTTGGGCTGGAGGCATCATCGGTCCATTCTTCTTCGAAAATGAGGCTGGTAAGGCAATAGCAGTTAATGGTGCTCGCTATCGCGACATCATAATCCAGTTTTTTGTGCCCAAATTGCAAGATATGGATGTGGACGACATGTGGTTTCAACAAGACGGTGCCACATGCCATACAGCCGGAGAAACGATTCAATTACTGCAATGAGTCATTTCCTGGTCGTGTAATTTCCCGTTTTGGTGATCAGAATTGGCCGCCCCGATCATGTGACTTAACGCCGTTGGACTTTTTTCTTTGGGGTTTTTTGAAGTCTAAGGTTTATGCCAACAAGCCCACGACCACCCACGCCTTGCAGGAGGAAATTGAGCGCTGTGTCAACGAAATTCAGCCACATTTATGCAAAACGGTCATGGAAAATTTCGACAAAAGAGTGCATATGTGCCAGCGAAGCCGTGGAGGCCATTTACGCGATATGCTATTCCATGCATAACCCTATACTGTATACTTTATGAATCAATAAGAAATTACAATTTTTAATTAAAAAAACCTGTGTTTTCTATCAAAATTACTTCTTGCGTGAATTTTGGGACACCCTGTATAATTATTCCCTACTAAAGTAGCGTTGCGTTCTCACTCTGCACGGTTCAGTATTTTGTTCTAAATGGATCACTTTTATCAAAACATTTTCGAAAATTTAAAATTTTCTTGAATTTTTTTTTACTATGAATTGGATTTTCGACGAATTGTCGTTCGATGAATTGTTCATTCGATTAAGTACCTTTTCGATGAATTGCCTTTTCGATTAATTGTCTCCAGATACCCAACAGAGGCTATCATTAGTACGAAGCACTCTATTTGGCATTACTACTCACCAGAGAGCGCTGAGGAATCTTTAACTGTATCATAATAGACGGAGCATCTGTGAATAAAATGATATTTTTGTTGAGATATTATTTGGGACGCGGGAGAGACGAAAGATTCTGTAGAAATATCCTCTAGAAATTGTGTTAATAAGTGCTCGCTACCGTAGATGCCTCTTTGTATTTGGCAGCGCCTTTCCCTAGGGGAGGTCTCGCTGAGGTCACGTTTCTTAATAATAGCATTAAGCCACTACGTTTGCGGAACAGTGCACAGCGAGAAGACCAAATTTCCGTCATAACACTCACGAGCGCACATAACAGAGAAAGACATTGAAAGATGCTCGCGCGCACTTCTCTTGTACAACAAAACATTCCGCTGTCTAATGACCTTAGCAGTCCCGCTTTAGAGAGTTATCTCGGTCTCAAAGCACAAATGAAGCCGTACAGGATATCCGCTGCGATGTCAAGAATGAGAAAGGCAGTGACAAGTGTGGGAGCAAATGTAAGTACGTGATTAGATGGAAAGATAGATGTTTTAATTGTCTTCAATTAGAATAACTCGTTTCAACTGCTTAATTACGCTGAATGTCTCGTGTTTTTGAAACATCTAATGATACGGTAATAAAAATATTCCTTTTTGGTGCGTTTCTTACATGAGAACTGAACAGCCACTTTATGGAAAGAATGCCTTCTTGAGTCACGTGCGATCTTCTTTGGCTTGCTGTTCCATACAATGCGTTGCTGCCATTTCCTAGAATGATTACATTTTTTGTCTCTTTTTGTACGTTAAATGATTCACGGATTTCATGAATTTAGAGATAAAAGTGGTCTCTTTTTGATCAGCAGGTGTATGTTAGTGTTTATGACTTCACTTTTGATTGTCTTCATTCAATCACTGGGAATAAGACGTCTTCTGATTGGAAATTTGCTAACGTTACTCGAATTCCTATTGGTAGATCATCACAAAAGCAGTGGAGAATTATAGACCATTGGGTCACTGAGTCTTCTCAGTTTTATCGACAAAGTAGTGGAAAAAAATTAACCAGGAATTCTTATTCGATGTGTCCTCGATACGCATCGCTCGTTGAACAGATCAGTTCCATTAAGAAGAGATCGGTCGTAATAAATCCGCCCACTTTTTATGATGAAATCAAGTCCGCACATTCAATCCTAGACCAAGATAAATTCAGTTTAATCCTTTATCCAAGTGTAAGAAAACAAAGTTTGCGCTTGAAGTATCTTCGTGACTGAGGCAACTCGTGGTAAAGGTGAATCAAGTTCTCATCATTCCTTGTCTCAGTAGGTCGAATACTTGTCTCAATAAAAGTCGAAACCGGTTTTGGTAGTGGCCCTTGCCTTAATGCATAGCATTAGACATATCCACCAGGAGATGTGCTTTGCATTATGGGAGATACTAAGACAAGTAGTGATGAGAACTTGGTCCACCTTTACCACGAGTTGTCTCAGTCCTGAAGATACTTCAGGTGCAAACTTTGTTTGCTTACACTTTGATATAGTCTAACCAAGTGGAAAACACTTCCAACATCTTTCTTTAGACCAAGATAGTGGCTTTGATGCAATATATTTCGATGTTAGAAGACACTGAGTGTAAATGATGTGAATTAGAACAATCCAACTAATCATTAGGATGAGTTTAGTTCTTTAGAGAATGAGCTCTTAAGATTGGATAAGAAAATATAATTTAAATTGAAATGTAAATGATGAAAGTATGTGCAGGTTAATAAGAAGGTAATAGTGGATGGGCCTCCGTAGCGCAGTCGGTATAGACGAAGCCCTTGGGTCGGAAAGACTTGGGTTCGGTTCTCGTCAGTGACGTGAGGAACTTTTATCTGGTCTCTTTCAACTAAAGGTGGGTTATCCGGTCTCATACGGAAGTAGAAGGTTTTTTACCCAGAAACTCGGGGTTTTCTTCCCCTAGAATAGGCAATCCGTGTGTGTTCACGGGGTCCGACCCCGTGAACACACACGGATTGCCCTTTCTGGGGTTGCAGAAAGGATTGCCGAACTGGCCGCATTAAAAATTCGTCGTGAACCCGTCCTAAAGGATTGGATGAGATTAATCAATCGATGGTGAATAAATTGAATGCACACGCCTTCTAAAAAGTTAACGAACAAAAGGTTTTTAGCATTTTGGTTGACGGAGGATTCATATTCCGGAATCACACTTGTAGGATTAATTAGATGAAGATTAACTTATAGAACGAAACACAAGAAATCGAAATAAGACTGTTGATGGATCGGATTGGAATGTATTTATATATAAGAATATAAAATTAGGATTAGCGAGACGAGAACGCACCCCTTTTTTTTTTTTTGAGATCCTGCCACACTTGATAATTACATGCATTATTTCGGATGCCGTTTTGCAAATATCACAAACATTCAAATTGATCGGTTTAACTTTAAAAACTTGAGTGAACACTCACCGATACACTTGGGCTTGTAGAAGAGGGGAGGAATCGCAGCAATTCCATCAACATCCAGTTGAGCAGCGTGTTTAGCCTAGAAGAAAAAAAAATCATTGTAGTTTAGCCACATTTTAAACTCTACAGCGCTATTGACCTGCAATGGAAAACTTGGTGTCAACAGCGTAAATGTATATTTTCTTAATGCTTCAAAAAGAAAACAATGTCAAGTATTGTGAGATTATCGTCTTTCCATTTAAACAGATCCCATACGAACGTCTTAAGTGCAACCAATTCCCCTGAAGATAGAACTAACGACTTCGATATGCATTCAAATGATTTGTGCCAAGAAAGGAGCTTCCTTCGATCAATGAATTAATTGTTTGGTCCCATTCATTTATCCAAGAACAAAACTATTTGGAACTGTCACGTCTCTTCCAGTGTTCTTGACTGCCTTTCGATTAAAGCGCCACCAATCGTATCCATTAATAACAATTGACGTGTCATTAATTACAGAAGGGTATTATCTGTACGGAAATCCAGTCGGACCTCCAACAACAAATTGCATTATTGATGAGACAGCGGGAAAGATGGATTCATTAGCTGGTTTTCAATTTTCTGCCTTGGCAGGCAGACGTCGTTCCTCACATAGCGTTAACATTAGCATTTGGAGCAAATGATGGTTCCTATTTTGCCGTTCGTCCAGCTCTCTCTTTAAGTATGTTTCTTTAGTGAATATCTCTTCGAAAAAACGACACATAAAAAGCAGATTAAATACAAAAATCAAAACTTGTAAATTTGTAGTTTAAAATGCAAACTTCGATTTGACATACTTAAAACTAGCGAGAATGAGGTCGCGACACCATTGAGAATAGTACGTACCAACGTCTGAGCATCTTTTAAGCTATTGGCACCAATGTGGATGATCACCAGTTGTAACCTGAAAGAGAAAAAGAACGAATGCAGGAGAGTTACAATCATCGCACTTATTTGGTAAATATTACAGCTGGTAGCGACTCCAGCTGTAACGCGCGTGCGAATATCCACAGTTATCCGCTGCGTGTTCAGAGCGAGGATGTGGGTGTTAGATACGTCGCGATCAATAAGAGATGATTGATGACGGAAATATAATAAAGATGCTGCCTGACTTTACAAGATCGTCACAGTGCTTCTCTACTCGTTTCCGTCGTTTTTCGAACGTCCACAACTGGGGAAGGTCAGAAGAGAAAGAACGGGTGACAATTGCGCGTGGAATATAATCCGTGGACTATAGTATGAGGAGGATAACGCCGGCACTTTATCCAATGTACGATAGAATGATTTAGAGAGGTGTCAGAAGAAATCATACACACGAGGTACAGGGAAATTTCTGATGAGCGTGAGTGCGTTCCGTTTTGGAATAATTTCCTCATCACAATCATTTAAAAAGAAAGATTCGACACAACTCTGCACTGAGTTTTCAATGTTCTTCAGTAATACAGTGAATTATTTATTGAAAAAAAAAATTATTTATTGCGATACGTTTAAGACAAGTCTGGTGTAATCAACTGTAAAAGATTCAGCTTCTAATATGCCTAAGTAAAACGAATTTTGCACGGATAAGAACGCTTTACCAGAAATCTGCTTGTTGCTCTGTCTTTTCTCTATTCTTAGATTAAGAAAAAATTAAACAAATAGATAAAATAAATCTGACAGACTGGAGGTTACTCGGTCGTAACCCTGATGATGTTATACGAGTTTCGGGGAAAGTCGCATCTTGAGCAGTTGCTTTGTTATTGTAGAATTCCCAACTGAAGATGCTCGGATAGCAAACTTGGCTTCTCTCTTTTGATAAAGCCCAGTAAGCTCACATCGAGAGATTGCACGATCCGATACATTTTGACCACAAATTGGCATAAATTCCAGACAATTATTGACGTTTTTAATATCATCACATCCTACTTAGTAATTTATTATCGCCTTCTCGGACATGAACTACATGCAGCAGAAAGAGTCAAAATTAGTGTCTCACATTATCAAATTCCTGTCTCAGTTAGTCAAATGAAAGTATCTTATGAGTTTACTTCTACACCCTCTGTCCAAAAAGAAACCGAACTTTTCGAAAATAGAAGAAACTGGTGGGGCCACCTGTTGAATCTTTTTGTTCTCGAAAGCGGCAACCTCCGTTAGTGTTGTGTCAACTGTTTATGACATTTGTTTCATTAGAAGCCGAGTTATAGTGCCAAGAGTGACAGTGTGTTTTAACGAACGGTCGGTCGTCACGATATTCATGCCGTACGCGACGAATTCTCGCTATCAATCGCTTCAGAACTTGAAGATAGAACTCAGAGAAGTTTTATATTCAAGTGTCCTCCAAAAAGAACGAATTCTTTGTGGATAATGCCTTGGAATCGTAGAACTTTACTTTTGACTTCTCCAAGCGACTTTTTTTTTCGGATGCCCCTCTTCTGGTGGACTCCACTCAGCACTCTGGCGCTTTGTTTCGGGCTCATAACGATCGTTTCAAGGAAGTTTGACTCCTTACTTATTTAATGAGGTCCTTGCAGTGTTCAATTCGATACCTTTTTTTTGGTCGTCGGTCTACTTATGGGGAACAAATCGCGAATTCAATTTACGGAGGTCCAAATTGTCGGTCAAAATGTTGTGCACAGCTGATTTTGGAACCCCCAATTCATCTTCAATCAATCTCACGGACGATTTCGGGTTTTTTTTTTTTGATGAAATCCCGCACTTTTTGGATGTTAACTTCGCTCAGTCCAGTTTTTGGACGGTCCGGTTTTTCGTCGTCCTCAAGCGTCTCACGACCACTTTGAAATCGCTTAAACCACTCGTAAAATTGAGTACGGGATAAGCATTCATCACCCTGCGTTTTGAAGCATTTGATGCGTTTCGGTAAAACTTTTACCAAGTGTAACACAAAAGTCAATCGCAGCTCTCTGTTTGAAACTCATTTTCCCACCGTTCGTCAAAACAGACTGCAACTCATGGCACTCTAACTCGGCTTCTAATGAAACCAATGTCATAAACAGTTGACACGACACTAACGAAGGTTGCCGCTTTCGATAACAAAAAGATACAACAGGTGGCGCCACCAGTTTCTTCTATTTTCGAAGAAAATTTGGGTTTCTCTTGGGACAGAGGGTGTATATTGGCAGTTTAAAGGATTGAGTGCTATCAGGAAGTGGTGATGTCATGTCAAATGTTGTCGT